>NC_084838.1:96374611-98878361 GCF_033115175.1 Lepus europaeus
TCAGTTAGTATTAGCAGACACTAGTCTTGTTTATGTGATCCCTTTGACTCTTAGACCTATTAGTATGATCAATTGTAAACTGAAATTGATCACTTTGACTAGTGAGATGGCATTGGTACATGCCATCTTGATGAGATTGAATTAGAACCCCCTGGCACATTTCTAACTCTACCATTTGGGGCAAGTCAGCTTGAGCATGTCCCAAATTGTACATCTCCCCCCTCTCTTATCCCCACTCTTATATTTAACAGAGATCACTTTTCAGTTAAATTTAAACACCTAAGAATAATTGTGTGTTAATTACAGAGTTCAACCAATGGTATTAAGTAGAACAAAAAAAAATACTAAAAGGGATAAAGTATTAAGTTGTATATTAACAGTCAGGACAAGGGCCGATCAAGTCATTCTTTCTCATAGTGTCCATTTCATTTCAACAGGTTTCCTTTTTGGTGCTCGGTTAGTTGTCACCGATCAGGGAGAACATATGATATCTGTCCCTTTGGGACTGGCTTATTTCACTCAGCATGATGTGCTCCAGATTCCTCCATTTTGTTGCAAATGACCAGATTTCATTGTTTTTTACTGCTATATAGTATTCTATAGAGTACATGTCCCATAATTTCTTTATCCAGTCTACTGTTGATGGGCATTTGGGTTGATTCCAGGTCTTAGCTATTGTGAATTGAGCTGCAATAAACAATAAGGTGCAGACAGCTTTTTTGTTTGCCAATTTAATTTCCTTTGGGTAAATTCCAAGGAGTGGGATGGCTGGGTTTTATGGTAGGGTTATATTCAGGTTTCTGAGGAATCTCCAGACTGACTTCCATAGTGGCTTTACCAGTTTGCATTCCCACCAACAGTGGGTTACTGTCCCTTTTCCCCCACATCCTTGCCAGCATCTGTTGTTGGCAGATTTCTGTATGTGAGCCATTCTAACCGGGGTGAGGTGACACCTCATTGTGGTTTTGATTTGCATTTCCCTGATTGCTAGTGATCCTGAACATTTTTTCATGTGACTGTTGGCCATTTGGATTTCCTCTTTTGAAAAATGTCTATTGAGGTCCTTGGCCCATCTCTTGAGTAGGTTGTTTGATTTGTTGTTTTGGAGTTTCTTGATCTCTTTGTAGATTCTGGTTATTAACCCTTTATCTGTTGCATAGTTTGCAAATATTTTTTCCCATTCGGTCGGTAGCCTCTTCACTTTCCTGACTGTTTCTTTTGCAGTACAGAAACTTCTCAATTTGATGCAATCCCAAATGTTAATTTTGGCTTTGACTGCCTGTGCTTCCGGGATCTTTCCCAAGAAGTCTTTGCCGGTACCTATATCTTGCAGGGTTTCTCCAATGCTCTCTCATAATTTGATGGTGTTGGGTCATAGATTTAGGTCTTTAATCCATGGTGAGTGGATTTTTGTGTAAGGTGAAAGGTAGGGATCTTGCTTCATGCTTCTGCATGTGGAAATCCAGTTTTCCCAGCACTATTTATTGAATAGATGTCTTTACTCCAGGGATTGGTTTTGGATCCTTGATCAAATATAAGTTGGCTGTAGATGTTTGGATTGATTTCTGGTGTTTCTATTCTGTTCCACTGGTCCATTTTAAACAGAAAGTAGGACACTGGTAGACGTGGTTCTGCACTTATGTGGAGGAGATTTTTAAGACAATGTCTCAAACAGGGGTGGAGGCAGGGAGTGCAACAGGAAAGACTGTGAAACACAAAGGGAGGCAAGAAATGGCTCTGTCCTGCTCAGGAAGTGGTGAAACTTTGACATTCAGAGAGTGCAAATTATGTTTATCCAATGAAATTAGAAACTAGTAAACAAGACATTTGAAAAGACCTACCGGAAACATGATAAAGAAAAATGGAATTCTAAAAGAAGTTTAGGTAACCCAAGGAAGGCAGAAAATACAAAGCAGAAAAACAAAGAACAGAAAACAGAAGAAAGTGCCAGCAGTGAACCCTAAGTATTAGTGACTACATTAAGTCAAACAGTTTAACTGGGACAATGAAAAGAAAATACATGACTGAACCGTATGCAGTTTAAAAGAAAGCACCACAAATATAATGATCCAAACAGGTTGACTTAAGCGATGGTAAAAGACACATTTTGCAAACATGATTAAAAAAAAAGCAGAAGTGACTACTTTAAACCACATAAAATAGATTTCAGAGCAAAAAAAGAAGACTGTGGACAGAGGGCACTATCTAATCACATAAAAGTCAACCCACCAAGAAGAGCGACCGTGTAAATGCTGATGCCACACAGACAATGAGCTACAAAACATGTGAAGTGTATTTTATATGTGACTTAAAAACATGTAAACAAAATAGAGCTGAAAAGATAAGTAGACAAACCTACAGTTACAGTTGGAAACATTAGCAGCCCTCTCTCCACAGTCAATAAAGAAGGTAGAAGATCAGCAAAGATATAGAACTCAAGAACTGATCAAGACGATAGAACCAACATTTATTATAGCTTCCACCCAACAACATTGGAACACTCATTCTTTTGATTGATCAGAGAATGTATACCCCAATATAGACCATTACCTGGGCTTTAAAACAGGCTCAATAAGTCTCAAAGAGCTGAAATCATATACAGTGCATTGAGTGATACCGATGGAACCAGATTAGGAAACAATAATGAAAAGCAATGAATATCTCCAGATGCTTCAAAACTAGACAACACTCTTCTAAGTAATTCATGGGTCAAAGGAAGTCTCAAAGGAAATTAAAAAAAGAAAATACGATGAGGGGCTGGTGCTGTGGTGCAGCAGGTTAAAGCCTTGGCCTAAAGCGCCGGCATCCCATATGAGTGCCGGTTCTAGTCCCGGCTGCTCCTCTTCCCATCCAGCTCTCTGCTACGGCTTGGGAGAGCAGTGGAAGATGGCCCAAATCCTTGAGCCCCTGCACCCGCGTGGGAGACCCGGAGGAAGCTCCTGGCTCCTGGCTTCGGATCGGCACAGCTCCAGGCGTTGCGGCCATCTGGGGAATGAACCAGCAGATGGAAGACCTCTCTCTCTGTCTCCACCTCTCTCTGTGACTCTGTCTTTCTAATAAATAAAATAAATCTTTAAAAAAATACAATGAATTGATTGGAAATGAAAATGCAACCCATTAAAATTTGTGAGGTACACACAGATCTGTGGCAACAGGGAAATTTATAGCACTAAATGCATAAATTAGAAAAGGAGAAAATTCTCAAGACAAGAGTTTAAATTTCCACCTCAGGAGCCTAGAAAGAAAGAGGGGAAAAAAATTAGGGTGCCGTCGCTGCAGCAGAGTGGGTTAAGCCACCACTTGCTACCCTGGCATCCCATATTGGAACTTGGGTTTGAATCTCAGCAACCCCACTTCTGACCCAGCTCCCTAGTACTGTGCCTGGGATGGCAGTGGAGGAGGGACAAGTACTTGGGTCCCTGTCACTTACATGGGAGAGCAGGATGGAGTTCTAGCATCCTGGCTTCAGCCTGGCCCAGCCCTGATTGTTTGGCTGTTACAGTCATTTGAGGAGTAAACCAGCAGATGGAAGGTTCTCTCTCTCTCTCTCTCTCTCTCTCTCTCTCTCTCTCTCTCTCTTCCTTTCTAATAAATAAACATTTAAAAAAAATCATCCAAACCAAACAGAAGGAAAGAAATAATACAAGAGCAGAGATCAATGGAATTGAAAATAGGAAAATAATAGAGAAAAATTTAAAAATGCTGATTTGTTAAGAAGATCTGTAAAATTCAGAAGCATTTATGAAGACTGATGAAGCAAAATGGTGAGTACTCAGATTACAAATATCAGGAATGAAGCAGGAGATAGCACTAAAGACCCCCAAGACATCGAAAGGATAGTAAGAGAATATTCAAACAACTTCACACATATGCATTCGGCAACTTAGGATGAAATGAACCAATTTTCCAAAAAGCATAAACTACTGCAGCCTATATATATGAAATAAATAACTTGAAAACCTCGCAGCTATTAAGGAAATTTAACCGATAAATTTGAAGCTTCTAGAAAAGACCTCCAGGCTTAGATAGTTTCACTGGATAATTCTGCAGAAAGTTTGAAGGAGGATAAACACCAGCTTCATGCACCCTTTCCAGAAGAAAGGAGTAGAGGGAGTTTCCCAACTTATTTTAAAAATACAGGATTGGGGCAGATGCTGTGATATGGCAGGTAAAGCCACCGCCTGCAGTGCCGGCACCCCGTGTGGGTGCCATTTCAAGACCTGGCTGCTCCACTTCCAATCCAGGTCTCTGCTATGGCCTGGAAATCCTGCAATGTGCATGGGAGACCAAGAAGAAGCTCCTGGCTCCTGGCTTCCGATCTGCCCAGCTCCACTCATTGTGGCCATTTGGGGAGTGAACCAGGGGATGGAAGACCTTTCTCTCTCTCTCCCTCTCTCTGTCTGTAACACTGCCTCTCAAATAAGTAAATAAATAAAATCTAAAAAAAAGAAGTGGAGGCCGGCACCGTGGCTCAACAGGCTAATCCTCCACCTTGCGGCGCCGGCACACCGGGTTCTAGTCCCGGTCGGGGCACCGATCCTGTCCCGGTTGCCCCTCTTCCAGGCCAGCTCTCTGCTGTGGCCAGGGAGTGCAGTGGAGGATGGCCCAAGTGTTTGGGCTCTGCACCCCATGGGAGACCAGGAGAAGCACCTGGCTCCTGCCATCGGAACAGCGCGGTGCGCCGGCCGCAGCACGCTACCGCGGCGGCCATTAGAGGGTGAACCAATGGCAAAGGAAGACCTTTCTCTCTGTCTCTCTCTCTCTCTGTCCACTCTGCCTGTCAAAAAAAAAAAAAAAAAAAAAAAGTGGATAGAGTAAAGGTACCTAAATGGAAATAAAGTTTTTGAACTTCACCAGAATTGGTTAAACATAGTAGATTATGATGTTTTATATGCATATTGTAATACTTAGAGTGATCACTAAGAAAATCAAATTATACAAACCTGTATTTGGCCATTTGTTGCTGTGATGACATGGGTATATTCTGAGAACTGTCATAGGGCAGTTTTGTCATTGTGGGAACATCATAGAACTGCTCACACAAACCTAGAAGGTATAGACTACTATTCCTAGGCTACACAGTATATGTCAATATGTATACCTTTATATACAAGTGTACAGGCATACATATTATAGCCCGTCACTCCTAGGGCTATGATGAGCAAAGCCCCCTACAGGGACTGAAGGCACGGCCCATAGAGATAACAGGCTCCATAATGCACTCCTGGTCTGGTTTCCCTTCTTCCCTGTTCTACTCAGGCCAGTACCCTCCTCCTTTCCCCAGTTCCAGCATAAACTGTCTGCACTGGAGCCATGACGTCAGAGTCTGGGCCAATTTACTGCATATTTTCATCTGTTAACAGCTGGCTTGACATTCTGCTCCAGAGAGGCCAGCCGTTGATTTCCATGCCTGTGATATGCTGGCATATAAGAACCACACGTGGAGGCTCTGCCCCTGGTTCCTGGCACACGGAATCTATAGTGATTAGGCTGTTTTTTGGCTGGGGGTCCCTACACAGCTTTAGGACTGTGGCTGGCCATAGGAAGAAGAAGGCACTTTTAGAGGGAGGTACCAACCTCCAGGAAGGAGAAAGGGACTGAAGGTTGAGTTGATCCCAGTGGTCAATGATTTAGTCAGTCACACCTTGGTAAAGAAGCCTCCATATATACCCAGAGGACTGGGTTCAGGGGCTTCCAGATGGCCCTGTGGGTTTCTTATTAGATAGATTGAGTGTAGCTATCTTGAAGGTGTAGGGCTGCCCTCGGCTTGACCCCTCCCAACAAGTCACGGAACACCGCTCTCCCTGTTCCTATATGTGACGCTGGACAGGGTTGGATGCTGGTCACATGATCGCATGGCGTCCCTTCTCAGATGGATGAAGCAGAGGAGCTTTGTTCTTTACTAAGATTTATAGAAATGCTCATGTTCTGATCATATACTGTAACGAACCAATTACAGTGATAGGTAATGGGTAACTAACAGAGAGAAAGCACAGGGTCTTCATTGTATTTGTAAAAGAACGTGGTTAATGATTAAAGCGTGCACTAGTTCCAATAAAAACAGAAGGTCAGTGACAGTCAGGGCTCTCGTGCAGTGCCATGCAGATCCCTGTTTTTCTTCTCTGTACTGTGTGTTTCCTGTGATCTTTCAGTGCCCGTTACTCTGCCTTTGGTGGCCCCATGGTCGCTGGCTGGTCTGAGACATGGCCCAAACACAGAGGTTCCTGGAGGGTGGTGCACCCACAGGGCATATGGGATCCCAGCCCCCGCCCACCGGTCTCGCCCTATCCGCAGACATCCTTTGTGGTAGCCTTCATAAGAAAGGGGCAAAGCGCTCCCCGCGCTCTGAGAGCTGCTCCGGCACCCAAGGAGGGGATTGTGTGACCCCTACAAAACCAGTCAGTGTGAAGCACAGGCCAAGGTCTGGGGCTTAGGACTGGCGTCTGCAGTGGGGGAGCCTTGGGGGCGGAGCTCTCCACCTGGAAATCTGATGCCATCTCCAGGTGCACAGTCCCAAAATCAGACAGAATTAGGGGACACCTGCGTGGTGTTTGCCAGAAACTCCGGTGTTGAGGTAGGCCTGAGAGTAGGAAATAGGGTCCCTCCTGACCCATCCCTCTACCAGTTTTCTTATTCTCTCCTTGTTCATTCTGCTCTGGGCACTCTGGCCTGCTTGCCTTCTTGACACGGCCAGTACCACCCCCTGCCTCACTAGCATTTGTACTGATTACTTCCTTGGGCTGAAATAGTCTCTAGATGTCCATGTGGCTTGATTCCTCATTTTCTTTAATGTTTCTATCACGTATCTCCTCCTTACGGAAGCCTAACTGATCACCTCACTTAGAATTAAAATCTGTCCCCCCTAAGCCTCCATGCAGCTTGTCTGGCTTTATTGTCCACAGCAGTGATCCATTTCTGACATGCAATATTATGCATTTTTTAGAGTTTATAGTTTGTTTTTCTTACCCAAATGTGCTATATGAGGACAGAGATTTCTGTCTACTGTGTCCACTTCTGTCTAACCAGTGACTAGAGTGTCAGCTGTCGCAAAGTAGACACCAGATTAAATGATGAACAAATACTTTGGTGCAGGAATGCCAAATGCTACAATCATTATAGAGGACCGTGGTGCAATATTTAGTAAGATGAAAATTGGGGGCTGGCGTGGTAGTTCAGCGAGTGAAGCCATCACCTGTAGTGCTGGCATCTCATATGGGCACCAGTTCAAGTCTTGGTTGCTCCACTTCCGATCCGGCTCTCTGCTATGGCCTGGGAAAGCAGTGGAAGATGCCCCAAGCCCTTGGGCCCCTGCAGTCATGTAGGGGCCATGGAAGAAGCTCCAGGCTCCTGGCTTTGGATCAGCATAGTTCTGGCCATTGCAGCCATTTGGGGAGTGAACCAGTGGATGGAAGAACTCTCTCTCTCTCTCTCTTTGCCTTTGCCTCTTTGTAACTCTGCCTTTCAAATAAGTAAATAAATCTTAAAAAAAAAAAAGATAGTTTGCTCCAGGACGGAGAGGACACTGGAACAGCTGAGAAGGATGGTAGTTGGATTTTTTTCCCTTTTTTTTTTTAGGATTTTATTAATTTTTTGAGAGAGAGAGATAAAGAAAGGCAAAGACAGAGAGAAAGGTCTTCCATTCACTGGTTCAAATGGCTGAAACAGGCCAGAGCTGGGCTGATCTGAAGCCAGGAGCCAGGAGCTTCCTTTGGATCTCCCATGCAGGTGCAGAGGCCCAAGCACTTGGGCCATCTTCTACTGCTTTCCCAGGCCACAGCAGAGAGCTGGATCTGAAGAGGAGTAGCAGGGACTTGAACCAGTGCCCATATAGGATGCAGGTGCCAAAGATGGAGGCTTAGCCTACTACGCCACAGCACCTGCCCCATTAATTAGATTTCTTAACGTATACCTCTGCGGTAAAGGACTTGGCTTTCCCAAAGGAAGATTTGCCCTTCACATGGTAACCTCAGAGCTGTGGGAATGCTCTGTGGTGTAGAAGCCCATTTGCCTGGGGCCTTGGTCTGCCCCACAAGATCTATGCTAAGACAGTGGCGGAGACCTTGGGCCATGGGCATCAGTGTGAGCTCTAGGAGGACTAGCGACTGAGGTTCGCCGAGTGGAAGTTCAGCTACACCAATATAACTGACACTATTAAAAACAGGCACCAAGCCGCGAGTGAACAACCTACCACACATCCTGCTGGAAGTAAACCAAGCCGCCTGACTCCACTGGGAGGGTGTCGCCGAAAGCTCCGGTCTCATCTCCCCGGGACTCCGCCCTGTGCACCCCGCCTTTGGCTGATTTTAGTCTGTAGTCTTCTGCTGTGACAAGGAAGCTTTGAGTGTAACCCTTCTGACGTCTGGAACTCCTGGCAAACCTCTGAACCAACAGGTGGCCTTGGGGACCCCCAGACTGCAACACCTCTTTACATTGTATAGCCTTATGCATTGACTATATTAAAACAAAACCAAGTCACTGATCACTGGGTACGCAGAGGCACCAAAATGGAGAGCATGCAATTGGACATTGCCAGGCGGAAATTCCAGAACCACACACACACACACTCAAACACTCTGGATTTCAGCTCATGTTGCCTAACATGTATTTGCTGTTTTTTAAGTCAGCAGCCGCAAGTACTAATATAACAGAATAACAAATTTAAAATCTAAAGGGAATACTGTGAATTAGGTTATGAAATTGCATTAACATATATACAATACTTTTTAAAAGTAAAACTGGAGTGACAATGATTAAGACAATGATAGTGGTTTTGTAGCCACCACATAAATTTGTAGATTCTCTGAAATAAATAAACAGTGGGAGGAAATACAAGAAAGTTACAATAAAAGTGGTTTGGAGAATGTACAAAATTATAATGAGTCTACAAGCCACAGGTAATTTTCTCACACACATTAGTAGAAAAAGTAAAGGAAAGAAAAAGAACAGAAGGTATTCCAATGCTTTTTAAAAGTCTAGAAGCATGTTAGTGTAATTGGACAGGAATATAAGAATACAAAATTACAGATTAAGCTAACTTGTAATGCATAAATAACAATTCTAAAAACAGAATGGAGAAAAACACCCCCACAACATTTACAGTAGAAATGGGCCACACACAATAGTAAGCTGGGTTGACACAAGAATTCAAGAATAACTTCACATTAAAAATCCATTATGCTGATCTCAATATTTATAAAGAAACTAAATTATACATTTGTTTCAATAGATACAGAAAAAGTACGCCATGCAATACTACTCATGAACAGACTCTAGAAATCTGGGCAACTCAAGGGAGGCTACTTACCCTGGCAAAGGCACTCTCTTACGAATTGAGACTGAACGTCAGAGTTCATGGCCCAACTGTACGTTTTCCCTCAAAATTAAATCTGATCTGTTTCCGTTTATCCAGCCTGTTCCAATTCTTTTTCTTTTTTCTTTTTTTGAAGGCAGAGTGGACAGTGAGAGAGACAGACAGAGACAAAGGTCTTCCTTTTTGCCGTTGGTTCACCCTCCAATGGCCGCTGCAGCCGGCGCATCTTGCTGATCCGAAGCCAGAAGCCAGGCGCTTCTCCTGGTCTCCCATGCGGGTGCAGGGCCCCAGCACTTGGGCCATCCTCCACTGTACTCCCGGGCCATAGCAGAAAGCTGGCCTGGAAGAGGGGCAACCGGGACAGAATCCGGCGCCCCGACCGGGACTAGAACCTGGTGTGCCGGCGCTGCAAGGTGGAGGATTAGCCTGTTGATCCACGGCACTGGCCCAACCTGTTCCAATTCATGCACTGGCCCTTCTGAACCTCAGAGTCATCACGACAGGGTGGCGGGCAAGCAGAGAGCCCACCTCAGACGAGTTCGTCTTCTGAGGCTGTGGGAGACTCAGAGATCCAGGATGGCTCAGCTTCGGGAACAGAAAGGGAACGGAGTTAAGAGAGTTGCTGGCTTCGGCTCCCAGAGACTCACCTCCTCAAATGGTAGCCATCCAGCGAGGGAGTGGCCTCCCTAGAGGAACCCTGCCCCTCCAACCTTGAAGAAGCATGGGGAGGGACTGTCTCCCCCTCGTCGTGAATGGGTCCCTGTGTAGCTCTGAAATGAGCGTGGGGCCTTGGGCCTGTAGTACAGCATTGGTTGAATATAAACCTTTTCTACTGAGCAATAATCTATGTGTCCTTAAGACTGATAAACAGAACACCTACAAAAATAGGATTAGTTACTCTTGTTAATCATAAAAATAACGTTGGACTCTGAAGAAATTTTACTCATTTTTTAAAAATCATGCCTACTGAAGCATTTAGAATTGAAACTACATATTTGTAGTTTTACAAATTTTTAGTTAAAATAATCGGGCAAATAAGAGAATAGAAAATGTTAAGATTTTATAAATTAGGGAAATTTACATGTAAATGTGCTTATTTCACTATTTTCACACTTTTTACTTGAAAAATTTTGATTTTTGTTTTTTTAATTAAAGAGAGGCTGGCGCTGTGGTGAAGTGGGTTAATCCTCTGTCTGCAGTGCCGGCATCCCAGGTGGGTGCCTGTTTGAGTCCTGACTGCTCCACTTCTGATCCAGCTCTCTGCTATGTCCTGGGAAAGCAGTACAAGACGGCTCAAGTTTTGGGCCCCTGCACCTGCATGGAAGACCTGGAAGAAGCTCCTGGCTTCGGATCAGACATTTGGGGAGTAAACCAGCAGATGGAAGACCTTTCTCTTTGTCTCTCCCTCTCACTGTTTGTAACTCTACCTTTCAAATAAATAATCTTTAAAAAAATTAAAGAAATACACGCATAGACTTTCCACCAGCAATGTGCCAAGAGGAGGCAGGTGCCCATCTCCTGGGAACAAAGTGGCAAGTGTAAACTTCGGGGGTCTCAAAGCTCCACCCACGGGTGCCACTGGGCCTGAGAATTACCTTGACATAAAACGGATGAACAGGGAGAAGACACTAGGTTTAGCAGGAATTTTGCATGACAGGGGAGCACTCATAAGAAAACGAGGACCCCTCAAAAGTGACAAAACTGAACACCCCACGTGGAGAGGCGAGTTATTTTCGCAGGGTCTGTGCTGGCCTAGCGCTCGCCACTTGCAGGCTTTTGGCTCGAATAACCCTCAGGTCAAAGCAGCAAGTTTTAAGGGAGGGGGTGGCCTAGTCTGCCACCCTCCAACATAAAATGTAGAAAATGTCTTCTATCACAGCGAGTTTTGAAAAGACCCTACACGCTGTTCACAATGAGAGGAAGAAGAATCGGCTCAGCCAGCAGTTGCTTAGGGAACTTTCTCTGGCGGCCCCGGGCGGGGTCTGTCCAGCCCTCGTCCCCTCCTGTCGGCATCTTGCTGGTGGTGGACTCTCAGGACCCAGGTCTGGGGACAGTAGGGCCACCCCGCGGGCCGCCATGGCCGAGACCTGAGCTCTCTATGTGGGTCGATTTCCGAGGGGCTGACGACATTGGCTCTTGGCAAACACACCTTTCGGGAAGCAAACCAAAAACAAATTGATAGCTTTGAAATACCCATATGTTTGATTAAATGCAGTATTTTGTATAACAATTCTTGAACTTTTAATGGAAGAGCTAAATGGGACAGTAGTGACAATAATACACTGCTAAACCAACCACATTTATTTGTTATTCAAACAGGATGCTTTTCATCCTTTTTTTTTTTTTAGATTTATTTATTTATTTATTTGAAAGGCAGAGTTACAGAGAGTCAGAGAGAGAGAGACAGAGAAGTCCTCCATCTGCTGGTTCGCTCCCCAGATGACTGCAACAGTTGGAGCTGGGCTGATCTGATGCCAGGAGCCAGGAGCCAGGAGTTTTTCTGGGTCTCCCACACGGGTGCAGGGGCCCAAGGACTTGGACCATCCTCCATTGCTTTCCCAGGCTATAGCAGAGAGCTGGATTGGGAATGTAGCAGCCGGGATTTGAACTGGCACCCATATGGTGATGTAGGCTGACAGATAGGATAAAATTGATTAGATTTGTGAGCTGGAAGACCATGTCTTCACCATGCCCCTGTGTGATCTCATGCCCCTACCTGACCCCACCTGTGTGCTCACCTGCTAATCAGACTAATCATTTCCCTTGGAAGTGGGTAAAAGGCCTGGAACGCGGTGGGCCCAGCCCTTATTTCCCTTGCTGCCCTGGATTCCCCTGTTGCCCTGTGCCTTTGGGGCACATGGTCTTCGGGCCACCCACTCTCTTTGCTTCACTGCTCGTGCTGAGGTACTTGCAGCTGCTCATAAATGAATGCTTGCTGCACACGGCTCCTGGCCTGCTCTCTGCTCGGTATGGAGCCCAACTTAATTTCTAGACTTTTCTTTCTCCATTAGATAGAGCCCTCACTCCTCTATGCATTTCCCTCACTAAATAAAATCCTTAAAAAAGAAAACTTACCATGCCGCCTGGTCTATCTGAGCCAGGATTCAGAATTCTCTGAAATCGTGGCAAGAGCCCTCACCCTTATTGATGTGGGAAATACCAATCAGTTTCCATGAGATGCTGGTGCCACAGGCCGGGGCTCTACCCACTAGGCCACAGTGCTGGCCCCAGCTCTTCACCTTTATGTGGACCTGAAAAATCATGAGTGCACTTTGCCTTGAAATTTTTTCATTTGCTGTAAGCTCTGCATTGACAGGCTGTTTAAAACAAAACAAAACAAACAAACAAACAAAAACCTTGTTTTTCCTTATAGTTTGATAAAGTTTTTCCTGTTTTCTTAATTTTCTGTAAGCATATGTAAACATTTAAAATTATAAACACACATGTTCAGTTGATCCAAATTCTCTAACATGCAATAAGAAAATGGAAGCTCTCTCCACTCCCTTCTCAAGTGTAGCAATATTACCTAGACTTTATTCAGTGCAGAAGCGTAGCAACTCATTTTCCCAAGAGCAGTGCATCCATTTATTCCCTGATGTGTAGCCTTAACATTGTTTTTAGGCCCAGTAGTTTGATCTTGCTGTGTGGAATTGTCTCATTCTTTTTTTTTTTTTTAAAGCTGCATATTATTTGTATTTCTTTAATTCTCAAAAATTTTTGTTTATTTGGGAGACAGAGAGAAAGACAGAGCTGGTTCATTTGCTAAATGCTTGCAATGGCTGGGGCTGGGCCAGGTCAAAGCTCAGAGCTGGTAACTTAGTCTCCCCTAGGTGTGGTAGGGACCCAGGTTCTTGAGCCATCGTCTGCTGCCTTCCCGGGTCTGCCTTAGCAGGAGGCTGGAGTCAGGAGCTGGCGCAGGTACTAGAACCTGGGCACTCTGATGCGCATGCGCCATGGGGGTCTCAATCGCTAGGCTAACGCCCTCCCCTAATTTTGATGGAAATTTATTTCTTTTTCATTATCAGAGATCATATGCAGGGCTGCTGGCCACTGCTGCTGTTAGAATGAAGACCGTTCTCAGCAATCAGACTAGCAAGATTCCAGAAAGTGTTGCTGTCACTCTGCAGGGACACACGGGGGCTGTGAAGGGCCCCTGGGGAGCACTGTGGAAGGACGCCAGTCACATGAGGGCAGGACTGTCTGCTCGGACGAAAAGGAGAGGTTTAGGCTGACAAATGGTGAGGGAACTGGCTCCCGTCTGCAATCCGTGACCGAGTCCACACAACAGGGCTTCTGTCACAGGGTGAGGTCTCGTAGGTTCACTTCCCCATCATCGCTATTTAGGAGAATGATCTATGGTTGAAATTCAAAATGCCTTTTTTTTTTTTTTTTTGAAAGGCAGAGTTACACAGAGAAAGAAGGAGAGGCAGAGAGAGAGAGAGAGAGAGAGAGAGACAGAGATCTTCCATCCTCTTGTTCACTCCGCAGTTGGCCATAGCGGCCGGAGCTGTGCCAATCTGAAGCCAGGAGCCAGGAGCTTCTTCCGGGTCTCCCACGTGGGTGCAGGGGCCCAAGGACTTGGGCCATCTTCCACTGCTTTCCCAGGCCACAGCAGAGAGCTGGATCGGAAGTGGAGCCGCCGGGACTCAAACTGGTGCCAATCTGGGATGCCGGCACTGCAGGCGGCAGCCCCAATAAATCTTTAAAAAAAAAATCTCAGAACCAGACCTTTGAAATATAATCACCAGGAAGGGCCCCTAGGGGCGGATGCAACCCTGAATTCCATCCCTGCCAGCCGGCAGACACAGCCGCTGGCCTCAGCGCAGTGACGCCGCTAAGACGTGGCCAACCCTTTGTACTTTTTCCACTTCTCTGACTCTGCTGAACCCTCACTCTCCCCCTCCCTCCTTCTCCATTTGAAACTCCCGAATCATTTTGGCACCAGTGGGAACGGAGCTCAGCTCTTTCTCCTATTGTCAGTAGTTGCTGATTAAAATCTGTTCTCACTGCTGGAACGTCCACTTGTGTTTATCTTTGACAATGACAGAGAAATCACAGTGAGGTCACCTCAGTGGAACTTGCTGGAAAAAAAAAAATCGGCTTCTGGGACTCCGAAAATGCCAGACAAGGAGAAGTGTCGCAGGGAGGCCACCACTTCAAGTCTGAAGTGGGTGACGGGGAGGCTGGCTGGTGCTGGGGGAGCTGCAGGCTGGCCACCGCCCCCCCCACCCCCCCAGCCCCCGGCAGGAAAAGCCCTCCACCTGCAGTGTGTCTCCAGCAGCCGCCGCTGTCAGAGCACAGGGACACTGCCAACTGGCAAAGCAACACCACCGGGAGGGCCCACTCGACTTTTACAGGTGCCATAATGAAGGATGAATTTGTCACAGAGCTGGCCAGGGAAGCCAGCACATTTGCTGCTGGAGGGAGCAGACATGGCTTGTGCTGAGGGAAAAAAAAATCTCACCAGCAGAACAGTCGGGAAAAGCGGAAAAGCCTCACAGCGTACAGGAAACAGGTGGAGAAACCCAGGCGTCTGCTAATGTGAGCTTGTGATCCCTGCTGGGACAAGTGGTGAAACAGAAATTCAGTGGATAGGCCGGCGCCTCGGCTCAATAGGCTAATCCTCCGCCTAGTGGTGCCGGCACACCGGGTTCTAGTCCTGGTCGGGGCGCCGGATTCTGTCCCGGTTGCCCCTCTTCCAGGCCAGCTCTCTGCTGTGGCCCAGGAGTGCAGTGGAGGATGGCCCAAGTGCTTGGGCCCTGCACCCCATGGGAGACCAGGAGAAGCACCTGGCTCCTGGCTTCAGATCAGCGCGATGCGCCGGCCGCAGCGGCCATTGGAGGGTGAACCAACGGCAAAAGGAAGACCTTTCTCTCTGTCTCTCTCTCTCTCACTGTCCATTCTGCCTGTCAAAAAAAAGAAAGAAATTCAGTGGAAACAGGAGAGTTACCACAGAGGCAGATAGAAAAGCCACCATCCCTGGCTAAGCTTTCGACCTGCACATGTGTTCAGCGGAGAACTAAGGGCGCTGAATATAAAGTCAAGGTCAAGTCTGAATTTTGAATGCATTCCCTAAGCCACACACACAGATTCATGGGCAAAGGGAGGAAGCCTTAAGGCCTCAAGATGTTTGGCCACAACCTCTGTCCAAAGCAGTGGCTGACTGTTAGGTGAGACACCTTGGAAACTGAAGAATCCACTAAAAAGTCAAAAATAAGATTTTTAGAAATGGCACTGACAGGCCAGCACCGTGGCTCACTTGGCTAATCCTCCACCTGCGGCGCCGGCACCCCGGGTTCTAGTCCCGGTTGGGGCGCCGGATTCTGTCCCGGTTGCTCCTCTTCCAGGCCAGCTCTCTGCTGTGGCCCAGGAAGGCAGTGGAGGATGGCCCAAGTGCTTGGGTCCCTGCACCAGCATAGGAGACTGGGAGGAAGCACCTGGCTCCTGGCTTCGGATCTGCGCAGCGCTGGCTGTAGCGGCCATTTAGGGGTGAACCAACGGAAGGAAGACCTTTCTGTCTCTCTCCCTCTCACTGTCTAACTCTGCCTGGCAAAAAGAAAGAAAGGAAGAAAGAAAGAAAGAAAGAGTGAGAGAGAGAGAGAGAGAGAGAGAGAGAGAGAGAAATGGTATTGACATTGTGGTGTGGTGAGTTACCCCTTTTGCTATGCCTGCACCCCACGTCGGAGCACTGGTTCGAGTCCCAGCTCTTCTGCTTCTCATTCAGCCCCCTGTTGATTCACCTGGGAAAGCACCAGAAGATGGCCCAGGTGCTTGGGCCCTCACCACCCTCTCACATGGGAGACGCAGATGGAATTCCAGTCTCCTGGCTTTGCTCTGGCCCAGTGCCAGCTGTCACAGCCATTTGGGGAAGTGAACCAGTGGATAGAAGATCCTTTTTTTTTTTCCTCTCTCTTCCTCTTTCTCTGTCACTCTGCTTTTCAAATATATAAATGCTTTTGAAAAAGAGACCTACAAAAGAAAAAGAATTGGAAAAACGAGCAGAGGGGTGGGCGGTTAAGACGGCTGCATGCCGTGGCAGAGGGTCTGCCTGCCTGCAGCTGTTGCAATGCTGACCTGGAAGGCAGTGGTGATGGCTCAAGCGATTAAGTTCCAGCTACGCACATGGGAGACGTGGTTTGATCCCAGGCTCCTAGTTTTGGCCCCGGCCTGGAACTGTTGAAGATATTTGGGGAGTGAATCAGCAGATGGGAATGCGCTGTCTCTCTGACTTTGAAAAAGCAAACAGACAACCAAAGAGAAACAGCAGAGACATAAGCAATTGCCCAGAGAAACAGTTCCCACAGTTTGAGTCCAGGCAAGTGATTAAAGACAAACAAGAGGGGCTGGTGTTGAGGCAGAGCAGGTTGCTGGTTCAAGTCCTGGCTGCTCCACTTCTGATCCAGCTCCCTGCTAGCACATCTGGGAAAGCAGGGGAGGGCAGCCCGAGTTCCCGGGCTCCTGCCACCCACGTGGGAGACCAGGATGGGGTTCCAGGCTCCTGGCTTTGCCTGGCCCAACCGCTGCCGTTGTAGCCATTTAGAGAGTGAGCTAGCGGCTGGAAGATCTTTCTTTCTGTCTCTCCCTCTCTCTCTCTGTAACAACGAAGATGGTAAATGTGAATACAAAGGTGCGACTATATATTATCTAAAATGTCCAGGCTTCAGTACAAAAATTATGACATAAAAAGAAACAGGAAAGTATGACCCAAATTCAGGGTAAAATAAAAACCAGTCAATAGAAAGGATATTGACGGTGTTCAATTAGTGTTCTATTTAGTGAACAAAGACTTTAAACAGAGATTACAGGGGTGGGCATTGTGGTGCAGTGGGTTAAGCTGCTACTTGGGATACCTGCATCTGCTATTGGAGTGCAGGTTCAAATCTTGACTACTCTGTTTCCAGTCTGGCTTCCTACGGATCAGATCCTGGGAGGCATCAGAAGACCGAGTTCCTGGCTCTGGCTGCAACCTATTGCAGGCATTTGGGAACAAGTAGGTGGAAAATTGATCTCTCTTTCTGTCTCTGCCTTTTAAGTAAATAAGTAAGTAAAAAAATATTTTTAAAAGTCCTGTGACTATATATGGAAAGATTTATTTCTGGGCTTTCTGCTCTATTCCATTGGTTTGTGTGTCCATATGCCTGGATAGCATTCTTGATTACTACAGACTTTAAAAAAAAAAAAGATTGTTTATTTCTTTGAAAGAGTTACACAGACAGAGGGGGAGAGAGAGAGAGAAAGAGAGAGAGAGAGAGATCTTCCACCTGCGGGTTCACTTCTCAAATGGCCACAATGGCTAGGGCTGGGCCAGACCGAACTCAGGAGCCACAAGATTCTTCCAGGTCTTCCATGTGGGTGGCATGTGTCCAAGGACTTGGGCCGTCTTCCACTGTGTTTCCCAGGCCATCAGCTGGGAGCTGGATCGGAAGTGGAGCAGCTGGGACACAAACTGGCACCCATATGGGATGCCGGCATCACAGACAGTGGCTTTACCTGCTGTGCCACAGTGCCGGCCCCAGAATACTACAGATTTTTAGCAAAATGTAAAGCAGAAAATAGGAGACCTGCAGCCTTGTTCTTCTGTTCAAGGTTGCTTTGGCTATTTGGGTTCCTTGTGATTCTGTACGAGCTTGAGAATGTTTTCATTTTCTATTTCTGTAAAAAATGCCACTGGGGTTTTGACAGGAATTGTTGAATCTGGAGACTGCATTAGGTAGCACTGACATCTTAACAGTATTAAGTCCTACCATCTGTGCTTATGGGCTGTCTCTCCATTTAGCTACATCTTCTTCTTTTTCTTTTTTAAATATTTTATTTATTTATTTATTTGAGAGGTAGAGTTATAGACAGTGAGAGGGAGAGACAGAGCGAGGTCTTCCTTCCGTTGGTTCTCTCCCCAGATGGCTACAATGGCCAGAGCTGTGCCAATCCGAAGCCAGGAGCCAGGAGCCAGGAGCTTCTTCTGGGTCTCCCACGTGGGTGCAGGGGCCCAAGCACCTGGGCCATCTTCTACTGCTTTCCCAGGCCACAGCAGAAAGCTGGATGGGAAGAGGAGCAGCCTGGACTAGAACTGGCGCCCATATGGGATGCCAGAGCCGCAGGCCGAGGATTAACCTACAACTCCATGGTGCCGGCCCACTACATCTTTAATTTCTTTCAGCAACACTTTGCAGTTTTTATTGTAAAAATCTCTCATCTTCTTGGTGAAATTCTAAGTAATTTTTTTGATGTTACTGTACATGGAATTATGTTCTAATTTTTCTTTTCTGGTTGTTCATTTTAGAGTGTGGAAATGCAACTAATTTTTGTTTGTTGATTTTTGTATCCTGATAGTTTTCTGAATGTGTTTATTGTTCTAACAGGGTGTGTGTGTGTGTGTGTGTGTGTGATCTTTAGGGTTTTCTACATATAAAATCATAGCATCTGCAAACAGACGTATTCTAACGTCTTCCTTTCGCATTTGGATGCTTCCTTGCCTAGCTGCTCTGGATAGCATTTCCAGCACTATATTGAATAAAAGCAGCAAAAGTGAGCATCCTTGTCCTCAAGTCAGAGGAACAGACTTCTACCTTTCACCTCTGAGTACTCAGTTTGTTGTAGGCTTCTCACACGGATTTTGTGCACTCACAGGAAAGCAGCTGTTGTTAGTATACCTTACTTTTTGCTGTCTCAACATTTCCTGTTTCTAGTAAACCAGAATGTGCACAGAGATTTTTTTTTTTTTTTTTTTTTTGCAAATGATGTTCACAATTTGAAGGTCGTTTACAATTTAAACCCGTAGGGAGTACTTATCTTTTATAGGCCAGGCAGCCATATTGCTATTTGAGGCATAAGCAGCTTGTATAAACACTCGCTCATTAGCCATGCGGCAAACATGTTCCCAAGTTCTGAGGGAGACGTCAAGGCTAGCAAATCGCTTCTTTTTCCTCACACAGCGCTGCCCACCAACAGTAGATGGGAGAAGCAGCTCGAGGTCTCAAATGTGTTGCAACAATTATAAGCCACCACCAACAGCCTCCCTGCTGCTTGCAGGATCAAGTCTCTGCTTCTTGGCAAGACACACAAGCTCACCCTTATTCTATGCCCCCTGCCCTCCCTGGTCCTGGCTTGACCCAATTCCCCCCTGGTGGCCCGGAGCCGAGGAATGGGCTGGGTCTTCTCGGACCACTGTGCTTTGGCATCAGCAACGCTTCCTGCCCGGAGTCCTTCTCTCTCTCCCTCCTCCTCCAGTGTGTCCTTGTCCTTTGTGGCACAATCAGAATATCGTTTCTTCCTCCTCGGGACTCTTCTCGTCCCTTAGCTCTCTGGCCTGCACCCTCCAGGGATGTTCTCGCTTCTTTGATGTCGAATGCAGGTCCCTAACACGCAGTAGGGGAGTGGGCTGTGAGCATCCTCCCGAGTCATCCCCAGCTCCCACAGGGCAGGGGCAGCGTTGGCATCACTGTCACTTTAGGGAGCATGAAGGACAGCAGGTGACACAGGCCAGGGCTCCACAGCCTTCTCTGACAGATGCAATGGGTTGAATTAGAATTTTTTCCAGTTACCATGTAAAACTGTGTAGTAAGTTCACCAGGCTCCATTAAGGGAGCAGGTCATGTGCTAATGGCAGGAGAGGCAGGGTATCCAGCGGGAGACCTCACAGCTGCCCTCCTTTGCTGCTGGAGTTGAGGTGACTACAGCGTGCCCCAGAGTCAGCGCAGGAAGCTGTTAGGCTGTCCAGCTAGACTTTAAGACCGTATCTGCCTGGACACTTAGAATTCAGCTTTTTTGTTGCTCTCTAAATCAGAGAGGTCTTCAAGGACAATGGAGTGGAACAGTGGAAATACACGAACTGAAACGACCATGAAAGGAATATGTGTTCATTTTCAAGAGTGAGAATAATATAAAAGCGTTTTAAGACCTCAGTCCCCAGTCTCACCCTGGGAAGGGAATGCTAACACCTCTCAGTATCCACCTGCGCATGTTTATTGTATTGCGTACAAATATAATCGATGTTGGTGGCTACCTGCACTTTTTCATTTCACACAAAAGGGGTTGTCGTACATGTATTTTCTGCGACTTGGTTTTTGGGTCCTACAATAGGCTTTCTGTCACCACAGCCACACTGAATGTTCTATGTTCTGGAATTGCTGAATGGATGGGGCATAATTACTCTTTCTCACAGGATAATGAAATTTATTTATTTATTTTTTAAAATTTAACTGGGACTCATATTCTTTTTTTTTAAAAAAAAGATTTATTTATTTATTTGAAAGTCGGAGTTACACAGAGAGAGGAGAGGCAGAGAGAGAGAGAGAGAGAGAGAGAGAGAGAGTCTTCCATCCACTGGTTCACTCCCCAATTGGCTTCAACAGCTGGAGCTGCGCCGATCTGAAGCCAGGAGCCAGGAGCTTTTTCCGGGTCTCCCACATGGGTGCAGGGGCCCAAACACTTGGGCCATCTTCTACTGCTTTCCCAGGCCACAGCAGAGAACTGAGTTGGAAGTGGAGCAGCTGGGTCTCGAACCGGCACATATATGGGAAGCCGGCACTTTAGGCTAGGGTGTTAACCCACTGTGCCACAGCACTGGCCCCAAATAATGACATTTAATTGATGACTTTATCATTTTCTGGGGTTATCCTCCCAGGGTTCTCTGGGCTTATCCTCCCAGGGTTCTCTGGGCTTATCCTCCCAGGGTTCTCTGGGGTTATCCTCCCAGGGTTCTCTGAGGTTATCCTCCCAGGATTCTCTGGGCTTATCCTCCCAGGGTTCTCTGGGCTTATCCTCCCAGGGTTCTCTGGGTTATCCTCCCAGGGTTCTCTGGGCTTATCCTCCCAGGGTTCTCTGGGTTTATCCTCCCAGGGTTCTCTGGGGTTTATGCGCATATGCTCCTAGGTTTATGCTCATGTGTCTGTTCGTGTAAAAGGAATCCACTCAAGTTTCCTATCCAGGATAAGGAACAGAAGTGGTCAGATCTTATAAGGAATAATGATTTTGTCTGTTTCATTTTTAAGGTTTTACACATTTCTTTTGTAGTCTTAACATAGTTTTTAGAAACATTACAATCAGATATCCAGAAGGCAAAAAAAAAAAAAAAAAAAAAAAAGAGAGAGAGAGAGAGAGAGAGAGAGAAGAACTGTGACTCATATAAGAAAAAACAGGTTGGGGGTGGCGCTGTGGCGTAGCGGCTAAAGCCACCGCCTGCAATGCCAGCATCCCATATGGGTGCCAGTTCAAGTTCTGCTCCACAGAGAGAAGGAGAGGGAGAGAGAGAGAGAGAGAGAGAGAGGTTTTCCATCTGCTGGTTCACTCCCAAGATGGCCTCAATGGCCGGAGCTGTGCCAATCCAAAGCCAGGAGCCTCTTCCAGGTCTCCCACGTGGGTGCAGGGGCCCAAGGACTTGGGCCAACCTCCACTGCCCTCCCAGGCCACAGCAGAGAGCTGGATTGGAAGCGGAGCAGCCAGGACTCGAACCGGCACCCACATGGGATACTGGCACTGCAGGCAGTGGCCTCACCTGCCACGCCACAGTGCGGGTCCCAGGGATACCTCTATTTCTACGCATCTAGTTGAGTAAGTCTGCTTAAGGTAGAGCTTTGTCAGAAACAAAACCATCCTTGGTGTGCATGTTTATACGTAAAACAGCCAGTGCTGCCCGTGAGAGTTCAGGGAAAAGCAGCTGAATCAGTTGGTGACAGAAAATATCAGAATGTGATGATATACAGCAAATGTGGCCCCCAAACTCAGAAATCATCTTCCTCCTTGAGGGTGAATAATTGCCTACAACAAGCAGAAAATAGCCAGGAGCACACACACACCTCTCTGCTGCCTTGACGTCGGGTGGGTGGAGCGCCGGTCCCCAGGTTTGCTCTGGCCTCACACACTGCTGCGTGGCCCTCGGCCAGTCCACTTCTCTGGGTGATTCCTCTCTGAGGACCACCACCCGAGGCATTGCTAGAATGCCTTGCATTCTAAAGCCCCACCCGTTTGTCCACATGATGCCAGGCCTGGTGCCGGGTCTCCCCAGCACTGGCCTCATTCTGAAGTGCCAGTGGTAATGGCCCTACCACGTCTTCCCTTGGGGCTGCCTCAGCCCCGGCCCTCCAGTTCACACCTGCCATTTGCAACTCAACCACCAGGTGTCAGCACAGGACACGTGCTGAGGTGTCTCAGTTCTGCTCCAATTTCCAGTCAGCGTGGGCTGACTTTTTATTTTAAAATAAAGAGTAACAGGGGCCGGCGCGGTGGCACATTAGGTTAATCCTCCACCTGCGGCGCCGGCATCCCATATGAGTGCCGGGTTCTAGTCCCAGTTGCTCCTCTTCCAGTCCAGCTCTCTGCTATGGCCCGGGAAGGCAGTGGAGGATGGCCCAAGTCCTTGGGCCCTGCACCCGCATGGGAGACCAGGAGGAAGCACCTGGCTCCTGGCTTCGGATCGGTGTAGCTCTGGTCGTGGTGGCTATTAGGGAGTGAACCAACGGAGGGAAGACCTCTCTCTCTGTCTCTCTCACTGTCTGTAACTCTGTCAAATAAATAAATAAAAATCTTAAAAAAAAGAGTAATATAGATTTTATGATTTCTCCTTTTAATGGTATGTCATCTTAAGTCTAGTATCTTCCTTTATTTTCTGTTTTTATTACTAAATACAATGTAACTTATTTATGAATGGGAACAAATTAACGAACAGTATTTTTATATATTTTTTTAACTTTTATTTAATGAATATAAATTTCCAATGTACAGCTTATGGATTACAATGGCTTCCTCCCCCATAACTTCCCTCCCACCCGCAACCCTCCCGTCTCCCGCTCCCTCTCCCCTTCCATTCATATCAAGATTCATTTTCAATTCTCTTTATACGAACAGTATTTCAGAATTGAAAAAGGTGACACTAATAGCACTGAGTTACCCAAACTTTCATTTATTTTCCTCAGATTCTGGGTTTCTGTGTGTGTGCACACGTGCGTGTGTGTGCATGTGTGTGTGTGTGTGTGTTTGAAAATTTGTTGGTAGCAGATCTCATTTTGTTGTTGTTTTTTAGAGATTTATTTGTTTGAAAGTCAGAGTTACACACAGAGAGAAGGAGAGGTAGAGAGAGAGAGAGAGAGAGAGAGAGAGAGAGAGAGAGAGAGGTCTTCCATCTGCTGGTTTACTCCCCAATTGGCCACAACGGCCGGAGCTGTGCTGATCTGAAGCCAGGAGCCAGGAGCTTCTTCTGGGTCTCCCATGCGGGTGCAGGGGCCCAAGGACCTGGGCCATCTTCCACTGCTTTCCCAGGCCACAGCAGAGAGCTGGATCAGAAGTGGAGCAGCCAGGACCACATTTTATAAAATGCCTTGTTTTCATTATTATTATTTTCTGGAAAGGAAAGTTCTATTAAAATTGTTTTAGTTTGCATATGGAATAGTTTTTTTTTTTAATTAGGGTTTATTTTGAAAAAATTTTGAGTTTAATTTAAATCTATGCCAGTACCTCCAAAGTAAAGTCATATTCAAAGACAGTTGTTCTGATTAGAGAAATTTCTGAACTATTCACATTCAAAGATTCCTTTTTTTTTTTTTTTTTTGACAGGCAAAGTGGATAGTGAGAGAGAGAGAGACAGAGAGAAAGGTCTTCCTTTTGCCGTTGGTTCACCCTCCAATGGCTGCCGCGGCTGGCGTGCTGCGGCCGGCGCACCGCGCTGATCCGAAGGCAGGAGCCAGGTGCTTCTCCTGGTCTCCCATGGGGTGCAGGGCCCAAGGACCTGGGCCATCCTCCACTGCACTCCCGGGCCACAGCAGAGAGCTGGCCTGGAAGAGGGGCAGCCGGGACTGAACCGGCGCCCCGACCGGGACTAGAACCTGGTGTGCCGGCGCCGCAAGGCGGAGGATTAGCCTAGTGAGCTGCGGCGCCGGCCTCAAAGATTCCTTATGAATGATTTTCTTTGACTTAAATTTAACCAAAAACTACAACCTTACTCTTTGTATATTTTCATTACATAGTGTTAACAAGATTAGTTGTAAGCAAATAAAATGCTTACGCTATTTGTTTACCTTGCCTTGTTAATACTGTGATAATGTTTATTAATTCAGATAACTTGTATGGGGCCGATACAACCATCTCCTTGGTTCAACATTATGTTGGAGATTTATAGATTTTTAAAAGGTTCAGTACTGATCTTTTAATAATTGAAGAATGGTTTTACTTCTAAAAAAAAAAAAAAAAAACCCCACAAACTCTGCTGTTCCCCAGAAGGAATCTGTTATCAAAAACGAACAAACAAAATAAACAAAACCACTGACAGAGACGTTAGATAACTTGTTCAAAAGCATATGGGTAATAAATAATGAAGGTAATTTTTTTTTTAAAAGGATGATCTCTATGGAAACTGACCCCAACCACCCAACTCTTGTCCATCTGAGATGCAAATCAGCTTCCCTCGATGATGGAGTGACTGGGCTCTTCCTTCATTTTCTTAATTGTCTTCTTCCATGCTTCCATGGGTAAGGAGATTACATAGAGGACTTTTTTTTTTTTTTTTAAAAAGATGGCCAAATAGATGTGCCCAGAATTTGCCTCCTCTTCTACAGGGAAGAACCAAAACAACAACTAAAAAGCTGCATTTAGAGGTGAGTGTGCAAGGAGGAGAACCAGAACTCAGTGAGGCGATAATGGGAACCCAGTAGGACGTGGAGACCCAGGATGGCAGCACAGAGAGGGGAACAAAGCTAACTGGCAACCGAGGCCATGACCACGGGACACATTTTTTTTTAAAAAGATTTATTAATTTATTTGAAAGTCAGAGTTACACAGAGAGAGGAGAGGCAGAGAGAGAGAGAGAGAGAGAGAGAGAGAGAGGTCTTCCATATGCTGGTTCACTCCCCAGCTGGCCGCAACAGCTGGAGCTGCACTGATCTGAAGCCAGGAGCCATGAGCCAGGAGCTTCCTCCAGGTATCCCACGCGGTGCAGGGGTCCAAGCACCTGGGCCATCTTCCACTGCTTTCCCAGGCCATAGCAGAGAGCTGGATAGGAAGTGGAGCAGCCGGGTCTTGAACTGGCACCCATATGGGATGCCAGCGCTTCAGACCAGGGCATTAACCTGCTGTGCCACAGTGCCGGCCACGCACGGGATGCTTATTGCAGGGCAAGCCTTAGCTGAGTCCATCGGTGGGGCTGACATTGTGGTGCAGTGGGCTCAGCTGACATTTGCAATACCAGCATCTGACTCAAGCCCCCAGCTGCTCTGCTTCCGATCCAGCTTCCTGTTGCTGTGCACGCTGGGAAGGAGCTGAGGATGGGTCCCTGCCACCCATGTGGGAGACCAGGACAGAGTCCCTACCTCCCGGCTTTGGCCTGTCCCATTTCTAGCTGTTGTGGCCATTCGAGGAATGAACCAATGGTTCGAAGATCTGTCTCCCTGCCTTTCCATGAAAATGAAAATTAATCAGTAAAAGGAAATATCAAGGAATTTGAGCAGCCAAGGCAGGTGTTTAAGAACAAAAACAAAACCTGGGGAATCCTAATAGCAGATTTCAAGAGTTGTACTATAACTTTGTTAATCAGGACACTGTACTTTTGTCACCAGGGCAAATAGACCAGTGGAAGAGACAATCCAGAAAAGGCTTAAGGGATCCCTTCCTCGGCACGGATCCACTGCTGCCATCTAGTGGTTGAATGCTGCATCAACTGCATATCTGTGCAAAACAATGAACCTGAACTCTTCCGTCTCTCAGCACACAATTAACTTGAGATGGATCAGTACCTTCAATGGAAGGATAAAGGAAGAGGACTTCTAGGGAAGTGTAAGATAATATTTTCATGACCTTGGGATAAATAGATTTTTTTAAAAAAAAAGATGTATTATTTGAAAAGAAGAGTGACAGAGAGCGAGCAAGCAAGAGAGGGATCTTCCATCCTCTGCTTCACTCCCTGAATGGCTGCAACAGCCAGGGGTGGGCCAGGCCAAAGTCAGGAACCAAGAACTCATCTGGATCTCTCAGATGGGTGGCAGAGGTCCAAGTACTAAGGCCGACTTCCACTGCTTTCCCAGGCACATTAGCAGAGAGCTGGATTGGAAATAGAGCAGCCGGGACTTGAACCAGCACTCTGATAGAGATGCTGGTGTTGCAAGCAGTGGCTTACCCTGTTGCACCACAATGCTGGGCCCAAGTAAAAATTCTTTAAACATGAGCCACAGCACTATCAATAAAGAAAAGAGATGATTAATTAGGCTTTATTGAAATTAAGAAATTCTATTCTTAGAATGCACTATTGAGTAAAACCAAAAGCCCAAATCTGAGGAAGGCAGTTGCAATGCATATATATTCAATAAACCATTCAAACATAA
Organism: Lepus europaeus; assembly: GCF_033115175.1. NCBI lineage: Eukaryota > Metazoa > Chordata > Mammalia > Lagomorpha > Leporidae > Lepus > Lepus europaeus. The sequence goes on from NC_084838.1 coordinate 96,401,225, forward strand.
AAAACACTTACAAATGAAAAAAAGCATTTTTTTTTTCCAAAAGCAAAGGAATTAACAGGCACTGCCCCAAAGACCATATACAAAATGGACAGTAAACATATGGAAAAATGTTTATCATGATTGCTCAGCAGAAAAAGGCAAATTAAAATCACCATGAAAAACAGCTATCCATTCAACACAGCGGACAAAGTTTAAACAACAGATGCTGACAAGCGTTGGCAAGGAGAGGTGCGAATCAGGGTTCACTGGAGAGAGAGAACCAATGATCCGGGAGAGGGCATTTGTTAGGGGAGTTGCCGCATGCCGTGACTGTGCAGAAGGCCCATGTGTCCCCAGGGTGTGGTCCCAGGAAGCCGGCGTGGCGCAATCCACGTGCAAGGGCCTCAGCACCAGGAGAGCCAAGGGTGTAACTCAGTTCAAGGACGGAGGCCTGAAAACCCAGGGCACCAGTGACCCAGGTCCTGTAGTCCCATGGCTGGGAAGCCTGGAGTTCTGGTGTCTAAGGGTTGGAGAGAAAGGGCGTGTCCAGCTCCTGGAGGTGGGGAGATGGACTTGATCACCTCTCTTATTAGCTGTTCTTTTGGGCCCCTGGCTGACCGGAGAGAGCCCAAACACCTAGTCCACTCAGATTCACCTGCTAGCCCACACTGGAGTCACTGTCACGGATACACACCCAAAACCGAAACCAAAACCAAAACCTGCTTTTCCAGGTTTCCAGGCGGTCCTCAGTCCCGCCCAGTTGACACCTAGAGTTAGTCATCGCAGACACCAGACGTACAGAACATGTACACTGCCACAGAGGACAGGGGGATCAGCTGTTTAAAAAATCGGAACCACCTCTTAAAGCTGAACATACGTCTGTGTTATGACCCAGACAATGCAGTCATCTGTGGGTGTCGTGAGGATTAACTTCAACAGGCAGCCAAAGCATGAAACATCCCGATCAAGAGTGGTGCTGGGGCTGGCGCTGTGGCGCAGTGGGTTAACGCCCTGGCCTGAAGCGCCGGCTTCCCATATGGGCGCCGGTTCTAGTCCCAGCTGCTCCTCTTCCCATCCAGCTCTCTGCTATGGCCTGGGAAAGCAGTAGAAGATGGCTCAAAAAGTCCTTGGGCCCCTGCACCCACGTGGGAGAACCGGAGGAAGCTCCTGGCTCCGGATCAGCCCAGTTCTGGCCGTTGTGGCCAACTGGGGAGTGAACCATCGGATGAAAGACCTCTTTCTCTCTCTCTGCCTCTCCTCTCTCTGTGTAAATTTGACTTTCAAATAAATAAATAAATCTTAAAAAAAAAAAAAAAGAGTGGTGCCTCCAGGGAATGGCACCAGCTTATCAGTAGCATTTACTGGTAACACTGGATTTGCATCAGGTCCTGGTGAAGCTCCTGGAGGACTCTGCCATGGTAGCTGCTTGAGTAGCAAATGTTCCCCTCCATGGTCAAACGGGATGGAGGCAGCCTCAACAGAGACGACCCATCGGGTGCTGAGGTTGTGGGGGGTTCTAGGCGTGTGTTAGAGGAAGTGCTCCTGTAGTGGGCTCTTGCAAAGGGAGGGTAGCACCCACCTGCACCTGACCCTCAAGGACCCCCTGCTGTGAGACAGCTTTTGGCTGATACAAATCTTTACCTTAATGCTGTTGGTTTTTTTTCCCCTGTAGCCCTAGATTTGCAGCACGGTCATTTTGGGTCCTGTAAGTCTCCTTTAGCAATCAAAGCCTGCTTAACTTCAACTGCTGGGATTGGCGCTGTGGCTTAGTGGGTAAATCTGCTGCCTGCAATGCTGGCATCCCATATGGGCGCTGGATCCCGCCTGCTCCACTTTGATTCAGCTCCCTGCTCATGGCCTAGGCAAAGCAGCAGAACACAACCCAAGTGCTTGGGCCCCTGCTACCCATGAGAGAGACTCAGGAAAAGCTCTTGGCTCCTGGCTTTGGCGTAGCCCAGCACTGACTGTTGTGGTCACTTGGGGAGTGAAACAGTGGTTGGAATTTCTCTCTCTCTCTCTCTTTCTCTCTCTCTCCCCCTCTGACTTTCAAATAAATAAATAAATCTTAAAAAAAAAAAAGCGACACTAATGCACAGAACATACCCAAGAAAAATAAGCCCACCAAAACACAAGAACAGGAATGCTCATACCAAGTTTATCCATAAGGTCAAAAACTGGAAACAACTCAGGTGTCCAGCAACATCAGAATGACTAAATTGCGATTCTACTGCTCATGTGTTAGAATACTGGGGAGTGGGGCTGGCATTGTGGGGCAGGGACGCTTCATTGTCTCCCACATCAGAGCACCTGTTTGAGTCACAGCTGCTCCGCTTCTCATCTGGCCTCCAGCTAATGCACCTGGGGAAAGCAGCAGAAGATGGCCCAGTGGGAGACCTAGATGGAGTTCTAGGCTCCTGGCTTCAGCCTGGCCCAGCCTTGGCCATTACCACCACTTGGGGAGTGAACAAGCAGATGGAAAATCTCTCTGTGGCTCCTCCTGTCACACCCATTCCCCACTTGTCACTCTGCATTTCAAACAAATAAATATTTTTTAAAAGAATACTGCAAAGTGATTAAAAAGGCATCACACTGTTGGTATATGCAACAGCATGGATAACTCTCACAGACACATTACTTGGTGAAAAACAAAACAAAACTGACACAAGAGAATACATACTCCATAATTTTGCTTATATGAAATTTAAGAACAGGCAAAAATACTTTTGGTAAAAGCAGAGAACAGTTATCTTTGAAAATATAAATATCCTATAGCTTTGCTTGGATTTTGGTAGGAATATAAATATGTAAAATTTCTTTGAGAGGAATGTTTAATATTTGTGTCTTTTATACACTTGGTGCATGATATGCTTTGATTAAAAAAAAGAAAAAAGAAAAAGAAAAAAAGAAAACCATTTCCAAGTTCCCATGGAAGATCTGGATCTAGTGATTTAAGAAAAAAAATTTTTTTTTGACAGGCAGAGTTAGACAGTGAGAGAGAGAGAGAGAGAGAAAGGTCTTCCTTCCGTTGGTTCACCCCCCCAAATGGCCGCTACGGCCGGCGCACTGCGCCGATCTGAAGCTAGAAGCCAGGTGCTTCCTCCTGGTCTCCCATGGCACTTGGGCCATCCTCCACTGCCTTCCTGGGCCACAGCAGAGAGCTGGACTGAAAGAAGAGCAACCGGGACTAGAACCCGGTGTGCCGGTGCCACAGGTGGAGGATTGGCCTAGTGAGCCGTGGCGCTGGCCTTAGTGATTTTTTTTTTTTAAGATTTATTTTATTTGAAGGACAGGGAGAGGTAGAGCCAGAGAGAGAGGTCTTCCATCTGCTGGCTCACTCCCCAAATGACCACAGACCAGGAGCTTCTTCCAGGTCTCCCACTCAGGTGCAGGGGCCCAAGCACGTGGGCCATCTTCTACTGCTTTCCCAGGCCATAGCAGAGAGCTGGGTCAGAAGAGGAGCAGCCGGGATTCCAACTGGCGCCCATATGGGATGCCGGTGCTGCAGGCCTGGGCTTTACCCATTGTGCCACAGCACCGGCCACAGTGATAGGGTTTTGATACTGCACTAAAAGTACAAATTCATGAGAAGAAAAAATAAGTCATTTGGACTTCAGCTTAAAACTTGTGCTCTGTGAAGGAGACTGTTAGGGGTAGAAGGGAAGACGCTACATCCTTGAGCTCAGAGACAGCTGTGAGTGGACCCCACCACGCTCTCAGCAGGTCAGCCACGGTGCCCACTCTCCAGAGTCAGGGCAGCGGGCAGTGGGTTTTTCCTCCTCCTTTGAGGTCCCTATTAAGAGATGAAAACATATTACTAAAAACATAGTTATTGATGGGAGTCCTGAGAGCATGTGACTGTCAACAGTGCCCAAGCACTTAAGCCTGCCCAGGTGCATCATGGAGAAGCTAGATCAGAAGCAGGGTAGCCAGAACTCGAGCCAGTCCTCTGATACGGGATTGGGGGGTGTCCCAGGCAGCCCCATAAGCCACCACACCACAGCCCCCACTGCCTTCTGGTTTTTGTAAAGTATGTAATAGTTTATAATATAGTATATACTATATATGGTATATAAAAGTATATACTATTGTATATATATAATGCATGTAATACAACCTACAGCAGAGCCCCTGTTTGGAGGCAGAGGCTGTCAGCTGGGACGCGAGGGGTGACCGCCCAGGCACGGGCAGCAGCAGCACTCCCAGTCTCTGAGCAGCCTCGGCCCCTTCTCCCCAGCCTTGGCTTAGCAAGGGCATTGGCTGCTGCTCCTGTCTCCAAGTGAAGACCGTGCCTTTTCTGCACAGACCTCTTGGTGAATCTGGAGAATAAAAAGGTTAGCGAGGAGATTTGAGGCATGTCTGCTGTGCTTTACAGTGAAAGTACAAGGAGGAGGCGAAGGCAGATCCCATTCCTGGAACGTGCGGTGTTTGCAACGTCAAAGCAGAAAAGAGTATTGCATCATCATCATTGGGATCCAGTGAGCGTGATCCCACGGGGGAAAACAGACAGTAGCAGCACGGCTTATGGCTTCTTCCTGGGAGGCCTCAACCCCAGGAAGCTAGTGGACAGGGACGGTCCCATCTGGCCCCCCACCATCGGGTACCAGGACCTCCTCCACGCAGAGAGGACCAGGCCAAACGTGCCTCTTTTTTTTTTTTTTTTTTTTTTTTTGACAGGCAGAGTTAGTGAGAGAGGGAGAGAGACAGAGAGAAAGGTCTTCCTTTTTCCATTGGTTCACCCCCAAAGTGGCTGCTATGGCTGGCGCTGCACCCATCTGAAGCCAGGAGCCAGGTGCTTCCTCCCATGCAGGTGCAGGGCCCAAACACTTGGGCCATCCTCCACTGCACTCCTGGGCCACAGCAGAGAGCTGGACTGGAAGAGGAGCAACCAGGACAGAATCCGGCACCCTGACCAGGACTAGAACCCGGGGTGTCAGTGCCACGGGCGGATGATTAACCTAGTGAGCCGTGATGCTGGCCCAAACGTGCCTTTTCGTTACCGGTCACAGAGGGGAGGGCGGTTGCTGGAGTGAGTCTCTCAGGTTCTTTTCCTCAGCTCAGTATAGAAATAAGAAGCCAGGAAACCTTTTGCAAAGAGGCAGGAACTTGTATTTGACAGAAAAGGAACTTTTACTTGATTGGCAAGTGACAGAGGAGGCGTCTGGTCCGAGAGGAGAGCAGGTGGAGTGTGAGAGGGACACTGGTCTTGGGGAAGTGTCCTGGGTCTTTAAGGCATTACTGTTTTATTTTCCATTGGATCATTCCGTGGGGGTGCCCATTGGACGGGGTTTCACATGGGTGTGCTGATTGGCTTGGGGCTCGTGGAGATAGTGGGGTCTCCTGGAGACAGCCTGGCTCCTTAGGGGCCCAGCCCCCTCCTCTGCTAGCTCTGGGTGGAAGATGGCAGCTACCTTGAAGGCATGATTTAAACCTGCAAGGGTCCCGTAAGGTAGCCGGGATCTCCTGGAGCCAGTCCGACTCTCCCCAGGGGCTCAGCCCCTACCCGGCCAGCTCTGGGGGAGAGCTTGCCCCCACCTGGAAGGTGTGACTTAGAGCCGCAAGGTCACACGTGCAGCACAGGAAGCTACTGGTTAGGGAGATGCCGTCGGTCTGGAGACAGCTGGCAGCCTGCTTGTGATGGACATTCTACCCACATCTGAGGGGCCCACAGACCCCAGCCGGAGAGGGCCCTCGGGGATGGGGGGGGGGGGGGGGGGGGGGGGGGGGGGCGTGAGCACTTGCCATGGTATCAGAAGGATTGCAGGCCACCCAAGGCTGTGATACCATAATCACCATTTCTCAGATTCACGTGAAAAGCAGTTATGGAGAACTGTGAACAGAGACCAGAAGCCACCAGATGAACATTTAGCATTTAGTGCACCATTTAAAAATTATTTGAGAGGTAGAAAGACAGAGAGCTCTCATCTGTGGGTTCACGTCCCAAATGCCTTTGATGGCTGGGGCTGGACCAGGCCAAAGTCAGAAGTCAGGAACTTAATCTAGGTCTCCTTTGTGGGCGGCAGGGACCCAACTACTGGAGACACCACCTGCTGCCTTCCAGTGTCCGCATTAGCAGGAGGCTGCAGTCGGGAGCCCCAGGTGGGCATGAACTCAGGCACTCCTGCTCCCATCTAGGGTATGGACATCTTCATCAGTGTCTTAACTGCTAGGCCAGACACCCACCCCAGGGCACCATTACTTGTGGATTAGAGAACACTCAGAACGGTGGCTATCAGTGGGCTTTTTTTTTTCTAAGTTTTTTTATTTATTGGAAAGGCAGAGTTAGAAAGAGAGAGGGAGGGAGGGAGGGAGAGGGAGAAAGAGAGAGAGAGAGAGATCTCTGAGAGAGAGAAAGGCAGAGAGAGATATCTTTCCATCCCAGAGAGAGAAAGAAAGAGAGTGATCTTTCCATCCCAAATGGTTGCAACATCCAGGGCTGGCCAGGCTGAAGCCAGGAACCAGGAACTTCATCTGGGTCTCTCATGTGGGTGCAGGCTTTCCCAAGCGCATTAGCAGGGAGCTGGATCTGAAGTGGAGCAGCCTGGACTCCAACCTGCTTTACCTGCTGTGCCACAGCGACAGCCAGTGTCAGTGAACTCTTAAAGCAATCCTAGGGGCTCGCACAGTGGCACAGCAGGTAAAGCCACCAGCTGCAGTGCCAGCATCCAATATTGGGCACCAGTACGAGTCCCGACTGCTCCACTTCTTCCAATCCAGCTCTCTGCTATGGCCTGGGAAAGCAGTGGAGGATGGCCCAAATCCTTGGGCCCCTGCACCCACGTGGGAGACCTGGAAGAAGCTCCTGGCTCCTGGCTTCAGGTCAGCTCAGCTCTGGTCGTTGTGGCCAACTGGAGTGAACCAGTGGATGGAAGACCTCTCTCTCTCTCTCTCTCTCTCTCTCTCTCTCTGCCTCTCCTTCTCTCTCTGTGTAACTCTGAATTTCAAATAAATACATAAATCTTTAAAAAAATAAAGCAATCCTAAATCATAAGGAACTCGAACTCCGTGATGCAGGTGGAAATCTAATCAGAAATGAAGTTTACTCATTGAAGTCGGTTTTAGAAAAAATTTATTTATTCACTTATTTATTTGAAAGGCAGCGTGACAGAGAGGAGAGACAGAGAGAGACTTCATCTGCTGGTTCACTTCCCAGACAGCTGGGGCCGGGCTGGGCCAGTCTGAAACCAGGAGCCTGGAATTCCATCAGGGTCTCCTACGTGGGTGCAGGGGCCCAAGCACTTGGGCCATCTGCTGCTGCTTTCCCAGGCGCATTAGCAGGGAGCTGGATTGGAAGCAGAGTAGCTGGGACTTGAACTGGCCCTCCTATATGGGAAGCCGGCATAGCAGGCAGCAGATTAAGCTGGTGCACCACACCACTCGTCCCCAACTCTTCTTTGTTATTATGTCATAGATGAACAAGAGTTGGAGAGAAACAGGATAAAATCCTTTTCATTAAAACAGCAGCAAGTAACAGGGAAGCAGTGGGCAGTGGTAATCAGAGTCCATGACTTTTCTCTGGGTCTTTCGATTGCAGCCCATGCCCTTCAAAAAACTTTATTGAGGGGATTTCTTGGGCCAGAATTAATTATCTAGTTTATCACCCCACTGCTCTGCAATTAGAAATTAGTGATCAATAAGCAAGACAAAACAAAACACTTAATAAGAGCTAGAAAAACAAATCTGAGTCCCCACATACTTGTATCTGTTTTTAGTGAAGTTCTGAATTGATTCTATGGTAAAATATCGTTTGCTGTCCGTGTTTCTAATCAAGTGCAAAAACCATAAACGTCACAGGAAACTATGGACACACTTGAAAAAGTTCCTGGAAAAAATGTATGAAAAGTTTATTTTGGGTGCCAAAAACTTTTTATCTCTATGTATACGAGAGGTATTTAAAAGCCCTGGAAAATGTATATTATAGGAAAGCTAAGCAAGGATCTAGAAAAATCCTCTAAATCCTACTAACTCTTCAGATCACTGGGTTCTTTAAAATTAAGGAGGCGGCAGAAGCCACACTCAAATACAGTGGGAAAAAAATCCCCCTTTTCCATAAACTTTCACCTCCGGGAGGGGGTTCGATCCACATTTTCACTGTAATAACAAAAGCAGAGCAAATGCCTCTGCCTGACCCTTCAGCAGCCAAGGAGTCCTGGCTTTCTGGCTTTGTTTACATAGCAAATGGTGCGAGTATCAAGGGCCCCGGAGACACTGCCCTTTCATGTTTCACACTGAGTTCATGTGGTACAAATAGCAAACCTTGAGGAGCTGTGAGTCTGTCTTCCCAGAGGTCACGACTTGTTATATAAACACCGAGAGCCCCTTGCTGGCCTCGCAGCCACGTCGGCTCGCGTCCAGCACAGCCAGCTGCTCCCTGATCAGCCCTCTGGATGGCTCTGCCGCCCTGCCGCCGGCCTTGGCCTCTGGCTCACATGTCAAGTGGTCAATGGAACCAGCACTCTGGGTGGGGACGGGACAACCCTCCTTTGCTTGTGTGGCATCAAAAGGAGCCTCGTGATGTGTGGGAGACCACTGTGTCCCACAGTGCCCTGGTGTGTTTCACCCTTTGAAAAACAAGGGTGACCTCAACATTTACCACAGGGAGTAAATAGAAATTGAGTGTCAGACAGCCATGGCCCAAGGGGGCCCAAGACCATAGGCAACATGAGCCAAACAATGATCCTAGGCGATTTCCATTCATTACCCAGGCTCGTGCTGCAGACTCTGCCAAGTCACAGAATTATCCTCTCTCTGGGTTTTTCCCTCTCTCATACCTGGGCTCCTAGATCGGAATTCTTAAAATGAGCAGGAGGAGGAGGTGATGGAGCAGCAAGGGGGAGGAGGTGATGGAGCAGGAGGAGGAGGTGATGGAGCAGGAAGAGGAGGAGGCGATGGGGCAGGAGGAGGAGGCGATGGGGCAGGAGGAGGAGGTGATGGACCAGGGGGAGGAGGGGGTGATGGAGCAGGAGAAGGAGGAGGTGATGGAGCAGGAAGAGGAGGAGGTGATGGGGCAGGAGGAGGAGGCGATGGGGCAGGAGGAGGAGGTGATGGACCAGGGGGAGGAGGGGGTGATGGAGCAGGAGAAGGAGGGGGTGATGGAGCAGGAGGAGGAGGAGGTGATGGAGCAGGAGGAGGAGGCGATGGGGCAGGAGGAGGAGGAGGCGATGGGGCAGGAGGAGCAGGAGGCGATGGGGCAGGAGGAGGAGGGGGTGATGGAGCAGGAGGAGGAGGTGATGCTTCTGCTCACTCCACCCGATGGCTGAATACACCATGACTGAGCACCACACAAACACCTCCTGCAGTGATTTAAAGAAAAACAAAAAGTAAATATTGTTAGGCAATCTTTTTTTAAAATATTTATTTTTTTAATTTGAAAGACAGAGTTACAGAGAGGTGGAGGCACACTCAGAGAGCGAAGTCTTCCATCTGCTGGTTCACTCCCCAGATGGCCACAATGGCTAGAGTTGATCTGATCTGAAGCCAGGAACCAGGAGCTTCTTCTGGGTCTCCCACACGGGTGCAGGGGCCCAAGGACTTGGACCATCTTCCACTACTTTCCCAGGCCATAGCAGAGAGCTGGATTGGAAGGGGAGCAGCCGGGACTAGAACCGGCATTCGTATGTGATGCTGGCACTGCAGGTAGCAGCTTTAACCCGCTGCTCCACAGTGCCGTCCCCTAGGCAATCTTGTCCTGCAGCATGCAGTGACCTCACATGATGGAGATGGGGATTCAGTCCTACAGACAGGATCTCCTGAGTGAGAGACCCTGGGCAAGTCACTGTGTGTCTCTGGGGCCTCAGCATCCATCTGTGTCCAGCACAGGGGTGGACCGTGGAGTGGATGTGAGGAACAAATGAGGTCATGAATGCAGGAACACTTTGACAACGGGATTCAAACATTCTCACTTTAAAATGCATTGCTTTTTAGAGCTAGGTGAGTTGGGGGTTGAAGTACTGAGATAGTCTTTGCCCCCTGGGGCAGGGTTCGTAGACTCACTAAAGCCAGCCGTACCTGCTTCGGGGAGGCTTGGTGAGTCTGTAGCCTGGAGAATGGCCGCCTGATGCTCTGTAGTAGCTGGTGCTGCCGCCTGCCCTCTCTCGCTCCCGCCACCAGAGCACAGAGCCGTGTTGTGGGCCTAAGGCAGATGGAATAGGGTCCCAAGGTCTCGCAGTTTCCAAAGAACTGACGAAGCAAATCTGCATGTGAAGGTCAGCGGGTCTGAAAACTGAGGATTGATTGGACAGTATATTTTCCCATGTGTAGACCTGGCAGGATGTGTGTGTGTGTGTGTGATTAGATGAAAGGCTGTCACACCAACAGGCTATTGTGTAAAGCTGTGACCAAGTAGCGAAATCATGAATTGTGATTCCACTCGCACTTCTATTGCCGAAGCACAATGACATAGGAGTCGTAGTCTGCTAAAAGTCGCCTAGGAAAAGCCCACGGACAAGGGGGAGATCCTGAACAGATTGTCCCTGAGCTGAGACTCAGGGTGGAAAGAAACCACTAAAGCTGCCTGTATTTGTAGAGGATGATCCGACACACAGGAAATCTGAAGAACTTCACATCTGGGGACTTTCTGAGGTGAAGATGTACTCTGCTTTGGTATAGGTGGTGGTTACATAGGCGTCTGCTCAAGTGAAATCACGAGGCACAGCTGGCGGGCTTGGGCTGCCTGTGACACCGGCATCCTGTATGTGTGCCGCTTCCTGTCCTGGCTGCTCTGCTTCTGATCCAGCTCCCTGCTGCTGTGCCTGGGAGAGCAGACCATGGCCCAAGTGCTTGAGCCTCGGTACACTTGTGGCAGACCTATAAGAAGCTCCTGGCTCCTGGCTCCTGGCTTCAGCCTGGCCCAGCCCCGGCAGCTATGGGCTGTGTTCATTTGGGGAATGAACCAGCGGATGTAGGATTCTCTCTCTCTTTCTCTCTTCTATCTCTATAACTCTGCCTTTCATATAAATAAATACATAATCTTTTTAAAAAAAATTAAGTCATGGGGGCCAGCGCTGTGACTCAGCAGGTTAATGTCCTGGTCTGAAGTGCCAGCATCCCATATGGGTGCCAGTTCGAGTCCCGGCTACTCCACTTCTGATCTAGCTCTCTGCTATGGCCTGGGAAAGCAGAAGATGATCCAGGTCCTTGGGCCCCTGCACTCATGTGGGAGACCTGGAAGAAGCTCTGGCTCCTGGCATCGGATCGGCGCAGCTCCGGCCGTTGCAGTCCACTGGGGAGTGAACCATTGGATGGAAGACCTCTTTCTCTCTGCCTCTCCTCTCTCAGTGTAACTCTGAATTTCAAATAAATAATAAATCTTAAAAAAATTAAGTCATGATATGGGATACTGGTGTCACAAGTGGCGGCTTAACCCACTGCGCCGTGATGCTAGCCCGAGAGGCAGGTTTTTAATAGCAGGAGAGGTAGGTTTGTCAGGAAGCATCAGAGTAGGAGGCCACGCTGAGTGACAATTATGATGATGGTGACCGTGACTTTTAAAAAGCCAGGTGAAAACACAAACAATCGTGCGATACTTTTCCACCCTTCTGGGCAGTTCGAAGTCCTTTCAGAATCTGGTAAGAGGTAAAACCACCAAGGCAAAATGAAGAAGCCCTGGAAAGCCTGCTTTAAGAGAAGGAGCTTCGGAAAGCCTAGGAGGAGGCAGCTAGCGCCCGTTGGGGTGATGTGGGTGTGCGCTGGCTGCTTGCTGTGTGGCTGGAGCTAAAGTACCTCTGCTCTGCTCCAGTGGGAGTTCTGACAGCTGACATGGAAAGAAACGAGCTACGGCAGCGGGAAGAGGAGGTGGGGGCCAAGCGCTGGTGATGCCGAGGGGAAGATGGGGTAGAAGTGGTGAAAGGCAGATTTGCAGATACAAAGACAGGGAGACCGACCAGCGAGACGGGAGGTGTGGAGGCACGGCATGTTTTTGGACACTGGAACCTTCGGCTCAGTGGAGCCCAGGCTGGGAGAGGCGGTGACCAGGGACAGGTGTGAGGGGCTTTTGGGCGGTGACCTCACAGCAGGCGCCTCTCTCCCTTTCATCACCTCCTGGGCTAAGAGCCCCGGGGTTATCTCAGCACGCGCTGATCCCCGAGGCGGGAGCCTCAGGCACTTCGGCCCTTGCTTTCGTCCAAGAGATTAGTGTGTTTTTCAGCACGCTCTCCACGAGGAGAGGGCAGGATTTAGAGGCGTCCCTTGGGGACCCAGCGTCCCAGGGGCTATTCTTGGAGGCAGAGGCATCCTAGCTTTTGCTCCCAAGATGAAGTGAAATTCTGCAGATCACCAGTTCCGGCATGAAAAGCGTGTCTGCACGGAACACTCAGCACGGTGGGGCCGGAGCCATGGCTCAGAACTTCTAGGGTTTGGGTGCTGCCAGGTGGTCTGAATCACTACCTCTCGGACTCCAGATGAGCTTGGGGATCAATACACTAACCACAGGTTGCAGCCAGGTGCCGTGCAGTCAGTCAAATTAAAGGCCTGTCTGCTCTCTAGGACGACTTGTCCATGTGCAAGACGACCAAAAAGTCTTAGCGCTGCTCCAAGGGGGGGCCATGGGAGTAGAAGCTGCCCCAGAAAATGCAGTGGGGAACATCAGGTGCAACCAAGTAGACAGACAAGAGTAAGGCTTTCGGCTCCCAAACCGGATGTCCAGTGCAGCCCAGACCCCCTGCTGAGGACTCCTGGGGTTTGCTGGTTTCCCCTCACATGGAAAGCCAGGATGCCGCGGCCACGTTAATCCCAGCTCCCAGCGTGAAGAGCACCACAAGGTGTGAAGGATCACATGACTGTCGGCCACTCCAGCCTTAACTCCGCGTGTGAGTCTTTGGCCCCAGGAAATCCCAGATCCACCCTGTCTGATTGCAGACAGACCTCAGTTCCAGAGGAACCCTTCCCAGACCCAGCAGTCAGGCCCAGGTGGGTCAGGTCGTCTCTGAAGACGTGGTGGGCGGGGCCACGCCGAACACCTGATGCAAAAGGAGCTGCGCTTGATGATGAGTTTTCAGAAATCACAAACTAGGGGGGCCGGCGCCGTGGCGCACTAGGTTGATCCTCCACCTGCAGCGCCGGCATCCCATATGGGCACCGAGTTCTAGTCCCGGTTGCTCCTCTTCCAGTCCACTCTCTTCTGTGGCCTGGGGGAAGGCAGAGGAGGATGGCCCAGGTGCTTGGGCCCCTGCACCCGCATGGGAGACCAGGAGGAAGCACCTGGCTTTGAATTGGCGCAGCTCTGACCGTGGCAGCCATTTGGGGAGTGAACCAGCAGAGGGAGGGCCTTTCTCTCTGTCTCTCTCTCTCACTGTCTGTAACTCTACCTGTCAAATAAATTAAAAAAAAAAAAATCTTAAAAAAAAGAAACCACAGACTGCTTGACAAGCCTGCTTCTCCATTCAGAACTTTGAAACCTTGGTGAATAGAATCAAGGGGAAACCTACTCTATTTAAAAACTACCAGGTGGCTTCCTCTTTGGTAAGAGACGAAGTCCTCATTTATAGTTGTGGGAAAAATTGCTCTTCTACTGGAGAAGTGAGAAAGAAGATACCTCCCTTTAGTTCTGGTTTTCCCAAGTGTGGAGCCGAGATCTTACTCCAGAACAGAGCTTAAGCCTCCGCAGAACCACACGGTGATGGATATAATGTCGCAGGTGGTCTCCAGCGGGGGTGGAATTGCATTTCTTTGTCTGTCCATGCTCCTTCACTGAACAGGGTGCGCTAGCTTCTGTCTTGTGTCCCACACTCTGTCCGCTGCTGGGTGCCGCTCCCACAGAACCCATGGTGCAGAGAGGGTGGGAGACCCTGGCCCAGCACTCGAACTGCTGATGCTAAGTGCTGTGAAGCTGAGGGGTGTGGGATGCACTGGCTCTGGTCCAAGTCTGGGACTGTAAAACTTAAGTCTAAAAGATGAGGCTGAGTTTACAGTTAAAATATGGGCGTCCTCGTCCTTACTTCACAGAACATATATCAAAACTAGCTGTGGCCAGGGAGTGCAGTGGAGGATGGCCCAAGTCCTTGGGCCCTGCACCCCATGGGAGACCAGGAGAAGCACCTGGCTCCTGCCATCGGATCAGCGCGGTGCGCCGGCCGCAGCGCGCCAACCGCGGCGGCCATTGGAGGGTGAACCAACGGTAAAGGAAGACCTTTCTCTCAGTCTCTCTCTCTCACTGTCCACTCTGCCTGTCAAAAATAAAAATAAAAAATAAAAAATAAATTAGAAGAATGCAGGAAAGAATAGCATATCCCTTGAGCAAGGATGACCTACAAATCGGTGTTTTCCACACAACAAGTTTTGCACAACAGTGTGAAAGAATTAAATGCTACTGACTTTACACTTAAAGTGATTAAAATAGTAGACTTTATGTTATGTGTTATACCACCATATTTTTTAAAGACTTATTTATTTATTTGAAAGGTAGAATTACAGAGAGACAGAGACAAAGAAAAATCTTCCATTCACTTCCCAAATGGCTGCAATGGCTGGAGATGGGCTGATCTGAAGCCAGGAGCCAGGAGCTTCTTCTGGGTCTCCCACACGGGTGCAGGGGCCCAAGGACTTGGGGGCATCTTCTACTGCTTTCCCAGGCCATAGCAGAGAGCTAACTCGGAAGTGGAACAATTGGGGCTTGAACCAGTGCCCATATGGGATGCCGGCACTGCAGGCGGTGGCTTTACCTGCTATGCCACAGCACCAGCCCCTACCACTAGAATTTTAAAAAGGGGGTGGTGGTGGTGGTGGGATGACATTAGAAGATGTCAATGCAGGTACAAATGTCAGTTGACTGGGAGGGAAGCCAGCAGGGCTGGTTGGCTCATAGTTGTGGGGTAGCATGTGGCCAAAAGCAAGGCTGAAGCCACAGGCAGAAGCCACACAGATTCTGGGGGTATTGATCCTTGTCCTGAGACCTGTAGTGGATTGTTGGAGAACTTGTGGGGGTGGGCATTTAGCCTAGTGGGTAAGACTCCAGTAAGAAGCCTGTGTCCCACACTGGAGTTCCTGCGTTCAAGTCGTGGCTCCAGTCCAAATTCCAGCTTCCAGCTAATGCAGACCCTGGGAGGCAGCAATGATAGTTCTAATGACTGCGCTCCTGCCACCTAATTGATCTCATCACCCCTGGCTTCAGCCTAACCCTGGGGAATGAATCTGTGGATGGGAGCTCTCTCTGTCTACTGGATGAATAAAAAATAAATAATAATAAAAAAAAGATCACCCTAGACCCTGGGAGGCAGCAATGATAGTTCTAATGACTGGGCTCCTGCCACCTAATTGATCTCATCACCCTTGGCTTCAGCCTAACCCTGGCTGTTGCGGGCATTCGGGGAATGAATCTGTGGATGGGAGCTCTCTCTGTCTCTGTCTATTGGACGAATAAAAATAAACAATACTAATAAAAAAAGATCACCCTAGACTAGGGTGGATGGAGGAGCAGTGGATGTGGCCAGAGTCCTTCAGGAGGTTGGTGGCTGGAGTGTGGGCCAGGGCATCGTTGTTGAGGTGGGGAGAAGTGAACACACTTAGCAAGTTCAGAGGGCAAAAGCAGACCCAGCCAGATGGCCTTGTTTCTGGGTGGATCACTGTGCCAGGGGCTGGGGGCAGGAAGCGCAGAGAGAAAGGGGTTGGAGAGGTGGGTCATGATTCTTGTTTTGGACACACTGAATCTGTGCCCTTGATGAGGTTGGCAACTGACAGTGCCGGGGGGGATCTTGTACACACTTTGGGTCATTGACTCAGGGTGCTCTTCCAGCCTGCACTGACTTCCGGTGGGGCTTCTGATGATGCCACCTGGCTCCCAGCACAGCGCCGTCTTTTGGGGCCTGGCTGTCACGGGACACATGAGGTCTTGGGACCACTCCCAAGAGAAAACAGGTGCACTGCCCAAGTCTGCCTGACACAGCAGTCGGGTCTGCTCCACAGCTCAGCTGACCAAAACAATTTCTTCTGGGTGGCTGCCCCCAAAGAATCCCCACTGGCTCTGTGACAGAACCCTGAGTGCCCTGTGCATGGGGTGGGTGGCAGAGAAAATGGGTCTGGGTGCACATGTTGGGCTGCCGTCTGTGTGTCCAGCTCTTGTCTTTTAAACCTATGGGCTGGCAGATCTGAGAGAGTCATCCTAGACTTCTGAAATGTCAGGATATAAGGCAGGCACTGGGTGCTGAGTGATGCAAGCTTAGGATATGTCCAGTCACAGGGTCTGAGTCCCTAGACCAGCTGCCTTTTCATCTCGTGACCTTGGAAAAAAAAAACACATTCGCGTGTGGGACCCACCCTGGACAGACACACTGCTGGATTTGTGGGCCCTCCTGTCTGCCCCCAGCCCCTCCATCCCAGCCGCCTTCTGCACGAAGCTCATTCTTTGTTCATATCCCACTGATGCAGGATGTGTGAGGCTCCCACTCACAATCACATTTCAGGAAGACATTTAGGACACACCACCTAGGCAACAGAGCATGGAATACACACCCGCGATTAGTCACACGTGCTCCAAAATATAAACCCTGAGTGGAGTGAGTGACATGCTTTTGATTAGGCCCAGGGGTTGAGTCTCCCCAAAGTGTGCAGAAGTGTTTGTACCAAATTCTGGGGCGGGTTCAGAAATTTCACACCTGAAAGTGGCTGATCATCATCGGTTTATTTAAAAGTACATGTCCGAAGGCAGGAGCCAGGTGCTTCTCCTGGTCTCCCATCGGGTGCAGGGCCCAACCACTTGGGCCATCCTCCACTGCCTTCCCGGGCCATAACAGAGAGCTGGCCTGGAAGAGGGGCAACCGGGATAGAATCCGGCGCCTCAACCAGGACTAGAACCCGGGGTGCTGGTGCCGCAAGGTGGAGGATTAGCCTGTTGAGCCATGGCGTGGTGCGCAGGCCGCAGCGCACCGGCTGCGGCGGCCATTGGAGGGTGAACCAGCGGCAAAGGAAGACCTTTCTCTCTGTCTCTCTCTCTCACTGTCCACTCTGCCTGTCAAAAAAAAAAAAAAAAAGTGCATGTCAAGTATGAGCTAAGTCATTTGCAACAATGTCTCACCCTCAGATTTGAGGGTAAGTACCAAATGAGGAAAATGTATTAATCTACAAAGGTCAACCAAGATGACCTTGATGTGTTCTCAAGAAAAACAACATGCTATAATTAAGGCTACATATGAACAAACAGGAAGGTATTTCATAAAGTTTGTTAGAAAAATGTAACTGAGGAGCTGGTATTGAGGTATAGTGAGCTAAGCCTCCATCTGGGGGGCCAGCATCCCCTATAGGCACCAGTTCGTCTCCTGGCTTCTGCTCTTCTGATCCAGCTCTCTGCTGTGGCCTGGGAAAGCAGTGGAAGATGACCCAAGTCCTTGGGCCCCTGCACCCACATGGGAGACCCAGAAGAAGCTCCTGGCTCCTGGCTTCGGATGTGCCCAGCTCTGGCCATTGCGGCCATTTGGGGAGTGAACCTGCAGAGGGAGGGCCTTTCTCTCTGTCTCTCCCTCTGTCTGTAACTCTACCTGTCAAATAAATAAAATCTTTTTTTAAAAAAAAAGAAAAAAGAGTGTATTTTGGAACAAAAAAATTTTGAAACCTTACTATGCATGCATTTCACTTTTTTGTTGCATCAGTATGGACTGCACAAACTTTTTGCACTTTGGGGTGCAGAAGATTCTGAGTTTGATATAATCCCATTTGTTTAATTTTACTCTCGCTTGTTTGCTTCAGCTGTCTTATTCGGAAATTCATCATCTACTTCAATGTGTTGAATTGTTTCTCCTACATTTTCTTCTAGCAATTTCATATGATCAAGTCTTACATTTAGGTCTTGATCCATGTTGGGTTGATTTTTTTGTATATGGTAAAAGGTAGGGCTCTAATTTCATTCTGATATATCTATCTATCTATCTATCTATCTATCTCCAGTTTTGCCAACACCATTTATTGAAGAGATTACCCTTTCTCCAACATATTTTCTGAGCACTTTGGTCAAATATCAGTTGGCTATATGTATGTGGATTAATTTCTGGGCTCTGTATTCTGTTCCATTGATCTATGTGTTGATTTTCTTGCCAGTTCGTGCTGTTTTAATTACTATAGCTTTGTAATGTGCTTTGAAATCAGGTATTGTGATGTCTCCAGTTTGATTTTTTTAAATTCAGGATTGTTTTGGCTGTTCTTGGTATTTGGCAACTCCGAGAGGTTAAGAGACTTCCCTGAGGTCTCCCTCTGAGAAGGTGCTGCCCTGTACTCTCACCTGGCAGCCTCTGGAGTGGTTGCCAGCCCCTCTCCCCAGACCCCCACTGTCCCGTGCTGTCTGAGCTGAGACCACCAGGCCTACTAGCATATTTTTTAAGATTTATTTATTTAGAATGATCTCTGTGAGTGAGATCCCAGTGGAAAGAACGGGGCCATCAAAGAAGGAGGTACCCTTCTCCGAAGGGAGGAGAGAACCTCCACTTTGACTATGACCCTATCGGAATAAGATCAAAGTCAGCGAACTCTAAAGGCTTCCATAGCCCTGGCAACTCATGACTAGAGCCTAGGGAGATTACTGACGCCATGAACAGGAGTGTCAAATTGTTAAATCAGCAACAGGAGTCACTGTGTACTTACACCCCATGTGGGATCTGTCCCTAATGTGTCGTCTAAAGCCAAGTGATGCTATGACTGGTACTGAAACGGTATTTTTATACTTTGCATTTCTGTGTGGGCGCAGACTGATGAGGTCTTTGCTAATTATATACTGAAGTGATCTTCTGTATATGAAGAGAATTGGAAATGAAAAAAAAAAAAAACAACCTGGTGTTAAAATGGAAATGGCATAGAAAATTAATTAATTTGAAAAAAAAAATTATGTAGGATCTCTGTCTTTAATGTGCTGTACATTGCTATTTAATGCTATAATTAGTAATCCAATGGTAGTTTTTTCACTTGATGTTGCTATATGGGCAAAAAGTTGAAATCTTTACCTAATATATACTAAACTGATCTTCTGTATACAAAGAGAATTGAAAATGAATCTTTACATGAATGGAAGGGGAAAGGGAGCGGGAAAGGGGAGGGTAGCGGGCGGGAGGGAAGTTATGGGAGGGGGGAAGCCATTGTAACCCATAAGCTATACTTTGGAAATTTATATTCATTAAATAAAAGTTTAATTAAAAAAATAAATAAATAAATAAAAATTCAAAAAAAAAAAAAGATTTATTTATTTATTTGAAAGTCAGAGTTACACAGAGAGAGAAGGAGAGGCAGAGAGAGAGAGAGAGAGAGAGAGAGAGAGAGAGAAAGAGAGGTCTTCTATCCGCTGGTTCACTTTCCAGTTGGCCACAATGGCCATAGTTGTGCTGATCCAAAGCCAGGAGTCAGGAGCTTCCTCTGAGTCTCCCACGTGGGTGCAGGGGCCCAAGGACTTGGGCCATCTTCCACTGCTTTCCCAGGCCACAGCAGAGAGCTGGATCAGAAGTAAAGCAGCCGGGACTCGAACTGGTGCCCATATGGAATGCCAGCACCACAGGCGGTGGCTTTACCTGCTACACCACAACACGCCTCCCCCCCCCCCCCCCCCAGCACCTTAATGACTATGAGAAGTTCTGCAGACAATACTTGAAAATGAAGTTGTTGGTATTTCTTCAGTGTAGAGTTTCTCATACTTAGTTGACAATAGGCCCCCACCCACCCCCTTTTTAAAAATCAGATGATTAGTCCCCAGAACACAGAAGAAGTTACCCAGGGAGGCTGTGAGTGTTTTGTGCAGCTGTGGGAGGTGTCCACTGGGGAGGAGCTGGGATTCTCTGCTCAGGCGTCCAGGACCAGTCACTGTGGCAGTTGGCTGAGCAGGATCACTAGGTGCAATCAGGAACCTGGGGTGGGTGCCTGTGCGCTGGAACCAGTCCCCAGAATAGAATTTTCCCCCCTACTCAGGATGTTTAAAATTGCCAAACTCAGAAAGACAACTACACGAATTTCAGGAAAGGAAAAAAAAGAAGAAGAATGAGTGAATGGTGGTTCAAGTTGACTCAGATCTGTGGGGATCAGAGACTAAAATAAAGTCTCTCCTTCCCTCTCCCCTCTCTCTGGTCATCTCTGTCTGAACTTCGTGTTTCTTGGGTAACACTCTCCCAGGGTGACTGGCTCCAGGCTCTAATCTCCAGACCCTGTTGTCTTTGCTGCTGGCAGATAAGGAAGGAGCTCTCTCCTTCCCATCCTGATAGTTGAAGCCCAAGCCTAGGCCCTGGCTCTTTCTGGATTCATTTGTGCCATGGACCTACCCCTGAGCTAATCACCTCTGGCACCCAGAGGGCCAGGCACTTCTTTGGCCGGATGTGTATCTTGTGCCAGGAGGTGGGAGGAGTCATGACTTCACTCCATGGAAGGTGAGTTGCAGATGGACATCTCCCTTCTCTGTGATGAGGGAGAGGAGGGACTATGCTGGGTCAGGCAAAAGCAACGGCATCCACAAGTAAGGGGCGGTGATCGTGAGCCAGGAGTTGTCTTTCCAGTGGCTTAGCCTCCAACACAGCAGTTCTGCTTCCTAGAGCTTGTCTTATGTACATAATGGGACACACATGCCAAATATGTACATATACCTATTTATACACATATTATATATTTATACATATTTTATATATTTATGCATACATATGTATGTATATATGATGGTGTTCACTGCTATGCTGAGTATTGTAGTAAAAAACTAGAAAGTCTGTCAAAGGGAGTTGTTTGTTCTACAGGGTTACAACCTCTCTATGTGTGATCCAGTCTGCAAGAGCATGGTCCATTTCCAGAATTCTTTGTGTTCTAATAAAGTAGAATATGCTTAAGTAATTCATCTGTGATAATTCTTAACTTTTATTAAAGTTTTATTTTTATCAAAAATAATTGTTTAATTATTCACACCTGGAGAGTGTGCAGCCAATTAAAAAAATCTAGATCTATATTTTAACAATTTTAAGATGTCCACAACATATTATTAGGTGAAAAAGGCAGGTTACAATAATCTATGGTAAGATCTGACTTTTGGAAAATGACTTATCCTTCTGAGCTTATGGGAACAGAGACATGTTAGATAGCTTTCAAAATGTTAATGGTGCTTAATGATGACTGTTGGCCTTAGGGGTGACTTTTATAGTCTTTTTCCTTTCCTAATTTTTTTTTTTTTACCACCAATATGTGTATCTTTATCAGCAGAAGAGTCACATATTTATCAGTTGCTCTTATTATTTTCTAGGCTAATGTGGGTCCCGGGTAGAACCGGCTTCTTCCTTTGGGATCTGCGTATCCTCAAGGAATGCTCCAGCTGTCAGAGAGGAGCCGCCTGCAGTTGGTTCCCGGAGTCCCCTCTCCTGTCCTTGGGCTGGCTCTCCGGGGAGGCGCTGGCCTTGTGCCTCGCCTGCACTTTAGCACCGCCTCAGTTCTCATGGTGCTAGGGAGGTGGCTCCGAGTTATAAATAATCCTCCGATTTAGCCCACGGTCTCTGGGTGCTGCCCATCCCGCCCTATGCCTGGGACAGTAAATCTTTTCTAACCAGCGTCTCTCTCCCTTCCCCTCCCCATGCCCCGTGGGCAGTGCTGTCTCCAGCAGCAAAGCCTTCGAGTGCCGTTGTGTCTCCCTGGCTGGGCGCGTGCATTTCAGCTTGTCTACACCTAACGCAGGCATGGGGGGGGGGGGGGCGGTTCGTGCTCCGGTCTGGAAGCTCAGATCTCTTTCCACCTCAGGGTTCCATCGCTCTGTGAAGAGGGGTGCTTTCCGCTTTCACGTCTTCCTCACTGATGTTGGGTGGTTGTTCAGCTGTCCAAAGGCTGAAGGGACATCTTACTGCTGCTCATTGTCGAGCAGAAATACAACGATGGTGTAAGTTCACTAAAACTTTTTTTTTTTTTTTTTGAGCAGCTGAGTTCACTCCTAAGTTGGTTCAGTTCCAGAATTTCTCATGTTTCAGACTTTCACACAAAGTTTCATGGAAAAGTGCCAACTCATTCGAGATCAAAAACTGGACGTTTAAAGGTGTTTGCCCTGAGCTGAAGCCCAGGGCACGTTTGCCGTGTTCTGGTCCCGGTCTCTCAGCACTTGGAACCACACTCTTATATTTGTGCTTTCATGCACCTTGAACAGGGTGGAGGAAAAAAAAAAATCGAGGGTATGTCTTCCAAGCAAAGCTGTTTGGATAATCACAGTTTTAACGAAAGCAATCCCGAACATCTGCAGAGTGCATTCTCCACCCTGCTGCCAGGGTTGTGGACTGAGTCACTAAGACAAGTTCTTAGCAAGTCACTGCCCTGCTTAGAAACCTTTGATGAGTCTCCTGCGTGGCGGAGACTGAACCCCTCAGTGCAGCCTTTCAAGGCCTTGCCCGTTTGACCCCGACCTCCCTCTCCCTTTCCTTCCTTCCAGTGCACAGAGGGAAGGCACAGAGGCCATTTCTGGCCTTTACAGGGCTGACCCCTCCTCCAAGTCTTGACCTCACTCTCCCTAGGCTCCCCAGGGCTGCACACCCTCTCCCCGACCTGGAGCCCCGCCCAAAGCCCTGGCCACACACATTTGGTTGTGGTCCTTGATCTCTAGATTGTGAGCGTTCTGGGGATGCGGTACCCAAGCGTGACTTGGGCATTAGAATAAAGATGACGATTCCCAAGCCCCGCCCCACACCAACAGAACTGGGCTCTGGGCATTTGTGGATTTAGAACAATTCTCCAGGCGATTCTGGCAAACAAGCAGTTTGGGAATCGGTACCCCCAGAACGGGGGGGTATATTTTCTACTTGCCCCTAGCCAGGTGAGAGTGAGGAGGAAGCAGAACGGGGAGGAAGAGGCTGGGGGCTCAGGTACACTCAGGGCTTGCTCTGTGCCAGGTCCTGCTCTAGATCTGCCCATTTAACCTCTCCCACCCCGAGAAACATGACACTATGCCTGTTACTACAGATCACAGACCAAAGCCCCAGGGGTTAGAGGTGTGCCCAGTATCCCCACTGCTAGCTGATGGAGATCTTACAGAACCATCTGTGCTGTCTCTTTGGGCTCCTATACATGCATATATTCTCTGCTTAGCCTATGCTAAATGAATACTGGTTAAGATAAGTCAACATCTAAGTTTAGACACCCCGTGCTTTGCTCCCCTACATTCAATCAACCTGCATCTTCTTTTTTTTTAATAAATAAATCTTTTTTTATTTTTATTTTATTTTTTTGACAGGCAGAGTGGATAGTGAGAGAGAGAGACAGAGAGAAAGGTCTTCCTTTGCCGTTGGTTCACCCTCCAATGGCCGCAGCGGCCGGCGCACCATGCTGATCCGAAGCCAAGCCAGGTGCTTCTCCTGGTCTCCCATGTGGGTGCAGGGCCCAAGCACTTGGGCCATCCTCCACTGCCTTCCTGGGCCACAGCAGAGAGCTGGCCTGGGGGCAACCAGGATAGAATCCGGCGCCCCGACCGGGACTAGAACCTGGTGTGCTGGCGCCGCAAGGCGGAGGATTAGCCTGTTAAGCCACGGCACCGGCCTCCACCTGCACCTTCTATTTAGTCTGTCTTCTCCTGACCTCGCCCTGTTGAGGAGACCTAGGAAACAGCTTTCTAACTCATCTTCAGCCGACTCCTGCCACCTCCCCTCGAATCCATTTTCCCAGCAGCTCTTGAGCGTTATTTAAAACTTGTGAATCCCCCGGAGTTATTCTACTTGTGGTACATTTTGCCACATGTAAGGCTTTAACTTTTAAAAATCCTTTTTTATTTTTGTATCATTTGAAAGGCAGAGAGACAGAGCAGACAGACAGAGAGATATCGTCCATCCATGGATTTATTTTTCATATGCCCACAACAGCTAGGGGCTGTGGCAAGATGAAACCAAGAGCCTAGACCTCGATCCGGGTCTCCCACGTAGGTAGTGGGAGCCATCACCTGCTGCATCCCAAGGTGTTCAGCAGCAGGAAGCCGGAATCAGGAACAGAGCACAGAGTCCTAGAATACATGATGTAGGTGGCCCAAGTGGTGTCTTGACACTACACCAAATGCCCGCCCCTTTACACTTCCATATAGACCAATATATCTAGTTTTTTGTTTTACAGCTTCAAGGTTTTCTATGATAATGCTTTTTTTTTTTTAAACAGACCCTCCCTGCCCTCTAGATTTCCAATACAAATAACAATCCAGAGGTTCACTTTTATAATATGTGAAGAATTTACACAAAGTGACATGAGCGGTAAATCCTAGAAAACTGGACAAGATGTTTGAGCAAGCAATTCATGGATGAGGAAATCCACCCAGTAGACAAGCAAAGGAAATGGGACCCCCGATCTCGTCAGTGAAATGATAATCACTGAACGGCACTCAGACTAGAAAAACAAGAAACAGCCATGACACTTGATGCTGGCCATAGTCGGGAGAAGCCACGACACTTGATGCAGGCTGTGCTGTCGGAGAAGCACACTCAGAAGCTGCAGCTTCCAAGGGGACATTTCCCCAGCCTCTCTGGAACCATTTGACATCTCACAATACAAAGTGCCAATGCCGCTTGTTCTAATTTCCCATTCCTGGGAATCTTCTCTTATCTGGGCACCAGCATCCAAGCTGTGTTGTCTGAATGGCCCAGCCCTGGAAAGCACCTGACTGCCCATCTCTGAAAGAACTTTATTAAGGAGCATCCACACCACGGATAATCTGGCCACCTTAAAAATGTGAATTGGAGCTAAAGCGACCTGGAAGCGTTGGTATGAGGCTTAGTTGAGAGAGGAGAGAAAGATGCAGGGTTTAGTATGACCCTATTTAGTAAAATGTTACCACACAGAGCTTTTCAGATGGAGAGGATTGTGTGAGTGTGTAACTCTGTGTGTGTGATTGTGAGTGTGAGTACTGATGCTGTGTGTGATTATGAGTGTGTGACTGTGTGTAATTGTGTATGATTGTGAATGTGTGTGATTGTGAGTGTGAATATGTGACTCTGTGTGTGTGTGAGTATTGATGCTGTGTGTGATTATGAGTGTGTGACTGTGTGTAATTGTGTGTATGGTTGTGAATGTATGTGATTGTGAGTGTGAATATGTGACTCTGTGTGTGTGAGTGTATGTGACTCTGTGTGTGATTATGAGTGTGTGACTGTGTGTAATTGTGTGTGTATGATTGTGAATATGAGTATTTGATTCTAAGTGTAAATGTGTGACTCTGTGTGTGTGATTGTGTGTGTATTGTGTCTGTGTGTGTGACCCTGTGTATTTGGTTGTGACTGTGTGTGATTGTGATTGTGTGAGTGTGTGCCTGTGTGATTGTGTAACTGTGTATGATTGTGAGTTTGAGTATGTGTGATTGGGTGTGTGGCTGTGTGATTGTGATTGTGTAACTATGTGATTGTAAGTGTGTGACTGTGTGAGTGTGACTGTGACTGTGATTCTGAGTGTGTGATTGTGGTGTGTGACTGTGTGCATGTGTGTGCTGTGTGAGGTTATGTGAACATGAAGAAAACTAGGGGAGGTTGCTAGTCTTGGTTACTGGGATGTGAGGGTCGCTGGTGCTACAGAATCGAGTAAAAAGGGAGGGAGCAAGCCAAGAAAAAAAAACAAAGTTAGCCAAAACTGCCGTGAAATAGCAGGGCAGATGTTTGGCCCAGCAGTTAAGAAGTCAGTAAGGATGCTGTGTCCCAAATAGGAGCGCCTGGGTTCAGGACCCGGCTCCCGCTTCCTAGCAGTGCAGACCCGGGAGGCAGCGGCGATGGTTCATACAATCGAATCCCTGCCCTGCAGGGGAGACCCGGCTTGAGCGCTCCTGGCGTCACCCCCACTGGCTGTTTCAAGCATTCAGGGGAGTGAACCGACAGATGGCTGCCCTCTCTCAGTCTCTCTGCCTTTTAAATAAATAAATAAAATTTTTTAAAAGCCGTATCAGCATGCATGATATTTTCGTATTCATGAACTTACACAAAGCTATAATCACATGTTAAGTATTAGAAAATTCAAAAAAAATTAATAACCCAAATCTAAGGAGTTCATTTCTTTGCCTAAACTCTGCCCATGGCTTTCAGTGAATCTGTGGGTAAATCCAGATGTCTTGCTCCAGAGACCCAGTGCCCCCTCATTCTCTGTGTGGCCAACACACATTTCCCCTTCTTCACCTCCCTGTGGACCCCCGGGGGCCCTGCCACCCCCATGGTCTCTTGTTTCCTGTGGTTCTTTCTATTTCCTGCGCCCTCGCGTGAGACACCCTCACCTATTTTCCTGGATAATTCTTAACTCCGTTTATTCCCTTACAGCACGTATTGAAGGTGTATAACGTAATGTTTCCATGCACACATAACATAGTGAAATGGTTGTTATGGTCTGGGTCTCAGCTTCCAGATCAAGTTCTCAAGGGCCTCCCTCCTTCCAGACGTGGTTGGGTATCCTGATACTTACTCCTGTGCTTCTCTGTCCTTATGGAAGTCTCCCTTCCAACCCTTCTCATCGCCTGTGACCCACTTAGCCGTGAGGAGGCCTTTTAGTACACCAGGGGAGGCAAAGGAAGCGGCGTGTGCCCGCCCAGGGCATCCCTGAAGGCTAGGCTGCCCTCATTGGCGCTCTCTCCGTCCCTCTCTTACCCATGCTCCCCAGCAGCTCCACAACCTCCTGCTCCTGTCCCACAGTGAGGAACCCCAGACAGTGGAGTTCTCATCACGGCCCCTATGCCTAGCCATCACGTCTAGGGCTTGACCGGAGGCTAAAATGAGGGTGACTTTAAATTCTAGAATGTGTCTAGAGCAGCCAGGGCTGCCACCTGCTTGTGCCAGCAAAGAAATGACCAGGACAGGTGTGAAGGGAGCTAACACAGGGTGTGCCCCGCCCAACCTCACTGAGCATCGTCCCACATCCATGCATGTTTCTGAAAAGAGAGAAAAAAAATAATTCCGTTCATTGTTAAACCACATGGTGGATCAACTCTTTGAATAATGACAGCTTTATTTCTGCAGGCAGTTGCATTTTTGCATTCACAAATCAGAGAAAGGCAAGGCAAGACTCCATGACTGCTTTCCCAGGACACCTTGAGGCAGCCAGAGGCCTGCCCAGGTCCCCGCACTCCGGAAACTTAAAGAGAAAACATCCAGGTTTCCAAATGAGAAGATGTGGGAATACATTGTGCTACTTGGATCTCTGAGACCCGGGCGTGTTAATTCGGAGAGCTTTTTATATTAGATAACTGGAGCTTCCCATCCCATCTGCGGTCGCCCTGCCCTGCGTGTGGAGGATTGAGCGGGATCACAGCTCCCATTAGCACGGGGGAGGTTTCACATGTAAATCCCTTCACAGACAGGGAGCACCAGGGAGTGGCACAACTTGGGTGTTAGCTTTTTCTCTTAGAAAAGTGCCCTTGGTGGCTGGTTCTGGAAGCTGCTGGGGTGGGGTGGGGCGGGGCGGGGCGGGGCGGGAGCTGTCAGTCCGAGGGCTTTGCCTGCTTTCCCTTCTCATCCGGGTTGTCCAGCATTCTCAGCCTCATCTCCAGCCTCTGCTTCCATTCTTCCCGGAGCCTGGGGGGGGGGGGGGGGGGAGTGCCTGCGGTTAGTGATTTCCACTTCTGTTGCTCCATGGATGTGATTTTTTTTTTTCTTTTCAAGAATACAATTTTAGAATTTTAAAATTTATTTGCACTTATTTGAAAGGCAGAGACAGGTCAGTCCCCAAATGCTCCCAGTAGCTGGGGCTGGGCCAGGCAGAAGCCAGGAGCCCAAAACGCAATCCAGGTTTTCAAGGTGGGTGGCAAGGGCCCAACACTTGAGCCATCACCACTGCCTCCCAGGGTGCATATCAGCAGGAAGCCGGTATTGGGAGCAGCACTAGGACTCAGACTCAGGCATTGCAATATGGGATGTGAGTGTTCCAACGGAGTCTGAACCATGGTGCCAAATGACGACCCCTCGCCAGTATTTTTAAAAGAAACCCATAGTTTTCTTTTTTAAAAAACAGATAAAGATGAAAATGAATAAGCAAATGGGCAAAAACTATGAATAAGTAGTTTTCCTCCAAATTTAATGCTTCCCAAATTGATGTAGGGGTTCAATCTAATGGCAACCAAAACTTTTCCGTCACCATCAACACATTCATTCTAAATTTTAGATAGAAATTCAAAAAATAAAAAAGGGAGAGAGAAGATTAGCTAAAATAATTTTGAAGAAGACATTGGAGTGATGTGGTGTACCTAGGCAATCAGTAAAAATTTAGGCAAGCTAGAATGCCCACAACGCTGCAGAGTAATGCTTATCTCTGTAACTGCTGGCTTGATATGCCCACTCTCCCAGGATCCACCTGTCTCATCTGGGACCAGGGTTCGTGTTAGGACCCACCCCATTTGTATATCTTAAGGTACCACCCCGTATCTCATAAAGGAGGTCGTGAACAGGGGGAGGACCACACTATTACTGCTCTCGTTATTTTTCTTTTTCACGAGCAACCCTCTGGCCCACTCATGGTGGGTGTTTCTCTTGTGTATGACTGTGTGTTTATTCCCTCACTGTTAGATCAATCCTGTTCCTATATGCACACCTTACTGGTCTCCACTTGGAATTTTTATCTCTGTCGGAGACAGGAACCTGGATCGGAAGTTAATATGTGCATGCCCACATCAGGAGGACTCGCAATATCTGATTCTGAGAGGCAATAGAAAGTTTCCATCACCAGGGCAGCGTGGTGTTGGTGAAGGAACAAGTGGATAACGGCACAGAAGAGAGAGGCTAGAAATCAATGTGCACAAATGCAGCAAAGGCAGCTCAGTGTAGGAAGGAGAGTTTTTTTTTTTTTTTTTTAAGCTTTATTTATATATAGGGGGCCGGCACTGTAGTGCAGCGGGTTAACACCCTGGCCTGAAGTGCCAGCATCCCATATGGGCGCCAATTCTAGTCCCAGCTGGTCCTCTTCCGATCCAGCTCTCTGCTATGGCCTGGGAAAGCAGTAGAAGATGGCCCAAGTCCTTGGGTCCCTGCACCTGCATGGGTGACCCAGAAAAAGTTTCTGGCTCTTGGCTTTGGATTGGCACAGCTCCGGCTGTTGCGGCCAATTAGGGAGTGAACCATCGGATGGAAGACCTTTCACTCTCTCTGCCTCTCCTCTCTCTGTGTAACTCTGACTTTCAAATGAATAAATAAATATTTTTAAAAAAAGCTTTGTTTATTTGGGAGTGGAGCTGTGGCATAGTGGGCTAAGGCTCCATCTGTGGTATCTGCATTTGAGAGGTAGGGTTACAGACAGAGAGGGAGAGACAGAGAGAAAGGTCCTGCGTCCACTAGTTAACTCTCCAAATGGTCACAACAGCCAGAGCTGGGCTGATCTGAAGCCAGGAGCCAGGAGCTTCTTCTGGGTCTCCCATGTGGGTGCAGGGGCCCAAGCACTACCTTTCCAGAACATAGCAGAGAGCTGGATCAGAAATGGAGCAACAGGCGCCCATATGGGTGGTGGTGGCCCTGCCCGCTATGCCACAATGCCAGCCCCAGGAGGAGGGTCATTTAACAAATGATGCTGCAACATTATGGGCGCATATTAAAAAATGGGTTTAGTGTCTGCTATGGTCTGAGCGTGGGTGTCCTCCAAATTCACGGGTTGAAGTCCAACCTCTAAAGTGAGGAGGGTTTTAACCTCTGGCCAATAATGGACCCAGGTGAGAGTGGGAGCCACCTGCTTTCATAGTCTGAGGTTTTGGAGGTTAGGTAATACATACTTATCATGGGACAATCAGAATATACAAAAAAAGAATAAAGAAAACTGGTACTCACCTTAAGTTTTCTCTCTTAAGATCTTAAAATGAAAAAAAAAAAAAAAACCTTAAAGTAGCCTGGTTTACTTTCCTAGGAGAGATTCCCAGAGGTGAGATATTATAACTAAGAAACTATAAAAAATTGGAAGGCTCTTGGCACCAAATTGGCTCTAGGAAAACTTCTTATTTAAAATTCTTCTCAACTATGGGCCCAAAAAAGATGGCTAGAGAATCATTGGGTTCAAATTACCTGCTAAGGAAGTTCTGCATCCTACAGGCATGAAACTGTATTAATACATCAGCCGCTGGCCAGGAGCACCCTGGAAGAATTTTGGCGTTGGGGGCTGGCACTGTGGCATAATGGGTAAACCTCTGCCTGTGGTGCTGGCATCTCATATGGGCACTGGTTCGAGTCCTGGTGGTTCCACTTCCAATCCAGCATTTTGCTATAGCCTGAGATAGCAGCAGAAGATGGCCCAAGTCCTTGGGTCCCTGCACCCATGTGGGAGACCCAGAAGAAGCTCCCGGCTCCTGGCCTCAGATCGGCCTAACTCCAGCCATTATGGCCATTTGGGGAGTGAATCAGCAGATGGAAGACCTCTCTCTCTCTCTCTCTCCTTCTGCCTATATGTAGCTCTGGCTTTCAAATAAATCTTTAAAAATAACCAGAGCTGGACCAGGCCACTGTGGCCATTTGGGGAGTGAACCAGTGGATAGAGGACCTCTCTCTCTGTCTCTCCCTCACCCTGTCTGTAACTCTGTCTCTCAAATAAATTGTTAAAAAAAAAAGAGAGAGAGAAGAAAAAAGAAATAAGAAATAAAAGGTCTCTGTATTACAAGAGTTGTGAAAGATTTACTGCAGACTGAAGCCAACTTTAGGCTTATAACTATCAGGTTCTAACAATCTAAAAATATTGACTAATAACAGAAAGTATTCCAAATGCAGCTATCTTGATCCATCATTGTTGATTTTTTAAAAGATTTATTTTATTTATTTGAAAGACAGAGTTACAGAGAGAGGGACAGACTGAGACAGAGAGATCTTCTGTCCACTGGTTCACTCCCCAAATGGCTGCAATGGATGGAGCTGAGCTGATTGGAAGCCAGGAACTAGTAACCTCTTCTGGATCTCCCACACAGGTGCAGGTGCCCAAGCACTTGGGCCATCTTCCGCTGCTTTCCTGGGTGCATTAGCAGGGAACTGGATAGAAAGTGGAGCAGCTGGGACTCGAACTGGCACCCATATGGGATGCTGACACTGCAGGAGGAGGCTTAACCTACTACACCATAGTGCTAGCCCCTAGATTACAATCTTAATAAGTCCCAAATGAATGTAATTCTTCTTTGTCTCCAAATAGGTTGACTTTTAGCCTGGTCCATAAGGTAAATAGAAAAACTATTGTGAGCTAGGCTTCCAGTACTAGAAAACTGTTATCATGAATGACAGGGCTTTTTTGCTGAATTGCATAGTAATCACGCATTTACTGGCTATCTGATTTTGGGAAATCATGATCAAATCACAGTTGTAAGCTGGTTACAGACCAAGAGGTTGGCAAAAAATGAGTAAAAGCAGACTGAGTATCAGTGGGCTAAAACAGAATTTGTAACAGAAAGCATTGCACATTTTCTTATCATTTGCCAACTGTGTGTTATACAGCTTTTTTTTTTTTTTTTTTGACAGGCAGAGTGGACAGGGAGAGAGAGAGAGAGAGAGAAAGGTCTTCCTTTGCTGTTGGTTCACCCTCCAATGGCCACCATGGCCGGTGCGCTGCAGCCAGCGCACCGCGCTGATCCGATGGCAGGAGCCAGGTGCTTCTCCTGGTCTCCCATGCGGGTGCAGGGCCCGAGCACTTGAGCCATCCTCCACTGCACTCCTGGGCCACAGCAGAGAGCTGGCCTGGAAGAGGGGCAACCGGGACAGAATCCGGCTCCCTGACCAGGACTAGAACCTGGTGTGCCGGCGCTGCAAGGCGGAGGATTAGCCTGTTGAGCCACGGCGCCGTCCTGTTATACAGCTTTATATCAGTGAGCTATATAATAAGCATAGGCAGGGATATATGTGTGCATGCATTTCCCCTGACCCGCTCCTAAGAGCCGCCTGTGCAGCCTCTATCAGCACACCACAGCTTCCATTCGGACTTTCTCTCCTGGCACAGTTCTCCAGCAAGCCTCAGAAATAGCTCGCCTGGCCCCCGGCTTCCTGGAGGACCTGAATTAACACTTTTTTGGTGCAATGCATTTGTTCTAGGAATGGAATTTTGGAAATACTCTTCCCAATACCCCCTTTCACTTATTATAGGAACCACACCATTGTTTATTGCCAAGTGGGGAAGGATTCAGGACTTTATGTACCCAAGTGACCTTTATATCCTGTCTTAGGAATATTTAGACTGTTTGCTACCCCCTTTCGGTCAATATCTTTATCACTGTGTTGTCGTTTCTTTTTGAGTTCTCAGTAAGCTAATGAAGACAAAAGCATATATAGAGGTTTAATTTTGCATCAGAGAAGGTTAGCATGAGGAACACAGTGCCTAGAAGTTGGTGCACATATTCGGAGGAGCCATCAACCAGCAATAAAGCTGAAAGAGAACTTCTTCTTAAAAAGACTTATTTATCTATTTGAAACTCAGAGTTACAGAGAGGCAGAGGCAAAGGCAGAGAGAGAGAGAGAGAGAAAGAGAGAGAGAGAGAAAGAGGGAGAGAGAGGTTTTCTGTCTGCTGGTTCACTCTCCAGATGGCTTCAATGGCTGGAGTTGAGCCAATCCGAAGCCTAGGAGCCAGGAGTCTCCTCCAGGTCTCCCACATGGGTGCAGGGGCCCAAGCGCTTGGGCCATCTTCTACTGCCTTCCCTGGCCACAACAGAGAGCAGGATCTGAAGAGAAGCAGCTGAGACTTGAACTGGCGCCCATATGGGATGCTGGCACTGCAGGCTGTGGCTTTACCTGCTATGCCACGGTGCCGGCCCCAAAGAGAACATTTTACCTTTAGCCTAGAAAAACGGGGCTCACTTTTCAAATGGAGACCAAACAACGTGTGCATTGTGTATAATTTTAGAGTCTTCTGGTTTGTGGAAGAGTTGTAGTTTTTATCTAGGAACATGGACTCCTTGATTACATACTTCAAGAGTTCATTGAAAGCAGAAATAAAAGATATGCTTATTTTGTGGCAAAAATTTTTGAAATCCACACATAGTTTTTTTTTCCCACAGACTTTTTGGAGACCCCTCATAAACGTGGATTTCAGGATTTTTTTTCACAATATAAATGTATCTTTAAGAGCTCATTTATTTTCATTTGATTTGAATGACAGAAACACACACACAAACACACACAGATCTTCCATCTGCTGTCTCATTCACCTGCTATCTCCCACGGTGCACACTAGCAGGAAGTCGGATCAGCAGTGAAGTAGCCGGAACTCGAACGAGGCACTCTGACTTGATATACAGGTGTCCCACACAATGACTTAGGCTGTTGTGCCAAAGGCCCATCCCAGCTTATCTTTTCCTTTCATTTTCTACCTTTTTGAAGTACCCATGTATGAGGCTTAACTAGAAAGCTGGATGTTGCTTGTGAGATTCTTAAGTCACAGTCAAAATGTCCTTATAGGAGCCAGCGAGGATCAACCAGACCCATAGTTAGACTTTTTTTTTCTATCATGTACTAGACGTTAAATACATGTGTCCATTTGATTTCTCCGAAAATCAGATTTGGGGAAAACAACTGAAAAATAATGGCAGTACCATCGTCAATCATTACTTAGGAGTGGCTGCAGGGGAAGTGTGGTCTTGGCTCCAGTGCAGTGCAGGACCCAGAAAGCTGGCAGCTAACTCAATCAACTGTGCTCCCCCAAAGCCAAGATTCTTAAAGCTCTGTATGGGGTACTTGTGTTGCTATCCTATTTTCAAAAGTGCAAGTTAAATAATAATAATTTTGTAGTTGACTGAATCCTTGACCTTCCAATTCAGATCTCGGTACTCCTCTCCTAACCTCCACGCTTTTGTTTTATATGAAAAGGCAGATGGTGCCCCGTGTGGGAGAGAAGCTGCCCTCACAGCTATTTTTCCATAGATGGCCCTGAGCCCGGCTTCCTTGTGACCTGCATCTCACTGCAAGGGTCACAGGTTGGAGCCTCCGTCAGCACAGGCTTTGGCTCGCTGACCTGACCAACTCAATTTACAGCCACATTTTCTGCCCCTTCACTTTGAATGGGAACTCTAATAAACTTTTCTCTCTGCTCTTTCTGTATAGACGAACTCTTGCCTTGTAAGCATTGAAATAGTGATTTAATTTGACCAACAGATTATGAGTCAGATTTCTTTTTGCTTGCAGCTGTAAGGCAAGTGTGAGAGACAAGGGAGGTGGGTGGTCTTCCTTCTCAGGCTACCAGATTCAAAGTATACCTGACATTGCACTCTGCTGGCTTCTGAAGAGGTATTTTGTAGGCCATATATACATATAATTTTTTTTTTCTTAGACTCTCTACACTATGTCTCAGTTATTGCTCACTTGGCCCTGAGTGTCCACAGATTTATCATGTGAACTGAGATACTTTTGAAAATAAAAGGAAGCACGATCAATAGTGATACCGGAATGATAGGTGTGCACCTAGGCCGTGCCAGGAAACCAGGCAGCTTGGACCCTCATGGGTCGTGGTTATGGGTCCAGCATACGCTGCCAACTTCTCCAGGGGACTAGAGAAGTGTTGTTCTAGCCAGACTCAAAGAAAGTAAGAAGGGTTCCAGGTCCAGGGGCACCTGCCCACTTGTGATCTCACCTCCCCAGGTCCTCTGCCAGATAGCTTCCCTCCCTCTCTGTCAGTGAACTCACAGGTGTGTGCTAACCACACTCCGCTCAGCTCTGCACCTTGCTGGGTTAGCCCAGCAGAGGGAGAGGAATTCCAGACATCATTGGCTTTGGTGGGGGACTTTGAGGTTTTTGTCCCTACTGTTGACTCAGAGCATCTCTTAATTGCATAGTGTGTTGGGTTGGCCTTTCATGAATGATGGCTAGAATAAAGAAAGATGAGGGTGTTAGGTGTTTATGTGTTGGGGGTTGGGCACACCTGTGTAATGCTGTTGGGGAGACACAACCCACAGGGCTGGAACAGGGGCCCGGGGGTTTATAGCATTCATGTGTCTACAAATGTGTACTGCAAGATTATTGTTTTGTGGGGACAGTGTTTCAGACTGCTCGCTCAGCTCAGCAGGGAGTTATACAAATGTGCTGATGTTCTGGCTCTGGTTTGAAAACCTCTAGATTCTTTTTCTGAGGGCTACATGTACATTGATTTGTGCACTTTTTTTTTTTAAGCAAAAGTAAAAGCAAAACCTCCAGATTTTCGCCTGTTGCTTACAGAATTAATCGATTTTTAAAAAAAATTTGGCATTGATAAAGGCAACAGGTCTGGTTGGTGGGCTCAAGACCCGAGGAGACCACAGGAGGTCGCCCCTGCACCCGCTCCTTGTTCTGTGCAGTGCGGCGGCTACGTGTCTGGCCTTAGACCTGTATTTGGGGAAGACAGTGGTGAAGTGCCCCATAGTGAGCTCTTTGAAGATCAATTCCTTTGGCTATCAAAGGTAGAGAAAAACGCCCCAGACTTCAGAAGGAAACCTAGGCCAGGGCACATGGGAACCTGGAGGAGGAAAGAATGGGCTCTATGGACCAATGGAACTGCCTGCCTTTTCTCTCATAAGTTATCTTAATTGCAGAATAGCATAGTATACAGTGTCATTGTAGAAGCTTTGGGAGGATAGGAGAGCACACACACAGAAGCGGCCATCCCAGCAGTCAGAAATAGCCATTCTTCATGTCTTTGTATGTGCTCTTCTACTCTTTACCCATACTTATAGACCATGTACAGGGACCTTAAAAAAAACTGGCATGGTGCATACAGCCAGCGCCTGTGGCACCAGCATCCTGTACAGGTGCCGGTTAGAGTCTCGGCTGCTTCTCTTCTGATCCAGCTCTCTGCTATGGCCTGGGAAAGCAGCAGAAGATGTCCCAAGTCCTTGGGCCCCTGCACCCATGTGGGAGACCCGAAAGAAGCTCCTGGCTTCAGATCGGCACAGCTCTGGCCGTTGCAGCCATTTGGGGAGTGAACCAGTGGATGGAAGATCTCTGTTTTTCTGTTTCTCTCTTTGTAATTCTGCCTTTCAAATAAATAGATAAATCTTAAAAAACAAAAAAACACTATGCATG
Source organism: Lepus europaeus (assembly GCF_033115175.1). Lineage (NCBI taxonomy): Eukaryota > Metazoa > Chordata > Mammalia > Lagomorpha > Leporidae > Lepus > Lepus europaeus. Next base: position 96,437,042 of record NC_084838.1, read on the forward strand.
GATTTCCAGGGGGCTTGGGGGGCACCAAATACTCTTATTTTTAATTCCATTTTCTGTGAACTCATTGAAGTACCCTCTTCCCCCTACATGATTGGGTTGCAATTTTTGCTTTTCATCCAGCCCTCAGGGCTCCTGGAGAGGAAGATGCCATTAAGTTCTCACAGCTGGCAGCAGGAGGATGGCAAAGACCACATGAATGAGAGTCCCACTCCCCTGAGGCTCTCCGGGACTGGCCGCTGTCACATAGAAAAACCTGGCTCTGCCCACCAGGTGGTCTGGAATGCGGCTGTCCCTTGGGTATGGAAATAAACAGACCTGTCCATATTTATAAGTTATTAATTCTCCCTCAGGGATGACTTGGTTGTCACAATGCGGGAGCGAAGTCCTGCTGACTTCAAAGGTTTCAAGGCTAACATCTCACAGAGCACAGGACAGCACCTCGACAGCAAAGTGTGCGGGAGGCTGCCTGGCTCTGCCACAGACGGTTGCAAGGCACCGTGTCCTGTATTTTCCAGGTTTCATGATGTTTTCACATCTTAAAAAACTTGCTGATGTGGGAGAGATTCCCCCCTTCAGTACCGGCTCTTTCTGGGAGACAGCACAAGCCTCAATCTCCAAACCCGCCCGTCCAGGGCCTGTAGCACCATGCGCCTCTGACCTAACTCTCACGAACTGAAGGCAGGGTTTCCTCTGTCCCAGACCTCACCGGGAGCAGGCAGCAGGTCTCAGGAAACCACTCCGACAGCCTAAACCCTTCTGGAATGATTCCAATCAGCCAGTCCTAAGCCACATACTCTGCCCTGTCTTGCTATTCCCATGGAAAACCCAACACAGGCTCTGGCTTAGGCACCAGCCCCCCCCCCCCCCCAACCTCGCCCCACCTCTCACCCAGCTCCTCTGTTCCACCCTCGGGCAATGCTTCCCCCTTTGCCCCCCCACCCCAGGGCAAAGGGCGACCCCCTCTCTGGAACCTGTGTGTATCATAAAGGTTGTCCTTCCGAACCTTGTCCTAATTTCCACCTGTAGCCGGGCAGCCTCGTGGTACCACGGCCAGCACGTGCGTTCTTAGAACAGTGAGCAGTGCCACAAATTCAGTGCCTTCCCATCTGGTGTATTTCTGGGCAACCTTGGTTAAAGGTAGCAGGGAAGCAACCCACGTACTTTCTCAGGGCGCTTCGTCCCTGGCGGTCTTCCTCCAGTGCTCGGTAGCAGGTCTGTTTGCTAATTTCTTTTTCCCAGAAGCTTTTGAGCTCATCACAAGTTTCGCAGCAGAAGACCTCCCGGCGGATGTACTGATTGTTCATCCCCTGGAACAGACAAGAAAAAGCCAATCCCAGTCCTCCAAATAAAACTGCACTAATTTTGGAGTGACAGCGAGATAAGTTTCAAAACGGGCACTGTGCCGGTACACACAAGGCAGGCTCATGGTCTGAGTGTGTTTCTTCAACAGCAAATGGGGATGGCAATAATAATTACGTCAGGAGGCAGGGGTTAAGCTATGGCTGCATTGTATATTGTAGTGCTGGTGCAAGTCCCAGCTACTCCACTTCACATCCTGCTCCTGCTATTGCGCCTGGGACTGCAGCAGAGAATGGTCCAAATACCTGGGCCCCTGCCACCCATGTGGGAGGCCAGGCTGGAGCTCCATGTAATCCCCTGGGAGCTGGCTCAATGTATACTCAGTGTCAGATTAGGAGACTGGAATCGCCCCATGGCCTCCTAACAAAAGCTAAGAGCTGGAATTTGATGTAGCTGTGCCCTTCCTCGGAGTGGGTGCTGCTCGCCAGCACAGGTGGGGCACCTGTATGTGTCCCACGAAAGCCCTTGTATTTGGTGCGTACACGTTTTTACTTGTTACCTGACCACCACCCATGTGCCGAGTCTCCGTGCTTCCCTCACGCAAGTACACGCAAAAGACTGCAAACCGAACCCCTCCCTGCTTGCCTGTGGCCTTGGCAGAGCCTCAGCCCTGGCTGGAGAGTGAACAGAGACCCGCTCCCCACTTCCCTGCTGCCGTGTTCCTGTCGTCCCGTGTCTGCTGCATGCCCCTGAGTCAGCCCAAGGCCTGGAGGTGCGAGAGGAGCTTAGAAAATGCTTCAGGGAAAAAAAAAGCTTTTGCTGTTTCTAAAAATGATTTATTTATTTAGGTGTTTGAACGACAGAGGGTCAGCGCTGTGTCGTAGCGGGCAAAGCCACCGCCTTCAGTGCTGGCATCCCATAAGGGTGCCGCTTTGATTCCTGGCTGGCTCACTTCCGATCCAGCTCTCTGCTATGGCCTGGGAAGGCAGTAGAAGATGGCCCAAGTGCTTGAGCTCCTGCACCCCTGTGGGAGACCTGGGAGAGGCTTCTGGTTCCCAGCTTTGGGTCAGCAAAGCTCCGGCCATTGCAGCCATCAGAGGAATGAACCAGCAGATAGGAGACCTCTCTCTCTCTCTTTCTCTTTTCTTCTGCCTCTCTGTAACTCTGCCTTTCAAATAAATAAAATAAATCTTAAAAAAAGAAATAAAGAGCGACATAGAGAGGGAGAGACAAAAAGAGTGATATCTTCCATCTGCTGGCTCACGTCTCAAGGGTCTGCCACAGCCAGGGCTGGGCCAGGCTGAAGTCAGGCGCCACAAAGTCCATCTGGGTCACCCAGGCGGGTGGCAGGGCCAGGAGTACTTGGGCCATCATCTGCTGCCCTCCCAGGTGCATTAACAGGGAGCTGGATTGGAAGCAGACAAGCTGGGGCTCGAGCTGGCTTTCCCATGTGGGGTGTGGGCATCACAAACATTGGCTTAAAAAAAATCCACTGTTACTATTTTGTATTTAAGGCATAGCATAATTTCTATTTGTATTATATTTATAAGAATAGAGTCTGATGCTTTTATCACGGGGCAACAAGACCTTCCTACCTGAAGGGAATATCATGTGTAAATGTCTTATGGTTGAAGAAGATGGAGATGGAAAGCAATTTGGGGGATGCGGCACTATGGTGTAGTAGGCTAAGCCTCTGCCTGCAGTGCCGGCATCCCGTATAGGCGCTGGTTCTAGTCCTGGCTGCTCCAATTCCAACCCAGCTCTCTGCTATGGCCTGGGAAAGCAGCAGAGGATGGGCCAAGTGCTTGGGCGCCTGCATCCTTGTGGGAGACCTGGAAGAAGCTCCTGGCCTCTGGCTTCAATCGGCTCAGCTCTAGCTGCTGCGGCCATTTGGGTAGTGAACCAGCAGATGGAAGACATCTCTCTCTGTCTCTCCCTCTCTGTCTGTAACTCTGTTTCTTGAATAAATAAATAAAATCTTTAAAAAAAAAAAAAGAAAGCAATTTGGATGTTTTATAAAGATTTTTTTAAAAATCAGTTGTTTTCTTCCCTTGGACTCATCTTCTGATTATCTGGCCCTTTCTGTGGCCAGAGTTTCTGTGGGCAAAACTGTGCCAGGAGTGTGTGGGTGCTGCAGGTCAGGGAGCGACGGTCCAAAGGAGAGTGTGGGTGGGGTGGGGATAAGGAGGAGACTTTCCTGGTGACTGCATCTGCCACCTGCTCCATGGGTGACGCTCATCTGCCAAACACAGCTATGTGAGAGCCATGGTTTTCTCCTTTCCAAAGAAGTCTTGGGCCGGCGCCGCGGCTCACTAGGCTAATCCTCCACCTGCGGCGCCGGCACACCGGGTTCTAGTCCCAGTCGGGGCGCCGGATTCTGTCCTGGTTGCCCCTCTTCCAGGCCAGCTCTCTGCTATGGCCCGGGAAGGCAGTGGAGGATGGCCCAAGTGCTTGGGCCCTGCACCCGCATGGAAGACCAGGAGAGGCACCTGGCTCCTGGCTTTGGATCAGCGAGATGCGCCAGCCACGGCAGCCATTGGAGGGTGAACCAACGGCAAAGAAGACCTTTCTCTGTCTCTCTCACTGTCCACTCTGCCTGTCAAAAAAATTAGGAAAAAAAAAAGAAGTCTTGTTTTTATTTTTAATTAAAAAACTTAAAATTTTAGCTTATTAAGCCGGCGCCGTGGCTCAACAGGCTAATCCTCCGCCTTGCGGCGCCGGCACACCGGGTTCTAGTCCCGGTCGGGGCACCGATCCTGTCCCGGTTGCCCCTCTTCCAGGCCAGCTCTCTGCTGTGGCCAGGGAGTGCAGTGGAGGATGGCCCAAGTGTTTGGGCTCTGCACCCCATGGGAGACCAGGATAAGCACCTGGCTCCTGCCATCGGAACAGCGCGGTGCGCCGGCCGCAGCGCGCTACCGCGGCGGCCATTAGAGGGTGAACCAACGGCAAAGGAAGACCTTTCTCTCTGTCTCTCTCTCTCTCACTGTCCACTCTGCCTGTCAAAAATTAAAAAAAAAAAAATTTAGCTTATTTTTAATGGACAAAAAGAACTGGATGAAGTTTGTGGAAAGTAGACTTTTTAAAAAAGATTTATTTTGATGGCAAAATTTTTGAAATCCATGTATAGATTTTTCCTAACATGCATTTTCCATGAACTTCAAAAATATATTTATTTGAATGGTAAGGAGACGTTGAGAGAGAGAGAGAGAGAGAGAGAGCGAGCGCTCCCATCCACTTGTTTACTCCCCACATTCCTGCAGTGGCCAGGACTGGAGTGGAGCTGGAGTCAGGAGTTGGGAGCTCAATCCGAGAGTCCTCGCATGTTACTTCCCAAGGGCACATTAGCAGGAAGCTGGATTCAGAAGCAGAGCCCAGGTTCAACCCAGACACTCAGATGTGGGGCGCAGGCATCCCAACTAGTAGAACACGCGTCCATCCGCCCACGAGCTTTTGAAGAGCCTAGGTAATTATTGCATCATGTTTTGAAATCTGTGTGCGTTATGAAACGACTAAATCGAGCTCAGTGATGTCTAATTTGACACATAAAAAAAGCTTATCTTCAGAGGCATTGTCGTTGCTGGGGAGACTCTGGCTGTCAGATCTCCCCTCACTACCCCACCCTGCTACCTGCCTCTGGTGAGGAGGAGGAAGTCCCGGGCTCACGGGTCTTTCCTGACACCAAGGCGCTTGTGACGTAGAGGGGCAGGGGTCCTTCACGAGAGGGACCTGGTCTCGTTCGGTTATTCCGAGTCATTTAATCGGTGTTTGGTTATTCTTCGTGAAGTTAAATTAAATGACCCCTTTTCAAGTTATTTTTTTCATTAAAAAGGGCTGGCCCCTTTGGAGTGTCTCAGACACTGAGGGAAGATGTGAGATGGGATTTGTATGTGTGTGTGTGTGTGTGTTAAGATTTATTTATTTATTTGAAAGTCAGAGTTACACTGAGAGAGGAGAGGAGAGACACAGAGAGAGAGAAAGAGGTCTTCTATCCACTGGTTCACTCTTCAGATGGCCACAATGGCTAGAGCTGCGCTGATCTGAAGCCAGGACCCAGGAGCTTCTTCCACAGGGGCTCAAGGACTTGGGCCATCTTCCACTGCTTTCTCAAGCCACAGCAGAGAGATGGATCAGAAGTGGAGCAGCCAGGATTCGAACCGGCACCCATATGGGATGTGGGCACTGCGGGCAGTGACTTTACCCGCTACGCTGCAGAGCCGGCCCTGGGACTGCTTTTATATTTTTTGGGCAAGGAAAGCGCCCAAAGGTGGTGACTTTGTGCAGTCTGGCCAGCCAGTTGCTGTGCCCTGGAGCTCCTCTGACCCCTACCTGACCTCAGCACAGGCTCCCGCCGTCCAAAGACGTATTTCACTTTTCTTTCCCAGGTTAGTGGATTCAGTGCACAGAATTGCCATGCATTCCCAATCACTGGACTTTGAAGAAGTTGTCACCCAAACCATGACAATGTGTTTCAAAAAACTCATGACAATTGAACTGAAAGGTAAATTATTTTGGTGCAAAATTTTTTGGAAATCCATGCCTGGTTTTCTCAGAATCCACTTTTCCTATCAACTGTTTGCATACTGCCTCTTAAAGTGATTTCAAGATTTTTGCACCACAATAAACACTTTGAGCTTTGTGAAGTGCTCCTTGCATATCATCAGATTCTACATTTTCCTTTGTAGAACTCAAATGTGGGATCTCTATAGTGATTAGATTTCCTGTGGGCTTAGCTGGGGCTCCAGGGGTCCCCAGGGTCTCTCAATTTCCTGGGATACAAATGAGAGATGAGGAAAGAGCACTTGCTGTGAATTGGAGGAAGGCGTTAAACACAGAACTTGCAGTTTAAGTAAGCAAAGGATAATGCCTCTCTCCTGTGTGGCTCACTCCCGGCTTCCTTTCCCAGAAAAGGCTCCCGAAATTTTCAAGTTCATGGTAGTTGTCTGTTATTCATGGAAACCATAATTTGGTCAAATGGCTCTTCAGTGCAGCTTTTCTCTTTCTTTCCTTAGAATTTAGAATTCCTATTTTCAGTTAAAGAGCTTCATTAAGAAGAAATGAGAGGCCTGTGCAGGAACCCAGACCTGGCCTTGGCGTTGCTTCAAATCTGCTCCGTTGGGGAGGGAAGTGCGGTTGGGCATTGACAGAGGATGTATTCTAGTAGACACACTTGCAGGATCATGAGCAGAACAGCCCGTTGCAGGGTGGTGTCCCTACACCCCGGGCACCCTGAATCAGGGTGGGCCCAAAGGGCCTGCTGCATGCTGGGACTGCTCTCATTCCTCCCGGCCAGAAGCATTGCTGCGGACTCTGTTCAAGGAGGGGCTTGAGTGCACTGGCTGTGACCTATGGAGGACTAAAGGAGGAACTCAAGCACCCTTAGGGGGCCAGGCAGGCATCACAGAGGAGTGTGGCAACAGGGAGCTTGGGCACGCTTGGCTGGACAGAGCATTCAAAAGGGTGCTAGGGGCCGACACCATGGCGTAGCTGGTAAAGCCGCCACCTGCAGCGCTGGCACGTGAGCACCAGGTTGAGTCCTGGCTGCTCTACCTCCGATCCAGTTCTCTGCTATGGCCTGGGGGAGCAGTGGAAGATGGCCCAAGTCCTTGGGTCCCTGCACCCATGTGGGAGACCTGGAGAAGCTCCTGGCTCCTGGCTTTGGATAGGCCCAGCTCTGGCCATTGCTGCCAATTGGGGTGTGAACCAGTGGATGGAAGACCTCTCTCTCTATCTGTAACTCTACCTCTCAAATAAATAAATAAATCTTAAAAAGGGGACAGGGAGCCCAACACCAGGCTGGCCACAGAGTAGATGGCAGGGGAGTGGACACAGTCAGAGGGCTGCCTACTTGCCCCTCTTAAAGGGTGCAGTATCTACAGCTTTAGCCTTACGTCTTTCTTCCTCAGCTTTTCTCAAAACCTTCTCCTTCTGCTACCCCTCCAGGGAGCCCCCCACTCCTTTTTTTAAGATTTAATTCATTTATTTGAAAGGCAGAGTTACAGAGAAAAAGAGAGAAGGAGAGACAGAGAGAGATCTTCCATTTGCTGTCTCACTCCTCAAATGGCTGTAATGGTCGTGGCTGGGCTAGGCTGGAGCCAGGAGCCAGGAGCTTCCTGCAGGTCTCCCACAAGGGTGAAGGGACCCAAGGACTTGGGCCATCTGCCACTGCTTTCCCAGGCACATTAGCAGGGAGCTGGATCAGAAGAGGAGCAGCTGGGACACGAACCGGCACCCACATGGGATGCTGGTGCTGCAGACAGAGACTTAAACCCTCTGTGCCACAGTGCTGGCCTGGGGGCCTCCACTCTTCTGCTTTCTCTCTGGCTCACTCCTTCCTCCTGAGTCGCTCTGCGCAGCCCCTCTCTCCTGCCTCCACACCCAGCACGCCAATACCACCCTTGCTGGCCAGACTCACCAGTGCCGTGTCATTCCTACAGCAGCTGACCTCACAGTTCCGCACCAAGCTTCGCTTGCCAAGGCTGCAAACTGTGCCCCGACAGGCAGGATGGTGAGGGAGTCGAGAAAGGGTTCAGAGGACTGGGCGCCGTTGTGACTTTGGGTGAGTAAGCCCTTTCATACCAAAAGCGGTAATCTAGAGGAAATTGACTCAAAGATGAGCTGCCATTCACCACCCCTGGCTGCAGGGAGCTTGCAAGTCTATTACTCCACACCAGCAAGCACCAAAACTATTAAGGCCTTGGAGTGCTTGGGTTCGATTCCCCACTTTATCTCCCGATTCCAGCTTTCTACTAACGCAGATCCTGGGGGGTGGCAGTGATGGCTCAAGTTCTCTCACACTTGCCACCGCACAGGAGAGGCCAGGATTGAGTTCCTGGCTCCCAGCTTCGACCTTGTCCAGTCCTGGCCATTGCCAGCATTTGGGGAGTGAACCAGAGGATGGAAGATCTGTCTGTCTGTCAAGTAAATAGTTAAAAAATCAATGTTAGGAGAGAGTGTTTGGCACATGGATTAAGCCACCACTTGGGATGCTTGCAAAGTGGGTTTGAGTCCCGGTACCGGCTTCCTGCTAATGTATACCCTGGGTGGGAGCAGCTGGTGGCTCAAGTAGTTGAGTCCCTGCCACCCATGGGAGAGAGACCTGGATTGAATTCGCAGCTCAAGGCTTCAGCCTTGGTAGTTACGGTCATTTGGGGAGTGAACAATCGGGTGGGAGTGCACACACACACAATTTTCTCTCCCTCTTTCTCAAATAAAATAATACATTGTAAAAATTGAAATAAAAAAGTTAACTGAACTTGGTCCATCAGCTGGCTACATTCTCATGGCCTGCAGCTTCACCCTTGACATCAGCTGCTTTGCTTCTTCACTCAGCCTGTATTTGAGGTTTATTTATTTCTGTTGCTGGGCTGTCAGAATTAGAAAGCCTTGGATCACAGGGATAAGAGGCTTCCCATTTTGTCCACGGCCCAGTGTTGGACCGCGTACAGAGAAGCCTTTAGCAAAGCTCTTGGTGATGAGTTTCACCCTTCTACTGTTGAGGATGTGATATTTGTGGGCTCTTGTGCTCAGGCCCTATAATCGCATCCACTGAGTGATGCTGAACATGTGTAAGAAGGGACTGTCTGACTAATGTTGACAGTCGCCACTGTGCTAACGATTGGGCTCAATCCACACCCCACACCCCACCCCTGCCGTGCTATTTCACAGCCTAGCCGTTTGTTTGGTTGGGAACCTGCACCTCGGCTACTAGGATTATGACAACTTCTAAGAGCTCCTATACAAGGCATTTGGTGTTAGATGAGCTGGGCCATCCGCCCTCATCCATTTCTCCTCTTGTTTTCCATTTGTTGCTCTCTCATTGGCTGTGCTTAGTCTGAGCTGCACAGGGGTAGCTGGTGTTGGCCACTTTGTAGCCTGAAGAAACAGAATTTATAGCAACTTTAGACAAGAGCTTTTAGAAAAATAACAGAGTGAGACAGGAAAGAGGAATTAAAGGTGCTCCTTTTCCCATGGGGGTCTTTTTTTTTTTTCTTTTTTTTTTTTTTTTTTTTGACAGGCAGAGTGGACAGTGAGAGAGAGAGACAGAGAGAAAGGTCTTCCTTTTTGCCGTTGGTTCACCCTCCAATGGCTGCCGCGACTGGTGCGCTGCAGCCGGTGCACCGCGCTGATCCGATGGCAGGAGCCAGATGCTTCTCCTGGTCTCCCATGGGGTGCAGGGCCCAAGCACTTGGGCCATCCTCCACTGCACTCCCTGGCCACAGCAGAGAGCTGGCCTGGAAGAGGAGCAACCGGGACAGAATCCGGCACCCCGACCAGGACTAGAACCCGGTGTGCCGGCGCCGCAAGGCGGAGGATTAGCCTAGTGAGCCGAGGCGCCGGCCTCCATGGGGGGGGGGTGTCTTGATGGGCAACCTAGGCTCTGACAATTGCGCTCTCTGCAGTCGGCGATAATCAACTCTGTGCTGTATGCTGGCAGGCTGCCCTGGTGGATTTCACAGGAGGCTGCAATGCCACTGATTTCTCCATGGTTCTCTCTGTGGGGCCAGGAAGAAGGGCAAGCTGCCATGATCTCCTATGGGATGGATCCGTAGGGTTTTTATAGTCACAGAGAGAAGAAATACCAAGGAATGTGCAGACACAGAGACCCAGCAGGTACCACAACCCTCCAGAGGCACCGTCAAAGGGCTTGAGATTAAACTATTGTCTACATGAGGAAGTTCTCAAACTCAGGGGTCTCATTCTGTTCTTGAATAACTGAGTTCTTTTTATAACCCTAATTTCAAATCTTTATTCTCATTCCTTTTAATCGACCTATCATTTTCATCCGCTGGTGAATGTAGTTTGGAGGGGTGGAGGCTCCTCTGGTGTGCACATGTGTGTTTTCAATGGCTTTTTAGTTCCTTCCAATCCTGAGTCTCTCTAAGAATGGGGTACTTTTTCTCCCCTTGGTACCTGGATAATTGCGTTGCCCACAATCCCCAAAGGCTCAAAAATCAAGAGCAGCAAATTTAAATAACTGTAGTAGCCAGATACTCACATAAAGTTATTCTGGCAATTTTCATAAAAAATACTCAGGAGAGGCCAGCAGTGTGGTGTAGCGGGTAAAGCTGTCACCTGCAGTGCTGGCTTCCCATATGGGCGCCAGTTCGAGTCCCAGCTGCTCCACTTCTGATCCAGCTCTCTGCTATGGCCTGGGAAAGCAGTAGAAGATGGCCCAAGTCCTTGGGCCCCTGCACCTGTGTGGGAGACCTGGAAGAAGCTCCTGGCTCCGGGCTTCAGATCTCCCCAGCTCTGGCTGTTGCAGCTATTTGGGGAGTGAACCAGTGAATGGAAAACCTCTCTCTCTCTCTGTCTCTCTGTAACTCTGCCTTTCAAATAATAAATAACTCTTTTTTTTTTTTTTAAAGAATAGTCAGGAATAGTATCTGGTCCCCCCAGCTCCCTTAAAATGTATCACGTTCTTTGTATTTACCTTTTAGTTTCCCCAATTTTTATAAAATCAGGGGTCAGGAGAAACACTTCTTTTCTTTAAGATAGACAATAGGATGGAGTCATCGGTCCAGACAGCTGATACTCAGCCCTGGGGCCACAGCAGGCAGTGGGAGTGAGTCCAGGGCTGGAGCAAGCTTGCTCCCACTAAGAGGTCAGATAAAACCTGTCTCTGGCGGGTGGGCTGCCAGTCTACGACTTGTGCCTGATTTTTATGCTGTTCAGGGCATGCATAACTAAATATCCACCGCTTTCGAAGTGCCCTGCAACCCAGCGTCAGCTCTCACAGCAACACTATCCTTAGCCTCCTTTCACAGAGCAGACACAAAGAAACATTGCCAAAAGCCACCGGGTTGACGGTGGTGGGGCTGGGATTCGAACTCTGCCCGACTCCAAAGCCCGCGTCATCATTGCATCACCTTGCTCATGGCTCTTGGGGAGAGCTGGCTGCTGGGAGAAGTGGGCATCCTGGTTAAGTCTGCACAGGAATCATCAGCTCTTAAGGCAACGTGCAGTAACTTTTCTCCCCCAGGATGAGTCCATGCTGTATCGCATCAGGGCGAACGTCAGCGTTTCCCACTGTTACCAGTCGTGTGTGCATCATGACAAGGGCCGGACAAACGACACTGGATGACTTCTGATACCAGCACCTTGTCAGATGTGCTGGGGACTCATGGGCACAGTTAGGTTAAAAAGAAAAGAGTAACCTGATTTCTTTTCAAGAGAAAATTTGCTATTTACTTTGTTTCTTTTCTTTGACTTTTATGCAGAGGCTCAACCCCCCCTCAGTAAACCCTGGATATTTGTCACCTGTAGAAACTCTGGGTCTTGTGAGTCTCCTGGGGCTGGAAAGGACCAAAGGCTTAAAAAATGGGTAGAGGGCATTGTGAAAGGACAGATGAACCAACCTGAGAGAGTTCCCAATACCCAGAGCTGGAACAATTGAAGCAAAAAATAAAAAATGTGATGTTAGTTACAATCCAAAGAACAAATCCAGATTTATGGAAATCCCTGAACTAAATGAATGGAGGAGAAAGGACAACTATTTCTTTCAGAAGAATTCCAACAAGTAAGCGTAGAAGAAATGAGAGAGAGAGAAAATGGTCCTGAGAACACCTTTGTAGTAACTGCTACAGGTAGAATCCGCCGATGCAGGGCAAAATTAGCAGACGAAACTCAAAGGGGAAACAGGATATTTCCAGGACCTCAAAAATCTCTCTCCAAAAAATGTACTAGTCACTGGGATGGTTTTCAGGGATGAACACAAATTCTTTGGTATCCCTCCTCCCTCTAGGAGATGAAGCTGGGTTTCCCTCCCATTGAGATGGGGATGCGCTGGTGGCCCCTGGGAGAAGAGTTCTTTGATAGTGGAGAAACAAACGCCACCTTTACCTCGCAGTGAAGATCCACATCACCAGGCGTGGGGACCGTTGGTATCAGGTGCCCGTGATGTGACAGATCATGTGCCCTCTGTAGAGTAATTCCTCCAAGTCCAGAAAGCTGAGTCTATTTGTGAGAGAACTGCACACAAGCTCCGAGGCAGGGGCATTCTACAAAACACCTGACCCTTGCTCATTACAAGTGACAAGGTCATGAAAGATGAGACAGGATTGAAGAACTCTCACTGTTTGGAGGAGGCTAGGAGACACACTAAGAGGGTACTTCCAAAAGTTTATGACAAATGGAATAAAAGTTTATTTTGGTGCAAAACTTTTGAAATCCACCAACAGCTTTTGCATAATGTGTATTTCCATGAACTTGCTGAAGATCCTTCATGAATGATAAACATGTTTTAATATACATGTATGTATATGTATGTATGTTTCCTTTTTTCCTGTTCCAGGATTCAAAACATTGTATTGCATTTTGTTTTATATATATATATATATATATATATATATATATATATATAGCAATAGTAGATAAACTTGAGTGATCCAAATGATGTCTGCAATGAATTTTACTGTGCCAATGTTAATTTTATATTTTTGATAAATGTCCCATTGCTATATATCATGTTAACATTAGAGAAAGCTGAGCAACAACTAGATGGGAACACTCTGTACTATCTTTGCCCTTTCTCTAAATATAAAATTACTTAACAATAAAAAGATTTTTAAAAAGCTTTGAAACAAGCCTTTAGACCAAGCACATGCATGTTCCTGACATCAGCAGGTGTGAGTTATGGGCTACTCTCCAGTTGAGGGAGAGTTTCACTGTGAACATCTATCCATATCCATCCATATCTTTATCATCTATATCTACATCTACATATCTATATCTACATCTATCTACATTTACATATCTATATGTATCTACAACTATATATCTGTATCTATGTATATATCTATATCCATATCTATTTCTATGTCTATATCTACATATCTATATCTATCTACATCTACATATCTATATCTATATCTATCTCTATATCTATATTTATCTATATCCATATCTTGTCCTGGAGCCCAACCCTATCTTCTTCATATTAGGAGTTAGTGACCCCTACACCCCAATTACTTGAACTAAGTTTCTTTATTCACTTCTATAAAATGGAATAATACATACTTTCACAAGGTTTACTGGTTTCCATTAGAAAAAACCACCATAATAGAAGTTCTGTACCTCACACAGTAAGTGATTAATAAAATCCTGAATGGCCTGATATACCCATACTGTTGATTACCTACAAATCAGAGGCCACAAACTCAGCAGCCTGCAGGGCCCAGGTGTGCTTAGAAGTCTCTGTGTGTGGAAAGGTCTAGAATGAGTGGCCCAATTAAAGGAGAAGCTGCCACTTAGCTCCCATGAAAGGTTGCCAGTAAGTGTGGTCTCAGTACAACCTGAGATTCAAGTTTTTCAAAAGACTCTAGAAATCCTGATTTTGAAAAAGCATGCAAGTTCCTTATTTGTAAATGCTGATAATGAAGTTACGCCATTTAAAAGCATCACATGGACCATCAGATCATGTCTTTGGGTCACCAGATTTTCAGCTCTACATGGCCGAACAGAAAACCTGTGAGTTCCCCATGGATGACGCAGCTCTCTTAGATCTCAGGGGGAAGGACACACCACCTGGCTGTAGGCAGAGTTAAAATAAAACACGACCAAGTAGGAGCGGACAGCTCAGCTCTCTGCCACCCCAGGCACTGATAGCCACCCCAGGTTTATGTTGGTCATAGGTAAGCATTCATTAGCTGTCCACTCACCCAGTGGGGGCTAGAATGGAACGGGGAGGCCATTTCACTCATCGTGCAATGCCCAGAGACATCCCTGGCGGCCCAGTTCCACTGAGGGGCAGAGATCATCCATGCCTGGTAGCACTGGGACCAGGGGCCTTTGACCCGAAGTTCTCCTATGCCGACACCACTCACTCATCAGTCAAAATTCTCCAGAGAATTTTGAGCTCACGGTGATCACTTCTATAAAAAGATTTTAAATGCTGGTCCTATTAAAAACCTTTGAAAAAGGTAAGTTGGCCAAATGACATTTGGTTACAATTTTGTTTCTCCTCTTACCGTCACCCAATAGGAATCTGGGGTTCACTAATCAACATCACTGTTTTCTGAACAGAACATGGATTACAATTCCCTTTTCAAAGAGAAGATGTTTCCAGAAACTGTTTTTTTTTTTTTTAAGAAAATGGGATGCCTGGAATGAAGCCTTTGTCACCCTGTTGTCTTCCTTGCTAAGAGAGAATAGAATCATGGTGGTGATGGCCCCACAGGCTGCACCTTCCGAACAAGCCACAGTATTCTAATTAATCTGGTGTAGTTCCTCCGAGACATGAGAAGCCTGGCCTGAGAGAGGCAGCCATTTGCAAACATGGCCGACTCAGGAGGACCCCTTGTGGCACTGGGGCAGAGGGAAGCCAGCTCCGTCTGGGAGGCACTGGGGTGGTATTGGAAGGCTGGCCCTGGGAGAGCCCAAGGCATGGGGACCAGCGCGGCATGCACCTGCCTTTGCCTGCCATGATGCTTTAGGCCAGGTTTCCCCTCACTTCGTGGGTTTGGGGATGCTCATGAGAGTGATGGCTCACGGTCACTCTTCCTGCTTGGAAAATCCCTACAGTCGTTTGCCGAAAGGTCACTAGCAAAGAAGCGCTGTACTTTTAAAAACGGAAATGTAGCTGCATACAAGGGGTAAGACATTCAAAAAGTCCTAAGAATGTAAAATTGAAGGTGTGACTCTTTTTCCTCCTTCCTCACTGCACACTGAACTATGCCTACTAGAGAGCGTTTTTCTTTTCACTTAAGAAAAATGTGACTTTTCCAGAACACATCGTCTTTCATGGCGGCGTAATTATCTGGTGTGGATAGGCCACAATTATTTAATGGTCCCTGTATTGATGGTCATTTAAATTCATTCCTATTTGAGTCTATTACCAAAAATTCCAGAGTGAAGAGTACCCATCATTCACATTTAGGAGTATCTGTAGCATAAACTCTCACAAGCATAATTGTGGGCCCAAGGTCCCAAACCATGGAGTGTTTAGTGTGTGATCCCATCTTGCCCTCTGTATTTATGTGGGTTAGAACGGTTTCTGTACCTGGAAGGACTCCTTTTATTGCGGTACCTCCAGTCTCCCCAAGGGCAGAAGAAACCCAGCTGTCAATGTATTCGCCTCACAGTGAAAAGACGTAGCACAGCTCAAGGTCTTGTTATCAGGAGAGCATCCCAAGACAGATGCCCAAAAGCGATTGGCACTCCCAAAGAGTTTACTGAATTAATGGGTCAGTAAATCATGGGAGTGCCGATAGAGAGGCAATGAATCACGCGTCTCAATCCAGTTCTTCTTCCAACATAAAAAGAAATCATCAATTAAACAAAATGAGCATTTTTGTTGCATTCTTGTGCTAAGTGCAAAGTTGTGTAGTTTGAGGTGGTAAGGAATATTCAGAACTCCAACCGTAAGTAGGTTATTTAGAAATGGGCAGTTATAAATTTGCACTTCTCCCCGTTTCTTTGAATGGTATTTGACTTATAGCAAGTATAGTATTATTAACATAATTCTTTCCTAAATACAGGTTGTTTTTGTTTTGTTTTGTTTTGTTTTGTTTTGTTTTGACAGGCAGAGTGGACAGTGAGAGAGAGACAGAGAGAAAGGTCTTCCTTTTTGCCGTTGGTTCACCCTCCAATGGCCGCCGCGGCCGGCGCGCTGCGGCCAGCGCACCAAGCTGATCCGATGGCAGGAGCCAGGTGCTTCTCCTGGTCTCCCATGGGGTGCAGGGCCCAAGCACTTGGGCCATCCTCCACTGCACTCCCTGGCCACAGCAGAGAGCTGGCCTGGAAGAGGAGCAACCGGGACAGAATCCGGCACCCCGACCAGGACTAGAACCCGGTGTGCCGGCGCCGCAAGGCGGAGGATTAGCCTAGTGAACCGCAGCGCTGGCCCCTAAATACAGGTTTAATTAAAAAAATTTGGGTTTCATTAACTTTCCTTAAACATTTTTAAAAAGGATTTTGGAAAAGATATTGTGCTTCAGTCTCCTCATCTGTGAAGTGCAGGTTTTGGTCTAGAGGATCAACAAGGTCCCTCTGGCTTCAATAGTCAGGAAAACTGTCAACGTCAAGGTCAAGGGCATACTGTGTGTCTTCAAAATACAGGGTTTTGTGTTTCAGTTTCTTCACTTTCAGATGAGCGTATCTGGTTGCCTTGCACGTGTGTGGAGGGCAAACATCAATGATGAGATGGGCTTTCAGCAAAAGGGACTGACTTTTCATAACGGAGCAGCTCTGTCTCTGCCTCACCCTCCACCAGAGTAGGTTTTCACTAGAGTTTACGTCTATTGGGAAAGCCGGTTGGCCTTACAGAGCATCATCATCAATTTGGAGGAGTCAGTTCAAATGGCAATTCTTACATTCATTGGCTCATTTAAATATTACTAGAACTCACTTTTAAACATTTTAAATTAAATATCAATGTAATCATATGTATTTATTGACTCTTGGCTTCGTGTGAGGCTCATGTACTTATGCCTATCTAATCAGAGGCTAGAGAACCGTCAACTGTATAAACTAAAGCAACAGGAAATTCTACAGTTAAATTCCCAAGTCCCGGGTTTCTCAAGCAGTGAAAACCCCCCAACTGAAGACCACCCGGACCACCAGCTTCCTAAGAAGCGCCCGTGGTCTGGCACACTTACGAGATGGATTCCTTATCTTGGTTGATCTGGAGGTCTTGCTCAGTGAGATTGACCCTGATTTCTGACTTTCCCACACTTTACAGCTCGAAATGCATGCATCATTGACATTTAGAAAACAATGGGAAAAAACCAGAGATACCAGACATCTACTGGTCTTCCTAATTTATTCCCAGCTGATACAAGGTGGGGAGTTTAAGGTGAGGGGCAAATGAGTCCCAGTGGCCAATAAAAGACACACATATAGGTGCCTCCTTCAGTTCCCAGCCCCAACTATGAGACAGACCCATAACTGAAAACACAGACTCAACACACTGTACCTCAGAGATGGATCTGCAGGTGAGCCGATAGCCTTGCTCCTGCCTCCTCAGCGCTGGCGTGGGAAGACCACAGGTGCTGTCCTGAAATCTCATTGTTGCAGCCCTTTTATATATGAGGTGGAAGAGTTATTGAAATCCCTCAGCCTTTCAAGGTCGTTTGAACCAAATTAGTAGCAGAATCAGACAATATTTTTCCAGGGACATTGTAGCCTTCCCTTGTGGTGAGAGATGGCTCTAAGCAAATTCCAGGTCTCGCTAACCCACTCTCCCCAGGGTAGGCGAGCTTCTGTTTTGGCAGGTCCCATGAGTGCTATGACTTGGCCTGAACCAAGAGAGATGATACAGAACATGCACGGGATTATCCATGTGCCTTGCTCCTCTGTGGCTTGTGGAAAGCCACCGTCTGCCCCTTGGTGTGTAAGGGGGACTGGAATGGCGGGACAAGTCACACTTGGGTGTAAGGTTACAGGGAGACTTAGAGAGGCATCTTGTTCTTTGGAGCCATTAATCCTTGCATGGAATTTGGTGATGACATGTCACAGTCTGCTTAGTCCTCTACCACTTGGAGAAGAATTGCCCCCTGGTGAGTGTTTTCCAATAAAATGCATCCAAGTGAGATCGACTTCTCATTTTAGAGTGGCTCTCATCCCATTATGGAGGAGCACATTTTGTCCTTAGGAAAACATTTAGAATGCTCGCTCATCTGATAACAGAAATAGCTCTGGTTTTCATCAAATCCCTTGACTATGCTACTAATTGCCTACTCATTACTTGGCTCTGTGGCTTATGCATTTATAACTTACGTTATACATGACAACTTTGTCTAATATTCATGTCCAGATTTTATCTTGCTGAAGTGGGTTATATTTCATGTTGAGTCTGTGGAAGTATTTTAAGGAGCCCATTTACTTTACTTTAAGCTGGATCCCTAATTTAATAGCAAAACCAAATTTTACAGATTTTTTTTTTAAATAAGGGAGAGAGGAATTAATTTGGAAACAATTTTGCTGGGTACCACTTATACAAAAGCAACAATTTAAAGAGCAAAACTCAATAAAATGTTTCCAAGGAGTATAATGAGATCACAGAAGTGCTATATATATATATATACATATAGATGTATGTATATATTTTTCAGTTAAGCAAATATAATGAAATCAATTAATTAGCAGATGATAATTTTTTTATTATTTATTTGACAGGTAGAGTTAGACAGTGAGAGAGAGAGACAGAGAAAGGCCGGCGCCATGGCTTAACAGGCTAATCCTCTGCCTTGCAGCACCGGTACACCGGTTGGGGCGCCGGATTCTATCCCGCTTGCCCCTCTTCCAGGCCAGCTCTCTGCTGTGGCCCGGGAAGGCAGTGGAGGATGGCCTAAGTGCTTGGGCCCTGTACCCGCATGGGAGACCAAGAGAAGCACCTGGCTCCTGCCTTCGGATCAGCGAGATGCGCTGGCCACAGCGGCCATTGGAGGGTGAACCAACGGCAAAGGAAGACCTTTCTCTCTGTCTCTCTCTCTCTCACTATCCACTCTGCCTGTCCAAAAAAAAAAAAAAATTAGAATGAAAGACAGAGAGAAAGGTCTTCCTTCCGTTGGTTCACCCCAGAAATGGCCACTATGGCCGGAGTTATGCCGATCCAAAGCCAGGAGCCAGGTGCTCCTCCTGGTCTCCCATGTGGGTGCAAGCGCCCAAGCACTTGGGCCATCCTCCACTGCCCTCCCAGGCCACAGCAGAGTGCTGGACTGGAAGAGGAGCAACAGGGACTAGAACCTGGCTCCTACATGGGATACCAGTGTCGCAGGCGGAGGATTAACCAAGTGAGCCACGGCGCCGGCCCTAGCAGATGATAAATTATTACATGACAGTCTTTAAAAATCCTTTTCTCTCTTCCCCCTTCCATCCCTGCCTGCCTCCCTCCCTCTCCTTTCCTTCTCTCTCTCTCTCTCTCTCCTCTCTCTCATCTTTTATCATTGTTACTCCAAAAGCTGGGCAAGTTATTTTGGTTACATGGATTCCTCAGCCTTTATTTAAGCCATTTGCAAGACTCTGAGAGAAACATTTTTTTAAGATTTATTTATTTATTTGAAAGTTAGCATTACAGAGAGGTAGAGGCAGAGAGAGAGGAGGGAAAGAGTGAGAGAGAGAGAGAGAGAGAGAGAGAGAGGTCTTCCATCTGCTGGTTCTCTCCCCAAACGGCCACAATGGCTGGAGCTGGGCTGACCCAAAGCTAGGAGACAGGAGCTCCTTCTGGGTTTCCCACAGGGGTGCAGGGACCCAAGCACTGCCCGCCCCATACACACACTGAGAGAGAATTTATCAAAATAAGTTTTTTTGTATGTGGTATAGCTCCACTTGGCTGTTAGCAATTCTGCAAATATTTACCTGGTCTCCTAACGTGGAATTGTGCACAGTTAATGATTGGTTCTGCTATAAAGAATGAGCATTTCTAGTTTAGCATATCCTCACTCCTAGTTCAGCTGAGGTTTTCGCCCACAAGTATACGGATGCCCAAAGTTTGATCCTGCTTTTGTATTTTATTGGGTTGGGAGGGCAGTGGCCCAGAGGTTAGGTCACGTGGCTAGGGAGTGGCAGAACTGAGACTTGCGTTGAGGCTGGCTGCCTGTCGTGTTCTTGCTTAAGTGAGATGTTCAGTGGCTACAAGGGAGTGCATGTCTCTGCCTCAAGCCCCAAGCACTTCCACAATTCATTCCCCTACTAGTAAAAGAAGAGCTTATATGAAAGAAGACATGGTAGAATGTGGGCTCAGGCCAGAGCCCCACAGGTCACCTCCTCCAAAGGGAGGCCATGAGGTCTGCAGGTCGGTGGCACTCCAACGTGGGATGTGAGCATCTTAACCAGTATCATAGCAGCTAGGCCAAAGGATTTCCTTTGTGTATCTGAATGATGCTGGGCTCTGGGCTAGGTTCTGAGCATTAGTTGCTGTCCTCTGCATTTGGCATCAAGAGGTACGGAGCACAAAACGGAGCAAGGTTAGGAGATGCTTTGTTGTTTCTTTAATAACCGGCCTGGACTAATTTGTGGGGTCTTTCTCTTCTATGGTGTGTGACTGCTATGTCTCCACTCAGTTTTCCATTTTTTATTCTTATTTTTAAGCCTGGTTCTATGGGAGCTGCCCTCCTGAATGCATGGCTTAGTGGTTAACCAGTGACTGCTCGTGGTTTGCGCCAAGACCAGGAGCCAAGAAGTCTTGCAGTGTTTGCTGATGTAGCTGTGTGAGGTTGAAAGATGCATTCAAAATCGAGACAATTTACAAATCTGCTGCAGTTCTTGCGTCACCCAACTTGGTCTGTGGATGCATTCAACACACGGTAAACACCAGATGTCTGAGGATGCGGCTGGTGTAACCTGGCATGCTGCTCTACAAGTCACAGTAACTCTTTTTATAAGTAGAAACACACTCTACAATAATGATACAAAAGGGGCCGGCATTGCGGCACAGTGAGCCACGCTGCCGCCTGCAATGCCAGCATCCAGTATCAGCTCTGGCTGCTTCTGATCTAGCTCCTTGCTAATATGCTTGAGAAAGCAGAGATGATTGTCTGTGTACTTGGACGTGAAGACCTGGGTGGAGCTCCAGGCTGCTGGCTTCATCCTGGACCAGCTCTAGCAGTTGTGGCCTTTTAAGGGGTGAACCAGTGGATGGAAGAACTCTGTATCTCTCCCTCTCCTCCCCAGCACTCTGATAAAGACATAAATAAAAAAAAAATTTTTTTTCAGATAAAGACATAAGTCTAAAAGAAGGATAAAATGTAGCACAGTAAATACATGAGCTAGAGACATGGTCATTTATACTTATCATTATGGAGTATTCTGTACTAACATAAGTGCGTGGACACCAGCACTACCATGAACATGTGAGCGATGCATTGTACTGTGATGTTTGTTCTGATGGAATTTTTCAGGTCCTTTATACTGTTATGGGACCACCTTGGCAGATGTGGTCCCTTGTTGTCCAAACGTCGTTATGTGGCTGGTGACTATAGTGTCCTCTGACAGCAAGTGTGCTGGTTCTGCAAGGTGCCCCGTGCTGGTAGAGCTGTAACAATGGCACAGGCTCTCACTGTTCTTTGTTTCAGTAGCATTGCTTGGTCTCCTTTTGTTCTGTGCCGCTGATCGATCTCCAGAGTCCACAGATGTTTTTGTTTTTGACAATCTTGTGTAACTTTATATTGTTATTTTGGAGAGGTGGAGAGGATTGGATAAAGCTTTTTACTCCACCATTTTGGAAAACCTCACATCACTTTTTTTTTTTAATATTCCCAAGATTTTTTAGTAATCTCAAGATCTGTAGCTTCAACTGAGAACCATTCTGTATTTTAAAGGCAGAGCAACTCCAATCATTTGGCCTTCAGTGATGGGCCCGTGTGAGGGGCTGTGGATTCACATGAGTGTGGGTGAGTGAGAGGGCACTGAGATAGAGGAGTGGCTCTGCCGGGTTAGAGGTTCTCTGGGTGCTTGGAGGATTCCCAGGGCCAAGACTGGGGATCCAGCACTGAAAGAAACACATTCCAGAGCAAACCAGTTCTGCCCGTTTCTAAGTGGATTCAGAGAGACCTACAGATTAAATCGCCATAACAGAGGGCTGAACACTGGGGGAGGGGCCCAAGAATCCAAGGCAAACCTGGTTGCACAGCAGCTCCTAACACAGGTGATTGTCCTGCAAATGATTTCTGGCCATCAATTTCTCTAACAAATTAGGTCGAATGTCAAGTGTTCAGCCCAGTCTCCTGACCTGGATGGTTGATGAGTGTAGCCAAGCTGGGGCTCAGGCTTCCAGGTGAGAGCTGGTGTTTGGAGATTGCAAATAGAACATGCCTAAGGCACTATACCACAGAGACACCCAAGACCACTGGCTGTGCAAGGGATCTTATTCTAGGAGCTTGATGTTATTTCCAAACATTTCTTTGTTCTTCATGTTAGTCTATCAATGAATAGTCTCCTCAGCTGACAACAGATCAAATTGATAAATATTAATGCAAACACACACGAGAAAAATACTTTACACACACATATATAGAGAAATAAGTATAACTATATAAATACGTGAACACGAATTTGGTCAATATAAAATTTAGAAATTTAGTGACACAGACATGTAGCCACGTTGCCCATACTAGAACACTTCATTTTCCAGTTTTGAAGACAAAAACATAAACACACACACAAATACAAAAAATATATACACTCAAAGAGAATTGAAAATGAATCTTGATGTGAATGGAAGGGGAGAGCAAGCGGGAAAGGGGAGGGTTGCAGGTGGGAAGGAAGATATGGGGGGGAAGCCATTGTAATCCATAAACTGTACTTTGGAAATTTATATTCATTAAATAAAAGATTATATATATATATATACACTCATAACTTTATAAATATGGATTACTTATAACATTCTTTGGATATAAAAATAGGAAAATAATACTAAATATATGAATATCAAACTGTATATTTCTTTGTTTAGGCTTAACTTCTTTTATTTCTTTCAATTTATGCAATAATTTCTATCTATGAAAGAACTCAAGCTTATTGCATAAAAAATTACTAGTAATTTATAAAGCAATTAAAGTAAAAATTGCTGAAGCTGGTGCCATGGCTCACTTGGCTAATCCTCCGCCTGGGGTGCCGGCATCCCATATAGGTGCCAAGTTCTAGTCCCGGTTGCTCCTCTTCCAGTCCAGCTCTCTGCTGTGGCTTGGGAGGGCAGTAGAGGGTGGCTCAAGTGCTTGGGCCCCTGTACCCGCAGTTTGAAAGCACCGGTATTTATTGCCCCTAGAAGGTGTATTATCTTGGTTCCAGATGTCAGTTTGGGAGAGGAAAGCCTCAGACCCAAACTACTGCCTCATTTGCACATCAGCAAATGTGACTTGCCCATCAGCTGGTGTGAAGGAATGGGCCTCCCCACCATCAGCCAGGCAACTGGCTAAGTTACTGTTTGTAGTGCATGAAGAAGCCAGGAGGAAGCACCTGGCTCCTGGCTTCAGATAGGTGCAGCGCTGGCCGTAGTGGCCATTTGGGGGGTGAACCAACGGAAGGAAGACCTTTCTCCCTGTCTCTCTCTCACTGTCTGTAACTCTACCTGTCAAACAAATTAAAAAATAAAATAAATAAATAAAGTAAAAATTGCTGAAGTTGTATCACCTATTGAGTTAAACAATACAGTTTTTTAAATCTGAAATTGATATATATTTTATTAAAGATTTACTGCTTATTTGAAGACAGAGTTACAGAGAGGCAGAGGCAGAGAGAGAGAGAGAGGTCTTCCATCTGCTGGTTCACTCCCCAGATGGCCACCTCGGCCAGAACTGTGCCAATCCAAAGCCAGGAGCCAGGAGCTTCCTCCAGGTCTTCCCATACAGACGCAGGGGCCCATGGACTTGGGCCATCCTCTACTGCTTTCCCAGGCTGTAGCAGAGAGCTGGATTGGAAGTGGAGCAGCTGGGACTAGAACCAGTGCCCATATGGGATGTTAGCACCACAGACGGCGGCTTTACACACTATGCCACAGCTCCAGCCCTCATTTTATTTTTAAGAGACACTGTTTGCATTAGGTCACCACAAAACACATTTACATAC
This sequence comes from Lepus europaeus, assembly GCF_033115175.1. Lineage (NCBI taxonomy): Eukaryota > Metazoa > Chordata > Mammalia > Lagomorpha > Leporidae > Lepus > Lepus europaeus. The sequence continues at coordinate 96,460,844 of NC_084838.1, forward strand.
AATCATCAATTGCATAGAAACATAGGAAAGTGACTTTGTATCAGAGGTATTTTCCTTGATCATAAGAAAAGGAAGTAATTTTAGAAGTTAAAGCCAGTAAGTCTAAAGAAGTGCAAACTACCAAAACATGTTAAACAGAAACTCTTTATTTTTAAGAACAAATAGTACGTTTTCTGTTTTCTGTTTTTGGCATACATTTTAATTCTTCCCAGTGGAACCTGGGAACCTCTTTCAGTGTCATCCAAAACTTGAACTTCTTCTATTTCTGGATAAAAAAAAAAAGCCATGACTCCCAGGAAGCTACTATATATTTCTTAAATAAACCTAACAAACACATACTATTGCATGTACCCCCAGGCATTTGCATTTATGCCTGGATCCAATGGGCACTCACGTCTTCTGCTAGATGCAGAAGAGGCAAAGCCCCGAGGGAGTCTTCACTGGCCATTGCTGGTGGCTCTTGCCTGGCCTTGTGCACCAGAGTGGTGTTCTTTTACAGGAGCAAGACCAGGGCCATCACCCTCATTTCTGAAATGCTGTACCCTGGAGGAAGGCACTTCCTGAGTATTCTGCTGTGTTGGGATTCTCATGAACCTGATGAATGGTTAATTTACAATTAAAATGCCCCTGCTTCTTCATGCACTACAAACAGTAACTTGGCCAGCTGCCTGGCTGATGGTGGGGAGGCCCATTCCTTCACACCAGCTGATGGGCAAGTCACATTTGCTGATGTGCAAATGAGGCAGTAGTTTGGGTCTGAGGCTTTCCTCTCCCAAACTGACATCTGGAACCAAGATAATACACCTTCTAGGGGCAATAAATACGGGTGCCTTCAAACTGCCATTTGAGACATGGCTCGCTGTGACTGATGTGGGCCAAGTGGGGTCTAGGTTCCTATTCCAGGTCCTTGCCTTTTAGGGAAGTATTCCAATACATATACGGTGTGCACAGTGATAAAGTTTTATTTAAAAGGCAAGAAAACACACACACGTGGATAGAGTTGAGGAGTGCAGTAGGCCAGAGACAGAAGAGGGTGGGGGAAGGGAAACAGAGACTGGGGAGCAGCTTAGTGCATCCTCAGTTTTGGCTCCTAGCAGAAGAGAGCGAGCACCCTGGCACCTCCTTTTATGAGGTCATGTGGTCACTTGGGAGGACATGACAACTTTCCCCCAGGTACCAGATGAAAACAAGGCATCCTGGGAAAGGGGGTATTCTGACAGACAGACAGGTTAGAATTACATGGGGCAGGGCTTTGGGGTTTGTGACCTCTTTCTTTCTTTCTTTTTTTCATAGATTTATTTATTTTTTGAAAGGCAGAGTTACACAGAGAGAGGAGAGGCAGAGAGAGAGAGAGGTCTTCCATCTGCTTGTTCACTCCCCAGTTGGCCGCCACAGCTGGAGCTGTGCTGATCCGAAGCCAGGAGCTCAGCGCTTCCTCCAGGTCTCCCATGTGGGTGCAGGGGCCCAAGGACTTGGGCCATCTTCTACTGCTTTCCCAGGCCATAGCAGAGAGCCGGATCAGAAGCGGAGCAGCCGAGACTCGAACGATGCCCTTATGGGATGCCAGTACTGCAGATGGCGGCTTTACTTTGCCACAGCCCCAGGGCCCGTGACCTCTTTCTTAACTAGCTACGTTCTCCCAGATCAACACCACTCTCGAGGCTCTGCTGGAGTGAAAAAGCTCTGTCTTCACTGCTGACAACCTAATGCCAGTTCAGAGCTCGCAAGAATTACCGTGGGAGGCATTTTCACGTGGACCATTTGGAAAACTCCTCTAGATGTACCGCATTTAATTCATGGTTTGCACTCTTTGCCTTAGTGATTGTCTTTTACCTATTTTCCCTTATCTTTTCATTCTTGTCGCTTATTCTGCTTTTGTGTACACGGCAATACGCTGATTAATTTGGGAACTAGCTTTGAATCACTTGGCTCATCATCTGAATGGCAAGTGCTCCTCTTGGAAACGTTTTAAGCCTTGAGGTTGACATTGTCCCCAGGCATTGGAGAAACTGGGACACCCTGGCAGATCCAGCAGAGCTGCTCTCATTCACATGTTAATTGGATTGAGCAGAGCACTGCTTAGTGATCAGAGAGTTGCTGCCTCCCTTACTGACTCTCCCCACATAAAGCAGCTGGCGGCAGCAGCTCCCCCAGGGCTCACGGGGGCTCAGGGAGCCGTCTGTGTGCCCAGCCTTGCTCTCCCTGGTAACAGAAAACAGCTCCTGCATTGAGGGGGAACGGACTGTGGCAGCCTCTCAAGCGTCAGTAATAGTTTGGTCTGGAGACCCAAGTCAGCGGAGGAGGAAGCCATTTCGAGGGCTGTTCTTGTCCGCATGGCCTCTCCGGCCAGCATGGCCGTCCCTGGTGGCAGGCAGCACTGCCTTCGCTGAATCAGGGGGTATCTGGGAGAGCGAGGAAGCTGATCAGAGAAGGAGGAACAAGCGTCGGAGCAGCAGGCTTGTGGATGGAGTATTTGTGGAAATGTTAACAAATGTTATCGAAGACAAGCTGAGACATACATGCCTGTGGCTGCTACCCGAGCTCTTCTGTCTCACTTCACTATAATTGCAGGTGCAGTCATATTTCTGTTCGCTACTGCTAATCCTTTGTGGGCTGTGTTTTTTTAAGATTTATTTATTTATTTGAAAGGCAGAGTTACAGAGAGGCAGAGGCAGAGGCAGAGAGAGAGAGAGAGAGAGAGAGAGAGAGAGAGGTCTTCCATCCGCTGGTTCACTCCTCAATTGGCTGCAACAGCTGGAGCTGGGCCGATCTGAAGTCAGGAGCCAGGAGTTTCTTCTCGGTCTCCCACGAGGGTGCAGGGGCCCAAGGACTTGGGGCATCTTCCACTGCTTTCCCAGGCCACAGCAGAGAGGCGGATCAGAAGTGGAACAGCCGGGACTCGAACCAGCACGCATATGGGATGCCGGCACTGCAGATGGCAGCTTTACCTGCTATGCCATAGTGTCAGCCCCGGACATTTTCTTATGTCACAAACTCCTCTCTCTCTCTCTCTCTCTCATTTATTTTTGTTGCCCTGTTTGAAAGATGGCGATGCAGACAGACAGAAATACAGATAGAGGTCTTCCAACCACTGGTTCACTCCCCCAAATGCCCACCACAGCAGGGGCTGGATAAGACCAATGCCAAGAGCTGAGAACTCAGTCTGGGTCTCCAGGTGGGTGGCATGGACCCGACCGACTGCTTGAACCATCACTGGTGCTTCCCAGGGTCTGCAATATCAGGAAGATGGAATTGGGATCAGAGCCAGGATTGGAACCAAAGCACTCCAGTATGGGATACAGGCACATTAAGCAGAGTTTTAACCACTGTCCTAAACACGTATCCTTCTCTTTCTTATTTGGCTTCAGCTAACTCCCTGGTAGAGGAAAATCAAAGGATTATGTGTACACTTCGTTCCTTGCATTCCTTTTTACTCACACTCCATGCAATTGCTTTACTATCCGCCTGCTGGCTGTTTCGGCACATCTTGCAATGGAACCTCTTTCTTCCTTGACCATACTCTTCAGAAGCTCAGGATCCAGTAGCTCCATCATCCGCTCTACCACTCCCACCACCTTCATCATGCTCATCGCCCCAAGGCAGTTCTGATAACATTGGGGTGACGCGCGATGTCCCCAGTACCCTTAACTCTGATTTGACCATTGCAAAGGCACCTGGAGAACGGACCATGTCGCAGAACATTTTTTTTTAGGTACTTCTTGAGTCTTCTTCCTCTGAATGAGAGATCTTTGAAAAAGTCCTGTTTGAGTGGTTTAAGAAATAGTGCCATGGCTCACTACAGTTCCCAGGGCACTAATTATGATATTTCATTCTACAACTGTAAGAAATTCCACTTAGTCCTTAATATCACAGTACTTTACAACGGTATTCACCTGTGTCTCCTTCTTCTACGTATGTTGATGATGCACGATGAATCAGGTTGTTCTCTGTGTTTCATACTTCATCTTTTGACATGTACAGTATTCCTTGGATGAACATGACTCTTATTAACTCTTTTGAGAGAGAAAATGCTTTCTTTCTGTCTTTAAAACATCAGGAAATTTTATGACCCTTAGAAAATCTTGACTGTTTTCAAATAGCGCTCCTGATATAGTAGCTAAATTAAGTTTGGGTGTGTAAACTCTTGTTAAGTCAGATTACCAGTATTCCTGTTCTCTGTTGAAAATGTTTTTTTACCCAAAAATATATGGACAATATTCAGAACTATGTAGCAAATACAGAATTTCCAAAGTTTCTTAACTCTCAATATTGGTTTCAATATGCATAGTCCAATAGTAGATATACTTTGCTGATTTTGGTTGCTATTAGTTTTCCTGCTTTTCTTATTAAGTTATTCTTGAAATGGATTTCTGTGGGAAATTACAGATTCAAATATGTTAATTGTAAAAATGCTCAACTTTTAAATTTCATGCTGGTGTTATTTTTCTTTTATGATTCTTTTGAATTTCTTTCTATATCTATCATTCAGAATGTAATTTCTGAAAACATATTATTCTAAATTTAGTTATCACACTAAATACACTTTTAGTTCATTTTAACAACACTCAAGTCCCTCTTATGAATCTTATGTAGATAATAAAGCTAACTTTTGATTTATTCAATATTTATTCAATACTTTTTTTTTTTTTTTTTGACAGGCAGAGTGGACAGTGAGAGAGAGAGACAGAGAGAAAGGTCTTCCTTTGCCGTTGGTTCACCCTCCAATGGCTGCCACGGCCTGCGCGTTGTGGCCGGCACTGCGCTGATCCGAAGCCAGGAGCCAGGTGCTTCTCCTGGTCTCCCATGCAGGTGCAGGGCCCAAGGACTTGGGCCATCCTCCACTGCACTCCCGGGCCACAGCAGAGAGCTGGCCTGGAAGAGGGGCAACCGGGACAGACTCCGGCGCCCCAACCAGGACTAGAACCCGGTGTGCCAGCGCCGCTAGGCGGAGGATTAGCCTATTGAGCCGCAGCGCCGGCTATTCAATACCTTCTTTATAGAAAAAATGTAGAGTGATATTTCCTGTCTTACTATTCACTTTCTGATTTTCCTCTAACATTTGCTTGCTAGTTTCCACATCTAGAACATGATCTCCTCTTACTTAGCTGTCACCTGGTATTTCCCAAATAGATTTCTCAAAGTTGACCCCATGCTCAAACCATCCCCCAGACTCAACCAAGCCACTCTCCTCAGATCACATACTCTTGCCACTTTTCCTTCATTTTGATCATCTGTAATGCATTTTCAATTATACGTGGGTTTTATATGTTACCAGCTAAGAGCCTCTATCTTCCTCAATCATACTCTGTTGGCATGGAAGCTTCAAAAGCTCAGGGTGCCGTTATTATTCACCCATGATGAATGGTTCTTGTTATTCGGGTACTTTCCATCTCTGCTTATCTGAAGCCCAGTTGCTTCTTAACTTAATGGCAATTTTGAGTTATCACATATTGATATTATTTTCTTAAATTAAGAAGAAAATCCAAAACTGATGCCAAATGTTCTATAGTGTATAGTCTTTTTACTATTTTCATTTATTTTTTTCTGACTAATTTATAGTTACAATATCATTTGTGCATTTGTTCTTGTATCACTTTGCTTTTTTAATTAGAGGAGGGGGGACCCCTTTCTGCTAGTTCACTCCCCGGGGTCCACATAGTTGGGCATGGGACAGAGTCAGGATAAAGGCAGGATCCAGGAAGTCAATCTAGGTCTTTCATATAGATGGAAGAAATTTAATCACTTGAGCCATCACCTGCTGCCTCCTAGGGTCTGAACTAGCAGGAAATTGGATTCAGGAACCAGAGACAGGTATGAAACCTAGGCATTCCAATATGGGACATGAATGACTTAACTGCTAGGCTAAAGGCCCACGCCACCTTGCTTTTCAAGTGTGCTCTGATGTAACACTTCCTCTTTGGCCAAGAAAGGCTTATTTTTCTTACAAACTTGAAATCCATTTATAATTATGTTTTTTTTTTATGGACTAAGTAGAAAGGCTGTGATGATTTGAGAATTATGATTAAGAAAAATGAAAATGTAGATGTGATACGTGTTTTGCTGTGTTACGATTCTTGTGACTCTAAGTGCATTGGTATTTTATGCCTGCGTTTGAGCTTTCTCACGTATGAACTGTGACTTAGCCTAGTGGATGGTGGACAGCAAGGAGGCCTTTACTTTGCACTTGCTGACCCATAAGCCACACTGGCAAGTCTGTGCCCGTATGCAAACAAGATATCTTGAGTCTGGGACTTTTCTCTCCAGGCTTGGGGCCAGAAAGCTAAGCGAATACACCTTCTAGTGCCTTCAAAATGCTGCTTGAGACACATCTCGCTGTGACTCTACGTCCTGTGAGAATTCACCCTGGAAAGGGAATTAGCTGCAGGAGGCCCTGCGAGAGTGAAAAGCCCTTTATTCATTGCTGACAGTTTGACAGCAGCCCAGAACGCTCAGGAGTCTTCTTGGAGGGGCGTGATTTCCCGGACCATCTGGGGACTTTCCTCTGTGAATACGCTGTGTTTGGCTCCTCACTAGCACCCCGAGCTTGAGTTCCTTTCTTTCACTTACTTTCGTTTTTCTTTCTTTCTTTTTTTTTTTTTTTTCATATAGACCTTTTGCTTACTCTGTTTTTGTGTGCATTGCGATAAACGTTCACTTGGGAACTGTCTTTGCTTCATTTGACTTGTCATTTGATTAGTTGGTGAACTGATCTTCCCTTCTTGGAAAATTACAATCCTTGAGGTTGAAATCGTTACGAGGGAAATCCAGCCACCTGATCTGCCCAGTGTGAGAAGATCCCAAAGGAAGGGACATGCACTGGTATCCTGGTTTGCACGGGTGGAGTGGGGTTCTCACAAGAAATAAATGTCACGTCAGAGTGAGTCATCGGGGTGCTACAAATTCAAGTGAGTGTGTATGTGGCAAGATGGCACAGGATTAAAGGGATGATTTTGCCAAGTTTGGAATATACTCCAGGCTGTTGGCTCATTCCCAGAGTCAATATTTGACATAATGAAAGCTACACATTCCAGAAAAAAACAAAAAACAAAAAACAGTTCTATTTGAATCTAGAGAGCTAAGTAGATTGTTTCTATAACTCAGGGTTAGAAATATCCGGGGAGGGGCCAGCACCACGGCTCAATAGGCTAATCCTCTGCCTGTGGTGCCGGCACCCTGGGTTCTAGTTCTGGTCGGGGCGCTAGATTCTGTCCCGGCTGCTCCTCTTCCAGTCCAGCTCTCTGCTGTGGCCCAGGAGTGCAGTGGGCCCTGCACCTGCATGGGAGACCAGGAGAAGCACTTGGCTCCTGGCTACAGATCAGCGTGGTGAGCCGGCCGCAGTGCGCTAGCCGCAGCGGCCACTGGGGGGTGAACCAATGGAAAAAGGAAGACCTTTCTCTCTGTCTCTCTCTCTCACTGTCCACTCTGCCTGTCAAAAATAAAATAAATTTTAAAAAAATTAGAAAAAAAGAAATATCCGGGGAGGGGGATATGTAACTGAGGCAGAACTGATTCGATGAGAAACTTCTGATACAGGTAATTGGTTTGCAAGCCCTAAGAGAACTCGATCAATTAGTCAAGGGTTGGGTTATGCTTCCAGGATTGGACAGATGATCAGTGTAGCCAAAATAGGGCCAGAACAGTTGTTTCAGAACTCTTTTCTGGGGAGTATTAGTTGAGTATACCAAAAGCACCAAAACAGAGATGAAAAAGGTCAGAGGCTGCGTAGGGGATCTTAAACCACCAGCTTGGTGTTATTGCCACAATTTCTTGGTTTCCAATCCAGGTCTGAATCATAAATTATCATCTCAGCCCACAGCAGCTCATTTGATAAATATTAATATAGCTATCAACAGAAGAATTTATGAATGAAAAAGTATATGTAAATAAGAAACAGAAACATGTAAGCATAAATCTTTAAAAATATAAAATTTAAAATGTACTAATATAAACATGTAGTTAAATCTGCAGTAATGGAGTGCTTCAGCACAGTGTGTAAGATAAAACATAAACTTATAAATTCATATAAGAAGTTTATATAAATAAAATATATCCATATATCTCTATGTAGATATAATTTTATACAAAGGTAGGTAGATACATAGAATGAATATTAATTCATTAATATAAAAAAATTCTCAAATAAGCAAACTGAAAAGCACATATATGCCACTATACACACACAAGAATTTGCTTTCGCCTCTGGGACCAGTGGGCTGCCTGCTCATCTACTGGGTGGAAGGGAGCCACACAGCTAGTTCCACGCGACCTGAGGCTGACCTTAAGCACAGGGCAGTGTCTTACCAACTTACAGCTTAAGTGCAATCACCACACAGTGATTCTGAAATCGTTCGATATACGGGAGATACTTCGTTAAATCCACCACAGGAGGCTGGTACAGTGGTCTCCTACTTTGTGTGGTAGAGTAGGAGCCATCCAAGCCATGAAAACCAGCTAGGTCTGAGTCCTCAGGGAGCTGTGGATTCCAGGGATACACAATGGCTCCTGGTAGTAAGAACCATCTTACCAGACAGCAGCTACTTCAATAGCAACAGATTGGGTAAGGAATTTTACCCCAGTAGTTGGGTATTATTTCCATACTCCTATTGATTATCAATCCTAGTTGGAGTCATGAATAGCCCCTTACCTGACAATAATTTAGTTTGGTAACTATTAATATGAATATCAGCATCAGAAAACATGTATTTATAAATATGTATGGAAAAAAGCAGCATTTTATGTAAATATATAAACATGAGTAGGTTATCATTTAGAAATTTAATAATATAGATAGTATATATTATATAAAATATAATATATAATAATATTTGCTAAACTGGGATGCTTTACCACACCATGTGGAAGACAAAACGTAAATAATCATATATATACATATACACAGGTGGGCATTTGGCCCAGAGTTTCAGATGCTGTTTAGGATATTCTTATCCCTTATCAAAATACCTGAGTTTGATTCCTGGGCCTGGCTCCTGACTCCAGTTCTCAGACCATGGGGGCAGTGGTGATGGTTCAAGTACTTGGGTCCCTGCCAGTCACGTGGGAGACCTGGATTGAGTTCCCAGATCCTGACTTTGGCCAGGCCCAACCAACCTCTGCCAATGTGGGAATCTGGAGCATGAACCAATGGTTGGGAGCTTTGTCTCTCAACTAGCTAACTAAATCAAATTTAGCTTCCTTCAAATATGTATTGATTTATATATATTAACATAGATTATATGTAAAAACAGGGAGCTGTAGGAATCAGGATATTAGTATATCAATATAAAAATCCCAAAATACATTATCAAATGAAAAAAATACTTTCTCATATGCACACAATACTTTCCTTTCATTCTCAGGACCAATGGGCCCTTAGACCATCTACTGCATAGAAGGGAACTCAAAGATCTATGGCAATTCCTGACTTGACTTTCTGCACACAGGCTCTGTCTATTTAACGAATAAGACCAAGTGCCAGGAGTTCAGCTTTCTGAAGAACAGCCCTTCTTTGGCAAACCCGAGGCAGACCCATGCAGAGGCCTTCTGGTTTGTGTGCGTGAAGGGAGCTCTCCCAGAAAAGCTTTGAGCTTTTAGGGGGCAATTGGCTTAAGTGAATGCGCGTTGGATAAGAAGTTACTGGCACACAAGTGTGGAGTAGATTCTAGGTGGTTGGAGAATTCCCAAGACCAAAATTTGGCATTAGACAAAAAAACTTAATCCAGAGCAGTCCAGTTGTATTTGGTTCTTACTGAATCTAGAAAAATACACAGGAAAAGCTTCCTTAACCCTGGGTAGGAAACACTGGGCAAAGTTCAAGGACCTGAAATAACTTAATTATTGGACCAGCTGCTAAATAGATGGTTGGTTACAAACTCTTTCCTGCCAACAAAGAAAGTGGTCCAGCCATCAGGTCAATTATCAGTTAGGTCAGATCAAGTCTACAGCGTTCTCTTACTAATTGAATGGATGTGTAGCCAAACGAGGGTTCAGATTGTAGGGAGAAATAGATCCTTCAGGGCTGGTGTTGGGGGACTGTGAATTGTATGTACCCAGCACACCAGAGTAAAGAGAAAATGCAGCCGAGGGCCTTGCCATAGCTCACAGACCAGCACCTTGGTGGTTCTTCCACACATTTCTTTTTTTAAAAGATTTATTTTGGGGGCCGGCACTGTGGTATAGTGAGTTAAAGCCCTGGCCTGCAGTGCTGTCTTCCCACATGGTTGCCGGTTCAAGCCCTGGCTGCTGCACTTCCAATCCAGCTCTCTGCTATGGCCTGGGAAAGCAGTGGAAGATGGCCCAAGTCCTTGGGCCCTGCACCCACGTAGGGGCCATGGAAGAAGCTCTGGCTCCTGGCTTTGGATTGGCACAGCTCCGGCCATTGGGGCCAATTGGGGAGTGAACCAGCGGTTGAAAGATTCCCCCCCCCCCTCTCCTCTCTGTATGTAACTCTTTCAAATAAATGAATACATCTTAAAAAAAAAAAAAAGAAAAAAAAAAACACAAAACACCAGAAAAGCAAAGCAATAAACCCAGAGAATACAGAAAGAAGTAGTTAACAAAGAACAGAGTTAACTTTTTAAAAAGTATACTATTGAGGTGATTCTCAGGCTGAAACGATGATGCTGTGAATAGATTTAAGAACAGACAAAGATGCCGATTTCAGCAAAAGAAAGGAAAGCACAAATAATAGGAGACAAAGTGGAGACAGTACCAGTAAATTTGAACGTCTATGTAAAATGGACTTTCTAGAACACAAAGTCTATCAAAACTGACACAAGAGGAAACACATAGCTGGGAGTGTCCTTTAACCAGAAAAGAAACGACATTATTAAAACCGTTCAGAAAATACCCGGCTCAAATGATGTGGGTGATGAATTCTACCGAATTTCCAGGCCATAGACAAGTGTCTCAGTAGCAGAGTTCTCAAGAGGAGGCTCCCCTTTGAGCATCTTATGAAGGCTGTGTAATCTTGCGCACACAGATAAGGACCACCTGAAAAAGAAATTGAGGGCCAATTCACTGGGAAATGCAAAACTTTGGAACCATTTTATTAGCGCCCTCCATTCACTAGAGCGCGAGGCGGGAGGGTGGTCTAACACGAGCGGTAGATATTTAATTTTACATTTTTATTTTTACTTCTTCTCCAAGCAGAGGCGGCGGCGCGCACCAGCGGCCGTGCGCCAAGCGGCTTCACGCCATGACCACGCACGCGATTTCGAAGCCACCAACGGCTCAAGGGGGTGGACGGTTGGGGCCGTTGGGGAGCGCCACTGCGAAGCTGCCACCTCCACGCCCTTGCGGGCTGCAAAGGAAAGGCGGCTCCCAGCTGCTCGGCCTGCGCACGCACGGTGCTGCTGGCCTCCCCAAAGCCAAGGTGGGCGCGCAGGTGCAGTCTGTGCCCAGCGACGCTGCAGGAGAAGATATTATGTTGAGACTAAGGACCGTGCTGACGGTGCGCGGGGGCGTGGGGACCAGAACCGTCGTCCCACACCGAGGAAGACCCCGACTGCCCTCCAGAGAGGCCGGGCAAGGGTGTGAGCGCCACATGTATGTCCCCCAGTGTTTGGCTTCGTTTTAGTGTGCTTTGTGGTGGAAAAAAATTTTAAATTCTTTGGTAACTAAGTGCACCACCTTTGTAGTTTGGAAAGGTATTTCTCACTAAGCAGACAAAACTTAAAGCCCCTCAAATCTGCTAAGTTTCTACTGGTACTTTCATAGTTTCGTTTTTAAAAATAATTCATACTTCTAGAATTTATTAATAATGAGCCATAGTCTCACCTGTGTTTAATGATTTTGCTATACAATTAATATCAATTTTATTATAGTCTCAATTTTATTATGGTTCTGTGTCTGATTTTAGACACTTTCCCACTAATTGGTTTGTCAATTTCTGAGCCAACCAAATGCTATTTTTTAATTAAAAGTGTAGTACAGTAAAAATACTGTACAATAAATAACATAATATAATTTACCAGATAATAAGATAAAAAGAGAACAAAGCTATCCAATCCTCTATCTGGAAGATCCCTAAAGGATATCTGAGAAATTATTTATGTAAGAATGAATGAAAACTTCCATAAGGTGAGGAAATTATGCATCTAAAATGGAAAACAGGGTCAGAGTAACGGTAAAACCTTAATGACATCAGCAATAAATTCAAGACATGATGAAGGTGACAGTAAAATGCTAAATAAAAGCTCTCATTGCCCACTGCTTTTTGAATCACCGATGTGTTCAATTAGAAAAAGAAAACCTTGCAATTCTACAGTTTTCCATTGTATGAATTAACGTGGTTTATTTCTCCAGTGCATTATGATAGACACCTGAGTTTCTAGGCTGCTTTCAAATTTCATCTTGGAAAACTGTTGCAAAGTCTGAAACTTGGTCCTGTGTTCCTGCTTTTTAGAAGACAATACACCCACAGGTTGTGTATCCTTCTTACTGCGTTAGCCACAAGGAGTCTGCTGCTACTACCCTGTGCTTCCTTTTCTATTTCTAGGTTACAAAGGGAAAAGGAAAGCAGGTCTTGGCTTGGAGAAGGCAGAGCTAAGTCCTGGTGATAACTATGGAGAATACTTTTTATCCTGGCTATGTGTACACTTCTGGGCTTGATTCTACAGAGGGCACGAGGAAGAACTCTGTCATGGGCCTTCATTACAGCACGATGTACGTGTGGTCGTGTGTCTGATCCAAGACAAGATATAGGCTAGTTTTCTCTTACAGCAACATTGGGTTGAGGAAATGTGGGCATCATTGCGGATTCTGAATCAAAACCATGGCCTGATAAAAACTATGTCAGAAGATGGTTTTTCTGGATCTTCTGTGGCAATGAGTAGGAAAGTGTTTAGAAGAAGGGAAATCAGTGTGAGCAAAGTTAAACTTACATACAGTTGAGTATTAATTATGACCTGTTTCTCTCTGATCATAATTTCTCTCAATTACTGTCTCTTTGATACGTGATTAATAATGATCAAAGATATAATTACCAGTGATTATTACTGTATAGATGAGGGGTCCTGAAGAAGCTGTCCCAAATTGTCTATGATCTTCCCTTGCTTTCTTCACAATGAAATATCAGAATTTCTGGCCTTAAAGTTAGAATGTAACTAAGAAGTCTCTTAGATATCATAGATGACCCCGTGGACCCAATTTGTGAAAGTTTGGAAAACACTGGACTTCTTAAAGTTGATACTTTTAGTGTTTTAGGAAAGAAACCTGAACCAAAATGATGGCACCCACAGGAGTGGAGCTTTCTCGACCGAGGTGTGTGAAAGCAACTTTAAGAAAGCTTGGCTTCGTGTGACATTTTGTAAGTAACCGTAAACATGGACAGATGCTCCTGGCTTTCCAACTTTTTCAATCTCCGTTGTATTCCCAGTATTTCATTTTCACATTTTATTATCTGCCAGAGAAAAGTGCTGTTTTAAGCCATTACTCTCCAGGCAGAGTGGATAGTGAGAGAGAGAGACAGAGAGAAAGGTCTTCCTTTTTGCCGTTGGTTCACCCTCCAATGGCCGCTGCAGCCGGCGCATCTCGCTGATCTGAAGCCAGGAGCCAGGTGCTTCTCCTGGTCTCCCATGCGGGTGCAGGGCCCAAGGACTTGGGCCATCCTCCACTGCACTCCCTGGCCACAGCAGAGAGCTGGCCTGGAAGAGGGGCAACCGGAATAGAATCTGGCACCCCAACCGGGACTAGAACCCGGTGTGCTGGCACCGCAAGGTGGAGGATTAGCCTGTTAAGCCACGGCGCCGGCCAGCCATATTTTTGACAATCAATCACTCCGCCTGGCTGCTCCACTTCCCTGCAGAGGAGGTCCTGAGGCGGGACCTTTGGGTGGGGATCCGAAACTGTTGACCTTGCGAGACATTTAAATGGTGTGCAGTGGAACCGGGGTGGAGATCTGGGGAGAGCCTGGACAGGGGCCAGAGGTCAGAGAAGAGAGACGTGCGGGGCGAGGGAAGGGACCTGTGAGAGGGGACAAGGTGCAACTCATCACTCAGCGAGCTTGGTTGTGCACGGTAGGTAGCTTTGCCCCACCCCTCTCGCGGACTGTCCTTTTTGTTCAAGATAGCCGCGCCCGGGGTTGCTGAAGTGAGCTTCGTGCTTTTGCTAGAGCCCCGAGGTGGACCCGTGAAGGATGAGTTACATTTGAGTTATCCTTGAGTAATACCACGAAGAAGGGCGACAGACTCTGGCTATGCACATGTTCCCACTGCGGCTTCTCAAAGGTAGATGTACTCAGCCATAGGCGTGGCCATCTCTGGGCCCAGTGATGTGTCAGCCCGTGACCTGAATTCAATGTGCTCTGACATCTGGCATCCCAAGATCTATTTTCGCCCTGCAAGGTAGGGCTCCCCGTAGATTCCAGCCCACTTTAGGGCTCCCTGCAGGTGGATCTAGATCTGGGATATTGTCTCAGACCTAAGATACAAATGTCCAGTGCCTCCAGATATTTCTGGGGGCCTTTTAATCTCTGTACCTGGGGCTCCTGGCCTCCAGGGGACATCACCATACCTTAGGTATCACCACACCTAAGGTTCTAGGTGAACCCAAAGAGGAAATTGACCCATGCCTGAGATGTGTATGTCAGGGCCTTTTCCAACACTCCAAATATAAGTGGAGGCAGGGCTTCTAACTCCTAGAGGGCATTGAACCCATGTCCGGGGGTCTATTCTCAGGGAGATACCAGCATTCACAATGTGTTTGAAGCTGAAGCTGGTGTTCAGAGTTCAGACTGAACCCTGAAGTCCAGTGCCCCAAATATCTTGAGGGGTTTGCGTCACCACACCTAGGTCCTTTGATTACCAGGGGCATTGAGCCACATGCTTGGAGTCTAGGCCCAGGGATGGGGACCTGTGTGCAAGTGTGTTGGAGCTGAATAACTGCAGTATTTGAATATCTCAAAGCTGACCCCTACAGGGAGGGATAGCAGGCTTGGTGATAGAGTGCCAAGCCCCGGCTGGCTAGCAGAGGCCACATCCATAAGCGAGTCCAGACGAGAGACAGTGCATGACCAGCCTGTGCCACCATGAATGGGGCCTGTCCGTCTTAGACCAGAAGAGGAAGTTCCACCCTTGTCCTCCTGGCGAGGAACCACCGCTACAACGGAAGGTCCCCTCCCTCCCATTAGGCAAAGGGGCGGAGTTAACGAAGTCATACCAGAAGACAAACATGAAGACGTAACTCAGAATCTGCAATGAAGCTAAAGCTGGCCATGTGCAGTCCAATTGTAGGGGCTCAGCGCCGAGAGCCAACGTGTCCTGTGTTGGGTGCTAACTCTAGAAACACACTGAGGCCAGACTGCAGGCACTCATGCACCACAAGTGGGTGGCCGAGAGCCAGCATCCTTTCTGTCTGTGTCACCATCAGCATTCCCTTATCAGTAGCAACCTGCTCCTGCTGCTGCATGCCTGTTGTTGGCATGAAAACAGGACCAACCAGATTTGTGTCTTTAAAAGATTTATTTGAAAGAGTTACAGAGAGACAGGCAGAGACAGAGAGAGATCTTCCACCTGCTGTTTTACTCCCCAGATAGGCTGCAACAGCCAAGGTTTGAGCCAGGCCAAAGCCAGGAGCCAGGAGCCAGGACCAGGAGTCAGGAGCCAGGAGCTTCATCCAGGTCTCTCAAGTTGGTGGCAGGGGTCCAAGCACTTGGGTCACCTTCTGCTGCTTTTCCCAGGCACCTTAGCTGGGAGCTGGGTCAGAAGTGGGGCATTCAGGACACGAACTGGAGCCCGTGTGGGATGCTGGTGCCAGGAGGCAGCTTTCCCAGCTGTGCCACAATGTGGGCCCCCCAGATGTGCATTTTCAAAGGCCTGCCCAAAACTCTGAGACAGCCAGAGGGAGAGGGATTTCAGACTGTCTATAAGTCGTTAGGAAACTCATGAAGCTGAGAGATTTAAATTCACTTACCCACTGCCATTTCGGCAGGTGGCGGTCAGTCCTGTTCCAATTATGGCTCACCAATTATGGCATGGGCTTGAGCATTCTAATCTTTTTCCAGGCCCTTGTCTCACACAGAGAATAATCCTAAAGTGTAGACATTTCTATACGTGTAGAATAGAAATGGGATTTAGCATCGAGAGAGAAAATATGTTTATGTGTTGACATGTGCTGCTCCACATGGAGAAATCTCCATCATGAGTGGCCAGAGACTTGCCTGAACAGAGAGAGGGAGGGGGAGAGAGAGGAAAGAGGAGAGAGGAGAGAGGAGAGAGGAGAGAGGAGAGAGAGAGAGAGAGAGAGAGAGAGAACC
Organism: Lepus europaeus; assembly: GCF_033115175.1. Classification (NCBI taxonomy): domain Eukaryota; kingdom Metazoa; phylum Chordata; class Mammalia; order Lagomorpha; family Leporidae; genus Lepus; species Lepus europaeus. The sequence goes on from NC_084838.1 coordinate 96,477,096, forward strand.
TGAACAGCACTTCCTGCTGTGGTCTGCGGTGAGAGAGAGTCCGTGGCAAAAAGCAAGCTCTCCCCGATTTTTGGCCTCTTTTATGAGGGTGGGAGTGGGTGGCTCTGCATGTGTGAGAATCTTATTTAATATCCATATATCCTCATGGCAATTCCGCTTCTTGGTCCTAGATGAGACACAGGGGCATCCTGGGAAAAAACGGGTGCCTTTGATTGACACGCAGAGGGATAACATTACAGTGGAGCTTGCAGGGACTTCCAGCTCACTGGACCTACGTCGTTGCCTGCTTATTTGCTCCCCATCAAATAGCTCTGTATGAGGAAGTGGTCCAGGCTGCTTTCACTCAACTTGCTTTTCCTTTGTTCCAGCAGCATCCACTTCCTTAGCCACTGTTGCCTAATGCAATCCCCACATTCCGAGGGACTGAAGTCCTACTGATGAAGCGAAGCTCAGCGGCTTCAGTGAGGAGGCATTTCTGTTTGGTTTTATTCTGCCCGTTCTTTGGTGCTCCTCCGTCCTGAGGAGGATGGGGGCAATAAGCATACCAGCTGCACCTGCTGAGAAGTGGCCATGCTGAGTTTTAGCACGGGAGGAAATGAAACTGTGCACATTCATTGCAAAGAATTCCTGGGTCCCTGGTTCCAGCCCTGGGTTCTGCATTACCGTGTTAGAACTGGACTCAGCAGCCTTGTCACAACACTTTGTTGTCAAATAGATAACTAGTAAGATTGCTAAGATGGCCAGTTGCACTTAACTGAGTACTCCTAGTATGGATTTAATTCCCTGTGGTTTCTAACAGAACAGGAAAGAAAATCAATTCCCTGCATTTGGGGCTTTTGGAGAATTTTGTTGTAACCAAGCGGCCTCTTCTCTAATGCTTCTTACTTGTGTGTTTCCACTCCTGCTGCGGCGTTGACACCCCGACCACAACAGGGACTGGTTACAACACAGACTCCGCCTTGCTGAGCTGGGATATCGCCTACGGAAATATAGTTACCTTTATTTCATTTCGTTGTGCCACAATAGCCAGGACTCTTTGATTTGCCGTTATTTCCAGGGTGATGGATACATGTATAAACACATGCTCACCTTCCAGACCTGTACTAGTATCCATGCTCCTGATATCCAGGTACCATAAGCAGTCTTTTGTGACATATGGAGTAGTTCTAAAGAGCTACTCAGATGCTGAGTGTCACCTGTATTACGTACGAAGAAGGGAATTATGAGTTATTAAATAGCTCAAGGAGCAAGCGCCTCCCCTGCTTGTGCAGCTGTGTGGACATTGACAAACCCCGTCACTAACCTCACAGACAAACACATATCCTGTCATTGCACCAAGGGTCCCTGAGACATTGTGAAAGGTCACAAGGTCAGGTCAAAGTGTGCATTGTTGCTATCAGAGCATAACTGGCACTCACTCACTTGGGAAATGGGTAAAATAGCACACCTCTGACTCTGCCTAGTGAGGCTAGGATAATTCATGTCTTTCTTTTCCTTAGAATAATAGACTTCCAGTCAGGACGGTTAAGAAAAAGGAGGATTGGCAAAGCCTCCAGTACAGAGTTAGGTCTAAGGGTAAGATAGCTAAGATCCCAAAGCTAAGCCACAGAAAAAAGTGGTAGGAAGAAGCAAAGAGCGGTCCTCTATACACATTTGCTAGCTTTACTGTGGAAGTGACTGTGTGTGTGTGTGTGTGTGGTTTTATTGTAACTAGCTCTCAAGGAGGGGAATTAGTGAGATTTTATATTGGGATGACATTAGGTCATTGTGGTCATGTACAGAATATGGCTTAGGGTTGACAAATCCAACACATGGAAAGGTCTCCTGGGGTGGTCAAAGCTTGAGAAATTCTGATCTTAGGGTTATCTCTCCTTGCATAAGTGAGGGTCCAGAAAACAATGAAATAAAGTAGTGTATTGTGACTGCTAAGGATAAAGGAATAATCAGAGAGTTATAATACAAGATATATATTTCTAATTCTATCCATGGTGCAAATTGGAATCCAGTGTAATAGTTTGTAGGTTCCACAATATCTTTTAACACAGTAAGAAAGCACTTAAAATTACATTTTAATACGCAGTGCATAACCCATGCAACCTTTTAAAATGGATATCAAGTCTGATTAATCACTACACATTTGCAAGTAAATTGGTTAAATAAATAATATAAACAAAGAACTGAATAGATAATAGATTGAGTTAATATTCCATAGAATACTGTGGAGTAATCAGAACAGCAAAAATCTGACATTACGTGTTAGTTTAATGTTCTTTAAATCCAGTTTTAAGTCCAGGTCCTAATTCAATGAATACTAGCTATGGCCACTAGGTGACACTGTGACTCTACCTGGGACCTCTGGAGACGGCACCGGGTTCTGTAGAATTTGTGGTTGGGTCAGATCCCAACCTGATGCAAGTGTGGTGAGTCTGTGAATTGACTCCTTCTAGTTTAACAGATGAATGAAATACAGGTAACACTCAATAGTGTCCCACTCATGGGAGCTGGAGCTGATTCTTAGGCTGAGCCGCCTTCCAGGTTTATGGAGTACCCGGTTTCCCAGTTTTGCACCATGGAGGGGAACATGTGTGGGGCAGCATTCTATTAGAAGCAATGAATGCATGGCATTGAGAAGTAGTCCCAGAGCGGGTTTATACCTGAACATATCTGATTCGTGTGTGTTTAGTGCAGATGTCAGACCCCAGCACCCACAGCACAGGAAGGACCTTCCATGTAGTTCATGGGGAGCCAGTTGAAGCTGGCTTCGAGGAGCTCCCCTAATTCCAAGCAGTGCAACTGGGAACAGTGTGTCCCAAGTGGAGTGGGCTGTTGGCAAGTTAGGCTGTTGTTTTCTACCAAGCGTGATTGGTTGTTTCATCTCTACTGCGGATGGCGATCTCCAGGAACCGTGCAAATGCTGTCTGATTCTCATCAAGTGCTTGGCCACCTCCAGAGCCACCCTCAAAGTGACGTCACTCAATGGGGACTGGAGAACCGAGCCCAGGGATGGTTTTCTTCAAGTAACACCTTTGCCACTTCAGATGCTCTTTCTGAGTGGCAGGTGTGTCTGCCTCCACCCCATCCAGTGAAACTGTCTTCCAGGACTGGCAAAGATCGCACTCGCCTGTGACACTACTGAAATCTCTCTGCCAGTCCTCTCCTGACCCCTCACCCTCCAGCCTGTATTCCCATCTGCAGGTGAGGCCTGGATTCAGAGTAATTGTTAGCACAAACTGTTCAGTTTCGTACGACTCTTGGGTTAGTTCTTTGCTTATTAGTTCCCATTTATATTTGTGGACCCCCACTGGGGGGTCGCATCTCACCATAAGCAGGTGCTCAAGAGTGTGAGTCCAGTGACACCCCCCATCCAGTGTTCAGATACCAGAACCATTCCTTTGTTGTCCACCTGCAGGTCCCAGGATCTACACACGCAGAGTTGAATTCTCACTCTCGGGGCCTCTTCAGGTACTCCAGAGAGTAACTGGGGTTGAATCTGGTCAGGACTCTTCTAGGATTCACAGCCATGGCCACGGCCAGGGGCCTTTTGTTCTGGCAACGGTCTCTGTTTCTTAGTCAGCCTTATCATTCCCTTGGGAAACAGTTTGGCTGCTTGGCCTCCATGGAAGTGCATGATTCTGACCTCCTGAGGCCGGTGGCCGGAGCCCGGGAGCTTCCAGGTTACGTGGGCATCCTTTACTTCTTCTGGAAGTCAGCAAACCCCTTTCCATGTAGTTCAGTGTGCACATGCGTTTGCAGACAAAGCGTATTTAGAATCTGTGTAGATGTTCTCTCCCACCTTCTCCAAGGAGAGCACGAATTAGAATTATGGGTCTCAGCGTTTACCTGGTGGCAGTGCTTCTGCTTTGGGGGCTGCCACACGCACAGGCAGTTTCGCTCCTCCTGGTCAATGAAACGACTTGCACCCGTGGACATCGCTGAGCGTGGATCCTCCTAAGGCGCGTCTGCCAGGTCTGCTCTGTGGCAACACGGTTGTTCAGTGATTTGCAAGCAGGTCACGCGTGGGCTCTGCAGACGGGACGGGGAGCAGGCTGGCTGGGTTTGAGAAAGACAGTTGTTCTCTGTGGGGCATTTGGAGAGCCTGGTGTTGCCCTGGGTGGCCCAAACTGAGCCCGCAGCCACGCTTTTGCTCCAGTAGTGGCACCCTGCAGTGTGCCGTGGGCACTGTAGTGGGTCCCCCCTGCCCCCGCAGGGCTTCACTCAGCTGTGTATCCAGACACGGAAGAAGCTGCTCATTCCCCCCAAGCCCTAGCAAATGGTGTTTTGGCTTGAGGGACGGCTGCCTGAGTTACTGATTCCCATCTATGTGGGAGTAGGTGCCACTTTGTCTTTGGTCCATCCAAAGTTGTGATGGTTCACCAAGGGCTGGGGAATTTGAGTTTTCGTCTGGGGTATTTTAGAGCATCATTCAGCCAAGTGACTTAGTGTGGTCACGGTGTTTTTATCTGGTCAAGAGTCGTGCTGGCTCTCAGCGGATTGTCCACATGCCAAGGCGGTGCCCCTCCTGGAGCCATGGTTCTCTCAAATGTTGGCCAGCGTTTGCCCACACAAGGTGGGGGAATTGTTAAACTCCTTGCTGCAATGCAGTCCTGCAGTATCTTTCCCTAGTGGAAGTCTCTGGGTTCTGCCATGCACAGAGCAAATACCTCCTGTGACGCTGGGCTCCAGTGCACACACAAGAATGAATCCTTCAAGTCCAACATAGGCAACCAGTAAAAGCCCCAGATCAGGTGGTCACAGGGAGTCAGGATGAGATACCACTGGGTGGATGTCTTCCACTACTTTTATTTATTTATTTATTTATTTGAGAGATAGAGTTACAGACAGAGAGAGAGAGACAGAGAGAGAGGTCTTCCATCTGCTGGTTCACTCCCCAATTGGCCGCAACAGCTGGAGCTGTGCCAATCCAAAGCCAGGAGCCAGGAGCTTCTTCCAGGTCTCCCACGTGGGTGCAGGGGCCCAAGGACTTGGGCCATCTTCTACTGCTTTCCCAGGCCATAGCAGAGAGATGGATCAGAAGTGGAGCAGCCAGGATTTGAACTGGTGCCCATGTGGGATGCCAGTGCCACAAGCAGAGGATTAACCTACTGTGCCACAGCGCCAGCCCCTAGGACTTGTTTTATGGTCCTTAAATCCTGGATGCGGGACTGGCACTGTTGCACAGAAGATTGAGCTGCTGCTGTGATGCCAGCGTCCCAAATTCAAGTGCTAGTTTAAGTCCCATCTGCTCTGCTTCTGATCCAGCTCCCTGCTAGTGCGCCTGGGAAAGCAGCAGATGATGGCCCAAGTGCTTGGGCCCCTGCGCCCATATGGGAGACCCATATGTGTCTCTCTTTCTCTCTCACTGCCTCTCGAATAGATAAGATCTTGTTTAAAACATTCTGGGTGAATCTATATTCCTCTACACCAAGTTTTTTCCCCCATTTTCATTTTGAAAGGCAGAGAGAGGAACTGGTGCTGTGGTGCAGTAGGTTAATCCTCTGCCTGAAGTGCAGGCATCCTATATGGGATCTAGTTCATCCTACATGGTTCTAGTTCCAGCTGCTCCTCTTCCAATCCAGCTCTCTCCTGTGGCCTGGGAAAGGAGTGGAGGATGGCCCAAGTGCTTGGGCCCCTGCACCCACGTGGGAGACCAGAAGAAGCTCCTGGCTCCTGGCTTTGGGTATGCCTAGCTCTGGCCATTGTGGTCATTTGGGGAGAAAACCAGCAGATGGAAGACCTTTTTGTCCGTCTCTCCCACTCATGGTTTGTGACTGTACCTCTCAAATAAATAAATAGAATACTTTTTAAAGATTTATTTATTTATTTATTTGAAAGTCAGAGTTACACAGAGAGAGGAGAGGCAGAGAGAGAGAGAGAGAGAGAGGTCTTCCACGTGCTAGTTCACTCTCCAGTTGGCTGCAATGGTTGGAGGTGTGCCAATCCAAAGTCAGGAGCCAGAAGCTTCTTCCAGGTCTCCCATGTGGGTGCAGGGGCCCAAGGGCTTGGGCCATCTTCTACTGCTTTCCCAGGCCACAACAGAGAGCTGGATAGAAAATGGAGCAGCTGGGAATCGAACTGGTACCCATATGGGATGCTGGAGTTTCAGGCCAGGGCATTGACCTGCTGTGCCACAGCGCCAGCCCCTAAGTAAAATCAAAAAGAGAAAGAAAGAAAGAAAGGAAGGGGGGGGGAGGGAGGGAGGGAGGGAGGGAGGAAAATCATCTGGGTCTCCCATGTGGATGACAGGGACCCAGCTGCTTGCGCCATCACCTGCTTGCCCACCAGGTGTGCATTAGTAGGACGCTGGAATCAGGTGTGGAGCCAGGACTGAAACCACGGCCCTGATGTGGGGTGCAGGCACCTCCAGCAGCATTGTCACCGCTGTGGTGAATGCCCGCCACAGGTGGAGCTTGCCCTAATTAACGCAGTCAATCTGGCATTCAGGACTGAAAATGCGGATGAGTTCCACGGGGAGTGTTTCCCGGGGGAATGGACCTGGAGCCTGCTTCCCTCATTGGACTTCCTGGGTCCTCATTCCTGGCCCAGTGCACACTCACCTTTTCCTGCTCACCCTCCTCTCCCATTTTCTTTTCCAACCTTGGAAGGTCGTTTATCCACTGGCCTTCCTGCTTGCAGTAGGCACGTGGTCCAGGACCCACCTTAGCATATTTTTTTCTCAGTATTCCCCTTTGGAGGGTCTCCCTTGGCCCCTTAGAATTCCAGTCTCTTCCCGCTTCTTCATCTCCCCTTGCAACGCTGCAGATGGCATGGTGCATGGTACCTGATCTTCTCATGTTCCTTCTGCTTGAGAGCCTCTTCGCTGTTCTTGAGAACCTTGAAAGTGATTCCTACTCAGTGAGATGCGGGAACAGCCAGAACCCGACCACTTTGTTTCGGTGTCTGTTGGATTTCCGGGACACTCTGCAGCAAGATTTCATGAGCAGATTTAGAGTTTGCAGAGTCATCAGACCCACATACTAACATCAGACCCACGTTAGCATGTTGTCAGCAGGTTAATTCTTCTCACACATTCACAGGGATCCTCGTGTGGATCCAGCCATGTTTCCTGCAGGTTCTTAAAGCTACATGGCTATGGAAATTGTCTGTAAACTCTTATTAAAGTTCAATCTTGGGGCCGGCGCTGTGGCACAGTAGGTTAATCATCCGCCTGTGGTGCTGACATCCCATATGAGTGCTGGTTCTTTTTTAAAAAAAGTTCGATCTCAATAGTGTTTGATAAAGACCCTCTCATCTGGGTCATCCATGTCTCAACTGGGGTCAGAGGTAAGGGTGACCAAATCTAACAGAGCATCTGCAGCCTCTGTTGTAGCCCCCTCTATCATCACTCATCTTTTTTTCTAAAGATTTATTTTATTTTGAGAGGTAGAGTTACAGACAGAGAGAGGGAGAGACAGAGAGAGAGAGAGAGAGAGGTTTTCCATCCGCTGGTTCACTCCCCAAATGGTGTCAATGACCGGAGCTGGGCTGATCCGAAGCCAGGAGCCAGGAGCTTCTTCCAGGTCTCCCATGTGGGTGCGGGGGCCCAAGGATTTGGGCCATCTTTACTGCTTTCCCAGGCCATAGCAGAGGGCTGGATCGGAAGTGGAGCAGCCGGGACTTGAACCAGCACCCATATGGAATGCTGGCACTGCAAGCGGTGGCTTTACCCGCTATGCCACAGCACTGGCCCCCAATATTCACCTTTTGTCAGACATCAACAAATGTTTGACATCTACCCAGTTATGGTTATGAGCTACCAAAATAGAAGAAAACAGGTATTTCAATTTCATTTGTTTCAGGTAAGCCTGATATGAGGGCATGAGAATCTTGCAGTCTTATAAATCTGAAGTTGCGGAAGGAGATGCACTGACAGACCTTGCCCGCTGGCCTTGGTTACTAATTCCCCAAATTGGTATCTGCTGCCTTAATGACAATTGTCCTGCTAAGATGTTTTAAAATTTTATTTATATAAAAAGAACTGATTTCGGCCGGCGCCGCGGCTCACTAGGCTAATCCTCCGCCTTGCGGCGCCGGCACACCGGGTTCTAGTCCCGGTCGGGGCACCGATCCTGTCCCGGTTGCCCCTCTTCCAGGCCAGCTCTCTGCTGTGGCCAGGGAGTGCAGTGGAGGATGGCCCAAGTGCTTGGGCCCTGCACCCCATGGGAGACCAGGAGAAGCACCTGGCTCCTGCCATCGGAACAGCGCGGTGCGCCGGCCGCAGCGCGCTACCGCGGCGGCCATTGGAGGGTGAACCAACGGCAAAAGGAAGACCTTTCTCTCTGTCTCTCTCTCTCACTGTCCACTCTGCCTGTCAAAAAAAAAAAAAAAAAAAAAAAAAAAGAACTGATTTCATGTACTTCATGTATACAGTTTTAAGCACATAATGATACTTCCCACCACCCCTCCTCCCTCTGCCTTCCTTTCTAGTTTTTTCTTTTAATTTTTGAATTAAACATGCTTTGAATTTACTTTGTAATCATAGGCTTAATCCTCCACTAAATAAAGAACTCAAGAATTAGAAAGTAGGAAGACCACTGTTGTGCCGGACAGGGCTAGAAATACTCCTCAGATCTCCAGATGTGTTTCAGCCATGTACATTACATGTTTTGTACTCTCTGTATCAGTTAGCACAGATCAGAGAAAACAGGATATTTATATTTTGAGTCTGTTTGTTTCGCTAAGGGGCATCATTGTTTTTATAGCTGAGTAGTATTCCATAGCATATATATATATATATATATACATATACACACACACACGTGTGTGTGTGTGTATCAGCTGCTATAGAAATGGGGGTACAGATAGCTCTTTCATATGCTGAGTGATCTTAGGACTGATTTGAGGCTGGGAGACTCCACAGTGGTTCAAACCCCTGGACCTGCAGATCCTACAGACTGCATGTTTGTGTGTGCAAAAAAAAAAAAAAAGAAAGAAAAGAAAAAAAGAAAAAAAAAAAAAGAAAAAGAAAATCTACCAGAATGAAAATAAAAATACACCAAGGCATACCCCTGAGACGTGGGCATGTCCCTGTATATAGGTTTTAGTGGAGAATTTCAGAAACATGCAGAAGTCTTAGCCCCTTTGCTCCTTGGCAGCTAATTTAGCTTGGGCCTCTGTTGCTGTCAACCTTGGTTTAGGCAAAATGGAACACACAGCCTCTGCAGGAAACCAATAGCCCCTTTCTTTCCTCTTCCCCAGGCAGCGAGCCTTATTTCAAAAGCTCCTGGAGTAGCTGGCCTATGACACCCTGAGTACTCCAGGGTGACGTTCCCATTCCCAGGCTGCCTTGCGTCACAGAGCTCCAAGTCAGGGGCAAGGGGGCCTCTCTAGGGTAAACTTAGCCATGAAGGGCTGGGGGGCTGGGCTAACGGTCTCCCTGGGCCTGGCCGCCAGTTCTGAGAAGAAGCGGTGTCACCGCTCGTGGGAGGCCAGCCTTCCCAGGTGAGGCCAGTGGGACACTGGCTGAGGTGAGCCCTTTCACAACGTCGTTGTCTCTTGCAGGAGGTGGGTTTCAGGACAGACGTGAACCGGCTGGCGGCCATGCTCCCCATGTTCCCAGGGGAAGAAGACGTGCCCTGGGCCCTGGCCCAGCTGATGACAAACCACAGACGTGCAATGCAGGGTAGGTGGCTGGGTGGCGGCCACGCTGCCCAAGTGACTGCACCTCATGCCCCACTGGCTCTTCAGTGTCCAAGCAGATCGCCCCTCGGAAGGCCCTGTAGGAGTCAGGCATGGCAGAGGACACCTCTCTGCTGAGTCGGACCCTCTGTCTCCCTGCAGTGCCCTGTGCTTGCCCTCTGTGCCCTGAACCCACAGCCCTTGGGCCGCTTCCTTGTCCAGGTGACTCTTCTGCCTCCTCTCTGTTCACTCTCCCAGCTGGTGAACACAGTGACCCCTCTCTCCCTCCCCAGAGGTCCTGAGTCCCACAGGAGGTGAGTCGATTGGGGTCCCAAGCCTTCCTGGGGCTGATGAGAGGTAGGGCCTGGCAGGGGCCTTTCTCATGGTGTGAGCTCTGCCGAAGGCTCTGGAGTTTGCTTTCTTTTCTGTCTCCTGGGGAGGCCACAGGGAGCAGGACATTGGCAGCCAGGGGCTGTGCAGGTGAAGGGGGTGTGGCCACCCAGGCATTCACGCAGCGGGGTGGCGATGCACCAGCCACTGAGTGTGGGGTTACGTAGGCGGGTCCGGAACAGGGAAGTCTGCAGGCCATGGGCCCCAGGCCCCCTGTGTCCCTTCCCTTAGGGTGGCCAGGGAGTGTCTGCTTAGAGCTACACCCAGAAGTGGCTTGACCACTGCTTCACTGATGCGGTAGCGGTGCGTAGGGAAGGAAGCTCCTGGCCACAGGGCCCAGCACGGGGAGGCTGGATTCCCTCTAGGAGAGCTGTGCCCACCCCTGCCCCTAACCCCAAACAGGCTCAAGGGGAAACCCTGCTGGGGAGGCAGGCCGGATGTCCCACGGCAGAGGGTGAGCCTCAGGCCTCCAAGGCTGAACTTCAGAGGATCAAGTACCTCCTGTTGCGTCCAGGTCCCCTCCCTGTTCCTGCTCTGGGGGATCAGCAGTAGCAGCTTTGCCTATGGCCCTTCTCCTCCTCTTCCTGTTCAAGAAGCTGCAGAAATCCCACCCCGGATGACCTCAGGGCAGATGCTAAACTGCCTGTTTCCCAGACATCCCTTGGGGAGTTTCCCCATCAACTACCCTGGCCCCTAGGTCAACGCTGGTCAACTAGGCTGAGTCCTAGTCTTTCTGGAGCCTGGGGCTGGAGACAGGGCCCTCCCTTGAGTGTGGCAATCCTGGAAGGGAGTTGCAGCTCAGGGTCTGCTGGACCCAGAGTGTGGTGCATCCTGGGAGCCCCTGTGGGCTGAAGGGAGTCCATGTCTGTCTCCCCTACTCCCCACGAGGCAGTGCTTTCCTGGCTGACCCCAGCACAGGGCCAGGACACGCAGAGGACACTGAGGGTGTTCCACCTTCTGCACATGGACAGAGCCAGCGGCTGTCCGGGAGCAGAGGCCACAAAGGTGGGGCAAAAGGATGTGACAAGAGTCCACTGAGCACATTCCTACCCTCCCATGGCCACCAAGCTGCCCTCAGCCCGTCTGTGGTCTGGGAGGGCAGAGGCAGGTCCTCCAGGCCCTGGGGCAGAACCCAGACGTCAGCTGAGTGTGGGGAGGGCCCAGCCCGGCCTGGAGTGCACAGCCCCTGGAGTGGAGGGAACCTCAGGTCCAGAGACATCCCCCGGCTGGACCCTGTCATGGAGAGAGGCCCTGTCTCCGTCCACGGATGATGATATAAAACACATGGCACTAGGCCTTCCCAGAGAACAGAAGCCGATTCCTCCCAATGCTGGAGGCTAGCAGTCCAGGGTCCAGGCACTGGGCCTGACCCTGCTTCCAAGGTGAGGGGATGCCCTGTGTCCTCACAGGGTGGGGGGGGCAGACAGCACCAGGGCCCCTCCGTCCACCGCTGAGAAGAGCACTCCCCCATCCATGATTCCCACCTCTTCCTATCACCAAAGTTCCAACTCACTCAGCTATTCACACCTCAGCAGCCCCCATGTTGGGTGATAGGTGGATTAGGTGACAGGTGGAGACCACCAGAGTTCCCGTCTTGAAGCCACATAGCCTCGGGGAAGAAAGAGGGAGCCTGGAGCCAGCCCATCCCATGTCGAGGCATCCCAGCAGCACCGTGAGGTGCCCCAGCAGCTCCCACGGCCCAGGAAGCATACATGCTTCCCTCTGGGATGAGCGGCCTGCTGGGGTGAGGGTGGGGTTTTCCTCAGTGTCAGACCAGGAGGGCCAGGTAGGGCCTTGAGGATCCCAGGAATCCAGGCCCAAGGCTGACCAAGTCCGCTTTCCTTTCAGGAAAACAAGAGCAACTGCCCGGCAGGCCCCTGCGCCTGGTTCTTGTGTGCCTGGAGCCCCGGCCTCACCAGGTTGGCCTCCCCACACTCCAGAGGTACAGAAGGACCCAGTGGATTTCCCAGCAGCCCCGGGGGATAGCACCTCGCCCACAGATGACTGGAAATCCAGAAACCACCCCAGGCCTCTCTGTGCTCCCAACCTGCTTCTCCTGACCTGGGACAGCTGAGGGGCCAGGCGAGCTGTGTCACTGTTGGCTCCTCTCTGCACCCTCGAGCTGACTCTGGAAGCTACATTATGCTGGCCGCAGAGGGCGAAGTCCAGCAGAGGCTCCAGGGCCCTTCCAAACCTGAAAGCACTCCGTGTGAACCAAGAGAGAAGCCCGGCTTGTGCCCATGGAGTCCACTACTGTTGAGATACTCTTGAAGGAGCTCTAGACCCCAAACCTCTCTCTCTGGGGGCCTCTGTGCCTCCAGGTCTGGCCTGCCTCCCCCTGACCTAGGACAGCTCTGAGGCTGTGCAAAGCCCATCAATGTGGGCTTCCTACTATAACCTTGTGGCACACCTGGAAGCCACAGACTGCTGGTCCCCTGCGGGCAAAAATGATCAGGCACTCTTCCAGGTCTGCCCTGGGACTCCTGGGACCAGGCCTCACCCGGGCTGAGGACATACCCTCTGAAGGGTACCCGCAGCCCATGAGCCTCAGGCAACAGTGAACTTCAGGGCCTGTAGGGGAAGGGAAAAGACTAGGCCCTCTGGCCCAAGTCCCTGCACATCCTGTTAGCTGCATTGCCTCCTCTTTCACAGAGCAGCTGGATGCGTAGGGGTCAGTGGACTGGACAGTGAACTCACTTTGCTGCCAGCCAAGGGTGGCTAGTGGCCTGCCCAGCCTCTGCATGGCAGCCTCCTCACTGGACAGGGCTCCCTGTTCTTGGTAACTAACAGCACTAAGTCTGAGTAGCCTCTGCGTGTCCTGAGCCTGGACCCAGTCTCAGGCACCCCCCTGGAGCCTGGGCTTGCACTAAAAGACCAGGTTAGTGGCCTGAGGCTCTGAGAGCTTTTAGACGACCATGGCATGGGGGCAGCAAGAGTGGGCCTCCAGCAGCCCCTTGCTTGTTAAAGTCTAATAAAATGCTGGGTTTAGAACATTGGGTCCATTTCCCAATGCTCCTCCTGTGAGGCCTGATTCAGAGGCCTGGGTCGTGACCATCCAATAATTCCTGAGATAGACCTGTGCCCCACATGGGCCGGAAGGGCCCTGGGAGGGGAGGAAGGGGGGCAGTTGAGGACAGTCTCTGCAAAGTGTTCATGGGAGGGTCCTTGGCCGGGCAGCAGTATCCCTGCCCGCCTCCACCCAGAAGAAGCCAGCACATCTATCTCCTGAGTCTGGATCAGGGCACAGAGCACGCTGTTGATCACAGGCCAGGAGACAGCAGGCCAGGGGAGCCCTGGGCATGGCAGCAGTGGCTCGTGTGGGAGGGCGCCCGCCTGCCCTGGCAGTCGGGGAGCCCAGGTAATCCTGTGGTGTTGTAGGGGCTGATGCTGCTCTCCGTTATTCTGCCACCAGCACGTCCCACAATAACGAGTTTTATGTAAACAGATAGTATGTATATGTTTTTAAAATGTGCATAATCAAACCACATTTGAAAGGGTATTCAGGGAGCTTCTAGCTTAAAATGAGGCTTTTTGTGCTTCAAAATCTTTTCAGGAAGTGAAAATGAGGATAATGGTCCCCAAATTAGCCCAAGAGTAAGTCTACATTCTCTTGTATCGTGTTTGCTTAGGATGTGAAGCATATGTGGAGTTTCCACGCTGACTTGTTTAGCCCAGGGCTCTGCCAGCTCCGGCAGGAAACCAAGGCCACACTTGGTGGCCACAGATGCTCACATCCCCCACATAAATGTTCGATGAGTGATTTCAGTGAATGCCGAAATCACAATTTATTAACCCACAGTCGAGCAGAGCAGTCAGGTACCCTATGGGTTCCACATCAGTCGGCCACGTCCCCCTCGTTTCATATTTAGCTACGCCGTCTGAAATGCAGGATGCGTCCCCTAGCTTGGGCATGCCTCTCCCCACATCCTGTGCTCTTCCTTCCTAAGAAATACCCCTTAAATAATGAAGAAGATGCTCCTACTGAGCTCTCTCCTAGGGAGCTCCCTGTGGGCGTTTAGAAGATTGTCTTGCTTCCTGAGGGAAGAAATTATTTCACAAGGGGAGTCGACAGGAGCCGGTGCCTGTAAGCATGAGGAAGTAGGCAGACCAATGCTAATGGCTGGGGACAGAGCTGCATTGGGGGAAAAGGGGAGGGATGTTTACCGAGTGGCTTCTACAATTGTACTTCAAAAAGTTTGTGGAATATTGGAGTTAAAAGATAATTTGGGCACAAAAAATTTTGGAATCCATGCATAGTTTTTTCATAAGATGTATTTTCATGAGGTTTTTTTGAAGATGCCTTACATGTATGAGTTTTGAGACTTTTTTTTCCCACCAACATTTATCTTTTAAATTCCATATCCACAAACAGAAGTGCCTGTGTCTGTACCTAGTGCTGGATCTCATTTTCATTTTCATAACAATCAGGGAAGATGGCATTTAAAAATCCCACTTAAAGGCTATGAAAAGCAGAGTTCAGAGAAGTGAATTTGCGTAGCATCACAAAGTGAGTGACTATACCCCAAATATAACGAGTTCCAAAGATCCCTCCCCTTTTTTCCATTGTGCTGGGTAGAAGCATTCCAGTAGGGTTCTTTAATAGCCAAATGTGTGTAAGAGCCAAATATTCAAGGAGTGTGTACACATTGGAAAATATTCTGAAACTCTCGAATATATGCAGTGATCATTTGAAAAGTGTCCACTCATGTAGATGCAGTAATGAATAAAATCTTTACTGGAGTTATCTTTTATCACCAAGAAGTGTGTTTTTTCAAACTGGAAGTGAGGCTTTGAAAGAAGATGCCCGAATGTTCTGGCTGGCTGTACCTTGTCTGTGTGCTTGGCTTAGCATGCATTTCCCTGGATAGCACAGGTACAGTCGGCTGAAAAGAAACTTTACTGAATACTGACACACACAGGTGAGCACCGGAGAGCAAGGGCACACGCATTTGGGCAAGCACACGTAATCACGTGGCACCCCACCCCGCCTGATTTTAATGCCTCCCAGTTTATGTGGTGTGTCCCGCAGACTCATGCAGTGAAATTACAGGTCCCACGGGGTTCCACTCTCATCCCCCCATCACTTCCTAGCCATATTAGTGTAAAAGTCATTTCACATGGTTGAACATTTCCCTCACCTGGAAAATAAGAATGCTCATTTGTAGGGTTGTTCTGAGTATCAAACATGATCCTGGGAAAGAAGAGTCTTGCAAGTTACAGAGCCTCCGAAACAAGCAGGGGTGTGTCATTCTCACCAGCTCAGCCAAGGAAACCAAGAACGAACTTGAACTGACCGTTGTGAATCCCCGAGGATCTTTCCAACAAGGAAAAAAAAAAATCATTTCATGGCCCAGTCTTAAAGAGAAACAATAAAGTTTGGGTCAACTCTGGGTCTGGACTGGGTTTTACATCTGTTTGGGGCCACTGTTCGACCTAGCACCATGTGCATCATGGGGTGTGCTTAAACAAACCAGGAGGGCTATGACATCATCAGGCAACATGCTCATGTGGGCCACCAACATGCATTTCATATACAAATTTAGGAAAGTTGTAATTCTTTCCATTCTATCCTCTTTCCCACCCACATTCCCACCCTTCTTCCTGCTCCCTCTCCTATTCCCATTATTATTTTTTATAAAGATCTATTTTCAATTAACTTTATACACATAAGATTAACCTTACACAAATAGCATGGGGTGTTGACGCTGTGGCATAGCAGATATGGGTGCTGGTTTGAGTCCCAGCTGCTCCTCTTCAGATTCAGATCCTGCTGTGGTCTGGGAAAGCAGTGGAAGATGGCCTGAGTCCTTGGGCCCCTGCACCTGCGTGGGAGGCCCGGGGGAAGATCCTGGTTCCTGGCTTCGGATCGGCGCAGCTCTGGCCGTTGAGGCCATCTGGGGAGTGAACTGGTGGATGCAAGCCCGTCCCCCCCCCCCCCCCCGCCATCTCTGCCTCTCTGTAACTTTGCCTTTTGAATAAATTAATAAATCTTTGAAAAAATGGTATTAAAAAAAACCCTGCTCCTCAACAGTCAAGACAAAGGCTGTTCAAAATCATTGCATCTCCAAGTGTCAATTTCATTTCTTTGGATTACCTTTTAGATATTCTATTAGTTACCACAGATCAAGGAGAACATATGGTGTTTGTCCTTTTGGGACTGGCTTATTTCACTAAGTATAATGTTTTCCAGTTCATAAATTTTGTTGCAAATGATCGGAATCCATTTTTTTTTACTGTGGTGTAGTATTCTACAATGTACATATCCTATAATTTCTTTATCCAGTCTTCAGCTGAAGGACATTTGGGTTGATTCCACATCTTAGCCATTGTGAATTGAGCTGCAATAAACATGGGGGTGCAGATAACTCTTTCATATGCTGATTTCACTTCCCTTGGGTAAATTCCCAGGAGTGGGATGGCTGGGAAATAGGGCAGGTCTATATTCAGATTTCTTCCTTTTTAAAAAATTTTATTTTATACAAGTTTCATGTATTTTATATATACAGCTGTAGGAACATAGTGACACTTCCCAACCCTCCCTCCTGCCCACGCTCCAACTGTTCTTCCTCTTCCTTCTCACATTTCCACTCAATCTTTAGAAAGACCTATTTTCAGTTTACTTAATGATCGTATAAGTTAGCCCTACACTATGTGAAAGAGTTCAACAAATAGCATGAAGAGAGAAAAACAAAAACACTGTTCCTCAATGGAAGAGACAAGGGCTGTAAACAATCATCAAATCTCAAAATGCCTATTTCACTCCAATATATTACATTTCCGGTATTCTACTAGTTGCCTTGGATCAGGAAAAACATACAATATCTGTCTTGGGGACTGGCTTATTTCACTAAGTATAATGCTTTCCAGTTTCCAGTTGTATCCATCTTGTTGCAAAAGACAGGTTTTTTTTTTTTTTTTTTTTAGTACTCTATAGTGTATATATACCATAACTTCTTTAAACAGTCAACAGTTGATGGATATCTGGGTTGATTCCATATCTTAGCTATTGTGAACATGGGGGTACAGGTAACTCTTTCATATGCTGATTTCATTTGGTTTGGGAAAATTCCCAGGAGTGGGATGGCTGGGTCATATGGTAGGTCTATATTCATATTTCTAAGGTATCTCCACAGTGGCTGTACCAGTTCACATTCCCGCCAAAAGTGGATTAGGATACCTTTCCACATCCTGGCCAGCATTTGTTGTTAGTTTCTGTAGGAGAGCCATTCTAACTAGAGTGAGGTAAAATCTAATTGTGCTTTTGGTTTACATTTCTCTGATGGCTAGTGATCCTGAGCATTTTCTCAAGTGTCTGTTGGCAATTTGAATTTCCTCTTTTGAAAAACTCTTACTCTGACAAAATATCCCCTGATATTTTACATTTTAGCAGAAAGGAATGTGGCTTGGTTATCTGAACTTAGTGTTGACTACACATGCACACACTGAATTGCAAATTAATTGTAACATTCTTTTTTTGGAAGTTTGTCTCTATGTCTTTTTAAATATAAAGAAGGGGCCGGCGCTGTGGGTAAGCCTCCGCCTGCAGCGCCAGCCTCCTATATAGGTGCCAGTTAGAGTCCCAGCTGCTCCACTTCCAATCCAGCTCTATATGATATATGAAATATATATGAAATACAATCCAGGCTATGGCCTGGGGAAAGCAGTAGATTATGGCTCACCTCTGGCCATTGCAGCCATTTGGGGAGTGAACCAGTAGATGGAAGATTTTCTCTCTCTCTTTGCCTCTGCCTCCATAACTCTGCCTTTCAAATAAATAAATAAATAAATCTTGAAAAGAAAAAAAAAACATTTTCTTACAAGCACCCAGAATGTTAAAAAAAAACAACAGCTGCACTTTTTTTGCAATTGCAGAGTGGTTAACAGAACAATTGTCTTGTATAAGCTGTATCAGAGAAAACTGAAGGTGAAAAAACTACTGTCCCCATAGAAACCTAATTTGTGCTGTGGATCAACAACAATCTGCCCTAAATTTCCACGCCAATCTACAACCCTGTACTATTTCAGGCAAGGTTAGTGGCTATGAAAATTCCACCAGGACAGGGCAATCTGAAGACACATTTTGTAGTGTGTTAACTGTACAAAAAAGCCACTGTTCAGTTTAAAAACAGATCCTACACATCCTTATATTTCAACTTCTTTAAAAGATGCAAGTTGTGCACAGGGTGGTTAAATGCTTCACAGACAAGAAAAAATTGCACTAGAACCAACTTACTCATAATCGTCTTCATCCTCCTCCTCCTCCTCCTCTTCATCTTCCTCATCTTCCTTTTTCTTGCTCTGTTCAACTTTGATGACTCCTTTTTTGGCCACATCAGGCTCTCCTTTAGCTCAGTAGACAACCATGTTCTTTTTATATCTTTCCTTCTGGTTACCAGCCTTTTTTTTTTTTTTTTTTTCCAGAAGGCTGCCTGTTATCTGCAAGGGTGTCACTACATGTCGCTACAAGTTCCTTTGCAACATCACCAATGGGTAGGCCAGGAGGTTCTTCAATTTTTGGGTGCTACTCTGAACAAGAGAAAGGACAGGGGCTGGCGCTGTGGCTTAGTGGGCTAAGCTTCCTCCTGTGGCCCCAGCATCACATCAGGATGCCAGTTTGAGTCTTGGCTGCTCCACTTTTGATCCAGCTCTCTGCTTTGGCCTGGGAAAGCAGTGGAAGATGGCCCAAGTCCTTGGGCCCCTGTACCCACGTGGGAGATAAAAAATAAGCTCCTGGCTCCTGGATTTGAATCAGCCCCAGCTCCTGCCATTGCAGCCATTTGGGGAGTGAACCAGTGGATGGAAGACCTCTTTGTATCTCCCTCTCTTTGTAACTCTCTCAAATACATAAGTCTTTACAAAGGAGGCCTCTTGGGTGCATTGGGATCCTTAAACTTTTTTGTTTCCTCTTTAGGAAGAATATAGGTTTTCATTTCTCTTCAGTTATGTGTCTTGTGTGCCTTTGCCATGTCTTCACATTTCCCCTTCTCCCTAGGAGACATGGTCTTTCACCTGTCTGAGCACATCTCAGAAGACTCTTGAGAACCTGACAGGAACATCTGAGTCCTTGTGTCCCTCCCAGCAAGTTAGCACAAAGAATGCGTATGACAGTACTTTGCCTCTTGGCCTCTTAGGAGCTCCTTTGCCCATGTTTAATTATTTTTCCTCAGTGAGCACCACATTTTTCCCCATGCCTGACTCCCGCTTGTCCCAGCGCTGTCCTTGTGGAATTCAATGTACTGCAAGTGGCTGTGATAATGGGAGCCAGATGCCACTTCCTTAGTCTCTCCAATGAGTAATCTGTCTTCATGTCTTATACTGATAGCTACAAATATACCTGAGACCCCGCAAGCCCCCTGGACTAGTATTTCCATTTCTACCAGGTTCACTCTTTATGGGAGAAAAGGAGGGGTGGGAAGTGAAGAGAGGTTAAAACATGGTTTTCTGAGACTAGGTGACAAACACAGAAAAAAAAAAAACCCTACTTAGAAAACGTATTCCCAGCCCTCTAAATAATATTTAAAAATTAAATTTGGTTTCTGACAGCAACCCGTACCACAAATCTCTTTGCAGTGCTTTCATTAATGTATCTAGAAGACATAAATTATTCTGGTCTTACCTTTATAAACAGCAATTGTATCCTAATAACACAATAAAGAAAAAGAGAGATCATCCTCTACATGCCAAAGTTACAATCCAATATGTTGAGAGAAATGAGAAATTTCAAAGAAAATAGTTTTATTACTGTTTTGAATATTACATTGTATCTCTCAGATCATTTGTTCAACAGGAAAAAAAAAGTTCAAAAAGTTCAAAAAGAGCTCAAAAACTTGCCAAAATGTAAATCTATCAGTACTATCTGCTGACAGAATTTGTATACATAAACATGTTGCTCAAACACAGTGCCATAGTACAGCACTCTCAACTGGAACATCATTTCTTGGCCCTAGAAAAATAAATTATAATGGTGGATCTCTATATAACTGGGTCTATGTTCTTCCTTTACATTTACTATTGGTTCAAGTCTACCAGGTTCACCAAGATGGCCTGTAAGTATTGCACCACCATAACATTTAGAACCAATTATATAGGTAAACCAAAGGAAATCTGCATACTAAACTATATTCTCTGCAATATATTGTCTAGCTGCCTCGACCACTAGCTCTAGTACTTTCCAGCTGTGTGACTTTGGGCAAGTTAGTTAATCTGTGCAAATTCAGTTTCTTAATATGAAAAAATGGTATCACTGCTCTAGGCAAAAGAATGAAGCATTAGTGGCATCTAATGCTGTCATTCCCATCCGCTCCCTCAACCAATTGATATGGAGACTGGCAACTACTCTTCCCTTGACACAGAGGCACACTCTGAACACAGATCATCATCACTGTATGCAACAAGGGCTCAGCCACCCCCTGATACCCTTTTCCAGGGATACCTGAACTCTTTGATCCTGGGGATCTTCACTGGGACTTTGCTAAACAGAAATCTACCTGAAACATTCAGAAAAAGACCAGAGTAAAAAAGGGTACAGAAATGATGGTACAGTGCTTCCTGCCTGCTGACATGAGAGCTGGAGGCAGTACAGTGGCAGGTGTAAAGTGATATCCCCACCATCCAAGAACCCACAACCTTTGCACCCAGCAACACACTTTGGGGTCACTCCGACCCTTCATTGGACTTCGCCATGACTCTGGGATAGTGACATTACACCTGCAGTACAGGGTACAGGTCAATGCTGCAAACTCCAGGGAAGAGCCGTGCCAACTTCACTACCCACATGCTCTCATTCAATTGCTTTCCTCAAGGCCTGTTGCAAAGGGGTCAGGAACTGTACATAGTGTACACTCTGCCCTACTTGTAAGTGGATAGGAAGTCTGTTCAGAGCCCGGGGATATCTGCACTGATGTCAGAGCCGAAGGATTGTGTTACTCATTGTACTTCATGGAACTTCAGGATCAGTAAGTTCACGTCCAGCCTCTGTCCAGAGATCCAGGGGCACCGGGAGGCTACCACAGGGAAGCTGCCTGTGTGCTTTGTGAGGTGGAGTGGTAAGGACTTCAGGACTGCAGTGAGGTACCATGAGTGGCTGCACAAATGTGAGTAGTAAGTGACCCCCCTCCCCACGTCCTCATTGGCAGTCCATGCACAAGCTGGATTGCCCATTTATCAAAATTGTTCTGCACCAAGACCTTACCAAGGCTCATAATCTGACATGATAGGTAAGGCTTGGGTAATATACTCCCCACACAAGCAGCCAGCACAGTGGGTTACATCACTCCTTGCCACCACTCTTGTGCTCCTGGTTTTGGCATTTATAGATCTACTGAGGCCCAGGAAGGAGGTTGTGCCTTGGTGTTCTTCCCTGTGAGTCTGGCCCCAGCCATCCAAATGCACAACTCCTTCCTTGCATTTCTGCTCCCCTGTGTGTCTCTCATCTGTATGAGCCTCTGGGAGCAGCTGAAGTTCTGAACGGGCCCAGCAGTTTTCCTCCTGGGACCCACAAGGTACTGAAGAGGCCCCGAGTGTTCTTCAAGCTCTGAATTTACCTTCTGCACAACAGGATGCTTAGTGTACTAGTTGATAATGCTTTTCTACCTAACTTAGTGAAAAATATGAGTAAGTCACTATTTGGAGCATTTTGCTTCGAATGCTATTAGGCTGGTAGCAGGGTGGTTACCATGTCCATTTATTACTTACATTTATTTCATACCTCCATTTTCCACCCCTGCCTTTCTCAATCTTATGGAGAGGGAACTGTCTCGCCCTGTGATCATGAATTTCTCTACTTCTCCAAGTTGGCTAATACACTATATATGCTAAGGCACGGTTGTGAGAGCATAAACACTTATAATTCACACATAACCCTAACAGACTGGATCTTTTATCAGTAGATTTTGCTCTTCTTCTGTTTTTAAAGATTTTATTTATTTGAGAGGTAGAGTTAATAAAGGTCTTCTTCCACTGGTTCACTTCCCAAATGGCTGTAATGGACAGAGATGAGCTGATCTGAAGACAAGAACCATGAGCTTCTTCTGGGTCTCCCAAACACTTGGGGCCATCTCCTGCTTTCCCAGGCCATAGCAGAGAGCTGGATCAGAAGGGGAGCAGCTGGGACATGAACTGGCGCCAATATGTGATGCCAGCTCCCCAGATGGAAGCTTAGCCTACTATGCCACAGTGCCAGCCCCAGATTTTGCTCTTTATGTTGTTGGTCTTAAAATTGTCTGGAATAATTCATTCTTTTAATTAGTTTTTCTATGAAATACACAATCACTTATTTCCCCCTAAATCTCGATTTTTCCTAATACTTAAGTATGTATTCCTGATTAGCATTTGGAAGAGGCCGGGCAGGCATGACCAGGACCAATGGGGTTGCATCCAGTGGGTAGCAGTGGATGACTTGCAGTACTGGCCTCAGGAGAGCACAGCAGTTGCATTTGGAGCATGCATCATTGCATTTATACCCTGGTGGTAGAAAAATGGCTATGCCATGTGACTTTACCATGTGGGTGAGCCCTTCCATTCTGAGTATCTATGGAGAGTCAACTGAATGAAAGTCCAATCTGAATTCACAAAGGCTGTGTGGATGTGGAATAGAAGTTAACACAGATCTTAAGGATGAAAGTGAGGGAGAAAATTAAAGAAAAAAAGGTATTAAGAACACAAAGCTGCTGCAACATTTGTCCTTATTTTATTTATATATAAATGTCTGCAAACAGTTCAGTGAAATCAAAAAGTATCACACTGGTCAGATAAATGAGTCAAGTCAGGTTGCAATTACAGTGTAACCCACGTCAACAGAATATAAGAGAAACAAAGAAACAAAAGAAAAAAATGGCGGCACAAAAATTGACCACATGAAGACAGCCCATACTTCAGGTCATGATGAAACTTGGCTCGCAGCCTCTGTCTGGCCTGATAAACAGACTCCTACTAGTGTTAAGCAGCTCCAGGCTCATGCACAAACAAGTCAGTGATTATCAGGATCACAAAAGTCATTAGAGAGTCACTCCCTGTGCAGAACAAAGCACTCATGCAGGGCTGGCAAAGGAGCATCGTGGCTGACACACAGGAGCCATGTGACGCAGTCCTGCTCACACAGCTGATGTCTACTAGCAGTGGAAGCAGTAATGGGCAGCCAGACTCAGTATCTCCAAGTAATAACTTAGTAAATGATGAAGATGAGATTTCAAATGCAGACTGCTTACTTGTTTCTAAAATACCTACATAAAACAGGGATCAGTTACTAATAAGGGGAGGCTGAAAATGCAGGGTCTAAGTCCAAGAGTAGAGTATACACGGAGGACCACACAGTCTCTATACAGGATCACACCTTCTCACATGACTTCACTTAGACTTGTGGAGGTGTCATTTCTGATAGGTTTTTCCAAATTCATTAAACTCAGAGTACCTCCTCTGTGTTACTTAGCTGACAATTAGTTGAGATTTGACTTATGAGAAAAGGTTTTTCAATACTTATTACATTCTCTTCTGGAATATTTTTTCAAAAAGATATATATATATACTTATTTGAAAGGCAAGCTGACAGGGACAGGGAGAGACAGAGAAAGAGAGAGATCTTCCATCTGCTGGTTTACTCCCCAAATGCCTGCAACAGCCAAGGCTGAACCAGACTGAAGCCAGGAGCCTGGAACTCCATCTGAGTCTTCCATGTGGGTGGCAGGGACCCAAGTAATTGGGACATCCTCTGCTGCCTCCCCATGCGCAGCAGGAGGAAGCTGGATTATAAGTGGGGTATCTGGGACTTCAACTAGTTCATTGATATGGGATGCAGGCATTCCAAGTGGCAGCTTAACATCCTGTGTCACAATATCTGCCCCATTCCTATGAAGATTCTGATGCTTGTTGAGATGGGACTTCTGGCAAAACCCTTTTCCACATTCTTTACATTCATATATTTTCTTACCTGCATGAATTCTTTGATGTATCCTGAGATTTGACTTGTGGCAAAAGGTTTTGGCACACTCATTACACTCATAGGATTTTCCCACTGTTTGAATTTTCTCATGCCTGACGAGACCTGACTTCCGAGAGAAGGCTTTTCCACATTCATTACACCCATACGGTTTCTCCCCTGTGTGACTTCTCTGGTGTATAATCAGGTATGACTTCTGGTAAAAGGACTTCCCACATTCATTACATGGATAAGCTTTTCCCTCTGTGTGAGTTCTGTGATGGATAAGGAGATTGGACTTCAGATAAAAGGCTTTTCCACATGCATTACATTCATAGGGTTTCTCCCCTGTGTGAGTCTGCTGATGTCTGCTGAGGCTTGTTTTCCTGAAGAATGTTTTCCCACATTCGTTGCACTGGTACGGCTTCTCCCCAGTGTGAGTCTGCTGGTGCATGCTGAGGTTTGCCTTCCTGCAGAAAGTTTTTCCACATTCATTACATTTATAGGGTTTCCCCCCTGTGTGAGTCTGCTGATGCCTACAGAATAGAGACCAGTGGTAGAATGCTTTCTCACACTTTTTACATTGATACAGAGTTCTCTGATGTTGAGAGAGAGATGACTTGTAGAAGAAAGTTTTCCCACATTCTTCACATTCATACAATTTCTCACCTGTATGAAGTCTTTGATGTGTCCTGAGGCTGGACTTCCGGCAAAAGGTTTTCCCACAGTCATTACATTCATAGGGCTTTTCCCCTGTGTGAATTCTCTGATGTATGATAAGGTCTGACTTCTGGTAAAAGCTTCTTCCACATTTATTGCATTCATTGTTTTTTTCCCCTGTGTGAGTTCTCTGATGTCGGTGGAGGTTTGACTTTCGGCAAAATGTTTTCCCACATTCATTACACCAATAGGACTTTCCCCCTGTGTGAATTCTCTCCTGGACAGTAAAGTTTGATTCACAGCTAAAAGATTTCTCACAATCACTACATGCACAGGTACTTTTTCCTGTATGTGTCCTCTGATTTACTATAAGATCTGGTTTATGTGTAAAAAACATTGCCTCCCTGTCAAAGGTGTTCCTCTGTACATTGTGTTCAAAAATATCTGGGAATGTCTGAATGTTCTGATGCTGACTAGGATACTCACAGTAACTGAGGGACTTCCAAGGTACAATAGGGATATCGGATTTCTCCCCAGCACACACACCATCAGGCTTACCAAGGAGAAGCGTGCTCTGACAATCATTATATTCCTCGGGCCCTATTCCTGCATAATTTCCATCCTTCATTATCAGTTTGGACATATGACTGGAATTTAAATTAAGTGTTTCTCCTAACTCAACCCTCTCCTTGGTTGATCTGCTGCTGTTTGCGACTAGAACTTGCCACAGAATCATGTCTTGAATTTCCTGGCTTGTCCCAATCTGGTCATCTATTTGCTGGACAACTGAAATGAGAAAAAAAAATTATAAACATAAATGACATCTAGGTGTTTATTCTGGAATACTCATATACTCATATATAAAAGTCAAGTTTCTTTCTGGGGCTGGCACTGTGACACAATGGGTTAAGGTACCACCTATGGTGCTAGCATCCCGTATGGCTGCTGGTTTGAGTCCCAGCTGTTCCACTTCCCATCCAGCTCCCTGCTAATGCATCTGGGAAAGCAGAAGATGACCCAAGTCTTTGGGCCCCTGCCACTCACATGGGAGACCCAGAACACACTCCTGGCTCCTGACTTTGGCCTGGCCCAGCCCTGGCTGTTGTAGCCATTTGAGGAATTAACTAGCAGATGGGAGATCTCTCTCTCTCTCTCTCTGTCTCTCCTTCTCTCTCAGTGTGTGTAACTCTGCCTTTCAAATAAATAAATCTTTTTAAAAAAAATTTCTTTCTGGGATCTGGCATTGTGCCACAGTGGTTGAAGCTACTGGCTGTGATGCCAATATCCCAGATGAGCACCAGTTGAAGTCCTGGCTGCTCCACTTCTGATCCAGTTACCAGCTAATGAATCTAGAAAGGCAGCAGGAGATGGCCCAAGTCCTTGGGTCCCTGCCACCCACACAGGATAGCCAGATTTAGTTCCAGGTGCCTAGATTCGGCTTAGCCCAGCCCCAGTCATCGTGGCCTTTTAGGAAGTAAACCAGTACATGGAAGATCTCTCTGTCTTTCCCTCTCCGTACCTTTTGTCTTTCAGATGAACAAATCCAAAAAAGTGTCCTCCTATCATAGTAACATAAAATGTTTAAACATTAATAAGAGGTATTCATTTATGACAGAACATGGTTTTATTCCTCAGTGAATTAATACAATAAATTATATTAGTAGATTCTCAAATGTGAAAATATGGATGCTTTTTGATGTCTTATTTTACTTTTTATCTAATGGGAAATCGGTTAGAATATTCACCTGCTGTCTAGCTCTAATATTAGGCTGACAACGTTTCATCAGCCACTTTCTCCATTGTTTCCCTATATTTTTTGCATAATAGCTGCGTTTTGTGCTTGTCCTTGCTCTTCTTTCAGCACTGGAGACAGCAAGGTTGCTGTGATCAGAACCTGTGGGTGCAGGAGAGCCCTACGTGCCACCTAGACAGAAAAAGGCTTAGGACAGGACCTGAGCCTTTGTTCATGTACTTCCGCTCTTCCCCAGGGAAGGGCTGCAGCCATCTGTGGGGTTTTTTCCAACACATAATCTTTTCATACCCACACTTCATTAAGGCAGCATCCGTCATATTCCTAAACAAAGCTGACATGTTTTGCTTTTCCAAATCTTAGGAGATACAGGGAAGCTTCAGCCCACCACCCCGAGCATATCCTCTCTACAGCTCTAAAGGATCTGGTTCTGCAACCCATTCTGAGACTGTCATCTTTGAAAACTTTTTCTGGCTCCTTCTATGATTAATAGCTTTGAGATTCTCCACTCATTTCCTTGTACACATACTCTTACTTGAAAATTCACTGGTTTTTGAAGGCTCCTATTTTCTGTGTTGGCATTCCCATTGTCACCTGCTGTCACAGACCACTCAGTCTGTTTTTTAGAATGATTTTATAAAAGAGAACTGGAGAATGTTAACTTCAAAATATGCTCCCAAAGAAATGGGAGACCTTCAACCTGAATCTATTGGTTTACTTGGTGCTGAGACCCAGAGTCTCCTGGTTCAGCTCCCAAGTCTAGGACCTGGACTTTTCTAAGATTTTCTAAGGTCTTATGCTGGATCCTTCTTAGCATCAACATTTTTGATGCTGCATTATACAAACTTCATTCCTGGATCTCTTTCATCATATTCTTCTGAACTTCCCAGAAAATATCATAAGATTTTAAATACTAGATTAAGGGACAAGCATTTGACAAAGAGGTATCCTTCACTCCTCCCAGGTGAAGGACACAGCCACATCCTCAAAGGACACAAATGCCTGCAACAGCACATTTGTGTTCAGGATTTCAGCTCAGAATCATAAAACAGGAAGAGTGGGAGTGCATGCCTCTCTGTGTTTTACACACATCTTTTATAATATATGGCTTACTTTGTAGTCTGTACCACATTAGTCACCAGTTGGGATACCTGCATCCCATTTTGGAATGCCTGGTTTGAATCCTGGCTCCTCTGCTTCCAATCTAGCTTCTTGCTAAAGCACTCACTGGAAGGTAAAAGATGATGGCTCGAGTGCTTGCTTCCCTGCCACCCTTGTGGGAGAGCCAAATTGAGTTCTGGACTCATGGCATTGACCTGGTCCAGCTCTGGCTGCTGCTGCTATGTGGGGACTGGTCTATTCCTCTGTCTCATTTGCTCTGTTTCTCTGCTTTTCAAGCAAAACAAAAAGAAAAGTTTTAAAAATAAACAGAAACACTATCTTTAAGCTCATGATCTATAAACTGGTTTAACACTGATGCACACTGCCTATTCTGTACTTTACATCCCCCTATATATTATAAGGTAAATGGGGAAATTCTTCATGTCAAAATTAAGGTAACCCAAGAAAAATAATTTGTAGGTCTCTAAAATTCCTTCTTTTACAACCTTTCTTAAAAGAACATGTCATTTTTTCATTCTCTCCTTCTGGCAAACAAAATTTGTGTTTCTCATCCTACCACTAGATATTTGCTTTTTGTCTTTTTCCTTGTAAGAGAATGAAAGCCCTTTAAATGAAGACATACCTGTGTCATTACCATGTTATCCCTACAACTACTAAAAGATAAGTGCCTATAGGCTGCCCAGTTAACAAGCATTGATAGACTAAATATGTGAATGAATGCCTTAAGGATAAAATAATATAAAATACAGTATAAAATAGAGGACAGAACACTAAGAATTTAAAGAATGTAGCTAACTAAGAAAAAAGTCTAAGAAGAGGCAGGTATAGATTGGATTTTTGGTAAATCAAAGAAAATATTCATAAATAAGAAAAAAAAGAAATATGAATATATATATGTGAGAACCTTCCCTGGAGACTGTAGAATGCCTGTGTGTTATATGTATTCAGCTGTCCACAGGGCTAGACATGGCAAAATTTGTTGATAACAGCTCAACATAGGCGACACATCTGGTGAGCTCCCCTCCTCCCAGCCTCCCTGCTCCACACAGACTGACCTGGCAGACTCTGGGTTAGGGGTTCTTCTATAACCCATGGCTCTGCTCCTTGTTCCAACTTGAAGATGACCTCTGGTTTGGAAATGCAGCACCCTGTTGATGGGAAACAACACAGAACTCAGCCAGACTGCTCAGCCAGGTCCTCTGAAGAATGCCAATGGCTCAGCTTCAGGAGCTGGGACAGTGGAAAGGCTAAGATGAGCCCCTTGCTTCAGAGTGTTTAATGCTCACATTCCTTGTGGATGGGAATCATAGACCTGAGCAGCATGAAAGTGTTCATTTATTTGTCAGACAGGAAGAATGGAGCACTGGAAGGGCCTGGGGAGTTTCACTCACCTAAGCTGTTGTAGGTCTCCAGCATCAGGCTGTTGTAGGTCTCCAGCATCACATCCTTGTACAGAGCCCTCTGAGCATTGTCCAGCTCTTGCCACTCCTCCCAGGTGAAGGACACAGCCACATCCTCAAAGGACACAAATGCCTGCAACAGCACATTTGTGTTCAGGATTTCAGCTCAGAATCATAAAACAGGAAGAGTGGGAGTGTATTCCTCTCTGTTTTACACACATCTTTTATAATACATGGCTTACTTTGTAGTCTGTACCGCATTAGAGATAAAAATCACAATTAAAATATCTTGCCTCTGTATTAATGTAATTTAAAACAAGACAACAGTTTCCCTTAATATATGGAATTCACCTTCCTAGAAAGAACAGGATGAAAAAATTCTGACTCCAAAAAGAATGCACCATCTTGTCTGAAGACATAAATATAAACACTTGCTGACAGAACCTGTAGATGGACTTACACACATTTTCAATGTGGATCAGGGTAACAAAGAAGTAGGCAAATACTTACTTCTTTTATTTAAAGAAGAGTTATTTACTTCTTTGAAGGAGAGTGACAGCAAGAGATTGGAGAAAGATTTTTTACCCACTGGTGCACTCCCCATATGATTGTAACAGCCAGCACTGGGCCAGGCTGATGCCAAGAGCCAAAATCCCCATCCAGATCTCCTACATGGGTGACAAGTACTCAAGTACTTGAGCCATCCATCGTCTGCTACTTTTCAAGTGCATTAACACTGAGCTGATCAGAAGCAGAGTATCCAGGACTCAAACCGGTATTCCTGATACAGGATTTGGGCATTCCAAGCAGTGGCTTTACCCATTGTGCCATAACAACAGGCCCCCAAATAGATTTTTCTATATCATCAGGTTGAACTTTATTGAAAAGCCAAAGTTTTGCGGATCTTCTACATAAATGTGTTCTCACAAACATGAAGCAAGAGAAATCAGATCATAGCAACATAAAACACACACATATGACATACATATATACCACATACAGTGGAACCATAATCAGCATTGCATCTAGGTGAGTATTCCTGGGTTGAGACGACAGATAAAAGCAGTAAAGCTTTCCCCTTTGTAATGGAAATCTCTAAGCAGATATGTAGTCCTCTCCATGCCTTGCTTTGACCAATGACATGTGAATGGAAATGATATATATCACTTCCATGCAGAAACTGTTTACCATGTTCTCTGTCTACCACACGGACTAGCAATAGTCCAGAAAAAAATGGTCTTCTGGGATCCTGTAGGAAGCAGAAAGGAAGAAAAGCAAATCTGATCCCCTATGGACAGCTAATATAACAGAAACATTCGCTCCTGACATAAATGGCATTGAATCAGCAAGATGAAAGAAACATCACTAATAATAATGAGAATTTACTCACGTATAATTTATTCACAATGTACTCATTGGTGGCTATAGCCAATGGCTAAACACTTATTAGTCGTGCTGATTAAGGTAACTATCATGTATAAGGACACTTGGCAAAGTTCGTAACTGGAGCAGGCATTTGACCTTGCAGCAGAGATACTAGTTGAAATGTCTGTATCTCAAATCAGAGTGCTGGCGAATGAATCCAGCCTAGAGCTGCTGATCCCAGCTCCTTGCTAATGTGCAAGTGATTATTTAATGAAAGTAGCAGTGATTATTTAATTAATTGAGTTCATGCCTTCCACATGAGAGAACTAGATTGAAATTCTGTCTCCCACCTTGGGCTTGGTCCAAATCCTGGTTCTTGAAGGGGAGTGAATAAATGCATTGGTTCTGTCTGTGTGTCTATCTGCCTTTCTCTTTTTCAGTCACTCTTCCTCTCAAATAAATAAAAATCAATGAAATGTTAAAAGTTCATGACAAAATGGAATATTGTGTTATTTTGGTGCAAAATTTTAAAACCCATGCAGTTTGATTCCATTATCTCCATCAACTGGATAAAGAAAAAATGTGTTGTACACACACACACACAATGTAATAGTATTCAGCTATAAAAAAGAATAAAGTCCTGACATGTGCAACAAAGACAAGGAACTGGTTATCACTATCCTAAGTGAAGTAAGACACAAGTAAGGACAAATACCACATGATTTTTCTCATATATGGAAGTTAATACAGAGAAAGTATAAATCTGTATGGATATCATATTATTTGGCATATACATAGCTATAAATATTGACTTCAAAGAATTATAGTTTTATATAATATCCTTCTTTTAAAAATTTTTATTTATTTGAAAGAGTTACAAAGAGAAGTAGAGACAGAGAGAAAGAGGTCTTCCACTCGCTGGTTCACTCCTCAAATGATTGCAATGGTTGGAGCTGAGCTGATATGAAGCCAGGAGCCAGGAGCTTCTTCTGGGTCTCCCAAGTGGGTGCAGGGGCCCAAGGACCTGGGCCATCCTTTGGGGATTTCCCAAGTGCATTAGCAGGGAGCTGGATGGGAAATGGAGCAGCTGGGACTTGAATCATTGCCCATATGGATGCTGGTGCGGCAGGCCAGGGTTTTAACCTGTTGTGCCACAGTCCTAGCTCCTATAATATCCTTCTATCCTCATTTTAAGATCATTGACGTGGCCTTTCTGGTGGTGACGACCTATTCACATGAACATGCCTCTCATCAAGGATCGCCTCCATTCCTGTCCAGAAGAGAAGAGGAAACACAAGTGCCTGGTGCAGAGCCCCAATTCCTACTTCATGGATGTGAACTGCCCAGGATGCTATAAAATCTCCATGGCTTTTAGCCAACACAACGGTAGTTTTGCCAGCCTACAAGAGGAAAAGCAAGGCTTGCAGAAGGATGTTCCATCAGAAGGAGGTGGTACTAAAAGCACCCTGAATCAAGATGAGTGGGAAACCATCCCAACACACACATTTTAGATTAAGAAAAAAATATCATTGACATGAATCTCATATTATGTGATATTAATATCGCTATTTTCAAGAAAAATATGTATGAATATAATACCTACATATGAAATGAATATGGTAAAATAATTTCTAAGTCTTTAAAATATATAACTTTTCAAGAAGAAAATGTTTTTGCACGTACACATGTATAACTCATTTCCTGAGAAACAATGTAAAATATTACAATATAATTTATACTGGATATAATTTTCTAAAAACAAAACTCTTAAAAAAATTCTTATAGTGTAAATTTTAGGAATCTTTAAAAATCTCATTCAATAATTAAATTTACATGTATTGATAATTTTTAATACAATTATACTTAATCTATTAAAAACATGGTTTTAATGAATCAATGAGGTTTTTATTACGAGTTTTTGTATCTTTTGTGTCCACAATCAAAACTGTATTTAAAAACCAACATTAGTGTTGGTTTTTAGAATTTTAGAATTGGATATTTTTGTTGTGTACCTTATGAAATCAAGCATAATGACAGTATCTTTGCAGATGAACTTATGATAAGGCTTTGCATCAGATAACACAAGTCAGATAGTTTTGTGAATCAATAGTGTTGCTGTTTTCTAAAGGAACAACCCCTTCTGTGAGTTTGGCCATTTCTCCTGCAAACTGGCACAACACTGTTAAACAACCCACACAAAGAAGTACTGTCCGGCAAGGCTGAAAACCACAGTACTCTTGTAGCCACCTGAACATTTTACACTGATAAAACAAGAATTTGGACGTTGAATTGGTCATTTCTTTTTCCTGTTTACCTCCTCCAAAGATGGCTGCAGTGACTCTCTAGCCAAAGGCATACTGGCTGTCTGCCAATCAGTGCATCTGACTGGTTCTCTACGTATTTCTTTTTTTCCAGAATGACACTTAGTTCGGCCTAAGCTCTACTCCTCATTTTTAATTGCACATAGGTAAGCACTGAGAAAACATCTTCCGTAAGTCAAAAAAATGAAAAAAAATGTTTTAATCCATGCAGTTTTTTTTTTCCCAGAAGACGCATTTTAAATGAACATTTTGAAGACTCCTGATACATAGTTAAAGAAAACGGCTTTTGATAACAGTATTCACATAACTTAAGTGTCGCTAATTAAATCAAATAATCTTATGGACTCAAAGCTTTAGGGAAAGGAAGCTGGAAAACAGACTGACAGTGTTATGTCACTATAATCACTGCACTTGGCAGTTCAAGAGGAAAATGTTGAGCTCATGAAAAAAAGTGAGTTTACAAACAGGAAGAACAGGAAGATACCAGAAACTGGGGTCATGCAGAATTAAGGTCTCATTGAAGAAATATGTCCCACTCAAAGGTAGAGAACCCTCGAAATATCAGCCCCATGGATTTCAACATGGCAAGAGTGTCATGTGATGATACATCTGTTGATCTTCCCACTCACTCATCTTCTTTTTCCACAGTGGAAGGTTTGTTACAATTTTCTTTCTTGGGCTCTACTCTTGTACACGGGCTATGCAGAAATCAGGTGACTTATCTTTCTAGATTCAGAGACCTAGATCAAGAGAAGCCACATCTGGACCTGAACTCGTTAATGACCTCATGCAGAGATTCTGGACTTTGAAGTAAAATAATGAATGGCTGTCTCTCTGTGTATCAGATGATTTTCTGATACATGTAAGAGGAGAGGAATTCTAGCACGTGTGACCTCTGCCCCCTCTCTTTCAGTGTTGTCTCCTTTGAGAAAATCATATACACTCATTCTTGCTCCCATACCCAGACAAGACCACATGGGTTTTCCTAAACAATTGAGAGTGAAAGTGACTGCATCACTTCTGAGATCATACTTGGATCATTGCCCTCTCTTCCCTTCCAAAGACCAACAATATTTCAACGAACATAATTCCATTGCTCTAAGGTGATAAAGAGATTTGATCAACACCGTGAATGTACAAAACTTCAGAGAGATTGGTGCTGTTATAGTTGGAAAACATAAACTATATCACTGCTCCTGATATTTTGAGAAACCCGGAAAAATACCAGGCAATCAGTTAGAAAAGATCATCTTCATGGATGGATGTTATTAAAAGTCTATGGCGAAGACCCATGGACTTTTCAATAAATGGTCTTGACCAACTAACTAAATATGTAGAATAAAGTTAAAGGTAAGTCCACAGTTCAAACCAAGCTGTTTAAAAACTTGAGAACTATTTGAACTTCTTGATAATCAGTTTGGGCAAAGAAAAGTCAGTGTAACAGAAGCTAAATATTCAGAA
Organism: Lepus europaeus; assembly: GCF_033115175.1. Classification (NCBI taxonomy): domain Eukaryota; kingdom Metazoa; phylum Chordata; class Mammalia; order Lagomorpha; family Leporidae; genus Lepus; species Lepus europaeus. The sequence goes on from NC_084838.1 coordinate 96,511,092, forward strand.
GCCACATATATAAAAGTCAAGAAATCTAGTGTATGAATATCCATACTTCTGACAAAGACACAAGGGTGGATGTTTTGTCTATCAGTCAAGTTGCCAATGGGGATACTCATGTCCCATATTGGAGTGCCAAGGTTCAAGTCCCCGCTCAGTTCCCAATTTCAGCTTCTTGCTAACGGGTAACCTAAGTAGCAATGGTTCAACTGGGTTGGTCTCCGTAAAGACTTGGATTTATTTCCTGGCTCCTGGCTTTGAGCTGACCCAGTCCTGGCCATTGTGGGCATTTGAGAGTACAGCAGAAAATGGGCCTCCCTTTGTCTCTGCCTCTCTTTACGTATCTCCCTGTCTTTACATATCTTCCTCTCTTTCCATATCTCCTTGTCTTTCTGCCTCTCAAATAAATAAATGAAAAATTCTAAAACTTCACAAAATAAAGTCAAGATAAATATACCAGTCACAAAACAATAAGCTTACCTTCTAAACAATAAGAATTACTACATTCATAAGAAAAATAAGAATCATCCCAATGCAAAAATGAACAGAGGATTGTACTTCATTCTTTGCTCTCCAATAATGCAAAGTCATCAAAAGTAAGAAAAGATGGGGGCCGGCACTGTGGTATAGCAGGTAAAGCTGCAGTCTGCAGCGCTGGCATCCCAAACGGGCACCAGTTCAAGTCCCAGCTGCTCCACTTCTCATTCAAGTCCCAGCTGCTCCACTTCCCATCCAGCTCTCTGCTAGGGCCTGGGAAAGCAGTGGAAGATGGCCCAAGTCCTTGGGCCCCTGCACCCATGTGGGAGACCCAGAAGAAGCTCCTGGCTCCTGGCTTTAGATCAGCGTAGCTCCAACCGTTGCAGCCAACTCGGGAGTGAACCAGCAGATGGAGGACCTCTCTCTCTGCCTCTCCTCCTCTCTCTGTGTAACTCTGACTTTCAAATAAATAAATAAATTCTTTTAAAAAAAAAGTAAGAAACGATGGTCAAACTGTGAAAAAGTGAGAAACAAATTAAAATTTTGGCAAGTTAAAAAATTATGTAAGGCCTTGTTTTGTGAACCAGCAGGCAAACATAATCATCCTATTTGTTCAATTCTCAAAACATAAACCACATCAAAGCAGTCTTCACGACTTCTACTGAAATTACTCTTTCAGAAACCACCATCAACTAGCACCCATCTCATTTCAACTGATTCTTAAATGGGTTTCCTGCTTCCAAACTTTCCCTACACAATAAGGGAAAATAAAACAGAGATTTCAGAGGTCAGAGATGGAATGACACAATTGCCAACTTGAGGGGCTTTGACACATGGACACTTTCCACTTCAGATGTTTGCTAAATTCTGCAGACTGACAGAGCAGGAGTTAAATTTGAAGCAAAATAATATAAGAAGTAGAATAAGATTTCACTTATTGGCATTTTGCTAAGGAACCTAGGCCCAAACAGGGAATAGGACTACATTAATATGAGATCTCAGATGCAAGCAGTGGAAATTGTGATATGTGGGCTGATACCAAGTGGTCTGACACACAAGTAACCACAGACCCCACTAGGAAGATGGAGTCTGAAATATATGTAAAAGTGAAATCTAAAAATTTTTAAATCTTGTGAAAATTAGAAATACATAGATCCAAAAAACTCAGTCTACAAAAGCTGTATAGTAAATATTAATGTCACCCCAAAGAATCTTTGCCATTTCCCAGCTCCTGGAGGGGTATATCTTACCCTGTGGAATGCCTCACCTGATCTGAATATTTTTATTTACTTCAAGGCATTTGGTCACTTGGACAGTCTATACTTAAACGTGATTTACAGTGGAGGTCTTCAGTTACATGGTATCAGCCCAATCCCTGAAATGTTTTACCTCCTATGTGGCAAGGGCAGTCACAGGGAAGCCAACCATTCCTATTTGACTAGACTCCAATAAAAACTGAAGAGAAGCTCAGATGAGTTTGGCTGTCACTTTCCTGTGGGTGATAGCCGTCGTTGTCTGGAAGAAACAGGCAATGTCCACGGGACACCACTGAGAGAAAACTCGAGGCTTCCGCTGGATGACTCATGGACTCAGCCCTGTGCAATTTACCCCTTGGCTAATTCTAGTGGGTCCTCTCATAGTAACAAGCTGTACTTGTGAGTATGAAGACTTTTCTGAGATCTTGGATTCCTTTGGGGAATTACTGAACTTAAGGGTAATCTTAGGGTCCTACAACAATATAGCTGGTCTCAGAAGCATCATGGCCTTGGGGATGCCTGAACTTCACACAGCAAAAGCACAACATGAAGTTAATTATGCCAATGCATACCACAATCCAATTGTCAAAAACAGAAAAAAATTCAAAATAAGGAAACAAACAAAAAACAGATAAAAAACTGTGTAAATACAAACTGACACCGGATATTGTAAATATGGGAGTAAAAATTTATTTCGCTCTTTTTTTCAAACTCTGTAAAAAATCCTCACCCAGGGACTTCCATTGTGGCATAGCAGGTAAAGCTACCACCTGTGATGCTGGCATTCCCTATGGGTGTAGGTTCATGTTCTGGATGCTCCAGTTCCAATCCAGTTCTTTGCTAATAACATGGTAAAATCAATGGAAGATGGCTCCCCCGCCACCCATGTGGGAAACCCAGATGAAGCTCCCAGCTTGTAGCTTTGGCTGGCCTAGTCCAGCCTGGCCATTGTGGTCATCTAGGGAGCAAACCAGCAGATGAAAGATCTCTCTCTCTGAATCTCTCCCTTTCTCTCTGTAACTCAAATAAATAAAATTTTAAAAAGTCATTGGCCAGCTGAAGCAAGAGCAACAATATAATGTGGAGATTAAAACACTTATAAATAAAATGTATGATAAGCATGGTATAGAAGCTGGGAAGAGATAAATGGAAGTATACTACTACGAAGTTCTTACATTACACTAGAAGATGCACCATAAATCAAAGATTAACACCGTGAACCACAAAACACACATTAGAAAAGCTACTGAGTTGGTCTTTGCAGCAGTGGTTAAAGACACCCAGATGTGCTATCACTGTGCCTAGGTTGGAGTTCTGGTTCTGCTTCTGACTTCGGCCTCCAGTTCATGGCATCCTGAGAAGCAACAGGTGATGGTTCAAGTATCTGGGTCCATGCCACCCCCATGGGAGACCTGGATTGAGTTCCGGTCTCCTCACTTCACCCTGGCCCACTCCTTGCTACCTCAGGCATTTAGGGGGAGAATCAGGACATGGAAGAACTCTGTCTCTAGGTAGCTTAGACTTCACAACCAATTAAGAGTTTATGGACCATACAAAAACAGGAAAATAGCATTCAGGAATTAACGGCGGCTAAGACTGCAGGTGGCTTATTCTTGTACTTTCTATCTCCAAAACTATAAGAAAATAAAACTTCTGTCATTTAAACCACATAACCTGTACTACTCTGATATGGATCTCTGACAAATAGATCACTTGATTGCAGGAATTTTTAAATTGATATGTAACAACTACATGGAATTTGTAGCAATTTCTCAAAGGTTTTACAATATGAATCTTTACTATACTTGATAGTACTGTACTGTTTTCCATATAATATGGGAAATATTCAAATATTTAATTAAGAGTAAACATAAAGCCAATTGTAGAGAGAATAAGGATCATAAATAGAACTATTCTATTGAAAATTTCCTGTCAATTGGGATTGTCTAAGAGTAACATTTTGAATGTAAAAAATATAAAATGATCATATTTGTTTTTGAAAACAGCTTCTGTTCCTTTATATGCACTACATGTAGGTTTTGGAACAAAAATGTTAATACAAAACAAAGAAACAGGATATGGCACCAGACAAGATTGAACCTAAGAGTAAGACAGATGTTTAGGAAAAATTACATTTCAGTGGTTTGGCTCAATGCTAGCTGGTAAAAATACTGTATATGAGTTTTAAAGAAGAATGAAAGATATGATTTTCATTTTGTATTTGTTGAACTTGAGGTATCTTTTAAAAAATATTTATTTTTATTTCCTTGTTTATTTAAAAGACTGAGAGACTGAAAGGGAGATCAAAGAAGAGACAGGTAGAAACACATTTTTTAGCCACTGACTCACTCCCCAAATAGCCACAACATCTAGGGCTGGGGCAGGATAAAGTCAGAAGCCTTGACCTTCATCTGGATCTTCTATGTGGGTGACAGGGACTTAATGATTTGAATCACCTTTGTTGCTTTCCCAGGCACATTAGCAGGAAGCAGCATTCGAAGCAGAGCAGTTGGGATTCAAACTAGTCCTCCAGTATGGAATGCTGGCTTTGTAAGCAAAAACTTAACTTTCTGTGCCACACACCAGTCCAATGTATCTTTTGGAAAGCTACAGAAACAATTCACCAGGGAGTAAGCTTATGGCCTAAATGCTGGGGATGAGGTCCAAGCTCGAAACAATTGGAGTATCAGACTATATAGAAGTCCAAATTAATCAAAGAAAACTGCAGAGTAGAATGAACTGAGAATCAGATGAAACAGCTGGGTGAGCCATGTTAGGAAGAAAGTAGAGAAATTCTGAGAGGGGGCTGGTGCTGTGGCATAGTGGGTAAAGCTGCCACCTGCAGTGCCAGCATCCCATATGGGCACCGGTTTGAGTCCTGGCTGCTTCACTTCCAATCCAGCTCTCTGCTATGGCCTGGGAAAACAGAAGAAGATGGCCCAAGTCCTCGGGCCCCTGCACCTGTGTGGGAGATGCAGAAGAAGCTCCTGGCTCCTGGCTTTGGATTGGCGCAGCTCCAGTTGTTGTGGAACCAGCAGATGGAAGACCTCTCTCTCTTTCTCTCAGCCTCTCTTTTTCTGTGTAACTTTGACTTTCAAATAAATAATAATAATAATAATAGAAGAAATTTTGAGAGAAGAAAGCATCAGTGAGATTATGATAACTACTAACAAAGAAGAATTTCCAAGTTAAGAACATGGGCAGTGATTTCAAACATGGCAAAGGATTCAACGAAGGCAAAGACTAGGGAATAGTCTTTAGAACTAATTATTAGTTACTAGTAAAATTTTGAAGAACTGGATTGAGTTGAATTGAATCAAGGCTACATCAAATGGGTTAAAGTGCAAATGAGCAATGGAAATATTTGCCCAAAAATATAACTGTGGGCCATCTGTGGTAAAATCCACAATTAGATTGGCTGAGGGAAATGCATGGAGAGTTATTTAAAGACCTGTTGCAGATTCTATCCTAGATCCATTTTTGGTTCTCTCCATGAATCAAATACAACCTTCCAAATGCTATCCAAGCTCACACTATTATAGCAAGTCTTCACTGCACGTAGGCATTAGAATAAAAATGTAAAGGCGCAGAAACAAAAGTAGCAATATTTGACACCAAATTAGGAAAAGGATTAAGTTACTGTTACCACTGCAGAGTTGCGAAGTGTTCATTTCCACAGTGGTAATAGGATACTGTCTGCTACATCAAAGTGACCAATAAATGTTTCAGACTAAATATCCCATGTGAATTTAGTACATTCTCTTCTTAAGGTCAACTTTAACCAGGTAACAAAATATGTCTTTGTGCTATGGTACAAGAAAAAACAATCAGCACTCATTTTTGATGGTTCTAAGGGCTTATAGCCAAGCAAATGTTATCTTGCCTATGTATGCTTCTCTGATAGTGAATAATCCATATTTTTCTTTTCCATTTTAATTAATGAACCATCAGTGTACAGTGTAAAACAAGTTGAGGAATAAACAAACAACTTACTGGTGATGTATCCATTATTTTCTTTGTTCTTGCAAGCAGGTAGAGGACTCTATAGAGTTATACCTAGAAAAGAAAATGAGTGGAGGGATCTGTGAGAGAAACAGTTTGGTTTGATCCTATGTTCTATTGCACAAAACAAAATCATAATTAAAATTAATAGAGGATAACAGACACATTAGCTGGATAAAATAATACCAAAAAGCCTCCCGGAGGGGAAATAGCTTTAGGTGCCTGAGAAGGGGCAGGAAACATCTCATCAAAAGAAAATACACAATTTTATCAATTGATAGTGAAAAAACATGAGTTATCATTTGCTTAATGGAAACTTGTTGCTGATTTTGTAAAAATTAATGTTAATGCTAAGAAATAATTAAAAAACTTTAATGGATGGTTGTTCAAATAAAATATAGTACACTACAGGAAGACACATTATGCCAATATATGTCTAAAACTTGCAATATAGAAAAAAGTTGATGGTATTAACTATTTTCCTGCTAATACAATTGTACTATAAATGGCCCATTTTTTGTGATTCCACTAGAACATGCCTTCTTTTTATAAACACCTAAATTTCAGAGAAAATATTCATATTGCAATCCAACATATTTTTCCAAAAATTATACAGGGAAAATGGACATAAGCTATAATACGCTTTTCTAGTAATTGTTCCAAATGACACACCTCCTTACATGTGTATTACTGAGGACCTCCACACAATGATGTTGAGTTCCTCCATTTCTCTGGCTTTACCCAATGGACATCAGTAAATGTAATGGAAACACAGTTTTTCAAAGTATTTGCAGAGGCTAGCACTGTGGCGTAGCAGGTGAAGCTGCCGCCAGCAGTGCTGGCACACCATATGGGCACCGGTTCAAGTCCCGGCTGTGCAGTTCCAATCTAGCTCTCTTCTACAGCCTGGAAAAGCAGTAGAAGATGGCCCAAGTCCTTGGGCCCTTGCACCCATATGGGAAACCCAGAAGAAGCTCCTGAATCCTGGCTTCAAAGTGGCACAGTTCTGGCCATTACGGCCATTTGGGGAGTAAACCAGGAGATGGAAGTCCTCTCTCTCTCTGTCTCTGCCTCTCTGTAACTCTGCCTTTCAAATAAATAAGTAAATCTTAACAACAACAACAACAGAGTATTTGCCTATTTGAGTTTGCTTTTTTTGGGATACTGACTTATCTTGTGAAGACGCCTTTTGGAGATTCAGGCCCTACCCAAGAGCCAGCACAAACCACTACACACATGAGTGAAGACATCTTCAAAGAACCCACTTCAATCTGGGCACCAGATCACTGAGCCCTCACTTGTGATCTCAGGCAACACTTGGAATGAACCTGTCCACACAGCTCATTCTATAATGCTGACTCACAATTACAAATAAAATGGCAATATTTTTAACTCAGGGAGCTTTTTTCATTTTGTTACACATAAAATGCTGATGCATACTGGTGAAAAGGGGAGAAAAGATTGGGTTATGTTCCAAATGCAATCAACAGAACTTCACAATCACACCTACAAGTTTTCACAAATGTGATAAATGCCAACCAGATGGCTGTCAGTAACGATGTTGGCATTAACAAAGGCCTTGTGAACACAGGAAGAAATTCTCTGGAGAGCCTAGGTTTCAAAGCTTTACTTATATGTGATCATTATATTCTATTCTACTTATATTTTAAGAAGGTAATTTGCCATACAAGTGTGATTCTAGGGGAATTTAGCTCATTAATTTGCTGTAGCATTAATGAGTTTCAAGAACAGAAAATCATATAAGTGGAAATGATTTTTCTACTGACATTAAATGAGAAAAAAATGTACTATAAATATTTTAGGCTCCACAGTAAGTCGTGAGGGGGAAATGATAGGCATATTCAAGGAAAATTCTTCTCAAAAGTAGATGAAAGTTTTTAACTAATTGTGGCAAAATAGAGAAAACCAGTCAGAAAATTAAGGTGCAAGTCACGTGACTACAGGCAACCCATTTCTCTCCTGAAGCACAATCTGTTTCATCTTTCTTAGGTGGAAATGCCATGGCAAATCCTTCCTGAGATACCAAGAACTATCAGAATAGAGGTAGCAGAAGTGTCTCTCTAGATACTAAATGAAGACTAGGTTTGAGACGGGTCCAATTCTACAAATAATGAGAGCTGAATGAAGTAACCTGACGGTGACAGGGATCCAGAGACACGGATTTTCAGATATTAGATGATTCCTCCATGCAGGCCACACCCTAAGACCCTCTAGTAATCTCCTAGGCCCCTGCCTACTCTTCTGAACCCACTAGCCTCTCTCCTCTAGAAGTTCCTGTAAAACTCGCAGTCCACTCAGTAGCTGACAGATTACAGACGATGCGGCATCACTCACATCTTGCTTACTCTGGGTAGCAGAATCACTAGGTATTTGGGCCATGCAGAGCTGGGATCTTCACTTTTCCAGGACACTGTGCCTCTGTCGGAAGCACTAGCGAGGTTCAGGGCAGGAATTTCTGGTAGAATTCCTGCTCAAGAAGCCCCCTTCTTCACACGGCCCAGGCTCGATTTTATTCCAAAGGAGAGGGAATCCGCAACATCCCCTGGCTCCCCCACCCCCACGGAACACAAGAAGGAAACCAGAACTTCCACTCGCTTGAAGAGCCACCATGAAGGCCCACAAATACCAACGGACACGGTGAGACTGCAAATGCGCCGCAGTAACGTCTCTGGGAAGTCCCGGGCATTCACTGGGATCGTTAACACGGTCACCTTACAGGCGAACAAGCCAGGGCTATACACGTCTGCGACAAGATCCCGCAGTGCCAGAGCCAGAGCCAGAACAAGGACACACACTCCACACATCCCGCTCACGCCATCTGTTCACCCACACCCAGCGCGGCCACCCTCGCGCCGCGCCTCAAAGCTTCCCCGCACTGGGAGCAACACTCCCTATTTCCTGGCAGTGTTTTGTCTCCTGAAAAAGCAACCGCTGAAAGCACAGCCTGAGTTGTGAACAGGCTGGAGAATTCCGACCCTAGGGACGGGTCCTGAGATCCAGCCCAGATCGGCCACACGCACCCGAAAAAGTCAGATTCCGCCCCTCCGAGATCCACCGGTGTTCCTGAACCCGATTACAACACCCATCCCACTTCCCCGGGTTCCCCAAGGCTCGCAGGGACCGTCCTTTGTCCTCACCAACCTTCAGGGACGGAGTCCAACGCCACCGCCTGCAGAAGAACACCCTGGACAGAGCCGAGCATCTGGAATTTCCCGGAGGAAGATGGCGGGGGTGGGCGGGGAGGCACATGCGCAGAAGGAATCTGGAAGTTTTCCCAGGGCCTCGCATTCGTGAAGTCGTCGGAGGGTGGGACTACATTTCCCACAAGCCCATGCGCCTCTTTGTTAGGAAACGGAGACCACGATCCCTCCGGCTCCGGGGTTGTCAGCCGTGCTGGCTGGAGACTAGCTGTGATATATCTGAACCGTTCTCTCCGATGTCACAACCGCTTGTAATTTTCACTCTTTAATCATTCCCACGTGGGCGCCGGTTTTGTGGGGGCAGTGCGTTAAGTTGCCACCCATGACGCTGGCATCCCCTACGAGAGCACCAGTTCCAGTCTTGGCTGCTCTACTTCCGAGCTGGCTTCCTGGTAGTGTACGTGGAAAGGCAGTGGAGGATGGGCTAAGTACCTGGACCCCTGCTGTCCACATGGGAGACCTGGCTGGAGTGCCAGGCTCCAGTGTTCAGGCTGGCCCAGCCCCAGCTGTTGTGGCCATTTGGGAAGTCAAACAGCAGATGGAAGACCTCTCTCTCTCTCTTTCAAATAAATAAATAGACCTTTGAAAAATAATTCTCACTTGGATAGATTCATGTTTGAAAGAATCATGCTTTGAATGGTGAAACTCAAATATGGTGAAGCATTTAATAATTGTCAGCTGCTTTATTTTTGTAGTTATCATAATTACATCGCAGTTCTAAGTCCCACATCCACTTCTACAGATGCTTACTACATGGAAAAATTACAATGATTGCTTTACTTTGAAATGGTTAAATAAGAAACTAATATTCCTATGGTAACTGCTAAACTTTCAAAGAGATGCTTTATCTCACCTGCTAAAATAGCGTGTGACCCACCCACGGGTCACATTCTACAATGTGAAAAATCTATTCTAGTGCAAATACTGAAATAAAATAGCTAGGTGAATGAATTCTGAAATGATTGTGTAAATGTAAAAGTGTCTCTGTCTGGTAATTACTTAACTATAAACTCCTGAAATTTATCTGTACACCAATCTGTCTACATTTCTGGAAAAATCTCTGCTTATTTTTCTTAGAACTAGGCCATAAGTATGTCATCTCTTTGCTGGTTTCTGCCACAAAACAGGCAAAGAGGTCAACACAAGTGTTTCACAGAGTCCTTGCTGCCCGATCAGCTCCTAACAAATGAGAGAACGTGGCCTTTGGTGGTGATGCGGTTAGGGTACTGGCTCTTAGTGGATGACTTATCCCTGGTTTTCTCTATGCCTAAGATATGGTTTGCCCTATTCAAATTCCTGTGTAATCTAATACCCTATAGTTTTCCCTCAGTGACCTTATTCTGCAAACCAAGGGATTTCAGTCTTGAATTTCCCATCACAGGTAGCACCAACAGGAGCAGCTGGGCACTGTACATATCACTCTCAGGGTCATATTCCTTGAAATATAAAATGACTTTTTCAGGGCTCAAATAAGTAGATAGGCTCCTTGGAGTAGTAATACCTCATGTCCTCTTCAGGAACAGATGCTTATATCTGGGGGCGTACACTTCTGCCTGCAGGAGCTGCTCTACTGGGACTGGAGGTGTGGATTCCATGGGGATTCCTAAGAACAGAGAAAGGGGAAGCCCACGCTCAGTGATTGTCAGCTGACCTTAAGTAACTGGCACCTTTGCTCTGGTCCTAGTCATACCTTATGTGTAATGATTGGAGTGCATGATTTTGAGAACCTAGTCAGTAACAGGAGTTCCATCACTTAGTTTGTACCAAATGCAAAAGAATGCATAATATAGTCCTTTAGTAAAGATATATTCACAAGGATTAGGATCTGAGGTTAGTCTTCTCCTACTTACCACCAATGAAAATATATAGTCATGTAACTGTGGTCTCTGATTATGTTTTCATTTATAGTAATTTAATTCAGTTAAATAATTCTTTTTAAAAGGTGAACAGGTAAGATTAATATAACCTTTCCTCACAATCTTTTGAGGGTCTACAACATAAGTCAAGCCTTATTATTAGTCCAGTTTTAAATTCATATCTATACATAACTATAGAGTATATCATATACAAAGGAAGTCAGCTTTTACATGGATTTGAATTTGGAATATTACTGTATAAACTATTGCATATGAAATTTGAAATAATTCAATAATTAAGACTTTGTAAATTATCAGGAATAATATAACTTCCTCAAGCAGTTTTATTGAGTTAAGACTATTATTCACTTATCATGCAATTCATCCATTAAAAGTACAGAATTCAATGGTTTTCACAGAGATGTGCAAGCATAATCGACTTTAGAATATTTTTATCACCTCAAAAAAAAAAAAACTGCATGGGTTGGCACTGTGGCACAGTTTGTTAAACCTCTGCTTGTGACACTGTCATTCCATATTGGAGTGCTGGTGTGAGTCCCAGCTGCTCCTCCTGATTTAACTCCCGGCTGGCATGCGTGGGAAAGCAGTGGAAGATGCCTCAAGTACTTGGGCCCCTGCAACCCACATGGAAGACCAGAATGAACTTGCTGCCTCCTGGCTTCAGCCTGGCCCAGACCTGGCTGTTGTGGAAGTTTGGAGAGTGAACCAATAGATCTCTCCCCTCCCCCCACCTTCACTCTCTCTCCCTCTCTCTCTCTCCCTTTCTCTCCCTCATTCTATCACTCTGCCTTTAAAATAGATAAATCTTTTTTTTAAAAACAACTCAATAAGCTTTAGTTATTTCTTCACTATTTCCCATCCCTCCAAACCTAAGCAAACACAGTGTGCAGTTTCTATAGCTATTTCTACTGTGTACATTAGATATAATTAATGGTGAGATCCAAGTGTTCTCGCGCTTAATTCCGAGATCCCATCACTCAAGTGGTCTTACCTACCTCTCAGCTGTACTCACCCAGAACATAGTCCTGGCAATAGGAAACTAGGAGCGGGAGGAGAAATAATGCTGTCCAACCCCTCAGAAGGCTTTAGAGCACTAATTGACAGCTTCGAGGAGAGGAAACCCTGTGTATTTAGCTGCACTTGTCTGGAGTTGATTTCCTGTTCCACTGAGGAAGGAAAAGGGAGGGAGGGAACAGGTCTGGGTTGAAACGCCATGAGTCTCCATGCTATTATTCAATCTTAGCAGAATTTCAATAATAAATATATCTCATTGCTATATATCATTTTAAATATTTAAAAACTATTTTTTTAAAAAAACTTTTTAAGGAATACAAAATTCATGTATTTCATATATACAGATTTAGGTACATAGTGATTCTTCCCACCCTATTCCGAATTATTTTTAAAAATATTTTTATGATCTGAAAGGCAGAGAGACAGAGATCTCCCATCTTCTTGTTCAGTGCCCAGTCGCTCACAGTATCTTGGGCTAGGCCAGGAGGAAGCAAGAAGTCTGGAACTCCAGCCAGGTCTCCCATGTGGATGATAGCATGCAAATACTCAGGCTATTACCTGTCATTTCCCAGGCTGTGCATTAGCAGGAAGCTGAAATCAGAATCAGAGCTAGCACCTGAACCCAGGCACTCTGATAAGAAACAGGAGCATCCGAAGTGGCATCTTAACAACTGAACCAAATACCCACATCTCCAGTTTCCAAAGATTTGAAATGATTGCTCTGTTTTTTTTTTTTTTTTTTTTTTTTTTTTTGACAGGCAGAGTGGACAGTGAGAGAGAGAGAGACAGAGAGAAAGGTCTTCCTTTGCCGTTGGTTCACCCTCCAATGGCCGCCGCGGTAGGCGCGCTGCGGCCGGCGCACCGCGCTGATCCGTTGGCAGGAGCCAGGTGCTTCTCCTGGTCTCCCATGGGGTGCAGGGCCCAAGGACTTGGGCCATCCTCCACTGCACTCCCTGGCCACAGCAGAGAGCTGGCCTGGAAGAGGGGCAACCGGGACAGGATCGGTGCCCCAACCGGGACTAGAACCCGGTGTGCCGGCGCCGCAAGGCGGAGGATTAGCCTAGTGAGCCACGGCGCCGGCCGATTGCTCTGTTTTTACATACTACCGAATGAGGGTCCATACAGCTACTCTCACTGTCAGGCAGAAGGCTCCTGAGGAGTCATGCATAACTACTGGTTGCCTATAATGGCCACAAGGTAATAACACATTAACTAGCAAAAAGAATTAAAACTTAACCAGTTGTCAATATCATGTGAATGAGTTACATGATTATTTTTGTGCTTTGGAGGTTTTGCGAGCGATTTTACAGCACCTTTTCCTACCTGGTTTTAGAGAGATTAAATTGTGTCTGATAGAAATAGTAATCAGGCTGTATGGCTTGAATCAATATTACTCCTCCCCACCCCCGTTAGAAACATTTTTAGTTTAAGGAAACTAGCTAACCAGCTGAGCAATTCTGAGAGGCATTATTATCTGGTCTGACCACTCCAGGCACTAAATTCCTGGATGAAACATTCATTGTATACCTAGGTCATTTGGTTATTGATGACAATGCCTGAGAAGGTAATGAAATAATTAATTGAAATGCAAAGAAGCCAACAGTCCAATGTCATAGAACAGTTGAGTTGAACAACTAATACTCTTGTTCTGATTCTAGGCTTATCAAAGTCCTAACAAATTGTTTTCCATACAGTTCACTTATAGGGTAGGGTGATAGGAAAGCTGGCATCTGCTTTATCCCACACTGCATTCATTCTTTATAAGTGACCTAGTGGCCTGAGAGCTTACTAACTTCATCTCTTGTGAGCTAGATCAGGGTGAGTCAGCCTCCCTGGTCCAGCCAACCCTGGACAGTGACAAGAATGACTTGTGGGTGTAAGCTGGTGGACTGTGTCCTAGACATTGGTAAATCAAAGCCAGCACCACTTGAATGATTAATCAGCTGTCCCTTCCCCCAGAAGACAGCCAGATGTGACTGCTCACTTCTGTTTAAAACATTTATGCCAACACCTGAGTTCTCAGAAGAATAGCATTTCCCATCAAATCACTTCAACAAGATTGTGTGACTCAATCAGCTACTTGCGTAAGAAGACAACAGCTTTACACAAATTCTCTACAAAGTTATATTAAAAGGAAAGGGGAAGAAATTTTAATCAAATTATACCACACGATTGGCATAACTGTTTCAAGTAGACACAACCATCGTGTAGACTTAACTACTGAATCTGAATATTATTCCGTTTATGAAATAAACAGAATAATAGTTACCTAAATTAGTCATGGAGAAATGGAGAAATATGTTGTCACTTGATTTTACTGTTACCAGGCAGTCTAGAGGGCTTTGCAAGTAGGGCTCAGTGCTGGTGTTCTGGAATCTTCTCCAAGGTGCTCTGGCCACAAAGAAGCGACTTCTGCTTCATGGCCTAGTTTCTAATGGTCCATTTTCCAGTACTTGTGTAATTTCATTCACCATCCCCCTCCCTGTGTGTTTCATGCCCAGTATAGCTCAGGATCTGGCTCTGTTGCCAGATTCTTAGCCTCTTTGAGACTCTGATCTTGACATGAATGTAGCAATTTTCAGGACCATAGCTGTTAATCCTGGGGGTGCATTTCCCAATCAGCTGATTCCTAGGCGGCATCAGTACATTGACTGTCTCACAAAGACTCTGAGCTCTGGCTGTTTCTCCAAGAATAGCCTCAACTTAGAAATTAAGAGATCCGGGGCCTGTGCTGTGACTCAATTGGTTAATCCTCCACCTGAGGTGCCGGCATCCCACATGGGTGCCGGGTTCTAGTCCTGATTGCTCCTCTTCCAGTCCAGCTCTCTGCTGTGGCCCGGGAAGGCAGTGGGGGATGGCCCAAGTGCTTGGGCCCCTACACCCGCATGGGAGACCAGGAGGAAGCACCTGACTCCTGGCTTTGGATTGGCACAGCTCCAGCCGTGGCGGCCATTTTGGGGGTGAATCAATGGAAGGAAGACCTTTCTCTCTGTCTCTCTCTTTCACTGTCTAACTCTATCTGTCAAATAAAAAAGAATTAAGAGATCCAAGTGGATATCTGCAGTGTCCCTCCAAAACACAAGTTTTTTCTGCATCCTGAACATGATTAATTTTTCTCCTTTTCTCACAAACATTCTCACAGCCTGGCCCTTCTCAAATCCTGTAGGCATGAGGATCATCACCCACTTCTGTTTGGCTTGTTCTCCTCCCATATAGATGATGCAAGGAGTTGTAATGATGGAACCAGGACTACTATATCCCCACAACATAGAGCACATCACCAAAGTGGCCACGTTGATGGTTTCCAGGCTGGAGCTGCCACAGGAGTGGCAATGCTGCATCTTGGTGTCTGGCTTGTTCCCCTGGCCTTCAGAGCACTCACAGATATCTATGAAGTTCTTGGAGTTCATGAATATCTATGAAGTTCAAGGAACATCTGTGATGTTCCTTATTGATGCCCTTGGAAGCTTGATTCAATGTCAACTCCATGATGTATTCCTGAGGGTGACTGAAATCCCCAAATATCTTCTTGAATAGCTCCCAGGTCAACAGTGAGGACAACCTTCCAGTAGCTCTACCCAGAGCTGGCAGTCACAGGATCAAAGCCAGTGGGGCCACAGTCATCATGCTCTTTCCTCTTTACTTCATCACTCAACACTTCAAAGGCTTCTGTCACTTGAGAGAACTTCTCATTGGCTTTGGAAATCACCCTATTTGTGTCTGAGTGTTGTTGATAGGGGATGAGGCAGGTAGCTACATTAGGGCCACGAACAGAAAGCCACACCTCCTCTGCCCTAAGGAATCCTATCCACCCATCAGTCAAATAACACCTTTTTCCAGGATGGATCTTCTCTCGCCTGGAACCTGGGGGCAGTACCGCATAACCACTCCCCTTTTCAAAGCCATAAGAGGCCAGAAACAGGGAGCGGCTTGCCTTTGCCCTTGTCCTGTGAGACAGTGTGCTGAGGCACCATTTCTGTAGCTCCTACCCCTGTCCTTTTCCCTTCCTGGACACTCTAGTTCTTGACAATGCCCAGGTGTGTGCATGTTTTCCTCATTTTTCAAATAAACTATCACTTTGTGTACTGCCTTTGTGCCTGTACTTAGAATGCTTCTCTAGGTAAAAGGCCAGGACCTGGAATAGGATTTTAGACCTCACATTGCCCACAATAGCATTTCTTGGCAAGCTGATAATAGGCTTTCTTGGTATCTTTCTGGCTGGCATTTGGAGGCTATCCTAACATCTGGTAATAATCTTCTTTGGCCAAAGGAGTGCTCATGTGGAAAGAAGCATAAAAGGGTAACTTCTTGCTCCTGTGAGTCTGACGTGGAGCCCAGGGGCTGTGAAGGCAGGGCTCAAAGGCAGCAATATTCAGTTTCAAGGCACAAAGACCTGCATGGGAGGGTGAGCCCTTGAGGACCCCAATGCCACCAGCAATCAATGTGTGGTACAATGAGGGGCTCTCTTGGCTCAGGGATCAGCATAACCAAATGTTAAACATGCATCCTCTACTTTCAGATCTGTTCACTTGGTTGTATACTGTGTTACCTTCTGATATAACTTTTTCTAGAGTTATGAATGAAAATGGAAAGTAAGGTATCTAAACAATGGCTGCTAGAATTACAAATTGTAAAGCAAGGATTATTCTGTGGCTTATCTCTCTGTTTCTCTGGGCATTTAGGAAACTCAGAATAACAGGGGATAGAAAATTCCAAAGCTAATTAAACCAACACAGTGGGTGTTTTACTTTGAAACAAAAATGGACTCCTTGCCAGATAAAACTCGACTTGCTCTTGGTTACCAGTGTGAACCCAATTGGAACATTTGATTCTAGGCTTACAGTTCTGCCTAGAAAGTCATTTCTGGCTGCTGAGATTGATCTGATTTACTTTAATGTAAAAAATGTTTATTGGGTAACTACTTAAAAGGCAACAAAGCTCACAAGATGTTACCCTCCCCCACTTCCTCCCCTTTTGTTGAGACCCTGGGTGCAGGAACCAAGCTCAATCTCCCTCAGACTCCCTGCAAAACAGATAAGCTGCAGGGGGCAGCTTTTGAAACCCGGGTAAGAGAAAAGTTCCCAGCAGCTTCTAAAAGCCCCCTACTCCCTACTTCCTGCCAGCTGCATGCCCCCCACTCCCACCAGCTGGGGCAGATTCCCTCTTCAGCCCAGCATTATAGGCACTCTGTAATAAATCAACCCATTTCTGTTGAGGTCGGTCTCCTCTCCTTCTTCTGTCTCCTTTTTGGGGCCAGAACCCGAGCTATTCCAAACCTAACACTACTAAATGATGAACATTTCCTTAAGGAGCTTACAGAAAGGGCTTGACCCCCATACAAATAAATAGGCAGCTACAACACTCATATAACGTAATAAATATCATTAAATCTTAGTGCTGCCAATGTGAAACCAGAGAAATAGCAAGAGAAATAGCAGCATGGCTTTGTGAGGATTTATTCTTTTTTTTTTTTTTTTTATAAACTGTTAAACCGGGGGGAGGGGAAAAAGCATCCTAGTAGACAAAGCAAGTGTTTGTCTTCAGGTAGTGGGATTATATTTTCCTTTATAATCATCTGCACTTTTTGGCTTTTCTAAAGTGATTATGGGACCATCATTTGGTGCAGTGGTCCTGTTTCCTAGAATAACGGCAGGATTCAAGTGCCTGCAAAGGGATCAGCCAGTATGTGGCTTCCACAGAGTGCCAGCCCTCTGTCATCCAGACTATAATGAAAACAGCTGCGGTGCAGAGCATCAGACTGGCACCCGCCCCACTGTGACCCTATTGTCAGCATAATTGGAGGTGCTGGAGCCATCAGATCGACCCCAGGAACATGGTGGAGGACAGAGCAAAGAACCCATGGAAGGCAGAGTAGGGTCGGGGCGCCCTCCTGGTCCACACCGCAGGAAGAGGACTTGGAAAAGGAATACGGACAGGTGCCACGGACGACCTGCCTGCAGGCCAGCTGCGCCCTTCGCGGACACTTGCGCTCAGGACATCCAGGCACAGCACTTGGGTGAAAAAATTGAAAAATCCGGCAGGTGCTTCCCACAACCTGACCCTATGAGGTCCCTCCCCACCTCTCAGAAGGCAGCTTAAGTTGTTCGGTTCCCACCTGCAGAGAGACTTGGGGGAAAAAAACACAGCCGGCCCACAGGGCGAGTTCTCATTGCCATCTCCAGCCCTCTCCGTGCTGCCCTGAAGCTCATCACCACTGGTGACTCGGAGAAGTGGCAGGAGTCACGGCAGCCCAGTGGCTGTACGCTGCAGGACAGCCAGCTCTTCTGTGGTCCATCTGCGCTGGATCCAAAGGGCGCAGGGTTGGGCTGCCGGGCCTGCGGGAGCGACACGCAACTCGGCCGGGGTAGCATGCTCCCTGCACGCCTGCTCACCCTTGGGTCCAATCTCCAGGGAAGAAACCACCCACCCACCTTCCGGCAGAGCAAGGTAGGGTGTTGCTGGCACACGTCAGGCCTCCCTTGGCCACCGCCATGTAAAGGCCACCACAGGGTGGAGTCCAGCACCCAGGGCGACAGGGGCCCACCGCCAGCCCCAGCCGTCAGACCCGTTCTGCCTCTGGCCTCGAAGGTGTCCACGCAGGCGTTGCGCATACACACAGCGACAGCTGGTGGCAAGAAAGGACCTTGATTCTGCAGGAGCAGAATCACAGACGTCCACTACTCGGGGCTGGCTCCATGCATTCTCTGGAGTCCCTCAGATGGCATCCCTAGAGCCTGTGTTTGGTTCTGGGGAGGGAGATGGGGGCAGCGGTTTCGGTTCCGTTGGGCCCTTGGTTTTTGCAGGAGATAGTACAGGAGGACAAAGAAGCACATGCAAAGAAGCCAGCTTTTCCGTGGACGTGCAAAACACAATCAGAAGCAAAGATCATGACACACACATGCATCAGACGGCACACCTGCAAAAGGTCATGGGGTTGGTGTCTGACACTGCGGAGGTCATGGAGAAACCCATGTGGTCCTTGTCGGGTGGCATTCACTCTGGAAAAGAGTGGAGTCTTTTCCAAAGGACAGCAAACAAATGCAGAAGCACTAAGTACAATTTCCACTCAGTGACTCAAACCAGCTGGCATTGATTCCAGGGAAGCCAACACTTAGAAGCAGCTAAAGGTTGCTCCAGCATGTCTGGGAGGTTCCAAACTTGCTGGGCCTCCTAAATAGATTCCCCTCTCGGGGCCTGTGCAGTGGCACAGTGTGTTAAAGCCTCAGTCTGCACTGCAGGCATCCCATATGGGTGCCGGTTCTAGTCCCAGCTGCTCCACTTCCCATCCAGCTCTCTGCTATGGCCTGGGAAAGCAGCAGGGGATGGTCCAAGGTCTTGGGAGCCCTGCACCCATGTTAGAGACCTGGAGGAAGCTCCTGGCTTCTGGCTTTGGTTTGGTCCAGCCCTGGCCCAGCCTGGCTGTTGTGGCCATTTGGGAGTAAACCAGTGGATGGGAGATTTCTCTTTCTCTAGGTCTCTCACTTTCTCTCTCTCTGAAATGCTGCCTTTCAAATAAACAAATCAATCTTAAAAAAAAAAAAAGAATGAACATTATGGGGGCTGACACTGTGGGTCAGAGGGTTAAACTGCAGTGCTCACATCCCATATGTGTCCAGGCTGCTCCACTTACAATTTAGCTCCCTGCTAATGTGCCTGGGAAAGCAGCAGAGGATGGGCTGACTCGTTGAATCTATGTACCCATGTGGAAGACCCAGCTGAAGCTTCTGTCTCCTGGCTTTGGCCTGCCATAGCCTTGGCCAAAGTGAACCAGCAGATGAAAGATCTCTTTCTCTCTGTGTGTAGGTGTGTGCCCTGCTTCTCCCTCTGTGTAACTCTGCCTTTCAAAAAAAAAAAGAATCTCAAAAAAATAAATAAATAAAAGAAGAAAGAAAGAAAAAAGAAGAACCCAGCAGGGCCAGCGCCATGGCTCACTAGCCTAATCCTCCACCTGTGGCACCGGCACCCCGGGTTCTAGTCCTGGTTGGGGCGCCAGATTCTGTCCCGGTTGCTCCTCTTCCAGGCCAGCTCTCTGCTGTGGCCCTGGAGTGCAGTGGAGGATGGCCCAAGTGCTTGGGTCCCTGCACCCGCATGGGAGACGAGGAGGAAGTACCCAGCTCCTGGCTTTGGATCGGTGCAATGCCAGCAATGGCAGCCATTAGGGGAGTGAACCAACGGAAGGAAGACCTTTCTCTCTGCCTCTCTCACTGTCTATAACTCTACCTATCAAAAAAAAAAAAAAAAAAAAAGGCCGGCGCCGAGGCTCACTAGGCTAATCCTCCGCCTGCAGCGCTGGCACCTTTCTCTCTGTCTCTCTCTCTCTTACTGTCTAACTCTGCTTGAAAAAAAAAAAAAAAAGAAAGAAAGAAAAGAAAAGAAAAGAAAAACCCAGCAGATCTGTCTCTGCCTCTCCCTCTCTGTAACTCTGTCTTTCAAATAAATAAATCTTAAAAAAAAAAAAAGGGCCATGTGTGCTGTAGTGAGTAAAACTGTTGCCTGCAACGCTGGCATCCCATATGGACATTGGTTATGGTATGGGCTAGGTTAGCCTCAAATTTCTATTTCAGGTTCTTGCCTTTTGCTTAGAGAAGAATTCTAAGTACAGGCTTAAACATGATGTGCAGTGTGATAAGGTTTATTTAGAAAGCAAGAAGAATATACAGGCACATGAGGGATTTATTAAGGGAGAGTGGACCAGGAAGGGGAAAGTGGGACCTGCATACCAGTCTTTCCAGGGGTCCACCAGGAGAGAGAGAGGGAGCAAGCCTGAGCGCAAAAAAGAGAGCCCCCTCCCCTTCCCCAGGCATCTTACTCACTGCCAAAAGGGGAGTGGTTACATAGTCTGATTGACAGGTGGGTGGATACAGGTAGGATTACACGGGGCAGGGGAGGTTTGGTCTCCAGCTCATGAACTATCTATCTGATGTTACTCCTGTTCTTAATCCTGCTCAGTACAAAAACGTCAAAGAGCTTCCTCAGCACCTTATTGTGGGGTGTTATATATAGATTTTAATATTAGGTATGAAAAAACCAAGTATCATTCCTAGTTAGAATTTCCCTTTTGAAATGGGGGCCCTCTCTGGAGAATGTGGTTCTAGCAGTCTTTTTTCACAGTGATTATCATGCAATTGTGTGTCAGAACTCTTCGTTTATAACCTCTTAGCCTCGTCTAATTTGGTTTAGGGTTGACAACAGTGACTCCATCTTAATTTTTAAAAAAGATGATTTATTTGCAAGGCAGAGTTACAGAGAGAGAAGGAGCGACAGATTTTCCATCTGCTGGTTCACTTGCCAAATGGCTGTAATGGCCAGGGTTGGGCTAGGCTGAAGCCAGGAGCCAGGTGTCAGGAGCTTCATCCAAGTCTCTCAAATGGGTGGCAGGAACCCAAGGACTCAGACCATCTTCTGCTGCCTTCCCAACTACATTAGCATGGAGCTGAGCTGAAGCAGAGCAGCTGGGACTCAAACTGGTGCCCATATGGGATGCTGGCATCAAAGGCAGAGCTTAATCCACTGCATCACAATGCCAGCCCCTCCATCTTGATTTTTATTCTTTGTGCTGAAGATCTTTTTCCGTAAAAAAAAGCCGATCAATCATGTTCCATTTGTCCCTCCCCAAGCAGGACTTGACCTGGTTGTTGACCTAGTGCTGATATGAGATAAATGGGGTCTAGAATCCTATTCCAGGTCCTTGCCTTCTACTTCAGAAACATTTTAAGTACAAGCATATATATGTTGAACAAAGTGATGCAATTTATTTAAAATACAAGAAAGCAAACACACACACACACACACAGTCATATTTGAGTAGTGGATTGGGTCAGAGAGAAAAGTGGGGAAAGGGAAGCAGAAAAAGAGGCACCCTTAACACCTTCTCTCACCCTTATTTCCTACAAAAGAGAGCGAGAACTTCCAGCACCTCCTCTTTTAAGACAATTGGTCACCCAGGAGGATTATGACACATCCTTAAAATCCCGTGTGGAGACTAACATACACAGTTACGTGATGATCCTTCCGGAGGTCTTGGATGAAGATAACACATCTTTCTGACAGACAAATAGGATACAGTTACATGGGGCAAGGACTTGTGCTTTGTGACCTCCAGCTCAGCTAGCTACCTTACCCCATACCAATATCATGCTGGCAGAGAAGTATTTGACTTCCAGAAGTCAGTGTCAAAAACCATTTCATCCCCATTTGAGCAACAAATAGGTTTTAGGACCTGTCCTTAGGCTAGCTTTACCTAGATGGAGTCCATTGTTAAACTTAGCTTTATGTGTTCATAAAGTTATCACCCCAAAATGCCAGAACAGCCTTATCTTGCTGGGAATTGTCCTCCTCTAAATTCTTAAAGGCAATAGGAAAAAGCTAAAAAATGAAAATTATATAATAACCATCAACAATATTCAATAGGAAGATGTGATTATATTAAATGTATATGCACCCAATGTCAGGGCTCTAACAGGAGACAGACTCCAATACAATAATAATGGGGGACTTCAACACCCTACTTCCATCAATGGACAGCTAAATTAGACAAAACATCAAAAAAGAAATGACAGAGCTAATCTACACTATGGACCAAAGTATCTAATTGATACCTAGAGAGTTAGGTTGCACCTTACCCCAGTTAGAATGGCTCTCATACAGAAATCAACAAACAACAAATGCTGGCAAGAATGTGGGGGAAAAGTTACCCGCGTCTACTGTTGGTTGGAATGTAAATTAGAACAGTATAGAGATAAGAAATGGAATCAACCCAGATGTCCATCAGCTGATAACACGATAAAGAAAATCTCTATATACACTATGGAATATTACTCAGCTATAAAAGAATGAAATCCCGTCTTTTGCAACAAAATGGATGCAAACGGAAATCATTATACTTGGTGAGGTACGCCAGTCCCCAAAAGACAAATACCATATGTTTTCCCCGATCTGTGATAACTAATTGAGTACAAAAAATTTTAATGTATATGAGCATAACTGACATTTTGAGATTTGATTATTGTTTACAGCCCTGTGTCTACTGTTGAGGAACAATGTATTTTTTCGTCTTACTCTTTGTTGAATTATTTACTTCGTGGAGGGTTAAACTCATGATTATAAAATAAACTGAAAGTATATCATTGTAAAAATTAAAAGAAAAAATAAAGAAAGGAAGGAGGAGGGAGGGTGGGAAGTATCACTATGCTCCTAAATCTGTATATATGAAATACATGAAATTGGTTCACCTTGTATAAATAAAACAATTTTTAAAAAAGAACATAACAAATCATTTGCTTGTTATAAACAATAAATGGGGTTGCAATCTAATAGCAGATATATTATAATTGATTATTCATGTAAATGCAGTAGGGAAGATTGATTAAACACATAGCAACCAGAGTCAGAAAACAAAGTTAGCAAGCCTAAAAACAATAAACAGTTACAATTTAACAACAGGTATTTTATAGTTTGTTGATTTATTATTTGCACTAAGTACATATAATCTCAGATTGAGAAACTCTCTAGGAGTTGGCACTGCGGCGTAGAGGGTAAAGCTGGCGTGCCAATATCCCATATGGTTGCTGGTTCGAGTCCCGGCTGCTCCACTTCCAATGCAGCCCTCTGCTGATGTGCCTGGGAAAGCACTAGAAGATGGCCCAAGAGCTTGGGCCCCTGCACTCGCATGAAAGACCTAGAAAAAGCTCCTAGCTCCTGGCTTTGGATCACCCTAGCTCCGGCTGTTGTGGCCATTTGGGGAGTGAACCTGTGGATGGAAGATTCTCTCTCTTTGGCTCTGCCTCTCTGTAACTCTGTCTTCCAAATAAATAAATACTTTTTTTTAAAAAGAAACGCTCCAAGTTAAAAATCCAGCCCAAAGCAGACTTCGGCTTTTTAATATATATAATAGAAAGCTTTTATTTAATAAACATAAATTTCATAAGTACAACTTTGCATTATAGTGGTTCTTCACCCCATACCTGCCCTCCCACCCCCAAACCATCCCACCTCCTACTCCCTCTGCCATCCCATTCTTCATTAAGATTCATTTTTAATTATCTTTATATACAGAAGATCAACTCTATACTAAGATTTCAACAGTTTACACCCACACAGACACACAAAGTATAAAGCACTGCTTGAAGACTAGTTTTACCATTAGTTCTCAGAGTATAACACATTAAAGACAGAGGTCCTACACGGGGAGTAAGTGCATAGTGACTCCTGCTGTTAATTTAACAATCAACACTCTTATTTATGACATCAGTGATCACCCAAGGCTCTTGTCATGAGCTGCCAAGGCTATGGAAGCCTCTTGAGTCCACAAACTCTGACATTATTCAAACTGGGCCACAATCAAAGTGGAAGTTCTCTCCTCCCTTCAGAGAAAAAGCACCTCCTTCTTTGATGGTCCCTTCTTTCCACTGGGATCTCACTCACAGAGATCTTTCATGTAGGTCATTTTTTTGCCACAATATCTTGGCTTTCCATGCCTGAAATGCTCTCACAAGTGTTTTAGCCAGATCCAAATGCCTTAAGGGCTGATTCTGAGGCCAGAGTGCTGTTTAGGGCATTTGTCATTCTATGAGTTTGCTGTGTGTCCTGCTTCCCATGTTGGATCCTTCTCTCCTTTTTAATTCTATCAGTTATTATTAGCTGACACTTGGTCTTATTTATGTGATCCCTTTGACACTTAATCCTATCTTTATGATCAGTTGTGAACTTAAACTGATCACTTTAACTAGTCAGATGGCATTGGTACCTGCCGACTTAATGGGATTTGGAGTCACACGGCAGGTTTTTAGCTTTACCCTTAGGGGTAGGCTTTTTAAACTATAGTGCAAGGCTGGCGCCGTGGCTCACTAGGCTAATCCGGGTTCTAGTCCTGGTTGGGGCGCTGGATTCTGTCCCGTCCGCTCCTCTTCCAGTCCAGCTCTCTGCTGTGGCCTGGGAAGGCAGTGGAGGATGGCCCAAGTGCTTGGGCCCTGCACCCGCATGGGAGACCAGAAAGAAGCACCTGGTTCCTGGCTTCGGATCGGGGTAGTTCCGGCCGTGGCGGCCATTTGGGGGGTGAACCAACGGAAGGAAGACCTTTCTCCTCTCTCTCTCACTGTCTAACTCTGTCTGTCAAAAAACAAAACAAAACAAAACAAAACAAAACAAAACAAAACCAAAAGCAAGACCTTTTGAAGTTTCAGGACCTACTGAGAAGTGACAACTCCATTCACTTATTGAAAGGCTAGGAGTTCTTGTAGTTGTTCTGTGCATAATTTTAGATATGTCGATGATTCCAACTATATCCTTTAAGGAAGAGAACAGATTCTTAATGAACTTATGCAAATAATCATGTTGCCACCAAAAAAAAAAAAAAAAAAAAACCCAAAGTCTTCAGCAAAGTTTTTGCATTTTAAAGGAATTAAGTAGGGGTAGAGGGAAGGGAAATACTTCCATCTGTTTATAAACTGTAGCAAAGCACTCTAAATAATTGAAATCATAGTAAGGTCTTCCTCAGACTAGATGAAGCATTTCAATATAGAATCAATGATACTTTAAAGAAAATACAGCTACAAATTTCATTAATTCATTCAATCTCATTTAAGTGGTTCTTGTTGAATCTCTATTAACAGTTCTATGGATTTTTTTTTTTTTGGCAGTTTCTTTTCTTTCCTCAAATTTCTGGAACTTCTTATCTAAATTAGCCAGAAACTGATAATCAGGAACTTCTGTTAGAGACTTATTCTCTATCAATCTGATTGCAAGTGTTTTTAGAGAATACAAAACTGTAGATGACAAAAGACTTTAAATATCCATAGTTAAAATTATAAAGTCGAGGTACCAATACTGTGGCAAAGCTGGTACAGCTGCAGCATGTAGTGCCAGCATCCCATAGGGGTGCCGGTTCAAGTCCTGGCTACTCCACTTCCAATCTAGCTCTCTGCTATGGCCTGGAAAAGCAGTGGAGGATGGCCCAAGTCCTTGGGTCTCTGCACCTACCTGGGAGTCCCAGAAGAAACTCCAGACTCCTGGCTTTGGATCGGCTCAGCTCTGGCCAATGTGGCTATTTGGGGAGTGAACCAGAGGATGGAAGAACTCTCTCTCTCTCTGCCTCTGCCTCTCTGTAACTCTGCCTTTCAAATAAATAAATAAATCTTTTAGAAATATTGTAAAAGTAATTAATTGACAAGTGGAGCATTTTAGGAAGCATTTGAAGGATTTTACAAACTTCTGTCACTTTTAGGTCTCTGGGCCTGTTTTCCATCAAGATACCCATTATCACTGGTAACATAACATGAGGACCATCAGACTTTTATAACATTTGCATAATTTCTAGAACATTTACATCAATAACATCTTTACTGTATTATTCAATTTACATTTTAAAATGACCCTTTAAAAATCTTCAAATTAAGACAAAATTTTCTAAATAAAAGAACAACTAGAATTCCAACCTTAGTTACTTCCAAGCAGTCTTGAATTACGGACATTTTATGGAAACATATGTTAGTAAAATGGCACAGTATTATCTATGGTGGGATCCACACCATGGACACCATCCTAGGCTCTAGCCCCTGCTAGAGCAGGGTGACCTGGAAGCCAGGTGACCCCATGGCTTAACCACGGGTATCAACTTCACCACCACCCTAATGGGATTCGCTGCACCTACTTCCCTGCCCACCCCCTGGCAAAGATTTAAGAGGACCTGTTTCTGAACATGTGGTTCTCGCGCTCTCTGTCTCTTGAGCTCTATCGCTTATGCTCTCCTCTCTCTCTCTTTTCTTTCTTTGCCCCTTCCCTAGGTCTGTCGGTTTTCCCCACCAATAAACCCTTTCCCTTACTCCAGCATTTGGTGTATTTTGTTTGGCCTTACAACATATTTGTTAACAAATAGTCTTCTTTATAGAATTTAAGATGTTAAGTCTAGCATGCATTAGACTTTGGAATTTTTCATGGCACCTCCTCATGGAGTTTAACTTTCACATGGTCATGATGGTGTTTTGTAATTTCTGGTCCCACACAGGACACACATGCATCATGTGAAAGTGGGCATATCAAAAGACCAAGTGAGGAAATAAAGTTACAGTACAGGACTGGAAGAAATTCCAGCTCAGCTACCCCTATCGACTGCCTAGTTCCCTCACTTCACCAGGATCTCCATGTAAGTCTCCTACATGGGTGACAGTACTCCAGTCATCATCATCCACTGCTTCCCAGTTGCATTAATGGGGAAATGGGGAGCTGGGTTAGAAGCAGAGCAGCAAGGACCCAAGTTGGCACTCCATGTGATGCCTGAATCCCAAGTGCTGCACCACAATGCATACCCCTGCTGATACTTTCATAAAATAAACATGCAAGTAGGAATTTCTCTGCAATAATAAATATTCTCCCAGTTGAAATACAGTTTCACTTATTGGTTGGAATTACATGAAATCTTTGGTAGATTCCTTCTGAAAGCCTACTGATTTTTAAATATTACCCTTGGGACCTGTGGCGTAGCAGGTAAAGCTGCCGCATGCAGTGCCAGCATCCCAGATGGGTGCTGGTTTGAGTCGTGGTTGCTCCCCTTCTGATCCAGCTCTCTGCTATGGCCTGGGAAAACAGTAGAAGATGACCAAAGTCCTTGGGCCCCTGCACCCTTGTGGGAGACCTGGAAGAAGCTCCTGGCTCCTGGCTTCAGATCGGCACATTTACAGCTGTTGTGGCCATCTGGGTAGTGAACCAGTGGATGGAAGACCTCTCTCCCTCTCTCTCTCTCTGCCTCTCCATAACTCTGCTTTCAAATAAATAAATAAATAAATATTTAAAAAGAATATTAGCCTTGAGATTGGTTTGTATGATGCATCTCTTTTGAAGGATTTCAAATACTCCTGGCTTCCCCCTTTCCTTACATTCTATGCCACGGTAACAACCAGCACTGTAGTATTTGATTTGTTTGATACAAGTGCAACTTAATGGATATGTGCATTATGTCCCCATGTTTCCTGCCTCTCCCTTCACCTTTGGGTGGCCATGTTCCTCTTGAGGCAAGCATTCCTGAGATCATAAATATGTAGCAAGGTAAATTCTATCAATACTTCTAGGTACTTAAAAGCTAAATTTATTTTATTTTTTAAAGGTTTATTTATTTATTTGAAAGTCAGAGTTACACAGAGAGAGGAGAAGTAGAGAGAGAGAGAGAGAGGTCTTTCATCCGATGGTTCACTCCCCAAATGGCCGCAATGGCCGGAGCTGTGCCGATCCGAAGCCAGGAGCCAGGAGCTTCTTTCGGGTCTCCCACACAGGTGCAGGGACCCAGAGACTTGGGTCATCTTCCACTGCTTTCCCAAGCCATAGAAGAGAGCTGGATCAGAAGTTGAGCAGCTGGGACTAGAACCAGTACCCATATAGGATGCCGGCGCTTCAGGCCGGGGTGTTAATCCGCTGTGCCACAGAGCCGGCCCCTAATTTTATTATTTATAGAGTTTTGTTCAGAAATTGTCATCACAAATTTGTTTTAAGATTTATTTGAAAGGCAGAGAAATATAGAGAAAGAGAAAAGAGAAAGAGAGAAGCACATACACTCAGAGAGTGTTTCTGTCTATTGGGACACTCTCCACACGTGGCCGAAATAGCCAGGTCTTGGGCCAAGCCAGGGCTAGGATTCAGGAACTTCACCCTGTTCTTCCAAATGCATAGTAGGCACTCAAGTACTCTGGCCATCTTCTGCGGCCTTCCCAGGAACATTAGCAGGAAGCTGATCCGATGCAGAGCAGCTAGGACTCAAAGTGGCACTCCAGTACGGGATGCTGGCATCCCAAGTGTGGCTTAATCCTCTGTGTCACAGTGCTGGTTTGCACAAATTTTTTATGTTGCTGAAATCAGATATGCACATTTGAGGGTATTTAGAAAGTTCATGGAAAACAGATTGAAAATGTTTAGTTATTATTTTAGGATTCATGCACAGGAGGGTTTTGAAGAAGTTCATGGAACATTTGTATTATGGGGTCAGGCATTTGGCTTCACCATGAAGATACACATTGGGATGCTGCAACACATATTGGAGTACTATAGTTGAGTCTTGGCTCTACACCTGATTCAAGTTGCCTGCGAATGAGTACCTTGGGAGGCAGCAGGTGATGGCTAAAGTAATTGGATGCCTGCCATCCATATGGGAGACCTGGACTGATTTCTCATCTCCCAGCATTGGTTTGGCCCAGTCCTAACCACTGAGGGGATCTGAGGTCTGAACTAGTGTATGGGAGCTCTCTTTGTCTCTCAAATAAATAAATAAATAAATAATCAATTTAAATGTTAGATTTGGGGGTCAGTGGTGTGGCACAGCAGGTTTAACCACTGCTTTCAACACTGGCATCCTGTATAGGAGTGCTGATTCAAGTTCTGCCTGTTCTGCTTCTGACCCAGTTTCCTGCTAATGCACCTGGGAACGCAGCAGATGACAGCTCAAGGGCTTGTGCTCCTATGCTCATGTGGGTGACCCAGATGGAGCTCCTGGCTCCTGGTTTTGGCCTGGTCCATCACTGGCTGTTGTGGGCATGTAGGGAATGAACTGGAAGATGCTAGATTTTTCTCTTTGTCTCCCCTTCCTTCTGATGCTTTCATATAAATAAATAAATAAATTCTTTAATAAATCAAACATAAAGTGATTGAAAGACATAAAATTCCCCTGGAGAGACTGATTCAAGAAGTTGAGTCTCAGTTAAAATTAATTCTCCTAACTCAATTACAATAAAGATCTCACTAAGCATTCTTTTTAACTCGACACAGTGTTTACAAGTTCTCAACTAATGTACAGGTATGCATTGTCAAATGAACGACAAAAACGATGAATAAGGAAGAATAACTTTGGAACTGTAATGAGTATCAAAATGTTGTATACTTACAGATAAAGAAGTTAAAGTAGTGGAATATTGATGCAAGAAGCAGACCATCCAATACAATAGAATGAAAAGCTCAAAAAGAAAAAAATCATATGTGTGACATTGGCAGGACCATCTTCATTTCAAACATACATTCTTACATGGAGATCAAAATTCTAAGTAGACACTAGTAACCTGAATAAATAGGAATAGAATTTGTTTAACAGCGAGGAAATAAATGTACAATCAGATGCATATGTGGGCCACAAACACACAAATACCCAAATCAGTGGACCAAAGAGATGCTCATGAAAGAGCGAAAGAGAGAAAAAAGAGAGCAGAGCCTCTAAGCATGATCCATGGCAACATGAAACCTCTTCCCACTGGCATCTTCTTTTATGATATAGGGAGTGGTACCTCAATTGGATATACAAACTGGCTGCAGTCTTTTTTTTTTTTTTTAATGTATTTATTTAAAAGGCCAAGTTTCAGAGAAAGAGAGGAAGAGAGAGAGAGAGGGAGATCTTCCATCCATCTGTTCACTCCCCAAATGGCCTCAATGGCCTCAGCTGGGTCAGCCCTAATCCAAGAGCCAGGAGCTTCAGCCTGGTCTCCCATATTGGTGCAGGGGCCCAAACACTTGGGCAATACTGTTACTTTCCCAGGTGCATTAGCAGGGAGCTGGCTTGGAAGTGGAGTGGCAGGGACTCCAACTGGTGCCTACATGGGATGCTGGTGTTGCAGACAGAGGCTTTACCTGCTATGCCATTAGGCTGTCTCCCTGCCTGGAGTCTTTATCATGTGCCCTGGTCCCAGGATGAAAACGTCCCTGGAAGGTGGGCCTATGAAGCTGACAGTTAAAAGAAATAATAGTTATTTTACAGGGTTGTGAGAATTCCAGCTAGCTTAAACTTTTACTAACAGCCTAATAACACCGTATCTCTTATGAACTTAAAGTTAGATAAAATTAGATTTTAACTTGGTGGCAAAGAATGAACTGTTTGGCACAGGTAAACATTTTTTTTTTTCCTTAAAAGTTCTTAAATGTTACACAAGGCTCCAAAATAAATTGCAGCTTGATTAAAGGTTCAACTGGGGGAGACAATGAAATAAATAAAAATGAACAAAGGCACGCATGGGCCAAAGAGGGAGCGGTAGGAGCCCTGTAGAAATGTGCTTGTATTTCTTCTGCATGCAATGGGCTTGGCTCCTAAGTATGCATTTGATGGCACACGGCCACACGTCTGGAATCATGAACAGAGCCTTTTGTGAATCCACCTGCTAAATTCCCATGAAGACCAGATGGGATCCAGAGAGATGGGGCAGGGTCTTAAACTGAGGGATCAGGAGATTTCCAGTGCCCAGGGGGTGTTCTCTGGGGCGAGTCTTCAGCATCCCGAAGCTCCCTGCTACTCCAGTCCGAAACGTGAAACCGCTTTCCGCGCAGCGAACGCTTTCCTTTGACAAAACGTCCCCAGGACGTAGCCAGATGCCAACTGGGCCTGAGGCCACGCACACGCTGCGAGGTTTGTGAGACCCGGATTCTGCACATGCGCGCGGAGCGCCCCTGGCCGCCAGCCCCCTGCGCGCATGCGCAGAGCCCTGGGCTGCAAGGCTTAGCGGCTGGTTGTTCTGAGCCTACCGCCTGAGGGCGGAGCCCGCTTTGGTCGCCACCTCACGGATCCCCCCGTTTGCCTGTCTCCGGCGCTATTGTTGGGCTCCGGAGGCGGCAAAAAGCCCAGGGCTCGGGGTGGGGGAGGTGTCTGTGAGGTCGTAGCCTCCGCAGTGAGGACAGGTTTACCTGCTGTGAGAATGGCGCTGGCGTGAAGTCTCGCGTTCCACGGCCGAGGCCGGGAGCTGAGGAAGACGAGAGAGGCCCGCGTGGCGAGCCGGCCGGGGTGCAGCGGCCCCTGCGGCTCTGGAGACGCGACCCGAGGAACCGCCGCAGCGCCGGGCCCGGGTCGTCTCCCGGGCCTCGCCTCAGGTCGGCCATCCTCTCCTACTGAAGTTGACAATTTCAGTGGGGTTGCACTAACTGTTTATATCTTTTTTGAAGATTATTTGAAAAAGCAGAGTTGCAGAGCGAGATAGATTGTAACCGTGATAAAGGCATCTTCCTTTTCCTTTTTGTGTTTTATATAACAAAACCCTATTACTCATATGGTGAGCCACCTTGTGCCTGGCAACGTTTGCATAAGAATTACAGGCGCCCATGGTGGGTGGTTGTGATTTAGAATGGATTTGTGGCCGAGTTAACAATGAAGCCTCTAACCAACTAGGCTGAGCCCCATTTTTAAGAAGCATCCTCCTGGCTGACACCGTGCATTTATCAATTAAATGGACCCATTTTATTTCCAGCCGGCCCCTGACGCTGCTCTTGTCCTTTAAAAGCCCCGCTTACTGGCGTGTTGGGTGGAAAGAGCACCTTTTGGATCAAGAGCGCTCGCTTTCCCTATGATGCCGGCTTCTTGGAATAAACTTTTTTTTCCCTTACCAACCCTGGTCTTTCGTGAATTGGCTATCCAAGTGGCGAGCAGTTATGATCCTATGACTAAGAAGAAAATGGTGTTTTGTTGTGATACCGCATAGCCCATGTATGTGCTAGATTTTAAAGAAAGGTGGCCATCAAGTGGATCTCTGAACTGTTATGCTATCCTATTGAGGTTCTGTCAGAGATTAGGCAAATGGGATGAAATACCTTTTGTACAAGCTTTTTTGTTGTCACATAATTAGGAATCTGGTAAGGAGTTCAAAAGAAAGGAAGCAAAATTTGCTCTGCTTCAGACAGTGAAGCCCAGGAAGAAATAGATGGTGCAGAAAGTAACCTTTTAAATACCTAAACATTCTGACAACTGTGTCTTTGGGAATCGATGCCCAAGGAAACATGATAGGAGTACCTCCTAATTTAGAAAATGCTGAAGCTACAGCTCCACCTCAATCCGGATGTAGAGCGGAGGCCCAGGGACACCCTGATCTCTTAAAACCTGTTGTAAACTCCCACAGATGTCCCAATGCAGTTGACAGTGGGGAACAAGAAGTCATAGGAATAATACAACAAAAAAGCGTCTCTCTATTAGAGTGCCAACTGAATCTGAAGGGAAGATATGATTTTTTTTACATATGAAAATGTCCAACCCTTTATGGGTACTAGAGTTATTTTCCAAATTAAATGCTCAAATAAAGTTTTTTTTTCCCCTTCAGTTTCTAGCTGAGAAAAAGTATGCTTAATTCAGGTTACTAAGAGCAAGAAGTAATTCTAATCAATTGATGATAATTTTTAAAAGCAGCTAAAGACTGTTATAAAGCTGTTACAGAAACTGCTTTATTCTGTCTTGTTATGTATGTGTTCTGTGTGTGCACATGTTGTCTGTTGTGTTTACATTGTTACCATACTACTATGAAAATAATAATTCTCAAGAATAGTTTTTGAATTGTGGATGAATCAAGTATGGAGAGAAAAAGTAAATGCTTCCACCTTTATTTTATGAAGTGTATTTTATCTACCATATTTTATATCTTATATATTTTATATAAGATACTTATATCTTATATATTTAAGATATTTTATATCTTATATAAAATATACCATATTTTATATTTTGTTATATATCTACCATATAGATGGCTTAAGAAATTTCCTTATTTTAAGCACTGAAAACACTTAAATTTAAAACCAACAGTGCTTGAAATAAATATATATGTATTATATATACATACATACATACATAAACAGCCATACAATTGTTCAGTTCCCTTAACTTCACAGAATTAATTATTCCTATTCTTATTATTGTTGGAAGTTTCATGAACCCACTAGTTTATTCATTAGCATTCTGGAATTTTTGTTTTGTTCATTGATCTTGAAGTTAGCAGAAACCTGTATTCCAGAGTACTTGTTAGAGGCTTTCCCATGAATCTGATTGCAAGTGCTTTTAGAAAAGTATCATATCTGTAGATGATGGTGGAGACATTTCAGAAATTGACAAGGAAATTCAGTCATTTCCATTGGGTATAACATTTCAAGACAGTAATCGTGACTGACAGGACCATCAAATTTATACAAATTTCCTATAAAATTGAGAACATTTATATTAACATCTGTGTGTGTGTGTATAAATATGTAAAACTCAAACAGCAATTCCAATGCAACCCAACATACCAAATAAACCTGATTAGTTTATGACCTCTATAGATGAGAGGTACCCTGTGGAAGTTCTCCAGGGGCCCAACTGGAGAATCTCACTGTCAAAAATTCTTATCTTAGAACCTCTATCTCGGGGAGACATAACATAAATATCAAAAAGTGTTAGAACACGTCTTCAAAATAGGACCACAGATCACTTTGAAATAATGGTCACTCACTGAATCAGAGTGATTTAATGAGAATTGTGAAGTTATTACTTTTATAAGTATGTGCATGATTAAAAGATTTAGAAGCAAATAAATGAAAAATCCTTACCAATTTTTTTAAAAAAAAATTTGCTTCTTGGCCTTTTGACTAGGATCAAGTGTAAAAAAAAAAAATGTTTATTTGACTTATTTGAAAAGCAAAGATGTAGAGAGAACAGATTTCTCATCCATTGATTCACTCCCCAAGTGTCCACAACAAAAGGCAGTGCTTGACAGAAGCTAGAAACTTTCATACGGACTCCCTTATGAGAGGCAGAGCTTCAGCGACCTGCACCATCACCTGCTGCACACCAGGGCGCCCGTTAACAGAAATCTGGAGTGGAAAGTGGAGGCAGTATTCCATCTCAGGCACGCTAGTATGGGGTGCACGTGTCCAACTGCTGTGTCCAACATTTTCCCCAACTTAGCTAGTTTTCCTAAGTGATCAAAACAACCCAAGAGAAATTATCTTGAAAAAATATTTTCCCTAGGCCAGTTAGCAAGATAAGTTAAAATCACATGCAGTGAGATTGCTTCTCCTTATATGAAGTCTGCTTAGATAACTTGGAAGTCAAAATTGATGAAGAAAAGGTACTTGTAGGTAGACACTGGAAGAGCGTGTGTGGAAGGTTATGTGTGTACATCATATTAGAATATAAACAAGAAAATCAATGCCTTGTGCAGGACAAAGCACAACTCCTGGAAAAAGTAAAAACATCTGAAATTGGTTACACAGAACTCAAAAGGCTCAAAAGAAACCAAGAGTAAAGAATTGAATTATCCCAGGACTTTATGACCAACAATTTATATAATCAGGTTGCAATGTCAGGGTTAGAGTTAGGTTTTAAAAACAGGTTAGAAAGGGAGATGACTAAAAAGTTGAGTGAGAGGTTCATCAACTAATGGCAACTGTGAAATAGAAAAGATGTAGTACAGAAGATGGTTACAATACTCACAAACATTTCAGAATTAGAAATCAGAGTCTGTCACAATCTCCTAAAACTATGTCAAAATTTTAAAAAACTTTTTGCTTTAAACATTTGAGTTAGTGGTGCAGGTGTTGGTGGAGGTGTCTGCGTCCCCCATTGGGGCACCTGGGTTTAAATCCCACCTGCTGCTCCTGATCCCAGCTTTCTCCTAGTGTGGACCTAGGAGGTGGTGGTGATAGCTCAAACAGTTTGGCTGCTGCCACCTCTTTGGAAGATTTGGATTTAGTTTTCCACTCTTGGCTTGGAACCCCCAGCCATTTTAGTCATTAAGGGAATAAAGCTGGTGTTGACAGCTCCACCTGTCTCTCTCTGCTACTGAAAAAGTAACAATGAAAAAGAACAGAGAATTATATTCTGGTTTTATATTCACAAGTTAATGCTCAGTTTTTCAAAAACATATATGCAATTTTCTTCTAACTACAGTCAACTTGACCACACATAAAGCTTTTTTCATAAAATTTGTCCTCTACAGACTTTACATGATAGGCTTTTTACCTACTAAAGCCTTTACTTCTGCCCTGTTTATTTCTTCTGCCCTCTTTATTACTTCCATTCTGGAACAATCAATGTCATTCTAGTTTAGCACAAAAAATTATTATATATCCAAAATTCTTTCACATATAATAAATAATCATTGTCTCAGTAAATCTCCTCATCCAAAATACATCCTTTTACAGTAACTTCCCTTGCTTCTCTCTGCACAATTTTCTGGTTTCTTTCTGTTTTGGTTTTATTTAATTCTGTAAGTGTACACTTTGAAATGTTCACTTAAGAAAGCTCTGAATTTAGACAAAATTAAAAGAATGTATTTGCCTTCTTTATTGTTTTCTAATCAAAGCCACATGTTGATTTTCTTGTTTTCATTTAGAATTACAAATATTAGATTTTTACATTGTTAATAACCTTAATTTCTCCTGAGGATTCAGGAACAGAACAATATTGAATACTTTGCTATATACCAGGAATTTATTGCTATAATAGGATGTCTTTATTAATAGAATCAAATACATTGTCTTTCCTATACACTGTAAGAAACCAAGAGTCCTTTATGTTTAGCAGATAGTGCCGTCAATATCTTTGCTTACTTAGAAATCACTCACAAGTAGCCATCAGGGTATAATTTTATGACTTTAAGTTATGTGAGAAGTCAGTTAGTCAATATTCCATAAATATTCACCTCATTTTTTTTATTTTTGACCACTGAACCTAGGTTTCTTTTGAAAATATTAGACAAGGATAGTCATCATTTCAAGATTTTTCTTTGTCAAGGAAAAACCTTTAACTTTATTTATTTATTGACAGGTAGAGTTAGACAGTGAGAGAGAGAGAGACAGAGAGAAAGGTCTTCCTTCCGTTGGTTCACCCCCCAAATGGCTGCTACGGCCAGCGCGCTGCGCTGATCCGAAGCCATGCAGGTGCAGGGCCCAAACACTTGGGCCATCCTCCACTGCCTTCCCGAGGCCACAGCAGAGAGCTGGACTGGAAGAGGAGCAACCGGGACATTATCCGGCACCCTGACCGGGACTAGAACCCGGGGTGCTGGCGCCGCAGGCGGAGGATTAGCCTAATGAGCCGTGGCGCTGGCCACCTTTAACTTTAAATTGCTGCACTTGGCACAGGAGGCAATGGACACTTCCATGCACCCCCCCATCCTGTATTTGTTGTTAGGTAATATTTATACTTTTACAGCCTTCAACATATAACAGAGATGAATATAACCCTGCATGGCTGGCAAACCCAGGCAAAAGTATACGCTAAGAGTTGTGAATTTTTTACCAAAAGCATGTTCATCAAAGATGTACTTAAGTTACATGAACTAAAAGGGATCTGCGTTAATTACTATAATGTTAACAGTTTTAATTCATGTGAGCAGTCATTTATCTGGGGGTCAATTTGAATAAAATTCCTTGAAATATTTTCCCATATGGACACAGCGTACAACACACAAATGTGTAACACACGTACATACATATTTACACACACTTAGACTGGCTCTGCTTGCAGTGTGATGTTCCTCTTTCCTGGGTTCATTGATATGGGAAAGCAGAGAGCCTTCAAAGTAGGAAAAAGGGGTGGGATTGCTTCCATGTTTTCCGTTCTCTGCAGCATGCAGGACCGGCGGTCCTTACAGCCCCCATCCCACACCCAAGTGTCTTCCCATAGTAGGGAGCCTTGGGCAGGGACAGGGCTCAGAGGCAGATGACAATAGGCAGGGCCTGCCGGTGTCTCTCACGATCCTGCATGTGGGACCTGGCTGAGCCAGGTCCTGCCTGGGCACCAAACCAAAGAAGCTCTCAGGGTGGGCCCAAGCAGGAAGAGTGGATCCAGGACCTGGAGGAGAGGCCCCAGACCCCTCGAGAGCCTGGTGGCTGCTGCATCCCTTCAGAGCCTGGGGAGTCAGGTTCCAGGAGGTGTGGTAGGGGGAGAGGTAGTGAGGGAACAAATCCTACAGACTAGAAGAGAACCAGATGCAACCAGCTCCATGCCCTCTGACTGCCCATACCCTGTCCTCCACGAGGTGCAGGGAGACCAGCGGACAGACACTACTTTTGAGATCCCCAGAGAGAACTCCCCAGGAAACCCTAGGAACCATAGCAAGACCTCTTTTTGTTTTTAATTAATTAATTTATGTGAAAAGCAGAGAGGCAGAGAGAGAGGGGGAGAGAGAGGGATCTTCATGAATAGGTTTACTCCCTAAACTTCTGCAATGGCGGAAACTGGGCACAACTGAAGACAAGAGCCGGGGGCTTCTTCCCCATCTCCCACGTGGGTGGAGGAGCAAGTGCTTGGGCCGTCATTTGCTGCTTTCCCTGGCATATTGGCAGGGAGCTGGATCGGGTACCCGCCATGCCCCAGGCCCTGCCCCCAGGGACTTGTTAGAGCCTCCACCCTCGGTAACTCTGAGACTCCCTCTCAGATCTCCACAGAGACCTCCTTCCACACCTCCACGGAAACCCCCCACCCCCAGAGACCCCTTCAGAGGCCGCGGCAGAGGGCGCCAGGAGACGCTCCCGCTCTTCGCACAGGAGGGGCGGCGCTGAGTGACTGGACAGCTCGTGCTCCTCGGCCACCCAGAACCCCCCTCGGCTGCCCGCCGCGCGGCCGGGGCTGGAGGCAGCGCACACCTCCCGCTTTCCCGCCACCCGGGGTCCAGGCCTGCGCGGCCCACGCGAAGCCCCTGAGCCGCCAGGGCGCGGCCGCGCAGGCCCAATGGCGGTTGCTGGAGTCCAGCCGGCCTGAGAGGACCTTCGAGCGCCCCAAGGAGCCCCGGGGCTCCGAATGCGAGACTGGCCCCCGATCCGGGTCCTGGGTGCCCGCCTCGGCCTTGTTGGACAGGCTCTCCCGGCTGTCCGGGAGTGGACCGAGGCCTCTAAGGTAAGCGGAGCCCCGCGACGCTGGGCGGTACTGGCCCTCAGGCGGCTGAGTCCTCCTGCCCCGGACCCCCAGGTCAGTCACGTTGTCCTGTGATGATGGCGCCGCCCTGCATGTGCGTTGTGGGCCTCACTCGTGTGCGGGTGCTGCGGGCGCCGAGGACCTGCGTGCACGGCCTGCTCTCTCCTGAGGTGTTGCAGTGCGGGATCCGGGCTGAAAGTGCACCTGGTCACATAACACCGTGTGCAAATCCCTCTCCGTCCGTTTGCGGGAGTGGCCGGGCCCCTCTCGAGTGGGTGCGCGGTGCTCGCTGTGCACAGGTTCGGGAAGGAGAGGCGACGAGCTCCACGCCCCGGCGCTGATCTGAGGCGGGGTTGACCGTGCCCTCGTGCTGTGCATTTTCGTTTTTACTTTGTGTTTAAGGGGACAGAGGAACCCAGGTAGGCATCATCCCTCTCTCTCTGGGTGTTCCGGAGGTTGGTGATGCGTGACGAGTGTACTGTTAGTGTGAGACGCGTTTTGCACATGCTGTGTTCGAGTTCCTACAAAGGATTGTGTTCTGCAAGGTTGAGCAGCAGGGCCCACTGTGTGGACTGAGAGAAGCTTGTAGGCAGGTCAGCCTGTTCCCCTGCCGAAGACACTTTCAAACTCCAGCTGTTGTTCCTAGGTGCTGGTCCTGCGATGCTGCTGCGAAGTGTAGGACACAGTGAGTCTTTGAGTCGTCTCTCTATGAAGTGCCCCGCGGGTGTTAAATGCGGAGGTAAGGAACCATCCCATTGTGAATATCTTTTTGCTGCAAGTTCTGTGTCCTGTCGTCTTCCGGGAATGAACTTGTCAGGCCGCGCTGTGAGAGGCCGAGTCCTGTCTGCAGTGTTTCTTGGTGACAAGGGGAGAGGGAAGGAGCTGCAAAAGGCTGCTGGCTTCCTACTGGGGCGCTTGGGGACACCGCTTTCCCATAAGTACCCTGCAGTTTGGGTTACTGTGTATGCAATAGGGCGTAGGATGGGAAATGAGTATTAGTTTTGCGACATCTAGTTTCTGAATGTGAAAGAGGTTTTCAACATATGGGAAAGCAGTTAGTGAAACTGGCACATTTTGTGTACTGTTGTGACTTCTGGATTTGTGTTTGTTCCACCATCTCTCAGGATTACACAGGCTTCTAGTTGTCCACTGCGTTACCGAGAGAAGACAGGGAGGAGGGACTAATTCAAGGCCAACGGGTAAACAAGTACAACTTTGATGGAATTCAGTATGGAGATTCTTCAGAAATCTGCAAATATCTAACATATGACCCAGCCATCCCACTCCTGGGAATTTACCCAAAGGAGAGGAAATCAACATATGAAAAGTTATTTGCACCCATATGTTTATAGCAGTTGAATTCACATTAGCTAAGATGTGGACTAAACCCACATGTCCATAATAACTAAGGACTGGATAAAGAAAATGTAGTGTATATACACCGTGGAATACTACTCAGTCACAAAAAAGGTTGAAATCTTTCTTTTGCAACAAAATGCATGCAATTGGAGACCATCAAGCTTAGGGAAATAAGCCAGTTCCAGATAGACAAATATCATATATTTTCTCCGACATAGAATCCAAAAAACAATGTAGGAGTGAAATTGACATCTTATGAATTGGTTGTTGTTTATAGCCCTGTCTATATTCCTGTGGAACAGTGGTCTTTCTACTTTTTAGTTGTTGAACATTATGGTTAATTGTGCATTAAGCCTGTGATCATAGAGTAAGTTGAAAACATGTTATTGCAAACATTAAAGGAAAGAAACAAGGAAACAGGGTTTTTGAGTGAGGGAGGAAAGCAGGGAACTATGGTTATCTTTTTTAAGATTTCATTTATTTGATTTGAAAGGCAGAGTTAGAGAGAGAGAGAGAGAGAGAGAGAGAGAGAGAGAGAGATCTTCCATCTGCTGATTCACTCCCCAAATGGCCAAAACAGCCAGGGCTGGGCCAGACAGAAGTCAAGAACCAGGAGCCTCTTTCGGGTCTCCCTCGTGAGTTCAGGGGCACAAGCACTTGAGCCATCCTCCTCTGCTTTCCCAGGCACATTAACAGGGAGCTGGATCAGAAGTGGAGCATGGGGCTGGCGCTGTGGCATAGTGGGTTAAGCTGCCACCTGCAGTGCTGGCATCCCATATGGGCGCTGGTTCAAGTCCTGGCTTCTCCACTTCCGATCCAGCTCTCTGCTATGGCCTAGGAAAGCAGTAGAGGATGACCCAGGTTCTTGGCCCCTGCACCCACGTGGGACACCTGGGGGAGGCTCCTAGCTTCGGATCGGTGCAGCTCCAGCCGTTTCAGCCAGTTGGGGAGTGAGCCAGCAGATGGAAGATCTCTCTCTCTCTCTCTCTCCTCTGTCTCTCTGCGTGTGTGTGTGTGTGTGTATGTAACTGTGAATTTCAAGTAAATAAATAAATTTTAAAAAAAGTGGAGCAGCCAGGAATCAAACCAAGTGATGTTTTGCTGTGATGTAGACTAGAGAAGGCGTGTAAATGACCATTTTTGAAGCTATTACCATAGGGTGTGTGGTTGACACAGCAAGCCAATGCTTATCAGCACACTCCCAATTTAGGAGGGAGCTTGAAACTGGAAAACACATGTTCACATCAGTGAGGTTCAGTTCAGCAAAGGTCTCCATTGGTCCTCCTCACTTGATACTGAACCCCCCTGCCTCTGTGTACCAGTGACAAAAGGCTGTTTCTGTGATGGTAATAATGTGTGTCAACCTGATTGGTCCATGGGATTAAACATTACTTCTAGGCATGTTTGAGAAAGTGTTTTCAGATGAGATTAGCATTTTCACTGGTGGATTCAGTAAAGCAGGTAGCCCTTCCCAATGCAGATGGGCATCATGCAATTCACTGAAGAACTGGATCGTGCAAAAGACAAAGAACCTTCCTAAAAGAAGAAGAAATGTGCGCAGTTCTGCTGCCTCACTGCTGATCTCATTTCATCTTCCCCTGGATCAGAAGAGGAGCAGGCAGGACACGAGGTGGCACACATATGAGACGCCAGCACTGCAGACAGAGGCTTAGCCTGCTAAGACACAGCGCCAGCCCTAAGATCCAACTTTCTGACCTATGTAATATGTGTCCATAATATTCACTCACATTCAACTATTGTAATTTTAATAAATAACTTGTATTTGGAAATAGTTTATAAATCACAAGAGTCACGGACATAGTTTTTGAAGAGTTCTTGGTGTCACCAACACCTGTTTTAACCCCATGACAATTTTGTGCATAATCATAGTCCATTGTCAAAAGTAGGAAATTGACATTGTTTCTACACTGTTAACTCAGATCCAGATCTTACTGGAATTCTATCCTCTATGAAATCCCTACGAACATAGAAACCCTCAAAGAACAGAAGCCAGCATTTTCCCACTGCCTTTGACGATCTCTGATGCGTCCATGTTTTGTGTCCATGGTTGCTATTGTCTCGCTTTCCTTCTTTCATGCTTTGTAAATTTTTGTTTTATTTGTTTATTCTTACACTTTTTATCCTTCTTCATCTAGTTAATTACTCCTTTTTCCTAACTTATGGAAGATTCAGAGATCATTGGTTTTCAGATCCTTGCCTGTTTTACTCGTTCATTAAAAGGACAAACTTCACTTTATGAGATTTAGTTACATCTCAAAAGTTTTGATGTTCTGTTTTTATCTTATTCAGTTTAAAATATATTAGATTTTCCATTCTATGTGTCTGCCTGTGAGTGCTGTGTTTTGTTTTGTTTTGTTTTGGGAGTGTGTTGATTTTTTGACAGGTAGAGGGGACAGAGATAGGCAGGCAGACACTTGGACACACAGAATGCCCATCTATTGGCTGTCCTCAAATCCCCGTACTTGGGCTGAACCAGATAGAAGCTGGGAGCCGGGCACTAAGCGCTGGATTCCCATGTGAGTGGCAGGGATCCATGCACTTGAGCTATCCCCTGCTTCTTCTCTGGCTGTGCACTAGCTGGAAGCCAGAAGCCATGGTAGCAACAGCTTAACCACCGACTAGACATTTGCATTCACTACAGGTGTTTGTAACTCATGTGTTTTCTTTATCCTTTCATCCACTGATGAACACCAACATGGGTTCTATATCTTACCTGTTCTAAATAGTTCTGCGGTGAACCAGCAAGTGGGTGCAGGGGCCAAAACAATTACCCCATCTTCTGCTGCTTTTCCAAGGACATTTGCAGGGAGCAGGATTGGAAGTAGAGCAGCTGGGGCACCATCTGGTGTCCATAAAGATGTTGGCATCATAGGCAATGCCTGTATGCCCTCTGCCACAATGCCTGTCCCTAATTAGTTTTTAAAGCCAGTTCTATACTATGTCCCTAATAGCTGTGCTAATTTACATTGCCACTAGCAGTGAGTGTTGCCTTCTCTTCCCTTCTTTGTCAGCATTCAGTTTTTCTTGTGTGATAACAGCCATTCTGACTGAGATGTAGTGATATCTCTTTGTAGATTTGATTTGTATAACTGTGATGATTAGTAATGTTAAGCATTTTCAAAGAGTTGTTGGACATTTGTATATCTATTTTGGGTAATATCAATTCAGGTCATGCATCCATTTTTAAAACAGAACTTTTTTTTTCTGCTGAGTTCTTTGTGTTCCTTATATATTCTGAACATCAATTCCTTGTTAGATAAATAGCTTTCAAATATTCCTCCAATTCTGTATGTCTTCACTCTGTTGACTGTTGCCTGTGCTTTTAGGGACTAATACAAATAATATTTGCCCAGAC
Source organism: Lepus europaeus (assembly GCF_033115175.1). Lineage (NCBI taxonomy): Eukaryota > Metazoa > Chordata > Mammalia > Lagomorpha > Leporidae > Lepus > Lepus europaeus. The sequence continues at coordinate 96,554,273 of NC_084838.1, forward strand.
CAATGTCCTGAAGCATTTTCCCTATGATTTCTTTTAGTTCTTTCAATACTTCCTGTGTTACATATAAGTCTTTGATCCATTTTTAATTGAATGTGCATATGGAGAGTGAAAGAAGTTGACTTTATTTCTCCTTTGTACAGATATTCAGTTTTCTCAGCACCATTTATCGATGAGACCTTATCTCCTATGCAGGTTGTTGCTGGTTTATATATATATATATATATATATAAAGGATTTGTCTATAAATACATAGATTTATCTCTGGGTTGTCTATTCTGTTCCATCAATCTTTGTGTCTATTTTTATGCCAATATCATGCTATTTTGGTTGCTATATGTTTTTAGTATTTTTTGATGTCAGGTATTAAAATAGCCCTGGTAGTGTTCTTTTTTGGTTAGAATTGCTTTGGCTATCCAGGATCTTTTGTAGGTCTATAAAAAATTTAGGTGTTTTAAAGATCTCTGTGAATCTCATTGGTATTGCATCTGTAAATTGCTTTGATTAGTGTGGACATGGAAACCACATTCTTCCAATCTGTGAATATGGAAAGTCTTCCCATTGTGTGTGGTGTCCACTTAAATCTCTTTTGTTAGTGTTTTGTAATTTCCATTCTAGAGGTCATTTACTTTTTTGGTTGAACTTATTTAATTATTTGATGAGTTTAGTTATTTATTTGATGAATTATTTTTTGGAGCTATTATGAATGAGATTGCTGTCCTGATTTTTTCTAAATATCATTGTTGGTGTTTAAAAAGCTACTTATTTTTAATGTTGTTTTTACTGAAATATTACCAATTTTATAAATCATATCTAAGGGGCCAGCGCTGTGGCATAGAGGGTAAAGCCACTGCCTGCAATGCTGGCAACCCGTATGGGCACCAGTTTGAATCCTGGTTGCTCCACTTCTGACTCAGCTCTCTGCTATGGCCTGGGAAAGCAGTAGAAGATGGCCCAAGTTCTTGGGCCCCTGCACCCAGGTGGGAGACCCAGAGGAAGCTCCAGGTTCCTGGCTTTGGATCAGTGCAACTCTGGCTGTTGCGGCCATCTGGGGAGTGAACCAGCGGATGGAAGACCTTTCTTGCTCCCTCTCTCTCTCTGCCTCCCTTTCTCTTGCAATTCTGTCTTTCAAATAAATAACACATCATTTTTAAAAATCATATGTAATATATACTATTGGTTGAACTCTGTAATTAACACACATTTATTCTTAGGTGTTGAAATTTAACTGAAAAGTGATCCCTGTTAAATATAAGAGTGGGAATAACAGAAGAAGGAGATGTACAATTTGGGACATGCTCAATCAGACTTGCCCCAAATGGTGGAGTTAGAAATGTGCCAGGGGATTCCAATACAATCCCATCAAGGTTGCATGTACCAATACCATCTCACTAGTCCAAGTGATCAATTTCTGTTCACAATTGATCACACTGATAGGTCTAAGAGTCAAAGGGATCACATAAACAAGACTAGTGGCTGCTAATACTAACTGATAGAATTAAAAAGGGAGAGAACTATCCAACATGGAAAGCAGGATGCACAGCAGACTCACAGCACTCTGGTCTCAGAATCAGCCCTTAAGGCGTTCGGATATGGCTGAAGAGCCCATGAGAGTATTTTAGGCATGGAAAGCCAAGACACTCTGGCAAAAAAAAAGCCTAAATGAAAGATCCCTGTGAGTGAGATCCCAGTAGAAAGAACGGGCCATCAAAGAAGGAGGTACCTTTCTCTGAAGGGAGGAGAGTACTTCCACTTTGACTATGACCTTGCCTAAATAAGATCAAAGTCAGCAAACTCAAGAGGCTTCCATAGCCTTGGAAACTCATGACTAGAGCCTAGGGAGATTTCTGACACCATAAACAAGAGTGTCAAATTGTTAAGTCAACAACAGGAGTCATGTGTACTTACTCCTCAGGTGGGATCTCTGTCCTTAATGTGTTGTCCAATGTGAATTAATGCTATAACTAGTACTGAATCAGTATTTTACACTTTATGTTCTGTGTGGGTGCAAACAGATGAAATCTTTGCTTAATATATACTAAATCGATCTTCTGTATATAAAGATAATTGAAAATGAATCTTGATGTGAATGGAATGGGAGAGGGAGTGGGAGACGGGAGGGATGCAGGTGGGAGGGAAGTTATGGGGGGGAAAAAGCCATTGTAATCCATAAACTGGACTTTGGAAAATTATATTTACTAAATAAAAGTTTTTAAAAAACTATATAATATTTTATGGAGTTTTATTTTTTTCCATACAAAAACATATAATTCCTTCTTTCCTACTTTGATGCTCTGCCAACCATTGTGGGAGACGCAGAAGAAGCTCCTGGCTCCTGATTCAGCCCTGGTTGTTGCAGCCATGTGGGGAGTGAACCAGCAGATGAAAGACCACTCTCTCTCTCTGTCTCTCTCTCCCTCTATTCCTCCCCCCTTCTCTGTAACTATGACTTTCAAAATAAGTAAGTTAAAAAAAAAAAACTGGCAATCACAGATTTAGAAAATTTCTCCGGGCTAGGAAACCCAGCCAAAGAACATTTGGATTTTTTTTTTTAAGATGACCACAATGTCCAGAGCTGGGCCAATTCAAAGCCGGGAGCCAGGAGTTTCTCCCGATCTCCCACATGGGTGCAGGGGCTCAAGCACTTGGGCCATCTTCCACTGCTTTCCCAGGCCATAGCAGAGAGCTGGATTGGAAGTGGAGGAGCTGCGACTCAAACCAGCACCCATATGGGAACTTCACCCTCTATGCCACAGTGCAGGCCCCCACATTGGATTCTATCAGTAGTACTTATTCTCTCAATGTTCCTGGAAATACAAATAAGTGAAATACAAAGAAATGAACATTTAATTCACTCCTTGTAAAATTGGGATTCTTGAAGCCAGGCATTCTGTATGTATTTTCAGTTATGCAAACATTTGCAATGGTGGACTCTTATAAAACAGATATATGTGGAACTTATGCAAACAAAAGCACTACCATAAAAATAATAACTCTCATGAATATTTTTTGAATTTTGGATGAATCAAGAGTGGGGAAGATGTAAATGCTTCATCCTTTATTTAAAATGTGTATTTTATCTACCGTAAACATTTGAGTTTAAAACCAACAATGCAGGGCCAGCGCTGTGGCGCACTGGGTTAATGCCCTGGCCTGAAGCACCAGCATCCCATATGGGCACCGGTTTGAGACCTGCTGCTCCACTTCCTTTCCATCTCTGTGCCGTGGCCCAGATAGCAGTAGAAAATGGCCCAAATCCTTGGGCCCCTGCACCAGCATGGGGGACTGGAAAGAGGCTCCTGGCTCCTGGCTTCAGATTGGTGCAGCTCTGGCTGTTGCAGCCAACTGGGGAGTGCACCAGTAGATGGAAGACCTCTCTCTCTCTCTCTTTCTGCCTCTCCTCTCTCTCTGTGTAACTCTGACTTTCAAATAAATAAATAAATAAATGTTTTTTTTTAAATAAAATGTTAGAACACTTCATCAAAATAGGATCACAGATTCTTGGAAAATAATTGTCACTTCACTGAAGCAGAGTGATTTAGCCAGAACTATAAAGTGATTACTTTTATAAGTATGAAAATGATTAAAAAATTTGAAAGAAAATAAATGAAAAATCCTTGCACAATTCACAATAGCTAAGATATGGAATCAACCCAGATGTCCATCAGCTGTTGACTAGATAAGGAAATTTTGGTATATATACACTATGGAGTGCTACTCAGCTTTTAAAAAAAATGAAATCCTATCTTTTGCAACAAGATGGACACAAGTGGAAACCATTATATGTAGTGAAATTAGCCAGTCCCCAAAAGACAGATATCATATGTTTTCCCCAATCTGTAGTAACTAGTAATAGAGTACCTGAAATGTAATGTATTGGAGTGAAATAGGTGTTTTGCGATTTGATGATTGTTTACAGCCCTTGTTTCTTCCATTGAAGAACAGTGTTTTGTTTTATTAATTTTCTCTTCATACTATTTGTTGAACTCTTTTGCTTAGTGTAGGATTAACTACATGATCATTAAGTAAACTGAAAATAGACCTTTGTAAAAATTAAGAGTGGGAATAGGAGAAGTAGGAGGAAGGGTTGGAGCATGGGTAGGAGGGAGGTTGGGGGAGAGTGTCACTATGTTCCTAAATCTGTATATTTGAAATGCATGAAACTTATATAACTTAAATAAAAAAAAATCTGTGCAAGTTCATCCTTATCAGATTGGTTTATGTTTCCTTCTGTCCTGGGATAGTTTTTTTGTAAAATGTGATAATCCTCTTCATATAATTGAAATTAGTTCAGCTTTCCCCAACACATACATGGTAGGAGCACTTTTCACCCCACAGCAGGGTTCCCTCTCCCAGGGCTGCTTGTCTGAACCTCCCACTTTGAGGGTCTTTCTTGTCCTCCTACTCAGTTGAGAATGCAGACATCTCTTATTTACAACGTTTTGATCTAACAAGGGTATGAAAACAAACCCATACAACCATTCTGCATGTCACTTCTAGTCCCGTAGTCAAGAACTAACATGAGGCAGTCAACACTTTATCATAAAATAGTCTTTGTGTTAGATGATTTTGCCCGACTGTAGACTGATATAAGTTTCTGACCATGTTGAAGTTGGGCGTGGGTAAGCTATGATGTTGGTAGGTTAGTTGTATTAAATTCATCTTCATCAAATATTAGGATAATTCAAAAATTTCATGAAAAAATGAAATTAAAATTTGGGTGCCAAAAACTTTGGATATCTATGCATAGTTTTTCTTAATATACATTTGCATGAACTTTTTGAATACCTCTTCTGTGTATGAATTTCAAAATACTTTAAGCCAAAGTAGAATTCTTTTTCAATTGCACTTTCCATGAAGTAGCCTCGTATTTTCAACTTCACATAGTTTTATTGTGATGAGGCCATTGTAAGTCAGGAGCACCTGCACTTAGCTCAAGCATTGAAAGAAAATCATTTGCAAGGAAATTATAGAGCCAGAGACCACACCCTCTGCTGTCACATCTCAACTGACAGGGACTTGCACATTGTGTCCCCTGCACCTTAATCACCTCTGCCTGCTTTATTTTACTGACATTCTTGACATGCCAATTATTCACTAAAATCACAGTATTTTCTGTCTTTTTGACATAAAAAATCAAACTTAAAAGCCACTTCCCACTTGCCAACATGTCTCAGTATCAAGGAATGGCATGGATGGGCGTTCACTACACTGGGTCACTCTGAAAACCGCAGGCTTAACTGGACCGGACAGGGATTGCTGAGTGAATCCCCTGGCTCTGTGGGGATCTCTGGCACAGGTCCTGGGGTGGTCTCTGTAGATGACTCGGGTGGGGGGGGTCCTCTGAGGAGATGTCTCTGGAGTTCTCTGTTAGAAGCCCTGATGGGGTCTGTGAATCTCTTCGAGAGATGATCCCTCTCTGTCTCTCTCCCTCTGTGGTCTCTCACAGAGGTCCCAGTCTCGGTGGGCTTTTGTCACAAGTCTCGGGAAGACCTCTGGAGGTCTCTGAGGGGTCTCTCGGTAGAGGTCTTTGTGGAGGGTCTTTGTCAGAAGTCTCCATGGGGCCTCTCTCAAGGCTCTCGGCGAGTATCTGCCTCCCTGTCCCTGCCCTTGCTGCATGTCATGGGGGTCAGGGACTCGCTGCCTCTTGTTTCTTACAGGCCCCTCCATTTCCTGTGTTTTTGCTGAACAAGTCCTGGGATCCTCATCCAGTTCCAGCACATCCCAGAACATACCTCTTTGGTCTTGAGAAGCCAGCAGACTCGGGGCCCCAATCCCATGCATCCCCCTCCTGAGGGACAGATTAGCCCTGTTCCAGTTCCCAGCCCCTCTTGGGTCATCCACTGTGACTGCTGGGCACACCCTGGAGGCTGCCACCCCAATCATGGGACCCAGGCAGGACCTGGCCCAGGAGTGACCTGTGGGGCATGTGCCTGCTCCCCCTTCTTTCAGAGGAGCAGGAGCTGTTCTGTTACCATCTGTCCCACCGACCCCTCCTGCTTCAAGACCTTCCAACAAGGATTAGCCTTTTGGATTTACGCCAGGGTTCATTCCATGTGTGGCACGGCATGGAAAAGTGGAGAAATGGTACCTTCTCTCCCCATTTTGGGGCCTTCCCACTTTCCCATGTGGTTGGGCCCTGGGCAGAGGAAACCTGTGTAAGGAGCAGAGTGAGGACCAAGCTGATTCTACTCCTGGGCTGTCCCTATAGCCAGGCTCTACATTTTGGACAAGTCACCCAACCCCCTGTTTGTACAGATCCTGTCTGATTACCTCTTCCCTGCCTGTCTCTGGGGCAAGCGAGAACTGGGAGCCAGGTAAGACTTTCTTTGTGACCTCAGGCTGGCCCTGGGCGCTTCTATGTCCCCACCTCTGCTCCAGGAGAAGTTCTGGTGCCACATGTACCTGCAAAGGTGGATGTACTCATCCTGACAAGTACTGAAGGCTTTCTTTTTTTTTTTTTTTTTTTTTTGACAGGCAGAGTGGACAGTGAGAGAGAGAGACAGAGAGAAAGGTCTTCCTTTTGCCGTTGGTTCACCCTCAAATGGCCGCCGCGGTTGGCGCGCTGCGGCCGGCGCACCACACTGATCCGATGGCAGGAGCCAGGTGCTTCTCCTGGTCTCCCATGGGGTGCAGGGCCCAAGCACTTGGGCCATCCTCCACTGCACTCCCTGGCCACAGCAGAGAGCTGGCCTGGAAGAGCGGCATCCGGGACAGAATCCGGTGCCCCGACCGGGACTAGAACCCGGTGTGCCGGCGCCGCAAGGCTTTCTTTTGCTTGTTTCTGCAATTGTCAGTGAAAACCTAGGAGACAGTCCTGTGGCATCTGGAGTGAGGGTGGCACTGCAGTGACACTGTCACCCTGTCCCTTCTGGAAGCCGCATTCAGAAACACAGACACTGACCCTTTTCCCACACCCCAGAGCACAGCACAGACTGACGCCACTAAATCTGATGAGGAAATACACATTTAATAGAGAAGAGTAAGTATATTCGTAGGTTGAAGCCATTAGCACATAAAGGATGTACCGACATAAGACTGAATAGGTTTCTGTAGCAGAAATTGATGTTGTTCTGGGAGAAAACTTTTCCCAGTGGAAAATATATGAGGAACCTGATATGTTGGACCAGATGAAACACTTCTCTGAAGAAGGCAGTTCCTGGGGCAAGAGATAGAGTGGCCCAAGGTACCTGCCACTCCTGACCTGTGTTGGCTTTGGCTAGCTCGGGACACAGGCTCCCTGGGTGGGGAGAACTGGTGACTGTCCCTGTCCCTGATCCACATGCTATTGATAGGATGGCTGAAACTCTGGGGGGTTGCTTGGTGACAAAATACTGTATCCATCCCCACTCTCCTTGGCTCTGGGTAGGAGGGAGCCCTGTGGTAGCAGGGACACTCACCCAGTGGGACCTGGGTTTCCTCTGTGTACCAATTGAACTCTGAGGGAACATGTGCATATGGAAGCCCCAGTTGGTCCACCACAATCTTTCCCACAACTGTGGTGAGGGCCTGTGCCTGAGCCTCTCTCTTTTCTGTGAACAACCTGCCTAAGTGTGATCCTTGGCCCCCAGCAGTTGCTGATACAGGCCTGTCTCTGGGCAGGGAATCTTCCCACCGTGAGCCTCTTTGGGTAGGGGTAGAATGCTGCATAAAGGGCCTTATTATTTTTTTGTTGTGGCTTTCTAGTGGTTCTTGTCTCCTCTTTGGCAGGAATGGTGAAGACTTTTTAACCAGGGTGTCTCCTGTTTCCCTGTTCCAGGCAGGGTGGCTCATCCCACAGGCATGCGTGGCCCTTTGTCCTGCAGCTCTTTCTTCATGATCTCCTGGTCTGAGTCTCCTGCAGTCCTCCCTCTTGTCAGAAGGACTGAACATGTTGTTCTCACTCTTCCATGGGGATCTCACTTTTGGGCTCCTGGGCTCCTGCTGCCTCTGGCTCCACCCTGCCTTCAGTAGGTGGTCGTGAAGCCCCTGGGAAGCTGATATGTTGCTACTGGACATGCTCTTTGGAGTGTCTGAAGAGGCCTGAGAAGCCAAGATGTCTGTGACGGGGTGCACCTCAACAGTGTAGTCTTGATAGACGATATCAGTGTCCTGGCCTTGAGGCTGATTCTCTGACTCCACCTCCACTTGGACTTCCACTTCATTGACAACCTCTCTTTCCAGGCCTGGCTGTCCTGTGCGGTAGCCAATAGGCATTCGTGAGGTTTGGGGGCATTGACCGTCCCCCAAAGGTTCTAAACTCAGATTCACGTTGATGGTTTGGGAGATCATCATGTTGGCTTCCCTGGTGGCTTCCCACGTGAGGGGCTTCTCCTCAGCCTCCAATGCACCCCTGATTTCTTTTGCCCCTGTAGCCTGGGATACTCTACTGATCTGCGTTTCGGGTTTGTAATGGTCTGGGGGGGCCAGGTGCCCAATCTCTTGAGGTTCATTCTTGGCTGTTGTTGTACTTTTCCTCCATGCTAGGCTGCCTCTCCTAGCTCCCTGAGCAGTCTTGCTCTGCTGGAATCTGTCCAGAAGGCTATCCTTGAGAGACTCACTAGGAAGTTTGGCCTCTTGTCTGGTTCCAGGGGCCTCCGAGAGCCTACGGGTGCCACCGGATGGGGTCACTGTCAGGGTCTTCTTGGCTTCCTTATACACAGAGGAGGGGGCGATGACAGGTCTCTCTGGGGGTGGAACTGACTTTTTTGCCATCATCTTCTCTCCTAGACCTTTGTGAGGGTCTCCTAGGGCATTGGCAGCCTTGACTTTCACGTTGGCCCCTGACTCCCGGGAAGCTGAAGAGGGAAATTTGGGCTGCGGGTGCTGTGAAACTTGAACTGCACCTGAGTTGAGATTTGTGTGCTTGAGGGTCTGGTAGTATAGATTCCACCCTCGCCTCACTGGAAACCTTCCAATGTGTGTTTCTAGCAAGTTTCGAGTGAAAGGATTGACAAAGTAGGTCTTCTGGGAGGTGTTCACCGAGGAGTTGTGACCTTTCAGGTCTGCTGGATTTCTGGGTTTCATGTGGGTGTTGTCATTGGGAAATGCAAAGTTAGCAGTAAGCCAGGATCGACGCACCCTCACAGGGATTCGACCCTTCTTGATCTGCCCCGACTTCTTTTCCAAATGGACTTTCAGGTCTTTTTTGAGATCTTCCTTTTCTGGGACCCTGGGTTTATAGCTCCTATCCTCATGCTTCCTGGGCTTGAAAAAGTTACGTTCTGCTTCCTCCTTGTCATCTTCCAGAACCTTCACTGAGGTGCTCTCTGGAATCCAGGATAGGTCTTTTTTGTCATCTTCATCTTGCCCTAGAGCCTCGCTTTGTTTGTCTAGTTTGAGCCCTACTGCATCCTTTCTGTGGGGTCTTCTGCATTGCATGGGCTCCACTGTCTTCACATCCTTGATGCTTTTACCTGCAGAGGGCAGGGACGGCTGTGAGCGGCCTTGTTTTTCCATTCCCTGGAATGGGCAGGTCCTTGAGAATTTGCCCCGAGGGTGCAACAGTTTCTGATGTGGTTGGATTCTGTAAAGGAAGCCATCCTGGGGTTTATCTTTGAGAAGCCTTGCTTGACTTTGTTGTTCAGACTGCCTGTGGAGCTCAGGGCTGATAGTTTCCCCAGGAAAGGCAGAGGTGGACTTCCTGGTTTGGGAGGCCCAGCTGCCCTGGGGGAGGCTGGGTGTGGGTTGGCCAGCACCTTCTTGAGGGTTTTGGAGAAAAGAGCGAGTAGCCCACTTCCGCTGTAGTGGCATCTGCAAAGGCCAATCCATTTCTTGATTGTCAGTTGGGATGATAGAGCGAGCCTTATCCTGGGAGGTAGGGCAGGACGATCTACATGTCCTACCCTTGTGTAGGGAGGGGCTTGGTAGGCTTGGGAAAGAGCAAGGGAGCTGGACTGGGGTCGGCACCTGACGCAGATGTATTGGCAACTTTTCAGTCAGAGGTTGGGGTTGATTCAAATGGTTAGGAGGCAAGGGTTGGGATTGGGAAAGCAGTGGAGGATCTGAGGACTGAGTTTGAACTGGAGAGGAACGAGAGTTGACATTGAACCTAACCGTGGGAGCTCTTGAAAGGGAAGGCCCCTTAGAGACCCAGGCCGTAGCCACTAGTGACTCGCTGTGCAGAGAGGGGAGGCCCCAGAAGAGCTGGCTGCATTTCTTCTCTAAGTGATCCCCAAAGACCGGGGGGGCAGAGAGCCGCTGAGGCCCCTGCAGCTGTGTGCATTTGTGCCTTGGTCTCCAGAAGAGAGCTCCCAGAGAACTCAGGAGGGAGCCCGGGCGCATCTGGCCCAGCAGGGACCCCGTCTTCTCTTCTGCTTTCAGCATCAGCTCTGCTCTCCTGGAGATGAGGATTTCTAGCAGCCTCTGGACATCCGGGTTGATGAAAGGAGGGCCGCCAGCCTCTGCCTGCCCGCGTGCGGCGTCTCCCCAGGGCGAGGCCTCTGGTGGGTGCTGGGAAAGAGGCTCTTGCCGGCATCTGCCATGTGGTGAGGTGAACAGGAGCAAGGCCTTGGCGGTCGGCCACCACCAGGAGAAGAATGCAATGGAGCCGCTTACGCGGTCCAAGCCCTTTGTGGCCGTGCCGAGAGAGGCCAAGCAGGAGTTACCTGGAGGGGCGCTGTCTGGGGCAGGGCCTGCCGGGGTGCTCTTCATGTCGGACTGGACTTGTTGAGGTCTTTCTGATGGGTGGGAGTCCGGGGGAGGAGGGTGCTGGGTTAGCAGAGCCGGGGAAGGCAGTGGGGACGAGGTGACAGGAGAAGCATCTTCCTTGGGCTCCCCATGATGCTGGTGGCCCCCAGCAGGGGCTGGATTGTGTTCATCTCCCTGGAGGTCCCGACACAGAAGGGGAGAAGCGCTGTCGTCAGGGAGCTTTCCCAGGTGGCTGCAGGAGACAGGAGGCACACGATGCAGCTGGGAGCAGATGGGACCGGAAGCCCTGACCTGCCCGGGGGGGATGGATGCCCACAGCCCGGGGCCCCTCCACTGCCCCACGCCCTGACTTCATGGAGCTCTGGCTCTCCCTCACCCCCGGGGTACACTCACATCCCATGTCTGTCTGTGGTCTCCCCCTCCCTGGGTGGGACGCTCCAGGCCCTGGAGTCATGTAATGGGTTCTGGCAGGATAAGGACATGGACCACAGCAGAAAGCTCCTCACCTTTGCAGAAGGGAAATGAGCCCTCGAGCCTCCTTCAGTTTCTCCAAGCAGTCTCTGCAGGCTGGAAACCAGGAGACTGGGTTAGGGTGCAGAAGGGAGTGGTCTGGGATTCTTCCAGGAGGCCAAGTGAAATGTCCCTTTTTAGGGGGACCCTGGGAGATCAGACTCTGGAGCCCAAGTGTCAGTGTCCAACCCCCAGGTCCCTGGCAGTGCGAGCAGTGCACACCAATGGCAGTGCTCTAGCATTTAGAAAGTGCTTCCACATCCATCATCCCCTGGAGTGCTCACCACTGCACTGTGGGGGAGAAGGGAGGGGCTCCTCTCAAAGGGGGATTAGCCTTATGGGAATGATGCACTGGTCCACTGCTCCACTCCAGATGCAGGCAGTGTTGGTCCACTGCAGCCCACAGTGCCCCTTACTGGGCAACACTCATTTTCTGGCTCACCATGGTTTCCTTAGCAGCAGAAGCCTGAGGATTCCTGGTGCTGATTTCCTTCCCAGGACCCTCCCTCCCCCGTGGGCCCCTGCCACTGACATCCATAAGATGTGGTGCTGGTCCCTCAAGGACTGGCACGGTCTGGTCACCTGTGGGGGCTTCAGGTGGACGGTCAGGGCCTTACCTTTCAGAGCTCTGCTCTTCTTCCTGCTCTTGATTCTCCTCCTTGTGTGCCCTTGACACTGAGAAACAAGGAAGAAAGAGGGGGCTGGGACCCAGTCCTCTCTCCTTCCCTTAGACAAGCTGCAGACGTTCAGTGCTCATGAATATCATGTCTTGGCCCTTTTCGCTAAAGGATCTCCATGTTCTTTCCTTTTACTCATTGTAGAGAAGATTAATTTGAGAGAAATAGACAGAGCCCCCAATCACTTGTTCACTCCCCACGTAATTGTAGTGAGCCAGTCTGGGACAAAGCTGGCAGCCAGGAACTGACTCTAGTGCTCCTGTGTGGACTGCAGGGTCCCAACTACTTGAGCTATGACTGGTGCCTTCCTATGATACACATGGTTAGGAATCAGAAATGGAGCTCGGGCTTGAACCCAGGCACTTTGGTGTGAGATGATGTTGTCCCAGCTAGAGGCTTAACCACTATGCCAAGTGCTCTCCCCGTACTCATCTTTAAAACAGAGGAAATATTTCCTGGTTTTCTTCTTTGAAAAGCACAGAGGAGTGTTCTATGTGAGATCTGCTAGGAGGACCCTGTTCGCTGTTCCTCTGCTTAAGGGAACCAATTTGTCCGTGCAGTGGGTGTGAGCTGCCAGGGAGGAGCCTGCTGCCCGAGGCCAGCTGTGACTCCAGGCTCTGAACTGAGGTCCTCACTTCCCAGCACTGCCCTCGGGTCTGCCAACACAGAACAAAGGCTCAGCTTCAGGACACCTGACCCAGGAGGCCCCTGAGGAGAGAGTGCTCAGGGCTGTCCTCCCCCAGACATCACACTGTAGGCAGCAGGCCTTGCCTGTTCCAGGGCTCAGTGTTTGACTTTTGCCCCAGTGCCCTCCAGCACACCCACAGGGATGGCCCGAGAGCGTCACACAGAAACCCCAGAAGCACCTGAAGCCCTGCCATGAAGGGTGATGTTCCGTTCCGACGTTTCCCATCTCAGAAGTCTCTAGATGCTTTTAAAACATGAAAATAAGAGTAAAAGCAAGAAAAAGCCCTTGTCTGTTGGGTTCTGGCCAAGGGCTCCTTACCTTCCTGATGGTCCCCTTTCTCTTAGGAGGTGGTGAGGGTGGAGTGCTGTGGATGAATGACAGGAGGAAGAGGCCCAGGCCGCACAGGAAGACAAGGATGATGTTTGTTCCCCAGGAGGTGCAGCTGAGGCTCTGCCACATTGCACCAATGCTTTTCTGATTTTCCATCCTCTGAATCACTCAGGCAACTGAGTCCTTGGAGTTCCGCTTGGCAGAAGGGAGCAGGCCCAGGTCTGCATCACAGAACTGTGGCTTCCTCATCACAAAGGACTCCTGCGAGTGGGGGAGGGGTGACAAGAGGCTGGTGGCAGCCCCTCCCCCACCAGCTGGGCCTTCTAGGAATCTCTGTCCAATTCCGCCTCCTTAACTTATGGAGACCTTAGTCAATTTTCTATTGTTTTCACCTTGAACCCAGATACTATATGGTTCCCTTTATCTAGAAAATTTTGGCTTGAACTCCCCAAAGTTTTTTACAGCTTAAACGTCATTGGGCTCCTCTGAGAACACATTTTAATGGTGTTTTATCAGACAACATGGTGTACATTTCCATATTTCTTCTTCAGCATATATCAGCTGCATTAGGCCATTGAATTTTTTTTTTTACAGGTAGTTCCTTAAATCTAAATCTACAGCATATGTTATGTCACGCTAACCAGGTATCTCTCACCTGTTGCAATCCTTACACCCTTCCAGTCTTAGATGCGTGGTCATTTTTGTCTTAGATGCGTGGTCATTCCTAAAATTTTTATTTTTTCCTTGCTGTTGATATTTACCATTATCCCTCAGCCTGAGCTCTAGGAGACATTACATTAACTCTCTCTTTGCTTAAAAGTGTGCTGTGTTTTGTGGAAGTAACGTGAGTGTTCCATTTTTGGAAAACTTACTGTGTTCGACAACTGAGGACAAGGCATGGGGTGAACTTGTTTCTGTAAAGCAAAAACCAAACCAAACCAAACCAAACCAAAACAAAACAAAAAAAACCCACACCAAACATTATTGAGAAGGTGGTCCTTGTGTGTAACATTGTTCTGTCACATGAAAGTGGTGCAAAGCAATAGAATGGAAGCAACACCCGGAAATTGTTGATTTTTAGTTTCTTTAATGACACTAGTGTGGTTCAAAAGACATCAAAGTAGGTAGAACCAATGAATCAGACATTCTATAGTAATTAAATGTCTATTATTCTTTTATGATCTCTTGGATCATTTTTGCCATGAGTTTTTCTGAGATTTTCAATGGATACATGGGAAAGTGCTTCTGATGGATAATAATGGATAATAAAAATCAAGTTTGACACTTGATTTCAGAGATGTAGAATGTTGGAAAAAACTTTTCTGGAATTGAATGACTTTTCTGTAACACACCAGGCAAATGAAGCCTCAGGACAACCAGCCAATGTGGAATAGAGAGAGTGAAAGGCAACTACAGGGAAAACAGGATCTCAGCATTTTTCACTTAGGACACATGTGAACTGAATAACTTATAGTCCAAACAAATATTAATCTAGAAAGTTTTAACAAGTGAACAACAAAATAAGCCACCTGGTAGTGGATTATAACATAAAAAACCAAATAAATGTCCTTGAGTACAAACTAATATAAATAAATCATCGGCAATAAAAATAAATTATAGAAATAACAACAAATAGTAAATATGAGTATTTATGCTGTTTTTTTCAAAATTATTACAAAAGTAGAAAAATATAAACTGAAAAATGGCAATGATAACTTACAAGGGAAATAACTCCTCCATTTTACAGTGATATATTTTTATCAAAAATATTTTATTTTCCCTCAATTGTCTTTATGTTCTATACTTTCATGTTTTAATTTTGTGCCTCTTAGAATTTTTACATGAGCTCATATTTCTTTATCACAGTCAGCTTGTTGAATATGATTGCTTGTGTTTTTCTACTTTTGGAATAATTGAAAAAAGATCATAGACTTTGAGAAAAAGGCAGAAAGAATGAGTTATCAGATTTATCTTTTTTCTTGACAAACTGGTAAACCATTATTTAGCATTGTGGAAAATTAATTTATCTGTAAAATGGGAATTGTTACAACGTGGTTCATGGATTCCTGAGAACATGAGGATACCTCAGAAACTCAGTGGAACATTGGAATTAAACGGTAAGTTTATTTTAGTTCCAAACATTTTTGGAATCCATACATTAATGTTTTCATACTATACATTTTCAATGAACTTTCTGAAGTATCTTCATATTAAGATAACAGTAGAATGATCTGTAATTATAAATCCCTACATAAAGAAAAACCTTCTACTGACATTATTATTAAGTACAACTCAAGATGAAAACAATATGATTATAAAATTCTGTTTACCACCCTCATTTAAAATTCCCTGAATTTTATAGGTGATTAAAAATAATGTGTCCTCTTTGCCAAGAATAATTTCTCTAAAATGACATTCAGGGAGATTTTATGGACCATGAGGTTTTCAACAAGTGGTTGCTATAGCTGCATAATTAATAAGAATAGTTCAGGGGCCAGCACTGTGGCATAGCAGATGAAGCCGCCACCTGCAGCGTGGGCATCCCGTACGGGCACAGGTTCGAGTCCTGGCTGCTTCACTTCCAATCCAGCTCTCTGCTATGGCCTGGGAAAGCAGTAGAAGATGGCCCAAGCCCTTGGGCCCCTGCACCCGCGTTTGGAGACCCCGAGGAAGCTCCTGGCTCCTGGTTTCGGATCCGCACAGCTCTGGCCATTGTGGCCAACTGGGGAGTGAATCAGCGGATGGAAGACCTCTCTGTCTCTCTGCTTCTCCTTCTCTCTGTGTAACACTGACTTTCAAATAAAATAAATAAATCTTTAAAAAAAAAAAAAAGAATAGTTCAGACTGTTGATTGATTACTGCCTACTTCATGCTTTTAGTTTGGAAATAAAATTCTCATAAATGAGAACAAGCCTCACCTGAGTTGTTTATTACTAGAGTATTGTCGCATGGCCAGCAAGAATGGTGTGGTTGAGATTAAGCCCTGATGTGTGTGTCTGGGCTCTCATAGCTGTTGTCCATCTGGGCTAATGGTTTCAGTGATCCCCAGTCTTATCTAATTTCAAATTCCTTTCTCAGCACCATCTTGGAAGCAGAGACTGGGCCCTCAGCAGACACTGAACCTACTGATGCCTTCATCTTCGCTTTGCAGCCTCCAGAACTGTGGTAGAATAAGTTAGGTTTTTTATTTTGATTTTTTAAGAAAGGCTTAGGGAGAGAGAGAAAGAGGGAGAGGGAGACAGATCTTCCTTCTGCTGTTCCACTCCCCAAATGGCCACAACAATGGCCAGAGCTGAGCCAGGCTGAAGCCAGGAGCCTGGAACTCCATCTGGGTCTCCTACATGGGTGTCAGGGGCCCAAGCACTTGGGCCTCCTCCTGCTGCTTTCCCAGGCACATCATCAGGGACACAAACTGGTGTTCGTGTAGGATGCCAGCATTGAAGGTGGCAGTGTGAACTGCTGTTCCACAATGCTGACCCCCAAAGTTTGTGCTGTTTATAAAATTACCCACTCTCAAGTCTCCGTTACAACAGAACAAAATGACGTACGACACTTCGCTTGCCCTTTTTTTTTTTTTTTTTTTTTTTTTTTTTTTTTACTTTTTGACAGGCAGAGTGGACAGTGAGAGAGAGAGAGAGACAGAGAGAAAGGTCTTCCCTTTGCC
Organism: Lepus europaeus; assembly: GCF_033115175.1. Taxonomy (NCBI): domain Eukaryota; kingdom Metazoa; phylum Chordata; class Mammalia; order Lagomorpha; family Leporidae; genus Lepus; species Lepus europaeus. Next base: position 96,570,768 of record NC_084838.1, read on the forward strand.
GTTGGTTCACCCTCCAATGGCCGCCGCAGCTGGCGCACCACGCTGTTCCGAAGCGCTTGCCCTTTCTTTAAATCTGCTCCTGCCTGCTTTTGAGTCTCTGCCAAAATCAGGGGGCGGCAGCTGCCTCCGTTCCTTGGCAGGCTCTGAATAAGCAGCTTCTGCTTGCCCGCATTGCGTGGACTTCCTCTGAGTGTGCAGTACGAACGACCCATAGAGAACTAGAACCCCTTTCTCCGACAAAGCCCAGTTCCAGATTACATAAGCCATTGTTTGTTTTTGCTGTAGGGTGAGCGTATAGGGAATATGAATTTCTTTCACACTTTCTCCTGTTCCTTTTCTTTTGGGATTAGATTTGGGACTAATCTAGCATGTTAGGCTCACTCAGCTCAGGAACCTCAGAAAGCCTCATGACTATGATCCGTCTTATTGTTCGAAGGAGAAATTTCCTTGTTCTTCTATTATAGATACCAGTGATACTATAATTCTATTTACCTGTAATACTATAACCCTACTATATATATATATATATATATATATATATATACTATATATATATAACCCTACTATATATATATATATACTATATATATATATATAGTATATATATATATATATATAACTACACCGGAAATAGATAAAGAAATACAAACTATAATCAACCCCACCCTCTTTTTCGCATCTCAGGATAAGTTAGGCTTGTAAACTCTGGCCTGGTTGTTTGATAGTTCACTTGTGCATTCATTGGTTTATCTGCTCACTCCAGCTAATGAGGGTTATTTTATTCTGAGTGCTCTGCATGGCCCTAGAAATACGAAGACAAGCACAATCATGGGCCTTGCATGCAAGGAGATCAACCCAAAGTTATGCACTGGAAAAGGAGGGAGCCTTCCCCTGCCTCCTACCCCTCTATGCTGAGTGTTGTGTCTTCAACTTGGTCACCCATTCTCTTCTTTTTGATTCCTTAGGAGTGAGCTGAATCACAGAATTGTGCTTTTGTTGCATGTGTGTGCATGCACATATACCCATGAACAATATATTGTAACGTTTCTGGAAAAAGCCAGTCGTTAGCATTCAAGTAGCCTATTAAGTTAATGTAATATTATTTTGAGTTAAATTGTAAGAGTAGGGGCTGGTGCTGTGGCTCAGCTTGCTAATGCCCCAGCCTACAGCGCAGGCATTACATATGGGTGCCAGTTCCAGTCCCGGCTGCCCCGCTTCTGATCCAGCCCCCTGCTAATGTGCCTGGGAAAGCAGCAGAGGGTGGCCCAAATACTTGGGCCCCTGCACCCACATGGGAAACCCAGAAGAAGCTCCTGGCTCCTGGCTTTGGATCAGTCTAGTTCCTGCCATTACAGGCATTTGGGGCCTAGAACCAGTGGATGGAAGATCTCTCTCTCTCTCTTTCTACCTCTTTCTGTAGCTCTGTCTTTCAAAGAAATAAAAAAATAAATTATAACAGTAAGGTACTGGAGCTTTTTTTTAGGTACTTCGTCAAATAACCAAAGGTAGTTGCAAAGAGGAGTTCCAAAGTGATTTTAGAAAGACAACTTTATTAGAATAAATTTAATGGCACTACTCACATGAAATGATAAGGAATAAATTGTTCAGATGTGTGCATTCTGATCATGCTTTCCAAACACTCCTTAACATTACAGGCCCCTTACTCATTTCCTGGGGTGGCTGGGAATTTTTTCCAGAATTTTTTTTCCTCCCACAGATGAATGTATCCAAGATTGACATTTGACCTGAGATAAGTCCTCTAGTTGGTAGATTATTTTTAAATTGTTTCATTTATTTTTATTTTTTTAAGATTTATTTATTTTTTACTTGAAAGTCACAGTTACACAGAGAGAGAAGGAGAGGCAGAGAGAGAGAGAGAGCAAGAGCGAGAGAGAGAGAGAAAGAGAGAGAGAGAGAGAGAGAGAGATTGAGAGCTTTCATCTATTGGTTCAGTCCTCAGGTGGCTGCAATGGCCAGTGCTGGGCCAGGCCAAATTCAGGAGCCTGGAGCTTCTTCAGGGTCTCTCAGGTGGATGGCAGGGGCCTACACACTTGGGCCATCTTTGCTACTTTTCCCAGGCCACTAAAAGCTGAATCCAAAGTGGAGCAGCCAGGACTCGGAGCAGTGCCTATGTGGGGTGCCAGGGCCACAGGCAGTGCCTTTACCTGCTGGGCCACAATGCCAGCCACTGCTGGTGACTTTTGTTTACTTGTATGTGGGGTGTGCATGTATGTGTATCTTCCAAGTTTTCTTCCAAGTGTACTTTTGCGATTAGGAAAAAGTAGAAATAACAACAGCAAGATTTCCCTCCTAGGAAAATAGGTTAGAGATACTACCCATGAAGAATTATGAAAACTGGATTTTCAAGTTAGCTTTGGGAGGATGGTTTTACACTTCCTGTGTAGAGTTTTTGTTTAAGAGGACCCAGTAGACCGTACAGTTGCACGTATTTGCTTCTCTTGCTTGGGGGCAGAATTTTACTTGTCGCCTTGCAGAGAGTATTGTGGTCCCTTGGAAGAGAAGCAGTAAGAGGCAGCCTGGACTTAGCCGCATTACCCTTCCTCTCGTGTACAATCAGCGATGTCCCCATTCTTCTGTCAGCCTGTGATCTGGAGAAAAGACGAGAGAGCAGAGCCATGGTTGTCTTATGAAGGCCTTTGTTTTCATAAACTGAGGTCTGGGGGCTGCTTGTGATCACAGCGTAACCTAGCCTACCCCTGACTGATACAGGGAACATGAAATACGCGACATTTCTATGAACATCTTGAGACGCATGATTGGGATTCCACAGTGAGTCAGGATAGACAATTTGGGCGTGGGTTTGGGAACTTTCTTTCTTTTTAAAATTTATTAGAGAAGTAGAGTTACAGAGAGAGAGAGAGAGAGAGACAGAGAAAAAGGTCTTTCATCTGCTGGTTCACTCCCCAGATGGCCTCAATAGCTGGAGCTGAGCCAATCCGAAGCCAGGAGCTTCTTCCGGGTCTTCCATGTGAATGCAGGGGCCCAAGGACTTGGACCATCTTCTACTGCTTTCCCAGGCTACAACAGAGAGCTGGATCAGAAAAGGAGCAGCCGAGACTAGAACTGGTGCCTGCACTGCAGTGCCCGCACTAGAACTGGGATGCCAGCACTGCAGGCGGAGGCTTAGCCCACTGTGCCATAGCGCCAGGCCCGAATGAACACATTTTTTAAGGAGAACAGTGTAGTGGGAAAAGAAGAGGCGTGGCCTAGGGGAAAAGTCACTGCCAAGGTCACGGTACAAGAGGGAAGAGCTACAAAAAACAGAAGAAAATATTCAACCAAGATGTGGCAGACAGGCGTGGTACTAGCAGAAGCAGCCAGCGGGGAAGCTACAGGGGTCAGATGCCGTATTATGAGAGAAAAGAGCCTTAGGATCTCCCTTGAAAATGAGTCCTGAGAATTTCTGCTGCAGTGGTTTTGGTGGAGTTGTGGGGAAGGAAGTCGGTTTTCCTGGGGTGACAGAGGGAGTCCACGCAGGGGAGGCAGGAAGCTGATGGAGACCATTCCTTTAAGAGAAGAGAAATGGGACAGCAGTAACCAGTGGCTCTTCATGGTTGTGATTTTTCCACTGATTTGGCATACAATGTTGCTCTTAGACAGGAAGGGTGAGTTTTCTTCCCACACAATTTCTCTTACGTGCATTTAAAGTTGTTTGGGATACGTGATGCTGTGTAATGTATAACAAAGTTTGTAATGTTTTGTGCTAGCATTGAGACTTCTGACAACTGGAGCGAATGCTTGATGTAGTGGTTAGGACTCTCTCTGCAACACCCTGCCTGATATCCAGAGTGCCTGGGTTTGAGACCTGCCACCGCTCCCCGATTACAGCTTCCTGATGATGTACACCTTGGTAGGCAGCAGATAGTGGCTCAACTAGTAAGAGTCTCTGCCACCCATGTGGGACACCCAGATTGAATTCCTGGCTCCTGGCTTTTGCCTGGCCCAGCTCTGGCTGTTGTGGGCATTTGGGGACAGAACCAGCAAAGATATCTGAGACAGAGAGAAAGGTCTTCCTTTGCCGTTGGTTCACCCTCCAATGGCCACTGTGGCCGGCGCATCTCGCTGATCCAAACCCAGGAGCCAGGTGCTTCTCCTGGTCTCCCATGCAGGTGCAGGGCCCAAGGACTTGGGCCATCCTCCACTGCCTTCCTGGGCCATAGCAGAGAGCTGGCCTGGAAGAGGGGCAACCAGGACAGAATCCGGCGCCCCAACCGGGACTAGAACCTGGTGTGCCGGCGCCGCAAGGCGGAGAATTAGCCTGTTAAGCCACGGCGCCAGCCGAGGTACTTCATTCTTTCAACATCTTACTTCATTTTAAAAATTAATATGATAAAAATTTAGTTTGTCTTTTTGATGTACAGTTATGGATTTTAAGATACAAATGTACACACACGAGGGAACTTCAAAAAGTTTGTGGAAAATAAAAATAGAATTAAAAGATACAAATCGAAAGTGTAATACATTTTATCTCTCAACATAAGCTCCACCTCAAGTTCAAGACATTTTTGTTAAGCAAAGATACCGTTTAGTCCATTCCTATAGAACTGAGAGTCCTGAGAATTTAATCACATCAGTGCTGCGCTTATTTTTTTACATTACTAGCAATTACATTGCTGTGAATGGGCTGAGCAACCACAGGGATGCCTGTGTCCCATATCAGAGTGGCAGTTTGAGTCCCAGCTACTTGGCTTCTGATCCAGCTTCCAGCTCATGTGCCTGGGAGGCAACAGGTGATGGTCTGAGAGCCAGCAGAGAGAAGATCTCTTTTTCTCTCTGTCTCTCCTTTCTCTGTCATTTTTCTGTGTGTCGAATAAATAACAAATAAAATCTTTAAATTAAAAAGGTTCTAATACAAAGTATCTTTTCAGATTACAATACAATTAGACTAGAAATTGATAGAAGGAAAACTCCAAAATTCATAAATATGTGGAAACTAAACAACACACTCTTAAGCAACCACTGAGTAAAAGAAGAAATCACAAAGGAAATTAGATAATAGTTTGAGACAAATGAAAATGAAAACTCAACATATCAGAACATATGTGATGCAAATTTTTACCTGTAAACATTTACATTTTTAAAGAAGACCTCATCAACAACATAAAATTTACAAGCTAAGCAACTACAAAAAGAACTAAAATTGAAAATAATAGAAGGAGGCTGGTGCCGTGGCTCACTAGGCCCTGGAACTCCAGGTTCTAGTTCCGGTTGGGGCACTAGATTCGGTCCCGGTTGCTCCTCTTCCAGTCCAGCTCACTGCTGTGGCCCGGGAGTGCAGTGGAGGATGGCCCAAGCTTGGGCCCTGCACCCGCATGGGAGACCAGGAGGAGGACCTGGCTCCTGGCTTCGGATTAGCACGGTGCGCCGGCCACAGCGTGCCGGCTGCAGTGGCCATTGGAGGGTGAACCAACAGAAAAAGGAAGACCTTTCTGTCTCTCTCTCTCTCTCTCTCACTGTCCACTCTGCCTGTCCAAAAAAAAAAAAAAAAAAAAAAAAAAAAAAAAAAAAGAAGGAAAAGAAAAAAAGAAAAAGTGTAATTTTAATTTTAATCTTTTTTTAAAGATTTATTTACTTATTTGAAAGTCAGAGTTACACAGAGAGAGAAGGAAGGGCAGAGAGAGAGAGGTCTTCCATTCATTGGTTCACTCCCCAATTGGCCGCAACGGCTGGAGCTGTGCAGATCCGAAGCCAGGAGCCAGGAGCTTCTTCTGGGTCTCCTACATGGGTGCAAGGGGCCCAAGGATTTGGGCCATCTTCCACTGCTTTCCCAGGCCACAGCAGAGAGCTGGATCGGAAGTGGAGCAGCCAGGACTCAAATGGCACCTATATGGGATGCTGGCACTGCAGGTGTCAGCTTTACCCACTACGCCACAGCACCAGCTCCTTAATTTATTATCTTTAAATTTATCTTCTTATATTTGAAGCAGAGAAATTATAGGAAAGAGTACTCTTAACACATGTCATTTGTTTATTTTCTTTATTTGAAAGAAGAGAAAGAGAAAAGTAGAGAGTGACACAGAAAGCTCTCGCATCCCCTGGTTCACTCCCCAAATGCCCAGGACAGGCAGGGCTGGTCCAGGAGTCAGAAACTCAGTGTGGCTCTCCCATGAGTACTTGCAGGGCCCCAAGCACTTGAGTCATCATGTGCTGCCTCCCAGGATGTCTATTAGCAGGAAACTGGAATCGGGCGCAGAGCTGGAACTCAAACCCAAGCACTCCAATTCGGGACGCAGATATTCCATGAAGCTAGTTCATTACAGTGCCAAATGCCCACCTTGGGAGCCAGCACCAAACCTGCTTCTCCTCATGGTTCTACCACCTTGAGACTTTCAGGTTATTCTGGTGTCATCCAGCCAAACAATGGCCAGAAAGAAAAAAGAGTGAGGGACCGTGCAGCCAGTTCCTAAACTCCTCAACTCAGATGTAGTGCACATGGCTTTTCACTCACTTTCCACTGGTGGGGACGACCCACAGGATCCATGATGAGCAAGGAGGGCCGGAGGTGTACAGTTCTTATCTGGAGCCACTCTCCAGCCATGATGCTTCATGGTGACAAGGGAACAGTCAACTAGCTGTCTGGGTCAGGAGGCCAGTCACCTTTTGTTGCTGGCCACCAACAGAATTGCTGCATTCCTAAGTATGTATAGGCGTGGTTTGACTTGCTGTTGGTCCAAGTCACCAGGTATGGGCGTAGGAGCTGTGAGGGAAGCAGAAGGTAAGTCTAGCCACAGCACCTGAGATTTTAGGTACAGTAGGAATGCAAGTGCACTCCAAAAAGTTTGTGGAAAGATGGAATTAAAAGGTAACTTTTGTAGCAAATGCATCTTGAAATCCATGCATTGTTTTTTCCTAATATATGTTATCCATGAACTTTTTGAAGACCCCTTGTACAAGTTATAATTGAAATATAAGAAAGGAAAGCAGGTGGTAGGAGAAAAAAAAACATTTAAAATCCTGTTGCAGTTAAGGATACCAAAAGTATCATGTGCAATTGAACTTTTTCTGGAAATTCTATAAATTGATAAGGAACAAGATTGCTTGACCATTTTTAAATTAAAACGACCGATGTAACATATTTTAGGAAAAGCTAGAAGATTGAGATATTTTTAAACAGCTTCTTTTGATTAGTTTAGAATCAGTTTTGTATGTGAGAGGAAACAAGAGCTTTCTGCTCCAAGAAACAGCAGCATTCTCAAATGTTCACTCCCGCCTGGGGCAGGGGGGTAACTGTCCAGTCCAAGCTGTCTGTGAGAGGGCAATTTGGACAAGAAACTGAGTCACTGGCTCACTTTGGGTTTGTTGATGCCTCTTGATTTATTTGCCTTTTAATCATTTGCTAATCTGTGAAATCACTGTTCCTTACTGATGTTTGCAGGTACAGTAATAATAATGACCACTCACAGAGGCCTCCCTGTAGAGAGCCGTGCAGACCCTTGAGTCAGTTTTGGGTGGCACACAAGTCAGATTCCATCCTTGGTGGGAGGATCTGTCATGAGTTCTTTAATGTTCTTGAGCCTTGGTTTTCTCATCTGGAAAATACAAATATTGGCAACACAAAGTCAGAAGATCCATGAATTAATAAATATGAAAGTGCTGCACAAGACAGAGACTACTAAACACAAACTGATGAAGCAGCTGTAAAATGCAGAAAAATATCAGGGTTCTATGAGTGAAAGCAACATGTAGTACACCTGTCATGGGGTCCCACACTTGGAAGGTGCCAAAAAAGAAAAATAAAATAAATTGAACATGAGAGATGGAGAAATGTTAGAACGACAGACAGCAGAACAACATGAAGTAGTGTTCTAACTCATTTACAATGATAGGGCTTATATTCAGAATTGTCAAAAGCCTGTACCTGTAACACACACACACAGAACACACACTTAATGCTAAGCTTGTAAGCAAAGAGATGTAAAGGTGAAAGGGAACTTTGGATCTTAAGTTTCACCAGGACCTCACCTTTTCTGAGTACTGGAAGAGATGATAGGTGTGACACTATTGCCTTTTCCAAAAGCTAGCTTTTATGGGGAATCCTAACAGATATGAAAGATGACAAAGAAAATTTGATAAAGCCACGTAAGTAATGCCCATGAAGTGATCATCACAAGTGTTTAAATGGGATGAAAGATGGGGGAAAAAAACCCTAAGAACCATTGAAAAGCAGCAATTGATCCTAAAGAACAGAACTGAGGGATGGGTGTTGGCCTAGCTGTTAAGACTTGGGTTAGGAATCTGTGTCTCACATAGGAGTGCCTGGTTTAGTACCCGGCTCTGGCTCCTGACTTGAGCTTTCTGCTGATGCGGATCCTGGGAAGCAGTGTGGTGGCTCAAGTACTTGAGTTTCTGCCATTCATGTAGAAGACTTGGATTACGTTCCCAGCTCTTGACTTCACCCAGCTTTAGCTCCTTGCCTTTATGGATATTTGCAGAACAAACCAATGGAGCTCTCTGTATCTCTCAAATAAGCAACACATTTTTTAGAAGAATAGCACTGTGGCCGGTGCCGCGGCTCACTAGGCTAATCCTCTGCCTTGCGGCGCCGGCACACCGAGTTCTAGTCCCGGTTGGGGCGCCGGATTCTGTCCCGGTTGCCCCTCTTCCAGGCCAGCTCTCTGCTGTGGCCCAGAAGTGCAGTGGAGGATGGCCCAAGTCCTTGGGCCCTGCACCCCATGGGAGACCAGGAGAAGCACCTGGCTCCTGGCTTCGGATCAGCGCGGTGCGCTGGCCGCAGCTCGCCAGCCGCAGCGGCCATTGGAGGGTGAACCAACGGCAAAGGAAGACCTTTCTCTCTGTCTCTCTCTCTCACTGTCCACTCTGCCTGTCCAAAAAAAAAAAAAAAAAGAATAGCACTGTAATTATAGATTGGAGACCTACATTTTCCCTATTTTCAAACATGAACAATGGCTTCTTATTATAAAAGGTATTTATGTTCATTATAGAAAAAGCCACCATGTAGATAAGCAAAAATTTTAACATTAAAAATTATTTTTAATTCTTCAACCTAAAGTTAATGACTCTTAACAGCTTTGTATATATTTTGTCAGATGCACATATGTATGTGTATTCTCTAAAAATTTGAATCTTGCATACAAATAGTTTTATAATATGTTTTTTCTTTGAAATATATCATGAACAACTTTTCACGTCATTAAATAGCTTCGTGTTACATTTCTAATGAACACATGGCACTGCATTGCATAGGGCATAATTTAACTAGTTCTCTGCTGAATTAAATTGATTTCCAGTTATTTCCCACTAGAGACAGAGCCACACTGGATAAATTTAGGAACACATCTCTGTTTGCATCTTTCATGATTCCTCAAAGTCAGGGCTGGAAATGGAACCCCAGGCTCAGAAGTCTCCATTGACGTATATGGCTCCCTAGTTGTCCTATGGAAAGTTTTGGGTAGTATCTGTGTTAAAATGAAGTTTAAAGAAGTGTTGGATATTAGAGAATCCCTCAACTTTGCCTCAGTTCTTGGGGAAAGTTATTGAAAGGTAGTTTGTGTTCAAATAAGTGCAAACTGGTAAGCTCCGTCTTTATTGGTGCCTTTGAGAACAAGTCAATCTCAAAAGATGGAACTGAAATCATTATTATAATTGAGTCAGGGAGCCCAAAGGTATATTTAATTTAGAAAAATATTATTAATTACCGAGTTCCCAGGTGGCCAAGTGAATGTTTTCCTGGGTAATCTTGATCCTGTTTGAAGCCACCTTCATGTGAATTACCACCATTTCCATCTGTAAACAAGAACCTATAAAAGAGTCCTCATTAGGCAATTAAATGTGTATTTTCTTAAAGACAGTAAATTAGGTAAGTGAATCTGTAAGGAAGTACAGATAGTGTACCTAAACGAAACTATTAATTTATTCTTCACAATTTTGTTTTTATTGCCAGTCACGTACTACTTTCATTGAAGTTTATATTAAATTCCCTTATTAATTATGTTATTGATCCATTATAAAACACTTATGAGCACTTACTATGTGACAGGACTTGGGGATACAGAGAGAACTTACTGTCTTGGCCAGTGTTGTGGTACAGTAGGTTCTACCTCCACTTACAATGCTGGCATCCCATAGTGGGGTGATGGTTCAAATCCCAGCTGCTCTGCTTCTAATACAGCTTTCTGCTAATGTACCTAGGAAGGTAATAAATGACTACTTGGGCCCTTGCCACCCATGTGGGAGACTGAGATAGATTTCCTGGCTGCTGGTTTTGGCTTGGCCCAGCCCTGGTTGTTGTGGCCATTTGAGGAGTGAACCAGTAGATGAAAGAGCTGTCTCTCTCTCTCTCTCTTTGTATGTATTATATGCGTCTCCCTTTTCCTATCAGTCTGGCTTTCAAATAAATAAATAACTTTTCTGATATGGAACTTAAATTTTTTAGAAAAGATTTATTTATTTATTTGAAAGGCAGAGTTACAGAGAGGCAGAGGCAGAGAGAGTTGGACTGATCCAGAGCCAGGAGCCAGGAGCTTCTTCTGGGTCTCCCATGTGGGTGCAGGGGCCCAAGCACTTGGGCCATCTTCTACTGCTTTCCCAGGTCATAGCAGAGAGCTGGATTGGAAGTAGTGAATGAACAAATGGATTATAATATCAAATAATGCCTTAATTTCATTATCTTCAATATGAAGATAATATTGCAGTCCATCAGGTTATTATGAGAACTGAAAGTCTATGTGGAAATTATTTACCATATATGTGTGTATTAACTGTTCTTTCTCTTTTTTCTTAGCTTTTGGAAATGAGTGATTTAATACAAATCATTGAATTTTCAGTTTAAGAAATTAGCAAATTCTGTATTGCACAAAAGAAGAAGATATAGATAAAACATTTGTAAAGTGCTTTGCTTTGTTTTTTGAGCCAAATTACATAGCAGCCGCTCCCTGGCAGAGAAAGTCAACTTGAGCCTTCACATGAGGTTGTTCTGTTGAATCAGGTTTTCACGTGCATCTCTTGCCACAGCTGTCTTGCATTGCTACGCACAAGAGGAAGGACCTCAGGAGAATTGTACTTTCATATCCCTGGCTCTGCTTCCTCCAGAGGCAGTCCTACCAGATGATTCTTAAAGTTCCTTTCAGAACTGAAACACGTTGTCCACTCTTGAATGAATTCTTCCCCTGTAGATGCACCTGAAAAGGTGATTGCCCTGCCCCAGATTGTCCTTGAAAAGAAATTTAGACCTAAACCTCCCCACAATGATAGAAACCAGACTAATGACTTTTTTCAAAATTCTGTTTGACTAAAAAAGTGAGGAAAAAAAATCAGCTGTAGAAGGTTCCAGTTGTAAGTTTTTAAAGATTATTGTTTGTTTATTTGAAAGGCGGAGTTACAGAGAGAGGAGGAGGGGGAGAAGAGAGAGAGAGAGGGAGAGGGAGAGAGGGAGAGAGGTCTTCCATCCACTGGTTTATTCCCCAGTTGGCAGCAATGATGGCCCAGGTTGGGTGAGGCCAAAGCCAGGAGCCAGGAGCTTCTTCTGGGTCTCCTACCTGGGTGTAGGGGGCCCAAGGACTAATGCATCTTTTGTAGGTTCATTACTGGGGAACTGTCTTGGAAATGCAAGCTGCTGGATCTTGAACCAGTGCCCATATGGGATGCCAGCAGGCTGCCAGCATGGCAGGTGCTGTGCCACAACACTGGCCTCTCCAATTACAATTCAGGGAAGACACCTGTAAACTAGGAGAAACTGAAAAGCCATATATACACATCTTATCACATCAAAAATAAAGAGATAATGTGGGGGCCGGTGTTGTGGCGCAGTGGGTTAATGCCCTGGCCTGAAGTGCCAGCATCCCATATGGGCGCCGGTTCGAGTCCCAGGTGCTCTTCTAATCCAGCTCTCTGCTATGGCCTGGGAAAGCAGTAGAAGATGGGCCCCTGCACCCTTGGGCCCCTGCACCTGTGCAGGAGACCCAGAGGAAGCTCCTGGATCCTGGCTTTGGATCAGCGCAGCTCCAGCCATTGCAGCCAATTGGGTAGTAAACCATCGGATGGAAGACCCCTCTCTCTTTATCTGCATCTCCTCTGTGTAACTCTGACTTTCAAATAAATAACTAAATCTTAAAAAAAGAGATAATGTGATTATTGATATTTATTTAAAAATTAACGGCATTTATTGAGTGCTTACTATGTCCCTCATGTGCTTTACCTTGTGTAATTGTCCTAACAGCCCAAAACGTTAAGGGTGTTTTCTTTCAAGGACACAGATATGAAAACCAAGTGAGGTTATGCAGCTGATCATGGATGTGAACGGCAACACTGTGGGAAACATTCAGGTCTAGCTGATACCAAGCCCCATGCATGTAACTACTTGCTGCTTTTTTTCCTCCCTTCCTTCCCCCCTTCCTTCTTCCCTTCCTTCCTCCCTTCCTTCCTTCCTTCTTCCTCCCTCCCTCCCTCCTTTCTTTCTCTCTCTCTCTCTCTTTCTTTCTTTCTTTTATTGAGAGAAATAGAAAGGAACGCAGAGAACACACTCCCATCCATTTGTTCACTCCACCATCGCCTACAATGACAGGAGTTGGGAACTTAGTTGGTTCTTCCACAAGGTTGGCAGGAGCTCAGTTACTTGAACCATCACTGCTGCCTTCCAGGGTGTGTGTGAGCGGGAAGCTGGAGTCAGAAACCGGGGCGGGGAGTTGAACCCAGTACTCTCATGTGGGATGAAGCTGTCTTAAGTGGTGTAATAACCACTAGGCCAAATGTCTGCCCCAGTTGCTTACTTTTGTTGCCAGCCATTGTCACCAAAAAGCCAACTTTCTTGCTGAAGTCTTCATCATAGCTTTCCATGAAGTCTGTTGAACTTGTTTTTTCCATATGCAATAATGCATTTAGTTTTACCTCAGAGGGGCCAGAGGACTCGCTTTAAAGAAAAGTGGACCCCGTCAACTTTAAACAGAGCTGGAGGTCACCTTATAGCATCTGAAACTCCAGTGGTGGCATCTTTTCATTGGAGCTTGGGGTATGATTTTAAGGATTTTTTTCTTCTCTTTCCAGTGAAAAGACCAATACCAGCTTGATTCTTCCCTGAAACTAATAATGAATAAAGATGTATTTTCAAACTAAGGCTTCAAACTTTTTTCCCCTATCACATCATGAAAACTAGAAATAATCTACTAAAAACACTGGCCAGCCTCTGAGGGTTAAACAACCCAGTGGCATAACACATGAGACTTGATTTTGAGGTGGAGGAGAGAATCTTTGGGATATTGGGAGATGACATTTCCGTGTTTCTGCAAATACATTTGCATTCCCCAGCCTTTGGGGGTTTAATCAACCCAGTGGCATAATGCGTAGAATTTGAGTTTGAGATGGGGGAGAGCATATCTGGGATATTTGGCTCCTGGCCATTTGGGGGAGTGAACACAGATGGAAGACCTATTTCTCTTTCTCTCCCTTTCTCTCTTCCTCTTTCTCTGTAACCCTGCCTTCCAGATAAGTAAATGGTCCTAAAATACTAATGAGTCCTCAAACTGACAGAATTTAAGTTGAATATAGTGTTTAAAAGCAGTCAATTGATGAAATGCACAGAAAATTGCTTACATTTTTATATAAATGTATAGTTGCCAGAGTGTGGGTGGGGGAAACTTCTGGGGGAATCAGTGCTTGCTGTATTGAGTACAATTGCAGTTAGAAGTAGATGGTTTTGTGTTTGCAGAGGGTACTTGTGGTTTAGGAGAGATTGAAAATATGTCATTATGCATTCTCTGATGCAGTTAGCCACCTCCACCACACGGGCACACATATGCACACCTCTCAGATGTGGAAACGAGGTGCCTCCTGGAGTCTGGTTCTTAGCCCAGCTTTTGCAAGGTCCACGTTGTGTAATTTTTAAAAACACAGTGGTGGATATGAAGGAATAGGCACTGGGCTTTGATTGAAAGACAAGTAGGTATAATGGGATCCTAACTATTCCTCCCACCTTCCATGCTTCCTCTCGCTTCCTCTATGCTTAATTTTAGTTCCTTCCACACTGGTGCTGGCATCAGAGAAAAGGCGTACAAGAAAAAATTTTTATAAAACTCAGATCTTGAGGGAGACACAAGGGATTTGGAGGGCAGCAGGGAGTGTGGAATGTGGCAGCAGATATATAAGAACCTAGTTTGAACATGATCCTGAAGCCTGGGCTTCAGCCGTGGAAGCCGCTGTGCATTTGTTGTTGTTTGTCAGGTCATCTCCTCTGGCTTGATTGGTTTTCAACAAACCAGCTTTGAGTGTTGTTTCAGATGGAATTCTTTAGTTGTTAGCAACAGAAATTGTGGTTAAATTAAGTGCTAATAATAATAGCACCAGACCAATAGAAACCACTGTGGTTGCTTTTGCTGCTGTAACTACGAGAAATAACCAAGCTTCAGAAAGTACAGGAATCAAGGCGGCTTCAATCCAGGTAGCCCTAAAATGGACAATATAATGGACGTCCCATCACTGATCCGAATCTACTCCAGCCCCGACTGATTTGTGAAGGTGTCAACTCCCGTGTGGAAAGTCCTCAGGGCCAGCATTGTGGCGTACCAGATAAAGCTCTGCCTGCAGCGCTGGCATCCCATGTGGGAGCCGGTCCTGTCCCAGCTGCTCCACTTCCTTCATCTGTGATGGACTTCCTTTGCAGAATTAGGTGAATGTGTATATATTAGAGCACTCCCCAAACGTTCATGGAGAATGGAATTAAAATATAAGTTTAGGGGTGGGCATTTGGCCTAGTGGCTAAAATACCTGTATCCCTCATTGGAGTGCCTGGGTTTGCTTCCTGGCTCCAGCTCCTGGTTCCAGCTTCCTGCTAAAGCAGACCCTGGGAGGCAACAGTGATGCCTCAAATATTTGGGTGTCTGCCACTCGTGTGAGAGACCTGGATTCAGTTCCCAGCTCCTGACTTTGGGCCCAGTCGGGAGCTATCGTGGGCATTTGGAGAATGAAACAGCAGATGGGAGATGTCTCTTTCTCCCTGTCAAATTTAAAAGAAAATATATATTTATTTTGGTGTGAAAAAATTTTAAATCTATGCATTATTATTATTTTTTTTTTTTGACAGGCAGAGTAGATAGAGAGAGAGAGAGACAGAGAGAAAGGTCTTCCTTTTGCTGTTGGTTCACTCTCCAATGGCCGCCGCGGCCGGCGCATCTCGCTGATCCGAAGCCAGGAGCAGGTGCTTCTCCTGGTCTCCCATGGGGTGCAGGGCCCAAGCACTTGGGCCATCCTCCACTGCTTTCCCGGGCCATTGCAGAGAGCTGGCCTGGAAGAGGGGCAACCGGGACAGAATCCAGCGTCCCAACCGGGACTAGAACCTGGGGTGCTGGTGCCGCAAGGCGGAGGATTAGCCTGTTAAGCCACGGCACCGGCCGCATTATTTTTTCATAACATGAATATTCCATGAACTTTCTGAGACCATATCATATACATGTATGTGTGTATATGCATACATACATTATATGAATACTCATCATATTAATAATGGACTTTCCGTGTGATAGATCATGCCTGTATGTTCTACAGAGATCATAGAAGAGAAAAATGAAAGGTGATAGAATCAATCCACTCCCTTCTGCAGAGTCCTTGGCACAGGTCAAGGGAGGCAGGTGGAAAGGCACAGAAGGAAGAAAGGGAACTTCTTTTGCAACTAACCTGGTACCACAAGTTCATGGCCCCAGATCTGAAATTTTCCTAAGGAATATCTATAAGATCCAAAAGTGCATTTATTTTAGAAATTAACATGCACTTTACCTCCAAGGTAAAGTTCGTATTTATTTTTTTTTTCAGATTAAAAGAGGTGCTGCAAATGATTAGGAAAGTAAAACATATCAAGTATAACAACAAATGCAGGAAAATGTCTAAATTTAAATGGTTAAAAAATACAAGTAATGCAATCATCCCAGACCATCATTGTTCAAATTTGGTGTATATACTTCTAGATATTTTTAGTAACTATAGCAACCGCATTTCTGCACTACGGCAGAAAATTGCTACTACCTCTGCAAACGTCACACGCCTGGGAAGGCACTGTAAAGGGAAAGGTGCCACTTGGGGCACTTTATCTGAGTGCTTTTTCAAACCCCCACGACAAGAAACTGAAACTTAATCCAAGTCTCCCATGGGGATGGTAGAGACCCGCTGACTCCCAGGGTGCACACTGGATAGGAAGTGGAGTGGGGATTCAAATGCAGGTACTCCACTACGTGATGCAGGTGTCCAAGTGGCAGCTTAACCCACTGCGCCAAATGTGTATCTTCTTATGGCTACATGATATCTTATTAAAAATAGCAGCTAATTTTTTTATTATTTCCATATCCTGTAACAGACAACAATAGGATGACATACATAATCTCATTAAATCTTTACCCAAATCCTACAAGCTCAGGTTTTATGATCCCTGCTTTAAAGGGGAAGAAACTGAAGTTCAGGAAGATGAGGTTGTTCAGGTGACAAAGCTGACAAGCCACTATGTACTGATGTGTTTATGCACCTCTTCTATTAAAAAATTCTGATTTTATTTAAGGTATACACGTTTCATGTATTTCATATATAGAGATTCAGGCACATAGTGATACTTCCCACTCTACCCTCCCTCCCGCCCACACTCCCACCCTCTTTCCTCCTCCCTCTCCTATTCCTGCTCTTATTTTTTACAAAGATCTATTTTCAGTTAACTTTATACTCACAAGTTTAACCTTACACTGAGTAAAGAGTTCAACAAATAGTATGAAAAAAATAAAACGCTGTTCTGAGATGCGGTGATCTTTACCAGCCCTTGTCTCGCTGGCTGGGCAACAGTGTAAAAGTCCTGAGGTTGCTTGGCTGTGGTGACGGAGGGGAGGCGTGATGGATGAGGGCAATGCACTGAGTTGATTGTCCTTCACATCTCTCATCATGAGCTGGCTAGAAGCTGGTAAAGGAGGAGGGGGATTTATCGGTGAGCCCACGTGGGAGTGTGTCTGGGGTTGCAGTCTTGGGACAGACACTAGACGGCAAAACCAAGCAAAATCAGACAGGAGCTCCCAGCCCAGACAAGTGTTGCTGGTTGCTTCAGAGATACATCATTTCTGTCCTTAGAACAGGGTGAGGCTGCCCCAGGTCTCCACTCCTTTTTGACAAGTGAGACCTCAAGACAGGTGATGTACCTGGACCACTCGTTTCCTGTTGCCTCCTTCTCTCTGCTTGGCTGTCTTGCCTCCTTCTGATACCTTCTTTCTCCTCGAGCTTCAGCCTCCTTTATTCCATACTCTTTGACATTACACTAATCCCCCCCACACACACGCCCCTTCCTGGCGCTTGAAAGTCCTAGCTTACCTCTGGGCCAATCTATCCACTCTCCAAGTCTTCTCGGTTTGAGGGTGAAGGAGAGTGAAGTCTGTGGAAGTTAAGTGAATCCTCTAAGATTTTCCACTACTGGTTCAACAAATATGCATTGAGTTGCAAAGGAAGTGACTATGTGAAGCAGGTGGTGTGTCCAGGATTCAGGAGTCACCTGCCAGGTATAAAAATTTCAGCTGGAACCCAGAATGCAAACACCCTCATAAGGGGTATTCCTTATCCCTTATTTTCAGGTCCCATGAAAAATTCAGTCTCAGTCATTTGTTCCAAGTGTGTTGTGCCTGCTGGTTTCCCCTTCCTCCCCCATACAAATGGTCTGACCCACTGGGGTCTCGGCCAGGGAAGCTGACTTTGTTACCATTCATGCATGCACTTAACCAGTCTTTGCCGAGCACCAGCTGTGTGCCAGGCACTCTCTTAAGCACAAAAAAGAATATTAAGGGAAGGAAAAAAAAGGCAGCTGCAGCCGTGTGCTCCTGGAATTTACGGTCTAGGGAGAGATTCGGATGTGCTCCAGGCACAAGATGACATATGGCAATTTTGGAAGGGCTCTGGGAGCAAGGGATATGGTGCTGAGAGCTTGTCACGGGCCTGCTGCTGGTTTGGAGGACACTGGTGTGGACAGATGGAGGGAGAATGTGGCTCCACCGTGGATTAGGTGTTTCCAAGCCACTGCTGAGTTCCTTATTACTGACCATGAAGAGGGCAGTAACCCCTCTGCCTTTTCATCACCAACTTCACTTACCTGTACCCTCCCAAGTTCCTCTCCTCTGGCCTCCCTGCCTTTTTTTGACTCCTTCTGTACGTTTCCCACGTTACAACCAGAGAATGTGAGCTCGATGGTGGCATATCCCAGCTTAAAAGCTTCGGCAGCTTCCCAGTGCCCTTGAGATTCAGACCAACACGCTGAATGCCTCCTCCTATGCCCTTGGCCTACCGCCCCCCCCCTCCCAGTTGGCTCAGTCACTTCCCACCGTTCACTGCTGCTGCCATGCTGGCTCCTCCCACCTCCCTCAGGCACCCGGGGTCCCTGCGCATGCTTCCTTCCCCCTGAAGCACAGCTGCACCCCACGTGCGCCCATCCATCTTCCACACACCATCCCCAGGGATCTCCTCTCAGGAAGAAATAGACTTCAGGCTGTAAGCACCCATGGGCCCCTGTACTTTCCTTGACAGCACTTGTTCCCGATTGTAATTCTATTCGTATGGGATTACCGGGATAATGCGTTTTGCACTCCATGAAGCCGAATCTGGGTGTTTCTCACCATTGTACCCTTGGATCCTAGCAGCGTCTTCCACCTGGTAAGCATGCATAAGTTCACGGAGAAGAGGGTAAACATTGCAGCTGGAAGGGCCACTCCCAAAATCTTCTAGTTCACTTCCCTCATACAGAGAGTGGATAATCAGAGAGGGAAGGTGACTTACCCAAGGTCACACAGCAAGTTTGTGCGAGTCAGCCTAGGGTAATGGTTGGGAAATCCTACCATGATGCTACCTTCTGTCTCCAGACACTTTCTCAATCTGCTTCCAAACCTTGGTTTTCTCTGGGGTTTAGACCTGTAGCCTGGACTAATATGGGTTAGAGGGAGAAACAACCTACATTAAGCTTTATAGCTCTTCAGGTGAATTCTTTAGCTTATTAAAACTCATAAAGCTGAGGATTCATTTCATACATTTCAAACTTAAACTCATTTTCAAATGAACACCATGGTCTCAACACAGTGCCAGTTCCCAGGCATAGGAAAGTGTGTGAAGCAAGCCCTCTGCTCAGCTTTTCAGATGAGCTCCTTAATCAACAGTAAATGGAGGCCAAATCCTTTTATTTTTTTATTTATTTCTTTTTTGACAGGCAGAGTTAGAGAGAGAGAGAGAAAGGTCTTCCTTCCATTGGTTCACCCCGACCCTCCTCCCCCGCCAAATGGCTGCTAAGGCAGCCGTGCTGCGCCGATCTGAAGCCAGGTGCCAGGTGCTTCTCCTGGTCTCCCATGCGGGTGCAGGGCCCAAGCACTTGGGCCATCCTCCACTGCCTTCCCGGGCCATAGCAGAGAGCTGGCCTGGAAGAGGGGCAACTGGGATAGAATCCGGTGCCCCAACCAGGACTAGAACCCGGGGTGCCGGTGCCGCAAGCTGAGGATTAGCCTTGAGAGCCATGGCGCCAGCCTAAATCCTTTTATTTTTAAAATATTTATTTATTTGAAAGGCAGAGTTGGAGAGAAGGGGGGATGTATCTTCCATTCACTGGTTCACTCCCCAAATGGCTGTGATGGCCAGGGCAGGGGGTATTTCCCAAATGGGTGGCAGGGGGCCCAAGCACTTGAACCATCCTCCTCCGCCTTCCAAGTCATTAGCAGAATGCTGGATTGGATGGAGAGCGGCTAGAACATGAACCAGCACTCATAAGGGATGCCAGTGTCATAGGCAGCGGCACAACACACCGCACCACGATGCCAGCCCGAGGCTAACTCTTAAACATCTCTGCACCCCAAGGGAGGCCTAGTGCTGAAACCTGAGGCAACATGATGGTCACCAAGACAACCAAGCCCGGCCGTCTCGTGTCCAACAAGGACATCTCCTGAAGTCTGCCAAGGGGATGAACACTGCCCTGCATTCCACCCCAGGATCACGTATCTTTTGTACACTTCCAAACCGTGGGCAGTGGGGCAACAGTGAAGCGTTCTGAATAGATGCTGTGGTCGCCCAGGAAGCACCGGGGAAGCAACCATGTTCTCCTCTGGGCAGAAGAGCCCCAGAAGGAAGAAGGAACCACGGTGCGGTGTGGACCTTGCGTTTGTTGTCAGACCCGTGACGTTGCCAAGGGCAAGCCCATTCCCTTCTCTGGCGTCTTGGTTTTTCTGTTTAAAAAGCACACTGAGTATAACACGAGTATAACTGTTAATTCACTTGCAGAGTGCCAGGTGCTGTACTCAGGACAAAGATACTGTGGGGAGCAAGGATACGGTCCTTTCCCATGGGAGTTTACACTTGATGGAAAAAAACAGATAATTAACCACCATTTTACCTAATGACTCCTTATGGAGCCTGATGAATTCTAATCATGATGAGAATTGTGGAGGGCGATTCACTGAGATGCAAATAGAGGTTAAGGCTTTGGTGCTCCGTCACAGACGTCAGGGCAGGTATTTTACAAGTAACAACAACAGCATGGTTTTCCATGTAAGTCAGGCACCTCTTTCAGTGGTTTTCACATACTAACTCCTAGCACCTGTGATACAGGGACCATTATGATCCCCATTTTAGAGACCAGAACACTGAGGCACACTGAGAATGACATGCCAGGAGCCACACAGCCATCAAGTGGCAGAGAAGGAACGCAGGCATTTTGAGCACAGGGTCCGTGTGCTCTATCCTGCCTCTTATAATTCTGTTCTCTGTGTGAGCCTTGCAGCGACCCAGCAAGTACAATTGTCCTCTTTCATCCCTGATTTTACTTCTCACTGTTGCAATTGCAGTCTGAAAATATTATGTGGAAAGTTCTAGAACTAAACATGTAAATTTTAAGTAACTTTGATTACAGTATATTGTTATAATTGTTCTATGTTATTATTGGTTGTTGTTGTCCATCTTTGTGCCTAATTAGCTAAAGCTTCTCATAGGTGAGCATGGAGAGGAGACAACAGAATACATATACATATGGCTCAGTACAACCTATAGCTATAGCTTCAGGCATCCACTGGGCGTAGTAGGAGATACTCACCATAGACTGGGGCACCGCACCATGGTTATTCTCACTTTCCAGATTTGTACATAGAAACAAAACATGGAAGTGACTGACTTGAGTTCTTGAGTTCATATAGCAGGAGCTGGTGGAATGGAATGTGATCCGCACTGGCGCCTGCTGTGATCACACAAGATCTTTGCCGAGTGCTGAGCCCCAGAGAAGGGCCCGTGGTCCTTCCATGGCTGACTGTCTTCTCTTTGCACAGAAGAGGGAAATCTCTAAGCCAAGTGCCCTCGGCAGCAGGAGGCACCTGGTGTCCTTGCATGCCAGGTGAGCCTTGAAGAGGTCCCCAGCTCCCGCAGGCTGGGAAGCGAGGGTGGTGACTATGGAATAACTCTTGGTCCTCGAAAGTCGCATGTTCTGGGGATGCCTGATCCTGTCTGATGGGTGTCTAACTCTTGTAGGATGCCTGGAGCCAGGATAAAGATCTTTCTGGAAGCAAGAGTAGGGTCATGACTCTTCCCTTCACTGCAGGTCAGAGGGCACCCCACCGTGGGAAGGTTGTCTCCTGTGGGGTTCTGCCTGGGTTTGCAGTTCCTCCTTCTGACTTCACTGCAAGGCCTCAGGTTCCTGCCTACTGGAGAGTCTCCTCTAGAATTTTTCCAGGGGCTTCCAGGAGCTCATGGGCTTGAGGAGCCCACAGCTCACAAAGAGAGCTCTTTCACAGGAAATTCCTACTATTTCCCTTGGAACTGATGCGCTGAAAAAATTGCCTCAGGGGGCCGCCATTGTGATATAGTGGGCAAAGCCACCACCTTCAGCACTGGCATCCCATAGGGGCATTGGTTTGAGTCCCAGCTGCTCCACTTCTGATCCAGCTCCCTGTTAATGCACCTGGGAAAGCAGTAGAAGATGGTCTGAACCCTTAGGCCCCTGCACCCACATGGGAGACCTGGAAGGAGTTCCTGGCTCCTGGCTTCAAACTGGCCCACTCCCAGTAATTGTGGCCATTTGTGAACCAGTGGATGCAAGATCTCTCTCTCTCTCTCTCTCTCTCTCTAAAAAATAACATAAAATTCTTTTAAAAATTGCTTCATCTGTTTTCTGAAGTAACTTTCAGGAGGACATGGTTAGAAAGAGTGGCAGGGTTGCAGAAGTCCCTTTTGACTTCCTGTTCTATGCAGGGTCGCTCCTCCGGATGGCTCTGGATGTCCCGGATCCTGAGTCCTTGCATCCACACTCGCGTGCTGTGGGTCCCAGAGGATTCGCTCTCCCCTCAGCTGGGTGGGGGGAGTTCTTAGGCTGGCACTCCTAGAGGATGTGATTATGGTCTGGAGCCCCTGCCGCTGCTTCTGAGTGAGCTCTGCCATCCCTCCCCATGGGTGTGCAGCACCTGGGAAGCTGCCACATCCCCTCTGGAGACCTTGAGGGAGTCGGACCATGAGGAGTCAGGATCAGGGTGTCTGAAGTAAGGGATGGGATGTGCGTGTGGACAGCCTTGACTCTGGAAAGGATCCCCACTCCCCAGTTTAAGCCGTAACTCCCTAAGATGCTCTGATGTAGAGGCTGATGTGGTGAGTGGTTCCTAGAGGACAGAGGGAGCTAGGAGGATGATGAGAGAGGGTGGCTCTCATCAGGACTAGTGCTTGCTTGTCTCCTAACAGAGACATTTCAAGGAAGGCAGTTACTCTGAGGTTGGGGCCTGGAAGGAACCCTACTCTTAACAGGAAGAAAGAAGGGAGGGATACAGTGTTTTGAAGGCTCTGAGGCGAAGTTCCCATCTCGTGGTTCCCAGTTCCTCTGTTCACAATGACTCAAACACATCTGCGGAGGGAATGGAGCTGGACTCAGACTGAGAAGTGCAGAAAGTTTAAAACGTATTGGTGCAGCATGGGAAAGACAATAGACTAAGGAATGTAATGTATTTTGTTCACTGTGGGAAAGCGTAGGGTAGCTACTCGTTTGTGGCATGTGTGAGTTATTTTCACATAGTCGTGGAGCCCACCATGAATTTACTGCGGTACCAGTACCCTTGATTGTGAGATTTCATCCAGCAGTGATTTCTGACGTATAGGAAGGCTCTTCTTTTAAAGACAGAGATAAGATGTTTGGCCAGACAGGAGAAAGAAAGGGGCTTGGCTGAGCCCCATTTCAAATGAAACTTCTTAAATATTGGTTACCCGAGATACGATGATGTCTTCCTGGAAGTGGAGAAAATGAATACCAGAGCTCGGTGAACAGACAACAACTGAAAAACTACTGACCCAGGGTAAAGAAATTAATACAGTGAGAGCACATGCTGGAAGGATGGGAGCGAGGTCAAAGTGTGGGATGCTGGGCTGTGCTGTTCCGATGGCAGAGGTGGGAAGTTCAAGGTCACGGCAGTAACCCACCTGCAGTAGAAGTACAGCACCTTAGGATGGGACAGGGGAGGACCTGGGAGACCGGGTTACTGACTGCACTTTCCACTTGGACCCAGGGGTCCTCCACTCATTCCCCACCATTTGATCACCCCACAACCTCTATAGAAACTGTGTTATTTCTGCACTGCAAGATCAAAGGTGCAACTGTGGACAGGATGGCAGAAGCATGATAGAGTGAGGGGGTTGGAGTGGACATTTTCTGTGTTTCTTGTGACAGAGTGTGTGTATTTTCCTGGGAAAAACATTGTCCCAGCATCTCAACTGCTAGATAAGGAGACTCACCCCATTTTTAGTCCCAATAGTACAAGCATAGTGACTGTCACTCGTGGTCTCTATTTTCACAGTGATTATGCCCACAGTTTTGGCCAGAAATGACCTCTGTGAAGGCCCATTGTGAACTCCCAAAGGTCTGTAACCCTGGCACGCAGTCCCAAACTCACCTCTGGATCCTGAGCTGCAGGTGTTCTGGGGAAGATCTGCCAAGGCTCCCGCAAGCCCATGAAGATCTAAGGTGTCAGCTGTACCCTAACAGATGAGCTGGATGTATTCAGGGTGAAATCTTGCCATCTAGCCTCAATGGAAGGATGAAACCCAGATCACCTTCCTTTGAAAAGCCATGCCTGACAACAGCCCTGCAGATAGTTTTAGTGACTAAATAACAGCGTCATGTACAATTCTACTGTTTTGGCCTTGGTAAGCTCTGTAGTGCCCAGCTCAGCATCAAGGAAATGGTGTCTGAGTCAAATTGAAAATGGGAGAGAGGGGTAGGAAAGATCAGGATGTGGAGGTGGAGGAGCATAAACTTTAGTTCCTCCAGCAGGTTCGTCCTTTACCTTCCTTGTTTTTGGATTATTTGCCCCCTTGTTCGACTCATCTCTTCCTTATACTCGGCTTCGTCTTGGGAGGTAGGTGTCCACCTGATCCACATTCCTAACACTGATAGCCGATGACCCTTTTATAATGAGACAAATCCCGTTCATCCTAGCAGCATGAAGAAAGAAGCCAAGGGTAGGGAATCACATCCCAAATATAATTTGCCTAACCTCAATGATAAGGTCAAAGTATGCTTCCCAAACACATTATCATACCCTGTATTACAGAAGCATAAGGATCATCTCCTCTGATCCTGGACCCCATCCACAAGTAGCCCTGTGTTCAGTGCAGCAATACCCCACCCCCCCACCCCCGATACTCCCAACTGGAGGTTCACTCACTGGCATGACCTCTGGTGACAAGTCTCTCAAATATTACTGAACCACTGTGTTCTGGAAAAATACATCTGCCTTTGACTCTCTTTGGATATGGAAGACCTATCTTGTTTATTATGCTAAACGAGAAAAACAGCCAGTGAGGACAGAGATGCAGGCAGCCGTATAATGTGTATTAAAGAGCTAGAAGTTGAGGAAAAAGGTCATCTCCAATTTCATCAGTGAGGAAAGAGGCTTTTTTTAAACACATCCTTGGTAGAGCACCAAGGTACTTGGTCACTTTCAGACACTACCAGAGGTGAACAGTAAGGGCTTAGTTGGCTTTTTCCTTTCCCTAAGCAGAAGCCCTGTGATCCCGAAAGTCCACACCCCCAACAGAAGTACACAGAAAAGATATCACTCTCACTTGAGAATATTTATTGGGAAGAATCAATATTTTCAACAAGGAATTAAAGATTTTAGGGAGGCAGATTTCCTCCTTGAAAACACTGGAGATGAATTTTTCTGTTTAAAAGGTAGAGACAAATCTCTCAATACCTTTTGCAGTGGCAGGGGCAACCCAAGGCACCTGGCCAACCTGACACCTCTAGGTGGGGCTTGGGTGTGGCACAGGCTTCCTCTGGGACACAGCCAAGGGAAGCCTCTGATACCATGGCACAGATTTCTGGGGCTCTGTGTGTTTCATGTGTGCATTCCTTGCAGGACAACTCTGGCCAGCAAACGCAGCTTCTTGGCTGCAGGACTTGATACTTGTCCCTCTACAAGATGTTGTCCTCTGGTTGGACTGACGGTCCTGGACAGGCACTGCCCCAGTCTGCAATTTTGCCTGGTGCTGAGTTTTGCCAAACTTCACCTGGGTGGATAGGGGGTCT
Source organism: Lepus europaeus (assembly GCF_033115175.1). Classification (NCBI taxonomy): domain Eukaryota; kingdom Metazoa; phylum Chordata; class Mammalia; order Lagomorpha; family Leporidae; genus Lepus; species Lepus europaeus. Next base: position 96,596,278 of record NC_084838.1, read on the forward strand.
TGGTGGTTGGTCTTACCTGTTCTGGGATCAAGCCCCGGCTTCTCCCCTGGGACATTCCCACTGGCTGTCTTGACTTGCTGAGGCTCAGAATTCCAAGTGAAGGCAGCTAGATTTTTAGCTAGGCCCATCCTCTGCACAGATGATAGGGTACTGCCCTTTTCCAGAAAACTCTCTGGCTCTTCACACTTTCTGCTAGGCCAAATCCATTGTAGAAAGTGCTTTATTTGTTTTCTGAAACGGCTTTCAGTAGGAGGTTGCCCCTTCACCGACAGGGTTGGGGAAGATTTACTCCCAAGATTTGCCTTTAAGGTACCATCTGGAGCGCCATGGATCCTCCTTCTGGGTTGGGATGACCCTGGTCCTGCATCTCCTCCACCAAGCTCTTCTGTTCGGGGTTCTGGAAGGCTTACTGTCTTGGAACCTGGTGTGAGATTCTTATCCTGGTCCTTCCATAAGGCACACACAGGGACACAGGGCTCATGCATCTGCTCCCTGCGGATCGCTGCATCGTCAACATGAACACGCAACACCTGGGAAGGTGCCATGTGCCAAGTGCAGATGCCCTGGGCGTGAGTCAGGACAGGCTTCGATTTCAGGTTCTCTGATGCAACGGACGGGTCAGTGGGATGGCTGCGAGCCTGGCGATGCTCCCTGCTGTCTAAGTCACAGAGCAGCTGATTATTAAGGCCTGAGAGTTTAGGATCTAGGGATTCTGATATTATTGGTGGGGAATGTTCAGTGGGCAGGGTAGCTCCTACTTTACCTGAAGTCATACCTGTCATTGGGGAGATTTCTGACTTGTTGCTGGTCAAGATGTAACTACATGGAGATGGGAGAACACAGAGCTCCCTTGATATGAATATTCCCCTGGATTTCTTACGCATGGGAAAATGTTCCAAATTCATCTTTTTGCCCTGAAGCCTTTTTATTCTTTTTCTAGAGTTCCATTGCTTATAGCTTGGTTTAGATCCAACTCTATCTTCCCTTGTGAACACCACTGGGCTGCATCTATTGCCTAGTGCAGCCTGTTTCTGTCTTGCTTTGTCTGGGATGTTATCCACACAAGGCTGTCTACAATCCTCGAATCTCTGAATGTTACCTATTCGCCCATGGGGGCTATCACAGGGGGCTTGCCTCAGTGTCCCCTGTCTTTCTCTGCACACAGGCGAGGTGGAAGGGAAATGCTGACCCAGACTAGGGACAGAGATTCTTGCTCTCACCTTGTCTCCATGCAAAGCTATAGGGCTTCCTCCACAAGGCCTGCACACAGGTGAGCTGGTAGGGGACTGCTGTTCCAGACAGGGGACAGAGATTCTTGCTCTCGCATTGTCTCCATGCAAAGCTATAGGGCTTTCTCCACAAGGCCTGCACACAGGTGAGCTGGCAGGGGGTTGCCTTTCCAGACAGGGGACAGAGATTCTTGCTCTCGCATTGTCTCCATGCAAAGCTATAGGGCTTCCTCCACAGGGCCTGCACACAGGTGAGCTGGCAGGGGGTTGCCTTTCCAGACAGGGGAAAGAGATTCTTGCTCTCACCTTGTCTCCATGAAAAACTGTGGCGCCTCCTCCACTGGGCCTGCACACAGGTGAGCTGGCAGGGGGTTGCCTTTCCAGACAGGGGAAAGAGATTCTTGTTCTCACCTTGTCTCCATGCAAAGCTAGAGCACCTCTTCTATGGAGCTTGCACACAGGCGAGGTGGCAGGAAAATGATGATCTCGACTGGGGACAGATGTTTTTCTTCTCACTTTGTCTCCACGCAAAAACATGGAGCTTCTTGTAACGGGTCTGGAGACACCCACTTGGGAATTAGCCTTGGAAGTAAAGCTGGTTGAGGAGGGAAGGTTGGGTGGGCAAACGCTCTGGGATGGCTCCTCTTTCATTTTGAAGAATTCTATGGTTTCAAGGACTTTTTCGGGAAGGCCCCACATTATCCTCTCATGATAATTTTGTATGTGGTCTTCCAGCATCTTCTGCTGGCTGGAACCAAGGAAGGAAAGCTCACAGGAGGTGTTGATGTTGCTGTCTACACTCGCCACTGGGGCCAAATCTTTGCTAACCACTTGACTACAGGATTTCTCAGGAAGAGGCCATGTAGAACACAATGAGTTATATACAGTCCTAGGAATGTGACGCTCATGGATTTCCACAACTTTCTTGTTTAAATGGGCTTCCAGGGCATTGGTAAGTTTTTTCTGCTTTCGGCTTATTCCGGAGGCCCTTGAATTATCCCCCGACAGACGCATGAGGTGACCTGCTGGGTCTTCCTCAGAATCATACCATAGACCCTTTCCCGAACACCTCTCTGAGTCACTCATCCGATGACTGCGGGAACCGCTGTCCAGAAAACGTCCCTGGGACTTCCTTATGTCATTTCCCAGAGGAAGCATTTCCAAGGTCTTGCTGAAGCTTCCAGGTTGGCTCAGTCTCAAATCCTTTGCGTCTCTGATGCTGTGATCCTTAAACAAATAGGCCCCTGAGGGTCCCCGATGGCTCTTTGACTTGGGTGTCCTCGAAACGTCACTCAGAATGTTAACGCGTGACAGAGACTCGCAGACCCTGCGGGGCAGGCCACACTGGTTTTGCATGATCCTGTTTTGAAGGTGGTGTTCTAGCTTCTCCTGAACCTCACTGCTCAGGCAGAAATCTCCGGGAAGGATGGAAATTGGAACATGGGCCTTGAAGCGCTGGCTCGCCAAGGCCAGGTTTGGAGCCGGAGGACAAAAAGCTCCCTGAGACATAAGGACCACGGAGGGTATGCCCCACACATTTTCCTGCTTTTTCTTCAACAAGTGATGTTCCAGGTATTGAGTTTCAGATGGTGTGAGAGACTCTGCCGCATTCTGCAGTCCAAGGAAATGCACTCCACAGGCATTTTTCTGAGGCGGAGGAGAAGGCAGCCGGATTGGGAGAAAGGATTGAGGTTGGTCCTCCCTGAGAAGTTGGGATCGAGGCTGGGGCACAGCTTGAGACAGCAGTTGAGTTAGGATCTCATGCTCCAACAGAGGTTGGGGTTTGGGAAATGCTGGGGATTCCTGGGCTTGGGGAGCAGGAAATACTAGCAGTTCCTGGGCTTGGGGAGCAGGAAGTGCTGGGGGCTCCAGAGCTTGGGGCACAGGAAGTGCTGGGGGTTCCTGAGCTTGGGGAATAGGAAGTGCTGAGGATTCCTGGGCTTGGGGAACAGGAAGAGCTAGGGACTCATTAGCTTGGGGAACAGGAAGTGCTGGAAACTCCTGAGCTTGGATAGCAGGAAGTGCTGTGGACTCCTGAGCCTGGGGAACAGGAAGTGCTGGAGATTCTTGAGCTTGGGGCACAGGAAGTGCTGGGGATTCCAGAGCTTGAGGAATAGGAAGAGCTAGGGACTCCTGAGCCTGGGGAACAGGAAGTGCTAGGGATTCCTGGGCTTGGGGAACAGGAAGTGCTGGAAACTCCTGAGCTTGGATAGCAGGAATTGCTGTGGACTCCTGAGCCTGGGGAACAGGAAGTGCTAGGGACTCCTTAGCTTGGGGCACAGGAAGTTCTAGGGATTCCTGAGCCTGGGGAACAGGAAGTGCTGTGGACTCCTGAGCTTGGGGAGTAGGAATTGCTGGGGATTCCTGAGCTTGGATAGTAGGAAGAGCTGTGGACTCCTGAGCTTGGGGCACAGGAAGTGCTGTGGACTCTTGAGCTTGAGGAACAGGAAGTGCTGTGGACTCCTGAGCCTGGGGAACAGGAAGTGCTAGGGACTCTTTAGCTTGGGGCACAGGAAGTGCTGTGGACTCCTGAGCCTGGGGCACAGGAAGTGCTGTGGACTCTTGAGCTTGAGGAACAGGAAGTGCTGTGGACTCCTGAGCTTGGGGCACAGGAAGTGCTGTGGACTCCTGAGCTTGGGGCACAGGAAGTGCTGTGGACTCCTGAGCTTGGGGCACAGGAAGAGCTGTGGACTCCTGAGCTTGAGGAGTAGGAAGTGCTGGGGATTCCTGGGCCTGGGGATCTGGAATTGCTGAGGTTCCCTGGGCTGTGGTGGTATCATACACACTACTGAAGATGATGAAGGTTGATGAACAACCATCTGAGATAAGGCCAGCAGGGAACAGGAAGTTACGTTGCAAGGCTGGGTGATCCCAGGAGAGCTGGATACGTTTTTCCTGTAGATGGTCCTCAAAAGTCTTAGGATATGGAGGCTGCCGGTGCATGTGCAGCTCCCGTGGTTTATCTTTTCTGCCCCCAAAAGGAAGAGGGATTGCTGAGTCATTTGTATCAGGAATAGACTGTAACATTTTCGCTGAGGAATGAAGTAGGAAGTCTGGCCTTGCTTGTTCTGGAAAAGATCCTGTTTTGTTTTCCTGGTTGCTGTGTATCAGGGAATCACCCCTCTTTTTGACTTGTCTCTCTAGGAGCGCCAGGGCATCTGGGCTGATAAATAATAAATTACCAGTACCTAAAATGTTGGCTGCAGAGTCAACCCCAGTGGATTCCTTGGATGAATGGAGGGCAAGAATACTTTGCTTGGCATCCCCTTGTGCCAAGTTTGGGGTGGACAAGTCCTTGGTATGAGCCTGATGCCAGATTTCCAATGCTGCCAGGTTAGGAGAGTGAGTGTCTTTGTTTTTTGGCCCATGAGTGGACGGTCCACTAAGGCTATCCCCCTGAGTCACTGTTCCCAAGCTATGAGGTGGTGGAGAAGAGGGAATGCCAAGTGGTTGCAAAGGGAAATACCCCTCTGGGAATGAGAAATCTGGGTGTAGAGTAGGCTCTGGGGGCAGGAATTCACCCAGCTTTGAGGGGGAAATTAAGTCTTCAAAGAAGGTGGCCTCATTAGATGAGACAGCTGAACACGGAGGTGGCGAGGACTCAGGCACAGGTGATGGTACTGGGTCTCCCAGAGCAATTGCAGAGAGGTTAGAGGAGAGACTCACTGAGGACTCGATCATAGAATCAGAGGATGGTGAAAAACACTCAGAGGAAGCAGCATCTTGCAGGGACCCCTGGAGCAGCAGCTGCTGGATCTCGGCTGTTGTTCTGTTACACACCTCACAGGAGAGGTCTGGACACAACATGTGACGGAAAGGTGTGCTGCCATGGTGGTGGCCCAGGAAGCTGCAGGAGACAGGAAATACAAAGCTGTAGCCCAGACCACAAAGAGGAAGGAGGGCCTGCTGGGGGTTGAGGAGATCCAGAACCTGCTAGCCCTCACACTGTCCCACTTCCTTGACTTCGGAACACACTTGATAACCTCTCCCCAAACCTTAGTCACATACCCCTCCATACAACTGGGGAAGACTTTGCACTGATACCCTGGAACGCATTGAACAAGCTATGAAAGGAACCAGGAAAGAGAAAGGCTCATCACCTTTTCAGAATGTAAGACAGCTTCCTTCTCTCCTCTGCTTCTCTCCTGTGAGATCTCCAACCTGGGAAGCCAGGAGAGTGGGTTATATGTAGTATGCATGTGCACAGAGTTCCTATAGATAGATGTTCCTTTATGGGAGCCCTGTGAGTCACAAATCTCTGAAATTCCCAAAGTAGGTAGGCAAGATCAAGTGGTCAGAAATAATACTGACAAAAGTCACATGTGTATGTGGACCCATTAACAAAAGTCTTTCCACCTATTTTATCCTTTGTGATGGTGAAAACCACCATACACGGGGCCAGCTCCATGGCACAGAGGGTTAATCCTCTGCCTGTGGCGCCGGCATTCCTTATGGATGCCGGTTCTAGTCCAGGCTGCCCCTCTTCCAATCCAGCTCTGCTGTGGCCTGGGAAAGCAGATGACCCAAATGCTTGAGCCCCTGCGCCCACATGGGAAACCGGGAAGAAGCTCCTGGCTCCTGGCTTCAGTTAGGCGCAGCTCTGACCATTACGGCCATCTGGGGAGTGAACCAATGGAGGGAAGACCTTTCTGTCTCTCCCTCTCACTTTTTGTAACTCTACCTCTCAAATAAATAAATAAAATTCTTAAAAAAAAAACCCCACCATTCTGTGTGGGCACTGTGCAGTGGTTTAAGCTGTTGCTTAGAATGGCCACATCTCATTATCAGAATGCCAGTTCAAATATTGGCTACTATTCTTCCAAACCACCTTCCTGCTAATGTTCCCAGGAGGCAGCAGATAATGGCTCAAGTACTTGATTCCCTCCTGCTCACGTGGGAGACCTGGAGGAAGTTCCTGGACCCTAGTCTCAGCTTTGGACAGCCTCGTCTCTTGCAACGATTAGGGAAACGAAACACCAGATGGATGACCTTTCTCTCTCTGTCCTCCTATCTCTGCCACTCCACCTTTCCAATAAGTGAGTAAAGAAATCTTGAAAGTGCTACACAAAGTGCAGGTGCAGATGTCACTGGTGACCTCAAAGTGGAATGTGACCACTCAGGATGTAAAAGTAGGTGTAAGTTCTGACTCCAAGCAACCAGTAGTTCTTCCTCAACTCGTCATATCAAAGTGCACTGGGTAGCACTCATTGCCCGGTCCATCTCCACCTCGTGCCCATGCGTGTATGCGGCAGGGACTCTGGGAGCAGTTTCAGTTCTCATTGCCTTCCCTTGTGCCCCTGAGATGTCTTGTTTGCTGAGGCACAGTGTTTAGTGTCTGATGTGACATCCTCAGAGATCAGGATCAGAGATCATGGACCTGGCCTTCATGGACAGGCCAGGAAGGGTCAACCTCAGAGAGCTCAGGTTGAACGGGGACAACCATACCTCTAAACGTTCCACCTTTCCTCCTCCTCGTGGCTCCGCCCCGATGCTGAGAACAAAGGAAACAGTGGGAGGCTGGGACTGGCTTCTCTCACTTCTCCCTCTAGGGCTGATCCGACATTATTTAGCAATCCTACATGCTCTACTTTACCAAACGAATATTTATTCCTTTGTTTTTGTTTTTTAATTGTTCAAGGTGATCAAATATTTTCAACTACTCTTTCTTTGTAAAACTGAAAGAAGGATGGTGTCTCTGGGGTCCACCTCGGGTGTCCTCACAGTCTGATGACCCCTGGTCAAGGAGGGCACAGGATCTGTGGCCAGCAGTCCCCTCTGTGCTCCTCAGAGGTCGCTGTGTCTTGGGGACAGAGCTCAGGCTGCAGCCCCTGCTCGGAGGCTCTGACAGGCTCAGCCCAACAGGAAGAAGGCTTGATGGAGGGACCCCTGACATGGCAATGGGACTCCCAGAATAGGACTGGAGACAGAGACTCTGCTCCTCCAGAGAACCCAGCTCCCAGATGAAGCCAAGCCAGGACCACAGCATCTCTGTGTGTGGGATTGTGTCCTGGGCAGCCTCCACCTGGCTCTCTCAGAGCTTCATGTGGAAAGTGGAGTCCTCCCTAGACCCCTGTCCCTGCACAGTCTCTTCCCCTGCAATAGTGAGGTCCCATCCTCTCCTCACTTCCCTCTGAGCCATCTCTGACCCAACCACAGTCCTGTAGACACGTGGGACTAGAAGCAGGAAGCAATGACAAGCCATCTCTCCTGGGGGTTCCCCCATGGTTCCCTACCTTGGTTGGTAACCGCAGGTGGCAAAGGTAGAGAAGCAGCAGCCCCACCACAATCAGAAAGATGTAACTTGGGACAGTATCTAAGTACACAGAGCTGAAGCTTATCCAGGGCTCAGCGTGGCTCTTCAGAAACCAGAGAACCTTCTCCATTGCCAGAACCGCATGGCCGCCTATGGCAACTGAGTTCTGAGAGTGCGCAGGCTCCACCTGAGTCCCAGGCCTGCATCACAGAGTGTGGGAGAGTCACAAAGGGCTTGTGAAAGGTGGGGCGGGGGACAGCACGAGGAGGCCCTGCCACGGCCCCTCCCCCACCCACAGGCCTCAGATCTCTCTGCCCAGCCCTGCCACTCTATTGCCCAACTGCACGCTTGCTTCACACCATACGTCCACTTCAGGGAAATTTTTTGTCTGTTCCTTCTGCAACCCAGATGTGAAGTGAGACCCCCTTCCCGGCTTGCAGCCCTTGACTTGGGCTCCACCAATGCCATGACCTTGAACGTCTGAGACACTGCCAGGGGTTTTTGCCAGCAGCCACACATCTACACTCAGAGGATCACATACATCCTCAAGTCCATCTGACCTACACAGTGTGTGTGCCTTACACTAACCCAGACATAAACCTAACACTCTTTTCTGCGTATATATTTTTAAAGGTATTGAACAGTGAGTTTCTTTTCAGTCAGCACTTGCTGTGTTCAGTCAGAGGTGCTGACTCAAAACATTGAAACTATTCATTCCTATTCAACACTTACCCAACTAAAATGAGAATAAGATAAATATATGTGAATAAAACTTCAAGGAATCTTAGGGAAAGTTTTTTAAAAATATTTATTTTATTTATTTGAAAGGCAGAATTTCAGAGAAGCAGAGAGAGAGAGAGAGAGAGAGAGAGGTCTTCCATCCACTGGTTCACTCCCCAGATGGCTGCAATGGCTGATCCAAAGCCAAGAGCCAGGAGCTTCTTCCGTTCTTTTATATGGGTACAGGGGCCCAAGCACCTAGGCATCCTCCACTGCTTTCCCAGACCATAACAGAGAGCTGAATCGGAAATGGAGCATCCGGGACTTGAACCAGCACCCGTAAGGGATGCCGGCACTGCAGGTGGCAGCTTTACCCTCTACACCACAGTGCTAGCCCCAGCGAAAGGTTTATGGCACTTATTTTTCTGAAGCTAGTGAACCTCAACCTTTACAAACATTTTAATAGAAAGTTTGATATGCATCAAAATGTAATTGTACTGAATACACTGTTTCTTTTCCATATTCTGAACAAAACCTCATTACGGAGCTAGTGACTAACCAGAATGTTTGTGCAATTCGACAGATCAGTAATGCCTGCTGGTGACCTGGAGAAAGCCAGTTGAAGTTGCAAAGTCATGTGACCCTCCCCTGTCAGCATGACCAGATGGCTGTGTTTATTGTAGCAGAATACAAAGGGGTTTGGAAAACTAGGGAAAGTGAACCCGGGTTCTAGGCTGAGCAGGCTTCATCTTGATTAATGAAACACTAGGATCTCTTAAAACAATACTTTGCCTTTTTCAGACCTCACTCAAGTAATGTTTTGTAGCTACTCGGTTGTGTGCAGAACATCCTGGTAGCCACTCCCCATGATTAGATCAAGGGGTCAAGCAGGTTTCCCAAGGAACTGCACCCACGACCTCTGAGACATCTGTGGTCAGACCTGCACCAGCTTCAGCTCTTGGCTGTGTCCTCCTCGTGTGTCACTCGTCACATCCTCAGCAGCCCACCCTCCCTTTCCCACTCTTACAAGCCTCCCAGGGCTCTCGCTGCGCAGGACAAAAGCCGCGGAGATCCTCAGTCTGCTGTCGTCCCCTTCTGCCAGTGGATTGGACTTTCCTTTACCCTCAGAGCTTAGGCTTGTTATTCTGACTTGTCACTGTTGACAGTGCTGTGACAGCTGTCCTCTGCACTGCCGCCTATTTTCCCACTACTTTTTTTTTTTTTTTTTTTTTTTTTTTTTTTTTACAGGCAGAGTGGACAGTGAGAGAGAGACAGAGAGAAAGGTCTTCCTTTTGCCATTGGTTCGCCCTCCAATGGCCGCCGTGGTAGGCGCGCTGCGGCCCACTACTTTCTTGAACTGTGGAGCCTTTGTGTGTTGCCTGCAATGCAGCACTGTTATCTGAGCTCCTTAGAGGGCTCCAGCAGCCTCCCTGTCTGGCAGTCTCCTTAAAGTTATGCAGGAACAGGTCACTTCCCCCAGGAAGAGAGGGGGAGCCCAAGAGGTGTCACCTCCTTTCTTGGATATGCATCCTCAGCTAAGTTTGTATTTATACAGTTACTGCTGGCAACTAGGCGAGGCATGGATCTCTAGGTCAGTGGCCCCTTGGGTCAAATGGGGTGGTCATAGATGGAAATCGCACACAACTTAAGAGCTATATGAAATAAATGTAGAGAGCTCCCTGCCCCTCAGCTTTGTTAATTGCCAGTCATCTCTGGACTAGATCAGAGACTGTAGGTTTTAAGGGCCGCAACACAACCTGCTCCTGAGCTGGGCATCCTGGCTTGTCTGCCCTCCTAGATTTTCTTTTACTAATGAAGGATTCTCTGACAGTCAAAGAACAGCTATTCTCTTTGTAAATGACAATCTGACTAGACATCCTTGCATAGATAGGTGTGCCTAGAGTTACAGCCCATAAGACATTTCAGTAAAAAGGGCTTTTCCCCAAATACTAGTAAGATTTCATTTCCTAATCCTGTAAGAGTTCTTCCAAATTTCAAAGGACAAGAGGCTAAAAGGACAATTCTTTTTTGAACCAGTAGCAGTAACCACTGATACTAAGTGGCACTGTTTACATATTATTATCAGCACTGCATAATACATCTATATGTCCTGGGCTAAAAATGTACAGCACTTGTGCGTTGGGGCCAGCATTGTGGTGCAGTAGGTTAAGCCTCTGTCTGCTGTGCCAACATCCTATATCGCAGTGGTAGGTTCAGACTTCTGATCCAACTTCTGTTCCAGCTTCTGGCCAATCAGCCTGGGCAGCCGCTAAAATGATGGCCTAAATACTTGGGCCCTTACGACTCAAGTGGTGACCGGGATGAAGTTCCCATCTTCTGGCTTCAGTTTGGGCTTTTGCTGGCATTTGGATTTTGAATAAGCAGATGGAAAATCAATCTCTTTCTCTCTCTCTCTCTCTCTCTTCCTGTGCAGATGTTCTGTCTTTCAATTAAATAAACCCTTAAAATGTAGTTAAGATCCACTGTTTCCAGCAAATGCTGAAATATGTGAGGGAAAGCCTCTTTTGGTTCCCGTCGTCTCTAAAGTAACTTTCCCCTCCCACTGTTAGCAAGAGCGTCTCGATATTTCTTCTCTATCATTCTCTTAATATCTGCTTCCAAGAACTATCTGTATGACTGCTAGTAAGGTAGAACTGAATCGACATTTAAAATGTCATCCTCCCAGGAGTACCCTTCACCTCTAAGCCTCAGATATGAGCTCTCAGCCGAGCCCTGCAGGCAGCCAGCATGGAGGAGGTGGCTTCTATAGGGTGAGGTCTTCACCACCCATGACTTCTTCCCAACTGACCTGTGCCGTCATGCACAAGCCTGGTCCCGGGTCCACCACCGCCTTTGTCTGTGTTGTTGCCAATGATAAGTATTTTCCAGAAGCTCTCCTACAGTGATATGCTACCAGCTGAATATAGTGCAGACACTTTTATTTACAAATTTGCCTTTTCCATTGTTTATTTTTACTTCACCCCGATCAGAAGGTGGAGGTAATTCTTGTTTTGCCACTGATATATTCTCTGGACATAGCCTGCAAAACAGAAAAGAGAACCTGGCATTTGCTAGTGGGTCAGTTAATTATCCTGACTGAATGAATAAACATGTGCAAAAATAAATGAGTCCTTGGGGATTCTGAATTGAGGACTGGTACAAAGAGGAAGGTGAGATGGCTGGGACAGATACTTGGAGAGCAGTATTTGGCACCCAGTGGTTTCTAAGTTTTTGTTTATTTAAGTGGTTTAATGGGAGAGTTGACAGCTACTTGAGGGATACACAGCATCAAAAGAGCATAAGGCATTTTACAGAGTTCTTTTTGAATGTGTACAAATATTGAAAATATATGTTGGGGCCGGTGCTGTGGCATGGCTGGATCAGAAGTGGAACAGCTGGGACTTGAACCAGGGCCCATAAGGGATGCTGGCACTGCAGATGGTGGCTTTACCTGCTATGCCATTGTGCCGGCTCCCATGCCAGTCTCCATATTTTCTTTCTTTTTTTTTAAGATTTATTTTATTTATTTGAGAATTAGAGTTACAGACAGTGAGAGGGAGAGAGAGAGAGAAAGATCTTCCTTCCATTGGTTCACTCCCCAAATGGCTGCAACGGCCGGAACTGTGCCGATCCGAAGCCAGGAGCCAGGAGCTTCTTCCCGGTCTCCCATGCAGATGCAGGGGCCCAAGCACTTGGGCCATCTTCTACTGCTTTCCCAGGCCATAGCAGAGAGCTGCATCAGAAGAGGAACAGCCGGGACTAGAACCGGCGCCCATATGGGATACCGGCACTGCAGGCAGAGGATTAATCTACTGCATCACAGCGCTGGCCCCCCATATTTTATTTTCAAAACAAAATTTAGGGAAATTGTAAGACGTAATTCTAAACACCCAAGTAGAGTGTAGTAGCAGAAGCTTTGGAGGTCCGCTACCTTGCCTGTTTCTAAGTTCACTTGCCACATTTCTCATGAGTTTGATATCATTTATCTCACAGGACTTTTGTGAGGATTAAAATAATCCATATGAAAACACCCAGTGCAGGACATGATTAATGCCTTTCCCATGGAAATTAAAAAATGGAAATCGTATTCTGAGACTCTGCCTTCTGCTTGAGTGTTAGCCCTTAAGACATATGATACCTTTTTTTTTTTTTTTCTTTTTTGACAGGCAGAGTGGACAGAGAGAGAGAGACAGAGAGAAAGGTCTTCCTTTTGCCGTTGGTTCACCCTCCAATGGCCGCCGCGGCTGGCGCACCGCGCTGATCCAATGGCACGAGCCAAGTGCTTCTCCTGGTCTCCCATGGGGTGCAGGGCCCAAGGACTTGGGCCATCCTCCACTGCACTCCCTGGCCACAGCAGAGAGCTGGCCTGGAAGAGGGGCAACCGGGACAGGATCCGGCGCCCCGACCAAGACTAGAACCCGGTGTGCCGGCGCCGCAAGGCGGAGGATTAGCCCAGTGAGTCGCAGCGCCAGCCAGACATATGATACCATTTTAAACGGTTTGCTTTTACTAAATGATCAAATGAGTTTTGTAGATTGAATATCTGTTAACAAAATTCATTTGTGAAAGCACACCTTGGTTACAGGATGCCACCCTCAGTAAGGGGTGGCCATAATTGCAGACTGTGTGTCCAAGAATACATTTTGAAGAACACACCCCCAGTCTCTGCTAATACCTGCTGAGGGGTGACTTCTAGACAGGGTCTCCCAACATCCCGTAAGTACAGCCTCTGGAATTTAGCTAGTGTTTGTTGAAATTTGCATGTGGTAAGAAGTTTTCCCACTTCCATTCTATTCATAGGGTTTTTCCTCTGTGTTCTCTAAATTATGGTAGATTGCTCTTCCCACATTCACATGCTTCCCCTTCTGTGAGTTCTTTGATGCGTACTGAAAAATGATTTCCAGCAAAAGGATTTACTACATTTGTTATTAAATGGTTGGCTCTGATTGCCCTTCCTGGGTGGTCCCATCAACACAGCTGACTCCGGTACAGGACTTACCAACCAGTGAACACTCTTCGTGGGCCACAGTGCCAGTAGGAGTACAGCCGAATGCTTGGCTTCTAGTCTCAGGCACATTTCGGAGCAGGAAACTAATCCTGGATCCTTCAGTATTAAAGCTGGGACAGCGACCGGGTGAGGGCTTCTGCAAGTTAAGGAATGCCAAAGACTGTGAGTGAACCACCAGAAGGAAGGAGAAAGGCATGGAACAGATTCTCTCTGACATGCCTCAGAAAAAACTGATCTTCTGGGAGCTTTTTTTTTTAAAAAAAGATTTATTCACTTATTTGAAAGGCAGAGCTACAGGGAGGCAGGTTCCTCCTTCCATTCACAGGTTCACTCCTTAGATGGCCAAAATGGATGAGCTGTGCTGATCCAAAGCCAGGAGCCCACAGGGTCTCCCACTTGGGTGCAAGGGCCCAAGAACTTGGACCATCTTCTACTGCTTTTCCAGGTCATAGCAGAGAGCTGGAATGGAAGTGGGGCAGCTGGGACTTGAACCGGTGCCCATATGGGATGCCAGCACTGCAGACGATGGCCTTACCCATTACACCAGAGCACCAGCCCCTGTTGGCACTTTTGAGCTCAGACCTCCAGCCTCCAGAATTGTGATTGCTGTTTAAGCCACGCATCTATGCTACTTTGTTCCAGCAACCCTAGCAAAACTGTACTGTAGATTGTGATCTTGACATACACTGTTCTTGGAAATTGATGGGCCCCAATAGGACTGGGGCTGTGTCTTAGGGCCCATGTACCCAGTGCGTCTGCTGTGGCTTGTGTGGCATCAGTAGTCTCGTCAATGAAGGGATTCTGGCACAGTTAAAACAGTAGATGTGACAGCACAGTTTACAGCATAGGTAGTAGAGAAGGAAAGATGGAGGGCAAGGCAGGGTTAGGATCCACCAGAAAAGAGTTGGGCCCAGTTCTACCACTTGTTATTTTTTACCCTGGGCCAGTACACTCACTCATGAGCCTTCACTATGCCACCTATGAACTTGGAGACACTGCTGAAGCAGAGACAGCCAGTAGCCCAAAAATTCATGTGCCCACTTCTGTAGTGTAGCTAGAGGAAGCTAGAAGTAGCTAGAGGTGGCTGCCAACCACTGCTTGCCTTGCCTCCCACGTCCCTGTGCTAAGGAAATGTGGGTGAAAGTCATATGTTACTTCTACCCAGAGTTAAAGAAATGAAGGTGGTTCTTTGCTTCCTCTTCCATCCACTGGCACACAGGACTCCAGGCCTTGCGGATGGCAATACAAAGTGAAAGGTGCCCAGGTCTTTACATCAGCCAACCAGAGGCCAGCCCCCTGGAGAACAGAGATGCCCACACAGAACCACTGTGTGAGTAAGGAACTTGTACTCTGAGAAGTCACTGACATGTGGGGTTTATTTGTTAACAGCAGTTAGTAGTTTTTTTTATTATTTATTTAACAGGCAGAGTTATAGAAAGTGAGAGAGAGAGAGACAGAAAGATTTTCTTTCCGTTGGTTCACTCCCCAAATGGCCGCAACGGCTGGTGCTGCACCAATCAGAAGCCAGGAGCCAGGTGCTTCTTCCTGGTCTCCCATGTGGGTGCAGAGGCCCAAGCATTTGGGCCATCCTCCACTGCCTTTCCGGGCCACAGCACAGAGCTGGACTGGAAGAGGAGTAACTAGGACTAGAATCCGGCACCCATATGGGATGCCGGCACTACAGGTAGAGGATCAACCAAGTGAGCCACAGCGCCGGCCCCAACAGCAGTTAGTATTAACCGATGCATATATCTTCCAAGTACCAAAGGCATCACAATGTAATATATGCTACAACGATCATCATTGCTACCAGGGCCCAGCCATGTTCATCAGGAAGGCTGAGCACAAAAGCAACCACACTTTAATTATTGAACTCTGTCTTTTGCCTGCAGTAGCAGAATCCTGACAGGCAGGGAACGGGGTAGGGTAATTGCCAGGAAGTGCTTGAGTCAGTCTGCTCTCAGAAAGCACTCCAAGCTGTAGCCATGGCCCTGGCACTCAGAACCGGTTTCTTTTAAAGCACTGACAGTAATATTGGTCATCCACACACCCTGTGGCTGTGGGCCACAATGCAGGTAAGGAAGTGTGATGCAGGGGTCTCATTTGAGCAGTTCCCCCATGAAACAGAGAATATAGAGAGCAGGTCAGGCTCCACAAGTCAGCCCGCCTTCCCAACAGCCCACGATGCCCACGTGGCGTGAACAGAGGGAGAGTGACATTTGATGGACTTTACAGCTCAGTAAAAGCCTCCTACAGCCTGCGGTGCTGCTTCCCATGCAAAGGCCGAGAATCTGTTTTCCTTGTTTTCTTCTGTATCCTCTGTGCCGTGCCTCTGAGGAGCCCTACCTGGAGTTCACCTCCCCCTGAAGCAGAGGAGTGAAGCTCCTCCCCCGACTGCTCCCACACACTGCAAATGCAGATCACCGGGACCCATTCAGTCAAAAGTCACTGGCAGTGGCTTCCCGTTGCCTTCTTCTAATCACTTCCCAGAATGTGGGGCCGGCGCTGTGACGCAGCGGGTTAAAACCATGGCCTGAAGCACCGGCATCCCATATGGGCACTGGTTCTAGTCCCGGCTGCTCCTTGGCCAGTCCAGCTCTCTGCTATGGCCTGAGAAAGCAGTAGAAGATGGCCCAAGTCCTTGGGCCCTGCACCCACGTGGGAGACCTGGAAGAAGCTCCTGGCTCCTGGCTTTGGATCGGCACAGCTCTGGCCATTGTGGCTATTTGGGGAGTGAACCAGTGGATGGAAGACTCTCTCTCTGTCTCTACCTCTCTGTAACTCTGTCTTTCAAATAAATAAAATAAATCTTTTAAAAAAAGAACATAATGTTGTGTTTTGGCTGGAAATACGTTGTGAACCGTAGGTTCTTTCCATTTACCGAACAGCCAATGTTCTCTTGCTAACCAGATCACTGCACAAGAACTGTAAGCACCCAGCAGCATCAAACAGCTCCCGTCTCAGCAGCCAATGGAAGGCAATGGATATTTCTCAGGGTGTTCAGGCACAGATGTCAGACTTGGGTTTGGACTCTGGGTCACAATAGAAGAACCATCTGAGGTGGCCATTGAGAAAGAGAAATTTCTTGGGGCCAGCATTGTGGCACAGAGGGTTAAGCTACCACTTCTGATGCTGGCATCTCACACTGGAGCACTGGTTTGAGTCCCAGCTGCTCTGCTTCCAATCCTGCTCCCTTCTACTGTGTCTGGGGAAGCAGTGGAAGATGGTCCAAGTACTTGGGCCCCTGCCACCTATGTGGGAGATCAGGATGGAGTTCAAGGTTCTTGCCTGGCACAACCCTGATCATTGTAG
Source organism: Lepus europaeus (assembly GCF_033115175.1). Lineage (NCBI taxonomy): Eukaryota > Metazoa > Chordata > Mammalia > Lagomorpha > Leporidae > Lepus > Lepus europaeus. The sequence goes on from NC_084838.1 coordinate 96,612,800, forward strand.
TCATTTGGGGTGTGAACCAGTAGATGGAAGATCTCTCTGTCTCTCTCTCTTGCTCTCGCTCTCGCTCTCTCTTCCTGCCAGACACACACACTGCAATTTTGCCTTTCAAATAAATAAAAAATAAATCTTTTTTTAAAGATTTATTTTTTATTTATTTGAAAGACAGAGATACAGAGAGAGAGGTAGAGATAGAGAGAGAGGTCTTCCATCTGCTGGTTCACCCCCTAGATGGCCACAATGGCCGGAGCTGAGCTGATCTGAAACCAGGAGCTTCTTCTGGGTCTCCATGCGGGTGCAGGGGCCCAAGGACTTGGGCCATCCTCCACTGCCCTCCCGGGCCACAGCAGAGAGCTGGATGGGAAGAGGAGCAGCTGAGACTAGAACCAGAGCCCATATGGGATGCTGGTGCTTCAGGCCAGGGCATTAACCCGCTGCGCCACAGCACCGGCCCTGATAAATCATTTCTTTAAAAAATGAAATAGGTTTTTTTAAGAAGAGGGTGGTTTCTTCTTAGTGCCTGCCAGGTTTAAATGATTAATTACCTCCCCAAGTGGAACATAAAATCTAGTTAAGTCTGTGAAGCCAGCTTTTGAGAGGAAGTAGTATTTAGTCACTAGCACTTTTTCTATGGATACCAAAATGGATATCAATGGAAGAGAAATTCACTGTATGCATACATTGTAGTTCATTATAAAGTCTGCCAACTGATTACGGCGTTCAAGTTGATGAGTTTAGCTTGAGTTCAAGAGAGGCAAAAGGAATTTTAGCCAGAGAAGTAGTAGGGGGGTTTGTGAAATAAAATGAAGACAGGTAACCCAAAGTTGGAGCAATTACATTTCTCCTGTAAACCTTTCCTCTCACCATGGCTTTGATGACAAACAAGGATAAGGATGGAGGCCAGTGCTGTGGCACAGCAAGTTAAAGCCCTGGCCTGAATCTCCAGCATCCCATATGGACGCCGGTTCAAGACCTAGCTGCTGCTCTTCCCATCCGGCTCTCTTCTATGGCCTGGGAAAGCAGTAGAAGATGGCCCAAGTCCTTGGGCCCCTGCACCCACGTGCGGGACCAAGAAGAAGCTCCTGACTCCTGGCTTCGGATCAGCCCAGCTCCGGCTGTTGCGGCCATTTGGGGAGTGAACCATCGGATGGAAGACCTGTCTCTCTCTCTCTCTTTTTTTCTCTCTCTCCCCCTGCTGTGTAACTCTGACTTTCAAATAAATAAATAAATCTTAAAAAAAAAAAAAAGGATAAAGATAGACAGGAATCCCTTCCACAACTGAGTAGCAGGCTGATCTCAGGTTCCATGAACAGCAAGACATGCAAATACCTAAAAAAACCTACTGTGTCCTGATCAGGGATGGCAGTTCAAATTGCATTGTGTGAGGCAGGTTTTGCCGTAAGGTTAAGATGCTTCTGAGTATTCCCACACCTCATCTCATAGTGCCTAGGTTTCAGTCGCAGCCCCACACCCTATTCCAGCTTCTTGCTAATGGGTGTTCTGGGAGGTAGCAGAGATGGCTTAGGCAGACGGGTCTCTGCTACCCATGTGGCTGACCTGGAGCGAGTTCTCAGTTTCCAGCTCCTGCCGTCAGTCTGGCCAATCCTAGAGAACAGTGGGCATTTAGGAGTGAGCCACTGAATGGGAGATCTCTCTCTCTCTCTGTCTATGTGTGTGCCTTTCAAATAAATTTAATTTTTTTTAAAAATTGCATCAAACATTTCTGTACTCAAAAGTGAGCAAGTCCTTTTTATCGTGCTCCACAGTGAAACTTTAGGAGATAAACAATGACCTGAACACCTCAAGTGGATCTTGGGTTTACTAACATTATACAGTAATGGGCAGAAAACATAATGACCTGGGAAAGCAGTGGAAATGGCTCAAGTGCTGGTCCCTGCACCCACATAGGAGACCCGGATGAAGCTCCTGGCTCCTGGCTTCAGATAGGCTCAGCTCCAGCCATTGTGGCCATTTGGGGAGTGAACCAGCGGATGGAAGATCTCTCTGTGTTTCTCCCTTTCTGTCTGTAACTCTGCCTTTCAAACAAATAAATAAATCTTTTTTAAAAAGTGATAGAGGTGGGGCCAGAGTTGTGGTGCAGTAAGTTAAGCTGGCTGCCTGTGATGCTGGCATCCCATATGTATGCCAGTTTGAATCCCAGCCGTTCCATTTCCCATCCAGCTCCCCACTAATGCACCTGGGAAGGCAATGGAAGATGACCCAAGAGCTTGGGTACCTGCCATTGATGCAGGAGACTGGTGGAGTTCCTGACTCCTGATTTTGCCATGGCCCAGCCCCAACCATTGTAGCCATTTGGGGAGTAAACCAGCAGGTGAAATCTCTCTCTCTCTCTCTCTCTCTCTCTCTCTCTCTCTATCTCCCTCCCTCTGTGTGTGTGTGTCCTTTTGTCTCTCTAACTCTGCCTTTCAAATAAGCAAAAAAAAAAAAAAAAGAAGAAGAAGAAGAAGTGAATGGAGGTGAATTGTACCCACATGGGAGACCAGGAGAAGCACCTGGCTCCTGGCTTCAGATCAGCATGGTGCGCCAGCCACAGCGCGCCAGCTGCAGTGTCCACTGAGGGGTGAATCAACGGAAAAGGAAGACCTTTCTCTCTGTTTCTCTCTCACTGTCCACTCTGCCTGTCAAAAAATAAATAAATAAATAAAGAAGAAAGGTGAGGTCCTCTCCTCTGAGGGCAGGAGACAGGAAGGTTTTGCCCTGGAGGAATGGATTTGCCCAGGAAGAAACCTCTTAGAGAATGTGTTGGTGGCTCCCCAGTAGGTGGTCCAGCCAGATCACTGTATAAAGTTCAACATGAAGCACTTCCCAATCATATAAGAGGCCCAAACCTACGTTTTAGTCCATCTCTGAATCACAGGCGCTGAACTACAGATTACAATATCCATGAAAAAACTCACTGTGGAAGGCAACGATCAAACATACAAAACAAGGGGCTGTGAGGAGATAAAGGCTAGGACAGGAAACACGAAAGCTTTATTGGTGTCCTCAAAGAAAGAGAATGTCTTTATTGATGAAACAGGAGCTGGATACTATGGAAAAGATAAGGAATATTTTTTATTTCTATAAGGTGAACAACTATGTAACTCTACATATACAGATTTAGGAGAATAGGAATACTTCCCACGCTACCCTCCCTCTGCCTATATTCCCACCTTCCTTCCTTCCTTTTTATTTTTTCATATAATTTTTACAATGACATATTTTCAGTTTATTTTATAATCATAAGCTTAGCCCTTCTCTAAGTAAGGAATTCAACAAATAGTATGAAGAAAAAAACACTGTTCCTCAACAGTAAACAATAACCAAATCTCAAATTGTCAAGTTCACTTATATACATTATATTTTTTATACTCTATTAGTTACCATAGATCAGGAAAAAACATATGATATCTGTCTTTTTGGGAATTGGCTTATTTCAGTAAGTATAATTGTTTCCAGTTACATCCATTTTGTTGTGAAACACAGGAATTCATTCTTTATTATGGCTGCGTAGTATTCTATAGAGTATATATACCACATTTGCTTTATCCAGTCATCAGTTGATGGATATCTTGATTGATTCTATACCTTAGCTATCATGAATTGAGCTGCAGTAAACATGGGGTTTACTCTTGCATATGCCGATTTCATTTTGTTTGGGTAAATTCTAGGAGTGGGGTTGCTGAGTCATAGGGTAGGTCTATATTCAAATTTCTGAGGTACCTTCATACTGTCTTCAACAATGGCTGTACTAGTTTACATTCCCACCACAGTGGATTAGGGTACCTTTTCCCCCACATCCTCCACAGCATTTATTGTTTGTTTATTTCTGTATAAGAGCCATTCTAACTGGGGTGAGGTGAAATCTCATTGTGGTTTTGATTTACATTTCCCGGAAGGCCAGTAACCTCAAGCATTTTTTCATATGTCTGTTAGCCATTTGAATTTCATCTTTTGAAAAATGTCTGTTGAAGCCCTTTGCCCATTTTTTAACTGGATTGTTTGTTTTGCTGTTGTTGAATTTCTTGAGCTCTTTAGAGAGTCTGGATATTAACCCTTTATCTGTTGCATAGTTCACAAATATTTTCTCCCATTCTGTTGGTTGCCCCTTCACTTTGTTGAGTGTTTCCTTTGCAGTGCAAAAACTTCTTAACTTGATGTAATCCTATTTGCCTATTTTGGCTTTGATGTTTTTCTGGGGTCTTTGTCTAGGCCAATGTCTTGCAGAGTTTATCCAATGTTCTCCTCTAGTAATTTGATGATATCAGATTGTAGATTTAGATCCTTGATCCATTTTAAGTTGATTTTTTATAAGGTATAATGTAGGGGTCTTATTTCATACAATTTTCATCCAGTTTTCCCAGCACCATTTGTTGAAGAGACTGTCCTTTCTTAAGGATTGATTGCAGCTTATTTGTCAGAGATTCCTTGGCTTTAAATGTTATATTGATTTCTGGAGTTTCTATTCTGTTCCATTGGTCTGCATGTCTATTTTTGTGCCAGTACCAGGCTTTTTGATTGTAACTGCCCTGTGGTGTGTCTTGAAATCTGATATTGTGATGCCTCTGACTTTGTTTTTGTCATTAAGATTGCTTTAGCTACTCAGGGTCTCTTGTGTTTCCATATGAATTTTAGCATCATTTTTTCTAGATCTGAGAAGAATGTCATTGGTATTTTGATTGGGATTGCATTGAATCTATAAATTGCCTTGGGTAGTATGGACATTTTGATGGTATTAATTCTTCCAATCAATGAGCATAGATTTTTTTTTTTTCGTCTCTCAGAGCAATACTCCTAGTAGTTTGCTTTTGTTTGTGTGTTGTTTTAAAAAAATGCATATTGATTGGAAGCCACATTCATCGCGTCAATCGTGAGGCCCTCCTCCTACCTCAGATGAAATGTCTGTGGCCCTTGCCTGCCCCCTCTTCCCTGCCAGGACCTGCATCCCCAGGCAAGGTCTCCTGCCCTGCCATACTCCCCAGCCAGCCTCAGTGCCTCCCTGGCATCCAAGTCCATTGAGCCAGGTGCCCACTCCAGTACACTGATCCCTCTGTCTCTTCACAGCTAGTATCCTGTAGCCTGTCACTGCCTTCCCCTTCACATACTTAACACACCTTTGGTGTGCACCAGCCACGGCCCAGGGTTCCGAGAGACAGCATAGAGTGCTGAAGGCTACCCTGCTTCTCCACAGTCTCAGAGAGCATCACTGGGAAAGCTGAGAGCAGAGGAGGGCACTGGACCCTCAAGGCCAAGCCATGGTGAGCCTGGGGAGGATCCATTTGCACAAAGTATGTGATGCAGCCAGTTTGAGGCAGCTGAATTCAGGAAGAGGGACAGCAGCCAAACTGCCTGTGGACTTGGGACCCACCCTGCCCTCTCCCATCTCAACTTCCTTCCTGGAGTGAGTTTATCATCAGAGGGCTGAGCCTGATCCTGCCTCTGCCTTTGCCACTGCCTGCAGCTGTGTGACCTGGGCCAGCGGCTTCCCTCAGGAAGACTCAGTTCTCTCATGTGGACATGAGAGGTGACGGGGCTGTGCAAATAATCAGACCATATGGTGGGGCTTTGGCAAAGACTAAACACCCACGTATCATGCACCTGAAATGCTACCATGATTGTGTGCAGGGTGCACTGCTATTTTTCTTCTTGCTCTCATTCCTCTCACTCCTTTTGTTCAAGCGTGGTATGACTTGTAGAGGCAGCACAGGCAATCACCTAAGTGCCAGCTCTTCCACTTACCTGCTGTGTGATCACGGTAAGTCACTAGAACTCTCAGAACCACTTTTTCCCATCCCATGAAACAGGACAACTCTAAGAGAGCCTTCTGCTGTGTGTTGGCCTGTGCTGCAGTGTGCATGGGCTGAAGACTTAAGACTGCTGGCCTTGGTGGCATCTGGAAAGCAGGAATGGAATAGGCACGGAGAGGGAGCAAGTGGCGTCCCTGGGGCACTTGGCAAACCCACCCACAGTTTACACACTCCTGCCCTCTGTGATTTACTCTAAGTAGCATGTGTGCCTTTTGCAGTAAAATGAAAAACTCTGGAGAGTGGTGAGGTTCACTGAAATTAACACAGCACCTGGCTCCCAGGGTGTGGTGAGGGAGAAATGAGTTGATACCTGTGAAGCAATTAGAAAAGGACCCAGCATTTGCTAACTGCTGAGTGAATGTTAGTTGTTGTAATACCAATCATAATGCAGTGGTAATAATAATTCTGATCACCACGACTTTTCAAGCATTGCTGCTGAGTCATAAATATTGGTCATAGGGCCAGCACTGTGGCACAACGGGCTAAGCCTCCGTCTGTGGTGCCAGCATCCCATATGGGTGCTGGTTCTAGTCCAGGCTACTTTACTCTTCCCATCCAGCTCTCTGCTGTGGCCTGGGAAAGCAGTAGAAGATAGCCCAAGTCCTTGGGCCCCTGCACCCGTGTGGGAAACCTAGAGGAGATTCCTGGCTCCTGGCTTTGAATTAGCCCAGCTCCAGCCACTGTGGCCATTTGGGGAGTGAGCCAGAGGATGGAAGACCTTTCTTTCTGACTCTACCTCTCAATAAATAATAAAAAAAAGTTTTTTAAAGTGATCACAGGGAAGATCCAGTTGTCTTGATCCAACAGGGAGTAAAGACTCATTGTAAATGATTGGCTTATCACAATTAACACTACCATGGGCAAATGTACAGAGCAGTTTTACAGGGGGAGAGCATCAGGCACATAAGCTCCAACTGATTGATTTTCTCTTCCCTGGAAAAACCTTGCAATATGAACAGGATCACACTGATGAAAACATTGAACACAATATGAGATTATTTAATCTTGTGACTTTCAAATAATAAATAGTATGAATCCTTGTGTCTGATTAAACTTTAAATAAGTTTAAGGTTCTAATTCTGGGTGGATAAAAGTTTTTTTAAAAAAAAGAAAGTTATGAGGAGAGAGAATTCTGAGAGCAAATTCCTCTATGAAGTAACTCAAAATTCCTGAGATTTCCGACATTCAACTGCTGTGAAATTGGGTGCGTTCAAGCCAAGATTTCTAAGGACAAAAGGAACCAGGTGGCATCCTGGCTCCAGAGTGAAAGACTAGGAAATTGATAATGATCTCTGACAGTTTAAGCGAGTAGATTAGGATGGAGGTTTCTAGAAGGCACAGAGGAGTGGAGGGATCCACTGGGCCAGGAGGTGGGGGAGGGGCCAGAGTCAGACTCTTCCTCTCCGTGCCCCTCCCCTGCTCTGGAGCCCTTTGTGATGAGAAGGACCGCTCTGTGATGCGGTCCGGTCTTACTCCATTCTGCCAAAGGGAATTCCAAGGGCTGAGTTGCCTGAGGGTAACGGTGAGATTGAGATTCGTCTGATGGAGCATCAGCTCCTTCCTCCGCAAAGCGCCCCTGTCCCGTGGCAGAGATCCAGCTGTGCTTCCTGGAGCACAGACGTTGTCCTTCTCTTCCTGTTTGGACTGGGGCTCTTCTTCCTGTTTCTGGTCCACAGCACTCCATCCTCACGACCTCCTAAGAGAAAGGGGACCATCAGGAAGGTAAGGAGCGCTTGGCCAGAACCCAACAGGCAAAGGTTTTTCTCTTCCTTCGCTGTTGTTTCCCTGATTCCAAATTAACCAGAGAGACTCCTCCTGAGATGGGAAAGCACAGGACAACGTCATCCTTCATGGCAGGAGAGAGGCTGGAACTAGGATTTCTGTGTGAAGCTCTCAGACCACCCCTGTGGGTGAGCTGGAGAGCACCAGGGCAAAATCGGACCCTGCCTCAGCAGCTGAGGTCCCCACGACTCAGAGAATTGAGATCTCTTGGGGGCAGAGGGGGAGTGATGGGCTCTGAGCCCTGGTTCATCAGGGGCCTTCTTGGGATAGGTGCCTTGAGGCCAAGCTTTTCATCCAGGTTGGACTGACCACAGGGCTGTGCTGAGCAGTGAGAGGCTCCATGCAGAGCCTGGAGTCACCCCGGCCTCGGGCAGCAGGCTTCTCCTCGGCAGCTCACGTGCACTGTCTCCTCAGCACAGGAACAGTGACCAGCGACACCCGTGGTGGATTTCACATAGAACACCTCTCCACCTCTCCTCACTTGTCAAAGAATAAGAAATCGTTCACCTGCTTTGAATATTAGTAAGGAGGTGGGAATTTGGCCTGATGGTTAAGCCACCAACTGGGAGACCCACATCACACAGCGGAGTGCCTAGGTTCCAGCCCCAATTCTACCCCAATTCCAGCTCCCTGTTCATGCAGACCCTGGAAAGACATTGATGATGGCTTGAGTGGATGGCTTGAGTGGTCACCCATGGAGGAGACCAGGACTGAGTGCTTGGCTCCCAGTTTGGCTTGGACTGGGCCACTGCAGCCATTCAGGGAGTAAAATAGCAGATGGGACCTCTGTCCTTCTGCCTCTCCAATAATCTTTTAAAGATTTACTTTAGGGGCTAGCGCTGTGGTGCAGCAGGTTAAAGCCCCAGCTGCAGTGCCAGCATCTCGTATGGGCACTGGTTCCAGTCCCAGCTGCTCCACTTCCAGTCCAGCTCTCTGCTATGGCGTGGGAAAGCAGTAGAAAATGGCCCAAGTCCTTGGGACCCAGCACCCACTTGGGAAACCTGGAAGAAGCTCCTTGCTCCTGGCTTTGGATTGGCTCAGCTCCAGCTGTTGCTGTCATTTGGGGAGTGAACCAGGGGATTGAAGACCTCTTTAAAAAATTTTTTTGTTTTATTTGGAAAAGAGAATTGCAGAGAAAGGGGGAGAGACCAAGAGATCTCCCATACATTGGTTCACTACCCAGATGGCCACAACAGCCAGGGCTCTACCAAGCCAAAGCCAGGAGCCTAGCCTGGAGCTTCTTCCATGTCTCCCAATTGGGTTCAGGGGGTCCAAGCACTTGGGCTGTCTTCCGCTACTTTCCCCGGTGCATTAGCAGGAAGGTGGATCAGAAGTGGAGAAGCCAGGTTTTGAACCATCACCCATAAGGGATGCCAGCATCGTGGATGGTGACTTAACCATCTACACCACAACACTGGCCTCTCAAATAATTTTTTTTAATGTGAATAAAATGAAACAACAAAGAGCATCCTCAGTGAAATGGAGTAAGTCGCATTATTCCTGACCACTAGCTTGTCTAGGGGAAAGAGAGAGAGAACTGGGTCCCAGCCCCCTTCTTCCTTATCTCCCAGGGTCAAGTGCAGACCAGGAGAAGGACCAACAGCAGGAAGAAGAGCAGAGCTCTGAAAGGTAAGGCTTTTCCCTTCCACCTGGAGCCCCCACAGGTGACTTGATCTCTCCAGTCCATGAGGCACCCGACCCATATTTGAGCATGTCGGTGGGGAGGCTTCTGAGAAGGCAATCAGAACAAGGAAAATTCTCAGGTTCTAAAAAGAATTTCAGAATAAAACTGAGAAGACTGAAATGAAACTGATGAACCAGTGCCTGCATGTGGAGTCCAGCTGTGGACAGGTGTTTCATTTCCATGAGGCCAGTTCCACTTTGAGATGACCCCTCTCCCCTTCTTCCTGCACAGTGAGTGGTGAGGACTGCAGAGGGTGATGGATGGGGAAGCACTTTCTAAATGCTAAATGCTTCCTCCGTGTGCCATGCTGGCACTCCCAGGGCGGTCATGTGGGCTGGACACTAACGCTTGGGCTTCAGAGTCTGATCTCCCAGGGTCCCCCTATAAAGGGACATTTCACTCGGCCTCCTGGAAGAATCCCAGACCACTCCCTCCTGCACCCTAACCCAGTCTCCTGGTTTCTAGCCTGCAGAGACTGCTTGGAGAAACTGAAGGAGGCTCGAGGGCTCATTTCCCTTCTGCAAAGGTGAGGAGCTTTCTGCTGTGGTCCATGTCCTTATCCTGCCAGAACCCATTACATGAGTCCAGGGCCTGGAGCGTCCCACCCAGGGAGGGGGAGACCACAGACAGACAGGGGATGTGAGTGTACCCCGGGGGTGAGGGAGAGCCAGAGCTCCATGAAGTCAGGGCGTGGGGCAGTGGAGGGGCCCCGGGCTGCGGGCATCCATCCCCCCCGGGCAGGTCAGGGCTTCCGGTCCCATCTGCTCCCAGCTGCATCGTGTGCCTCCTGTCTCCTGCAGCCACCTGGGAAAGCTCCCTGACGACAGCGCTTCTCCCCTTCTGTGTCGGGACCTCCAGGGAGATGAATACAATCCAGCCCATGCTGGGGGCCACCAGCATCATGGGGAGCCCAAGGAAGATGCTTCTCCTGTCACCTCGTCCCCACTGCCTTCCCCGGCTCTGCTAACCCAGCACCCTCCTCCCCCGGACTCCCACCCATCAGAAAGACCTCAACAAGTCCAGTCCGACATGAAGAGCACCCCGGCAGGCCCTGCCCCAGACAGCGCCCCTCCAGGTAACTCCTGCTTGGCCTCTCTCGGCACGGCCACAAAGGGCTTGGACCGCGTAAGCGGCTCCATTGCATTCTTCTCCTGGTGGTGGCCGACCGCCAAGGCCTTGCTCCTGTTCACCTCACCACATGGCAGATGCCGGCAAGAGCCTCTTTCCCAGCACCCACCAGAGGCCTCGCCCTGGGGAGACGCCGCACGCGGGCAGGCAGAGGCTGGCGGCCCTCCTTTCATCAACCCGGATGTCCAGAGGCTGCTAGAAATCCTCATCTCCAGGAGAGCAGAGCTGATGCTGAAAGCAGAAGAGAAGACGGGGTCCCTGCTGGGCCAGATGCGCCCGGGCTCCCTCCTGAGTTCTCTGGGAGCTCTCTTGAGGTCACTGAGTCACAAGCAGCCCAGCACCACCCCACAGCTCTTCTGGAGACCAAGGCACAAATGCACACAGCTGCAGGGGCCTCAGCGGCTCTCTGCCCCCCAGGTCTTTGGGGATCACTTAGAGAAGAAATGCAGCCAGCTCTTCTGGGGCCTCCCTTCTCTGCACAGCGAGTCACTAGTGGCCACGGCCTGGACCCCTAGAAGGTCCTCCCCTGCACTAGTTCCCTCGATTCTGTTCAACAGGGGCTCTAGTTCCTCTCCAGTTCAGACTCAGGCCAGTCTACCTCTACAGCTTTCCCCGGCGAAGCCTTTGTCCCCTTATCCTTTGGCTCCACCCCAACCTCTGACTCAAAGCTTGCCCCTACCTCTGGGTCAGATCCAGACCCAGGCCCCTCTCCCATCCTCTCTCCCAAACCTACCAAATGCATCTCCACCCCAGAGTGTGGTCTATAAAACACCCTGCTCTCCCTCCCAGGAGAAGGCTCAGTCTTTCAACCCGACTGAGAGTCAGCAAATGGAATGGCCCTTGAAGAAGAGACTGAAACAGAGGAAGGCTTTACTTTCTTTTTTCAAAAACCCCCAGGAAGTTGCCAGCCAGTCCGTTCCCCACTTTCCTCGGGGCTTTCGGGGCTGTCAGACTGGCGGGACTGCCTCCACCTTGCCCGGGGATTCCATCAGCTCTGATCTCCAGGAGCAGCCAGAGCCACAGAACCAAGTGAAGCTTCTCGCGGATGAACAGGATGGCCCCCCCTGCAAATTCGAAGCGTCTCAGGAACAGACACAGCCTCAGGGCAAATCCCCACAGGTCTGCCACTGCCAGGCAATGGACACGCGTGGCTTCTCCCGGCCTTCCCCGCCCTCGGCACCTGCAGGTGACCCCGAAGTGCAGAAGACAGGATTCACGTGTTCTAAGAGACCCTCGAGCAAGGGTGCAGTAAAGGGCAAACCAGCCGCAGCACAAAAGGATCTAGGGAAAGAGGAGGATGACCAAGAATTCCTGCCCTGGGATCCACAAAGAACCTCAGTGAAAGTCCTAGAGGAAGACGAAGAGGAGTCCAAGTGTAACCCCGTCATCCCTCAGGAGTGTGACTGTGTAAATTACAAACCCAAGAGCCCAGATAAGAAGCATCTCAAGAAAACCCTGAATGTCCACTTGAACCGGACGTTAGGGCAGATCAAAGAAGGCAGGATCCCTGTGAGAGTGCGCCGGTCCTGGCTTGTTGCTGCCAGTCATTCTTTGCCCAAGTCCAGCATCCCTGTAAAACCTAGAAAACCAGTAGCCTCAAAGGGTCAGACCTCCGGTGTGAACACATCCAGGAAGCTCTCCTTCCTCAATCCCCTGACGCGATTTTTGCTGGAAACACACTTGAAAGGTTTTGACGCAAGGTATGGGTGGTGTCTACAGCAGATGGCCCATGAGAGCGCACAGGTCACTCCCAGTGCAAATCAAGCTGCCTCTGCTCCACAGCCCACCTTCCCCAGCTCTGCCGCCAGTGGGACTGGGGGTAACATAAGAGACGATGTTGCCCATCACCTGGAAAACCCTCCTGACAAAGGCCCAAGAGAGGAGAAGGCCAAACAGTCCTGTCACATCAGGGACTGGCCTCTCCTCGACCCCTCATCTGAATATAAGGACGTCCAGAGGGTCCCCACAGCGAGGCCACCTGCTGGCCCCTGTGGGTTCTCAGAGGCCAGACGGGAGACCAGGCTGCCTCCCACTGAGCCCATCACTTACAGTCCCTTGGGCAGAAGCAGGACTGTCCAAAAAGCCGAGAGGGGCAGCCCAGAGTGGAGGCCGCGTGCAGAAACGGCCAGGAGTGAGCCCCAGCGTGAGAGACGGAGAGCGACCTTATCGGACTTCTGCCACAGCCCGGAGGAGCAGAAGATCAGTAGAGGATTCCAGCCGAAAAGAGCCGAAGAGATCAGACAGAGACTGCAGGCCAAAGGAAAGCCGCGTGCTTGGGATGTCACCGTGGGAGCCAGTATGACAACCACCGTGCAAGGCCTGGATGTGAGTCTCAGTCTGCAGTCTCAGGGCACCAGCAGACATCCTCAACCCTCGAGAACTTTGGTTGACGTCAGTGTAGGACAGCCAGGCCTGAGAGCACAGGACAGCCACGACCTGGAGGTCCAAGTGGAAGTAGACCCGGAGAAACGGCGCCCACAGCACATTGCCAGCGTCCTCCATCAAGACCGCAGCCCTGTACTGCTCCCCACCACAGACATCTTGGCTTCTCAGGCCTCTTGGGTAGCTTCCCAGGGCTCGCCTAGTAGCACCACACCAGCTTCTCTGGGGCTTCGTGACCGCCTATCAAATGCCAGGAGCAACCAGGAGCAGCAGGAGGCCAGGACCCCAAAAGGGAAAGCCCCGTGGACGAGTGAGAGCAAGACGTACAGTCCCCCTGACAGGAGAGGGGCCTGCAAGAGGCCCAAACCTGAAGAACAGGAACAAAGGGCTCCAAAGAAAAGGGTCACTATTGCCTGTGGGATGAGCCGCCCTGCCTGGGACAGGGAGATGGAAGACAGCCTGGGGGACAAGTCCCCGCCACTCCTGCCAGAGAAGAGACAGACACCCCCAGAAAGCCACATCAAACAGAGGACAAGGCCCTCTCAGCAGTGGTTCAGCCCCAGCCAAAAAGGCTCAGAGTGGGAAGATCCCCTGGAGAAAGGCAGGCCTGCATCGGCCACGGCTTGGATCCACGGATCACGCCTTGAGAAAATGATCACGGAGAGGAGAGATGCGGAGGCCCAGGCAGTCGTAACCGCTGTGGCAAAGATCCTGATAGACAAACTGGGGCTTCGGCGCCAACCTGCTCCCTCAGAGGTACATGGGCCAAAAAAGGAACCCCAGGGCCTGCTGGGTAGGAGTTCTTGCCTTCACAGGGGTCCCTCTGGCCAAGAGAAAAAGAGAGTGGTGATAGACCCGGCCTTTATAAAACAAGCCACCCCCAGGGACCTCACCTGTTCCGTCAAGAGCAGGTGGATCAGTGAGAGGGACACCAATTGGGTCCCCCCGTCCAGGGAGCCAGTGATGCCAGCCAGCCCCGGCCAGCAAGGGCTAAGGGTAACAAGTATCTCAAGATGGAACTTCCATTGCCCCAGGAAGTACCTTCCTCAGAAAGATGTCTCATTGGATCAGACACACCATGCCTCCAAAGGCCTGCAGGAGGCCCAGACCAGGGCAGCGGGAAGAGAGAGCAGCAGGACCCAGGGCCTCCTGGGCCCACAGCACGGCCCACCCTGCCTGGGATAGGGAAACAGGAGATATCCTGGGGGTCGAGTCCTCACCATTCCTGACAAAGAAGGGACAGGCACCCCCAGGAAGCCACAAGGAACACAGAACATGGCCATTCGTGCAGTGTCCTAACCCCATCCAAAAGGGCACAGGGCAGAGAGACACCCTTCCAGGAGGCAGGCCTGCATCAGCCATCGCCTGGGACCAGGGATCACGCGTGGGCAGGACGCGCACGGAGAGGAGAGATGCTGAGGCCCAGGCGGTCATAACGGTTGTGGGCAAGATCATGTTGGACCACCTGGGGCTTCCACGTGGACGCGGCATCTCAGAGATAGACTGGTACACGGTGGAACGCCAGGCCCTGCTGCGGGAGCGTTCCAGCTACCGCAGGGGTCCTTCCTACACTCAGCAAAGCAGAGCGGGCACAGTCACAGCCTTTGGTCACCAGGCCACCCCTCAGGGCCTCAGCTGTCCTGTCAAGAGCAGGTGGCTCAGAGGCAGGGACAGCACCTGGGTCTCCCCACCCAGGGAGCCTGCGTGCCACTCAAGCCCAGGCCAGCACCGACCGGGGGTGACAGGTGACTCGGGTCGGCCTGTGCACTGCCCCAGGAACTGCCTTCTTCAAAGAGGTGCCTCCTCCCCTCACACACAGCATGCTTCTCAAGCCTGTCCCAGTGGGAAAAGCTTTCTCTCGGAAAAACGCCAGTTTCTGCAGAGGAAACCCGCTCAGTCCTATGTCCCCACATCTTTTATGTGACAATGGCTCCTTTCTACAGAGATATGCATTCCTCCCCAATACACGTGTCTTCTCATCATAGGCGTGGCTTCTGTCTGTGCTGTGCCGTGCGCGGGCATAGGGGAGTGGTCAGCTGCTGTCCCTGAGTGTGGCTTCGAGAAGGGTCAGGGCATGGAGGGAGGCTGACATTGGTGGTGGAGACCCAACCTCACCCCGGCTCCCCTCACTGCATCATGGGCTTTCATTCCCGTCATTACAGAACCAAACCAAAGGAAGCCTGCAGGTCTTATCCAGGTGAGCAGCCCCGTAGGACTCTGCCCAGGAACTTACTCATCTCTTCTGTCTCCTCCTTCTCCTGACCTTGAACACTGCGCACCTGTGGGGAGTGCTGACCGAAACAGCATTGGGTGTCAGAGAGGGCACAGGAAATGGAGGGGGTGTTGTGTGTTGACCCCGAGTTCAGAGGTGGCAGAAGCTTATCCCCCTTGGTCTCCCAATAGCGAACAGACAATGCCTGCTATGGAAGCCCCTTCTAGGTCTGGGGAAGACAGCGAGAAAGATGGCTCAGCCTTGACGAGGCGGCAATGTTACCCATCCCAGCCTCTGCTTCCCTGCTCTCTAGAGGAGCAGCAAACACAGGACCTACAGCTTCTATGCATGGCTGGAAGCCACAGGACAGCTGCTGGGGCCATGTTACCCCTGCCCATGGTCACCTGCCTTTCCTTTCTCCTCCCATCTGAAGGTGGGCTGAGGCTGGGTTGTGGGAGAGGAATCGAGACAATAAAGCCAAGGGCGGGGCAGAGAGACATGAGGACGCTGGGAATAGGGGCGTTTGCCATCCCAGAGCAGTCTGAGACCTGGAGGGAGGAGACCCCAGGACCCAGCAGCTCACCCTGGTCAGACCCCTGTGCCCACCTGCACTTTCTCCCTCACCGTAGACCTGGAGAAGCCCCTTTTAGGTCAACACAAAGGGCCAGACTCAAGGGGATACACAGCCTCACGTTAGAAAGATGAATTTCCAATTTCAGAAGCTTGCTCAAAATCGCCTATTTAATTCATTGCAGGCATGAATTGACAATAGAGGGAAAGCTAGGACTAGGAAACTCGGATGTGACACACCTAGCACCGGGACTTCTCTTGAGGGCGGCAGGACACCGTAACCCACTGGGAGAGTGGGAGAGGGCACAGACCTGCAGGGCTGATCTGCACCAGGTCCTGTTTGGGCCCCAGGACTGAGACCACCTCCGGGGTGGGCTCAGCATCCAGAGTGGAGCCAGGACAAGGGAGGGGCTGGGAATTGGGGAAGAGCCAGCTGTCTATTGGCTGTGGAGTACATGGACTAAGGGCCCTGAGCCTACTAGCTGCTCAAGACCCTGAGACACAGGCTCTGGGATGTGGTGGAGCTGGATGAGGATCCCAGAGCTCATACAAGCAAAGAGAGTGGCACTGGGGTCCTGCAAGAAACAGGCAGCAAGTCTCTGCCTGCCCCTAGTGACATGCAGCAAGGGCAGAGATGGGGAGACCCCCAAAGACACCCCCAATACACCTCTCCTCATGACTCAAACCCCCATGCTGCCTCCACAGAACTCTAGGACCTCTGCTAAGACCCCCACAAACATTCCACAGAGATCTGAGACAGAGACCCTCCCAGGGACAGGGGGTGAGATGTTGTGTCGCAGGGGTTCACTCTGTAATCCCATCTGGCTATGAGAGTGGTTTTCAGAGTGATGACCTGATTCTAATCGCACCGCAGTTATTTCTTGTTAGTGGCACACTTTGGTAAGTGGGAAATGTTTTCTCATTTTGGTTTAAGTTTTTTTCATAAAACACCTGATTTTGGCTAATAACAAGCATGCCAATAAATGAAACAGGCAGAGGTGGCTAAGGAGCAGGAGACATACAGATTTGAGATGTGACGGCAGAGGGAGAGGCCTCCGGTTCTACAATGTCCTTGTCAATGAGTTCCTTCCAACGCTGGAACTAAGCGAAGATGCTCCTTGGCTTTCATGGGCCGCATCACCATAAACAAATCTGAAGTTGAAAATACGAGGGTGTGATTTCTTGGAAAGTAGAATTGAAAGGTAAGTTTATTTTGGTACAAAATAATTTTAAATACATAGAATTCTTCAAAAAGTTGATGAAAATACACATTGTGAGGGAAAAAACTATGCATGCATTTCTGATTATTTTTCCAAAGTAGACTTAATTCCATTTTCCATGAACTTTCTGGAGTGTTTTCATAATACACAATGAAAATGGATTTAATATAACTAACCTACCAACCTAGTAGCTTACACTCAACATCTTGGGAGCACCTGTAGCAGCCTACAGTTGGGCAAAATCATCTACTACTATCTTGTAATGTAGTGTTGACTGCCTCATGTAATCTTTTGCCTACAGTACTGGAAGGGACAAGCAGGATGGTTGTATGAGTTTGCTTGTGCACCATTGTTAGATCAACACATCATAAACCAGGGATGTCTGTAGTCTCTTCTGAGTAGGAGGACAAGGAAGACTCTCAGCCAAAGTGGGAGGCTCAGACAAGCAGCCCTGGGAGAGGGAACCCTGCTGTGGGATGAAAAGAGCTGGCAGGGTGCCTTCTTGTGCTGCTTATCAGCTCCTGAGTGTGTGTGTGTGTGTGTGTGTGTCAGAGTGGGGCACTGGGGGTGGGGCAGGAACCTGAACTAATTTGCCATTACAAAATAATGAACACATCTTAAATGTAAACTACCCTAGGATAGAGTGTAACACAGAAGCTGGAGAAAGATGAATTTGGCCTAAACTGTACAAAAACTCTCAAAAATGCAAAATGTTTTCAGTTCCAACAGGACACTGCAAGTGTAAAATTCCACACTCACTCTCATGTGACAGCTAGTAGTCAAGTCACAGGTACACTACAATTTTTAAAAATTCTTTATAAAATTATCTTACCTTCAGTCTATGTGTATAACATGTATATGAAACATAAACACATGTCCCATTTATTTGTGTTCCATCCCTAAATATCTCACTATGTATGTATAAAATTTCCAAATTCTGAAATTGAAAGGATATTTAGGAGATAGTAGTAAAATGAGTATTGCCACCCATATTGGGAAAAATTCCATACTGAGAGGAATGTTTCTTATTAAAATAAGTGTTTGGAGGGTAGGTCAGTTGGTAGAAAGACCAGAAGCCTCAAGTGAAGCTGTAGGATTTAACTTAAAAGGACAAAGGATTACTATAGGAGCTAAGAAACTTAAAGTGATCACAGGAAAGACCAGTTGTCTTTATTCTACAGGAATTAAAGAATCATTACAAGTTGACTTCTAATAATTAACACCAGCATGGGCAAATATACAGAGAGCTGCACAGCAGGAGAGAATCAAGCATATTAGCTCCAATTGCTTGATTTTCTCTTTACTGGGGGCGTCTTGCAGTGTAAAACAGGACCACCCTGATTTAAAAAAAAATAATTACTAAAAGCTGAGATCATTCCATCTTTACTGGCAGGGGAACAAGGTACCACCTTAGCAGTGTGAAGAGACATATCGAGAACTAAACAAAATAAGATCTGTATTAACACCATTATACCATCCATGTCTTAGAAGCAGCTGCCCAAACACAAAATCCTGCAGAGGAACAAGGAGGAATCTAAAGGATCATAATGCTTCTAGAGAGGCATATAAGCCTGAGTTCTCAATAAAGAAACAATCCTTTTCTGCCACTCAAGTTCAGACAGAGAAAGTTGCATAGATACATCTACCTTAGTACAATTTTTTCCCCTTATGAGAATGCCCCCAGTAAAGGTAAGTGTTTAATGTGTCTGACGTGGCTGTAGTTATAGTTATAATTGTGTCATGAATAGTCAAGTTACCAAATGTATTATATGGAATCCTGCCACCTCAAGAGTTGGTTCAGTTGTTGCATGGGTAGGTGTTGTCTTGAATGTAGAGCAATGAGAAGTACTGGCGACAGAAGTGGTGAGATTATAATCCCAGGAAAGTCCCAAGTAGTATTCATGAGTGAAGACTAAAGGTAGAATTCCTAGAGAAGAGACATTAGGAAAAATGATATATATAAAGGCAGAGTACCACTTTCAAGGGGGGGAAACTGGGGCAGGCATTCAGTATAGTGATGAGTAGACTACTTGGGACACCCACATCCCAGATCAGAGCACCTGGGTTCTAGTACCAGCGCCTCACTTCCAATTCTGGCTTTGTGCTAAGGTGCACCATGGAGGCAGCAAGTAATGGCTCAAATGGTTGGGTCCATGCTACAGACACAGAAGACCTGGAATAAGTTGCTAGCTCCTGGTGTCTGCCTGGCCAAGTCCTGCCTTGTGTGGACATTTTGCAAATATCTGTCTCTATGTTTCTATGCCTGTCAAATAACTAAATATTTTTTTTAAAAAAGGAAAAGCCATGGAGTTAACCTCATAATAATGATACCATCCTTGTTATCATCATTTGAATTACTGTCATTAGAAACAAAGCCTGTATCACAATTGGAGTCTTCATAATTTTTTCCATAATCTAATCAAATGAATGTTGCTCATCTTGAGATTTTGGCTATGCAACCCATGTGACAAGGCAAGGCAATAGAGTCCCTGTTGTGTAAGTCCTAATAGGGTATCCCAGGTAATTTTTATTTGGTTCCGTGACCAAACCATAGTGCCTGTAGACATGTCCCTATGCATTGTAAAGCTCATCCAAAGAATATTAATAAGCAGTGATGCAAATAGAATAATTAGCTGAAGTATAAAGCGAGAGAGTGAGATGTTAAAAGGAAATTTATTATAAAAATTGTATGCAGAAGATTTGGATAGTTTCTGAAAGCAAGTAGTATGCACTGGTAATGGTAAAATGAGCCCATAAATGGTGAGAAAAGGAGGAATGTGAGTACTGATTTATTTATGGGTCTGAAAACCTGTCCAGTTTTTCATCCAGGTGCTTAAATCCAATATGTAGTTGCCAAGTTTCCCTGACTTTTATAATGATTTGGTGTTGTAGATTTCATAGTAGGGGTGGCATCACTATCTGAGGAGATTCTTTGGGAGCAGAGGCAACATCAGAACCAGAAGTTATGATATCTGATCCTAATATTACATGTGACATCACAACATCCATGAGAAAAGTGAAAAAGAAATTTGTGGAATGTGCATGTTCAGTATATCTGAATGGGTGAGTCGGAAGGGATTCATTCAAATATTTTATGTATTTGGTGAACTGATTGTTTTCTTAATGGTTGGCATATTTGGTGAGGATTAGCATCTTTTTTTTTCTTCTGATCAGGTCTTGAGCCTTTTCCATAGGAAAGACAAGAGCCCAGAGTATAATACGAATTCTATTAGGATGCAAGTAGTACGCCCTGTAGATAGTTGGCTCAAATTCTAAGAAGGACTCCTCAGAATCATATCGCTGTACATCATTTGCATCCTGAATAAGCCAATAGTCTTCTTTGGGACAAATTAGGCCAAAAGCCTAATTAGGAAGAAGGGGAACTATCCAAGAGAGATTCAGTATCACTAAGTTCTGAAAGCAAATGAGAAAGATTTGAGACATTCTGGGAATGGAAATATCCTGCCAACTGGAATGTTGGTAGGAATTGTAGACTCATAAAGGACTTTTTCTGGAATTCCGCACTCATAGGGAGAAGAAACTTCTTTGAGGAGATATTCAATAAGGAGTTCAAGGGAGTCACTTCTGTTCTCCAGGTGCTCCTGGAACAGTCAGATAACCAATCGGCCCAGGCAGGAAGTAATAGGAAGCCCAATGGTTAAACTGTATCTCCTTAGTTTGTGTTAGAAATACCTGAAAGTGATGATCATAATGATGGAGATGACAATTGTGGAGGTGGTGTGGCTGTAACCAATGATGAAGATGGTGATGACGCAGTAGATGGTGCTGTTGAAGACTTCAGCACTACTGGATCATGAGACATTGAAGCTTCAGCCAACAGAAAGAGTGATTGAGAAAGATGGATGATCCATTGCTAGATGTGGCAAAACAGCAAATAAGCAGATACTAAAGCAAAGAAGAAAAGTAAGCAGCAGGGGATACCATGGTGGCTGAAAAGGGAAAAGGACCACATTGACTTTGAGTCTGGCCTGGAGTCCTAGTGTGGAGCAGTGTACCCACCCAACCCAGTGAAAAAAAAAGCACATTTATTTCTCCCTAACCCCCACAAGGGGACCTGGCAAGAGCCGGGAGAAAGCACCATCTTAATGCCAGTAGAGGCTGCAGCAGCTCTCATTCGTGTGCAATTAGGGAATTTTATCAGAGAGATAAACAGAGAGATAAATTCCCCACTGACTTTGAGTCTGGTCTGGAGAGTTAACAGGGAGCTTGGCACCCACTTAGGAGCTAGAGGTGCTACCATCTCCAAGCCCCATCATAGGCTTGAGGACTCAAAGGCCAAGGCCAGGTACCCACAGGCATCTGGCTCCGGGAATGCCCCTGCTCTCCCTGTGGACAGGGCAGGCTTGTGGAACAGAGTGGATTCTCTGCGCACTGTGACTGTGGGAGCCACACACAACATGACTGTGGGAATTCTGTGACTTCATGACAGGAAGTCATGAAGTGAGTCATGGGGTGAGCTGTGTCTCTGGGCAATCATTGTATTTGACTATAGAGGCTCAGAGCATCCTGATTGCCTGGACTGGGTCATTGTAGAGGGTTTCATGCTCACACAGAGGACCGGACAAATCCTTTGTGTGCTTCCGGGGCCTGTGTGGGTGGATGTCGTAGCTACTGTGAGCTAATCCCAGGCATTGATCAACTTGGAAGAGTGCAGGAGACACTGATATTATGCCAACAGTTGTGATCATACTCTCCCCTTGCCACACCCAACTTGGGTGTCACTCTGGATTCTCACTCCACCCTTGAGCACTGAGCAGGGTTCCCTGGCTCTACCCAGCACGTGACTCTGGATGTCTACTGGGGAAGCAGACACTCCACTAAGTCACAGAGGCATTCTTCACAGATAAGAGCCATCAGAGGAGAAAACCAACAAGTGTTTCCACAAATTTCTAAAAATAGATGCAGAAATACAAGAAACAAAAACAAGGAAGACACTATGACTGCCAAAAGGAACACAAAAACACTTAAATATAAGAATATGAAGACAACAAGATAGATGAAATGCCTGAAAATGAATTCAAAAGGTTGATCATAAAATTACTCGCAAACACTAGGAAACAAATTCAAGAGATAAAGAAATCCATACATGGGACCCACGGTGTGGCTAACAGGTAAAGCTGCTGCCTGCAGTGCTGGCATCCCATATGGGTGCCGGTTTGAGTCCCGGCTGCTCCACCTCTGATCCAGCTCCCTGCTGTGGCCTGGGAAGGCAGCAGAAGATAGGCCAAGTCCTTGGGCCCCTGTACCCACATGGGAGACCTGGAAAAAGCTCCTGGCTCCTGGCTTTGGATCGGCACAGCTCTGGAATTGTGGCCATCTGGGGAGTGAACCAGTGGATGAAAGACCTCTCTCTCTCTCTTTCTCTCTTTCTGTGTAACTCTTTCAAGTAAATAAAAATCTTTAAAAAAAAAAAAAAAAGAAATCCATACATAATGAAAAATTTTGCAGAGATATTAAGAGAAATCAAACCGAAATATTAGAAATTAAGAATTAAATATGTCAAATAGAAAATACAGTGGGGAGCATCAACAACAGACTTGATGAGGCAGAAGAAATATCTGAGCTAGAAGGCAAATCCTTAGAAATACATCAGTCAGACAAAAAAAAAAAGAAAGAAAAATTTAGAAAAACTGAAAATAGCGTTCAAGATTTATGGGATGATATCAAATGACCAAACATACATGTCTAAGGAGTTCTTGAAGGCATGGCGAGAGAATGAATTAGAAGGCCTATTCAGTGAAATAATAGCAGAAAAAATCCCTAATTTTGAGAAAGAAAGGAACCATGCAAGTACAGGAAGCACATAGAACTCCTAATAGATGTGATTAGAAAAGATCTTTTTAAAAAAAAGATTTATTTATTTATTTGAAAGTCAGAGTTAGAGAGAGAGAGGGAGAGAGAGAGAGAGGTCTTCGTTTGCTGGTTCACTCCCCAGATGGCCGCAACAGCCGAAGCTGGGCCAATCCGAAGCCAGGATCCAGGAGCTTCTTCTGGGTCTCCCACGTGGGTGCAGGGGCCCAAGCAGTTGGGCCATCTTCTACTGCTTTCCCAGGCTATAGCAGAGAGCTGGATTGGAAGAGGAGCAGCCAGGACTGGAACCGGCACCCATATGGGATGTCGGCGCTTCAGGCCAGGGCATTAACCCGCTGCACCACAGCACCAGCCCCCAGAAAAGATTTTCACCATGACACATTATAGTCAAGCTTTCAGCCTTAAAACATAAAAAAGATTCTAAAATGTGCTCATGAGAAACACCAGATTACCTTCAGAGGATTTCCCAAGTAGATGAACAGCTGATTTCTCATCAGAAACCCAACAGACTAATAGAGAATGGAGAGATACAGTCCAAGTCCTGAAATAAAGAGACTATCAACCCAGAATACTACCCAAAAAAGCTGTCATGTATTAATTAAGGTGAAATAAACATCTAAAACAAGCAGAAATTGAATTTTTTACCACTTGTCCTGCTTTATAGATGAGTCATAAGAATAATGATGACTAAGAGACTATGGAACTCAAAAAAAAAAAAAAAAAGAGAGAGAGTTTGGTAAAGTGGCAGGATATAAAATTAACATACAAAAATCAATAGCCTTTGTATACATAGACAATGCCATGGCTGAGAAAGAACTTCTAAGATCAAATCTCATTCACAATAGCTACATAAAAATTAAATACCTTGGAATACATTTAGCCAGAGAGCTCAAAGATACCTAATGGATTGACGTCCTTCTTGTCAGGTATTCTCCATTCCAATCCTCTTGGAGGTAATGGTGGCTTACACCTGTACTGACTAGTAATCTGCTGTGTTCCCGTTCTATGTAAATACATGCAAATTATTAGAAACTCAACTAGAGTCATAGCAAAGACAAGTTGAAACATTTCATTTCCAGAGCCTCCTGCATTGCTCCTAAGTCAACTGGAAGTAGTTAGAGTGGAGTTGAAGCCCCTGTGACACAGATATGGAATGAAGGATCGACAGTGAAGAACTTGTAACTAGACCAGATCCATCCATCTTTCCTTTTCATATTCTGATTAATAAAAAGCAGACTACTAAGCTTGCAACAGCCTAAAATGTCTGTTCAAACAGATCTATGATGCTTGCTTATGAATTCCAGAAAATGGCTCTGAGAAAGCCAGCTGAAGTTGTAGAGTCATCTGGTCCTCCCTGGCCAGCTTGACTGTAGGTTTGAATTTAATGGAATGTAAAAAGTGAAAAAGTATCTAAGAGCATAGTGAGCATGGGTTGTATGCTGGGTGGGCTTCATTCCAATTAATGAAATACTGGAATCTCTTCACACAATAGTTTGCCTGTTTCAGATCCCAGCCAAATAATGTCTTGTAGCTACTTATTTTGCAGAATATGCTGTTATTCCCTCCTCATAGTAAAGTCAAGCCATCAAGCAAGTTTTCCAGGGAGCTATGCAGACGACTGAGATACTGTTAGACCCGCAACCCACTTCAGCACCTCACTCAGCATCCCAACCTCTTTACAATCTCTCTAAAAGCTCAGACCATTCTCCCTAGCCACAACAGTAGTTCTTAATATTATCAGCTGTTGTCCTCATCTATCAATAGATTAAACTTTCTCTTTCCTTTACCCTCAAGCCTTGTCCTTGTTATTTTGATTCAGCACCGAGGACAGGGACCAAGCTTGCAGTAAAAGACAAACTGAGGTCTGGATCTCACAGTTCCTCTCACCACACTAAGGATCCATACTCTAGCTCACATGAACACATTCCTGGCTTCTGGGGTGGCACATACATTTCTACACTTTGAAGGGTGAGGAATGTATTTAGGGTGGAGTAAGAAGAAATGGAATCAAGACATCATGAGGAATTGCTTAATTTTTCAATTGAAAAAGTGAACTGGTTTTTCAAAATCTATAGATAGCAAGTCTGTTAGTATTCATGCAGCTTTCTAACTCCAAAAGTATAAATGCTACTACCATAAACTATCTATTGATTAACAATCTAATAGTTAGTTATTTTCATTGGTCAGTTCAAGTCAAGATTTTAAGGATAAAGGAAGCAGATGATATCTGGACTCTGGTGGAAAGAATAGAAAATCTACAAAGGTTTATCTCTGACAGATTGAGCAGGTGGAATCTAGAAAGAGGAATCTAGAGGGCCTGTGAAAGTGGAGGTATCTACTAGGCTGGATAGTGGGGGAGGGGCTGTGGCCAACCTCTTCCTCTCCTTGTCCCCACCCCTGCCTCCATAGCCCTTTGTGATGAGGAGGCCACAGTTCTGTGATGCGGGCCTGGGCCCACTTCCTTCTGCCAAAGGGAATGCCCAGGGTTCAGTTGCCTGAGCGAAAGATTTGGAGGATGGAATATCAACTTGCTCCTCGGAAAAGCATTGGTGCAATGTGGCAGAGCCTCAGCTGCACCTCCTGGGGAACAAACATCATCCTTGTCTTCCTGTGCGGCCTGGGCCTCTTCCTCCTGTCATTCATCCACAGCACTCCACCCTCACCACCTCCTAAGAGAAAGGGGACCATCAGGAAGGTAAGGAGCCCTTGGCCAGAACCCAACAGACAAGGGTTTTCTCTGTCTTCTACTCTTATTTCTCTGTTTCCAAACCAACCAGACAGACTCCTGAGATGGGAAAAATCTCAGGACAGAACAGCATCCTTCATGGCAGGAGTGAGGGTGGAACTAGGATTTCTGTGTGAAGCTCTCAGGCCATTCCTGTGGGTGTGGGATAGAACCAGGGCAAAATTGGACCCTGACTCAGCAGCTGGCGTCCCCATGACTCAGAGAATTGAGATCCCTTGGGGCAGAGGGGAAGTCACGGGCTCTGAACCCAGGTTCATAAGTCATCGTCTTGGAATGGGCATCCCAAGGCCAAGCTTTTCATGATGTTTGGGCTGACCTGAGAGCTCTGCTGAGAAGTGAGAGGCTCCATTCAGAGCCTGGAGTCACCCCTCGCCCCGGGAATCAGGATCCTCCGTGGCAGCTCACATGCACTGGAGACCTGAGTCTGTCTCCTTAGCACAGGAACAGTGAATACAGGAATTCATGGCAGATCTCACATAGAACACTCACCCCTCTGTGTACTCTTCAAAGAAGAAAAACAAAATCTTTGTTCTGCTTTAAAAATGAATAATTGGTGGTTGTTTGGTTTAGTGCCTGCACCCCACGTAAGAATGGCTGGGTTTAAGACTGGCTCTAGTGCTGATTACAGCTTCCTTTTAATGTGCACCTATGCGGGAAGCAGGGTTGGCTTAAGTGATTGGGTCCTTACCCCAGGGAATAGACTTGGATTTAGCTCCCATTCCTAGCTTTGGCCGGGCGTGGACAATTCTAGGCATTTGAGAAGGTGATCCAGCAGATGGGAACTCTGCCTGTCTCTTTCTCTGTCCTCTGCCACTCCAACAAGTATCTTTTTGGAATGAGTAGAAACAACGAAAAGAATACAGGACATCCTTAGTGTTATTCATGGGCACTGATTCCCTGCAGCATTTCTGGGGAGAGGAGACAGGATTGGACCCTAGATCCTCTTTCTTCCTTGTCTCTCAGGGTCAAGTGCAGACATGGAGGAAGACCAGAAACAAGAAAAAGAGTGCAACTCTGAAAGGTAAGGCTCTGCCCTTCCACCAGGAGGCACCACAGGGGACTTGATCTCGCTAGCCCATGGGGGACCAGAGCCACATTTTGAGTATGTCAGCGACAGATGCCTGACAGAGAGGCTTCTGGGAAGGAAATCAGCACCAGGAATCCTCGGGATCCTGCTGGTAAGGAAGTCGCGGCAAGCAGGAAATGAGTGTTGCCCAGTAGGGGGCACTGTGGGCTGCAGTGGACCAACACTGCCTGCATCTGGAGTGGAGCTGTGGACAGGTGCTTCACTCTCATAGGGCCGACTCCTCTTTGAGATGAGCCCCTCCTTTCTCCCCCACAGCGCAGTGGTGAGGACCCCAGAGGGTGATGGATGTGGAGTCACTTTGTAAATACTAGAGCACAGTCCCATGTGCACTGCTGGCACTGCCTGGGGTCCTGGGGGTTGGACACTGACGCTTGGGTTCTGGAGTCTGATCTCCCAGGGCTAATCTGAAAGGGACATTCTATTCCACCTCCTGGTAGGAACCCAGACCCCTCCCTCCTGCACCCTAACCCAGTCTGCTGGTTTCCAGCCTGCAGAGACTGCCTGGAAGAACTGAAGGAGGCTCGAGGGCTCGTTTCCCTTCTGCAAAGGTGAGGAGCTTTCTGCTGTGGTCCATATCCTTATCCTGCCAGACCCTATGATATGACCCCCATCCTGGGATTGCACTGGGAGGGGGAGGCCACAGGATGGGGACCATCTGTGAGTAAAGTCCTGGGATAAGGAAAAGAAAGCTCTGTGAAGTCAGGGCCTGGGACAGAGAAGGGCCATGCACACAGGTGCCCAAACTCCCCAGTGTCCACAGCTCATTGGATATCCCGGTCCCATCTGCTCCCGGCTGCATCGTGTGCCTCCTGTCTCCTGCAGCCACCTGGGAAAGCTCCCTGACGACAGCGCTTCTCACCTTCTGTGTCGGGACCTCCAGGGAGATGAACACAATCCAGCCCATGCTGGGGGCCACCAGCATCATGGGGAGCCCAAGGAAGATGCTTCTCCTGTCACCTCGTCCCCACTGCCTTCCCCGGCTCTGCTAACCCAGCACCCTCCTCCCCCGGACTCCCGCCCATCAGAAAGACCTCAACAAGTCCAGTCCGACATGAAGAGCACCCTGGCAGGCCCTGCCCCAGACAGCGCCCCTCCAGGTAACTCTTGCTTGGCCTCTCTCGGCACGGCCACAAAGGGCTTGGACCGCATAAGCAGCTCCATTGCATTCTTCTCCTGGTGGTGGCCGACCGCCAAGGCCTTGCTCCTGTTCACCTCACCACATGGCAGATGCCGGCAAGAGCCTCTTTCCCAGCACCCACCAGAGGCCTCGCCCTGGGGAGACGCCGCACGCGGGCAGGCAGAGGCTGGCGGCCCTCCTTTCATCAACCCGGATGTCCAGAGGCTGCTAGAAATCCTCATCTCCAGGAGAGCAGAGCTGATGCTGAAAGCAGAAGAGAAGACGGAGTCCCTGCTGGGCCAGATGCGCCCGGGCTCCCTCCTGAGTTCTCTGGGAGCTCTCTTGAGGTCACTGAGTCACAAGCAGCCCAGCACCACCCCACAGCTCTTCTGGAGACCAAGGCACAAATGCACACAGCTGCAGGGGCCTCAGCGGCTCTCTGCCCCCCCGGTCTTTGGGGATCACTTAGAGAAGAAATGCAGCCAGCTCTTCTGGGGCCTCCCCTCTCTGCACAGCGAGTCACTAGTGGCTTCGGCCTGGGTCTCTAGCGGGCCTTCCCTTTCAAGCGCTCCCACGGTTAGGTTCAATGTCGATGCTAGTTATTCTCCGGTTCAAACTCAGCCCTCAGATCCTCCACAGCTTTCCCAGGCTCAGCCCTTGCCCCCTAACCATTTGGCCCAACCCCAATCTTCGACCGAAAACTTCCCGTTTCATCTACTTCAGGTCCATACCCAGCCCCAGCTCCCTTGCTCTTTCCCAAGCCTACCAAGCCCCTCCCTACACAAGGGTAGGACCTGTAGATCGTCCTGCCCTACCTCCCAGGATAAGGCTCGCTCTATCATCCCAACTGACAATCAAGAAATGGATTGGCCTTTGCAGATGCCACTACAGCGGAAGTGGGCTGCTCGCTCTTTTCTCCAAAACCCTCAAGAAGGTGCTGGCCAACCCACACCCAGCCTCCCCCAGGGCAGCTGGGCCTCCCAAACCTGCCAGTGCGAGGCAAATAACAGGTATGACGTATGTCAGTCCTCCCAGCCCTCTGAAACTGCAGATAAAAGAAACAAGGTTGTGCAGGAAATGGGGTCCATGTCCCCTAGAAGACACTCCAGGAAGTGTGCAGTAAGATCCCACCTGTATAAACCAAGCAAGGGTCTTGAGCAAGATAGGTACAACCAAGATCACGCATCCCGCAGTCAGACAAGCACCTCAGTGAAGGTTCTGGAAGATAACAGGAGGTCAGACAGTGATTTGAACAGACCCAGGAATTGGTACTATGAAGACTGCAAACTTAGGAGCCCAGACAAGAAGTATCTTAGAAAAACCCTGAAAGCCCATTTGGACAAGAAGTTGAGGCAAATCAAGGAGGGCAGGATTCCCGTGAGAGTGCGCCGGTCCTGGATTTCTGCAAGCCTTGCCCTTCCCAAGTCTGACGCCCACACAAAATCCAGAAATCTACTGGCCTTGAAGGGGCAGCACTCCAGCGTGAACACATCCCAGGAACTTGACTTCCTCGACCCCCTCACTCGACACATGTTGGAAGCACACGTTAAATGGTTTGGGGCGTGGCATCAGTGGGGCCTTGAGCACCTCCAGAACCTGGAGCCCCTAAACATCCACTCAGATGCAGCTCGGGTTTTACTCCGCCCACAGTGCACCTTGCCCTCCCCCTCTGAGGCCAGTATGAGAGCCAACACGGCCAGGTTCCTGGGAGACCCTCAGAAAGGCGCAAGGGAGAAGATGATGGCAAAAAAATCAGTTCCACCCCTGGAGAAGCCCTGCCCTGCGCCCTCACCTGCATGTAAGGAAGTCCGGATGGCCCTGGGATCGACCCCATCCTGCGGCACCAGTGGTGTCTCAGAGGTCCCTAGGACAAGGCAGGAGGCCACGCTCCCTACGGAGCCTCCCGCTTCCAGCTGGCTTGGCAGAGTCCAGCAGAGCAAGGCGGATCAAGGAATGGGGAAAGGCAGCTCGGAGGCGAGATCAAGTGCAGCAGTGGCCAGGGATGAGCCCCAGCAGGAGAGCAGGGTCCTGGCCTCACCAGAGCCCAGCCAAATGCAGAAGATCAAAAGAAACTCCCAGCCTGCAAGGGCTAAAGAAACCAGGGAGGCTTCGGAGCACCAGAGGCACTCTGCTTGGGAAGTCACTGTGGGAGCCAGCGTGAAGACGTTCTCCCAGACCATTGATGTGAGTCTCAGTTTCAAGTCTCAGGGGACTGGTAAGTGCCCCCGACCCGTGAGGACTGCAGCTGGCCGCCATGCAGGACAGGCGGGCCAAAGATCACAGGTTGTCAATGAGGTTGAGGTCAAAGTGCAGCTGGATGCCGAGAGGCAGCCTCAAGGCCAGGTCGCTGGCATCAAGCACCAAGACCACAGCCCCAAGGTGCTCCCCACCGCAGACATCTCAGCCTCTCGGGCCTCTTGGGCCACTTCCCACAGCACGTCCAGTAGCAATGCCTCAGCATCCCCGGGGCTTCTTGACCACCCATCGAATGCAAGGAGCAGCCAGGTACAGCAGCAGCCTAGAATCACAAAAAGCAAGGCCCAGTGCAAGAGTGAGAGCAACATAAGTCCTTCCGACAGGAGAGAAGTGTCTGGGAGGCCCATCCCTGTACAGCGGGAAGAGAGAGCAGCAGGACCCAGGGCCTCCTGGGCCCTCAGCACAGCCCACCCTGCCTGGGATAGGGAAACAGGAGACATCCTGGGGGTCGAGTCCTCACCATTCCTGACAAAGAAGGGACAGGCACCCCCAGGAAGCCATAAGGAACACAGAACACGACCACTTGTGCAGTGTCCTAACCCCATCCAAAAGGGCACAGGGCGGAGAGACACCCTTCCAGGAGGCAGGCCTGCATCAGCCACCGCCTGGGACCAGGGATCACGCGTGGGCAGGACGCGCACGGAGAGGAGAGATGCCGAGGCCCAGGCGGTCATAACGGTTGTGGGCAAGATCATGTTGGACCACCTGGGGCTTCCACGTGGACGCGGCATCTCAGAGATAGACTGGTACACGGTGGAACGCCAGGCCCCGCTGCGGGAGCGTTCCAGCTACCACGGGGGTCCTTCCTACACTCAGCAAAGCAGAGCGGGCACAGACACAGCCTTTGGTCACCAGGCCACCCCTCAGGGCCTCAGCTGTCCTGTCAAGAGCAGGTGGCTCAGAGGCAGGGACAGCACCTGGGTCTCCCCACCCAGGGAGCCTGCGTGCCACTCAAGCCCAGGCCAGCACCGACCGGGGGTGACAGGTGACTCGGGTCGGCCTGTGCACTGCCCCAGGAACTGCCTTCTTCAAAGAGGTGCCTCCTCCCCTCACACACAGCATGCTTCTCAAGCCTGTCCCAGTGGGAAAAGCTTTCTCTCGGAAAAACGCCAGTTTCTGCAGAGGAAACCCGCTCAGTCCTATGTCCCCACATCTTTTATGTGACAATGGCTCCTTTCTACAGAGATATGCATTCCTCCCCAATACACGTGTCTTCTCATCATAGGCGTGGCTTCTGTCTGTGCTGTGCCGTGCGCGGGCATAGGGGAGTGGTCAGCTGCTGTCCCTGAGTGTGGCTTCGAGAAGGGTCAGGGCACGGAGGGAGGCTGACATTGGTGGTGGAGACCCAACCTCACCCCAGCTTCCCTCACTGCGCCTTGACAATGTGGCAGTGTCACCCATCCCAGCCTCTGCCCACCCGCTCTCTAGAGGAGCAGCAAACACAGAACCTGAAGCTTCTATGCATGGCTGGAAGCCACAGGACAGCTGCTGGGGCCAGGCTGCCCCTGCCCGTGGTCTTGCCCATGTGGGAGAGAAATTGAGATAATAAAAGCCAGGGAGGAGGCAGAGAGATACGAGGGTGCTGGGCACAGGGGGCCTTTGCCACCCCAGAGCCAGTCTCAGACCTAGAGGGAGGAGACCTGAGGGCCAACTGACTTCTCCTGCGCCAGAACCCCTGGCCCACCTGCTCTGCCTCCAGACCACAGGCCTGGAGAGCTCCCTTTAGGTCAACACAGAGGCCCAGACTCAAGAGGATACACAGCCTCACATAGGGAAGATGAATTCCTAGCAGCCTATTTCAGAAGCTTGCTCAAAATCACCTCTTGAATTTCTGAAGGATGAGTTGACAACAGAGGGGAAACCAGGTCTAGGGAGCTCTGATGCGTCCCATGTCCTGGGGGGGCCTGACACATGCTCATGGCACCAGGACTTCTCTTGGGACAGAGGTGGGAATGTAGACGTCCCCAGGGCTGTGGATACCCTGAGCCTTGGGAGAGGGGGAGCGGGCCCAGACCCATAGTGCTTTCTTGCACAAGTCCTGTCTGGGCCCCATGACTGACAGGCAGCCTCCAGGCTGGGTTCAGCAGCAAGAGCAGAGCTTGGACCTTGGAAGGGCTGGGCTGTGGGGCCAAAACAGCCTGTTCCAAGCAAGATATATGGACCCTGAGAGGCAGGTTCTGAGATGTGGCAAAACTGGATGAGGATTCCAGGGCTCATTCAGGCAAAGATGGCGACATCGAGGGAACTGCATGAAACAGGTGGCAGCAACACCCTGCTTAGCCTTGCCTAACTTCAACATGATCAGAACACTCATCAGCCTGCAATTGGACAAACCCATCTAGCACTAAAACTGTTCCATAATCAAGTGCTGACTGCCTCATGTAATTTGTTGCATACTGTACTGCAAGGGACAAGCAGGGAGGTTGTATGTATGGATTTGCTTGTGCACCATTGTTAGATCAACACATTGTAAATCTGAGTTGTCTGTGTTCTCCCCTGAGTAGGAGGACAAGGAAGACCCTCAGTGGAAGTGGGAGGCTCAGAGGAGCAGCCTGGGAGAGGGAACCCAGCTGGGGGTGCGAAAACACCTGTGCTGCCTATGGGCTCCTGCGGTGTATGGGGCACTGAACTAAGTTGCATTACAAGAAGAGGATTATCACATTATATATATATATAAAGTATATATATATACATATATACATACATATATATATACATATAGATATATATAAAGTACCCCAGGACCAAACACAAAACCTAAATGGCACCAACATTTTGAATTGAAAAATCCTCAAAAATCCAAACCGTGTCCAGTTCCAACATGATACCAGGAATGTGAAATTCCACACTCACTTGCCCTCGTGTGATAGGTAGCAGTCAAATCACAGGCACACTAAAAATTGTCTACAAAATGACCTTAGTGACCTTCAGTCTGTGTGTACAAGGTGCATACAAAACATAAACACATGTCCTATTTATTTACCTTCCATCCCAAAATATCTCACTATGTATGTACAAAGTCTCCAGAAAATGAATGCAAAAGCCTTCGTGCCAAGAATAAGAAATACTTAACCTGTACAGCCGTCAGAGGCCTTGCTGGGCCCCAGTGTCCAGAGTTGTTACTGGGCTCAGCCACATATGCCTGGGGGTTGCGTACGACTGACCTTAACTGCTCAGAATCCAGATTCTTCTCCCTGAGGTCAAACTGACAAACAGAGCCCAGGCCCCCAGCTGATCCAAAACCAGGTGATCTCCATGAGGCGCATCTTAGGTGACGGATCTGGCATGGTCCAAGGCCTCAGTCAAGCAGGATAGTCCGGGGGCTTCAAGGTTTTCTTCCAGGTGCCAGGCAACGGCCCCGCCTTCCTGTGGGATGGGCAGGTTTGATAACCCTAAGCTTAGTAAGTTAGCCTTTCACTTCACCCTGCAGCCCACTGCGTCACTGCCATCCAATTACATTGGAAAGCCAAGTCTTGTTTATTGGCTCCTTCAGAGTATGGGGCACTGAGCTAAGGGATTTGCTCCAAGGGCTTGGCTTGTTTATAGAAAATGAAAACAATGGAAGGATTAGAATCATTATAAACTATGCAATATGTTTAGGCATAGCTACAACTACATACAAATAACCTTTACATGGCTGGAGGCCGTGTAACCTTTTAATTACAAATGTTGCCTCCAAAGAAAGACAACTTGGGTTTTCTATAGTCTTGCTCTACATTTTCTCCCTTTTTAATTGAATGTGGATAAGGTTTTATCCGCATAAAAAGCAGCTAAAGATTTGCTTAGAAAATTCCCATACTGTGGTATCCCCCTTTCCTAAGCCCCTGCTGTGACTCTAGGCTGTGCCGATTTGAGGAGTGAACCAGCGGATGGAAGATTCTTTCTCTCTCTGCCCCGCCTCTGCCTCTCTGTAACTCTACCTTTCAAATAAATAAATAAACCTAAAACAGAACAAGACAAAACAAAAAAAGATCTTTCTCTCTGTCTCTCCCTCCTCCCTCTCTCTGTAACTCTGCCTTTCAAATAAATCTTTCTAAAAAAGTATTCTTAAAATATTATGTTAAATGAAATTATATGAACCAAGGTGATACACACACACAAACACACACACACAGAGTTCCCGCCCAAGTTCTCATTCAGGTCCACCTATGCAAATAAGGCACACAGAAGTATAAAAACTTGATTGGTTAATTTACATGTACATGAGAGCTGTGAGTAACACAAATTTGATAGGTTAAGATGAGGTGGCCTGCGCTCCGGCTGGGGCGCCGGTTCTGTCCCGGTTACTCCTCTTCCAGTCCAGCTCTCTGCTGTGGCCCGGGAGTGCAGTCCTTGGGCCCTGCTTCTGCATGGGAGACCAGGAGGAAGCACCTGGCTTCTGGCTTCGGAACGGTGCAGCCGGCCGTAGTGGCCACTTTGGGGGTGAACCAACGGAAGGAAGACCTTTCTCTCTGTCTCTCTCACTGTCTAACTCTGCCTGACAAAAAAAAAAAAAAAAAAAAAAAAAAAGGTGAAGTGATGGAGTCAGAGACTTCTTTTTGTAGCTGCTCTCCATGATTTTTATTGCAACAACTTTATAAGGCCTTTGCAGGAAGTGTAGGGTAAGATCAGAGACAAGAGGGTTTTTTTTTTTGTTTTTGTTTTTGTTTTTTTTTTTTTTTTTTTTGGCAGCTCTGTTTTACCAACTGGGCTGTGACCCTGCACTTAAATTTTTTTGGCTCTTTTTTGCTTGTGGTGTCTGTTACATATTAATGTTATCCGTCGCAAAACACACCGGACACCGGAGTAAGAGAAAGGGTTTATTGGGGAACACCCACCCTACAGACCAGAGTGAAGGGGCGGCAAAGGAAAGAGAGAGAGTATAAGAGAGAAACAGAGAGGAGAGAAGCTAGCAAGGAGAGAAGAGAGAGGAGAGGAGAGAGGAGAGCAGAGCCAAGAGAGAAGAACCAAGAGCTAAGAGAGCACGTGTTCGGGAACAGGCCCCTTTAAAACTTCGCCTGAGGGCGGGCAGGGAAGGAGGAGCAGCGAATCCCATTAGGATGGGGATGGAGCCTGGCTCAGGTAGCTGGGCCATGCGGCAACCTGGCTAAAACTGCGCCAGTTTCCTAACAGTGTCCATCCTAATAGCTGGGTCTTCTGTTATGACTAAAAATTATAATCAAAATTCACAAAGATAATAAGCAGAAATTTAACTTCTGAGTCTAACTGGTCCAGCCAAGAACATGTCATGTGGGAAAGCAACAGACACCTGGGGAATAATTAATGACAAAGTGATAATAATTACAAAACAATTATTATTAAATAAGAATTACAAAAGAATAATAACAAAATTTCAGAGACAACCCCGAATTTTCAAGAGCTATGAAATGGATGGAATTTGTCACTGGAAAAAGAGCCCTGGGAGCTGTGGGGGTCTTCAGGCAAGAAAGAATTCAGGCGTGAGACAGAGAGTGGTGTGATAA
Organism: Lepus europaeus; assembly: GCF_033115175.1. Classification (NCBI taxonomy): domain Eukaryota; kingdom Metazoa; phylum Chordata; class Mammalia; order Lagomorpha; family Leporidae; genus Lepus; species Lepus europaeus. Next base: position 96,648,082 of record NC_084838.1, read on the forward strand.
GGCTTCATTGGGGATAGGGCATCCGTCAGGACAGAAGGGACAGAGAGAGAGCGCCCAGTCGCTGGGACCAGGGGAGAGCGAGGTTACGTGGTTGAGTGGAGAGAGTACACCTGGGCCCAGGTGGGCGGCTCAGCAGAGAGCAGAGGGTTGAGCGCACAGTCTCTGTTCTCCCTAGGTTTTAAGCCTCTTTACCCCCTCCCCCTCAACCCCGCAGGACAAAGGATGGAGAGTCCTGGTGGAAGGGTTTGTTGGGTGAAAATTAGCAAATTCCTCCCCAGATTTGCTGGCATCCAGCAGAGGGGCCTCCCTTAGGGCATCTAAGAAGGCTTTATTGCCCCTTGTTATCAGGTAACCCATTTGGTCCTGAGGAGGGAGAATTCTCCTGGGAGCTCTCCTTGGGGGAAGGACTGGGACCACCTGGGAGGTTATCAGGGTCTGGATAGGACTCTGAAGTGCAAGATGCTGGGCTTCTGGGGCTTCCACAGCAGGTGCTGGTTTCTTTAGCCCCTCTCTCACACACATCGGCTAATTTTTAACTTCCCACCTAACAAATATACTCAACCATCTTAAAGAAGTCAGGTGATTTCCAGGAAGAGAGAACTGATTTGAACGGAGGGAACTAGAAGGCCCAGGACAGAGGAGGACTGTGCTGCCTGGGCGGTGGGGGTGGGGCAGTTTCCCCCATTCTTTGTGACAAGGAACCTGTAGCTCTGTGATGCTGGTCGGGGTTCTAGTTCCCTGGGGAGCTGCTAGGGCTCAGTTACCCGAGGGTGACCGAGCCATTCAGATGATAGAGAGTCATCTCCTTCCTCTGAGCCCCAGCTGCGCTTCCTGTGTGGTGGATGTCATTCTCCCCGTCCTGTGTGGGGTGGGGCTCTTCCTCCTGATCCTCCCCTGGCTGCAGAGTAAGCCGGCCCCACCGCCGCCCAGGACCAAGGGGGTCGTCAGGAAGGTAAGACACCCCCGGCCGTACCCGATTCCTCCTGCTTCTTCAACTCCCAATTCCACTTGTCTAAATCACTGAGCGAGACTCCCGAGATGGGGAAGCGCAGGAAATATAGAATATTATCTGCCTAGGGGCTGGTGGGACAGGATGGGGGTGAGAACGGGCACTAAGATTTCTAACCAGCCCGGCACCGTGCCTTAACAGGCTAATCCTCCGCCTTGTGGCACCGGCACACTGGGTTCTAGTCCCGGTTGGGGAGCCGGATTCTATCCCGGTTGCCCCTCTTCCAGGCCAGCTCTCTGCTATGGCCCTAGAAGGCAGTGGAGGATGGCCCAAGTCCTTGGGCCCTGCACCCCATGGGAGACCAGGAGAAGCACCTGGATCCTGGCTTCGGATCAGCACGATGCGCCGTCCGCAGCGGCCATTGGAGGGTGAACCAACAGCAAAAAGGAAGACCTTTCTCTCTGTCTCTCTCTCTCTCTCACTATCCACTCTGCCTGTCAAAAAAAAAAAAAAAAAAAGATTTCTAACCAAAGCTTTCAGACCACTGGAGTGGGAGCACCGGAGGGCACCGGGGCAAAATCAAACAGTTAACTCAAAGCCAGGGACTGGATTACCCAGAGTAAGGAAACTGGGGTGGTGTGGGGTAGGGTGGGGGGTCAGACAGAGCAGTTCCCTGAAGCGTATGTCTTGAGGCCAAGGCACTACTTTGAGCCAGGCTGACCTGAGGGTGGTAGTGAGAAGCCAGAGCCTCCATTCAGAACCTGGAGTCAGCCCTGGCCTCAGGCAGCAGGCTCCTCACCCTCTCCCCAGTCCCCACGGCTCAGCTGTGCCGTAGAACCGAGTCTCTCCTTCTCGGAGGAACAGTGCCCAAGGTACCCACTGGGCATCCACACAGACTACCCCTCTGTGCAAAGAAGAAAAACAGGAAATAGTTTTCTAAGTTAAAAAAAAAATGAGTAATGGGGTAGAACACAGCGCTTCTGTGCTAAGTGGAGCAAGTCTTGGTGTCCATGAGCACCGTCAGCTGTGTGTCTAGAGAGAGGAGAGAGAACTGGGTCCCAGTCCCTCTTTCTGCCTTGTCTCTCAGCCTCAAGCGCAAACAAGAAGAAGGATCAAATGCAGGAAGGGCAGAGCTCTGAAAGGTAAGGCTCTGCCCTTTCACCGGGAGCGCCCCAGGTGACTTAACCTCACCAGAGAGGCCTCAGGGGGAGGCTCCTGGGAAGGAAATCAGCACCAGGAATCCTCAGGTTCCTGCTGGTAAAGCAAGCCATGGCCAAGCAGAGAATTGGCATTTGTCCAGCAGAGGGCGCTGTGAGCTGCAGCGGAGCAACACTGCCTGTTGGAGTCTGGCAGTGGACAGGTGCATGGCTCCCATAAGGCCGGTTCCTCTTTGAGATAAGCCCCTCCTTTCCCCCTTCTGCCCCAGTGCAGTGGTGAGGACCCCAGGGGGTGATAGATGTGGAAGCACTTTGTAAATGCTAGAACGCTGCCCCGCCCCCCTCTCCATGCACTGTGTCGGCACGGCCCGGGGTCCTGGGGGTTGGACACTGATGCTTGGGCTCCAGCGTCTGATCGCCCAGGGTCCCCTTATAAAGGGACATTCCTCTCAGCCTCCTGCAAGAACCCCAGACCCCTCCCTTCTGCACCCTAACCCAGTCTCCTGATTTCCAGCCTGCAGACATTGCCTGGAGAAACCCAAGGAGGTTCCGGGCCTCATCTCTCTTCTGCAAAGGTGAGGACCTTTCTGCTTCTCTCCTCCTTCCTGTCAAGGCCAGACATGACCCAGGGGCCTGGACAGCTCCAGGATGGGGAGACCACTAGCTAGAAATGGAATATGACTAAAGCTCTGGGGTGAGGGGCGGGGGTAGTAAGAGCTCTGTGAAGTCGGGGCGGGGGGCAGTGAGGTGCCCTGAGCTGCAGGCGCCCACCCTGTCTAGCCTGTGCGAGTGGGTTTCTGGTCCTATGTGCTCCCCTGCTGTAGCCTGTGCCTCCTGTCTCCCACAGCCACCTGGGGAAGCTCTCCGACAAGGGCAGCTGTCTTCAGCTCCCATGTGACGACCCCCCTGATAAGGAGTCCAAACCAGTACCTTCTCCAGCCCAGTGGCCTTGTGGGGAGTGTGAAGATGCTGCTGCTGCCACCTTGTCCCTGTCGGCTTCCTTGGACCCCCCAACTGAGGCCCCGCTGCCCCTGGCTTGTACCCCGTCCCCGGGCCCAATAACCTCCCGAGTTTCTCTTGGTTCTGAATCAAGTGCCCCTTGCTCACCGGAGCCATTGCTCCCCCTGGAACACCTTTCACGCCAGGCACCTGGGCTTACTGCTCCCTCTCCAGGTCCTCCTGATCTGCTGGCCTGTCCTCACCATCCCCCAGACCTCAGCCTGGCTCTCCCTCATTGTAGTTCAAAGATTCTCCCACTGGGCTCCACCCCACAGAGCCCGTCTCTGCCCAACTGTTGGCTGACTTCTGCCAACGCAGGGATCTCAGGCCTTGGTCACCCCAGCTGCCCCGTCTCTGCCCTTTCCTGGTGGAAGGTGGCAGCCAGAGCCTGGTGCCTCTCCACCTCGCCACACTGCAGGAGCCAGGAAGAGGGTCTTTCCCGCCACCCGCCAGAGGCCTCCTTCTGCAAAGACCTCACTCACAGGCAGCCCAAGGCTGGAGGTCCCCGTTTGATCAACCCCAATGTCCAGAAGCTGCTGGAGATACTCGTCTCCAAGAGAGCAGATGTGAACGTGTGGCAGGGGGAAGCCGAAAGAGAAGGATCAGACCACCTCCTGGACTCCCTGGGGCTGAGGTTCAGGTCATCAGGGGAGCAGCCGGAAATCGTCATCCTTCCTCCCTTCTGGGGCACGAGAGAGCGAGCAGAGCAGCTGCCTGGGCCTCCGCAGCTTCCTTATCCCAAGGGCCAGGAGGACCACTTTGAGCAGAAATGGAGCCAGCTCTTCTGGGGCCTCCCAGTCCTGCACAGCGAATCCCTGGTGGCTACTGTCAGCGTCTCTGGTCCCCCCGTGGAGCTCTCCTCTATCTTATTCAACGGTCTCAATAATTCCTTTCCCTTACAAATTCAGGCTAAAACACCTCCACAGCTGTTTCCCTCGCAGCTCGTGCTGCACCGCATGATCCCGCCCCCAAGTGTGACTCCAAACTTGCCCTGGTCCCAGCCCCCATCTCTAGCCCAGATCCAGCCCCAGCCTCTCAGCTCATCCTCTCTCCAAATCCCATCAAGCTATTCTTGCGACCAGATCTGTGAGCCATCTTTCCCTACAAGGAGAGAGGTTCAGTTTGTTATCCCCACTGCTATTCAACACCTGGAACATCACCTTTTGAAGAAGCAACGGCAAAGTAGGAGGGCCTTACCCCAGCTGGTCAAAAAATCCCACGAGATCTTTAGCCAGTGCATGCCCAACAGCTGGGCCTCCCAGGACCACAGGCCGGGTCTCGACCTCCTAGAGGATTTTATCAGCCCCGAGCTCCGGCAACAACTGGAGCAACACCTTCAAACAAGGTTCACACAACACCTGTACAGACTTCCCCACAGGATCCAACTGTCTCTGGGCCCGATGCAGTCAGGGGACACATTTCCTGGGACGAGTCAGGCAAAGGACGAGCTGGGGTCCTCCTGGCCCTCTGTGTTTGCACTTGAAAGCAACCAGAGTACACAGACAATGGAGTCCAGGAGCCCTGCAAGGTTCCAGCTAGGGGAGGACTCAAGCAAGGATGTGGGACGATGCCTGGGCAGGGTCCCCAAAGATCCACCCTGGGGTTCCAGGAGCTCCCTAGCAAAGATTCAAGGGGTGAGCTATGATGTGCAGTCGGGAAGAGACTCAGTGGACTCCTCGCGAAGTGACTCAGAGAGCGATTCACTAAGGAGCCTGCACGAACATCTAGACAACGTCCTGAGAGTCCATTTGGGCAGGAAGTTGGAGGGAATCAAGGCGAGCAGGGACCGTGGGGGTGCCGTGCCTAACTACAGACTGGGCTCCTACCACACCTCCGCCCCTCCTGAAGCCTCAGACGCTTACGCCGAAACCGGAAACCCAGCATCTTCGAAGCACTGGGAGTCCTGTGAGATCACCTCCCAGATGTTCCTCAACCCAGGCACTCAAGGGGTACTAGAAGCACATGTCAAAAGGCTGCAGGTGAGACACAGGTGGGCCCTCCCCCTCAAGGTTCTCAAGCCCATCAATCACTTTAAGTTGAAAAAGGCTCAGGCCCCGCCCCTTCCATGGCCCACCGTACCCTCCTCAGCCACCTGCGGTTCTGAGGCCAACTTCCTGGAAGGACCTCATCGGAAAGGCTCGGAAGAGACAGTGATGACAAGAGAGCCAGTGCTCACCCTGAAGCGAGCTCTCCCCATCCCCTGGCCTGCATATAAGATAGCCCAGGGAGCCCTGGGGGTGACCCCATCCTGGAACATCTGTGCCCTCGCCAAGGTCCCTGGGGCTGGAGAGGCAGCCAGGCTGCATACTCAACCTCTCACTTCCAGCTCCACTGGCAGAACCTGGCACGGTGAAGCCGCCCTGGAGTCTGGGCAAGGTAGCCCGGAACAGAGACCAAGTTCAGCCGCGGCCAGAAATGAGGCCCCAGGAGAGAGCAGGGTCCTGGCCTCCCCAGGCCCCTGCAGCAGCCCATGGATGCTGGAGTTCAACGGAGCAGCTCAATGCCCGTGGGCTGGAGAGGTCAGTGAGGCAGTGAAGTTAGGGGAGCTCAAGTCCTCCACCTGGGAAGCCGGTGTGGCAGCAGACCCCCAAACCCTGTGTGGGAGTCTGAGTGTAGACTCTCTGGGAACCAGTAGAAGCCCCTCAGCCTCCAGTATTTCTATGGGACACAGGGAAGGAGCGCCGGACCTGAAGGCACAGGCTGTTGATGAGAAGGCTCTCCAAGCGGAGGCAGAGTCGGAGAGCGAGTCTCTGGCGGCAGCAGGCCTCCTCCTCCAAGACCTGGCCCCCGAGATGATCCTCACCGCAGACATCTTGGCGTTCCAGGCCTCTCGGGCTCGATCCGGGAGTGTGTGCAGTAGCAGCACCTCCGCTTCGCGGGGGCTAAGTGACCTGCTGTGGAGGGCTGAGAGGAGCTGGGAGCAGCAGGGGCCAAGGATCCCCAAAGCGAGGTTCCCGTGGGAGAGAGAGAGGAAGGTGTTCAGTCCCACCGACAAGCCGGACGTGTGCAGGAGGCTCAGACACAGGGAACAGGAAGAAAGGCTGGCAGGACAAAGGGCCCCCCAGGCCCCTGGGACGTGCCACCCCACCCAAGGCACGGAATCGGTAGAGTCTCTGAGAATCAAGACTTTGCTGCCCCTGCCCAACCAAACACCGCTGCCTCCGGCGAGCCGTCTGGGGGACAGGGTCAGGAACCTCCTGCGGCGGCTTTTCCCCAACAGAGGCAAAAGGCAGGAAGACGTCTGGCAAAGCGGATCAGCCATAAGCAGAATGTCTATGAGTGTTAAGGAGCCCGCGGGCACCGCCACACAGACCCCAGAGGAGAAATCGGGGTTCCACCACGAACTTTCAGCCGCACAGGAAAAGTCATACAAAGAGGAATCCCAGGGCCCGGTGGGTGAGTGCCCCTGCCACCGCAGGGATCCCTTACACCAGGGGCCCAGGGCAAGGATGATCACCAAACTACCAGCACAGGCTGCGACGGGCCACAGCTGTCCCATCAAGAGCAGATGGGTCCGAGACATACTCTGCCAGCACCAGCTACGGGAGGCAGGTGCACCTGGCCACCCCATCCACTGCCCCAGGCACTGTCTTCGCTGGAGAGGCATCTTGCCTGGCCATGCCCATCACGCCTCTCATATCTGTCCTCCTCGGCAAACCTTTCTTTTCCCCTTGCAGAGAAAACCTGTCTTGCCTGCTACGTGCTCATGACTCCTTCCTCTCGAGGTACCTGTTGCTTCCTAATACACATTGTTTTCTCATCGCAGGTGGTGGCTCCTGTCTGTGCTGTGCAGGCCTACAGGGAAGGGGTTGGAGTTTCCTCTTCCTGAGTGTGGGGTCTGGAAGGGATGGGACGTGGAAGGCTGAGAAGGTGGATGGTGGCATTGCAGACTCACCCTGGCCCTACCTGCCTGTCCCCCAGCCCTGAGATTTTGTGCAACCATAGGGAAGGTTGACAGGACCATCGTGGGGCCATGTATGTGGCTTCACAAGACACCGAGTGGGCACAAGATGTTTGATGGTAGGGAGCAGCGGGGTGGGGGGATGGGGGCTGCAGCGCACTGGCTCTGAGCTCAGAGGTAGGAGAAATCTTGCTCTCCTGGTCTATTGGGCAACCAAGAGCCCTGTGTCTCCCTGCGGAGGGCTGGGCTGGAGGTGAACCCTGCTGCCCACACCTGCCACGACCCCCACATGTGGGACCAGCTGGGCCCTGGGTGGAGGGAGAGTGGGCACAGGACCCACGGGCATCTCCTGAGACAAGTCCTGTCTGGGCCCCATAACTACGGCAGCATCCCAGACGGGCCCAGCTTTGAGGGAGGAGCTGGGATGCGTGGCAGGGCCAGCCGGTCCTTCCAGGGGGCAGGGCACAGGTTGGGGCCCTGAACCTAGTGGCCACCAGGTCTTCTGAACACCCAGAGAGGCAGGTGTGGGAGGCGGTGGGGGCTGGATGAGAACCCCACACCTCCTTCAGGAAAAGTGCCACAGACTATGACAGTGAGGCAAGACCAGCAAAAAACAGATGGGGACTGGGGACAGGGAGTCCCTCCTCCCTGACATGCCATAAGGCCAGGGAGGGTGAGACCCCTCCCACCACTCCTCCAGATGGCCCTAACACAGAACTCCTCGAAGCCATGTGACAGAGACCTCTCCCAGGCAGGGAGGACACACAGACATGCAGAGAGCGCCAAGGGAGACCTGATACGCAGACCACCTGTAGCACGAATCTAAGCCAGAGACGCCAGACACCAAGACTCATCAAAAGAAAACTTTTCTTCTTCTTACGTGCCGTCCCAGGGAATTTGCCCCCAGAGTCTGGGCCCCGAACAAAGCAGGGTGTTGTATTAGAGACCCTGGCACACACAACTGTAAGTTTTCTATTCTGTTGCATGGTTTCTACCTGGATGTCTTAGAGCTACGCCACTACCTCCACAGCCATCACACCAAGAGGCACCTGTGCACACCCGAGCCCCCGCAGCTGACTCGGTCACCATGTTTCAGTTGGCCTAAGTCCACAGATCCCCTTGTGGGATTGCTCAGAAAGTTCCCTCGTCCCCAGAGAGCCCCGGCTAGCCTCTACCCGCTCTGCCTGGTTTTTATTCCTAGGAGGTTTTTATTCCCAACCCCACCCCCCTGCCCCCTACCACCAAAGCAAACATCTTGTGCCCACTCGGTGTCGGGTGAAACCACATACATGGCCCCACGATGGCCCCTGCCACACTCCCACAAAGAACTAGCAAAACAAGGAAACCTCGTGTCTTTCACGGGGAGCCCTCCCCCGGTGACCCCCGCGGCCCCCAGGGCTCCCTCCTGACGCAGCAGTCCCCCTCACAGCCCTCACAGGCTCCCATAGAGACCACCCCCACCCACCAGAGACCCTCTGGATGCCACAGGGATCTCCACAGAGGCTGCAGGCAGTCACCATGGGATGGCACAGAGACCTTCCCGGGGGATCGGAAGCTACACAGCAGATCCATGGCTCAGGAGGAATGACATCAGCTGTCCCCCAGTCCAGGGACAGACACCTGTCAACAGTGGCCCCCAAGCGGGCTCCTCTGCTGGGCGCCATGCTCAGCAATTTCTGTGCTTAGGTAAGGACAGTGCCACTGAGTACTGAGGAGTGACAGGGTCCGTGGGTGACCTGCAAAATGCTCACCCCTGCAGGCTGTCAGCAGCTTCAGCTTTGATCCGCACTTTGGAGAATGACGAATGTTAGACAAAAATAAAATGCTGCTATTTGTCCAGAGTGATGCCTGTCTAGTCAAATGATATCAACGGCTCCTCTTTTTGTTTTTAAATTTCTTTGGGGACAACAGCTGAATTGGAGGTGGGTGGTTCCTTTACTCTGGAAACTTGGCAAAGACTCGCAGGAAAGTGACTCCGTAAAAGAAAGCAAGCAGCAAAGAGGCATTTGGCACACGTGTTTCCAGGATCTGAGAAAGCCTTAATGTTCAGCTAAACAGAACTGCTCAGGATGATGTAACTTTTAGAATATATCTAAGAAATACACACTTTCCAAGACTCAGGCAGCTGGGGTCTGTTTTGTATCCATTGTAGAGCTTCGAAAGGACATAGTGCTTCAACTAGTTTAGAATCATAAATTATATCACTTAATCCATCCTTCAGATATTACACCGAGAAATAAAACTACTGGAAGAGGACAGCCTGACATTTGAATCGAAGAAGTTGCACAAAAATAAAAAAAAAATTAAAGAAAATGCTCATTGAGAGAAATTTGTATCAGAAGAAGGGAAGGCCTCATTTATTATATACAGCGCCGTCCAAGCATTCATGTGGGGGATTGTACATTTCAATTACACCTAAGCAAGCCGTGTGCGCCACTGATTAAGTCTCAGCTTATCCCTAGGGTGATGGTGTCACAGGCCTTGCTGCAAAAGGAGCAAAGCTGTCACGACTGCTTTAATGCCCGTTGTCTCCACAGGCAGTTCCCTTCTCTTATTATAGATGTAGACCTGTTCCTTGTCTGTGTTACTCCCTTCTAATGTCAGTGAGTCACAATAGAACATGTACTCTATTTGGATTGTTTTCACAGGGCACGTGCATTCGATCAGAATAAAATATTTCATACAGAAAATGCCCTACAGGGATGGCACTGTGGCATAGTGGATGAAACCATAGCTCATAGTGCTGGCATCCCATATAGGCGACGGTTTGAGTCCCGGCTGCTCCACTTCCCATCCAGCTCTCTGCTATGGCCTGGGAAAGCAGTAGAAGATGGCCCAAGTCGTTGGGCCCCCGCAACTGTGTAGGAGACCTGGAGGAAGCTCCTAGATCCTGGCTTTGGATCAGTGCAGCTCCGGCCGTTACAGCCAACAGGGGAGTGAACCAACAGATGGAGGACCTCTCTCTCTCTCTCTCTCTGCCTTAAAAAAAAAAAAAAAAACCTACAAAAAACAGTATTTCCTTTCCAAACTTCTGTTTTTCCAATATTGTTAAATTAAGTGATTTTGCTCTAGTCCATTGAATTCAAGTTATTCAGAATAGCCACAAAGTCTGAACACAGATAAACATCGCAACAGACATTTTACTGCTAGGACATATTGAATGAGTTGTCCCTCCGTAACATTCACAGTTCAATAATCTGTACAAAATTGCAATGGGCCACGTGCACTAAAGTGGTTTCCATCAGTCACTGCACATGCATTTGTTATGCTAAGGGGAATTTCTTTGTCCAATTTCCACAGCATAAACTTGTGCCTTTACCCCAGGAGAAAATCAGGGGGGTGCAATCTACTACAAAAATCTCATCAGTATCTCCAGGCTTTGTGGTCATCTGTATTTTATTTTTAATAAAAATTCACCCATGGTAAATATCATAAACATTTTGACATTATATATAAATGTATATATATATATATATATAAAGAAGAAATGGATATTAAATTAGATAGTGGAGAAAATAGCTATAAGACTATCCTTTGTTTTCACAATTTTTCATTTCCAAATATTGTGCTGTAAATGAAGGGAGTTTTTAATCTTCAGATAAAAGACTCTCTAAATTACTTTTAGGATCTATTAAAAATTTGCTGGTGAAATATATTTTTATATAAAATAAGCCTCACAGGCCCTGTGCAGTGGCACAGCATGGTAAGCTGCCATCTGCCACATCAGCATCCCATATGGGCACCCATTCAAGTCCTGGCTGCTCCACTTCCCATCCAGCTCCCTGCTAATGGCCTGGGAAAAGCAGCAGAAAATGGCCCAAGTGCTTGGGCCCTGCTACCCCTGTGGGAGACCTGGAAGAAGCTCCTGGCTCCTGGCTTCAGCCTGGCCTAGTTCTAGCTGTTGCAACCATCTTAGAAGAAAACCAATGGATAGATAATCACTCTCTCTGTCTCCCTCTCTCTCTGTAATTCTGACTTTGAAATAAATAAATCTTTCTTTTTTAAAAAAAGATAAGTGTATTTTAAAAAAGCAGGCCTCACGCTGATTTCAATAAATCAAGTTGGGGGCCGGCACTGTGGCTAACAGGTAAAGCCGCTGCCTGTAGTGCCAACATCCCGTATGGGTGCCAGTTTGAGTCCTGGCTGCTCTGCTTCCAGTCCAGCTCTCTGCTATGGCCTGGGAAAGCAGTGGAAAATGACCCAAGTCCTTGGACCCCTGCACCTACATGGGAGACCCAGAAGAAGCTCCTGCCTCCTGGCTTCAGGTCAGCTCAGCTCCAGCCATTGCGGCCATCTGGTGAGTGAACCAGTGGATGGAAGACCTCTCTCTGCCTATCTCTCTCTCTCTCTGTGTAACTCTGACTTTCAAATAAATAAATAAATCAGGCTCAACAGAACAAAACAACATGTGCAGTCTGGCAATATGTGATGATTTCTTTTTGCATTATTATTTCTGTAAGATACCCCCTTTTTAAAAAATTTATTTGAAGGGCATAGTTACAGAGGGAGAGAGAGAGAAGGATCTTCCATCTGCTGGTTCACTCCTCAAATAGTTGCAATGGTCAGGGCAGGGCCAGGCCAAAGCCAGGAGCCAGGAGCTTCATCTGGGCCCCCAAACACTTGGATCATCTCCTGCTTCTTTTCCCAGGCCATTAGCAGGGAGCTGGATCAGAACTGGAGCAGCTGAGACTTGAACAAACGGCCATGTGGCATGCTGGAGTCATAGGCGGCAGCTTTACCAACTACACCACAACGCCAGCCCCTAGCCCAGCTTCTTGTTTTTTTTAAGATTTATTTATTTATTTGAAAGTCAGAGTTACACAGAGAGAGGAGAGGCAGAGAGAGAGAGAAAGAGAGAGAGAGAGAGAGAGAGAGGTCTTCCATCCACTGGTTCATACTCCAAATGGCTGCAACAGCTGGACCTGAGCCAATCTGAAGCCAGGAGCCAGGAGCTTCCGATCCAGTTCTCTGCTATGGCCTGGGAAAGCAGTGGAAGATGGCCCAAGTCCTTGGGCCCCTGCACCCTTGTGGGAGACCTGAAAGAAACTCCTGGCTCCTGGCTTCAGATTGGCACAGCTCTGGCCATTGCAGCCATTTGGGGAGTGAACCAGTGGATGGAAGACTCTCTCTGTCTCTCTGTCTGTCTCTCTCTCTCTGTGTGTGTGCATGTGTGTGTATGTGTAACTCTTTCTAATAAATAAAAAATCTTTTTTCTGTATCAGACAAGAATACACCCTAATGCTATCCTCAAAGAGTTTGCAATCAGACATATTTATCTCATCGCAAAGCAGCGAAAGTAACCATGCTCAGAGGGCCGGAGGAACTTAGGGTGGATTGAGGATCCTGCATTGAGCTGGAGAATCAGGAGCAAATTCAGGAGATATTTTTTACCCAAGGCCCAGTGTAATACCAAACCGTTTTTCTGCCCCACAGAAACCATGCACTCTGTGTGCATATATTATTATGTGGATTGTGAAATATGACCCATGCTGTCTTACAAACACTGTCTTGTTTGGAAAGAGTACCATTTTTCAAAAGTCAGGCTGTTTTTTTCTAGATTTGGTTTGGTCTGAATTTCTTGGGCACAATAAACAGTTTTTTATCAGCTATTTCGTTCCCTTTTGAGCCCTGTTTTGTTCCTCTGAACCTGTGTATGCGGCTAAATGTAAATTATTAACAAATGTTAATAATAAGTGGTCACATACTCACATACTCACGAATTTTGAGCTAATTTCGATTTTCATGGTCAGTAACTAAACACATTTGCAAAGTTATCATTTTAATACTCTCCCATCAGGCCTCCAAAGGTGCTTGTTGTCCTTTTTTAGGATATTTGTGGTTCTCTGTGCACAATTGCCAATGCTCTCTGTTGGCCTGTTTTACTATTCTGGAGAGTCATTTTTCACTAGAAGAATAGAACAGCCTGGCTTTGTTTGCTTGAGTTATTTTCTTTGAGGCTAAACCATCTTTACTGAGCATTTTAAAGGCTCCTAATAATTTGTAAGTTCCTTTGCCTCATTTTGAGTACATTTTGTAGAAATCAAAATTACCAGGAGGACCAAGTGATGTGTGTCTCAGTTAACTCTGCTGGTGTGGGATGTGGCAGCACTCAGATGGCCATTTGCCATAGCTCAGACCCAGGGGTCTGTCTGTCTTCCCAGTCCATCCGTGTCCACCCCCACCCCCCACCCCAGTGCAGGCATTGTCGTCAACAGCGTTTTCTCTGAAGCAAAGAGAAGAAATTAGGAAATCAAGAGCTAGGCCTTTGTATCTGTTTCCACTGTACATACATAAACACTATAAAGTTTACCTCCAGAATAACCAAACGTTTGTTGTTTAAGTAGATGATGTTAAGATCAGTTATTAAAATAAGGAAGACAAAGTAATATGAAAATATACCTGAAACAAAGGAAGATTTCAGACAGATACTATTAAGCAGAATACAGGAACACAACTATAACACCTGTCATATTCGTCAATGGAAATGGGATAAATCTGCCTTCCAAAAGGTCATAATTAAAACCAAGTATAGGAATAGTCATTTAGTTAAGACATGGTTTGGGACACTCACAACCCATATCAGAGAGCCTGGATTCAAGTCCTGACTCTTCTTCCAGTCCAGCTTCCTGCTAATGCATACCCCCTGGGGGACAGCAGGTGACAGAGTCCCAGCCACTCGTGTGGGAGACCCAGGATTGAGCTCCTGGCTCCTGATTTCTACCTGACCCAGCCTTAGCTGCTGTAGGGATTTGGGGAGCAAACCAGTGGATGGTTTTGCTTGCTCTCTTTCTCTCCTCTCTCTCTCTCTCTCTCTCTCCCTCCCTTGCTCCCTTGCACTCCCCCTGTCCCCGTCCTTTTGTCACCCTGCCTATCAAACAAATACATTTTTTTAAAAAAATATGATGGGGGCTAGGGCAAAAGACAGAGACTTTCTGAGTTGATCAGCACCTGGTCTAAGTTCCAAACCACCAGGGAAATACAAGCCACCATATAAAGAACACCGAACACCAGCATGGAACGTTTCAATGTTTAGAAGTTAATGCCTGGGCCGCTGTGGCGTAGTAGGTAAAGCCACTGCCTGCAGTGCTGGCATCCCATATGAGTGCCCGTTCGAGTCCCAGCTGCTCCTCTTCCAATCCAGCTCTCTGCTATGGTCTGGGAAAACAGAGGGAGATGGCCCAAGTCCTTGGGCCCCTGCACCCATGTGGGAGACCCAGAAGAAGCTCCTGGCTTTGGATCGGCACAGCTCTAACTATTGTGGCCATTTGGGGAGTGAACCAGTGGACAGAAGACCTTTCTCTTTGTCTCTCCCTCTCTCTGTCTGTAACCCTGCCTCTTAAATAAATAATAATCTTTTTAAAAATTACATTTGAAAATTATTTAAAAGAAAATATCGTAAGGCACTTGGTAGCAAAGGATTTTTTCAACAAGTATATTAAAAAATATGCAGGCCGGCGCCACGGCTCACTTGGCTAATCTTCCACCTGTGGCGCCGGCACCCCAGGTTCTAGTCCCGGTTGGGGTGCCGGATTCTGTCCCGGTTGCTCCTCTTCCAGGCCAGCTCTCTGCTGTGGCCCAGGAGTGCAGTGGAGGATGGTCCAAATGCTTGGGCCCTGCACCTGCATGGGAGACCAGGAGGAAGCACCTGGCTCCTGGCTTCAGATTGGCACAGCGCACCGGCCACAGCGGCCATTTGGGGGATGAACCAACGGAAAAAGGAAGACCTTCCTCTCTGTCTCTCTCTCACTGTCTAACTCTGCCTGTCAAAAAAAAAATGCAAAGATTAGGAGGCAACTCATATAATTAAAATATGCCAAAACTCACTAGGATGTGGTGAGATACCATCTAGAACCAAAGGAGGTATCATGTCGTATTCCTAAGCGGTGGAGTGGGAGAAGGTGACTGAGACAGCAAACAAATTAGCAGGGCGAGCTGAAGCAATGGGAGATCTGCTCCTCTGTTGGAGGAAGTCTAAATTACAACCCTTGGAGGGGTGAGACTGCTCACACCAGGACCCTGGTGCCCAGGTACACAAAGGCATATGCAAATTATACTTGCAGCAACACTATTGGCAACAGCAAAAAACCAGATGCAGGAGGAGCATAAATAAATAAACGTTGGTGTTCTCATGCAACAGAATACTCTAATAACAGTGAAAATGAGTAAACAATATGATAGCAACACCGACAGACCTCACTACAAATTTTCTTGAGTAGAACAAGCAACTCAGGGGAGTGGACCAATTATGAATTGTTCAAAATATGCAGAACAAATCTGTCTTGTTTATGCAGACATGCAAACATAATAAAGTCTAAAGACAAATATGGGAATAATTAGGACTAAGTTCAGACTATTTCCAGGGAAAGATTACAGGAGGTCTTGGAGAGGGCAATGCTAGGAGTCCCCCCTATGTTTCTAAAGTAGGAGGTCAAGCATGGTGCCCGTGACTTTTTAAAAACATTTTTGTATTTACATATTCAGTTATAAAACTCATTAGCATATCTGCCCCTATGAAGAATTATACACCAAAATCTTTGTGTTGTGAGTAATAGGATTGGGGCTGATTTCAGCTTTCTTATTTGTATACGTATGTATTTTCTAAAAAATTTCTTCCCAGAATGTGTTTCACTCTTCTTATCAGAAAAAAAGAAAAAAAAAAAAAAAAAAAAAAAAAAAAAAAAAAAAAAACACGACAGTGCTGTGTGCGCCCCCTATGGCCCAGCTCCCCCTCCCCCACCAGGGTTTGGTCCTGGCTGGCTGTGTTTAAATGCTGTAAATGAGATGAACGTGTTGGATTCCCGCAGACAATACACTGTGCGACAACTACATTTCCTTTTTTTTTTTTTTAATACCACAAGGCGTGTTTGACTTGCAGTCCTTGGTGGGCTTCCACGGCTGCATCTCCGGAACAGTGTTTTGCATTTCCTGTGACTGCCGAGCCATTTGACCTGCTGGAGTCTTTAAGGACCACTTCAGAGCAATGTTGTGAGTAGCTGAGGGAAAGAGAGAAACACGCAGGGGAAAAGCAAGTGTTTTTAAGACCCAGGAGGTCGTCGTTTTCTCCTGTGACTACAAGAGCAAAGTGCATTTATCTGTGTGTGTGCACACAGCCGTGCGTTCTGTGGTTGTGGGTAGCACTGAATTCTCCCTTCCACACAGTTTGTGTCGCACACGCCTTCCACATGTGGAGCTTGAAATGGAAAACGTTGATCATTAATAAAACAGCGGTGAACGGCTCCTCTTGGAATAGTTTAGAATTACCATTTGGACCCGTTTTTTAAAATATTTATTTGAGAGAAGGAGAAATAGAGAGAGAGAAAGCTTCCATTGCTGGTTTGCTCCCTAAATGGTCCTAATGGCTAGAGCTGGGCTGGTAAGAGACAGGAGCTTCTCCTGGGTAGATGCAGAGGCCCAAACACTTAAGCCATCTTTTACTGTTTTCCCAGGCCATAGCAGAGAGCTGGATGGGAAGTGAAGCAGCCAGGACTTGAACCAGCGCCCATATGGGATGCTGGCACTGCAGGCAGAGGTTTAACCTGCTACGCCATAGCACCAGTACCAGTCCCACATTTTGACCCTTTTTGTCTTAATTGTTTTGTCATGTGTATTGACCCTTCTAGAACGTTAACATGGATGTATTCAACAGTGTCCACTTACAGAGAATTCCAGTTGTATCTCTCACCTTCACACGTAACTTCTAATGTTCTGTAGCACCATGGGTAAGGAGTAGAGAACATTTAATTGTGGAATTCTGAATAACTAGTAGAACTAGTGGAGAAGATCGTGAATGTTTCCAACACGAATGATAATGCTTGATGTGATAAATATTCCAGTCACCCAGATGGGATCATTACTCATTGCTTAAACATATTGGAATGTGACACTCTACTCCCAAAAGTATGTAAAATTTTATGTTGAACACTTCAGCAGGACAGACGTGTTGTGTGCTGTGTAACACTGTCACCTGGTGGTCAAAACTCTCCATTACATAGTACTCCAAAGGCCACTATATTCAAGATCTCTTGAAAAATTGTACTAGGCAGAGCAATTAGAAATATACAACTCCATAAGTAAAGAACAATTACATTCAAATGTTCAGCACACATCAAATACATTTAATTATTTTGTGATTTGTGAATCTTTGCATTCCTCAACAATCTAAAAATTCCATTTCCTAAAGCTGATTTCAGGCAGGCTTTAAAAGAATATTAACTAGGTACAGGTATGTGGAACAGCTGGTGAATTTGCCACTTGGCGTGCCCACATCCCATATCAATATCTGGTTCAAGTCCCAGTTCCTCCATTTCCAATCCAGCTTCCTGTTCAATTGACGGCACAAATACTTGGATCCCTGGCACACAAGTGGGACACTCTCATTGAGGTCCAGGATCCTGGCTTCAACCTGGCCCAGCCTCAGCTATTGCAAGCATTTGGGGAGTGAACCAACAAAAGGAAGATTCTCTCTCACTCTCCTCCCTTTAAATAAATAAAAATCAAATGTTGCAACATGCAAATAAAAATATTAACTAAATCATAGAGAAAAGCATGAAACTATTCATCTCTCATTGACTCAGCTTCCCCAAGATTCATTAGTGGTTGTGTCTCTGTATGTGTGTGTTTTAATATTGTTTCTCTGTTTATAAAAGCCATACACGTTCATTTTAGAAAATCTAGAAATTATAGAATTTGATTCTTCTTATTCCAGATCCATTGGAAGAACTTCCGCTACTGATGGGAGGGGGGTGACTTGTGGACACTCTCCTTCCTCCTCCATGTGTGGTCACAGAACTGGCAGCAGGAAGCTCGCTGGAGCATCTCTGACACGGCTTGTGCTTGGCTGGTGATAAATGCGGGACGAGGGTACAGAGAGGAAGAGGCTGCTCTGACGTTAGCCAATAACCCCGGGGTTCCAGAAACCGGTACTGAGAGAGGAAGGTGTAGAGCAGCCAGAGCAGAGCCCGTAAGAAGGGGGTCGGCTCCCACACGCAGCAGAGACACCCGCACTGTGTTCAGGTTGCAGTATCCCCGGGACGACTTTAAGATGATGCATTAATGCCGTGCTGTCAGAGGCGACGTGTGACAAAGCCAGACAAGCCGATGTGAGCTCCTGATCTGTTTGTGCAAAGTAGCATTCTCCGGCCATCTGTGTCTGTGTCTGGCGGCCGGGGAACGCGTGGCCGTGAGCACCCTGACAAATGAGCCTTGCAGAAACTGCACGGTGAATACCCCTGCCTTTCTGCTCAGGTGTGGGTCTCTACTGTCTTCCCCAAATTTAAAGAGAGCTGGAGCGGTCGCCAGAGCTATTCCTGGGAGTACAGGGAGGAAAAAACACACCCGAGCGGCACGCAAGGAAAAACATCTAACGGGGTATCCGAAGAGTGAAAGTACTGCTTGTGTCCAAGCTGGTGAATTCATTTTATCCTTTATTCCTACTTTCACATTACTTGGACTAAAATTGTCACAGAGATGGGGGGGTGGACATGTCAGGATGGCTGCGGCTGCTGTGAGAACACAGCTTCCAGCGCCCCCCTTTACCCCACTGCTGGGGAAGGGGTCCCGCCCTGGGGTGAGGGCTGGCTGAGCACACCCACCGGACCCCGGCTAGAGGAGGGGTCCAGATGTTTACCAGTTGTGCACACTACCCAGGCCAGACTCCGAGGACACCGGTCCATGCAGGGCCTCACGGGGCTGCCCTAGGGGGCAGAGTGGCCCAGCAGGGGCTGCAGCAGGTGGGGGTGACCAAACGCGTGGAGAGAACATGACTGTGCCATTGGACTAATTCCCCGGGGCTCACAGGGACCTGCAGCTCCCTCTTCAGGGATGAGCAGGCACTGCGGCTGGTCCTTGTGATGGGAGCCCGGATTGGCCTCAGGAGCCTGGCTGCAGGGCTCAGTGGGGAGGGGACTGTGATGGGGCCATTGGAGTCCCCTGCCCCCACCCAGGTTTCATATGTCAGGGCACTAAAGCAGTGGCCATCAGAAACAGGGACTTCATTTTAAAAAAAGATTTATTTTTATTTATTTGAAAGGCAGAGTGACAGAGAGGGAGAGGAAGAGAGAGAGAGAGAGAGAAAGAGAGAGATCTTCCATCCGCTGGTTCACTCTCCAAATGCCCACAACAACCAGGCCAAAGCTAGGAGCCAGGAGCTCAGCCACTTGGGCCATCAGCTGCAGCCTCCAGGGTGTACATTAGCAGGAAGCCAGACTGAAAGCGGAAGAGCCGGAGCTTGAACCAGGCACTGCAATATGGGATACAGGCATCCCAAGGGAAGGCTTAACCCCTAGTTCCACATCACCCAGAAACATGGACTTTAGAGATGGTCCCCGGTACAGGTACACACTCTGCCTGTGAAAGGTGGGGCACAGGCGGCCCCAGGAGGCAAACATTGAGAGGAACCAACGGCTGTGGCAATAGTGATGCTCAGCAGGGGTGTCTACTGGCAACACTGCAACTTAAGTGGGCACTTTGGAGAGTGCGGTATGCCTCCCGTGAAGCCAGCTGCCTGCAGTCCACAGGGGAGCTGGCAGTTCCGTGGGGTGCACACTGAGAAGTGAAACCAGGGCCTGGGTCCCCCTCAGGAATGTCTGGGTTCCAATGGGCACACAATTGTCCTGGTCACCACGTATGGTGATCCCAGTGTATGTAAAGGTATTTATTGGAGGGGACATTTGCCACGGTAGTTAGCATGCCTGCGTACCATCACAGAGCACCTGGGTTTCCCTCCTGGCTTTGGCTCCTAATGCACACGCTGGAGGCTGAAGTAATAATTGGATTCCTGCTATGCACATGAGAGACCTAGATTGAGTTCCCAACCTGCCTGCACCTGTGTGGCCATTTGGAGAGTGAACAAGTAGATGGGAGTGCCTCTCTCTCTCTCTCTCTCTCTGCGCCTCTCAAGTGAAAAAATACCAATGTGGGAAAGGAACATGACTGATGGAATCACACCAAGTTCCTGCCTCTTTCCCAAGGAGAGCCCTTGGATCCAATGCACCTGACATCTTCTCCATTCTGTATGGACATGGGCAAGAGAGTTTCTAGGTGCGTAGGCTGGGGGCGGCGCTGCCAGGCCACTGGGAATGTGCACATTAAGCCTCAAGCACAGTGCCAGGCTGCCCTCCAGGTCCACGTGCCAGCCGACTGCCACCCCTCTTCCATAAGGAGCCCTCGTGGGCTTGGCGCATCAGTCAGCTTGGTGATTGACAGCCGATGGGGAGTCAAGGGCATCCCGTGATCTCACAGTGCATTTCTCTGATGACGGTCAGACCCGCTTTCCGTATGTCTATCAGCCATCTGCGTTTCCTTTTCCAGGAACGCCCGATTTTCCTTTAGATTGCTTTGTTGTTCCGCATCTGAGAAATCCATGACACACACTGGATACAGGGCATCCAAAAGAGAACCCACAGAAGTCCCTGCTGCCTTCGAGCTCACGTTCCCAGGATGCTAGATGGGCAGTGGAGATGCGCCAGCCGTGCACACGTGTCCTACACGTGTCCCATACATGTCCAAGGCGGGTAGGGTGCTCTGGAGAGAAGTGAAGCTAGCAAGGGCAACTATGACTGCCTAAGACGAGGGGGCTGCCTCAAAGAAGCTGCTCACGGCAGGCCACGCCGCAGTGAATTCTTTGTGTTACCCATATTGAGTCTTTGTAGATTATACCTGAGGCAGATAGAAAAGTACGTCCAAAAGTTAGTGGAAAATGGAATGAAAAGTTAAGTCTAGGGGTCAGCGTTGTGGCACAGAAGGTTGAAGCCCTGGCCTGCAGTGCTGGCATCACACAGGAGCGCTGGTTCAAGTCCCAGCCAGCTCCCTGCTGATGCGCCTGGAAGAACAGCAGGGGATGGCCCAAGTGCTTGGGCCCCTGCACCCATGTGCAAGACCAGGAGGAAGCACCTGGCTCCTGGCTTCGGATCAGCTCAGCTCCGGCTGTTGCAGCCATTTGGGGAGTGAACCAACGGATGGAAGACCTTTCTCTCTGTCTCCCCCTCTCTCTGTAACTTTGTCTTTCAAATAAATAAAATAATCTAAAATATATTTTTAAAAATATGTTTATTTTGGTGCCAAAAATATCAAATATATATGGGGGGGGGTGAAGGAGGGAGAATGGGAGCAGAGCTACAGCACCCCCAGGGCTTCTCCGTCCTTTGTCCACGTGATGAGAGCAGACCCTGCCCCATCCTGCTGAGATACCTCCTCCTGCTTTCTTCCTCAACCAGCCAAAACTCACCCCTGCTTCCCCCCCGACCCAGCTCAACCCCACCCCAACCATTAGCCAGCACAAACCCACTCAGCCCCACCTAACGCCCACCCCTCCCGATCCTCAGTAGCCTAGCCATGTAAGCCTCAGCGTGTAAGGGAGCTTGGCTCTCCACTAGGTGCTTACTCACGGGTGGAGTCACCTCACCTCTCAGAATAAAGATGTTCTGGCTGTGAGTTTGCGTCTGGCATCTTTTTTTTTTTTTTTTTTTTTTAATTTATCTGACAGTAGAGTTATAGACAGTGAGAAGACAGAGAGAAAGATCTACCTTCCGTTGGTTCACTCCCCAAATGGCTGCTACGGCCGGCACTGCACCGATCCAACCTCCACTGCTATCCGGGCCACCCTCCACTGCACTCCTGTGCCACAGCAGAGAGCTGGACTGGAAGAGGAGCCACCGGGACTAGAACCCGGCACCCATATGGAATGCCAGCACCGCAGGCGGAGGATTAACCAAGTGAGCCACGGCGCCAGCCCCATCTGGCATCTTCTTTGTCTTGCTCTTTGCTTATATGGGGTCTTCAAGAATTTCATGGAAAATGTGTATTACCAAAACAAAACAAAAAAAAATGCATAGATTTTTTTAAAAATTGCACCAAAATAAATTTACTACCATTTTCCACACTTTTTTATTTTTATTTTTTTTTAAGTACTCTTGTATTACACCTCACATTTGAGATCGCTTCATTTGAAAAGCCATCTGCCACTCTCTGGCGTTCAAAGTGATTATCTTGTCCATCTATGCTTTGGAACACTTTCCCTCCTGTGTCATGAAGGTGTTACGCAGTGGGCTTCCGGTCAGGTCTTTAATCCAGCCCAGACTGACTCAGAGGTATGCTGTGAAATAGCAAACAATTGTGTTTTTTGGTACAGACAGAGCCAGATCTCTTCCTACTCTGCAGTGCCACCTAAGGGTCGACGCCTACAATGCATGTGTTTGTTATTAAGTACTGCTGTGTCTATTTGGTTATCCCAATCTGAACTCCATATTGTTTGTGTATGGGAGCTTTTACTAGAAAATAAAAAGCCTTGATATCTTGTAGAGAAGGGACCTTCACCCTCCACAATACTGGCACGTGGGGCTGAATAATTCCTTACTGTGGAGGGCTGCCCTGCCGGCCATTGGTTTCCCTGGACTGTCCTCACACAGTGACAGCCACAGTCCCTACCTGCCCCAAGTCATGATGAGACAAAAATGTCTCCAAACAGGAGACGCTCTGTAGTAGACAAATCCTTCATCTTGTTAGTCTTCAAGACAGGGATTTTGTTTGGGAAACCGTTGACTCTGCATGGTTACTTGGGTAGAATTAACATTTATTTATTTATTTATTTATTTATTTATTTATTTATTTTGACAGGCAGAGTGGACAGTGAGAGAGAGGGACAGAGAGAAAGGTCTTCCTTTTGCCGTTGGTTCACCCTCCAATGGCCGCTGCGGCCGGCGCACCGCGCTGATCCGATGGCAGGAGCCAGGTGCTTATCCTGGTCTCCCATGGGGTGCAGAGCCCAAACACTTGGGCCATCCTCCACTGCACTCCCTGGCCACAGCAGAGAGCTGGCCTGGAAGAGGGGCAACCGGGACAGGATCGGTGCCCGGACTGGGACTAGAACCCGGTGTGCCGGTGCCACAGGCGGATGATTAGCCTATTGAGCCACGGCGCTGGCCCAGAAAATGCTTTTTACAGTCTTAATATATATTGGCCACCTACTCTAGCCTGGTAAGAGGCTTTCCATTACTAATCTCATTCTAATAGCCTGTTCTCAACATTTACTGTTTATGCTCCAAATTATTCATGTTTTGTTTTGTATATGTTTACTTAGCTAGATTATAAGCAATCAGTCCAAGGTTTATCAAATAGAGTGAGATAAATACTCCAAAATATCCACTAAACAGATCTGAGAGAGTTGAAGACCTGGGCAGAAGTTAGTACATTCTTAGATTCTGACTTATTGCACTGTGGGTAACTATCAACATCAGTTCTTCTGCCCACACAGTAAGATTGTTAAAGGCAGAAGTGGGCAGTGGCTGACCCAGAAACAAATCTCACTTTCCTGCCTGCTAGTTTGATATTTTCCCACAACATCATACTGTCAGTTGTCTATGCTGAGGATCAACAGTTTTCAGTTGCTCAAAACAAAAGTGGGCTTGAACAAATTATAGGAATAAGAAAGATTTGGGGCTGGTGTTGTGGTGTAGTAGATAAAGCCGCTGTCTGCAGTGCCGGCATCCCATATGGATGCCGGTTCGAGTCCCAGCTGCTCCACTTCTGATCTAGCTCTCTGCTATAGCCTGGGAAAGCAGTGGAAGATGGCCCAAGTCCTTGGGCCCCTGCACCTGAGTGGGAGAACTGGAAGAAACTCCTGGCTCCTGATTTTGGATCGGCGCAGTTCCAGCCGTTGCGGCAAATTGGGGAGTGAACTAACAGATGGAAGACCTCTCTCTCTCTCTCTCTTTCTCTCTCTACCTCTCTTTCTCTCTCTGTGTAACTCTGACTTTCAAATAAATAAATAAATCTTTAAAAAAAAGAAAGATTTTTTTTTCTTACAATTACTATTTCATTTGAGGTTAAGTCTTTTGTACTCCCTTGACATTCATATGAGACCATTTCAAAAAATTCATGGAAAAGTAGAATTAAAAGATAATTTTTGATACAAGAAAATTCTGAAATTCACATGCAGTTTTTCCATGAACTTTTCAAAGACTTTTGTATGTCTAAGAATAACAACTTCTTAAGCTTCAGGGCAATAAACAAGCTTAAATCACTCTGACTTCAGAAACAAATTCAAGTAACTGTTGGACAGGGAGGGTCTATCAGCAGGAGAATTTGATAACGCTCAGAGCTGTGGAAAAACATCCTCCGAACGGAAGAAGGATCATTATTGCTGACTCCATTATCCACAGTAATAGGATAATGAGGAATATAATGAACAACTTTGGGTCCATAAATCTGATGAACTGGAACAACTCCTTAAAAGACACAAACTACCAAGACTCCACAAGGAGAAACAGATAACCTGACTAGGCCTAGCTCTACTAAGGAAACTGAATCAATAATTAATAACCTTTCAAGAATTAAGCATCAGATGGTTATGCTGGGGAGATCTACAAAACATTTAAGAAAGAAATGATGCCAGTTCTCTACAATGTCTTCTAGGGAAAAATAAAACATACACCTTCATGCCACATTCAGTTACTGAGCTACAAAATTAAGATAAATTACATATTCATCAATGAGCAAAAATATTCACCTTCAGATCTTTCTAGTCTCTGAGGTGAAATGGAACTGAGGGTAGTTACAGTGTGTGAGCAGGGTAAGAGTACGCAGAATCAAGAACATGGGAGCTACACTGAAAAGTTCTGCAGAGCTGGGTAAATGCACACTCAAGGTCTCTGGCCGCTAGAAGGGGGCAGCTTTAGATATTCTACCAAATGTAAATGGATTTTAAATCAACTACTTCAGATTAAAAAAAGCTGTCACCTCAATATGACACTTACCTTGACCTTCTGCTTATAAGATTATCAATAAATGAGTAATAAACAGCTTGGAGGGAAGGAGAACCTAAAGTGGTTTCAATTTATTAGCAATTGCTTATGTGATAGAATAGTCTATACTGTAATGATACAGAACTTGAAACTGGATTAAGATGAATAATAAAACATGCATTTCTAGTTAAGTCTGAAGAAGCAATATGGTACAATAGTTACAAACATGGTCTCTGATGTCAAAGTGCTTCAAAATACCAACTCTGATTCTTTCTTAGTGTGTATTACTAAGCTGTCTCTTTATGCTTTAGTCTTTCCATCAGCAAAGCAAGTTTAATAAGAATACCTACTTAATGGGTCCTTGTGATGATTAAATAATTGAATGCATGTAGAACTCCTGGAACATAGTAGGTGATCATAAATATCAACCACAAACAACAGTTTAAAAGAGACTTTTGGGGGATATGTTTTACCTGCAAGTAATCGAGAAACCGGCAGGTGAATGCTAACTTTTTCTTGCGAAACACAGTATCTGATAGTTTCCACTGAATGTCCACAAATGCTCAGTGTGATTGGCTGTTCTCCGTCAGTAAAACCACCAAGACACTGCATCAGTACAGCCAGGCATTTCTTGTAAGCTTCAATTAACACTTTTTCCTAAAAAAGAGGTGTTTCTCCAGGTTACTTACAAGGTTGGACTGAATAAGCACCTTAAACTCAATGATGACTAAGTATCTCAAATAATAATACAGGCAAAACCAAACTCAATCCTTCTTTCCAAATTTGGTCTCTCAGTGTTTCCTGTCTTGGTGAAAACTACTTCTCTGAACAAAGCTGCGGAAACCTAGAAGTCCTTCCAAGATGCGCCTCTGCTCCACTCCTCATTGCCCGACATGTTATCAAGCTGGCGATTTCATCTTCTAAATTTCTCTCAGAACTACCCACTTTTCTCTATCTCCACTGACTCCAAGGAGCTGCCAACCAACTCTCTGCTCAGTTCTGCTCTTCAACTCTTGCCCTAGACATCCATTCTTCATCAAATATCTTTTTTTTTTTTCATTTTCAATTCTCTTTATATACAGAAGATCAGTTTAGTATATATTAAGTAAAGATTTCAACAGTTTGCCCCCACATAGCAACACAAAGTGAAAAAATACTGTTGGAGTACTAGTTATAGCATTAAATAACAGTGTATAGCACATTAAGGACAGAGATCCTACATGATATTTTTAAAAAATTGATTAATTTTCTATGCAATTTCCAATTTAACACCAAGTTTTTTTTTTTTCATTTTCAATTATCTTTATATACAGAAGATCGATTCAGTATATACTAAGTAAAGATTTCATCAGTTTGCACCCACACAGAAACACAAAGTGTAAAAATACTGTTTTAGTACTAGTTATAGCATTACTTCACATTGGACAACACATTAAGGACAGATCCCATATGAAACATAAGTACACAGTGACTCCTGTTGTTGATTTAACAATTTGACACTCTTGTTTATGGTGCCAGTAATCTCCCTAGGCTCTAGTCATGAGTTGCCAAGGCTATGGAAGCCTTTAGGGTTCGCCGACTTTGATCTTATTCCAATAGGGTCATAGTCAAAGTGGAAGTTCTCTCCTCCCTTCAGAGAAAGGTACCTCCTTCTTTGATGGCCCCGTTCTTTCCACTGGGATCTCACTAACAGAGATCTTTCATTTAGGTCTTCTTTTTTTTTTTTTGCCAGAGTGTCTTGGCTTTCCATGCCTAAAATACTCTCATGGGCGTTTTAGCCGGATCCGAATGCCTAAGGGCTGATTCTGAGGCCAGAGTGCTATTTAGGACATCTGCCATTCTATGAGTCTGCTCTGTATCCCACTTCCCATGTTGGATCGTTCATAAAATATCTTTTTTTTTTTTAAATTTTTTTTATTAATTTTTTTTTTGACAGGCAGAGTGGATAGTGAGAGAGAGACAGAGAGAAAGGTCTTCCTTTTTGCCGTTGGTTTACCCTCCAATGGCCGCTGCGGCCGGCGCATCGTGCTGATCCGAAGCCAGGAGCCAGGCACTTCTCCTGGTCTCCCATGCGGGTACAGGGCCCAAGGACTTGGGCCATCCTCCACTGCCTTCCCGGGCCATAGCAGAGAGCTGGCCTGGAAGAGGGGCAACTGGGATAGAATCCGGCGCCCCAACCGGGTCTAGAACCCGGTGTGCCGGCGCCGCAAGGCGGAGGATTAGCCTGTTAAGCCACGGCGCCAGCCTCATAAAATATCTTTTAAAAACACATCATCAGGGGATGGGTGCTTGACCTAGAAGACAAACTGCCAGCTGAGATGTGTACATCTCAAACTGAAGAGCCTGGGTTCCAGGCCTGGTTCTGCTCCAAATTCCAGTTTCTTGTTCATGTGCACCCTGGGCAGCAGCAGGTGATGGCTCTCTGGGAGATCTTGATTGAGTTTCCAGCTTTGGGCTTTGGGCCCAACCCAGTTCTAGCTATGGGCATCCAAGGAGTCTACCAGTAGATTGGAGCTTTCTCTTCCTGTATCTGTCTCTCTCGAATAAATTAAATTAGATTAAAAACATGGAAACCAAGTCATGCTACTTTCCTGATTGGTAATCCCTAATGATTGATCATTTTAATTAGAGTAAAATCCAAACTTCTTTCTGTGGTCCGGTATGGTCAGGTAGCCTTGTCCACTGCTCTACCCTTGACCCCTGTGCTCCAGCCACATAACCCCTGGGACAACTGCAGGCCCCCGCATCACAGAACAGGATGCAGTCGTCTTCTCAGCAACCTTCTCTGGGCTTTGTTAACTTTAACACATTGTTCTGACCTCATGGAAGCCCTCCTCGATCCCCTAACTTGTCCAAGTTCTATCTGGACTTTATTGCCAAAGAAAGGAGAAAACAATTTGACAAATTAGGACAAATGTATGAGAGTACTTTAAAAAAATTCACGGAAAAGTATAACTAAAAGGTTAAGTTAATTTTGGCAAAAATTTTTGAAATCTATTCAGTTTTCTCATAGCTTGAATTTTCCTTGTACTTTCTGAAGAATCTTTATACCAATACTAAAACTTTATTTTTAGAGAAGTTTGCAAATTATGGTTTTACATGGTTAAGGTCCAGAAGAGACTGGGGGAAAAAAATGAAGATAGTTACACCAGGGAAAGAAGAGTAGAGTATGGATTATTTCTTTCCCTATTTTTCAAGTTATTAAAAATTTTTTAAACTGAGGCTTTAGAATCTTAATTTCTAAAATTTCACTGAATTTGCAGGTGGAAGGAAGAAACAGGCTATTTTATGAGCTAAATAACAGCACTATTTTCTCTAACTCTCTTCAAAATTTACTCAGGAATGTGCTTTTAGCCAACTCCCCTACCTCAGTTTCCATCCCCCACCCCAGAAGAAACTCACATCTAAAGCGCACCAGTCCTGCATCATTGAGATGACGTGTGTTAATTTCATTTGTAGTGTGAAGGCTGCTTCCCACTCCGGCTCCATTTCAATATGTTGTCCTACTTGCCGTGTAATTGGGTCCATTCCCTTAAAGGTAATGAAAAAATTTTATATGAATAAAAATTATAGTTGTTCTCTTAAGTGGAAAGCTAAGAAATACTGTAGAAAGAATACATATTGATTAGAAAAACACAGAAGGTAACAATTTTAAAAGGACACTTCAGGGGTCAGCGCTCTGGTGTAGCGGGTAAAACCACTGCCTTCAGTGCCAGCGTCCCATATGGGTACCAGCCAGTTTGAGTCCTGGATGCTTCTCTTCTGATCTAGCTTTGTGCTATGGCCTGGGAAAGCATAGAAGATGGTGCAGGCACTTGGACCCCTACACCCTTTTAGGAGACCCAGAAGAAGCTCCTGGCTCCTGGCTTATGGATAGGCCTAGCCCCTTCTGTTGCAGTCATTTGGGGAGTGAACCAGAGGGTGGAAGATCTCTCTCTCTGCTTCTCCTCTCTGTAATATGTTTTTCAAATAAATAAAAAATAATTTTTTTAAATAAAAGGACACTTCAAGTATGTAACATCTCTAAAATACAATAAAAAAATCCAGTTAGAAAATGGATTTTTTTAGAGGCAATCTTCTATATTTGTTTGAGACAATAAAGTAGTTAAAAACTTTGCTGTATTATTCTTCAAACTGCTTTTTAGCTCTATTATATACCAGAAAAATTGTTAAAAGAAATTTAACAGGCTTTTAAATCATTATTGAATTTATAAATATATTTTAGGCTGGCACCGTGGCTTACTAGGCTAAGCCTCTGCCTGCGGCGACGGCACTCTGGGTTCTAGTCCCGGTTGGGACGTCGGATTATGTCCTGGTTGCTCCTTTTCCAGTCCAGCTCTCTGCTGTGCCCCGGGAGGGCAGAGGATGATGGACGAAGTGCTTGGATTCCTGCACCTACATGGGAGACTGGGAGAAGTACCTGGCTCCTGGCTTCGGATCAGTGCAGTGCTGGCCATAGCGGCCATTAGGGGAGTGAACCAACGGAAGGAGGACCTTTGTCTCTCTTTCACTGTCTATAACTCTCTGTCTCTCTCTCTCACTGTCTAACTCTGCCTGGCAAAAACAAACAAACAAACAATATATATATATAATATTAGAATAAAATTTTTATATTTATGCCCCAAAATGTAAGTAAAGGTTTATATTTAGCCTGAATGAAAGTAAAACAATAAAAAGATCAACAGATGTTTTTTAATGATACTGCCATCTATAAAAGTTTATTTATCCACTTTTATTTATTTGAAAGGCAAAATGCCAGAGACAGAGAGATCATCTATGAGCCGATCCATTCCTGAAATAGCTGCCAGGGTGTGCCAAGTCAAAGCCAGGAGCCCCACCTGGGCCCCTGACGTCGGTGACAGGAACTCAGCATGTCGGCTACCACTTGTTTTATCTCAGGTGCATTAGCAGAAAGCTGGATCAGAAGTGAAGGCGGAGAGGGGCCTCTGCCAGCAATCCAATCAGGGATCTGGCTGTTCCAAGCATCAGCTAACCTGTTGTGCCATAATGCCCACCC
Organism: Lepus europaeus; assembly: GCF_033115175.1. Classification (NCBI taxonomy): domain Eukaryota; kingdom Metazoa; phylum Chordata; class Mammalia; order Lagomorpha; family Leporidae; genus Lepus; species Lepus europaeus. The sequence continues at coordinate 96,677,843 of NC_084838.1, forward strand.
CCGACACCTTTTAATACAAAAAGAATCTCACTTTTTTTTTTTTTTTAATTTTTTTTTTTTTTGACAGGCAGAGTGGATAGTGAGAGAGAGAGAGAGAGAGACAGAGAGAAAGGTCTTCCTTTGCCGTTGGTTCACCCTCCAACGGCTGCTGCGGCCGGCGCATCGCGCTGATCCGAAGCCAGGAGCCAGGTGCTTCTCCTGGTCTCCCATGCGGGTGCAGGGCCCAAGCACTTGGGCCATCCTCCACTGCCTTCCCGGGCCATAGCAGAGAGCTGGCCTGGAAGAGGGGCAACCGGGATAGAATCCGGCACCCTGACCGGGACTAGAACCCGGTGTGCCGGTGCCACAAGGCGGAGGATTAGCCAGTTAAGCCACGGCGCTGGCCTAAAGAATCTCACTTTTTAGAAACTTGACTAACTGCCTGGTGTGTCAGAAGTTATTAAATAATAGAGAATACAGACTACCTGAAGTATTCAAAATTATCAAAGCAGGTACTGTGTTCATAGATACATGAAGAAAAAAATATAGTAGTAGTATAATAAATTAAATACTCATCAACCACTACTTAAAAAACTAGGAACAAGGTTTTTCAAAAATGATGAGTCAGTTTAGTTATCTTTTCTCGAGAAAGCCAGGTGGTGGGGCGGGTGTTGTGGTACAGTGGGCTAAGCCACTGCTTGGGACACCTGCATCTGATACTAAAGTGGCAGTCTGACTCCAGTTATTCTGCTTCTGGTCCAGTTTCCTGCTAACATGCTTGGGAGGACAGTGGATGGTGGCCCAAATACTTGGGTTCCTACCAGCCATTTGAGAGATTGGATGGAATGTCTGGCTCCTGGCATTGGCCTGGCCCAGCTTGACTTTTGCAGGCATTTAGGGAATGAAATTGCAGAACGGAAGATCTCTCTCTGTCTCTGTTACTCTGTCTTGTGAGTAAGTAAATAAACAATTTTAAAAAATAAAAAATCCAGATGGGTACTAAAGGACTCATGATCAGATTTTTAGAGATATCTTACTGTCTTACAGTTAAAACTGGTTAAATATATCCTTGGTTTCTACTTCTAGATTCTGTTTTATATAAGGGGATGCTTCCAAAAAGGAGAATTAAATGGGAAAAAGTTCCATATCACACCAAGGAGAGGGAAAAAAAAATAACATTAAAAATAATAAAACAATTACAATTTCTCAATTTGACTTGGGTATAATTCTTGGTAAACACATTTAAAGAAAAAACTTGCAACCTCTACAGAAAGAACATTAATGGTAGCCAAAAGAATTACCAAACACAAAAGAGCAGTGGATGGTAGAACTTTGCTGGGATCTCATTTGCTCTACACCTTTCTTTTTTACATATATAGATTTATTTCTTTATTTGATAGGCAGAGTTACAGACAAAGAGAGGGAGAGACAGATCTTCCACGTGCTGGTTCACTCCTCCAAATGGCTGCAATGGCTGGAGGTGGGATGATCTAAACCAGTAGCCAAGAGCTTCTCTGGGTCTCCCACGTGGGTGTAGGGGCCCAAACACCTGGGCCATCCTCCATTGCTTTCCTAGGCCATCAGCAGGGAGCTGGATGGGAAGTGGAGCAGTTGGGACTCAAACCAGCACCCATATGGGGTGCCGGTGCTGCAGGTAGAGGCTTAATCTACTATGCTACAGCGCTACCCCCTGCTTTACATCTTTCTAAGAGTCTTCCAATTTAAGAGAAGCTTCTTGGTCCTAATTGTAGCCAACCAAATTGATCTTTTAAAAATGTGCCCAAAATGAAAGAAAGTGCATGAACAGAAAGGTGTTCAGTTCAATAAACAATAAAAATGTCAGTTTATTCATACCTGCATACATTTTAATAATTCCAAAAACGCATCAAACCCTTCCAGGAACTTCTGCCTCAGCTCATCTGACCATTCTGTTGGTTTGCTAATTAACACATACCTGAACAAGATAAAAGTAGCAATGAGCATAGAGATAAGCATCACACTTTACAGGCAGCAACTGGTTTGATAACTAAACACAAACTTACTTGAGATCTAAAATAAGGCTCTGAACTCTCCTGAACTTGAAGGCTTGTAGAGCAGTATATTGTTCAAACTGAAACCTGCCCTGGAAATCTCGGTGTCTCAAATGATCCATGAAAGTCTTAATGATAGTGGTCACATCAAGTTTTCTTCTGTGATGAGCATTCGAGCCTGCAACGAAGTGTACCAGAGTGTGTGACAATCTATTGACTAGGAAGCTAAAAAAGTCACCAACATTGTTTAGTTTTCTCAGTTTAAACCTTTCCAACACAACGATATAATATCATAAATGCATTACTGGGTATTTCTAAGTAACAGTTACTTACTCCATTTGCCACGTGTATGAAGCAACAATTATATCAGATGCCAGAAAGATGCCAGAATGTTAGAAGACAGATCCAGGGCTCATTATTCAAAGATAATTCAGGGTGGGGGATCTGAATCAGGCTGCAAATTTTCCTTAACTGAGACATTTAGACACCTATAATGGTATGGTATAATTATTCTAGGATCCAGAGGTTTATGTTATAGATGTTCTAGAACTCAGTATGAAACTGTTTCCTCTTAACCTTCTTAGTTGAGATTTATTCTTGTCTCTACGTATATACATATATCTATGTATTTTTGAAAAAGCAAGTAAATGTAAATGACCCAAGTACAACAGGCAAAAAAAGGAAATCTCCTAACCCCTGAAGTCTCCCATCAAAAGGCAAAACGTGTTAGCAGTTTTTTACCACTAAACATTTACAAAAGGGAAATGCTCTTAGAGTCTTTCTTCCTGGACATACAATGATTGTCTAAGAAATGATTGTATAGAAAGTGCTAACTATAATGTAAAAATTGGTAAAACCAGAAGATATTAAAATCATAAATTTTGCTCAATAAGAGACAATACTAATGAAGTGAAAAGATAAGCTGTAGAGCAGGAAAAAATATTGGTAATATATATCCAACAAAGGATTTGTGTGCAGAATATACACTATGTTTTAAAAAAACTATTTTTACAGATCAGTAAGACAAAAGCAGAGGATCCAAGAGATAATCAGCAGAAAACTTCAGCAGGCATTCACAAAGGAGGATATTCAACAACATGTAAGAAGGGATTCAACCTCATTATCACTAGAAAAATGCAAATTAAAACCACAAGGAGAAACCACTATGCCCCCATTGGAATAGATAAAATTTTACAAAACTGGTGAGACTATGGAGCACTATCTATAACTTTCGTGCATTATTAACAGACCATGAACTGGCCCAACCATTCTGGAAGAGTTTGGTAGAACCTATTTAATCTGAGCACGTATGTATCCTGTATCTGGGCAATTCATCTCCTGGGTATGTACTCTAAGATATCAGAATGGAATATTAGACTGTGAATAGTTACTACAAGTGTGGTATTGGCATGGCAATGGACAAAAAGATCAATGGAAGAGGGAAATAGATTAGAATGCACATGAGATTGTATCACCAGCCTTTCAAACTAAACCTTGACTCAACTGAAAATCATTTTTTCATTTTTTCAAAAAAAGTCATTTTTCCTCTTTATAAGTCCTACTCACTCTGACAATTCTCTGTATCCTAGGAATCATCTTTATATGTCTCCTTCAAACTCAACATCCAATCAATCACCAAGCTCAACATACCTCAAACCTACCTGGTCAGTTCTATAAATTTTGCTACCTAAAATATCTCTCATTACACTGTTATACCCATTGTTAGCAGTGCAGTCCAAGTGACCATCAGTTCTTTTCTAGATCATGACACTGGCTTCTAATTAGGCTCTCCATACTCACTTGTTCTTTTTTTTTTTTTTTTTTTGGACAGGCAGTTAGAGAGAGAGAGACGGAGAGAAAGGTCTTCCTTTCCGTTGTTTCACCTCCCAAATGGCCGCTATGGCCGGAGCGCTGCACCGATTGGAAGCCAGGAGCCAGGTGCTTCCTCCTGGTCTCCCAAGTGGGTGTAGGGCCCAAGCACTTGAGCCATCCTCCACTGCCTTCCCGGGCCACAGCAGAGAGCTGGACTGGAAGAGGAGCAACCGGGACAGAATCTGGCGCCCCGACTGGGAATAGAACCCAGGGTGCCGGTGCCGCAGGCAGAGGATTAGCCAAGTGAGCCACGGCGCTGGCCCATACTCACTTTTAATCTCCTCCAATTTGTTCTCCAATTACAAACATCATGATTTTTTTTTTTTTTTATTTGACAGATAGAGTTAGACAGTGAGAGGTAGAGACAGAGAGAAGTCTTCCTTCCATTGATTCACTCCCCAAATGTCCACCATGGCCGGTGCTGCGCCGATCCGAAGCCAGGAGCCAGGTGCTTCCTCCTGGTCTCCCATGCGGGTGCAGGGGTCCAAGCACTTGGGCCATCCTCCACTGCCCTCCCAGGCCACAAAAGAGAGCTGACTGGAAGAGGAGCAACTGGGACTAGAACCCGGTGCCCATATGGGATGCCGGCGCCGCAGCACTGGCCCCAACATCATGATATTTTAAAACCGCAAATGTAATGAAATGTTACCTAAAACTCATCAATGGCTTCCCATACTCTTAAAATAAAAACCCAGGGGCTAGTGCTGTGGTGCTGTGGGTAAAGCCACAGCCTGCAGTTCCAGCATCCCATATGGGCACCAGTTCGAGTCCTGGCTACTCTACTTCTGATCCAGCTCTCCATTAAGGCCTGGGAAAGCAGTGGAAGATGGCCCAAGTGCTTGGGCCCCTGCACCTACAAGGGAGATCTGGAAGAAGCTCCTGGATCCTGGCTTCAGATCAGCCCAGCATTGGCCATTGTGGACATCTGGGGAGTGAACCAGTAGATGGAAGATCTCTGTCTCTCTATGGCTCTGCCTTTCAAATAAATGAATAAATCTTAAAAAAAAAAAAAATAAAAAAAAATAGATCCTTTATTTGGCCTATAATAATAGCTCATTAGTGGGTGAACAGACTTCAGGGCACTTCAACTGTACTATATTATATATTTTTTAACATAAAAGAAATATGAGGGAAAAATCAGTCATAAAAAAAAAACCAACCTGGAAAATACATCTTGTTAAAATAGCTACAAAACACCCTTAAATGTATACAATTCTGCTCCATGTTCCAGGATCTTTAAGGGTACTGACTAGCCCTGTTTCCCATCTAATGTTCTCCCTGCTTCAGGACTTTCTCATGCCCCTGCATAGAGATACCTTCCTTAGAGAAGCCCTCACTGAACTATGGGAAAAGGTCAGATCCCTCACATTATTCTCTCTCAAAGAAACCAATTTCTTCACAGAGTTTGCATGATAATTTTAATTAACTATGTGAGTTTTGTCCCCATGGTGAGTTCGATCAGGGCAAGGACCACCATATCACTACAAATTTATCAAAGCCTATAACTGTGCCCAATAAATAGCAGGTGCTAGATAAATTTGTTGAACAAATTAAGTATGAATTCTGATTTCCATATAGCACTAAAACATATTGATGCCTTCAGAAGCAGCTAGTGAACCACCCATACCTGATTTGACTGCCTGTACCTTTCCCATACGGGAAGAAGACTTTTTAAACTGTGAGATGGCACACAGTGTGCAGGCTGATCCTACTGTCAAGGATAAATCAGTTTCATGTTAACTTAGCAGTTCAACCCCTCATAGAAGTACTATGAGAAGTACTATGTGGATTGAGTTTAAGTGACTTACTCCCTCAGATTGCTCGGTTATTTGGGGCTATGTTCCAGTATGGTTGAAGGGGACTGAAGGTATCTGGAGTCTAACTGCCCATTAGCATAATAATCTTCAGGAACACACAGATCTTCGTTCCCTTTTTGTTTTAAGGCTTTACTTCTGTTAATGGAAAACAAAGTTCTTCTAGTCTTTCAGTACTTACAAGTGAAGGAACCGTGAATATCTGAACCGAGAGGTCTGCGACTGAAAACTCTCTGTCGTGGTCATCTGTCACATAATCACTCTGCAAACGCTCATAGTTCTATTAAGAAGGCAAAAAAAGGCAAGGAGTGCCAGCTATCAGTTACAAAGAAAGTCAAGCACACTCACCAGAGTAGGTGCGGTGAAGAACTGGACAGACAGAGCAGTCACCGACACTGCCCGCTCGTGATCGTCCTCCATAAAATCTTTCTGCAACTGCTGGTAATTCTAAACAACAAGGGGAGATTCACCTCTAACCCACAGTGACCACAGCTCTAAGGGTCATAATGCAAAGTCAGCGCTGGAGGAAGTCAGTAAGATAACACATGCTATTACAATGATACTGGGATGATTTCTACCAATTAGATCCTGTATGAGTGTTGATTCACTGTGGAATCTGTGGAATCCTGTGTGACTATTGATTCTTTTGGAGCACAATGGCAGTTTATCAGCCCACCCAGGAATAACAGCTACTAACATCCTGGGATGCCACTGAATGCTGGTGAGGCTAAACTACAGTAGCACCACACTGTCTCTGATGAAACCAGACTTGGATTACTCCTGGATGCCTATCAGAATCATTTGATGACCCCTGCAAAGTACATATGCTTGGGCTCCACTCTTGGTGAATCTGCTTCAGGGGATTTGAGAACGGAACACAAATATATATTTTGAAAGAGCTCTTCAAATGATTCTTATATGCTTCCTCAGTTAAGCATTCCTAATTCAAGTGAGGACAAAAAATATAGGGTTAGCTTAATCACGTGCTGCTGAAAGGGAGAACCTAGACTACACCACAACCTAGAGTTCGTGGTTCCTAAGTCACGTCCATAATTACGTGTTGTTTCAACTAATATTATCATTTTTATATGAACTTTAAAAGGAATAGTATCATCATCCACAATGGCAAAGTTTTAAATTGATCATCTCTTATCACCAGCACTATACAGATGGACATTCAAGTTACAAGAAAGTCTCACTGCTATAATTTTGTTCTACTGATAAAAGATAGATTATAAGTTTCTCAGAATTTAATATCAGTACATTAACATATTATCATCAGAAGCTAATTTTTTGATGTCTAGATACAATCACAGGCTACAGTTATTCCATATATGACTGACTTTGTTAAACCCCCAAACTGAGAAACCACTTACTTTTGCAAATCGAATCGCAAATAATTTCTTGTATTTCAAATCCATCAGCAGACTGCTCATGAACAACTGATGATACACACTCCTAGCACCTTTCAGGAAAAGAACAGGTGGTAAGATGAGGCTATACTAAACAAACCAAAAAAATTACATTTCCAGAGTTAGCACAAAATATCTCCAATCTGCTTAATTATAAAATCAGGTTTTCTAGGGGCTGGCACTGTGGTATAGTGGGTTAAGCCACTGCCACAATGCTGGCATCCCAAATGGATGCTAGTTCAAGTCCCAGCTGCTCCACTTCCAATCCAGCTCCCTGTTAATGCACCTCAGAAACCAACGGAAGGTGGCCCAAGTGCTTTGGCACCTGCACCCATGTGGGAGATATGGATAAAGCTCCTGGCTTCAGTCCGGCCCAGCCCTGGCCACTGTGGCCATCTGGGGAATGAAACAGTGATGGAAATGAAACAGTGGATGGAAGATCTTTAACTCTGCCTTTCAATAAAATAAATAAATCTTTTTTTTTTTTTTTAAATCAGGTTCTCTAAATATAATTTTCTAAGAAAAATATAAAGCCTATTTAATTTGGAACATGGGCCCCAAAAATCTTTTTCAGACTATATCTGCAATGCTAATTTTAAAAAGCATAAATGTATTTATTAAATATCTTCCCAAATGAAAAAATTTTTAAATCGCAATTACTTAAAGAGGCTCTCTCTCTACCTTAAAAGTAGTTAAGAGATTCACCTTTCCACAATTTGGAATCACTGAGCATCAATCTATCCACCAGAGAAGAGCTTTCACCATCTGGCCCTTCTTGTAATCCAACTTGACATAAAATTCGACGCAGGCCATCTTTAAAAAGGAGGAAAAGTAGTCATGAGATGGGAACTTCAAATATTAAAATAAAATGAGGTTTCAGGAGACACTCAAATGAATCTACAGATTTTATATGTTTTATATTAAAGGTCAAATTTATCCAGGAAAAGTAAACATTTAGTTAATACTTTGACAAAAAGGAGAAAAACTCCAACCCTCACATTACATACCAACTTTTATCTCCAGAAAATCAAAATATGTCTATCAGAAAGGTAATGACATCCTACGGTGTAAACAAATCCCTGAAAATATTGTTCTTCAAGCTAATTAAACCAATTATAGTAAAACTGTTATATATTCCATTAAAACTAAAGGCAAGTACAACATAAAATTTACTAACATTTAAAAGAATGCATGGTTTCTGTATTATAATATTTATCAGTGCATTTTATTAATGCTATGCAAGATGTTCTTTATTCATTAAACAAAAAATCACTCGAACCTGAGCATGAAAGGTGCTGAAGATGATTCTTACCTCTTCTAAATCTAAACTATAGAAAAGTTCTTCATATATGCGCATAAACATGAAAAACATCCAAACTTCAACACTTTTTTATTCTACATTTTATCATTTAAATCACTGTTTTTAGTCTTTAAGCATACAAAATAATCAGAAAAAAGTAGAGCAATTTTTAAGCTTAATTATAAAAACTGCCAAATAGGAATCATTTAAAAGGCTAAAGAGAAAATCTCGTACGTATTAAATGAAAGTACTTACATTACTGATGATACATTTCTCAAAGAAAATTTTCAGTAGAAAATTTGTCCTGATACTACTCATTAACACTTGTTCAGTACTGGGCAAGTAGGTACCCAATGTAAAATACCAAAACTAAAGAATATGACACTAAGAAAAAAAATTGAAAAGACACTTAAAAAGTCATGCCTATGCTTCCATACCTTCACATTTTTAACTGTCAGTTCTATGGCAATGCTCTTTCTAGCAGTCTTTTAATACAAACATTTTTGGAATTTTCTTTGTATTGAATAATAGAATGTCATTTACCCACAATCTTGCTGAAGAACAGTAGGACAGCTTACTTCTATCCTTATTTTACCCTTTAGATTTGTACACTAAACTTGTATTTTTGGCTTTGGACATGAAAATTCTTATTTCTGTTACTATAATATAAAGAATAATTTCCCAATTTGTAGACTATGGAAAAACAAAACAAAATCCAGCAACTTCCAAATTATAAATTTTTCGAGTTGCAAATTATTGGTAACCCAAAGTTGTAGGAACCAAACAAGGATATCAACATAGTGTGATATTATTTAAATTGCTAATCACATATGTTTTATTCAGAGTAATTTTCTAGCTTATTCAGTGGAAGTTCCATCAGAATGTTCCATTAAAAAAAGTTCTTTCATCAAGTTTGTGAGATTTTCATCATATTAGCACTTTAAAGTGGTTTATAATTATTTAGCTCAATATTTCCTAGATTTAGTTGATAAAAGGATTCTTTGTGTGCATTTAAAAAAAGTCCTGTGGTACCAAATTTGGTAAAATTTGAACATAAAGATGTTCTGAGATGGCATTTTAAAATGTGAAATCAATCATTTTGCTTAATATAATTTTCCAAACAGTTTACCAAGGGCATATGAGTTCATTTTAACAGTCAATTAGCACAAACTTTTATGAACCTACCTGAATATCCAATAACATTTCCCAGCCAAGACAAAAGCTTCAAACCAAAATTTTGATGTGCGACAATAGACGAATGCATGACTTGCACTTTGAGTGGTTTTGTCTGTCTACTGGTATTTCTCTTAAAAAGAAATGGCAGAATGAAAAGAACAACTTAAAAATGGGTACTTTATAGACACAAAGAAGTTAACACTTTTATTTAACATGACCATTGTTATCACGAAGTTTTCATGTATATGTGTAAGAAAAACACTGCCTCATTTGCCTACTTGATTCAGATCATAATTTTCTAGAAGGAATCTTAAAAAAAGAAATGTAAGAAGGTTCAGCTTATGAATAACCTGAACCTTTGGTCTTATACTTAAAATCTGCCCTACCAATTATGAATGATTTAAATGCTTAAACTCGCTTTATGTCTTTAAACTAATTTCTTAGTACAGTCACACACTTAATTCATTGCATGATGTGATCATGTTATCGACACTTTTTAAAAAAATCATGGTAAAATAAACCTAATGTAAAATTTATCATCTTAAATATTTTCAAATATATAGTTCAGTGCTGTTAAGTATATTCACACTGTTGTAAAAAATTCTACATATTGCAAAATTGAAACTTGTATTACAGCTGTGTAATAAGCCCTCTCTCCTCTCACCTACCAGCAGCCTGAGACCACGCCTACTTTTCTGTCGCTATGAACCTGACCACATTGGCACCTCCCCTAAGTGAAATCACACAGTATTTATCGTTCTGTTTCTGGCTTATTTCACTTAGCATAATGTCCTCAAGCTTCATCCACATCGTAGCAAGCATCAGAACTTCCTTTCTTTAGATGCTAGACAACATTCTACTGTATGTCTGTAACACATTTTGTTTCACCATTCATCCATCAACAGAGAACTGGGTTGCTTCTACCTTTTGGCAATTGTGAATAATGGTGCTTGAATGAGGGTTTATAAATAGCTGAGACTGTTTTCAATGCTTTTGTGTATACACCCAAAAACAAAATTGCTAGACCATATGCTAATTCTATTTTTAAGTTTTTGAAGTACTACCATACTGTTTCTCTCAGAAGCCACACTTTACATTTCCACCAGTAGTGCACAAGGGTTTCAATTTCTTATTGCCAACACTTATTGTCACTGTATTTTAATAGTAGCCATCCTAATGGGCACAAGCAGGTACCTCACTATGGTTTTGATTTGCATTTCCCTAGTGACTGGTGATGTTGAACAAGTTTTCATTTGCTTATTGGCCTTTTGGCCATTTGTGTATCTTCTCTAGAGAAATGTCTATTCAAATCTATCAATCCTTTTTCCAAATGTCTCACCCCTTTTTGTTTTTTGCTTGGATCCTCTTCTCATCCCCTGCTTCATCTCATCTCCATTACCTATATTGACATGGTAGGTACATCTCTGCAGATTTTCTCCATATATATATATTACTTATGTACACATTTATAAAAATTTTTATTAGTTTGATTTACAAAAATAGCATACTATGTGTTCTTTTAAGCCTCTTAGCTTTAATGTATTATTATTTTTGTTAATTATTGCATAATATTCTGTGGTGCGGATTTATTGAAACATCCTCTGGAAAAGGACATTCATATTCAAGTTGTTTCCAGTCTTCTGTGACTATAAAAAAAGCAGTACTGAACATCTTGCACACATTTACAGGGGCTTGTATGTTAAGTATTTATTTATTTATTTGAAAGGGAGAGAGAGAGAGAGAATGAATGAATGAATCTTCTACCCTCTGGTTCACTCCCCAAATAGCTGCAACAGCCAGGACTGGGTCAGGGCAGAGCCAGAAGCCAGGAGCTTCAGCTGGTTTTCCCATGTGGGTGCAGGGGCCCAGGTACTTGGGCCATCTTCTGTTGCTTTCCTGAGTGCATTAGCAGGGAGTTGGATCGGAAGTGGAACAGCTGGGACTCGAACCAACACTCATATGGGATGCTGGCACTGCAGGTGGCAGCTTTACCTGCTATGCCACAATGCTGGCCTGTGGTACTTGTATTTCTATGGGATAAGTTCCTAGAAGAGGGGCAGGCGTCATGGCACAGCAGGTTAAGTTGCTATTTCCAGTGCTACACCCGATACTGGACTGCCAGTTTGAATTCTAGCTTCACTGTGTTCCCAATCTAGCTTCCTGCTAATGTACACCTTGGAAGGAGGAGGAGGATGGCCCAAGTACTTGGGTCTGTGCCAGCCATGTGGGAGACGCAGATGGAGTTCTGGGCTCCTGACTGCCCTGGTCTCATCCTGGCGGTTGTGGGCATTTGGGGAGTGAACCAGCAGATAGAAGATCTCCTTATTCTATCTTTCCCTCCCTATCACTCTGCCTTTCAAACAAACAAATAAATCTTTTAAAATTTTTTCTAGGAGAGGTAAAGCTTTAATATCCATTACTAGATTTTTTTAAAATATGCTGTAGCAATTTATTATTACTTGTATATATTCCTATTCTTTGCATTTCTGCAAACAAGATATTTTACCACTCTTTCTTCTTCTGATGGGTATGAAATCTTTTTTTTTAACTGGTAATTAGTGAGTCCAAGATTCTTCCAATATATATTGACGACATACTTTTCCCAGGTATGATCCAGTTTTTCATATCCTTTGCCCAGTTTTCTATTCCAGTTTTTATTCTTTAGTTGACAATTTATAGGAACTCTCTGTTTTAATGTTAAATGTTAAATGCCCATCCTTTGTGTTAGAAAAAGTTTTTCCAAATCTACTATTTACCTCCTGACTTCATTTATAAAATATTTTGCTATTGGCTGGCGCCGTGGCTCACTAGGCTAATCCTCCGCCTGTGGCGCCGGCACACCAGGTTCTAGTCCCGGTTGGGGCGCCGGATTCTGTCCCGGTTGCCCCACTTCCAGGACAGATCTCTGCTGAGGCCCAGGAGTGCAGTGGAGGATGGCCCAAGTCCTTGGGCCCTGCACCCGCATGGGAGACCAGGATAAGCACCTGGCTCCTGGCTTCGGATCAGCGCGGTGTGCCGGCCGTGGCGGCCATTGGAGGGTGAACCAACGGCAAAAAAAAGGAAGACCTTTCTCTCTGTCTCTCTCTCTCTCTCACTGTCTACTCTGCCTGTCAAAAAAAAATTTTTTTTTTTTTTGCTAGGCAGTTTCATATAGCCAAAGTGTACACAATTTTTTTTTTTTAAAAAAACTCTTGGGGTTCTTCCAGTCTTGGTTAATAAGCACTGTCTCTTGTAGTTGACTGATTTTCCTCATATGAGTATCTATTTCTGAACTCTCTCTTCCATAACATTAATCTCTCTGTCCATTCCTATGCAGCCACCAGAGATTATAAATAAGAACTTTTCAAAGAAAGGAAAAAATTGAAAAGATATAGTTGAATACATAAAAAGATATCAAACTAAAAATATAGAAGAAAACATAAACAAAATCAAGGAAACAACGCTGTCTCTGGATTTTACATTCTCATTCTTTTGAAAAACAGCAGTCCAGAATTATTACAAGTCCCACTTAATTTAAGAGTGTATTTGAACATCAGAGTTGTAATAACTCAGGATTCAGTATCTGATGAATACTTTTTGATTTTTTACTTGGAAATAATTTCAACTTACAATAAGTACAAAAATGGTAGAAAGAATACTCATGCCCTTTCCCTCACCCAGATGCATCGGCAGCAAACATTTATCCCCACTGCCTTATCATGTGTGCATCGTCTTTTTCCACAGACACACACACGCACACACACACAGAGATACTAAAAAAGAAAAGACCCACTGAAGTTATATGCATCACAGCTCTTTATCTCTAGGTATTTCAGTATGTAGTTCCCAAGAATGGGAATATTTAGTATATGACCACAGTACAGTTTTTGTTGCAGAATTAAATTCAGTAAGTTCAGGCAGCAAGGAAAAATTTCTTAGAACATACAAATAATAAAGAAAAAGATAATCCATTACATTAAAATTTAAAGATTTTACTCAGTGAGAGGCATCACAAATACATGAGAAAGAAAAAGACAAAATATGAGAAAAGATGGGAAAAGGATTTGAACAGAAAGTTTGCAGAAAACTTAAATGAACAATAAAATAGATACTTAGAAGTCAAGGAAAAGAAAATTTAAGTGACAGGATACCTCCTCATACACATCAGACTTGACAACATGCAGCTCTGACAGAGTTGTGGAGAAACAGGAACTACTGTTTTAGAGACTAGGCAAAATCTGGTAAAGCTGAAAAATGTTCATACTCTCCCTTATAACTCAAGAGATTTCATTTCTTAGAATATACCCTAGAGGAACTTTTGCATGGATGCAACAAAGGAGACCAAAGAATATTCACAGCAGGAATTATCTGTCATAGCAAAAAAACCTGGAAGCACCTTAAATTGTTCAGTGGAATACTTTATAATGGTTAGAAAAATGGATGAACTACAGCAATTTATATCAACACAGATAATTCTGAAAACAAGATTGATGTGAACAGGCAAATTGCAATATAACATATTCAGTAGAATATTATTATATAATGTTTAATGGCTTCCAAATCAATGCATATACTGTTTACATAGATTTATATATGAAGGATAAAGTAGGAATGAAAAAAGTGAATCAATTGAAGTAGTTGGAGTAGTTATCTCTAGGGAAAGAAGAAGGTTAATATAATTAGGAAGAGAAGATATAAGGACCTTAATTTTTTTAATTTAAAAGATGAAGAAAATATAGTAAATTTAAGTACATATAGGTGTTTATTGTATTATATCTATTTTTGCCTATATCTTTAAAATATTTTATAATATATACTTTTTAAAAAAAGAACATTTGATGAAATACAGTTTTATGGAGTAGTTAAAAATAAATTCTAATTTTCAAAAATAAATCTAGTAATGTGGGGAGCACTTTTTTATAGGAAAATAATAACTTATATTTGGATAGGGAATATATCTTGTCATTATACACCAAGAAACAACTGTCTCTGGATTCTAACCTTGGTGCTAGAGGTGAATTAAACCCAATTAATTAAAAACAAAACAAAAAAAACTTCAAAGATTTTTCTGATGCAAAAATAGGAAGATAACAAACATAAATCTTACTTAAATATTTGTTTTCTACATCAATCTTACATTGCTTAAAAAATCCAGATAAAGCAATAACACAATGCTCATGAAACATTACCTTTCAACATGATTTTTGATTGATATTAGCTTTACATTCGTGAAAGCAGAAAAAAATGTTTATAAATGGCAAAATATGGAGTTAATTTTAAACGAGAAATAAATAATAATACAGTATGTCAAAATCACTTACCACAATAACTGATTTTGCTTGCTCACAATACTGGAAATCTCCGTATCGAACAGACCTACGGCCCTGCAAAAAAAAATATTTATAGTAACCTGTAAATACATTATTTTAAATATAAATAACTTCTTAACCAGGAAACAAACATGCTTTAGCATATAAAAACTCTAGTAACCTTTTTTTTTTTTTTTTTTTTTTGACAGGCAGAGTGGACAGTGAGAGAGAGACAGAGAGCAAGGTCTTCCTTTGCCGGTGGTTCACCCTTCAATGGCTGCCGCGGCCAGCACATCGTTCTGATCCGAAGCCAGGAGCCAGGTGCTCTCCTGGTCTCCCATGTGGGTGCAGGGCCCAAGCACTTGGGCCATCCTCCACTGCACTCTCGGGCCATAGCAGAGAGCTGGCCTGGAAGAGGGGCAACAGGGACAGAATCCAGTGCCCTGACCGGGACTAGAACCTGGTGTGCCGGTGCCGCAGGCGGAGGATTAGCCTAGTGAGCCACAGCGCCAGCCAACTCTAGTAATTTTTAAAAAACTAATTAAGTAGGGGCTGCTGGTGTGGTGTAGTGGGTAAAGCTGTCACTTGCAGGGCTGGCATCCCTACAGATGCCAGTTCTAGTCCTGGCTGCTCCATTTCCAATCCAGCTCTCTGCCTGGGAAAGCAGTAGAAGATGGCCAAAGTCCTTGGGCTCCTGCATGCACATGAGAAACCTGGAAGGAGCTCCTGGCTCCTGGCTTCGGATAGGCCCAACTCCAGCTGTTGTGGCCATTTGGGAAGCAAACTGTGGATGGAAGACCTCTCTCTCTCTTTCTCTGTGTTTGTGTATGTGTCTGTCTGTCTCTATAACTTTGCCTTTCAAATAAATAAATCTTCTTTTAAAAAATTAAGTAATTTATTTATTTATTTATTTATTTTTTGACAGGCAGAGTGGACAGTGAGAGAGAGAGAGACAGAGAGAAAGGTCTTCCTTTGCCGTTGGTTCACCCCGCAATGGCCGCCGTGGCCAGCACGCTGCAGCGGCGCACCGTGCTGATCCGATGGCAGGAGCCAGGTGCTTATCCTGGGCTCCCATGGGGTGCAGGCCCAAGCACTTGGGCCATCCTCCACTGCACTCCTGGGCCACAGCAGAGAGCTGGCCTGGAAGAGGGGCAACTGGGACAGAATCCGGTGCCCCGACCGGGACTAGAACCCGGTGTGCCAGTGCCGCAAGGCGGAGGATTAGCTTATTGAGCCGCGGCGCCAGCCGAGTAATTTATTTATTTTATTTATGTGAAAGGCAGAGGGACACAGATAGATGTTCCATCTGCTGGTTCACTTACCATATGCCCACAATAGCTAGAGTTGTGCCAGGCTGATGCCAGAGTCTGGAACTCAGTTTGGGTCTCCCATGTGGGTAGCAGGGAATGAACTACTTGAGTCATCACCTGCTGCCTCCTAGGGTGTGCATTAGCAGGAAGCTAGAATCCTAGCATTGGTGTGGGATGTGGTGCTTCAAACAGCACCTTATACACTGTGCATGCCCCATTTTTTTTTTTGTTGTTGTTTTAATATTTACTTTACTTGAAAGAGTTACAGAGAGAGGTAGAGACACAGTTCACTCCCCAGATGGCCGCAACAACCAGAGATGAGCCGATCCAAAGCCAGGAGCCAGGAGCTTCTTCCTGGTCTCCCATATGGGTGCAGGGGTCCAAACACTTGGGCCATCTTTCACTACCTTCCCAGGCACATTATCAGGGAGCTGGATCAGAAGTGGAGCAGCCGGAACTTGAACTGGCACCCAAATGGGATGCTGGCGCTGCAGGCTGGGGCTTTAACCTGCTGCACCACATCACTGGCCTCGCTGATTTTTAATATTTATAAGTTCATCCTATTCACCCACAAAAAGTAAATTAAAATTTTCCTAATTGTTTCAAGTCATTAGTAAGTATATTTCCTTGAACAAAGCAACATCTAATCTGAGTTTCTATAATTCCCATTTTCATAACAATATTTTAAATCACTGCATAGCATGAGGGTAACTAAATCAATGTTTCATCTTAAACTTTCTACCTGGCAATGGTTTACAGCTATATACAATATACAGTTGGGCCAATATTTGAATAAAATTTTTAAAAAAATTTAACTCAATCTTCTGGAGTAACTTATCTGGAGCAAAAGTTCAGTTTTTTATGTGGTATCAGTATGATGAAATTACTTACATCTCGATCTACCGTAGTTGCAAAACCAATAGCTTCCTTCTGTGTACAGTTAACAGCTTTCTGAAGAGTATAAATAACTTGCTCATAGGTGTGAACCTCATCATTAAACAGCATGCAATAGTAGGTGTCACTCTGCTCTCTGTGGAATAAGACATTAGTGGTAAGTTGCGTTATCTATTTGCATATTGTGTTCCAGGTTGATTTATGTCAGTGCTAGGTGCTGGGCATATACTGGGAAAGTGGTGTCTGTGTTCTATGACATTGCAGTCTGTTGGGGGAAAACAGACATTGAACATAAAACTCCAGAACTTGTCTCATCAAGAACAGCAGGATGCTACAGCATGGTGTAATAGCACTGCAAGTTTACAGAACTGCTAGAGAAGTAATCCAAGACTCAAAGGCAGAATTGGATATTAGTGGTTCTCAACTTGGGTATTTCCCTACGTCCCATAGCTGATCATTTGGCAAGGTCTGGAAATAATTTTCATTTTCATGACTGGGGTTAGGAATGTTATTAAAGAACAGAATCCTGCAATCCATCAGACAGTCCCCATAACAAAGAATTAATCTGGTCCCAAATGCTAATATTGCCAAGAGGCTGCAATGGCAGGAGCTGAGCTGATCCAAAGCCAGGAGCTGGGAGCCAGGAGCTTCTTCCAGGGTGCAGGGGCCCAATCACTTGGGTCATCTTCCACTGCTTTCCCAGGCACATTACTAGGGAGCTGGATTGGAAGTGGAACAACTGGGACTTGAATCAGCATCCCATTTGGGATGCCGGCACCACACTATACCACTGTGCCAACCCTGATTACACATACTTAAAAACTATAAAATCAAGGCTACTGTTAGGTTAAAACCGGACTTAAAAAATGCATTTTTAAAAAGCTGGTTATTATTAATTTTCATTTATGTGAAAGAGTCACACACACACACACACACACACACACCTTCCATCAGCTGGTTCATTCCCTAAATGCCCACCAATAGCTGGGACTCAGCCAGGCTGAAGCCAGGAGCCAGCAACTCCATCCAGGCCTCCCGTGTGGATGGCAGGGACCTAAATATTTGAGTCATGACCTTCTGACCCCAGCATGTGCATCAGCATGAAGCTGGACCAGAAGTGGGGCAGGGACTCAAACCCAGGCACTCTGCTATGGGATGCCCATATTCCATACCGGAGTGCCGATTTGAGTTCTGCCTGCTCTGTTTCCAAACCAGTTTTCTGCTAATGCACCTAGGAAGGCAGCAGTCGCTGGCCAAAGTACTTGGCTGTCTTCCACCCATGTGGGTGACCCAGCTGGAGTTCCTGGCTCCTGGCTTCAGCCTGGCCTGGCCCAGCTGTTATAGGCATTTGGGGAATAAATCAGTACCAGCAGATAGAAGAGTTCTCCCTTTGCTCAAAAATAAACAAACCTTTAAAAATAAAGATTACGTCCTATCCTAGCTGTGTGAAAGTTAAGTTCCTCATACACCAAGAACAAATGGGTTATACTCACTCCAACTCTAACTCTGCTGGCAGCTCATTTTCTTTTTCCCAGGTTAATATCTCTACTGCATAGCGAAACATAATAGCAAAAATGTTGTAAGTTCTTGCTATCACATCTTCTGACAAATGCACAAGAGGATCCTGAAAGAAAGAACAGATTTTTAAAAATGAAACAATGTTAAATGCAATTATTTCTCTTCTCCATCACATCTCCACCACTCAAAATCCTGTGAATTTAGTCCTATACATACAGCCTACAAATTCAACCTTCCTAAAGTGTTGTTCAGAATAATTCCAATTATTCAGTCAACTGAACGGAAATATTCAAAGGCCCTCCAATACCTGAAGAATTAATCTAAACATTTTGGTATGGTATTCTTGGATCTCTAACACTAATACCACCTTTATAGCTTTATATCATGCTAACCCCAATTTCCAGATTAAACAAAAAATGTTATTTAAGGGTAGACAAATAATATTCAGTTTTTTGGGTGTAAAGGGGCACTCGATTTTTTCAATTTTATTTATTTATTTTAAAAAGTGGGCTTGCTTTACTTTTTAAATGTTTGTTTATTTGAAAGTCAGTTAAAGAGAGAGAGAGAGAGAGAGAAAGAGAGAGAGAAAGTCTTCCATCCACTGGATCACTCCCCAAATGGCTGTAATGGCCAGAGCTAGACTGATCTGAAGCCAGGAACCAGGAACTTCTTCTGGGTCTCCTATGTGGGTGCAGGGGCTCAAGGACTTGGGCCATCTTCTACTGCTTTCCCAGGCCATAGCAGAGAGCTGGATCAGAAGTGGAGGAGCTGGGACTCGAACCAACACCCATATTAGATGCTGACACTGCAGGCAGGCAGAGGCTTTTACCTGATACAACCACAGTGCTAGCCCCCTGATTTTTCCAGTTTTAAAGATGAAAACTGCCTCTTGATGTTTTAAGAATCATTCACTGTTTTCTTTTAGCAGGTAAGATGCACATGCATGTTAATAAGGAACTTCATATGTTAGAATTAACAGTGAATGACGTGGTGCAGTAGGTTAATCCTCCGCCTGTGGCGCCGGCATCCTATATGGGCACCGGTTCTAGTCCCAGCTGCTCCTCTTCCAATTCAGCTCTCTGCTATGGCCTGGGAAATCATCGGAGGATGGCCCAAGTGCTTGGGCCCCTGCACCTGTGTGGGAGACTGGGAAGAGGCACCTGGCTCCTGGCTTCGGATCGGTGCAGCTCTGGCCGTTGTGGCCATTTGGGGAGTGAGCCAACGTAAGGAATTCTTTGTTATGGGGGCTGATGGATTGCAGGATCCTGTCCTATAATAGCATTCCTAACCCCAGTCATGAAAATGAAAATTATTTCTAGACCTTGCCAAATGATCAGCTATGGGAAGTAGGGAAATACCCAAGTTGAGAACCACTAATATCCAATTCTGCCTTTGAGTCTTGGATTACTTCTTAAAAAAAAAAAAATCAACAGTGAATGAGTCACTAAATTTTTAGGTTAATGTAACAAAGTGTTACTTTAAACATATACTGTGTTTACCATGATATCCTTTCAGTAAAGGTTGGCGAGGCATTTTATATAATCTTTAATCAATATTTTATCTTAAATCTAAACACTTTATTTAGCTTAATGGATAAATAGCATATTATTCATTTCTCAATTAGAAAAAGCAATGCTTTGTGGCCCGCACTGTGGCACAGTGTGTTGACTGCCATCTGCAATCCTGGCATCCCATATGGGTGTTGGTTTGAGTTCCAGCTGCTCCACTTCCAATCCAGCTTCTTGTTAATACATCTGGGAAAGCAGTCAAAGACAGCCCAAGTGCTTAAGCTCCTGTACCCACATGGGAGACCTGGAAGTAGCTCCTGATTCCTAGCTTTGGCCTGGCCCAGCCCTGGCTGTTGCAGCCATTTGGGGAGTGAACCAGTGGATGGAAGATCTCTCTCTCTCTCTCTCTCTCTTTCTCTTTGTAACTCTGACTTTGAAATAAATAATATACATATATATATTGTATATATATTATAAATAAATAATATATATTTTAAAAAAGTAGAAAAGCAATGTTTTACCATCATGGGATGGGCATCAGAATATTCTTGAAAATATGCATGGCACAGAATATTTTTGCACTGACACTAAAGATACACCTGGTAGAAATGACAGAAAACAACTGGAGAAGGTAGAATAAAAAAGAAGGGGATGGGGAGCAGCACTGTCGGGTAGAGGGTTAAGTCACTGCCTGCAACGCCAGCATCTCATATGGGCGCAGGTTCAAGCTCCACTTCCCATCCAGCTCCCTGCTAATGTGTCTGGGATGGCAACAGAAGATGATGGTCAAAGTGCTTGGGCGGTACTCACGTGGCAGATGAGGGTGAAGCTCCTGGCTCCTGATTGGCTCAGGGGTAGGTACTGCTAACACGAACCTCACCCATTCCAGAACAGATCTTTTTTGGTCATATTACTCCACTTTTTTTTTTTTAAGATTCATTTTATTTATTTGAAAGACAGAGTTACAGAGAGAGGTAGAGACAGAGAGAGAGGTCTTCCATCTGCTGGTTCATACCAGTTGGCTGCAATGGCCGGAGCTGTGCCGATTCAAAGCCAGGAGCCAGGAGCTTCTTCCAGGTCTCCTACGCTGGTGCAGGGGCCCAAGGACTTGGGCCATCTTCTACTGCTTTCCCAGGCCATAGCAGAGCTGAATTGGAAGTGGAGCAGCTACGACTAGAACCAGCACCCATACGGGATGCCTGTGCTCCAGGCCAGGGCTTTAACCTGCTGCGCCACAGCGCCGGCCCCATTACTCCACTTCTTATAGTTATCCCAGTAAAAAACTTCTAGGGATTAAAGAATTACAATAAACAGAACTTATAAATAACTTTTTTAAATAGTAGACTTTCAGTTTTGCTCAAGTTTGATTTTAACAAATGTCTTGGGGAAAGAGGCCATAGGAAGGAGTAAAGTCTTTGGTGGCAAGGCCTTCCCAGCTGCCTCCTCTTCTCTACTCATGTGAAGGGATCTGGGGAGAGACAGACAGGAAGAGGCTGGTCCCTAGTTTGTGGGGCTGGTACTTGGGTGAGGGCTATATGGAATAAGAGACCAGACCAGGTGAGTGGAGAAGGGCACAAAGACCATCTGTCACAAACCAATGCTAGGGTTTATGAAAAATCTAACAGTCCTGGACAGAAAAAATGAGCAGCTTTTGAGGTTTCTACTCATTCTCAGTAGTGTTTGGACTCTAAAAACCCATTCGTTCTGAAGAAATGTTTCCTATTTGAATGACATGTCACCTTAAAAATATATAATTGGATTACATGTCACCTTAAAAATATAGAATTGGGATGGGTACTTGGCCTAGCGGTTAAAATGACAATTGTGCACTTAAATCACATATTGGAGTGCTGGGTTCGAGTCTTGGCTCTGCTCCCAGTTCTAATTTTCTACTAATGCAGACCCTGGGAGGCAGTGGTAATGACTCAAGTTTGTTGGATCCCTGTCACCCATGTTAGAGACCTAGACTGGTTTCCTGGCTTCAGCCTGGCCATTGTAAGCAACTGGGAAGTGAACTAGTGGATGGCAGCTTGATTGGTCTATCTATCCCTGCCTGTTAAATAAATAAAAACAATATATGATGAACTATATTTTTAAATAGCAATAGGAAAATGCACTGTAGAATGTATTTTGAGATCAAAAACTCATAATTTTGCTGCTTTATTAGCCCTGTTGGGGCAGGTCCAGGAATGTAGATTCTTCTATTCTCCTGACATGTCTGTATGCACATTTTAGTTTCCTGAAAAATGTGATGGCTGGCATCGTGGCATAGTGGGTGAAGTCATCATCTGCATCGCTGGTATCCCACATGAGCAAAGTTTCCTGCTCTGGCTGCTCCACTTCCGATCTAGCTCCCTTCTCATTGCCTGGGAAAAGCAGTGGAAGATGGTCCAAACACTTGGCTCCCTGTGACCCTCGTGGGAGGCCTGAAAGCTTCTGGCTCCTAGCTTTGGCCTAGCCCGGCAATTCTGTTGCAACCACCTAGGGACTGAATCAGCAGATGCAAGATCTCTCTCTCTCTGTCTCTCCCTCTCTTCTCTCTCTGTCTCTCCCTCTCTCTCTATAACTTGACTTTCAAGTAAATAAATCTTTTTAAAAAATGTGACATTGATTGTAAAGAATTATTTCTGCAATGAAGAGATGCTAGATTTGTGCAAGCTTACTGCAAGGAAAGATTAAGGCAGTGTATTCACATCACAGCATAAATGATTTGGAATGAGTAAACAAATGAGATCTTATGCTATGTTGTGTTATCAGTTATGACTAGTAATTTCAGTTATTTGATTGCATTTACATTACAGAACACAAACATTTGTTGAGAGGTCAGCTTTGGTTTACTGTCTTTTCAAGCTAGAAGAACTCAAGGTATGGTGTTAAAAAGTTTTGTTATCAGTAGTTACTTCAGAGGAGAGTGGGAGTCATGAAGAACTTTTAATTTTTTATGGGGTATATTCCTATAATACCGGAATTTTAAAAATGTAAGCATGTTTTACAATTGACTTTAATGCTGTCATTCACAAATAAAGTATGCATGAGGATTTTCTCCACTGCCCAATCACAACTGTGGAAATAAGCTAGAGTCTGAACACTCATCCAAACAACTTCACTTATATCATGAACTGATTTTCTTTTCTTTTTTAAAAAGATTTATTTATTTGAAAGGCAGAGTTATAGAGACATAGGCAAAGAGAGAGAGAGATCGATCTCCCATCAGCAGGTTTACTCCCCAAATGGCTCCAACAGCTGGAAGTGGGCTTATCCAAAGCCAGAAGCAGGGAGCTTCTTCCGGGTCTCCTATGTGGGTGCAGGGGCCCAAGCACCTGGTCATCTTCTGCTTTCCCAGGTCACAGCAGAAAGCTGGATTAGAAGTGGAGCAGCTGGGACTCAAACTGGCATCCATATGGGATGCTGGCACTACATGCAGTGGCTTTACTTGCTATGCCACAGCACCGGCTCCTCATGAACTGATTTTCTAAGAAGTATTACAAAATACACATATCAACTTATAAAACACATGTCTATTAATAATAGCATTTTTATCTGTTATTGGGATTTTTTTTTTTAAAGATTGAAAAGCAAAGTGACAGAAAGAGCTAAAGAGAGATGAGGGAGAAAGAGATCTTCCATCTATTGGTTCAACTGGCTCATCCCACAAATGGTGGCAATGGCCGGAGGTGGGCCAGGTTGAAGCCAGGAGCCTGGAGCTCCATCTGGGTCTCTCATGTGGGTGGCAGGGGCCCAAGTATTTGGGCCATCTTCTGCTGCATTTCCCGGAAAGCTGGATCGGAAGTGCAGTAGCTGGGACTTGAACCAGCACCCACATGGGATGCTGGCGTTGAAAGCACTAGCTTTACTGGCTATGACACAACACCAGCCCCTGGGCAAGGCTGTTAACCTTTCTGAGATTCAATCTTCTGCCTCTGTTAAATATTGGTAATAGCAGTATCTACCAACTGAGGCTGCTTTGAGAATTAAGTGAGGTACATTATGCCATATAAATTACTAAGCATAATATCTAACTGTTAATAACTGCTGATCTGTATTCGAATGAAATGGGAACAGTATTTATAAGTGAAAATTTCATATTACAAAATCTTCACTAAAGTTGTTCATTCAGCTGATATTTGCTGCTTAACTAAATTTCATTCCAAAAAGAATTACAGCCACTTAAGAATATGACTCCTCTAATAGAGTGATATTTTAAAAATAAATGTACAAAGCAGGTAAGAGGAAAATAAACCGCAGTCAAGAGGAGTAAACCAAAACCAGTGGATGGAAGGCTGCTCTGTCTCTCAACAAAACAAAACAAAACAAAGCTACTCTGTTGATTTTTTTCCTAAGTATTTAAAAAGAGAAAACAACACTCTTAACTTGTGGTAGTTGCACCAGACAGAAACAGGTTGCAGACAAGATTTAGACTGTGGGGTTATAGTTGGCTGACCCTCAGCCTATACAATGAAGAGATATGCCCTCACAAATGCCCAGGGCTGAGAAAATCTGCGGAATTCTTGAATAATATCCCTAAGAGGAGAGTAATATCAAAATTGCCCCAGTTTTTTCTAAGATGGAGGATGAAGTATAACATCAAGCAAAAAAAATTATGTTCTATAAAAATAATTCTAGGACAGACTAAAAAACTACATTTGAAATATATAACTCTCTTCCATCTCGAGCATATACTGTAGAAAGCCTAAAAATAGGGACCAGTATGTAGTAGGTGAAACTGCTGCCTGGGACACCTGCATCCCATATGGGCTCCAGTTCGAGTCCCGGCTGCTCCACTTCCAATCCAGCTCCCTGCTAATGTACCAGAGAAAACAGCAGAAGATGGTCCAAGTTCTTGGGTCCCTTCACCCATGTGGGAAACCCAGAAGAAGTTCCTGGCTCCTGGCTTTGGTCTGGCCCAGCCCTGGCTGTTGCAGCCATTTAGGGAGTGAACCAGTGGATGGAGTATCTCTCTCTCTGTCTTTCCCTCTCTCTGTAACTCTTTCAAATAAATAAATCTTGAAAAAAAAAAAAAAAAAGAAAGAAAGTCTAAAAATATGTATGAATTTATTGAGTGGGACCAGGTATGCTAAACATAATGTTATCCTTAAATATTTTACAGTCTGATACTTGTAGACTTCATTTCTTTTAATTGAAGCCTTACACAGGAATTAAGTGGCAAATTTTGCAAGTTTTATTCTGCCACTCCATTAATGCATGAGGATAAAGTCAAATAAAGACAGAATTTCAAACGTGTACTACTAGCAACGGTACGGCACCCACAGAATGCGAAGGACTTCAATGTCCACCCATTCACTACTAACAGAGAAGGACTATTTTCATATCCTTTGTTCACATTGTAAACTAATTCCTATTTCTGGAAATATTGAGAACTCATGGCTGAAACAATTTTCCCTGAGAGGACTTTGTAGGAGTGTTGTTACCTCTTCTTCCTCAGTTTCTGAGGTGTTAAGGTCATGTTTTTGGCAGTAAGGACCCTCTTTCCAAGCTTCAGTATCACCACAGTCACAGAAGCCTCCACCTCCTGATGTTGTCATCTTAGGGAAAAAAAAAAAAAACAAACTGTAAGTATCTTGTCAGTAAATACTCACTGAGGTCTATCAGATAATAAATAATTAAGTAAGGAAATAATGTTGCTGAAGTGGATAAAATTAAACATCAAATTTCTCAATGTTTCAGTTTATTTTAAATAAGCCTATAAGCTATTCTAGGTGAGTTTAAAACAAAATAAACTATTTGGCAGCATTGAGTAAACTGCAGATATCTCAAAGAGGATGTATCTGCCTATATGACTTCCTTAATCGGGAGAATTAAGAGGATCATGAAGGTTTTCCTGCTGGGTTTTGGCTACCTCAGTATAATGCTGTTCTGTGACCAGATTGTGATGAAATCATATTTAGAGGTTATAAAGATTCATACAGCTGTTGTCCCATAGAAGAGTCTAGTAAGACTGGTGTAACTGTCTTAGAGAAAAGCTACTCGTTGGGGCCGGCACTGTGGCGTAGTGGTTAAAGCTGCCGCCTGCAGTGCAGGCATCCCACGTGGGTGCTGGTTCAAGTCCTGGCTGCTCCACTTCCGATCCAGCTCCCTCCTGTGGCCTGGGAAAGCAGTGGAAGATGGCCCAAATCTTTGGGCCCCTGCACCCTGCTCCTGGCTTCGGATCGGCTCAGCTCCGGGCTGTTGCAGCCATCTGGGGAGTGAACCAGCAGATGGAAGACCTCTCTCTCTCTCTCCCCCTCCCTTCCTCCCTCCCTCTCCTTCTCTCTCCATGTAATGCTGACTTGCAAATAAATAAATACATCTTAAAAAAAAAAGCGCTACTTGTTAAAAGGACAGGCGGTAAGGACTCAGGAAGTACAAAAGTGGACTGCCTGATCATAACCTTTTCACCACCTGCAGGGTTCAAGAATTATTCACTCTTTCTTAAGACAGGGCAATGATTCAAGAAATCTGGCAAGATGGAACCTGTTAGTAATAACTGGCAAACCAGAAATTCTGCTTTCCTTAAAATATCATGAGGGAGAGTTCAGGAATGGGTGTTAGATGCAGTAAATTTTAAAATGAGCTCTATTATATTCTACCACAGTAAATATCTGAGTATTGTAGATCACAATTGAATTAACGTAACCCTACAAGTGAGTTATTTACAGGTATACAAAGATACACTGCAAAAATCACAGGTAGAGAGTCACTTGGAAAATTACAACCCACCCTTATAGTTTATGTACTGTGACAAATACCAAACACAGATGGTACAGCTGAAAGGAAATCTGAATTGTCTTACAAGAATTAAAAAAAAAAACATACCAGAATATAAGGAGCCCGATTTTATGGCCATTTTAGTTAATTATTATCAACCCTTTGGTAGAACGAATAAAAACAGGAGGAAAAGTCCTGATCAGCAGGGTTCTGAATTAAGAATAAGACTGAGATATTCCTCCTCTACCATTCTATTTTATGAGTAAGGTGAAAAGTTCAATCTAACGACAGTTCTCTAACCTTTGAATCTTCATGGTCTGTCTTTGATTTCCAGCAGAGGAACAAAGAGAGGCTTAACAATAACTTGCCTGACTTACAAAGAAACATACTTGATTTTCAGAAAAGTATTTACTGTATTACAGCAGTGAAAAAGTAATAAAATTAGAAGGCCTTATGCACTGTTGTTGGGTCCTCTCCTACACTGCAGCAGATGGACTCCTTAAAAAATATCTAAAAATAGGAAAAAAAAAATCAAACTAACTGAAAACCAATATAGAAGAGCTGATATCTGCATTGTCTTTTTGGAAGCATGTGTTCCAAAAAGTGTAGACACAAAATACATTCCTATAATGTATAGCAGTTTTTAAATAACACACTGCTATTTCCCTCCCCCCACTTTAGTAGTAAATCATTGGGTTTTAAGAAGAAAGAAAAAGTATCTGGTATACAATTCAATTCTAGGTATGATTATTTGGACAATACTGACCCTGTATCGATGGTCTCTGTGAATACTTCCCAAAAAGCACTCCATGCATAAAACACAAGTTGGATCAACTGCACAGTCTCTGTAAAATAAAAAAAAAGCATCATAAAATAGCTATTAATTCCACAACG
Source organism: Lepus europaeus (assembly GCF_033115175.1). Lineage (NCBI taxonomy): Eukaryota > Metazoa > Chordata > Mammalia > Lagomorpha > Leporidae > Lepus > Lepus europaeus. The sequence goes on from NC_084838.1 coordinate 96,705,543, forward strand.
GAATATTTTTAGTTGGAAGCTATCCTAGAAGAGTCAAAATAGTGAAGTGCTTTAGTATTATTTTTAAAGATTTATTTATTTATTTGAAAGGCAGAGTTAGAGAGAGGCAGAGGCAGAGGGAGACAGAGGTATTCCATCTGCTGGTTCACTCCCCAAATGGCCACAACGGCAGGAGCTGGGCCAATCCAAAGCCAGGAGCCAGAAGCTTCTTCTTCCACATGGGTGCAGGGGCCCAAGGACTTGGGCCATCTTCTACTGCTTTCCCAGGTCATAGCAGAGAGCCAGATTGGAAGTGGAGCAGCCAGGACTTGAACTGGTGCCCATATGGGATGCTGGCACTGCAAGTGGTGACTTTACCCTCCACGCCACAGGACCAGCCACAGTTTCTTAGTATTTTAAGAAAGGAAATGTCATCCCCAATGACCTGTCAGATCCCTGATCAGTAAGTTTAAGAACTTGCTTCTCGGGGCTGGCACCGTGGCTCACTTGGTTAATCCACCACCTGCTGCGCCAGCATCCCATATGGGCGCCAGGTTCTAGTCCCGGCTGCTTCTCTTCCAGTCCAGCTCTCTGCTGTGGTCAGAGAAGGCAGTGGAGGATGGCCCAAGTGCTTGGGCCCCTGCCCCACATGGGAGACCAGGAGGAAGCACCTGGCTCTTGGCTTCGGATTGGTGCAGCGTGCCGGCCGTGGTGGCCATTTGGGGAGTAAACCAACGGAAGGAAGACCTTTCTCTCTGTCTCTCTCTCTCTCTCTAACTCTGCCTGCCAAATTAATTTTATTTATTTTATTTATTTATTTATTTATTTTTTATTTTTGACAGGCAGAGTGGATAGTGAGAGAGAGAGACAGAGAGAAAGGTCTTCCTTTGCCGTTGGTTCACCCCCAATGGCTGCCGCGGTTGGCGCGCTGCGACCGGCGCACCGCGCTGATCCAATGGCAGGAGCCAGGTGCTTCTCCTGGTCTCCCATGGGGTGCAGGGCCCAAACACTTGGGCCATCCTCCACTGCACTCCCTGGCCACAGCAGAGAGCTGCCCTGGAAGAGGGGCAACCAGGACAGAATCTGGTGCCCCAACCGGGACTAGAACCCGGTGTGCTGGCGTCGCAAGGCGGAGGATTAGCCTAGTGAGCCGCGGCGCCTGCCTGCCTGCCAAATTAAAAAAAAAAAAAAAAAAAAAAAAAAAAAAACAACTCGCTTCTCATACTGGATATGTATGAAGGATTCTTTCAAAGCATGTCTTTTGGGGCCAGTGCTGTGGCATACTGGGTTAAGCCACCACTTGCAGTGCCGGTATCCCATATGGCCGCCGGTTTGAGTTCCGGCTACTCCACTCCCCATCTAGCACCCTGCTAATACACCTGGAAAAGCAGTGAACAGCCCAAGAACTTGGGACTTTGCACCCATATGGGAAACCTAGATGAAGCTCCTGCTTCGGCCTTGCCCAGCACTGGGCGTTGCAGCCATTTGGGGAGTGAACCAGCGGATGGAAGACTCTCTCTGTAACTGTTTTTCAAAATAAATAAAAATAAATTTTAAAAATAAAGACAAAGCATATCATACTAAAATGAAACCAAGTTGTAATTTAGTGATAAATTTTCCCAAACACTTGAGGAAATCACATTATATATTAAGATACAGAAGTATGTGGAATATATTCAAATGTACATATATATTTTTATATTCATATCTTGGGATTTCAGACAATTTCCTCCCTTTGAGACCAAAGGCTTCCACAGTGATCTATATGCACCATCAGACAAGCAAGAAGTCAACTGCAGTACAAGAAAACAACATTAGAACTTATATTTCTATTTACATTTAGAAGAAAAAATTAAACCTTCTACATGGGCAGTATATAGACTGCCATGGATCTCCTCATTACGTTGCTATTCATACAGCCACAAGGTGCATGGGTTGGCAACAGTATCCTGAGTTGTCACATTTGCTTTTATTTTATTTTATTTGACAAGAAGAGCTATAGACAGTGAGAGAGAGAGAGAGAAAGGTCTTCCCTCCATTGGTTCATTCTCCAAATGGCCGCCACAGCCGGTGCTGCACTGATCCGAAGCCAGGAGCCAGGTGCTTCTTCCTGGTCTCCCATGTGGGGTAGGGGCCCAAACACCTGGGCCACCCTCCACTGCCCTCCCGGGCCACAGCAGAGAGCTAGACTGCAAGAGGAGCAACTGGGACTAGAACCCGGTGCCCATATGGGATGCTGGCGCAGCAGGTGGAGGATTAACCAAGTGAGCCATGGAGCCGGCCCCACATTTGCTTTTAACACACTGCCAATAAGAAACATTTACAGAGTATATCTTTTTTTTTTTTTTTTTTTTAAGATTTATTTATTTATTTAAGGGGCAGAGTTACAAATAGAGAGAGAGGTCTTCCATCTGCTGGCTCACTCCCCAAACAGCTGCAATGGCCAGAGCTGGGCTGATCTGAAGCCAGGAGCCAGGAGCTTCTTCTGGGTTTTCCACATCGGTGCAGGGGCACAAGCATTTGGGTGATCTTCTACTGCTTTCCCAGGCCATAGCAGAGAGCTGGACTTGAAGAAGAGCAACCAAGATGTGAACTGGTACTTATACGGGATGCTGGTGCCACAGGTGGAGGCTTAATCTACTACTACACCACAGTGCCAGCCCCTACAAAGTTTAATTTAATCTTTATAATTCCAAGAAATGAGATGAGGAGAATAAGAAATCTATCTATCTATCTATCTATCTATCTAGGTCCCTGCCACTTATTCTACCCCTGGTTTCTAAGACCCTTATAGATATAGACGGTAGGAGAATCTTGTGCTAATATTTGGTATTTGACCCCAGTTCCAGATACAGACAATTTAGATAATCCCCTGAAATTTCCTGGGTGATGAAAGAGCCTTTTGTTCTACTGAAGTGACTGCCAGCTAGGGGCTCCTGGACAGCCACTGGTTGGTTGCCAGAGGAATAAACCATGTGATTAAAGGTTTGAAACTTTCAGGCTTCCCACTTTCCCCCACGTGAGTGTTCGGCTGACCAGCAATGGCCAATGATGCATGCAAGTATGCCTATATAATGAAGTTTCCATAAAAACCCAAAAAGACTGGGTTCAGACAGTTTCACACGGTTCAACACATGGAGATTCCTGGAAGGAGGTATCCCAAGAGAGGGCAAAAGTCCCACGCCCCTTCCCACACACCTTGCTCTATTCTTCTCTTCTATCTGGCTGTTCATCTGTACACCTTGTAATACCCTTTACAATAAATGGGTAAATTTAAGTGTTCTCTGAGTTTTGTGAATAACAAATTAATCACACCTGAGTGGGCAGCCATGGGAATCTGTGATTTATAGGTGGATGGTCAGAAGTGACAACCTTCTGGTCACTGTCATTTGAAGTGGGGGACAGTTTTGTGGAACAGAGCCCCTAACCTGTGGGAGCTGATACCATATTCAGGTAGATAGTATCAGAACTGAACAGAATTACAGGATACTGGTATTTGCTGGATTATTGCTTGTATGCAGGGAATACCGCTCATATATCTCATGTTGGAAGTGTTCTATATTGAATGTTGTATCCACAATATTTTCTCTAATGTCCTACCACTGGATGCTTGGATTATCCCCAGTGTCCATCTAGCACAAATAATGCTGCTGTGAACTTCCTTGTAAATGTTCTCTTAATCTGTTTGAGACTTCCTTTGAATATAAAATCAAGAGTAGAAATGCAGGGCCACATACATATTTTTTTTCAACTTTTATTTAATAAATATAAATTTCAAAAGTACAACTTTTGAATTATAGCGGCTTTTCCCCCCATAACCTCCTCCCACCCGCAACCATCCCATCTCCTACTCCCTCTCCCATCCCATTCTTCATCAAGATTCATTTTCAATTATCTTTATATACAGAAGATCAACTTAGTATATATTAAGTAAAAATTTCAACAGACTGCACCCACACAGACACACAAAGTATAGAGTACTGTTTGAGTAGTAGCTTTACCGTTAATTCGCATAGTACAACACATTAAGGACAGAGATCCTACATGGAGAGTAGGTGCACAGTGACTCCTGTTGTTGATTTAACAATTGACACTCTTATTTCTGACGTCAGTAATCTCCCAAGGTTCTTGTCATGAGCTTCCAAGGCTATGGAAGCCTCTTGAGTTCGCCAACTCTGATCTTATTTAGACAAGGCCATAGTCAAAGTGGAAGTTCTCTCCTCCCTTCAGAGAAAGGTACCTCTTTCTTTGATGGAGCCATATACATATAAGGTTCTCATTCTGTCCAGGGAGGCTACATGATTCCCCAGCAATGCACAGAGGCTTTCACGGGCCTGTATCCTTACTGGCATTTGCTATTATACAGCTTTCTAATGCTTGCCAGCCTAATACATATAAAATAATCTTACTGCTGTTTTAATTTGCATTTTTCTGACAGCTAGTACATTTGAGTAACCATTCGTATGCTTGTTGTTTCAGGGTTTCCTTTTAAGATTTTTTTTTTTTGGACAGGCAGAGTTAGACAGTGAGAGAGAGAGACAGAGAGAAAGGTCTTCCTTTTGCCGTTGGTTCACCCCCAGTGGCCGCTGCAGCTGGCGCACTGCGCTGATCTGAAGCCAGGAGCCAGGTGCTTTTCCTGGTCTCCCATGCAGGTGCAGAGCCCAAGGACTTGGGCCATCCTCCACTGCACTCCCGGGCCACAGCAGAGAGCTGGCCTGGAAGAGGGGCAACCGGGACAGAATCCGGTGCCTCAACCGGGACTAGAACCCGGTGTGCCGGCGCCGCAAGGTGGAGGATTAGCCTGTTAAGCCTCCGCGCTGGCCATTTTTATTTCTTTGAGAGGCAGAGTTACAGGGGTGGTGGGGAGGCAACGAGAAAGGTCTTCCATATGTTGGTTCACTCCCCAAATGGCTGCAACAGCTGGAGCTGGGCTGATCCAAAGCCAGGAGCCAGGAACTTCCTTTGGGTCTCCCATGTGGGTGCAGGGGACCAAGCACTTGGACCATCTTCCAATGCTTTCCCATGCCATAGCAGAGAGCTAGATTGGAAGAGGAGTGGCCAGGACCCGAACTGGTGCCCCTATGGGATGCTGGTGCCACAGGCAGAGGCTTAGCTACTACGCCACAGCACTGGCTCCTCACGGTTTCCTTTCCTATTAATTGCCTACATATATCTTTTGCACATTTTAATGGAGTTGCTATCCTTATCTTGTTTACTTGGAGGAATTCCTCATAGAAACTAGAGGATATTAATTGCTTGTCAATATTAAACATTGGAAATATTGTGTCTGAATTTGTCATCCATGCATTAATTTTGCATGTAGGGTCCTTTGTTAAACAGAACTTCCTACTTCCTATTTTGGTACAATTAACATATGAGGGCAGTTCAGAAAGGTTGTGGAAAAAAATGAAATTAACCTACTGCACCACGGTGCCGCCCCCCCCCCACGAATTTCTTTAATGATTTTCTTTCACCCAAAGATTATTTAGCAATATTAGTTTCCAAACATAAAGTTTCATTTAATCTGTGCTTTTGCAATTCATGTATAATTTTACTGCATTAAGTACAGTGTATAACTATTACAATACAGTGTAGTCTGTATGACTGTGAGCCTCTAGAATTAACTGAGGTTTCCTTTAATGACAAATACATGTAACACTTTTTTTTAAAAAAATTGGGATTTAATTTGTAACTATAAAAGTCATCCTTTCAAAGTGTATACTTAGTCATTCTTAGTCTAGTCAAAAGGTTCTAAAATAATCACCACTATCTAATTCCAGAATATTTTCACTGAGGCCAGTGATGTGGCACAGCAGGTTAACCTGCCATCTGCAGGCTACCATCCCATATGGGTGCTGGTTTGAGTCTTGGCTGCTCCACTTCCAATCCAGCTTCCTGCTAAAGTGCCTGAGAAAGCAGTGGAAGATGGCTCAAGTGCTTGGGTCCCTGCACTCACGTGGGAGGTGAAGCTCCTGGCTCCTGGCTATTTAGCCTGGCTCAGCCCTGGATGTTGTGGCCATTTGGAGAATGAACCAGTGGATGGAAAATCTTTCTCTCTGTCTCTTCCTCTCTCTGTAACTCTTCAAATAAATCAATATTTTTTTTTAAAAAAGAACATTTTCATCACCTTGAAGATACTCTGTACCACTAGCATAAATTCCCTGGAAACCATTAATCTACTTTCCATCTCTATAAATATGCTGGATATTTTATAAAATGATGTAACACAAAAAATGATTTTTTGTAATTGCTCCTTTCACTTAGCACTATGTTCTCAAGGTTCATCCACGTTGCAGTATGAATCAGTACTTCCTTATTATGGCTGAATAATACTCCCCAGTCTGGATAATGCTTACTGATTCCTCAGTTCATGGACATCTGGATTATTTCCAACTTTTGGCAATTATGAATAATTATATTATGAACTTTCACAAGTTTTTTGTTTGAATACTTGTTTTCAATTCTTTGGGGCATATACCTAGGATTGGAATTCCCAGGTTGCAAGGTCATTCTATGGTTAATATTTTGAGAAAGTGTCAGACTGTTTATCAAGGCAGATGTACCATTTTCACAGTCACATTAAAATGTATGAAGGGCTTCAATTTGTCTACATCCTTGTCAATACTTGCCATTGTCTGTCTTTTTTTTTTTTAAGATTTATTTATTTATTTGAAAGTCAGAGTTACACAGAGAGAGAAGGAGAGGCAGAGAGAGAGAGAGAGAGAGAGAGAGAGAGAAGAGGAGAGAATCTTCCATCCACTGGTTCACCCCCCAATTTGCCTCAATGGCAGGAGCTGTGCCAATCCGCAGCCAGAGGTCAGGGGCTACTTTTGGGTCAGCCATGCAGGTGCAGGGGTCCAAGCAGTTGGGCCATCCTCTACTGCTTTCCCAGGCCATAGCAGAGAGCTGCACTGGAAGTGGAGCAGCCGGGACTCAAACCGGCACCCATAAGAGATGCTGGCACTGTAGGTGGCAGCTTTACCCACTACGCCAGTGCCGGCCCCTTGTCTGCCTTTTTGATGACAACCATCCTAATAGGTGTGATATAGTGTTGTGATTTTGACTTGTATTTCCCTAATGACTAATGATGTATTTATCAGCTACCTGGACATCTTCTTTGGAGAAATGTCTATTCAAATTATTTGCTCAATTTTCAATTGGGTTGTCTTTTTGTTATTGCATCTTAGGAGTTCCTTATATATTCTGATCATTAGATATATGATTCTCAAATACTATCTCCCAATTTGAGGGTTATTTTTTCACTCTTGATTATGTCCTCTCATGTGTAAATGTTTTTAATTAAAAAAAAATATTTATTTGAGGGGCCACTGTGACACAGTGGATCACACTGCCACCCGTGTTGACGGGACCCCATTTGGAGCACTGGTCTGAGTCCCAGCTGCCCTGCTTCCAATCCAGCTCTCTACTAAGGCACCTGGGAAAGCAGCATAAGATGGACCCCTGCTCCTATGTGGGAAACTTGGATGGAGATCCATGCTCCTGAAGTTCTGGCTCCTTGTCGTCATTTGAAGAGTTAACCAGCAGATGGAAGATTTCTCTGTCTCTCCCTCTGTCACTATACCTTTCAAAATCATAAAATAAACCTTTTAAAAATATTTATTTGAGAAGCAGAGAGACAGATAGAGACAAAGAGCATTCATCTGCTGTATCACTCTCTAAATGCCTGCAATAGCTGGGGGGCCAAAGTTGGTATCCAGAAATTTGATCCAGGTCTCCCACATGGGTGGCAGGAACCCAATTACTTGAGCTATCACCATTGTCTCCCACAGTCTGCATTAACAGGAAGCTAGAATCAGGAGCCAGAGCCAGGTATTGAACCTAAGCACTTCATGTGGGACACAGGCATCCTAACCAACGTCTTAATGCTAGGCCAAACACCCTCTTATAATTTTAATGAAATCCAATTTACCGATTTTACCCCTCTATGGTTGCTTGTGCTTTTGATGACAGATCCAAGAAGTCATTGTATAATACTGGGTAACAAACTTTTACACACATATCTTCTTCAAGGAGTTTGACAGTTTTAGTTCTTTGATCCATTTTGAGCTAATTCATGTATATTAATAAAGTATGGGTCCAACTTCCTTCTTCCTTCTTTTCAGCATGAGTATCCAGCTGTCCCAGCACCATTTGCCATCTGAATTATCTTGGTACTCATTGAAAACCAATTGGCCATAAACAAAAAGGTTTAATTTTCTCAATTTCCACAGATCAGCATGTCTATCCTTATACCAGCACCATACAGATTACTTTTGTGTGTACTTGAAAGAACACATTCTCTTGGGACCCAGTGCTACAGATATTTGATAGAAAGTTTACTTGGGCCAGTGCTGTGGCATAGCAGGTAAAGTCACTGCCTGCAGTGCCAGCATCCTATATGGGCACCGGTTTGATTCCTGGCTGCTCTACTTCAATCCAGTTCTCTGCTATGGCCTGGGAAAACAGTAGATGATGGCCCAAGTGCTTGGGCCCCTGACCTGCGTGGGAGACCCAGAAGAAGCTCCTGGCTCTGGATCAGCCCAGCTTTGGCTGTTGTGGCCATTTAGGGGGTGAACCAGCAGATGGAAGATCTCTCTTTCTGTCTCTGCCTGTGCCGCTCTGTAACTTTGCCTTTCAAATAAACAAACAAATCTTAAAAAAAAAAAAAGAAGTTTATTAGTCATATGATTCAAGACTTAGATAGTTCTGCTATTTATCTTAACCTATCATTTTAAGTGAGGCAGATGTTAAAGCCTCTAATTATAATTGCTGACTTTTCTATTTCTCTGCGAAATTCTATTAGTTATCACTTGATATGTGTTGAGACTATACTGTTAGGTGCATATATGTTCAAGACAGACATTTCTTCTTTGCCTATTACTCCTTTCAACAATGTAAAATTTCTTTTTGTAACAGCATATAAGGTCTATTTGCATCCTTTGTTTTCTATCTAAATTCTATCTTGTCTGATATGAAAGCTGCTACTTTAGCTTTCTTCTATATCATATTTATTTGCCTACATTTTCCCCCTACTGCTTCTCCTCCTACTTTAACTGCCTTGTTTATCTCATCAATGACATTTGTGGATTTGATATCTAAGCCACTGTCTTTATTTTTATATAATTTTAAAGGAAAGTAAAGCTAAAACCTGTTCTACAGGAGCCTATTTAAGAGGAAAGACAAATATACACAGTTAAAGCACCAGTTCTAACTGCAATATTAAAGACATGTAGGCCAAAGCCAGTGTATGTACAGCATCCAAGAATCCCTGAGATGTCAGGCCTTTGCTTAAAACACTTATCTCCAAATTTTCTTGATTATGTACACCTTTTTTTTAAATTTATTTTATTAAATGTGTTGAGCATGCACTTTTTATAAAGAAATATATTCATTACACATTTAATTACATTCTTTTTACATGTAAGCTTTATACATATACTATCATACTAATCAAAGTATCTCAATTACACTACTGTGTAATTAGAGTCATAGGAATAGAAAACATGCAGTAGAAGAAGGATTACAGGATTAGTAAGCTTCCCAAATTTGGTGAAAGATATCAACTTATAGATCCAAGAAGTTCAACTAACCAGAAGAAAATAAAGAATACATATTTGGACACACAATAATTCAACTGCTAATATCCAGAGATAAAGAGGAAAATCTTCAAGGCAACTAGAGGAAATCGACACATTTCATCCAAGAGAACACAGGTTTGCTAACGAAAGCTAATGTCAACAGAAACAACAGAGATCAGAACACACTGGAATGAGATTTTTTAATTGTCAAAAAGAAAAAAAAATACCCAATAGTATCTGCTAATCCAGAGTTAACAATAAGGAAAAATATCCTTTAAAAATAAGTGCAAATGGTCAATCTGAACAAGCTTACATTTTTTAAAAGAAATATAGTCAACAATCAATAACCTTCCAAAACATGAAGTACCAGACTCAGATGGGTTCACCGGTGAATTCTATGAAATGTCTAGGGAAGATATTATACCAAGTCTCTACAATCTTTTCCAGAAGACAGAAGCAGAGGGAATAAGTCCTAGCTCATTCTATTGGGCGGGCATCACCCTGATGCCAACAGCAGACAGTCATTATATGAAAACTATACACCAATATCTCTGTATTACAAAATATTAGCAAACTGAACCCAACAATGTATAAAAAGAATTAGACACTATGATCAAGTGAGATTTATCCCAGCCTAGTAAAATGTGAAAATATGTAATTTATCACAGCAATAAGCTAAGGAAAAGTCACATGATCACATCAACAGACACTGAAAAAGCACCTGGCAAAATGCAATCAATGCTCATTTATGATAAAAACTTCCAGCAAACAAAGAATATAGGGGGACTTCTTCAACTTGATATAGAATACCCATAAGAAATCCAGAGCTAACATCATAACTAACAGTGAGACACCAGAGTTTATGCCACTGGGACCAGTTACTAGAAAGACCACGTGATTATAGGGCTGGAACTTCCAGTTCCACATGCTGAAATCTGTGGTGGGAATAAGATTAAGCTCCATTAAAAACTCTTGAATGATGAGATTTGATGAACACACTGAGGTAGTAAGAAGCAGCAGGCCCACTGAGGACACAGAAGCTCCATACCCCTACCCTGACACCTTGTCCTATATAACGCTTCCATATGGCTATTAATCTGTATTCTTTATATTTTAATAATCTCCTTTATAATCAGCCTGTAACTGTAAGAAAGTGGTTCCAGGGCTGGCGCGGTGGCATAGCAGGAAAAGTCACCACCTGCAGTGCTGGCATCCCATATGGGTGTTGGTTTGAGACCCGGCTGCTCAGCTTCCAGTCCAGCTCTCTGCTATGGCCTGAGAAAGCAGTAGAAGATGGCCCAAGTCCTTGGGCCACTGCATTCTTGTGGGAGATCTGGAAGAAGCTCCTGGGTTCAGATCAGTACAGCTCTGGCTGTTGTGGCCAACTGGGGAATAAACCAGTGGATGGAAGACCTTTCTCTCTCTCTCTCTGCCTCTGCTTCTCACTCTGTGTAACTTTGACTTTCAAATAAATAAATAAATCTTTAAAAAAAAAAAAAAAGTGCTTCCTTGAGTTCTGTAAGCTGCCCTAGCAAATTCATCAAGCCCAAGGTAGGGCTAGTGGGAACCCCATTTATGGTCAGTCAGAAGCACTGGTGGGGGCCAGAGCTGTGGCATAGCCGGTAAAGCTGCCGCCTGCAGTGCCAGCATCTCATATGGGTGCCAGTTTGAGCCCCGGCTGCTCCACTTCCAATCCAGCTCTCTGCAATGGCCTGGGAAAGCACTAGAGGATGGCCCAAGTCCTTGGGCCCCTGACCAGTGTGGAAGAACCAGAAGAAGCTCCTGGCTTCAGATTAGCTCAGCTCTAGTCATTGCAGCTACTTGGGGAGTGAACCAGTGGATGGAAGCCCTCTCTTTCTCTGCTCTGTTTCTCTATAACTCTGCCTTTCAAATAAATAAGTATGTCTTTCAAAATAAATAAATAGTAAACAATTTCATGATCATAAATTCTTAAAAAAAGTAGGAGCACAGGTGACACCTTATTACTTTAGCTTAGTGCAGGAGGGGGAACCTTTTTTCTTCAAGGGTTACTTGAATATTTATAAACATCATTTGCAGGCCAAACAAAATCATCAGCTTAAAAAATTAGCCTGATGCAGACGTACTGAATTTCGAGTCTCACCTGCAGTTGCCTTGGCAGGGTCAGACCAAGGCCTCATATAGCCCCAGGCTGGATGTCCCCCACCCTGGGTTACTATGCAGTGGGGGTAGTCCTGTGAGACTGAGCCCTTAGCCTATGGGGTCTGACACTAACTCCAGGAAGACAGACTGAATTACACTGTAGAATATGTACTAGGTATCTGAGAAGTTGGAGAACTGCTTGGTATGAAAAAATTCATACATCTGTTGTCAACACTATTACACACAAGTGTAGGGAAAAATTATGTTTTCTCCACAATAAAAAAAAAAAAAAAACCCAAAGTGAATGCAAAATAAAAGTATGTTCAGATAAACACAAACTGGGAGAATTAAAAAATAGGTTCGAGGCTGGCGCCGTGGCTCACTTGGCTAATCCTCCACTTGTGGCGCTGGCAACCCGGGTTCTAGTCCCGGTTGGGGCGCCGGGTACTAGTCCCGGTTGCTCCTCTTCCAGTCCCGCTCTCTGCTGTGGCCCGGGAGGGCAGCGGAGAATGGCCCAAGTGCTTGGGTCCCTGCACACTCATGGGAGACCAGGAGGAAGCACCTGGCTCCTGGCTTCGGGTCGGGGCAGCGCCAGCTGTAGCAGCCATTAGGGGAGTGAACCAATGGAAAGAAGACCTTTCTCTCTGTCCCTCTTTCAGTCTATAACTCTACCTGTCTAATAATTAAAAAAAAAAAAAAAAAGGCTTGAAGGAACCAGCACCACATTGTAATTAGTATTCACATGAAGACTGGGCAAAACTATAGCCCACAGCCTCTTTTGGTACAATCTGCAAGCTAAGAATGGATTTTATATTTTAAAACAATTATTGAAAAGAAGACAATATGCAACAAAGGTTACCTTTGGCCTACAAAGTCTAATATATTTTATTTGGACATTCATAGAAAAAGTTTAATAATCATAGGTCTACAATCAAAAATTTTTACACTGTAAGATTTACAGTTAATATATAGGACAAGAAACAGGATGAGAGGAATGAACCCAACTAAAAATGCAATATTCAAGTATTTTATGGCTTCCTCTTCCTGTAAGGTGCCTTAGGTGACCTGTGAAAATGGTTCACTACTCACTTGACCCAGAAAACCCCACAAAATCATGCAAATCAAGAGGCTCAGATCTTTGTGTTCACTTTAAAAACAACCGAGAAACTGCCCAGGCCATCAGGGTATAAACATATAAGAAAAGCCACCAAATACCCGAAAGACGTCACATTAAAGAAGCAGTGTGTGCCATTCCGTCGGTACGACGGTGGAGTTGGTAGATGTGCCCAGGCCAAGCAGTGGGGTTGGACCCAGGGTCGTTGGCCCAAAAAAAGTGCGGAGTTTCTGCTGCACATGCTCAAAAATGCAGAGAGTACTGCTGAGCTGAAGGGTTTGGATGTGGATTCTCTGGTCACTGAGCACAGCCAGGTGAACAAGGTCCCCAAGATGTGCCGCTGGACCTACAGAGCCCACGACTGGATCAACACGTACATAAGCTCCTTGTGCCACGTTGAGATGATCCTCACTGAGAAGGAACAGACTGTTCCTAAGCCAGAAGAGGAGGTGGCACAGAAGAAAAAGATATCCCAGAAGAAACTAAAGAAGCAAAAACTTACGGCTCGGGAATAAACTCAGTATAAAATAAATACGAATTAAAACAAAAAAAAGTATTTTACGTTACTCTGACAAGTTGAAGAATGTTATAATTTCTAGAGTAATCACTAAAAAATGCCAAGAGAGGAATCAAAATGAAATGCTAAAATCCTGATTAACCCAAAAGGCATAAAATTAAATAGAGAAGAAAAAAAAAAAACCCACCAAATAAACAGAAAATGAACAGCAAATGGTAAATCTAAATCAATAAATATATCAATAATTATAGCCATATCAAAAATTATATCCAAGAACTAGAAAAATATGATCTTTTCAAAAGCACATAATCAAGATATACTATGTTGTTAAAGCCAAAACAAGTTGCAGTAAATTTCAAGTCTGAAACTAAACAGAATACATAACTGCATTAAAAATCAGCTTTTATCTAAGAAAGCCCCAAATATTTAAACAATGAACTTCTAAATAACTCTTGGGAGAAGAAAACATAAGCACATTAAATCCACAGTAAATAGAAGAATGAATAATAAGAAGGGCAGAAATCAATAAAATAAAATAGATAAAAGACAAAATTAACTAAGCCCAAAACTGGTTTTTTGAAAGGAAAATTAATATCAGGGATGAAGCCCACATGGCAGCTGGGGAATCCACCATCAGCTCTGGCCCTGGCTGCATTGTCACCTCCCCCTCCTGCCGAATTCCAGGGGGCGGTGTCAACCTTTTCTGTCCTATCTCAAGCCCCTTGCTCATCTATTCCTCAAAGCCATTCTCTGCCCACGTGTACTTCCTCCCTAGCTCCTACCCCCACTTTCACTGTATCTTCCCCTCCCACCTAGAATTCTTTATCTCAGAACCAGTCAGGGCCCAAAGTCTACTATCTCTGTCTTATCGGTTTGGAAATGGCGGTCTCCATGGTCTCCAACTGGTCTTTTGTATTCATTAATAACTCAGTGTCTTAAGTCATCTAGGCATCAGTGCTAAGTAAAACTTGGGAAAATGTATTATGTGTACTTTTCACATCTTAAATTAGATAAGAGACTGTTTGAGTTTGTTAGCATGTATTTTCATAGGTTGTCCAAGACTATGATTTTGTGTGCTAACCCTTATGTTCAAGGTTTTTTATTTCTGGTTTATTCGACAAGAGACATAGAATTCATGTTCTGCCAAAGTAATCTATTGTGTACTCTACTGTCTCTGTTAAGTTCAGATTGATGAAAAGCATCGTTAAATATCATTATGATTAGGTCTGGTCTAAAAGTGTTAAAATCACCCTGACTAAATGAATGGCTATCAAAAAAAAAAAAAAAAAATCAGGGATGAAGCATCACTATAGATAACCCAGACATCAAAAGTACAAGGAAATACTATGCACAATTTGATGTCAATAAATTTGGTATTATATGACATATATTCTTTGAAAAATACAGTGCCAAAACTGACAAGATGAAATACAGCTCTAAAGAACCCTAATAAGCATCACATTTTATCAAAAATTTCCTTAAAAGAAAACCATAGGCCCTGATAGTTTACTTTACTAGCAAATTTTCTCAAATATTCAAGGGGGAAATATACCAGTTTATCACAAATTTTTCAGAAAATGTAAGATTAGCGAATATTTCTCAGTCTAATTTCTGAGGCTAATATAATTCTGTTATAATATTCAGTGACTCTCCCTCTTCCTCCCTTCTCCTCCCCCTCTCTTTCCCCCTCTCCTTCCTCCTTTCCTTCCCTCAGCCAAAACCAGTTAACAAAGTTGCTACAAGATAGCGACAAACTGGCATATTTTATGGAAGATAAAGTTTGAAATCCTTAACAAAATATTAACAAATTGAACTGAGTATTATATAAAAGTTGTATATGACATTCAAATAGGGTTTTTTCCAAAGGAAATATATCAATCAATGCAGTCAACCATACTAATGAAATTAAAATTACAATTACCTCAATAGACGGAGTAAAAACACTTGATAATATTCAATGAGTATTTATGATAAACATCCAAAAAACAAAAAACAAAACAAAACAAAAACTACACAATCTAGGAAAAGACGGGAACATTCTCAGGGCTGGCACTGTGGTACAGTGGTTAAGCTGCTGCCTGTGATGCTGGCATTCTATATGGGCTTTGGTTCATGTCCTGACTGCTCTACTTCTGATCCAGCTCTCTGCTAATGTGCCAGGAAACAGAAGATGGCCCAAGTGGTTAGGCCCCTGCACCCATGTGAGAGACCCAGACGGAATTCCTAGCTCCTGGCTTTGGCCTGGCCCAGCCCTGGTCTCCGTGGCTGTTTGGGGAGTGAACCAGCAGATGGAAGATCTCTATCTCCCTCTCTGTAACTCTGTTTTTCGAATAAACAAAAACAATTTTTTTAAAGAAGGGATAAAGCATATATATGAGAAAACTATACCACACATTACATTTAAAAGAGAAAGTCTAAGGCTTTCCCCCTAAAATTGAGTATAATGCACTTTTACCACAGTAATAAAGTACAAAACAGAAGTAAATGGCCAAAAGACCATAAAGGAAGGAAAACTGTCTCCATTCACAGAGGAATTAATTATATTAAAATCTAAGGAACAAAAATCTACTAGAACCAATAAATAAATATGGTAAGGTCAGAGAACAAATTCAATATCAGAAACCAGCTACATTTACACACACACACACACACAGAGAGAGAGAAGAAAATAAATGTAAAAGGAAGTAAAAAGAAGAAAAAATTCAATTTGCAATACCACAATAAAACATTTGAGAACATGACAAAATGGGCATATAACTTCTACACAAAAAAGCAGTAAAACATAGTTAAAACAGATTAAAGAAAACCTTCATAGAGAGATTTAAGATACAATGGATTTGAAAACTCAATGTTGTAAAATATCACTTCTCTCCAAACTGATAGACTGGATGTAATCCTAACTGTAATCTTTACTTTTCTTAAAAATAAAAATTTGAAAGCTAATTCTAAAATTTATAAAATACACAGATCATGAAATAAACAAAACAAACCTCAAAAAAATAAAAATGAGGTAGATGTTTGGCCTAGTGGTTAAGGTGTCTGTGCCCTATAGTGGAGTCCCTGGGTTCAATTCCTGGCTCACTCTGGCTTGCAATTTACAGCTTTCAGCCAATAGGAACCCAGGGTGGCAGCAGGTGATGGTTCAAGTAATTGGATCTCCACTACCCATGTGGGACATTTGGATCAAGTTCTCTGGCTTCTGGCTCCAGCCTTGGCCATTGTGGGCACTTGGGAAGTGAACCAGTGGGTACAATCTCTCTTATCTGTTTCTTTCTCACCCTGCCTCTCAAAAACAAACAAACAAAAAGAACATATGCAAAACACTGCATATACAAAATATCTGGAAGGCTACACAAAAAAAAATTAATACTGGTCCTTATTTGAACAGGGAACTTAAGGGATGAGAGAGGAAAGGGTATTTTAAGACACAAACTTTTGTACCTTTTGAATGTCATAACCAATGCATGTTTTATTAATTTTTTTCAAGCCAATTTAAAAAAAGCAGTGGCTAAGGTTGTTCTTTATATTCTCTGTCCTTAGTGAATATGCCCTGTCATCTCTCTCTGGCTGATGTCATGAAAGTAAAAATTCTTTCCTTATACCATAAGGCATGTCCACTACTGTAAGTGCCTTTCTTTTCTTTTTCTTTTTTTTTAAAAGATTTATTTATTTTATTTGAAAGGCAGAATTACACACAGAGAGAGATATCTTCCATTTACTGGTTCATTCCCCAAGTGGTTGCAATGGCTGGAGCTGGGCCAGACCAAAGCCAGGAACCACGAGCTTCTTCCAGGTCTCCCATGTGCGTGCAGGGCACTAAGCACTTGGACCATCTTCTGCTGCTTTCTCAGGCCATTGCAGAGAGCTGGATTGGAAGTGGAGCAGCTGGGAATCAAACTGTCGCCCATATGGGATGCTGGCATTGCAGGCAGTGGCTTAACCTGCTAAGCCACAGCACTAGCCCCAGTGCCTTTCTTTTTATTGATTATATACATCTCCTAAATAAAAAGAATATTGAGAACAGATCAACCTATATTCTCCAGGTTTTAGTGAAACTAATCTGTATCTCAGAGGAATCCCAGACTGGCATAAGAAAGCTGGACCCCGCCCTGCACCCTTCCTGGGGCCCCACACGTAATATAGGAAAAAATCTACTGAGATCTCTGACTCAGTCTCATGCACAAATCCTTCAGAAGCATTTAAGCTTCAAATACAGACCAATAGCTCATCATGATATACGCTTTTCATCGATGTAATAAATAAATTACTCTTTCTGCCATTCTACCCCATTCCTCCCAACTCCAAAAGCCATTTCCATGTACCTGCTGAAAACAAATTTCTCCTTACTTCCTCTTCTTCTGGTACTAGAATATCTCAGGATTATCAGTTTAATCAAGGGCCCCCTATAAAATACTCAGTTAAGTTCTCCCTGCATCCAATCTCTTCTCCTGTAGGATGGACCCACAGACAAACAAGAGATTCCTGGGACTAACAAAATTCCAGAATTTTATACACCTTTGATCAAAAGGGTGCCAAACAAGGTCGGTACTGTGGCACAGTGGGTAAAGCTGCTGCCTGTGATGCTGTCATCCCATATGGGCACCAGCTCGGATCCTGGCTGCCCCACTTCTGACCCAGCTCCCCACTAATACACCTGGGAATCAGCGGGGGATCGCCCAAGTGCTTGGGCTCCTGCACCCGTGTGGGAGACCTGGAAGAAGCTCCTGGTTCCTTGCTCTGGATCAGACCAGCTCTGGCTGTTGTGGCCATTTGGGGAGTGAATCAGTTTACGTAAGATCTCTCCCTCTGTCTCTCTCTAACTCTGCCTTTCAAATAAATAAATAAATCTTTAAAAAATATAAGTAAAAGGGTACCAAAGAAAAAATGAAAAGGCCATAAATTTATAACAGATTAACATCCTGAGTACCCACAGCATTATCTGCCCTATTAATGAACTGGCTGGATACAAGAGTGAATATCTGAAGTTGTAAAATCTAGAATGGAAAGGGTTTCCTGTACATAGCAAACATAATAAACAAACAACATAACTGAAAGTAACTGGCTTATAACTGTAAATATGGAGCTGTCACCGGGCCAGTATGGCAATGTGCAACTAATAAGAATACTCAAGCAAGTCAGCTAAAGTGGAATGACAAAAACATATTCAAGTTGCCTGGGGGTGAGTGTTTGTTGCAACAGTTAAGATGCCACTTGGGACACCCGCTTGCCATATCAGGGTGCTGGGGTTCAAGTCCTGCCTCTGCTTCTGATCTAATTTCCTGCTAATGTGTCCCCTGGGAGGCAGCAACTGATGGCTCAAGGTCTTGGGTCCATTTCATCCACATTGGAGCCCCAGATTGAGTTCCAGGCTCCCAGTTTCAGCTTGGCCAAATCCTGGCTATTGTAAACATTTGGAGAGCAAACCAGCAGATGATGGTCTCTGTCTGTCTCTTTCTCTCTGACTTTCAAATAAAACAAATTCACAAATAATATATAGATATATAAGCTGAAGAATAATTTAAAAAAAGAAAATCCCCTGTTCTTTGAATAACGTAACAGACATTTGCTTAACAAATATTTGCAGAGCATCTAATACAAGGGGACTTCAAGAAGTTAATGGAAAATGGAATTAAAACATAAGTTTGATTTGGTGCAAAAAATCTTTTGAAATTTGACGGCCGGTGCCACGGCTCAATAGGCTAATCCTCCGCCTAGCGGTGCCGGCACACCGGGTTCTAGTCCCAGTCAGGGCGCCAGATTCTGTCCCGGTTGCCCCTCTTCCAGGCCAGCTCTCTGCTATGGCCCAGGAGTGCAGTGCTTGGGCCCTGCTCCCCATGGGAGACCAGGATAAGTACCTGGCTCCTGCCATCGGATCAGCGCGGTGCACTGGCCGCGGTGGCCATTGGAGGGTGAACCAATGGCAAAGGAAGACCTTTCTCTCTGTCTCTCTGTCTCTCACTATCCACTCTGCCTGTCAAAAATAAAAAATAAAAATAAAAAAAAAATCTTTTGAAATTTGTGCAATTTCTGCATAACGTGAATTTTCCATGAACTTTTGATTCCTTGTATATATGACTTCAGAACTTTTTTGCACCAAAATAAACTTATCTTTTAAATCTATTTTTCCTCACTGTATGTAACCAAACACTTGTGATTGGGAAACAGTAGTCCACAGCCCAGTCTAACAAAAGGATTCAAAGTCTGATCTGTGATTTATGAGTCACCAACAGCTCTTTCCTTTTTTTGTCCTTTGTAGCTTCCAGGACTCTTGAATTCTTTTTTTTTTTTTTTCCCCTAGAAACCTTTTATTTAAGGTATAACAAACTTCATGCATTTCATAAATACAAATTTAGGAACACAGTGATTCTTCCCATCCTATCCTCCCTTCTACACATACTCTCACCCTCTCCTATTCCCATTCTTATTTTTTACTAAGATCTATTTTCAATTAACTTTATACACATAATATTAACCCTACGCTAAGTACAGAGTTCAACAAATAGTGTGTGTATATATGTATATATAAAAACCCTGTTCCTCAACAGTTGAGTAAAGGGATGTTCAAAGTCATCGCACCTCAAAGTGTCAATTTCACTTCTATAGATTATCTTTTAGGTATTGTGTTAGTTACAGTCCTGATATGAATTGTATTTAATACTCTCTGCATATACTTTGGGGTACAAAAGATAGTATTATAACTTTACTTGGTTTTCTGCTTAGGAATGACGGTGGTAGTAGGTAGCAGAATTCTGAGCTGCAGTGACTAGCAGAAAAACCAC
Source organism: Lepus europaeus (assembly GCF_033115175.1). Lineage (NCBI taxonomy): Eukaryota > Metazoa > Chordata > Mammalia > Lagomorpha > Leporidae > Lepus > Lepus europaeus. Next base: position 96,725,631 of record NC_084838.1, read on the forward strand.
AGAAAAAGCTGCTAATGTACTTTGCCAAGAATGATACAAATTGGAACAATATTACCTAGTTCACTGTCATCATTGCTTATAATAATAATTTAACAACAAAGGACATTTCAGAATTTAAATGTGTATAGTTGCAAGAAACACTGTATTTTCCTTCATTTTACTAAGAGTGAAAAACTCTTATAAGCCAATATTTGAGAATAAAAGAAAGGAAAAGGTAAAGAACATGGACTTCAGAGTCACAGGCCTGGTTTCAGATTTTACGACTGCAGGTAAGTCACATAACCTCAGTTTCCTCAAAGATACTGTCTCCGAGGTTACAGAGGATTAAATATGATTACATACAAAATGATTAGCATTAAGTCTGGGGGCTGGGGTGGTGGCACAGCAGGTTAAGCTGCCACCTGCAATGCTGGCATATAATGCACAAAGGAAAAGCAGCAGAGGACAGCCCAAGAGCTTGAACCTCTGCACCCATTTGGGAGACCCAGATGACGCTCCTGGCTCCTGGCTTAGGCGTGGTCCAGACCTAGCCGTTGCAGCCATTTGGGGAGTGAACCAACAGATGGAAGATCTCTCTCTCTGACCCTAACTCTAACTTTCAAATAAATAAAATAAATCTTAAAAAAAAAAAAAAGTTAAATCTGGTGCTCAACAAACATAAGCAACTTTCACTGGTTAAAATGAATTTTGAACTTGCACTTTTGGCTATGATGGGGTAACTGGTTCTGAATTAGCCTCTCCACTATAAATAAACCTAAAAGCAGAAGAAATACACAAGGGCACTGAGCAACAAGTAGTACAAGAGGGCAGTAACTAGAGATGGGAAATTTACAAGGTGAGCCCTAGGAGCGCTCTGACTCTCAGTGAGGGGGTAACTTTCTACCTGGATCTCCAGCAAAGCAAGCTAGTCTGAGTACACAGGAAGGTCCCACTGAGCTGAGAGTGAATCAATATTTAGGCCAGATAAAACAGCGACAATCTGTGAGTCAGGACACCAGAGAAGTGGAACAAGTGCACAACAGAAGCAGGACCTCAATCCAGGTCTCCAGTGTGCGCATGTGTGTTTGTTTAGGATAGTCTTACAGAATGGGGGCACAGTCATACTTGGACAGGCACCCAAGTACTTGAGCCATCACCTGCTGCTTCCAAGGGTGCACATTAGCAGGAAACTGGAGTTGGAAGGGAAGCCAGGATTTGAACTCGGTATCCTGATATGGGATATGGGTATTCCAAGCGGTATCTTAACCACTACACCAAATGCATACTCCAGACCTTAATCTCTAACCACCATCCCAATGAAAGGAAAATTTTTGGAGAAATGGATGATTCTACATATGGGTCAGAGTTAGTACAAAGTAAGCTGTGAACTTCTTGTCTCAGAAAGGAAAAAAGCACACAGAACTAACAAAGGCGTGTTGGGAAGGACAGCCAAGCTTGTGTGACGGGGCTCCAATTGCCCAAACTTGGGGCAATACCAAGTAAAGCAAGGAAGAGATTTTTGTTAAGTGTTAAGATCACAGTCGATAGGAGAGGAAGCATTAACACAGTGCACACAGTGAACTTCTGGAATGCTGACGACAGTCTATTTCTTGACCTGGAAAATAATTATGTTCTTTTCATAACGATTTATATATCTGTGATGTGAACTTTTAAATATACACTGTATTTTATAATGTTAAAATAAAATGTCAAGGTTTCAGAATAAAGAAGTCATGCAAAAACAAAAATCCATTTAGAAAGAAAATTGAAATATCTTACCTGCAAGAGTACGTAGGCTCTCCTACTTTAAAAACACGACCACAAAGATGAGAAGGTTTATTTGCTTGTTCTAGTTTTGGAAATCCAAATGTAGGATCTTCACCACAAAGATACCATTCCATCGGTCCCAACAAGACATGCTGTGCCAGCATGTCTTCTTTCTGTGGAAAAGGGTTGGGACCTCTGCAGTAGATTTGGGGTACATAGTGGGCTGGTACACTTCTCTAGTGAGGTCGGTGGCTTGCAGCCATTTCTTTAAAAAAAGAAAACAGAAAAGATAATTTTAAACAATGTTAATGAACTGCTAATTTGAACAAATCTACCCTATTTGATTTTACTTATAAAATAATGACAAAAGAATACCTTACTTATTATACTTACCCTATGTCTCAGAAATTCAATCCATTAAAATGCCAAGTATATTAAACTTGTATTATAAAGTTACCAGCAAAGTTAAAAATGAAACAAGGCCCCTTCTCCAAATGACCTTTGAAGCCGGCTTCTATAGGTAATACAGGAATGACCACAGAGCTCATCTGAAATCCCCGCAGAGATCACCACAGAAGATGGATGACTTCCTGTCTAACATTTTGCTCAAATGTAACTCCGACTGCGATACAGATCCTCATGCCAGTTTGTCCGTGCAGTGAATGTAAATAGCCAATACACTAGTTTTATTTCTCTCTAGGTTTACATGTCTCTTATGAATGTGAACCCATAAAAAACTTTGTTTATCAATTATGCCCTCTTTATGACCGACCTCTCTCCATAAGCCCTTTCCCCTTTGCTCTTCCCACTAATAACAATGAAAAACTACTCTTTGTCTCCCAAACCTCTCCGTTACAATTATGCTTAAGAGACCTCATGGGCATCAATTCAATGAGGGCATTCCAAAAAATTCAGAGGGCCGGTGCTATGGTTAAACTTTCATATTGGAATGTCAGTTTCAGTCCTGGCTACCCCACTTCCAATTCAGCTCCCTGCTAACGTGCCTGAGAAGGCACCGGGAGATGACCCAAATATTTACGCCCCTCCACTTGTGTGGGAGACCCGTCTTGACATCTTGAGTTTCTGGCTCCTGCCTTCAGCATGGTCCAGCCTTGGTGGATGGAAGATAGATCTCTCCCCCCTCCATTTCTGCCATTCTGCCTTTTAAATACATAAAATAAAGAAATAAAAATAAATTAATTAAAAAATTAGGGGTCGGTGTTGTGGCGTAGTGGGTAAAGCTGTTGTCTACAGTGCTGGCAATCCATATGGGTGCTGGTTCAAGAGCCAGCTGCTCCACTTCCGATCCAGCTCTCTGCTATGGCCTGAGAAAGCAGTAGAAGATGGTCCAGATGCTTGGGCCCCTACACCTGTGTGGGAGTCCCAGAAGAAGCTCCTGACTCCTGGCTTTGGATTGGTGCAGCTCCAGCCATTGTGGCCATTTGGGGAGTGAACCAGCAGATGGAAGACCTCTTTTTCTACCTCTGCCTCTTTGTAACTCTGCCTTTCAAATAAATAAATAAATCTTTAAATAAATAAATAATCTTTAAAAGAAAAAAACAATTCAGGGAGGGAACCGGAGCTTAGCCTAGCGATGCCCCATGTTGGACTGCTTCCTGGATTTGCAGCTTCCTTCTAATGTAGACCCTGAGAGGCACAGTGATGGCTTAAGGAAATGGAGAGCTGGATTGTGTTCCAGGCTTCTGGCTTCAACCCTGGCCTGCCTCTGGCACTACAGACATTTAGGGAGTAAACCAATAAATGACTGCTCTGTCTCTCAAAAAAAAAAAAGAAAAGAAAAAAGAAAAAGAAAATCATGGAAGAACAGAATCAGAAGAAAAATTTTTTGGTGCAACAATTTTGAAATCCATGCATAGTTTTTTGTTTTGTTTTGTTTTGTTTTGTTTTTAATTTATTCATTTGAAAGTCAGAGTTAAGAGAGAGGAGAAGCAGAGAGCGATCGAGAAGTCTTCCATCCTCTGGTTCACTCCCCAGTCGGTCACAACGGCCAGAGTTACGCCTATCCGAAGCCAGGAGCCAGGAGCTTCTTCCAGGTCTCCCACATGGGTGGAGGGGCCCAAGGGCTTGGGCCATCTTCTACTGCTTTCCCAGGCCACAGCAGAGAGCTAGATTGGAGTGGAACAGCTGGACTCGAACCGGCACCCATATGGGATGCCAGTGCAGCAGGCGGCAGCTTTATCCGCTAGGCCACAGAGCAGGCCCCCGTATAGTTTCTTTCTTTTTTAACTTTTATTTAATTAATATAAATTTCAAAAGTACAACTTTTGCTTTTCAGCCCATAACCTCCCTCCCACCCGCAACCATCCCATCTCCTACTCCCTCTCCTATCCCATTCTTCATAAAGATTCATTTTCAATTATCTTTATATACAGAAGATCAACTTGGTATATACTCATCAAAGATTTCAACAGTTTGCACCCACATAGATACACAAAGTATAAAGTACTGTTTGAGTAGTAGTTTTACTGTTAATTGGCATAGTTTCATACTACGTAATTTCAAAGACTTTTCATATATCCAAACTTGAACTTGTAATCTCTGTTCCCCTTCAAAATCCGTTGTTCTCTCCATTTGTCTATTTTATCAAAAAGGTATCCAAACCAGAAGACTTAAAAATCTTTCTTCTTCCTCACTTCAACATCCAACCAATCATGTCTTGTCTAGTAGGCTTCCTGAATGTCTCTCGTCCAGCTATCTCTTTCTCGGAGTCACTACATTCCACTATCCAGTCTAAACTAATTGGCCTTCTCCTCTGCAATATATTTCCCAACTTCACTACCAGAGTGATTTTTGCAAAATGCTCTTAAGACCATGTCCTTCAGGTCCCCATGACATAGTTACCATCTAGTCAAGTTCCCTGACAAGGTTTACAAGCTGCTTGTCTTCATCAGACTCCCCGAGATGCTCCTTCTGACCTGAATGACTACTCGCTTTTTCTCTGCTTTACAAAGCCATTTGCTATTCACTCTTCAGGTCTCAGTTTATGCCTTACTTTCTGGGGGATTCCTTCTTAACCTACTCCTCATCCCCACCCCCCGTGGCTAAAATAGAACCTGGTCTCAGTGAGTATTTAATACAATCTCTTCTATGCACAACTACTTATTTGTTTATACTACTGTCACATAACATTTACAGTCTACATGATGTTCTATATGGCTCTGAGCATGCAGCAAGGCTCAGAGACTAGTTTCTAAAAATGAAACTAAATAAACCCTAGAGAAGGCAGCCTTCAAACCACTTCCTTTCCTTTCCTATTTCTGTCTTTCCACTTATTTTGTCATTTATCCCTGCCTCCTCTGCCAACTCTGCCCATATGTTTATTTGTTCTCCACACTGCTTTGTATAGTTAGACATCATTCTGGTTCTAAGCTGAGTAAAAATTTTAAATCAGAAAACATGAAATAGGGGCCAGCATTGTGGTGCAGTGGGTTAAGCATCCCATATGAGTACCAGTTTGAGTCCCAGCTGCTCCGTTTCCAATCCAGCTCCCTGTCAATCTGCCTGGGAAAGCAGCAGATGACGGTTCAAGGACTTGGGCCACTGTCACCCCGTGGGAAACCCAGATGAAGCACGTAGCTCCTGACTTCGGCCTGACCCATCCCAGGCTGTTGTGGTCATTTGGGAAGTGAATCAGCAGATGGAAGATCTCGTTGTCTCTCTCTCCCTCAGTAACTCTACCTTTCAAATAAACAAATAAATCTTTAAATTAAAAACATTTTTTTAAACAAAGTATGAGTAAAATGACTTACTTCTACTAAAATGCAGCTAACTGAAATGCTGACATAACTCCTAGATCCAATATTTATTCATGGATTACAACCTACATCTACAACCTTGTAAGGGAGTATGTTCAAGTGATGTCTAACATCCTAAGAAGTCAATTTAAGGGCCTAGGTTTTGTAAAAAAGATTTATTTTATTTGTTTGAAAGGCAGTGTGATAGAGAGAGATCTTCCATCTGCTGGTTCACTCTGCAAATGGCTGCAATGGCTAGGGCTGGGCCATGCTGTAGCCAGGAGCCCGGAACTCCATCTAGGCCTCACATGGGTGTCAGGGTAAGGGCTTCACTTTAACTTTTACATGTACAATCTTCAGCTTACGGTCTTCCTTCTAAAAACAAGATAGATTTTAAATATTCATGAAGTGGTCTGTATTAACTTTCTAGTCAATTTCATGTTTTCAGAGAATTTTTACTAAAAATGTAAAAAGTTTGTTCATAAGTTAAAGTGCTGAATGGAAGTTTATAATTGAAATAGTCAAAGTTTTTCTTTTTTTTAAGATTTATTTTATTTATTTGAAATTCAGAAGTTACAGAGAGAGGTAAGAGACAGAGAGAGAGGACTTCTATCCACTGGTTCACTCTCCAAATGCTTGTAACAACTGGGGCTAGGCCAGCTGAAGGCAGGAGCCAGGAACTTCTTCCAGGTCTCCTATGTGAGTGCAGTGGCCCAAGAACTTGGGCCATCCTCTGTTGCTTTCCCAGGTGTTTTATCAGGGAGCTGCATAGGAAGTGGGGCAGCTGTGACTCAACCTGGCACCCATATGGGATGCCTGCAGTGCTGGCCAGGGCTTTAACCTGCTGAGCCACAGCGCCATTCCCAATGGAAGATTCTTTCTTCCATTTCTCCCTCCCTCCCTCCCTCCCTCCCTCCCTCCCTCCTTCCCTCCTTCCTTCCTTCTCTCTCTCTCTCTTTGAAGAAGCTTGGAAGAGTTTTTCTAAGGTGAAACTATATTTTCCAAATATTACTGACTTTGTTGTGTTTGCTTTATGCAAACAGGAAAAAGATCAAATGACTCCTAAAACAGTAAGGGGCAGGCATTTGGTCTAGCAGTTAAGATACTGGTTGAAATGCCCACATCTCAAACTGGAGTGCTTGGGTGAGATGTCCGACTCCACTTCCTGCTAACGAGGACCCAGGGAGACAGCAGTGATGGCTCCAGAAGAAACTGAGTTCCTGCCATCCATGTGGGAGACACAGATTGAGTTCCCAGCTCCTGACTTTGGCCCAGGTCAGCCTTGGTTATTGCTGGCATTTGAGGAGTGAGTCAGCAGGTAGGAGAGCTCTCTTTCTTTCCATCTGCCTCTCAAGTAAATAAAAATAAATACATAAATACTCCAGCTTTCTGGGAAGACAATCCTATAGATTTTACGGATTTTCTCCCTTTAGAAAGTACTCTAAATAAAAATTTTACATGCACGCATATTAAAGTTCAGTAAATATAAAAATAAGTTTTTAAAAAGTAGAAGGCAGAGTCATCAACAAGCAAATTAGAATCTTATTCTTTGAGTTAAAAGATACTTTTTAAAAAAAAAAGATTTATTTATTTATTTGAAAGTCAGAGTTACACAGACAGAGAAGGAGAGGCAGAGAGAGAGAGGTCTTCCATCTGCTGGTTCACCCCCCAATTGACCACAGTGGCCAGAGCTGTGCCGATCTGAAGCCAGGAGCTTCTTCAGGGTCTCCCACGTGGCTGCAGGGGCCCAAGGACTTGGGCCATCTTCTACTGCTTTCCCAGGCCATAGCAGAGAGCTGGATTGGAAGTAGGGGCAGCTGGGACTCGAATCAGCACCCATATGGGATGCCGGCACTGAAGGCCACAGCTTTACCCACTACGCCACAGCGCCATCCAAGGATAAATATTCAATTTTTCTCCCACTGTGGCAAACCAAATTAAGAATGAAAAATTAAGCAGTATGCCCAAAAGAATTCATCTCCACAATCCTAGAAAGTTTAAGTGCTTCAGTTTTCATTTATAACACATAGAAAGGTTTTATTTTAAAATTAATTTTTGTTTTTATTATACTTTTGGTTTTCATGTCTCCTAAAACTTGGCTTTTGCAAATTTTAATCCAGGGAGAATCTAAAAGAAATAATGTAGTCTTGAGGCTCCAGCAACAGAAAGGTCAAATCTGTCCATAGATTTCTTCATACAAAACTCATCAGCTAATATCAGTTTCTGGTTAAGAATAAAATACATTATTTGTAAAAGAACTACTTCAAGGCCGGCGCCGTGGCTCAACAGGCTAATCCTCCGCCTTGCGGCGCGGCACACCGGGTTCTAGTCCCGGTCGGGGCACCGATCCTGTCCCGGTTGCCCCTCTTCCAGGCCAGCTCTCTGCTGTGGCCAGGGAGTGCAGTGGAGGATGGCCCAAGTGTTTGGGCCCTGCACCCCATGGGAGACCAGGAGAAGCACCTGGCTCCTGCCATCGGAACAGCGCGGTGCGCCGGCCGCAGCGCGCTACCGCGGCGGCCATTGGAGGGTGAACCAACGGCAAAAGGAAGACCTTTCTCTCTGTCTCTCTCTCACTGTCCACTCTGCCTGTCAAAAAAAAAAAAAAAAAAAAAAGAACTACTTCATTCTAAATACCACTTTGTTGTATATTACTATAAATTATTAGCAAGACAAAAATCTGGTTCAAGAAGGGCTGATATATGTTCCCCATCTTTAAGAAGTTTACTACTATTTTGTGAAAAAGTCCAAACCACCTAACAGATTTGGGCTCTGTTTTAGGCACTTTAATCTGATTGGATTTACACACTCAATATAGAAGGAAGAAAAATTTATGACTGCTTTGAAAAATAATGGCTTGCACATTTCTCAAAAGAATAAAATCTGTAGCTTTTCAAATGAGTTCTTGCTAACATATGCTAATTGCAACTATCTCTTCAACAAAAACCACAAGATTTCTACTTTGGTTCTTTTTTAATTTGTCCTCATTTCAGACATTTGTAGCTGTCACATCAATGTGTACAAGACAGCAATAAAGATTCACAATCTTATAAGTCCCCCAAAAGGGAAGTAAAGAAACTGTCAACTCATTCTATTAAAGTAAACATGTTATGACAATGTTTCCAGGAGCTTTCCTAACGCTGAATTTAAGCCTTGAGATGGAGAGCACTTACAAAATATACAAAAATGAAAGAATCCCTAGGGGTTAATCTTTTATTACAGTATCTAATTATCATTATATAGAGAATTAAAATTGAATCTTTTAACCATATTTGGTTTTGCTTTCAAACAAGGCTAAGCAACAGGTAAGTTATTCATTTTATAAAATAGTTTTCTGGGACTATCTTAAGAAAAAGTTTTAAACAAAGTAAGAGGTTTGCAAACGAAGGAGAGCACTACAAATACAAATAATATTGAAACTGAATAATAAAAGACAAAAAAAACTAATCAAAAAATTGGCAAAGAAGATATGCAAATGGCCAGTTAGCTCATGAGAAGATGTTCAGTATAATGAGTCTTGAGAAAAATGCAAATCAAAACCCCAGTGAAAAAGCACTTCACATCCAATGTCATAGCTGTAACGGAAAACATGGACGAGCGTTGCTAAGGACATGGAGAAACTAGAACATTGTGGAAATGTAAAATGATGCAGCTGCTCTGGAAAACAGTCTGACAGTTCCATAAAAGAGTCGTTAACATATAACCCAATAATTCCACTCCTTGACATGTATCCAAAAGAAACAAAAATGTCCACATGAAAAATTATACATGAATGTTCACAGCAGCAATATTCATAAAATCCAAAACTATAAACAATCTAAATATTTAGTGACTGATGAATGGATAAATAAAATGTGGTCTATCAGTAAAATGGAATAGCATTTGGCAATAAAAAGGAATGAAGTACTAAAACATGCCACAACATGGATGAACCCGGGTAATATTTTGCTAAGAGAGAGGAGCCAGTCACAAAAGACAAAAATTCGATGACTCTATATGAAATGTCCAGAATAATCAAATTATGGAGACAGAACATAATTAAGTTACTTAAGAGTTTGGGAGTTTGGGATTCGAAAAGCCGGGGGGGTGGGGTGGGGTGGGGTAACTGATAATATGTATAGGATTTCTTTTCTGCAATGACTAAAATATTATAAAATTGAATGAGGTAATGGCTGCACAACTCTGTGAATAAACTAAAAACCACTGCATGTGAATTATAGGTCAATAAAACTTTAAAAAAGTAAAGTAAAAATAACTGTAATAGAGACATAAAACTCTACATAAAACTTCTTCAATGTATTTGCATCTTTTACATAGTTGGGGAAAAACAGTACAGTATATGTGCTTCTTAAATCCTAATCACTGGGGGCCAGCGCTGTGGTATAGTAGGCTGAGCCTCCGCCTGCGGCCGGCATCCATATGGGTGAAGGTTTGTGTCCTGGCTGCTCCACTTCCAATCCAGTGTTCTGCTGTAGCCTGGGAAAGCAGTAGAAAAATGGCCCAAGTCTTTGGGCCCCTGCAGTCGCTTGAGAGACTGGGAGGAAGCTCCTGGCTCCTGATCAGCCCAGCTCTGGCCCTTGCGGCCATCTGGGGAGTGACCCAGCAGATGGAAGACCTCTCTCTCTGTCTGAAACTCTACCTCTCAAATAAATAAATAAAATCTTAAAAAAAAAATTCCTAACCACCCATGGGTATATAATGCAATCAATATGTGATATGAAATGTAATTAAAGTCAAGCAGTATTGGGAAAGTCACATGGTAGAATCAATTCCCAGGAGTAGAGCGTCTGAGGGCTGCAATGACTGCGTTCTCTACTTGTTCACCTTCTCCAAAATTCCCTTTCTTTTTTTTAAATGTCTTTTTTTTTTAGATTTATTTTATTTATTTGAAAGACAGAATTACAGAGAGAGGTAGAGACAGAGAGAGGTCTTCCATCCGCTGGTTCACTCCCCAGATGGCCGCAATGGCCGGACCTGCGCCTATCCGAAGCCAGGAGCCAGGAGCTTCTTCCGGGTCTCCCATGTGGGTGCAGGGGCCCAAAGACTTGGGCCATCTTCTACTGCTGTCCCAGGCCATAGCAGAGAGCTGGATCGGAAGTGGAGCAGCTGGGACTAGAACGGACGCCCATATGGAATGCTGGCATTTCAGGCCAGAGCATTAACCCACAGTGCTACAGCGCTGGCCCCACAAAATTCACTTTCAATCTGGCAACTTTATTAACTTATCTTAATTTCTGATAAAGGATTGTTCTAGAGGCTAAACCGGAACAACAGTTTGAAGTGTTTGGTGTTTTAAGTAAACACATATGGAATTTAAGTACACACCCCTCACATATTAAGGCCATCTTTACGTTACACATACTAGTTCGCATCTTTTTTCAGTTGAGGAAGTGTTATTGGCCTTCAGACTGAACTTTTCAGAAATCTAACTGTTCAGAAGGCATTTAAAAGTGAACAGAGTTAAATAAAATTAGCTCAGACTGTGATGTTCAGCTCAAATGAAGCCAAACCGAGGTTTTGTTGCATCCCTCTTGACCTTTCCCTACTGTATCTTGCTTGAGGATTTCACTGAGCAAGGGCTAGAAGCTTGGCCTCCAGACTGGTTTTATAACTGAGTTCCTCAGGAGAAGCTCTAAACACTTGTGGCTTGCACTTCAATAGGAATAATGGAGTATGTAGCCTCTATCACTGGGCTAACAGACACGAAATTTAGTTGGGGCAGGGGGACCAAACCTACCTTGAGATTTAAGGTAAATAACCATGTATCAATAGAAGAGGCATAGTGACTAGCTGTCATTATTATTTCACTGTTTACTACTTTCATTTTCTCTCATAAATCAAAGGCAGATGGGAGTTGACAATTCTTCAGTTGTGCAATGTTAAGTAAAAGTAAATGAAAACAGACTAAACAAGTCAGTTTAAAAAACCCAAGAAAGACTCCTCATTCCACAATTTATCTCCTTAAACTTTTCACCTCTACTCTTGTCATTTATTTCCATCTGAACTTTAGACCTCAGCAATTCACTCAAAGTAACTTCTTGCCCTGCCAACAGTGTCTACCCCAAACTGTGCCCTATCTTCAGACTGCTGACTTCATGGTTGCCAGGAGTTTTTTAAACTGGAGGCCTTAGAGGTGGGGCCCAAGTTGTTTTGGTCCATTCATAATCATTCGGGACAACCTGTTCTAACGGGTGTTCCTTGTACTTATTGGGGGAAGATGCCTTCTTGCTTATTAAAGTAATCATTTTATAACTCTGCTGCGTATTCTAGTTCATTCATACTACAGTTTTTGTATAATACTGAGCTTACATGGTTTAAGTTTGGGGCACTACTGCTGCTACCAACCACGGCGCGCCCCGTGCTCACATTAGTTTGTATTTGTTGACAAAAGCTGCTCTCCCAAAGTTATATAACGTTTGTTCTCCATCCAACTCCCTCCAGCTCCCAGGAAAATTATTTCATCTCCAACTCGGTAAACTGTCAAGACACGACTTTGCACACACATGCATCAACGCCGGCCACGAACCAAACCGGGGCAACTGAAAAGTGCAAAAGGCACTGGTGGGGGTAGTGCGGGGACGGTGCTGGATGCTTCCTTGGTGCCGGCGCCGCGGCAGAAACAAGGGGTACGGTGAGGGTGGCATGCATGTCGGTGGCGGAAGCACTGCTCTGCTTCTCCCGGGAACAGGAAGCTGGACGAGCACACTACAAACACCCCGAGGCGTCCCCTTCCCTCCCGTCTTTCACGAGCCGACGTGCAACGATCTATGTGTTTGGGGACTTAGAGGAGCGTGAGGGGATGGAGGAATAGTGGAGGAGCTGCGGGCTCGCCTGGGCAGAAGGGACGCGCAAAGGCGGCCAGTGCACTGCACAGCCCTGAGGGCTACCAAAGCAAGATCGGCGCCCTTCCCGGGCTAGTACCCCACAAGACGGGGCCGGCGCAGTTGTCAGCCCTCGTCAGTGCGGGCCGCTCCCGGATTCCCAGGAACCGTTCCTCCCCGCCCCAGGCGCGGCCTGCGCCGGCTGGACATTCCCGCCCGGGTCCGGGCACTCACCCCCGCGATCTCCTCGGCGGAACATTCCAGCAAACTGCGGTCGATGGCCTGCACCTCGGGCTCCAGCTCCGACGCCATCTTCTCTCCTCCTCCTCCTTCTCCTCCTCCCCCCCAGCGCTACCGCCGCCCTGAGGGCCGCAGCCTTGCCTCAGCCCCTTCAGCCGCGACTGCCACCTCTACCTCAAGCGGTCAGACCCGGAGCCGTCCAGGCGGCCGCAGGTGGAGCAGGAGACAGCGAAGGGTGACGAGAACCAGACAGGTGGGACGGCGGCCTCCGGCGCTGCCTTCCGGGCTCAGCGCCCAGGAGTCAAGTCACTGCCTCGTCCCTGACCCTGGAAAGGACACAGAAAATCCCAGGCCTGGCACCCGCGCTGGCCACCGCCGCGTCCCGCACCGGGAAGGGGGCAATAACACCCAGGAGGGAAAGCAGAGCACTCTGGGTACTGTAGTCGCCCCACACGGCCAGGAGGGTGGTGGCGCCAGGGCACTATGGGAGTTGTAGTCCATCTTCCGAAGGGAGCCTGGGTGAGTGGCAGACAAGGGAGCGGGGCTTTTCTGCGCGATTAGAATCATGGGAAGTGACTAGCGAAAAGACGCGCCCTCCAGAGAGAGGCAGAAGGGTAAGATCTTGTGGGAACTGTAGTCTGAGGCACAGAGTCTCGTTTGTTCGTTGGTGGATCTGCAGCTCCGAGAACACTGCGTGGCATGTGGTCGCTTTCAAATACATGTCAAAGTCTGGCCTACGGCGGGCTCTCAAACGTTTATCACAAAAATGAATGAATTAGTTTTGTTCCTGTAGTTATATGGCTCTGTCATCCATCATCCCTTCATCCCTTATGCTAGTACCTCAGGTGAAAATTACCCTGGTGTTTGAACGTTTTCAGACTTGTTTTAAAGTTTTCAAGCATTTCAGTTATGGCCACGTATTAGAATTTATTGCAAATCTAGATAAAGGAGCCTGTCAAGCGAATTCCAAGTTTTGCTCTTAGGAAGGCCAGTTTATAGGGGTAGATAATAATTGTTAGATTTGATGCAAAAGAAAATTATGTTTGGTTAAAGGTAGGCTTGATTGACAGTTGGGTGACTGGGCGTTCAGCCTCTTCAGAGTTTATCAGAAAAGCGCTTACACATTTTATCAGGTATGCTAATTTATTCTCAGAAGTAGGGTGAGCATTACATCCAGGAAAAAAAAAAAAAGTCCCAGACCAAGTTTGGTACATGTTGTGGTTGTTGTTGCTGTTTTTAAAGACTTATTTATTTATTTATTTATTTTTGTTTATTTGAAAGACAGAGTTAGAGAGAGAGCAGAGAAAGAGAGAGGTTTTCCCTCTGTTGGTTCACTCCCCAACTGGCTGCAATGGCCAGGGCTGTGCCGATCCGAAGCCAGGAGCCAGGAGCTTCTTCTAGGTGTCCCATGTGGGTGCAAGGGCCCAAGCATTTGGGGCGTCTTCTACTCCTTTCCCAGAGATGCATTAGCATGGAACTGGGTGAGAAGTGGAGCAGCTGTGACTCGAACCAGCACCCATATGGGATGCTGGCACTGCAGATGGCTTTACCCGCTATGCCACAGCACTGGCCCCTGCTGCACTCTTTAATTTGAGTTAACTTGGAGGAAAGCTGAGATTGTCACATCTAGAAGCTAAGAGTATTTTGTGAGGGAATGTCCTAGCATGGAATTTAAGCCATTAAAGTAGATTGTAAAGGAATTTTCACTTTTAGCATTATTATTTTCTTCCTCCCATTTCTTTTGTGTTGATATTAATGTTCTTTTTCTACATTTTTTAAATAGGGTTTCAAGTTACTAACCTTTCTCTTTTTACAGTATGTTCACCTAAGGCAGTGGTTTGCAAACTTAAGCATGCATTATAACTTGATAAAATATGGTTTTCTAGGGGCCAGCACTGTGGTACAGTGGGCTAAAGCCCCAGCCTGAAGTGCCGACATCCCCTAAGTGCTGGTTCTTAGTCCTGGCTGCTCCTCTTCTTCTCCTCCTCCTCCTCCTCCTCCTCCTCCTCCTCCTCCTCCTTCTCTTCCTCCTTCTTCTTCTTTTTGACAGGCAGAGTGGACAATGAGAGAGACAGAGAGAAAGGTCTTCCTTTTCCGTTGGTTTACCCCCCAAGTGGCTGCTGCGGCCGGCATGCTGCAGCTGGCTCACTGCACTGATCTGAAGCCAGGAGCCAGGTGCTTCTCCTGGTCTCTCACGCAGGTGCACGGCCCAAGGACTTGGGCCATCCTCCACTGCACTCCCAGGCCATTGCTTTACTTCTGATCCAGCTCTCTGTCATGGCCTGGGAAAGCAGAATATGGCCCAAGTCCTTGGGCCCCTGCATCTACGTGGGAGACCCGGAAGAAACTCCTGGCTCTGGACTTCGGATCTGCTCAGCTCCAGCTGTTGTAGCCATTTGGGGAGTGAACCAGGGGATAGAAGACCTCTCTCTCTGTCTCTAGCTCTCTCTGTAACTCTGTCTTTCAAAGAAATAAAAAATAAATCTTTTAAAAAATATGGTTTTCTGGATCCCAAGTAGTAGACAAAGATGGAATTCCTGGCTCTTGACTTTAACCTGGCCCAGACATAGTTGTGGCTATTTGGGGATTGAACCACTGGATGGAAGATACCTGTCTTCTTTCTCTCCCTCTCTGTCACTCTGCCTTTCAAATAAATAATTCCAAAATATCATGCTTACTGTAAAAAAGGCATAGCTCATGGAACCAAGTGTATAAAGCTACAGTAGTTGAATATCAATCTTTAAAGATTGGCAGTATTAAGTACTGGACACAGCTGTGTCTCCCTGCGAGGCTAACACATACCCAAGATCTGTCTGCTTTATAGTTGATTATTTTATCCCTTGATATCTTACAGGATTTGAACCTGCAGCTGGGTAGCATGAAGACTTTTCTTCAGGTGCTTGCATTTGGATTTGGAGGTTAAGAGGCTCTCAGGATTCTCACTGCTCATGGTGTGCTCTTTACTTTCCCCACTGAAAAAAAGTATTGAGGATGGAGGATCAAGAAGTTCTGGATCACGCACCAGAAAGAGAAGCTTCTGTTCCTTCAGCCAGACATTCTGCTGCAGCCAGTTTGCCCTCTGCTAGTCCCTCACAGACACAAAGCTCAGCTTCCCTCTGCTCCAGTCTCTCTTCTCTGGCTTTGAAGGCTCATTTTGGCTCCTGTAACGGGATCTTCCTTCGGTTCTGCTCACTCACTACAGGGCTGGAATCCTGCAACTTTCCTGGCTCTCCTCATCCTCGCCTCTTAAGATTTATTCTTTACTCTTCCACAGCCAAGTCTGCTATCTAAGGATTCTGCTGAATTTCTTCAAAAGGAGGTCAGTGATAATCCCTCAAATTTAATATCCTTGTAATAAACATCATTTGCCAGGTTTTGCCTTCTCGGATCTTCCCAGCTAGTTCTTTCTGGTGGAAAGCTATAAACTAAGGCGTCAGTGCATGCAATTCATACATCAAACAGCCCAGTGACTACTTACCTGACTTCTCATTGTAGGACACAGGGTTCATTTGTTCAGGAGACATGTAATAAGGTGTACCAGCCAAGGTTTTTGAAAAAGTGAATCATAGTTTAATATTCTAGCAACTCGGAAGTCTCCAAGATGTTTTGCCTGCCATCAGGAAAGCACTGTTTGGTTTCATAACCCTGTGCAACAGTGTGACCACCATCACTCACTCCACCTATGACATTCTTTCAGGGTAGACCAGATGACTCAGAGTCAACTGAACTGGCATACTAAGAACAAATTCTTCATCTCAGTTGTGTCTTTCCTTGGTTCCCTTTGTAATTACTCTAGGCAGGCCTCCTCCTTCACAATATTCCATTAAATGTAGAGTGTCATGTTGGGTTGGCCAATAATTTAATTGTAATAATGGGTGACATTCAGATGTTTCAGTTCCCAAAACAAATTCACTTCAGGGACAGGCATATGCTTTTCAGCTTCTGTCATGGGGCCACAGTCAAGTGTTTTACAAACTAATATCTAGGGCAGATGACTGAATCTGTTGGGTGCCCACAATCCCTGTCCTTTCTGTTCCCATTGGCGGCCAGAGTGCTCCTCCCTGGGCTCATTTGATTGTTCTCTGTGCATAGCACACGGTCTGTTTGATATAGATTTCTTTAGTGTTTGATGACATTTGCTTGATATACTACGACATACAGTCAAGTAATTCTTCAAAGCTATTATTTCTTCAAATATTACCTTTCAATCTGTTCCCTCCTTCCACAGCTGCTGTGTTTGTGCTTTCCAGTCTTCATGACTATTAGTTTGTCATTTTTCTATGCTTTTAACTGAACTTCATTCTAGTTATAGCTTCTAATCTATATGTTCTCTCTTCAGGTGTGTCTAATCTGATATTGAATTATATATTGAGTTTTTGCTTTGAATAACTTCAATCCTCATTTCTGGAAATTATATTTATTTTCTTTTCAAAGATTTGGATTCTTTTATAATGTCTTATTATTTATGGTTCTAAATTTTTCCTTTATAGCTTTAAAACTTTTAAAATATGCCTACTCAGTACTGTTCATCAACTTGCGGCATTTATAAAGATCTTGAGATTTTATAATCTTATTTTTTGTGTCTTTTGCCCCTCACTTAAAGAATTGTTTCCTTTGTGCTTTGTAATTGTGAAATTGGAGATCATCTTTGCTGAGCACCAGCTGTGTGAATATTGTGTGTGCATATCATGTACCTTCTTAAGTGTTTTCCAGTGCTTCTGGAAGGTCAGGCATTTTTATTTATTTATTTATTTATTTGATAAATGTGAATTTACAAAGTACAACCTTTGCATTATTGTGGCTTTCCCCCCCAAACCTCCCTCCCTCCCACAGCCTTCCCATCTCCCGCCCCCTCTCCCATCCTGCTCTTCATCAAGTTTCATTTTCAATTATCTTTATACACAGAAGATCAACATATACAAGTTTCAACAGACTGCGCCCACACAACTGCACAAGATATAGAGCACTGTTCGACTAGTAGTGTTATCGTTAACTCTCATAGTAAAACACATTAAAGACAGAGATCCTACGTGGGGAGCATGTGCCCAGTGACTCCCGTTGTTGATTTAATAATTGACACTCTTATTTATGACGTCAATAATCACCCGAGGCTCTTGCCATGAGCTGTCAAGGCTATGGAGGCCCCTTGAGTTCACCAACTCTGAACTTGTTTAGTCAAGGCCATATCATAGTGGAGGTTCCTTCCTCCCTTCAGAGAAAGGTGCCTCCTTCTTTGATGGCCCGTTCTTTCTGCTGGGGTCTTGTTCCCCGAGACCTTTCATTCAGGTTGTTTTTGCCACAGTGTCTTGGCTTTTCATGCCTGTGAGACTCTCATGGGCCTTTTAGAAGGTCAGGCATTTTAAAAACATCCTATAAACTAAGAACCAGGCACCCAAAGAGTATCATATACACAGAACCAAGTTTTACATCAGTTTCTTGGCTTGGTGATTCCCTAGTAGCATCAATTCAATTCAATGTCATTACCCCTATCAATTCTTAAAAGAAAGTTTCATTTTCTTACTCAGGGTAAACATAAGAACCTTCCTTGTCATTTTCCTTTGCCAGTCAGTGGATTTTTTCCCATTCTACCCTTTCTATACCATTCTACCTGGTATAATGGTACCTTTATGGCTTTATGTGAGGTTATAGGTTTCAATCTCAGTGTTTCTTTGACCCAAGATCATATCTTCTATCCCTATGTGGGTGTTGAACCCTCAACTTCCAATTAAACATGGCAGATTTAATACTTCATGATAGTAAAGGGGAAAAAAAGTCAGAGAAGAAGTATTTACAGCGCTGAAATTTTGTACGGTGGAAAGTAGATGGATGAGAAGTGATTTAGCAATCAGAGAATGTGGAAACCTAAGCCAGCAATAGAGAAACTCAGACTCCAGCTAATTCCCAGGTAGAATCATGAAAGACCTAGAATGTAACTCTCAAAGTAAATGAAGATGATGCTAAAAGCAAGATTATTGTTTGAAAATGTAGATAGCAAGAAGTTAGATGTCCTCGTCTTCCACCCTGGCAGAAGATTAGAGGTTTAGCAGCCTTTTGACTGGGAAAAACCAGGCATAGCAAGGACAGGGACCCTCTGTTGCGTACAAGGGAGTTGATTCAAAGTATACATATTGGATAAAGACATCCCAGCCTGTCTTCCCTTGACTGAGAACCTTTGTGGCCAGGCTTATACCCCCCAGGCAGGAGTTTGGGAGTCTTCCAGCTCAGCAAAAGGAGAGGCTGATCAGACCAAAAAAGAGAATCTCTCAGAGGGGTGAGGTCACAACAAAAGGGTGCAGTCAGGTCACCACACCCATGCACAAAGCTTCTGGTTATATTTTAGTGAACTGTTCCTAAATATGAGTAGATGGGCAGTTATGTATAGATAGTTGAGCAACACCTATAAGAGAAAGAGACTAAAACAAAAATGAAAAAGAAATAAACAGAGATGAGTGTGAAACTTGAAAAGAACTTTTAGAAATGTTATTCCTCGGGTGATAAGGGAAGATATCGTATTCATGAAAAAACAAGGGGCTAGGGGAAAAAAGGGGCTAAGAACAAAAAAGTGTGGGCCAGCGCTGTGGCATAGAAGGTAAAGCTGCTGCCTATGATGCCGGCATCCCACCTGGACACCCGTTTGTATCCCAGCTGCTCCGCTTCCCATCTTGCTACCTGCTAATGTGCCTGGAAAGGCAGCAGAAGATGGCCTAAGTCCTTGGGCCCCTGCACCCACCTGGGAGACCTGGAAGAAGCTCTTGGCTCGTGGCTTGGGCCTGGCCTTATGCTGGCTGTTGTGGCCACCTGGGGAGAGAATCAGCAGATGGAAGATATCTCTCTCCCTCCCCATTCTCCCTTCCCTCCCTCTATCCCTCTTTCTCTCTGTAACTCTTTGAAAATAAATAAAATCTTTTTTTAAAAAGGAACAAAAAAGTGAAAATGTGAAAAGGCTGAACAGTAAGAATTCAAGAAAGAAAGAACAAACAAAATAGATGGAGAGAGATTATTATTAAAGATAAATTTTAAAAGGATTTCCAATAACAGAAAAAGATGTGAGTTTCTGCAGCAAGAGACACCATCCACAGCCGGCACAATGGATTTTAGCAGCAAGTCACTGGGCAGTCCTAGGACACCAGGAGCAGAGACAGAATTCTGTAACCTTCCAGACACAGAAAGCTCAAAGGCTCCACAATCCAATGGCACTGGATGACTCACCCTTTAAAATATGCATTTAAGATTAGTTTGTTAGGGCTAGCATTGTGACACAGTGGGTTAAGCTGCTGCCTGTGATGCTGGCATCCCATGTGGGAGACCTGGATGGAATTCCTGGCTCCTGACTTCTGCCTGGCCGAGCTCTGGCTGTTTTAGGCATTTGAGGAGTGAACCAGCAAATGGAAGATCTCTCCTTCTCTCTTTGTCTCTCCTCCCCACCGCCCCGTAACTCTGCTTTTTAAATCAATAAAATAAATCTTACAGAAAGATTGTGTTGGGGCCAGTGCTATGGCGTAGAAGGTTAAGCCTTTGCCTGCAATGCTGGCATCACATATGAATGCTGGTTTAAGTCCCAGATGCTTCACTTTTGATCCAGCTCCCTGATAATGTGCCTGGGAAAGCAGCAGAAGATAGCCCAAGCCCTTGGGCCCCTGCACCCAACTGGGAGACCTGGAAGAAGCTCCTGGCTTCTGGCTTTGGTCTGGCCTAGCCCTGGCTGTTGTGGCCATTTGGGGAGTGAAGCAGAGGATGGAAGATCTCTCTCTGTCTCTCTCCTTCTCTCTGTATCTCTGCTTTCAAATAAATAAGTAAATCTTCAAGAAAATTGTATTATGTTTGCACCAATCATTTCTGGATGTTTGTGTTGGGAATGGGGAGGGTTCATATAATAGAGTTGGATTGCATTTCCTCAATAGCTAAAATATGAGTCCCATGAAGGCAGGGACCCTATGTTTTCATGCATGTATCCATGTCCTTAGAACATTGTCTGAAAAGTATTAGGTATTAATAAATAGTTGTTAGAGGGATTGCAATGGTTTGAATGTGTTGTAGACTTAATCCCCAAATTGATGTTTTCCAAGTTTTTTTTTTTTTTTTTTTGAGTGGCAGAGAGAGACAAAGAGAGACAAAGAGACAGACAGATGGAGCTTTCATTTGCTGGTTTTCTTCCCAAATGCCCTCAATGGCTGGGGCTGGGCCAGCTGAAGCTGGGAAGTGGGAAGTCTATCCAGGTCTCCCAGGTGAGTGTCAGGGACCCAACTACATGAGCCATCACCTATTGCTTCCCAGGGTCTGCATTAGGAGGGAACTGGAATCCAGAGCAGAGCTGGAACTTGAAGCCAGGCACTGTGATATAGAATACAAGTATTCAAAGTGGCATCTCCACTGCTACCCACTCCAGAAAATCATTTTTGTCACCTTGCAATTATGTAATTATTCTACTCTCCCAATTGACTGATAGTCTGCCTGACTGTTGAATTCTAGGTTGTCAAGAATTTTCCTCCTGAATTTTGAAGGCGTTTCCCTATTGTCTTCTGAGTTCCAGTGTCATTATTAAGAAATCTAAGCCATTCTGACTCCTGATCCTTTATTTATGACTTGTTTTTCTATCTCTGGAAGCCTAAAAGATCTTATAATCCCTAGAGTCATGAAGTTTCATGATATGACTGGATGTGGGTTAATTTCCACCCATTGGTGCTGGGCACTATGTGGGCCCTTTTAATCTGAAAACCTGAGTCTTCAATGTTTGGCAAGTTTTAAAGAATTGATATTTTAAAAATTTAGGGAGGAGAGGTATTTGGTGTAGTGGTTAAGAGCTTCCTGGTGATGGGAATCCCAAGAGGCAGCAGGTAATGGCAAAGTACTTGGGTCCCTGACACTCACATGGATGATAAAGACTAAATTGTAGGCTCCTGGGTTTGGTCTGGCCCAGCCCAACTCTTGCAAGCATTTGGGGAATTAACAAGTGGATGAGAATATTCTGGCTCTCTCACTCCTCTTCTTCCTCTCGCCCCTTTCAAATAACATGAAAATAAATAAATAAATAATAATTTAAAAATTTCAAATAATGTTCTCTCTTGTTTATGTTTTTTCTCTCTTCTTGAAATTCCCAAGTTAATCTTCTATTTTTTCCCCCCATGTTTTCTCTATTTCTTGGTCTATTTCTATTTTCTCTATTTCTTAGTCTTTGCTTTTCTTTCTGGGAATTTTATCTTCAACCCTTGCAATGAGTTTTCTTTTTCTTTTCTTTTTTTTTTCTTTTTTTTTCTTTTTTGACAGGCAGAGTGGACAGTGAGAGAGAGAGACAGAGAGAAAGGTCTTCCTTTGCTGTTGGTTCACCCTCCAATGGCTGCCGCGGGTGGTGCGCTGCGGCCTGCGCACTGCACTGATCTGATGGCAGGAGCCAGGTGCTTCTCCTGGTCTCCCATGGGGTGCAGGGCCCAAGCACTTGGGCCATCCTCCACTGCACTCCCTGGCCACAGCAGAGAGCTGGCCTGGAAGAGGGGCAACTGGGACAGAATCCGGTGCCCCGACCAGGACTAGAACCCGGTGTGCCGGCGCCGCAAGGCGGAGGATTAGCCTAGTGAGCCGCGGCTTTTCTTTTTTTTTCTTTTTTTTTTTTTTGACAGGCAGAGTTAGACAGTGAGAGAGAGACAGAGAGAAAAGTCTTCCTTCTGTTGGTTCACCCCCCAAATGGCCGCTAAGGCCAGTGCAATGTGCCGATCCAAAGCCAGGAGCCAGGTGCTTCTTCCGGGTCTCCGATGCGGGTGCAGGGCCCAAGCACTTGGGCCATCCTCCACTGCCTTCCCGGGCCACAGCAGAGAACTGGACTGGAAGAAGAGCAACCGGGACAGAATCCAGTGCCCCATCCGGGACTAGAACCCGGTGTGCCGGTGCCGCAGGTGGAGGATTAGCCTAGTGAGCTGTGGCACTGGCCGCAATTTTTCATTTCTTCTTTTCAGTTTTAATTTCTAAGATCTCAGTTTTTCCCCTCAACTCTCTTGCTCTTATGTTTTTATGGTTTCAGTATCTTGTCTGAGGATTTCAAATACAGGAGCAGTTTCTTGTTTTGTTTTTTGTTGCTGTTGAAATGTACTCCCCTCCTGCAGAGTTTTTGTTTTATCCAGATTACTTATTTCTGTTAGGTTTGGTCTCTTGTTTTTCATATGAGAGGCTGAACTCTGCAACTGTTGGTTCATTTTTATAGATGTGAGACTGAAGATCTGAAGGGATGCTCTGAGGTCATGGGTAGGACTCATTAATTGTGAAATTGATGTAGGATGATCTGCCTGGAATGCTTCACTGAAAAATCTATGGTGTTACAAAAACCAGTATCTTTAGGTCTTTTCTTTTAGTCCAGTTAGATTTCCAGGAAGATACTTAATCTTTTGCCTGGATGGTAAAATTTTCCGATCTTTCCCCACTGTTAAAGGAATAGTCCAGTATGGCACTCACTGTAAGATCATGCAGGAACAGAATTCCCAGACTCTCAGGTTAAGTCAGGCGAACAAATTTATTGTAGCCTAGAAGTGATGTATGTGTCCATTTGTGGATTTTTTTGTTGTTGTTTTTCTGATAGAAGGGCACTAGTGCAGATTTAAAAAAATGAACCATGGCCATTCATTTAGGCTTTTTATTCACACCAATTATTGTTGGCATTCCCCATTAATTACTTACATCATTGGATATAACAGTTGAACTCTTCTATAGTTGAACTTAGACCCATATGGTCTACAACTATTGTATCACCAAGTGTACCTACTTAGAGTACACTGACTACGCCCATCCTGTATCCACACGTTCCCCGGTTCTTCTGTGTTCAGTCTGTCCACACCTGATGCACGAAGAGAGACCTTTTGTGGGTTGTGCCGCTTCCCACTGGAGAGAATAATGTGACACAGCTACACCAACCAGAAAAGGAAAATTTGCCCAAAGATTTCATAATGCGATTGGAGGACACTGAATTTGTATTTGTGAACATATTTACTATTTCCTGGGCCTCCCGCCCTCACCTCTTCATGATCTGATTACCAGGTAGTTTATAATTTACGTACCCTTTCGTTAAAAGGTGTTTTCATTTTTACTTTCACCTTTCTGGTGAATTACGAAATCATAAAGTTCCTGTTCCAGTTTACTCAGTGAATTATCATCAGATTGGTCACTGACGTGGAGGGAAATTTCACTTTATACTCATATATTTACTTGTTATTTTTACCAATTCATAATTCTTTTTCCATTCTTTGCCCCAGTTCTTCACTTGTGCTTTATCAAAGCAAAGTTCAAAATGCCTTAGTTTATGTATCAGATCCCTTCTCGGGCGACATCACCAGATATAGTGTGTGTGGGGTTGTTGGCCCATTTATTAATGGACTGGTACCGAGCCCCATTACTTTTGCTCATCATTTGGCCCTGCCTCCGTGGAGTTACGTGATGGGGAGCAATTATCATGAGAGTAAATGGCTTGTGATGGACTTGAAGTCTTCCTCACACACATTCCCAAGCTATAAAATGAGGGGTCAATTCCTCCATCCGTTTTTTGACCTGCTGCTTGGGGGGAGATGGGCAAGTTGAAAGGACTCTTTTATACTTGGATTATAAACCCATTCTTGAATCACCGTGGCTGTGAAATTGTGTTCCAAATCAGCGGCTAAAGAATCAGGGATGCTGCACTCTGCACTGGGTCCTAGGAGTTGATCCCATAGCGGTTGCCTTTACTGAACTAAACTTTAGTTGTGAAGACAGATTTTGGCTGGGATAAACTGGGCCCCAGTGAGATATAATCTACCTTTCAGTAATGGGTGGGGCACTCCCCTGGAGGCACAACAGCGGAGAGGGCAAGGCCAGCCTCCCAAGGCCGCTGGAAGCAGCAGGCTGGCTGTGAGCGACCTTGGACACCTGCCGGTGTGGAGGCAGTGTCCACTCCTCCTAGGTTGCTCTGTTCGTGTGTCTACTTGCCTGCCTCCCACATCCTGTCAGAGTGTCTACTGCTTTGTTCCACGCATTCCTTACCGGGGAACTGATGGTATCCACGTCAGGAGCTAGCAGCCGAATGTTGTCAGAAACGCAGGTTGATTGCCAGGAGCCCAACCAGTGGACTGAACATTGACCGCAGCCCACGAACTTGAATATGCCAGAGAAATGTTTCATGTCTACAGCACAGGTTTAAGTCGCAGAGACTACCTTTAATTCTGCCCACTGGGGTGAGGCCCCTCATTCATCTGCCGAAGTATCCCCTCCCCGGTACGGTGGGGCTAGTGAGAAGACTGCCCCCCATGGCGGTTTTAGAAGTGACGATGGCTGAGGACCTTCAAACCCCCAAGACAGGGCTTGCTCGGCAATGACGCAGCGAGCCTGCAGGGGGCGCGCGTGCCCAGGGCTGGTCTCCGCAGCGCGGGGAGGCGGGGCCCATGTGCGTGGGGCTGCGCTTTGCTATCCCGGGAGTTCTTCTTCCTTCACAATGGAGCTTGCGTTTGCTTGAGCACAGCTTGGGACACAGAAATACTCGAGGTTCCTTAAGCAGCTGATAACCGACATTCAAAGGAAGCACAGTGGTCTGGCTCCTGAGGACCAGAGCCAGAGGTCAAATCCTTGCCGTCTCCTGAGAAATCCCCCAAAGTCTCCAGCTGCCGTTGGTTAAAGAGACAGACCTTGTGTCTTTCTTCCTTTCTTTCTTTCTCTCTCTCTCTCTCTCTCTCTCTCTTCTTTCTTTCTTTCTTTCTTTCTGAAGATTTATTTTATTTATTTGAAAGGCAGAGTTATAGAGAGGCAGAGAGAGAGAGGAGAGAGGTCTTCCATCCGCTGGTTCATTTCCCAGATGGCCACAAAGGCCAGAGCTGTGCGATGGGAAGCCAGAAACCTCCCCCGGGTCTCCCACGTGGGTGCAGGGACCCAAAGACTTGGGCCATCCTCCACTGCTTTCCCAGGCCACAGCAGAGAGCTGGATAGGAAGTGGAGCAGCTGGGACTTGAACTGATGCCGATATGGGATGCCGGCACTGCAAGCAGCAGCCCCACCCATCTCACTGAAGTGCCGGCCCCACACCTCGTGTTCTGATCGATCCATGAGGGGAGCCTGTCTGTAAGACTCTCCGGGCAGTGGGTGATTCAGACCCTGTACACATTCTGATTCCCTTGTAATGACCCAATGCCCAGATATGGGCTGCTGTCCATATCTGGGCCTGCTGTCCGAGTGGAAGAGGGCTTGAACCAAAGCCTTTGCTGGGTCCAGAGTGAGCTCCTGTAGAGATAGAGCCAGACTATGTTGGAAGGCTCTGGAATTTCTGTGTTCGTCCATTTTAAGTGGAAAAAATCCAGAGAAGACAGAAGTTCAGGCTTAGCTGTTTCTGAATTAGCCCCAAATGATGTGTCTCATTGTATAGATTAACTTCAATATCTGAATTTGGTCACCTAGTAAAATCATGCCATATCAGTGTATAGCACCTTGCTGGACAATTGCTGTCTCAGTGTGGCAGAACCAAGGGAATTGCCAAATGAAAGCTGGCTACAAGGACAGTTGTCTGATTTAGCAAATACTGCTATAAGGCAGCCAGTTACATTTGAATTTCAGAGATTTAACAAGTCATTGTTTTCGTTATCAGTATGTCCCCAATATTGCTTAGGATTTACTTCTACTAAAAATTCATTTGTTCTCTTTTGAAATTCAAATTTAAGTAGACACGCGGTCTTTTATCTGGCAACCCTAATACTAAAACAAACAAATCTCAATCTGAAAGACCTTAGACCCTCAGTACTACCCGGCAGAGATAAATCGCTACTAAGAGTTTTGGACAGGGCTGACTTTTGGTGCAGTGGCTTAAGTTCCTGCTAGGGACAACCCCATCCCATATGGGAGTACCTGCCTATATCCTGGGGGGCAGCAGA
Source organism: Lepus europaeus (assembly GCF_033115175.1). Classification (NCBI taxonomy): domain Eukaryota; kingdom Metazoa; phylum Chordata; class Mammalia; order Lagomorpha; family Leporidae; genus Lepus; species Lepus europaeus. The sequence continues at coordinate 96,752,055 of NC_084838.1, forward strand.
TGATGGCTCAGGTGCCACCCGTGTGGGAGGCCCAGATGGAGTTCCTAACTTAGGCTTGACCCAGCCCTGGTTGTTGTGGACATTTCAGGAGTGAACCTGCAGATGGATGATCTCCCTTTCTGCCTTTCAAATAAAATAAACAAAAACTTAAAATAGAGTATTGGGCTGAAGGGAGGAAGGAACCTCCACTGTGACACGGCCTTGACTAAACAAGTTCAGAGTCGGTGAACTCAAGGGGCTTCCATAGCCTAGACAGCTCATAGCAAGAGTCTCGGGTGATTACTGACGTCATAAATAAGAGTGCCAATTGTTAAATCAACAACGGGAGTCACTGGATACATGCTCCCCACGTAGGATCTCTGTCCTTAATGTGTTTTACTATGAAACGTAAACTGCACTACTAGTCGAACAGTACCCTATACCTTGTGCGGTTGTGTGAGTGCAGCCTGTTGAAACCCTTGCTTAGTATATACTAAGTTGATCTTCAGTATATGAAGGTAATTGAAAATGAAACTCGATAAAGGGCAGGATGGGAGAGGGAGTGGGAGAGGGGAGGGCCATGGGAGGGAGGGAGGTTGGGGGGGGGGAAGCCACAACAATACAAAAGTTGCATTTTGTAAGTTCACATTTATGAAATAAAAAAAAAAATAGAGTATTGGGTATGTGTCTGCATAAACTATCCATGAATATAGTAGATATTTATGTGTGTGTTCACCTTCTGGCTCCTCCAGTTGCTGGCTGGGTGACCTAGGAAGAGTTACTTAGCCTCTCTGAGTCTTAGTTTCCTTATATGTGAAATGAGAATAACAATAGTATCCGCCTGTGGAGAGGAGAGAGCCCTGAAGCACTGTTGGTGGTATTGTAAATCAGTATAGCCAGTTTGGAAAACGGGATGGACTCCAGAAGCTAAAAGTCCAGCTACCACTTGATCCAGCAATTCCATTACTGTATATACAGCCAGAGGAATTGAAACCAATATGCACCCCCATGTTCACTGCAGCGTTTATTCACAGCAGCCAAGTTAGGAAAACAACCCAAGTGTCAATCACAGATGAGTTATTTTTTTCAAGGTTTATTTATTTATTTGAAAAAATTGCAGAGAGAGAGGAGAGAGGAGAGACAGAGAAATCTTCTATCCACTGGTTCACTCCCCAGATGGCTACAATGGCTGGAGCTGTGCTGGTCCAAAGCCAGGAGCCAGGAGTTTCTTCTGGGTCTTCTTTGCAGGTGCAGTGTCTCAAGGACTTGGGCTATCTTCTGCTGCTTTCCCAGGTGCATTAGCAGGGAGCAGGATGGGAAGTGGAGCAGCCTGGACTTGAATATGGATGCTGGTGCCACAGGCGGAAGCTTTACCCTCTATGCCATAGTGCCGGCCCCAACAGATGAGTTTTTTTTTTTTTCAAAGATTTTATTTATTTATTTGACAGGTAGAGTTATAGACAGGAGCTACGCCAATCCGAAGCCAGGAGCCACGTGCTTCTTCCAGGTCTCCCATGCAGGTGCAGGGGCCCAGGCACTTGGGCCATCTTCTACTGCTTCCCCAGGCTGCAGCAGAGAGCTGGACTGGAAGAGGAGCAACTGGGACTAGTGCCACAGGCTGAAGATTAACCTAGTGCACCACGGTGCCGGACAGATGAGTTTTTAAAATGTGGTATATACACACAATATTTTTTTTTTACAGGCACAGTTAGACAATGAGAGAGAAAGAGAGAGAGAGAAAGGTCTTCCTTTTCCGTTGGTTCAACCCCTAAATGGCTGCTACGGCTGGTGCGCTGCGCTGATCTGAAGCCAGAAACCAGGTGCTTCCTCCTGGTCTCCCACGCAGGTGCAGGGCCCAAGCACTTGGGCCATCCTCCACTGCCTTCCTGGGCCACAGCAGAGAGCTAGACTGGAAGAGGAGCAACTGGGACAGGATCTGGCGCCCCAACCAGGACTGGAACCCCGGGCTGCCGGCGCCGCAGGCGGAGGATTAGCCAAGTGAGCTGCGGCGCCGGCCACACACAATATTTTTTAATTCAGTCTTTAAAGAAAACGGGAAATTGGGGCTGGCCCTGTGGTACAGAGGGTTAAGCCACAACTTGGGATGCCAGCATCTCATATGAGAGTGCAGATTTGAGTTCTGGCTACTCCACACCCCATCCAGCTCCCTACTAATGGGACTGGGAAGCAGCAGATGAAGTTCAAGTACTTAGGTCCCTGCCACCTATGCGAGAGACCTCAATGGAGTTCCTGACTCCTGGCTTTTGTCTGGTCCAGACCTACCTGTTGCAACCATTTGGGGAGTGAACCAGTGGATAGAAGATTCTTTCTTTCTCTCTGTCTCTATCTCTCTCTCCCTCACCCCCACCCTCTTCCTCTCCCTCTCTCCCTCCCTTCCTCCCTCTGTGTTACTTTGCCTTTAAAATAAATAAATAAATAAATCTTGAGGGAAAAAAAAACAGAAAATTTCGTCATTTGTGACAAAAAAAAGATGAACCTAGAGAACCCAATGTTAAGTGAAGTAAACCAAGCCCAGAGAAACAAATACTATATGATTTTTCTTGTATGTGAAATCTAAAAAACTCAACTCATGAAGTAGAGTGGAGTGGAGGTTACCGGAGGTTGGGGTGGGGGTAAACAGGGAAATGGGAGAAATTGGTCAACAGATACCAAGTTTCAGTTAGATAGGAGGAATGAGTGACTTGTTGCATAACATGGGGACTGTAGTTAATAGTATATATATTTCAAAATAGCTAGAAGAGAGGTTTTTAAATGTTCTCTCCACAAAGAAATGATAACTGTTTGGGCTGATGGACATGCTAACTCACCTGATCTGATCACCCCACACCTTATATGGGTGTCAAAACATCACATTGTACCCCATAAATATATATGATTATTATTTGTCCACTAAAAATAGAACAGGGCTGGGTAATTGGTACAGCAGTTAACATGCTGCTTGGAATGTCTACATCCCACATAAGAGTGCCTGGTCAAGTCCTGGTTCCTTCGCTTCTGATTCAGCTTCCTGCTAATGTGCACCCTGGCAGGCAGCAGGTGATGGCTCACATTCTTGGATCCCTGTCACCCATGTGGGAGACCTAGTTTGAGTTCTAGACTCTTGGAATGTCTACGTCCCACATAAGAGTGCCTGGTCAAGTCCTGGTTCCTTCGCTTCTGATTCAGCTTCCTGCTAATGTGCACCCTGGCAGGCAGCAGGTGATGGCTCACATTCTTGGATCCCTGTCACCCATGTGGGAGACCTAGTTTGAGTTCTAGAGTCTTGGCTTTGGCTTGGCCCAGCCTGGCTTTGGCCTGGCATTTAAGGAGTGAACCAGCAGATGGAAGAGCTCGCTTTCTCTTTCAAGTAAAATAAATAAATAAATAACATGGGAAATAAACAAAACTTTAAAAAAAAAAAAAAACATGTTGTCTGACAGAGTGCTAATGGGGTTAAGTGAGTCCTGCACATAGGAGACACTGAATGATTGTTATCTATTACCAATAATTATCTGTTATCAGTAATGACCATTGGATCCACCGTGGTGGTGCAGTGGGTTAAGCTACTGCCTGCAACACAAACATCCCATATGGGCACCAGTTCTAATCTTGGCTTTTCCACTTCCCATCCAGCTTCCTGCCAATGTACCTGAGAAAGCAGCAGAAGGTGGCTGGACTATTGGGAAGTGAACCAGCAGATGGAAGATCTCCCTCTTTCTCTCTGTCTCTCCAGCTCTTTCTATAACTCTGCCTTTCAAATAAATAAATCTCAAAAAGAGGTTATCATTAATATCATGTCTTAAAAATTCAAGTGAAGACATACTATAGGAATTTTTCTATACCTTTTTTCACCTTTTAAATGTTGTTTATTCTCTTTCTCAGATATAGAGTTCCTCTGTTAAAAAATTTAGTTTCAATTGATGACCATTCAGGTTATTTTCAACACTTTCATATCTGCATCTTGCTGCAGTGAACATCTGTGTAGTGCAGTGGAGGCCTGCACGTGCTCCCTCTGGATAGTCTGGACCACGGCCAGCCAGGACGCAGAGGTTTTCCCTCCCCGACTTCTCCCAGTGGGCAGGGCTGCACCTGAACTCCCTAGCAGCAGAACTAACACTCCCCTAACCAGTGCTGGCAGCTGGCATTCCTGGTCAGCATGATAAGCAATGGCAAAAGGGCCCAGATTTAAGGTGCCTGGGTACAAAATTTTAGAGCATCCCAAAATCTCAGTATGCAAGAAAACTATTTTAAATGTTTACTTTTAGGGGCTGGCATTGTGGCATAGAGGGTAAAGCTGTCACTTATGATACTGGCATCCCATATGAGCACCAGTTCATGCCCCGGCCTTTCCACTTCTGATCCAGCTCCCTGCTATTGTGCCTGGGAAAGCAGCGGAGGATGGCCCAAATGTTTGGACCCCTGCCACCCACGTGGAAGACCCAGAAGAAGCTCCTGGCTTTGGCCTGCCAGCCCTGGCCATTGCAGCTATCTGGGGAGTGAATCAGTAAATGGAAGATCTCTCTCTCTCTCTCTCTCTCTCTCTCTGTAACTCACTTTCAAATCAATCAATCAATCTTTAAGATGTTTATTTTAAATTTATTTTCATCTACTTGAAAGGGGGAGAGAGAGAGAGAGAGAGACAGACACAGAGAGTGAGAGTGAGAGATAGAGATGAAGATAAAGATAGAGAGAGAGACAGACAGACAGACAGACAGAATCTTCCATTCACTGGTTCACCCCCCAAATGCCTGCAACAGCCAGGATTGGGCCAGGCCAAACCAGTGGCCTAGAATTCCATCCAGGTCTCCCATGTGGGTAGCAGGGGTCAAAGCACTAGGGCCGTCATTTGCTGCCTCTAAGGAACATTAACAGGAAGTTGGATCGAAAGCAGAGGAGCTGGGACTTGAACCAGCACTCTGACGTGGGATGCAGGTGTCACAAGCAGTGACTTAGCCTGCTGCGTCACAGTGCCCACCCTCCAAGGTAATATTTTTTTTTTTAAACTGAATCTGCCTGTTATAGTTTATTTTTTTTTAACTTTTATTTAATGAATATAAGTTTCCAGTGTACAGCTTATGGATTACAATGGCTTCCCCCTCCCATAACTTCCCTTCCACCCGCAACCCTCCCCTCTCCCACTCCCTCTCCCCTTCCATTTGCATCAAGATTCATTTTCAATTCTCTTTATATACAGAAGATCAATTTAGTATAAAGATTTCAACAGTTTGCACCCACATAGAAACACAAAGTGAAACATACTGTTTGAGTACTAGTTATAGCATTAAATCACAATGTACAGCACATTAAGGACAGAGATCCCACATGAGGAGCAAGTGCACAGTGGCTCCTGTTGTTGACCCAACAAATTGACACTCTAGTTTATGGCGCCAGTAACCACCCTAGGCTGTCGTCATGAGTTGCCAAGGCTATGGAAGCCTTCCAAGTTTGCCGACTCTGATCATATTTAGACAAGGTCATAAAAGACAGAGTGAGGATAGTAACCAATGATCCTAAGAGTGGCATTTACCAGGTTTGAACAATTATACAGCATTAAGTGGGGAAGAGGACCATCAGTACACACATGTTGGGAGTAGAGCCATTGGCGGTAGAGTAGAGGTTATGATTATGAAGGAATGAGGCCCAAGTGCACTAGACAGGGTCTAGAACAAAGGACAGAGTCATTATTAGAGGAGCTAAGAAAGGTGCTGTCTAAGCTACAATTAAGTTTTCTGATTGAGAGGCAAATAGAACCTGATAGAAGGGGCTTGATAATAATCTGGTGGGCTTTAGGCCTTGTAAGTTAAGGTAATATTTTAATGCACTGTTTAAAATGTTTTCATCAGTGGGGCCATCGTTATAGTGCAGCAGGTTAAGCTACCGTCTGTGACGCCAGCATCCCATATGAGCACCTGTTCAAGTCCCAGATGTTCCACTTCTGATCCAGTTAATGTGCCTGGGAAAGCAGAAGATGATGGCCCAAGTACATGGGCCCCTGCCTCCTACATGGGAGACCAGGATGAAGTTCCAGGCTCCTGGCTTCGGTCTGGCCTAACGTTGGTCATAACAGCAATTTGAGGAGTGAACCAGTGGATGAAAGATCTCTCTCCCTCTCTCTGTCTCTGTTTCTCTCTTTCTCTGTCTCTCCCTCTCTCTGTGTAACTCTGCCTTTCAAGTAATAAAATAAATCTTAAAAAAACTTTATTGATGCAAAAAATCCATAATGAACAAATATCAAACTTTTAAATAGACCTAGGGTCAGTTACAGTGCCATGCTGAGTCATATTGGATTTTACATCAATTTTTACTTAAATGTATTTATTGAGATATAGTCTACTTTTAATATTGAGCTTTTTAATGCTCACTTAAATTCTGTACCACATTCTGTACCAGGCATGAGTGTCTCATTTGCCGTGTCGTAAGTCCGGGTTCTGGCTGGCACCTGTTCAGATGGCACAGTGTCCATGCCTGAGCTGCACTGATAAGTTTGTTTGTGTGCTTGCCCTAGAAGGAGCACTGAGGTCCCTCCCATGGGACACAGGCCCACACTGCATACCCAGTAGATTGCTTGGTCCCAACATGCCTGTCTAGGAGTCACAAGCCTTCCCTTATTGGCCCTGATCTTTCTCCATTAATGCCTGCTTCTTAATCTATACTACACGCCATGTGAAATTTATTCTGAACCTTGCTGCACAGCAGGAGTCAATCCTGAAGGGATCCCTCTAACACAGCAAGCTTTGTACCGAGGGTTTTGGAAACATACATGAGTGTATCTACAGTATAAATTTCTAGGAGTGGAATCGCTGGTCCAAATGATTATGTGCATTTTAAGTTTTGATGAATATAGCCAGTTTCCTCTTCTAAAGCATGTATCAATTTACACTCCCACTAAAAGTATGTGAGAATAATTATTTCCTTATAGGCTTGCCAATATTGAAAATTATAGCACTTTTTAAATAGTTGCTAATTTTACACATGAAATAGTAGTTCATTTTATTTCTTAATTATAAGCAAAGTTAAGCAGCTTTTATCTTTCTGTGTGTTTACAATGTTCTCTGTGTTTACTATATTTCTGTGTTCTTCTATGAATAAGTTCCCTAGTGTCATTTTTCAAGTGAATTGTTGGTCTTTTTGTTGTTGATTTGTAAATGCTCTTTATATTAAGGAGAATAACTCTCTAGGTATTGGATACATTATCCCCAGTTTGTTATTTGCCTTTTGATTATTTAATGATGTTTTTATGTAGTCAAAGTTGTCAGTATTTTCCTTTATTTGAGAGGCTGCGAGAGACAAAGAAAGAGAGATCCCATCCACTGTCACTCCCCAGACGCCTGCTGGAGTCAGAGCTGGAGCCAGGAACACCATCCAGGTCTCACATGTGAGTGTCAGGGACAAAACTGCTTGGGCCATCACCTGCTGTCTTCTAAGGAGGGCAGTGGTGGGCAGTTGGAGTTAGGAGCTGGAGCTGGGAACGCACATTCCAGGGGATGGATCCCAGGCACTCTGGTGGGGCATGGGCATGCTTTTTTTTTTTTTTTTAAGATTTATTTATTTATTTGAAATGTAGAATTACAGAGAGAGAGAGAGGGTGAGACACAGAGATTTTCCCTTTGTTGATTCACTCCTCAAATAGCCACAGTGGCCAGAGCTGGGCTGGTCCGAAGAAAGGAGCCAGGAGCTTACTCCAGATCTCCCACAAGAGTACAGGGGCCCAAGGACTTGGGCCATCTTCCACTGCCTTTCCAGGCACATTAGCAGAGAGCTGGATTGGAAGTGGGACAGCCAAGACTTGAACCGGCGTCCATATGGGATGCTGGCGCTGTGGATAGTGCTTTTACCTGCTATGCCACAACGCTGGCCCCGGATGTGGGCATCTTAACCACTAAAGTAAGTATGCATTCCATTGATACTGCTTTTCGTATAGAAAGATCTTTCTCACAGTAAGTTTATGCTGTTAGTTATGTTGTTTTCTCTGAGTACTTTTATGGATTAACTTCCTTCATTCAAACCCATCTAGGATTCATTTTGTGAATAAAGAGTAAAAGAGACCTTTTTCTTCCCCCAACTTACTAGGCAACATGATTTTTTGAAAACCCGTGCTTCCCCACCTGATTTGAAATACCATCTATGTCACATTTAAAAGTTTCATCTGTAGATGGACTTTTCTGAACTCTTTAATCTTGTCTGTAAGCTCTTGAACAAGTACCAGTGGTTCAAGTAAGGTAGATTTGTAATACATTTTAGTATTGTTTTCCTAGAAATTAGTAATTTTGAGGGTTGGCATTGTGGCATAGTGGGTAGAGCTGCCAGATGCAATGCCACATCCCATATGGGCGCTGGTTTGAGACCCGGCTACTCCACTTCTGATCCAGCTCCCTGCTGATATGCCTGGGAAAGCAGTGGCAGATGGCCCAAGTGCTTGTGCCCCTGCACCCATGTGGAAAACCTGGAGGAGGCTCCTGAATCCTGGCTTCCATCTGGCCCAGTCCTGGGCCATTGCAGCTATTTGGGGAATGAACCAGTAGATGGAAGAGCCCTTTCTCTCTTTCTCTCTCTCTCTCTCTCTCTCTCTCTCTGTGTGTGTGTGAGTGACTATGGCTTTTGAATAAATAAAAAATAAATAAAAAATACAAGAAATTAGTAATTGTTATAATGCATACATTTTTCACAGTTGCTTTTCTTTTTAAAAGAAATCCTATTTATTTATTTATTTGAAAGGCAGAGTGATAGAGAGAGAGGGAGAGAGAGGGAGAGGGAGAGATCTTTAATCTGCTGGTTCACTCCACAAATGGCTGTAATAGCCAGGGTTGGGCCAGGCTGAAGCCAGGAGCCAGAAGCCTGGAATTCTATCCTAGCCTCTCATATGGGTGGCAGGGGTCCAAGTACTTGGGCCAGCTTCTGTTGCTTTCCTTGGACTCCTTAACAGGAAGGAACAGAGTAGCTGAGACTTGAAGCTTCATTGTGAGCTGTGGCTTAATCCTCTGTGCCACAGCGGTGGGCCACACCGTTTTTTTTTTTTTTTCCCTTAATGTCATTGTCATCTATAACCTAAAAGTCTTTGCCAGTTTATAAATGTCTTCTGAAGATTAATTATTTTATAACTTTTATCTTCCTGAAAAATATCCCAGCTTACTGCTCTCCATGACAGGTACACATTTGTCTCCCTTTGTCTTTCGTCCCAGGATTCCCTTAGCCTGTCAACTGTGATAGAGCTTCACTTTCTAGATGTTACTGTTTTTCTCTCTTCCTCTTCTCCTTCCCCTCCTCCTACTTCCTCCTCCAACTCTTCTGCTTTTGTTTACTATCATGTTTTGGCAAAGCAAACCCTTCAGCAGCTTCATAAGGAGGGGTGCATGGGAAGTCAATTTGTTTACATACAAAGATGTCTTTCTTTTTCTCTAATATTTGAAAAATGGCTGGATATGGCATGTTAGGTTGAAAACCATTTTACTCTAGTTTTGAAGACATTATTCTAATGCTTTCTAGCTTCCTGTTGAGAAATCAGAAACCACTTTTAAAAAGGATTTATATGTTTATTTGAAAGGCAGAGTTGCAGAGAGAGAGGGAGAGACAGAGAGAAAGAGGAAGGGCTGAGGGGGATGGTTTCCATTTGCTGGTTCACTCCTTAAATGACCACAACAGTTAGGGCTGGGCCAGGCCAAAGTGTCAGGGGCCTGGAGTTCCTTCCAGATCTCTCCTGTGGATGTCAGGGGCCCAACCACTGGGCTATCCTCTGCTGCTTGTCCAGGTGCATTAATAGGGAGCTGGATTGGAAGTGGAGCAGCCAAGACTTGAATTGGCACTTATATGGTATGTCAGTGTTTCACACAATGGCTTAACCTGCCATACCACAAGGCTGGCTCCCAAAAGCCATTTTTAAAAAAGATTTTATTTATTTATTTGAGAGGTAGAGTTACAGACAGAGAAAAGGAGAGACAGAGAGAAAGGTCTTCCATCCGCTGGTTCACTCTCCAAGTGGCTGCAACGGTCAGAGTCGAGCCGATCTGAAGCCAGCAGCCAAGAGCTTAATCTGGGTCTCCCATGCAGGTACAGGGGACCAGGCACTTAGGCCATCTTCTACAGATTTCCCAGGCTATAGCAAAGAGCTGGACCAGAATAAGAGCAACCAGGACATGAACCAATGTTCATATGGGATGCTGGTGCCACAGGTGGAGGCTTTAGCCTACTACACCACAGCAGTGCCCCACCAAAAGCCATTTTTATCCCTATTTTTTTTTTTGACAGGCAGAGTTAGACAGAGAGAGAGACAGAGAGAAAGGTCTTCCTTCTGTTGGTTCACCCCTGAAGTGGCCACTATGGCCGGCGCGCTGCGCTGATCTGAAGCCAAGAGCCAGGTGCTTCCTCCTGGTCTCCCATGCAGGTGCAGGGCCCAAGCACTTGGGCCATCCTCCACTGCACTCCCTGGGCCACAGCAGAGAGCTGGACTGGAAGAGGAGCAACTGGGACAGAATCCAGTGCCCGGACCGGGACTAGAACCCGGTGTGCTGGTGCCACAGGTGGAGGATTAGCCAAGTGAGCTGCAGCACCAGGCATATCCCTAATTTTTAATATAGGTCTTTTGTTTTCCTCTATTCATTTTTTCTATTTGGAAATTTCACAAGGATATGACTTTTCTGTGTCTATTTTTAATTCTTGTTGTTGGACCCTTTTCGGAAATTGACAGTTTTCTTGAATTATTTCTTTAATGATTTCATTCTCTATGTTTACCATTTGTCTTCTCTGGAATTCCTATAGTTTGGATATTGGACTGCCTGGAATAGAACCCTAATTTTCTTACCATTTGTTTTCAATTTTCCAACTTGTTGTCTGTGTTTTTCATGCTAGGAGATTCTCCCAATGCCATCTTCCAATCCTTTCGTAGATTTCAAGAAAATCTCTGATAATCATGCCTTTAATTTCTAAAAGCTCTCTTTTTCATTCTTTTCTTTCTGAATATTTTCCCTTTGTAGCATTCTGTTCTTATTTTATGGATACAACATCACAATAGCTTTTGATTTTTCTAGGTGTATTGTGATGGCTAATTTTATGTGTCAGCTTGACTGGGTCACAGGATGCCCTGATATTTGGTGCAACATTATTGGGTTTACAACAGTGATAATGTTTCTTGGTGAGATTAACATTTGAATCCATGGACTAAGTAAAGCCACTTGTCTTTATTGGTGTGGGTGAGTATCATCCAACCTGTTGAAGGTTTATAGGTAGAACAAAGTCTGAGTAGAACAAAGCTCAACAGGAGACTGTCTCTATCTAATGATCTTTGAGCTGGAGCATTGGTCTTCTCTTGCTTTGGTCTTGAACTAGGACTTATACCACCAGCTCCCCCAGTTTTTAAGGCCCTCAGACTGCAGATCCAGAGACTTCTCAACCTTCATAATTATATGAGCCCAATTTCTTATATTACTCTCTCTCTCTTTTTCTCTCTTTCCATACACATACACACAAATGAGTTTGGCCCCATTTCTCTGGAGAATCCTGACCAATATCTATGTTAGCAAAAAGTTTTTATTTTGTTTTAGTTTTCTTCTCCTTGTATAATTGTATATCTCAGGGTTTCCAAGTTTCTTCTTTCTGTTTGCATTAAAATTTTTTTTTTATGTTTCAAATTCCTGGTGACTTTTGGTTGTTTGCCCTTTTGCAAGCTAATTGGAAGTTTTGACAGTAGAGAAGGGCTTGTAGAATGTTTGGGATAGTCAGTTTCATTGGGAGAATTCCTGATGTCTACATCTTTACGTCTTTCCTTGTGAGCTGGTCAGGGTCCCCAGATCAGTCTTTTCTGTTGTTCCTCTGGAAGGATGAAAGCCAGGCTACTGGTGTTCTGGGATCAGCAGAAGGCAAGAGTCTCAGCCCATAGCACTTACTCTTGTTTCCATCTGGCATCTCTGCACCAAGCATGCCAAGCATCCTGCAGACAGGACACAAGGGCCACCTTCTACCCTCACCCGTGTTGGGCTCTTTCTGGAGGATAAAATCGAGGGCTATAACTTCTTTTTATTTTAATATTTTTTAAAAAGGTTTATTTATTTATTTGGAAGGCAGAGTTACAGAGAGAGAGAGAGAGAGAGAGAGAGAGAGAGAGAGAGAGACAGAGATCTTCCATCTGCTGGGTCCCTCCTCAAGTGTCAACAAAGACCGAGACTGGGCCAGGCCAAAGCCAAGAACCTCCTCCAGATCTCCCTTGTGGGTACAGGGCCCAGGGACTTGCTCCATCTTCCACTGCATTCCCAGGTGCATTAGCAGGGAGTTGGATTGGAAGTGAAGCAGCCGGTGACCATGTGGGATTCTGGCACTGCAAACCATGGTTTAACCCACTGTGCCACAGTATTGAGAGGGCTCTAACTTCTTATCCATAGAATTCCACCCAATTTTCTTAGACTCATTCTTTTTCAAAGTAAAGGGGTTCCACCACTTTCTGAGCCTTTGGGAATGCCTGTAGTGTAAATTGCTTTATTACCTTTGCCCATTGGCACCTTAACATTCTGTTTTCTTGGATCTGAGTTATTCACTAATACAACTTTTCATTTGTGTGTGTTTAATTTGCAGTTAGGTACTGTACTGCATTTTCTTACTCTTTAATTTCCAAACTATTCCATCATAATATCTGCAAATAAAAAAATTTTCTTTTCCTTTTTTAATTTTTATACTTCCAATTTCTTTCTCTTCTCTAATTGCATAGGCTTATACCTTCAGGACAGCATGTAATAGTAGTGGTGATGTGGGCATTCTTGTGTTTTACCTGGGTTAACAGAGATTTTTTGGGTATTTTACCATTAAGCATTATGTTGGTTTTAGTTTGTTTGCATTTATTATGTTAAGGAAATATCCTTCTATTTTATTAATATGTTTGTCAAAAGTGAAGGTTGAACTTCTCCAAACAGCCTTTTGTCCACTACAGATTTTTTAAATCTATAGTTGGGGGGATGTTTGGCACAACAGTTAAGATGCCGCTTGGGATACCCACAGTCTATAATCACAGTGCCTGGGTTTGAATCCTGGCTCTGCCTCTGATTCCAGCTTCCCTCTAAGGGGCCCTCTGGGACACAGCAGTTAGGTCCCTGCTACCACCTTGGAGCCCCACATTGAGTTTCTGGCTCTTAGCTTTAGCCTGGCCCAGTCAGTGAACCAGTGTATGGAAGATCTCTGTCTGTCTTTCTCTATCTCTCTGCCTTTCCAATTAAATGAAAATGAGTAAGTAACAATTTAAATATAAAGTCTACATTCATGAGTGAAATTTGCCTGTAGTTTTTTTTTTTTTCAATGTATTTTTCATGTTTGGTATTAATGTCCTACTGACATTGTGGGAAAAGAGTCTATAAGGGCCAGCATGGTGGCACAGTGGGTTAAAGATGCCACTTGTGACACCAGCATCCCATATCAGAACACTGGTTTGAGTCCTGGCTCCTCCCGTTCTGATCCAGCTCCCTGCTAATGTGCCTGGGAAGGCAGCAGAAGATGGTTCAAGTACTTGGGCCCCTGCCACCCACATGGGAGACCCAGATGGAGTTCCTGGCTCCTGGCTTTTGCCTGGCCTAGCCCCAACAGTTGTGATCATGGATCACATGGGTTGTGCACCAGTGAATGGAAGATCTCTGTCTCTCCCTGTCTGTCTGTCGCCATGCCTTTCAAACAGATAAAATAATAATAAAAAAAAATCTCAAAAGGTAAAAAATTAGAAAGATAAAGAATTAACAGGAATAGACAGATTGGCCCTCTGCCCTCCTTGAGAGTGAATCCCAGGTTGTGGGGTAATGCCTTCTTCCTTGTACCTTCCTTGCCAGTTCTGTAAGCTTGTAGCCTTAGCAGGCACAGAAGTAATACTGAGTGAAAGGTGTAAAATTTACTTTCTAGAAGCTTCAGGGAGCCGGAAAAGGAGGAGAAGGAAAAGGAAAAGGAGGAGGAGGAAGTTAATTGTGATGTTTGGACAAGAATTTAGTTAAATAGACCATGTTTTTCTTTAGCCAACCACAAAGCAGGCTTGATAAAATTGGACAAAGTAAAAGGAATTTCTACTCCTTCTTTTTCTAAAGCCCTCAGCCTTGGGCCCACAATTCTGTAGCCTCCACTGCAGTGTTGGCGGAAGCCTCTCCAGAGGAAATACCTGAGGCCCTCTCTGTACTCCCGGAGCAAGGCCTGGGGTTGCCTCCTGCAGACGCACAGCAAAGCAGCGTGTGTTTTAGTGACTGGCGGGTCCCTTTTCTCAGGTGAAAATGGTGCTTGATTCATTGTACTAGCTTCATCTGGCTGTCTAATTCCAGACTAAATTGATGGCTTTTCACAGTTTATCTACTGCCTGGGGAAATGCTGAAGTGGAGGATTCTAGAAAGAGTTCAATATATGATAAATGAGGAACTTCTGGCTATGTCTGCAAATGGCAGTTGCTGCCTCTGGAAGCTTGACTTCACCCTGAGGGGCGACTGTGACTCTATGAAATGGGGAGGTTTGCAAGTTGCCTTCCTGCTTCAAAAGGAGCTTGCACTTGGATCATCCCTATACTTTCTTTCTTTTTCTTTTTCTTTTTTGACAGGCAGAGTTAGACAGTGAGAGAGAGAGAGACAGAGAGAAAGGTCTTCCTTTTTCCGTTGGTTCACCCCCCAAGTGGCCACTACGGCTGGCATGTTGCAGCTAGCACACCGTGCCGATCCAAAGCCAGGAGCCAGGTGCTTCCTCCTGGTCTCCCATGCAGGTGCAGGGCCCAAGCACTTGGGCCATCCTCCACTGCACTCCCGGGCCACAGCAGAGAGCTGGACAGGAAGAGGAGCAACCAGGACAGAATCTGGTGCCCCAACTGGGACTAGAACCCAGGGTGCCGGCGCCGCAGGTGGAGGATTACTTCCTTTTAACTGTCGCAATTGATGAGTCACTATAGCTCAAGTGACAAAGAGCAGAAACTCTGAATTCAGAGAGATGGAGTGTGAATCCCATTGCTGTTCCAGTCAGCTGTATGCCGACTCCTGCTTTGCACCCTTTTGTCACTACCGGCCTGCTTCTAACTTCTCTGCCACACTCATGGTTTCTCTCCACATTTCTGCTATCAGGAGCCCTGGGTCTCAGTGGCTTCTGCCGCCTCCTGGCACCACCTCTTCTCCAAAGAGCACGAGTTTTCACAGTGTAGCCCCTCATGGGCTGCTCCTTGGACCCTCTCTGTCTGCTCTCTCATTGGATTTCTACCCCACCCCCCCAGCCCATTTACAGATGGGCAGAGTAGACATGAGGCTCTGTCTAGGGCTTGCCCCTCCACACAGATATATGGCAGGGGCTGTGAGTGCCTAACACTCTGCATTTGACTCTATCCAGGAAACACCATTATCCTTCCCACTAGTATAAAATGGTTGAATTGGAATTTCAATGATTCCTAAAGCAGATGATGATCAGTTTCATTGGAATGTTTTTAAAAAGGCAGATTTCTAAGAGCCATTTACCTATACAAAAAGGAGAATAACACCTTCCTCATGAGATTAGTGTGCTTTATTTTTCTCAGAAAAACTATTTTGCCTTGTTTGTGATGACAGAAATTTAAGGTCCCCAAGTGGGAACTTATTAAATTAGTTGTTCTCTATGTGAAGGAAGAGAAGAGAGGGACAGTACATCGGGATTGCTTGGGAAGTAGCATCCTTGGTCTTGGTGGGGTTTGCACTTCCCAGACTGTGTGACATGCCACCTGCAATCCCTACCTTCCAAATTGCCCTGCTAGTGACACATCCTTAAAATGCAATCTCTTGTGTACAATCAAAACTCTTTATGTAGAAGAGCATTTTTTTGAACATACAAAGACGGTTAACATAGATAATTGAATTAAAAAAAAAAAACAGGTTGTCAAGACTTATGGTTGGTCTAGTGGTTAGCAGGCAGGTTAGGATGTCATGCCCCACATCAGAGCGCCTGGCTTTGGTATTTGACTCTGGCTCCTGACTCCATCTTCCTGTTAATGCAGACCCTGGGAGGTGGGAGTGATGGCGCAAATTATTGGGTTCCTGCCACCCACTGTGGAGTGCATTTGTATTGAGTTCCTGGCTCTGGTTTTGAGTTCTAACTTTGGCCCCCAGTAGAGAGTTGGGGAGTGAACCAGCAGATGGGAGCTTGCTCTTTGTGTGTGTCTCTATATGCCTCTTAAGTAGATAAATAAATAAATTTTTTTAATTAAACTTTTATTTAATGAATATAAATTTCCAAAGTACAGCTTATGGGTTACAATGGTTTCCCCCTCCCAAAACTTCCCTCCCACCCACAACCCTCCCCTTTCCCGCTCCCTCTCCCCTTCCAATCACATCATGATTCATTTTCAATTCTCTTTATGTACAGAAGATCAGTTTAGTATATATTAGGTAACGATTTCAACAGTTTGTCCCCATATAGCAACACAAAGTGAAAAAAAATACTGTTGGAGTACTAGTTATAGCATTAAATAAGAGTGTACAGCACATTAAAGACAGAGATCCTACATAATATTTTTTTAAAATTAATTAATTTTCTATGCCATTTCCAATTTAACACCAGTTTTTTTTTCATTTCCAATTATCTTTATATACAGAAGATCGATTCAGTATATAATTAGTAAAGATCTCATCAGTTTGTACCCATGCAGAAACACAAAGTGTAAAAATACTGTTTCAGTACTAGAAATAAATAAATTTTAAAAGCAGATTGTACAACAAGACTACAGTAGGATTAATTTGTAGAGGGAAAAATGTATATACAGATACTTGTCCACAGGTAAGAGTCTGGGATGTTTAAAGGACAGCTAGCAGATCTGCCGTGTCAGTGTCACCTGGGAGCTTGATGGAAATGCTGAATCCAGTGCTTGCTTCGGCAGGTTGGGTACTGAAATTGGAACAATACAGAGAAGATTAGCATGGCCCTTGTGCAAAGATGACATGCAAATTCATGGAGCATTCCATATTTTTTAACAAATTTAAAAAAATGTAGAGTTGGGAACCCCATCTCAAACCTACTCCAAGATCTTCACATAACTGGTATGCACTGTAAATGTGATATTCCTAGACTGAGGACTCTGGTTCTCATCTTGATGCTCATTAGAATTCACATGGGGA
Source organism: Lepus europaeus (assembly GCF_033115175.1). Lineage (NCBI taxonomy): Eukaryota > Metazoa > Chordata > Mammalia > Lagomorpha > Leporidae > Lepus > Lepus europaeus. Next base: position 96,769,097 of record NC_084838.1, read on the forward strand.
GTATGAACAATTAATCTCAATAGCCAGGTGTCACTCAGACCGAATCTTTGGGTTGGGGAGAATCTCCAGACTTCCAGCTGCTGCTGCTGAAGCCAGGAATGGAAACAGCTCTGTGATTATCATGTGGATGGTGGGAATCTGGTGGTTCTGAAGTTCTTTCTGATTTTCTATATTTTTAATTTTATTTATTAATTGTTTAAGAAGTTTGTGTAGGGTTACACATCTGGTGTAGTGGCTAAGACACTGCTTGGGATGCTTGCATCCCATATCAGAGTGCCTGGGATTGAGTCATGGCTCCATTCCCTATTCCAGCTTCCTGCTAATGCACACCTTGGGAGGCAGCAGGTAACAGGTAATGGGTCAAGTGGTTGAGTTCCTGCCACCCATGTGGGAGACCTGGACTGAGATCTGGGCTCCCAGCTTCCTCCTCGTTTAGGTCCAGTCATCTGATGGGTGGAGTGCTGGAAGGAAGTGCTCTCTCTGCCTCTCAAATAAATAAAATAAAAAACTAAAAATCTAGCAAATTTAAAAAATAGGTATTTCACTGATTCTGGGAACTGTAAGCATAAGATACATAGCAGATATCAAAGACAATATGAGGCTGGCGCTGCGGCTCAATAGGCTAATCCTCCACCTGTGGCACTGGCACCCCGGGTTCTAGTCCTGGCCGGGACGCCGGTTCTGTCCCGGTTGCCCCTTTTCCAGTCCGGCTCTCTGCTATGGCCCGGGAGTGCAGTGGAGGATGGCCCAAGTCCTTGGGCCCTGCACCTGCATGGGAGACCAGGAGAAGCACCTGGTTCCTGGCTTCGGATCAGCACGGTGCGCCAGCTGCAGTGACCATTGGAGGGTGAACCAACGGCAAAGGAAGACCTTTCTCTCTGTCTCTCTCTCTCTCACTGTCCACTCTGCCTGTCAAAAAAAAAAAAAAAAAGACAATATGAAAAAGATTATAAAATAACTCCTAATGTTTTATATTAAACAGTGAAATGATATTATTTTGTATATATTTGTTTGACCTAAAATATTATAAAATGTATTTCACCTATTTCTTTTTTTTTTTTTATTTAGTTTTATCTGAAAGGCAGAATTACAGAGAGAGGGAGAGACAGAGGAGATCTTCCATCTGCTATCCACTGGTTCATGCCCCAAATGACTGCCAGAGCTGGGCCAGGCCGAAGCCAGGAGCCAGGAGCTTCTTCTGGGTCTCCCATGCCAATGCAGTGGCCCAATACTTGGGCCATCCTCTGCTGCTTTCCTGGGCACATTAGCAGGAAACTGGATCAGAAGTGGAGCAGCTGGAACTTGAACTGGTGCCCATATGGGATGCCAGTGCCACAGGTTGACCCTCTATGCCACAGCACTGGCCCCCACCTAGTTCTGCTTAACGTGTCTAGTCCTAGAAAATTTAGAATTACCTACGTCACTTATACTAGTGACCAATTTTATTTCCAGATGGCTAGAGATAACTGGAAGATAGCAGTCCCACAGGAATTATTAACCCTGAGTTTTGTAAATTTCTTTTTTACTTATTTATTTTATTTATTTGAAAGGCAGAACAACATATATATACACACACACACAGAGGGAGGGAGAGAAAGAGAGATAGAGTTAGAGATATCTTTCATCTGCTGGTTTACTCCCCAGATGCCTACAACAGCCAGGTTGCATCCAGATCACCCATGTGGGTAATAGGAACTCAAGCACTTGAACCATCATCCACTGGTTACCAGGCATGTTAGCAGGAAGCTGGACTGGAAGCAGAGGTGGTGGCCTCTGATATGCAAGCTGTGCCACAGCAACTTCCCCAGGTTGTTTTAAGTTCTTTAAAAAACTTTATTTTTATTTGAAAGGTGGAGCAAGAACAAGTGAGTAAATGAGAAAGAGCGAGAGAGACATCTTCATTGCTGGTTCACTCCCCCAAATGCCCACAACAAGCTTGGGGTTAGGTCAAGCTGAAGCTGGGAGCCCGGAACTCCATCCAGGTCTCCCATGTAGGTCACAGGGACACATGTACTTGCGCCATCACATGCTGCCTTCCATGGTGTGCACCATTAGGAAGCTAGAAGCTGGAATCAGGAGTGGAGCTGGAACTCAGACCCATACTCTCGGATATGGGAGGTCAGCATTCCAAGTGGCATGCAAATCCCTGGCCCTCAGGGTGCTTGTTTATTTTCCTTAAAACCCTCCTCAGGTCGGTGGTGAGAGGATCTAACTGCTCTCCAGCTGTCTGATCAAGGACTGGATGGGAAAGAGGTCAAAATGGGGTTGAGGGCATTTCCTTTAGTCTAGTGGTTCTCAGCCTCAGCTGACCATTAGTCTCCTGGTGAGCTCTTAAAACTCCTGGTGCTCAACTGCACCCCAGTCTATTGAGATGACAGCCTCTGTACAATCTCGATTGCACGATTTCAAAGTTCAGCCAAGACTGAGAACCACTGCCTCCACTAGATCTGCACACTTTCCCCTCTCTGTCTTGGAGAGAAAACTGCAGCGTGTAGGACACAGAGACCTATAATGACCTTGGGGGATGTTACTTGGATCACTATGAAGTTCCTTTACAAAAAAGGAAGTGTGGTTGCTTTCTTTTTCTTTTGTGAGTTAGCTATGAGACATTCACCCTCCTGGCCACTAGAGGGACTGGATAAGATGCTTGCAGAAGGAGAAGCTGCGTCTCTGAGGACATTGCTTACAGCAGAAGTAAATTGGCACTGTCATCCTGGTGGACAAAAGACCAGAATGTAATGCTACTTTTAAATTTTTATTTGAGAATTCAGTCCTGTAAGCTCCCCCAAAGAACTTGACTTTGCCCCCAGGGATGAAAGTTAATACACTATTTCTTGAGAAAGCAATTGCAAATATAATTGTTGATAATATTTATTGAGAGCTCACTCTGGGTCAGATTCTGCTAAATGCTTATGCATATTATCTCATTTAAATCCTCACCTCAGGGGCAAGTATTTGGCCTAGTGGTTAAGGTACCACTTGGGACACTGGAATTCCATATCAAAATGCCTGGCGTCAAGATCTAGCTCCACTCTTTTTTTTTTTTTTTTTTAATTATTCTATGTATTTGAAAGGGACAGTTGCGGAGAGAGAGGGTGATTCAGAGAGAATCTTTCATCCACTTGCTCACTCCTCAAATGGTCTCAACAGTCAGGGCTGGGCCAGGCTGAGGCCAGGAGCCAGGAGCTTCATCTGGGTCTCACATGGGTGAAGGGCCCAAACACTTGGGACATCTTCCTCTGCTTCCCCAGGTGCATTAGTAGGAAGTTGGATTGGAAGTGGAGCAGCTAGGACGCAAACTGACACTTTTATAAGATGCTAGCACTTCAGGTGGTGACTTAACCCCTAATGCAACAACTCTGGTTCCTAGCTTCACTCTGGCTTCTATCTTCCTATTAATATGCACTCTGGGAGGCAGCAGATGATGGTTCAAGTAATTAAATCCTTTCTATCTATGAGAGAGATATTGATTGAGTTCCTGATCTTGGCTTTAGTTGGGCCTAGCCTGGACTTTTGCAGGCATCTGGGGAGTGAACCAGCAAATTGGGAACTCTCTCTCTCTGTGTCTCTTTCAAACAAATTAGACAAAAAAATCAAGCTAGAAAACATTCAGTACAATATCCAGAGAACAATAGTGAGTGAGTATGTGTGTGGGGGAGGAAACACTGAAATATTAACAGTAGCTATATTTAGGAACAATCTCAGGAATTTTAACTCTCATCTTTGCATTTTTCTTTTTAATTTTTCCATAATGCAACTTTTGGGTAGTAACATTTCATAAAGCAATGCGAGTTGAGATATTTCAGGATATGAAAGAACAATGCCCGATTAAAGGAAGTGGAAGGAGTAAATGGGAACTGGTTCTTTAGATTGTCCTGAGCTCTAAATTTAGCTCCAGAACTCCAGCAGCTGAGGGGCAGAGAGGACTGCGCTGGGTCTGTAATGTTCACATGATTTCATGTAGTGTTTCAGGAGAGAGTCTCTTAGCTGGTTTGCCCTGTTTCTGGATGTCACTTTTATGGCCATCAGAGGGTGGGATGCTAAACAAGTGATTCATGCATATCCCAGTTCTGTGTTACTAGGTGCATTTTGGTCAGTTGAAGTTGTGTCCATTGAGGACCTGTGGTGCACTGGGCCAGGGGTTGAATTATCTCTTCCTTGCAACAACACCCTGATTTCCACCTCCTGCTCACTCCCACCCAGAATCCCATCCATACACACCCTTCCAGTTCTTCTTTTTCTTCAACTATTTATTTGAAAGGCAGAGAGAGAGAGAGAGAGAGAGAGAGAGAGAGATCTTCTGTCCACTTGTGTACTTTCCAAATGGCCCCAATGACTGGGACTGATCCAGGACGAAGCCAGGAGCCCAGAACATCACCTGGATCTCCTGTGTGGATAGGAGGGGCCCAAACACTTGGACCATTCTCTGCTGCCTTCTTAGGTGTATTAGCAAGGAGCTATATCAGAAGTAGAGCAGCCAAACATTTGGAGCAATACTCTGATATGGGATGCTGGCATTGCAGGTGGCAGCTTAGCTCCCTGAGTCACAACACTGCTTCTGGTTCTGAAGTCTAGAACAGCTACCTCCAGTGAGTGTCTAGGTCAAGCCAAACTTCCTCTTTCGCAAGCCCACTTGCACCAGGAGTCCTCACAGCAGAATTCCTTACACACCTTCCTTCATCACTTCATAAGTGTTCACTCTGTCTCCACTCTTCAGCTGGAAACACCTCGTGAGTACAGATTTGTTCTCTCATGTATAGAAACTTGGGGCCGGGTGCTGCGGCTCACTAGGCTAATCTTCCACCTGCGGCGCCGGCACCCCGGGTTCTAGTCCCGGTTGGGGTGCCAGATTCTGTCCCGGTCGCTCCTCTTCCTGTCCAGCTCTCTGCTGTGGCCTGGGAGTGCAGTGGAGGATGGCCCAAGTGCTTGGGCCCTGCACCAGCATTGAAGACCAGGAGAAGCACCTGGCTCCTGGCTTCGGATCAGCACGGTGCGCTGGCCGTAGTGGCCATTTGGGGGGGGGTGTGTGTGTGTGTGTGAACCAACGGAAAAAGGAAGACCTTTCTCTCTATCTCCCTCTCTCACTGTCTAACTCTGCCTGTCAAAAAAAAAAAAAAAAAGAAAGAAACTTGGAATCAGGATTTTTGGAGAAGGGAGGCCTGACAGCTAGGATGGCCAATGTGTCCTACTTGGCCCTGGACTCTCCAGGTTCTGGCACTGAGCGTTCTACCTCTGGAGAAGAGAGTGGGAGCACTTTATGAGTGCTCACTAATTATTTCTTGATTATTTCTGGATTATTTTAGATGATCAAATCCTTGCTGGGCAAGTGACCACTTTTAGCTATGTCTTCACAAAGCAAGAACCCCTGGTGTTAACAGGACTCTCTCTCTCTACCGTAGGGATTGTGTGACCCTAAGGCAAACTACAAAAGAGAAAAAGGCAGGGAATCTTAATCCTGTTAAGAAAACAGGTAGGGGAGAGTTTTGTGGATTTTTCCAGGTATTATGTGACTAGTCAGAACTACATCTAGGTCTTTTGACTCCTAATTGGAGCTCCCTAGAATCTGAGATTATCTGCATGGAGCTTTAAGTCCACATGTCTTTCAACACTTTACATAATTACACAAGAGCTTTGTAAAGAAAACCACAAAATGTGGTTTTTCTTAGAGATCCAGAAGACTTACATAAATGGAACATAGGCTATCACCTTTCTAAATGGAATCATTCAATGTGGCAAAGGTAATTCCCCCCACATTAGTGCATAAATTGAACAAAATTTTAAGCAAAATTCCAGTAAGATTTTTCTTGAGAAGTGACAAAATGACCCTAAAGTTAATTTGTTGGACTGACCACTCAAGAAAAGTTCATGTAATTTTTGAGAAAGAACAGTTAAGAAGGGGGGAAATTGTACTACAGGGATTATGCATTATTAAGCTAAGTACTTGAGCACTGAAATGTTGGCATAGAATTCACTGATCAATAAAACAAATACAAATAGTTTATGTAGTAAATGATGTCAAAGGATTATTTGAATTCAAATAAAAATAGGTCTTTTCCTCTCCCCAAATATCAAAACAAATTTTAGGTGGTTTGCACCTTTGAATATAAAAAAATGAAACTACCAAAGAATCAGAAGAACATGTGAATGTTTATGTGACCTTCTGATGAATAAAAACTTTCTAAATATAGCACAAAAGGCAGACAAGATAAGGGTAAAAACAGATTAAATTGGGCTACCTAAAAGATGCATTTGTAAAGGTACAATAAAAGTGACAGTGTGAAAAAATCTTTGCTGGGTATAAGATAAACAACTTAAAAGACTTCTTACAAATCATTAAGAAAAGATACTGGGGTGAGTGTTTGGTACAGTGGTCAAGATGCTGCTTGGGACACCTGTCTGGCACAGTCCTGGCCATGTTAGCTATTTGGTGAGTAAACCAGCAGATGGAAGATTCTCTCTCTCTCTCTCTCTCTCTCTCTCTCTCTCTCTCTCTCTTTCCCTCCCTCCCTCCCTCTGTGTGTGTGTGTGTGTATGTGTGTCTCCCTCTGTCACTCTGCCTTTCAATGCAAACAAAATAAATATTTTTTGTTTTTTTATAAAGATAGTTTTATTTATTCCTTTACGATCTGTATGCCTTTTTCAATTTAGTTATTTATTTGAAAGACAGAGTGACAGAGAGGGAGAGAGAGAGAGAGAGAGAGAGAGGTCTTCCATCTACTGGTTCACTCCCCACATGGCTGCAACGGCCGGAGCTGCACCGATCTGAAGCCAGGAGCCTTGAGCTTCTTCTGGGTCTCCCACGTGGATGCAGGGGCCCAAGGACTTGAGTCATCCTCTGCTGCTTTCCCAGGCCATAGCAGAGAGCTGGACTGGAAGTGGAGCAGCCAAGTCTCGAACTGGCACCCATATGGGATGCTGCCACTGCAGGTGGTGGCTTTACCTGCTACGCCACAGCACCGGTTCCAAAATAAATATTTTTAAAAATTAATTTATTTATTTGAGAGGCAGAGTGATAGACAGAGGGAGAGGCTGAGAGAGGTCTTCCATCTGCTAGTTCACTCCCCAAATGGCCATAACAGCCAGAGCTGGATTGATCTGCAGCCAAGAGTCAGGAGCCTCCTCTGGCTCTCCCATGTGGGTGCAGGGGCCCAAGCACTTGGGCCATCTTCCACTGCTCTCCTAGGCCATAAACAGAGTTGGATTGGAAGAGGAGCAGCCGGGAAATGAACCTGTGCCCAGATGGGATGCTGGTGCTGCAAGTAGAGGCTTAACCTACTATGCCACAGTGCTGGCCCCCAGTAAAATAAATCTTACAGGGGCCGGTGTTGTGGCATAGTGACTAAAGCTGCCACCTGCAATGCTGGCCTCCCATACAGCTGCTCCACTTCAATCCAGCTCCCTGCTAAAGCACCTCGGAAAGCAGCAGATGATAGCCAAGTGCTTGGGCCCCTGCTACCTATGTGAGAGACCCAGATGGAGTTTCAGGTTCCTGGCTCCCACCTGTCCCAGCCCCAATCCCTATGGCCATTTGGGGAGTAAACCAACCAATGGAAGATCTCTTTCTCTGTCTCCCCATGCCCCATTCTGTAACTTTGCTTTTCAAATAAAATAAATAAATAAATCTTAAGTAAAAATAGAAAAATGCAGAGGACACAAGGAGGACCTGTGCTGTGACACAGTGGGTTAAGTCACTATTTTCTATGCTGCCATCCCATATTGGAGCACTAGTTTGAGTCCCAGCTACTCCTCTTTCAATCCAGCTCCTTGCTAATGTACCTGGTAAAGCAGCAGCAGATGACCCAAGTACTTGGTCCCCTGCCACCGATGTGGGTGACTCAGATGGAGTTCCTGGCTCCTGGCTTTGGCCTGACCCAGTCCTGTCCATGGTGGCTACTTGGGTAGTGAACCAGCATATGGAAGATCTCTCTCTCTCTCTCTCTCTCTCTCTCTCTCTCTCTCTCTTCCTCTCCCCCATCTCTTTCTCTCTCTGTCTTTTAATGTAAATAAATATTAAAGGGGCTGGTGCTCTGGCATATCCAGTGAAGCCACTGACTGCTACGCCACCAGTGCTTAAGGGCACTGGTTCATCTCCAGGTTGCTCCACTTCTGACCCAGATCCCTGCTAATGGCTTGAGAAAAGGAGCAGATGATGGCCCAAGTGCTTGGGCCCCTGCTGGTTCACTCCCCAAGTGGCCACAATGGTCAGGGCTGAGCTAGACAGAAGCCAGAAGCCAGGAGCTTTATCCATCTTTGGGCCCAAACATTTGGGCCATCTTTCACTGCTTTTCCCAGGCCATTAGCAGGAAGCTGGATCAGAAGTGGAGCAGCCAGGACACAAACCAACATCAATATGGGTTGGTGGTGTTACAGCAGGCAGCTTAACACCATCCCCATCCATGTTTTTCTGAGCATATGGAATTACAGGAATGTTCAAATCCTGTAATACATAGTTCTGTAATGCCTGGGCTGTGTTCATTGAACCTAATCACTTTTATTTTATTTTTAAAAGATTTATTTATTTGAAAGACAGAATGACACATACACACACAGAGACAGAGACAGAGAGAGATCTTCCATCCACTGGTCCACTCCCTAAATGGCTGCAATAGCTAGGGCTGGGTCAAATAGAAGCTGAGAGCCAGAAACTCCATCTAGGTCTCCCACATGGGTGGTAGTGGTCCAAGAACTTGAGTCATCTTCTGCTGCTTTCCTAGGTGCATTAACAGAGGGCTGGATCAGAATCAGAGCAACCGGGACTTGAACTGGCATTCCAATATGGGATACCGGTGTTGCAAGCAATGGTTCAACCCTCCATGCCACAATGCCATCCCCCAAAGAAAATAATTTTATAGATATTTTATTTACTTATTTATTTGAAAGGCAGAGCAACAGAGAGAAGAGAAGAGAAGAGGAGAGGAGAGGAGAGGAGAGGAGAAGAGAGGAGAGGAGAGGAGAGGAGAGGAGAGGAGAGGAGAGGAGAGGAGAGGAGAGGAGAGGAGAGGAGAGGACTTTTTCTCAGGCAGAGTCCAGGCAGGAAGCGGATGAGACCCACAAGTTGAGTGATGGGAAGGGCGTTTGATGGAGACTCTCTTCACAGAGGTAAAGCAGGGTGTGGGCAAGTCGCCTAGGACAGTGCAGGAGTTGTAGGGAGCAGCTGAGCGTTATTGGCGCCTAGTGGGGGGAGGGTAAGGGGAGAGACGAGCTTGTACAGGTAGGAAAGGGAAGCCATGTGCCTCTGTCAGAGAATGCCACAGCCCTGCGACACTCATGGAACTCACGGGTATGTTGACCTTGCTCCCCAGCCCCTCAGAGCCGTCTGTAGTGAGCCTGTCACAGCTGCAGTAGCTGTCCACTCAAACAGTCCCCGCATCTCTGTATGCCAGCGACAACCCCTTATTTCCTTCCCTTCCAGGCTGACTGGAGCAGCCCTGCTTCAGGCTTTGGGTGGGGTTCAGGTCTGCTCCAAGGGCCTCTCATCTTGAGAACAGAGGCTAAGAGGTCAAACTAAACCAGCAAATCCATTCCAGGGCTCCTGGCTCATGCCAAGCCTAGGTGACAGAAATAAAGCAGACACTTCCATGCCTTATACTCACATGGGAAGTTCTAAGTAGGGACAGAGGAGCCTGGACAGCTGGGAGTGAGGATCCAATTTACCACAACTCATCACTGACCCAACCCAAGGCAGTGAGAGGGGGATAGGAACTCATCAGTGCAGTCTCTCCAGGGCAGCCTCCTCTTGCACAGAGCAGGCTGGAGATAGTGGAGGTGTTGGGAGGGCAGATAAAGACGACTGCAGGATGGCAGGAGTGAATATTTGTGAATAGTGAGATTAGGATAGTGGCTGGCCCATGAAAACATACCACACATAGTATGGTGCCTTTGAGAATTATGTTTTTAGGAATATTTAATTAAATATTTAAAATAGTCATGATGAATTGTTAAGTGAAAGAAGTTATAAAGCAGGTGTATATTAGAACATTTTTTTAAAAAGTATTTATTTGAAAGGTAGAGTTACAGAGAAACAGAGGCAGAGAGACAGGAGAGGTCTTACATCTGCTGGTTCACTCCCCAAATGAATGCAACAGCTGGAGCTGGGCCAATCTGAAGTCAGAAGCCTGGAGCTTCCAGGTCTCCCACATGGGTGCAGGGGCCCAAGGACTTGGGCCATCTTCTGCTGCTTTTCCAGGTGCATTAGCAGGGAGCTGGATTGGAAGTGGAGCAGCTGGGACTCAAACCAGTGCCCATATGGTATACCAGTACTACAGGTGGCGGCTTTATCCACTACGCCACAGCTGGCGCTGCAGGCAGAGGATTAACCAACTGGGACATCTGCTGTCATTTGAAAACTGTCCAGTGTGAATTTCTGAAGCAGATGGGAACAGCATGGAAGATGTCAGATTGGCTTGTGGTTTGAGCTGAAAAATGTGAAAAAAAATTATGACTGGAGCCTGTGCTATGGCACAGAAGATTAAGCTGCCACTCATGATGCTGGCTTCATGTATGGCTTCTGCCCTCGCAGTTGCATCTATTTGGTGAGTGAACCAGAAGATGAACGATCTCTCCATTCTCTCTCCCTCTCTTCTCTGTACCTCTGCTTTTCAAATAAATAAAATCTTTTTAAAAAAATTATGATTTAAAAAAAAATTAAAAAAAATTATAATGGGGCACTAGCCCCATTATAACATCTTTTTAAAACACAATATACTTAGAAAAAAGTATGGAAGAGTATTTAACAAAATGTTAATGTTGTTGCTGGGATTTTTAATGTTTGTATTCAGACCATGTAGGATTATGGGGAGTTTTCATTTCTGTTTTGTATTCACACCTCCAACTTATACAACGTTATTTATTAACTATAGATTTTTTTTTCTGTTTTCCATTTTACAGAGAGAGAGAGAGAGAGAGAGAGAGAGAGAGGCTTAAAGACACAGAGAGAAAGAGAGATACTCATCTGCTGGTTCATATTCCCAGTTGCCTGCAATTGCTGGAGCTGGGACAGGCTGAAGCCAGGAGCCTAGAACTCAGTCAGGGGGTAGAGGCATGTGGTGGAAGAAGCCCACCTAAATGAGAACTATCTGCTGCCTATCAGGGTGCCCTTTATCAGGAAGTTGGATCAGAAGTGTAGTCTGGACTCAATATAGGCCCTCTGATATGGGATGTTGTCATCCCAATGTCTTAGCTACTATGGCAAGTTATGCTTTGTATGTTACTCTTGGGTAACCAAATAGATAAATACAGTGCTTAAAAATTGCAACCATGAGACTGGCATTGTGGTATAAGGGTTAAGCCTCCACCTGTGATGCCAGCATCCCATATGGGTACCAGTTTGAGTCCTGGCTGCTCCACTTCTGATCCAGCTCTCTGCTATGGCCTGGGAAAGCAGTAGAAGATGGCCCAAGTGATTGGGCCCCTACATCCATGTAGGAGACTGGGATGGAGCTCCTGGCTCCTGGTTTTGGCTTGGCCCAGCCTCTGTCACTGGCCATTTAGGGAGTAAACCAGTGGACAGAAGATCTCTCTTTGTCTGTCTCTCTGTCTCTGTCTCTCCCTTTCTGTAACTCTGCCTTTCATAGCAAATAAAAAAATCTTTAAAAAAATTGCAACCTTGCCTTTTCTTTCTAAAACACTTCAAGGACAAATGAAATTGACCTAGTTTGTCATTCTTATTAGAGCAGGAGAGAAATTATTCTGGATTTGAAAGTGTGTTTATACAGGCACACACACCAACTCTTGAGACTATCAGAGTGCAGCACTGGAAGAGATTGCTTTACGTGTACAGCACAAGCAAAGAAAATGTATGTGGCCTGAGTAAGATATTAAAATTTTAAAAAACCCTGAAATGCTTTTTATCTACCAGAGAAATGCAGAAATGCTGGATCAGAAATGATGAATAGAAGAATGAAATGCTCATTAAATCCACAACAGAGAAGATTTAAAGTAAAGTGATTTAAAGTAAGAAGATTTCATGTAAAATGTCTTTTCTCCCCAAGCCCAGGATGGAAAGAGTCTGGTTTGTTTTCTCCAAAGTTTTTATTTGTTATTTGAAAGGCAAACTGGCAGAAATGGAGACCGAGACCCAGAGAGATATTCCATCCACTGGTTTGCTCCCCAGGAGTCTGGAGCTCTATCTCAGGGTCCCATGTGGGTGGCAGGGGCCCAACTACCTGAGACATTTCCTGCTGCCTCCCAGGTTGCGCATTAACAGGTAGCTGCATTGAAGTAGAGTGAGGGCTCAAACCTAGGCTTCTTCCTGATGGCATCCAGATCAAGCCTGGACTGTCTTCCCTCCATATGTCTTGTATGTGAGATACTAACTATCCACTTAGGCCACTGTAGCTGTGTAGCTGTTCCTCATGACTATGTAGCTGTGTATTTCTTGCACCAAAGCATTATCTGTATACCTACACCTGTATCTGTATCTATATCTATCTATGTTCTCTGTGAAGCCCTCCTTTCTTTGTGTGGAACCAAATACCCCCTCCTCTATGTGCATACAACCCATTGTGTTACCTCTCTTCTAAATGTAGCATGTTGTCTAATAGTTATTTACATAATTGTGACATTAAACAAAAAACCAATAGATTTTCTCTAATTTTTATCATCTTAGTGCCCTTGTTGGTATCTGACACAGATATCTTGACACAATCGGTGTCAAGAATTTATATATTGGGGTAAGCATTTGGCATAGTTAAGATGCCCACATTCCGGGGCCGGCACTGTGGCATAGTGGGTAAAGCCACCGCCTACGGCATCACATATGAGTGCCAGTTCAAGTCCTGTCTGCTCCACTTCCGATCCAACTCTCTCCTATGACCTGGGAAAGCAGTAGAAGATGGCCCAAGTCCTTGGGCTCCTGCACCTATGTGAGAGACCTGAAAGAAGCTCCTGGCTCCTGGCTTCGGATTGGTGCAGCTTCGGCCACTGCGGCCAATTGGGGAGTGAACCAGTGGATGGAAGATCTCTCTCTCTCTCTCTCTCTCTCTCTGCTTCTCCTTCTCTCTCTGTGTAACTCTGACTTTCAAATAAATAAAGACCCTGGGAGTCAGTGGTGACAGCTAATATGATTGGTTTTCTGCACCCCATTTGAGAGACCTGGATTGAGTTCCTGGCTCCTGGCTTTGGTGGGCCAAGCGTTTGAGAAATAAGACAACAATAGGAGCTTTCTTTCTCTGTCTCTCACATAAAAATTTTTTTTAATTAAAAAGAATTTTTATATTCACTGTTCTGGAAGGTGTGCAGTGTGCTTTTGTTTGTACTGTCCCCTGTCCATCTGCATCCACACATGGGCAGGACCAAAGCTGTCGCTAAAGGTTGCTTTAGAAATACCTAGGGAATTCTCCCTCCAAGTCCTGAGCCCTTGGCAGCACAGGCCTGAAAACTGGCAGATGGAACCGAAAGTTATTCTAGATGCAGGGTGGGGCAACAGAAGAGCATGTCTCTTTCTCCTTTTGTGGTTCTTAGGATCCTTTTTAGAAATTATTTTTATTTTGCTGCTAATATTTTTTTGAGATTAAAATGTTGGCTTCATGACAAAGCTAGATTGGAAGATGTGGTGTCAACAAGCTTGAAATTAGCTTCCATCTCAGACTCACCCTCTGTACCATCCTCCTTCCTTGTACAGAGCCTGTGCTGCATGGCCTAACACATGGCTGTGCTGCCAACCCCTGGTGGGAATCCATGTGAACTGAGAAAGCTAGGTCTGCCTGGGAGGTGGGGTGGGGGAAAGTAGTTGAGGAAGCTGAGCGGAGGATGGGTGTGTGGACAAAGACACACACTTCTGCATCAGCCTATCTGCTCCTTTGAGCTCCCTGGAACTGTCCACACTTGCCTGTGCTGGTGCGGAGCATCCAGAGGTCACAGTATTTCAACCTGTCCCCTCACTTGGTTTGGCTTTTGCTTTCTTTTAATAGAGAAAGCACAGCCTCTTGCCCAGAGGATCAATAAGGGCCTGCAGAGCATGGACTGGGTGGACAGGAAGCTGCTATTCACATCTCCTCCCCACCACAGGGCTGGTGACTGTAAGGAACAGGACCCTTTCGGGTCTCATTCACAGGGCGCAAACCACAAGTGGTCCTAAAACAGGGACCCTTCCCGCCCCGCCCCATCACCATACACCACGCCAGCTCAGGCAGAAACAGGAAGTGCATGAGTGAGAATCCAGGGCTCTGTTGAGTGTGACCAGGGCACCATTTCCGGGTTCTAAAGATGGACCTGATCAGGCTCCATTCAACCTGCCCGAATCTCAGCCTCTCCCTACAGTCTCCTCAGCCTAATATTGCCCTGGGTCCCAAAAGTACACAGTTCATCTGCGCCAGGCCCCACCTCACAGGCACAGTCCCCACATTGCTAATCCCGGTCAGTCGTCAAGCCGATGACTCTCCGGGGTTCTCAGGGGACTGGGCTAGCTTGCGGATGACTCAGTGTGGCCCATCCCCACTATTAGCAAAACAGCTCAAAGCAAATAGCCTGTGACGGTAAGTTAGTAAAGTCAGCCTCATAGAAAATCCTACAGTAGATACAGCAGTGAATAGCATTTGCAAACCTTTAAGATTATTTTTTCTGCTGTGAAAGAAGGGGAAGTTAGAGTAACTGGACTGCAACTCAGATGCTTTGGCTCTGAGTTGAGACTTGTGTGTTTCACTCACCTCTGAACGTTTCTTCTCGTCCATCTGCCTTTGGGGCTCTGCATTGACAGAAGCGTGAGTCATGGTTTGGCCACATCTTCTTTTCTGTATTTAATCCTTTAATGTAAAAGAATTAGGCAAGAGGATTAAGACAGATTACACAAGATTCATTACTGAATTATTAAAATTTAAGCTATGGCTTGAAACAACCAAAGAGAAGATATGTACAACAACGTAAGGATATAAAAATTCCTTATTCAGGTGTAATCGATGTTATCGAGTTTTTTGACAAAATCAATAACCAACAATAATGATGTGCTCAAAAGATATCATTAGTGTTTCTTCGCCCGTGAAGAGACCTTGCTGAGCCAGAGATGGGAGGGGATGGACTTACAGGAGTTACTACCGTCCTGGGGTGGGTTAACCCGGTATTTTCTTCATCTGCCAAAGGATCAGTTCTTCTCACCCCATGGTGACTCAGAGTTCAGAGTTTCCAGTGACTGCACCATCAAATTCTTTCAGGGTTGGTAAGCTTTCAGTAATATTCTGGGGCAGGACTTCAGTGAGATATGGAAAAGTAGAAGCTAAGTCCCATCTTCCTTTCTGAAAAAATTCTACAGTGCCAGTTGTATTTTTTATGCCAAATTGATTTTAAGTTTTACTTTGTTTTAACACATAATAATTGTATATATTAAAGGAGTATAGTGAGATATTTGATCCTTGTACACACTGTGTTGGTAAGAATGTAAATCAGTACATCCATTATGGAAAATACTAGAGAGAGAGATTGATTAAAAAATTAAAAACAGCCGGCGCCGCGGCTCACTAGGCTAATCCTCTGCCTTGCGGCACCGGCACACTGGGTTCTAGTCCCGGTCGGGGCACCGATCCTGTCCCGGTTGCCCCTCTTCCAGGCCAGCTCTCTGCTGTGGCCAGGGAGTGCAGTGGAGGATGGCCCAAGTGCTTGGGTCCTGCACCCCATGGGAGACAAGGAGAAGCACCTGGCTCCTGCCATCGGATCAGTGCGGTGCGCCGGCCGCAGCGCGCCAACCGCGGTGGCCATTGGAGGGTGAACCAACGGGAAAAGGAAGACCTTTCTCTCTGTCTCTCTCTCTCACTGTCCACTCTGCCTGTCAAAAAAAAAAAAATTAAAAACAGAGCTATCATATGATCCAGGCATTCCTCTACTGGGTATTTATAACACAGGAAGTGAAATCAGTATGTTGAAGACATACCTGCACTCCCATTATTACAGCACTAGTGTTAATAGCAAAGACATGGAATCTACCTGAGTGTCCACTGATGGATAAATGGATAAAGAAAATGTGGTAAATAAGCACAATGGAATTCTATTCAGCCACAGAAAGGATGAAATTCTGCCGATTGTGGCAACATGGATGAACTGACATCAGATGAACTGGTGAATGAAACACATCAAGCATGAAAAGAACAAACACCCTTCTTCCTTTTTTCATGTCAGACTTGGCCTCCACGATGGACTTTTCAGTGATTCATGTCTTCTGGTCTTTATGTATGAGAATAGAGAGTGAAGATCCAGAGAAAATTCTGGAAAAAATAAAATTGGGTTTTCCTTAGTGAATGTCTCAGAAAAGTTAAAAGTTTAGATTATAGAAAGATGAATAAAATGTTTAAGATGATAGGTCATATGTTGCCATCCATCACTGCTGCCTCCTAGGGTCTGCCTTCGCAGAAAGCTAGAGTCAGGAGCCAGAGCTGGGAGTTGAACCCAGGTACTCTGATATGGGATGTGGTATCCTAACTGGTGTTTTAACTGCTGGGCTGAACACTCCACCCCCATCCCCAAGACCTTCCTTAAATCTCACAATAAAGAAAGTCTCTGCAGATCCAGCTCAGCCTCAGAACCTTGCTCTTCCAGACTTCAGAGACAGAAGATGAAGTGAATGTCTGCCTTCAGAGCGCTGTGACTTTCACGAGGAGGAGTGCTGCCTTGTTGATGTGGGCCTCCTTGTGGTGTGCTTAGTCTGGAGCAAGGGTTGGTAACTCTCTTAGGAGGACCATAGATGGGCAACCGTGAGTCTTTGAGCTCCATGAACATGTAGCAGTTTTAGTTAAATGTACATTATGTGGAGGAGGATGGAGGATCCAAAGCTTCTGTTCGATTCTCAGAATCCATTATCCCTAAGGTGAAGACCCTGGATTCCAAGGCTGAAGTATTTGGGTTCAACTGTACCTTGCATGCTTAAGTATCCTATGCATTACTATCCCCATCTTACAGAGGAGCAAACAGGCTGAAGAAGGTCAAGTAACTTGACCAAGGTCACAAAGTTGCTAAACTCTATCCTGGTCAGTTTGGGCTGCTATAACGGATTACCCTACATAAGGGTGCTTAAGCAGCAGAAATTTGTTCCTCATAGTTTTGGAGGCTGGAAGTCTGAGATTGGGCTGCCAGCCTGGTGGGGTTCTAAATGAGGGCCCTTTTCTGGATTGCAGGCTATCCTCTTTTCCTCATGCCTTCACATGGCAGAAAGGGGGCAAAGGAGATTTCTGGGGCCTCTTTTAAAGGGCACCAATCTCATTCACGAAGGCTCTATCCTTATTAGTTAATTACCTTCCCAAACCTCCACCCCCTAATACTGTCCCATTGGGGGTCAAGATTTCAACACAGGAATTTGGGAGAGGACACAAACCTTCAGTCCATAAGAATGGTAAAACCAGATTGTTAAACCCAGACCTGTCTGTCTTCAGAACCTGAACTTCGTACTAGCATGCAGTGTTCTTGTCTACATTGGATGGGTTTAAAATAATAATTGCTGAAATATATTAGGACTTTTCCAGCTTCCCCAGATCTGAACTGCAGCATCCCCCAAAGGTGTCCCAGCTCCGTCCAAACCCCTCTAGGGATGGGAGCCTCCTAAAACCAGAAGTTGTCACACTTAATGAATGCTTTTGAAATATGAAGCCTCAATTTGCCTTAGAATTCGGATTGCATTCTAGCAAAGTACTTTCACATATTGTAAAATGCCGAATGTCTTCAGGCATTGCTGTAGTTTGAATGTGATTTTGTCTCTGAATTCATGCAGTACTTTAGTCTATGAAGCCTTCTGTTAATGCTACTCAAAGGGTAGAAACTCAATCCAATTATGCTGTTAGGAGGTAAGGTTTTCAGGAAGCGATTAGATTGTATTAGTCATTAGGTTGGAGCCCCTCTACCATGATTAAATCCTGGTTGCTCTGTAAGAAACCACATAAACACAGATATGCACACTCCCTATCTCTTACTATGTGATGTTCTGTGCCCCTGGAATCTGCCAGCAAAATGGTCATCACTAATGGCTGAACCAATGGGGCCTGCTTGATCTTGGACTGTGAACCTCCAAAACTGAGCCAAAACTAACCTTTTTCTTTTTCTTTTCTTTCTTTTCTTTTTTTTTTTTTTTTTTTTGACAGGCAGAGTGGATAGTGAGAGAGAGAGACAGAGAGAAAGGTCTTCCTTTGCCGTTGGTTCACTCTCCAATGGCCGCTGAGGCCGGCGCATCTCGCTGATCCGAAGCTTGGAGCCAGGTGCTTCTCCTGGTCTCCCATGGGGTGCAGGACCCAAGCACTTGGGCCATCCTCCACTGCCCTCCCGGGCCATAGCAGAGAGCTGGCCTGGAAGTGGGGCAACCGGGACAGAATCTGGCGCCCCAACCGGGACTAGAACCCGGTGTGCCAGCACTGCAAGGCGGAGGATTAGCCTGTTAAGCCACGGTGCCGGGCCTAACCTTTTTCATTATAAAGTGAAGCTTCCTCAGGTAGTTCAAGATGGTGATATAAAGCTGACTAATACAGGCGTGCCATCTAGAAATAGGGCCCAAGATTTCTGCAGCATGCTGACCTATGTTTCTCTCCCTCCTCAGATATCCTGGTTTTGGGGTGTATGTGCAGAAACTGACTTTTGTTAGAAAATACAAGCATGCACATGGAAAAAACCCCTAACATAGAATGGCTAAGACAACCTTCTAAAAGTACTAGAAGAACTCATGCTTTCAAAAATTAGAATAGTCTAATACATTTCCATATATAGCAAAATTTGTATTCATTGATTTTTTTCTCTTGTTTTGTAATAATGATATTTTTCTGCATCTCTTTTATACTTTAGAGAGCAGGAAATCTGGAGATTTGGGGAGGATTTTTTCTTAGAGTATTGACTTTTTTGTGAGCTTAATTTCTTTCTTGTTTCTCAAAAACTTATCAGTGATCTATGCCCTAAGTGCCATCCAAATGGAAAGTATTTAAATATTTAGTGAATTAGAAAAATTGTTATTATTGTCTGAGTAAACCATTATTTTTGTAGTAGCTAGTCTGTGAAGGTAGCCCCCTATAATCCATGCCTCCTAGGACTTATACCTTTGTGTAGTCCCAAGTGGAATTTTTTTTAAAGATGTATTTATTTACTTGAAAGTCAGAGTTACACAGAGAGAGAAGGAGAGGTAGAGAGAGAGAGGGAGAGAGAGGTCTTCCATCCGCTGGTTCACTCCCCAGTTGGCCGCAACAGCCGGAACTGCACCAATCTGAAGCCAGGAGCCAGGAGCGTCTTCTGGGTCTCCCACATGGGTGCAGGGGCCCAAGGACGTGGGCCATCTTCTACTGCTTTCCCAGGCCATAGCAGAGAGCTGGATCGAAGAGGAGTAGCCGGGACTAGAACTGGTACCCATATAGGATTCCGGTGCTTCAGGCCAGAGTGTTAACCCACTGCGCCACAGCACCAGCCCCTCAAGTGGAATTTAAACTGGTCCAGATTCCCTTTAATGAATAAAACATTGTAGAAGTAATGCTTAGGAAAGTTCTAGGTCCAAGCCTTAGAAAGGTCTCAAAGCTCCGCCTTCTGTGAGCCCTATGCTGCATTATGTGAAGTCCAACTATGTTCCTTGAAAACCCTGATGGAAAGATAGGCCTGATGACCATGTGTAGAGAGAAAGAATGTGAGCTGCCCAGGCATTCCATCTGAGTTCAGCCTTCCAGCCATCTCTGTCATGGCACCAAGCATGTAAGTGAGATTTGTTGGATGTTCCTGTGCAGTCCTGCTGCCAGGTAGCTACAGCCCCAGCTAACATCACATAGAGCAGAAGAACCACCCAGCTGAGCCTAGGCTACCTATAGAATAGTGAGAGATAATGAAATGGTTGTTTAAGCCCCTAAACTGTAGGAGTGTCTGTTACAGAGTAACATACAACTAAACACTTTTCTATTTACCAAACCTGAATGCTTTTATGGGTAAACAAGGTTAGTAAAATGCATATTACAATAAAGAGATTAAAATTATTAGTTTATCTTACAGAACACCCAATCAGCAGTAAGCCTCATTAAAGCAACATTCAGGCCATAATGAAGATGGCTATGACAACAAAGGGTAGATAGTAACAAGTTGATAAGGTTATGGAGAAACTGGAATCCTTATACATTTCCAGAGGAACATAAAAATGATGCAGTTACTTTGGTATACAGTCAGTCTAGCGGTTCCTGAAAATGTTAAAAATAGGCTTACCATATGACCCAGAATAGAGAAATGAAAATCTAAACACTCATAAAAATTTGTTCAAGAGTGTTCATGCAACACTAATTTTTTTTTTTTTGACAGGCAGAGTGGACAGTGAGAGAGAGAGAGACAGAGAGAAAGGTCTTCCTTTGCCGTTGGTTCACCCCGCAATGGCCGCTGTGGCCGGCGCACTGTGCTGATCCGAAGGCAGGAGCCAGGTGCTTCTCCTGGTCTCCCATGGGGTGCAGGGCCCAAGCACTTGGGCCATCCTCCACTGCACTCCTGGGCCACAGCAGAGAGCTGGCCTGAAAGAGGGGCAACCGGGACAGAATCTGGCGCCCCGACCGGGACTAGAACCTGGTGTACCAGCGCCGCAAGGCGGAGGATTAGCCTATTGAGCCACGGTGCCGGCCGCAACACTAATTTTGTTTTTTGAGTTTAAGAGACAGAGAGACAGAGATAGACACACACACACGCACACACACAGAGCTCTCATCTGCTGGTACACTCCTCAAATGCCCACAATGGCGGGGGCTGGGCCAAGGCTGGAGCCAGGCAGGAACTCAATACAGACCTCATGTGTGAGTGGCAGGGAACTAATTACTTGAGCTATCACCACTGCAGTCCATGGCCTGCATTGATAGGAGGTTGGATTCAGGAGCCAGAGCCAGGAATCAAATCCAGGTATTCTGATATGGGATGCAGGCATCTTAACCACTAGGAAAATTGCCTTCCCTGCAGTAATATTCTTAATAGCCAAAAAGTAGAAACAATTCAAATGTGTCTGTCAAGTGATGAATGGATAAATAACATGTAGCATTATCTATACAATAGGATATCATTTGGCAATAAAAAGGGATGTAGTACTGATACCTGTTACAACATGGATGAACTTTGACAATGTTAAGAAGCCAGTCACAAAAACCATATGTTGTGTGATTCTATATGTATGAAATATCTTGAATGGACAAACCTACAGAAACAGAAAATAGATTAATGGATGCCTATGGTTGGGACAATGGAAAGTGATGGCCAATTGTACAGAATTTCTGTTTGGTGTAATGAAAATATTCTTAAATTGATTGAATTGATGACTTCAAACTGTGAATATTCTAAAAATATTGAACTGTATATTTTAAATGGGTGAATTGTGTGATATGTAAATTATATATCAATAAAACTATTATCAAAAAAGGGAGCAATATTCCATAAGACTGATTTTTTTTATCCTCTTTGAGCCCTCACTTGACTCCTGCTTATTATCACAGAAGACTAAGTCAATCCAGATATCTAACTAGCGCAATACTTGAATGGGCTTTTTGATGAGGGAGATTATAGAAACATATGACATGAGAATAGAATCTCCATCTATTATGCAGTTAATGTAGTGTAACTTTACAGTTAATATTCTTATCCTCCTCTTATCGGTCAGGTGAAGGTCAATACTGAGACTTGGCCTGAATTCTCATATTCTTACATTGTGAAATTTTGTTGAATTCCCTCTTGGAACACCCTGTGTTTAGAGTCCCATATGTCTTCCTGCTGTTTTGCCACATTATCAAGACTCATATTTATTCTTTGATTATGAAATGATATCAGCTTATCAATACAAAGAGTGGGAGAAGTATTGCCCTTCTTCAACCTCCTCC
This sequence comes from Lepus europaeus, assembly GCF_033115175.1. Taxonomy (NCBI): domain Eukaryota; kingdom Metazoa; phylum Chordata; class Mammalia; order Lagomorpha; family Leporidae; genus Lepus; species Lepus europaeus. The sequence continues at coordinate 96,790,867 of NC_084838.1, forward strand.
TAAGCAGAACAATGCTTGTAACTATCTTTGTAAGAACCATTAAAAGTGTGAATTACATAGCGAAAAAACCATAAGCTGCAGCTGGACAGTCCTACACAGCATGACAGCAAGGTTTTTTTTTTTTTTATTGTTTAATGGTTACTGTACAACTATGGTTAACTTTATCATTTTTTCACATGTTTTTGAAATAAAAATGCACACCATATTTTCTGATGGGTACAGTTCTATATAGATTCATCAATTCAAGATTGTTAATTGTGCATTTAAGACTTCTATAGGCCGGCGCTGCGGCTCACTAGGCTAATTTTCCGCCTGCAGTGCCGGCACACCGGTTCTAGTCCCGGTCGGGGCGCTGGATTCTATCCCGGTTGCTCCTCTTCCAGTCCAGCTCTCTGCTATGGCCCGGGAAGGCAATGGAGGATGGCCCAGGTCCTTGGGCCCTGCACCCGCATGGGAGACCAGGAGAAGCACCTGGCTCCTGCATTTGGATCAGCGCGGTGCGCTGGCCGCAGCGGCCATTGGAGGGAAGACCTTTCTCTCTGTCTCTCTCTCTCACTGTCCACTCTGCCTGTCAGAAAAAAAAAAAAAGACTTCTATAAACATACTAATGCTTTTGCTACTAAATTTACAATTAAAATTATTCATATTTACTATATAAAACATCATGATGCATGCTGGACTCTGAGGATTCAGTCCTGGACAGAACACAGTTCCTTCCCTCAAGTAGCTCATGGTAAATCATAAAAGACTGAATACATGGTTCTATATGAACTTTAATGCCCATTTGTAATGATTTGGAATTTGTATTTTTAGTTTTTATGTCTATTTGTTTATTACTTAAATTTTTGCTTTTTATCTTTAAATTTTGATAAAACAGAGTTATAATCTCTCATTATAGTTGTAAAATTACCAAATTCTCCTCTCCATTTATCAATGTCTTCCTAATGCACTTCGCAGTTCTCTTGTGAGGTGCAAAGTAGTTCAGGATTGTTGTAACTTTCTGATGAGTTCTTTTATCTCCTGCAGGGTCTAATCTGCTGTTCTTTCCATCCAGTGAAATTTCAGTTCAGAAATCATAGCTTTCAACTTTAGAGGTTAAATTGGGGTCTTTTTTATATTTCCCATGTCTCTACTTAACATACTCCATCATTCCTTCTTGAGCATAAGATTATACCTACAATATTATAATATAGTCACAAAAGTTATAATAAATTTTAATGCTCTTATCTAATGATTGTGTCATCTGTCTTATTTCTGAATACATTTCTATAAAGTGATTTTTATCCTTATGTGTTATAATTTTCTTTTTTTAGGCTGTGAGCTCTTAAAATTTTTTTATTTATATAAAGGGAACAATGTGTTATAATTTTCTATTTCTTCACATGCCTGGTAAGTTTTAATTGGATGCAGGCATGGTATATTTTACATTGTTAGATGATGGATGTTCTGTATTTTTATGAATATTCTTTTCTGTAAATTTTGAAAGAAGAGAGAGAGAGAGAAAGAGAGAGAGAGAGAGAGAGAGAGAGAGAGAGAGATCTCCTGTTTTCCTTCTTAAATGTCTGCAATAGCCATTGTTGGACCAGGCCAAAGCCAAGAGTTGGGGACTCAGAATGGGTCTCCCACGTGGGTGACAGGGACTAAAGTAGTTTAGCTTCATCTGCTGCCTCCTGGGGCACTCAGTAGCAGGAAGCTGAAATGGAGGGTGGAGCTGGGGCTTGAACTCAGCCAGTCTGATATGGGATGTGGGTGTTGATAGGGAAGGCTTAACCGCTGTGTCAATACCTGCCCCCAGATATTCTTGGGCTTTGTTCTGGAACATAGTTAAATTCCCTGGAAGCAGTGTGATCTTTTAAAGTAGGTTTTTAGATTTTATTTTTAAACGTTGTTACATGGGACCTGAGTAGCCTTCTGTGCTGATCTTTCTCAACTTTTAAGAGTATACTCTTTTGATTACTCAATGTCCCATGGAGTATGAGCCCTTCCACTCTGTCTGATGGGAGCACAGCTATTCCTAGCCATGTATCATCTGCCTGTATTGTTCCACCTGCTGCAGTTGGGTCATTCTTTCCCTAGCCTTGGGCAGTTGCCTCACACTTCTGTGCTGACCAGGAGTTCTTGCTGAAGACCTCAGGGAAGTCCCCCGCAGTTGTGTCTCCTGTGTGCAGCTCTCTGCTCGCCAGCGCTGGATGCAGACTCCAGGGGCTTTGGCTTCCTCAGACTCCCAGCTCTCTCTCAACTCAGGGAGACCAAGAATCAGCCTACAATCCCCCTCCCTGTGCTGCCTGGAAACTCTCTCCAGGCACAAAACTGGAACAGTCATTGGGCTCATCTCATTTGTTTCTCCTTCTTAGGGATCACTGTCTCTTGCTGCCTGGAGTTCGAAGTGTTAAAAATGATTGCTGCAAATATTTTCTCCAATTTTTTAGTTGCTTCAAGTGAAAGAGTAAACCCAATCCCTGCTATTCCATTTTAGCTGGAAGCTAAGGTCTACTCAATTTCTAGCAATGCTTTTTGTCATAGTATCTACCTTCACCTATAGTGATATTGCTACACCAGCTTTCCCTCCATATCTAATTGCCTGGTGTCCATTCTTCTCTCCCTACTTGTATCATGATGTTTCGGCTTTGTCTCTTTAAAAAGAATCTAACCATTGGGTTTTGTTTTAGCATTCAGTCCAAGAATCTTTGTCTTTTAACAGATGGGTTTAATCTTTTTAATGTATTGGGATTAGTGGTCTATTTAGATTTAATTCCCTTGTTTTTTGTGCTTTTTCTTTACCAAGCTTTTTTTTTTTTCTTTTACTGCTTTCTATTGTGTCAGTGAGATTGTGCTTAGGCCCCTCCCTTTTATTTCTACTGGTTTATAAGTTATGTATTTTATTTTTACTCTCTTAGGAATTACTCTTCAAATTTTAACATGGATTTTTTTTAAGGCTTATTATATTTATTTGAAAGGCAGAGCAACAGAGAGAGGGAGAGGCAGGGAGAAAGAGATCTTCATCTGCTGGTTCACTCCTCAAATGACTGCAATAGCCTGGACTGGGCCAGGAGAAGCCAGGAGCCAGAAACTCCATCTGGATGGCAGGGGCAAGTTCTTGGGCCATCTCCCATTGCTTTTCTAGGCACATTAGCAGTGAATTGGTTTGGAAGTTGAGGAGATGGGACTTAAACTGGTGCTCTATATGAGATGCCAGTGTAGCAGGTGGTGACTGAACCCACTGCACCACAACACCAGCCCCTAATATGCATTCTTGACTAATAACGTATAGAAATATTTGTTATCACTATCCCCCTAAAAAATACAAGGTCTTATAAAGACTTAATTCCTTCCCCTCCACCCCATATTTTGTGTTAGTTTTTTATAAAATGCATTCCCATCTTGTCTTGAGATACCCTCACACATTAATAATTTCTAATAGTCCATGTTCGCGAGATTTTAGATTACCAACCTACTAATGGGTCGCAAGTGCTTCTGCATCCCACTCCTTCTATCTTCAATATCCTCAGGAGATCTTTCAGTGAACATCAGTGAGAAGTGAACTCTGAAAAATGTAGCTGATTTTGTGCTCCCTCAAGAAACATGATTTAGCTGAATGTAGAATTCCAGTTTCCTTCAGTACCTTGAGGATATTGGTTCATTTTCTTCTGGCATTTATTATTGCTGATGAGAAGTTTGCTTTCAGTAATTATTATTCTTCTGTAGACAGTTTGTCTTTCCAATTTATTTGGATTTATCTCCTCATTGTGTGCATTGCTTTGCTGGTGTGATCATGTGTCTAGGTGTGCATTTGTATTGATGTGTTTTGTTCATGACTTGTTTTTGCCACTTCAATAAGGAAGACTCATTATGGAAGAACCTGCCCTGCACTACCCAAACCCCTCTTTAGGTCTGAAGGAGCTAATCCTCCATGTACTGGAAGCTGGAACTGCTCTTAGGAGTAGGGCTCAGGGGTGAGCCCTCTCTAGGAACTGCCCTCAGGGGAACAGCAGTGCTTGGGCCACAAGGTCACACTCTTGCCCAAGCACAGTCTGTTTGATGGAGCGGTACTGAGAGCCAGTCCTCTTGTCTGCACGTAGGACAATTCTAAACTTCCATCTTAGCTTCAGAGTTCTCCATGGTAAGTCAACACATACATCCTCGGTTGGGAGGGACTGTTCTGGCTTTAGTATCGTAATTGCCACATCCTGGGCAAGTCAGAACGTTTGGTCATTTTTCCTATGAGGTTGACTGACGTCTTTGTTATGACTGCTTGATAGCTCGCCTTCTCCCTCTGCTGGGGCATGCCTCCATCCCTTCCACCAGTGCAGATGCCAAATAAGATAGCTGTGTGCTCATCTCTGCCTTGGTCTTCTTCCCAAAGAGCCCAACCTGTGACTCTCCTGTCTTTCTAATTTTGATTATAGAAAGCTCTCACACAGTTCTCTCTAAACATCACATTTCCACATTATCCACTTTTTTCTTGAGAGACACTCCTTGGATGCATGTTGAGTCTCTTCATTCTGCCCTTCATTTATCTTCATCACTTTTTTAGTTATCCTATCTTTGAATTGGCTAATTTTGTCTTCATCTGGATATAATTTTCCCTTGAACCCATCTGTTGACTTTTACAACATGATAACTTCCTTCATTTGGCTTGGAAGATACCACTACACTCATTGGGTTTTCTTCCTGTATTTCTGGTTGCTGTGTTTCAGTCTCATTTGCTGTTCCTCTTCATCTTCCCTGCGTCTCAGTGATGAAGTCCCTAGAGCTCTGTCCTTGGACTTCTTCTCTTTTTCACAATCTAAACCACTTTCCAGATGAAGTCATGAGTCTTGTGACTTCAAACACCATAGATGTGCTGATCACTCCCAAGTTTATATCCCTAGCTCAGCCCTTTCCTGCACAACCCTGGCCCATGTACCCAGCTGGCTGTGAGACATCTCCACTGGGGAATTTAAAGACCAATTACCAGATCACAACTCCCAAATCCTGCAGTTTTTCCTCTCACATTGGATGGCACCTCTGTTATTACAGATGGTAACTCCTCCTTGTCTCACATTGAAAATACTACAAAACCATGGGTTTGACCTAACATTAAATCCAGAATTTGACTACTGTTTACAATTCTCATTGCTGGTCCAAGTCACCACCATTTCTTGCCTGGATTATTGCAATAGTCTCCTGACAGCTAAACTCACATTCTGTTTTCAACATGGCTGCTGTTAGATGTCCACTTCCCTCTGCTCAGAAGCCACCAGTGGTTCCTTTGTTACTTGAAGTAAAACCAAAATCCTTGTTGTGACCTGCAGACCCCTTCATGATCCAACCACCCCCACCCTGTTACCTCCTGAATTCATCTCTCTCTCTCTTGCTCTCACTGTCTGTCTCTCTCTCTCAGCTCCCATCTATGAAGCAAGGAAGCCTCCTTGCTGTTGTTACTTAATACCATTAGACATGTCTTCCCCAAGCCCTTTGCTCTGCCTGTTCCCTTTTCCCTCCACATCCATTTAATTTGTTCTCTCACTTTAGAACATGAATAAAAATTACTTTTTCAGACACCCTATCCGAAATTTCAGCCTCTCCCCCTTGACGTTTCACCCTTGCTTTCCTATTTTATTTCCTTTCCTTAGCATTTATGTCTAACTAACATGCTATATATTTATTATATACATTTTCATCAAAATGCAAACTCTATTAGCACAAGGATTTTTATCTAGTTTGTTCATTGCAGTACTCCCAGAGCCTATGCGTGTCTAGCATATAATATGGGTTCAACAAAAATTTGCTGAACGAATGAATCAGTGACTCTGTTCTTCATTTGTAGAAGTATGATTTGGCTCCTTCTTCAAATCTGCCTGTTATTTAGCAGTGTCCTATTGTTTTGAGTTTATAGTGATTAGTACAAGTGTTTTGGAACTAGATTTTTGGGGTTCATATCTCAACTCTGGGGAAGTTTCCTAACATCTCATCTGTAAAAGGGGGAAATCAATAGTACCTGCTTCACAGGGATTTTGTGAAGGTTGAATGAGTTAATATTTTGGAAAGCCCTTAGAACAATGTTATGTGCGAGCTATTTTTCTATTTATTTATTTGACAGATAGAGTTAGATAGTGAGGGAGAGAGACAGAGAGAAAGGTCTTCCTTCCATTGGTTCACCCCCCAAATGGCCGCCACGGCCAGAACTATGCCGATCTGAAGCCAGGAGCCAGATGCTTCCTCCTGGTCTCCCACGTGGGGTGCAGGCGCCCAAGCACTTGGGCCATCCTCCACTGCCCTCCTGGGCCACAGCAGAGAGCTGGACTGGAAGAGGAGCAACCGGGACTAGAACCCGGTGCCCATATAGGATGCTGGCGCTGCAGGCAGAGGATTAACCAAGTGAGCCACGGCGCCAGCCCCTGTGCTAGCTATTTTTCATCATCATCGTCATCATCATATTTAATCACTTAAAATCTAATCATTATTTTATAATATCTGCCAGATTTTCTGTTTTTTAAAAAAGATTCATTTGAAAGAGTTGCAGAGAGAAAGAGAGAAAGAGAGAGAGATATCTTTCATCCTCTGGCTCACACCCTAAATGGCCACAATGACCTAGGGAAGCCAGGAGCTGAAACTCCATCTGGAGTCATCAGCTGCTACTTCCAAGGATCTGCATTGGCAAGAAGCTAGAATCAAGAGCAAGAGCCAGAAATTGAACCCAGGCACTCTGATATGAGACATGGGAATCTTAAATACCATACCAAATGCCTACCCTACGGGCCATCTTTTTATACATTTTCTACCTACTTCATTTAATGGTTATGCATTACTATTCTCCTTTTATAGATAGGAAAAGGAGGCTTAAGAGACTTTACCAAAGTCATAGAAAAGACAAACTTAGACTCTTGAATTTAAATCCAGATTTGTCCCACCACTGAGATGCTGTCATTAGGACCAAGTAACCAAGCAAATGTGAAGATGGCCTAGTTCTATCACAAATACAGAGAAGGTGCTGAATAAAATATAATCCAAATAAATTTAGTGTTGGGAACACAAAGAGTCATCCAAGGTGGAGGAGTTACCCACACAGATCTCATGGGAACTTGGAAGAACTGGGATCTGGAGTTAGAGCCAGGGGCTAATTCCTATAAGGGGACAGGAAGAGAAAAGTGATATTTGGTGACTCTGCATAAAATCTAAGGCCTTGAAGAACTCTCCCCTTAAATAGGGAGAGAAAAGCTACACAGGATTTGGGAATTGGTTAGGAAATTCATTATTTGTCTAAGTTCATGGAAATGAAGGGAAAAATGTCATCCTTGAGAAATCTGAACTGTGGACCTATACCAGGTCCAAGGAATAGGGGCCCCAGGCACACGTGGCATTCTCTAGAAGCAAACATGTGGATCTTCTCCATGGAGAAAATGTTACTACCCAGAGCTTCAGGAAGCCCCACAGAAGAAACATTATTGCTGGGATAAGTTCACAACCCAAAATTACACATATCCTTCCATGCTGGTGAGAGTCAAACCCTGTCTGGGACTTAAAGAGTGAAAAATCAGTTTGGATTGAAAAAAAGAAAGAAAAGAAAAAAAAAGCAGCCCTGTCAACTCACCCCGGAAGGGCACACGGGAATCATAGAGCCAGCTGCAGAGTTCTCAGGGGCGCTGTTTGTGCTGGTCGAGGCAGCAGCTGTGTAACCCTATGAAGACCTCCCCACCCCGCCCCGCCCCTTTGAGTGACTGCTGCTTTCCAACCAACCCTCAGGCCGTTTTGCCGGCTGCTAAGCTACCTGTGCCTCACCACAGCACCCAATCCTTAGCTCATCCTCACTTCTCTTCATTGTACCCAGCCCTCAGTTACAGCAACCAGTCCAGAATGGATAATCACTTCCCTTAGAATCCTTCTGGGGGTTTGAACCCTGCAAGGAAGCTCTTGCCCATCCTTTTTGGAGCAACATTTCATACTTCCCCCTGGGGTGCCCTCCCTTGCTGCATGGAGTCAATAACTGGGATTTGGCAGACTTCAGGCTCACTCCTGGTGCTCTGTGGCTGATGAGGCTCTACCAAGAAAGAGCTGTCATACCCAAGAAACAGAAAATTTGGCACCTCCTCAAAAGTCAAAATAATAGACAAAATCTTGGGCTGGTGTTGTGGTGTAGCAGGTCAAGCCACCGCCTGCAACACCAGCATCCCGTATAAGTGAGGGTTCGAGTCCCTGCTCCTCCACTTCTGATCCATCTCCCTGCTGATATGCCTGGGAAAGCAGCAGCAGATGGCCTAAAAGCTTGGGCCCATTGGGTTCCTGCCACCTATGGGGGAAACCTGGATTGTATATCTGGCTTCCAGCTTCAGCCGGGGCTAGCCAGTATTTGGGGAGTGAATCAGCAGATGGAAACCCTGTCTGTCTGTGTCTCTCTGCTTTTCAAGTAAAATTTTAAAATATTTTAAAACGATGGTCTGTGACTCATGATGTTTGAATTTTGGTATTTTCCCAGGCGAGTGAGATGTGGCAAGCCATGCACTCAAGATGGGAAACAGCCAACACTGAACAGCCTGTGTTGCTTGGCTGTGATGTTCACTAGGCTGAGTGTATTGAGCATGTTTTGAATTTACAATATTCAACTTACCATGGGTTTCTGGGGTCACAACCCCATTGTAAGGGGAGCATCCCAATAGACACAATGAGCTTACTACTATTAATATAATAGTCAAAGAAATGACAAAAAAGAAAATAGTACATGCCATCTGGTGGCACGATCTTCTTTTTTTTTAAAGATTTATTTATTTATTTGAAAATCAGAGTTACACAGAGAGAGGAGAGGCAGAGAGAGAGAGAAAGAGAGAGAGGTCTGCTGTCTGATGGTTCATTCCCCAATTGGCCGGAGCTGTGCCAATGTGGAGCCAGGAGCTTCTTCCGGGTCTCCCAGGTGGGTGCAGGGGCCCAAGGACTTGGGCCATCTTCTGCTGCTTTCCCAGGCCACAGCAGAGAGCTGGATGGGAAGTGGAGCAGCTGGGTCTCAAACTGGCACCCATATGGGATGCTGGTGCTTCAGGATAGGGTGTCAACCCGCTGCGCCACAGCGCCAGCTCCACGATTTTCGTCTTAAAACCAGAAAGTCTTCCTCCATCCATTTTTAGATTAAATCTGCCTAGGAATATAAAATCCTTACCTGTTTCATGGCCAAATGACTTTTGATTTTCTCAAGAGGGTTCTGAAAAATGCTTTTGTCTCATTACTTGACCGAGGACATGGCCTAAGACTGGCTGCTCAAGAGAGCCACTCTGTCTTTTTTTTTTTTTTTTTTTTTTTTTGACAGGCAGAGTGGACAGTGAGAGAGAGACAGAGAGGAAGGTCTTCCTTTGCTGTTGGTTTACCCTCCAATGGCCGCCACGGCTGGTGAGCTGCAACTGGTGCACTGCGCTGATCCGAAGCCAGTAGCCAGGTGCCTCTCCTGGTCTCCCATGTGGGTGCAGGGCCCAGGGACTTGGGCCATCCTCCACTGCCTTCCCGGGCCACAGCAGAGAGCTGGACTGGAAGAGGGGCAACCAGGACAGAATCCGGCGCCCTGACCGGGACTAGAACCCAGTGTGCCGGCGCCGCAGGCGGAGGATTAGCCTATTGAGCCACGGTGCCGGCTGGAACTCTATCTTCTAATAAGAGAGCGCTGACCATCAGCTCCTCCATGCCCTGGGCTTTGTGTCTTGTCATGCGAGGGAGTTAGTGCTTTCCTGCTCACTCTTTAATGAAAGAATATCTTTTTTCTCTTTGGTGTCCCCTGAAACAGAATCTCCTCTACCCCAACACACACATCTCATCTCCCAACACCCACTAGGCAGAACTTCAAGGACAGATACATTCTTTTGCAACACTATTAAATTAAAGACTAACTTCATGGGCTAGACATATATTTAAATTTCCACACACATTTCCAGCTTGGGAGCTCTGACATCCTCTCTAAATAACTATACTTTTCCTTCAAGCCTTACTTTCTCCAGTGAAGATCAATGAGTTGGTTCCACACACACTCAGTTTATACTGTTTTATATGATATAGCTAGTAAGATATACTTTATATAGTAAGATACCTATATTTCTGTCCATCTCGTACTTCTGGAATTCTGAATTCCTGTGTTATGAAGAGTCAGTGAGAAAGTGTGTATGGCTGCATGGAGCTCCTGCTTGGCACTCCTTCAGCCCTCAGTAGATATTGTGAATTGGACCTAATATCATCTAACACAGCCTTTTTTTATTTTTAGATTTTATTTATTTGAGAAGTAGTGTTACTGGCAGAAAGAGGGAGAGACAGAGAAAGGTCTTCCATTCACCTGTTCACTCCCGAAATGGCCGTAAGAGCTGCAGCTGAGCCTATTCAAAGCCAGGAGCAAGGAGCTTCTTCTGGGTTCTCCCATGTGGGTACAGGGGCCCAAAGACTTGGGCCACCCTTCACTGCTTTCCCAGGCCATTAGCAGGGAGCTGGATCAGAAGAGGAACAGCCAGGACTAAAACTGGTGCCCATATGGGATACCAGCACAGCAGGCAGAGGCTTAGCCCACTATGCCAAAGCACCGGCCCTAAGACAGGATTTTTAAAAATGCAAATTTTCATTCCCTAGCGCCTTTGTTTTCAAAGGCCTCATATGCATGCTATATAAAATTGTGTTGGTCTTTTACGTTTCTATTTCTCAGATGAGACATTGTAAGCTCTGGAAAGCCAGAAATGGTCTGTACTTTGAGTCCTCTCCACCCATAGGGCCTTATGTTCTGCCTTGATTCTTCTTATACACATGACAGTGTTCACAGTTGGCACTGGTATATGAGCATGAGCCTCAGGGACCGCAGGGAAGATGAAGTTGCTTTCCCCCTCTCCTCTGTGTCAAATATTACAGCGAGGCCCACTCAGAGCCCTTCCAACTCCCTTATAGTGCACCTTGTTAAATGCTTCAGTTGAAAAGAGAAGGACTACTAGTTTCCCACACTCCTTTAGCACCAGGGTTCTGAGTCCATCAGGAAAACACACCTGGGCACTTGGAAGGCAGGAATAAGGTGGAGGCCGTAACTTTCCCTGTTTTCTGTCATTTCTGCTGGGCTGCACAAATGCAGAGAGGAGCTAATAATCTGTGACAGCAATGGCAAGCATCTCAGTGTCTGGTTCTCAGCTTTGTGGGTGTCAGGAGAAAGGTGATCCTAGAGCTTTTGATTCCAAGTGGGGACAGAAGGACCAGCTTCCCTTAGGGTCACTTCTGCCATCTTGTTCTGGGGAGTCATTCTTGGAAGCTTTCCTAGCTGTTCTTACAACCCTTCAAACAATCTGGTAAGTACCTATTTTCCTTGTTAAGGGATCATTTGTTTTAGCTCGCCAGAGTAGTTGCAGCAATCTGCTGTATAACCCCAGTTGATAAACCCTATAAATTCCTGTTCCTCTCACACGCCAACACTGCCTCAACACAGGGACTATAATCCTAGTGAGAAAATTTACTCCACCTGTTTGAGCCTTTGACTCCTATAAAAGCGCAGCAACTCTGGGGCTATATAACTCACTGTAGGATACACTCAATCACAGCTGAGAACAGTAGATTTAGAAAATATGTCCCAGGAAAGGATTTTGAATCTCACATTCAAAAGGAGGTGGCAGAAGGATTGAAAAAAAGGAGGTGGGGGGAGGAATAAAGTTATGTTGAGCACCTTTTGAGAGTCACTGAGAGGGTGCTATGGTTTAAATATTAGTTTGAGTGACCTGCAAAGGCCCATGTGTTAAAGGCCTGGTGCCCAAAGTCGTATGTTAATGGTCAGTGGATTAGTGGTAGAAATTTAATCCAGTGATGACAACTGAAGATGGGGGCTTCAGGAAGCGATGGGATTGGATTAGGTGTTAGGGTGGAGCCCATGATTGAGTCACAGTGGCTATCTTAAGGAGAGCCCACACAGACACAAATGAGTACCTTCTCCATCTCTCGTGATCCTCTCTCCACAAGCCTTCTGCCATTGCCATCCTCTGGCCTTGCAGGGTGCCAGACCAAAGGGGCTGCTCCATCTTGGATGGTGAACCCCCAGAACAGTGAGCTAAAAGAAACCTTCTTTCATAAATAGCTTGTAATAGGCATGTAGTAGTAGCCGTTGAAAGCTGGCACATACAAAGGGGGATTCAGATACTGAGCCAGAAGACACGCTTTGTCACCTTCACTCCTGGATCCCACAGCTTGCCCTGGTGATGGTGTTTGGTTTCATGGCAGAGTGTAACTATCAGGAAAACTGAGAAACTGAGAGCGTGACTGGAAAAGTCACCCATCTCAACAGCCCTCCTTGCCTGGGTCTTCAGCCAGGATGCAAATTCTCCAAGTGCTTTGTTTAGCAAATGAAGAACTAGCTGTGGGGATCTAAGGAGAAAAAAAAAAACACTAACAGTATGTTTGTACCCATCCCAAGTACTCTTTCAGGAGATTTTTTAAATTTAAAAGTAAAATGCAGTTATTTTTATTTAAGACATTTCCCCATCTTGAACACATTTACATTTTTTCCTTCCCCCATTTACAGCCCATTTCCTGAAAAATGTTGAGAAGATTTAAGTGCCTAATATTTTCCAAGGCCATCTTATGATTCATCAGTTTATTGTTTGTTAAAATATCAGTCTCAAGAAACTGGCTTAAATGGGAATGTTCATCTGGATTTTCTCTTCTGATTTACTTCCTGGATGACATGATAATGAATTAAAAGATTAAAAAGTGAACATTTTGTTGGGTCTGTTGAACAACCACGAAATCCCATTAGACGAGACTGCCGACTTGAGTGGAGGCTGACAGACAACCCTCGTCCTCTGATACAGGATCACATGTTAGTAGAACGTGTAGTTGGCGTGGGCCTGAGACACATCACCTCGTTTCACAGAGGAACAAAGAAACAAAGGAAATGACTAACTCAGGATCTCTAGTGGCCAGTGGCAGAGCTGGGAGTAGAATTTAGGTCTCTCAAGACTCCCCCTCCAGTTCTCTCCCTCTCCTCTACCATACTTATTTTCAAGGGTCAGATACCTTTCTAAGTATCCCTGCTTAAGAGAAATACAGATTGTATTTCTTGTAGAAATACAGATTGGGGAGTGTGTTTCTACACTCTACATTGTATTTCTACAAGAAATACAAATTTCTTGTAGAAAACAGATTGCCTTTCTCTCTGAGTTCCACACAAGTCAGCAGTCTCATCTCCATTGTGCAGATAAGGAAGAAAAGGCTCAAGGAGGGAGTCTGACGTGCCCAAGGCTGGACAACTAAAGTTAGAATAGAATCCTCCCAAACTCCCAAGCCAACGTCCTTCCCAATACCTTGTAATAGTTGGTCCGGCCCATTGTATGAATTCACTGTGCTTTAGTCTTAAGAAGTATGTAATGAGTAGAATTCGGTCTAATTAAAGACCATCCAAGGTGGGTTAATGAAGTACAAAAAAGACCTCATTAAAAGGAGCTGTCCTCCAGCAGGCAGTTACCTTTTCCACGTGAATGGTAGAAAGAGGTTCCTGTGTAATTTTCCAATCATTTAACAAGTTTTCTCTCTGTGGAGTACATGAGGGTCAGCATGTCCTTTTGTGATGGCCTGAGTCAAACCTGACTTGAGCAGAAGGTGGCTAAAGGTCAGAGATAGTCATTTCAGCCAGGAAAGAACCTCAAGCACCCTACAGATCTCTGCAAAGTTGAGGAGAGGAAAACATATGCCCATAGCGCTGCCATCCAGCATGTTCTTGTTGAAGTATACCCACTAAGTCTACCACCCAGCAAGTTATTTTTATTAAAATATACCATAGTTCTGCCATCCAGCATATTGTCTGTGTTTCTACATAGTTTCAATGTTCTTCCTTTACTTTCCGTAGCATACCTGGAACCTAGTGGCTTGCGTTCCCCTGTGGCATTGATCATAAACATTTTTCATATGAGACTTCATCTTCCTGGGCGTCTTGCTTAATGGCTGCAAAACATTCCATGTCTGGGGAAAGTTCCCCTAGGTGCTAGAGATTCTCTGGAGGATCCGTAAACATCAGGCCAGGGGACTCACGCTGTCAACGATAGCAATGGCCTGTGTTGTTATTTCAAAAAGTAAAATGTTCATGAGAATATTCTCAAGCTACATAATGATGATGGTTTACAACATGGTGAAATAGTTCTTACCAGATATGTGCGTTTGTATTCATTTTGTAATTCTAATGGGAAACATCAAAACCTGTCTGACACGTTAAAATTTAAGAGGAAGGGAAGAGCGAGTCGTTCCATGGGGATAATGATTATCCACACCCAATTTCCATTCCCAAACTTATTTTTGCAAAGGACAGTTTAGATTTTCCTCATTTCTTCATTTTGAAACAAAATGAATTAAAAAAAAATGCAAGAATTGTAAACCTTGGGCAATGGAAACAGTTTTTTGTCCATTTTAATGCCATACCAGTAGTTACTTTCAGTCTATATTAAATGGAGATTGGCCTCTACACTAAACACAATAAACTCCTTCATTTGTTTATCACAAATTATACTTTTGATTATGTATCAATCTCAATACACTATTAATAAATTAATTATTTTGTTAATATTATTAATAAAGCATGTGTCACATTTTAAATAGGAAATTAAATTTTGTCATGACATAGATATTATTGAAGGTTATATTAAATTAATTTTGCATATAATTTTAATACTATTTTATTAAAATATTTTGTAAATTTTAAAACATATCGATGAGTTAATATTTATAAATTTAGTATTTTAAATATTTTTGAGGCATTTTGAATGGTGCCTGGTGAATGATAAGTAATATATGTGTTTCCTAAATAAAAGGAATGCAATTTTTAAAATTTATTTATTTGAAAGTCAGAGTTACACAGAGAAAGAAGGAGAGACAGAGAGAGAGAGAGAGGTCTTCCATCCGCTGGTTCACTCCCCAATTTGACGCAACAGCCAGAGCTTCACCAATCTGAAGCTAGGAGCTAGGAGCTTCTTCCAAGTCTCCCACATGGGTGCAGGGGTCCAAGGCCTTAGGCCATCATCCACTGCTTTCCCAGGCCATAGCAAAGAGCTGGATTGGAAGCAGAGCAGCCGGGACTCAAACTGGCACTCATATGACATACCGGCACTACAGGTGGCAGCTTTACTTGCTACACCACAGCGCCGGCCCCAAGGAATGTAAAATTACAAACTGATATTTTCAAATACCACAGATTTTATAAGATTGTACATGAGTTGATAAAGGAAACTTGCATATGGCCGGTGCAGTGGCTCACTTGGCTAATCCTCCGCCTACCAATGGAAGGAAGACCTTTCTCTCTGTCTCTCTCTCTCTCTCACTGTCTAACTCTGCCTGTCAAAAAAAAAAAAAAAAAAGGAGACTTGCATAGTAATAAATATGAAAGTACTTCAAAAAGTTCATGGAAAAATAGGTTTAAAATATAAATTTATTTTGGTGCAAAAATTTTTGAAATTTTGTGTATTTTTTTATAAAACATTTCTTGTGAGCCTTTTGAAGAGCCCCTCATATGGATAGATTTTTTATTTTTCACCAAAATAAACATATTTTAACTTCATTTTCTATGAACATTTTAGAAGCATCCAATATCCAAGCGCTGGGAAAGGCAGATTTACATAATCATTTACCCATTGTTGCCAGGATCACTGTGATGAACGCTTTTCAAGCATAAACAAGATTCTGTAGTTAATGTTGTTTTCTTGAGATATAGTCATAGAATTAGAGTTATTGGCCCCAAAGTTGAGATGACATGTGTCACTTTTGATGTATACCAGAGTTACTGATCTTATCTGTGAGGCACTTTGCATAAAGAAAAATATAAAACCCCAGCTCTGAGTTAGGCCCTGTGCAAGAGGCTTTACCAACATTATCTCTTTTGATCCTCAGAGTAACGCTAGGGCAGGTGATACTATCATCCTCATTTTCTAGTTAGTAAACTAAGACTTGAAAAGCTGCATCATTATGATCTAATATGTAGGACAGAGTTTTGAGTTTCGAGAGCAAGGAAATTGCATTAGTCAGCTTTCTGATAGTCAACAAAATATCTAAGACAAGCTACTTATGAAGGAAACCTCACAATTTTGAGCCTTGTAATCCAAGATTGAGCTGCCTCTGTTGGTTCAGCCATCTGGTGTCATCAGAGGATGGGCAATGGCAGGGTATGGCAGTCCTTGGGCCCTTGCATCCTTGTGGGAGTTCTGGAAGAAGCTCTGGGCTCCTGGCTTTGGTCTGGCCCACCTTTTGCCATCACATTTGGGGAGTGAACCAGAGGATGGAAGATAATCTCTCTCTCTCTCTCTCTCTCTGCTTCTTCCCCTCTCTGTAACTCTGCCTTTCAAATAAATAAAATAAAGATAAAAGAAAAATAAGAGGAAGGATACATGGTAAGCTAGGAAGCAGAGAGAACCACTGGGCCTGTTTCAGGCATTTTATAACCAAACCTAATGTGAGAGCTACTTTCCAAGGGCAGTCTTCCCATGACCTAGGACCCTCCATTAAGCCCGCCTGCTAAATGCCAAAATTGGATCAAATATCCACCTCCTACTATCATCAGTCCATGACTTTGGGACTTAACTGTCTGCATGACTTTGGGGGTAATGTCCTATACAAACCATAGTAGGCATTGAGCAGGAAAGTCTGTCCATACCAGTGCTGTGGCATAGTGGGTTGAACATCCACCTGTGGCGCCAGCATCCCATGCTGCTCCACTCCGATCCAGCTCCCTGCTGATGGACTGGGATAGCTGTGAGTCCTTGAATCCCTGCAACCACGTGGGAGACGTGGAAGAAGCTCCTGGCTTCTGGCTTCAGATCAGCCCTGCTCTGGCCGTTGCAGCCATTTGGGGAGTGAACCAGTGGATGGAAGACCTCTCTCTCTGTCTTTCACTTTCTCTGTCTGTAGCTCTGCCTCTCAAGTAAATAAATATCTTTTTTTTAAAAAAGTCTGTCTTGTAGTAATTTCTTTTTCTTGATTGAAGGAGATTGGAGGGAGTCAACTTGTCATCTACAGGATTCACATGGACTTGAGAATCTTAAATTTAGATTAGAAATATGGAAATGGGTGGGAGAGTGAGCCAAGAGTGATTGGTAGGGTTACTTAGTTTATTGGTTTCTTAAGGCTACTGGTGGCTTACACAACATAAATTTATTTTCTCATAGTTTTGCAGGCTTGAAGTCGAGAATAAAAATGCCACAGGGTCATGCTCTCTCTCAAGGCCCTGGGAAAGAGCCTTACCTTTCCTAGTTCCTGGTGGTTGCTGGCACATTGGCGTTATTTGGCTTATAGACACATTCTAATCTCTGTCTTCACATGACCTTCGCCCCCATGTGTTTGTGTCTCAAATGTCCTTCTTTTCCTTCTTTTTACAAGGACATCAGTTATATTGGAACTAGAGCCAGTCCTAATCCAATATGATTTCATCTTAGCTTGATTACATCTGTTAGGACACTATTTCCAAGCAAGGTTGTGGTGAACATACATTTTGGGGATAACACTATCCAACCCAATATACTCTGGAAGGGGGATCTTAACCATTCTACATCTCTACACTTCCTAATTTGTGTCATGCAGAGGTTTCTGCTGCAAGACAGTGGGTCCAAGAGGAAAGACAGTGACACCCAGAAGAAACAGTCTCCCACACTCCAAAAGCCAGATGCAGGCTCATCCGCATCTGGACATGACATGCGAAGTGTGCTCATCACGCTTCATTGCACTCAGTGCACTGTGCTCACTGCAACCACTGCAGTGGGCTCCTTGCATGCACCACTCTCACTGCACCCATTGCTCTCACTGCATGCAAACCACTGCACAGAGTGCACTCAAGTGCAGTGGGCTGTGTGCCAAGAAGGTAGCGTGTTCCGTGTACGCAGTGACTACCGTGCTTGTAGAGCAATCAGTACACAGTGCTTGCAGTGCACACAGTGAGTGCAGTTACTTGCGGTATGTGCGATGGATGCAGTGTGCAGTGAGCAAGTGCAGGCAGTGTATGGAGTAAACACAGAGCTGCTGTGAGTGCAGCATGTGGAGTTCACATTACTGAAAAGCACATTTGATCTGATCCCATTATGTTGGAGAACATACCCTTTCTTTTTAACCCAGAGAACTTTTTTCTTCAAAGATCTATTTATTTATTTGAAAGGCAGAGCTATAGAGAGGCAGAGAGAGAGAGATGGAGAGAGGTCTTCCACCTGCTGGTTCACGCCCTAGATGGCCGCAGCGGCTGGAGCTGTGTCGATCCAAAGCCAGGAGCCAGGAGCCGTGTCGCCCACACAGGTGCAGGGACCCGAGGGCTTGGGGCCATCCTCTACTGCTTTCCCAGGCCATAGCAGAGAGCTGGACTGGAAGTTGAGCAGCCGGGATTTGAACTGGCACCCATATGGGATGCCGGCGCTGCAGGCACTGGCTTTATCTGCTATGCCACAGCGCTGGCCCAAGAGTACATACTCTTAATTTTGGAAAGTGGTGCTGCCGAGGGCATGTGAAGTGTGAAGCAGGCTCATCATACCGTGCTGGGTGTGTACAGTGTGCTATGTGCAAAGAGTGCAGTGTCCAGTGCACAGTGCCAGCTGTGACTACCGTGGTTGTAGCGCATGCAGTGAGTGTAGTGAGTGCCGTGGCTGCGTGGCATACGCAGTAAGGGCTGGGTGTGCAGTGAGCAGGGACTACAGCGACTGCGGGGAGCACAATGCATGAGTGCTTGCAGAAAGCACAGCGTGTGTGCGGCGAGGGCTGTGATCACAGTGCCCGCCGGGGATGTCGTGGCTGAGAGCAGTGAGCAGAGTCTCCACTCGGCAAGTGCAGTGTGCGCTGTGCACTAAGTGTGCGCAGGGAAGCGTGTGTGTTCTGTGACTGTTAGGCCCCCACTACAACCTTCTATATGTTTTAACATTTGATTACAATGACTCCACGATGTTGCTCTTCATTTTCATAGTTTTTCTGGATACGATTGCTAACTTTTTTTTTTAACTTTTATTTAGTAAATATAAATTTCCAAAGTACAGTTTATGGATTACAATGGCTTTCTCCCCCCCCCATAATTTCCCTCCCACCCGCAACCTCCCATCTCCCGCTCCCTCTCCCATTCCATTCACATCAAGATTCATTTTCAATTTTCTTTATATACAGAAGATCAATTTAGCATATATTAAGTAAAGATTTCATCAGTTACTATTGCTAACTTTTTATAAATCAATTTAGAAAACAAATGATGGGGCCAGTGCTGTGGCACAGTGGGTGAATGCCCTGGCCTGAATTGCCTGCATCCTATATGGGTGCTGGTTCAAGACCCGGCTGCTTCACTTCCGATCCAGCTCTCTGGTCTGGGAAAGCAGTAGAAGATGGCCCAAGTCCTTAGGCCCCTGCACCCGCGTGGGAGTCCCAGAAGAAGCTCCTGGCTCCTGGCTTTGTATCAGCACAGCTCTGGCTGTTGCGGCCAACTGGGGAGTGAACCAGCAGATGGAAGACCTCTCTCTCTCTCTGCCTCTCTCTCTGCCTCTCCTCTCTCTGTGTAACTAAAACAAATGATCAATTTCCAGGAAAAACATTGGTATCTTTATTATGGTGAAGTTAAATTTATAAATTGACTTGGAGAGAGCAGGAAGACTGACTCTTTCCAGTCTTTCAGTTCAACTTTTGTACCCCACAGTTGTGTTTTGAAACTTTCGTCATAAAGATGTTATATGTTTCTTATTAAGTTTATTCTTGAGCAGTTTCTCTCTCTCTCTTTTTAAAGATTTGTTTATTTGAAATGCAGAGTTACAGAGAGGCAGAGGCAGAAAGAGAGAGAGATAGAGAGAGAAAGTCTTCCATCTGCTGGTTCACTCCTCAGATGGCCGCAATGGCAGGAACCGAGCCAGTCTGAAGCCAAGAGACAGAAGCCTCTTCCGGGTCTCCCACGTGGGTGTGGCTGCCCAAGGATTTGGGCCATCTTCTACTGCTTTCCCAGGCCATAGTAGAGAGTGGGATGCAAAGTGGAACAGCCGGGTCTAGAACCGGCACCCATATGGGATGCCGGCACTGCAGGCAGCGGCTTTACCCACTATGCCATAGCACCAGCCCCTAGTTTCTCTCTTTGTTGTTGTTTTTACTCTTCTAAATGTGATCTTTTGGTCTACTTTATTTTTTGAACTGGAATTTACATAAGAAGGTCAGTCAGTATTATAAATTAATTTTACTCTATAATTTACTGGCTTTTTTTTATTACCTGTAGTGATTTTTTAGTTGATTCTCTTAAATATAAGATATCATTTGAAAATAAGGAGGCTGGTGCTGTGGGGCAGTGAGTTAAGGGGCAGTTAGTTAAGCCACTGCTTGCAATACTTGTGTCCCATATCAGAGTTCAAATCATGGTTTCTCTGCTTCCAATTCAGCTTCCTGCTAATGTGCCTGGGAAGGCAGAAGAGGATTGGCCAAAGGTTTGGGCCCCTGCCACTCATGTTACCACCCATGTGGGAGACCAGGATGGAGTTCCAGGCTCCTGGCTTCAGATTGGCCTATCCCCAGCCATTGCAGCCATTTGGGGGAGTGAACCAGTGGATGGAAGATATTCCTCTCTCTCTCTCTGTCTCTCTCCTTCTCTCTCTCTCTCTCTCTCCCTCTTCCTATCCCCCTCTCTCGCTTCCTTTCTCTGTCTCCCACTCTTTTTCTGTAATCCTGCCTTTCAAATAAATAAAATAAATCTTTTTTAAGGAAAAGATTAATTCTGGCTTCTAGATTAATAAATATGTGTTAGGGAAGTTATCATCTATTTATGTTGTATGGGGGTTGTTTTTAAAGTCATGAGATGGTTTTTACTTTTATCCAAGTCCTTCTTACTGTAAGTTGAGATCATAGCATTTTTCTTCAGATATAATATATAGATATTCCCAAAGCTGAACCACCTTTCCTTCATAGGACAAACATTGCTTTATTATTATTTTAAATGTGCCCCTTGATTCTGCTTGCTAACATTTTTGAAGTTTTTGCCTTGATATATTTTTAAAAAGATTTATTTATTTACTTATTTAACAGGCAGTGTGACAGAGAGAGAGGGAGAGAGAGAGGAGGAGAAAAAGAAATTTTCCATCCCCTGTTTCATTCCCCAAATAGTTGCAATGACTGGGACTGGGCCAGGTAAAAGCCAGAAGCCAGGAACTCCATCCTGGTCTCCCACATGGGTGGTAACATGAGTGGCAGGGGTCCAAACCTTTGGCCCATCCTCTTCTGCCTTCCCAGGCATATTAGCAGGAAGCTGAATTGGAAGCAGAGAAACCGGGACTTGAACCAACAGTCTGATACGGGACGCAAGTGTTGCAAGCATTGGCTTAACCTGTGTGTCACAATGCTGGTTCTTGTATTAACATTTACAAGTGAGGTTGGTCTGTAGTTTTCTTTCTTTGTGCAATCTTTGTCAGGTTTTGGTATCAATGTTATATTCACTATAGAATCATTTAAAAATAAATTATCAGATTGAGGTTTCTCAGAAAATATAGGCTGTGTGAATTCAGGTCACAAACCAACATGAAGACTAGCTTGTGGTTCTGCATTTTCAGGTGATATTTTTATTTCACCTTCTACCCACCAAGGTGGAAGTGGCAAGTTTGCTTACTATACTTTTCTGCAGACTGGGTTGTTTTAACTCTTTGTCTGGTATCTTGTTTCTGAGCATAGGTTTCCTACCCATTTTCCTCACCTTAGAAGGACTTCTATGCTTGCAAGAGTGAAAAATGGAAGCTTAAGATCATAAAAGATTTATCACAAAGCACCTGTAATTCCAACTGGATTTCTCCTCTCACTCATTTGACTTATGTATTTTTTGTGACTTTCTTATCAACTCATTAAAAATATATTATTTTTAAAAAGATTTATTTATTTGTTTAAAAGGCAGAGTTACAAAGAGAGGAGAGAGAGATCGTCCATGTACTGGTTCACTTCCCAAATGACTGCAACAGCCAGGAGTCAGAAGCCAGGAGCCAGGAGCCAGGAGCCAGGAGCCAGGAGCCAGGAGCCAGGAGCCAGAAAGTCCATCCAGGTCTCCCAAGTGGGTAGCAATGGCCCAAGCACTTGGACCATCTTCCACTGCTTTTCCAGGCACATTAGCAGGGAGCTGAATTGTAAGAGGAGCAGCAGGAACTTGAACCTGTACTATTATGTGTACAGGCTGTGGCTTAACCTGCTGTGCCACAATGCCAGCCCCTAAAATATCATTTTTAAATTGAAAACAAATCAATGTTCTATAGCATTGATTCTTACTTGTTTTGCAGCAAGAATGATATTCAGTATAACATCACTTAAAAAAAGTTATCAGAACATGCCTTATCAAATATAAAAATCTATAGCACTAAAACAATTAAAACTGCATGATTTTGACATAAAAAGAAATAAATAGATTAATGAAGGTAGCAGGAAAACTGTAGAAACAAATCTGTCTGCATATGAGAACTAATATTAGTTAGTACAATACAAAATTCAATAGTATTTGAGTAAATAGTATTTATCATAAATTTAGTTAGTATTATTTTGTTACTTAAATATTTAGTAAAATAAATTTTTTAAGTAAGTGCTGTACAATCAAGGCAAGTAAAAAGCTAAATCACAACTATATTCCATTTGCAAAACCAAATTCCGGATGGATTAAAGGGATCTTTAGAGAACTCCAAAGCTATAAAATCATTCAATGAGAATATAGAAATTATTTATAACCACTGAAAACAAAAAGAGCCTGTAAAGCGAACACACACACACACACACACACCCCCACAATCATAGAGGAGAGCATAATTGACCATGGAGTAGGGAAGGCCTTCTAAAATAAGATGTACTTACACTCTAGCATATAACAAGCTTTACAGGAAAAATTGATAAACTTGATTAGTTAAAAATAAAGACTTCATAGGTTTGATTCCTGGCTGCTCTACTTTTGTCTGACCCAGCTCCCTGCTAATGTGCCTGGGAAGGTAGAGGGGGATGGCCCAAGTGCTTATGCCCTGTCACCTGCATGGGAGACCCAGATAGAGTTCCAGGCTCCTGGCTTCAGCCTGACCCAGCCCTGGCCGTTGCGGCCATTTGAGGAGTGAACCAGGGGTTGGAGGTTCTCTCTCTCTCTTTGTCTCTCCCTCTCTCTATGAACTCTGCCTTTCAAACAAACCAACAAACAAAACATCCCAGTTGTGGAATGTTTATCTAAATATAGTTACAAGTCAGAAGCTTGGCTGTACATGGATAAGATGCCAATGCAAACAGTTCAGAAAATCATAGATTATTTTTATTGTTGTATAGGTGATAAGTTTTACAGTTCTTGGCAGCATGTTAAATATATTATTCCACTAATTTCTTTCCTTTATATACTTAATGAGAACTAACCAGTAATTTGAATCACTGCTTCTCTACATATAATGTTTCATTCATTATTTTCTCTGGGTGTTTTTCAAATGTGTTCTTTACTTTTGGTTTTCAATAGTTGGATATGATATATCTAGGTAATATTTGAGTTTATACGGTTTGGAATTTACTAAGTTCTTAAATTTCAGTCACCAAATTTTGTAAGATTTTGTTTATATTCTTCAAACGTAATTCTGATTTATTCTATCAAAAATATAAATACTTTCTTCTTCTTTTTTTTTTTACAGGCAGAGTTAGACAGTGAGAGAGAGAGAGAGACAAAGAGAAAGGTCTTCCTTTTCCGCTAGTTCACCTCCCAAATGGCTGCCACCGCCGGTGCACTGTGCCAATCAGAGCCAGGAGCCAGGTGCTTCCTCTTGGTCTCCCATGCGGGTGCAGGGCCCAAGCACTTGGGCCATCCTCCACTGCCTTCCCGGGCCACAGCAGAGAGCTGGACTGGAAGAGGAGCAACCAGGACAGAATCCGGCGCCCCAACCAGGACTAGAACCCGGGGTGCCGGTGCCACAGGCTGAGGATTAGCCAAGTGAGCCCTGGCGCTGGCCAAGACTTTATTCTTATAAAACATACCAAATCCAAAGTGAAAGGAAAAACAAGAGGCCAGAATAAAATACTCATATCAAATATGAGGGGACTTCAAAACATTTTTAGAAAATGGAATTAAAAGGTAATTTTATTTTGGTGTGCAGCTTTTTTGAAATTCATACAGATGAAGGGTATTCAAAAAGTTCATGAAAATATGCATTATGAAGACAAAACATATAGATTTCAAAATGAACAAACCTGTGATACAGTCATGCCAAGTACTTGATAATAGTTAAATGAGAGTAAATAAGTGTAGGTATATTTTTCTGATATAGAAAAGTCTCCAAGACATATTGTTAAGTGAAAAAAATCAACGGAATGAATCATGTGTACAGTATTATAACACTTAGGTAAAACAAAACCAGGGGTGGGTGTTATGGGGCAGCCTGGAATGCTCACATTCCATGCTGGAGTGCCTGGTTCAAGTCCTGGCTATTTTGCTTCTGTTACAGCTTTCTGCTAACGCATATTCTGGGAGGCAGCAGAGAATGACCCAAGTCCCTGGGGTCCCGCCACCCACATGGGGGACCCAGATGGTGTTCTAAGCTACTGGTTTTGGTGTGGCCTAACCTGGTACTGCAAACATTTGGGGAGTAAATCAGGAGATGGAAAATCTCCTTCTCTCTCTCTCTCCCTTTCAAATAAATAAATAAACATTAAGAAAAACTATTTCTAAAAAAAAATCACAAAGTAAAACTCTATATGTACACAAAGATACATGCAAATGGAAAAGTATTTAAAAAGATAACTATAGAGAAAATATAAATAGTGAATAGGGAAATGTCCTGCATTGTTTATAGAAGTACAGAATAAAAATAAAGGCAGATAGAAAATCCAGGAAAAACAAAAGGCAGGCCAGAAGGAAACGTAACCCTAGTAATTACTGCTTCTGCCATGTACATGGTGGTGCAGAGCTATACACTGAATGTTTGTGTTCCCCCAAATTCATATGGTGAACCCAGAACCTCCACAGTGACATTGTTAGAAGGAAGAGCCTTTGAGAGGTAACTAGGTTCAGATGAGGTCATAAAAGTGGAGCCCTCATGGAATTAGTGGTTTTCTAAGAACAGGAAGAGCTAAAGGAAGAGGATTTATCTCTCTTTGATGTGAGGACACAGTGAGAATACAGCACCACGCAAATCAGAAAGAAGGCCCCCACCAAGAACCAGATTTGCTGGCACCTTGACCTTGTACTTCTTAGCCTCCAGAGCAGTAAGAAACAAATTCCTACTGTGTAAGACACCCAATCTATGATACTTAGTTATGGAAGCCTGAGCTAAGACAATAATAGCTTTACATTGAAAGTTGCTTGTAACCAAGCTTTATCTTCTAAGATAAAGCTTAAAAGACTTAGTTATACTATAAATGTTGGCAATTTTAAAAAACATTTTATTTATGTACTTGAAAGGCAAAGCATGAGAGAGAGTGAGAGCTGAGGTTGGGCCAAACCAAAGCCAGAAGACAAGAACTCAATACAGGTCTCCCACTTGGGTGACAGGGACGCAAGTACTTGAACCATAATCAGCTGCCTTGCAAGGTGCCCAACAGCAGGAAGCTGAATGGGAAGCAAAGGTGAGACTCGATCCCAGGCACTCCAGTGTGGGATTCAGGTGTCCCGAGCAGCAGCTTAACCCACTGTGCTGCAGCGTCCTCCTCCTAATGTTATCAGTTTTGACCAAGCAAAAGTCAAGTCTGGATGACAGAAGGTGCAAAGTGAAGTGCAGAATTGTGGAGTGGACTGCTTGTGGAGATAATGTATTCATTTTACAAAGAGAAATGAAGGGTCGTTGATAGAACAAAAAATAAAGGTGTTGGAGTAGTATTTATAGCCTTAAAGGTGACCAAGAGGAGCTAAAAGGGGAAGTGAAGGACATCTGAATGTTCATCCACCATGGGACAGGTTTTTAGATAGCACCCAATGTTGATGAACCAAGAAAGAGAGGTGCAGGAATATTTAGGAATATGAGGTATAACAGTTAGAAGGCCTTCTTTTCCCCCAATAGCAAAAATAATAATTTAATTTTGCTTGAATTAAGAATATGTATTGGCTTATCACTAAATTTCCAAAGATTTTAGATAGATTGCATCTCAGCCTAATTTATCATAAAGATTTTTCTCATTTTGGGAATATGTTCCTCTGTCTGCAAAAAAAAAAAAAAATCATCACTCTCTATAAGGGTAGACTCAATCCTGGCCAGTGAAGTGAAGCCTCCCTGTTTAAGACATAAACACCTCTTTGTCCAGTTAGCTCTCGATTTCATTTTTAAAAACTCTACCACTTGTGTGTTTTGTATATAGATGTGCCTGATTACATTCAACAAAAAATATAGCAAGTCAGAAATGGAACAGGTGGAATTCTTCTGTAATGTCTGCCATTTCTCTTTGAGTAATCAGCCTTCTAGTAAAAGATACCATGTGTTGGTGATGAGATTCTAGGAGAACCGTCTAGATTTCTTTCAATTCTTAAAAAATTTATTTATTTAAAAGGTAGAGAGAGAGAGGGAGAGGGAGAGGGAGAGACAGAGAGGGAGGAAGGAGGGAGAAGGAGAGAGCGAGAGCGAGAGCTAGAAATCTCTCATCTCTGGCTCATTCATCAAATGACTACATGGCCACGGGTTGGCAGAGGCTAAAGTTGGGAACCAGGAACTCAGTCCAGGTTTCCCGTGTGTGTAGCAGGGAACCAACTGCTTGGGCCATTACCTTCTGCCTCTCAAAGTATGTATTAGCTGAACGCTGGGACTTGAACTCAGGCACTCTATTATGGAGTGTGAGAGTCCCAAGTGTTGTCATAACCACTGTGCCAAATACCCACCCCGGTACTACCTAAATACGGCTTTATGGGACTGCAGATGGAGATAGTCTCAAAGATGAAAAGGAGCTTGAAAATGCTGGACAAGATTACCTGGGAAAGTACTGGATTTCCTGATTCCTAGAGACCTTTAGGCACTGAAAGTTGTCCTGAATTGTTTTTCAGGTCATCAATTGAAAAAATAATGTCAGCATCAGATACTCTCTAAGGCCTTTGTGTAGTCCTGAGTTTTTACCTATTTAGGTTTGAAGAGCACAAATTTGAGAGTTTGCTTTCTTGTTTTCCCTCAAAGTACAAAAGTTTCACAGAGTGTGGAAAAAACAAATGGAGAGAAAAAAATACAAACTTGAATTTAAACTCATTTTTCCTGAAAATGACAAAGCTTATGATTTGCCACATGGTCTACACAGTTTGGGGACAGTGTCATTTCTCCATTTGTTCCTATAGAATTATTATATTCAAAAGAAAGGCATAGGAAAAGATATTCCTTTTTATATTAGATTTTATTCAAGGCTGGTTGCCATCAGTGTTCTAAGAAATAATAATGGGCAATAATCATGTGTACTGCCTCCAAAGTGCTTTTCTGTGGAAGGACCTTGAAGAACATTTAGAAATGGCGATCTCGTCCATCTCAGCCACATTGGTGCGGGAGGACAGACACTCTTGTGTGACAATGTTACAGTCAGAGGGGTGCCAAGGAAACTGAAATGATTTGTTCAAGGTCTAACTTACAGGTCCCTGGGGACAATTGGGTTGAAATTTCCTTCCTTCCTTCCTTCCATTCTTTTTTTCTTCCTTCCTCTCTCTCCCCACGCCCCCTTTTAAAAGATTTATTTTATTTATTTGAAAGAGTTACAGAGAGAGGCAGAGGCAGAGAGAAAGAGTGAGGTCTTCTATCTGCTGGTTCACTCCCCAAATGACTGCAATGGCCAGAGCTGAGCTGATCTGAAGCCAGGAGCCAGGAGCTTCCTCCAGGTCTCCCACGCAGGTGCAGGGGCCCAGGGACTTGGGCCATCTTCTACTGCTTTCCCAGGCCATAGCATAGAGCTGGATCGGAAGAGGAGCAGCTGGGACTGGAACTGGAACCCATATGGGATGCTGGCACTGCAGGCCAGGTCTTTAATCTTCTGTGCCACAGCGCTGGCCCCGCTGGCAACCTCTCTCTGAGAGAGAGAGAGAGGGAGAGAGAGAGAGAGAGAGAGAGAGAGAGAGAGAGAGAGAGAGAGAAAGAGATAGAGCTCCCATTCACTGGTTCATTCTCCAGATGGCCACAAGAGACTGCACTTACATGTCATTTATGGGTGTTGGCTTAATGCTTCTCTTCCAAGAGTATGGGAACAATGTCTTAAGACGCTGGAATAAGCTTTTATTCTCCCCCTAAGATTTATTTATTTATTTGAAAGGCTAAATTTACAGAGAGAAGGAGACAGAGTAAAAGAGAGAGAGAGAGAGAGAGAGAGAGAGAGATCTGCTGTCCAGTGGTTCACTTCTCAAATGGTCCCAACAGCCAGGGCCAGGCCTGACTAAAGTCAGGAGCCAGGAGCTTCATCTGGGTCTCCCATGTGGATGGCAGAGGCTCAAGCACTTGAGCCATCTTCTGCTGCCTTCCCAGACACATTCACAAGGGCTGGATCAGAAGTGGAGTGGCTGGGACACAAGTCAGCTCCCACACAGTATGCTGGGCATTGCAGGCGGCAGCTTTACCTGCTGTGTCACAACATCAGCCCTTTATAGAATAAGCTTTTTAAAAAATTCATAATTTATTTTCTCAGATTATGAAAGTAGCATGTATACTTTGTGGAAAATATAGCTAAGAAGGTGGAAAAAAGTCACTATTACTTCACACTCTCAAAAATAATGTCGTTACAGAGGTTCATAATCTGTGGTCCATGTTCTTGTGATGGTCAGTGTATGGCCTTAAGGAGGTCCATGAGTCTGTGAAAACTGGTGCACATTTGTGTAGAGATGCACATTTTTCTGAGCGAAAAATCTGAAATGGAACCAATTAAGTTTAGTTGATACTAGGTACATAGGGACCAATGCTGGCTAACTTAGAAAAAGATGGTTTTTTGAAAAAGCCATCATAAGTGGCAGCAAGGCTGCAAAAGCAGGTTAGGACAAGGAGCAGGTGACTAAAGGACTGGCACAGCCAACTCGACCACCACAGAGGCACGCAGCTCTTGGCAAGGGGTAAAGTTCTGAGAGGTATGTTGTCAGGCAGTTTTGTCATTGTGCAAACATCGTAGAGTGTACTCGCACTAACACAGGGTGTGTGGGGCTGCTGGTGGTATAACACAGCACACTGTTTCACAGCAAACTTTTAAACATGATTACATTTTCAAAAAAATTAATTAACTCTTTTTTTTTTTTTTTTTTTTTTTTTTTTTTTTTTTTTTTTTTTTTTGCTCATTTGAAAGGCAGGGAAACAGAGAGACAGACTCAGAGAGATCTTCTAGCTGCTGGTTCACTTCCCAAATGCCCACAATAGCCAGGGCTGAACCAAGCTGAAACCAGGTGCCTGGAACTCAATCTGGATTTCTCATGTGGGTGACAGGGACCCAAATACTTGAGCCACCAGCTGCTGCCTTCCAGGGCGTACATCAGCAGGAAGCTGGATCAGAAGCAGAGCTGGGGCTCGAACTCAGGCACTCTGATAAGGGAGAGAATATCTCCAGAGGCATCTTAATTGTTATATTAAATGGGTTTTTTTTTTTTTAATGAGGAGAAGTAAACTATAAAACAACAATAAAAATTCAGCATAGTAAATACACAAACCAGTAACCTAGTTATTTAGTATTGTTATCAGATGTTATGTATAGTACATACTTTGTATTGGTGTACTCTTACATAACTGGCAGCGTGGCGGGTTTGTTCCCAGCAGCCTCCCCACAAACGTGTGAGTCATGCACTGCACTGTGACATTGTGATGCCTGTGATATCATGAGGTGACAGGAATTATTTAGCTCCTTTGTAATCTTATGCAACCGCAATTGTATATGTGGCTCGATTTGACCAAACTATCCTTACCCAGTGCATGACTGTGTTGCCTGGAGGGAGTGCGGTTGCGGGGACACCCCACAAGATCCTTGGTGTTGCCACCACCAACCTCAAACGTATGCTACCAGCATGGCCAATCTGGAACTGTTCCTTCGTCTTTGTAGCCTTCCCCTCAGCAGGATCAGATTCCTAAGCAGGAGGGTCTGACAGGCAGCTCCTGGGTGCTGGGGATATGGGGAAAGGGTGGCGGGTCCTAGGACCCCCCCACCTGCCCTGTGCTGTAGGAGGCAGGACCTGGCACCACCAAGAGTCACCTGATGAAGGATTCCCCTAAAACAAGAAGAATGGTGGCATGTTAAAAAAAAAATCTAAAAATGAAAGGTAAAAGCCATGTTACTTGTGTTTATCACGTTCTCAAGGGAACTGTAACCAAAAATGATAAAGCTAAAAACCTCTGACAAAGTTAAGCTAGAATTCATAATGACTAGTTAACAATGAAGTTTTATATACTTGAAAACTGCTAAGATGGTAGATTTTAAATGTTCTCATCACACACAAAGATGACAGATATGTGAGGTGCAAGCCAGATTATTCAATTGATTAACTGGCTTTAGTAATTGGAAAATACTGGGGTAGACACTGTGGTGCAAAGGGTTAAACCCTTGCTTGGGATACCCACACCCCCATCGGAGCGCTGGTTCAAATCCTGGCTATTCCACGCTTCCTATCCAGCTTCCTACCAATGGGCCTGGGAGGCAGCAGGCACAAGTACTTAGGTCCCTGCCCCTACACAGGAGACCTGAATGGAGCTCCTGGCCCCTGGTTTTGGCCTGGCCTATCACTGATTGTTGTGGGCATTTAGGGAGTGAACCAGTGGGTAGCAGATCTCTCTCTGTCTGTCTTTTCCTCTCTGTTGGTCTGCCTTTCAAATGAATAAATAAGTCCTTTTAAAAGTGTGGCTGCTGTGCAAGCTTCTAAGAAAAAATATAGGGGCCAGCATTGTGACATAGTGGGGTAAGCTGCCTCCTGCAGTGTTGGCATCCCATGTGGACACTGACTCAAGTCCCTACTGCTTCACTTTCAATACAGCTCCCTGCTAATGTGCCTGGGAAAGCAGTGGAAGATGGCCCAAGTGCTTAGGCCCCTTTCAAGCACATGGGAGACTTGGAAGAAGCTCCTGGCTCCTGGCTTCAGCCTGGCCCAACCCTGGCTGTTGTAGCCATCTGGGGACTGAACCAGTAGATGGAAGATCCCCCCTTGCCATCCCCTATAACTCTGCCTTTCAAATAAAAAAAAAAGTTTGTGGAAAAATGGTATCAGAAGATAAATTCATTTTGTTGCAAATTTTTTAATCCATGCATAGATCTTTGCAAAGTACACATTTCCCATGAACTCTTTGAAGACTGTTCATACTATAAATAGTCTTACAACAGTCCAGGTTAGTTTGTGGCTGCAAACTGTGTTTGTACCAAACTTAAGGGAAAAAAAGCTTTCTGTTTTCAGTTTTTTGAATTTTTGGCTTGTGGGTGAATGGTTGTGGACATGTAGAATTTTGCACTTGATTAGGGATAGTTTGAGAAACAGATGGCTAGGTTGTTAGCAAGCAGTCTGGGGACTGCAGATCAGCTCTTCCAGGAGGTGGAGACATGGAAATACCTGAGTGCTACACTTGATCTTAGCCAAAAGGCCGAGAAGTGATTACCTGAGTGCTAGCCATCCTGGTGCTAACCTGAGGATGCAGCCAGCCCATAAGTAAGTTCACAGCAAGATAAACACAGGGATACAGAGCCAGGAATACTGAATCAACTTATTTATATATTTAAAAATTGATTTGAAAGGAAGAGTGAAGAGAGGGAGAGAGACAGAGATCTTCCATCTGCTGGTTTACTGCCCAAATGGCCACAACAGCTGGCTCTAGGCCAGGCTGAAGCCAGGAACCAGGAATTCCATCTGGGTCTCCCACATGCGTGGCAGGGGCCCATGCACTTTGATCATCTTCTGCTGCTTTCCCCAGGGATATTAACAGGAAATGGGACTGGAAGTGGAGCAGTTGGGACTCGAACCAGCACTCTGATTTGGGATGCATGTGTCTTAACCTCTAGGCCAACCTCATGCCCCTGAATCAGTTTTAAACCTTCCCTAGCGCTGCAATTTTAGTGATGAAAACCAATACATTTCCTTATAATGCAAGCCGAATTGAGTTTGGTAATTTTTAGTATTAAGAACAAAGGCATCCTGACTGATCTATTACATGGAGGCTTGGGAGTTACATTTCTCCAAATCCATTGCCAGCAGATCACACGACAGATTTTGCCTACCAAAGATGTTCATAAAAGACAGGGAAGGCAGAGGAGAGTCTGAAACTTATTTTTCCTCTAGAAGCGAGGCTGCAGAAGTGGGGTAGGGGCAGATATGAGGCACATGGCACATGAGAGGTTTCACTGCGGCCTCTGAAATTCCCCCGTGCTGGTGCTACGGGCGGCCATGACCATAAGTAGCAGTTCCTTGGCAGTTCCTGGTCTGGGTAACAGAGGAAACTTCTGAACTCTTTGGAAGTCAACCATGACACGAGAGCTCGTGGCACTTCTTCAAGACTTCCAAAACTGAAAGCACTCACAACTTTTGCAGATTGAGAATGGTACCAATGGGCATGATTTTAACGAGAGCAATTCTCTAATTAGTCAGGATTTGAATTGTTATGGGTCAGAAGGAAAAGGTTTTCAAGCCGGAACAAATTGCTGTTTAGAGTTTATCATGTCTTGTGTCAGGCACGATGGGAGATGCAATGATTAAAATGCTGATCTGCTCTTATGATGCTGTGGCAGAGAACAAGTGGGTTTGACTGGATGAAGTGACAAGGGATCACACATAAAACATTTCTTCTCTTACAGAAAATAAGTCTAGAGGAGATAGCCCCAGGATGGAAGAGTCGTTGGAAGCTGTGCCCCTCCTATCTCTCTGCTCCGATATCATTTGCCAGTGACTCCCATCCCGATGGTCACCCCAAGGCTCAAGATGGCTTTCCTAGTTCTAGCCACCTGCTCTTCACCCAGGCAGCAGGAAGATGGAAGGAGGAGAGGGCAAAGGCCCGGCCTTCAGACTGAATCGTCTCCCCTTATGCAATCTTCCTGTAAGTTCCAGAAAACATTTCTTCTGATATCTCACTTATCAGAATTTAGTCACATTACCACACTTGGCAAGAGAGGCTGGAAAATAAAATTCTTATGTGGTTGATTGCCACCCTGAACAACTGGAGCTCTGTTACTAAAAATACAGGAAAAAATGGTGGCAACTGATCCGTTCTGCCTTAAGAAATTACAATCTACCTGGAAAATAGGAACTTGGAAAAGACAATTAACAGAATATTGGGAAGAGACAAGCAGTGGGTTGCCAGGAAGTTTGGAGGAGGAAGAGAAGGTGTTGAGGCAGGCTGGGGAAGCCTCTTGGAAGAACCAGGACTGACCTTCCCTTGGGGGCTGAGTAGGAGGCCCAGGCACTGTGAAAAGCTGGGGGGTGGGACCCCAGAAGCTGGAGCCCGGAAGCTGGACACTGCCAGTCCATTCTGGGAAGGAATGACAGCAATCACTTGGGCCCCGGATGTTAGGTTGGGATATAATGGAGTCTTAGGACAAGAAGGGATTTTAACTGATTTTTAAAAATCCTCAAAGCCAAAGTTCCAAGACCTCTTTGCCAGAATAAAATATATGTCCTGAATTTGCTTCCCCAGTCCTGGAACTGAGACCCCTATATTCTCTCCATCACTCCTCCCAGCAGAAGTGATCACAATATTTACTCCAGGGAGTTCTCCTAATTTTGGATTGTCTGAAATAGCGCAAGGAGTGTAACCAGTGACTATATGACACCAGTAATAAAAATAAATGCACGAAAAGCCTAAGACCACAGTCTGAGGCTATTATTCATAAAATGGGAGAAGAAAAGGCCTACATATGGAAGATTCTGGGTCCTGTTCCTAAATATTAATTGTTTACTTCATGATTCTTCTCCGATCTAAACAGACCTTAAACTGCCCCCTCTTCATATGCTCCCATAAAGGATTATAAACCAGAGAGAAGCTTGGTTTAAACAAAGTAATCAGAAAGTAAGCAGTCTTCTTCTCTTTCTCTCTGGCTCGCGGCTTGTTTTGTCTGTTAGGGAACGTTCCTCGCTAGTGCGTAGACCTCAAGGTCAAACAGAGGTCGCTTTCTGCTTTTTGAGGTATGGGTGCTTTCACATTATTTGCTCATTTTTATTGCTGAGAATAACCATCCATTTGGTCAAATACCTGCAGTCTGGCCCAGTACAAAGACTGGACAGTGAACACTGTCATCCAACACAGAGCAAACATGTCCTAATCTCATTAAATGTCAGACAAACGCAGCAAGAATACAAACGTCTCAAACTGGAAGACAGAAACGTGACACAGAAGTATTCTAACCATTTCGTGGAATAAATCCTACCAACGCGCTACTAAAACTGTCAAGTTGGTGGAAAAAAGGATAAAACTCCATTAATAACACAACAGCACTGCTTACTTTTTCACAGGAGGAAAATTCCATTACAGCAAACAGCCCGGGGCTTTCAAATGGCTTTTGTTCAACATCAGTGGAATATTGTTATGAAGACGATATGGCTAGCAATGACATTTTGGCTTTGAAAAGGAAACTTCGCTGATGTTTCAGTGTGAACCGCTAGAGATGAGGTGCTTGCATGCAGGGCTGCGTGTGAGTGACTTGATGCGAGTATTAAAATGGTAGACCCTGCACGTGGGTGCACGGCTCCGTGACCAGAGGGGAGGCTGGAAGGAATTCACTTCTATTTGTCTCCTTCAGCCAGGGCACAAACTCCACAACCTTTGGCACGGGCCCTGTTTGCACAAGATTGTTCTTTTAAGTCTATGTGCAAATTTGCTTTTAGGGTTTTTTTTTTCTTCTCTCCTCTTGAGTCCACCATGGCATAGATCTGACTGTATGTCGTCCAACAAGAGACTTAAAGCTTCCCCTCGGCACCCCCACCCACACGCCAGCTGTACGTGGTCATGGTGCATCCTGCGAGATACGGCAGAAGGTCTGCCAGTGGCCCTGTCTGACATATCACCTCCGAGGGGGCTGTCTTAGCCTGGGCGCCCCTAAGGACAGACCTTAAGACAAGGGCTTGGATGCGAATTTCTTTTGGAGATGGTTCCAGGAAGCACAGGCTGGAGTTGGGGGGGGGGGGGTTGAGAAAAGGAAACTGGAAGTGTTGATCAAAGGTGCATGGGTGAGCAGCCTACTGCTGTGGGCCACAGGGCGCCATTGCCCAGGGAACACCTGAAAGACTAGAAAGCACACTCAGAACCGTCCAGCCAAAGTCAAGGAAACAAGGGTTTATTTACCAGCTCCTGTCTTCATTGATGGAGGAGTGGTGATTGGCATGATACTGAGACACGGGGGCCAGAGGCAGAAGGTGTTTGAGACAGGAAGCCACTGGTGTACACAGGAACTTTGGCCAAAGCTGACATGGCCTCCCAGGTGGGCCAAGGGGGTTACAGACGGGAGGGTCCCTGCTGGGCTGTGTGTGCTCTACCTCCTTGGAGGTCCTGGAGGAAAAACAGACCTCCAGACCTCCCTCCTGCTCTCAGAATATGGGTCTTTACCCCCTTTATTCACTCCTTGTTCGTTTATTTATTTTTTAAAAATGTTTTTATTTATTTATTTGAGAGGTAGAGTTACACACAGTGAGAAGGAAAGGAGACAGAGAGAGAGAGGTCTTCCTCTGGTTCACTCCCCAAATGGCTGCAACAGCTGGAGCTGTGCCAATCTGAAGCCAGGAGCCAGGAGCTTCCTCTGGGTCTCCTATGCAGGTGCAGAGGCCCAAGGACTTGGGCCATCCTCTACTGCTTCCCAAGGCCATAGCAGAGAAGTGGAAGAAGAGCAGCCAGGACTAGAACCAGCACCCAAATGGGAGGCTGGAGCTGCAGGCAGAGGATTAACCTACTGTGCCATGGCACCGGCCCCTCATTTATTTGCCTTCTTTATCCAATGCCTTCTCTTCTAACCCACTTGTACAGCATGCTGATTTTCTCAGTATGAGAAACAACCAGAACCAACAGGCTG
Organism: Lepus europaeus; assembly: GCF_033115175.1. Taxonomy (NCBI): domain Eukaryota; kingdom Metazoa; phylum Chordata; class Mammalia; order Lagomorpha; family Leporidae; genus Lepus; species Lepus europaeus. Next base: position 96,826,678 of record NC_084838.1, read on the forward strand.
TTGCTTGGTGGAGATGCCAATGAGAGTGAAGAGATGGCAGCCACGCTATGGGCCAAGAGACTTCCTGTGCCAACGCTCATGCAGGCCATGGTCGGCAGGGTGGGTTGGAACGTGTTGGGCCTTGTCATTGAGTCCTGCTGATAATCCTTTGCCCCAGTCTAACTTTTCTGCCATTGGGGACCCCTTTGAGAGCCCAATGAGAGCCATGGGTGTCCTCTGTAGAATGATATGCAAATGCACACACATAGGTGCCTGACTTGTCTGTGGTTTCAGGGCATCCACATAACCCCAGGAGCTCATCTAGGGACACTCAAGTATTTTTTTTTTTTGACGGGCAGAGTTAGACAGTGAGAGAGAGACAGAGAGAAAGGTCTTCCTTTTTCCGTTGGTTCACCCCCCATGTGGCCACTACTGCAGGCGCGCTGCGGCTGGCATGCTGCGCCGATCTGAAGCCAGGAGCCAGGTGCTTCCTCCTGGTCTCCCATGCGGGTGCAGGGCCCAAGGACCTGGCCCATCCTCCACTGCCTTCCCAGGCCACAGCAGAGAGCTGGACTGGAAGAGGAGCAACCAGGACAGAATCTGGCGCCCCAACCAGGACTAGAACCCAGGGTGCCAGCGCCGCAGGCTGAGGATTAGCCGTGGCACTGGCTGACACTCAAGTATTGATACTGCTTGGACGTGTGCATTTCCTTCCATTTTTACAACCCAAATTCTTTCTGAGTTTGTCTTTGATGTGATGGAGTGAGCTGATGATGAGCCAGTACACATTAGCTGTGTGTCTTGCCTAGGCTCTCTTGTGTTGGTTTCCTCATATGTAGAATGTGAATAATGCTTAGGGGCAGGCATTTGGTGCAGCAGTGAAAATGCTGTCTGGGACACCCACAAGCCATATCAGAGCGCCTGGGTTCGAGTCCTAACTCTGCTCCCTATTCCAGTTTCCTGCTGATGCTCACCCTAGGAAGCAGCAGGAGATAGCTCAGGTACTTGGGTCCCTGTCACTCACATGATAAATCCAGATTGAGTTCCAGGCTCCTGGCGTTGGCCTGGCTCAACTCTCGTCATGTGTGCATGTGGAGAGTGAATCAACAGGAAGAAGATCCCTCTCTGTCTCTGTCGTCTGTCTGAGTTTCAAATAGAGTGAAAATAAGTAAAATTTTTAAATGTAAAAATATGTAATATGTAAATTGTTACAAGGACCCAAGGGTTAGTAAATGTAAACTAAATGTTTTAGTTCATTTTGTGTTGCTGTGACAAACTGCCTAGGACTGGGTAATCTGTACAGAACAGGAGTTTATCCTTTCTGGGGCTGGGGTTGTGGCATAGCAGGTTAAGGTGCTGCCTGCTATGCCAGCATCCCGTATGGGTGCTAGCTTGAGTCCGGCTGCTCCACTTCTGATCCAGCTCCCTGCTAACGCACCGGTGAAGCAGTGGAGGATGGCCCAAGTGCTTAGGCCCCTACACCCACCTGGCTGTTCAGCCATTTGAAGGGTGAACCAGTGGATGGAAGTGTGCTCTCTCTCTCTCTCTCGGCAACTCTAGCTTTCAAATAAATAAATAAAGCTTTAAAAAAATCTCTCTCTAAAGAGAAATTCATTTTCTCACAGTTCTGGATGTTGGAAAGTTCAAGATCAAGACCTGGCAGGTTCATGGTCTGGAAAGGGTCCTGTCTCTGCTTCTGAGTCCGCGTCTTGGATGCTGTGTCCTCACAGGGCCGGAGAGCTGAACGTTATGAGACACCTCTATTAAGGGGGACTTGACCCCATTTGCAAAGCAGGAACCCTGGTGGCCAGATTGCTTCTCGAAGGCCCCGCCTCTCAACATCATTACAGTGGCAGCCCCTGGATCTTGGAGAAGCCACACACAAGCCAGAGCAAACGGTGTCTGGCACATAGCAGATGTCACACATTCATAAGCTGCTGCCATTACTATGCTAGTGGAAGCCACTGCTTGCAAAAAGAGGATGAATCAATGGACAGAGTCTCGATTTGGTGTCAGCAAGGGGAGCAAATTTCTCCTCTCGATTTCCAACTGTGTGATCCCGAGGAGCATAGGTTTGTGGAGTTTTTGGTTTTTTTTTTTTTTTTTTTTTTTTTGTTTTGTTTTACTCTCTTGATCCAAATTTCCTTAACAAGGTCATTGGTTCTTAATATTAATAATGCTCCTTTATCTATACCCAAATGAAATTCATTAGCAATGTGTTCTTTTAAGATAATTAATTAATTAATTTGAAAGGCAGAGCAACAGAGAGAGAGAGAGATACAGAGACAGAGAGCAAGTCGGGGGTCTCCCATCCACTGGTTCACTCCCCACATGACTGCAACAGCTAGGGGCTGAGCAGGCTGAGCCAGGAGCAAGGAGCCCCATGCGGATCTCCCACATGAGTAAGCAATGTGTTCATTCTACACACAAGATCTAAAAATAATTACAGTGAGTAATTTAGAAGGAGAAACAAAAGGAGTGTGGGGTTACAGTTAAACTATATGGAATGCTCGGGCCTAACTATGATAGAAATCAAATTGAAGTTGTCAGATGTTGGCCCTGAGATATAGAATCACCGTGAGAGCGATAACGTTCAATGGTAAGCCAGCACGAGTGTGTGGCTTGTGATGGTGATTTAAATAATCGTGATCGACATTTTCAGGTGACGGATTCTCTTGAAATCTGTCCAGTGGCCCACTTTTGGAAAAGTTCTTAATAAGACAGAGTTGGAAATTTTCCTCAGTTTAAATAGCAGTTTATACTTAAACTGGAAAATCAGAGTAAACCCACAATACCATAACAACAAAAACTTTGTGATTACACAGGAAGCAGAATTAAGCTTTAGGCTCAGTCATTAGAGACAGCCTTTTCCCAAACATAAATGTCCAGCAAGGCTTTTGAAAGTTGAGTGAAGTGGGCAAGGGGAATTCTGAGTTGAGTAAAGCTGTCCCCTACCTTGAAGGCAACTTAGCATTCTGATCCTAGCACACTGATGCCAGGAATGACAACACCTCAATCACTGTGATAACCAGAAAGTCCTCCCAGATTTCTAAAACACACCCTATTAGTAATAGGATGTGCATACCTCTTTAACACCCATTGGGTTAACCAGTCCAGAATCAGAGAAGCCCTAAAACTCAGGATCAGAAAACCCCTTCTCTGTCTAGGTTTTGCCACAGCCTCTCCCAGGGTTTGGGCCTCCAGTTGGGGAAGAAGGGAACAGAGCTGATGAGACAACTGGCAGGGGGCAGCCCTGGAGGGCACCTGAGGAAGGCAAACGGTACCTGTGGCTGCCCCTCTTTCCATCTCTTCCCTTTCCTGTGGAGCTTTTCCACATTCCCCTCCTTCCGAGGCTTTCTTGCTATCAAAACTCTTTCTGAAATGGAGATGCTATCAGAGACTTATTTCTTGGTGCACATACATGTCAGTTTTATGACTCAAAGATGACATGAGATCAATCAAAGGCAAACTTGAACAGAGACCAGAAAGAGGAAAACCTTTTATGACAGGGGCTGCAGAACAAACCGAGCCCAGGCTTGCTGATTTCAGAAACTACCGGTGCTATCTTGGTGAAAACATGAATCCAGATGGCATGGTTGCTCTGCTGGACCCCCGTGAGGATGGTGTGGCCCCATTTATGAGTCTCTTTAAGGATGGTTTAGAAATGGAAAACTGTTAACAAAATTGGCAATTTGGATCTATCACTGCTCATCATTAACTGGCTGTTGCTTGTCATCCACGCAACACCAGGACTTACAAGAAGTGGGACTGATGTTATCCTGGGCTCCTCATTTATTTTGACTGTGATTTACTTGGAGTGGAGGCATTGTTTTTAAGGAAAAAAAGCATTGGCATGTAGGTTGTCTAAAAATAAAATGCATTTCAATTCACTTGAGAGAATGCCTCTTAGTTTAATGTGCATTTAAGCTAAATCCATCCTGTAGTATTCCTGGAGAAGCTAAACCTGGTTTGCAGACAACTACAACAGAGTATTAAGACTGTCTTCAGATAACTGCTACAGTTAAAACTGCTGGGACTGGAATATAAAAACTGAGAATCCAAAGTTTAGTTCTGAATTACAGTAAAGGGAGAGACCATGCTTGTGGCAGTGCCAACATTTGAAGTGGAGCCTTCACACATGTCATCACCTACGACAGAAGTAGCCAATTCTAGCAGAGATTACTGAAAAAATAAAAAGAGACGGATTCAGTTGGAAAAAAAAGTCGATAGCCATGATGAGAAACCATTTCATACTCATCTAATTGGCCAACATTTAAAAGTCCAACAATACCAATCACGGGAGAAAAAAGGTGGAGAAATTGGTAAAACATTTTGGGGAGTGAACTGCTTTTATCTGCTAAGACCAGAAATATTTAAATCCTATAATCTGGGGCTGGCACTGTGGCGTAGTAGGTTAATCCTCCACCTGCAGCTCCGGCCTCCCATTTGGGTGCTGGTTCTAGTCCCGGTTGCTCTTCTTCCAGTTCTCTGTTATGGTCTGGGAAAGCAGTAGAAGATGGCCCAAGCGCTTGGGCCCCTGCACCTGTGTGGGAGAGCTGGAAGAAGCTCCTGGCTCCTGGCTTCAGATTGGCTCAGCTCCAGCTGTTGCAGCCATTTGGAGTGAACCAGCAGATGGAAGACCTTTCTCTCTGTTTCTCCTTCTCACTGTCAAATAAATTAACAAAAAAAAAAAAATTAAGAAAGAAAGGAAGAAGAAGAAGAAGAAAGAATGAACGAACAAAAGAAAGAAAGCATATTAATCATTTCAAAGTTGATTAAAAATCCTATAACCTCAGAAATCTACTCATGGTGTATACCTTAGTCAAACACTATTTGGTCTCCTCAGAAGATATGCACAAGGGCACTTTGAAAAATTCATGGAAAAATGGAAATAAAAGACAAGTTTATTTTGGTGCAAAAATTTTTGAAATCCATGCATAGCTTTTCATATTATGTATTTTATGAACTTTTTGAGGATCCCTTCTATGCATGAATTTCAAATATTTTTGTACAAAAGTAACTTATATCTTAATTCTATTTTTGCACAAACCTTTTTTTAGGTGTCCTCCAAAATTTTATTATAAATTGAAACAAGACTCCCATTTGGTGACTGTAGACCCTACCTTGCTGGTGAGCACCTGCTGGAAGGACCTGTCCCCTAACTCTAATCTGGAGACAAATTCAGGAAAGAGCTCCCAGTGCAACCAAGTGCACAGGAGAGACTGAGGTACCAAGAATAAAAACCAGGGGTGGATCCTCAGGGCAGCCACTACCCAGGCACTTGGGCTGTTTTGTCTGTTTCTCAGGGCACAGGGAGGCTGCCCCCTCCCATTGCACTGCATTCAACTCCAGTCACTCTGCAATGCCTCCCACCTCCATGAACTTTTTGAAGTGGACTCATACGTCTGTGGCAACATTTAATTTAATAGTGAAAAACTAAATCAACTGGAAACATTTAAACATCATTAATAGAAGAACAGATTCATAGAACATCATATATTCATACACGGGAATATTATACAGCAATTAAAATGATGAATCACAGCTTTGTGTCTACACAATAATAAATAAAAAAAAAACACAGAAAAGCTAATTGCAGGGTATGTAGAGTGTTATACCATTTAAATAGTTTAAAAGTCTGCAAAACAATACCATATATTGTTTCTAGACACATGAATATGGAGCAAAAGCATAAAACACGCACAAGAATGATTAATGCCAACTTCATGATCTTGGTTATTTCTGGAAAAGGAGATAGAATAAGGACACACAGAACACCCTCCATTGTATCTGCAATGTTTTTCTTCTCTCAAAAAAAAAAAAAAAAAGTAAAAGAAATGTGGCAAAATACTGAGATTTAATTAGATATGTAGGTTAGATATATAGATGGTTCTGGCTGTATTCTGTATTTCTGAAATCTTTTATGTTTCTCTGGGAAATATTCTATAGTAAAACAATCTTAAAATTGATGCATCTCTAGCAGGTACTTTTGTTCTTTATTGAACACATCCTTTTCGCCCTTCTCACCACCAGGTGTTGAGACAGGTGATCCGACAATGAAGCAGACAGAATCCTGGTCTCTGGGCAGAGCTTCTCAATCTCACTGTCAAAACGCAGGGTGCTGGGCCCCCTTCGGAACCTTCAGACTCGGCAGGTATGGGATGGGGCCTGAGAATGTGCATTTCTAACAATCCCCAGGAGACGCTGTTGCTGCTTGGGAGACCACACTTCTCCTTGAATCAGTGAATGTGTTGTGGAAGGACAGCTTTGATTCCTGACGAAAGTTTCCAAAAACTGACAGGAGGAGTATTTTTCAGCTGCTTGGCCAGGTCTCTAAAAGCACTCTTACGCTTTCCACCCTGGACCTTAAGGAACACATCCACTCGTGTAACTCCAACCTCTTACTTCTTCTTCAATCGTCCTCTTCAGACATTAGCTCCCTGGGGGCACATAGACTTCCTGTTTGGTGTATATCGTATACAAAATGTTAATGGTAGTTATTCTTGGGTGGTGGAATTATGGGTAATTAAAATACTTCATTTTGCTAGTCTGTATTAACTAATATTGCCACGATGAACAAGTGTCAGTTATATAGTAAAGACAAATTATACTTTAAAGGAAAATAAATATGTATCAGGCTGTATGTGGGTTTGTAATGAGGAAGTAGAGAGTAGGCAGCACGGTACTAATGAGAATGTGCTTTTACCTTTAAGAGGTTTAGGATCTCATTCAGAGGAGAGAACATGCATTCAAAAAGTATTTAAAATAAGATAAGGCATTCAGGGCTGGTGTTGTGGCATAGTGGGTTAAGCCACCACCTGAGATGCTGGCATTCCCTATGAGCACTGATTCGAGTTCTGGTTGTTCCACTTCCACTCCTAATGCACCTGGGAAAGCAGCAGAAGGTGGTCCAAGTACTGGAGCCCCTGCCACCCACATAAGAGACCCAGATGGTTCCAGACTCCTGGCTTTGGCCTGGACCAACGCCAATTGTTGTGGCCATTTGCGGTGTGAACCAGCAGGTGAAATCTCTCTCTCTCTCTCTCTCTGTAACTCTGCATTTCAAATAAATAAATAACCCTTTCTTGAAACAAGGTACAGCATCCTGGAAGCAGTGTTCACTGAGAATTGCAGTGTACAGCTAGCTGGCAAGTACTTTGGCAGGAACAAATGACTAAGCTGAGTGGCCCTGGAGGGGGCACCCAGAAGGATGAGCTCAGCATCTTGCAGAGCGAGATGAGGGCGGAGGAGGCCACACGGCTCTGTGCAAACCTCCACAGTGCAGCCACGACACACAGCAGGTGCTCGGCGCACACTGTTGACTAAGCCAAGTGAAGACTTGAGCAATTAGTGCATTCATTTAGAAACTTCACTTGGGCACCAGGACACACTCAGTGTGATAGTGGCTCACGCCCCTCTTAGACTGTGGCCAAAAGACACATAAACAGAAACCAGAATTAATTCCGTTGTGGGTTTAGGCCAAGTCAAGTATTGCAGGAAAGTCTGTCCTTTTCCACTTTTCTGTGATTTCTGCGTTGATGATGATATTCCCCAGAACGTATTTCTGAGTCTGCAAAAAGACCCACTACAGACTAGGCGTACCTTTTAGCTGTGTCCTCTGCTTTGCCCTTATGACCAAGGAATTCTCTGTGGGTTATTGCTCCACTAGTTTCTCTGTTCAAACCATGCTTTCCCTGAAGGGCTATCTTCACTCCTTTTATGTTGATTGTTGTTAATATTTTCTTTGGGCTAAAAAAAAAAAAAAGAGCCTGGAAAGTTCTACTCTGGCACAAGATAGAACAAAGCCCAGAGTTACTCTGTTGCCTCAAACCATTTTTTCTTTTTCTCTCTTTTTTTTAAACAATTTTTTAAAAAGATTTATTTATTTATTTATTTATTTATTTATTTGAAAGGCAGAGTTACATAGAGGTAGAGGCAGAGAGAGGTCTTCCATCTGCTGGTTCCCTCCCCAAATGGTCACGAATGGCAGGAGCTGAACCTATCCGAAGCCAGGAGCCAGGACCTTCTTCTGGGTCTCCCATGCAAGTGCAGGGGCCCAAGGGCTTGGGCCATCTTCCACTGCTTTCCCAGGCCATAGCAGAGAGCTGGATGAGCTGGATCGGAAGTGGAGCAGCTGGAACTTGCACTGGCGCCCAACAATGGGATGCTGGCACCACAGGCAGAGGCTTAACCTACTACGCCACAGCACCGGCCCCAAAGCATGGCTATTGACAGGTGAAGAGTACTCTTGCTACTTGATTGACTAATTCCCTCTGCTGTGGTCACATTGGCTACAACTGTTAAACACAAGCAGACATAAAGCGACTGTAGTTTGAACTTTTGCACTCTCAAAGTTCTTCCCAAAGTCCTATACTAAATTTTTCCATTTTAATCACATTTTCTTTTCTTTTCTTTTCTTTTTTTTAATATTTGAGAGGGAGAGAGAGAGAGCGAGAGAGAGAGAGTGAGCTAGCGAGAGGGAGAGAGAGCTCCTGTCTGCTGGTTTACTCCCCAAATGCCCATAATAGCCAGGGCGGGGCAGGGGCCAAAGCCTGGAGCTGGAAGCTCAGTCTAGGTCTCCTATTTGTGTGACAGGGACCCAGCCACTTGGGCCATCACCTGCTGCTTCCAAGGACGTGCACTGGCAAGGAAGCCGGCATCGGGCGTTGGAGCAGAGAATTAAATGCCAGCACTCCTACGTGGCACTAGGGTCTTAACTGTGAGGCTGAACACCCACCCCTCCTCTTATTTAAGAGGTTCAAGACTGTACAAGATTTAGGCACCGCAAAAGCCTGGATTCAACCCTGCTGTGAAGGGAGCTAAGGGAGGGCTGTGTGAGCACGTTGTTCCCACTGCTCAGGGGTGTTTGCTTCTTGCCCCCTTCACCCACAATCCAGATTGGAGCAAGTGATGAAGCAATGTAGTCAAGGAAAGCTTTGCCTCAGGGCCCTCTGTGACCACGCTTTGTGGAATTTCAGCTCTAGGGGTCTTGAAGTGAGCCTGGAAATGGGATATTTCCCTACCATTAGAGAACAATGCTCCTGAGTAAAACATCCTTGTCCTTCCCCTCTGCCTGCCCATGTCTCACCAGTCCCTCAGTTGTCCTCTCACATCTGCCAGCCTGGCGTAAAATTTCCCTCCCCAACCCCAGAACTCCTAAGTAAGGAGCATTCTTGAAGCTGTTAGCAATTTAGACTTGAGTGCCTATAACCATGTGACCCCGGGGAAGTGACAGTCTTTCTGAGCCTAGAGTTTCCCAACAATAACTCATTTTCCACATTGATCATGTGTTCATTTTAGAAAGTACTTTCTAATGGTATTAATAACTCCTACTAATGTCACAGAGTTGATGGAAAGCTTAAGCAAGACAATGTACGTAAGCATCTTTTGTAAAAGGCTGCACAAACGTAAGGTCTGGCAGAGGTGATATTTCAGACATTTAATGGTGGCAGGCAGTGGCCTTGACTAATCCTGATAGTCTTCAACCACAGGACTGGAGCAGAGTTCAGTAGGCTCCTTGCCCTGTCATGTATTAACTCTTGCTGGGAGGAGCTAAAGAAGGAAGTGTTAGGGCCCCTGGATGAGGTAACTGGAGCCTGGAGGAGAGAGGTTCAGGGGGCAAGGGCCACAGCTCTGAAAACATATTTTAGTAACTTAACAAAAGTGTGATTCTAATTTGCATACCAACGCGATGCATTTTTGCTTTTTTTGTTTAAAAATATAATATTCTTCTAGTCATTTGCTAAAGAGCAATAGAATTCAGCAAGAACCTTTATGTTCATATGCAGTATATACTTTTCAAAAAGTATGCTTGGTCTTAGACATTTCTCTTCTACATTCCACTGGTTTGTGATGATAGTACAGAATTCAGTTTTTTTGTTTTTTTGTTTTGGACAGGCAGAGTGGACAGTGAGAGAGAGAGAGACAGAGAGAAATGTCTTCCTTTGCCGTTGGTTCACTCTCCAATGGCCCCCGCGGCTGGTGCGCTGTGGCCGGCGCACCGCGCTGATCCGAAGCCAGGAGCCAGGTGCTTCTCCTGGTCTCCCATGGGGTGCAGGGCCCAAGCACTTGGGCCATCCTCCACTGCACTCCCGGGTCACAGCAGAGAGCTGGCCTGGAAGAGGGGCAACCAGGACAGAATCCGGCGCCCAGACCGGGACTAGAACCCGGGGTGCTGGCGCCGCTAGGCGGAGGATTAGTCTGTTGAGCCACAGCGCCGGCCCAGAACTCAGTTTTGAACCCTACTATTTTTACCCTTAGAAATATAACCTCAAGGGCTGGCGCTGTGGTGTAACGGGTAAAAGCCGCCACCTGCAGTTCCGGCATCCCATATGGTCGCTGGTTCGGGTCCTCGCTGCTCTGCTTCAGATCCAGCTCCCTACTAACATGCCTGGGAAAGCAGCAGAAGATGGCCCAAGTCCTTGGGCCCCTGCACCCGCGTGGGAGTCCCAGAATCTCCAGGCTTTGGATTGGCCCTGCTCCGGCCATTGTGGCCATTTGGGGAATGAACCAGCAGATAGAAGACCTCTCTCTCTCTTTCTGCCTCTGCCTCTCTGTAACTCTGCCTTTCAAATAAATAAATAAATCTTTGTGGGGGATCGCGTGAGGCTGCTCCCTAGCCCATGCAGTCAGCCTGACTACTGACAGGTGGGAGCCCCAGGTACATTTCTCTCCACCCTTACCTTCTGCCAATCAGAAGGATTAAAGAGGATTAAAGACCTGGCCTGCAGCGCAAGCATCCCATATGGGTGCCAGTTCAAGTCCTGGCTGCTCCAGTTCAGATCCAGCTCTCTGCTATGGCCTGGGAAAGCAGTAGAAGATGACCCAAGTGCTTGGGCTCCTGTACCCACATGGGAGGCCCAGAGGAGGCTCATGGCTTCTGGCTTCGGATCGGTGCAGCTCCGGCTGTTGTGGCCTATTGGGGAGTGAACCAGAAGATGGAAGACTCTCTCTCTGCCTCTCCTTCTCTCTCTGTGTAACTCTTTCAAATAAATAAATATTAAAAAAAAGATGTCAACCTCAAGAAAATACACATGTAATTATGAGACAGACTTTTAAACAGATGATTATAACCATGCATAGAGATGATAGACATAAAGCTCCCAAATGCATGGACATCCAAGGCTTGGTTGAAGCTGAAGCCAGGAGCCAGGAACTCCATCCAGATCTCCTGTGTGGTAGCAGGAATCCAACCACTTTAGCCATCATCTGTTGCCTTCTAGGGTTTACACTGGCAAGAAGCTGGACCCAGTTGCTGAGGGCAGCATTGAAGCCAAGCATTCGGCTATGGGATGCAGATGAATTAATCTGCATTTCAACCACTGTGCCAAATGGTTGTCCTTGAATGGAAGCATGTTAAATAAAAGATAATAATTAAAAGAAATTTTTCACTAGATGAGCCCAGTAGCAGAATGGAGAGGACAGAGGAAACAGTACATGAATCTGAAGGCAGAGCAATAGAAATCACTCAATTTTAACAATAGAGAGAAAAGAGATGGGGAAAAATGAACAGAACCGCAGGGATCCATGGAATCATGCCTCAGTGCCTAATGTTTGTGATCAAATATTTGAAGAAACCAAAGAAATTAGGGCAAGGGGAACAGAGGAGGAAAACAAGAAAGCAAATAGTAAAAAGGTAGACATGAATCCAAATGTACCCAAAATGACGTCGAAGGTAAATGAACTGAACAATTAAAAAGCAGGGATTGTACTCATTAAAAAAAAAATCCAAAGATAGGCTACCCACAAGAAATCAAATTTAAATATAATATCTATGTAACTTAAAAGTAAGAGAATATAAAATATGCTATGCAAGCACTAAGCAACAGAAAGCTAGAATGGCTGTGTCAGTTTTAGTCATAAAAGCAGATTTTAATTAATTAATTTTATTGTTATTTAAAAGAAATGCAGAGAGAGAGAAAGAAAAGGAGAGACAGACATGGAGAGATCTTCCTCCCACTGGTCCATCCTAAATGCCTACAACAGCCAAGGCTGGGCAAGTCAAAAGCCAAGGCAGGGGCTGGCACTGTGGCGTAGCTGGTGACGTCACTGCCTGCAGTGCCAGCATCCCATATGGGCGCAGGTTCCAGTCCTAGCTTCTCCACTTCTGATCCCGCTCTCTGCTATGGCCTGGGAAAGCAGTAGAAGATGGCCAAGTCGTTGGGCCCCTGAACCCACATGTGAGACCCAGAAGAAACTCCTGGCTCCTGGCTTTGGATTGGCCCAGCTCTGGGCATTGCAGCCATTTGGGGAATGAACCAGCAGATGGAAGACTTCTCTCTCTCTGCCTCTGCCTCTCTGCAACTCTGCCTTTCAAATAAATAAAAATAAATTAAAAAAAAAAAAAAAGGAAAGCAAAGACAGAGACCCATCATCTGCTGCCTCCCAGTTAGGAGCTGAATTGGAAGCAGAGAAGCTGAGAGTGGAACTAATCTCTTGAATAAGGAATGCAGTGTTCTGAGCAGCAACTTAACTTCTGCACCAAACACTCACTACCAAAGTAAATTTTAAAACAAGAAAAATGAACACAAATAAAGAGGGACATTGGATAATAAGAAATGGGTCAATTCATCAAGAAGACATAATAATTCTAAATGATATGCAACAAACATCTGAGCTTTCAGATACATGAAACAAAACACTGATATACAAATTCACATTACAGTTGGAAATTTCATTATTCATGTTTCATTAATAAATGAAACAACCAAAGACAAAATGAGCAAGAATATAGAAGAGCTAAACACTATCAAATGACTGAATCTAATGGATGTTTGTAGAATACTCCACACAACAGCCCAATACACTTTTTTTTTGAAATTTTGATTATTGTTTATAGCTCTTGTCTATACTACTTTCTTTCTCTCCTCTCTTTCTTTCTTTCTTTTTAGATTTTATTTATTTATTTGAGGGGTAGAGTTACAAACAGAGAGAGGGAGAGACAGAGAGAAAGGTTTTCCATCTGTTGGTTTATTCCCTAATGGCCACAATGGCCCAAGCCAAGCTGATACGAAGCCAGAAGAGGCCAGGAACTTCTTCCAGCTTCTTCTGGGTCTCCCTGCAGGTGCATGGGCCCAAGCATCTGGGCCATCTTCTACTGTTTTCTCAGACCATAGCAGAGAGCTGGATCAGAAGAGGCGCACCGGGACTAGAATGGGTGCCCATATGGGATGCTGGCACTGCCCTTAGAAGCTTAGTCCAATAAGCCACAGTGCCAGCCACTACACATTCTTTTTTGATGCATATAAGACAGACAATATCCTATGCCATAAAACAAATATAAGCAAATTTAAAAGAATTGAAATCATACAAAGTATGTTTTCTGACCATAAAGGAACTAAACTAGCAATCAGTAACAGAAAGACCTTTCAAATCTCCACATCCTTAGAATTTAAACAACACACATCAAAATAATCTATGTGTCCAAGAGAAAGTCCCAAAGGGTATCAGAAAATAATTTTGATAGAATAGGAATGAAAATATACACATAAAAATTTGTAGGATAAGGAAAAAGCAGTGCTGCTAAGCTTTTGTTGATGGAAAAATATCTATAAAATTAGCATAAGTTAATATAAAGTTAATAAGATTTATTCAAGGCAGAATATGAATGACCTTTGCCTGGGAGACACCAGCCAAATGACTTTCAATGAGTGTTGGGAAGTGTTCCAAAATGGCCAAACTCTGCCTGGAATTTATGTATTGAGTTCTACATGGGCTTGGCTTGAAAGGGCAGGCTTTAAGCAAGGGGAGGGGGAGAGAAATTCTTACTTGTTGGATATTGGAATATGATTGGCTAAAATCACTTTTGGGGACAGGGAAGGTATTGTGTCTGAAAAGAGGGTATTGAAAAGAAGGCTACTGATTGATTTTAAGGAGGGCATTTCTGGGGATAAATAAAGAACGTATAGATAAAGAACAAAGGATTGCTCAGGGTTGCTCCAGATGACTAAAACAAAACAGATCCTTTGTGCACATCACCGAGTCCAATTGACCTGATAGATAAGATTAATAGCTGTGTCCCACCACTCTTCAGACAAGTGTCAATAGGTGTCTCTCTCGAATGCCTCACAGACATTTTAGGGACAATTTCTTGTCAGTTTAAATGTGTGTGTCCATCCAAAATTCATATGTTAGAACCCAAACCCTAAGATGGTACCTTGGAGAGAGTTTCAGACCCCTATAAACGGGCTTGAGGAAGTGAATCCATCCCCTTTTTTGCCTCTTTTACCCTTATGTCATATGAGAACACAGCATGAAGGCAGAATTTTGGAAGTAGAGAGCACACTATTACCAGACATCGAATCTGCTGGCGCCTTGCTCTTGAACTTCACGGTCCCCAGAGAAATACATTTATAATAATTATAAATCAGCAAGCATAGACTAAGAAATTGGTATGAGAGTGAAGTGCTGCTATAAAAGATACCGGCAAATGCGGATGTAGTTTTGGAATGGGGTAATGGGTAGAGGCTGGGTAAGTTGGGAGGTTCTTGCCAGAAAAAGCCCAGAGTGCCATGAGCAGGGCTTAAGGGAGACTCTGCTGAGGCTCAGGACAGAGCTGTAGAGAGGGCCTCAGTCCTCTTAGAGCTGATCTAAGTGACGGCGAACACAGTGCTGGTACAGCTATAGATGATGAAGGCAATTCCGATGAGCTCTCAGAGAGAAATGAGGAATAATGTATTGGCAACTGGAGGGAAGGCCATCCTTGTTACAAAGTGGTAAAAGAGCTTGACTAAATTATGTCCATGTCCTAATGCTTGGTGGACGGCAGAACTTAATGAGCTGTGAACTAGGGTAATTGGCAGAAGAAATCTCTGAGCCAAGTGTGGAGGGTGCAGCATGATTTCTTTTGATTGCTTACAGTAAAATGAGAGGAGAGAGGAATGAATTAAAGACAGAATTGATAATTAAAATGGAAATGGAACTAAAGAGTTGAAAAATTTTCAGGCTGGCCAGGCTTTAAAGAATGAGAAAGCATACCCAGGAAGAAGTACCATGTATGTGGCTAAGTGACCATTTGATAAGGAAATTCCTCTGGCTAGAAGAAAGCCAGATGGTACTCATCAAAACAATGGCAGAATGACCCTATTTAAGCACTTGTAGAGAACATGTCCATGGTAGGCTCAGAGTACCAGGGCCTTGAGCGTAGAATGGTTTCGAAGGAGAGGATCAAGGTGCCTCTGGATCTTGGGCTTGCTTGCCAGGGCTGCCGCAGGTTCCTGCTCCAAGTATCCCAGTGTAGCACTCTGTGACCATTCCAACTATGGCCCAAACAGGTCCAGGTGTTGCCCAGGCTGTTGCTCCCGAAGGCACAGGTGGTACACTTGGCAGCTTCCATGTGGTGCTAACTCTGCAGGCACAGAGCGCAGGAACTGTGGGAATATGACTTCCTCCTGCTAGGTTTCAAGGGATGCCTTGGAGAGCCCAGGCAGAGAACTGCTGCAGGGACAGAGCCACTAGAGAGCCTCACTACAGCAACATCAGGTGGAAATGTGGGAGCAAGGCTGCTCCTGAGACCTCAGAACTGTAGACATCAGTGTGCAGCAGAGCTGCCATGTGGGATGAGTCTAGGAAACCATATGAGTGGGGCTTCCCAGGGCCTTGGGGGCCCCACCCCAGTGCGTTCTGAAGGCAGTACATAGAGCAAAGAAAGTTATTCTTGGGGCCAGGATTGCAATGCAGCAAATTAAGACACCAATTGCAAGGCTGGCATCCCATATCAGAGTCCCAATTACTCTGCTTCAGATATAACTTCCTGCTGATGTGCCCGGGAAGGCACTAGATGATGGCCCAAGTACTTTGGCTTCTGGCTTTCCAGGTGCATAAGCAGGAAGCTGGATCAGAAGCAGAGTAGCCGGACTCTGGCTGGCACTTGATACGGGATGCTGGTGTCACAGGCGACGGCTCAACTTGCTGTGCCATAAGGCTGGCCACTGGGGTGTTTTAATAGGCATCTTAACTGCTAGGCCAAAGGCCTGTCCCAGAACATACACGTTAATGGAGAGAGATGGACAGTAAGTAAATAAGAAGGTAAAAGTGTTATTTATTGGATGGCAAAAAAAAAAAAAGAGTGGAGCAGAAGTCTTAGACAAGTCACCAAAGAGGATGTATAGATAGAAAATAGTCTCTGAAAAGATGCTCAACATCATTAGCATTAGGAATGTACAAATTAAAACCACAATGAGATACCACTACAGACCTCTTAGAATTTTCAAAAGTTCTCCAAACCCCAAAACTGGTTAAGAGCACCTAGTGATGGTTGGCAAGTTTGTGGGGCAGATCACCCCCTCCTCCACTGCTGGTGGGAATGTAAATTGATACAGCAACTGAGGTCAACAGTTTGGCCATTGTTATACAGATAAACATACACTCTTCATAGGTCCCCACGGCCCCACTCCTAGGACTTCCCTTGAGAAAGGAATCCTATGTTTGACCCCAAACCTACATGTCCATGTTTATGTCAGTTTCATTCATAATCATCGGCAAACCGTGGAAATAATCCAAATGTCACTCAATGGGTGAGCGGATAAATGGTGTATATTAACACTATTCAGCAAAAAAAAGTAATGAACTATTGTAAACGCATGCCTCAACACAAATGGCATTCTGTGGAGTTCGAGGAGCCATTCTCTATGATTTCATTTATATGCCATTCAGGAAAAGGGTGAGACTAGTGGAGAACAAATCAGGAATGTCTTGGGTTAGGGATGCCGGGAGAGTGTGACTAAAGAGATAGCACTGGGGCAGGTGCTTGCTTGCTTGCTTGGGCCACCAGCAACCCATATCAGAGTGCCTGGTTTGAGTCCTGGCTACTTGGCTTCTGAGCCAGCTTCTTGCTAATGTGGGCCTGAAAAGCAGCAGATTTGGGTCCCTGCCACCCATAGGGGAATCTTGGATTGAGTTCCTGGTTCCTACCTTTGACCTGGCCCAGTCCTGGCTCTTGTACGCGTCTGAAGAGTCTATCAGTGGAGGGAAGATCTCGTTCCTTGGCTTTCTCTTTCTCTCTCTCTCTTTCTCTTTCTCTCTCTCTCTCTCCCCTTTCAAACATAAATAAAAATAAATATGGATTAAAAAGAAATAAATAACACGATGGATTTGAGGGCAGGTGACAGAATGTCTGTACCCTGATGACAAAAACATTTACACATAGAGCTGCACATACCTCCGCACACAGAAAAGATGGTTTGACTGAATGTTAATTTAAAATAAGAGAGAAGAAAGGCCATACCTAGGCATGATCACAATATCCATCTGAAAATAGTTTGCAAAAATTTTGTTTTCCATACAATTCCAAAGGGGGAAACAAATATTAACTCAAATAAACAATTTAACAGCAAGAAAAGAACAACCCTCCAAACAATTTTCTGCATATAAACTCAGTAACACAAGGTCAGAGTCAGCTTGCTTGAATATTATCCCACATAAGTATAAAATCATGCTTCAAATTATTACAGCAACAGGCAGAACTAAGGGGAAAAAAAAAAAAACCTAGACAGGGTAGGTGCTTTCTGGTGTGAAACTGTTATTGCGCAGGGTTTGACTGTCTTGTTCTCCGTGGTTGGCTGTATTTCACTTTTTTTTTTTTTTTTTATTGTTTTTATTTGACAGGTAGAGTTATAGACAGTGAGAAAGAGACAGAGCGAAAGGTCTTCCTTTACTGTTGGTTCACCCTCCTATGGCCGCTACAGCTGGTGCTGTGCCTATCCAAAGCCAGGAGCTGTGTGCTTCCTCTTGGTCTACCACGCGGGTGCAAGAACCAAAGCACTAGGCCATCCTCCGCTGCCCTCCAGGGCCACAGCAGAGAGCTGGACTGGAAGAGGAGCAACCAGGACTAGAACTAGCATCCCAACTGGACTAGAATCCGGGGTGCTGGTGCCACAGGCAGAGGACTAGCCAAGTGAGCCACGGCGTCTACCCTGTGTTTTTCACTTTCTATTTCAAGGCTGGATCAATTGATAGATACCCAGACTCCATATTTTTAAATAAAGCTTAAAAATTTATTTGAGGCTGGCGCCATGGCTCAATAGGCTAATCCTCCACCTGCGGCGCCAGCACCCTGGGTTCTAGTCCCGGTCGGGGCGCCGGATTCTGTCCTGGTTGCCCCTCTTCCAGGCCAGCTCTCTGCTATGGCCTGGGAGTGCAGTGGAGGATGGCCCAAGTCCTTAGGCCCTGCACCTGCGTGGGAGACCAGGAGAAACAACTGGCTCCTGGCTTCCGATCAGCGCGGTGTGCCGGCCGCAGCGG
Organism: Lepus europaeus; assembly: GCF_033115175.1. NCBI lineage: Eukaryota > Metazoa > Chordata > Mammalia > Lagomorpha > Leporidae > Lepus > Lepus europaeus. The sequence continues at coordinate 96,844,897 of NC_084838.1, forward strand.
CCATTGGAGGGTGAACCAACGGCAAAAAGGAAGACCTTTCTCTCTGTCTCTCTCTCACTGTCCACTCTGCCTGTCAAAAAAAAAAATTTATTTGAAAGCAGAGACACAGAGAGAAAGGGAGTAACAGTGAAAGAGAGAGAGAGAGAGATAGCACGTGCGCACGCGCGAGGGACAAAGAGAAAGATCTTCTATCTGCTGGTTCACTCCCCAAATGGCTACAAAAGCCGAGGCTGGGCCAGACCAAAGCCAGGAGCCTGGAAATGCATCAGGTCTCCATGTGAGTGGCAGGGGCTCTAGCACTTGGGCCCTCTTCTGCTGCTTTCCCAGGAGCATTAGCAGGGAGCTGGGTTGGAAGCAGAGGAACTGGGACTGCAACTCGTGCTCTGCTATGGGAAGCTGATGTTGCCCGCTGTACCACAATGCCTGCCTCGACTCCATTTTTGGTTAAAAAGAAAGTGTGCACATAACGTTCACTGTGAGTGAGAAGCAATCTGAATGTTCTTCTTTCTGCAACCTTGTGTTTTTAAAAAATATCTTTAATGGGCTTGTATATATGTATATATCTTTAATGGGCATATATGTATATATATGTATACATATAAACTAATCAGTTTAATAAATTTTAAATTTTAAGTACTTAAGTCAATTACTAACTGACAGTATCTTCCAGAGAAAAATTTTTGAACTCTGTTTTTTTTTTTAAGATTTATTTATTTATTTGAATGCCAGAGTTACACAGAGAGAGGAGAAGCAGAGAGAGAGAAAGGTCTTCCATCTGCTGGTTCACTTCTCAATTCGCCGCAATGGCTGGAGCTGCACTGATCTGAAACCAGGAGCCAGGGGCTTTCTCCTGGTCTCCCACGTGGGTGCAGGGGCCCAAACCCTTGGGCCATCTTCTACAGACCATAGCAGAGAGCTGGATCGGAAGTGGGGCAGCCAGGACTTGAACTGGCACCCATATGGGTTATCGCCACTGCAGGCAGCAGTTTTACCTGCTGCTTCACAGCGCCAGCCCCATCTCTGTTTTATTTTGTATATAAGAATGATCTTATTTAGTCTAAGAATCATATTGATAAATTATTTTTAAAATATTTATTTATTTATTTGAAAGGTGGAGCTACAGAGAGAGAGACAGAGACAGAGAGAGGTCTTCCATCCACTAGTTCACTCCCAAATGCTGCAACGGCCAGAGCTGGGTCAATCTGAAGCCAGGAGCCAGGAGCTTTTTCTGGATCTCCCATGTGGGTGCAGGGCCCAAGCACTTGGGCCATCTTCCACTGCTTTCCCAGGCACATTAGCAGGGAGCTGGATCAGAAGTGGATCAGCCAGGATTTGAACTGGTGCTTATACCGGATAACAGTGCCACAGACAGCAACTTAACCCACCTTGCCACAACGCCGATTCCCATATTAATTAATTATAAATGAGTGGTTCTAAAAGGTATCAAATAGTGAGTTCTCTTAAAAAGATCCTAAATAAAACAGTTTGGGAGCTTCTCACAAAGTTAAACAGAATTATCCTAGGACTGGCAGTTTAACTACTATGTATATAACCTCAAGTATTGCAAATGGGAATTTAAGCCAAAACTTGTATATGAATATTCATATCAGCAATATTCACAATTACCAAAAGATGAACAACTCAAATGTCTATCAATCAATAAATGCAACATATCCAAACAGCAGAATACTATTCAGCCTTGCAAAGGAATGACATACTAATACATGCTATACAATGGATGAACCTTGAAAATATTATGCCAAGAGGCCAGTGTTGTGCGGTGGGTTAAGCTGCCGCCTGCAATGCTGGCATCCCATATGAGTGCCTGTTGAAGCCCTAGCTGCTCTAGTTTTGATTCAGCTCCCTGCTAATCTTCTTGAGAAAGCAGCAGAGGATGGCCCAGTGTCCCTCCCAAGCTTCCATGTCAGTTAAGATGCTTTTGTTCCTAATAATAAAAATAACCAAACTCAATTTGGCTTGAATTATAAGGAAATATATTGGCTCTCATTACTAAAATTACAGAGTTAGGGCAGGTTTAAGATTGATCCTGGTCAGGGCTGGCACTGTGGAGTAGTGGGTAAAGCTGCTGCCTGCAGTGCCGGCATCCCATATGGACACCACTTTGAGTCCTGGCTGTTCCACTTCCAATACAGCTCACTGCTATGGCCTGGGAAATCAGTAGAAGACGGCCTAAGTCCTTGGGCCCCTGCACCCATGTAGGAGACCTGGAAGAAGCAGCCAACTGGCGAATGAACCAACGGATGGAAGACCTCTCTCTCTCTCTCTCTCTCTCTCTCTCTCTCTCTCTCTCTCTCTCTCCTCTCCCTCTCTCTCCCTCTCTCTCTCTCTGCCTCTCCTCTCTCTGTGTAACTCTGACTTTCAAATAAATAAATAAATCTTTAAAAAACAAAACAAAAGATTGGTTCTGGGTTACGAGTTTGGCATAGTGACTAAGACACATGCATCCCAAATCAGATTGCTGGTTCAAGTCTCAATTGCTCCACTTCCAGTCCAGCTTCCTGTTAATGTGCCTGGGAAGGTGATGGAAGATGACCCAAGTGTTTGGGCCCCTGCCATTCATGTGGGAGACTCATGGAGTTCCAGGTTCCTTGGCTTTGGCCTGGCCCAGTCCCAGCCATTACAATCATTTGGAGAGTGAATCAGCAGGTGGAAGATCTCTTTCTCGGTCTCTATGTCTTCCTCACTCTCTGTAGCTCTGAATTTCAAATGAAGAAATTAATTAAAAAAGAAAATATTATGCCAAGTGAAAGAAGCCAGACATAAAAGGCCACATCGTGTCTGATTCATGGATATGAAATATCCTGAGTAGATAAATCCAGATAGAAACAGATTAGTGATGACGGGGGGCTGGGGAGAGACAGGAATGGAGATGAACCACTGGTGTGTGGGTTTTTCTTTGGACGAGAAAAACTTTTTTACCAGTAATTTAAATCAGTTAATTTTTTTTGTATTGGATACAGAATCTACTAAATAACCTAGATCTTTTTAAAAAGTATGACTTAAACTGAGAACTTGCTCATAGTCTGGAACCTATTTTCTTTCTGGCTAGAAACTTGCCCGAGATAGCGATCTCTGAGTATTACTAAACAAACACCAGTTAGGCCTCTTGTCTTGAGCAAGGCCAGCTCTCTCAACACCATCCTTAACAGACACAGGGGTTGAGTGACTCCCAAAGCTCCACCTTTAATAGGAAGGCAAACATCACATGGAAGAGTTTCCTTCTTTGAAGAGTTGCCAAATATATTGTCTTATCTTTTCCCTGAGATGCAAGTTTTCTTTCAAGGAGGACAAACTTTCATCTCAAAATGGGGTCATATGTAAAAATAATTCCAGCTGTTTAAATGCAGGACATAGAACAATTACTCCTAGAATAATCCAGCAACGTTCACTGGGCCTAAAACATTGCGTCTGGTTATGAATTGGATGCACTCCATTCAGCTCTGATCTGTCCCCGAGATAGGCACATCACCAGGGTGGCCTCGGAATGATCCCTCCCTTGGGAAAGCGAACAGCGTTCTGGACAGTCTGCACAGCTGGAAGGGGCTGGAGGAGTCCTGCATCCAGACCGCAGAGGAGGGGACTCGGGGCTGCAGTTCAGGACTGGGTGGGAGAATTGTTGAGAGTTGATGCTGAGTCCACGCGTGTTTTGCTGTCATGATGCACATTTGCAGGGAATGTCTGCCCCTAATTTTAACTTGCTTGTTCCTTTGTCACCCAGCCCTCCTGCCATTTATCCTTTCATTGTCGCCTGTGTGATAACATGGATCTTTAACCGTTACCTGCCTGCCTCCTTGCTCACCACAGCACTGAGGTATGTTTGTTCCTGCCTGGCTTACCTGCCAGACACACGTGCTGCCCTCAATTTCTCTCAGTAACAAAACTGTCTTTTCTGCATGCCCGTGACTATGTGCCAGCACTGCATTTCAATCATTTATAAAATGGATAGTTATTGATCACATTAATAATTCAATAAGCCTGGCCGGCGCCGCGGCTCAATAGGCTAATCCTCCGCCTTGCGGCGCCGGCACACCGGGTTCTAGTCCTGGTCAGGGCGCCGGATTCTGTCCCGGTTGCCCCTCTTCCAGGCCAGCTCTCTGCTATGGCCTGGGAGTGCAGTGGAGGATGGCCCAAGTCCTTAGGCCCTGCATCCGCATGGGAGACCAGGAGAAGCACCTGGCTCCTGGCTTCGGATCAGCACGGTGCGCCAGCCACAGCGCGCCGGCCGCGGCAGCCACTGGAGGGTGAACCAACGGCAAAAGGAAGATCTTTCTCTCTGTCTCTCTCTCTCTCTCACTGTCCACTCTGCCTGTCCAAAAAAGAAAAAAATAATTCAATAAGCCTGATCATTTTTATTTTAATGTTAAAATGCTTTCTACTTATTTTATTCTAAAATTAACTTGAAACATTTCAAACATTTGAAAGAAGTAGGGTGCAGAGTATAATGAATAACTTCAATGATTTTCCAAAATTTGCTAATTTCATTTTTATCTATCTACTGAATCTTTGGGGGAGGGGACTGGAATATTTGAAGTCCAAGACAGACTCTCACTCAATATGCTTCACTATGCAATTGTTTTTGAAAATCATAATGACATTAACATGTCTAACACAATAATTTCTTACCATCTGATATCAAGTCCATATGACCTTTCTCCGACCATCTCAAAATGTCTTTTTCACTATTAGTTTCCTCAAACTGGACCCACACAAGATCTCAACATTGCATTTAGTTGGTACTAAGCATTTGATATGCATTTAACTGTCACAGTAAACCAAGGAAGAGGGGATGGTCCCTGTTTACAGGTGGGTCTCACTGCTGGGGCCAGACACAGAATCTGGATTAAGGTGTGTCTACCTCCCAAGCCTCCAATGCATTTCTTCTGATAGAGGCTACGGATTATTTCTGTGTTGCAGAGAAGCAAGAGGGCTAGTATTTATTTAATTTTTTAAAAGATGTATTTATTTATTTATTTATTTATTTATTTATGAGAGAGAGAGAGAGAGAGAGAGAGAGGTCTTCTATCTGCTGTTTCATTCCCCAAATATCTGCAACAGCTGGGGCTGGGCCGATCCGAAGCCAGGAGCATGAGCTTCTTCTGTGTCTCCCACGTGGGTGCAGGGGCCCAAGCACCCGGGCCATCTTCTACTGCTTTCCCAGGCCATTAGCAGGGAGCTGGGAACTGGAGCAGCCAGGACATGAACAGGCAGCTATAGGGGGTGCCTTTGCCACACGCAGAGGCTCAACCTGCCACACCACAGCGTTGAGGGTCAGTATTCAACAGGGAAAGCTTGGGTTCAGGTTGGCCAGGATGGAAAGGGGCGAGTTCCATAATCCCTCTGAGCCTCCACTTCTGTCTGATCTGTATAAGAAGGCTCATGAAGACTTGAGGCAGATCTAGCGGGACAGTGCAAGTCTGGTATGTAGCACAGTGCCTGGCACACAGAAGGGTGCTCAACAAATAGTAGTGACAGCACAGAGGAGGGGAAAGATCCACAAGGCACTGAATCACTTGCTCCTGTCAAGAGCTCAGAAAATGGTTCCCATTGTTAGAACAGCCTCTTTAGCACTGGGGCTGAAGGGGGGAAGGAGGGGAAAGGGTGGGAGTTGGGGCGAGAGGAAGGTGGCGGCTCTGCCTAGACTGGAGAAAGGATGTTGGACATAAAGAGTTAAACGGGGACTCAAGTTCTCGCTGGGAAACAGCTAAACTCTTTGTCTTCTGGCTGCTAACCCTTGTTGCCTCCAAGGAGGGAAAACGGTGGGTGGCAGACAAGGTGGGAGGGAGACTTCTTGCTGTTTATTTGAGTTTGGAAACCATGTGAATGCATTAAACCTATTCTAAAAAAAAAAAAAAAAAAATTCCACTAGAAAGTCTTTTATCACAGCAGCAAGCGCTGAGCATGGCCAGACTAGGACCCAACCATACTAACAGTCCTCTTACGTCACCCTAGGGGGGTTGCGGCATGCAGGGCAAGAATGGGACTCTCTCAGCCCGACGCCAGCTTCAGCGGCACAGGGTGACGTTTCCATTTCAGCCTTCCTCCTTCTTATTCCAAGAGTCCAGAACCGGTGCTCACAGGTTGGACCCTCCCCTCCCCAGGGTGGACTGTATTGGCTAAATGAGGCCTTTGTATGTCTTGTCTTTCCCAGTGTTTTAGGCCATACTTTCCAAACGCAAATCAGTTAAGACTCTGGGGACCTGATTTTCTAGAGTCTTTGGGAAGAGTAAGGGGAAGGGGGGTGGACACACATAACGCCACTCACAAATAATCAAGAAGTTGCCTATTTGCCTAGATACGGCTCCAAGGCTTTTACATACATTAACTCATTTCAACTACACAATAACACTTCGCCATAGTAAATCATTTCCATTGCCATTGTGCAGGCAAAGAAACCCGAATCTTGAGGTTAAGTGCCTTGCCCAAGGTCAGAGCCTGCTCCGCTAACCACTTGGCAACACTGCCTCTCCGTTGGCAACGTGCAGAGCGGAGATTCTTTGCTGTGAAGAGCAGCCATCAGGCCCTGAACCCTTCTCTGCAGCTTCTGGTTTAAGAGCCAGGAAAAGACCAGGGTGTAAATTTCCGCATTGACCCCGGGGCCATTTAAGCTACTCTCTCTCCAAGCTCAGGTCCTTATCGGCCCCAGGGAGGAGTTTTAGATGGAAAGGACCTCTCCTCCCACTACGGGTGTGTGCAGGAGGTGGGAGGGGCTCGGGCTGAGGTTTGTGGGCGGTGCGCTGCTCGCCCCAGGTCCTCAGAGGAACCTGGGCGTTCTGAGGCTCCGTCCCGGCCAACTCCCGCTCGGGAGCACGGGCCCCCGGGGCAGAGATGACGCTGTAGCCCGGCCGCTCCTCCGTGGCTTGGAGAAGGGCCGCAGCCCCTCCGCCACGACGTCTGGGTGCACCTCGTAGCCCTACCGGAGTTAGAGATGAGGGTGCGCCTGCAGGAAGGCTTCTTGGAGGTGGTGACAGCTGAGGCAATCCCGAAGGTCTGGCCGCAGTCAGTAAGAGGTGGACGGGAAAGGGTTGGGCCCCCCACCCCAACCCCCACCCCCGGAACAAAGGAGGCACGACGGGGCTTACACTGTGCGAGGGAGAGCTGTGCAGAGGTCTGCAGGGGCGAGTTCGCGCAGGGGCTTCGGAGCGCGGCTTCATTCTGAGAGCAGCGGGGAGGGCTCGGGGGGCGTCGTGAGTTTTGGAAAGACCCCTCCAGCTGCTGGAGAAGAACGGCGGCGGGGGGGGGGGGCGGGCTCTCGCTTCTAGAAAGCAGTCTAGCTGAGAGGTGATGGAGGACTGAGGCAGGGGTGGGGGGGACCCGGCAGCCGCAGCCCTCGCCTCCCTGCTGCACTGCGCGCGGCCCCCGGCTCTCCTGGCTCCATAGCGAGCTGGGCGCCGGCCAGCACTCCTCGCTCGCCTTCTCTCCGGCTCAGGTGCTCCAGCCCCGGCAGGGCGAGGCGAGCCCACCGCTGACGATGGAGAACCGTTACCCCTCAAAAAGCACAAAACCCTCGGCGGCTTTTGGCGGCAGCCTCCCCGGCGCCCATGACCTCATGCTTTGAGCTCCCATACAGCCCTCCCGCGCCCTGTCCACACCCATGCTCCCGGGTGGGGGTGGGAAAGGGAAGGCGGCGAAGGGCCCGGGAGCGGGCTTTGGGGAGAGGGGCGCAGCGATTTCCCTTCTCGGAGAAGAGGACGGTGTTAACTTTCCCTCGTGCAAAGAAAAAAAAAAAAAAACAAAACAAAAAACGCTCGCCGTCTCGCGGGTCCTCCAGGGGACACACGCCTCGAACCCCGCTGGAGGCGATCTGCTCACTCAACTCTCCCAGGCTCGCGTTTCCCGGGACCCGCAAAGCCGCCGGGAGAGGTTGGGGGCCACGGGGCTGCGTTCTCCCCGGTCTCTGATCCCGCTGGCGGGCGCGCCTTTGCGGGACCCAGGGGCTGTTCTGCCCTCACCCCCCGCCCCCGCCCTCCAGCACCCCGCCTCCCCCCCAGGCCCGCGACGTCGAGGCTGGAACCCTCCGCTCGCCTTTCAGCCCGCGCCCTGCCCCCTGCTCGCAGCTGCTCTCGGGCTGGGTGCAGCGGTTTCCCCCGCAGAGGAGGAGGAGGAGACAGCGCTAGGGAGCGACTCCGGGCTCGGGTTTCCGCACCAATGCCGAGCAGCCCCGGGCGGCCCCCGGCGGCCGGCCCTCCTCCCCGGCACCACGTTCCACAGTCATGGCGCGCGAGGAGGGGCGAGCGCGCCCCCGCCCCTCGCCTCGCCGCCGGCCCCGGCCCCTCTCCTAGGCAACCTCCCTCCCCGGCCTGCTGCGCCGCGGACACCGAGACCCCTCCCCAGAGAGCTGCCTTTCCAGCCAGCGCCGGCTGCAGCGCCCCTCCCCGCCCCCATCGGGGCGGAGGGAGGGAGCCGCGCGCTCCGCGAACCTCCAGCCCCTTCCCCGGAGCCCCAGCCCCTCTCGAGCCCCACGGAGGCCCGGGCGCGGCGGGGGTAGGCGAGGACTGTCTCCTCGCAGCCCGCCCACGCCTTGGCATCTTTGCAAACCTATATATATATTTATATTTATATAAATAAAATAAAGCACAGCCTCCCCCCTCCCGCCCTGCCTCCCCGCCATCCCAGTCCTTAGATTGAAAAGCGCGTTACAATAACCGGGACGGTTACGCAGGAAGCAATCCTGCACGGGTCCGGCTCTCAGGCGGCAGCTTCCCGGCCACGCTGCCGGCTCCCGGGCCTCGATTTGCCGGCCATGCCGGAGAGCCTGCGGCACCGCGGGGCTGACAGGTCCGGCACGGGGCCGCGACTGGGCCCAAGTCCGCCGTCCCATCCACGTCCGGAGACTTGCCGGGCTACAAAAGGTGCAATCTCACGCACACGCAAGGCGCCCAGATACAGTCGGCAGCGCACCGCCGGGGAGGCTGCGAACAATGCGCCCGGCGGCCCGCGCCCGGTGCAGCGCGGCGCCCCGGGGGACAGGGCCCGCGGGCGGGGGCCGAGGCGGAGGACCCGCCGGCCGCGGCGCTGGACACCTTACTTCCTGCTTTCCCCGCCCGCGACCAGACCCAGCTCTGCGGAGGGATATCTCTCCCCTCCTCTGTCCCTCTCCCTCCCTCCCTCCCCCCCCCCCCCACGCCGGGCTTCGACTCCCCCCCCCCAACACCCCGCCTTTCTTCTTTTGCAAGAAAATAATTTGACAGTCGATTTGCTGACAGGGGAGGAATTTGCATCCTGGATTTAAAAAAAAAAAAAAAAGGCCGAGAGGAGCTTGGGAACGGTTGCTAGGGGTGGGTAATGGGTGAAAAGGAGGGGGGGGTGTCGGGGAGCGGAGAAGGAGGGCCGAGGGAGGGGGCGAGGGAGGGGAGCGATGCACAAGGTAAGGCCAGGTTGCGGCGGCCCCGGGCCCGAGTGGGCTGCGGCCGGGGGAGGGGCGAGAGATGCATATGTATTTCTGTCTCCCCAGCACACCCCCTTGCCTAGCAGCAATGGCTGAGAGGCGGTGCAAGCAGATGGGGAGTAAGTTTCCTGAAGGGGCGGGCGGCTGCACGCGCGCAGCCCCGCGCTGCCAATTTCCACCGGGGAGGGAGAGTGGCTGGATGCGGAGAGTTTGGAGTTGCTCGCGGCGGAGGGCAGGCAGCGGAGCAGGGCCGGGGCGGGGGGCTGGCGGGCGCTGTATCTGGGAGTAAGTTTCCAGGATCGGGAGAGCCTGCACGCTGGCTCGCTAGTAAGTTTCTGGCCGGGGAGGGCGCGTGGGGAGGAGGCGAGGGAGGGGTGCATGTATATAGAAGGGGGGAGGGGGGAGCAGATTTCCTGCGGGGAGGCTGAATGCATATGGAGAGTAGATTTCCTGAAGGGAGGGTGGCGGCGTACACGGACCGAGTTAAGTTTCTTGCTGGGGTGGTGGCGGTGGGGTGGTGCTCGGGCGACCCTGAGGTTCCCACCCGGGGTGGGGTGGGGGGAGCACGCTGCTGGGGGCGGGGGGGGGGGAGAGGGCGAGAGGCCGGGCTCCCTGCTGGGGAGAGGGGCTTGCATCTGGGGAGTATGTTTCCTGGCGGAGCGATATTTGTTTACAGGCTGAGGGCAGTACTGTAAGTGAGTAGCTCTGCAAGGAGGCCGCTGACATAAATTAATATTGAAATTACTCCATCAGCTCCGCTCGCCCCCCGGCCCACCCCCCCGAGAGGAGACTGGTCTTGTGGTCGGATTGCCCATGCACTTGTTGCAGAAACAGCCAAGGTAGGCAAAAAGCTTATTAAGTTTCATTTTGAAAACGTTAGTCGGGGGATGCTCCGTGAGAAGACGGAGGGGTGTGTGTGTGTGTGCAGAGAAGGACCTGTGCCCCCCACCTGGCCCCCCGCCGCTTTACTTTTCGGCTTGTACGCAGGGCCTGCTCCCCTCTTCCCTCGCTGGGCTGCACGGCATCCCAGCAAGGGGGAGGGGTGAGGTGGCCGCTGTAATTGGCAACCCCGGCCTAAAGGGGGGTGGCGGTGGTGGGCTTGCAGTTGAAGGTTGTGATGTTATAAAGCCTTCATTCTTCCAGCCGAGAAACCGCAGGACCCTGGGGATGTGCCTTTTGGGGTTTCTGACATGATGCATGTGTGCATGTACATGTGCCTGCGGGCTCCGTGGGGGCTGGGTACTCCCCAGAAGTTAGTGCGGCCACCCAGATGGGAGAAACGCGCCAGGCGGGGGTCAGCTTGTCCCTTGGCGCCCCAACTTCGTTTTGGGAGGCCGGGAAGTTGGAGCCGGTGGTCTGCAGAAGTAGGTATTAAAACCAAAACCAAAGCGCTCATGCCCCGGCCGGCCGGCAGAGGCGGAGAGCACCTGGCAGGCGGCCTGTGGCCCGCGGTGGGCTGGATGGAGCATGTGCGCCCGGCGTGCTCAGGTTGAAGGGACGCCTGCGGTGCCTCGGGGTGCCTTCCGCCGGCCGGCGGGAGCCCGCGTTCTGCCCCCCGACGGCGGGCAGCTCTGGGGAGCGAACGTGCCTCGCAGTGCGGCCTGGGTTGGTTTGCCAAGTGCGTGGAAGTCGTGCGTGGGGGACAGCTCGGAACGCGCCCCCTGGAAGGCGAGGCAGGTTGTTCAGCAGGCCCGGGAGCAGAGTTCTGGGGAAGGAGTTCTGTGTTGTCCCAGTGAGTACCAGCCTTCTGCATCAGGTTCCCCCCCCCCAGGAAGGAGTTCGGCGTCAGAAAATGTGGTTTTCAGGCCCCTTGGAAGGAGAGGAACAGGAGTCCTCCGGGCTGCTGGCTTGGGTAGCCGGCAGGCGCTGCCTCCCCGGCCTGCTTCCTTGGCCCTCAGCCTCCTGGTTCCTGCACAGGAGTAGTTGGTGCTGGCCTCAGGTGCCTGGCCCGTGCTGGCAGTGTTAGGGTTGCCAGGATGGTTTCAGCGCTGGGCTCCGATCTAGAGATAATGGGTGGGGTAGACCGAAGTTGTGTAAGCTTTATTCAGTTCTGTAGATGGACTCAGTTCTAGAAGGGGAAAACATGGGTTAAAAAAAAAAATCTCTTTCCATGTAACCGATGGACACTGCTTTTTTTTTTCTCTTCCTGTCATCAGATTTCCAGATGAAGGCTTGATATTTGTCAGTTTGAGAACTGAGTTGGTTGTGGATTAAATATTATTGCTACTTATCAAATGATCCTAGCTAGGTATTAGTTAAGCAAATTAGCTATTATCCCCCCCCCCCCAAAGAAAATCTGTTTGCTGCATGTATATGCTGGGGGAGTTGACACAATCTTAATGTGTGTTTATTTCAGGGCAAAATTATTTACATGCCTAACCTCGAAGCCAAAAGCAATCATTCAGGTTTATATATATATATATATATATATATATATGAGATTTATTTTATTGTCTTGGTTTGGCCATTAATCAAGTCACAGTAGCTTTTTTTTTCTCTTCCACGGAGAATGTTCTTGTGGTAATAAAGGTTTGAAGGCCCATGAATCACAATTCATTCTTTTTAAAATATTGTGGTGATTGTCAGGATTTGATTTATAGGAATTGATACCGGGAGTGACACACCTCCTTGGGCCCCGCCCTTCTAGACATGTCCATTTTTGCCAAAGGGCTGTTTAGAAACCAGCTTGACATCTCAAAAAGAGCATTTCCCTTCTGCTTTATAAGCACTGAGAAGATTAATTTTGCAGGTTCCACAGTAAACATGGGTCTTTTCACAGCTTGGTAAGCAGGCATCCACATAGCAGGCATGTGTTAATATCACATAGCACTTATGTGCGCTTGCTGTGAAAACAGTTGCTCTATGAACTGTGTGGAAAGTACTCAGTTTTGCCTCCTCCAACCGGCCTGGGCCTGTGGTTTTTGTCGGGTTAGGAGCTTAAATTGTAAAAGAGGGGACAGACTGTAGTGTTCTCTGCTGCTTATATAATAAAATGTGTGGTCACAGAAACAAGCTTATTTATCATTTTCTCTTCTTTTTATGGGGTGAGTTGGTCAGACTAACCAAAAGCATTCGTTCTGGGGAAAGGATAGGGACTCTCCATAAAGTTGATTAGTTAGGGAGTGTTAAAATTGTCTTGCGTCCGGTACTTGGCTCAAATAGACAGTATTTATTTATAAAGAGACAAAGAACTTTTAAGGTGGCTTGATGATCAAGGCAGGGGGAAGACATCTCTGGAAAGAAAAGTGGGGAGGGCACCCATTTCTAGCCATTTCTGGGCTTGGGATTCTTTTATCTTAAAAGTGTGTGGTTTGATCCATGAGTTCCCTTCTGGCTCTGAGAGTCTGTGCCTGTGGGGCGGGGTCTGCAGAGGTCTCTTCCTGGGCCAACGGCCAAATTGCTTCATGGACTTGGGTGAGTTGATTAACTTCTGTTTTTGTCTTCTCATGGAGAAAGTGGATTTGTCCGTCGGCATTCCACAGAGGACTCTAAGGGCAGCCTGGTAATCTTGACTATCAGATGCTGGGAAATATTTCTGACAAGTCTGCTACTGACTTGAACAAAACAATTCTTAATTCTGTGTGCTAAGAGAGAGAGTAGGGCACCAAAAATCATTTCAGTTCATCTTAGACGTGTCCTCGCCAGCCAGCTGGTTCACTGGTCTAATGTTTGGTCAAGTCTATGGTTAATTGAGCTGTTATTCCCAGGCAGTGGGAAGCTTTGGGGAGGAATGGGAACTCAAGGTGCAAAGGGGGCTTTGCCCAATGTCTTTGGAGCAGTCACAAGTGGGTAGTTGAGATTTGGCTGAATATTCATGATAGGGCTCATAATGATGATATTGTAGTAGTCACTTCTGAGATACCATATATTTCACCATGGGCATTTTGGAAGAAAGCTCTTGATGTTTTTATTGACTTTGAACATTGACATGAAAAGTAAGGATCCAGACAAGCGGCTCAGACCCCAGGCGGTATGAGCAGTGCTGATTGTCTGGCTCTAAAGGCAGCTGAATTCAGCTCATTTTATTTCTAACCTCATAAAACTGTGTGGCCCAGGGAGTGGGGATGGGAGATGAGAATCAGCTGGGATCTTGTGGATTCAGGATAGTTCTGACTTTGCATGTGGGGTGGGAATCAGGGAGATAAAGGAGAAACTCAAACAGTTGATTTCTTTTATGGGGAGAGGGAGGCAGGAACAGCTGGATTCCACTTCCCGGCAGGCTTTTCCACAGGGCAATGTGGCATTTTTAAGGAATAGTGTAGTCTTCATAACATGAGCTTGACCTCCTGGCTCTCCTGATAAATCTTTTCTCCTGGCTTACAGAAACTACACAAGAAAAAGCTTCTAATATTTTCTATGACTTTTAAGTTCTCATACTGGCTGCTTGTAATTATTTGGGTTTATTGGGGAAATAGTGATTTTTGTATTTGTTCCTCAACATTAAAGAAAATAAACTTTTTGGGGAGGGGATAGAGGAAGAAGGGGAAAAAGAACCTGGGGACCTAAGAGGCAGTGATGACTTTGGGGTTGCAGAATGAAATAACAGTACTTTCTTGCCATTAGCAACCCTGGCTTTTTCATTCATACATTCAGCAACTACTTATTGAGCACCTACTGTTTGCTGGGCCCTGTGTTAAGGGTCTGGGTATTTGTGGAAGATTATGAGATATAATCCTCTTCCTCTACCCATGCCTGCATCGCCACCCCCTAGCTTACAGTACGGGCAAATGTACTGAAGCCATTGAAAGTTTGAAGTGGGAAGTGACACCCCTAACTTGTGTTCCAAGGCGGTGGCATTGGTGGAAAGGAGAGTGGAGAGGGGCAGGTGTGGAACTGGGGAGCCCAGTGAAGAGGCGGGCAGAGCAGGTGAAGTGAGAAGGGGAAGGAGGTGCCTGGAGGAGGGCAGCTGGGTGTGAGATGCCTTAGAGGTGGAGTGGGCGGAGCTTGCTGTTGGGTTCCTCGGGGTGGGTGAGGGGGGAATTCAGGATAACTGGGATTTCTGACTTGAGCAGTTGGGTGGACGGTGTTGCCCTTTTCTGAGATGGGGGAAAATTGGGGGGGGGGGGCAAAATCAAGACACTTCAGTTTGGGCACCCTAAGTTTGAGATGCTTGCAGACTCAAGGTGCACGTGTCAAGTAGGTCGTCTGATCCAGTCCAGTGCCAGAGGAGCTGGGCAGCCAGGAAGAGTTCCAAATACGGGAACCATCAGCATGGATGCAGAGTCACCACCGGATTTGGCAAAATGGAATCCATTGGTGACTTCAGGAAGGAAAGTTGTGGTGGAGTGAAGGGATGGGTGGGACCAAGATTGGAGTGGAGTGGGGTGGGTGGGGAATATGAAGTGAGGAACTTGGGATAGCACATGTAGTCAACTTTTTGGGAAGATTTGATCATGAAAAGGGGCCAGAAGTGGATGGGGAGCTGAAAGGACATGTGCATGCAGGGAAGGATTTTCTTTGCAAGGGATCGCTATGTGAGGACGCTTCTGAAAGTCTGTGGAAAATGGGATTGAAAGTCTGAGATTAGGGACTGGTGTTGTGGAGCAGCAGGTTAGGCCTGGCCCAGCCCCAGCTGTTGTTGGCATTTGGGGAGTGAACCAGGGGATGGAAGTACTCTCTCTCTCTCTCCCTCTCTGTGACTTTCTGTCACTCTGCCTTTCAAGTAGATTAAAATAAACAGTTCTTTTTATTTATTTATTTATTAAAGATCTATTTATTTATTTGAAAGGCAGAGTTACAGGGAGGCAAAGTCAGAGAGAGAGAGAGAGAGAATGAACTTTCATCCGCTGGTTCACTCCCCAAATGGCTGCAACGGCCGGGACTGTGCCAACCCGAAGCCAGGAGCCAAGAGCTTCTTCCCGGTCTCCCATGTGGGTGCAGGGACCCAAGGACTTGGTACATCTTCCACTGCTTTCCTAGGCTATTAGCAGAGACCTGGGTTGGAAGTGGAGCAGACACAACTTGAACCGGCACCCATATGGGATGCCCGGCACTGCAGGTGGCGGTTTCACCTGCTATACCACAGCACCGGCCCAGCCCTAGCCACTAGCCACTAGCCACTGCAGATATAAACAAAATAAACAATTATTGCAAAATAAACAATTATTAAAAGTATGAGTTTATTTGATTGCAAAATTTTTTTGTAGCCCATGGAAAATATGTATTATGAAGAAACTATGGATTTCAATTTGTTGCACCTAAGTAAACTCATACTTTAAAAAATTATTTATTTATTTGAGAAGCAGAGAGACACAGAAAGAGACAAAGAGAAAGAAAGAGAGCTCTTTATTTGCTGGTTTGCTCCCCAAATGCCAGCAATGGCTGGAGCTGGGCCAGGGGCAAAGCTTGGACCTAGAAACTCAACCAAATCTCCCACATGGGTGGCAGAGACCCCAGACTTGAGCCCTCATCACTGCTTCCCAAGGTCTGCGTTATCAAGAAGCTGGAATCAGCAGTGAGGGCTGGGAATCAAACCCAGGCACTCTGATGTGGGACATGGGCATCTTCCCTGCTAGGCCAGACACTCGCCCCAGACTCATACACGTTGAAGTACCCTCATGTTTGTATACTGGTGGGGAAGATCGCTGGAGAGGGAGTGACTGATGGGGAGAAATGGGTTGGATCAATTGAGCAGACGCCGCTGAGAATGCATTAAGGGAAGAGCTCACCTTTGCTGGGGGAGAGGCCTGTCCTCCATGCCCACAGATGGAAAAGCAGAGGAGAGTGAAGATGCCCGCGAGGGAGGGCCTCAGAGAGTTGAGGGGGCACTCACTGCCTTTGGGAAGGGGTTTGGGCCGAGGACCCGACACAGCCAGCAACTGCAGGAGTTAACCTGCATCCGAAATTGTCCTGCATGTTTCTGAGCGTTTGATTGCCATCGTGAGTGGCACAGAGCATTGATAGACTCTTTTGCTTGGGGAAAGGATGCTTCAGTTACCGTAATTTGAGCCTCATATTAGATTTTGTTTTTCTTAATTTGAGAGGGGAAGAGAGAGAGAGAGAGAGAGAGAGAGCACGCGCTCCAGTCCTGCTGGCTCAAGTCGTTAAATATCTGCAGTGGCTAGGGCTGGGCCAGCCAAAGCTGGGAGCGGGCACTCAATCAAGGTGTCTCCCACGTGGGTGGCAGGAGCCCAAGTATGAGCCCTCGCCACTGCCTCCCAGGGTTTGCATCAGCAGGAAGCTGGAGTGAGAATGGGAGCTGGATATTGAACTCAGGTACTCCGATATGAGCTGGAGGCATCTTCGGTGGTATCTTAACCTTGAGGCCACTTGCCCGCCCTTGTTAGCTTTTAAAACTATGATTGTCAAAAGACTGCTGTGGTTTTTAACCCTTTTCAAAACTTAGTGGGTACTTTTAGGTTTTGAGCCAAAAAAAAAAAAAAAATCTAAAAAAAAAAAAAAAAAAAAAAGGCCAAGCACCACCCCTGGTTCAGGCTGCCTTTCACAGAGACAGCACACAGACCTGGTCAGGCTGGTGGAGTCCAGCCGCTGGTGGGGGCTGGGGAGCAGGGAGGAGGCAGAGCTGTGAGGAAGGAGAAGGAAGGGAGAGCTGTGTTGAGGTCTAGCTCTGTTCCGAGGCCCTGGACAAGTCAGCCGCCCAGCCTGTCTCTGCATTTGTAAAGAGAGGGTGACACCATCTGTCGCCTCTCCTCTTCGAGTTGTGCGAGGTGGCATCAGATAATGCACAGAAAGTGCTATGTAAACTGTAAGCGGCGTGGTACACAGGCAGCAGCGAGGTGACTTGATCTTCAGCCAGATCTTTTCTGATACCAAATCTGCAAACCAACCAGACACTCCTCTTAGCTCCCCAGAGCTGCTCCTAAAAACTCCGCTCCCTGGGTCTGCTCCTGCTGTCGTACCCTTCTTGTAGTCTACACGAAACTGCTCTTTTTGTTGCAAGGCTGGCATCAGAAGGCTGGCTGTGAGATGCCGGTCAGCATAGGTTCAGACCCTGATTCCGTGTGCAGAATTTGAGACCTGGCCACACAAAGGACCAGACAAATTGGGTTTGTTCCCCTCAAAGAGCCTTGTGAACTGGGTGCAGGGGAACCTTGAACCTACTGGAAAACCCAACAGTGGCCCCGCGGTCTTAGCTGTCTTCGTGTGCATCCAGTATCTGTTTTGCCAATGAGTTGTGCTGTAAAGCCGAGCCCATGTAAAAGCAGTCATCATTTCCCCTTAATCTGACTGTACATGCTGGAAACACATTGCCCATTTAAAAAAATATCCGATGCTTCTCACTCTGCCTCTGCTGAAGAGAGTGAGGCTGTATTTTTATATTGTTTTTATTATGGAAAAACTTTCAACACATACAAACAGCAGATAGACTAGCGTAGTTAACTCCTGTGTACCCAACAGGGAGACTCAGCAGCCAGTGAGGTTCTGCCACATCTAGCTCTGGAGAATGGGTCTTTTTTTTTTTTTTTTTTGACAGGCAGAGTGGATAGTGAGAGAGAGAGACAGAGAGAAAGGTCTTCCTTTTTGCCATTGGTTCACCCTCCAATGGCCGCTGTGGCTGGCGCATCTCACTGATCCGAAGCCAGGAGCCAGGTGCCTCTCCTGGTCTCCAATGCGGGTGCAGGGCCCAAGCACTTGGGCCATCCTCCACTGCCCTCCCGGGCCATAGCAGAGAGCTGGCCTAGAAGAGGGGCAACTGGGATAGAATCCGGCGCCCCAACAGGGACTAGAACCCGGTGTGCCGGCGCCGCAAGGTGGAGGATTAGCCTGTTGAGCCACGGCGCTGGCCGAGAATGGGTCTTCTTGCTGGGCTGGCCTACTAAACACATTCAGCTGGTTCTGAGGCATCGGTGGAACCCGTATCAACTTGTTTTCATAGAGGAAGGACAGAAAGAAAAATCAGAAAGAGAGGAAATGGCTGCCACCATGGAAATCACTAGTGTTTACCTAGCATTTTATAGTTCCAAAGCCTCTTTTTTATGACTTCCAACGGTGGTAGAAGGTAGATGGCTTTATGGCTGAGGGAACTGAAGCTCAAGACATAGAAGGGAAAAAAGAAAAAGCAATGCCTAACCTGGAGTGTTGTGTCTATCCAATGTCTGGAGCCCTGGTTTAGTGCCAAGACTTGTATGATCTCCAGGCCTAAGGAGTCAGAGTGTGATACAGAACGTGGGGTAGCTTTGACAAGTTCATGGCAGCATGGAACTCAAGTTTATCTTGGTGCAAAATATTGTGAAATCCTCGGACAGTTTTTTCATACTCTTTTCCATACACTTTCCATACTTTTCCATTCACTCGTTGAAAACTTCTTGTAGGCATGGATTTTTTTGTAGCAAATACATTGATAATTGCATTTCCCATGAAGTTTGGGACATATTGTTGTGTGTGCAAGAGATCATGGGTGCAAAGAAGGTCACCTGGGTATTCTGGGCTTCCAACTCCGATGACCTCAGTTGGAAGTACTCAGATGACTGAAGCATATTTTGGGGACTACTTTTTTTTTTTTTTTCTATTAACTGAATGGTCTGCCTCTAGTGTTTGGGAGCACACAGCTCCAAGGATTTCTTTTAATTAAGGCCAAGACTCAACTTTAACAAATCGGGCAGCTCTTCTCCACCAGTCTCTTGCAGTCAACTCTGTCCCTTCTGGGAGTCCTTGGGGGAGCCACCTGGGCAGTGCAGTGGTCACTTCTGGATGGTGTGGCCTTGGCCCCGCGCAGTTGGCTAGCTGGGGAAGAATCCTTCCTCAGAGTCTCCGGGAGTGGGGATGGGAGGGTCCCTCTAGGTCCCTGGGGAACTGCCTCCCCTCTAACTCTTTTAAAAGATTTTTTTTTTTTAATGAAAAAGAAAAAGAGATGGAGTTGATGCTGAAGGGGTTATAATGGGAGTGTTGTTGGAGTCTGTCCTGTTGTCATCACAAAAGGAGATACCAAACTCCCTGAACGTTCAACTCAGTAACGAGGCTGACTGTGAAGTAGCGGCGCTTGGTCGCTGTTCTGTTGTAATTGGTGACTGTGTGTGCCCTGCCAGCCGAGGGGTGGGGGGAGCCGCGGGCGATAAGGACGTTTAGGGGGCCTCTTTCTTGAAGAGTCTGAGCCGCTTTAGAAGCCAGCCTGGAATTTAAGTGACTGTCCCGTGCGGACCCACATCTTTCTGGAGGGCTGTGTGTGCCAGGGCGCTGGGGTGGGCTCCTGTCGCCCTTGGCTTTTAAAGGGATGTAGTTGTCATACTTGCCAAGGGGCGTGTCTTTCATCCCTTCTGGACTGCGGACTTGTGGGCGACAGAACCTTGTCACCTCTCCTTTTTCTATTTACTTATTTATTTACTTTCCTTTCTTATTTGAATGGCAGAGAGACAGAGAGGAGAGAGAGAGAGATCTTCCATTCACTGATTCATTCCCCAAATGCCTGTACCAGCCGGGGCACTTAGCAGGTGCACTTTAGCAGGGCACCTGATGGGAAGCAGAGGAGCTGGGCCTTGAAGCAGGCACTCTGACATGAGATATTGGCGTCCCACGCAGCAACTTAGCCATTGGCACCAAACGCCTGCCCGGTCTCTCCTTTTAGCACCCTCAGCATCTAGCACAGAGCCTAGCGCTAGTTAGTGCTGTATATATGCTTATTTATTTAAGATTTAGCTGGATTTTTGGGAGGAGGGGGGGAGTTTGATTGTTTCTGTTTTGCCTCTGGTTTTCTCCCCATTGGTTTTTCTTGGAGGGAGAAATCCAGGCCTGTCTCCCACCAGGCCCAGCCCTTGCAGCTGCAATCAGAGACCAGACCGGAGAAATAGTTCCTTCCCCCTTGCCATGGCCTTGCAGCCCTTAGCTGGGGTGGCTTCGCTGAGCCCTCCAGTACAGATGCGGTCCCATCCCCCAGCCCCTTTAATAAGTGACATTTTGTTAAATCAGTTATTCAAGGCCTTATCTGTATTTCTGTCTGTGCCGGCTTAGTCAAAATAGGAAAGAGACTGAATATTAGATTTCTTCACCCGCCACCTCCCCCACCCCTCCCACCCCGCCCCTTTGAGCAACTCCAGGGACATAAGATTTCAGATAGGGGCGGGCGGGGTGATATGTCCTTGAAGAAGTAAATGCTGCTGGCAGAAAAAATGTGGAGGGCTTTGACTTGTAGCAAATGCTGGTTTTCACCAGCTGTGATTTTTCCATTTTTCTTTTTCTTTCTGTTTTGATTAGTGGAACTCATTGTGCCTCAGGGCTGGGCTTGCGTTGGGCAAGGGTGCAGGGGGAGCTGCTCCAGCTGGGGAGGGTGAAGGAGAAAAGGGATTTATTGAAAATATATGTCTACTTCTGCTATGATAAAGCGGCAGCATGGAAAAATGCAACAGGGAAATCATTATTGTGGTAATGTAGGCAGAGCTCCGCTTTCTCATTAACAGAGCTTAGCCCACGTGGAGGAGGGGGCGGCCGGCTGCTTTCAGAGTGGGGGTATTCAATAATAGCAGAAACTCCGGGGATTGTCTCCATCCCCCTCCCCCCACCCTGCACCCCCACCCCGCCCGGCTGCCTTTTCTTTTCTTTCTCCGATCCATCGATCCATCGGTGATAACCTTTACAAAGCTGCTTGTTGGGTTTCCCAGTTTCCTTCTTCACCCCTGCCACCCTAAAATGCTGGAAGGGTTGTTTAAATTTTAAAGTTAGAGGGAATGAAAATAAATTTTCTCCTGGGAACGCGGGCAGGATTTTGGCAACATGTTGTGATCAGAGATTGGATCCTGTCCCTGGCGTCCCAGAGAAGAGCGATTTAGGGGCTCGATTTAGGGGCTCGGGAGCTTGCGTTTGCCCTGGGCTATCAGGAGCTGCTGGCTCCCTTGCTCTTAGGGAGCATGCCCTGTGCCTGGCCGTGTGCAGGTTTTTTAGGCATTTCGGCTTAGCAGTGTAGGAGGCTTCACACTTGGGGAAACTGAGGCCCAGAGCACACAGGGACCCAGGGTCTGCCTCTGGCAGAAGGGGCGGGGTGCTCTCTGGGGGAGTCTAGGATTGATTTATTTACAGTTTACGAGAGACCTAGCTCTTATCCGCTGGTTCACTTCCCGGATGTGCTTCAACAGCCTGGACTGGGCTGAGCTAACGCCTGTACTTGAGCCATTGCCGCTGCCTCCCAGGGTTCTGTGTTGGCAGGAAGCTGGAGTTGGGAGCCAGAGTCCGGCTTCAAACCCAGGTGCTCCAAGATGGAACATGGATGTCTTAACTACTCGGCAACATGTCCGTGACGTCTGTTCTCTGAGGGCGTGCATCCCATTCATGGGGACTCCCCTCTCACGACGTCATCACCCCAAAGGCTGCTTTTCCTGATGACATCAATCTTGTGAATCTGGGGAGACAGGAACGTTCGGTTTATAGCAGGCTGTGGCAGTGCTGGAGGGGAAGTGTCCCGTCTTTCCCAGCCATGCATGATCCTCACACCTGTCTCTCGCTGCCTGCCATGTTCTTTTCAGTTCTTGGGGGGCCTCCCACTCGTGAGTCGCTCACTGCTTTTCTCCTTGAGGCCCCAGCCGGCCCTGTACTCTGCACCTGTCCTTTTCCACCTTCTGCTTTGTGGGTGGGCTGCCTCCCGTCCCTATCTGTGTTCACCTGTTGTGTTGGGCGGCCCTTTGTCTAGATTCTTCAGGTAGAATCTGAGCAGAAGCTCAGGACACACAGGCTGGGCTTTCAGCCTTCTCTTCTTTAGCTCCTGCCTTGGGCCTATGGATGTTCTTGGGAGCTTGACTGTAAGGGCTTGCCGAGAGCTTGGAAAAGGATTCTTGGATGCCTCTGAGATCTCTGTAGCCTCCTTGAGGTCGTGAAGAGGAACCAGGGTGGCACAACTTAGAGACGTGTAATGGGATTTTTTTAAATTAAAGATTTGTTTTTTATTTATTTGAAAGGCAGAATGGAGAGAGAGAGGTCCTTCCACCTGCAGCCCAGCCGCCAAAGGTCCCCGCAAACCATGTGGACCAGTCAGAGGGGACCTGAGAGAATGGCCCAACCCAAAACACTTCTGGAAGCTAAATAGGGTCTCCCACTCTCTTTCTGTAATCCTGCCTTTCAAATAAATAAAACAAATATTTTTTAATGAAAAGATTAATTCTGGCTTCTGGATTAATAAGCATGTGTTAGGGAAGTTAGCATCTATTTACATTGTATGGGGGGCTTTTTTAAAGTCATGAGATGGCTTTTACTTTTGTCCATGTCTCTTGCAGACATTTGGAGAGTGAGCCTGCAGGTGGAAGATTCTCTCTCTCTCTCTGTCACTCTGCTTTGCTGATAAATAAACAAATCACCTATATCATAATCATGTGTGTCACAAATCACATATATCATAATCACTGTGTGGCTGGTAAATTGCAGGACAAGGGATTCAAATGGAAGAACCCAGTCCCAGGTGACTGTAGAAGCAAGTGCGTTTGCCGCCTCCTTATCCTGCCTCGTGTTAGCATTACCAGTCTGCGTGGCCTGACTGGTAATTTTGTCCAGAGAAATGATAACATGGTGGGAGGACAGCACACCTGCCTGCTGGGGCTACTGCTGGACAGCGTAACTCCCCCAGCCTCGTTTTCCTCCTCCTCAGCACCCTGGCCTTACTGCCTTAGAAGGTTTATTTAGAGAGCGGTGGAGATGGAAGATGGGAAGTGGGTGCACTGAGAACTTGAGAGCTGTCTTCTCTACTCTCCTGCAAATCATTTTCGACAGGGGCAAGGCTCTGTGAGTGTGGGATTCCAGGGCTGTGATGTGTGTGTGTGTGTGTGTGAGTGTCACAATTTTCTATTTAGCTTCCAGAAGTATTTTGGGTTGGGCCATGCTCTCCAGTCCCCTCTGATTGGTCCACATGGTTTGGCGGCTGGGCTGCACATGGAAGGGGCTTTGGCTGGAGCTAGAGTGCTGGCTTCCTGACCTTGGGAGAGTCCAGTCACCTTCTTAAACCTTTGTTTCTGAGATGGTCACATCTACATGGATGGGTTACCGGCAGGATTATCTGCAGAATGTGTGCAGCATCAGCACCTGGCGAGCTAGCTGGTGACAGTGCGTCTGTAGACTGGAAGGCGTGCACTCCGCAGCCTGGGGTCAGGCTCTCGGAGTTCTCCTGCTTTTAAGGCCTGTAGAAGATGTGATTCAAAGCTTCCTCAGATTTGAGACTTTTTCACTGAAATTGTAGAAATAGTAAGTGAAGGTAATTATTAAGTAAAAGTAAGTGAAGGTAAGAAATTATTAAGAAATAGTAAATGAAGGTAATTATCTTTTTAATTTTGTGGAAGGAGACTAAAAATCATACATGGTGATATGAATTTGGGTAATATTGACGGATAAGGAAGAAAATTAAAATTGTCTATTAACATTAAAAATAAATTGATTGATTAGCTTATTTGGGAGACAGAGGGAGAGAGAGCATTGCCATCCACTGGTTGACTCCTTCCATGCCAGCAATGGCTGGGGCTAAGTGGGACTGAAGCTGGAAGCCAGGAATTCAATCCGGGTCTCCCATGTGGGTGACAGAAGCCATCACCTCTGCCTTCGAGGGTCTGCATTAGCTGGAGCTGGAAGCAGGAACCTGAGCTGGGACTTGAACCTGGGTACTCTGATGTGGGATGCAGGCATCTTTTTTTTTAAGATTTATTTATTTATTTGAAAGTCAGAGTTATACAGAGAGAGAGGAGAGGCAGAGAGAGAGAGAGAGAGAGAGAGATCTTCCATCCAATGGTTCACTCCCCAGATGGCCGCAATGGCCGGAGCTGCACCGATCTGAAGCCAGGAGCCAGGAGCTTCTTCCGGGTCTCCCACACAGGTGCAGGGGCCCAAGGACTTGGGCCATCTTCTACTGCTTTCCCAGGCCATGGCAGAGAGCTGGATCAGAAGTGGAGCAGCTGAGATTCAGGTCCTTGATAATGTTTTCTAATTGTTCTTCAAAAAGCTTGTATTACTTTTCATTTACACTTCCAGCATATGAGAAAACTCATCTAACTTCAACAACATTAATATTGTTTCTCAAGAAATGGTAATTCTCGGGTAGTGTGGATTGTCCTTTACACACTATACATGGCTTCTCTGGGCTGTTTTTCCTTGCTGCCAGGAGGAGTATAAATGTTTCTTGTGGGATGACCAAAACTTGCAAAGTGAGCAAGATCTTTAGAGTTCTGTTGTGGAAAGACTGTGTAAATAAGCTGAATTATTGTCAGAAGTGATACTTTATGCTGAGTTAGAATTTCCTCACGCCTATCAAAAGAAAACTTTAGGAATGCTTCTCTCTCACTGAATATGGGAGGAGTGAGCAGTCATTCCATGGCCAGGGTACAGGATGTGCAGGTATCTGGTTTGTATAGGCAGCCGAACATCATTAAAATTATTTATTTATTTTCAGTTTTATTTGAAAGGAGAGGGGAGCAGGGAGAGAGGGATCCTTCATCCACCGGTTCATTCCACAAATGCCTGCAGGGCTGTGCCAGACTGAAGCCAGGAGCTTGGAACTCCATCCAGGTCTCCCATGCGGGTGGCAGAGACCAAGTACTTGGGCCATAATCTGCTGCCTCCCAGGCTTCACATTAGCAGGAAGGTGGCATTGGAAGCAGAGGAGCTGGGACTTGAACCAGGCACTCTAATATGGGATGCAGGTGACCCAAGCAGTAACTTAACTGCTGTACCAAATGCCTGCCCTTCAACATCATTTTTAACTTAGGGTCTCTGTCTCATTTTCCAGGAGTTTGTTCCTTTTGAACTGCCATCAGAAAATGAAATCAGTCACTTCTCATAAGAAAGTATGCTTGTTGGGGAATTTTAAAATGTTCATGGAAAATGCATGTTATGAAAAAACTATGAGTGGATTTCAGTGTTTTGCACCAAGATAAATGATTCTTTGGATTCCATTTCCTTGAGTTTTTTGCAGTATCCCTGTGCTGTACTAGTATTACATGAGGAAAAAGGTTGAAAGTATAAGGAAATGAAAACCAGTCAGTATCATCCAGAGAGCAATTCTCTCATAAAAATGGCGTGATTCCTTCCAGTATTTTTCAGTACATATATCTTTTTGTAGTTGAGTGCTTTGTGTGTCAGAGATTTGGTAGCTTTTTTTTTTTAGATCCTAACCTAAAATAGTGTTTTAGCTGTTTCTTAGATAGTGTGGGTTACTTACATGACTTAAACTCCTTTAACCTTCTGAGGTCTTCTTATGTTTTTTTTTTTTTTTGTAATTTTATTTATTTATTTGAAAGGAAGAGTTACAGAGAGAAAAGAGAGGAAAGCAGAGGAGGGAGGAGAGAAAGAGAGAGAGATCTTCTATCTGCTGGTTGTCTCCAAAGGGCCACAATAGCCAAGGCTGGCCAAGCCAAAGCCAGGAGCCTGGAACTCCATCCTGATCTCCTACATAGGTGAAAGGGGCCCAGGAACTTGCGCCATTTTCCAGTGCTTTCCCAGGTGTGTTAGCAGGGAGCTGGATTGGAAACGTAGCTGCCTTGTTATGCATTTTAGTTCTCTGTGAATTATACTCATAAGACATTCTTTTAAACAGTCAATAATAATTTAGGTTAATCCTCATATTAATCTTTTTGATGCTCTTCATTTTTTTCCGTATAACCATGCTTTCCTCTGGTATTAATTTCTTTCAGCCTGAATGACTCCCCTTGCTTTGTGTGTGTGTATGTATGTGTGTGTGCACGTGTGTGTTAGGAGTGTCTTCTGATGTCACAGTTCTCTCAGGTTTTATTTATCTGAAAATATCTTTTTTAACCTTCATATTTGGGGGATTTTTTTCTGTGTATAGAATTCTAGAGCTCCTCTTGTTTCCTTTCCTTTTTTTTTTTTTAAAGATTTTATTTATTTATTTGAGAGGAAGAATTACAGACAGTGAGAGTGAGAGACAGAGAGAAAGGTCTTCCATCTGTTGGTTCACTCCCCAAATGGCTGCAATGGCCGGAGCTGCGCCAATCCAAAGCCAGGAGCCAGGAGCTTCTTCCGGGTCTCCCACATGGGTGCAGGGGCCCAAGGACTTGGGACATCTGCTGCTGCTTTCCCAGGCCACAGCAGAGAGCTGGACTGGAAGAGGAGCAACCAGGACTAGATCCGGCACCCATAATGGGATGCCAGCACCGCAGGTGGAGGATTAACCTACTGTGCCACAGCGCTGGCCCCTCCTCTTGTCTTCTTTCAGCCCTTTAGAGATGTCATTCCATGTCTTTCATTGATTTCTGTTAAAAAGTCATCTTTCCATTTTATTGTGATTCTTTTGGCAGTAGCATACCTTTTTCCCCCTCTTGTTTTTTTTTTTTTTTAAGTAATTTTACTGAGGTGTACATGGTGTGGCTCCTTTTGTGTCTCCAGCGGAGTCTGGGGAGCTTCTAGAAATTGTGGGTTGATGTCTTGAGTCAGTTTTAAAAAATTCTTTTGGAGGTCTCATTAAATACTGCTTTGCCCTATTATTTCTCTACTATTTGTCTCAGACTCCTGTGTATACATTAGCCATTTTAATGGTCTCTCACATGTTTTTGAGACTCTTCTCTGTGCTTCAGTGTGAGTATTTTTCCTACTGGCTTATCTTCCATGTCACCAATTATTTCTTCTACTGGGTCTGTTTTGCTGTCAAAACCATGCATCCAATTCTTAATTGTAGTTAATATTTTTAAGTTATAGGATTTCTGTTTAAAATTGTTATTTTTAAAAGCTTTTTAAAATTTTCTCCCTTCCTCCCATTCTTTCTTTTGGCAGAGTGATGGGGTTGGGAGAGTGGGGGAGAGATCTTTCATCATCTGGTTCACTTGCCAAATGGCTGCAAAGGCTAGGGCTGGGCCAGGCCAAAGCCAGGAGCCAGGAATTTCATTTGGGTCTCCCACATGGGTGTCAGGAACCCAAGTACTGGGAGTATTATTTACTGCCTGCCAGACACATTAGCAGGAAGCTGGGTTGGAAGAGGAGGCAGGACTCTGATTTGGGATGCTGATATCTCTAGCAGTGACTTAACCTGCTGTGCCACAATACCTGTCCCTAGTCCTTGGATGAAAATCTCTAACATTTCCTGTATTTCTTGAGCATATTACCCATTGTTATTTTAATATTCTGTCTGATCATTCTGACACTGGATCACCTTTGTGGTTTATTTTTATTCATTTTATTTTTCTATTGGTCTGAACCTATTTTGTGACATGCCTGGAAATTTTAGTTTGAATGCCGGGCATTTTACATGGAAAACACAGAGGTTTGCCTTGACTGAGTTAAGAATGGCCTATTTCTGATTTGCCCTTACTTGTGGGCCAAGTGTTACTAGGACCTCTCCTTTTTGCTAGGCTCTCATCTCCCAAGTTTTGTCTGCTTGCTGCTGTGGAGCTACTCAGATCTCTGCTAGTGCTTTCATGCTTTAGCAGCTTCGTTCTGCTTAGATTCCTGGTTCTAGCTCTGCGCACACACGGCTTAGTGTCAGCAAGTGCCTTGAGGGGAAATTGCTTGCAGGGCATTGGGTTTACTTCCGTGTGGTTTGCTGTTTCTCTGGGATTTGTGGTCTCTCAAATCTTGGGATGTCTTCACAGCCCCGAACTCCAGTTCTGTCTTCCAAGTCCAGAGAGAAATCTGCTGCAGGCTTGCATTGGTGCTTTCTGTTTTACCTTCATGTTCCTTGCACCAAACTGGCGAATGTCCTGTGGGGGAAACAGCGGCTACAGATCCATAGCTCATCTCACTGTGCTTCGCTGTCCTCTAGAAGCTTGGCCTGTCAAGTCCTGGCTGCCCTGCACTCCCACACCAGCCAACAGTTATTATCATCATTATTATTGTTATTATTTTGTGTTTTAGCTATTATTTGTAGTTGTTCTGTATAGGAGGATTAGTTTAGTATCAGCTATGCCATAATACCTGAAAGTAAAGTCCAATTTTGTATGCCTTCTTATTGGAAATTATAAGTATTTTTTATGTCTTAAAAATTCTACAGTAGCTAATTTTTAATATTTGCACAGAGCCCTCTTTTAGGCCTTTATAGTCTACTCAGCCATCCCTGCTGTCAGACACCTAGGTCATTTCCCATAATTTGCTTTTATATATAATTCTGCGTAAATATCTTTGTATTTTTTTGCAGAAGCATCTTATTCTTATTTTAAGGGTGTGTAGTAGAAAGGTTCAGAGTTAATGGTATTAATAGTAGAGGTTGTTTTTATGCATCTATCATGTCCAAAGAAAACTAGAGGCCTTTTCTGTCTTAGATGGTTTATAAAACTGTTTTTGTTTCTTTGAGAATAGTCCTCTAATGCCCCTCCCTGCCACCATGTACCAGACATGCATTTCCATGCTACATAATTCTAATAATAATGAGTTTCATTCTCTGGAGAGCCCCAGGACACCATTACAATCGGTCGTCCTTCTCAGAGAGGAGCAACCTGGAGCAGGAGAGGCCAGGGCACTGCCAAGGTCACATGGCCCAGAGCTGAGCCATGCTTCTGGTGCAGGACCCCTGACTTCCAACCATGCTAGTCTCCCCTTATCCATGATGTCAGTTATAGTAAATGGAAAATTCCAAAAATAAACAACACATTTGAAAAAACTTCTATTATACCATATTGTTATAATTGTTCTATTTTACTCTTAGTTAATCTCTTACTGGCCTTAATTATAGATTAAACTTTATCATAGGTCATGTATGTATAGGAAGAAGCAGTGTATGTATTGGGTTCAGCACTCATGGGACCCTGGGGATATTCCCCTCTAGTGTAAGGAGGACACTGGCCTACACTGTACCACCACAGAGGTGCACACAGAGGGTCACCTGGTGATTGGATATCAGAGCAGTCCCTGAGTAGCCAGAATTGGAGCGATGAAGAGCCGGGGCCTTGGAACTGGTAGATGGCAAGGAGTGCGTGGCCGCGAGGAAGCTCAGACTCGCTGGCTCCAGTGCTGTGGGGCGTTCCCTCGGCTTTTCCCTGCACCTCTGCTTGTCTGCTGACCCCGTCACACCTCGCTTCTGCCCACCCACCTCACCTTTTCTTTCCTCTTTTCTAGTCATTGCTCATTATATAGATCTCAAGTATCCTTTTAAAAAATGTTTATTTTATTTACTGAATAAACTTCATGCTCTCCTTTTAGTATAAAAGCAAACTTTTAAACTTTTTTCCTCCAGAAAAAATTTACTGAATGAAATTACTCTTGCATTGCCTTTTTTTTTTTTAAGATTTATTTATTATTTGAAAGGCAGAGTTACAGAGAGGCAGAGCCAGAGAGAGATAGGGAGAGGTCTTCCATTCGCTGGTTCACTCCCCAAATGGCCACAGTGCTCTGAAGCCAGGAGCCAGGAGCTTCTTCTGGGTCTCCTACATGGGTATAGGGGGCCAAGCACTTGGGCCATCTTCTGCTGCTTTCCCAGGCCATAGCAGAGAGCTGGATTGGAAGTGGAGCAGCCAGGACTTGAACAGGCACCCATATGGGATCCTGGCACTGCAGGCAGCAGCTTTACCTACTATGCCATGGTGCCAGCCCCAACTGTCTTTTTTATTTATTTTTATTTGAAAATCAGAGAGAGAAAGAGAGAGATTGTCCTTCTGTTGGTTCACTCCCCAGATGTGGCCAACATGTGGCCTGGCTGGGCCAGGCTGAATCCAGGAGCTTCATCCAGATCTCCCACGTGGGTGCAGGGACCCAATCACTTGGGCCATCCTCTACTGCTTTTCCAGGTACATTAGCAGGGAACTGGATTGCAATTTTGCAACCAGAACACAAACTGGTGACCACATGGGATACTGGCAATGGCTTTACCTGCTACACCACAGTGCCAGTGCCACCTTTAATTTTTAATGAACATTTTCTTATCTTCTCTGGGTCAGCAGCTTTTGGAGACAAAACCCTCAACTGCTTGCTTCTTAAAGTGACAGAAAAATGGTCTCATATTGTCTGGAGAGAGCACCTGGCGTGGGGTTTGTGAGTTTCCTAAGAGCTGTTGGAGTTTTTCACTGGGAAATGAGCAGCCCAAGTGGACTTTGCAGAAGACATGGCTGTGGGCTATTAAGTGGCATCAAAGGAGGTTGCTGGGGAGAAGGATGGGTAGCAGAGAATGGACAGGAAGCCTGCCCCTCCCCTGCTTCCAGCTCTTCAGCTGCACAAGCCACATCCTCACAGTGGCCTGACCACACCCTGTGGCCACCCACGCCATCTCCTGCTGTCCGCCTCCCTCGGTCCAGCTGCACCACTCTCTTGGCTGTTCCTTGAGTACACCTGGCAGAGTTTTTGCCTCAGGGCCTTTGCACAGTCTGTTCTCTCTGCCTGCATTGCTCTTCCAGAACTTGAGATACCATTCTCCTGGTTCTCTCTCTTTTAAGATTTATTTATTTAGTTGAAAGTCAGTTACACAGAGAGAGAAGAAGAGGCAGAGAGAGAGAGAGAGAGAGAGAGATCTTCCATTAGCTGGTTCACCCCCCAAATGGCTGCAGTGGCCAGAACAGGACTGATCTGAAGCCAGGAGCCAGGAGCTTCTTTTGGTCTCCCATGTGGGTGCAGGGACCCAAGCACCTAGGCCATCTTCTGCTGCTTTTCCAGGCCACAGCAGAGGGGTGGATCAGAAGTGGAGCAGCTGGGACTCGACCCAGCGCTCATATGGGATGCCAGCACTGCAGGCGGTGGCTTTACCCGCTACGCCACAGTGCCGGCCCCCCTCTCTCCTTTTTCACCTTTCATTTACCCTTGCTCCTCGCTTGCCGCTCCTCTCCCTGCCCCCCTCTTCCTCATCCCTTTTTCCCAAACACTTTATCCACCTGACGTTGTATATAGTTTCCTTGTTGGTTATTCTGACTGCCGGGCTCGGTTTTTCTAGAGCCTGGGTGTGTTCAGTGCAGCCTCCTGAGCCCCAGGCACACAGTAGGTGCTCTGTAAGTATACGTTGACTGTTGTGTTCTTGGGGACGTGGTAGGGCCCCCAGCCCAAAGACTTTATCACTGCTTGGGATGTGGGAAAATCTCTTTGCCTGTAGGAATTTTTTTTTTTTAATTAAGAATTTTATCATTGTCATCCCCTGCCCCCTTCCAGTTCATTTAAGACTGTTATGAAACAAAACTCATTATGCCTCACAATGTGACAGCGCTACAGGCCCAGGGAGCGTGGGAGGCGGCGGCATGGCGGGGCGGCCTTTCAGCCTCCCTTCATGCTTTTCTCCTGGGTTTGTTCACCGAGGATGGCCCCAGCCTGCTGGGCAGAGGTGGGCAGCAGCAGGGCCTGGACCTAGCCTGTGGGCAGCCCTAGAGAATCCAGCTTCCTTCCCTCAGGGCAGGAGAATCTGTTGGGTGGCCAGGGGTTGGGGGGGGGGTAGAAAAAGCAGTCGGGCGGGAGAGAGCGGAGGGGACAGAGGCAGTGAGGAGCACTTGGTGTGGTGCCTGTAGAGGGGTGATGTCACGAGAGCAGTTGGCAATGTGGTCCTCCTTGGATGCGACCTTTACTTGTCTCTGCAAGTAATGACAGCTCTGAGTGGCTGTCATTCATTCGCCCAATAGCATTTGCCAAGCGCCTGCTGGGTCCAGCTGTGTGTGCAGGGCGGGCCTGGGCCTTGGAGGCGCAGCTCCAGCCACTACTGGGTCTGCTGTAGGAGGGGCACTTCCTGGGGACCTTGGGTGTGACCCAGTGGCTCAGAGCCAGCCTGTTGGACTTGGCCTCTGCCTGTGGGTTCCTGGGAAGTAGGAAGGCCTGCTGGGAATAATTAATGTGTGTGGAAGGGAGGGCGGAGGAGGCAGGCGCCATGAGGAAGTGGCTCGGACTTCTCCTAGAGTTCTTTTCTAAACATTTCCCTCCATGACTCCATCCCCAGGCAGACCTGGCCTCTGGTGCCAGCAGGCAAAGGCTCGTTCTGGGCCTGGGCCTCTGAGTGTCAAGGCTTCTTCTTCTTCTTCTTCTCCTTTTTTTTTTTTTTTAGATTTATCTATCTTCATTTTCTTTGAAAGGCAGAGAAATGAGGTGTAGTGTGGGAGAGAGGAGGAGACAGAGATTGATTTTCCATCTGCTGGTTCACTCCCCAAATGCCTACAACAGCCAGTGCTGGGCCAGGCTGAAGCCAGGAGCCTAGAGCTCCGCCCAGGTCTCCCATATGTGTGGTAGGGATTCAGATACTTCAGCCATCACCTGCTGCCTTCCAGGGTGCACATTAGCAGGAAGCTGGACTGGAAGTAGAGGAACCAGGACTCCATCCCTGGCACTCCCATACTGGATGTGAGTATCCAAACCGGAACTTCAGCCTCCATGCCCAGAGCCCACCCCTTAAGCGTTTCAACGGTTAATCTCCTTCTGAGTTGTGGTTTCTCCGTATAGACCAAGGACCTTGGATCCTTGATTCCTGGATCACTATCAGGATAGGCTGCAAGTGTACAGTCTCTTGGTAGGCGGGAATCTGAGAAAGCTGGGGGCCCTGGGGTTTCCACCTGGCCCACTCCTTCCTCCCCAACCCTGCGGTCTCCCTGGCTAACAAAGTAGCAACACTGCCTTACTGGAGTCTATCTCCTTTCATTTCCTTTCTCCTGTCTCCTGGTCCTGGGTTCATAATGCACTTCAAAAAGCCGCCAGCCAAATGATCAGCCTCTGAGTAATTCAGTCTGCAGAACCGAAAATGTGCAGTGTGTCATAGCACAGATGCACTGATAAGTTCAGGGGAAGAGAACTGAGCCTGGACTTCTAACTGAAGCAATGTCCCAGACCTGAAGTGACATAGGAAATGAATGAAATGATTTGACCCAGGCTGGTTCTTGGCCTGTAGCTTAGATGCTGAGAATATAAAGCTTGGGAGGCCAAAATCCTACCCTGAGTGCCACGTGGGGCTTGCTACAAGATACCCAGAATTGAGTGCTACCCATGACCCCACAGGGCAGGCCCAGCCCTTACCGGCTGTCTCCCCCTGCCAGTTGGTAGCTGCAGGAGTCTGTAGCTCCAGCCTGTGCGTGACTTGGTGCTGTCAGTCTTTACCTGGAAAGAAACCACCCAAGGCATACATACCTCCTACTGAGGGCTTCAGGAATCCTACTTTTGTTGTTCTTTTTTAAATATAAAAGAGACCACACTTCTGGTTTGGTAGGCATTTCTCAGTATGGGTCCTGTGGAACCAAGGTCTTTATTCTTTGATATTACTTTGGTTGAGGTTTATTGAAAACAACCAAACCCAATAATAAAATTATGTAGGTTTTAAATGTATATGATAAGTCCATAAGTTACTATGAACTTAGTTTTTAAAACTATATTTATTAATTCAATAAATATTATTCATTATATGCGGAGGCTCAGGCTGGAGAGATGAGGGACTGTCAAGCTTTCTACCAAGGACCAAGGATATTTTGTCCCAACTTTGGCCTAACTGCTCTACTCTGCCGCTGTAGCACAGACGTGCCCAGAAAACCAAGCTGTCTGCTGGGCTGCGTGGAGCAGGGAGGCCTCAGGTGCTGTTCTCTGGGCTGGCGCCTTCGGCCTCTGCACTGGAGATACAGCTGGGAACAAGATAGCCCTGGTCAGGACCCTCTTGGAGTGTGGTCTTTGCTGAGAGTCATTCTTTGCTACTTTTAGTAGCATTGTTTTGCAACCACACCTGTTGTAAAGAGTAGACAAGTACTTTTCTGCAGCATTGGAAACCTAAGTAACTTTTATAGAAAGAAGGTTTTGGTGAACAGGCAGTTCTGTTTATGTTATCCACCAGGGTCTGGGGGTACTGTGTGTGCTTATATGTAGCCCTAGGTCTTATTTTTTAGCTACTTAAAAAAAAGTCATTTAATTCCACATGCATATTTCCATGTGTTGGTCTGGGCTGTATAATTTTAGTGGCTACCTCCTGCTTCTTGCTGAGCCGAGGTGTGGCTTGTGCCCTATGTATAGTAGGTGTTTGTTAGATGTTTGTTTCCAGTTGCAGTAAAAAGCCTTTCAGAGTTGGAGGGTGACCACTTTCGGCAGAACCTGCAGGTGGAGACTATTGACTTGAGAGAACTCCAGGAGAGCAGGGCACGGGTGCTGTCTCCTTGGCCCACCTGCTGGGCGGCAGCCAGCATCTTCCAGCCAGGGCTGTGCCAGGTAAGTGTGCTACCAGTGCACACACAGAGGCAGACAGCAGGGTGTCTGTTCACAGGGGAGCGTGACTCCCCAAGTGCAGGGAGAGCCTTCCATGAGCTGTGGAATAAAGCTTGGGCTGTCAGGAGCTCCTGTGGGGGCAGGTGGGGAGAGATCAAAAAGCCCAGGGAGTCAGGTTGCAATCAGGCGAGTGGAAGGGACCTGGGCTGTAGGACCAGACTGACTTCCATTTGACTCTGACTCTGTGTTTGCTCCATATGTTTGCCCTGTGGCTGGGCACTTTGTGAGCCTTCCTGAGTCTTGATTTTCTCTGCTGTAAAATGGGGTATCACCTCCAGTCCATAGACACAATGTGAGGATCAGATGAATAATCCAAGAGGGGAGAGCATGCTACACACACACACACGTGTGTGTGTGTGTGTGTGTGTAGCTATGCTTGGTGTCAAGTGTGTGGCCCATATTGGCTTGCAATTGACAATGGTGGTTTTTATTTTACTGTGATTGTTACTAAGGTAGCACCATCAACTGCCCTGTTCCAAGTCTGGATTTGGCTGCTGTCTGCTTTGGGCCGTGCCCCACCTTGTCTTCAGTCCATGTGCAGAGACACCACTTCCTCTCTTCTACCTCCATGACAGCTTAGCTGGGGAGGGCAGACCCTGCCTCCCGAGCCCAGGCCTTTGATAAAATCAGGCCAGAACCTGAAGACCAACTGGATAGTTACTCAACGTGCATTCACTCAGTAGGCGCAGAGGCCCCCCCTTGTGCTGCAGGTGCAGTGTACAGTGGTGAAGAGAACAGGCTTGGTGAGGGGCATGAGAGAGGTAATCCCCCACATGTTTAGTTATAGACTGAGATTAGCTGTGAAAGAAAAGAGGCAGGAGTTAGGTTGGGAGAGAATCTCTCTCTCTCGATGAGATGCTTCGTTTCACCAGTAATCAGTGAAATGCCGTGTTTTCCCCATTCCATGGGCAGACATTAAGAAGTTGTGCAGTAGGAAGTGTTGGGCAGGATAGGGTCTCTTGCTGGCACTGTTGGTGGTGTAAACCGATGCAACTGCATTGGAAGGCGGCTCAGTCTTACAGGCTGAGCATCCCTGATGGGAAAATCCAAAATCTGAAGTGCTCCAAAATGCCAGCCACCATAATGCCACCAATGGAAGATTCCACCGGTGACCTCGTGAGACAGGTAGCAGTCAAAGTGCACATTGTGTAGCATTCCCTGCAAGCTCTGTGGGTAAGGTGTCTGTGAAACACATGTGATTTCATGTTTAGACTTGGATCCCCTCCCCAAGATCTCCCATTGTGTATATGCAGATATTCCCACATCCAACAGTATCTGAAATCAGGAACAGTCCTGGTCCTAAGCATTTTAGATAAGAGGTATTCCACTTGTGTCTTGTAAAGTTGTATGCTCACATGCTGCGTGTCCTGGCATTTCTACACCTGAGCATATACATTGGTCAAGAAAAAAGCCATGCACACAGGCACCAGGAATGTTCCTCGCAGCACTGTTTATAATAGCAAAATCAGCTGGGGAATGGGTGGATACATCGTGGTCACACGGTAGAGCCTTGGACAGCAGCGGAATGGATGAACAGCATCAACATGCAAAGGCCTGAGGATGAGTGAATCCTAGAAGTATCACGCAGAGGTTTTAAAAAGCGAGACCCTGGGCTGGCGCCGTGGCTTAACAGGCTAATCCTCCACCTTGTGGCGCCGGCACACTGGGTTCTAGTCCCGGTCGGGGCGCCGGACTCTATCCCGGTTGCCCCTCTTCCAGGCCAGCTCTCTGCTATGGCCTGGGAAGGCAGTGGAGGATGGCCCAAGTCCTTGGGCCCTGCACCTGCATGGGAGACCAGGAGAAGCACCTGGCTCCTGGCTTCGGATCAGCGCGGTGCGCCGGCCGCAGCGGCCATTGGAGGGTGAACCAACAGCAAAAAGGAAGACCTTTTTCTCTGTCTCTCTCTCTCTCTCACTATCACTCTGCCTGTAAAAAAAAAAAAAAAAAAAAAAAAAAAAAGCGAGACCCTGTATTTTTTTTTATTTTTCCACTCAGTTGTGAAGCTGGCGAAAACTTGGAGTATTTTGTGTAGGGATGCTGATTATATAAGAAAGCCGTGAATGTTGGGTGGTGGGTTTGTGAGGGTTCTCGCGGGAGAAGCAGCTCACTGGGTGGTGTTTGTGGCAGCCTCCCCAAGTGCAGTGACACAGAAGGGAGCAAGGAGGAGCCAGCTTAGGTTTTGAAGACACAGTAGACATTTTTTGGTCATTGCCTTTGAAAATTTTTTTGAGCCCAAATTATAAAATGTTACTCATTAGCATTATGATACGAGTGTGTGTGTGTGTGTGTGCATTTCATTCTTTTTTAATTAGCACGCATCTTTTGACAACATCAATAACTGATAGGATATGGGAGACTGTGACTGTCTTTGATAGCTGTCGCTTCCTGTCCACGTGAGGCAGTGTTGGGGGACCTCGGCTCTGAAGGGCTGGCTCTTCGCTGCCAGTCGTGACAAGGAATCTCAAGGCCGCTTTCATCGTGAAGGGACACAGATGTGGCAGGGTAGAGGGGCCCTCTTGGTGTGGTTCCAGGGTTGGCAGGCAGCCCTAGTTCAGAAATGAGTAGGAAGGAGGCACTGTCTGGTTGTAGGTTTTGGCTCACGTGTGCGTATCGAAACTCTTCCTCACTTTCGCTCTTCTTGTTTGAAGAGCCTTGGGGCATTCTGATCTAACTTGTGGAAGGATAGAGAGGCAGCTAGACCTTTGTGTGACCGGACCAGCTTTCTGGAAGGAGCCGGGCTGAGCTGGAAGAAACCAAGAGGAGTTGCTCTGGGGAGGGAGAGAGCATCGGGTGTGAGGTTTCAGAGGATGATGGTGTCAGGGCTGCGCGGAAGCTGCCGGAGGAGCGGTGCTCCGTGAGCCTGGCCATCCTGGGCAGCCGTGATGGAGCTGGGAAGGCATACAGGGGAAGGAGGGAGTCTGGAAGAGAGGGGTGGGGACGCTGGGGGCTTGGGAAGGCAGGATACATACAGCAACTGCTGGAGAGGTCAGGGAGTGCTTCAGACGCACAGGTCTGTGGAAGACGGAGTGGAGTTGGTCTGTGTGGTTTCAGAAGGGAAAGCTAGAATTGTGAGATGGAAGTTAGAGGAGGAGGTAATTGTTCTTACTATAAATCAGTGTTGTTCAGGCGGTAATTTGTAATTCATTACTGGGCTGTGCCATCAGTCTGGTGATCAAGATCAGCGATTTTGAAGCGTGAAGTAAAATAGAAAAGAGTAGAATATGCAAAAATATGAGTGGATCAGATGTGTATGGGTCAGCATCGCTTCTTGTCAATTTTGTTCATTTTTATACATTTATATGTATACGTAGATATTTTATGTTCTGGGTCACGAGTGAAATATAGTTTGTCGGTAGAGTTAAGGAGAGGAAAAGTTTGAAAGTCGTTACACTCTGCTGTTTCTTCGTTATCGTCATCATCCTGTTTATTGAGCATGTACACTGTGCCTGGCTCTTTGCCAAGTGCTCTACGTACGTTTTCTCGTTTAAATCTCGTGACAACTCCGTGAAGCAGGTACTGTTGTTCCTGTTTCAGAGATGAGGAAGTTCAAGTTCAGAGAGGCTGAGTGACTTTCCCAGGGTCACGGAGCATGTGTGAGGCTGAGCCTGGAGTGGGACCTAGTCCAGCCCCTTCGCAAGCCTGTTCGTAGACTGTTACCGTCTGCTACAGGAAGAGGCGTCCATGAGGCGGTACCAGAGTGGCCCCCAGCAGTCTGGAAGGGGCCGGCAGGGTGGGAAGTGCTCAAGCAGAGGCTGGGTGGCCGGGAAGATGGAGTTCCCACCAGCCCCTTCTCCCACAGTGGAAGACTGGGCAGAACCATAGTGATACCGCTGTGCCATTACGTAGCGTAACCCAGTGCAACACTGGAAGGTCAGTTACCACTCCAGGGTTTCTTTGATTCTAGATTGCAGTGTGATTTAATTAATAAATAGATTCAGATTTGTTTACAAGTGGGATTTTCTCTTAATACATTTCCTGCTTTTAAAAGTTAAAAACAAAACGTTTTCTGATTTTCTGTAATGAACATGAATTAATTTTATAATTTATCTAAATTTAAAAAGTCATTAAAAAGCAAACACTGCAATGCAACAGAAACTTTAATTAAGACTTCTTCCTGCCAAGTTCACCAGAGGCAGCTAGCAGCTTGCTGCTCCTCCTCCTGTGTGGGCTGGGGACGCTCTGTGCGGCCCACGGGTGGGGATTGGTGGACAGGTTCTCTGTGGACACAGCTTCTTATCAGTTTTCTGGAGCAGCCCAGCCTCCCTGCACAGAGCAGAGGCTCTGATCTGGGAGCGCCTCCTTTCTCTCCTAACTGCCGAGGGGATCTTAGAGGTCATCTCCCCCAGCCCCTTCACTCCAGGGAAGAGAAAGCCAGGGACCAAGCAGGGGATGTGACTTTGCCTTGCCCTTGACCTAGCTCATTGAGAGCGGAACTAGAACCGGCTCTCGGGCCCCCAGGGCGGTGGGGGAGGGGGTTAAATTATCTTGCTTCCCCAAGAGAGAAGGGGTGCTGAAGGCTGGCTGGCGTTTTGGGGGGATTGGAAGAGTGGTGAGCCCCATTCTGCTTTCTTGGAGTTGTAAGGGAAAGGCAGTAGGATTAGGATTTCGTTGGAGGAACCTTAGGTTGTCTGATTTCTGCTCTCAGTTTTGAAACTTGCTGTGTGGGAGTATGGGTTTGGCCTAACAGTTAAGATGCCGGTGTCCCATATCCCAAGGGCCTGGGTTCCATCCCTGGCTCCAGCTCCTGACTCCAGCTTCCTGCTCATGGGAAGCAGCAGCGAGGTCTCTGTGGGGTTCCCACCACCACATGAAGACCTGGATGGAGTTCTGGGCTCCTGATTTCCGCCTGGCCCAGCCCTGTCTACCCTTGAGGGCATCCGGGAGGTGAACCAGCAGATAAAAACTCTCTTTCTGCCTCTTAAATAAATAATTTTAAAAAATTTAGAAAAAAAACTCATTGTGTAATCGAGTGAGTCACTTGCCCGTGGCCATGGGAGGACGGATGAAGTTTTGCCTCTCGAATTGCTTAGTCAGCACAGGGCAGGTGCACGGACCCCCAGCAGAGTGTATCCTCGGCTTCACTTCCTTCCAGAGTCAGCCATCTCACCTGCACGAGGGGTCGTTGGTAGTCACATTCTGGAGAAGTACAGGGAGCCGCCAGCCATCAGAGAGCTTAAGGTGTGGTTGCTGCAGGCACACGGAGTGACTTCTCCCTTCTGCCAGGCCCTCGGGGTCAGGGATTGTGTTCCCCATGTGTGGCGGGGGAGGACCGGCACAGGCTGGACACTGGCTGTTTGACTTGTTGGTGTATGTGTGTGTGTCGGGGAGAGGGTGGGTCTGGCTCTGATCATGCTCTCTGGTTCTTGCCTCGTCCCCACAGGGCACAGGCGTGCGGCTTCTGACACAGGCTGTCTGGTTTCAGACTGGAGCCATGACAGGTAGCGCTGTGGTTTGTACTGCCAAGGAAGCAACCCGAGGGGAGAGGACTTGGCAGGAAGAGTGGGGGAGAAATAGAAGCTTCTTCCAGCTTCCAAATCACCGAGGGAGAGGGGGACAGGAAAGGGAGGGGCTGGGATTGAGAAAGGTCATTATCGGCATCCAGACGTTTCTTGGTGCCCACATCCTCTGTCGGGGTGTCATTTTGTGTCCCAGCTGCTCTGCTTGTCTTGCAGCTCCCTGCTAATGCGTCTGAGAGAGCAGTGGAGGATGCTCGGGCCCCTGGAAGGAATTCCTGCCTCCTGATTTCTGCCTGGCCCACCCCTGGCTGTTGCAGCCATTTGGGGAGTGAACCAAAAGATGGAAGATCTCTCTCTCTCTGTCTCTGGCTCTCCCCTCTTCTCTCTTTGTCTCTCTGCTTTTCAAATAAAGAAAGAAGTCTTTTTTTTAAAGAATTTTCTCAGATGATCTGTTAAAAGAGCTGCTCTGGTTCCCGACAGCTCCGCCTGGCTGTGGGCTCGCCAGGGCCTCAGTGCTTCCCCTTGACCTGTGAGTAAATGTTCCCTTGACGGATGGCCTCAGCTGAGATCCAAGGCAAAGGCTGCTTGTTGCAGGTTTGTTTTGCGTTCTGTTATCAAGGCTAATAATATGACATGTTAAGGTTTTATGACTTGATTAGTGGCATCAACACTTGGAAGATCTGGCTTAGGGCTGCTGAGAGAGGTTACAGGAAAGTAATTAGACTGTAGTTGTGAAATGCAGGGGGTGGATTCCACTTACTAATGGCTGTGAGGCAGCCCCTGCCTGGTACTGAATGCCACCGGGAACAGAGGAGGGGGTGGCAAGCCGGGGAGCCCTGCCGCAGCGCTCAGGATTCTCTCCTGCCTGTGGTCAGTGCCCTTCATCAGCCGCCCGTGAACCCGCAAGAGCCTCAGGATGTCTAGTCCGAGGCTCCTTAGACCGTGGTCCTGGGCGCTGTGGCTTCGGCATCTGCTGAGAAGTTAAATGCAGAACCTCAGGATGTGCCTGCCCTGTGGAGCCAGAATGTGCGCTTTTGACCAGCCCCTTGGGTGGTCGGGTGGCTTGAACATCAGGAGAGACGCTGCGTGAGCGCACGTGCCCCCTGAGGTTAGTTTGTGGCAGTGTGACTTTTATTGGGCAGCTCAGTAAACAGTTTTGAACCCTCGTGCCGCCGTGTGACTCTACTCTGTGTCATTGCAGTCTGAACTTGTGTGTGTGCGCCCATCCATTGTCACTTGCGGCGTCAGCATAGGGTTGTGGTTTAGCTTGCCTGCCCCCAGCTCACCAAGTTCTTGGCACCGCTTGTCGTTTCTTTGAATGCACGTCTGGCATCACAGAATGTAAGGGGTGTGGCCAAAATACCACTTGCTTCCTGTTAGCCCGCTGCAGGGGGCCCATGGTGGCTCCCGATGCCTGCTGTGTCATGTCCACACCTCTTGCTGGGGCTCCGGGCCCACATGTTCTTTGCCTCTACCCTGGCCAGTTGGATGTCCACCTGCAGCCTTGATTGTGTCCCTGGCTTCCCTTTGTCTTCTCTAGTGATCCCCCAGTGAGCTCTGCTCGCCTCACCTGGGTCACTCCTGGCAGTTTCCTGGAGGCTTGTTACTTGTAGGCAGGTTACCTGGTTTATTTTAAAAAGATTTACTTATTTCTTTGGAAGGCAGTTACAGAGAGTGAGGGAGAGACAGAGAAAGCCACAGCTCTCGCATCTGCTGCTTCCCTCCCCAAATGGCTGCTGCAATGGCCACAGCTGGGACAGGCCAAAGTTAGGAGCCAGAAACTCCATCCGGGTCTCCCACATGGGTCATCTGCTGCCTTCCCAGGCACATTAGCAGGAAGCTGGATCAGAAGTGGAGCAGCCAGGACTTGTTTATATGGGATGTCAGTGTTGCAGGTGGCAGCTTAACCTGCTGTGCCCAACACTGGTCCTAACCCATCACCCAGATGTCATGCTTTTAGAGGCCAGGACCCTTGTGTGCCAGGTGACCGTCCAGCTGCAGGTGTTCTTCATACCGTGCCTCGGGAGGTCGAGGATTTGGAGTGAATGCAATGGCGTGGGCTGCTGGATTCAAAGATGGGAGAGGGGCTGTTGGAGGGCTCAGAGAAGAAATTTGACTGTGGAAGGGAAGGCGAGATGAGTTGGAGCAGTCATCCTGGGGGGGCGCTGGAGGCCGGGGCCAAGGTGTCAGCCCCAGGTTCCTTGGGAGCGTGTTTCGGATTTGTTGCACACCTGTCTGTCATTTCTCTGTGGGTCTGGTGGTAAGAAAAGGTGAGGCGTAACAGAAAGGTGAGGAATTAGGGGTGCAGGAGTTAGGAAGCAGGCAGTTTGGGCCTTGTCCTGATAGTTTGGGGTGGACACTATATTTACTTCTTACAGTGAAGCTCCTAGGATCTTTTTCTATGTTTAGAAATAGTTTATGTAATATGAAAATATGTGTTCTTTTTTTTTAAAGAAAAAAACAGACACCAGAATAGAATAAAATTTAAGCAGACTAATTACCATAGAAGGGATTGAGAATGATGTCAAAAACCTGTTCTTCCTCAGTCTAGGACCAGTGGTTTCTCAGGAGGACTTTTCAAACTCCTGAAGGCACAGTTGATTCTAACGTTGGTGAAATTGTTCCAGAGCAGAGCGAGAGCGTGGACGTTCCTTTTTGGTAGCTAGTGTCACAGAGGTGCCAAAAGAACAGTGTGTGCACACAGAACTAGGAAGGGATACTGATTTTGAAGGCGAAGGTGTGTAATCCTAATAATTTTAACAAACTGAACCCAGAAGCTCATTGAAATAACTCCATGGTCACGTGGTTTCTGAGTGTGTGTGGGGAGGGGATATAAGGAGAGGTGACTTGTAGTATTTCTAGTAGTGAAATCTGGCCATATTAAAGGATCTGCAGAGAAAGTAGGATGCTCAAATGGTTCATGAAGAATTAAACATCTGTTTCTAATAAAAATTCATATAGGAATAATTAGATATGTCCATGATGTGGGAAAATACGTCTTTGTCAAGACAGTGGCCACAGTTTTGCTTAGCATTGCAATGGTGACTACTAGATGCGTTCCCATTAAAATCATGATTAAGTATCACAATTACATAACCTTGTTCTGTAGGAATGAGCTGGTGTAATTAGATAAGAGAAAGAAATAAGAGGTATAAAAATGAGAAGGAGGAGGCAAATCTAAAAGACAAACAAGAGAATTCAGTGAGGTCATTGGGTGCTTATTAATGCACAAGAACCAGTAGCTTTCCCACATGAACATCCAGCTAGAAACATGACGGAAGAAAAAATCCACTTACATCAGCAACAAGAGATACAATGCTTAGTTATAAGCTTAATAACATTATATTTATATATAACATGCACACAGCAAGGGAATATAATAGACTTCAACAGAAAGATTATGTAACCTTGGCCAGGAAGAGTCAGTGTTATAAAAATGTCACTTTCTCTATACAATTAACGTGTGATCCTAATAGAATTACCAATAGGATTATTCTGGGAGTAAAAAAGCTGATTCTAAGTTCATATGGAAAAATGAGCATGCATGGAAAATAGAAAAAAAGGAGATTCCAGCTCTAATGGAAATGAAGCATTTTAAAAAGACTAGGTTGGCTGA
Source organism: Lepus europaeus (assembly GCF_033115175.1). Taxonomy (NCBI): domain Eukaryota; kingdom Metazoa; phylum Chordata; class Mammalia; order Lagomorpha; family Leporidae; genus Lepus; species Lepus europaeus. The sequence goes on from NC_084838.1 coordinate 96,888,368, forward strand.
ATAAATGGAACAGAATAAAGAGCCCTTTGAAATAGGCATGCATGGAGTTGGCGCTGTGGCATAGTGGGTAAAGCTGCGGCCTGAAGCGCCGGCATCCCGCTATCTCCTCTAATGCACGTGGGCAAGCAGCAGAGGATAACCCAAGTGCTTGTGTCCCTGTACCCATGTGGGAGACCTCAAAGAAGCTCCCAGCTCCTGGTTGTGGCCATCTGGAGAATGAACTAGCGGATGGAAGATCTCTCTCTGTGCTTCTGGTTCTGACTCTCTGTAACTCTGCCTTTCAAATAAATAAATAAATAAATATTTTGTTAAAAAAAGGGTGTGTGTGTGTGTGTGCGCGCACGCTCATGTGTTAATTTGTGATGAAGGCAATATTTCAGATTTATGGGGAAATACAGGGTCTTCACAACCAGAAGGCTACCTAGGAGAACAAAGAAAAGCAAGATTCCTTTTTTTTTTTTTAAAGATTTTATTTATTTATTCGAAAGTCAGAGTTACACAGAGAGAGGAGAGGCAGAGAGAGAGAGAGAGAGAGAGAGAGAGAGAGAGGTCTTCCATCTGATGGTTCACTCCCCAATTGGTCGCAATGGCTGGAGCTGCACTGATCCAAAGAAGTCAGGAGCTTCTTCCAGGTCTCCTGGTCCAAAGCCAGGAGCAGGAGCCAGGAGCTTCTTCCGGGTCTCCCACGTGGGTGCAGGGGCCAAGGACCATTTTCTACTGCTTTCCCAGGCCACAGCACAAAGCTGGATCGGAAGAGGAGCAGCCGGGACTAGAACCAGCCCCCATATGGGATGCCGGCGCTTTAGGCCAGGGCGTTAACCCACAGCGCCACAGCACCAGCCCCGAGAAGCAAGAGTCCTAATTTGTGTCTTAGACAAACATAAGTGTATAAAAATTTAAATAGGCACCAGCCTTGTAGCATCACTCGTAAAGCTGCCGCCTGCAATGCTGGCATCCCATGTGCTCCACTTCTGATCCAGCTCTCTGCTGATGTACCTGGGAAAGCGGCAGAAGACGGCCCACGTTCTGGGGCTCCTGCACCCACGTGGGAAACTCTGATGGAGCTCCTCCTGGCTTCTGCCTCACTCAGCTGTGGCCATTGGAGCCACTTGGGGATTGAATCAATGGATGGAAACACTCTCTCTGTCTTTCCCTCTCTGTGTAACTTTGCCTTTCAAACGAATAAATAAATCTTTAAAAAATTTTAAGTAAAAACTGGAGGTAAAAAGGCACTAGAGGAATTTTTCTATAATCTTGGTATAGAGAGACACGAATACCAGAAACCAAAAGATAAAAAATTGACAAATTTTACATGATAGAAATGAGAATCACTGCATGAGAAAAACATCATAAAGTTAAAAGATATGTGATAATCTGAGAAAAAAAATTTGTAACATATATGATAAAGGAGCTATTTTCTGTAACATACAAAGAGCTCTTAGAAATAAAAAAGTCATTAACATTGAAAAATGAGCAAAGAACACAAACAGAAATTCACTAGAAAAGATATGTAAGTGAGCTATTGAATATATAAAGACGCACAAACTGTCTCACAGGAGTGCAAGTCAGAGCTATAATAGAAGGTTATTCATAATGTATCAGATCGGAAAAGATCAAAACACTTGACAATGCACTGATTGAATGAGGGTATAAAAAATGTGCTTTGAACAAGGGCACTTCATAAAGTTCGTGGAAAATGGAATCAAAGTTGATTTTGGTGCAGAAAACTTTGAAATCCACATAGTCAAGGGGTTTTCAAAAAGTTTGTGGAACATATGTTTACTGAATGAATTCTGCGTGAATTGATTAAAATACGTTTTGCACCAAAGTAAGCTCATGTTTTAATGCCATTGTCCTGTGACTGTTTTGAAGTACCCATGTGTAATGCTGATGAGAGTAAACACAAGTTCTTTGGAAGGTGGCTTGTGATGTTTGTCTAAATCAGCAATGTCCGTATCTTAGGATCCCTCACTTCCACCTCCAGGTCTCTGCCCTGGAGAAACACTCTCCTTCATGCAGTGCTCGCTGGACACTGTGACAGCAGTGGAAGACTGGAGAAGACTATGTAAATTCTGTCAGTTGGAGAAGGGCTCACTGAATCCTGGCCTTTGACCGTTAGTAAGCAGTAAATCAACTTAGAGGGTTGTGATAGAGTATGAAACAAAGAACAGAAAACAACAGGGTGCATTGCACACAGTGTGGCTAAATATTCGGGGAGCTTTTATTTTCAATTTGTTAAAAAATTTATATATTTGTTTGAAAGGCAGAGTTACAGGACATGGAGAGAGAGAGAGAGAGAGAAAGAGAGAGGAAGAGAGAGAGAGAGAGAGAGAGAGAGAGAGAGAGAGAGAGAGAAAGAGAAAGAGAAAGAGGTCTTCCCTCCACTGATTAATTTCTCTAAATGGCCACAACAGCCAGGGCTGGGCGGCCAGGCTGAAGCCAGGAGCCAGGAGCTTCTTCCAGGTCTCCCGCGTAGGTGGCAGGGCCCAAGCACTTGGGCCATCCTTCACTGCTGAGACTCAGCCGGTGCTCACCTGCTGCACCACAACACCAGCCCTGGTTTTCAGTGTTTTATATTCGTGTGTTTGAGCTGGTCACAGTGCAGTGTGTGTTTCCTACGATGAAACTCTGCAAGACTAGTTGAAAGGCAATTTGCAGAGTGGTAAATACAATGTGGTACCATTTTACTAACAGAAAATACATAAAAATAGTGTCATATTTTTGATAGTATCATAAAGTAGCATACTTTCAAGAGTTCAAGGAAGATAGAATTAAAAGATAATTTTATTGTGGTTCAAAAAATTTTGAGATCCATGCAGTTTTTTTTCATACTATGCATTTTCTGTGACCTTTTTGAAGACTTCTTGTGTGCCTGGATTTCAGAATTTTTTTGCACCAAAATAAGTTTATGGGTTTTTTTTTTTTTAAAGATTTATTGATTTATTTGAAAGGCAGAAGTAGAGAGAGGCAGAGGCAGAGAGGTGGTGGGGGGAGAGAGAGGAGAGTGGGTTTCCATCCACTGATTCACTACCCAAATGGCTGCAATGGCCAAAGATGGGCCAATCTGAAACCAGGAGCTTCTTCCAGAATACTGCTTTCCTAGGCTATAGCAGAGAGCTGGATTGGAAGTGGAGCAGCCAGGACTTGAACCGGCACCCATATGGAATGCCGACACTGTAGGCCACAGCGCCGGCCCCAGGTTTATGTTTTAATTCCATTTTCCACTAATTTTTTGAAATACCTTCATGTTTGGATGGAATTGTGTCTTCATACAAGACAGGTCTAAAAAATTTGCAGCAGGTTGCTCTCAGAGTTGTCCACTGGGGACCACGGTGGTGGTGTTGAGAGAGGCCTGTGCTTCATAGAGCACGCTTTAGTGTGTGAAAAGGAAAGTGGGGATGTTTGGCTTGGGTCTTTCAGTGATTAAACCCTGCTCACACGGCAGTGAAAGGCGCTCCAAGGATGCCGCTGCACGTGCAGGCTCTCCTCTCGGTTGTTCTTGCCCTTTTCTAACTCATCTTCTGTTGCTGCTCACTCTGAGCATCTCTCCTTTTGCTTTAATTTGACATCTTTTTTTTTTTTAAGATTTATTTTATTTATTTGAGAGGTAGAGTTACGGGGGGGGGGGGGAGACAGAGAGAAAAGTCTTCCATCCACTGGTTCACTCCCCAAATGGCCACAATGGCCAGAGCTGGGCCAATCTGAAGCCAGGAGCCAGGAGTTTCTTCCGGGTCTCCTACGTGGGTGCAGGGGCCCAAGGACTTGGCCATCTCCTACTGCTTTCCCAGGCCATGGCAGGGAGCTGGATCGGAAGTGGAGCAGCCAGGACTCGAACAGGCACCCATTTGGGATGCTGGTGCCACAGGTGGAGGCTTAGCCTGCTATGCCGTAGCACTGGTCTATAATTTGGCATTTTATAAATTTGTATGTTCTAAATCCTCTTCACCTTGCTTTTCACAATTACTAGCTTAAGATTTTACATAAAATCCTTTACACTTTGTACCAGTAACTCCTTTTTTTGGATCTTTTTTGTTTCTAACTTTTCTAGTTTATTTATTTATTTTTTTTGAAATTAACTGGGCCCATGGTTTATTAATTTCATTAGGTTTTTTTTTCTCCAAAGAGCCAACTTTTGGCTTTCATTCCCTTCTTCAACATTTGCTTACCTTTTTATTTGTTAGTTTTCTTTTTACTTTTTTAAAAAAATATTTAATATTTGAGAGCTGGCACCGCGGCTTAATAGGTTAATCCTCCTCCTAGCGGCGCCGGCACACGGGGTTCTAGTCCCAGTCAGGGCGCTGGATTCTGTCCTGGTTGCCCCTCTTCCAGGCCAGCTCTCTGCTATGGCCCGGGAAGGCAGTGGAGGATGGCCCAAGTGCTTGGGCCCTGCACCCCATGGGAGACCAGGAGAAGCACCTGGCTCCTGGCTTCGGATCAGCGTGGTGTGCCGGCCGCAGCAGCCATTGGAGGGTGAACCAACGGCAAAAGGAAGACCTTTCTCTCTCTGTCTCTCTCTCTCTCACTGTCCACTCTGCCTGTCAAAAAAAAAATTTAATATTTGAAAGATAGAACTTACAGAGAGAAAGAAAGAGAGACAGATCTTCCATCTGCTGGTTCACTCCCCAAATGGCCTCAAAGGCCAGGGCTGGGCCAGGCTGAAGCCAGGAATTTGGAATTCCATCCAGGTCTCCGATGGATGTAGGGGCTCACATGCTTGGGCCGTCCTCTGCTGCTTTCCTTGGTGCAATAGCGGGGAGCTGGATGGGAAGTGGAGCAGCTGGGGCTTGAACCAGTGCTCACATGGGATGTCAGCATTGCACGCGGTGGCCTAAGCCACTGTGCCACAACATTGGCTCCTGTTTTGACTTTTATCTTTCTTTCTTTTTTTTTTTCCTTGTGGGCATTTCCATGAACATGAGTGTAGCAGTGGTTTTCAAACCTTACGGCATGCACCAATCATCTTAGGTCTGGAATTCTTGTCTAAATGCAGATGCCGATCCACCTGGTTGGAACTGCGGCCTGATTCTAACCAGCTCCAGGTGGGGCCAACCTCTGATGAATGAATAAAGCAGACAAAATGCACCTGCTTCTGATGCAATGTAGGGCCTTACGTACCTAAGCATCTGGTACTCAAGAACCTGCAAAAACGATGCTTCTACTTCTCACAATACGATTTACACTGTTTTCCTTTGTGGGTAGCAAAGATGGGATTGCCCTGACCCAACCTCTCATTTCTGGCTTTATAAGTGACCATGTACTTTCCAGATGTGCTAAGAGGGTAGAGAAGTGTTTGTGGCTACAGAATTTCTTGGGGGGCACATTTGTTTGGTTGAGTAGCTTCCTTGTCTTAGTATCACTGTCCAATATCTCTAGGATTAACTCTGTTTTTATATTCCTTTGGATCAGTTTTTTTTTTTCAAAAAATTATTTATTTATTTATTTTATACATTTGAAAGGCTGAGCAACAGAGAGAGATGGAGACAGAGACAGAGACAAACAGAAATCTTACATCTGCTGGGTTACTCCCCGAGGGCCCACAAAATCCAGGGCTGGACCAGGCTGAAACCTGGAGCTAGGAACTCACTCTAGGTTTCCCTCATGGGTGACAGGGACCCAACCACTTGAGCCATCACTTGCTGTCTTCCAGGGTGCACATTAACAGGAAGTTGGAATTGGAAGCATAGCCAGGACTTGAACCCAGGCACTGCGATATGGGATGTGTGCATCCCAAGGGGTGTCTTAACCTCTGTGCCAAAGCCTGCCCCTGGATCAATTACTTATAACCTATTTGGTGGCCCATAGTGCCCTTTGGAAATATGGCAGAAGCTGTGGACTTTTCCCCAGACACACATGGCCCACCCCCATTCATGCACAGTGAAATCTCCAAGTTTTCTTTTCGTTTATGTGGGCTACAAGCCTCCGGAAGCCTGTATATGGCCCAGTGGGACCATGACTTTAATGGTGCCTCTGAGGCACAGAATCCCAAAATGAGAAACAGAATCCACAGTGCCTGCAAACTGTCTAATCCAGTCCTGTTCATTATAGATAAAGGAAGCCAAGGTCAAGACTTCTCAGCTGTTTATTCAAAACCAGATTCTCCACGTGCTACAGCCTCACTCCCATTCTCAATGTAGGGAGTGCTGCCTGTAGCAGGGGGGAGCCTTTGTGCCTTTGGTTTTCGGTCCCCTTAGGCCCTGATGATTCGAGAGGTGTGCTCCCATCCAGGCCCATCCTGTATCATCTTGCATGAGGGCAGGCCATTATTATTTCCTGGAGCCCAGCCCTGCCCTCACCTCTTCTGGTTAATTCTGGTCTGGGGAAGTGGCAAGTTGGTTGCCCACCAGCCAGGGTCTTGGGCCCAGGTACTGTTCTGGTTTTGGCATAGCGGGGCCTCCTGCTTTGTTCCTGGCTCCCATTTCCTTCTGTAGGTCTCAGTTCTTCTAAGAGAGTTCTGTGCTGGTTCCCATTCTGGTAAGGTACCCAATGTCCAGGTCCTGTGCGGGGACCCACACCCTGCTGTCTCTGCCAGAGATAGCAAGGTATAGTGGAAAGTCATCAGTTTGAATCCCAGCTCTTCCACTTCCTGGCCATGTGACTCTGAAGAAATTACTTAGCCTGGCTGGGGCCTCAGTTTCTTTGTGTGTTTGTGAAGGGAACAATAGAATGCACTTTATAGGATGGTTGGGAAGATATAACTGGTTCTCAGTGTGTGTCGATAACTAGTACATAGCATTACTAGCCTTACCTTCAGGAGTTGTGGTCCTGCCCAGTCCAGCCAGCTGCAGCCATGGGGATCTTTGCTAGATGTCCTCATGCCTGTGTTATTGAGGGTCACCTGTCCAGACTTTCCCACGACAGGGCTTTTGCCACTGGTTGGAATCCCTCATCACCTCATCTTACACTTTCCCGAAGTCCCTGTGAGCCCAGCCTGCAGCTGGGTCAACAGTACCTCCAGGACAGGAGGGCAGCCTCATCCCCCTAGACCACGGCTCCTCTAGGTGTGCATGGAGCTGGGCAGGCTTGTCTGTGCTCTCCTGAATGCAAGAAGGAAGTTCTAGATGAAATTCACAATTAAAAAAAAAAAAAAAAACCACTTCTGTGATCAGCAGTGGAACAGGTGAATGGTGCACCTTGGGGAGTATTTGTAAGCGACTGCCCACCACTGGTGGTGGTGGGTGCCGAGCCCTGGTGATGTGCTTAGGCCTCTGTCAGGGCACTGATGGAGTCCTGAGTGACGGTGGCAGGGAGGACTGTGGAACCCAGAGGAAGGCGTTCGGAGAGGTGACAGTCGGAGGGCTTCGTGCAGGAGGTTGAACACAACATTTGAACTGGGTCTTAGAGGTTGATATCTCAGGGTTCCTGTCTGTCCATTTTTACAGGTGAATTTTATAGTCACTCACTAGGCTCTTATTAAAAATGAGTCTTGAGGGGCAGGCGTTTGGCTCAGTGGTTAAGTTGCCACTTGGGACACTCACATTTTGTATTCAAGAGCCTGGATTTGAGTCTGAATTCTCCTTCTGATCCAACTTCCTGCTATTGTGTACCCGGTGAAGCTGTGAGGCAGCAGATGATGGATGGCTCGAGTAGTTGGGCCCCTGCCACCCATTTGGGAGACCCTGATGGAGTTCTAGGCTCCTGGCTTTGTCCTGGGTGAGATCTGGCAGTTGTGGGCACCTGGGGAGTAAAGTAGCAGAGGAAGGCTTCGCTCTTCGCCTTTCAAGTAATAATAATAATAATAATACTTGAAAACCACCAGACAAGATTTACCCCAGGAATATGTTTAGTTTAGCACAAAGAGACTAATAGAAAGAAATCATAAAAATCAGAACACCCAGTATTAAATACAACACCTGGAATATAGTTGATACTCAACAAATATTTCATGAATGAATGAATTTGGTCTCTTCAGATGCAGAAAAATGCTGGAAAAATTGCATATGCATTATAAAACATCATAAAGCTAAAAATAAATGTTTTGGGAGATTTCCCCCTACATATGACAAAGAGCCTGCTCTTGTGTAGCAAGCCTTCCACAAGGACTGTAGTTGGAGAGGAGAAATATTAGAAGCCTGCTCTGAAAAACAGGAACTCAACCAAAATGCCCCTTATCTCTTATTTAACCATAGTTTAACAGATGCTTGTCATAACAATATAGGAAGAAAGAGAAACCAGAGGGATTAGTATAGGGAAGGAAGAGATAAAAATATCGCTATTTGCAAGCAAATGACACAATTTCTATTCAAAGAAAATTACAAAATCCTACATGGCTGTTTCTGATCAGAAGTTAAAGTATTAGAGGGTCGGTATTCTGAAGTTTATGCCAAGGTTTCATGCCTTGGCCATTACAGTTCCAATGCAGTACTTTATAAAGCATGAAAAACAGTGACAAAAATAAAAAATAATCAGGAAAAATTGATGGACAAGCAGCAGAGGATGTTTTACAATTCTTTGAGTAGCAATGTTCCTCGTAGCAAGCCAGGCAGGGAAGCAGGTGTTATTAAAACTGCGCAGGACTAGGATAAAGCAGAGATGCATGATGGTTACAGTAAAAAAAAAAAAAAAAACCTAAATAAATGAAAGGCATTTATAGGTGGTGAATTTGGAGATACAAATAACAGGGAACGATATCAATTTAAAGAAAATTACTCTTGGGAGAAGCTAGATAACAACGTGGAGAAAATGAACTCAGATTCTTGTCTCATCTCATATGCTATACATTCCGAATGCACTGAAAACTTAGTTTTAAAAACTCTTAGAACTCAAGAGAAAGCAGATGGGAGATTTATCTGCACTGTGGAGAGCAAATGTGTTTGAAAATTCTATGAAAATGATTGTTGTTGGTGTGGGATATGTGCAACTCTAAAAGAATAAGATCTGTGAGAGAAAAATAATAAAATCACGTTACAGGGGGAGGGAATGGAAGAGGGTCCATGTTGTGGTGACCCGATGGACAGGGACATGTGGTCAGATGACACACAGCCCTGGAAAAGGCCTTTCTACACACACCCAGACTGCCAGGGCCAGGGGACGGGCCACTCCACGTGAAGCCCAAGTGATAAACACAGCACAAGATTAAGTTAAAGCAGCTCTGAGGCAGTACTTCCACTGGCCTATAACACAGACAACAAATAGATTTATTCATATTTGCACTTGTCAAAACCCTACCATTGAGGCCCATGCTAAAGCAAACGGGGTGCCATGAGGAGAGGGGCTGGCGTTCTGGAGAGCCCGTGACCTTGGGTGACGAGAGCAGTGACATTGTCTAGACTTTTTGACCAGTGTTCTTACTCTGGGGAGTAAGGTCACATCCCACAGATGGAATCCCAAAGGGGAAGAAAGCCAGCGTGTCCGAAGATAGGAAGCGATAGGAAGTAATCCGAGTGTGGGTGATGGGTGGGCAGATGGGTGGGTGCTGTGACATCAGTCCAAGGGAAACCGCCCCACTGGATACAACGTAGGTGGGACGGAGCTGAGCGGAGCAAGACACACATGAAGTCGCTTACCTGGGCCGATAGCAATCACGTAAATTCTGTGCACACACGTGAGAATCAGGGACAGGCCTGGACTTAGTTGATGGTGGTTTTGTTTGTTTATTTGAAAGGCAGAGTGAAAAAAAGAGAAAGAGATCTATCTGCCAGTTACTCCTCAAATGTCCGCAACAGCCGGGGCTGGGCCAGGCAAAAGCCAAGAGCTAGGAACTCCATCTCGCACGTGGATGACAGGGGCCCCCAAGAACTTGAGCCGTTACCTGCTGCTTCCCAGCCTCATCAGCAGGGCGCTGGATCCAACGTGGAGTAGCTAGGATTTACACTGGCCCTCTGACATAGGATGCGGGTGTCCCAAGTGGCAGCTTAACCCACTAAGCCACAGCGCCCGCCCCTTGGTGTGCTTTTTGATTCATTTTTTTCCTTGTAACGTTATTGATGTTATGTAATGCAGGTTTTTAAAAGAAGAAAGGAAGGGGAAATTTCTGGTAGTGAAAAGAGGAAACGTGGGCAGCTGTGGAGAGACAGCACTGGGCACGGCATCCACACGGGGCTGGATCTGAGTCACTGCGTTGCCCTGTGGTTTGGGGCAAATCACAATCTCGTCTCCAGCTCCCTTGTCTCTGCTGCAAGCCAGTTGTGCAGAGTGCTGGAGGCCATTGCCCACTGCCCTCGCCTCGTCCCCATCTCTGCAGGATGGCTGTGGTTTGAGGGCAGGCCTGCTTCAAGCGTGGACCCAGCAGGGTGGGCAGACGAACACGCGCTCCAACAAGGCAGCCAACAGAGCTGTTGCAGATAACCTTGAGAAGCCACTGCAGCCCCCCGAAAATGTTAAGCAGAGACATCGGTGCCCCTTCCACATCAGACCTGGAGCTGTGGCCCAAGAGGACAAGACAGAGACTTAACACGGAATATTTTGTCCAGCACACTTGGATTTACCATACACTTGAATTTTTATTTTTAAAAAGATTTGTTTTGAAAGGCAGAATCATAGAAAGAGAGGGAGACGTTCCATCTACTGGTTTATTCCCCAAATGACCACGATGTCTAGGACGGAGCCAGACTAAAGCTGAGAGCCAGCAGCTCCATCCAGGTCTCCTGTGTGGGCGGCAGGAGCCCAAGCACTTGGGCTGTCTTCTGGTGCTTTCCCAGGCACATTAGCAGGGAACTGGATTGGAAGTGGAACAGCTGGGACTCTGGTGCTCATAGGAGATGCTGACGCTGCAGGCTGTGGCCCCACACTTGAGCCTTTTTATGAGGTAGGGACATATTAGGGGCACAACTAATATGTCTCCCGTACTTGGGAGCTGAATGACCTTGAACTTGTTAACCCAGGCCCTGATTTCCTCCTCATCATTTGTCTCCCTCGTGTATTAGAATGATTCAAGAGGCTGTGTTTCAGTGTTCCTTACACTCTCAGTTCCTATTTGCCAAGGTTTGCCCTCATGTATGTCCCAAAAGGCACCATGCTGGGTCCCCTAGGGAGCATCGAGCCACCTGGATTATTGTCTGTGACGTCAGGGAGCTTGTCCAACCCAGATGGAATGGTTGTACAAATTCCCACAAGGGGGTTGTGTCCTGAGGTGGCAGGGGGGTCAGGGACGGTGTTTGTAGGATATGGCAAACTGGCAACGGTCAAGATGCTGAACTGGGGGGAGGATGCCAGAGAGGGGGTATTTGATGGGAGAAGGGTCCAGAAGACCTGAGGTGAGCTCGTGCAGCTCTGTGGGCAGTCCTGAGCACATCATGTCTGTCACCTTCTTTGGGCCCGACAGCAACCTGACAGCTGAGGGAAGTGACATGTGCAGGGCTGGAGGGGCTGAGCTGGGCTCAGGACAGAGGTTTCCAGCCTCCTCTGCCCATGTTCCGCCTCCTGTGCCACACATCTCTCCACAAGCTGAGCCAGTCTGCGTCTTCCTTGGACGAGAAGAGGCTGGGCAGGAACGTCGTGAGATGAGCAGGGTGGTAAAGGGCGTGAAGGGGACTGAACTGACTTGGGGAGGCAGTGCTAGGATACAGGACGGGAGTCGGTCCCCGCGGCTCAGCTCCCGCCCACGTGACTACACGCTGCTGTCGATCCACTCTGTGGAGCCCCAGTTTCTCCCTCCGTGAAATGGGGATACCCAGGCTACATTCTAGAGACGTGAAGAGGACTCCGTGAGTCATGTCTGGAAAGTCCTGGGGACTTTGCGAGTCTTCGCTGCACAGCGGCTGCTTCTGTTGCTGTTTGTGGGATTGGGGAGGCTTCGCGCCGCGGAAAACCTCGGTGTGGCTTTGTCGCCTGGGGGATCCCGATCACTTTCCCCGTCCCCGGCGCAGCCAGAGAGGTGCTCCTTGCTGCCTGCCCTTCTGTGTGCTGCCGCTTCCTTCTCGCATCAGCTGAAAGCATCTCACCTTTATTTAGAACCTCCCACGCTCCAGGCATTCTTTGGTGTAATTTTACATAGATCATCTCATTTAAATCCCCCCCCCCCCCCCCCCCCCCCGCCGATGCTTCCAGGGGGTTAATTACAGATGTTCTTTGACTTGTGATGGACTCGGCGCAAAAAACCCATTGTGAGTTGAAGCTACATTTAATACACCTGACCTATTGAACGTCCCAGCTTCGTCTACCCTGTGTTACTCATAGTCTAGCCTACATTAGGTAACAGTTGTTTCACACAAAGCCTATTTTATTTTTCTTTAAAAAAAAAAAAATAGGCAGAGTGAAAGACACACGCATGTGTGCACACACACACACACACACTAGACAGATCTTCTATCTGCTGGTTCACCCCCCTAAATGAACGCAATGGCCAGGGCTGAGCCAGGCCTAAGCCAGGAGCTTGGAGCTCCATCTGGGTTTCCCATGTTGGTGGCAGGGGCCCAAGCACTTGGGCCATCTGCTGCTGCCTTCCCAGATGTATTAACAGGGAGCTGCATAGGAAGTACAGCAGCTGAGACTCTGGTGTTTCGGTATGGGAAGCCAGCTTCGTGAGCTGCAGCACAGCCCACTGTGCCACAACGCCAGCCCCCAAACCTATTTTATAATATTACATATCTCTAATTTATTGAGTAGTGTGCTGAATGGCTGGTATACTTTTGCACCATTGTAAACTCCAAAAAAAAAAAAAAAAAAAAAAGGTGTCAATGAAACTGGCATTGAAAGCCAGAGACTCTGTGCTTCCTTGTTGGACCCAAGCCCTGCCTTCCTTCCCAAGTGCGTGTGAGTCCGCCTGGCCCTGTGTGTTGCATCCTTCCATCACAGCCCTTGCTTGGAGATGGCAGAGACACAAGCAGCAGGGTCCGAAATCTCCGTCTTTCCCCTTCCTAACTGTAAGACACTGAGTGTGGGCACTTAACCCCTAAGGCCCCCTTTCCTTGAATAAAGTGGCAGTGGTACCAGCACTTAGCTGGTGGAGCCCCTGTGAAGATTACACAAGGTCACACCCAGAGTTTCGGACACAGCTGTACCTGCTGGCTACTGCTACTCCAGTGTGGAACCTCAGCTACCATCCAGCCCCCTGGGAACCCGGCCTATTTGCTGGCTGCAGCCTTGGGGATGGGTCTATTAGCCTTGACCAACGACAGTGTGTTACAGGTCGTAACCCCCTCCAGCCTCCCTGTCTGTGCCCCGAGGCAAGAGGACATCTCTCAGCCGTGCGTGCAAGTGGAGCTAGATGAACACAATAAAAACTCAGTGTGAGAGAGAGTAGCAGTCATGAGATACTTAGCTCTTGGGGCCTTTGATTCTGCGGTTGGCTAAGCCAGGAAGGAGGAATGGGCACAGGAGGCAGGGAGAGGAGATGAGTTGGGTGGAGGCCTGCAGATGGGAAGCAGTGGGGCCGCTTTTCTGAAAGCCATGCTTCTCAGAGTATTCGGGATAGCTGCCACGCTGCCACCTGCATGGGAGACTTGGATTGAGTTCCTGGCTCCTGGCTCCGGTGTGGCCCAGTCCCGGCTACTGTGGGCGTTTGGAGAGTGAACCAAGAGATGGGAGCTGTGTCTGTTTCTTTTCCTCTTACATACATAAATAAATGAACCGGGAGCAGTGCAGCGGGCGGGAGGGGAATGGTGCGCATTGCGCTAAGGAGTGGAGAGACAGCTTGGCACTCGCCCGGATGTGACGGTGAGGAGTCTGGTGCGAGCCCTGGTTTTAGTGTGGTGACTGCATGTTCAGCAGTGCCATCCACAGAGAGGGGAAGGGACCAATGGGGACAAAGTGGGGCTGAAGTGGGACATGCTGGGTTTGCGAAGCCAGCTCTGCAGGTGGGAGCATCTGGTCCAGAGAGTGTCCCGGCTGTCGCTGGGAGCTACTGCAGGCAGATGCTAGTTAGTGTGGGTGCGCCCAGCGAGGAGAATGTGGGCGGGAAAAGCAGATGGACAGCGGGGCCCTGGAGGACACCAACAGTTACAGAACTGGCGTCCATAGATTTGTACGACTGAGCAAGCGCCAGTTATAAAACACAGCCTGGATTGGGTCCCACACTGCTGCTTAAAATCTGCCTCCCAGCCTGCACAGTGGAGTCCACTCCTAACCTCGAGTGCACACAGCCCGTCCCAAGCAGGCCTTGTACTAGCGTCCAGGGCTGCAGAGCCAGCACCACAAGCCGGCTGACTCGGAACAGCAGCGATTTATTCTCTCACCATTCTGGAAGCTGGGTCTGAACCACGAGTGCCAGGAATGGATGTGGTAGGTTCTTTCCAGAGGCCCCGGGGGAGAATCTGTTGAGGCCTCTCTCCTATTCTGGAGGTTGCCAGCAACCCTTGGCTTGTAGGAACCTCTCTCTTCTGCCACCTCCATTGTCACAGGCCTTTCAAGACAGTAATCATGACTGACAGGACCATCAAATTTATACAAATTTCCTATAAAATTGAGAACATTTATATTAACATCTGTGTGTGTGTGTATATAAATATGTAAAACTCAAACAGCAATTTCAATGCAACCCAACATACCAAATAAACCTGATTAGTTTATGACCTCTATAGATGAGAGGTACCCTGTGGAAGTTCTCCAGGGGCCCAACTGGAGAATCTCACTGTCAAAAATTCTTATCTTAGAACCTGTATCTCGGGGAGACATAACATAAATATCAAAAAGTGTTAGAACACGTCTTCAAAATAGGACCACAGATCACTTTGAAATAATGGTCACTCACTGAATCAGAGTGATTTAATGAGAATTGTGAAGTTATTACTTTTATAAGTATGTGCATGATTAAAAGATTTAGAAGCAAATAAATGAAAAATCCTTACCAATTTTTTTAAAAAAAATATTTGCTTCTTGGCCTTTTGACTAGGATCAAGTGTAAAAAAAAAAAAAAACCAACAATGTTTATTTGACTTATTTGAAAAGCAAAGATGTAGAGAGAACAGATTTCTCATCCATTGATTCACTCCCCAAGTGTCCACAACAAAAGGCAGTGCTTGACAGAAGCTAGAAACTTTCATACGGACTCCCTTATGAGAGGCAGAGCTTCAGCGACCTGCACCATCACCTGCTGCACACCAGGGCGCCCGTTAACAGAAATCTGGAGTGGAAAGTGGAGGCAGTACTCCATCTCAGGCACGCTAGTATGGGGTGCACGTGTCCAACTGCTGTGTCCAACATTTGCCCCAACTTAGCCAGTTTTCCTAAGTGATCAAAACAACCCAAGAGAAATTATCTTGAAAAAATATTTTCCCTAGGCCAGTTAGCAAGGTAAGTTAAAATCACATGCAGTGAGATTGCTTCTCCTTATATGAAGTCTGCTTAGATAACTTGGAAGTCAAAATTGATGAAGAAAAGGTACTTGTAGGTAGACACTGGAAGAGCGTGTGTGGAAGGTTATGTGTGTACATCATATTAGAATATAAACAAGAAAATCAATGCCTTGTGCAGGACAAAGCACAACTCCTGGAAAAAGTAAAAACATCTGAAATTGGTTACACAGAACTCAAAAGGTTCAAAAGAAACCAAGAGTAAAGAATTGAATTATCCCAGGACTTTATGACCAACAATTTATATAATCAGGTTGCAATGTCAGGGTTAGAGTTAGGTTTTAAAAACAGGTTAGAAAGGGAGATGACTAAAAAGTTGAGTGAGAGGTTCATCAACTAATGGCAACTGTGAAACAGAAAAGATGTAGTACAGAAGATGGTTACAATACTCACAAACATTTCAGAATTAGAAATCAGAGTCTGTCACAATCTCCTAAAACTATGTCAAAATTTTAAAAAACTTTTTGCTTTAAACATTTGGGTTAGTGGTGCAGGTGTTGGTGGAGGTGTCTGCGTCCCCCATTGGGGCACCTGGGTTTAAATCCCACCTGCTGCTCCTGATCCCAGCTTTCTCCTAGTGTGGACCTAGGAGGTGGTGGTGATAGCTCAAACAGTTTGGCTGCTGCCACCTCTTTGGAAGATTTGGATTTAGTTTTCCACTCTTGGCTTGGAACCCCCAGCCATTTTAGTCATTAAGGGAATAAAGCTGGTGTTGACAGCTCCACCTGTCTCTCTCTGCTACTGAAAAAGTAACAATGAAAAAGAACAGAGAATTATATTCTGGTTTTATATTCACAAGTTAATGCTCAGTTTTTCAAAAACATATATGCAATTTTCTTCTAACTACAGTCAACTTGACCACACATAAAGCTTTTTTCATAAAATTTGCCCTCTACAGACTTTACATGATAGGCTTTTTACCTACTAAAGCCTTTACTTCTGCCCTGTTTATTTCTTCTGCCCTCTTTATTACTTCCATTCTGGAACAATCAATGTCATTCTAGTTTAGCACAAAAAATTATTATATATCCAAAATTCTTTCACATATAATAAATAATCATTGTCTCAGTAAATCTCCTCATCCAAAATACATCCTTTTATAGTAACTTCCCTTGCTTCTCTCTGCACAATTTTCTGGTTTCTTTCTGTTTTGGTTTTATTTAATTCTGTAAGTGTACACTTTGAAATGTTCACTTAAGAAAGCTCTGAATTCAGACAAAATTAAAAGAATGTACTTGCCTTCTTTATTGTTTTCTAATCAAAGCCACATGTTGATTTTCTTGTTTTCATTTAGAATTACAAATATTAGATTTTTACATTGTTAATAACCTTAATTTCTCCTGAGGATTCAGGAACAGAACAATATTGAATACTTTGCTATATACCAGGAATTTATTGCTATAACAGGATGTATTTATTAATAGAATCAAATACATTGTCTTTCCTATACACTGTAAGAAACCAAGAGTCCTTTATGTTTAGCAGATAGTGCCGTCAATATCTTTGCTTACTTAGAAATCACTCACAAGTAGCCATCAGGGTATAATTTTATGACTTTAAGTTATGTGAGAAGTCAGTTAGTCAATATTCCATAAATATTCACCTCATTTTTTTTTATTTTTGACCACTGAACCTAGGTTTCTTTTGAAAATATTAGACAAGGATAGTCATCATTTCAAGCTTTTTCTTTGTCAAGGAAAAACCTTTAACTTTATTTATTTATTGACAGGTAGAGTTAGACAGTGAGAGAGAGAGAGACAGAGAGAAAGGTCTTCCTTCCGTTGGTTCACCCCCCAAATGGCTGCTACGGCCAGCGCGCTGCGCCGATCTGAAGCCATGCAGGTGCAGGGCCCAAACACTTGGGCCATCCTCCACTGCCTTCCTGGGGCCACAGCAGAGAGCTGGACTGGAAGAGGAGCAACCGGGACAGAATCCGGCACCCTGACCGGGACTAGAACCCGGGGTGCTGGCGCCGCAGGCGGAGGATTAGCCTAATGAGCCGTGGCGCTGGCCACCTTTAACTTTAAATTGCTGCACTTGGCACAGGAGGCAATGGACACTTCCATGCACCCCCCCCATCCTGTATTTGTTGTTAGGTAATATTTATACTTTTACAGCCTTCAACATATAACAGAGATGAATATAACCCTGCATGGCTGGCAAACCCAGGCAAAAGTATACGCTAAGAGTTGTGAATTTTTTACCAAAAGCATGTTCATCAAAGATGTACTTAAGTTACATGAACTAAAAGGGATCTATCTGCGTTAATTACTATAATGTTAACAGTTTTAATTCATGTGAGCAGTCATTTATCTGGGGGTCAATTTGAATAAAATTCCTTGAAAGATTTTCCCATATGGACACAACGTACAACACACAAATGTGTAACACACGTACATACATATTTACACACACTTAGACTGGCTCTGCTTGCAGTGTGATGTTCCTCTTTCCTGGGTTCATTGATATGGGAAAGCAGAGAGCCTTCAAAGTAGGAAAAAGGGGTGGGATTGCTTCCATGTTTTCTGTTCTCTGCAGCATGCAGGACCGGCGGTCCTTACAGCCCCCATCCCACACCCAAGTGTCTTCCCATAGTAGGGAGCCTTGGGCAGGGACAGGGCTCTGAGGCAGATGACAATAGGCAGGGCCTGCCGGTGTCTCTCACGATCCTGCATGTGGGACCTGGCTGAGCCAGGTCCTGCCTGGGCACCAAACCAAAGAAGCTCTCAGGGTGGGCCCAAGCAGGAAGAGTGGATCCAGGACCTGGAGGAGAGGCCCCAGACCCCTCGAGAGCCTGGTGGCTGCTGCATCCCTTCAGAGCCTGGGGAGTCAGGTTCCAGGAGGTGTGGTAGGGGGAGAGGTAGTGAGGGAACAAATCCTACAGACTAGAAGAGAACCAGATGCAACCAGCTCCATGCCCTCTGACTGCCCATACCCTGTCCTCCACGAGGTGCAGGGAGACCAGCGGACAGACACTACTTTTGAGATCCCCAGAGAGAACTCCCCAGGAAACCCTAGGAACCATAGCAAGACCTCTTTTTGTTTGTAATTAATTAATTTATGTGAAAAGCAGAGAGGCAGAGAGAGAGGGGGAGAGAGAGGGATCTTCATGAATAGGTTTACTCCCTAAACTTCTGCAATGGCGGAAACTGGGCACAACTGAAGCCAAGAGCCGGGGGCTTCTTCCCCATCTCCCACGTGGGTGGAGGAGCCAAGCGCTTGGGCCGTCATTTGCTGCTTTCCCTGGCAGGGAACCCGCCATGCCCCAGGCCCTGCCCCCAGGGACTTGTTAGAGCCCCCACCCTCGGTAACTCTGAGACTCCCTCTCAGATCTCCACAGAGACCTCCTTCCACACCTCCACGGAAACCCCCCACCCCCAGAGACCCCTTCAGAGGCCGCGGCAGAGGGCGCCAGGAGACGCTCCCGCTCTTCGCACAGGAGGGGCGGCGCTGAGTGACTGGACAGCTCGTGCTCCTCGGCCACCCAGAACCCCCCTCGGCTGCCCGCCGCGCGGCCGGGGCTGGAGGCAGCGCACACCTCCCGCTTTCCCGCCACCCGGGGTCCAGGCCTGCGCGGCCCACGCGAAGCCCCTGAGCCGCCAGGGCGCGGCCGCGCAGGCCCAATGGCGGCTGCTGGAGTCCAGCCGGCCTGAGAGGATCTTCGAGCGCCCCAAGGAGCCCCGGGGCTCCGAATGCGAGACTGGCCCCCGATCCGGGTCCTGGGTGCCCGCCTCGGCCTTGTTGGACAGGCTCTCCCGGCTGTCCGGGAGTGGACCGAGGCCTCTAAGGTGAGCGGAGCCCCGCGACGCTGGGCGGTACTGGCCCTCAGGCGGCTGAGTCCTCCTGCCCCGGACCCCCAGGTCAGTCACGTTGTCCTGTGATGATGGCGCCGCCCTGCATGTGCATTGTGGGCCTCACTCGTGTGCGGGTGCTGCGGGCGCCGAGGACCTGCGTGCACGGCCTGCTCTCTCCTGAGGTGTTGCAGTGCGGGATCCGGGCTGAAAGTGCACCTGGTCACATAACACCGTGTGCAAATCCCTCTCCGTCCGTTTGCGGGAGTGGCCGGGCCCCTCTCGAGTGGGTGCGGGGTGCTCGCTGTGCACAGGTTCGGGAAGGAGAGGCGACGAGCTCCACGCCCCGGCGCTGATCTGAGGCGGGGTTGACCGTGCCCTCGTGCTGTGCATTTTCGTTTTTACTTTGTGTTTAAGGGGACAGAGGAACCCGGGTAGGCATCATCCCTCTCTCTCTGGGTGTTCCGGAGGTTGGTGATGCGTGACGAGTGTACTGTTAGTGTGAGACGCGTTTTGCACATGCTGTGTTCGAGTTCCTACAAAGGATTGTGTTCTGCAAGGTTGAGCAGCAGGGCCCACTGTGTGGACTGAGAGAAGCTTGTAGGCAGGTCAGCCTGTTCCCCTGCCGAAGACACTTTCAAACTCCAGCTATTGTTCCTGGGTGCTGGTCCTGCGATGCTGCTGCGAAGTGTAGGACACAGTGAGTCTTTGAGTCGTCTCTCTATGAAGTGCCCCGCGGGTGTTAAATGCGGAGGTAAGGAACCATCCCATTGTGAATATCTTTTTGCTGCAAGTTCTGTGTCCTGTCGTCTTCCGGGAATGAACTTGTCAGGCCGCGCTGTGAGAGGCCGAGTCCTGTCTGCAGTGTTTCTTGGTGACAAGGGGAGAGGGAAGGAGCTGCAAAAGGCTGCTGGCTTCCTACTGGGGCGCTTGGGGACACCGCTTTCCCATAAGTACCCTGCAGTTTGGGTTACTGTGTATGCAATAGGGCGTAGGATGGGAAATGAGTATTAGTTTTGCGACATCTAGTTTCTGAATGTGAAAGAGGTTTTCAACATATGGGAAAGCAGTTAGTGAAACTGGCACATTTTGTGTACTGTTGTGACTTCTGGATTTGTGTTTGTTCCACCATCTCTCAGGATTACACAGGCTTCTAGTTGTCCACTGCGTTACCGAGAGAAGACAGTGAGGAGGGACTAATTCAAGGCCAACGGGTAAACAAGTACAACTTTGATGGAATTCAGTATGGAGATTCTTCAGAAATCCGCAAATATCTAACATATGACCCAGCCATCCCACTCCTGGGAATTTACCCAAAGGAGAGGAAATCAACATATGAAAAGTTATTTGCACCCATATGTTTATAGCAGCTGAATTCACATTAGCTAAGATGTGGACTAAACCCACATGTCCATAATAACTAAGGACTGGATAAAGAAAATGTAGTATATATACACCATGGAATACTACTCAGTCACAAAAAAGGTTGAAATCTTTCTTTTGCAACAAAATGCATGCAATTGGAGACCATCAAGCTTAGGGAAATAAGCCAGTTCCAGATAGACAAATATCATATATTTTCTCCGACATAGAATCCAAAAAACAATGTAGGAGTGAAATTGACATCTTATGAATTGGTTGTTGTTTATAGCCCTGTCTATATTCCTGTGGAACAGTGGTCTTTCTACTTTTTAGTTGTTGAACATTATGGTTAATTGTGCATTAAGCCTGTGATCATAGAGTAAGTTGAAAACATGTTATTGCAAACATTAAAGGAAAGAAACAAGGAAACAGGGTTTTTGAGTGAGGGAGGAAAGCAGGGAACTATGGTTATCTTTTTTAAGATTTCATTTATTTGATTTGAAAGGCAGAGTTAGAGAGAGAGAGAGAGAGAGAGAGAGAGAGAGAGAGAGAGATATCTTCCATCTGCTGATTCACTCCCCAAATGGCCAAAACAGCCAGGGCTGGGCCAGACAGAAGTCAAGAACCAGGAGCCTCTTTCGGGTCTCCCTCGTGAGTTCAGGGGCACAAGCACTTGAGCCATCCTCCTCTGCTTTCCCAGGCACATTAACAGGGAGCTGGATCAGAAGTGGAGCATGGGGCTGGCGCTGTGGCATAGTGGGTTAAGCTGCCACCTGCAGTGCTGGCATCCCATATGGGCGCTGGTTCAAGTCCTGGCTTCTCCACTTCCGATCCAGCTCTCTGCTATGGCCTAGGAAAGCAGTAGAGGATGACCCAGGTTCTTGGCCCCTGCACCCACGTGGGAGACCTGGGGGAGGCTCCTAGCTTCGGATCGGTGCAGCTCCAGCCGTTTCAGCCAGTTGGGGAGTGAGCCAGCAGATGGAAGATCTCTCTCTCTCTCTCTCTCTCTCTCTCTCTCTGTCTCTCTGCGTGTGTGTGTGTGTGTATGTAACTGTGAATTTCAAGTAAATAAATAAATTTTAAAAAAAGTGGAGCAGCCAGGAATCAAACCAAGTGATGTTTTGCTGTGATGTAGACTAGAGAAGGCGTGTAAATGACCATTTTTGAAGCTATTACCATAGGGTGTGTGGTTGACACAGCAAGCCAATGCTTATCAGCACACTCCCAATTTAGGAGGGAGCTTGAAACTGGAAAACACATGTTCACATCCGTGAGGTTCAGTTCAGCAAAGGTCTCCACTGGTCCTCCTCACTTGATACTGAACCCCCCTGCCTCTGTGTACCAGTGACAAAAGGCTGTTTCTGTGGTGGTAAAAATGTGTGTCAACCTGATTGGTCCATGGGATTAAACATTACTTCTAGGCATGTTTGAGAAAGTGTTTTCAGATGAGATTAGCATTTTCACTGGTGGATTCAGTAAAGCAGGTAGCCCTTCCCAATGCAGATGGGCATCATGCAATTCACTGAAGAACTGGATCGTGCAAAAGACAAAGAACCTTCCTAAAAGAAGAAGAAATGTGCGCAGTTCTGCTGCCTCACTGCTGATCTCATTTCATCTTCCCCTGGATCAGAAGAGGAGCAGGCAGGACACGAACTGGCACACATATGAGACGCCAGCACTGCAGACAGAGGCTTAGCCTGCTAAGACACAGCGCCAGCCCTAAGATCCAACTTTCTGACCTATGTAATACGTGTCCATAATATTCACTCACGTTCAACTATTGTAATTTTAATAAATAACTTGTATTTGGAAATAGTTTATAAATCACAAGAGTCACGGACATAGTTTTTGAAGAGTTCTTGTGTCACCAATACCTGTTTTAACCCCATGACAATTTTGTGCATAATCATAGTCCATTGTCAAAAGTAGGAAATTGACATTGTTTCTACACTGTTAACTCAGATCCAGATCTTACTGGAATTCTATCCTCTATGAAATCCCTATGAACATAGAAACCCTCAAAGAACAGAAGCCAGCACTTTCCCACTGCCTTTGACGATCTCTGATGCGTCCATGTTTTGTGTCCATGGTTGCTGTTGTCTCGCTTTCCTTCTTTCATGCTTTGTAAATTTTTGTTTTATTTGTTTATTCTTACACTTTTCATCCTTCTTCATCTAGTTAATTACTCCTTTTTCCTAACTTACGGAAGATTCAGAGATCATTGGTTTTCAGATCCTTGCCTGTTTTACTCGTTCATTAAAAGGACAAACTTCACTTTATGAGATTTAATTACATCTCGAAAGTTTTGATGTTCTGTTTTTATCTTATTCAGTTTAAAATATATTAGATTTTCCATTCTATGTGTCTGCCTGTGAGTGCTGTGTTTTGTTTTGTTTTGTTTTTTGATATTTTGACAGGTAGAGGGGACAGAGATAGGCAGGCAGACACGTGGACACACAGAATGCCCATCTATTGGCTGTCCTCAAATCCCCGTACTTGGGCTGAACCAGATAGAAGCTGGGAGCCAGGCACTAAGCGCTGGATTCCCATGTGGGTGGCAGGGATCCATGCACTTGAGCTATCCCCTGCTTCTTCTCTGGCTGTGCACTAGCTGGAAGCCAGAAGCCATGGTAGCAACAGCTTAACCACCGACCAGACATTTGCATTCACTACAGGTGTTTGTAACTCATGTGTTTTCTTTATCCTTTCATCCACTGATGAACACCAACATGGGTTCTATATCTTACCTGTTCTAAATAGTTCTGCGGTGAACCAGCAAGTGGGTGCAGGGGCCAAAACAATTACCCCATCTTCTGCTGCTTTTCCAAGGACATTTGCAGGGAGCAGGATTGGAAGTAGAGCAGCTGGGGCACCATCTGGTGTCCATAAAGATGTTGGCATCATAGGCAATGCCTGTACGCCCTCTGCCACAATGCCTGTCCCTAATTAGTTTTTAAAGCCAGTTCTATACTATGTCCCTAATAGCTGTGCTAATTTACATTGCCACTAGCAGTGAGTGTTGCCTTCTCTTCCCTTCTTTGTCAGCATTCAGTTTTTCTTGTGTGATAACAGCCATTCTGACTGAGATGTAGTGATATCTCTTTGTAGATTTGATTTGTATAACTGTGATGATTAGTAATGTTAAGCATTTTCAAAGAGTTGTTGGACATTTGTATATCTATTTTGGGTAATATCAATTCAGGTCATGCATCCATTTATAAAACAGAACTTTTTTTTTTCTGCTGAGTTCTTTGTGTTCCTTATATATTCTGAACATCAATTCCTTGTTAGATAAATAGCTTTCAAATATTCCTCCAATTCTGTATGTCTTCACTCTGTTGACTGTTGCCTGTGCTTTTAGGGACTAATACAAATAATATTTGCCCAGACCAATGTCCTGAAGCATTTTCCCTATGATTTCTTTTAGTTCTTTCAATACTTCCTGTGTTACATATAAGTCTTTGATCCATTTTTAATTGAATGTGCATATGGAGAGTGAAAGAAGTTGACTTTATTTCTCCTTTGTACAGATATTCAGTTTTCTCAGCACCATTTATCGATGAGACCTTATCTCCTATGCAGGTTGTTGCTGGTTTTATATATATATATATATATATATATATATATATATATATATATATAAAGGATTTGTCTATAAATACATAGATTTATCTCTGGGTTGTCTATTCTGTTCCATCAATCTTTGTGTCTATTTTTATGCCAATATCATGCTATTTTGGTTGCTATATGTTTTTAGTATTTTTTGATGTCAGGTATTAAAATAGCCCTGGTAATGTTCTTTTTTGGTTAGAATTGCTTTGGCTATCCAGGATCTTTTGTAGGTCTATAAAAAATTTAGGCATTTTAAAGATCTCTGTGAATCTCATTGGTATTGCATCTGTAAATTGCTTTGATTAGTGTGGACATGGAAACCACATTCTTCCAATCTGTGAATATGGAAAGTCTTCCCATTGTGTGTGGTGTCCACTTAAATCTCTTTTGTTAGTGTTTTGTAACTTCCATTCTAGAGGTCATTTACTTTTTTGGTTGAACTTATTTAATTATTTGATGAGTTTAGTTATTTATTTGATGAATTATTTTTTGGAGCTATTATGAATGAGATTGCTGTCCTGATTTTTTCTAAATATCATTGTTGGTGTTTAAAAAGCTACTTATTTTTTAATGTTGTTTTTACTGAAATATTACCAATTTTATAAATCATATCTAAGGGGCCAGCGCTGTGGCATAGAGGGTAAAGCCACTGCCTGCAATGCTGGCAACCCGTATGGGCACCAGTTTGAATCATGGTTGCTCCACTTCTGACTCAGCTCTCTGCTATGGCCTGGGAAAGCAGTAGAAGATGGCCCAAGTTCTTGGGCCCCTGCACCCAGGTGGGAGACCCAGAGGAAGCTCCAGGTTCCTGGCTTTGGATCAGCGCAACTCTGGCTGTTGCGGCCATCTGGGGAGTGAACCAGCGGATGGAAGACCTTTCTTGCTCCCTCTCTCTCTCTGCCTCCCTTTCTCTTGCAATTCTGCCTTTCAAATAAATAACACATCATTTTTAAAAATCATATGTAATATATACTATTGGTTGAACTCTGTAATTAACACACATTTATTCTTAGGTGTTGAAATTTAACTGAAAAGTGATCCCTGTTAAATATAAGAGTGGGAATAACAGAGGAAGGAGATGTACAATTTGGGACATGCTCAATCAGACTTGCCCCAAATGGTGGAGTTAGAAATGTGCCAGGGGATTCCAATACAATCCCATCAAGGTTGCATGTACCAATGCCATCTCACTAGTCCAAGTGATCAATTTCTGTTCACAATTGATCACACTGATAGGTCTAAGAGTCAAAGGGATCACATAAACAAGACTAGTGTCTGCTAATACTAACTGATAGAATTAAAAAGGGAGAGAACTATCCAACATGGAAAGCAGGATGCACAGCAGACTCACAGCACTCTGGCCTCAGAATCAGCCCTTAAGGCGTTCAGATCCGGCTGAAGAGCCCATGAGAGTATTTTAGGCATGGAAAGCCAAGACACTCTGGCAAAAAAAAAGCCTAAATGAAAGATCCCTGTGAGTGAGATCCCAGTAGAAAGAACGGGCCATCAAAGAAGGAGGTAACTTTCTCTGAAGGGAGGAGAGAACTTCCACTTTGACTATGACCTTGCCTAAATAAGATCAAAGGCAGCAAACTCAAGAGGCTTCCATAGCCTTGGAAACTCATGACTAGAGCCTAGGGAGATTTCTGACACCATAAACAAGAGTGTCAAATTGTTAAGTCAACAACAGGAGTCATGTGTACTTACTCCTCAGGTGGGATCTCTGTCCTTAATGTGTTGTCCAATGTGAATTAATGCTATAACTAGTACTGAATCAATATTTTACGCTTTATGTTCTGTGTGGGTGCAAACTGATGAAATCTTTGCTTAATATATACTAAATCGATCTTCTGTATATAAAGATAATTGAAAATGAATCTTGATGTGAATGGAATGGGAGAGGGAGTGGGAGACGGGAGGGATGCAGGTGGGAGGGAAGTTATGGGGGGGAAAAAGCCATTGTAATCCATAAACTGGACTTTGGAAAATTATATTTACTAAATAAAAGTTTTTTAAAAACTATATAATATTTTATGGAGTTTTATTTTTTTCCATACAAAAACATATAATTCCTTCTTTCCTACTTTGATGCTCTGCCAACCATTGTGGGAGACGCAGAAGAAGCTCCTGGCTCCTGATTCAGCCCTGGTTGTTGCAGCCATGTGGGGAGTGAACCAGCAGATGAAAGACCACTCTCTCTCTCTGTCTCTCTCTCCCTCTCTCCCTCCCCCCTTCTCTGTAACTATGACTTTCAAAATAAGTAAGTTAAAAAAAAAACTGGCAATCACAGATTTAGAAAATTTCTCCGGGCTAGGAAACCCAGCCAAAGAACATTTGGATTTTTTTTTTTTAAGATGACCACAATGTCCAGAGCTGGGCCAATTCAAAGCCGGGAGCCAGGAGTTTCTCCCGATCTCCCACATGGGTGCAGGGGCTCAAGGACGTGGGCCATCTTCCACTGCTTTCCCAGGCCATAGCAGAGAGCTGGATTGGAAGTGGAGGAGCTGCGACTCAAACCAGCACCCATATGGGAACTTCACCCTCTATGCCACAGTGCAGGCCCCCACATTGGATTCTATCAGTAGTACTTATTCTCTCAATGTTCCTGGAAATACAAATAAGTGAAATACAAAGAAATGAACATTTAATTCACTCCTTGTAAAATTGGGATTCTTGAAGCCAGGCATTCTGTATGTATTTTCAGTTATGCAAACATTTGCAATGGTGGACTGTTATAAAACAGATATATGTGGAACTTATGCAAACAAAAGCACTACCATAAAAATAATAACTCTCATGAATATTTTTTGAATTTTGGATGAATCAAGAGTGGGGAAGATGTAAATGCTTCATCCTTTATTTAAAATGTGTATTTTATCTACCATAAACATTTGAGTTTAAAACCAACAATGCAGGGCCAGCGCTGTGGCGCACTGGGTTAATGCCCTGGCCTGAAGCACCAGCATCCCATATGGGCACCGGTTTGAGACCTGCTGCTCCACTTCCTTTCCATCTCTGTGCCGTGGCCCAGATAGCAGTAGAAAATGGCCCAAATCCTTGGGCCCCTGCACTAGCATGGGGGACTGGAAAGAGGCTCCTGGCTCCTGGCTTCAGATTGGTGCAGCTCTGGCTGTTGCAGCCAACTGGGGAGTGCACCAGCAGATGGAAGACCTCACTCTCTCTCTCTCTCTCTCTCTCTCTCTGCCTCTCCTCTCTCTCTGTGTAACTCTGACTTTCAAATAAATAAATAAATAAATGTTTTTTTTAAAATAAAGTGTTAGAACACTTCATCAAAATAGGATCACAGATTCTTGGAAAATAATTGTCACTTCACTGAAGCAGAGTGATTTAGCCAGAACTATAAAGTGATTACTTTTATAAGTATGAAAATGATTAAAAAATTTGAAAGAAAATAAATGAAAAATCCTTGCACAATTCACAATAGCTAAGATATGGAATCAACCCAGATGTCCATCAGCTGTTGACTAGATAAGGAAATTTTGGTATATATACACTATGGAGTGCTACTCAGCTTTTAAAAAAAATGAAATCCTATCTTTTGCAACAAGATGGACACAAGTGGAAACCATTATATGTAGTGAAATTAGCCAGTCCCCAAAAGACAGATATCATATGTTTTCCCCAATCTGTAGTAACTAGTAATAGAGTACCTGAAATGTAATGTATTGGAGTGAAATAGGTGTTTTGCGATTTGATGATTGTTTACAGCCCTTGTTTCTTCCATTGAAGAACAGTGTTTTGTTTTATTAATTTTCTCTTCATATTATTTGTTGAACTCTTTTGCTTAGTGTAGGATTAACTACATGATCATTAAGTAAACTGAAAATAGACCTTTGTAAAAATTAAGAGTGGGAATAGGAGAAGTAGGAGGAAGGGTTGGAGCATGGGTAGGAGGGAGGTTGGGGGAGAGTGTCACTATGTTCCTAAATCTGTATATTTGAAATGCATGAAACTTATATAACTTAAATAAAAAAAAATCTGTGCAAGTTCATCCTTATCAGATTGGTTTATGTTTCCTTCTGTCCTGGGATAGTTTTTTTGTAAAATGTGATAATCCTCTTCATATAATTGAAATTAGTTCAGCTTTCCCCAACACATACATGGTAGGAGCACTTTTCACCCCACAGCAGGGTTCCCTCTCCCAGGGCTGCTTGTCTGAACCTCCCACTTTGAGGGTCTTTCTTGTCCTCCTACTCAGTTGAGAATGCAGACATCTCTTATTTACAACATTTTGATCTAACAAGGGTATGAAAACAAACCCATACAACCATTCTGCATGTCACTTCTAGTCCCGTAGTCAAGAACTAACATGAGGCAGTCAACACTTTATCATAAAATAGTCTTTGTGTTAGATGATTTTGCCCGACTGTAGACTGATATAAGTTTCTGACCATGTTGCAGTTGGGCGTGGGTAAGCTATGATGTTGGTAGGTTAGTTGTATTAAATTCATCTTCATCAAATATTAGGATAATTCAAAAATTTCATGAAAAAATGAAATTAAAATTTGGGTGCCAAAAACTTTGGATATCTATGCATAGTTTTTCTTAATATACATTTGCATGAACTTTTTGAATACCTCTTCTGTGTATGAATTTCAAAATACTTTAAGCCAAAGTAGAATTCTTTTTCAATTGCACTTTCCATGAAGTAGCCTCGTATTTTCAACTTCACATAGTTTTATTGTGATGAGGCCATTGTAAGTCAGGAGCACCTGCACTTAGCTCAAGCATTGAAAGAAAATCATTTGCAAGGAAATTATAGAGCCAGAGACCACACCCTCTGCTGTCACATCTCAACTGACAGGGACTTGCACATTGTGTCCCCTGCACCTTAATCACCTCTGCCTGCTTTATTTTACTGACATTCTTGACATGCCAATTATTCACTAAAATCACAGTATTTTCTGTCTTTTTGACATAAAAAATCAAACTTAAAAGCCACTTCCCACTTGCCAACATGTCTCAGTATCAAGGAATGGCATGGATGGGCGTTCACTACACTGGGTCACTCTGAAAACCGCAGGCTTAACTGGAGCGGACAGGGATTGCTGAGTGAATCCCCTGGCTCTGTGGGGATCTCTGGCACAGGTCCTGGGGTGGTCTCTGTAGATGACTCGGTGGGGGGGGGGTCCTCTGAGGAGATGTCTCTGGAGTTCTCTGTTAGAAGCCCTGATGGGGTCTGTGAATCTCTTTGAGAGATGATCCCTCTCTGTCTCTCTCCCTCTGTGGTCTCTCACAGAGGTCCCAGTCTCGGTGGGCTTTTGTCACAAGTCTCGGGAAGACCTCTGGAGGTCTCTGAGGGGTCTCTCGGTAGAGGTCTTTGTGGAGGGTCTTTGTCAGAAGTCTCCATGGGGCCTCTCTCAAGGCTCTCGGCGAGTATCTGCCTCCCCGTCCCTGCCCTTGCTGCATGTCATGGGGGTCAGGGACTCGCTGCCTCTTGTTTCTTACAGGCCCCTCCATTTCCTGTGTTTTTGCTGAACAAGTCCTGGGATCCTCATCCAGTTCCAGCACATCCCAGAACATACCTCTTTGGTCTTGAGAAGCCAGCAGACTCGGGGCCCCAATCCCATGCATCCCCCTCCTGAGGGACAGATTAGCCCTGTTCCAGTTCCCAGCCCCTCTTGGGTCATCCACTGTGACTGCTGGGCACACCCTGGAGGCTGCCACCCCAATCATGGGACCCAGGCAGGACCTGGCCCAGGAGTGACCTGTGGGGCATGTGCCTGCTCCCCCTTCTTTCAGAGGAGCAGGAGCTGTTCTGTTACCATCTGTCCCACCGACCCCTCCTGCTTCAAGACCTTCCAACAAGGATTAGCCTTTTGGATTTACGCCAGGGTTCATTCCATGTGTGGCACGGCATGGAAAAGTGGAGAAATGGTACCTTCTCTCCCCATTTGGGGGCCTTCCCACTTTCCCATGTGGTTGGGCCCTGGGCAGAGGAAACCTGTGTAAGGAGCAGAGTGAGGACCAAGCTGATTCTACTCCTGGGCTGTCCCTATAGCCAGGCTCTACATTTTGGACAAGTCACCCAACCCCCTGTTTGTACAGATCCTGTCTGATTACCTCTTCCCTGCCTGTCTCTGGGGCAAGCGAGAACTGGGAGCCAGGTAAGACTTTCTTTGTGACCTCAGGCTGGCCCTGGGCGCTTCTATGTCCCCACCTCTGCTCCAGGAGAAGTTCTGGTGCCACATGTACCTGCAAAGGTGGATGTACTCATCCTGACAAGTACTGAAGGCTTTCTTTTTTTTTTTTTTTTTTTTTTTTGACAGGCAGAGTGGACAGTGAGAGAGAGAGACAGAGAGAAAGGTCTTCCTTTTGCCGTTGGTTCACCCTCCAATGGCCGCCGCGGTTGGCGCGCTGCGGCCGGCGCACCACACTGATCCGATGGCAGGAGCCAGGTGCTTCTCCTGGTCTCCCGTGGGGTGCAGGGCCCAAGGACTTGGGCCATCCTCCACTGCACTCCCTGGCCACAGCAGAGAGCTGGCCTGGAAGAGCGGCATCCGGGACAGAATCCGGTGCCCCGACCGGGACTAGAACCCGGTGTGCCGGCGCCGCAAGGCTTTCTTTTGCTTGTTTCTGCAATTGTCAGTGAAAACCTAGGAGACAGTCCTGTGGCATCTGGAGTGAGGGTGGCACTGCAGTGACACTGTCACCCTGTCCCTTCTGGAAGCCGCATTCAGAAACACAGACACTGACCCTTTTCCCACACCCCAGAGCACAGCACAGACTGACGCCACTAAATCTGATGAGGAAATACACATTTAATAGAGAAGAGTAAGTATATTCGTAGGTGGAAGCCATTAGCACATAAAGGATGTACCGACATAAGACTGAATAGGTTTCTGTAGCAGAAATTGATGTTGTTCTGGGAGAAAACTTTTCCCAGTGGAAAATATATGAGGAACCTGATATGTTGGACCAGATGAAACACTTCTCTGAAGAAGGCAGTTCCTGGGGCAAGAGATAGAGTGGCCCAAGGTACCTGCCACTCCTGACCTGTGTTGGCTTTGGCTAGCTCGGGACACAGGCTCCCTGGGTGGGGAGAACTGGTGACTGTCCCTGTCCCTGATCCACATGCTATTGATAGGATGGCTGAAACTCTGGGGGGTTGCTTGGTGACAAAATACTGTATCCATCCCTACTCTCCTTGGCTCTGGGTAGGAGGGAGCCCTGTGGTAGCAGGGACACTCACCCAGTGGGACCTGGGTTTCCTCTGTGTACCAATTGAACTCTGAGGGAACATGTGCATATGGAAGCCCCAGTTGGTCCACCACAATCTTTCCCACAACTGTGGTGAGGGCCTGTGCCTGAGCCTCTCTCTTTTCTGTGAACAACCTGCCTAAGTGTGATCCTTGGCCCCCAGCAGTTGCTGATACAGGCCTGTCTCTGGGCAGGGTATCTTCCCACCGTGAGCCTCTTTGGGTAGGGGTAGAATGCTGCATAAAGGGCCTTATTATTTTTTTGTTGTGGCTTTCTAGTGGTTCTTGTCTCCTCTTTGGCAGGAATGGTGAAGACTTTTTAACCAGGGTGTCTCCTGTTTCCCTGTTCCAGGCAGGGTGGCTCATCCCACAGGCATGCGTGGCCCTTTGTCCTGCAGCTCTTTCTTCATGATCTCCTGGTCTGAGTCTCCTGCAGTCCTCCCTCTTGTCAGAAGGACTGAACATGTTGTTCTCACTCTTCCATGGGGATCTCACTTTTGGGCTCCTGGGCTCCTGCTGCCTCTGGCTCCACCCTGCCTTCAGTAGGTGGTCGTGAAGCCCCTGGGAAGCTGATATGTTGCTACTGGACATGCTCTTTGGAGTGTCTGAAGAGGCCTGAGAAGCCAAGATGTCTGTGACGGGGTGCACCTCAACAGTGTAGTCTTGATAGACGATATCAGTGTCCTGGCCTTGAGGCTGATTCTCTGACTCCACCTCCACTTGGACTTCCACTTCATTGACAACCTCTCTTTCCAGGCCTGGCTGTCCTGTGCGGTAGCCAATAGGCATTCGTGAGGTTTGGGGGCATTGACCGTCCCCCAAAGGTTCTAAACTCAGATTCACGTTGATGGTTTGGGAGATCATCATGTTGGCTTCCCTGGTGGCTTCCCACGTGAGGGGCTTCTCCTCAGCCTCCAATGCACCCCTGATTTCTTTTGCCCCTGTAGCCTGGGATACTCTACTGATCTGCGTTTCGGGTTTGTAATGGTCTGGGGGGGCCAGGTGCCCAATCTCTTGAGGTTCATTCTTGGCTGTTGTCGTACTTTTCCTCCATGCTAGGCTGCCTCTCCTAGCTCCCTGAGCAGTCTTGCTCTGCTGGAATCTGTCCAGAAGGCTATCCTTGAGAGACTCACTAGGAAGTTTGGCCTCTTGTCTGGTTCCAGGGGCCTCCGAGAGCCTACGGGTGCCACCGGATGGGGTCACTGTCAGGGTCTTCTTGGCTTCCTTATACACAGAGGAGGGGGCGATGACAGGTCTCTCTGGGGGTGGAACTGACTTTTTTGCCATCATCTTCTCTCCTAGACCTTTGTGAGGGTCTCCTAGGGCATTGGCAGCCTTGACTTTCACGTTGGCCCCTGACTCCCGGGAAGCTGAAGAGGGAAATTTGGGCTGCGGGTGCTGTGAAACTTGAACTGCACCTGAGTTGAGATTTGTGTGCTTGAGGGTCTGGTAGTATAGATTCCACCCTCGCCTCACTGGAAACCTTCCAATGTGTGTTTCTAGCAAGTTTCGAGTGAAAGGATTGACAAAGTAGGTCTTCTGGGAGGTGTTCACCGAGGAGTTGTGACCTTTCAGGTCTGCTGGATTTCTGGGTTTCATGTGGGTGTTGTAATTGGGAAATGCAAAGTTAGCAGTAAGCCAGGATCGATGCACCCTCACAGGGATTTGACCCTTCTTGATCTGCCCCAACTTCTTTTCCAAATGGACTTTCAGGTCTTTTTTGAGATCTTCCTTTTCTGGGACCCTGGGTTTATAGCTCCTATCCTCATGCTTCCTGGGCTTGAAAAAGTTACGTTCTGCTTCCTCCTTGTCATCTTCCAGAACCTTCACTGAGGTGCTCTCTGGAATCCAGGATAGGTCTTTTTTGTCATCTTCATCTTGCCCTAGAGCCTCGCTTTGTTTGTCTAGTTTGAGCCCTACTGCATCCTTTCTGTGGAGTCTTCTGCATTGCATGGGCTCCACTGTCTTCACATCCTTGATGCTTTTACCTGCAGAGGGCAGGGACGGCTGTGAGCAGCCTTGTTTTTCCATTCCCTGGAATGGGCAGGTCCTTGAGAATTTGCCCCGAGGGTGCAACAGTTTCTGATGTGGTTGGATTCTGTAAAGGAAGCCATCCTGGGGTTTATCTTTGAGAAGCCTTGCTTGACTTTGTTGTTCAGACTGCCTGTGGAGCTCAGGGCTGATAGTTTCCCCAGGAAAGGCAGAGGTGGACTTCCTGGTTTGGGAGGCCCAGCTGCCCTGGGGGAGGCTGGGTGTGGGTTGGCCAGCACCTTCTTGAGGGTTTTGGAGAAAAGAGTGAGCAGCCCACTTCCGCTGTAGTGGCATCTGCAAAGGCCAATCCATTTCTTGATTGTCAGTTGGGATGATAGAGCGAGCCTTATCCTGGGAGGTAGGGCAGGACGATCTACATGTCCTACCCTTGTGTAGGGAGGGGCTTGGTAGGCTTGGGAAAGAGCAAGGGAGCTGGACTGGGGTCGGCACCTGACGCAGATGTATTGGCAACTTTTCAGTCAGAGGTTGGGGTTGATTCAAATGGTTAGGAGGCAAGGGTTGGGATTGGGAAAGCAGTGGAGGATCTGAGGACTGAGTTTGAACTGGAGAGGAACGAGAGTTGACATTGAACCTAACCGTGGGAGCTCTTGAAAGGGAAGGCCCCTTAGAGACCCAGGCCGTAGCCACTAGTGACTCGCTGTGCAGAGAGGGGAGGCCCCAGAAGAGCTGGCTGCATTTCTTCTCTAAGTGATCCCCAAAGACCGGGGGGGCAGAGAGCCGCTGAGGCCCCTGCAGCTGTGTGCATTTGTGCCTTGGTCTCCAGAAGAGAGCTCCCAGAGAACTCAGGAGGGAGCCCGGGCGCATCTGGCCCAGCAGGGACCCTGTCTTCTCTTCTGCTTTCAGCATCAGCTCTGCTCTCCTGGAGATGAGGATTTCTAGCAGCCTCTGGACATCCGGGTTGATGAAAGGAGGGCCGCCAGCCTCTGCCTGCCCGCGTGCGGCGTCTCCCCAGGGCGAGGCCTCTGGTGGGTGCTGGGAAAGAGGCTCTTGCCGGCATCTGCCATGTGGTGAGGTGAACAGGAGCAAGGCCTTGGCGGTCGGCCACCACCAGGAGAAGAATGCAATGGAGCCGCTTACGCGGTCCAAGCCCTTTGTGGCCGTGCCGAGAGAGGCCAAGCAGGAGTTACCTGGAGGGGCGCTGTCTGGGGCAGGGCCTGCCGGGGTGCTCTTCATGTCAGACTGGACTTGTTGAGGTCTTTCTGACGGGCGGGAGGCCGGGGCAGGAGGGTGCTGGGTTAGCAGAGCCGGGGAAGGCAGTGGGGACGAGGTGACAGGAGAAGCATCTTCCTTGGGCTCCCCATGATGCTGGTGGCCCCCAGCAGGGGCTGGATTGTGTTCATCTCCCTGGAGGTCCCGACACAGAAGATGAGAAGCGCTGTCATCAGGGAGCTTTCCCAGGTGGCTGCAGGAGACAGGAGGCACACGATGCAGCTGGGAGCAGATGGGACCGGAAGCCCTGACCTGCCCAGGGGGGATGGATGCCCGCAGCCCGGGGCCCCTCCACTGCCCCACGCCCTGACTTCATGGAGCTCTGGCTCTCCCTCACCCCCGGGGTACACTCACATCCCATGTCTGTCTGTGGTCTCCCCCTCCCTGTGTGGGACGCTCCAGGCCCTGGAGTCATGTAATGGGTTCTGGCAGGATAAGGACATGGACCACAGCAGAAAGCTCCTCACCTTTGCAGAAGGGAAATGAGCCCTCGAGCCTCCTTCAGTTTCTCCAAGCAGTCTCTGCAGGCTGGAAACCAGGAGACTGGGTTAGGGTGCAGAAGGGAGGGGTCTGGGATTCTTCCAGGAGGCCGAGTGAAATGTCCCTTTTTAGGGGGACCCTGGGAGGTCAGACTCTGGAGCCCAAGTGTCAGTGTCCAACCCCCAGGTCCCTGGCAGTGCGAGCAGTGCACACCAATGGCAGTGCTCTAGCATTTAGAAAGTGCTTCCACATCCATCATCCCCTGGAGTGCTCACCACTGCACTGTGGGGGAGAAGGGAGGGGCTCCTCTCAAAGAGGGATTAGCCTTATGGGAATGATGCGCTGGTCCACTGCTCCACTCCAGATGCAGGCAGTGTTGGTCCACTGCAGCCCACAGTGCCCCTTACTGGGCAACACTCATTTTCTGGCTCACCATGGTTTCCTTAGCAGCAGAAGCCTGAGGATTCCTGGTGCTGATTTCCTTCCCAGGACCCTCCCTCCCCCGTGGGCCCCTGCCACTGACATCCATAAGATGTGGTGCTGGTCCCTCAAGGACTGGCACGGTCTGGTCACCTGTGGGGGCTTCAGGTGGACGGTCAGGGCCTTACCTTTCAGAGCTCTGCTCTTCTTCCTGCTCTTGATTCTCCTCCTTGTGTGCCCTTGACACTGAGAAACAAGGAAGAAAGAGGGGGCTGGGACCCAGTCCTCTCTCCTTCCCTTAGACAAGCTGCAGACGTTCAGTGCTCATTAATATCATGTCTTGGCCCTTTTCGCTAAAGGATCTCCATGTTCTTTCCTTTTACTCATTGTAGAGAAGATTAATTTGAGAGAAATAGACAGAGCCCCCAATCACTTGTTCACTCCCCAAGTAATTGTAGTGAGCCAGTCTGGGACAAAGCTGGCAGCCAGGAACTGACTCTAGTGCTCCTGTGTGGACTACAGGGTCCCAACTACTTGAGCTATGACTGGTGCCTTCCTATGATACACATGGGTAGGAATCAGAAATGGAGCTCGGGCTTGAACCCAGGCACTTTGGTGTGAGATGATGTTGTCCCAGCTAGAGGCTTAACCACTATGCCAAGTGCTCTCCCCGTACTCATCTTTAAAACAGAGGAAATATTTCCTGGTTTTCTTCTTTGAAAAGCACAGAGGAGTGTTCTCTGTGAGATCTGCTAGGAGGACCTTGGTTCGCTGTTCCTCTGCTTGAGGGAACCAATTTGTCTGTGCAGTGCGTGTGAGCTGCCAGGGAGGAGCCTGCTGCCCGAGGCCAGCTGTGACTCCAGGCTCTGAACTGAGGTCCTCACTTCCCAGCACTGCCCTCGGGTCTGCCAACACAGAACAAAGGCTCAGCTTCAGGACACCTGACCCAGGAGGCCCCTGAGGAGAGAGTGCTCAGGGCTGTCGTCCCCCAGACATCACACTGTAGGCAGCAGGCCTTGCCTGTTCCAGGGCTCAGTGTTTGACTTTTGCCCCAGTGCCCTCCAGCACACCCACAGGGATGGCCCGGGAGCGTCACACAGAAACCCCAGAAGCACCTGATGCCATGAAGGGTGATGTTCCGTCCCGACGTTTCCCATCTCAGAAGTCTCTAGATGCTTTTAAAACGTGAAAATAAGAGTAAAAGCAAGAAAAAGCCCTTGTCTGTTGGGTTCTGGCCAAGGGCTCCTTACCTTCCTGATGGTCCCCTTTCTCTTAGGAGGTGGTGAGGGTGGAGTGCTGTGGATGAATGACAGGAGGAAGAGGCCCAGGCCGCACAGGAAGACAAGGATGATGTTTGTTCCCCAGGAGGTGCAGCTGAGGCTCTGCCACATTGCACCAATGCTTTTCTGATTTTCCATCCTCTGAATCACTCAGGCAACTGAGTCCTTGGAGTTCCGCTTGGCAGAAGGGAGCAGGCCCAGGTCTGCATCACAGAACTGTGGCTTCCTCATCACAAAGGACTCCTGCGAGTGGGGGAGGGGTGACAAGAGGCTGGTGGCAGCCCCTCCCCCACCAGCTGGGCCTTCTAGGAACCTCTGTCCAATTCCGCCTCCTTAACTTATGGAGACCTTAGTCAATTTTCTATTCTTTTCACCTTGAACCCAGATACTATATGGTTCCCTTTATCTAGAAAATTTTGGCTTGAACTCCCCAAAGTTTTTTACAGCTTAAACGTCATTGGGCTCCTCTGAGAACACATTTTAATGGTGTTTTATCAGACAACATGGTGTACATTTCCATATTTCTTCTTCAGCATATATCAGCTGCATTAGGCCATTGAATTTTTTTTTTTACAGGTAGTTCCTTAAATCTAAATCTACAGCATGTGTTATGTCACGCTAACCAGGTATCTCTCACCTGTTGCAATCCTTACACCCTTCCAGTCCTGATTGCATTTTTGTCTTAGAACCTGGGATGCGTGGTCATTCCTAAAATTTTTATTTTTTCCTTGCTGTTGATATTTACCATTATCCCTCAGCCTGAGCTCTAGGAGACATTACATTAACTCTCTCTTTGCTTAAAAGTGTGCTGTGTTTTGTGGAAGTAACGTGAGTGTTCCATTTTTGGAAAACTTACTGTGTTCGACAACTGAGGACAAGGCATGGGGTGAACTTGTTTCTGTAAAGCAAAAACCAAACCAAACCAAACCAAACCAAAACAAAACAAAAAAAACCCACACCAAACATTATTGAGAAGGTGGTCCTTGTGTGTAACATTGTTCTGTCACATGAAAGTGGTGCAAAGCAATAGAATGGAAGCAACACCCGGAAATTGTTGATTTTTAGTTTCTTTAATGACACCAGTGTGGCTCAAAAGACATCAAAGTAGGTAGAACCAATGAATCAGACATTCTATAGTAATTAAATGTCTATTATTCTTATATGATCTCTTGGATCATTTTTGCCATGAGTTTTTCTGAGATTTTCAACGGATACATGGGAAAGTGCTTCTGATGGATAATAATGGATAATAAAAATCAAGTTTGACACTTGATTTCAGAGATGTAGAATGTTGGAAAAAACTTTTCTGGAATTGAATGACTTTTCTGTAACACACCAGGCAAATGAAGCCTCAGGACAACCAGCCAATGTGGAATAGAGAGAGTGAAAGGCAACTACAGGGAAAACAGGACCTCAGCATTTTTCACTTAGGACACATGTGAACTGAATAACTTATAGTCCAAACAAATATTAATCTAGAAAGTTTTAACAAGTGAACAACAAAATAAGCCACCTGGTAGTGGATTATAACATAAAAAACCAAATAAATGTCCTTGAGTACAAACTAATATAAATAAATCATCGGCAATAAAAATAAATTATAGAAATAACAACAAATAGTAAATATGAGTATTTATGCTGTTTTTTTCAAAATTATTACAAAAGTAGAAAAATATAAACTGAAAAATGGCAATGATAACTTACAGGGGAAATAACTCCTCCATTTTACAGTGATATATTTTTATCAAAAATATTTTATTTTCCCTCAATTGTCTTTATGTTCTATACTTTCATGTTTTAATTTTGTGCCTCTTAGAATTTTTACATGAGCTCATATTTCTTTATCACAGTCAGCTTGTTGAATATGATTGCTTGTGTTTTTCTACTTTTGGAATAATTGAAAAAAGATCATAGACTTTGAGAAAAAGGCAGAAAGAATGAGTTATCAGATTTATCTTTTTTCTTGACAAACTGGTAAACCATTATTTAGCATTGTGGAAAATTAGTTTATCTGTAAAATGGGAATTGTTACAACGTGGATCATGGATTCCTGAGAACATGAGGATACCTCAGAAACTCAGTGGAACATTGGAATTAAACAGTAAGTTTATTTTAGTTCCAAACATTTTTGGAATCCATACATTAATGTTTTCATACTACACATTTTCAATGAACTTTCTGAAGTATCTTCATATTAAGATAACAGTAGAATGATCTGTAATTATAAATCCCTACATAAAGAAAAACCTTCTACTGATATTATTATTAAGTACAACTCAAGATGAAAACAATATGATTATAAAATTCTGTTTACCACCCTCATTTAAAATTCCCTGAATTTTACAGGTGATTAAAAATAATGTGTCCTGTTTGCCCAGAATAATTTCTCTAAAATGACATTCAGGGAGATTTATTTTATGGACTATGAGGTTTTCAACAAGTGGTGAAGGACCCTTATGGGGGAGAGGGACAAGAAACTAGGCCTGGGCAGATATCGGGGGCTTCTTAAGAGGTTAGATGTTCCCCAGGGTCCAGCGGGCACGTTCTCTGGGAAGGAAAAGTCTATCCCCTTTAGAGAACCTCTAGGCATGCCCAGAGCAGAGCTGCCACTCCCCCTTCGGAGAGTCTCAGCACTCTCCTCAGCATTCTCTTCAGCTGGTTCCCTCAGCACTCTCCTCAGCATTCTCCTCAGCTGGTTCCCTCAGCACTCTCCTCAGCATTCTCCGGTATGCTAATTGTCCCTCCGAACCGGCCAATCCCATATGCTAATTTGTTGACTATATAACCTGTGTGAAACTGCCGCTCAGGGCTCCTCACCGTCTTAGGTGGGGGCCCGTTTGCGCAAACGTACAATAAATACCTCATGCTTTTGCATCAACTGGTCTGGAGTCTGGATTTTTGGGCGTCCTCTCGAGCAAGTGGGCATCTCTACAACTGAGAGGTCCAACATTTTGGCGCCCAACGTGGGGCTCGAGGTCGCCCTCAGACCCATTCTCTGCAGGACCAGTTGGAGGTATAATTAAGTGTTTTCTGTCTGTTGTTTTTTGTCTTGAGTATTCTGACTGGATTCTGACTGAAGTATTCTGACTGGCCAGTATCTGACCTGACTCTGTGGGACCAGTGGGGGAGGCAGGCGTGCCCTGCAACCCCTGGTCCGTTCGGGACCAGTGGGGGAGGCAGGCGTGCCCAGCAACCCCTGGCCCGTGCCCCGGAGGACGCTCCGGGATGAGAGGGGAAACCCTCGGTCCGTTCCCCCGGAAGACGCACCCGGGGTGGTCTGGAGGTGGGTCGGAGACCAAGTCTCCCTCCTTCCCGGGGAGGGCTGGTCAGGTAGCCGCTCCCAAAATTAGCGCAAGCCATGGGGTTTGTCTTGCTTATTGTATATGTTTGTGCATTGGCT
Source organism: Lepus europaeus (assembly GCF_033115175.1). Classification (NCBI taxonomy): domain Eukaryota; kingdom Metazoa; phylum Chordata; class Mammalia; order Lagomorpha; family Leporidae; genus Lepus; species Lepus europaeus. The sequence goes on from NC_084838.1 coordinate 96,928,421, forward strand.
GTTCTTTTTGTTTGGGTTGAAATCCTTGCACACATGGGTCAACAAATAACCACCCCTTTAAGTCTCACTCTAGATCACTGGAAGGACATTCGAGAACGCGCGCGCCACCTCTCATTGGAGGTTAAAAGGAAACAATGGGCAAAATTCTGTTCCTCAGAGTGGCCGGCCTTCGAGGTCGGCTGGCCAAGGAACGGCACTTTTAACCTCGATATTATTTTACAGATTAAGGCACGGGTCTTTCAGCCAGGATCAAATGGACACCCTGATCAGGTGCCCTACATTACTACGTGGGAGGATCTTTCACGTAATCCCCCTCCCTGGATAGAACCCTTCTCCTTCCCGACGGAGCCCATACGGACCCCGTTACCCCCTCCTCCTATCCCGGTTGTGCCAACCTCCTCCCTATACCCTCTGAAGGAGATTCGAGATCCAAAACCTGACAAGCCACCGGTTCTTCCGGCTGATCAGGACTTTCTGCTCTTTGACTCTTCCCCACCCTATCTTCCCGGCCAGCCTGCTCCCCCGCAGGAACTTCCACAACAACCAGAGCGGGATGTGCAACCTTCTGCACCACCCCTTGATTCCACGAGGGCAGGGGAAGAAGTCTCAGCGCCTCCCCCGCCCTCCAGCCGCCTGCGCCTCCGTCGGGGGCAGGCAGGGGGCTCGGGAAGCGTCTGGAATTCGCAGGCTTTTCCTCTTCGCTCGGTGGCTGGCCAGATGCAGTACTGGCCATTTTCTGCTTCCGATCTTTATAATTGGAAAACCCATAACCCCTCTTTCTCTCAGGACCCCCAGGCTCTGACTGGGCTGATTGAGTCAATTTTATTGACTCATCAGCCCACCTGGGATGATTGTCAGCAGCTCCTGCAGACCCTCCTCACTACTGAGGAAAAGCAGCGTGTCTACCTTGAGGCACGGAAAAACGTCCCTGGAGCAGATGGCCGACCGACCCTACTGCTAAATGAAATCGAGGAGGCGTTTCCCTCAACTCGTCCTGATTGGGACTACACCATCGTTGCTGGTAGGGAGCGACTTTGTCTTTACCACCAGATTCTCCTCGCGGGTCTCAGAGGGGCTGGAAAGCGCCCCACCAATTTGGCCAAGGTATGTGTAGTAGTGCAGGGGGCTGAGGAAACGCCGGCAGGCTTCCTAGAAAGATTAATGGAAGCCTACCGTATTATACAAGATTTAATAAAGGAGGCAGAAAAGATTTACAACAAAAGGGAGATCCGAGAGGAGAAGGAGGAAAGGATCCGCAAGGAGCAGGAGGAAAGGGAAGACAAAAGAGACAAAAAACGTAATCGAGAGCTTAGTAGAATTTTGGCCACCATAATGCAGGATACAGAAAGGAGTAGACCAGGACAGAATAGGGACTTGGGAGACAAACGAAAGCCTCGGGTGGAAAGAGATCAATGTGCCTATTGTAAAGAAAGAGGACACTGGGTCAAAGTCTGCCCGAAGAAAACACAGGGACTAAAGAGGAGACCAGTTCCAATCCTGTCCCTGGAAGAAGACGACTTGGTGAGTCAGGGCCAGGAGCCCCCCCCTGAGCCCAGGATAACCCTTGAAGTGGGGGGCAGACCGGTAACCTTCCTGATTGACACGGGAGCCCAGCACTCGGTACTGACTTCAGAAAAAGGGCCTTTAAGCTCCAAGATTTTCCTCAGGCCTGGGCAGAGACTGCGGGAATAGGGCTGGCCGTCAACCGGCCTCCCTTGATCTGAAGCCCACGGCCATTCCCGTGTCAGTTCGTCAATATCCGATGGGCAAGGAAGCTAAGGAAGGTATCCGGCCACATACCCAGAGACTGTTACACCTAGGCATTTTAAAACCTTGTCGTTCACCTTGGAGCGCCCCCCCTACTACCAGTAGAGAGGCCTGGTACGGGTGACTGCCGCCCGGTACAGGACTTGCGGGAGGTTAACGGGAGAGCGGAGGATATGCATCCCACGGTGCCCAACCCCTACAATCTGCTAAGTACCTTGCCTCCGACCCACGTATGGTGCACTGTGTTAGATCTAAAAGGTGCATTCTTTTGTTTAAGACTGAGCCCTCAGAGCTAATCCATCTTTGCTTTTGAGTGGAAAGACCCAGAGACCGGGTTTTCAGGACAACTCACCTGGACAAGGTTGCCTCAAGGATTTAAAAACTCGCCTACCTTGTTTGATGAAGCTCTGCACCTAGATTTGGCCGACTTCCGAGTCAACCATCCGGACCTGGTCCTCCTGCAATATGTGGACGACCTTCTCCTTGCCGCTGAAACTGAGCAGAGCTGCCACTCTCCTCAGCATTCTCCTCAGCAATTCATTGCCCCGGGCACCAACGAGGAGACGACTCCGTAGCAAGGGGAAACAGGATGGCAGACGAGGCCGCTAGGGCGGCAGCCCTGAGCCAACAGGTGCTCCCGTTAAAGACAATTGAGCCCACCCAAGTATCGAGGGAACCACCTTTCCTCTATTCGGACCAAGACTTAGATACGATTCAGCGGCTCGGTGCAGAGTATGATGAACAAATAAGGGTTTGGAGGCTCGGAGAGAAAATAGTCTTGCCACATCAATTGGCTAAAGAAATAATTACCAGCCTCCATCAATGGACTCATTTGGGATACAAAAAGCTAAAAGCAGCCTTACAGGAAGATAGGCAGTCTTACTACATCCCCGGACTTGACTCTTTAGCCCAGTAGGTGACTGAATCCTGTGTTCCGTGTGCCAAGTTTTTGTAGACACCTTCTCCGGATGGACTGAGGCATTCCCCACAAAACGGGAAACCGCCCAGGTGGTCGTCAAGAAGATCATAGAGGAGATCTTCCCCCGGTTCGGCTTGCCTAAGGTAATCGGGTCCGACAATGGCCCAGCGTTTGTCTCCCAGGTAAGTCAGTTGGTGGCCAAAGCATTAGGCATAAATTGGAAATTGCATTGTGCCTATAGACCCCAAAGTCTAGGACAGGTAGAAAGAATGAACAGAATAATTAAAGAGACCTTGACCAAATTAGCGTTGGAGACTGGTGTTAAAGACTGGGTCTAACTCCTCCCTATGGTGTTGTTCCGGGTCCGAAACACGCCCTCTCATTGCGGGCTGACACCATACGAAATCCTTTATGGAGGGCCCCCACCAGTAGTAGGCTTGCTTGACCTTGCCAGTGACTCCGTTGCCGATAAGTTACAGGCCCGGTTGAGAGCGCTCCAGATCATCCAGAACCAGGTCTGGAAACCTCTTGCAGCAGCCTACCAACCCAAGACGACAACCATTCCACATCCTTGATGCTGTGTATGTCCGAAGGCACCAATCTAAGACTCTAGAGCCCCGGTGGAAAGGCCCCTTCACTGTGCTGTTGACAACTTCCACCGCTCTCAAGGTCGACGGAATCGCTGCTTGGGTCCACGCCTCACACGTGAAGCAAGCACCACCTCCCCAGGGCCCCGAGGATCCGGATAGACCAGCCAAATGGAAGCTCCAGCGCACTCAGAACCCACTCAAGCTAAGACTTTCAAAAACTGTTTAATATTTATGATGTTCCTGACCTTTCCCCATTGTTTTTCCAATCCCCATGCTCCGCAATTGTTAACGTGGAACCTAACCCAGTCCAGTAAGAACAGAGTTTCCTCCCTCCAGTGAGGCAGGTTCTCCCCAGGCCGGTTCAATAGATTTTAAGATTAAAATCTTGGCAAAAAGAAAAGGAGGGAATGAAGGACCCTTATGGGGGAGAGGGACAAGAAACTAGGCCTGGGCAGATATCGGGGGCTTCTTAAGAGGTTAGATGTTCCCCAGGGTCCAGCGGGCACGTTCTCTGGGAAGGAAAAGTCTATCCCCTTTAGAGAACCTCTAGGCATGCCCAGAGCAGAGCTGCCACTCCCCCTTCGGAGAGTCTCAGCACTCTCCTCAGCATTCTCTTCAGCTGGTTCCCTCAGCACTCTCCTCAGCATTCTCCTCAGCTGGTTCCCTCAGCACTCTCCTCAGCATTCTCCGGTATGCTAATTGTCCCTCCGAACCGGCCAATCCCATATGCTAATTTGTTGACTATATAACCTGTGTGAAACTGCCGCTCAGGGCTCCTCACCGTCTTAGGTGGGGGCCCGTTTGCGCAAACGTACAATAAATACCTCATGCTTTTGCATCAACTGGTCTGGAGTCTGGATTTTTGGGCGTCCTCTCGAGCAAGTGGGCATCTCTACAACTGAGAGGTCCAACAGTGGTTGCTATAGCTGCTAATTAATAAGAATAGTTCAGGGGCCGGTTCTGTGGCGCAGCAGATGAAGCCGCCACCTGCAGCGTGGGCATCCCGTATGGGCACTGGTTTGAGTCCCGGCTGCTTCACTTCCGATCCAGCTCTCTGCTATGGCCTGGGAAAGCAGTAGAAGATGGCCCAAGCCCTTGGGCCCCTGCACCCGCGTTTGGAGACCCCGAGGAAGCTCCTGGCTCCTGGTTTCGGATCCGCACAGCTCCGGCCATTGTGGCCAATTGGGGAGTGAATCAGCGGATGGAAGACCTCTCTGTCTCTCTGCTTCTCCTTCTCTCTGTGTAACACTGACTTTCAAATAAAATAAATAAATCTTTTTAAAAAAATAGTTCAGACTGTTGATTGATTACTGCCTACTTCATGCGTTTAGTTTGGAAATAAAATTCTCATAAATGAGAACAAGCCTCACCTGAGTTGTTTATTACTAGACTATTGTCGCATGGCCAGCAAGAATGGTGTGGTTGAGATTAAGTCCTGATGTGTGTGTCTGGGCTCTCATAGCTGTTGTCCATTTGGGCTAATGATTTTAGTGATCCCCAGTCTTATCTAATTTCAAATTCCTTTCTCAGCACCATCTTGGAAGCAGAGACTGGGCCCTCAGCAGACACTGAACCTACTGATGCCTTCATCTTCGCTTTGCAGCCTCCAGAACTGTGGTAGAATAAGCTAGGTTTTTTATTTTGATTTTTTAAGAAAGGCTTAGGGAGAGAGAGAAAGAGGGAGAGGGAGACAGATCTTCCTTCTGCTGTTCCACTCCCCAAATGGCCACAACAATGGCCAGAGCTGAGCCAGGCTGAAGCCAGGAGCCTGGAACTCCATCTGGGTCTCCTACATGGGTGTCAGGGGCCCAAGCACTTGGTGGCCTCCTCCTGCTGCTTTCCCAGGCACATCATCAGGGACACAAACTGGTGTTCGTGTAGGATGCCAGCATTGAAGGTGGCAGTGTAAACTGCTGTTCCACAAGGCTGACCCCCAAAGTTTGTGCTGTTTGTAAAATTACCCACTCTCAAGTCTCCGTTACAACAGAACAAAATCACGTACGACACTTCGCTTGCCCTTTTTTTTTTTTTCACTTTTTGACAGGCAGAGTGGACAGTGAGAGAGAGAGACAGAGAGAAAGGTCTTCCCTTTGCCGTTGGTTCACCCTCCAATGGCCGCCGCAGCTGGCGCACCACGCTGTTCCGAAGCACTTGCCCTTTCTTTAAATCTGCTCCTGCCTGCTTTTGAGTCTCTGCCAAAATCAGGGGGCGGCAGCTGCCTCCATTCCTTGGCAGGCTCTGAATAAGCAGCTTCCGTTTGCCCGCATTGCGTGGACTTCCTCTGAGTGTGCAGTACGAACGACCCATAGAGAACTAGAACCCCTTTCTCCGACAAAGCCCAGTTCCAGATTACATAAGCCATTGTTTGTTTTTGCTGTAGGGTGAGCGTATAGGGAATATGAATTTCTTTCACACTTTCTCCTGTTCCTTTTCTTTTGGGATTAGATTTGGGACTAATCTAGCATGTTAGGCTCACTCAGCTCAGGAACCTCAGAAAGCCTCATGACTATGATCCGTCTTATTGTTCAAAGGAGAAATTTCCTTGTTCTTCTATTATAGATACCAGTGGTACTATAATTCTATTTACCTGTAATACTATAACCCTACTATATATATATATATATATATATATATATAACCCTACTATATATATATATATATATATAACCCTACTATATATATATATAGTATATATATATAGTATATATATATATATATATATATATATATATATAACTACACCGGAAATAGATAAAGAAATACAAACTATAATCAACCCCACCCTCTTTTTCGCATCTCAGGATAAGTTAGGCTTGTAAACTCTGGCCTGGTTGTTTGATAGTTCACTTGTGCATTCATTGGTTTATCTGCTCACTCCAGCTAATGAGGGTTATTTTATTCTGAGTGCTCTGCATGGCCCTAGAAATACGAAGACAAGCACAATCATGGGCCTTGCATGCAAGGAGATCAACCCAAAGTTATGCACTGGAAAAGGAGGGAGCCTTCCCCTGCCTCCTACCCCTCCATGCTGAGTGTTGTGTCTTCAACTTGGTCACCCATTCTCTTCTTTTTGATTCCTTAGGAGTGAGCTGAATCACAGAATTGTGCTTTCATTGCATGTGTGTGCATGCACATATACCCATGAACAATATATTGTAACGTTTCTGGAAAAAGCCAGTCGTTAGCATTCAAGTAGCCTATTAAGTTAATGTAATATTATTTTGAGTTAAATTGTAAGAGTAGGGGCTGGTGCTGTGGCTCAGCTTGCTAATGCCCCAGCCTACAGTGCAGGCATTACATATGGGCGCCAGTTCCAGTCCCAGCTGCCCCACTTCCGATCCAGCCCCCTGCCAATGTGCCTGGGAAAGCAGCAGAGGGTGGCCCAAATACTTGGGCCCCTGCACCCACATGGGAGACCCAGAGGAAGCTCCTGGCTCCTGGCTTCGGATCAGTCTAGTTCCTGCCATTACAGCCATTTGGGGCCTAGAACCAGTGGATGGAAGATCTCTCTCTCTCTCTCTCTCTCTCTCTCTCTACCTCTTTCTGTAGCTCTGTCTTTCAAATAAATAAAAAATAAATAAATTAGAACAGTAAGGTACTGGAGCTTTTTTTAAGGTACTTCATCAAATAACCAAAGGCAGTTGCAAAGAGGAGTTCCAAAGTGATTTTAGAAAGACAACTTTATGGGGGCGGAGCCAAGATGGCAGATAGTGAGGACGTGTGCCTTAGTTTGGGAAAATAAACTTTCATAAAAGTGGAATTACTGTAGCCTCAGGAAAAGACTCAAGAAAAAAAAACTGCAGAGGAAACGCTTCCGGATCTTGTGGATGAGACACAGAGGACTTACAGGGAACCCACCGCGTGGAAAACCAACCGAGACGAGCCGAGCGGCAGCGGCGGGAGAGGAGCCACAGAATCTCGCCAGCGCGGGAACCCAGGAGGGTAAGACAAAGACCTGAGAAGTCCGAGACATTGGGGGGAGGGAGAACAGAGGCCTCTCCCTTCACTCACCAAGCAAAACAAAGAGCACCGCGATTTTACATATGTAAAGGTCAGCCAAACACAGTATCTTTAGCGAAACTGGAGAACACATTGAAGGCTGCATAAACTCTGTGTATGGTCCCAGGGGTAGATCAAACGAATACTCACAGAGGCCAGATTTCAACTACCCTCAACTCCACTCCCAACTGAGTCAAAAAAAAAAAAAAAGAGAGAGAGAGAGAGAGAGCCAGCAAGGAGCAAGTAATCTGGGAGAGTCGCTCTTTACACAGCCTTAAACCTCAAGAAATAAGCATAGCTCTCTGGCCACACCCAACACAGCCCCTAAGGCTCCAACAAAGCAGACAGCTCACTTAGAGGCATAGTATAACGAGAGAAAAAAACAAAAACACCACAAATTATCTCTAACATGCCAAGCAAGAAACATAGAAGCGGAGGTACCAAGAACAATGAAGGCACTATGACGCCCCCAAGTGAACAAGACACGCCAATGCAAGATTATGAAGATGAAGAGATAGAGCAAATGCAAGAAGCAGATTTCAAGAAATTCATAAGAACAGTAAGAAGTTCTCAAAAACAAATTCTTGAACTACAGAAATCCTTAATGGACAAGATAGAAAATCTCTCCCGTGAAAATGAAATATTAAGGAGGAATCAAAATGAAATGAAAAAACTAGTGGAACAGGAATTTGCGATAATGACAAAAAAACACAATGAAATGAAGAACTCAATAGATCAAATGGCAAACACATTAGAGAGCCTTAAAAACAGAATGGGTGAAGCAGAAGAGAGAATATCGGAATTAGAAGACAGAGAACAGGAAAGGAAACAGTCAAATCAAAGAAAAGAAGAAGAAATCAGAAATTTAAAAAATACTGTGAGGAATCTACAGGATACTATTAAAAAACCCAACATTCGGGTTCTAGGAGTTCCTGAAGGCATGGAAAGGGAGAAAGGATTAGAAGGCCTTTTTAGTGAGATACTAGCAGAAAATTTCCCAAGTTTGGAGAAGGACAGAGACATCCTAGTACAGGAAGCTCAGAGAACCCCTAATAAACATGATCAAAAGAGATCCTCACCACGACACGTCGTAATCAAACTCACCACAGTGAAACACAAAGAAAAGATCCTAAAATGTGCAAGAGAGAAACGCCAGATTACTCTCAGAGGATCTCCAATTAGACTTACAGCTGATTTCTCATCAGAAACCCTACAAGCCAGGAGAGAATGGCGAGATATAGCCCAGGTACTAAGAGAGAAAAACTGCCAGCCCAGAATATTATATCCTGCAAAGCTCTCATTTGTGAATGAAGGTGAAATTAAGACCTTTCACAGCAAACAGAAATTGAAAGAATTTGTCGCCACTCGTCCAGCCCTGCAAAAGATGCTTAAAGATATGTTACATACAGAAACACAGAAAAACGGTCACCAATATGAAAGAAGGTAAAGGAAGGAAAACTCACAGCAAAAGATCACAGGAATCTCAAACCAGATATTAGAAAATATCTTTGGCAAATGGCAGGGCAAAGTTACTCCTTCTCAATAGTCACATTGAATGTTAATGGCTTGAACTGTCCAGTTAAAAGACACCGATTGGCTGATTGGGTTAAGGAACAAAACCCATCCTTTTGCTGCTTACAAGAAACCCATCTATCCAACAATGATCCATACAAGCTGAGAGTGAAAGGCTGGAAAAAGATATACCACGCCAACAGAAATGAAAAGAGAGCGGGCGTAGCCATCTTAATATCAGACAACATAAACTTTACCACAAAAACTGTTAGGAGAGACAAAGAGGGGCACTATATAATGATTAAGGGAACCATTCAACAGGAAGATATAACGATTATCAACATATATGCACCTAATTACAGGGCACCAGCTTATTTAAAAGACTTGTTAAGGGACTTAAAGGGAGACTTAGACCCCAATACAATAGTACTGGGGGACTTCAATACTCCACTCTCAGAGATAGACAGATCAACAGGACAGAAGATCAACAAGGAGACAGTAGATTTAAATGACACTATAGCCCAAATGGATCTAACAGATATCTACAGAACATTTCATCCTACATCTAAGGACTTTACATTCTTCTCAGCAGTACATGGAACCCTCTCTAGGATTGACCACATACTAGGCCATAAAGCAAGTCTCAGCAAATTCAAAAGAATTAGAATCATACCATGCAGCTTCTCAGACCACAAAGGAATGAAATTGGAAATTGGCAACTCAGGAATCCCTAGAGCACGTGCAAACACATGGAGATTGAACAACATGCTCCTGAATGAACAATGGGTCATAGAAGAAATTAAAAGAGAAATCAAAAATTTTCTGGAAGTAAATGAGGATAACACCACAACATACCAAAACCTATGGGATACAACAAAAGCAGTGTTAAGAGGAAAGTTTATATCAATAGGAGCCTACATCAAGAAATTGGAAAGGCACCAAATAGATGAGCTTTCAAGTCATCTCAAGGATCTAGAAAATCTGCAGCAAGCCAAACCCAAACCCAGTAGGAGAAGAGAAATAATTAAAATCAGAGAAGAAGTCAACAGGATTGAATCCAAAAAAACATTACAAAAAATCAGCCAAACGAGGAGCTGGTTTTTTGAAAAAATAAACAAAATTGACACCCCATTGGCCCAACTAACTAAAAAAAGAAGAGAAAAGACCCAAATCAATAGGATCAGAGATGAAATGGGAAACGTAACAACAGACGCCACAGAAATAAAAAGAATCATCAGAAATTACTACAAGGACTTGTATGCCAGCAAACAGGGAAATCTATCAGAAATGGACAGATTCTTGGACACATACAACCTCCCTAAATTGAGCCAGGAAGACATAGAAAACCTAAACAGACCAATAACTGACACAGAAATTGAAACAGTAATAAAGGCCCTCCCAACAAAGAAAAGCCCAGGGCCAGATGGATTCACTGCTGAGTTCTACCAGATATTTAGAGAAGAACTAACTCCAATTCTTCTCAAACTATTCAGAGCAATCGAAAAAGAGGGAATCCTCCCAAATTCTTTCTATGAAGCCACCATCACCTTAATTCCTAAGCCAGAAAGAGATGCAACAGTGAAAGAGAATTACAGACCAATATCCCTGATGAACATAGATGCAAAAATCCTCAATAAAATTCTGGCCAATAGAATGCAACAACACATCAGAAAGATCATCCACCCAGACCAAGTGGGATTCATCCCCGGTATGCAGGGATGGTTCAACATTCGCAAAACAATCAACGTAATACACTACATTAACAGACTGCAGAAGAAAAACCATATGATCCTCTCAATAGACGCAGAGAAAGCATTTGATAAAATACAACACCCTTTCATGATGAAAACTCTAAGCAAACTGGGTATGGAAGGAACATTCCTTAATACAATCAAAGCAATATATGAAAAACCCACGGCCAACATCCTATTGAATGGGGAAAAGTTGGAAGCATTTCCACTGAAATCTGGTACCAGACAGGGATGCCCTCTCTCACCACTGCTATTCAATATAGTTCTGGAAGTTTTGGCCAGAGCTATTAGGCAAGAAAAAGAAATTAAAGGGATACAAATTGGGAAGGACGAACTCAAACTATCCCTCTTTGCAGATGATATGATTCTTTATTTAGGGGACCCAAAGAACTCTACTAAGAGACTACTGGAACTCATAGAAGAGTTTGGCAAAGTAGCAGGATATAAAATCAATGCACAAAAATCAACAGCCTTTGTATACACAGGCAATGCCACGGCTGAGGAAGAACTTCTAAAATCAATCCCATTCACAATAGCCACAAAAACAATCAAATACCTTGGAATAAACTTAACCAAAGACGTTAAAGATCTCTACGATGAAAACTACAAAACCTTACAGAAAGAAATAGAAGAGGATACCAAAAAATGGAGAAATCTTCCATGCTCATGGCTTGGAAGAATCAATATCATCAAAATGTCTATTCTCCCAAAAGCAATTTATACATTCAATGCAATACCCATCAAGATCCCGAAGACCTTCTTCTCAGATATAGAAAAAATGATGCTGAAATTCATATGGAGACACAGAAGACCTCGAATAGCCAAAGCAATCCTGTACAACAAAAACAAAGCCGGAGGCATCACAATACCTGATTTTAGGACATACTACAGGGCAGTTGTTATCAAAACAGCATGGTACTGGTACAGAAACAGATGGATAGACCAATGGAACAGAATAGAAACACCAGAAATCAATCCAAACATCTACAGCCAACTTATATTTGACCAAAGATCCAAATCTAATCCCTGGAATAAGGACAGTCTATTCAATAAATGGTGCTGGGAAAATTGGATTTCCACATGCAGAAGCTTGAAGCAAGACCCATACCTATCACCTTACACAAAAATTCACTCAACATGGATTAAAGACTTAAATTTACGAACTGAAACCATCAAATTATTAGAGAGCATTGGAGAAACCCTGCAAGATATAGGCACAGGCAAAGACTTCCTGGAAAATACTCCAACAGCACAGGCAGTCAAAACCAAAATTAACATTTGGGATTGCATCAAATTGAGAAGTTTCTGCACTTCAAAAGAAACAGTCAGGAAAGTGAAGAGGCAACCAACAGAATGGGAAAAAATATTCGCAAACTATACTACAGATAAAGGATTGATAACCAGAATCTACAAAGAAATCAAGAAAATCCACAACAACAAAACAAACAACCCACTTAAGAGATGGGCCAAGGACCTCAATAGACATTTTTCGAAAGAGGAAATCCAAATGGCCAACAGACACATGAAAAAATGTTCAAGATCACTAGCAATCAGAGAAATGCAAATTAAAACCACAATGAGGTTCCATCTCACCCCGGTGAGAATGGCTCACATCCAGAAATCTACCAACAACAGATGCTGGAGAGGATGTGGGGAAAAAGGGACACTAACCCACTGTTGGTGGGAATGCAAACTGGTTAAGCCACTATGGAAGTCTGTCTGGAGATTCCTCAGAAACCTGAACATAACCCTACCATACAACCCAGCCATCCCACTCCTTGGAATTTACCCAGAGGAAATTAATTTGGCAAATAAAAAAGCCATCTGCACATTAATGTTTATTGCAGCTCAATTCACAATAGCTAAGACCTGGAACCAACCCAAATGCCCATCAACAGTAGACTGGATAAAGAAATTATGGGACATGTACTCCATAGAATACTATACAGCAGTAAGAAACAACGAAACCCAGTCATTTGCAACAAGATGGAGCAATCTGGAAAACATCATGCTGAGTGAATTAAGCCAGTCCCAAAGAGAAAAATATCATTTGTTTTCCCTGATCGGTGACAACTGAGCGCCAAAGGGGAAACCTGCTAAGTGAAATGGACACTATAAGCAACAATGAACTGATCAGCTCCTGTCCTGACTTTAGATGTACAATGTAATACTTTATCCTTTTTAGTATTTGTTGTTGTTGTTGTTGTTCTAGTACTATTGGTTGAACTCAGTAATTAACACACAATTATTCTTAGGTGTTTAAATTTTAACTGAAAAGTGATCCCGGTTAAATCTAAGAGTGGAAAAAGAGAGGGAGGAGATGAACAATTTGGAACATGCTCAATCGGTCTGGCCGCAAAGGGTGGAGTTAGAAATGTGCCAGGGGATTCCAACACAATTCCATCAAGATGGCATGTACCAATTCCATCGCACTAGTCCAAGTGATCAATTTCAGCTCACAATTGATAGCTCTGATAGGTCTAAGAGTCAAAGAGATCACACAAACAAGACAAGTATCTGCTAATACTAACTGATAGAATCAAAAAGGGAGAGAAAGATCCAACATGGGAAGTGGGATACACAACAGACTCATAGGATGGCAGATGCCCTAAACAACACTCTGGCCTCAGAATCAGCCCTCAAGGCATTCAGATCTGGCTGAAGAGCCCATGAGACTATAGCAGGCATGGAAAGCCAAGATATCATGGAAAAAAAAAAAAGACCTAAATGAATGATCTCTGTGAGTGAGATCCCAGTGGAAAGAGCGGGGCCGTCAAAGAAGGAGGTACCCTTCTCCGAAGGGGGGAGAGAACCTCCACTTTGAGTATGACCCTATCGGAATAAGATCAAAGTCAGCGAACTCTAAAGGCTTCCATAGCCCTGGCAACTCATGACTAGAGTCTAGGGAGATTACTGACGCCATGAACAGGAGTGTCAAATTGTTAAGTCAGCAACAGGAGTCACTGTGTACTTACACCCCATGCGGGATCTGTCCCTAATGTGTCGTCTAAAGCCAAGTGATGCTATGACTGGTACTGAAACAGTATTTTTATACTTTGCGTTTCTGTGTGGGCGCAGACTGATGAGGTCTTTGCTAATTATATACTGAAGTGATCTTCTGTATATAAAGAGAATTGGAAATGAAAAAAAAAAAAACAACCTGGTGTTAAAATGGAAATGGCATAGAAAATTAATTAGTTTGAAAAAAAATTATGTAGGATCTCTGTCTTTAATGTGCTGTACATTGCTATTTAATGCTATAATTAGTAATCCAATGGTAGTTTTTTCACTTGATGTTGCTATATGGGCAAAATGTTGAAATCTTTACCTAATATATACTAAACTGATCTTCTGTATACAAAGAGAATTGAAAATGAATCTTTACACGAATGGAAGGGAAAAGGGAGCGGGAGGGGGGAGGGTTGCGGGCGGGAGGGAAGTTATGGGAGGGGGGAAGCCATTGTAACCCATAAGCTATACTTTGGAAATTTATATTCATTAAATAAAAGTTTAAAAAAAAAAAAGAAAGACAACTTTATTAGAATAAATTTAATGGCACTACTCACATGAAATGATAAGGAATAAATTGTTCAGATGTGTGCATTCTGATCATGCTTTCCAAACACTCCTTAACATCATAGGCCCCTTACTTATTTCCTGGGGTGGCTGGGAATTTTTTTTCAGAAATTTTTTTTCTCCCACAGATGAATGTATCCAAGATTGACATTTGACCTGAGATAAGTACTCTTGTTGGTAGATTATTTTTAAATTGTTTCATTTATTTTTTTTAAGATTTATTTTTTTTTACTTGAAAGTCACAGTTATACAGATAGAGGAGAGGCAGAGAGAGAGAGAGAGAGAGCAAGAGCAAGAGAGAGAGAGAAAGAGAGAGAGAGAGAAAGAGAGAGATTGAGAGCTTTCATCTATTGGTTCAGTCCTCAGGTGGCTGCAATGGCCAGTGCTGGGCCAGGCCAAATTCAGGAGCCTGGAGCTTCTTCAGGGTCTCTCAGGTGGATGGCAGGGGCCTACACACTTGGGCCATCTTTGCTGCTTTTCCCAGGCCACTAAAAGGGAGCTGAATCCAAAGTGGAGCAGCCAGGACTCGGAGCAGTGCCTATGTGGGGTGCCGGGGCCACAGGCAGGGCCTTTACCTGCTGGGCCACAATGCCAGCCACTGCTGGTGACTTTTGTTTACTTGTATGTGAGGTGTGCATGTATGTGTATCTTCCAAGTTTTCTTCCAAGTGTACTTTTGCGATTAGGAAAAAGTAGAAATAATAACAGCAAGATTTCCCTCCTGGGAAAATAGGTTAGAGATACTACCCATGAAGAATTATGAAAACTGGATATTCAAGTTAGCTTTGGGAGGATGGTTTTGCACTTCCTGTGTAGAGTTTTTGTTTAAGAGGACCCAGTAGACCGTACAGTTGCACGTATTTGCTTCTCTTGCTTGGGGCAGAATTTTACTTGTCGCCTTGCAGAGAGTATTGTGGTCCCTTGGAAGAGAAGCAGTAAGAGGCAGCCTGGACTTAGCCGCACTACCCTTCCTCTCGTGTACAATCAGTGATGTCCCCATTCTTCTGTCAGCCTGTGATCTGGAGAAAAGACGAGAGAGCAGAGCCACGGTTGTCTTCTGAAGGCCTTTGTTTTCATAAACTGAGGTCTGGGGGCTGCTTGTGATCACAGCGTAACCTAGCCTACCCCTGACTGATACGGGGAACATGAAATACATGACATTTCTATGAACATCTTGAGACGCATGCTTGGGATTGCACAGTGAGTCAGGATAGACAATTTGGGGGTGGGTTTGGGAACTTTCTCTCTTTCTTTTTAAAATTTATTAGAGAAGTAGAGTTACAGAGAGAGAGAGAGAGAGAGAGAGAGAGAAAGGTCTTTCATCTGCTGGTTCACTCCCCAGATGGCCGCAATAGCTGGAGCTGAGCCAATCCGAAGCCAGGAGCTTCTTCCGGGTCTCCCATGTGAATGCAGGGGCCCAAGGACTTGGACCATCTTCTACTGCTTTCCCAGGCTACAGCAGAGAGCTGGATCAGAAAAGGAGCAGCCGAGACTAGAACTGGTGCCTGCACTGCAGTGCCCGCACTAGAACTGGGATGCCAGCTCTGCAGGCGGAGGCTTAGCCCACTGTGCCATAGCGCCAGGCCCGAATGGACACATTTTTTAAGGAGAACAGTGTAGTGGGAAAAGAAGAGGCGTGGCCTAGGGGAAAAGTCACTGCCAAGGTCACGGTACAAGAGGGAAGAACTACAAAAAAAACAGAAGAAAATATTCAACCAAGATGTGGCAGACAGGTGTGGTACTAGCAGAAGCAGCCAGTGGGGAAGCTACAGGGGTCAGATGCCGTATTATGAGAGAAAAGAGCCTTAGGATCTCCCTTGAAAATGCGTCCTGAGAATTTCTGCTGCAGTGGTTTTGGTGGAGTTGTGGGGAAGGAAGTCGGTTTTCCTGGGGTGACAGAGGGAGTCCACGCAGGGGAGGCAGGAAGCTGATGGAGACCATTCCTTTAAGAGAAGAGAAGTGGGACAGCAGTAACCAGTGGCTCTTCATGGTTGTGATTTTTCCACTGATTTGGCATACAATGTTGCTCTTAGACAGGAAGGGTGAGTTTTCTTCCCACACAATTTCTCTTACGTGCATTTAAAGTTGTTTGGGATACGTGATGCTGTGTAATGTATAACAAAGTTTGTAATGTTTTGTGCTAGCATTGAGACTTCTGACAACTGGAGCGAATGCTTGATGTAGTGGTTAGGACTCTCTCTGCAACACCCTGCCTGATATCCAGAGTGCCTGGGTTTGAGACCTGCCACCGCTCCCTGATTACAGCTTCCTGATGATGTACACCTTGGTAGGCAGCAGAGAGTGGCTCAACTAGTAAGAGTCTCTGCCACCCATGTGGGACACCCAGATTGAATTCCTGGCTCCTGGCTTTTGCCTGGCCCAGCTCTGGCTGTTGTGGGCATTTGGGGACAGAACCAGCAAAGATATCTGTCTGTCTGTTTGTGTCTCTGCCTTTCAATAAATAACATTTTAAAAACTTTGAATAATGATAAAGATTGTATTTAAATAACATCTTCATAGGAGATTTTTTTCTTTTTAAACAATTATTTGAAAAGCAGAGTGACCAAGAGAGGGGAAGAGACAGACTTTTATACCTATTAATTCACATCCCAAATACCATACCTACCAGGGCTGGGCCAGGCTGAAGAGCCGGGAACTTGGGTGGCAGGAACCCAAGCACTTGAACCATCACTCCATGCCTCCCAGGTGCATTAGCAGGAAGCTGTAACAGAAGTGCAGAGTAGCTGGTACTGGAACTGGTGTTCCAATATGGGACACAGGCATCCCAAGCAGTGGTTTAACTAGCTGTATACAGTGCCTGTGAAACCCTCACTCACATGGTCATGTGTTATCTTTAAGTACATGCTAATCCTTTTAATTTATTATCTTTTAAAAAGTGTAATTTTAGGCCGGCACCATGGCTCAATAGGCTAATCCTTTATCTGCGGCGCTGGCACCCCGGATTCTAGTCCAGGTTGGGGCGCCGATTCTGTCCGGGTTGCTCCTTTTCCTGTCCAGCTCTCTGTTGTGGCCTGGGAGTGCAGTGGAGGATGGCCCAAGCTTGGGCCCTGCACCACATGGGAGACCAGGAGAAGCACCTGGCTCCTGGCTTCGGATCAGCATGATGCGCCGGCCACAGCACGCCGGCCTCAGTGGCCATTAGGGGGTGAACGGCAAAAGGAAGACCTTTCTGTCTCTCTCTCTCTCACTGTCCACTCTGCCTGTCAAAAAAAAAAGTGTAATTTTAATCTTTTTTTAAAAGATTTATTTACTTATTTGAAAGTCAGAGTTACACAGAGAGAGAAGGAAGGGCAGAGAGAGACATCTTCCATTCGATGGTTCACTCCCCAATTGGCTGCAATGGCTGGAGCTGTGCAGATCCGAAGCCAGGATCCAGGAGCTTCTTCTGGGTCTCCTACAAGGGTGCAAGGGGCCCAAGGACTTGGGCCATCTTCTACTGCTTCCCCAGGCCATAGCAGAGAGCAGGATCGGAAGTGGAGCAGCCGGGACTCGAATGGCACCTATATGGGATGCTGGCACTGCAGGTGGCAGCTTTACCCACTATACCACAGCACCAGCCCCTTAATTTATTATCTTTAAATTTATCTTCTTATATTTGAAGCAGAGAAATTATAGGAAAGAGTACTCTTAACACATGTCATTTGTTTATTTTCTTTATTTGAAAGAAGAGAAAGAGAAAAGTAGAGAGTGACACAGAAAGCTCTCGCATCCCCTGGTTCACTCCCCAAATGCCCAGGACAGGCAGGGCTGGTCCAGGAGTCAGAAACTCAGTGTGGCTCTCCCATGAGTACTTGCAGGGCCCCAAGCACTTGAGTCATCATGTGCTGCCTCCCAGGATGTCTATTAGCAGGAAACTGGAATCGGGCGCAGAGCTGGAACTCAAACCCAAGCACCCCAATTCGGGATGCAGATATTCCATGAAGCTAGTTCATTACAGTGCCAAATGCCCACCTTGGGAGCCAGCACCAAACCTGCTTCTCCTCATGGTTCTACCACCTTGAGACTTTCAGGTTATTCTGGTGTCATCCAGCCAAACGGTGGCCAGAAAGAAAAAAGAGTGAGGGACCATGCAGCCAGTTCCTAAACTCCTCAACTCACATGTAGTGCACATGGCTTTTCACTCACTTTCCACTGGTGGGGGTGACCCACAGGATCCATGATGAGCAAGGAGGGCCGGAGGTGTACAGTTCTTATCTGGAGCCACTCTCCAGCCATGATGCTTCATGGTGACAAGGGAACAGTCAACTAGCTGTCTGGGTCAGGAGGCCAGTCACCTTTTGTTGCTGGCCACCAACAGAATTGCTGCATTCCTAAGTATGTATAGGCGTGGTTTGACTTGCTGTTGGTCCGAGTCACCAGGTATGGGCGTAGGAGCTGTGAGGGAAGCAGAAGGTAAGTCTAGCCACAGCACCTGAGATTTTAGGTACAGTAGGAATGCAAGTGCACTCCAAAAAGTTTGTGGAAAGATGGAATTAAAAGGTAACTTTTGTAGCAAATGCATCTTGAAATCCATGCATTGTTTTTTCCTAATATATGTTATCCATGAACTTTTTGAAGACCCCTTGTACAAGTTATAATTGAAATATAAGAAAGGAAAGCAGGTGGTAGGAGAAAAAAAAAACATTTAAAATCCTGTTGCAGTTAAGGATACCAGAAGTATCATGTGCAATTGAACTTTTTCTGGAAATTCTATAAATTGATAAGGAACAAGATTGCTTGACCATTTTTAAATTAAAACGACCGATGTAACATATTTTAGGAAAAGCTAGAAGATTGAGATATTTTTAAACAGCTTCTTTTGATTAGTTTAGAATCAGTTTTGTATGTGAGAGGAAACAAGAGCTTTCTGCTCCAAGAAACAGCAGCATTCTCAAATGTTCACTCCCGCCTGGGGCAGGGGGGTAACTGTCCAGTCCAAGCTGTCTGTGAGAGGGCAATTTGGACAAGAAACTGAGTCACTGGCTCACTTTGGGTTTGTTGATGCCTCTTGATTTATTTGCCTTTTAATCATTTGCTAATCTGTGAAATCACTGTTCCTTACTGATGTTTGCAGGTACAGTAATAATAATGACCACTCACAGAGGCCTCCCTGTAGAGAGCCGTGCAGACCCTTGAGTCAGTTTTGGGTGGCACACAAGTCAGATTCCATCCTTGGTGGGAGGAT
Organism: Lepus europaeus; assembly: GCF_033115175.1. Classification (NCBI taxonomy): domain Eukaryota; kingdom Metazoa; phylum Chordata; class Mammalia; order Lagomorpha; family Leporidae; genus Lepus; species Lepus europaeus. The sequence continues at coordinate 96,947,719 of NC_084838.1, forward strand.
CTGTCATGAGTTCTTTAATGTTCTTGAGCCTTGGTTTTCTCATCTGGAAAATACAAATATTGGCAACACAAAGTCAGAAGATCCATGAATTAATAAATATGAAAGTGCTGCACAAGACAGAGACTACTAAACACAAACTGATGAAGCAGCTGTAAAATGCAGAAAAATATCAGGGTTCTGTGAGTGAAAGCAACATGTAGTACACCTGTCATGGGGTCCCACACTTGGAAGGTGCCAAAAAAGAAAAATAAAATAAATTGAACATGAGAGATGGAGAAATGTTAGAACGACAGACAGCAGAACAACATGAAGTAGTGTTCTAACTCATTTACAATGATAGGGCTTATATTCAGAATTGTCAAAAGCCTGTACCTGTAACACACACACACAGAACACACACTTAATGCTAAGCTTGTAAGCAAAGAGATGTAAAGGTGAAAGGGAACTTTGGATCTTAAGTTTCACCAGGACCTCACCTTTTCTGAGTACTGGAAGAGATGATAGGTGTGACACTATTGCCTTTTCCAAAAGCTAGCTTTTATGGGGAATCCTAACAGATATGAAAGATGACAAACAAAATTTGATAAAGCCACGTAAGTAATGCCCATGAAGTGATCATCACAAGTGTTTAAATGGGATGAAAGATGGGGGAAAAAAACCCTAAGAACCATTGAAAAGCAGCAATTGATCCTAAAGAACAGAACTGAGGGATGGGTGTTGGCCTAGCTGTTAAGACTTGGGTTAGGAATCTGTGTCTCACATAGGAGTGCCTGGTTTAATACCCGGCTCTGGCTCCTGACTTGAGCTTTCTGCTGATGCGGATCCTGGGAAGCAGTGTGGTGGCTCAAGTACTTGAGTTTCTGCCATTCATGTACAAGACTTGGGTTACGTTCCCAGCTCTTGACTTCACCCAGCTTTAGCTCCTTGCCTTTATGGATATTTGCAGAACAAACCAATGGAGCTCTCTGTATCTCTCAAATAAGCAACACATTTTTTAGAAGAATAGCACTGTGGCCGGTGCCGCGGCTCACTAGGCTAATTCTCTGCCTTGCGGCGCCGGCACACCGAGTTCTAGTCCCGGTTGGGGCGCCGGATTCTGTCCCGGTTGCCCCTCTTCCAGGCCAGCTCTCTGCTGTGGCCCAGAAGTGCAGTGGAGGATGGCCCAAGTCCTTGGGCCCTGCACCCCATGGGAGACCAGGAGAAGCACCTGGCTCCTGGCTTCGGATCAGCGCGGTGCGCTGGCCGCAGCTCGCCAGCCGCAGCGGCCATTGGAGGGTGAACCAACGGCAAAGGAAGACCTTTCTCTCTGTCTCTCTCTCTCACTGTCCACTCTGCCTGTCCAAAAAAAAAAAAAAAAAAAAGAATAGCACTGTAATTATAGATTGGAGACCTACATTTTCCCTATTTTCAAACATGAACAATGGCTTCTTATTATAAAAGGTATTTATGTTCATTATAGAAAAAGCCACCATGTAGATAAGCAAAAATTTTAACATTAAAAATTATTTTTAATTCTTCAACCTAAAGTTAATGACTCTTAACAGCTTTGTATATATTTTGTCAGATGCACATATGTATGTGTATTCTCTAAAAATTTGAATCTTGCATACAAATAGTTTTATAATATGTTTTTTCTTTGAAATATATCATGAACAACTTTTCACGTCATTAAATAGCTTCGTGTTACATTTCTAATGAACACATGGCACTGCATTGCATAGGGCATAATTTAACTAGTTCTCTGCTGAATTAAATTGATTTCCAGTTATTTCCCACTAGAGACAGAGCCACACTGGATAAATTTAGGAACACATCTCTGTTTGCATCTTTCATGATTCCTCAAAGTCAGGGCTGGAAATGGAACCCCAGGCTCAGAAGTCTCCATTGACGTATATGGCTCCCTAGTTGTCCTATGGAAAGTTTTGGGTAGTATCTGTGTTAAAATGAAGTTTAAAGAAGTGTTGGATATTAGAGAATCCCTCAACTTTGCCTCAGTTCTTGGGGAAAGTTATTGAAAGGTAGTTTGTGTTCAAATAAGTGCAAACTGGTAAGCTCCGTCTTTATTGGTGCCTTTGAGAACAAGTCAATCTCAAAAGATGGAACTGAAATCATTATTATAATTGAGTCAGGGAGCCCAAAGGTATATTTAATTTAGAAAAATATTATTAATTACCGAGTTCCCAGGTGGCCAAGTGAATGTTTTCCTGGGTAATCTTGATCCTGTTTGAGGCCACCTTCATGTGAATTACCACCATTTCCATCTGTAAACAAGAACCTATAAAAGAGTCCTCATTAGGCAATTAAATGTGTATTTTCTTAAAGACAGTAAATTAGGTAAGTGAATCTGTAAGGAAGTACAGATAGTGTACCTAAACGAAACTATTAATTTATTCTTCACAATTTTGTTTTTATTGCCAGTCACGTACTACTTTCATTGAAGTTTATATTAAATTCCCTTATTAATTATGTTATTGATCCATTATAAAACACTTATGAGCACTTACTATGTGACAGGACTTGGGGATACAGAGAGAACTTACTGTCTTGGCCAGTGTTGTGGTACAGTAGGTTCTACCTCCACTTACAATGCTGGCATCCCATAGTGGGGTGATGGTTCAAATCCCAGCTGCTCTGCTTCTAATACAGCTTTCTGCTAATGTACCTAGGAAGGTAATAAATGACTACTTGGGCCCTTGCCACCCATGTGGGAGACTGAGATGGATTTCCTGGCTCCTGGTTTTGGCTTGGCCCAGCCCTGGTTGTTGTGGCCATTTGAGGAGTGAACCAGTAGATGAAAGAGCTCTCTCTCTCTCTCTCTTTGTATGTATTATATGCGTCTCCCTTTTCCTATCAGTCTGGCTTTCAAATAAATAAATAACTTTTCTGACATGGAACTTAAATTTTTTAAAAAGATTTGGTTTATTTATTTGAAAGGCAGAGTTACAGAGAGGCAGAGGCAGAGAGTTGGACTGATCCAGAGCCGGGAGCCAGGAGCTTCTTCTGGATCTCCCACGCCGGTGCAGGGGCCCAAGCACTTGGGCCATCTTCTACTGCTTTCCCAGGTCATAGCAGAGAGCTGGATTGGAAGTAGTGAATGAACAAATGGATTATAATATCAAATAATGCCTTAAAAAATTCCTTATCTTCAATATGAAGATAATATTGCAGTCCATTGGGTTATTATGAGAACTGAAAGTCTATGTGGAAATTATTTACCATATATGTGTGTATTAACTGTTCTTTCTCTTTTTTCTTAGCTTTTGGAAATGAGTGATTTAATACAAATCATTGAATTTTCAGTTTAAGAAATTAGCAAATTCTGTATTGCACAAAAGAAGAAGATATAGATTTAGATAAACATTTGTAAAGTGTTTTGCTTTGTTTTTTTTGAGCCAAATTACATAGCAGCCGCTCCCTGGCAGAGAAAGTCAACTTGAGCCTTCACATGAGGTTGTTCTGTTGAATCAGGTTTTCAGGTGCATCTCTTGCCACAGCTGTCTTGCATTGCTACGCACAAGAGGCAGGACCTCAGGAGAATTGTACCTTTCATATCCCTGGCTCTGCTTCCTCCAGAGGCAGTCCTACCAGATGATTCTTAAAGTTCCTTTCAGGACTGAAACACGTTGTCCACTCTTGAATGAATTCTTCCCCTGTAGATGCACCTGAAAAGGTGATTGCCCTGCCCCAGATTGTCCTTGAAAAGAAATTTAGACCTAAACCTCCCCAGAATGATAGAAACCAGACTAATGACTTTTTTCAAAATTCTGTTTGACTAAAAAAGTGAGGAAAAAAAATCAACTGTAGAAGGTTCCAGTTGTAAGTTTTTAAAGATTGTTTGTTTATTTGAAAGGCGGAGTTACAGAGAGAGGAGGAGGGGGAGAAGAGAGAGAGAGAGAGAGGGAGAGGGAGAGAGGGAGAGAGGGAGAGAGAGGTCTTCCCTCCACTGGTTTATTCCCCAGTTGGCAGCAATGATGGCCCAGGTTGGGTGAGGCCAAAGCCAGGAGCCAGGAGCTTCTTCTGGGTCTCCTACCTGGGTGTAGGGGGCCCAAGGACTAATGCATCTTTTGTAGGTTCATTACTGGGGAACTGTCTTGGAAATGCAAGCTGCTGGATCTTGAACCAGTGCCCATATGGGATGCCAGCAGGCTGCCAGCATGGCAGGTGCTGTGCCACAACACTGGCCTCTCCAATTACAATTCAGGGAAGACACCTGTAAACTAGGAGAAACTGAAAAGCCATATATACACATCTTATCACATCAAAAATAAAGAGATAATGTGGGGGCTGGTGTTGTGGCGCAGTGGGTTAATGCCCTGGCCTGAAGCGCCAGCATCCCATATGGGCGCCGGTTCGAGTCCCAGGTGCTCTTCTAATCCAGCTCTCTGCTATGGCCTGGGAAAGCAGTAGAAGATGGGCCCCTGCACCCTTGGGCCCCTGCACCTGTGCAGGAGACCCAGAGGAAGCTCCTGGATCCTGGCTTTGGATCAGCGCAGCTCCAGCCATTGCAGCCAATTGGGTAGTAAACCATCGGATGGAAGACCTCTCTCTCTTTCTCTGCATCTCCTCTGTGTAACTCTGACTTTCAAAGAAATAAATAAATCTTAAAAAAAGAGATAATGTGATTATTGATATTTATTTAAAAATTAACGGCATTTATTGAGTGCTTACTATGTCCCTCATGTGCTTTACCTTGTGTAATTGTCCTAACAGCCCAAAACGTTAAGGGTGTTTTCTTTCAAGGACACAGATATGAAAACCAAGTGAGGTTATGCAGCTGATCATGGATGTGAACGGCAACACTGTGGGAAACATTCAGGTCTAGCTGATACCAAGCCCCATGCATGTAACTACTTGCTGCCTTTTTTCCTTCCTTCCTTCCTCCCTTCCTTCCTCCCTTCCTTCCTTCCTTCTTCCTCCCTCCCTCCCTCCTTTCTTTCTTTCTCTCTCTCTCTCTCTTTCTTTCTTTTATTGAGAGAAATAGAAAGGAACGCAGAGAACACACTCCCATCCACTTGTTCACTCCACCATTGCCTACAATGACAGGAGTTGGGAACTCAGTCGGGTCTTCCACAAGGTTGGCAGGAGCTCAGTTACTTGAACCATCACTGCTGCCTTCCAGGGTGTGTGTGAGCGGGAAGCTGGAGTCAGAAACCGGGGCAGGGAGTTGAACCCAGTACTCTCATGTGGGATGAAGCTGTCTTAAGTGGTGTAATAACCACTAGGCCAAATGTCTGCCTCAGTTGCTTACTTTTGTTGCCAGCCATTGTCACCAACAAGCCAACTTTCTCGCTGAAGTTTCATCATAGCTTTCCATGAAGTCTGTTGAACTTGTTTTTTCCATATGCAATAATGCATTTAGTTTTACCTCAGAGGGGCCAGTGGACTCGCTTTAAAGAAAAGTGGACCCCGTGAACTTTAAACAGAGCCGGAGGTCACCTTATAGCATCTGAAACTCCAGTGGTGGCATCTTTTCATCGGAGCTTGGGGTATGATGTTAAGGATTTTTTTCTTCTCTTTCCAGTGAAAAGACCAATACCAGCTTGATTCTTCCCTGAAACTAATAATGAATAAAGATGTATTTTCAAACTAAAGCTTCAAACTTTTTTCCCCTATCACATCATGAAAACTAGAAATAATCTACTAAAAACACTGGCCAGCCTCTGAGGGTTAAACAACCCAGTGGCATAACACATGAGACTTGATTTTGAGGTGGAGGAGAGAATCTTTGGGATATTGGGAGATGACATTTCCGTGTTTCTGCAAATACATTTGCCTTCCCCAGCCTTTGGGGGTTTAATCAACCCAGTGGCATAATGCGTAGAATTTGAGTTTGAGACGGGGGAGAGCATATCTGGGATATTTGGCTCCTGGCCATTTGGGGGAGTGAACACAGATGGAAGACCTATTTCTCTTTCTCTCCCTTTCTCTCTTCCTCTTTCTCTGTAACCCTGCCTTCCAGATAAGTAAATGGTCCTAAAATACTAATGAGTCCTCAAACTGACAGAATTTAAGTTGAATGTAGTGTTTAAAAGCAGTCAATTGATGAAATGCACAGAAAATTGCTTACATTTTTATATAAATGTATAGTTGCCAGAGTGTGGGTGGGGAAAACTTCTGGGGGAATCAGTGCTTGCTGTATTGAGTACAATTGCAGTTAGAAGTAGATGGTTTTGTGTTTGCAGAGGGTACTTGTGGTTTAGGAGAGATTGAAAATATGTCATTATGCATTCTCTGATGCAGTTAGCTACCTCCACCACACGAGCACACATATGCACACCTCTCAGATGTGGAAACGAGGTGCCTCCTGGAGTCTGGTTCTTAGCCCAGCTTTTGCAAGGTCCACGTTGTGCAATTTTTAAAAACACAGTGGTGGATATGAAGGAATAGGCACTGGGCTTTGATTGAAAGACAAGTAGGTATAATGGGATCCTAACTATTCCTCCCACCTTCCATGCTTCATCTCGCTTCCTCTATGCTTAATTTTAGTTCCTTTCACACTGGTGCTGACATCAGAGAAAAGGCGTACAAGAAAAAAATTTTTATAAAACTCAGATCTTGAGGGAGACATAAGGGATTTGGAGGGCAGCAGGGAGTGTGGAATGTGGCAGCAGATATATAAGAACCTAGTTTGAACATGATCCTGAAGCCTGGGCTTCAGCCGTGGAAGCCGCTGTGCATTCTTTGTTGTTGTTTGTCAGGTCATCTCCTCTGGCTTGATTGGTTTTCGACAAACCAGCTCTGAGTGTTGTTTCAGATGGAATTCTTTAGTTGTTAGCAACAGAAATTGTGGTTAAATTAAGTGCTAATAATAATAGCACCAGACCAATAGAAACCACTGTGGTTGCTTTTGCTGCTGTAACTACGAGAAATAACCAAGCTTCAGAAAGTACAGGAATCAAGGCGGCTTCAATCCAGGTAGCCCTAAAATGGACAATATAATGGACGTCCCATCACTGATCCGAATCTACTCCAGCCCCGACTGATTTGTGAAGGTGTCAACTCCCGTGTGGAAAGTCCTCAGGGCCAGCATTGTGGCGTACCAGATAAAGCTCTGCCTGCAGCGCTGGCATCCCATGTGGGAGCCGGTCCTGTCCCAGCTGCTCCACTTCCTTCATCTGTGATGGACTTCCTTTGCAGAATTAGGTGAATGTGTATATATTAGAGCACTCCCCAAACGTTCATGGAGAATGGAATTAAAATATAAGTTTAGGGGTGGGCATTTGGCCTAGTGGCTAAAATACCTGTATCCCTCATTGGAATGCCTGGGTTTGATTCCTGGCTCCAGCTCCTGGTTCCAGCTTCCTGCTAAAGCAGACCCTGGGAGGCAACAGTGATGCCTCAAATATTTGGGTGTCTGCCACTCGTGTGAGAGACCTGGAATCAGTTCCCAGCTCCTGACTTTGGGCCCAGTCAGGAGCTATCGTGGGCATTTGGAGAATGAAACAGCAGATGGGAGATGTCTCTTTCTCCCTGTCAAATTTAAAAGAAAATATATATTTATTTTGGTGTGAAAAAATTTTAAATCTATGCATTATTATTATTATTATTATTATTTGACAGGCAGAGTAGATAGAGAGAGAGAGAGACAGAGAGAAAGGTCTTCCTTTTGCCGTTGGTTCACTCTCCAATGGCCGCCGCGGCTGGCGCATCTCGCTGATCCGAAGCCAGGAGCAGGTGCTTCTCCTGGTCTCCCATGGGGTGCAGGGCCCAAGCACTTGGGCCATCCTCCACTGCTTTCCCGGGCCATTGCAGAGAGCTGGCCTGGAAGAGGGGCAACCGGGATAGAATCCAGCGCCCCAACTGGGACTAGAACCCGGGGTGCTGGTGCCGCAAGGCGGAGGATTAGCCTGTTAAGCCACGGCACCGGCCGCATTATTTTTTCATAACATGAATATTCCATGAACTTTCTGAGACCATATCATATACATGTATGTGTGTATATGCATATATACATTATATGAATACTCATCATATTAATAATGGACTTTCCGTGTGATAGATCATGCCTGTATGTTCTACAGAGATCATAGAAGAGAAAAATGAAAGGTGATAGAATCAATCCACTCCCTTCTGCAGAGTCCTTGGCACAGGTCAAGGGAGGCAGGTGGAAAGGGCATAGAAGGGAGAAAGGGAACTTCTTTTGCAACTAACCTGGTACCACAAGTTCATGGCCCCAGATCTGAAATTTTCCTAAGGAATATCTATAAGATCCAAAAGTGCATTTATTTTAGAAATTAACATGCACTTTACCTCCAAAGTAAAGTTCGTATTTATTTTTTTCAGATTAAAAGAGGTGCTGCAAATGATTATGAAAGTAAAACATATCAAGTATAACAACAAATGCAGGAAAATGTCTAAATTTAAATGGTTAAAAAATACAAGTAATGCAATCATCCCAGACCATCATTGTTCAAATTTGGTGTATATACTTCTAGATATTTTTAGTAACTATAGCAACCGCATTTCTGCATTACGGCAGAAAATTGCTACTACCTCTGCAAACGTCACACGCCTGGGAAGGCATTGTAAAGGGAAAGGTGCCACTTGGGGCACTTTATCTGAGTGCTTTTTCAAACCCCCACGACAAGAAACTGAAACTTAATCCAAGTCTCCCATGGGGATGGTAGAGACCCGCTGACTCCCAGGGTGCACACTGGATAGGAAGTGGAGTGGGGATTCAAATGCAGGTACTCCACTACGTGATGCAGGTGTCCAAGTGGCAGCTTAACCCACTGCGCCAAATGTGTATCTTCTTATGGCTACATGATATCTTATTAAAAATAGCAGCTAATTTTTTTATTATTTCCATATCCTGTAACAGACAACAATAGGATGACATACATAATCTCATTAAATCTTTACCCAAATCCTACAAGCTCAGGTTTTATGATCCCTGCTTTAAAGGGGAAGAAACTGAAGTTCAGGAAGATGAGGTTGTTCAGGTGACAAAGCTGACAAGCCACTATGTACTGATGTGTTTATGCACCTCTTCTATTAAAAAATTCTGATTTTATTTAAGGTATACACGTTTCATGTATTTCATATATAGAGATTCAGGCACATAGTGATACTTCCCACTCTACCCTCCCTCCCGCCCACACTCCCACCCTCTTTCCTCCTCCCTCTCCTATTCCTGCTCTTATTTTTTACAAAGATCTATTTTCAGTTAACTTTATACTCACAAGTTTAACCTTACACTGAGTAAAGAGTTCAACAAATAGTATGAAAAAAATAAAACGCTGTTCTGAGATGCGGTGATCTTTACCAGCCCTTGTCTCGCTGGCTGGGCAACAGTGTAAAAGTCCTGAGGTTGCTTGGCTGTGGTGACGGAGGGGAGGCGTGATGGATGAGGGCAATGCACTGAATTGATTGTCCTTCACATCTCTCATCATGAGCTGGCTAGAAGCTGGTAAAGGAGGAGGGGGATTTATCGGTGAGCCCACGTGGGAGTGTGTCTGGGGTTGCAGTCTTGGGACAGACACTAGACGGCAAAACCAAGCAAAATCAGACAGGAGCTCCCAGCCCAGACAAGTGTTGCTGGTTGCCTCAGAGATACATCATTTCTGTCCTTAGAACAGGGTGAGGCTGCCCCAGGTCTCCACTCCTTTTTGACAAGTGAGACCTCAAGACAGGTGATGTACCTGGACCACTCGTTTCCTGTTGCCTCCTTCTCTCTGCTTGGCTGTCTTGCCTCCTTCTGATACCTTCTTTCTCCTCGAGCTTCAGCCTCCTTTATTCCATACTCTTTGACATTACACTAATCCCCCCCCCACACACGCCCCTTCCTGGCGCTTGAAAGTCCTAGCTTACCTCTGGGCCAATCTATCCACTCTCCAAGTCTTCTCGGTTTGAGGGTGAAGGAGAGTGAAGTCTGTGGAAGTTAAGTGAATCCTCTAAGATTTTCCACTACTGGTTCAACAAATATGCATTGAGTTGCAAAGGAAGTGACTATGTGAAGCAGGTGGTGTGTCCAGGATTCAGGAGTCACCTGCCAGGTATAAAAATTTCAGCTGGAACCCAGAATGCAAACACCCTCATAAGGGGTATTCCTTATCCCTTATTTTCAGGTCCCATGAAAAATTCAATCTCAGTCATTTGTTCCAAGTGTGTTGTGCCTGCTGGTTTCCCCTTCCTCCCCCATACAAATGGTCTTACCCATTGGGGTCTCGGCCAGGGAAGCTGACTTTGTTACCATTCATGCATGCACTTAACCAGTCTTTGCCGAGCACCAGCTGTGTGCCAGGCACTCTCTTAAGCACAAAAAAGAATATTAAGGGAAGGAAAAAAAAGGCAGCTGCAGCCATGTGCTCCTGGAATTTACGGTCTAGGGAGAGATTCTGATGTGCTCCAGGCACAAGATGACATATGGCAATTTTGGAAGGGCTCTGGGAGCAAGGGATATGGTGCTGAGAGCTTGTCACGGGCCTGCTGCTGGTTTGGAGGACACTGGTGTGGACAGATGGAGGGAGAATGTGGCTCCACCGTGGATTAGGTGTTTCCAAGCCACTGCTGAGTTCCTTATTACTGACCATGAAGAGGGCAGTAACCCCTCTGCCTTTTCATCACCAACTTCACTTACCTGTACCCTCCCAAGTTCCTCTCCTCTGGCCTCCCTGCCTTTTTTTGACTCCTTCTGTACGTTTCCCACGTTACAACCAGAGAATGTGAGCTCGATGGTGGCATATCCCAGCTTAAAAGCTTCGGCAGCTTCCCAGTGCCCTTGAGATTCAGACCAACACGCTGAATGCCTCCTCCTATGCCCTTGGCCAACCGGCCCCTCCCTCCCGGTTGGCTCAGTCACTTCCCACCGTTCACTGCTGCTGCCATGCTGGCTCCTCCCACCTCCCTCAGGCACCCGGGGTCCCTGCGCATGCTTCCTTCCTCCTGAAGCACAGCTGCACCCCGCGTGCGCCCATCCATCTTCCACACACCATCCCCAGGGGTCTCCTCTCAGGAAGAAATAGACTTCAGGCTGTAAGCACCCATGGGCCCCTGTACTTTCCTTGACAGCACTTGTTCCCGATTGTAATTCTATTCATATGGGATTACCGGGATAATGCGTTTTGCACTCCATGAAGCTGAATCTGGGTGTTTCTCACCATTGTACCCTTGGATCCTAGCAGCGTCTTCCACCTGGTAAGCATGCATAAGTTCATGGAGAAGAGGGTAAACATTGCAGCTGGAAGGGCCACTCCCAAAATCTTCTAGTTCACTTCCCTCATACAGAGAGTGGATAATCAGAGAGGGAAGGTGACTTACCCAAGGTCACACAGCAAGTTTGTGGCCGAGTCAGCCTAGGGTAATGGTTGGGAAATCCTACCATGATGCTACCTTCTGTCTCCAGACACTTTCTCAATCTGCTTCCAAACCTTGGTTTTCTCTGGGGTTTAGACCTTGGTTTTCTCTAGGGTTTAGACCTGTAGCCTGGACTAATATGGGTTAGAGGGAGAAACAACCTACATTAAGCTTTATAGCTCTTCAGGTGAATTCTTTAGCTTATTAAAACTCATAAAGCTGAGGATTCATTTCATACATTTCAAACTTAAACTGATTTTCGAATGAACACCATGGTCTCAACACAGTGCCAGTTCCCAGGCATAGGAAAGTGTGTGAAGCAAGCCCTCTGCTCAGCTTTTCAGATGAGCTCCTTAATCAACAGTAAATGAAGGCCAAATCCTTTTATTTATTTATTTATTTATTTATTTATTGGCAGGCAGAGTGGACAGTGAGAGAGAGAGACAGAGAGAAAGGTCTTCCTTCCATTGGTTCACCCCGACCCCCTCTCCCCGCCAAATGGCTGCTAAGGTGGCTGCGCTGTGCCGATCTGAAGCCAGGTGCCAGGTGCTTTGTTCTGGTCTCCCATGCAGGTGCAGGGCACAAGCACTTGGGCCACAGCAGAGAGCTGGACTCGAAGAGGAGCAACTGGGACAGAATCCAGCGCCCCGACCGGGACTAGAACCCGGGGTGCCGGCGCCACAGGCTGAGGATTAGCCTAGAGAGCCATGGCACCAGCCTAAATCCTTTTATTTTTAAAATATTTATTTATTTGAAAGGCAGAGTTGGAGAGAAGGGGGGATGCATCTTCCATTCACTGGTTCACTCCCCAAATGGCCGCGATGGCCAGGGCAGGGGGGATTTCCCAAATGGATGACAGGGGGGTCCAAGCACTTGAACCATCCTCCTCCACCTTCCAAGTCATTAGCAGAATGCTGGATTGGAAGGAGAGCAGCTAGAACATGAACCGGCACGCATAAGGGATGCCAGTATCATAGGCAGCGGCTCAACACACCGCACCACGATGCCAGCCCGAGGCTAACTCTTAAACATCTCTGCACCCCTTGGGAGGCCTAGTGCTGAAACCTGAGGCAACATGATGGCCACCAGGACAACCAAGCCCGGCCACTCCCAGGTCCTCCAGACAGAAACTGTGTTGCCACCTGTATCTATTCCTTCTTAGAAGTTGTTGATTTCATTTTTCCTGGGTGTTAAATAAGAGATTCAGGATAGGCACTTTGTCTAATGGTTAAGAGAATGGTTCAGACACCTGTCTCACACTGATGTTGGTGGGTTCAGTCCTTTACCCTGGTTTCTGCCTTTAGCTCCCTGCTAATGCAGTCCTCGGCAGGCAGCAGGTGATGGTCCAAGTAGTTAGGTTCATGCCACCCATCTAGGAGACTTGGATTGAGTTCTCAGCTCCTGCTTTGGGTCCCCAGCCACTGTGGGCATTTGAGAAGTGAACCAGTAAATGGAGGAGGTCTCTCCATCTTTCTCTCTCTCTCCAACAAGCAACTTTAATGCATTTTTAAATCCCCCCAAAGTTAGCGATTAATGTGACCTTGAAAGTCATATTAGTTACCCTTGGGGCATTTCTTCATACAAAGCGTAAGCTTCGAAGTTTTTCATTACATATAACTGACATGTGGTTGGGCAACCACATTGCCCCGAACATTGAAGCTGGGTGTCCAAACACAACCTGTGCGTGCATGTTCATAGTGTTCTTTGCAGTAGCCAGAGGGTGGGAACCACATAAATGTCCATCAACGGCTGAGTGAATAAACCAAGTGTGATAGGTCCACACAATGGAATATCGTTCCAACACAAGAAGGACTGAGGGTCTGAGATTGCTACCACATGGAAGAGCCAGAAGGCACTGTTTGGTTCCATTTGTATGAAATACCCAGGATTCCTAGAGACAGAACAGACTGGCGGTCCCCAGTGACTGCAAATGGGGAGCGCCTGCTTGATGTCATGTTTGATGTTTTGGAGAGTGGCCATGATGGCCAGGGATGACCAGGGCTCAGTAGGAGTGCCCAGCTCACCACCACACAGGGTCAGCCCTTGCTCTGGCAAAGCAGGGTGTGGAATGGAGAATTCCTGCTGTTGGCAGAGAAGGTGGCCAGGGTTTAAGTGGTCATGGGAAGAGCAGCCTCATCTCCACATGTTAGTGAAAGAGTCATCAACAGCAGCGAGGGTACAAGGGCCTGGGAAGCAGTGAGGAAGACACATACTGTTGGCGTTTGATACCTCCATGCCCTGCTACACAGGGCCAGCCTGTGGCAGGGCATGCTCCATTAAAAAAAAAAAAAGATTTTACTTATTTGAGAGGCAGAGTTACAGACAGAGAGGGAGAGACAGAGAAAGGTATTCCATCCATCTGCTGGTTTACTCCCTAGATGGCCACAATGGCTGGAGCCAGGCCAGTCTGAAGCCAGGAGCCAGGAGCCAGGAGCTTCTTCTGGGACTCCCAGATGGTTGCAGGGACCCAAGCACTTGAATCATCTTCCACTGATTTCCCAGACCATCAGCAGGGAGCTGGATTGGAAGAAGAGCAGCTGGAACATGAACCGACACCCATATGGGATGCCAGTGCCACAGGTGGAGGCTTCCCCCTATGGCACAGCGCCAGTCCTTGGCATGCTCCATTTGACAGTAGCTTCCGGGGTCCTGTTTCTCTTACTTGTTTCAAATGGATCCCCATTTTAAAGTGAACACTCTGCAATTTGGTACAACAGCAAACCACAGACACAGGAAAGTCTGAAGTGAGAAAATGGAGTTCAATAGCCCAGTCACCCAGCTGTTTCTGTGGTTCTCATAAGCCACGTGAATTTTATCACTCATGATAAAATTAAAGTGACAGCAGCGTGATCAGACCAAGTAGCGATCTAGAAGTGAAATGACTGCAAAAGATAAAGAGGGAAATGAGAGAAGAGGGTTTCTGTAGACTGACAAGGGGCGGAGGGGAGAATTCAGAGGAAGCAATAGGGTCTCGGGGTGGGGACTGGGCTCACTGCTGCGGGGGAAGCAGGCTGCTGGGTTTGGGGACGCAGGGAGACAAATGTCTTCTGAGAAAAAAATAAAACATCCCACAGGGTTTATATAATCCCAGGCAGCAAAGTTTCTGCTTTGAGAAAAACGTGTCTGCAAACAGGGGATTACAACGCATGCCATTGTCATTGATAGCACAGGAGTATTGAGTCCTGGCCCCTGCGCGCTCTTGCTGCTGGTGGAATTCCTGTCGCCCTGGAATGCCATTATTCTCAAGGACAATTTTCTTTCTCCCTGGCTTGTTGTCTGAATAAGCCTTACTATGGACAACAGATCTTTGGATATGTTGGGCAGTGCCAGGAATGGTCAACAAAAGGCCAGTGGTCATTAAGATCCAGGAGTCCATCAGAGTCTGGAGCTCACAGGATCTCTGGGGAAGCAGCTGCGGTGGAACAGGCTGGGGTGTGGCCAGGCTGGGGTGCCCTGCTTCTCCTCCAGACCTGGAACAGGCTTGCAAATCTGCCGTCAGGGCCCGAAGATTCTCAGAGCTGCCTTGTAAATATTCCCATGGCTGTTTCCCACCTCAAGTCCACGTCCGTATGGCTTCCTTTGTTCCCACTGGACATAAACCTGCAGTCTACCCAGCACTTCCTGTTTTTCCTTTAACTCGTGCAATTGAAGATTATTGCTTACGCACTTGGGCCTCATTCCTTTGTAATCATGACCTCTACTCTACCACCAATGGCTCTACTCCCAACCTGTGTGTACTGATGGTCCTCTTCCCCACTTAATGCTGTATAATTGTTCAAACCTGGTAAATGCCACTCTTAGGATCATTGGTTACTATCCTCACTCTGTCTTTTATGGCCTTGTCTAAATATGATCAGAGTCGGCAAACTTGGAAGGCTTCCATAGCCTTGGCAACTCATGACGACAGCCTAGGATGGTTACTGGCGCCATAAACTAGAGTGTCAATTTGTTGGGTCAACAACAGGAGTCACTGTGCACTTGCTCCTCATGTGGGATCTCTGTCCTTAATGTGCTGTACATTGTGATTTAATGCTATAACTAGTACTCAAACAGTATGTTTCACTTTGTGTTTCTATGTGGGTGCAAACTGTTGAAATCTTTACTTAATATATACTAAATTGATCTTCTGAATATAAAGAGAATTGAAAATGAATCTTGATGTGAATGGAAAGGGAGAGGGAACGGGAGAGGGGAGGGTTGCGGGTGGGAGGGAAGTTATGGGAGGGGGAAGCCACTGTAATCCATAAGCTGTACTTTGGAAATTTACATTCATTAAATAAAAGTTAAAAAATTAAAAAAAAAGATTATTGCTTACTCCACAGCCTGCTACTTTTCTGGCCGTGTCCATCCAACGCCCCTGATTTGGTCAAGTCAGAGGGTTTGCTGTCAAGCTCTATGCCATCTCTGCTAGGCAACAAATCCTGAAATTTGCTTCTTGATCCTACAACTGAGTCATGGGATCAACGGGTGGCTGCAGGATGTCTGAGGATCCAGATGAGGGAGGAGGTTTGGGAGGCAGCAGCAACACACAGTGACGTGTTGGGCAGAGATTCCGTCCCAGAGAAGCTGAAAAGAGAGACAGCTGAATCCGCAGAGCCCCTGCTGGGAGTCCAAGCCTCATCACCAAGTGTGAAATGTGAAATCTTTGAGAAATTTCAGTTCTGTCTCCATTGTGGTAGAGTTAACAAAAGAGGGGAGCACACAGCAGTGGCCTTGTAACATTCTTTCTCACGACGCCAGTTGAGTAGGCTGAACACGCACTCGATTTACATGCCTTTCCACATTCGACATTAGCTGTTGTTTTCTCCAAGTGATCACAAACATATCTCTCATACAACTCTGTGTTGTATGTCTGTTGGAACCCCTCTTCTTAGCAATCATTGAGTTTTCCCATTTAGTTGTCTCTGATGTGGGCAAGGATACTGTGTGTGTGTGTGTGTGTGTACGGGTGGTCTGTGGCAGGCAGGCACTTCCTGAGGTAGGTTGGCCTGGGAGCTGCACAAAGCATTTGTGGACAGAGAATGCATTGGAAGTGAGGCACAAAGAAAAATTAAAGGCAGGATTGAGTATAAGAATTGAAAAAGTTCAAAAGAATGAAAACATTTTCAGTGAAGAGCAGCCCATTTGATGAAATAGGTACACTGACAAATGAATGTTATTGAGTGTTTGCCCTGTCTGGATGATTTACTTGTTTATTTTTTATTTTTTTTCACTTTTATGTAATAAATATAAATTTTCAAAGTACAGCTTATGAATTACAATGGCTTTTACCCCCCATAACTTCCCTCCCACCTGCAAACCTCCCATCTCCCACTCCCTCTCCCAATTATGTATTGCCATTGTCAGAAAAAAATGTGCATGATCCATATGTGTGTGCGTGTCTGTGCAGGTGCATGTCTATGCATGTGCATTGTGTGTGTGTGCAGTTTGTTCCTTTATTTTTGCAACCACCAAAACGAGCTGCCTGACTGCTGGAAATTCTGCAAGTGTCGAGGCTGTGAAGAGGAAGCAGTGTTACCCAGGGGAGCAGCAGGTCAGGGTTTCTTCAGCGGTCAGCTAGGGCGGTGCCAGGCACTCCTCTCCTGAGCACACCCATCGCGTGTCGGGTGACCACAAACACAAGCGATGTTCACCGACTTGGCTCTCACAGCGCTTTACGTCTGGGGGTAGGACACGATACTCAGAACAGAAGCTACAGGATTCGCCCCCTCCAGCACGTCCTTTCCTCAACGGTAGCACGAGGGCCTCGTGGTCATCGCAGTGCTCCTCCAGGAGCTGCTCTCTGCCCAACAAGCCGTGTGCTGCATGACGGGAGGCTCGCCTTCTGGGGACCAGCACACCCTTT
The DNA here is from genome assembly GCF_033115175.1 of Lepus europaeus. Lineage (NCBI taxonomy): Eukaryota > Metazoa > Chordata > Mammalia > Lagomorpha > Leporidae > Lepus > Lepus europaeus. The sequence continues at coordinate 96,964,859 of NC_084838.1, forward strand.
GTTACAGGTAAGGAGACAGACAGGGACCAGAGAAAGACCCCAGGACATATGTCATCACACCTGCTCCCAGAGCTGCCTTCAAAAATACCTCCCATGGCCTGTCATCTGAAATGATCACCGTAGCTGACTCTGTCCCCATGATGACCTGCGGCTCGTTAGCATATCATTATAATACAATTACCATGGCTGACACTCCCACTCCCACCCTGCACCTGACAACATGATGCTGCCAAGACTCCCTAACAAGGCCAGAAATCGGGCAGTCACAGATCAGGTAACAAAACGCTGCGCAGACCACGGCAAAGGATGACCCCAAGCCTCGTGGGCTGCAGCTCAGTCTAAAAGCTGCCCACACTCCTTGAGTGTGTGCTTCCACTTTGCTTATGAATCTTACTCCTCTGCTAACCTTTGCCAACATCTCCTAAGTCTTTCATGTGTCAGAGATGAGAACCTGAACCCCAAGTCCCCCAGGACTCCCCAGCAAACTGCCCAAGCCATCCACCTCACTGGTCCAACCACTCATTCTAGAACTTGCTTACAGCAGGTTCCTTTGATGAAGAAGCAACTCTTGCACCAGTGGGATCACACCTGGCGTGGGGGCAGAGATGCAGGCCTCGGGGAGTCTCTCGTGCAGAGTAGAACTTGGCCCTGCTGGTGATGACTGAAAACACCAAAATATGTGTTTGTGTGTGTGCTAAATAACCTGATATAAGCAAACGTTAAAAAGCTCACGAAACACAATGCAAAGAAGGCACTTGCCAAAGCTTGATCACAGCAGAATCCTTGGAAATTTCTAGTAAGAGTAGCCCAGGGACAGCCTTCGCATCAGGCCCCTTTCTCCGACTGTGGTCAAGGTAAGAAGCGGGGACGGACCACTCTCACATTACCCTCAAGTCGAAAGGGAACCTCGCCCAGAAGTGGTAGGGAAGGAACTGGGGGTTACAGCAAATCACCCTGCGCAGACATGTGCACGTTTGCTGAGGGCGACGTTTTGGTTGGTGACTGAAGTCGCATTCCTAAAGGGATGCTGAAGGGAAGCCAGACTGTAATGTGGTGATCCCCTTGCAGTTTCTCACTCCTTAGCGGAAAAGAAAATGCAAGTTAAGCATGTGCTGAGTGTAACGAGTCATTGTTAAGGGCCTACTGGACATCAAGAGCCTTCCCTGACAAGGACAATGCCCCTCAGGGCAGCTGGCATACTCTTTCACAGAAAGCTGCCAGTCCATGGCCATGGAGGGGTGGATATCACCTGGAAAACTGAAGGCTTCCCCATCCTAACCAAGCACTGTCCTCACCATGTGCTTTCTCAGGCACAACGAGGTGTCAGCAGCCAGTGTCCTCCATATCCAGGTCGACCATGTGACCGGAGTCAACTGGGCCAGAACCTCTGAATGTTACCAAAACCAAACATAAGCACAGCTGCCTGCCAGTCATGGAGGCAGGCCTTTGTGGGGAGAAGGGGTCTTACAAGGCAGCCAGACTCCCTCCCACTGGGGCTAGGGAAGTGTTAGGGGCCAGGTGGGAAGGAGCTGGTGGGCAGAAGTCTGGTGGGGCAGCTCTGATCACCAGGGCCTGGAGGGGTGAGACTGTATTTCAGAGCTGACCCCAGAAAGCAGGAACTCTGGCCCACATGGTTAGATCCATGGTTAACAGCAAAGCTGGGGGAACTTGCTGGGAAAGAATGGGGTTCTGAGTTTGGGGCACCAGGGGCCCCTGTGAACAGGGCAGTCTGACATCAGGAGAAGCTGAAGGGTTTTCTCTCTCCGACCCTGTCTCCCTTTGCCTGCAGGGAGTGGGGGCACCTGCCACTGTGAGGAAACCTGGGCGCTCTCAGGCAGCATGTCACAACCCTAGTGAGCAGCTGCCCCTGCCCCTTTGGCACGGATGAGCTGAGCCAGACGTGCTCTCGCCAGCATCCTCAGGGCGGTGCCGCCCTCCCGGGATTAAGGCGTCCGCTCTGCTTGGATGAGACATGGGGCTCTGGGCTGAGGGAAGCTGAGTACACGTGACTCATGGCAGGGCGGCCCGGGAAGAGTCGGAGGGACTCTGGGTGAGCTTCGCCTTAAGCCCCGGTTACTCAGTGATGAGGGCAGTGGCTGGAACACCAGGAGGCATCACTCGGGGTCAGAATTAAGTCACATGAAGAGTGAAGGATTAACCGAAGGCCAGAGGCCCCAGAGCACCACGGCCTCCCTGCTGCCATCCTATCCCAGGACAAAAGAAGTCAGCACTGGAGTGGGTGGCAGTGACTTCCTATGCTCTGCGGCCACTTCTCACAGCAAAGGCAGGGACCCAGCTTCCTCACCACACCTGGACCCTTTCCTGCAAGTCCCATTCTGGAACTGGGCATCCCCACCCACATTCCAATCCAAGAAAAGACTACGGTAGCAAAGGGAGGCTGAACAGAGTAGGAAGCACTTGAACCTGGTGAGCAGCAGCAAGACACATGGATTCATCCCCCTGGGGAGAAGCTGCATATGAATAAAACATCACTGGAGAATAAAGATTACCCAGTGTTAGTCACACAAATTCCTTCCATGTCAATTCAGACCTCCTGACCCCACTGTCTCTTCAAATATCCACTCCTTCCCCCTCCTCATCTCTTGAACAGACGCTGGCTGTCCTTTGGGAGTGACAGAATCGCCAGTCGTCAGCGCTGTCCCTGGGAGAGGCAGGTTTGAGCTCAACAGGACCCACGTGTGTTTCTTCCTCATGAAGCCTTGCACGGGCAGGTGCTGGAGGGCGGGATGAGCTTCCTGGCATTTCCAGAGGCTCTTGCTCTGGTGGCAGTTGCCAGTCTTGGCACAGAGCTGCACCGTGTTGTCCAAGATTACCACTAGTGCCCCAACCACTGTGTCCGTTGTCCAGCCAGTGGGGAGGAGAAATAAGCAGTGAACACGCCCACCTGGACTTCAGAGAACCTCATGGAAAGCTGACCTGAGGCTCCTGCTGCCATTCGACAGCAACAACAGTTATGCTGATTGGATGGGACCCTGTACCCAATGGAGAGCAGACAACCCTGGCCTGTTCCTCAGGAAGCAGGGGAGGGGGCAGTGTTGGGAGGTCACCTGTCTCCTGTTCCTTGGTCATTCCCCCTATGACAGCAGGGGAGGAGGGGGCAGTGTTGGGAGGTCCCCTGTCTCCTGTTCCTTGGTCATTCCCCCTATGACAGCAGGGGAGGAGGGGGCAGTGTTGGGAGGTCCCCTGTCTCCTGTTCCTTGGTCATTCCTCCTATAACAGCAGGGGAGGGAGGGGGCAGTGTTGGGAGGTCACCTGTGCCCTGTTCCTTGGTCATTCCTCCTATGACAGCAGGGGAGGAGGGGGCAGCGTTGGCAGGTCCCCTGTCTCCTGTTCCTTGGTCATTCCTCCTATAACAGCAGGGGAGGAAGGGCAGTGTTGGGAGGTCCCCTGTCTCCTGTTCCTTGGTCATTCCTCCTATGACAGCAGGGGAGGAGGGGGCAGCGTTGGCAGGTCCCCTGTCTCCTGTTCCTTGAACATTCCTCCTATAACAGCAGGGGAGGGAGGGGGCAGTGTTGGGAGGTCACCTGTGTCCTGGACCTTGGTCATTCCTCCTATGACAGCAGGAGAGGGAGGGGGCAGTGTTGGGAGGTCACCTGTCTCCTGTTCCTTGGTCATTCCCCCTATGACAGCAGGGGAGGAAGGGCAGTGTTGGGAGGTCACCTGTGCCCTGTTCCTTGGTCATTCCCCCCATTACAGCAGGGGAGGAAGGGCAGTGTTGGGAGGCACCTGTGCCCTGTTCCTTGGTCATTCCCCCTATGACAGCAGGGGAGGAGGGAGCAATGTTGGGAGGTCACCTGTGTCCTGGACTTGGAAGTTCTTATGTCATGGGAAGACCGTGCCCATGGTGACCGGCATGCATCCATCACACAGCACAAGTCCCTCTCAGGATGGCCCTGCTCTCCTTCTCTCCAGTACTGGAACCACCCATGAAAACACCACATCCCAGCGAGCCTGAATCCACCCTCCATCATGACCTCCACTGCGACCTTTGTACCAGGTGTCTATGTGGCATGGATGAGCCCCTCCAGCACCTGCAGGGAGAGTGCCTTTGGGAAGAGGCTCCTCTACCAGCTCATGAATGACCGAGACTCAGACCCTGCTCCTGCACAGCTCAGACACCTGAGTCGCTGGCCTTTGTCATCCCTGGAGAGTCGCAGAGCCTGGCCCCTCTACACCACTGTCTTGTCTGGAAAGCAGGGTGGCCCTCCACTCCCCCTGGGGAATCCTAGGGACTTCTGCCCTACAGTTCCCATTCAGGGCGCCTCCACTGTGTGTTAAACACTTTGCATCTTACAGATTGTTTTTTTCTTACAGATTCTAGAAACGGGTAGAATTATTACCCAATCCCCACTGCTCAAGAAAGGAAAGTGTGGCTCCAAGGTGTTATGTAACATGTCTGAGTTCATGCAGCTGTGAGTGATGGGAGGTGCTGACTGCCCATCGGGCCCTCATACTATGGGTGTGGACTCTGCACTGCAGTGCCCAGGCAGGCCAGGCAGGCCTCCCATCACCACTCAGTGTAACTGGTGAGTAGCCCAACATCTTTATTTTGAGCATCAAGAAGTTTCGGGCAGGAGTGTGATATAGCGGTTGAGATGCCACTTGGGATGCCTGCATTCTGAGTTGGAGTGCCTGGTTCAAGTCCAGCTTCCTGCAAATGGGAGGCAGCAGGTGATGGCCCAAGTACTTGAGTTCCTGCCACCCACAGTAGGAGACTTGGATGAAGCTCTAGGCTCCAGGCATTTGAGGAGTGAACCAGCAAACAGATCACTCTGTCTGCCTTGGCCTTTCAAATAAAATAAAAATAAATAAAAGTTTAAAAATTGAAGTCTCAGGGGGTTAGATGTCTTATGCAAGAAATAAAATCCAGTGCCTCAAGCAGAGATCCAGAGTCAGCTGACAGCACAGTGGCCGTGCTGGACACCAGAACCCTGTCCTCTGAGGCCTCATAGAGCAGGCTGGCAGATCAAAGTCAAGCATCGCCGATGAAGGAGAGGGACATCTACACTGTCACAAGGTGTGACCCTTGTACACTGAGGCCATCACAGGTGTGGCCCTTGTACACTGAGGCCATCACAGGTGTGGCCCTTGTACACTGAGGCCATCACAGGTGTGATCCTTGTACACTGAGGCCATCACAGGTGTGACCCCTGCTGTACACTGAGGCCATCACAGGTGTGGTCCTTGTACACTGAGGCCATCACAGGTGTGACCCCTGCTGTACACTGAGGCCATCACAGGTGTGGTCCTGCTGTACACTGAGGCCATCACAGGTGTGGCCCTTGTACACTAGGCCATCACAGGTGTGATCCTTGTACACTGAGGCCATCACAGGTGTGGTCCTGCTGTACACTGAGGCCATCACAGGTGTGGTCCTTGTACACTGAGGCCATCACAGGTGTGGTCCTGCTGTACACTGAGGCCATCACAGGTGTGATCCTTGTACACTGAGGCCATCACAGGTGTGGCCCTTGTACACTGAGGTCATCACAGGTGTGGTCCTTGTACACTGAGGCCATCACAGGTGTGGTCCTGCTGTACACTGAGGCCATCACAGGTGTGATCCTTGTACACTGAGGCCATCACAGGTGTGGCCCTTGTACACTGAGGCCATCACAGGTGTGGTCCTTGTACACTGAGGCCATCACAGGTGTGGTCCTGCTGTACACTGAGGCCATCACAGGTGTGATCCTTGTACACTGAGGCCATCACAGGTGTGGCCCTTGTACACTAGGCCATCACAGGTGTGATCCTTGTACACTGAGGCCATCACAGGTGTGGTCCTGCTGTACACTGAGGCCATCACAGGTGTGATCCTTGTACACTGAGGCCATCACAGGTGTGGCCCTTGTACACTGAGGTCATCACAGGTGTGGTCCTTGTACACTGAGGCCATCACAGGTGTGATCCTGGCTGTACACTGAGGCCATCACAGGTGTGGCCCTTGTACACTGAGGCCATCACAGGTGTGGCCCTTGTACACTGAGGCCATCACAGGTGTGGTCCTGCTGTACACTGAGGCCATCACAGGTGTGATCCTTGTACACTGAGGCAATCACAGGTGTGGCCCTTGTACACTGAGGTCATCACAGGTGTGGCCCTTGTACACTGAGGCCATCACAGGTGTGATCCTGGCTGTACACTGAGGCCATCACAGGTGTGGCCCTTGTACACTGAGGCCATCACAGGTGTGGTCCTTGTACACTGAGGCCATCACAGGTGTGGCCTTTGTACACTGAGGCCATCACAGGTGTGATCCTTGTACACTGAGGCCATCACAGGTGTGGCCCTTGTACACTGAGGCCATCATAGGTGTGGTCCCTGCTGTACACTGAGGCCATCACAGGTGTGGCCCTTGTACACTGAGGCCATCACAGGTGTGGTCCTGCTGTACACTGAGGCCATCACAGGTGTGGCCCTTGTACACTGAGGCCATCACAGGTGTGGTCCTTGTACACTGAGGCCATCACAGGTGTGGCCCTTGTACACTGAGGCCATCACAGGTGTGGTCCTGCTGTACACTGAGGCCATCACAGGTGTGATCCTTGTACACTGAGGCAATCACAGGTGTGGCCCTTGTACACTGAGGTCATCACAGGTGTGGCCCTTGTACACTGAGGCCATCACAGGTGTGATCCTGGCTGTACACTGAGGCCATCACAGGTGTGGCCCTTGTACACTGAGGCCATCACAGGTGTGGTCCTTGTACACTGAGGCCATCACAGGTGTGGCCTTTGTACACTGAGGCCATCACAGGTGTGATCCTTGTACACTGAGGCCATCACAGATGTGGCCCTTGTACACTGAGGCCATCATAGGTGTGGTCCCTGCTGTACACTGAGGCCATCACAGGTGTGGCCCTTGTACACTGAGGCCATCACAGGTGTGGTCCTGCTGTACACTGAGGCCATCACAGGTGTGGCCCTTGTACACTGAGGCCATCACAGGTGTGGTCCTTGTACACTGAGGCCATCACAGGTGTGGCCCTTGTACACTGAGGCCATCACAGGTGTGGTCCCTTCTGTACACTGAGGCCATCACAGGTGTGACCCCTGCTGTACACTGAGGCCATCACAGGTGTGATCCTTGTACACTGAGGCCATCACAGGTGTGGCCCTTGTACACTGAGGCCATCACAGGTGTGACCCTTGTACACTGAGGCCATCACAGGTGTGGCCCTTGTACACTGAGGCCATCACAGGTGTGATCCCTGCTGTACACTGAGGCCATCACAGGTGTGACCCTTGCACACTGAGGCCATCACAGGTGTGACCCTTGTACACTGAGGCCATCACAGGTGTGACCCTTGTACACTGAAGCCATCACAGGTGTGATCCTTGTACACTGAGGCCATCACAGGTGTGACCCTTGTACACTGAGGGCATCACAGGTGTGGTCCTGCTGTACACTGAGGCCATCACAGGTGTGACCCTTGTACACTGAGGCCATCACAGGTGTGACCCTTGCACACTGAGGCCATCACAGGTGTGACCCTTGTACACTGAGGCCATCACAGGTGTGACCCATGTACACTGAGGCCATCACAGGTGTGATCCTTGTACACTGAGGCCATCACAGGTGTGGCCCTTGTACAGTGAGGCCATCACAGGGGTGATCCTGGCTGTAGACTGAAGCACTAAGTTCTTCGCCTGTCATAGATGGCTGATGACAATGGCTAGGTCTGTCGGTGAAAAGTACCACATGTGAACTGCTTCCTCCAGGCCAGAGTGAGCTGGTGTGGCAGGGCTGACACAGACAGCCAGGGTGCCTGACACATCCCTCTGCTGTACACTGGGCACCTCTGACCCCCAGGAGGTCTCCAGGCAGTTACACGAATTTCTCACAAAGGATTCTTTTGGTAGCTACAAACTCCCACAGGACCGTGAAAAGCAAATCGTTTCTAACTCTGGCCTTGCTCAGCCTGGGCCCAGGTGGGTGGCTCTGTAACACACACACATCCTCACCAGCAAGTTCAGTTTGGGGATTTTTTTCATTATCCCCCTTCCCCACCAATTTTTTTCTATAAAATTTATTTAAATATACAATGCATGTATTTTTGAACCAAGTTTTACGATTTCGTTTCCATCACTTTGTATCATGTGTGTTTTATGTGCTTTTCCATGTTTTAAAAAAAAATACTTGCCAAAACTTTTGCTGGAATTCCATTTTGAAAGAGGAGCAGAAACAAGCTCCAGCTCTGCCAAGCCCCACGTGCCAACATGCACCGCCAGCCCTGTCCCCAGAGCAGGCCAGGCCTTGCCCTGCACGCCCCGTGCCCATCAGCCCAGGCGCCACCGGAGCCTTCCCCCCAGCTTATCCAGCGCTCTGTTCCTCAGAGATTTGACCATTCACTGTGTCCCACTAAGAAAGGATCGTCCCCATCACCTACCTCTGCTGTCCTTGTAGCTGAATGTGAGTTTAAAAGAGGAAACCCCCTCTCCTACCGGAACCTCCGTGGTGAACTTTCTGGTGCTTTGTGGGTCTCTTCAAGACAAGGAATTCTGGAAGTAGAGGCAGGTGGCTTTGCTGTCCCTGACTGAAAAACCACACTCTCCAGCGTCATCCTTTCCAGCTGAGCATCCATCCTTCCTGCATCTGGGTGGACACAGGGGAGGAGGCTGTGCTGGGTGGGAGTCTCTGGGGGGTGACGAGGGCTGAGCTGGCTCTTTAGAGCAGAGCCATCAGGGCTGAATCTTGGAGGCTTGAGAGAAGGCAGGGGAGGGGAGAGGGTCACAGGGCACTCCCTGCCCTTGTCATGTGCCAGGACTGTGCCAGTAAGAAGGCTGCTACCAGATGCTGAAACAGTGGGGCCCACTCAGTCTTAGACCGTGTACCTCCTGAACTGTGAGCCGAGAGTAACTATAAAGTTACCCTGCCCAGGTATTTCACTGTAGTGATGAGAGGCTGACTGATAACATGCAGGGAGTCCACCTGAAGCTGACAGCATAAGCCGTTCTGAGTTGCACAAATGCCAGCACTTTAGTTTATGTTGAAAACAGACCCGGAACGTGTTCAAGTGCAAACAGTGCACTTGAGAGCAGATCAGGGCAAACACCAGGGAGAAGTATGACACAGAAAGCACACAGCCAAGTCCATAGACACTGGAACCAGCTGACGGTGGGGTGACCAAGGCCTGAGCCCCTGGGTCACTCTGGTGGTGACAGTGGAACAAGGACCTCAGCTTGCACCCCTCGGACAAGGCTGGAGGTGGAGCTCACTGCCCCCGACTCCTGCCAGGCATTAGTTGGGGAGCAGGGTGGTTCCCTGGCACTGGTACCCTGAGGAACACTGAGGGCAGAGCCTCGTGGGCTACAAACAGAAGCTTCCCAGCGGCTGGAGGGTGAGCGTCCCCTGACGGTGCACACAGGGGCTGTCAGAGCACACACTCTTCCCGGGCCCGGCACGATGCTGCCTCATGCAGCCTAGAAAAGCGGTGCTTTCCTGTCAGTGGATCAGAGCGCCACAGTCCCGTGAGTCCAGGCGATCCCAAGAAGATGGGCATTTTTCCACTGTGAAGGAATTTTAGCATCTTTGATATTCACCTAATTATATCCCTTTGGTGTGAATGAATCCCTGTTAATACTCTGCCAACTTTCTAACTCACTCTCCGACATTCTCCTCTGTGGACTTATTAAACTTTAATGTATTTGATTAAATGAAGACAATCAGGCCTCAGGCACTCACAAAGGAAGTTTTCTAGGTAAGCTGTTAATTTCTCCTCTGAGCTAGCCACTACTGTATTTTATTATAGAGAGGTCTCTCACTTTCATGTCGTCAGAGTTCTGATTTTTCCTTGTTTCAAGGTTGGACTTCTTGTGGTAATACTCATGGCAAAGTAGAGCACAGAATTACTAATGGTAAAGTGGTTACAAGAACATAACGGTCACGTCAGCAGCCAGTGCAAATGATGGCACCCTCACGCCTTTCACACCATCCGAGAAGCAATTCCCAGCGGAAGAACCGCACACAAAGAGAAAAGGCAATCCAGTGTGGGTTCCACAGGGAAGCACAGGGGGTTCCAAGTTCCCAGTGCCCCAATCTTCCCAATAAATTCTGCAGAAGACTCAATGTAAACACTCAATGCACAGTTATCTAAATTAGAAGATAATTTGGTTGGGGTGTGTGATATTATGAAATATATTTTAGTCTCTGTCCATTTCCTGGCATATATCTCCTAAAACCTGAGGACCACCCAGAGTGCTAAGCATCTTTTGTCTTCTAGGGGGATGAGTGCTGGCATCGGGGGCTCTCAATGGGTTCGGGATGGTGGCTGCTCACCATCACTAAGTATCAGGAGAAATAACCATCTGTGGAGTTGGCCTGTAAGGGCTACAGTTTAGGGGATTATTTGGCACGGTATAGAATAAATACTGTGCTTCCTCAGAGACACTGTATATAAACTTGAGAGTACGATAAGGAGATAGCAGATCAATATTTCTGAGACAGAGCTGAAAAATTAGAAACATGATGGACATATTAAACAAATGAGTGGATAAAGATAAGAGAAAAGTAGAACACTGGGGTTAGATCTGCAGCTAGCCAGAAAGAGACCCAGTGGGGAAAATGCATAGGAGATGCTCGGGTAGGGGAAGAACAGAAAACAGACCCAACCAATTCTGAGTAAGAGTTCCAGAGAAGCAAGCAGAGGTAAAGGGAGAGAAATGATATTCCAAAATAAAATCATCTCTGATAACCGCTCAGAATTCATCAAAAGGAATGGTCTGCAGACTCCAGGACCTTAATCTGCAGTAGGAATAAAGAACAAATCCATGCATATGCACATCTTAGTAAAATCAAAGAGCCCTGAGTATAAAGAGACCATAGAAGGCATTGTGAGGTAAGACTATCTACTTTCTGAAAACAAGATTGACAGTTAACGTCTCAACGGCAGGAAAGGAAGGCAGAAGCTGCAAGGAAGTCCTTACAGCCTGTAACTCCCTCAAGAGGGGAGCCTGACTCACAACAAAAACAGATAAAGACAAGCACCGCACTGTCCCAGATCTTTACAGAATTATTTATTTAGTTCTCTGAAAGGCAGAATGACAGAGAAAGGAGTGACAGAGGGAGGGGAGGGGGAGGGCGGGAGGGAGGGGGAGAAAGGGAGAGGGAGAGGGGGAGGGAGAGAGAGAGAGGGAGGGAGGGAGGGAGGGAGCCAGTCATCGTCTGTCTGCTGGTTCACTCCCCAAATGGCTACAACAGCCAGGGCTGGGCTAGGCTGAAGCCAGGAACCAGAAACTCCACTGCAGTCTCTCATGTGGCAGCAGGGGCCCAAGCACCTGGGCCATCCTCTGCTACCTTCCCAGGCGCATAGGCAGGAAGCTGGATTGGAAGCGGAGCAGCCAGTACTCACACTCTGATACTGGATGCTGGTGTCACAAGCAGAGGCTTAACCCACTGCATCACAATGCTGGCTCCATACCAAATTTGTATTAAGAGAAATGATAAAGGATGTATTTAGGGAATTAGAAATTTGACCACAGAAAGAAAATTTCAGATGCATGAAAAACATGATGAAGAAAACAGACATATATGCTATAACATGAATAATATTTTAGCTTTATAAAATAATAACATTCTTCTAAGGGTGTGGGAGGGGTGGCAGGAAGGCTAACAGGGTGGAACGCAGGACATGCAGGAGGCTGTGGGAGTGATGTATATGCTCATCTTGATCTTCGTAATGACTTCATCAAAGTTCAGCCAATTTTATTTAAGGTACAATTTTTGAAGGCCAATTGAATCTCAAGAACCAGAAGCTAGGACACCCAGCAGACACTAGCACACTGACAAACCAGCCTGGGTTTCCAACACCACTCTTCAGCAAGAGGATGCAGAGCCCTGGGGAGAAACAGCTCCATCTGGACTGAGCCAGGAAATGCATAGGATGAGCCAGACAGTAGATACACAGACAGAAAACACAATGATGCATGTGTGTTGGGGGACAAGGCAGCCCATCTGAAACCACTCTCAATGGCCAAAGCTGGAAGAGTTTGAGTGACAATACAAATAACCTAATACGTATCGTGGTCCAAAGTGTAAACATCCATGAGTCACATATGGATATAAACAAATGATTAAATAAACAAATGGAAGGAAAAAAGACAAATCTTCCCCACAAAGCAATTCTAAATGATGTATATAATCACTTCTTCATTAGGGAAATTGGGCTTAACCACCCATTCCTGGCATGTGCCATTCTTAGTGATGTGCTTCCAGACAGCAGTGTGGAAGGCAGGTGGGCAGTAACATTCCAGAGAAGATACTTGCAAACACTACCTTTCTCATATGATGAGGTCTGATGTCATCAGTGGAACATCACGTTGATAATGTGACTGCACGGATTTCAAGCTTTTTTTTAAGAAAAAAAAACTTATCTTTTAATGTCATTTTCCATGTAGTTTTTAAAGTAATCATGTGTGTACAATGGTATGATGATATGTGAAGGGCTCACTACCCCTCCCAAAATCCACAGGTGGACAGAGGGTAAGCCGAGACGAAGTCTAGACAAGAAGAACCCAAATGAATGGCATTCCATGAAATGCCTGGCCAGGACTCTGCAAAACCAACAGGGTCCTAAGTGAGAACACAGAATGCCCAAGAGCAAGTCCCAGCCAAGAGGGACCATGGAGACCTGAAACAAGGTATCCTCCTTGGGATCCTAGTGTAAAAAATGAACATTATGTATCGCTTCTTGGCCTTTTGGCTAAGATCAAGTGTAAAAAATGAACATTAGGTAAAACTAAGGGAATCCGAATAACGTACAGAGCTTGATTAACAACAATGTGGCATCACTGCTTTATCAGCTGTTATAATTACACAGTGCTCACAGGAAGTGTTCACGAACAGGGAGACGATGCTGGGTGCAAGAGCTGGTGCTGGACTACCCTGTCAACTTTCCTGTGACTCTAAACAAATGCTAAAATACACAGGTTTATTTAATATGGATATTTTGCAAAACACAAACAAAACTTGTCACTAACAAATGATTACAACTAAAATTAACCATATATGGGAGGGATTTAAACTGGCTACAAATAATTAATGAATGGAAAATCAAGTGAAGAATCTCGGGATTAAGTCAGAGTGAAAAAAATAAACAAAATGGAAAAGTAATAAACAGAAATAGAAGCTAGATAGGGCAACAAAGAGATTATAAAATAAAATAGAAAACTTAGACAAAAAATGTTCAGGAGAGGTGAGTATTGCGGTGCAGTGGGCTAAGCTGCCTCTTGGGACACCTGAGTATCCCATATCAGAGTGCCCGGGATCGAGTCCCACTGGTTTCTGATCAGCTTCTTGCCAGTGCACCTGGGAGGCAGCAGATGATGACCCAAGTTCTGGGGTTCCTGCCACCCCTGTGGGAGACCCTGATGGAGTCTCTAGCTCCTGGGTCTGAGGAGTGAATCAGGAGATAGAAGTTCATTCTCTATTTCTCTCTCACTCTTCCAATCAAATAAAGAAGTAATTTCTTAAGAGAGCTACATGGAGGACAGATAGAGAGAACCAGACCCACGTGTGAGCAGGGCTTATGGAAAAGGAACGCTGAAATCAGTGATGGCTACAAGGTTTCCAGAATAAAAGGAAGGGAGGAAATTTCCGATTGCAGGTGTACACCAAATGCCAAATAGCATAAATTTAAATACATTCACGTTTTTTGAAAACCTGAAAGCTGAAAGCCTGCTTTTCATGACCTCCTGATCATGCACTGTACAGACTGTGTTTTAATGCCCCTCTGAGTTTGTGAAGTGTGAAACACGAACAGCCATGTCTGACAGACCAGCAGGAGAGAAAACAAATAAGGCAGTAACACAACCAGTATTGGATAGAGACATGGCCTTCTCAGAAGCCACACCGTCTGATATAACAGCGTCCTGAGGGGGAAAATTCTTCCAACCTCCACCTCCACCTCCACCTCCACTGGCATTTCAGCTACGGTCAGGCAAATACAAAATAAGAAACAAAGTGTTGGATGTGGCAAGAGCATTTTATACAAACTGGAAAATATGGGCAAAGGTTACATGTCACTAGAAAGCCCACTAGCAAATCTTGCCTGTGGTGTTAGGTACCTTCTATCAACTGAGCCAACAGATACAACAAATGGTTTCTGATTTTCCTGTGTTGCTAAAAAATAAAAATCAACCTTTTTTTACATGCTTCTGTTAGTGGCTGCTTCATGGGGAACAAATCCAACAATAACTTATGGCTTTTATAAAATCTACTTTAAAAAAACTCCCTGCTGAGGTATGACTGACACAGAAGAAGCGGTACATACTTGATGGGTACCACTTCATGACGGGAGAGAAGTGAAACCACTGTGTGATCCGTGTCAGGGAACTACCCCTTACCTTCACAGGTTTCCTCCCAGACTTCGTGGTCATTACAGTTGTGACTGGAAGACTTGACACCAGCTCTTAGCACAGCTTCAGGTTGACAATACTGTATCACTATACAGCAAGCACTATACTGCAGAGGGGATCCCAACTTACAGAACTGCTTACCTTGCATAATTGAAACTTGCCACACTTTAACTATAAGCTCTCCATTCTGCCTTCTTTGACGTCCACGGCCACCACCACTCTCTGATTTTGTGACTCTGACGTTTTCAGATGCCACATGGACACGAGACCCTGCACCACTCGTCTCTTAGGACTGGCTTGCTTCACTTCACACAACACCCCCCCCCACGTCTGTCGATGGTGCTCCCAATGGCAGGAGGATGTCCTTCCTCCTGGGGGACCACGGTTTCCTGATGCACTCATTCGCTGGCGGGCACTTAGTTGGCTTCCATCTTTGAGCTATGGTGACTAACACTGCAGTGGACATGGAGTGCAGGTACCTCTTCAACATACTGATTTTAACTCCATGGGCTAAATACTAGAAAGTGAGACTGTTGCATCACATGTAGTTAACGTTTTTATTTTTAGTCTTTGGAGGAAATGCCATACTATTCTCCACATTGACTGTAGTAATTTCCATTCTATCTAACAGTGTGGAAGGCTTCCTGTTTCTCCATGTCCTCATTAACACTGGTTATCGTGGGTCTTTTTGTAACAGTCATTCTAACAGATGTGAGGGATATCCCATGGTGATTTTGATTTTCATCTCCATTATGATTAGTGATATTGAACATCTTTCCATATATCTATTGGCTATTTGTATGAATTCTTTTTAAAGATTTAATTATCTGAAAGAGTTACAGAGAGATGTCAAGACAGAGAGAGGTCTTCCATCCACTGGTTCACTCCCCAGATGGCCACAACAGCTGGAGCTGCGCCTATCCAAAGCCAGGAGCCAGGAGCTTCTTTTGGGTCTCCCATGTAGGTACAGGGGCCCAAGGACTTGGACCATCTTCTACTGCCTTCTCAGGCCATAGCAGAGAGCTGGATCGCAAGTGGAGCAGCCGAGATTAGAATCAGTGCCCATGTGGGATGCCAGCACTGCAGGCTGGGGCTTTACCCCGCTGAGCCACAGCGCTGGCCTCCTATGAGTTTTTTGGAAGACTATCTCTCAAGTTCACTTATTCATTTATACTTGTTTTTTTTTTTTTTTTTTTTGCTATTGAGCTGTAGGAGCTTCTTATATATTTTAGATATTAGCTTCTTAAAGGATCTGGGGTTTGCAGATATTTCCTCCATTCCATAGGTTTGTGTGTTCATTCTGTAGGTTGTTTCTTTGCTGTGCAGAAGCCTTTTAGTTTGGTGTAGCTCAATTTGTCTATTTTTGCTTTTGTTGTCATATTTTAGTATCAAATCCATGAAATCATCGCCAAAGCCAAGGCCAAGAAGCTTTTCCTCAATTTTTTCCTAAAACTTTAATGGTTTCAAACATTATATTTCAGTCTTCAATATATTTTGAGTTGTTCTTTTCTGTGTATAATCTCAGGTAAGAGTCCAATTTAATTCTTTTGTTTGTAAATATTCAGTTTTCCCAAAACCATTTACTGAAAACACTACCCTTTATCCATGTGAATTCTTTCCACTCTTGAAGATCAGTTGACTGTAAATGTGTAGCTTTGTTTCTGAATTCTCTATACTGTTTCATTGGTCTAAATGTCTATTTTCTAATGCGAGTGTCACATTGTTTTGATTGCAGTAGCTGTGTAATATACTTTGAAACCAAGAAGTCTAATGACTAACTGTTCTTGCTCAAAGTTGTATGCAATCAACATTTGGGGATGGTTTTCTGTTTGCCTAATATTTTAATGCCTACAACCTTTATTTCCTTATTGTTTCTTTTCAATATCATCATTTTGGTTACTAAAGCTGTCATCTGGCTTATTAAAGCTCTTTATTAAGTCTGTTCATTATTATTGTCTATGTAACCTTTCTTTCTCAATAGCCTTGAATAGAGACAATGGAATGCAACCAGGTGACTGGAGATTCGTGTTTGGTTCCCTTCAGCAAGAGGGAGAAGACTCAGGGCTGAGACAGAGGAGACACTTGGGATCTGGTGTGCCCTTGAAATACAAGGCCACTATTAGGGGCAGTCTCCCATTTCAATAGGAAACATGCCAGTTTTTCTTTGGGAGCAGCTGATCCTCATTAGGACCAGCCAGCAGGGAGACATAGTCAGAGGGAGAAGGGCCTCAAATGGGGACACTCCCAGCAGTGGCTGCCCTCCAAAGATCAGGATACACAATAGTTCAGGCATCTTTCTCCATAGAACGTCCCTCTGTGTATTGCATCTCTCATCTTCTGTCATTATTAAGATGTTATTTTTTGTATTTCTGAATTGTGACGAAATGAAATTCAAGTAGTTCAAGTAGTAGGCTTGCCCCTCCCTAAATGATTAATTAATGCTTTCTGGTTGTGGTTTCCTGGGTTTCCTCTTTGTGAATGGGAAGGAGCAGCCATACAACACGACTTTTGTGCTCCTTATGGGAAGCTGCTTTGCCAACTGGTGAAGCTCCACAGTGGTCAGCCAAGTCTGGAAGCCTCATGGGGCTGCTTAAATTTAATTCTCAAGATTTCTCCTTAACAAAGTGGTGGCCTTGGATGTGAGAAACACCCTCTCCTCTGAGCTCAGACATACAGTTAAAGCATTCCACAGGTCAAATGCAGAGCCGTGAACTGGGTGGCTGAACCTCTCTCTGTTTGCCAAAAGTTTTCTTCAGACAGAGAACTGGTGATAAACAATGACAAAGGGTATTCCTCAGTATGCAGTGTGGTGACAAAGAAAATAGACCAAGTTCCTACAGCAAGCCCACGTCCAACATCAAAAGTGCAACACCAGTATTGGACCACAAGGAAGAGGAGACTGAGACTGGATATGAAGCAAAAGCAGTAAGAGAGCATAATAGGCATGGTTATGCCTCTTGATTTCTATACACTGGCCAAACACTTTGTACATATTGGCACAAATTTCACAGCAGTGCTGTCAGTGGGATTATCAACATTGTTGTGTTTTTCCTGCAGCATGTTTTTTATTTTCCTTTTGAAAGGTAGAGGGAGAGAAAGGAAGGGAGGGAGGGAGAGGGATATGGAGGGAGAGGGAGAGGGAAGGAAGGGAGACAGAGAGAGGGAGAGAGGGAGAGAGAGGGATGGAGGGAGGAGGGAGAGAGAGAGGGAGGGAGAGAGAGAGGGAGGGAGGAGGAAGAGAGGGAGGGAAGGGAGACAGAGAGAGGGAGAGAAAAGGAGAGAGGGAGGGAGAGAGAGGGAGAGGGAGGAGGAAGAGAGGGAGGGAGAGGGAGAGGGAGGGAAGAGAGAGAGGGAGAGAGAAGGAAAGAGGGAGAGAGAGAGAGGGAGGGAGAGAGAGGGAGGAGGGAGAGAGAGAGGGAGGGAAAGAGAGAGAGAGGGAGAGAGAGAGGGAGGGAAAGAGAGAGGGAGGGAGGGAGAGGGAGGGAGAGAGAAAGTATTTTCCATCCACTGGTTCACTATCTAAACACCTGCAACAGTTGGGGCTGGGCCAGACAGAAGTCAGGAGCTGGGAACTCACTTCACACCTGGGCCATGGGCTCCAGTGTCTGCTTCTGACAGCTGCTCTGGACTACCTGTCTGATCCAGAACAGAACTCTAGCACTCTGGACTTAGGTATCATCTGCTGAGAATGGGAAATCCCATAATGTAAAACCTGTCCTTAAAAGAATAAGAATGTAAGGAAAGGCAGCTTAGCTAGAAAAATTTTGAAGTGCTCTTATATTTGGCCATCAAGACGGCATGAGTGGTCCTCACAGAAGGCTTGTGGGCTCATTCTGAATACGCAGGATGAGGCGGGAGAAACGCTGGGCCTCTGGGCAGTAGAGAGCACATTATGACCATTGCACTGGCATGTGAGGGACTCAGACCCTTGCCATGGGAGGTGGGATTGGAGTGTAATGCTAGAAGGAACAGAGGCACCTAAGTGGAAAAAATGGAGGATGGAAAAGACAGGCAACTGAGATGCTCAATGGACCAGATCTAGAAGAAGCTGAGAACAGAGAGGAGGGGTCCGAGCATGGGTGGAAAAATGACCTCAGTAAGAGGAGGAGCTCCTGTCCAAATAAGACAGAAGCTCATGAGAGGAGCTGAGCACGTCCCTGACCCCAGCATCACTACTGCTGACTGGGGCACAGACATTCAGATCAAGCTCACCGTGTGGACCAGCGGGCCAGCAGAGCAAGATGGCCACCTTGGCACATCCATGTCCATATGGGAGCAACCCGTTCAACTTCATTAGCCTGATACTGCGGACGGTTCTGCTGAAGGCATATGCCGGGCTTTTTCCTGAAAGTTCAAAGACATGTCTCTGGACGATGTCCCAAATCAGAGCAGATGACCAGCTTCCAAAAGCTGGTTATTGTCATCGTTTGGTGTTAACATCTTCTGGCCAGCTTTATGCCTCACATGTAAGTACTTGTGTTTGTGCTGCTTTGAAGTTGTTAAACGAAGATCGATCATTAGATTAACACATGCAGTACAAATAGTCTATTATCCTCCAAATTCCCCACTGAGCGACAGCGGCATCTGCAAATCTGATTTGAAAGATTGGTTTGAAGCAAAGTTGTGGCAAACTTCCAGTGCCACGTGGTTTTCTGTGCCCCTGACCTCGCTTTCACCTCCTGTAATCACCATAGCAGGGTGAGCAGTGCCACCAAGCCCAGGTCCAGGGAGGGGCTGCAGACAACCTTGCTGGATTCCTCAAACCACCACAAGGAAATGAGACTGGTACCCTACACGTTGACACTGTGCCTGTAAACAGATGTGTATATGTTTAGATCCAGGCTATTAGAAAAGTCCCATGTGCCATCAGTGTCCTTGAGTTTTACAGAGAAGATTCTAGAAGGTGCTCAACACACACACACACACACATACACACACAGAAATAAACACCAGATCAAGGAAAGGCAAGTGCTGTCCAGAAAGAAGAGTCCACCATTCGGTTCCTCTATGAATGATTAGCTCTTCTGCATTTTGGGAAGTTTTCTTTAGGAATTCAATCCCATATGTAGAAGACAGCACAGCTGATGGACATTTGATAGCAGGATGGGAACAGCGGATGATTCTTTCAAGAGTTTAGAAAGTGAAAGAAAAACAAGAGGCAAAAGTTGCTAACAGATGACCCCTTTAGAGGTCAACTTGATGGGAACCTGGGCCCCTGTCACGTCACTGACTGGCCACAGATGGGGATTTGAGCCCATCATCTCAATGACTGGCCACAGACGGGGATTTGAGCCCCTGTCACCTCACTGACTGGCCACAGATGGGGATTTGAGCCCGTCATCTCACTGACTGGCCACAGACAGGGACCTGGGCCCCTGTCACCTCACTGACTGGCCACAGATGGGGATTTGAGCCCGTCATCTCACTGACTGGCCACAGACAGGGACCTGGGCCCCTGTCACCTCACTGACTGGCCACAGATGGGGATTTGAGCCCGTTATCTCACTGACTGGCCACAGATGGGGATTTGAGCCCGTCATCTCACTGACTGGCCACAGATGGGGATTTGAGCCCCTGTCATCTCACTGACTGGCCACAGACAGGGACCTGGGCCCCTGTCACCTCACTGACTGGCCACAGATGGGGATTTGAGCCCGTCATCTCACTGACTGGCCACAGATGGGGATTTGAGCCCGTCGTCTCACTGACTGGCCACTGCTGGGCCTGAGATGGTGTCTAACCTCCTTCCCAGCTCTGCCACTCTCTTCTCTCTACGCACACTCCAAGCAAGCCTTTTGGTGAACAGGTATTCATTATGTATTTACAATAACATTCAACACTAGTAGATGTGACAAAATACATAAAACTGGAAAAGAAATCATCCCTTCGTTAAGAATGTTACAAAATGAGGTAGGTAAGTGAGCCATAAGCCAGGAGAAAAGAGGGTGTTCCTCCTGTCCCTTTATTTTCTGTGTTTTCAATGCTTTGGCATTTGGAGCCTTATTAAGTTGGAGAGGCTCCCCTTCCTGGAAAAGCTTATTGTAAGAGATGGTAAAGGAGGTAAAGGACTGGCCTGTCAGTGCACCTTTCATATGCCAGCAGATCCATCCAGAGCCCAGCCACCAACCCCCTTATTTGGCAGAGTCAGGGCCACGATTTCCTTGCTGTACTCATCCCAGCACCAGAGACAGAACAACTGAGGAGAACCCCTGTGCCCCAGAGCTGGCTGAGATTACAACACGCCAATCCTAAGCCCGTCCACACTGCTCCTTCCCACTGAAACCACGATCAGCATTCTTTCCCACCATTTCCCCTCACTCTTGCTGCTTCCCTAGTGTTTTCCCTGTGATCTGCACGACCTGCCCCCTCCTCTGACACCTGAGAATAACAAATCATCTTTTCGAGGATTGTGGTGTCCTGGTGTTGGCCCCCCACCCCCCTTCGAATACAGTAACGGTCCAAAAACAAATGTTAAAGCACAGGGAGTGATGACAAACAGAGGGATCAAGTAAGCGAAGACAGGCACGGATCCATCTATAAAATATGCAGTGGCCGGCGCGCAGCTCAACAGGCTAATCCTCCACCTAGCGGCACCGGCACACCGGGTTCTAGTCCTGGTTGGGGCGCCGGATTCTGTCCCGGTTGCCCCTCTTCCAGGCCAGCTCTCTGCTATGGCCCAGGAAGGCAGTGGAGGATGGCCCAAGTGCTTGGGCCCTGCACCCCATGGGAGACCAGGATAAGCACCTGGCTTCTGGCTTCGGATCAGTGTGGTGTGCCGGCTGCAACGCGCTGGCAGCAGTGGCCATTGGAGGGTGAACCAACGGCAAAAGGAAGACCTTTCTCTCTGTCTCTCTCTCTCACTGTCCACTCTGCCTGTTAAAAAAAAAAAATACTGGAGTGTTCAAAAGGCAGACAGGAGGACGCTGCATTCACAACTTCCCTGCCAGAGAAGCTGAACTGAACCCTAACAGAACTTAAAGTAAGAATAGGGGAAAATAAAAATAAAATCAGAGAGACCTGAGCTATGAAAGGCTTTGTATTTTAAACAAAGGAGACAAATTCAAGGACCAGATGATTTTACTCTGATGTGAATTGTCTTTAGGTTCTAAACATGAAATTCTCCATGACACAGTAACCAAAACATGTATTTGGTGATATATTTGTATCAAATAAGACAGAGAAGTGAACATGATCAGTATATAAAGAGAGCCATAAACAGAGTTAAGATCACATACAGGGATGGTGCTTGTGGCATTATGGGTAAAGCCACTGTCTGCAGTGCCAGCATCCCATATAGGCACTGGGTGGAGTCCTGGCTGTTCCACTTCCGATCCAGCTTTCTGCTATGGCCTGGGAAAGAAGTAGAAGATGGCCCAATTTCTTGAGCCCCTTGGGTCCCTGCACACACATGGGAGACCAGGAAGAAGCTCCTGGCTTCAGATAGGCCCAGTTTTGGTTGTTGTGGCCATTTGGGGAGTGAATCAGTGGATGGAAGACTTCTCTCCCTCTCTCTGTGTAACTCTGCCTTTCAGGTAAGTAAGTCTTAAAAAAAAATAAAAGATCATATCCAAAGCCATAATGCCCACAGAGTATAAAGACAGAGGCAAAACCTAACTTATTGAAGATATAGGAATGGCAGTAGAAATGTAGAGCACCTCCTGCTGCCGCTGACAACAATGCTGAAGACAGAGTGTGGATGTCTTTGTTATCCATGGGTCTTCATCTTGGCCTGGAGGCGAGGGCGTGTCCCCATCCCCCTTATAAAGGGAATGCTCTGTGAGGGGCTCTTTTCCATCCCCGCACCCCTTCACTCCTGTGATTTACCTGATGGGCAGATACTGGTAGGGCTTGGCCTTCACTGGCCCTCACTTGCCTTCTGACTGAGCCTTCTAAGACAAAGCCGTATCTCTGTCCTTGCTTCCTTCTGGACCTGCCTGTGTTCAGGCTCTGTGGTCTGAGCTCCCAAAGCTGGAAGTGTCACCACAGCCTCTGTCCACTTGCCAGGATGCATCAATCAAACACACATCCTGTGGATGTCCACCACAGATACGCACGCTTCTACTCCCAAATTCCTGACAATGTTTTAAAATTTCATTTATTTACATTCATTTTATTTGAAAGGCAGAGACAAAGATATCTTCTTCCCACTGATTCACTCCCCAAATGCCTGCAACAGCCAAGGCTGAATTGAAGTCAAGTGCTCAGAACCCAATCTGGATCTTCCATGGGGGTGGCAGGGACCAAGGTGCTTGAGTGATCATTTGCTGCCTCCCAGAGTGCACATCAGCAAAACGCTGGGATTGGCAGAGCCAGGACTTGAACACAGGCACTTAAGTGTGGGACGCAACAGTCCCTTGTAGCATCTTAACTGCTCTGCCAAATGCTCACCCTGTGAGAAATTTTTAGAATAAGGTCAATACCACTCAGAACACATCTGCTACCTTCCTATATGTCTGTGTGTGGAGTTTTAAAAGCATCTTGCTTGGAAAATTGGATTCCAGGATCTCTTCAGTTGTTATTCCTTTAAATACCACCATCTCATATTTTGTTATTGAAATTGGTGTCAGGCATTCATTGGCACCTCTAGGCCAAACTTCAAGTTTACCTATTTTTATTTATATTTTAACAGTTTTTTTTTTTTTTTTTGGTGATACAGGCTAAGAGAGTCACTCATTGTGACAGAATTTCATTGATTCACTCTTGTCATGCCTTGCTTCCTCTCATTATTTTGCTTGTTTTTAATAACTGTTTTTGCTGGAAAAACTTTTAAATATTTGTCACAAGTATATTCCTATTGTGCTGTGTAACACACTTTCCTTGTTGTGTAACTTCCTCTTCTTGATTCATGATTATTATCTGTTCCATTTTGACACTCTTCTGTAGGTTCACTAGACCTGGTACCCAAGCTTCTAGCACCGTGCCTGGTGTAAGTGAACACTAAATAAGTATTTATTTGAATGATAAACAAATGCATCAAGTATAATTTCCAATTCTTCACACTTCAAGACAAAACCTGGTATGCTAGTTGTTGAGATAGTAGTGTTCAGATTCTACAGTGCAGCTCTCCTATGGGCAGTGTATGAGAGAGCTGGGATGCTATAACAAAATACCACAGCCCAGGGAAGTTCAAACAACAGAAATTTAACATCTGCCAGTCCTGGAAGCTGGAGTCTGAGGTCAAGAAGCAGGGTGGGCTCCTTCCAAGGCTGTGAGGAAGAGCCAGCTCTAGCCTCACTCATTTTCAGGGCTGCTGTAAATCCTTAGTGTTCCTCATCATGTGGAAACATCACCCTTATCTCCGTCTCCATATTCCCCGGGGTGCTTTCCCTGTGTGTGTGTGTCTGTTTTCAAATTCCCCCTCCTCCTAAGAATAGCAGCCATGTTAGATTAGGGATCAGCATAAAGACCTCGTTGGATTTTGATTAGCTTGGTAAGACCACATTGTGAAGTTTGTGGGCTGGGACTTCGACATGTGGGAAAACGTACTTCAGCATGTCAGCCTTTCCTAGTCCACATTAGAGCTCCAAAGCTGTAGGTCCATAGAGCCTCCAAACCCACACGCTGCTTCTCCTCAGGGGAAATGGAGAATCGCAGAGATGAAGGCAATGCAGAGCGAGTGGCAGTCACTCTCCAACCTGCACAGCCCTGCACGGGATGGCAAAGGCTGCCGGCACTGCAAATCCTAATGATCTCGTCATTGGGGCATGCCTGCCTTCCGCTCAGAACTGATGCACTGACAGGAACTCCCTGCGGCAGCAGTGAACAAGGGATGACATCGGTGTGCACTTGCTCTTCAGAAGAGCATTCACTGCACTCAGCCACTCAAAGATCTGATGATGTGACTGCCTTATTTAAAAATGAATTTCATCTATTTGAAAGCCTGCTGCAGAGAGAGGAGAGACACAGAATCACAGAGAGATCTTCTATCTGCTGGTTCACTCCCCAGATGGCTTCAAAAGCCTAGGCTGAACCACGATGGTGAAGCCAGAAGCCAGGAGCTTCTTCTGGGTCTGCCACGTGAGAGCGGTGTCCCAAGCATTTGGGCCTCCCTCCACTGCCTTCTCAGGGGCTGGACTGGAAGTAGAGCAGCCAGGACCTTCACTGGTACCCATATGGGATGCCAGCACTGCAGCCCACAGCTCTCCCTGCTGCACCACAATGCTGGCCCTGTGACAGCTGCTTTGCCTGTCCTCTGACTAAGGCTGTGCTCTTTAGTAACAACTTTGCCATGGTTGATGCCCACAACCACTGGTCTGCTAAGACCGGTAAAAGTGTTCATGGTTCTTGGCCACAGGCTTTTTGGCTCTTGAGATTTTATTAAAAATAACCAATGTACTGACCAGGTGGAACAAACCACTGCTTCGCTTCTCAGAGTGTTTAAAAGGGATTTTACAGCAGTTGTATTTGGACCATATCCACTTTGGGTGTGTTTGCAGTCAGGAGAGACATCAATTTCCACTCTTGCTATCAGGTGGGTGAAAGGGAACAGAGCGGGCTTTTGTCTCCTGCAGTCTCCACCACACCCAGGAGGCCAGGAATTCCCAGAGACAACTCATACCGGCCGTCCAGCCTTGCCACATTAAGACATGAAAGGATGCAGGCTTTCTAATACAGCCAAAGAATGGGTCTAAGCCTTTGAAACAGCAGCCCAGTTCCCGGGCCCCAGGTTTCTAGACTTATTTGGGTATCCTTTCCTCACCTGTGTTCATCTCTGCAGGCTGCTAAACAAAGGGCTGGAGTCCAGGCAGCTCCCACAACAGAACTCCTTCTCACAGCTCTGCCCTGCGAGTCCCAGAGCAAGCTCCTACAGGGTCCAGTGTAGGGTGAGGTTTCCTGCCCGGGCCTGCAGATGTCTGCCTTCTCACTGGGTCCCCACACAGTGGAGGGAGAGAAGACTGGGTAGGGAGGGAAATGGAGCCACAGAGAGATTGAGAGAGACTGACCTCTGGTGTTTCTCCCTCTTCTTGTAAGGGCACCTGCTCCATTAATTTAGGGTCTCACCCCACGTCCTCGGCTACCCTTTCCCTTCACCTCACAGGCCCTAAACTTGGGGGGACAAAAGCATTCAGTCCATGGCATTCCACCTGTCGTCTCCCAAAATGCACATCCTTCTTGCAAGAACATCCATTCACTGCATTCCAACAGCCTCCAACATCTTAACTCATTCTGACATCAAGGGCTCATCTACAATCCTCTACATAAGATCAGTGAGACTCTAGCTGTGCGAGCGTATGCTGCAGTTGTGCACCTGTGAAGACAGACAGGTTATGTGCTTCCAGAATATGGTGGCAGAGCAGACAGATAGATGTTCCCACTGCAAAAGGGAGAATTCAGAAGGCAGGCAGCGCAGGTCCCCGGAAGGTCCAAAAGCTAGCAAGGAGGATTCTCTTAGTGCTGAAGGCTCTGTGCTGTGCCCCTGGTTCTAGGCCTCTTTCAGAAGCACCTGGGGCAGCCTTCTAAGCTCCTGGGGATGTGGGAGCCATCTGGAAGCCTGTTCAGGGCTTTCTTCAGAACTCATGCTTCTGTCCTCAGATCAATCTTTTTAACCCAATAAAACCCGAAGAGGAGAGTTCCTGTCTTGCCCGTGTTCTGCCTGGACTGCAGAAGGTCAAGTTTCCGCCAGGCTGATGCCCCTGTCTCTACTTGCCTGGGAGAAGGAACTGGACCCAAAGGACACCAGGTCAGAACATGACCGGGGGAGGAGGAGTGGTCCCGAGCACTCAGGAAATCTCGTTGGTGCCAAGAGCTGCTGGGGGAGCAGCAGGCCTTCCTGTGCACAGCCCACACAACTGCAGCTCACCACAGGGGAGGGAGGATGACTGACACTTCTGTGTAACTGTCAGGGCCAGTGGAGCGTTTCAGGACCGAACAACGTGGGTTGGAGTCCCCCTTAAACATGGTTCTGCACAGATCTCATGGTTGGTTTGGAACAGCGTGCACCATCTCTCCTAATATGCTGTGTAAGCTTATCACCATCTGGCACTGCTGCATCCTAAAAATAATGACACCAAATTTAAGAATTTCAGTTATGTTCTTGAAAATCGATTAAATTGTAAGCTATGATCTCAGAGATCTGAAATTTGCTGGCTCATCCCAGATAATTACATTGATTTACAAGGGAACTGCATTAAACCTAACGGTGACCACACAACAAGCTCAAGTGCATGCGTGGTCCAGCTTTGGACCCCAGTCTATTAAACAAATCGATCAAGCCAGATTCAGTTCTTTTTACTCTAGAATGAAAAGTCAAAATTTTATAACTGATGAACATGGAGTGAAAACTGAAAACTCACAAAGAATTCATACTATGTGGTTTATTAAACAGACCAATGAAACCAGGCAAGCAGATGATGCCATGAGCACAGTGAGAACAGTGCTCTCTGGAGAGGAGCACCTCTCCAGAGAGAGTGCAGAGTAAGCAGGACAGAAGGGCTGTTTACCCAACTCCAGCGCCATGGTGCAACGCTGCGGCAGGGGCAGGCTCTAACCTGGCAGTTAAGCCGACAGCCAAGCCTCCCACAGCCCACACTGCAGCACCTGGGTTCCCTACTCAGCTCCGCTCCCGACTCCAGCGTCCTGTCAATGAGCACAGGGAGTCAGCAGCGATGGCTTAAGTAACTGGGTTCCTGACACGTAGGCTGGGGATGTGGACTGAATTCCTGGCTCTGGCTTCAACTCAGCACTACTCTAGCTGCTAAGGGCATTTGGGGAGTGAACCAGAAGACAGAAGACCTCTCTGTCTCTCTCTCTGTCTCTCTCTCATCCTTGAATGTGCTGTAGTTTTTGTTTTGTTCCCAGCCTTGGGAAGGGGTCCTTCCCTGACTGCCCCCTGAGCCTAAGTCTGCCATACGGGGTTCTCCTCACATCTCCACACCTTCCCCAGTGACACAGTTTGCCATCACATTTCAGCCAGTAGATTCAAACCCAGCAAAAGATCCTCCCCTCCCTTTTCCCTGATACCTTTTCAACCCAAATCCATCACACGTACACTTCGTTCACATTAGAGTTCAGAATGTGGTGAGGGCTCTTAGCTGACACAGGCAGGTGACTATCCGGACGTCTGCCTTCACCATGTGCTCAGAGGACCAGAGGCTACTACTGACCACACCCAGGCCACTGTATTCTCCGGGATTAGGTGCCCTATTTGTGTGTCAATCTGGGATGGACAGCTGTTTTTTATGGAATTGAAAATCTACTATGATAGGCTTCAGAGCCCAAACCACATTATCAAAACCCACCACCAGCGGTGCCCAGGAAAGGAAGCAGACAATGGAAGGTGGAGAACTTGTTAGTTAGAAAGGGGCGGCCTAACACTGCTTCCTCATCGTTCTCTTCATCTCAACAGGCAGACACTCCAAACACTGTGGCTGCCATCTCCACCAGGTGGCCAAGCTCCCATCTGAAATCTCCCCTTGGCTCTGATTTTCCAACTGGTCTTTGCTCTCAGCATTTGCTTAATCACCTACAGTGCTGCCCCAGTCTCTGGGCCACTTCTGCCCCTCAGCCTTGCCACACCGCTCCATTGAACCTGCTGCCCAGCTCTGCTCACAGGTAGCCCCAGACTCCTTGCCAGGTGCCTGCCAAGCAGTCCCCACTGGGTTGGGTCCTTTCCTGCACTCTGTCTTCAGTTCTCCCTTCTCGTCGGTCTGTGTCCTGAAGACTGGAGGAAGGGGAAGCCTGAATAAACTTCAATGCACCGTGCGGGCATTTTCGAGTTGAAAGGCTTGGATCTGCTTCACATTCCCCAGTGCAGAGGGCCACACTCTCTTCCTCTCTGGGAGGCTACAGGTGAGAGAAAGGGAGGAGAGATGAAATGTCCATCTTCCACACCAGGTGCTCTGTCTCTGCCCAGAAAATAACGTCGTTCGTCCAACAGCTTGGATGCTAAACGCATGGGAAGGATTCCTACTGTGCGACACCTGTCCCTGAGGCTGGGCGATCTCAGCTCTTCCATGGCTGCGCCAGAAGAGCGGAGCCATGGGCTTTTTGGACTATCCTAAAGGGCACAGGAAGCTGGAGTGTAAACCAGCCCCGTCATCGGGACAACTCAAAGGTGCTGGACCCCGTCACATGTCGGGCGTTCTCTGAGCACGCGAGAGACAAGGCGACCAACACAGTTAGAAGGGGTGCAAGTAAGAATCAAGCCACCAATTCACACAATGTGACTCCAGGCTGGAGAAGAGCCAAGAAGAAAATAAACTGGGTGACGGGCTAGGGCCGAGCACCCACTCTGAGAAAGGCACACATGGTCCACACGTTATGACCACATTATGCTACAAGGGGTAGCAAAGTACAACTAGGATGCTGTCCAGGACCATCTGAGCAACAGTGTTTTTTTAAATTCAAAGTAGTTTTTTAAGGTCCGAGCCAGTGACTTGCAGAATGCCTGCCCCTGCTAACCAGGGTAGGAATGCCAAAAGCGGTTGTCAGGGAGCATTGAAGAATGTATAATCTGGGGGCAAGCGCTGTGGCATAGTGGGTAAAACCACTGCCTGCAGTGCCAATATCCCATATGGGCGCTGGTTCAAGTCCTGGCTGCTTCACTTCCAATCCAGCTCTTTGCTGGGGCCTGAGAAAGCAGCGGAAGATGGCCCAGGCCCTTGGGCCCCTGCATCCATATGGGGGACCTGGAGGAAGTTCCTGGCTCCTGGCCATCCAATTTGAAGATTGGCACAGCTCCGGCCACTGGAGCCAGTTGGGGAGTGAACCAGTGGGTGGAAGACTCTCTCTCTCTCTCTCTCTCTCTCTCTCTCTCTCCCTCTCCTCTCTCTGTATAATTCTTTCTTTAAAAAAAAAAAAGATTTATTTATTTGAAAGTCTAAGTTACACAGAGAAAGGAGAGGGAGAAGGGGAGGGGGGAGAGGTCTTCCATCTGCCGGTTCACTCCCCAGTTGGCTGCAATGGCTGGAGCTGTGCTGATCTGAAGGTAGGAGCCAGGAGCTTTTTCTAGGTCTCCCACATGGGTGCAGGGGCCCAAG
This sequence comes from Lepus europaeus, assembly GCF_033115175.1. Taxonomy (NCBI): domain Eukaryota; kingdom Metazoa; phylum Chordata; class Mammalia; order Lagomorpha; family Leporidae; genus Lepus; species Lepus europaeus. Next base: position 96,994,212 of record NC_084838.1, read on the forward strand.
CACTTGGGCCATCTTGTACTGCTTTCCCAAGTCACTGTAGAGAGCTCGATTGGAAGTGAAGCATCCGGGACACAAACTGGCGCCCATATGGAATGCCGGTACTGCAGAAAGCGGCCTCACCCGCTATGCCAGTGCTTGGCCCATAACTCTGACTTTCAAATAAATAAATATTTTTTTAAAAAAAAAGTGTTATGAAACTGGTGCAGTTTTAGCCAGGTGGCCGCATGGCCCAGCTACCTGAGCCAGGCTCCACCCCCATCCTAATGGGATTCACTGCTCCTGCTTCCCTGCCTGCCCTCAGGCAAAGTTTTAAAAGGGCCTGTTCCTGAACACGTGCTCTCTTGGCTCTCCTCTGCAGCTCTCCCGGTTCTTCTCTCCAGACTCCTCCTCTGGTCTCTTGACTCTTCTCTCTTGGTTCTGCTCTCTTGGCCCTTCCCTCCTGCTCTCTTATCTATCCTCTCCTGCTCTCTGCCCACCTCTCTCCTCTTCTCTGCTCTATCTCCTCTCCTTGCTAGCTCCTCTCCTCTCTGCTTCTCTCTCACACTCTCTTTCTCTCTCTTTCCCTTCGCCGTCCCTTCACTCCGGTCTGTTAGGTGTTCCCCAATAAACCCTCTCCCTTACTCTGGTGTCTGGTGTGTTTTGCAATGGCTAACATTAATATACAACAAAAAGAATGCATAATCTGGGGCCAGTGCTGTGGCACAGGTTAATCCTCTGCCTGCAGTGCCAGCATCCCATATGGGCGTTGGTTCTAGTCCCAGTTGCTCATCTTCCAATCCAGCTCTGTGCTGTGGCCTGGGAAAGCAGTGGAAGATGGCCCAAGTCCTTGGGCCCCTGCACCCATGTGGGAGACCAACACCTGGCTCCTGGCTTTGGATCAGTGCAGCTCTGGCCATTGCTTCTCTTGGTCTCTCTCTCTCGCTGCCTATAACTCTACCTCTCAAGTAAATAAATTAAAAAACTTTAAAAAATGCAAAATCCATATTCTCATTGATTTACCTTGCTTTAGTTACTATCTACGTAGTTTGTTCTCAAATGCCCAGGGTTTAAAGGACACTATTGTATTCGGGCACTGAACACACTGGATTTGGCTTAAGGACCTTTCAGCAACTCTAGGCAAATTCATCAGAATTTTTGAGAAAACAGGTAGAGAGTTTGAGAAGCTTTAATTTCAACTGTTAAACGATGCAAAAATTGGGCATTCAGCTTTATCAGGAGACAGACTTCTCTGTTATCAAGGGTCAGTAGGAAACTTTGCATGCCAGTGACCCTACAGATGGGCAGCTTTTTCATAAAGAAAGCATTAATAATGTAGTTCTAAGTACCCTGTTCTCACCTCTGGTTACTAATCTGGAACTTCTTGGCTTGGAAAGTTGAATTTTTCATCTCTGGAAGACGGAATGAGACAGCTGAACTCAACTGCTCAGCATCCGAGCCAGTGGCACCTTTCAGGTTTTCTGTTGGCCTCTGTCCCAGGCCACTGAGCACCTCACCCATGTGGTGTCTGCAACCTCATGGATGATCTTCTTATCTCTGAAAACCACCCCGTTTCTCAGGCACCACAGAGAGGAAGACTACTTATCCTTCTCTCATGATTTCCATGAACCTGATGGGAAATTCTCCATTTGTCCAAGGTACTTACAAGTGAACATGACAGGGAGGAATCAATCCAATCTGCTGTGCAGTTCTGGTACTTGGGCTGCAGAAATGTTAAATTCTTTTCAAGAGATGCAGCTCTTGTTCTGGAAGGATCTCTGGGACTATCTCCCATGTAAATCAACTGGCTTTGGAAGCAACCTTTAGAGCAAATGAAATGTTCATGTTCCTACTGAATTTGGTCTTCAGTGAAGTGATGTTGCCTGCTATTTTCCCATTTTTAATGTAGTTTAACACCATGTATTATCTTTCATTTAAATGTATCAACTTTAAAGTTATACTGAACTTACAGAGCGGTGTCTGCATTCCAAGCACTGTTCCCAGTCCTGAACAAAGGTTAGCTTATTCCATCCGTTGGGTGACCCTCTGTGGCAGGTTCTGTTGGGAGCATGCCCATCATCCAGATGGCAAAGTGGAGACATCTGGAGGTTAAGAAGTGTTTCCTGGTCACATCCTGTTCACATGTTATTATATCTACCAGACAGATGTTTTCATTTAACAATAATTCAATTCTTAATTTAATATCTCAGTTTTCCTTTTTCAGTGTTTTAAGATTATATATTTACATTGTATTTCTTCAGTGGAATCTAAGATGCTTTTATAGGAAGAAAATTTAATATACTGGGTATACAGTTATAAGTATTTTTACATCCAGTTCACGCCTGTGCCTTCTGATTTTCATTCTTGTGTTGCCTCATTATTTCTGAGTACTCAAAACCTTTTTTTTTTTAACTTTCCTACTCTCATGTATTCAACTTATTTTTTTTTCTTTTTTTTAACTTTTATTTAATGAATATAAATTTCCAGTGTACAGCTTATGGATTACAATGGCTTCCCCCTCCCATAACTTCCCTCCCACCCGCAACACTCCCCTCTCCCGCCCCCTCTCCCCTTCCATTTGCATCAAGATTCATTTTTAATTCTCTTTATATACAGAAGATCAATTTAGTATAAAGGTTTCAACAGTTTGCACCCACATAGACACACAAAGTGAAACATACTGTTTGAGTACTATTTATAGCATTAAATCAAAATGTACAGCACATTAAGGACAGAGATCCCACATGAGGAGCAAGTGCACACTGGCTCCTGTTGTTGACCCAACAAATTGACACTCTAGTTTATGGTGCTAGTAACCACCCTAGGCTGTCGTCATGAGTTGCCAAGGCTATGGAAGCCTTCCAAGTTTGCCGACTCTGATCATATTTAGACAAGGTCATAAAAGACAGGGTGAGGATAGTAACCAATGATCCTAAGAGTGGCATTTACCAGGTTTGAACAATTATACAGTATGAAGTGGGGAAGAGGACCATCAGTACACACAGGTTGGGAGTAGAGCCATTGGTGGTAGAGTAGAGGTTATGATTACAAAGGAATGAGGCCCAAGTACGCTAGACAGGGTCTAGAACAAGGGACAGAGTCATTATTAGAGGAGCTAAGAAAGGTGCTGTCTAAGCTACAAGTAATTTTTCTGATTGAGAGGCAAATAGAACCTGATAGAAGGGGCTTGATAATAATCTGGTGGGCTTTAGGCCTTGTAAATTCAGAGGCCCAGACCTATCTATCTCTTCACATGGGGTACATCCTAAGGGAGGTGTGAACCTCCTAGGGGAAGGCACTCTGTTGACTTTCATTACTTGGCTGGCCTGGGAGGAGAGCTGGCCAGGTAAAGGCAGGTGGCATCTCTAACAAGAAATTTACAGTTCTGCCTGCAATGTTGCTGACCCTACTTGACCATCCCCTCAGCTGCAGTGGTCACTTTGGAAGTTGGGCTGAGTGAAGGGCTTTTCAGCTTGGAGCCAATAAGATCTGTGGCTCTGACCTGGGCATCCTTCGACTCCAGGGCAGGTCCACCTCCAGTGATCCAACTCTTGGCAGAGCTGCCAGGGCTCTTCACAAGCTGACTTCTGCTGAAGCCCAGGCTTACCACATTGAAAGCCACTGCAGTGGACTGGCCTGTTGGGTCTCCTTGAGGGCAGATCACTGTACAGATCAGCCATTAATAGGCCTGCCACCCATTGCTTCTGATGCCTAGCTTTCTTTTCCTCCTGGTTTGTGTTAAAGCAGACCAGAGGATGCAAGTCAAGGGAGTGCCCGTGTCCCATCTCTAATCTTCGGTGGCCTGAACTACAAGTCTATAGTCACAGGCATGTTCTGTAGTAGTTTTTCTAAGGTAGACAATGCCCATGAGAAAATTATATTCTCACTTTAAAACTTCCTTTCCCTTTGGTCTGAAAGGGAGGTTTTTTCTACTTACTGTATACTTTGCAGATGGCGAAGTGAATCTAGCTATGAGATTATTATTTAAGTTCTTATTTTGGCTATGCTATTACAGAAAAATGTTAGCCATCTCTTTTATAAGGTCTAAAGATTAAATTGTGCGTCCTACAGATTCCTTCATAATAGAATTAGTTTCCTACCTTGAAGAGAATAGAGAATTGAAAGAACAAGTTGGGCTTAGAATAGAGAAATGAGGGAGCACGTCCTAGATCGCTTGCTGACAATAGCAATATTACATGAATACTTAGCAAACCGTTTCAACCATTAGATAACAACTTAAGAAAACATTTAGCAGAAGGTCCAATGCCTTCTATAAATTTTAAGAATCATGTATTTGAAAACACCTCTTAAATATCTAACATGGTGTAGTTTGTTTAACCAGTAAACTTAAGCACAACCATCTAAAATGTTTTTAGTTTCTTTCTACCAACACGTTTAAAACATATGATACACAGATTCAGGTCACACAAATTAAAATGTATCTTTGATTGATTTTAGCAGCTTAAATTTATGGACAATCTTATCTATAAGCCATTTAAAATAAAACTCTTAATAAAATTTCCCCATGTGGACATACAATATGTACACACGTATAACATAGCATAATAGACCAATGTAGCAATTTTAATAATAGCTTTTAAAATCTAACTCTTTTTGTAAATTGCCAATTGATTTGAATTGCTTTTTGTTTTTAGTAACCTCAGTTAACCATACTTTCTCTCAGTTGGTACTGTTAATACATTATTGGCTTCATCTGTTTACAGAGCCATCCCAAAGTACTGAATACAATGGAAGTGGCTGGAAAAAGACCATAGGAACCTATAGGAGGACAGCTAAACCCAGAACCAACAACGCTTTAGTTTTATGAGCAGCACATCATATATAACTGTGGATGACAAAAGACTTTAAGTCGCCATGTTTAAAATTATAAACTCATCAACCAACAAGAGGCACTTGCTTACTTCACAGTATTTTTGAAAGCACCTGTAGGATTTTACAAGTATTTAACCTTTTAGGCCTCTGGGGCTTTCTCATTAAGATAACTATCATGTCTAGTAACACAAGATCATTAGACTTTTTAATTCTCAAACATTTGTATTGATAGCATTTCCATTATAGAAACTAAAGTTTGGTACCACATCACATCTTGACAGTACTTCTAATATGATCCAAATAGCCTGATTAGTTGGTGTCTCTATAAGATGAGAGACACAGGTCCTTCGATTTTTTCAGTTTGGCCCAAACTGGAAAAACCAAAGTCCAGGATTTACTGGAAATTTTAGAGACCAGATTGTTTGAAACTTTGATTTTTTGAATGCCTGTCAAGAATGCCAAGAAGGCTCAAAATCCAAAATATCTGGTTGAAATAAGATTCCTTAAAATCATGACCTAACATAGACCAAATTTGATCATTGTTACAAGGTGATTATTCAAATCTTTGAAAATAAGCACATATTTACATAACCCGTAGCTCTTAATAAAAATTCAGCTGTTTTTGAACAATTAGAATTTAACAGACATCAAGAGAACATAATAGATTACTTTAACACATTGCTTTAACAGAGCATCAGAGTTTAATTCTATGTCAAAGAGAAATTGAGCTTCCTGTGATCTTTTGCTGTGAGGTTTCCTTCCTTTACCTTCTTTCATATTGGTGACCATGTGTCTGTGTTTCTGTGTGTAACACATCTTTAAGCATCTTTTGCAGGGCAGGATGAGTGGCAACAAATTCTTTCAGTTTCTGTTTGCTATGAAAAGTCTTAATTTCACCTTCATTCACAAATGAGAGCTTTGCAGGATATAGTATTCTGGGCTGGCAGTTTTTCTCTCTTAGTACCCGGGCTATATCTCGCCATTCCCTTCTAGCTTGTAGGGTTTCTGATGAGAAGTCTGCTGTGAGTCTAATTGGAGATCTTCTGAGAGTAATCTGACATTTCTCTCTTGCACCTTTTAGAATCTTTTCTTTATGTTTCACTGTGGTGAGTTTGATTACGTGTCGTGGTGAGGATCTCTTTTGGTCATGTTTATTAGGGGTTCTATAAGCTTCCTGTACTAAGATGCCTCTGTCCTTCTCCAAACCTGGGAAATTTTCTGCTGGTATCTCCCTGAAAATGCCTTCTAATCCTTTCTTCCTCTCCATGCCTTCAGGAACTCCTAGAACCCGAATATTAGGTTTTTTAATAGTATCCTGTAGATTCCCGACAATATTTTTTAGATTTCTAATTTCTTCTTCTTTTCTTTGGTTTGCCTGTTTCCTTTCCTGTTCTCTGTCTTCTAAGTCTGATATTCTCTCTTCTGCTTTGCCCATTCTGTTTTTAAGGCTCTCTAATGTGTTTGTCATTTGATCTATTGAGTTCTTCATTTCATTGTGGTTTTTTGTCACTATCACAGTTTCATGTTCTACTAGTTGTTTCATTTCATTTTGATTCCTCCTTAATATTTCATTTTCACGAGAGAGATTTTCTATCTTGTCCATTAAGGATTTCTGTAGTTCAAGAATTTGTTTTTGAGAACTTCTTAATGTTCTTATCAATTTTTTGAGATCCGCTTCTTGCATTTCTTCTATCTCATCATCTTCATAATCTTGAATTGGGGTGTCTTTTTCATTTGGGGGCGTCATCGTGTCTTCCTTGTTCTTGTTACCTCGGTTTTTGCGTTTGTTGTATGGCATGTTGGAGATATTTGGTTTCTTCACTGTGGTGTTTTTTCTTGTTACACTATGGCTCTATATTAAGTGGACTGTCTGCTTTCGGTGGAGCCTTAGAGGCTTGAGATAAGTGTGGACTGAGAGCTGTGTTTGGTTCCTCAGGGTTGAGGGTGTGTCAAAGATGACACTCCCAGGTTAGGCGTGGTGGTAAATTTCTCTCTCTCTCTCTCTTTTTTTTTTTTTTTTTTGATTCAAAAGGGAGGTAATTCCGCACAGCTGAACGTAATTGGAGGTAGTTAGCAGGCGAATGATATAGCCACAGGAGCCAGAGATCGGAAGCTCTTTCCCAAGGACCACACAGGGAATCTGTGCTGCCCTCAGTGTGGGCTCCAATTCTCCTGCAGTCTCCCACTGGGTTGCCAAGTTAGATGCTAATCTCCTGTTATTTCACCCCTCCCCCCAGAGTCAGGTTTTTCTGCTAGGCTCAGGGCTGGTGCAGACCTGAGGTCGCCCTGCTTATGACGTATGTCCAAAATGGCGCCTGCTCTGTCTTGCTCGCCTTTGAGAGGTGAGTGGAGAGAGAAACTCGTGTCCGTATCGGTCACTTTTTTTTTTTTCCTCTCTCTCTTCTAGTTAGCCTGGTGAACTTTTCCCCACGGAGTTTCAAGCCTCGTTCCCTCTAGTCTCCTCTTTCTGCTTGCCCGCTGGTGTCTCGGGCTATTGAGGTTCGGCTCACCTTGCGTTCCAGCGCTGGTGCGTTAAGTCTGCCGCTGGTGTCCCGAACTTGGGCTCCCACGCTCTCCAGGCAGGTCCACTGTGAATCACTAGTTCCGGAAGAGTTTCCTCTGCTGTTTCTTCCCCTACTCTTCCTTGACCCTGCCATATCTCCACTTTTATTAACCTGTGTGTCTTGCTGAACTATCAATGTGCTCCCTTCCTATTCCGCCATCTTGCCGCTCCTCGTATTCAACTTATTTTTATCATCAATATTATTTTTAGCTTTTCAAAAGGCTTTTAGCCTACTTTTCTTGATTTCAAAGTTAACGGGCAAAGCCATATGTGTGGATACCCTCACCCACAAGACAGACCTGTAGAACAATTTCACTTCACTTTCTGCCCTTCCTGCCTTGCTGATCCAGGACAGTATTGTGGAAAATAATGAACCATTTATAACAATTGTCTTAACTCTTTCAGTTCTGCAGACCTATACATGTGTAGTATTTCTCAATAGTTATCTTTGTCATTTTACAGTTCAAGCAATTGCTTAAATTTCTGATTTATCTATTTTCATGATAAACACCACCGATTTAACACTATAGTCCTGCAACAGTCAATGCACAAGTATACAGAACTTTGTGAAGCCAGGAACAAAGTAAAAGAACTAGGGGTAGAAGTAAAAACAGCTCACGATGTTCAGGAGAAAATGTGCAGCAACCCTGAGGATCCCGTCCGAACATCACAACGGCCACCGGCCACCGTAGAACAACGAGGCCCAAGGGGGTTGCAGATTTCTCCTGCACAAAGTGAATCGGATCACGGCAGTGACACATCTGAAAGAAAAGCACTGTTGCTTGGCACTTTTATTCCAAGCCAACGTACGGTGATGCAGGCGACAGAAGTCAGTGGTCAAACCCGCACTGCTTGCCGTGGCGCCGTGGCATCTCCCCACTGGCGGGCGCACTCCAGGTTCCCTCCCCTCCTTATCTTTGGGAACACCTGCCCCCTCCCCCACAGTGGCCTCCATTCCTCGGGGTGGCACAGGTGACAAGGAGGCACCGTGGTTGAGTTCTGGGCCACAGGTGAAAATGACTGAAGCAAGGGCATGAGGTCACAAAGAAATAGGAAATAAATCCAGACATGAAAAACTCGTAGCCAAAGATGCACCAGGTAACAAATCCTCAACCACACAAACACAGAGGAGCTGGCTAGGGGGTGTGCACTTTGCAAACAAGCAGCAAATGAACGTTGACATGTGTGGTCAAAATGCAGGGGATGGGAGAGGGAAAGACCAACGTGGTGTCAGCAGACGGACAACGGGTGCCCCAGGTTGCCCTCCAAAGTACATGGACATGCGGATTCAAATCAAATGGGAACAGAATCAGGACTCAGAGAGATGCCTGATAAATCCTGCTCTGGGATATCATTACCAAGAGTCTCACCTCACAGGTCGGGGGGTTACCACGGGTGTCCCTGGGTCGTCACATACAATCCCAATTTCAGAAACATTAAACTGAGAAAAATTAACTTCACAATGGAAGAAATGCAGACAAGAAGGAAAACTCTACTCATCAATACTGAGAGGGAAAAGATCAATAAACTAGACGAGGGCTATAAAATGACCTGAAGAATAGCATATGTTGGCAAACTCACTCCAAAAGGCCTCAATAGGTGTAATTCTAAAGTCATTCCAAAGAGCCTTAATGGATACAATCTTAAAAAACATTCAGTGGAAGTTAGGTCACTGCTTAGGATGTCCATACTCCATATCAGAGAGCCTGGTTCCAGAGTTAGGTCACTCTCAGGACGTCCATACTCCATATCAGAGAGCCTGGTTCCAGAGTTAGGTCACTCTCAGGACGTCCACACTACGTATCAGAGAGCCTGGTTCCAGAGTTAGGTCACTCTCAGGACGTCCACACTCCGTATCAGAGTGCCTGGTTCCGGAGTTAGGTCACTCTCAGGATGTCCACACTCCGTATCAGAGAGCCTGGTTCCGGAGTTAGGTCATTCTCAGGATGTCCACACTCCGTATCAGAGAGCCTGGTTCCAGAGTTACGTCACTCTCAGGATGTCCACACTCCATATCAGAGAGCCTGGTCCAGAGTTAGATCACTCTCAGGATGTCCACACTCCGTATCAGAGAGCCTGGTTCCAGAGTTAGGTCACTCTCAGGACGTCCACACTCCGTATCAGAGAGCCTGGTTCCGGAGTTAGGTCACTCTCAAGACGTCCACACTCCGTATCAGAGAGCCTGGTTCCGGAGTTAGGTCACTCTCAGGACGTCCACACTCCGTATCAGAGAGCCTGGTTCCGGAGTTACGTCACTCTCAGGACGTCCACACTCCGTATCAGAGTGCCTGGTTCCGGAGTTAGGTCACTCTCAGGACGTCCACACTCCGTATCAGAGAGCCTGGTTCCGGAGTTAGGTCACTCTCAGGACATCCACACTCCGCATCAGAGAGCCTGGTTCCGGAGTTAGGTCACTCTCAGGATGTCCACACTCCGTATCAGAGAGCCTGGTTCCGGAGTTAGGTCACTCTCAGGATGTCCACACTCCGTATCAGAGAGCCTGGTTCCGGAGTTAGGTCACTCTCAGGATGTCCACGCTCCGTATCAGAGAGCCTGGTTCCGGAGTTAGGTCACTCTCAGGATGTCCACGCTCCGTATCAGAGAGCCTGGTTCCAGAGTTAGGTCACTCTCAGGATGTCCATACTCCGTATCAGAGTTCCTGGTTCCGGAGTTAGGTCACTCTCAGGATGTCCATACTCCGTATCAGAGTTCCTGGTTCCAGAGTTAGGTCACTCTCAGGATGTCCACACTCCGTCAGAGAGCCAGGCTCCGGAGTTAGGTCACTCTCAGGATGTCCACACTCCGTATCAGAGTGCCTGGTTCCGGAGTTAGGTCACTCTCAGGATGTCCATACTCCGTATCAGAGTTCCTAGTTCCAGAGTTAGGTCACTCTCAGGATGTCCACACTCCGTATCAGAGAGCCTGGTTCCAGAGTTAGGTCACTCTCAGGATGTCCACGCTCCGTATCAGAGTGCCTGGTTCCGGAGTTAGGTCACTCTCAGGATGTCCACACTCCGTATCAGAGAGCCTGGTTCCAGAGTTAAGTCACTCTCAGGATGTCCACACTCCGTATCAGAGAGCCTGGTTCCAGAGTTACGTCACTCTCAGGATGTCCACACTCCATATCAGAGAGCCTGGTTCCAGAGTTAGGTCACTCTCAGGACGTCCACACTCCATATCAGAGAGCCTGGTTCCAGAGTTAGGTCACTCTCAGGTCGTCCACACTACGTATCAGAGAGCCTGCTTCCAGAGTTAGGTCACTCTCAGGACGTCCACACTCCATATCAGAGAGCCTGGTTCCGGAGTTAGATCACTCTCAGGATGTCCATACTCCATATCAGAGTGCCTGGTTCCGGAGTTAGGTCACTCTCAGGACGTCCACACTACATATCAGAGAGACTGGTTCCGGAGTTAGGTCACTCTCAGGACGTCCACACTCCGTATCAGAGAGCCTGGTTCCGGAGTTAGGTCACTCTCAGGACGTCCACACTCCGTATCAGAGAGCCTGGTTCCGGAGTTAGGTCACTCTCAGGATGTCCACACTCCGTATCAGAGAGCCTGGTTCCGGAGTTAGGTCACTCTCAGGACGTCCATACTCCATATCAGAGTGCCTGGTTCCAGAGTTAGGTCACTCTCAGGATGTCCACACTCCGTATCAGAGAGCCTGGTTCCGGAGTTAGGTCACTCTGAGGACGTCCACACTCCGTATCAGAGAGCCTGGTTCCGGAGTTAGGTCACTCTCGGACGTCCACACTCCGTATCAGAGAGCCTGGTTCCGGAGTTAGGTCACTCTCAAGACGTCCACACTCCGTATCAGAGAGCCTGGTTCCGGAGTTAGGTTACTCTCAGGACGTCCACACTCCGTATCAGAGAGCCTGGTTCCGGAGTTACGTCACTCTCAGGACGTCCACACTCCGTATCAGAGTGCCTGGTTCCGGAGTTAGGTCACTCTCAGGATGTCCACACTCCGTATCAGAGAGCCTGGTTCCGGAGTTAGGTCACTCTCAGGATGTCCACACTCCGTATCAGAGAGCCTGGTTCCGGAGTTAGGTCATTCTCAGGATGTCCACGCTCCGTATCAGAGAGCCTGGTTCCGGAGTTAGGTCACTCTCAGGATGTCCACGCTCCGTATCAGAGAGCCTGGTTCCAGAGTTAGGTCACTCTCAGGATGTCCATACTCCGTATCAGAGTTCCTGGTTCCGGAGTTAGGTCACTCTCAGGATGTCCATACTCCGTATCAGAGTTCCTGGTTCCAGAGTTAGGTCACTCTCAGGATGTCCACACTCCGTCAGAGAGCCAGGCTCCGGAGTTAGGTCACTCTCAGGATGTCCACACTCCGTATCAGAGTGCCTGGTTCCGGAGTTAGGTCACTCTCAGGATGTCCACACTGCGTATCAGAGTTCCTGGTTCCGGAGTTAGGTCACTCTCAGGATGTCCATACTCCGTATCAGAGTTCCTAGTTCCAGAGTTAGGTCACTCTCAGGATGTCCACACTCCGTATCAGAGAGCCTGGTTCCAGAGTTAGGTCACTCTCAGGATGTCCACGCTCCGTATCAGAGAGCCTGGTTCCGGAGTTAGGTCACTCTCAGGATGTCCACACTCCATATCAGAGAGCCTGGTTCCGGAGTTAGGTCACTCTCAGGATGTCCACACTCCGTATCAGAGAGCCTGGTTCCGGAGTTAGGTCACTCTCAGGACGTCCACACTCCGTATCAGAGAGCCTGGTTCCGGAGTTAGATCACTCTCAGGATGTCCATACTCCGTATCAGAGTGCCTGGTTCCGGAGTTAGGTCACTCTCAGGACGTCCACACTACGTATCAGAGAGACTGGTTCCGGAGTTAGGTCACTCTCAGGACGTCCACACTCCGTATCAGAGAGCCTGGTTCCGGAGTTAGGTCACTCTCAGGACGTCCACACTCCGTATCAGAGAGCCTGGTTCCGGAGTTAGGTCACTCTCAGGATGTCCACACTCCATATCAGAGAGCCTGGTTCCAGAGTTAGGTCACTCTCAGGATGTCCACTCTACGTATCAGAGAGACTGGTTCCGGAGTTAGGTCACTCTCAGGATGTCCACACTCCGTATCAGAGAGCCTGGTTCCGGAGTTAGGTCACTCTCAGGATGTCCACACTCCATATCAGAGAGCCTGGTTCCAGAGTTAGGTCACTCTCAGGATGTCCACACTCCGTATGAGAGTGCCTGGTTCCGGAGTTAGGTCACTCTCAGGATGTCCACACTCCGTATCAGAGAGCCTGGTTCCAGAGTTACGTCACTCTCAGGATGTCCACACTCCGTGTCAGAGAGCCTGGTTCCAGAGTTACGTCACTCTCAGGATGTCCACACTCCGTATCAGAGAGCCTGGTTCCAGAGTTAGGTCACTCTCAGGACGTCCATACTCCATATCAGAGAGCCTGGTTCCAGAGTTAGGTCACTCTCAGGTCGTCCACACTACGTATTCGAGAGCCTGCTTCCAGAGTTAGGTCACTCTCAGGACGTCCACACTCCGTATCAGAGAGCCTGGTTCCGGAGTTAGGTCACTCTCAGGATGTCCACACTCCGTATCAGAGAGCCTGGTTCCGGAGTTAGGTCACTCTCAGGACGTCCACACTCCGTATCAGAGAGCCTGGTTCCGGAGTTAGGTCACTCTCGGACGTCCACACTCCGTATCAGAGAGCCTGGTTCCGGAGTTAGGTCACTCTCAAGACGTCCACACTCCGTATCAGAGAGCCTGGTTCCGGAGTTAGGTCACTCTCAGGACGTCCACACTCCGTATCAGAGAGCCTGGTTCCGGAGTTACGTCACTCTCAGGACGTCCACACTCCGTATCAGAGTGCCTGGTTCCGGAGTTAGGTCACTCTCAGGACGTCCACACTCCGTATCAGAGAGCCTGGTTCCAGAGTTACGTCACTCTCAGGATGTCCACACTCCATATCAGAGAGCCTGGTTCCAGAGTTAGGTCACTCTCAGGATGTCCACACTCCGTATCAGAGAGCCTGGTTCCAGAGTTACGTCACTCTCAGGATGTCCACACTCCATATCAGAGAGCCTGGTTCCAGAGTTAGGTCACTCTCAGGATGTCCACACTCCGTATCAGAGAGCCTGGTTCCGGAGTTAGGTCACTCTCAGGATGTCCATACTCCGTATCAGAGTTCCTGGTTCCAGAGTTAGGTCACTCTCAGGATGTCCACACTCCGTATCAGAGTTCCTGGTTCCGGAGTTAGGTCACTCTCAGGATGTCCATACTCCGTATCAGAGTTCCTGGTTCCAGAGTTAGGTCACTCTCAGGATGTCTACACTCCGTATCAGAGAGCCTGGTTCCGGAGTTAGATCACTCTCAGGATGTCCACACTCCATATCAGAGAGCCAGGCTCCGGAGTTAGGTCACTCTCAGGATGTCCACACTCCGTATCAGAGAGCCTGGTTCCAGAGTTAGGTCACTCTCAGGATGTCCATACTCCGTATCAGAGAGCCTGGTTCCGGAGTTAGGTCACTCTCAGGATGTCCACACTCCGTATCAGAGTTCCTGGTTCCGGAGTTAGGTCACTCTCAGGATGTCCACACTCCATATCAGAGAGCCTGGTTCCAGAGTTAGGTCACTCTCAGGATGTCCACACTACGTATCAGAGAGACTGGTTCCGGAGTTAGGTCACTCTCAGGATGTCCACACTCCGTATCAGAGAGCCTGGTTCCGGAGTTAGGTCACTCTCAGGATGTCCACACTCCATATCAGAGAGCCTGGTTCCAGAGTTAGGTCACTCTCAGGATGTCCACACTCCGTATGAGAGTGCCTGGTTCCGGAGTTAGGTCACTCTCAGGATGTCCACACTCCGTATCAGAGAGCCTGGTTCCAGAGTTAAGTCACTCTCAGGATGTCCACACTCCGTGTCAGAGAGCCTGGTTCCAGAGTTACGTCACTCTCAGGATGTCCACACTCCGTATCAGAGAGCCTGGTTCCAGAGTTAGGTCACTCTCAGGACGTCCATACTCCATATCAGAGAGCCTGGTTCCAGAGTTAGGTCACTCTCAGGTCGTCCACACTACGTATTCGAGAGCCTGCTTCCAGAGTTAGGTCACTCTCAGGACGTCCACACTCCGTATCAGAGAGCCTGGTTCCGGAGTTAGGTCACTCTCAGGATGTCCACACTCCGTATCAGAGAGCCTGGTTCCGGAGTTAGGTCACTCTCAGGACGTCCACACTCCGTATCAGAGAGCCTGGTTCCGGAGTTAGGTCACTCTCGGACGTCCACACTCCGTATCAGAGAGCCTGGTTCCGGAGTTAGGTCACTCTCAAGACGTCCACACTCCGTATCAGAGAGCCTGGTTCCGGAGTTAGGTCACTCTCAGGACGTCCACACTCCGTATCAGAGAGCCTGGTTCCGGAGTTACGTCACTCTCAGGACGTCCACACTCCGTATCAGAGTGCCTGGTTCCGGAGTTAGGTCACTCTCAGGACGTCCACACTCCGTATCAGAGAGCCTGGTTCCAGAGTTACGTCACTCTCAGGATGTCCACACTCCATATCAGAGAGCCTGGTTCCAGAGTTAGGTCACTCTCAGGATGTCCACACTCCGTATCAGAGAGCCTGGTTCCAGAGTTACGTCACTCTCAGGATGTCCACACTCCATATCAGAGAGCCTGGTTCCAGAGTTAGGTCACTCTCAGGATGTCCACACTCCGTATCAGAGAGCCTGGTTCCGGAGTTAGGTCACTCTCAGGATGTCCATACTCCGTATCAGAGTTCCTGGTTCCAGAGTTAGGTCACTCTCAGGATGTCCACACTCCGTATCAGAGTTCCTGGTTCCGGAGTTAGGTCACTCTCAGGATGTCCATACTCCGTATCAGAGTTCCTGGTTCCAGAGTTAGGTCACTCTCAGGATGTCTACACTCCGTATCAGAGAGCCTGGTTCCGGAGTTAGATCACTCTCAGGATGTCCACACTCCATATCAGAGAGCCAGGCTCCGGAGTTAGGTCACTCTCAGGATGTCCACACTCCGTATCAGAGAGCCTGGTTCCAGAGTTAGGTCACTCTCAGGATGTCCATACTCCGTATCAGAGAGCCTGGTTCCGGAGTTAGGTCACTCTCAGGATGTCCACACTCCGTATCAGAGTTCCTGGTTCCGGAGTTAGGTCACTCTCAGGATGTCCACACTCCATATCAGAGAGCCTGGTTCCGGAGTTAGGTCACTCTCAGGATGTCCACACTCCGTATCAGAGACCCTGGTTCCAGAGTTAGGTCACTCTCAGGACGTCCACACTCCGTATCAGAGAGCCTGGTTCCGGAGTTAGGTCACTCTCAGGACGTCCACACTCCGTATCAGAGAGCCTGGTTCCAGAGTTAGGTCACTCTCAGGATGTCCACACTCCGTATCAGAGAGCCTGGTTCCAGAGTTACGTCACTCTCAGGATGTCCACACTCCATATCAGAGAGCCTGGTTCCAGAGTTAGGTCACTCTCAGGATGTCCACACTCCATATCAGAGAGCCTGGTTCCAGAGTTAGGTCACTCTCAGGATGTCCACACTCCGTATCAGAGAGCCTGGTTCCAGTCCTGGCACTCTATTCCTGATTCAGCTTGCTGCTAATGCACTTCCTGGGAGGCGGCAATGATGGCCCAAGGACTTGGGTCCCCAGCACCCGTGTGAGAGACCCCCAACTTCAGCCTGCCCCAGCACTGGCAACTGCATGAATCTGGGGAGTGAACCAACAGATGGAAGATCTCTCTCTCTCTCTCTCATTGTTGCTTTACCTTCAGAAGTAGATAAATAAATTTTAAAACATAAAAAGTTATATGAGGGAAAAAAAGAATTCCAACCGCAGGGCTGAAACTGTGGTGTAGCAGGTAAATCCACTGCCGCCTGTAGTGCCAGCATCCCATAAGGTTCGAGAGCCAGCTGCTCCACTTCTGATCCAGCTCCCTGCTAATGGCCTGGGAAAGCAGTGAAAGATGGCCCCAGCTTGGGCCCCTGCACCCACATGGGAAGACCCAGAGGAAGCTCCTGACTCCTGACTTCGGAATGGCATATCTCTGGCTGTTGCAGCCTGTTGGGGGGTGAACCAGCGGATGGAAGACCTTTCTCTCTCTGCCTCTCCTTTTCTCTCAGTGTTAACTCTGACTGACTTTCAAATAAATAAATAAATCTAAAAAAAAAAAATGCCAACCATGCCAAAAATCCAGTTGTAAGTTAAAATATTCAATTTCACTCAATAAAAATCTCTTTATAGGATTTTCCTTTTAAATTCACCAAAGTGATAGACACTGGGGGCCACAACTTGAACAACAAAGTGTGTCTGTGAGGAGTCCCAGCCTCAGGTCCCCACGGACACCACCTGAGAGCAAACCTGTGCTGCCCGTCAGATGCCTCCTGAGACCACGCCTCTATCCTCATCAGCTGCCATCCTCCTGTGTCCTGTCCTTAGCGGTTCCCTTGGAACCAGAAAACTCAAATGGACATACCTTACCCAACAACCAGCTCTACACTCTCGGTCCACAGACGTGCAGACACGCTCACATGCTTGTGCTGCCACTCAAGTGAAACTATTCCCAAGAACAACCTGCCGGGGGCAGCAGGACCCCAGCATCTTCTCTGCTCATCACCCAGGTCCTGAGCCAGAGCCACCTGCTCTGATCTGTCCCCTCGGCTCCACTTGCCTCAGCATCTTGGGGAATTGGGCCAGCAGCTTCCTCAAATCCCCAAGTCCAGGCTTCACCCCATAACCACGACCTGAGGGTTTTACACTCTCTCGAACATCAGGATTTTACAGCTGCTGGAGAACTCCAGGACAGCCAGTGGGAGGATCAGAGCTCAAGAAGCCTCCCTGTGCAAGGGTCCCCTGGACCCCGCACGGAGGTGCCGCTAGTGGGGGAGGCCCTGTGGCAGCCAAGCAGCAGGCTCATGTTCTATCAGTGAGGGGGGAGGAGACTTCCCCTGGGGATGGCCTAAAACCGCGTGCCACTGGGCTCATAGTGGGCACAGGCCAGTGCGTGGATGGACCCCATACCTGCCCTTCCTGAAGGGCCCACGGGGTGGGTGGGAGGCCTCCAAGCTCCGCCAAGAGCCGGATTTGGTCGGTGTTGAGCCTTGGGGGACTGGGCCCCCCTTCCTGGTGGATGGAAGCCTTTCACCTCCACCGTCGCACGGGTCTGGAGGCTGCCATCCAGGGTCCAGGTGTGGGCAAGGCTGCTTCCCCCTGAGATGGGAGGCAGCCCTGGGGGTGTGCTCAAGCCTGTGTCACCACAAATCTCTGCCTCTGACTTCATCTGGACTTGCGTGTGTGTGTCTGCACCCAAGGTGCTGCTTTAATAAGAATGCTGACCTTGAACCTGATGGCCTCCATGAAGACCACTCTCCAAACGAGGCCAACTTTCTGAGGTGCTGGGAGTTAGGACTGCTACGAGGAATCCGGGCTGTGGCAGTTCAGCCTAAAACACGGATGGGCCACATCTCCAGGGAGCCGCACCCTTCTTAGCCACCCCAGCAGAGCACGTGTGGGGGTGGGCCGGAAGCCCCTGCAAGGGGAGCCCACCGCGTGCCTCGGTGCTCAGCCCAGCCCTGCCCTCGGAGCAGAGCGTCCGGACGGTGTAGCAGTGGCGAGCGCGGCCCCGGCTCCACGTCTCGGGCCTGGGTACCATGAGCAGCACCACCACGCTCCCCAAACAAAAACGTGCAGGACAAGAGGTGTGAAGCCCGGACCGAAGGCACGCACAGGCCTGTCTGTCCACCTGGGCCGCTTCTCCTGCGTCCGGGCTGCCCGTGGAACCGCTCGGCCAGCAGACCGGCGGGGGCGGCGGCGGCCACTGGTCCAGGGCTCTCTGCGCACTGTTCTCCTGTGCAGGGGGACCACAGCCGGCCGGCAGGAGGACGAGCGGCCACAGCTAACGGCCGGGGCAGCCCACGGGCCAGGAGCCGGAGAACCTGGCCCCTGGCCCCTGTGGGCTGCACACCCCCGGGGAGCCGGCCAGCAGGCGGGCCCACAGGCCGGAAGCCATGGCGCCCGCTGGAAGGCGCCGCGGTTGCTCACGTGAAGAAAAGCGGTTTACCTGGGCCTGGATCTTCGAGGCCGAAGGCAGGGTAGGCCAAAGTGAGCACGGGCAACATGGCGGCAGCAGAGCCAGGTGAACACGTGACCCCGACGCCAGGCCAGCCAGGAGCGGCGCCCGGAAGCCGCTTTATAAGCAGCCCGCTCTTCTCGCGAGATCTGCCTCCCGGGACACGCCCCCAGGCGCCCGAGCACCGCCCCCAGGCGCCATGATGGGTCACAGTTCCCGCCTCCTCGCGCGCCTCCCTCAGGGCTTTGGGGCTGAGGGTCCTGGGGAGGGGGAGCCGGGTCCTAGCCCCCTCGGCGCTGCGGGGACCGTGGGTGAGTGCGGAGCTGCGGTCCCCTAGGCGTCCGCGAGCAGCGGGGGGCCTCGCGGGGGGCAAGGCCATATGACAGGGCCCTGGGCGCTGCCCGGGGCGGTCAGTGCAGAGCGTGGACGAGGACAGCGCCAGAGACGGCGCTGAGGGAGGGCGGCCCCGCCCCGGCACCCGCCCCCGCCCCGCACCCGCGCCCACCCAGACCCCGCCCCGCATCCGCCCCCGCCACGCACCGCCCCGCACCGCGCCCACCCCAGCCCACCCGCACCCTCCCCAGCCCCGCATCCGCCCCCCGCACCGCACCCGCCCCTCCCCCCGCGCCGCCCTGAGCCCGCCCTCGCCCCGCACCGCACCCACCCCGCGCCCGCCCCGCACCGCCCCGGCCCGGTACCCACGCCCGCACCCGCCCCGCCCCGAGCCCGCCCCGCACCCGGCCCCGCACCTGACCCGCACCTGACTCCGCACCTGACTCCGCGCCCGCACCCGCCCCACCCCGCCCCAGCCCGCACCCGCCCCCGCCCCGCTCCCGGGCTGCCCCCCCCAGCCCAGCATCCGCACCCGCCCCCGCCTCGCTCCCGGGCCGCCCCCCCCCTCCCCGCACCCGCACTCGCCCCGCCCCGCCTTGCACCCGCACCCGCTGCCTGCTCCTGCTCTTCACGCAGAGTCCACGTTGCAGACGCCCAGTGTCCTCGCCTCGCGTCCTCCGACGCCGTGGCTCGGTGCTCTCTGGGCTGTGGCCAGTGCAGGGCGGGGTGGAAGGAGGCCCGGCGCGGGTCGGCTCTGCCCCCGGAGTGCGGCCTTCTGCCCGGGGACTGCCCGCAGGGACAAGGCGAGGCCGCTGGACGCCAGGGTCTCCCTGGCCCTGGCTGGTGCTGTCGTGATTCGGTGCGGGGATGAGCAGCAGCGGCCCTCACCTTTCTCCCGCTGATTGCGTTCACCCACAGCGCCCCAGGACTGGGCCGCGAGGCAGGGAGGAGCTGCGGGCAGCGCGGACACGCCCGGTTCCCCGTCACCCGTGGGCGTGGAGCCCCAACACACGAGGTAAGGTGCCTGTTACACAGCAGCTGAGGATCCTCCTCTAACCATTTGGTTTCTGTTTTCAAAAGTTAACTTTATTCTAGAGACAGACACAGAGAGAGAGAGAAGCCCCAGCCTCTGGCTCGTTACCCCGGTGCCTGCAGTGACCAGAGCCAGGCGCCAGGAGCTCAGCCTAGGTCTCTGCGTGGCTGCGGGAACCATCACTGCTGCCTCCCAGGGGCTGGGTCAGCTGGAAGCTGGGGTCGCACCCAGGCACTGCAGGCCAGACCCTCAGCCCCAGACTGCCTGCCTGAGTAATGAGAACTGCCCGCAGGAGAGAGACAAGTGTGAGCTCCGGGTCAGCCAAGCCTCCCCTTAAAGGGCCAGAGGTAAAGAGGGGCTCTGCGGGCCACAGTCTCTGGTCCAAAGGCTCAGTTTCACCATGGTGATCGCTGTCATAGAGATTGTATAAATAAAAGGGCCGTGTTCCAATAAAACTTTATTTACAAAAGTAGGCAGCAGCCCAGATTGGACCCAGGCTGTAGTTTCTGATTCCAGCTCTCAGCAATTTTGATAAAGTTACTCTCCTGTACTTTTATCTCCAAGTTTAGAGTGATGACTCCTCAAAAACCTTTAGATTTATGGACTTTGGTGCTGGCTGCTTGTTTTGAACTTTGCAGTATTTATCCTCAGTTATTTTGGTGAGACATTTTCTTTTTCTTTTTAAAAGATTTATATTTATTTATCTGAGTGGGGGGGGAGGGAGGGAGGGAGGGAGGGACAAGAGAGAAAGGGAGGGAGGAATATCTTCCATCTGCTGGTTCATTCCCTAAATGGCCACAATACCCAGGGCTGGACCAGCCTGGAGCCAGGAGCCTGGAACCCCATCCAGGTCTCCCACATGGGTGCAGGGGCCCAAGCACTTGGCCATCTTCCACTGCTTCCCCAGCTGCATTAGCAGGGAGCTGGATTGGAAAAGTGGAGGAGCCAGGACTTGAATCAGCGCTGCTCCATGGGGTGCTGGCATCACAGGCATCGGCTTAACCCACTGTATCACACCATCAACCCTGCAGTTTTCAATGGAAAGAATCCCACATACAAATCTGGATTTCCACCTGCTCCTTAAAAATCAGACGGATCTAGGCCTTGTTACTGTGCAGCAAAACCCCCGAGCAAGTGCCGGCCCCAGGTTGCCCCAGTCCCCGCTCCTCCCTGTGGCAACTCTGCTGAGACAGGGCGGCAGAGGTGAGCTACAGGGCTGTGTCCTGTGGCCTTCCTCACGCTCGGTCTCCCCACAGGCTGGAGTTTGTCCTTGCTCTGCCTATCTGGGGGTGCTCAGGGTGAGCCCCAAAGCTCCTGCAAACCTGAAGGGACCGCGGAGCGCTCAGCGTTGTAAGGGATATGGTCTGTCTGCATAGTGCAGCGGGAATCACCAGGCTTGACACTTTAAACAGAATCCTAAGAGTGAATTCTTTTACATCAGCCATTTCTTCATCCCATCTGTCTGAACCCAAAAAATCAGAGCGCCCTGCGTCTCTCTGTGTGATGGTGAGACTTGGGAAATCTGACTCCTCCTCATGGCGCGCTGGACACAGGCACAGGCAATCAGGCACAGGCTGCACCCTGGACACAGTCACAGGCGGTCAGGCACAGTTTGTACCCTGGACACAGGCACAGGTGATCAGGTGCAGGCTGTGTCCTGGACATAGTCACAGGCGATCAGGCACAGTCTGTACTCTGGGCACAGTCACAGGCGATGAGGCACAATCTGTACCCTCGATACAGTCACAGGCAATCAGGCACAGGCTGCACCCTGGACACAGGCACAGGCAGTCAGGCACAGGCTGTATCTGGACACAGGCACAGGCAGTCAGGCACAGGCTGTATCTGGACACAGGCACAGGCAGTCAGGCACAGGCTGTATCTGGACACAGGCACAGGCAGTCAGGCACAGGCTGTATCTGGACACAGGCACAGGCAGTCAGGCACAGGCTGTATCTGGACACGGTCACAGGCAGTCAGGCACAGGCTGTATCTGGACACAGGCACAGGCACTCAGGCACAGGCTGTATCTGGACACGGTCACAGGCAGTCAGGCACAGGCTGTGCTGCCTGGCAGAGGACAGAGAAGTCTGCTTGACACCTCCGGCCTGGCCCAGTCCCAGCCTCAGCCTCACCTCTCCCAGGTGAGTGCAGCCCAGGCAGAGCTTCGCCAGCCACGGGGGAGGCAGCATCACGGGTGTTTTAAGGCCACCCCCCAAAGTAGACATTTCATAAAGATGGACATGCATGTGCACATGTGTGTGTGCCCGTGTGTGTTACGGACAGCGAATCTGCTGGTCCTGCCCAGGACTTGAGGCTTCCCTGTGATGAGGGCAGGAGGCCTTGCTGAGCTCCTGGGGCCACCTACAGGCTCAAGGCTGCTGGGCCAAACGAGGCCAGAGACCCCTGATGCCTTGCGTGCGTTGTAGCCGGCCTGAACCAGGCAAAACAGGCCAGGTCAGGCTGCAGTGAGCAGGGACAGAGGCAGGAGACCAGGCGGCCCCAGGCCACAGAAGAGAGTGGCCTGGCTGTGGAGAGCAGCAGGCTGTGCAGGGCACCATGGATGCACTCACACAGGAAGCGCACACGTGTGTATTCCCGCACACACCACGGGGCACGGATGCGGACCTCCCACGCAAAGACACGCAGTGATTAACTCACAGCACGAGCAGGACAGGTGGCCGTACAGGCCCGGGCTGTCACTTCGGCCCCTGGCTTCCAGCCAACAGCCAGACCCTAGCACTGGCGTCCAGGTCAGCAGAGGGCGGCCTGGACCGGGGCAGCGGAGAGGCAGGGCTGGAGGCCATGGCATCTGTTCCTTCACAGCCAGCTCTCTGTGAACCGCGGGGCCCTGGCGGCCTTTCACCAGACCCGCGCTTCTGCCCCAGGTGCGGGGACCGACCGCGGTGCGGTGCAAGCAGGGCGCCTGGACAGCAGTCCCCGCGCACCACCTTCTCAGGGTCCCGTGCCTTGGCTGTGCAGGTGCGGTTAGTGCGGTGTGCAGCTAGTGGCCGAGTCCCGCAGCCGAGGACAGGTCGCGGGTCAGGCGCTCCGCTCCCCCTCCCGGTCACTGGATCAGCGCGGGCTCCCCGGGTGGCCCGCGAGGCGCGGACTGCGGTCTCCCCAGCCCTCGCCCGCCCACCCTCTTTCTCCCGCCTCCTCCCCGCACTGCAGACTCCTCCTGGTCCTCCTGTCCATTTCCCCGCTCTCCTGCCCTCTCCGTCCTCTTGCCCCCTCCTGCGCACTCCCCTCTCCCCGCGCTGCTCTCCCAGGGCTCGGGCGGGTGCTGGGTCGCCGCCCCCGCCTCGGCTGCCACTCCGCCCCCCGCGCCGCGCGGAGCCGCGGTAATAAGCCGGGCGCGGGCGGCGGAGCCACTGCGGGGACGCCTGCGCTCCAGACTGGGTCCGGTGCCGCCCGCCCACCCGCACACTGCCCGACCGGGGACCGTCCCGGGGTCCCTGGGTCCTTCTGAGCGTCCCTGGATGAAACTCTGCCTGCCCCGCTCCGGGGCGCAACGCGGGCAGCCGGTGCGGGGCGCACAGGGCAGCTAGCTGGGCCATGCGGAGCCGGGGCTGTGCTGCGCTCTGGGTGCTGCTGCTGGCGCAGGTGGGTGTGCAGGTGAGTCCCGCGCGTCCTGTCCCTTCCCGTGGCTCCTCGCATTCTCACCGAAGTGTCGCCGCTGTTTTTCGGCAGGCACCTGCGTGCGCCCTGGGACCCGCAGCAGCAGCGCCTGGGAACCCGAGCGTCCCGCACCCTGCTCCTCCCTCGGAGCCCCGGGGCTGGGCGGAAGAGGGCGGTAAGTCCTTGCAGGTCAGCGGCCGGTAGACTTCCGCAGCCGCTGTGCGGGAGTCACCCGTGTGACCGCGCGGTCCCGGCCCTAGAGCCAGCACCTCCGGGCGCGATTCCCCAGGCGCTACCTGGACCTGTGCGAAGGGCTACAGAACATATTGTTGCTAGTATCACCTTGAAGGAGCTTGGGAGGGGTCAGACCACTCTAGGGAGCTTGTGACCCCTTCTCGGCTGCCCCCTGCCCCTGCTCCGTCCACCCTTGCCCGTCGCAGCCTGGGACAAAGGGTAGAGTTTCTCCTTCGTGACTGTCATCTTAGTATCAAAGATGAAGCTCTTTGAGAACTGGGAGACAGCGGAAAAGCCGTCCTGCCGAATGGCTGCCCGCGTGTTGTGGTGTCAGCGTGGCGGCACCTGCGGCCCGGCGCGCCTGGAAACCCGGCGGTGTCCCGCAGCGGCTCAGGTCAGCGAGCAAGCAGGTGCGCAGCTGCTGCGTGTCTTCAGTTAGTCGCAATCCGGTGGCCAAGTAGTTGCGTCATTTCAGCAATAAACTGCCACCTCAAATTTTAAGTGTCTACTTTTGGAGAAATCACTAGGTTTGACTGTCTCAACGCATGTTCAAAAAATCTAGAAAGAATTAATAACTTAAAATTCCTCAATGAAGTTTCATGCTGGTGAAATAGCGCAGAACTAGTGTTCCTCCCGGGTCCGCGTCCGTTAGGGAGCACTGTGCAGGGATCCGTGCTCAGCTGCGGGACCTGCCGGAAGACCACCAGAGGGCGCTAGGTGCAAGTGGTAGCAGACGTTGGCCGTGTTTTCCCCTTGTTAGGAGAAAGCGGATTTAAAGCTCCCTGCTTGGGGCTGTTGCCAATGTTCCCCGGTGCATCCTGCAGTGCAGTGCTTCATAGTGGAAGTTCATTGTCTCCCATTTAAAAAAAAAAATTTTAATCCTGCTTCCATGAAATCAGGAAAATTCCAGAGGAACTTAGGCAATTATCAGAGTATGTTGTAACATTTAGGAAGTTTTATTCGAGATAAACATTACGTACAGGAAACCAGTCGGAAGAAACGCCGTGGTGTGCCGCCTCAGAATGCTTCCCTCCTGGACCATGGCTGGCTTCTAACTCCTATGAGCAAGCTGCTGAATCCCAGGTGCAGCGTTTCCATGACAACCAGGTGGGACCCATGGTCAGTGAAGTTCTAGCTTGGCCACACCTCCATCCCTCACCTGCCAGGTGTGTCAGCTCCTTCATCACAGAAGGGTGAAGGAGACAGGTGGCATCCATGGGAGGCCTTCCTCCCGGCCCCACAAAGCCCGTGTTCTCTGCAGAATGGCCTGTTTGGGTCTGAAATAGGACGGCAGCACACTTTGTGTGGCCCTGAGATCAGCTTACCGTTGGGTGTTCAGGTGTCCAGGAGACAGGTTGATTTGGAAATAACTATTTTGACCATAATTCTTGTTTAAAGTAACATATGGGTCAAGATGTGGGCTCACATTTTGCTGGGTGTCAGAAGCAATAGGAGAGAGAATTCTGTGCACTCCGAGGCAGTACCTCAGTGGAGACAAGTTCTACTTCAGACATGAAGGAAACTGGTCTTACTTTGGTCAGCACCGCTCCTCCTTCCTCTGTCGTGGGAGACTCGGGTGCTTCACCTACACATTCACCCGTGCAGAAGAGACTGTCTGCTGTGTGGACACTCACACCTCGGACCAGGAAATGGAGCTCTCAGTGTGATGGCACTGAGCGCAGCGCTGGGAAGCCATGTGCAGAGCCAGCTCCCTGAAGCTGGCTGGGGCCGCCCAGCACGTGCACAGCCGGGTCTACATTTCATGCCATCACTTCCACATCAGGCTTCTTCCCGGCCTTTGTGAAAACCCCCTGAGGTCAAGTAGCTCGGGGTAATGGCTTGAGCAGCCAGCTGAGTTTCTTCTCCTGAAAAAAAAAAAAAAAATCCACATAGGACCAAGGTCTTATTGAAACATGTCTCAAAGATGGAGAACCACACTTTAAAAAAAAATAAGGCAATGGTTTGGGGAATCCTAGTCTTAGAACATTAGCTTGAAGTTAGCTTAACATTTTCAGCTCATGGCAGTTTTACTTGGACTTCTCTCCAAATGGTAGGTGTGTGGTGAGATGCTACGCGTATTTTGCTCATTCTTTGAATTCTTTAGTTAGGACTTTTTTTCACACCCATTTACACATAACTGCAAGTGCCTTTCTGATTCTCAGGACTGCTTTCCGGACTAAGTGAGCATTTTCCCACCTGGACAGCCCTGGCACTTTGGTTTGGGGGCCTCCTGTGCATTGCAGGAGGTTTACAGCAGCCGTGGGTTCCGCCCTCTGGCTTCCAGAAGCGCCAATCTCCTCTTCCTTTTCTGAGACCTACAATGTCTGCAGACATCGCCAGGAGAAGTTCACGGGCAGGACAGTGACACGGGAGGAGGGAGTTCTGAAGTCCCTCAGCACAGCGGGGAGACGGAGTTCACAGCCACTTATCTGTTTTATAAAGCACTGGGAGAGAGTTTGCACCTTTCCAACACAAAGAAACCATAAATAATTAAGGAGCTAGAACTACTGATTATGCTGATTCCATCATTACACAGTGTATGTCTGTCAAGTTACACCAGCTGTTGTGGGCATTTGCAGAGTTAACTGGGGATGGGAAATGGGGTCTCTCTCTCTCTGTCTCTCAAATCAATAAATATAAATTAAAATAAGCATACAGATAACTGTGGGTTAAGAACGTGGCAACGTAGCAAGCCAGTCTTCCTGTTCAAAGTCTGCGCTGCACACTGACGAACAACTCCTATGGAAATCTGGACAGCAGAGATGACGTTGTTAATGGTGAGGAGAGAGTGAGTGTCGGTTATGACTATGCAAATCAGTTACAGTTATCCGAAGCAGAGGAAGCCACCAAGGTGCACGGCAGAGAGAGCCATGACTCGGGATGAAGTGCTGCAGGCTGCCTGTGGTCACAGCCGGTGGACTTGAATGTGTCCCGAGAAGTCCAGTAGATCTGGGGGTTTTCTTCTATAAAAAAATAAAGCCAAGAATTAAAACACGGGTTAAGGCAATACACTTTAGACCAGCAGACTTTAAATTACAGTGGGAAGAAGAGCAGAACACATGTCTTTGAAAGGCTTTGGAGTGTGAACCTGATCCTGTCCCAGCAGCCGAGGCCGAGAGGAGAGTGGGGCCAGGCCCAGAGGGCGGGCAGGGGTGGCTGTGAGGGGGGCATCCTCAGTTAATGTCTCTGAAGCCGGGACTGTGAGCACAGTCAGCGTTTCTGCTGTATTTGCAGTTCCATGATTTAAACAGGCATCAAAGAATGCCCGTTGCATTTTTCTTTTTACCTGTCTCCTGAAAATGTACCGTATTTTAAAGCTCAACTTTCTTATCAATTCAGTGAAGATGTTTGTGGAAACCAGTATGACTACAGGCATGTTTGGGAACTATAAGCACAATTGCATGTGGTACTTACACTTTCAGTAACATTGTGCACTGTAATCCCCAAAGTCTGTTTTTGGTTTTATTTTGTCTGTCTTCCCCCCTACATTTCCCGACACAGAATTTGCTGAGTTGGTAGTAACGCATTACAGAAGCAGCAATGGCTTAGCTAAAGGCCACTTCCAGGTGTTTCCCTCTGTCCTCAGATGTTGTGTGTCACAGAGTGTGCATTTGAGAACGGCAGGTGTTGACTTTTCCTGCACCGTCACAGGTGACGATGCCATCCGGTAAGACAGGCTCACGCTATCAGATGTCCCGACTGTTGTCAGAACCCGAAATGACTCAGCCACCCTCTCCTCTTCATTCCAGAGTATGACCTGGTGTCTGCCTATGAGGTGGACCACACGGGAGACTACGTGTCTCATGAGGTCACGCACGGCCAGCGGCGGCGGAGGGCGGTGCCTCCGGGAGGTGGCGACTCTCTGCACCTTCGGCTGAAAGGCTTTGGGCACGATTTCCACTTGGACTTGAGGGCGTCCAGCAATCTGGTGGCTCCTGGATTTATCGTGCAGACGTTCGGGAAGGGAGGCACCAAGTCAGTGCAGAGCTTCTCACCTGAAGACTTCTGCTTCTATCAAGGCTCCTTACGCTCCCACAGGAATTCCTCCGTGGCCCTGTCCACCTGCCATGGTTTGGTGAGTACAGCGCGCGGCGCTGTAGTGAGCTCGGTGGGCGATGTGTGAAGAGGGAGGTACGGGCAGGATTTCCCTGCAGACATCGCCGCGTGTCCTTCTGTTATAGCACAGGTTTCCTTGGTCCGTAAAAGCAGAAGGCAGGTTGCTACGGACACTTCCTAAAGTGTGCTGTGCGCCTTGCGTGTCGGCAGTGGTGTGTGTGCACGCTTTTCTCGCTGTTCTGGACTGACTGCGGAGAGTGCTTGGGTTTGGAACATGCCTGTGCATAACGATGGAGCCTGGACAGATGGCTTCATTTTGAATCGAGTGACGTACTCCATGGATTGGCTGTGTTGGCTATTTGATCGGATGTTTGCAAGACTTTAAGTACTTCACGTCTATCTTTCTGGTGATGGTAATGGGATTAGGGAGCTGGGTACCCATCCTCAGCGGGGCAGTGCTGGCCTCGTGAGACTCACGAATCCGTGGGTGCATGTGCCGTGTTTGGAGTACCATAACTGCACATTGCACATGGCTTGGTGGCTCCCTGTGCTCTGCTTTGCAGGGACTTTCAGTGAGGAGCACCTGGCCAACTTGGCAATCTACCTGCACCTCTCACGTTCACCAGGCTGCAACCTCCATGGCTTCTCTTTTTTTCTTAAAAGACCTCCATATTTAGGAAGAAGTGTTTAGGAGATGCATAGAGTCCTGGGCACAGATTCGTCACTCAGACACAGAGGAGTGGGAGGTGACTTGGTAATGTGTGGTTACAACCCTTTGAGGTCTTGACCAAGCTAAAGGCTTGGCAAGCAGGCTCTGGACATTTGTGCCTCAAGACAATGATTTCAGTCGTCTTAAACACCCTTCTCTCTTTGAAGAGAGCGAATTCAGTCCTGTCTTACAAGATTTTTCTGTATTTGTGTGCAAGAGTATTTATTGGATGCTGAAAAGGCACTCCTAACCAATGACCTAAAATACAAAATATATGCGAATGTGAAGTGTCATAAAATATTTTCTAAATATTGGAAGTTCTGCTTTTGGAGGGAATTTGATACGAACTGATCTCATCTCTCCTTTCATTTAGAAAAGCTCTGGTTTGAGAATGGATGTAGCAAGGCGTTGCTAGGGAGAGGGTGGTGGTGGTTTGGCATGCTTGTTAAGCATGAAGACAATGTGGCTGATTTCTTCACAGTCTCTCAAGAAAAATAGGTCTTTCTTAATTAATGGACAAGAACTCTTAATGTAATACACAAAACAAGGTATTTCTTCCTTGACTTCCTTCCACGAGGGCTTACCCAGGGAGGGAAGCCATCTATGTGGTGGGTGTGTCATGGCATGCCAAGCCCTGCAACCTTGGGTTTGTTTCCAGGATTGGATGGGGTGCTCCTGTTCACCCAGCAGGAGCACAGGCTAACTGATGACCCATTGGTCTGTGTGACCCAGGCTCTCCCAGGTTAGCTGAGTTCGGTCCTGTTGTTTGTCCCATGGATCAAGTTGACTATAGAAGGTTGGAATGTGTGGCTGTCTTTGAACTTGATGGAGTTATCAGTGAAAGTTTTAAGAGTACAATTATGTGAAAGATAAAGATAGAGAAAAGAACAGGAAGAAAGGCCCCTCTGGATAATAAATACTGGAATCTGATCCCAGAGTCGGTGGAATAGAAATGTGCATGCTTTCACCATTTATCTTCCAAATGCACACATTCCAGCTTCACTGATGTTTTATCTATCTGCTCATACAAAGTGACATCAGTTAGACTTCAGAATGTGAGGTGTAGGGACATTGGTCATAAGATAGGACAAATGAAGAGAGGAAAAAGGAACAGCAACAAAGTCTTCTGTCTTCAGCCAGATGAACAAAATGCTGAGTGGGATCCTCAAGGAGCTGCCGAGTCAGCTTCACTTCCTTCCTGACGATTACCCATGATGCATCCTTCAAAGTCTGTTCTTACACGCGGAGAAATAGTGTGTCTTCTACCTTAGATGGTGGGTCCCTGTCGCTGTTGTCCTTCTCTGGCTCTCCTAGATTCTGACTGAAGTCTCAGATAGCTGTCAGGAGTTCTCACAGGGTTTCCCCCTGAAGCTGATTGACCCAGCCCTCTGCTGGGAATGGAGTCAGTGGGATCCTTCGTCTGCCTGTTCTCAGCATACAGTTCTGCAGAGCCCAGGCGGACACCTGGGACACAGGACCCCTTCAGGTGGGAAATGCACCACGTCCTGTTCTCCCTGGCCAGTCTCATACAGCCAAGAGCTGTATGTCTGTGTTCACACATATATGCTTAATGAAGAGGAAGTGGTTTGCTGCCATGAGACAGTGCAGGTTCCAGCGTGGTCTACAGTGTTTTCTTGTGTTCCTCAGACTGCGTTTGGGGAGATTTTGCCAAAGTACTCTAAGAATCAGTTTGAGAAATCCTGTAAAAATTAATAGTTGGTGGTGTCCTAGCTATAATATGTGTTCTTGAAGAAGAAGGTTGAACATGTAACAAGATGTTGTCTTAGAGCTAGTGCTCAAAATAAAAATGTGAATAATGATCACTAGGATTGTCTGTTTCTGGAGCCAGCAGGTTAGGGTTAAGGAGTTTATTAACAAATGAGAGAAGCAGGGAGCAGGCGGTGTCTACTGGGTGATGGAACAAGGACACCCAGAGATGGGATCCGGCTTCCTTGAGGGGAGCGGAGGGACATCAGGCTAGATTTCCTGAAGAAGTTCAGAACCCAAGTCTATGCCCAGTCTTCCTAACACTGTGGGAATGGAGGCCATAAATGGAAGAGTCACAAGCAGACACAGAGAGGTTGCTAATATCCAGCAAGTTCATGAAATTTGCAGTAAAACCTCAGATGGATATTATCAGAAGAATATTTGTATCTTAAACCCAAGCATAGTACACTAAATAGAATCATAAAAGTATTTCTATATTAGCCTGGCATTTCCACCAAATATCTTCACCCAATGTATTTCTTTAGTTAGAGGAGAATAGCTTTTGGGAAAACAGTATCTGTTATATCTGTACTAAACTGACCTACCAGATCCGTTGTGGTCACCAACCACAAGCACATAAATGTGTGTCATTCAGTAGGTGCTTTCTGATGTTTGGATGAATAATGGAAGGGTCTACTGGGCGAATTTTAATAGTGCAGAGACAGTGTTGATGATGATGATGATGCCAGGAGGAAAAACTCATCAAAAGTTATGTGCCGGCCAGCGCCGCGGCTCACTAGGCTAATCCTCCGCCTTGCGGCGCCGGCACACCGGGTTCTAGTCCCGGTCGGGGCACCGATCCTGTCCCGGTTGCCCCTCTTCCAGGCCAGCTCTCTGCTGTGGCCAGGGAGTGCAGTGGAGGATGGCCCAAGTGCTTGGGCCCTGCACCCCATGGGAGACCAGGAGAAGCACCTGGCTCCTGCCATCGGATCAGCGCGGTGCGCCGGCCGCAGCGCGCCTACCGCGGCGGCCATTGGAGGGTGAACCAACGGCAAAGGAAGACCTTTCTCTCTGTCTCTCTCTCTCTCACTGTCCACTCTGCCTGTAAAAAAACAAAAAACAAAAAACAAACAACAAAAAAAAGTTATGTGCCAAATACTTAACTAACAGCTTCATGTTTGTTATGTAACTTAGCTTCATGCTAAATCTGAAAGATGCCATTTCAGAAACTTTACTGAGATGTAATTCATGTCACAGAGTTTCTCCACTGTAAATGCATGTAGACTCACAGAGCTGTGCAGATATCCCCAGCATCTAGCCAGAGACACTGAACCAGTCTCAAACAGCAACTCCTTACAGCTGGTCCTCTTAGCCCTCAGCTCTCCCCACTCCTCGGCGTCCACCAAGGCACTTAGATCTGCTTTCTCTGTCCATTTATTGTAAGTAGAGGCATATAGTATGTAGTGCTCTGTAGCTAGCTTGTTTCAGTTAACATAATTTATTTAAGCCCCATCCATGTTGGAGCATATATGAGTCTTTTTTTTAAAAGATTTATTTATTTACTTGAAAATCAGAGTTACACAGAGAGAGAAGGAGAGGCAGCGGGGTGGGGAGGAGTGGTCTTCCATCTGCTGCTTCACTCCCCAGATGGCCGCAATGGCTGGAACTGTACCAGTCCAGAGCCAGGAGCCAGGTGCTTCTTCCAGGTCTCCCACGTGGATGCAGGGGCCCAAGGACTTGGGCCATCTTCTACTGCTTTCCCAGGCCATAGCAGAGAGCTGGATGGGGAGTGGAACAGCCGGATCTCAAACCAATGCCCATATAGGGTGATGGCACTTCAGGCCAGGGCATTAACCCGCTGCACCACAGCACCGGCCCCAGCATATATTAGTCTTTATTCCATTTTATTGCCGAAGGAAGTTCAGTTTATCTTTATATTACATGTTTTTGTTTCTCAACTTAGCAGTTAATGGAAGGTATTTGGACTTTTTGGCTATTGTGAATAATGCTACTATGAACATTTGTGCACACGTTTCTAGTAGACATGTGTTTTCAGTTCTTTTGGATATATACACGACAGTATAATTATCAGATCATATGAAGACTATACTTAATAATTTGTAGAACTGTAAACTTTTTCCAAAGTAACTGCATCATAGTATATCCCCCCAGCACTGCATGATGGTTCTTGTTTCTCCACATTTTTGCTGACACTTATTATTATCCATTTCTTTATTATACTGACCCTAGTGAGTATGAAGGGGCATCTCATTGTGATTTTGATTTGCTGGATGTAGATTATTGATTTATGATATAGATCATTGTGCATTGATGGCCAACTTATCTGAGAACATTCCTCACACACAGTTACATGAAATAACTTTATTACATACAGATAGGCAGAAAACTATATACTCACAGAAATACATGTTTTTTAAATAAGTTGCTTAATTATTAGAGTTTTCTAAAAAGCCGTTTTTAGAAATTCCTTTAGACACTGCTTTTAAATAAGTTGTGTTTAGAAATGTTTTCGCTTGCATATGAAACCAACAGTTTTTCTTAGAGGACGGCATGTAAGTTCTGTATTTGGGTTAACACTTTCAGTCAAAAGGAAAAAGAATATCACCTGACAGCTGTCTTTGTCATAAAGTCTGCATGAGCTATAGTTCATCTTGCATAAATTGTGATGTTTGTTAAGGCTTTAATGCATAGGGTTGTTATTGCTTCTTCTAAAATCTAATTATTATTCTGTTTTCAAAAATGGTGGAAAACCTTTAAATGCTACAATTCTCAGTTTTATTTAGGAATTCTCTCACTTGGTAGAGACTCACTCAGGGCCCTGGTTTGATTTGTACTGGGTTTTATTTCCAGCCACAAACTTCAGGGATCCCCTGGAAACTCTAGTCACTGAGAGATTTTTCTAAAGCACCCAATAAATCCTAGGAAGCATCTGAACTACTGCCAGATTTCCAATTGACTTTGAAAAAATGAACAATGTTCTTGCACAGGAAAATAAAATGGAAGGAAGAAAAAAAACACAGAGTCAACAAGGAGGTTGGCCAGAAGAGACAATGGGAATTTTTTTTTTTTTATTGCTGTGTGTTTGTGTATGAATGTGTAGGAGTTTGGATGTGTGTTTGTGTGTACATTTTTTTAATATTTTTATTAAACTTTTATTTAATGAATATAAATTTCCAAAGTATAGCTTATGGGTTACAATGGCTTCCCCCCTCCCATAACTTCCCTCCCGCCCGCAACCCTCCCCTCTCCCGCTCCCTCTCCCCTTCCAATCATGTAAAGATTCATTTTCAATTCTCTTTATATACAGAAGATCAGTTTAGTATATACTAGGTAAAGATTTCAACATTTTGCCCATATAGCAACATAAAGTGATAAAACTACCATTGGATTACTAATTATAGCATTAAATAGCAATGTACAGCACATTAAAGACAGAGATCCCACATAATTTTTTTTTCAAATTAATTAATTTTCTATGCCATTTCCATTTTAACACCAGGTTGTTTTTTTTCATTTCCAATTCTCTTTATATACAGAAGATCACTTCAGTATATAATTAGTAAAGACCTCATCAGTTTGTGCCCACACAGAAACACAAAGTATAAAAATACTGTTTCAGTACTAGTTATAGCATCACTTCGCTTTAGACGACATATTAGGGACAGATCCCACATGGGGTGTAAGTACACAGTGACTCCTGTTGCTGATTTAACAATTTGACACTCCTGTTCATGGCATCAGTAATCTCCCTAGGCTCTAGTCATGAGTTGCCAGGGCTATGGAAGCCTTTAGAGTTCGCTGAGTTTGATCTTATTCCGATAGGGTCATAGTCAAAGTGGAAGTTCTCTCCTCCCTTCGGAGAAGGGTACCTCCTTCTTTGATGGCCCCGTTCTTTCCACTGGGATCTCACTCACAGAGATCATTCATTTAGGTCTTTTTTTTTTTTTTCCATGATATCTTGGCTTTCCATGCCTGCTATACTCTCCTGGGCTCTTCCGCCAGATCCGAATGCCTTGAGGGCTGATTCTGAGGCCAGAGTGTTGTTTAGGACATCTGACAATGGGAATTTTGAAAGAAAAGTGTCACTCTCTGAGAAAAACGGTGTGGTCTACACAGATGAAAAGGTCAGTCTCGGGAGACATGAGAGAAAGCTGTAGTGAAAGTCAGGTCTTTGCATAGAGAATGCCTACATTGGTGATGATCAGGAAATGTAAAAGGTGGCTGTGGAGAACGAACTGAAAGTATTGTAGAATTTCACAAATGCCTACTATTTACTTTAGGGTAAATATAATAGTGAACTTCGACATCAATAGAAATGTATATACTTCATCAGCGGCAACATCAAAATAATGTTTTGTAAGATGATCTTTTTTATTTGAAATTGGTACAGATTTTTTTTTATTAGTTTCCATTAGCTGTAAATGAAAAATAGACTAGAAAAGCTTAGCTATAAACTATGAATTTGTCAGCTTCTCTCCATTTAGATGTCATGAAACTAAGCTCCACAGGGGCAGAGTGACTTGATCAGCGTCGCAGAGCTCGGCATTTGGACAGGTTCAGACTGCTTATCTTCAGACTTTGTCCAGCGACGTCCAGTGAAATGTACTGGATGATGACACTTTTTCATTTTAAGGAAGAACCAACGGAAGGAGTTTAAATGTTGGAATATGCACAGAGATTTAAAAAGTAATCCAGACTTGTCCTTGGTCTGGAGAGTGAGGCCAGGTGCCATGGGGAGTTCAGAGTGACAGGCTGTGTTGTCATCGCCTGTTCCTCCTGACAGTCCTTTCTCGGGAGGCACTGACTTCCACCGTCATCACCAAGGACAGGCTTCATTGGGGCTGTTGACATGGTCAGGCTCAGCTGAGCTATCAGGGTCATTTGGATGGCACTCATATCCAAAGCCAGTGTATAGAGGGTATCCTAATGGCAAAAATCAACCCTGAAAGAGCCAAGGGACTCCTGGGAGGTGCAGAATAAACTCCTTATGGTTATTGCCTCCGATGGATGACCCATGTCTGGGATGGCTGAAGGACAAGAGTGTCTAAAACCTCCTTTTGTAGAGAGTGGCTATTCAAGCAAAAATCCAGCCCAAAGAGATTAAAAGAGGCCAAATGAACCAGAATCCTACCTTGCCCAAGACTGAATCTGCTAGACCCCTAAATTACTATTTTGTCTAAATGCCAGCTTCACCGTGAGGGCTTCTCTGTACCAACCACCTAAATGCCCAGGGCACACATTCACATGTACTTCTCCTATTTAACATTTATTATGAACTGTATCAGAGTACGGTCAGGAGATAGAAGCTCACAAATTTTCTAAAAAGAGAGAATTAATATAGTGCTTTAAGTTGACAGTAAAGAACTGGACATGGAGAAGCAAATACTGAGGCACCACTGAACAGCAATGGCAAGAAGCAGCCACTGCCCCAGGGCTGAGGAACTGAGGAGAAAGGTTAAGATTCTTACAGTTGTAAAGCTGGGGGCTGGGCCTCAAACGTGTACGCAGGAGAAGCTGGCCAGCTGGTGCCGGGACTGTGAAGGCGGCATGCTGCAGCTGGTCCCTCAAGTAAACTGCAAACCAGAATCAGCTGCTGCCACTGTGACAAACTAAGGAATGGGAAGCACACATGATGTCCACAGGGATAGATAAGGAGTCCAAAGAAGATGGACGGAAGTGCACAGTAGACAGATAGTCCACAGGGGGAAGAAAGGAAGTAAGAGGGTAGGTAGAAAGTAAGGGGCAGCCGGCCCCGTGGCTCACTTGGCTAATCCTCCGCCTGCGGCGCTGGCATCCAGGTTCTAGTCCCGGTTGGGGCGCCGATTCTGTCCCGGTTGCTCCTCTTCCAGTCCAGTTCTCTGCTGTGGCCCAGGAAGGCAGTGGAGGATGGCCCAAGTGCTTGGGCCCTGCACCCGCATGGGAGACCAGGAGGAGGCACCTGGCTCCTGGCTTCGGATCAGTGCAGTGCACCGGCCGCAACGCACTGGCCGTGGCGACGACTTGGCGGGGTGAACCAACGGAAAAAGGAAGACCTTTCTCTCTGTCTCTCTCTCTCTCATAAAATAAATAAAAATAAATAAAAAATAAAAAAAGTAAGGGGCACATAGGAAGTCCACCAGGGGTAGAAAGGAAGACTACAAGGGGAAGACAGGAAGTGGAGGGAAAGACAGAAATCCAAAGGAGGAAGATAGGGAGTCAGAGATTTGATTGGAAGTGAGGGGGGAACACTGGTAGCCCCCTGACAGGAAGTCCACAGGGGAGAAACAGGAAATCTAGAAGAAATAGATAGTAAAAAGAGGAAGATGTGAAGTTAAGAAAAACAGGAAGTACAGAGGGGGATAGATAGGAAGTCACAGGGGTAAGACAAGAAATGAGGTGGTAGACAGGTAATCCAAAGGAGGAAGACATTAAGTGAGAGGGTAGTCAGGAAGTGAGATAGCCAACAGGAAGTCCACAGTGTGAATACAGAAATTAAGAGCATTGACAGGAAGTGAAGGGATACACAGGAAGTCCACAGGAGATAGGAAATTCAGAAGAGATATACATTAAGTCTACAGGAAGAATATGGACAGTAAAGGGAAAGACAAGATGTCCATAGAGGTTATATAGGAAGTCCACAGTGGAAGACAGGAAATGAGAGAAGGCAGACAGGAAGTGAGAGCAGACAGGGGAAGCCCACAGGATAAAGACAGAAATTCCAGAGGAGACAGGAAGTCCAAGGGAGGAAGACATTAAGTGAGAGAGTAGTCAGGAAGTGAGGTGATAGACAGGAAGTCCACAGGAAACAGGAAGTCAACTGTGGGAACACAGGAAGTGAGAGCACAGGAAACGAGGGGACACACAGGCAGACAAGGAGGTCAGTAGGAGACAGGAATTCCAGAGGAGACAGACAGGAAGCCCATGGGGGAGGACAGGAAATGAGAAAGGAAGTGAGAGGGCCGGCAGGATGTTCACGAGAGACAGGAATTCCAAAGCTGTTAAGACAGGAAGTCCACAGTGGAAAGACAGGAAGTGAAAAGGTAGACAAGAAACACAAGGGCACGTAGGAAGTGCACAGTGGACAGACAGGAAGTCCGTAGGAGATGAACAAGAAGTGAGGGGGCAGACAAGTCCACAGAGAATGGACATAAAGAAACAATTTCTTCTATCCTCCTATATCTTTGCTGCCCCCACTGTGTGTGCCAGTGGCAGAGGAGAGTAGGGATCAAGTGACAAAGCAGAAATGGGATTTGTAGAGTTCCAACCTAAACCTCACAAATCCAGGTGTAGAAGGGGAGTTTGGAGCTAGGGGATAATTTAATAATAATCAACCTACCTACCATGCTCAATATTGATTGGCAGGGATGTTTGTCTGACTTTTTCTTTTTTGACAGGCAGAGTGGATAGTGAGAGAGAGAGACAGAGAGAAAGGTTTTCCTTTTTGCCGCCTCCAATGGCCGCTGCGGCCAGCACATCTCGCTGATCCGAAGCCAGAAGCCAGATGCCTCCTCCTGGTCTCCCATGTGGGTGCAGGGCCCAAGGACTTGGGCCATCCTCCACTGCCTTCCCGGGCCATAGCAGAGAGCTGGCCTGGAAGAGGGGCAACCAGGATAGAATCCGGCGCCCCAACCGGAACTAGAACCCGGTGTGCCGGCGCCGCAAGGTGGAGGATTAGCCTATTAAGTCACGGTGCCAGCCAACTTTTTCTTTCTTTATCAGCTCTTAAAAGAGTACCTGATATATAGTAAAAGCCCTATGTAAAACTTCCTTAAGTGAATGACGGATTTTTGATAGAGACATAAGAATTCTGTTGCTTTACAAAAATTGTTTGCCCAGCCACTGGTTTGGAGGCCAGGAAGGAAGCTCCAGAAATAAAGGATGTTCTAGCTCTATCTAGGGAAAGGGGCCACCTCTCTCCAGGACTAGGTAGATGTCAGTAGGCTTGGTGACAGGCCCCCTGTGTAGCTTCTTGGGAAGGAGCAGAAGCAAAGTGTTTCCTCAGAAGGCTTGGAACTTGTAGTTCATGATGAATATAGGAGTACCTAGGCACTCAGGGGCTTGTGCTTGCTTGAGTGAGTTTGGCTACTCTAAGTTACTCCTGAAGTAGGTAGTGGGCTGTCTACAGACCAGTCGCTGTATCAGATTTACACTCTCAGGAGTCCTGTCCTTCCTCATTGTGGACAGTGAGCTATGCTCAGTAACCTCTCCTGACAACTCTCGAGTGCCCCGAGACTCAAAATGGAGCTGGAAGCGGTCCATTGCATTTGCTCTTCTGTTACTTCTCTGGTCTCCAGGTATCCAAGGCCTGTGTCTCTGTTACAGACTGATTCCTTTGTGTAATAGCAGCATCCATCCTTAGTTCATGCATGTCTTTTTCACTACTCAAGAGCTTATTTTAATTTAATTTAATTTAATTTGGGGTGGGGAGAAAGAACAGCATATATCCTAAAAGCATTAAGTCAGGTAAAGGCTTGCATTTTAAGTCAGCATCAAAATCAGGGCTAATTTTATATTCTCTTTATAGAAATTATAATAAAACTAAATAAAAATATCTGGTTTGAGAAACATGGCAATGTCAAGAAATGTAGACTTGATTCTTACTTTTCACCTTTTATTACTTGACTATAAGTGGATATAACCAGCAAGACATGTACTGTCATCATATAAAATCTTTAAGGTTTTATTTATTTATTTATTTGAGAGGTAAAGTTACAGAGAGAAGGTCTTCCATCCCCTGGTTTACGCCCCAGTGGTTACAACAGCTGGAGCTGAGCCAATATGAAGCCAGGAGCCAGGAGCTTCTTCTGGGTCTCCTATGTGGGTGCAGGGACCCAAGCACTCAGGCCATCTTCTACTGCTTTCCCAGGCCATAAGCAGAGAGCTGGATTGGAAGAGGAGCAGCCGGGACATGAACTGGCACCCATATGGGATGCCCAAACCGCAGGCTGAGGCTTAACCTGCTAAGCCACAGTGCTGGCCCCATCATATAAAATCTTAACAGTGTTGAACAAAAATCAATCTAAACTATGAAAATGCTATAAAAATTAACATGTGTATCACTCATCAGCTGTATGTAGATATTAAGATGTTTAGTTGCCTTCAGTTTTAAAATTATGTTAACTTGAAGCATAATAGTATGATATGAATGATTATCCTCATTTTTTATCACTGACAAAATGTATATCCATCCTTTAGGACATTAGAGATTTGGAACAAATAATACAAAGAAAAATGATGTTTAAGCAATTTATAAATACTTCCCATATGCAAAATCTGAAAGGAAAATATTTGCTCCAATAACCTTGGAGCCATTCATTTAACCATGCTTTAAAATTTCATGTGAGTATTTTTTTTCTGCTGAGACAAAAAAAAAAAAAAAGCAATTCTTAGTCTTGGTCTGGTTTGTCTTCACAAAGTAAGTTTGAGTTGGGCCTCCTAGAACTGCAGAAACCTGTCCATTTTCTATCACCTAACACGTCTCTTCCCTTTCCACCCTAGCTCCCCTCACTTCAGCATAACAGCCAAACCCGCCCTCTGATGGTTTCTTTCAAGAGTAATTTCATTTCTTTTTTTTTTTTTTTTTACAGGCAGAGTTAGTGAGAGAGAGAGACAGAGAGAAAGGTCTTCCTTCCGTTGGTTCACCCCCCAAATGGCTGCTATGGCCGGCACACTGTGCTGAAGCCAGGAGCCAGGTGCTTCCTCCTGGTCTCCCATGTGGGTGCAGGGCCCAAGCACTTGGGCCATCTCCACTGCCCTCCCGGGTCACAGCAGAGAGCTGGACTGGAAGAGGAGCAACTGGGACAGAATCTAGCACCCCAACTGGGACTAGAACCGGGGTGCCAGCAATGCAGGCAGAGGATTAGCCAAGTGAGCCATGGCACCAGCCAAGAATAATTTCATTCCTTTAGTAGTACTAGTTTTGGGTTGTTATAAAGGTAAAATTGGTCAAAGCTAAGGTGACCAGGAATCATCTGATGCAGTTTTTTTTCCTCTCTGAATTGGTTCGCTTTCTATTTATTATAGAATATACAAAGATTTGGCAGGACTTTAGCCCACAGAAATAAGAGACAAACAGAAGGCTGTTTGAGGGCTGTGCTACGCAAGCTGGTAGCCACCAGAAGTGGGGAAGGGGAGGTTTGGGTCCGAGCTCTGACAGGTGAAGCAGCTTGTCTGCATGCTATCCCTCTGTGCCTTCCCTCCAGGGAGCAGCCGCGGTGCTCTCCTGAGCTCATCACGTCCCTGTTCAGCACGTCTCATTGCTCGCTGGGTGGAAGCCACGTGCTCTGTATGGCCTATGATTCCCCAGGGCTTGACCTTGCCCGCGTCTCCAGCCCCTTGCTGGAGAACTCTCTGGGCTTGGGCCACACTAATCTTTTGTAAGCTTTAAAATAACACGGAGTTCTTCACACTCTCAGAGCCGTAGCAGACACCATCCCCATCCAGCCCTCTGACTCACTGTCACTTTATTCTTTCTCAGCTTGAAAGCTGCTTGGTTTTGGTTTCTTTTTTTTTTTTTTTTTTTTGACAGGCAGAGTGGACAGTGAGAGAGAGAGAGAAAGGTCTTCCTTTGCCGTTGGTTCACCCTCCGATGGCCGCCACTGCTGGCCTGCTGCGGCCGGCGCACCGCGCTGATCCAAAGGCAGGAGCCAGGCACTTCTCCTGGTCTCCCATGGGGTGCAGGGCCCAAGCACTTGAGCCATCCTCCACTGCACTCCCGGGCCATAGCAGAGAGCTGGCCTGGAAGAGGGGCAACCAGGACAGAATTTGGCGCCCCGACTGAGACTAGAACCCGGTGTGCTGGCGCCACAGGCAGAGGATTAGCCTATAAAGCTGCTTGTTTTAACAATACTCCTCTTATGCCCATGCTACGACAAATTTTCTTCTAATTCTTCTAATTCTTTCTTCATAGCTCACCTTATTTTTTATTGTTAATAAACTTACCTGAAACATTTGCACATGTTTGTCTCCAGATGTGAAATACCTCAGGGAGAACAAAGCAATTTAAAAGTAAGAATATCTTGAGACCCTTTCCTTAACAATTACATTATTTAATTACAGCCCTCGGTTATGCACATCTAGTTTAATATATATATAAAATTATATATAGAATGTACACATAGTATTGTCTATGTAGCAATGTATCTCTACTGTTCTAAGATCAGGAGGGAGCATCCGTTCAACCCAGCTTTCCTAAGCGGGCCAAGCGTATTGATTATGCTTTGACATTGTATCCCTTTCCATGGTAGAATGTGCAAGTTAATCCTCTTACGTGGCTGTTATTCACAGCTTAGAGCTCGCCTTCATCTCATGTACTCTAAAATGGATTAGGCTTGGAGACTTCCAAGAGGTCAGTTTTGTTTGATCTTGGTTTCCCATTCAACCCCAACCAATTTCTCCTTTGCTTGGCTTTAGACTTTCATCTGCCCTTTGTCAAAGGCACAGCGCTTGCTGGACTCGGTCATGGGATAGAGTGGTCACAGCTGTGTGGATGCAGTCCATGTGTGTGAAAAAGTAAAGTCAATTCAATGGTGTAATGCATGATTTTTCACTTCATTTGACAAAACGTGGGTAGAGACGCATGTAGCAGAAGAGTCTGTGGATATTCCCGTAAGGCATAGTTGGATGGATTTACAAATTCCCAAAATGTTTCAGTTCACCTGCTATTCTCTTCTTCCCACAATAATGTTTTGCAATTCATGTTTCTAGTCCTACCCCAGGATCGTCTCAGATGCACACGATACATTTTCTCTGTCACAGAAGCAGACACTTTCTTGGACTCTGACCAGCTTCAGTTCTGACATTTCTTCAGGAGTAATCTCCTGCTCCCTGTGACCACATAGGGGGAGAACTGTGAAGATTTGATGCCAAGGGCATTTATATCATGTCCCTTCTCTTTCAACCTACCCATCCTTTTTCTCCAATTCCCAAGCCAGAGCATTGGGGGAACTTAAATGCACATGTCTTGTTATGCTCAGTGTGCCCAGGTACCAATGCGCCATCACTTTGAAAAGGCCAACTTGCAATATAATTCGCATGTTTGGTTGTTATGGCACCAATCTATGATGAATTCAGCTTCATTACCATAGGAGTGTACATGTTAAAGAACATCAGTAATATGGTTTGAAGAGTTGCAAATACATAAAAGTAGAGAAGAGAACAGATACTGAAACAGGCACCAGGGGCTGGCACTGTGGTGTAGTGGGTAAAGCCACTGTCTGCAGGGCCAGCATCCCATATGGGTGCCAGTTTGAGACCCAGCTGCTCTGCTTCTGATCCAGCTCTCTGCTATGGCCTGGGAAAGCTGTAGAATATGGCCCAAGTCCTTGGGCTCCCATGTCGGAGGGCCAGAAGAAGCTCCTGGCTCCTGGCATCAGATCGGCACAGCTCTGGCCACTGGGGCCAATTGGGGAGTGAACCAGCGAATGGAAGACCTCTCTTTCTGCCTCTCTTTTCTGTGTAACTCTGACTCTCAAGTAAAACATATAAATCTTAAAAACAAAAAAAAAAAAAAAAAAAAAGAAACAAGCACTGACTGCATGCCAGACATTTTTCTAGGCAGATTCACTTCATGAACTACTATTGCATCTACTTATATTAGCATTACAAGAAAAGTTCTTATTCCATCTCTGTATGAGTGGAATATGCATGTCAGGGAGATTATCTCCTCTGCCCAGAGCTGGCATCTAATGAAGGAGAGAACCTGGACTCCCAGCCGTGTCCCTGGGATCACAGAACACGCAATGGGCTTTCTACCTGCACCTTGTCCTCCCAGGGATGTTCTTCAGCAGTATTTTTGGAGATTGGTTGATTGGTTGAACAACACTGGATCTTATTAGGAAAAAAAAAATCTTTAAATATTCAAAACATGTGCTTTTAATCATTCTGGTGCATATGTGGGGACAATTCTGCATAACCATGCTCAAAACCAAGATTACTGGAGAGAATCCTAGAAGGGTCTGTGTGAGTTACAGCTCTGGTAGTTAAGAAA
The DNA here is from genome assembly GCF_033115175.1 of Lepus europaeus. Lineage (NCBI taxonomy): Eukaryota > Metazoa > Chordata > Mammalia > Lagomorpha > Leporidae > Lepus > Lepus europaeus. The sequence goes on from NC_084838.1 coordinate 97,037,311, forward strand.
CTCCATGATTATATGATTTAGCTGTACAGACAATCATTTTTTTAAAAATTCAAAAAGAATCAGGAAAGCTAGAGAAATTTCCAATTGTAAATAGTAGAAAGTCTCCTTAATTCCTGATTCACAGTGGGCTGGAACTTAACCTTCCTTACGGACTTGACCCCAGTGTTTCTAACAGCACTGTTTCCTTTTAAGATGGCTGAGCCAAAAATGCACACAGAAAATTGGCAGGAAGGCCACTTCTAGTAGCATCATGACTGCCACGGCTGGTTGTCCAAGAGAAATGAGTGCCTCACCTGAAAATGGCTGAGAGAGCTGGTCTTGGGGACTTTCTGTTTGCTCTGTGAAGAAAAATGTCTATATATAACTTATCAGGAATCATGACATGGCACATTTCAAACAGCTTTCCTTCCAGAAATTCCACATTATGTAGATTATTGGTTGAGTGATGGTGACATAAGCATGAATGGCTTCATTGGCCTAAGCATTGCCCTGTAAATACCAGCTCAAAGATTTGGCCCAGGACTGGAGCTCTTGTCTGCTGATCATCCACTGTGTTTTATCCTCTTGCTTATATGTTAACTGTAATTTTAATCATAAGACTTGAGAGCTACATTACACCTCGGCAGAATTGACAGAGATTTGGGATTGTCAGTGATCATGTGGGGACCACGTCCACAAACTTCAGCATGCTGGCAGCAACCTGTAGGACAGCAGACACACTCAGAGCTGTATCTCAGCTTCCACATTGTTCTGTGAGTTTGGATTATAGTCAAAGCACAGGAGTAAGTAGAGAGGTATCACTGGGCACTGGATAACAGCATATTTAGGGCAGCTGGACATCTCTGTTTAAATTCCATCCCTCCATGGCCGGTGCCGTGGCTCACTTGGCTAATCCTCCGCCTGCGGCGTCAGCACCCCAGGTTCTAGTCCCGGTTGCTCCTCTTCCAGTCAAGCTCTCTGCTGTGGCCCGGGAAGGCAGTGGAGAATGGCCCAAGTCCTTGGGCTGTGCACCCGCATGGGAGACCAGGAGGTAGCACCTGGCTCCTGGCTTCGGATCGGTGCAGCGCGCCAGCCGTAGCGGCCATTGGGGGAGTGAACCAACAGAAGAAAGACCTTTTTCTCTGTCTCTCTCTCACTGTCTATAATTCTCTCTCCCTCCCTCCCTCCCTCCCTCCCTCCCTCCCTCCCTCCCTCTCTCTCTCCCTCACTCTCTCTCCCTCTCTCACTGTCTAACTCTGCCTGGCAAAAAAAAAAAAAAAAAAAATCTATCCCTCCACTACCTAAAGGTTAAGGAGGATATAGTTAACTCTCATCTATTTTGGGAATATTTGGTGGTTGGTAGAATTCCAATTATTATAATTGACTCTGAGGCTACATTATCAGTAGCATTCAATTAATACAAAAAAATTCTGTGTGATTCACATTAGCTATTGTGCTGCATTTTGGGCCACACACTTACTTTGCCTTTGCCAGAGAGATGGTTTTCTGACCACAGGAATGAGGAGGAAGTCTTGCTGAGCTTTTAGGGAATTTCTCCCTCTGAGCCAGTGGTGGAAATCTTATACTAACCACACTGGCTAACAAAGGTAACCGTGCACTGCTTCATGGTCGTTTACAGAAATGAGCAGTGAGTCACAGAAAGTGACCAAGCATGGCCTGGTTTCTTTTTCTTGTTTGTTGCGACCTCTGTTTGTTGTTTTCATTTTTTGTTTTATTTTGTGTTTGTTTTGTCTTTTCCTCTTCGTTCCTCTGTAAGTGAAGAGTCTTCCCAAGTGTGTAGTGAACTTTCTCCTGATGATGAAATTTGCAATACCTGTGCAACAATGGCCTTGATTCATGTGGACTGACTGGCTAACCTGTTGACAATGCTTAATTTTTCCAAAAACAGGATGATGTTTGCTTAGTAAATTCTCGATAATAGCTTCTTAGGATGATGCTCTGAATAAGACTGCACCAGATAGGTATTAACACATCATGTGGTGATTATCCGATTTGAGCTAGCAGCCTGGAAATGAGATCAGTCGTAACGTTTACAGTCCCCTTGGGATTTAATCATAGGAGTGCATGCAGTCATGTATATCACTGACTGTGGGTTTCTAAGTGGTCAGATTGGTATCCATAGTAACAGATGTTTAAAATAACTGTCTGGGATATTACTTGGTAATGGAAGTCATGAAGAACATATAGTGTTGGTACAAATGACCATCCTTCAGCCCTGTGGCACAAAAGCTGTCATTAGGCCATGTTTCAAGTCAATTCCAGCTAGTTTACTGGAGAATCCTGGTACTTGGTCTGCTTTTTGTATTTATCAAATTACTGTCAGAAAATATTGGTGTCTAAGGTCACCTTACTTGAAAATAAGGAAACTTCAGTTATAACAAAGTCCAAATAATGCCATATTGCATCCTATAAAGCCCTTAACATACAGTAGATGTCCAGTAAAACCGTATTTCCCACAGAAGGACTGTCTTCCCTGCTCCCTTATAGCAGATCTGGGAAGAATAGGATGGAAGGGAAGGGGAGGGAAGAGGATGGGGAAGGGGACAGGACAGATGTGCAGGGACTGGCCTTCTTGACACACGGTATGTCTGACATGCACATTATAGTACCACACCCAAGACCTGCTGAGTCAGAATATCTGGGAGGAAGAGGAGCTTCTTAGATGATTCTCAGACAGAAGTGTTCGTAAGGATCACTGGGTGTATGGAAGGTGCAGACTCTATGGATGATACCCTCAGCCTGTAGTCCCACCCTCCGGGAAAGTTCGTCAGGTTCCTACTGGGTGCCTGTAGCTAGGAACCCCCTCAGGAAAATGTCACCACCCTCCAGTTCAGCAGGCCCAGGTGGGTGACAGTGTGGAGAGATGAGGAAACAACTGCTTTCGAATCTCAGCTGGCTTTGAGTGTTGGAAAGGAAACCAGAGAGATTCTTGTACACATCCCTGCAGTATTCCACATGTCAGTAAAGAAGGGGTTTGGGCACAGGCCACACTCCTGGGGCTAGATGCAGGTTCTTGGCTTTGTTTGTCTCTGTGTCCTTTGTGATATGCCTGACCCATCCATTGTCCTTTCCAGTCTCCGTGCTCTGTAGTTAGCCTGGTCATCGTGCAAGAACATTCCAGAATGACTGTAGCACAGCCTCACTCTGTGTTCAGAAACAGAATGGCAGGAAGGAGTGGCTGCAGCAGGAGCTCACGTGGGCCCGCCACGTCCTGGTCACACTCTCAGAGCCTGAGTGCTTTATTTTCCAATCGCTTTTAAGAATAATTTACAAAAAAGAATTATCACCAGGTTAAGTATTTAATAATTTTACAATTTAATAATTTTACAATGAGTACAGAAAGTTAACCAACAGTCTCCACAATCCAGTTTGCAGACCATTGCCCTCACCCCAGTAGGAGCCGTTGTGCCCACCTGCAGTTCCACTCCCAGCAGAGCAGCCGTGAGTCTGCCTTCTGCTCTAGAACTCTGGTTTTTCTGGACATTTCACACAATATGGGCCTTTGATGTAGCTTCTTTCCTCCAGCACCCTGTTCTGGGGTTCGTACATGTTGTAGTGTCCGTCAGAACATCACTCCGTTCCATTGCCAGGAGGTATTCTGCTGTATAGATACACCATATTTTCTTGATCCATTCATCAGCTGATGGACGCTTGGCTTGTGCAAACCTCATTTTCTTCCTCTACCAACATGTAGCTGCTGACCTCTTCCTGAGAACCTGTTCCAGGGAAACGGGTAAAACGATGACATAAAGTACCTGGATAAGGGCCTCAACGTGGTAGGTGGTCCATAGATGACCACAGTCATTGTCACTGTGATCAACAGAAGTGTGCAACTGTCCTGCAGCTTGAGATGAAGGGACACCTCCTGTAAGAGACTGGATTTCAGTGCCCTGGTCCGTCAGAGAAACACCTCCCATGGCCAAAGAAATAGAGAAAACAGCTGATTCATGAGCTAAGTGTCAGCTGGGTGAGCTCATCACAGAATTTGCTGCAGGCCAGCAGCTGGCCTCAGCCAGAGGGAAGGGTGCCGTAGGCTCGCACACTGGGATGGGTTGAGTGTGTGTATAAAACCATGGATGATTTCAGCAATGGCATGTAGACCTAGGTAACAGCACCCTGGAGACCCGTGCCTCTGATGAGAAACACATGTGCTTGCCTGGCTTCCTCCTGGCCGTGCCTTGCCACTGTGGCCAACTGCTCTGCCAAGGCAGCCCAGGCAATAGCTGTCCTGGCTCAGCTCCCACACTTAGTTGCTTGGTCATTTCCCATCATGCACAGAGTCCTGCAAGGCTTTCTCTTCCGTCTCCTACAGGTTCCCGTGCACTGTCTTCATTCTTTAAAAACACGTGCTATGGTTTTGATGAATGGCCCTGAAATACTTTTCCACCTTTAGAGTGTGTCTAATTAATCTGCACAGTAACCCTGTGAAATAGCTCTGTTTGCAAACATGGAAACTAGATCTCGGGACACACGTGAGCACACGTGAGCACACACACACAGAACTTGCTTGTGAAGACAGTCAGGACTCAAACCAGGTAGCTGGCCTTGGAGGCCACATGTTTGACTACTAATGGCTCTCGTATGTGCCACAAGGCCCAAGTCTCATGTCCATTTCACTGTGAAGAGCAACATGGTGGCAAATGTGTCTACACCACACCATTCCAAACTGAAGGATGAGAAAAACCAGGGCAAGCAGAGGTAGGCACGGGGGGTGCCAGGAAGAAAGGCGAGTACAAGGGAAGCTTTGAGGCCCAAAAGGAGGCTGGCTGCTCCTGGAGGGAAGTGTGGTTGGCATGGTTGGAACGCCACGAGCCCCCAGGGAGGTGGCATGAGAGGAGCCTGGGCAGAGCCCTCTCATGCCAGAGGGTGCAGGGAGGCCTTGCCCTGAGTGCTGGATCAAACTCTCCAGACAGGGAAACCACAGCAAGGCTTTAAGCAGTAATCTGATTGGTACTTTTCCTCTTCTAAAAAAAGTAGAGAAAAGAAATTGTACAAGGGAGTGGTGCTGCAGTAAGAGTGTCAGGATCCAGATGTGTGGTGCAGTGCTGAGAGATGGTGAAGGCAGGTGGTTCAAGCCGGAGGGAAACGTCCAAAAGCTTAAACTCTGCTTGGAAGAGAATGTCCAAGAAAATGAGCAAGGACCTGCTGACTTAGAATAAAAATGCCTGTTTATTGTTACTATTGGAGGCTGTATCGTGTGGATGCTTTACAGAGAACAGACATCAGCTGCCACCATAGTCAGGCCCTTGCTGGGGCTGCTCCCTCTGCCTGTGCTGCAGCCTTCCCTCCCGCAGCCTCACAGCTGCCTCCCCTCACTCAAGATGTTGCTGAAATGCCAGTCCACAAGGCCTGCCCGACTCCAGAGCAAGATCAAAACCGCCTTCCCTGCACTGCGGTGTCCTTTAGTACGGTCCAGCCCCCCACCACATGCTAGAATCTAAGCTCAACAAAAAAGGGGAATTTTGTCTGTTTTGTCCATTGTTGTGTCTGGACTGCCTAGCCCAGTGCTTGGATTCTAACGGACAATTAAGGAATAGTCACTGAACGAATGAAGGGCTGTGAATTTCTTCTGGAGTACGGGATTAAATCCATGTCTAAATATTACACAGTTCTGCAAAGGAATCTATCACAGTGTTCCCTCCTTGATATTTCGATTAGGTTATCTTTGGTAGCAGCAATGTTTTGACTAGGTGATCAGTCGCTTAAATATTTGTCTTTGGGTCTTGGGGATGTGTAAGTATAGGGCACAAGAATCAAAGCTTAGGTTGTTCTTGGTTTAGACATGTTTGTGTCAACCAAGAGCAGTGTTACTTAGTAATCAGTCTAGGGTAACACATTTTCAATATTTCAGCTGAAAAAACTTTGCAAGCATGCTAGTGGGTGTGGCTTATGAGATTGCTCCTAACTGTGTGATATACAGCACTTACCATCAGGAAAGACAGTTGCCCAGAGAATCAGTCTTAGCAATGAGCAGTGGAGGCTCTGGTAAGCAGCGGCTGTTTGGTCACCAGTAGAGCTTTGTGCCATGAAAGAGAATGCCTTTGTGTGCCTAGGGCTGCCACTAGCCGTAGGTGGCAACTGAGCAAGTGAAGAAGGGACTTTGCATTTTATTTTATTTACCTGCACTTAGTACCCACTTGTTGTTACTGAGCAATTCAGGACGGAGTTTTTAATTTTAATCATTTGATCAGATCTAAACTTGTGGAGATAGGACAGGTCTAGTCAGTGTCTTTCAATAGAATTAAATTGCTATTATAATATGTTAGCACAACTAAGAGAGCTGGTTCACTAATGTCAAAGAACACAGTGTAGTGAAAGTGGATCTCCAAAAGAAGTTTGATCTCCCACTGTAAATCTGAGCCATCTCTAGCTTGGCTAATTCTCCTCTCTCTCTCTTACTTGAAAGACATAGTGACACACAGAGAGAGGTAGAGGGAGAGGTCTCCATCTACTGGTTTACTCCATATCTGGGCCAGATAGATGCCAGGAGCTAGGAACTCCATCCAGGTCTCCCATGTGGGTGTCAGGAACCCAAGTACATGGGGCATCATCTGCTGTGTCCCAGGCACATTAACAGGAGGATGGATAGGAAGCAGAGGTAGGACTTGTCCCAAGCACTCTGATATGAGATGTGGCCTCCCCACGTAGTGATTTAACCTACTGCACCCACAACATTTCCCCATTTTCTTGATTTTTTATATTCCTCTTTATTACAGTGTCATGAGATATGCCCCTTTTGGTCTAAAACCAGATCTTGGATTTACTAGGCTTCCTCAGTCTAATAATCAGATTGGTTTTGTTTTTACTGGTTCATTTATTCCAAAAATTTTAACAAATCTTTTCTGATTTATAAATGCTATTCATTACTTTTTTTAAATACTCTGGACTAATGTTAGCTTGCTTCTTTTCTTCACTTTTAATCAGCTAAGTGTTCAAGATGTAGGAGTTCTCTAAGTGCAGTATGAACACATTTCACCCTTTTTATTAGATTTCTCATTTCATATTATAATTAGCTCATTATTTCATTTTCTCTTTGAACAAGTAATTGCTAATTAGCAAGGAGCACTGAATTTTCATCTCCCATGTTAGCAGTACCATTTGTGTCTGAACTGGACACACACTGGACAGTTCATGTATTGAGCCTTACTGCCTGACTTTTGTGACCCCTGTGCCTGTCTTTGTCTTTTGCTGCTGCCTGGTAGAGCTGTCATGACATTCTCTGCCCTCCCGTTCCCAGTGGATATTTCAGAGGGTAACTTATAAGTGTTCTCGCTGCGTGGTCATACATTACATATTTACTTTTTCCTCTTTTGGCTCTATTTTGAATGAAGACCACATAGTTCACCTCAGTGACTGTTGAGACAGGGTGCTTGCTGAGCCCTGTATCCCAACAGGTGTTCCTGTGACTTGGATATGTCTGTTCTCTGGAGAATTGTGTCATCACCCAAACTGGTTCTGCCGAACTATTGTGGAACCTTCTTCTGTGTCTGTAATTGACTCTGTGGACGTGTCAAAATCAGAGCGAGGGAGAGGTTCATAAAAACCCGCTCTACTCGCTGGTTATCCCTGCAAGAAGTTGCTGTCACACTTGCCTTCCTTTTACCTTTAAGCAATTATTCTACTAAGTAGTAATACGTAATACCCTCTCTTTCCACCTCTGTCATTGGCTGATTTCATCACATGAAATAGGATAAAAGGAGACTTTCTGATGGGTAGGAAGCCACCAGATCCACATGAGAGAATATTTCCTGTGTTGTAGCAAGTCTACATCCCTATGCTCTGGGCAGGTCTTAAACAAAGGGCAGGGTTGGCAGCTGAAGCAGTCTCTCCCGTCCCGGTATTTCTAGTTTCTCGTGCTGCTGCATTCGGCTCTTCGTTGCCTTCCTCAGGAAAACCATCTTCCTCTTCAGGCAGAAGCTTTTCTAATCCACGGTGCCCAAAACTGAAGCCATTTCTTCTCCTTGTACATCTTCTGTTTGCACATTTTTATCAGTCAAGGAATGATTGAACACAATGGCCAACAAGTTGCTATGGTTTCCTAAATGTGGGAACTGAAACTTGGAAGACATAACCAACATAATGACCCACCTGCTGCCAAGTGATGACTGTAAGGAAAGTGGTTTAGTTTGTGGGATGTCAGCCCCTGAGCAGATCATGAAATCTCAGACCATGTCCCTTAATTCCTAGATTAATTCTTTCACGAACTATTGCATGTTTGCAAATTTCTGATAAAAAAAATAAAACCTTGAAAAACTAGATTTTGGACCTAGGGGAACCACCAAAGAGGGGTGGGGTTTATATTTATATTTTAAAAAGTTACAAAGAATGACAAAAAGATATTCGGCATAGAAGGAAGAGTTGAAGTAAGACATGAATAAATGTGTATACTAAAACGTGTTTCATAGGTCAGCAACTGGATTTGTCCTCTGTAGCACCAAGTTTAAGACAAGTGGGAAAGGAATTTCAACACATGTGAAAATAGGAGGGCACCTGTGTGCACTGGAGAGTCATTCAAGATGGTAGTGTTCTGAGAGACTCCAATCTTCCAGCAGAGTCTGGGAAACCTGGGTTCTGAGCATCCTTCACTCATTTCAACACAGGAGGCTGTATGAGGTCCTGAGCAGTAGCTCCTTCCAAGGCTACTCAGTGTAGCTTCAGCCTGGTTACCACCAGCGCATTAGAGTCAAATGGTTTTGGGGTTTTATTTATAGCACAGTCACTTCCTGCCTTGTGAACTGGGGTGGATTGTGTGACTCTAGCCATAAGTTCCTGAAACTTCTCATATGTCTGTAACAAGGACTGACACATCAGTACGTATGAAATATAATTTCTGGCAATGATTATAGTTTAATAAAAAGAAGCTGTATTAATAACTATATTGCTGCTGCAACATTGCTTGTTTCAGCATAGCAGACAACAGTGGTCTTGATAAAATATGCACGTTGCACTGATTTCAGGGTTAGCCTCTCCAGTTTTGTAAAATGCCCAGAAGAAGGACCTAGAAGAAGCTCTGTAGTAATGTCTCTGCCCAGAACACCTGAGCTCTTTATATGCTGTCGATTCTAAACCAAGTGTAGGCAACTTCTTTAGAGAAGTTATGAGTGTGACACCATTTGATAATTCTTAGAGAAAATGTATTTTTCAAAACTATTTTAATACATAATTTATCTGAATCAACTCCTGAGGGAGCGTGTGTCCCCACTCGCGGTTGTCTGCCTCCACCTGACCTTCCCTTGACCTCACAGGAGGCCAGTGGTGAGCACTTTGTCTCTCCCACTGCCACACTTCTGATATCCTGTTGGAATTCTGATTTCCTAGAATTCTGAGCTGAAGTTTTTACCTTTGCTTCCTCTGTTGCTTTGCTTCTCCATGTGCTTTGTCACTTCAGTCTGTCTTTTTCTGTCTCATTCCACTGTCAGTTCTGTCGTCTAAGCCTTCAGCACTGAGTTCTGTAGGTGCCACACTGGACCCCGGAAGAGTAACTCCAAAGATGGTGAGAAAGAGGCAGGATGAAGGGCATGACATTGGAGCCATCATCCTGAAATTTAATATTGGCTATTCCACTTTCTGTGTCTGCAATGTTGGGCACATTTCTGAATTTAGTATTACTTTCCTTTAAATGGGCACACTGTTTCTCACTTTATGGGTTTGTCATTAGGATACAGATAGTAAGTAGATGAAAACACTTAGCACATGGGTGGTGTCCCAGCCAGAGTAACCGCTATTTTTGCATGCATTTAGGTATTTAGAGTATTCATAAGTATACTATCAATAAACTACATTAGAGTGTATGTTGGGATTTGAAGAAGCCAATGAATATTTCCTTTTTCCTTCTTGCATTCTGAATGAACTGAAAAGTATGAACTCAAAAAGAGTAACTCAAATGGTAGACCTGTTTATTCTGTACATTACCAATACAGTCATTTCCCCCCAAAAGTGAGGCATTTGCTCTGTCTGGTAAGTGGATTTCCTAAAATTCGGCCCCAAATTTAGACCTATGCACCTCTCACAGTGACTGTGCTGGGGCAGCTGCTCACTGGAAGCAGGGCACCTGGAGCTGCCCAGCTGGTGCTTGGTCAGTCTGCCAACATCCACTGAGGTTGCAGGCTGTCTTTGGGTGAAAATGGCTGTATTATGCATGTGCAGCTCTGATCCCAAACTCACAGATCAAACTCCCTGGAGAGAAATGGTTGATGGGCAGAGAATGCCATGCTCCTGGGTCCTGCCGCACTGAAGAAACGGTAAGAAGGGGTGAGAAGCATTTTCCCTACAGAGTTACCTTTTACCCTAGATTTCTCTTCAGCCAGGGATGATACTGGAGGTCACAAATGTCTGTTTCATCTTTCTCATCCTATGAGCTATCACGAATCTTAGATTTTACAGTAGTGCAAGGAATCGTGGTAATTTAATATCCAAGTGAATTAACTTAATATTAAATACTAAAAATATGGAAACTCCCCACATTTAAGCACAAGGCCTGAAAGGTAGATGTTCACACTTGGTTGTCCTTGAAGCTGCAGCGACGAGTCATTAAGAAAGTACAAAAAGAAGCGCAGCTTCTGACAGTGGACACGGACTGTGCACACTCAGGAGCGAGCTTGAATCGCATCAGTGACTGTCAGGAATGGCCAGGAAGAATCACGGTGCATTCCTACATTGTACCTTAAACCACGTGTCTGCTGCTGCCAGCCTTTCTACTGCATGATACTCATCACTCGGCAGATTAGCCAATGACTCCGGTGTGCACAGCTGTGCAGTCACAGGAAGAGACACACTGGCCATCCTTTGAGGGTAGGTGCCAGGAGAGCAAGTAGTTGGCTTGGCACCCAAGTCAGACACTGCCCAGCTTACAACTCCAGATAGAGTTCAACAAAGCGATTCAATTTGTTGGAGTTCGTCCACTGGGGAAGGGCCCAGTGAGTCTTCCTAGGAGACGTGCCCTTGTACATCTACAATGCCGTCAGCCTACAGCTGACGCCTCCACAGTCCTGCCTCTGCCCAGCCCTGATTTGGCCTTTTCCTTTCTTCTTCCGATGTACCTGCAGCAGGTGTCTAGGTGCCATAGATGTGACCTTGAATCACTGCCGTAGGAACCGGGGTCTGTGACAGCGTCCTGGGTAGAGTATGATGACATGAATAATGTTATAACCAACAAGATCCAATGTCAACCAGAAACTTTGTCAAACTGTTAAGTGACCAAATGTTAGTCTTTTGAACCTACAGGTAAGCAATTGAAAAGTGCCAGGAACCACCTTTAACTCTGAACAAATGACTGAGTTAAGAAGCCTGGATTTAATGGGTTTAAAGGGATGAGGGATTCCTGTGACCATTGTCCTTGAAGGAAGAGGGCTGAGAAAGCCCTCAATCCTAGCCAGGGGTACTGAAGAGCAAAAGAATTAGTGACAGAATCCTGTGAATAAAGAGGGAGCCTTTTGGTTCATTTAGCTTCTTGGCAGACTTTAGCTGAATTTTGATTTTCAAAATATCACATATTCATATAATTATCCAGCAAGACTTGGTGTGTTTCCAGGTAGACATGGTACAGAATGAACTGACCCTTCCACCAGGTCCATGTTTGAGACTTGGGAAAATAGAAGCAGAGTCTAGTAAGAGAGTTTATCTTTGATAAAAGTTGAAATTGCCTTGTGTTTCTTAAATACAACTAAAAAGACCTAGAATTAGTAGCTTATTCACAAAACAAGTCACACTTTAGGAGAAAAGATAAAAGGCAATAGAAATGAAATCCTTTGGGAATTATAATGCGTGATAGAATAATGAGCCCAGTCCCTTCCTCATGGAGTTTGTGATGGCCAGGGTGCATGGTATCTGCACCGGAGACCAGCTTGGAGCTAGGTCACTAGAACGCTGTCATACCAAAGCAATGAGAGTTTCCTTATGCAAAGTGATGTGCAGAATCAGCCATGAGAAATGTGGTCCAAGAGAGCTCCATGTGGGGGCTGGAGGACGCTGGCTTGTCTTTTTTTTTTTTTTAAGATTTATTTATTTATTTTGAAAGAGTTAGAAAGAGAAAGAGCACACTTCTAACTGCAGGTTCACACTGCAGATGGCTACAACAGCCAGTGCTGGTCCAGTGCGAAGCCAGCAGCCAGGAACTTCATCCCAGTTTTCTGGTGGCTGGCAGGAGCCCCCAGCACCTGGGCCGTCTTCCACTGCCTTCCCGGACCATCAGCAGAGAGCTGGGTCAGAAGTGGAGCAGCAGGGACAGGAACCAGCACTCCTCGTGATGCTGGCGCCACAATGCTGGGCCCACTTGCTGGCTTTCCTAACGCCTGACCAACAATCGATGCATTCTGAAATCACTGTGGGCTGTGGCAGGTGTGCTCTGGACGGTTCATGAGTTTACAACTACCTATTCTTGATTATGTAAAGAAACGCTTTGATAAGAAAATAGTAATCGTCTGTGATTCACCTAGTCTTTTAAATAAGTGGGCAAACATGCAACAAGTTAACAGTAACCTTGCTGCATTTTTAATCTTCTAGAAGTACTGCATTTTAATCATTTACTAGCATTGCTTACCGAAGGATATCAAAATACCAGTCTTATTCTAGATATCTAGGGAAATGTGGGATAATTTAAGTACAGAGTGTTATTACAACTCAGGCTAACTTATTAATGTAATAAAGAAAATGCCTGACATCTTTGTCAGTGAGATTCCAAAAATCTTGCAGCCCTGCCTTCTGAATGAGCCTCACGCCTCCCCAGAGTTCTGCCACCCGGAATGCAGCCTGAACCTGGGGAAAGCAGGAGTTGCTTTGAATCGGGAACAGCTGTCATAGAACACAAGTGTTTTAAGGGCTGAAGCCAGAAAAGTGAAGGAAAGCAGCAGGCCAGAATCAAAGCTGTGTTTGGAGCGGTGGTGGTGTGGGTGTGCCAGCGCCATGGCTGCGGGAGAGCCTGGATTATAAAGTGAAAAACTCCCAGGGACCCCATAAATCATCAGAAGGAAATCAGAGCATCAGGGGTGAAGAATCGTATTTCATATTCTTTGTTTCATCGACTTAGCATGTTCACTATACGTCACGTATGTTCACTATATGTCACGTGTTTTAAATATGTTACTGTTAAGTCTTACAAGCTGATGGCAAGCAGCTGTCCTTGTATCCACTTCTAGATGACCAAATGGAACAGTGGTCTTTCTGCTGTCTAGTGGTAGAACGCTTCATGTAGAGCAGCTTTGACCTGTGATTATGAAGTGGATTGAACGTATGTTGCAGAAAATTAAAAGAAAAGCAGGAAGTAGGAGCGAGAGCCAGGAGGGTATCGTTGTATTCTTGGAATCATATCTATGAAATACATGATATTTGTTCTGTTTATATTAATAAAGTTTTAAAATTTGAAAAAAAGAAAGGCTCAGCAAACCATCCCAAGTCCCACAGCTGGATGAAAAGTGCTGTGGAGGCTGAATCATTTGGCCTTCCCTGAGTCCACTGTGATGGCAGGAGCCATGCTGAAGACCATTTATTCCAGATTTTTAAGGGGCTGATGGTCTTTTAAGAGGTGCTTGGAAAAGCAAGGATTGTTTGCCTATCAGAAAAGTATTTTTAAAAAACAAAATGAATTTGTTTCATTTTCTACTTTAGTTTAATATGTAAAGTAGTTACCTTAAGTAGTCTGAAAAGAAGCTATTTGGCTAGTACACAAGGTTAAACACATTGACAATGGCTTATGCTGCTCTGGGTTAGTTAAGATGCTGGAAGGATTTAGCCATTATTCAATTCCCGACTGGCTGTTCCCTGGTGGAACTATAAACTGTGATGTATCCTTGCGTCCTCCTGTAGTTGGTAGGTGTAGGAGGTCACGAAAGGCTCCTTCTATGCCCCCTCCACCTCCACCCAGCGCTTACATTCCAAGGTTCTGCCTTCTGCTTGCTGGTGGTGTTCCAGCCGCAGGAGGTCTACCCCCAACCGTGCTGATGGCTTCTCTGATAGTTTACCTTCTCCTGCCTCCTCCCCCAGGCAGGGAGAACCAGTGGCCAGTGCTTCCTCTGCAAATGGGTGACCAGCCTGCCTCCTTTCTTTTCTGATTACCTTCCCAACACTGCTTTCCCATGGAGTTGGGTTTGCTTTTTGCCCGGGTCTCAGACTTGCGTCTCTAGACGGATCCTCTCACAGTGGGCAAAGACCCAGGCTCACTCCTGACAGCCCAGGACTTCATCACACATACACGCATTGAATCCTGGGAAGTCTCCCCTTCAAGTCCCCACAGAGAATCAGACTCAGGTTTCCAAAATCAGAGGCAAATTGGGGCAAGCATCCTGTGTCAGCATCTCACAGGACTTAACAAGGCCCTAACTCAGTGTACCAAGTTAACACAATGGCTTTGAAGAAACTTGGCACAATAATAGCAGTGATGGCTGGAGTCCTAGTGATCCTCGGGTATCCTTTCCCCATCTGTTATACCCGTAAGATATCATTGGGGCAACATTTAATAACATTCCTAGGTTTCTTTAAAAGTTCACCTTTAATCCTGCACCCCAGCAATGCCATTGACATTTGTTTTAAAGGATGGGTGCTTTGAAAACTTTTTTTAAAAGTTCTTTTTATAAGACTTGTAAAGCTTGAACCATGCAGAAAGCTATAAAACTGAAGTGGAATTCCCCTTTCACACCCCTCCTACTTGATGTTCTCACCCTGAAGAAAATCCAATAATTTCTTGTCAGTCCTCCTGGAAAATTCTTTAAGGGTTGATGTACAGTTTTTAGAATGAACATACTAGGGATCACACTGCACACTCTACTGTGGACTTAAAAAATCAGTACCTTCAGAAACCTTTATTAAACATCTTAAACTTAATAGGTATTATGGTTATTCTGATTTTGTTCAGTCTGTACACAATATTTCCTGGCCACGTGACCTTGAAAATCTGAGCTCATCAGCCTATGTCTCTATTTCTGAATCCTTCAAAAGGAGAATACCAGTGCTACTTCCAGGAATCACCGAGAGAGAAGTTTATTGTATATAGAAATGTGCGCTACAGCCTCAGGGACCAAATAATAATAATATAATCTTGACTGTGATTACCATGGATTCAAACTGGCCAACTTCTAATGATTTTCTGCTCTAATTATACAACTGTACTTGAAAAAAATTCCCCTGAGGCCATTATACATATTCAAATTGCTTCTTGTTTTAATTTTTTGTGTCGATTGTGTTTTTTTATTATAAGCAATGCTGTATTTGCTGTATATTATATATATTATTGGCTATATACATTATAAGCAATGCTATATTTGTGATTATGGAAGGTGTGCTGACAAGAAGTATTTAGCAAGGGTCCCAAAGGCTGAGTTCCTAGAACTGACTTGTGCTGTTAGAGTGGTGGTGCCTGTGGTGCAGTGCCATGCCTTGAGTGTGGGCCGTTTGCACTTCTGCCTGTTTGTCCTCGTATTTAGCAGCAGCCATGTTTCCAGCTTTAAAAAGCTTTTACTCTAAAAGGTAAAAGTGTAATCATTCAATTTTGCCCCTCAAGATATTTTTAATGTAGTTTTTTTTTCTTAGTGTGTTACACTGCACAGACATTTTTGGTGGCTTTATAAAGCCATTGATTTCCTATTTTCTTCCATATCTTACTTAGAAAGACCTTCCTGGTTACTTATGTCAATTCACTCATGCTTTCTTCTGCTTTAATTTTGTAAAGTTATACTTTTCCAAAAAGTATCTCATTTTATTCATATTTTAAGATTCGCTTAGGGGCCAGTGCCGTGGCTCACTTGGTTAATCCTCCGCCTGCAGTGCCAGCATCCCATATGGGTGCTGGGTTCTAGTCTGGTTGCTCCTCTTCCAGTCCAGCTCTCTGCTGTGGCCCAGGAGGGCAGTGGAGGATGGCCCAAGTCTCCCTGCACCCACTTGGGAGACCAGGAAGAAGCACCTGGTCCTGGCTTTGGATCGGCACAGCGCGCTGGCCATAGCAGGCATTTGGGGAGTGAACCAATGGAAGGAAGACCTTTCTCTCTCTCTCTCTCTCTCTCTCTCTCTCTCTCTCTCTCTCTCTACCTATAACTCTACCTCCCATTTTGAGTCTTTCTTCATCACCTTCTGACCACATTTTCCCCTTCTCCTTCTTGCATCCTCTCAGTCTTATCCCAAAAATTCCTCTTGCGCTTCTGGGATTCCTTGCCAGGGGGCTCGGGGCATGCTCAGTTTATGTAGTCATATCTAGGACTAAAAACCCACAGAATTCCCCATGTGTTCCAGCAAGGACACCTCTCAACCAGAGGTTGACTGTTTGAGGATGAGAGTGGATCCCATCAGCCTACAAAGGCAACATTTATTTCCCTGCCCCGGATACATGGGTTCTGCCTTGGTGGTTAGGCCTGTCTATACCTGTTCATGCAGCAATACAGGAAAACTCCACTCTGCATCACTGAAGAACAAGGGGTTCGGCCTTAGCAGTAGGACTCCGGGCCTCACCAGTGAGCAGGAAAATGTTGTCCTGTACCAGGCTGATGTGGGTATCCTGTCTTTTTCAGGTGTCGGCTTTATTCAAGGATGGTACAATAGGAGGAAACATCAACATTGCAATTGTAGGTCTGATTCTCCTAGAGGATGAACAGGTATTCCATCTTGGAAACCAGTAGTTTTATTTCCCCCAGAAAAATAAATGTACAGTTTTGCACTTTTCCCCTTTAATATGTTTGCTCTTGATTTTCTTTGGGGAGACAAAAATGACTCAATGTTTTGTGTCTCATGCTATGAGTTTCCTTTCAGTTTTTAAAAGTATTTTATGTTTTTACCAGGGATAGTAAGGAGTAGTCTTTTAATTGGGTTAGGAGGAAATCAGAACGGAAGAGCTGCCTTACCCCTGTGGGTGGGAAACACACTAGGAATCCTACATACAAAGTGTGTCTTCAGTCCACTGGGCGGAGGGTACCTGTTGCCGGAAGATGTGTCTGTGGCTGGAAGGCGTTTGTTGGCCTTGCATTGCTGTTCTGTCCCCTCCTGTTCTTCAGGCTGGTGGCACTGGCCCTCTCCACCTTCACTCTCAGGTTTTTATTTTTATGTAGATTCTGGAATGTTGGTCATACCTCTCTCACTGCAGCCAAAGACCCAAACAGTGCCACAATGCTGGATCTTGGTAGCAGGGGGTGAAAACTCTCCTCTGCCTCCATGACAGACTTCCTGCAGGGGCGAAGTGGACCTCAGTGCACAGGGAGGATGAGTATGGGCCGTTCATGGCAGGAGGACAGGAGCATCTCAGTTGTGAAAGGTGCTCCCTCCTGTGCTGTGCCAGGCTGACCACTAGCTTGGCTTGGAGAGTGGACAGCGGACTCTGGTTGGAAGCCAGTGTTCACTTTTACCCTTGCTGACTTCGTCTGAGCATCTTGTTAGCCACAGTTTCCTCAATTATAAAACAAACATTTGTAGACGACACGTGCCATCTCGCATGAGAACACAGACGTGACAGTTGTGGGATGCTGCTCTTTCTGCACGCAGGGGTGGTGTGTGTGGGCAGGGCCCTTTCTCGCCCCACTGGTCAAGGAAGCTACGCACTCAGCTGTCTTTTGTGTGAGTGTGTGGTTGGGGTGGGGGGTGCCTCACGAGCAGGACATGTCAGGTGACAGGTTAATTATTCTTTGTATTAAAACGTTTTCACCTTGGAATTCATCCAAGCTGCAAAGAATAAGCGAGGTTACCGTTTGATCGTACACCTGTGTTAACTTTAATTAATGCAGTTTTCCTGGAGATCCCAGCTAAAGAATGTAAGGCATGCCTTCATGTTTAAGAGGAGCCTTTAGCTTAGGTATGTTTGACTCTCTGGAATAGCAGAGTAAACACTGAAGTAGAAATCTTGATCGGGGAGAGACAAAACATCTAACTAGACACACCGGCAGTGAGCGCTTTCAGTAAAATGAGGTCCTGAAAGGGAGCTATGATTTCACCTCGCTTTCTCTGACCAGCTGTAGACAAACTGAGCAGTCCTGTCAACAAGGCTCAGATACCACAGTGCGGCCCTTTCTGATGGACGTTCTGCCACACCCCCACGTCCTTCGGTTCCGCGGGGTTCTGATGTTCTGCACTCTGAACCTTCTTGTTGCTCAGGGTGAAGATCACCATTTCCATGTAGTCTCCTAGTTAGCATTTATTTTCTAGAAACAAAGATTTACAAATTGACTTGTAAACATGTCACCTTTGAAGGAAACTTACTTCATTTAACACTGAACAATAAATGTTGAGACAACCATTGATTGCAAAGTCCACATGTGCAATTTACTTCTGCAATGAACATGTCTAGGTGTGTTCTTGTGTGCAAAGCCACTTATAAACCATTCTGTTGCTTTATATAGTTTTGTTAAGTGTTTTTCAAAGACTTTGAATGAAAACACATCATGTACATGAGTTACCTTGAGTCACTAACCATTCAGTTGGGGTCAGCCAGGCACATCCAAAGTGTATATGTGTATAGCTAGAAAAGGTATGTCAGTGTCTACATGTACTCTGTAGAGGCTTTACGTAATACACCCTTATGTTAGCTTACGTGCTTTCAGATCCAGGTATATATTCGAAGTTCAAGTTAATGGCAGTTGCTTTTAGGACAATGCATCGTAACATGCTTTCATTCTGTTGCCGTGGGGGCGTGGTCTCGTGCATAGCCAGGACTGGTGATAAGTCATCATGCCGACCACACCTTAAGCAGCTTCTGCCAGTGGCAGTCTGGATTGATGGGGAAAGACGGGACTCGCCATGACCATGCCATCCTGCTGACTGGCTTGGACATATGTTCCTGGAAGAACGAGCCCTGCGACACTTTGGGTAGGAGCCTTTGGGGAGTTCTGAGGGCTGCGTGTGGGGTGTGACCTTGGGTGGGGGCATTTTATCTGTTGTTCTTAGTCACAAACAGTAGCTGATGTTGCAAAATCATAAAGAATAGACTCATACCCCTGCGTGAACTGTAAACATGATAGTATACTTTTGTTCATCAACGGTGATATTGCACAAGGAAAAGTTTCAAACACATTCAAGAGTTCGTATCTCATCGAACATGGAAATAATTTATTTCCTCCATTTCTTCTATCATTTGTGAGAATGGATTAAACAGGTTTAAGTGTGTCTCTTTGGCAGAGATAGTACAAGCATGAATATGTGTAGAAATAGTATAACATTATATCCTATTTCCCATTTTCTCATCTCCCTGTAAATATCAATCCTAGCACTTTTTTAACATGTTGAAGAGCTGTGCATATCTGAGGGACAACAATGACTTTTTTTTCAGGTGGTCAATGGAGAACATTCTGGTACTAACCAGGACTCAACTGGACTTTTTTTCCCTAACTTTGTATTTCTTTGCAAGTTCTTATGGAGGGAGATTCTTATTATGAGAACTTTCAGATAGGACCCTGTTTAGTGGAGGTCAGTCCTACTGTCCAGAACAGAGTTAACATAGTAGCCTGGCTCCTTGTCTCTGGAAAGCCCTGAAGGCAAAGCTGGCCTCTGAGAATTTAGGTTCTCAGATGGTTCCTTCCACACAACCTGAGAAAAGTGGCTGATGTGCTAAACCATCTGTGCAAATAGTGAAGTTTAAGCTTATCACCTGTTTTCCTTCTGGGAGGCTGGAGTTTCGATATGTGTTGGGCAACAGGGGCCATGGTCATCCTCCAGTAAAAACCCTGGACACGGGGTCTCTAAGAGACCAACATTTTATCCTCATTGTCACAACTTAGAGCAGGGGAATTTGGCACATCTTGTGCTACGTCGCTGGAAGAAGGTTCCTGGAAGTTTGTGCCTAGTTCTGCCTGGATGTCTCCCTGTGTGCCTTTGCCCTTTGCTGAGTTTTCTCTGGGTCCCTTTTCTCTACTAAATCATGGCGGTGGGTCTGACAGATGATCATAGTGACAAATATGAGGCACTGAATCTGGTCATGATCTTGGGGGTCTCCCAACACAGCCATTAAGCAATGGCTGTGAACCTGGGAGTGACCTCGGGGGGGAGGGCTCTCCCAACACAGCCATTTCTACAGTACTTTTCATTTGGGTTTTGAGAACATAGACACATACAGGAAAAGGAGGGAATTCTCCTCCATCTGCAGTACTCCTGTCTTCTCTTTCACACCAGTCATGTCCTGTACCAGGAACATCACATAGAACCGTGCATTGCTTTCCCTGGGGCAGAATCGTTTGGTTCCTGGAAATAGATGCCCTCCTGTCACGTTATCAAGTATCCTTTATATGACTGTCCAAAAGATTACCCATTCATATTTCCCCAAATCAGGATGAAAACCAGATCTCGCTCTAGGAAAGAAACTAAGTGTGCAATTCCCTCTATTTCATTACATCAACACTGCTGTATGCCCTTTTGGTCTTTATGCCTAATAGGATTCGCACCCATAAGTGGAATGTGTAGTAAATATCGCAGCTGTACCATCAATGAAGATACAGGTCTTGGACTGGCTTTCACCATCGCCCACGAGTCTGGACACAAGTAAGTGCATCTTTGTAGAGGATGGGGCCCGGGGCCTTCTTGTGTGGGGCGACTGCCATAGAGATGTTGACTCACCCAGTCAAGTCTGTAGAGGGGGTTCATTTATATTGAACAAACTTGTCACCGAGAGTCATGAAATGCTGCCGTGTAGGCATTCCTCCTAGAAAAAGTACAATCAGGAATGATCATTTTTCTATGGCTTTTTACTTCCAACCTGATTTTTTTTTCCAAAGGGAAAAACAAAAGCAGTGATTGTGATTTGTGGTTTTCAAAACAGCTTCTCCATCTTTTATTGAAAAATGGGCTGAGGTCACAGACTCCTGTCATCTGCACCTGTGCAAAGAATGAGTGTGTGTGTGCGTCCATGTGTGTGTGCATCCACGTGTGTGTGCGTCCACGTGTGTGTGTGTCCACATGTGTGTGTGCGTCCACGTGTGTGTGCATCCACGTGTGTGTGCGTCCACATGTGTGTGTGCGTCCACGTGTGTGTGCATCCACATGTGGGTGCGTCCATGTTTGTGCACGTCCACGTGTGTGTGTCCACATGTGTGTGTCCATGTGTGTGCGTCCACATGTGTGTGCATCCACGTGTGTATGTGTGTCCGTGTGTGTGTGCATCCACATGTGTGTGTGCGTCCACATGTGTGTGTGTGCGTCCACATGTGTGCCTGTGCTGAATGGAGTCCCACTGGGACTATGCAGGCTTTGGCTTTGTGAACTGATGACCTGAAAACGAATCTGTATATCCCATTCCTGATCCCTTTATCATTACAGGTAATGATTGACTATTTCATTACTTAGAAAATTACAACTGCACTTTATGAAGCTTTCAGTTAAAACATGATTGTGTTTTTAATAGTCTGCTAGAGTTAAAACTTCAAAAACTCTCATTATTCTAACGACATGGGGCTTTTCTGTCCTCTGAACCATACCTGAATTTAATTAAACAATCAAGGCAAGAAATATCTCAGTCACCAGGGGCTGAGCAAGTCAGCGTTTGATAAACAGTTGAGATACAGGCATTGGCAGCTCCAGTCGTTGCAGGTGGTGAGCTTAACTGAAGTCAACAAATGTGAGCGTTTACATTTATTTTTCTTAGAAGTCAATTATTAATGTTTTCTTCCCTCACTCAGACTGGGTCTAGATGGAAAAAGAATTTCCTCCAAATAAGAAAAAAAAAAAAGTGGTTTTACTTGAAAGAGGGAACGCAGGTGGGGGAAGGCAAGGAGCTGTGTGGAGGGATGAAAGCGGCCTCACTGCTCGTAGGCTTGGCCTCCAGGAGTGATCAAAGCCTGCCTGAGCTCTGGCCCTGTGCATGACACCGAGAACTGGGAGCCCCGATTTATCAGTGGTCGTGTGGGGGAAAGCGAGGAGTCAAGACCTGAACCACCAGATGACATTTCAGTTCACAGTGGGCTGCAAGGGTGACTGGGGTCCCCTCAGACTGTCCTCCTTGGCATCACAGGCCTTGGTGATGGCTGCCTGCTGACAGTATCTCCTGATGACCCCCGTCTCACACATCCCCGTGACTGTGCGTGCTTTTGCCATGCATAAAATGCCAGCATGTGTGATAACGACAGTGGTAGTAGTTCTCGCAATGGCAATGATGATAGCAATGCCTACTGTTTGTGGAGCCCTTTTTGCAAAATTTGCCAAGCTATCCTGCTTGTAGCTCCAACAGGAGACACCATCCAGGACAATTGCTTATGTTGGCTTCCCTGACTTAGGGAGACTGTGGTGAGTATTCAGCAAATGAGCTTGAATGGGATGCGAAGAGGGAGCGAGCCAGGGAGTGGGCAAGTGAACAACTGAAAAGTGAGTATTTCAAGCAGGTCGTTAGCGATGACAACTGCTTGGCATAGGAAAATCTGTGACACATAAGACTCAGAAATAAAACTCAAGAATTTAGGTGAATTGAAGACAAACACATTTATTCAGTTCATTCATTCAGTAAAGAGTATTTCTTACAGAAAGAGTTGTAGAATCAGCGGATGGGTCAGGTGTCAGCTCATAGACTGTGTGCCTTTACTTACCTTTGGCAATGAGTCCCAAGCAGAGTCAAGTGTTTGAGTTCTGTACTTTAAAAATGTAAAAGTAATTTTGCATCTTTAGGACTTTTATTTTGAAGACATGAAACTATTTCAAAGGTGAATTTATTTCTTCTGTTCTGTTTACATCAAGACCATGATTTGGGATGGAAACTTTTCCATGTCTATACAGAACTCCACTGATGCTCATCCAGTTCCTTCTAAGTTTAATGGTTTTCATCTCAAAATGTCTTGTAACTTACGCTGAGGAATCTGACCTAAAAATAGAAATTGTGAAGAATGGTGTCTGGATTTGAGTAGGAAAAGAGAGGAGGAGAGGCTGGAACAGAACTGAAGTGTGTGTTCTCCTTTAGTGCATGGAGTTGAGTCTGGGTTGGCATGAAGTTGGTAGCATGGGGCTAGTCCCCTGGGTGTGTGACATCATGTGACACTTGGCATGCAGTCTGCCAGATGCAGGTGGTGAAGAGTTGGCACTGAAGCAGCTTTTGGAGAGCATATCCTCTGAGTATGAATCCTTTGAAAAGCCCCCGTTCTAGGGGAAGACTTGTCGCCTTATGGGGAGGGCCCTGAGTCCCAGATTCCAGAGGCAGTGTAGCAGTGTCAGCACGTGCCTCTGTGCAGGGGTTGTCATCTGACGAGCTCCTCTGTAGGTTTCACCTCTGTAATACCAGTAAAGCATTGTGAACATGGCGCATGAGATATTTGAGCCGAACATTCCTGTTATATAAAATAGGCTTAAATACTGAAGACCATCATGCCACTATTAACACATTGACCGTGCTTGGAAATATTCATGATCCATCAGTCTGTCTCTTGTCCTTCCCTAAATTTACCAACCCCTTTGCTGGGTAGAATTTGTATCCTGCCAGCAGGCACTGAGTAGGATGTATAAGGTGTACAGGGACCCATGGCCTTCACACGTCTAACAGGAAAAGTAGAACAGCCATGCTCTGTAAGAGATGGAGGAACGAGGCTGTCGGCACTACAGGGGACCACAAAGTGACCATCAGGGAGGTCTTCCTGAAAGAAGCAGAGTCTGTGTCACTACTGGTTAGTCCTATCACACCACTTGGCTGAACCATACTTCCCCGGGGATACTACGTGCCAGTTCCAGTGTTTGAGAGTGATGTCCGCCGCCCACCAACTCATGACTGAGCTGTCGTAAGCCTGGGCCCCCTTCCACTGAGTCAGAGAAGTAGTTGGTGATTGAAGGATCTGTGGAATATTGAAATGAGAGAGCCACTTAATCATAACATGATCTGATTGTCAGGCTGCCCCTGGGAGCCCCGCAGATCAGAGCACCAGTCCCTACAAATCTTCTTTATTGCCAGTCATCTTAAGATTTCTTATTTGTTTCTGTGTCCAAGAAGCATTTGAACGAACCTTTGGTCAAACCTCACACACCCCTTACACATTCATACCACACGCATGCCTGAGTGACGTCAGGTGTTGACTGGTTTGGCCAGAACCACATCAGAACCAGAGAAAGGGATACAAGTTTGAAATTTTCCTTTGTCGGGTGCATGGTGCCAGGTATTATCGGTTTATGAGGAATATTTTATTCCCGCACTTTATAGATGAGACAACCGAGGCGCAGGGCTTGAAGAAGTTGCCTAGTACAAGCAGCTTGTGAATGACAGAGCAAGATGCCACCTGAGCTCCTTCCTGCACTGCCCAGGCTCCCTGCGGTTGTCTGCTCTGCCCACATCTCCTGATCAGCACCTGACTGCGGTCTCCCTCAGCCCCGCCTCATGGGGACCAGTGCCCCTCAGGAGAAGCCTGCATCAGGGCTCCGTCCTCTCGATCCTGCCCAGGTCATCATCATCCCACCAAGGGTGGAATTTTCCAACCAAATGACATTGGCCCCTGAGTCCCTTCCTGGGTGTCTGTCTCCCTAACTGCTGTCTCTGTGCAGCCAGAGTTAACTTACACAACCTCTGAAATACTTGGACAGGCATCCCTCTGGGTATAGCGTTACCAGCGAATAAATATGAATCACTCAAGATAGTATTACAGAAGACGTTAAAATAAGCTGACAGCAAATGTAACCTCCAATCCAACTCAGTGTGAAGACGCACTTATATTTGGGTATTTGAGTTGGTATAGATGGAAAATTGTCCTTTACTCATTTAACCAACAAGTGGAGGGGCTAACATTGTGGTGCAGTGGGTTAAGCTTCCATTGCAAAACTTTCATTCCACATTAGGGTGCTGGTTTGAGTCCCAGCTGCTCTGCTTCAGATCCAAATCCCTGTTAATGCACCTGCGATGGCCAAGTGCTTGGGCTCCTACAACCGTGTGGGAACCCCAGAATGAGTTCTGAGCTCCTGGCTTTGAACTGGCCCAGCTCCCGCCATTTGGCCATTTTGGGGGTGAACCAGTGGGATGGATCTATCTCTCTCTGTCTCCCTCCCCCTCTCTCTCTCCCTGTCCCTCTCTGTCACTCTGCTTTTCTAATAAAATGTAAATCTTTAAACAAAACAAGCACAAGTGGAGACTCAATTCTCAGTTGTTGATTTCCCTGGGTGGTGGGGCTATGAGCCCTGAGGAGGAGAGTAGCTGTCCTTCAGAAACTTATAAACTAGTAAGGGATAAAGAGAGGAAGAAAGGTCTGTTATTATATATATATATATATATATATATATATATATATACTCTGATATATATATATATATGTACTCTGTTACTATAACAGAGTATATTTGAATTGAATTTGTTATCTACTATAACAGAGTATGTATATAGAGTATTACATAGAGTAATAATCACTTTAAATAAAGTGCTATGGTACATAGGGACAAAAATGTCTGGCATGTGTCATCTGAACAGCAGTTAGGCTTCCTAGCTGCCTGCCGAATGCCAGCCTTGTCTTTCAGATGTATTCTGTTCTCTCTGTTGCTCTTGCCTGTGATCCCCTCGTAGTGCTTCTGAGCTGAAGGGTGGGCATTCACTACCTCGCAGTACGCGACCCAGGAAACGGGGGCTGGGACAGTGCATGAGAATCCTCCAGGGCTGTCTGAATACCCCAACGGCCCGGTCCGCCCTTTAGCCTACGTCCAGGATGCACTCTGGAGGCTTCGCTGAGTTTCGCAGCTGGGCCACTGCATCAGCAGAACTTGACACTTGAGGCTTGAAAGAACCACTGAAATCACCTTAGATGGAGAAGTTGGAGGCCAAGATATTAAGGCTCTGAATTCCTTAGAAATGCAGGCAGAAGTGGAAGCAAATGTATCCAGGACTGTTGCTGGGCCCTAGTACATCGTCCCCATAAGTAGGTTAAGGGCAGGCCAGGCAAGGGTGGGTTAGTGTTTCCGTTTCCATTGCTTGCTTCCCACAGCGGCCTGCCCTCTGGGACCTCAGCCTGAATTCTTTTCACAGCCATGACAGGTTTCCTCTGCCATGTGGTTGCCCCTGCTTAAATGCCTTTAATGGAACTTGGGAGAGTGGGTGGAGGCTAACATGACGCACCTGCAGCACCCTTGGTACGGTCAGGAATGGTGTGGAAATCCAACAGTGCCTGCAGCCACATTTTCTCGCCCCACCCTTCCATCATGCTCGGTTACACTGTCAGATGGGTCCCGCCCGGGCCTTCACACAGGCTGTCGCCTTGACTGAAGCCCTGGACAAGGCCTCTCCCCATGCTCACGGTGTTATACCTGTCTCCTCTAGGGTTGCAGTCAGGATTTGTCAGAAGATGGGGGCCACATGCTAAAACCACCCGTAGTGTGTGATTATAAATGATGTTTTTAAAGAGATTTGCTTATTATTTATTTGAAAGGGCTACAGAGAGAGAGGGAGAGAGAGAAGAAGAGAGATCTTCCATCTGCTGGTTCACTCCCCAGATGGCTGCAATGGCCAGTGCTGGGCTAAGGTGAAACCAGGAGATTCATCTGGGACTCCCCTGTGGGTGCAGGGGCCCAAACCCGTTCTCTGCTGGCTTTCCAGGGCCATTAGAGGGAGCTGGGTCAAAAGCAGGGCAGCCGGAACACGAACAGGTACCCATATGGGATGCCAGTGCCATAGGCCTCAGCTTTACCTGCTACACTACAAGGCCGGCCTGTAAATGGGAGATTTTTAAAAACTTAGGTTAAACAGCTTCACATAGGAGGAAGAATGTGTGTTTAGTGTCGACAGCAAGTACTGATTCTCTTGTCCCCTTCTGGAGCCCACTGCCCTGTGTGGGTGCTTTCTGTCCTACTCATGGTCAGTTGTTGACAGCACAAGGTCCCCTGGATGCAGTAACCACCGTAAGCGTCTCTGCTCCTCTCTCTCTTGCCTTCCCGTTTTCCTGTGGGTATCACTCATTAGGACCGTTAATGGCCAGTTAGGTCTTGCATCTCTGAGACCATATGGTCCTTAACAAGAGGTTGCAGGGCCGTAGTGAGCTTCCGGTTCCTGTAGGCTTTCCTCCCCGGGGCATGTGCTGTGCTCCTCTGGGCTAGCTGACGGTGCCAGTCCGAGGCTGTCCCACAGGCACAGCTTTGGGAGCTGAGGAAGTAGGCATCCTGGTGGAGGGAGGCAGCAACACAGGTCAGTGTGAGTTGCACAAGAACAAGGCTGCACTTTTCCCAAGTGACTGGGAGGCGACACTGACTGACACTGTGGAGGTGGAGCCCCTCGAACAGATTGTATCTTTGGGTCCTGTAGCACTGGAGATGTCTTATAAGCCAAAGCTAGAGTCCTACAGTGTTTTTCACCCAAGAATAACAGGTTCCGTTTCAAACAATGCCCGAAGGGTTGTGGGGATTCAGGCCAGGTGCTGCCCCAACAGGGCAGAGATAGCCTGGGACAGCAGCCCCAACAGAGCACAGGGACCGAATGGTATCGTATCATGAGTCACAGGTGATATTTTTATTCTTTCTGAATCATGGTAAGCATCCAGCAGCCCCGGACAAGGTCTGGGAAACGAGTTTGAAAACTTCACGTGTCATGATCTCTTTAAAAAATTATTTATTTATTTGAAAGAGTTATAGAAAAAGAGGGAGAGACAGAGGCCAGGATCCTGGAGCTTTATCCAGGTCTCTCACATGAATGGCAGGGGCCCAAACACTTTGACCATCTTCTGGTGCTTTTTCTGGGTCGTTAGCAGGGAGCTGGATTTGAAGTGGAACAGCTAGGACATGAATCAGCACCATGTAGGATGCCAGCCTGGCAGGTGGTAGCTTTACCCTCTGTGCTACAGTGTCGGCCCCCTGAGCTCTCTCCTTGTTGAGTCATCAGTTACCACCTGGGAACCTGGCACCGTAGTTCCAACAGACACCCTTGGGAATTCCGACAGCCCTGCGGAGCAGCAGGAGACACATAAAGCAGTGCTATCCTTATCAAGAAGATGTCAGCGAGCTCTCCTCGCCACCCCTTTGGAATGCCTTGGTGTCTAAGTACTTAAAGCATCTGCCCTCAGCGGGCCTCTGACATTCACCTGGGTTTGATGCTGGTGCGCACTTGCAGCTTGCTGAACGGCCTGTTCTCTAGAGCAGTCTGTAAACACCCATTCTCAGCAACGCTGGGAGGGCTTTGACTTCCGCCTCCCAGACGGCAGAGGGAGGGGAGTCTTCACAGCCTCGACTTGGATTTGTTGGAGTGTGTTGGATTGTTTACGCTGTCCTTCACTCAGAAAGCACCCCCCCCCCTCTTTCTCTCTCTCCTAGCTTTGGCATGGTCCATGATGGAGAAGGGAACGTGTGCAAAAAGTCTGAGGGCAACATCATGTCCCCTACATTGGCAGGACGCAACGGGGTCTTCTCCTGGTCACCCTGCAGCCGCCAGTACCTGCACAAATTTTTAAGGTATGCATTCCTTGGGCTGGTGGTGTGATTCCCCAGGGCACTGGGCACTCTCTGCCCAGGGTGGCTTCCTCAGATGGGGCCCCTCGGAAGAGGCCTCAAAGCAAACCGGAGACCAAATTGTTACTGAAATGATAATATAATTAGCAAATACGAGAGTCAAATGAAAATTAAATAAAGTAAACCAAAGAAAAGGACACAAATCAGTATGTGCACTAGAGTGCTCAAGTCTGCCCGCTTAACCAGATATTCACCCTCAGACTCAGGATACACATACCAAACCACGGTGTGTGTAGCACAAGGACAAACCATAATCAACTCTTTTTTCCCTTTTCTTCTTCTTTTAAAAATAAATTTCTCATTAGGTAGAAAACCTTGTACATATAAGCTTTAACACAGTTCTAAAGCTTAAAATTTTGAGGTTTATTTTTAGAAAAGTTTATTACAGCTTAATACATTTAGGTTACAGAACATTGGGTGGTAGGGTTTGGCCGTTGAAAAAGAGGTAGTCTCAGCCGGCGCCGCGGCTCACTAGGCTAATCCTCCGCCTTGCGGCGCCGGCACACCGGGTTCTAGTCCCGGTCGGGGCACCGATCCTGTCCCGGTTGCCCCTCTTCCAGGCCAGCTCTCTGCTGTGGCCAGGGAGTGCAGTGGAGGATGGCCCAAGTCCTTGGGCCCTGCACCCCATGGGAGACCAGGATAGGCACCTGGCTCCTGCCATCGGATCAGCGCGGTGCGCCGGCTGCAGCGCGCTACCGCGGCGGCCATTGGAGGGTGAACCAACAGCAAAAGGAAGACCTTTCTCTCTGTCTCTCTCTCACTGTCCACTCTGCCTGTCAAAAAAAAAAAAAAAAGAAAGAAAGAAAGAAAAAGAGGTAGTCTGTTGATTTGTGAATTTCGGAGAATTCAGGTAGACTCCGCACCACATCTCAGGGGCTTTAATTTAGAGTCTGGTTAAATCGTCAACCAGATCTGCATTTCTGACCCACGTCACGCCTCATGCAGATCGCAGAGAAAGTCTGCTGTGTGCCGTCATTCACAGGCCAGGTTTCCTCTATCCTGGGAGTGTGCGGGGCAGTGCGGTGCTCTGCAGGGAGGACTCCCACGATGGCCCCGAGAGCAGGGTGCCGAGACATGCTGTCTTACAAGGACTTGATCAGAGAGACAGCCATCAGTGTGTTATCATTCACCAACCCCAAACCACTCATGGGCAAAACACAGACACCTGGAGGGACCAGCTCGTTGGTGGCAACATTGAGAGTAGAATGCAGGGCCCTGGAACTGACTGCTGTGCACTGATCCCAGGGACACCAAGGTAAACCACTCTCATACAGTGACAGCCTTGGCTTTGTTCTTACTTATATGTGCTAGCAGTTTTCAGAAAGGACAAAGTACGTCTTTGGGAAGCAGCATTTCTCTCTCAGAGACACTGATCTGTAAGGTACAGCACAGGGAGGGTGTAAGTTAGATGTCATTCATGGCTCCAGAATGAATGCCGCGGGCTGGGTCCCCCTCAGTGCCCCAGCATTCCTCCCCCTCCTTCCTGAACATGCTCTCCCAAGCCCGAGGGGCAGCATCTGATGCAGACTGGCTTTGTAGCTTTTGTTCCTCACGCTCCTGCCTTTGCTGTTTAGGAACTGCGATTGGATCATTGGCCATCAGAGCAAGATCTACTGTTTTTTAAAAAGATTCACTTATTTTTTTTGAAAATCAGAGTGACAGGACTGGGCTAGGGGAGATGAGAGAGGAGGAGGGAGGGAGGGAGGGGGAGAGAGAGAGAGAGAGAGAAGAAGAAGAAGGAGGAGGAGGAGGAGGAGGGGGAGGAAGAGGAGGAGGGGGAGGGAGGGAGGGAGGGAGGGAGAAAGAGAGGAGAAAGAGGTCTTCCATTTACTGGTTCACTCCTTCAGTGCCTGCAACAGCTGCAGCTAGGTCAAGCCAAAGTTAGGAGCCAGGAACTCCACCCCAGTCTCTACATGAGTGGGAGGGGGGAACTCCACCCCAGTCTCTACATGAGTGGGGGGGGACTCCATGCCAGTCTCTACATGAGTGGGAGGGGGGGACTCCATGCCAGTCTCTACATGAGTGGGGGCGGACTCCATGCCAGTCTCTACATGAGTGGTAGGGGGGGACTCCATGCCAGTCTCTACATGAGTGGGAGGGGGGAACTCCACGCCAGTCTCTACATGAGTGGGAGGGGGGGAACTCCACCCCAGTCTCTACATGAGTGGGAGGGGGGGACTCCATGCCAGTCTCTACATGAGTGGGAGGGGGGGACTCCATGCCAGTCTCTACATGAGTGGAAGGGAGGGACTCCATGCCAGTCTCTACATGAGTGGGGGCGGGGGGGGGGGGGTCCAAGCACTTGCGCCTTATCCCCTGCCTTCCCAGATGCACTGTAGGAAGCGGCATCGGAGGTTCTGAGCAGCTGGGGCTACGCCAGCGCTCGGAACGGGATGTGGGCAGCCCAGGCAGCAGCTTCTTCCACTGCACCATGACGACGTCCTCACGGGCCCTGCTCTTATTCAGGATGAGGGACACGGGTACTCATCAGACAGGAGTCTGTGTTACCAGTCACAGGGTACTAACAAGTGCACCCACGCACCGTCGTCTCCAGATTCCCCTGCAGTGGACACAGCACCGTGCTGCTGTGTTTTCAGAACACAACAGTGCTGCCAATCACAAGACAACAGCTGCTGTGATTGGTTCTCAGTGGAGTTAGCTCCGTGTGTTTGAGAAATCATATTTCTGACATTTATTAAAGAAAGCAGGGAAATTATCCCTCCTATTTCAATAACATATTCTGGAAAAAAGCTGACAAAACAACCACCTTACCTCAAACATTGGTACAGATTTAAAAAGAAATGATAATATAAGTAGCAAATACGAGAGTTAAATGAAAATTAAATAAAGTAAACCAAAGAAAAGGACACACATCAGTATGTGCACTGAAGAGCTAGCTAGCTATGATAGAGAAGCCGGCAGTTTAACAAAATACATAGGATCTGTTCCTGTTATTGGGAAGTAGAGTAAATGCCAGGAATTCAGGGAAAGCAGAAAATGTCTAAAGACGGCGTCTTCATTGGTGTAAAATTAATGTCCACGAATCTGCACATTTAATGTAGCAATGCAGTGAGCTTAAACAGAATGCACATGCCAGTGAAGCCACCTCCACCCAGCAGACCTGGGGGAGAGCAGTAGGCTGGCTGCACCCCAGAAGTGTCTAGTCTGAGAGGCCAGCTGTCCACCTTCTGAGTCTTTGCAACTTACGTGCTCTGGCAGTGAAACTGAGAACCAGCCATTGCAGGAGGCACCGAGAGCAAAGCTGCATCTGTGCCCGTTCTGCGGTGCTGCTCCGTGTTCAGCCGGTGTGTCTGGTTTGTGTCACTGAGCCCCTTCCTTTGGGTTCTACTTCTTTGTCCTTGTTTTCTGTTTCTCTTGTATTTTTTAAGTACAGATTTGCCCCACCCCCTTCTGTTGCAAAAAATAGGTTGTCTTGTTTCTGGAGCAAATTTAACCAGGGCCACTGTTCCTTGTGCTGGTTCTGCCACTGTTTGCTTCACATGAGCTCCCCTCAAAGAGCCCCACGCCCACCTGCAGCAGCGACCCATGAGTGCTGGGTTACCTCCCTCTCAGCCTCTTCCTTCATTTCTCCAGAAGATCTCGTAGCCTCTCTGCTGAGCCGGCATCTGGTTCAGCAGCCTTTAGAGTCGCCATTTACCTTGGTCCTGCCCCTGAAGCCTGAGTCAAGATGTTTTGCCACTTCGCAGGAGTGGGGAACGTCTGGCCCCCAGCCCATACACAGCCTGTGAAATCATTTGGTCTGGCCCTGCCAAGGCAACCATGGGTGGGACTCAAAATTCAGCCAATCAATAACAATCAGATTTTTTAAAAGATTTATTTATTTATTTGAGAGGCTATGGTACAGAGAGAGGGAGAGACAGAGAGAAAAGTCTTCCATCTGCTGGTTCACTCCCCAGATGACCACACTGGCAGGAGCGGAGCTGATCCAAAGGCAGAAGCCAGGAGCGTCCTCCAGGTCTGCCACGTGGGTGCAGGCCCAAGCCCTTGGCCGTCCTCCACTGCTTTCTTGGCCCATCATGTAGAGCTGAATTGCAAGAGGAGCAGACAGGACTAGAACCGGCACCCATGTGGGACACCAGCATCTCAGGCAGAACCCTAGGCCACTACACCACAGTGCTGGCCCCACAAGCTAATTTTTAAGTTGATAATTTTGTATGGCCCAGGAATGATGTTGTGAATATCCAAATGGCTGTTGGCAGAAAAAACGGTTTCCACCCCTGAAATGATGACTGTTTTCTGTATTTAATACTGCTAGGGTGAGTGAAAATTTTGTGAATAACATCTATATCCTGCTAATACATACTCGATCCTGTTTTCTAAGGACAATAGTGATATTATTCAAAAACTGCCCCAACACATGTTCAACCCTGTGAGTCCCTATCCAGCATTCTCAAGGAGTCGAGCTGGGATTGCTGGCATTGTTCTGGCTGTTCCTGACAGCTGTTCACATTGTGCTGTGTGTGAGTGTGTGTGAGTGTGTGTGTGTGTAATTACACTTTCAGTAATAAAGAAAAGCACTTCCTTTATATGTACCACATTCTTATTTTTATCAGCAAAGAAAATTTGGAGTTTTCTAAATCCTAAACCCTTTCTCTGTTTTTCCAGATTTTTTTTTCAGAATTTTTAAAATCTTTTTTTGTTGTAATGACAAAGGGGAAGGTGTATAAGCATTTTTAAGTTTTTAAAATTTGCTCTGACAATTTGGAAAATGAGAGGCTGCAAATGTAGGTGTGTAGTGAGAGTGGCCATTATGAGAATCCAAAAATTCTGACACTGCCAAGAAATATGGGGAGACTGTGGAAAGAAAATAGATCCATGCTAAGAGCAGAATTACTGGGAGGACATGGAAAATGGGTTGTAATCTTCAAGTCAGAATAGGATCCTAGGAATGATTACTAAATTTCTGAAATTGAAAGCAACTTTTCATTCTGTGATCCTAGGCTGGCGAAACACATACTGAAATATGCTAATTTGGGGGGGCTCTAATCAGTAAAACACCTCTATGACATTTCAATAGTAAACCTTTATTTTCAGAATTCTTGGGATTTCCTTTTACCACGTGATTGTAAATGGATATGTAAGATTTTATTTACCCACAAATTTGCTTTATTGAAAAATTAATTTTCCGTGAAAACCACTCATTGTCAAGTTCGCTCTGTTTACTTGCGAGTCAGTTACAGTTGGACGCTTGTCCAGTGTGTTGCACCTTGCCTCTCACTGGCTTGATGAATCTGATACTGTCTTCTCGGACTGTTCGCTGGCTTCCTGATATCCAAGTAATCAAAATCCTGTTATATTCTCCATCAATTAGGTGACTTTTGGATATGTTCCCAACAATGAGTAAGGGTATATGGCTGACATTTAAGGTGATTCTCCTCTCCTGTATTAGCGGTCTAGCATTTGGTACGTGGAATTACATGTAGATTTCAGCTCAGCCGGCCTGGAGTTGTCAGCACAGCTCTCCATTCTCGGTAGTCATGAAGGACAGACACTCGTCCACAGTGACGCATCAGCCTAGCCAATGAGGGCTAGTGTCATTTCCTACCAACAGACACAGACCGCACTGCCTACCAACAGACACAGACCACACTGCCAAGTCACTCACGTCTGCGTCCAGGAGGCCCGCGGCTTGGGGAAGCTGTAGCTCATGATTTTAAATTTAATGAGCACATGGACTCATCTTCAGTTTACTTTATGGAAATTTGAGTCCTGTCCTGCAGAACAGTTGCTGCGCCTCCCTTCTGAACACACGCGCTCACATGCATCCATGCGCAAGGGAAGGGACCAGCACAGCGAACTGCTCGCTGGAGCCTAGGGGCGCGTGGATCCCCACCATCCCCACACCACCAGTGTCAGGGAGGAAGTATCATGTGACGTCCGGGCCCCCAAAGTGTGTTTGCACAATAGGAGGTGAATGCATTCCAGGTCTCATCCTGCTCTGCAGTGTCATACTTTATAATTCATTCATTATAATAATTCGTACATTATAACTCATTCATTATAATAATTCATACATTATAATTCATTCATTGGAGTGGGAAGAGGCTTTTGAAATATGGTACTTCCAACCTTGCCTTATTGATTTCATTAACTTTTTTTATGGTACAATAGATAAACAGAAAAGTACAAAATTCTAAGCATACAGTTCAATTTTTTTTTAAGATTTATTTATTTATTTAAAAGTCAGAGTTACACAGACAGAGATGGAGAGGCAGAGAGAGAGAGAGAGGTCTTCCATTCGCTGGTTCACTCCCCAACTGGCCACAACGGCTGGAGCTGTGCCAATCCAAAGCCAGGAGCCAGGATGTTCTTCCAGGTTTCCTACATGGGTGCAGAGGCCCAACGACTGAGCCACCCTCCACCACTTTTCCAGGCCACAGCAGAGAGCCAAATCAGAAGTGGAGCAGCCGGGACTTGAACCGGCACCCGTATGGGATGCTTTACCGGCTGCACCACAGCACCGGCCCCTCAATGGGTTTTCATACAGTGAACAGGCATTGTGACTTCTTCCCAGATCAGGATAAACAGAAAACCTCGTCGCTCTGCTCCAGTCTTAGTTCCCTCTTCCCATGAGTAATCACTTTCCTCTCATGGAACACTGGAGATTCGCCTGCCTGGCCATGAGTCGTCTACAAACAGAATGATCTAGTATATACTGCTCTCTTTTTTTAGGACTTGTTTGTTTGAGAGGTAGAGTTACAAATTGAGAGAGGAAGAGACAGAGAGAAAGGTCTTCCATCTGCTGGTTCACTCCCCAAATGGCCACAATGGCTGGAGCTGGGCTGATCTGAAGCCAGGAGCCAGGAGCTACATCTGGGTCTCCAATGCAGGTGCACAGGCCCAAGCACTTGGGCCATCTTCTGCTGCTTTCCCAGACCTTAGCAGAGAGCTGGATTGGAAGTGGAGCAGCCAGGACATGAACTGGTGCCCTTATGGGATGCCAATGCTGCAGGCTGGGGCTTAGCCCATTGCGCCACAGCACCTGCCCCATATACTTCTCTTTGAGTATGAGATTCATCCTTGTTACTGTGTATAAGTACAAGGGGACTTCAAAATGTTCACAGAAAAATGAGTGTTTATTTTGTTGAAAAACTTGAAATCCAATACATAGTTTTTTCACAATAAGCAATTTCCATAAAGCTTTGAAGGCCCTTCATATGCATGGATTTCATTTTTTTCCTTCTAGGATGACCTTATCTCTTCATTTGACCTTCCATGAGCTTTTTGAAGTATGCTCATATAGCGTTAGTTTACTTATTTTTTCTTATGTGGATATGTTCTAATTTGTTAATGCATTCTGTTGGTATCGGACATTTGAGTTTCCAGTTTGGGCTATTATAAGGTATGTTACTGTTCATATGCTTTTGGTGTACATGTATGTTTCTGAGGATACATAGGAAAGGAATTTCAGGTCACAAATATATATGTACGATTTCAGTACACACCACCAAAGAGTTTTTTTGTTTGTTTGTTTGTTTATGAAAGGCAGAGTTAGACGGTGAGAGAGAGAAATAGAGAGAAAGGTCTTCCTTCCATTTTCTCACCCCCCAAATGGCCGGCTGTGCCGATCCGAAGCCAGGAGCCAGGTGCTTCCTCCTGCTCTCCCATGCGGGCGCAGGGCCCAAGCACCTAGGCCATCCTCCAGTGCACTCCCGGGCCACAGCAGAGAGCTGGACTGGAAGAGGAGCGACCCGGACAGAACCGGCGCCCCAACCGGGACTAGAATCCAGAGTGCCAGCGCCACAGATGGAGGATTAGCCTAGTGAGCAGCGGCGCCAGCACCAAAGAGCTTTTGTAAGTGGTCATGCAGAGTTACACGAGGGGCAATCGGGGAGTCCAATGGCTCCACATCCTTGCCAGCACACAGTCTCATCTTCGTGCTTTCCGTGCCAGCCCTTCCAGTGGGTGTACAGCAGCATATCAGTGTGGCGACTAATGGGGCTCAACACCTTCTTACAAGTTTAAAAGCCACTTGAACAACATTCTTAGTCAAGTTCCTGTTCAGATACCCTGTGCCCTTTTAAAAAACTAGGCATCCTGTCTTCTTATCTCTGGAGAGGAGTACTTTATACATTCAGAGTATAAACATTTTTTCCCACTCTGGAATAAACTTCGGTGTGTTGTAAACATCTTTGCTTACTCCTTGACGCACTAGTTATGCTTTTAATGATGTCTTCTGATAAACACAAGTTTCATTCGCTAATGGGGTCAGAATTATCCATATTTTTCCATTATGATGGGTGCTTTTGTATACTGGTGAAAAAAAATGCTGCTAATTCCAAACTCATGGGAACATCCATCCACGTGATCCTTTATGCTTATTGCGTATAGACCGCTAGATTGCTGTGCGGACTATGACAGTCTAAATTGACTTCTCCCATGTGGATATTACGGCAGGTTGTTTGTAGAATGGTTGCAATGATTTCCTTTCTCAAACCCACAGCTTTGATGGCTGAACCATTTTGCTTTCTCTGTGAGTGAGACTTCCTACTGTGCCACGTAATCATCAGCACTTGATTTTGTCACTGTTCTGACTTCATCCCCTTCTAATAGACCTGTGGTGGCACTTCATCAGTGTTTGAATTTGTAATTTCCTAATGACATATGATGTTGGGCCTTGTCTCATTTGCATATTTGTCATCTGTATATGTTATTTGATAAGGTGTCTGTACAGATATTTTGCCTATTTTTTGGTCAACTTGTTTTCTTATGGTTGAGCTTCAAGTGTTACCTATATATTTTGTATCATATTCCTTTGTCAGCTGTGTCTTTTTACAAAGATTGTCCCTCAGTCTGCAGCTTTTCTATTCATTTTCTTAATGATGTATTTCACAGAGTGGAAGATTTTAATTTTAAGGAAGTTCAGCTCATCAATTACTTCTTTAATTGATAGTGCCTTTAATGTTTTGTCTAAAAAGTCATTGCCATACTGGTGGTCATTGAGATTTTTTCCTATGTTATTTTCTAGAAGTTGTATAGTTTCACATTTTACATATGATTCCTTTTGAGTTAATTTTTAATGTTATAAAGTCTGTGTCAGCATTCATGTTCTTTCGCATATCGATGTTCAGTTATTCCGGCATTATTAGTTGGAAGAACTTTCATTTATGCATGCTCTCGCCTTTGTACCTTTGTCAGAGATTAGCTGACTGTGTTTGCAGCCCTGTTCGGGGCCCTTAAATCTGTTCTGTTGGTCTGTTTCTCCGTTCTTTGGCTAGTTTATCCTGTCTTGATCACTGAGCTTTACACTTAATCTTACAGTTGAGTAGCATCAGCCTTTTACCTGTGCTGTCTTTCTTCAATACGTCCTTGATTATTCTGTATCTTTTGTTTTCCATATAAACTTTAGAGTCAGTTTGCCTACATTCAAAAAATAGCTTGCTTCAATTTTGATGGACATTGCCTTAAAGCTGTGGATCAGGATGGGAAAAAATGGCTTTTTGACAACACTGAGTCTTCCTGTCTTTGAATGTGGGCTATCTCTTCATTTATTTAGTTTTTATTTTATGTCCTTCAAATTTTTATAGTTTTCCTCCAACTTTTGTATGTATTTTACTATATTTAGACCTAAAAGTGTCTCTTTTTCTGGGTGCTAATATGAATGATTTTTGTGAGATTTTTAAATAAATTCCACTAGTTCATTGCTGGTTTATAAAAAAATCATTGGCATTTGCATGGTAACCTTTCATCCTGAAACCATGCTCTAATTATTTATTAGTTCTAGGAGTTTCTTTCTGTATTGTTTTGAACATTCTACATACACAATCACAATCATGTCACCTGCAGACACAGTTTTATTTCTTCTTAGTGTGTACATTTTATTTCCCTCACTTGGATTGTTAGACCATCTAAGCCTGCCAGCACAGAGTTGAAAAGAAGTGGTAAGAGGAGGTGGCCTTGCCTTGTTTGTGATCTCTGTGGAAACTTTCTGGGTTCTTCCCTTTACGTATGAGATCAGCTGTGGGTTTTTGCAGATGTTCTTTATCAAGTTGAAGGGGTTCCTTCCCTTCCTATGGGAGTTTTTATCAAATAAGTGTTGGATTTTGTTAAATATTTTTCCGCATCTTTTGATGTGACCATGTGATTTTGCTTCTCTAGCTGGTTGTTGTAAATTGATTAATTCATTTTTGAATGTTGGAGCAGCCTTGCATACTCTGGGATTAGTCTCTCTTGGCTGTGGTGTGTAAGACTTTCTGTGTGTAGTTGGATTCAGTTTGCAAATACTTCATGGAAGAGTTCTGCCACTGCGTTTCGGAGAGACACTGGTCTGGCATTTTCTTAGAGTGTCCTTGGTTTTGGTGCCAGGATAATGCTGGCCTCGTGGAATGAATTAGGAAGCAGCCCTCGACTTTGTCTGCTGGAAGAGACCTAGAATGGGTACTTCTTCCCTCAAGTCAGCAGAGTTCACAGGGAGCCCGTCAGGGTTCTGTTTGCTTCCTGCACAACCCTGAGCTCCAGCGCAGTAGGATCTGGAGCTGGGGTCCTGGAAACAGCAGCCAAGCTCTTCCCCAAGGAGAAACTCCATTCAAAGCGAAGTGTGGAGGATTCTTAACCATTGCTCAATTTATTGTGATTATGGTTTTTGTTTTCAGAAGTTTGGGGGACCCTACTGAAATCTATAGGAAGGGTTTAGTTACAATTTATAAACCCAAACATTTAAAAATACTCCTTTCCAAATGCTTAAATTATCGCAGAGAACATCATGAGAAGTAAATCATCAGCTGGTGCCTACCCATCTACTAGGAAGCTTGAGCACAGGTAGTTTCCTTCTTTGTGGTGATCTAGGCAGAAATTAGCCCAAGCATAGACCATTGCTGGTGGAAAACCAGTGTTGCATGAAGAACTCCTAGAAGGTGTGGGGTACTGTACAGATGTCCCCCAGGCTAGCAAAAACTAAAGGGGAGGAAGGAGAGGGCGTAGAAGAGAAGGTGAAAGGGAGGGAATGAGGGTGGGAGGAAGGAAATCCCAGTGTTTGAGATGGGCTGATTTTATTTTGACTTTACACTGCACATTTCCATCTTTTGATTGTTTCTGGCAAGAAGTGGACAAAAAAGGCTGTGGAATAAGGGTTTCTCACATTGAACATCTGGTTATAATTGTTCAGTTTCACTTTTCCCCATGATAAGTTTGAGGAATCTAATGAAGAGCAAATTGTGTTCCTGGAAAAAGTGAAATATAAAATGGACAATTCCAGAAAACGCGACCCCTGTATTTAAATGTAACGAAGATACCTGTCGCATTGGACCTCAGGAGAAAGTCTCCCTTCTCTCTGTGCATGTGAAGTTGCATGAATGAAAAGGCATAATTAAGTGTACATCCTGGTCACCCAAACTCCTGTGTTTCAGCACGGCTCAAGCTGTGTGTCTTGCTGACCAGCCAAAGCCCGTGAAGGAGTACAAGTACCCTGAGAAGCTGCCGGGGGAGTTATACGATGCAAACACACAGTGCAAGTGGCAGTTCGGAGAGAAAGCCAAGCTCTGCATGCTGGATTTTAAAAAGGCAAGTGATTATTGGCAAATGCTCAGTGCAACATGATTCATAAAATTGTTTTATTTAGTGTAACCGACATTGATGTATTCTGCATTTATTGGGTACCTACCAAATGTCAGATCCTGTATGTTGGAGCCGGTCACATATAACAGGAAACACATGTTTCACTGTGTGCAGAGAAGATGATAGTGGTGCTGTTGTGGATATCAGTTTCCATTTGCGAACTGACTTGGCCTGTGAGGTCAGATCTTTCTTTCTGATTTATCATGTGGGAGCTCAGCTTAAGTCAGTATTAGTTGGCAAATTAATACTGTACATTTTTTTCCCAAATAGCATTAGTAAAACAATGTGCTCTCTCTGTCCTCCTGGTGTAATTTATTATAAAGCAGCAGCCTGTCTAGGGCTTCTGAATATTAAATTCCCCAAATAAAGTATTTATAGTCTCTCATAGAAGGCGATATCTACTCCATCAACCCCAGGGACATCACCCAAGAGATTTCCTACATAAATTCCTCATATAACACAGAGAAATATGCTCTTGCTAGATGAGGCAAATCAAGATTTAGGAACTTGCTCTGCTGAACCACAAGAAAAGCTGCACATAAATTAAATGAAAGTAACTATTTTTGAGGTTTCTTTGATTCTAGCTTATCATGAAATCAAGAGGAAAATAGACCCTCTATGCTATGGGGTATATACTAGACCATTTCTGAAAGCCCTGAGAATTCTCCCAGCTTCAGTCTAACCTGATAATCTTCTTTCTTCCAAATTAATGGAAAGCTCTCCCAAAGATCAGTTACAGCTGTGTGCCACAGCTGGCCTCTCATCTCCTCAGTGGGTAATCTCAGCTTGGAACAAGAGCCATGAATCAGTGCCCATCTGCTAGTCACAATGTCACCTTTGCACGGGCAGACGAGGTGAATCAACTGAGAGAGAGAGAGAGAGAGAGGGAGAGAGAGAGAGAGAGAGATGATTGTGAAGGAAAAGGGGCACAAAAGTAAAGTTTTCTTTCCCTGATGGGAACTTCCGGATAGTGTTTCTGGCTTCCCCATTATTTTGCTTGTGGCCATGCCTGTGTTGTTCATGATCAGCTAATGTCACTTGGGAAATACAGACAAAATAGTGAGTTAAGGGCAGAAAGTCTCGCTGACCTTGAGGACGTACCTACATGCGGTGAGGGGCATTCACTTTAAGGGTACAATTTACATTTTAGCAGATGTATTCCCTGTGTTTCCAGCATCCTAATCAGGACATGGCTCCTTCCATAAAGCCAGGAAGCACCCACTTCCATGCCAGCGCTTGCCCACCACAGACAGAAGCCACCATTTCAGCATTCCTGTCATCCTAGGGCCACTTTGCCTCGTCTTGAACTCCATGATTACCTGGTTTCGTGTATTAGAGGTGAAGTGTATAGTATTTCACGATTAAGTTTGATAGTAGCTCTTGGTTTACACAGATACCCTTTGCCAAACTTAGGAAGTTCCTTTCTAATACTAGTTTTCTGAAGTATTTTGTGGCAAAACACTGTTGACTTTTGTCAATTTTTTGGATATAGTTTTATTGTTTTCTCCTTTATTATGTCAGTGTGATGAACCATGTTGATTGACTTTTATCTTGTTTTTCATTGGTTTTTGAATGTTAAGCCTGTATCTCTGGGATAACTCCACTGGGCCATGAACTCTTTCTTATTGTCGTATTTTGCTCATTTGATGTATAAATATTTGTTCTGGATGTGAGCATCTGTGTTCTTGAGTCATAATCATTTAGAAATCTTGTTCTCTTGTAATTTCTTTTCAAGACTTGCTATCAGCATTCTGTTGACCTCATGAATGTTCTCTGCTGTTTTGCCTTTTTGTTTTTTTTTTTTAAAGATTTATTTATTTGTTTGAAAGTCAGAGTTACACAGAGAGAGGAGAGGCAAAGAGAGAGGGAGAGAGGGAAAAAGGTCTTCCATCTGCTGGTTCACTCCCCAGTTGACTACAACAGCCAGAGCTGCACCCATCCAAAGCCAGGAACCAAGGAGCTTCTAACAGGTCTCCCACATGAGTGCAGGGGCCCAAGGACTTGGGCCATCTTCTACTGATCTCCCAGGCCACAGCAGAGAGCGGTTCAAATGTGGAGCAGCCAGGACTCAAACCAGTGCCCATATGGGATGCTGGCACTGCAGGCAGTGGCTTTAATGCTACGCCACAGCACTGGCCCCTGTGCCTTTTTGAAGAGGTGACAGACAATTGGGGTTGTATCTGCATGAAATGTTTGTTAGCATTCACAAATGGCTGCTGTCTGCAGGAAGTTTGTTGTTTTTTCAAAGAAATGTATATCCTAGATTTATTCTTCCCCAAAGAAACCATTGATTTAATGAGTACAAAT
Source organism: Lepus europaeus (assembly GCF_033115175.1). Taxonomy (NCBI): domain Eukaryota; kingdom Metazoa; phylum Chordata; class Mammalia; order Lagomorpha; family Leporidae; genus Lepus; species Lepus europaeus. Next base: position 97,079,518 of record NC_084838.1, read on the forward strand.
TTCATAAGTACAACTTTAGAAATATAGTGATTCATAGCTGCCCTCCTGCTCTCACTCCCACCCCACCACCTCCTCCCTCTCCCATTCCCACTCCCATTCTCCATTAATAAAAAAAAAAAAAACTGTTCCTCAACAGTCAAGAGTTGTTCAAGTCATTGCTTCTAAAAGTGTCAATTTCACTTCTACAGATTTCCTTTTAGGTGCTCTATTATCTCAGATCAAGGAGAACATATAGTATTCATCCCTTTGGGACTGGCTTATTTCAATAAGTATGACGTTTTCTGGATGCATCCATTTTGTAGCAAATGACTGGATTTCTTTTTTTTGTTTGTTTGTTTTTGTTTTTACTGTTGTGTAGTATTCCATAGAGTACATATCCCATAATTTCTATATCCAGTCTTCAGTTGATGGGCATTTAGGTTGATTCCATCTCTTAGCTATTGTAAATTGAGCTGCAATAAACATGGAGGTGCAGATAACTCTTTTACTTGCTGATTTCATTTCCCTTGGGTAAATTCCCATGAGTGGGATGGCTGGGTCAAATGGTTGGTCTATATTCAGATATCTGATATATCTCTAAACTGATTTCCATAGTCATTTACCAGTTTACCTTCCAACCAACAGTGGATTAGGGTACCTTTTTCCCCACATCCTCGCCAGCATTTGTTGTTTATTGGTTTCTGTATGAAAGCCATTCTAACTGGGGTGAGGTGAAACCTCATTTTGGTTTGATTTGCATTTCCCAGATGGCTAGTGATTTTGAGCATTTTTTCATGTGTCTGTTGGCCATTTGGATTTCCTCTTTTGAAAAATGTCTGTTTAAGTCCTTGGCCCATTTCTTAACTGGGTTGTTTGCTTTGTTCTTGTGTAGTTTATTGATCTCTTTATATATTCTGGTTATTAATCCTTTACCAGTTGAATTGTTTGCAAATAATTTTTCCCATTCTGTCAGTTGCCTCTTCACTTTCCTGAGTGTTTCTTTTACAGAACAGAAGCTTCTCAATATGATGTAATCCCACCTGTTGATTTTTTTTTTTTTGACTGCCTGGGCCTCTGGGGTCTTTTCTAAGAACTCTTTGCCTTTGTCAATGTCTTGCAGGGTTTCCCCAGTATTCTCTAGTAATTTGATGGTATCAGGTCCTAGGTTTAGGTCTTTAATACATTTTGAATGGATTTTTGTGTAAGGTGTAAGATATGGGTCCTGCTTCAAACAGGTGCATGCAGAGATAGTTTTCCCAGAATCATTTGTTGAAGAGACTGTCTTTGCTCCATGGATTGGTTTTAACCCCTTGGTCAAATATAAGTTGGTTGTAGATGCTTGGATTGATATCTGGCATTTCTATTCTGTTCCAGTGGTCTATCCATCTGTTTTTTGTACCAGCACCAGGCTGTTTTGATTGTAACTGCCTTGTAGTATGTCTTGAAATCTGGTATTGTGATGCCTACAACTTTGTTTTTGTTATATAAGATTGCTTTAGTTATTCGAGGTCTCCTGTGTTTCTATATGACTTTCAGCATCATTTTTTCTAGATCTGAGAAGAATGTCTTTGGTATTTGGATTGGTATCATATTGAATCTGTAGATTGCTTTTAGAAGAATGGACATTTTGATGATATTGATTCTTCCAATCCATGAACATGGAATATTTTTCCAGCTTTTTGTACCTTCTATTTATTTCTTGAATGTTTTGTAACGATCATTGTAGAGATCTTTGACATCCTTGGTTAAATTTATTCCAAGGTATTTGAAATTTTTTGTAGCTATTGTGAATGGGATTGATCTTAGAAGGTCTTTTTCAGCCATGGCATTGTCTGTGTATACAAAGGCGGTAGATTTTTGTGTGTTGATTTTATGTCCTGCTACTTTAACAAACTCTTCTATGAGTTTCAGTAATCTCTTGGTGGAGTGTTTTGGATCCCCTATATTTATATTTGTCATCTGCAAATAGGGATAGTTTGACTTCATTCCCAATTTGAATCCCTTTAATTTTTATTTATTTTTATTTTTATTTTTTGTCTAATGGCCCTGGCTAAAACTTCCAGGACTATCTTGAATAGCAATGGTGAGAGTGGGCATCCTTGTCTGGTTCCAGATCTCAGTGGGAATGCTTCCAGCTTTTCCCCATTCAATAGGAAGCTGGTCATGAGTTTGTCATAAATTGCCTTGATTGTGTTGAGTAATGTTCCTTCTATACCCAGTTTGCTTAGAGTTTTCATCAAGAAAGGGTGTTGTATTCTATCAAATTCTTTCTCTGCGTCTATTGAGATAATCATATGGTTTTTGTTCTTCAATTTGTTAATGTGATACATTTGTGAATGTTGAACCATCCTTACATACCAAGGATAAATGCCACTTGATCCGGGTGAATGATCTTTCTGATGTGTTGTTGGATTCGATTGACCCAAATTTTGCTGAGGACTTTTGTATCTATGTTCATCAGGGAAATTGGTTTGTAGTTCTCTTTCTCTGTTGTATATTTTTCAGGTTTAGGAATTAAGGTAATCTGGCTTCATAGAATCTGGGAGGATTCCCTCCCTTTCAATTGTTTTGAATAGTTTGAAAAGAATTGGAGTTAATTCTTTAAGCATCTGGTAGAATTCAGCAGTGAAGCCATCTGATCCTGGGCATTTCTTTGTCAGGAGGGTCTTTATTACTGATTCAATTTCCATCTTGGTAGTGGGTCTGTTTAGGTTTTTTCTGTCTTCATGGTTGTATGTATCTAGGAATCTATCCATTTCTTCTAGGTTTCCCAGTTTGTTGGCATACAAGTTACTTTATAGTAATTTCTGATTATTGTTTTTATTTCCATGGTATCTGTTGTTACATTTCCTTTTTTATCTCTAATGTTATTGATTTGGGTCTTCTCCTTTTTTTGGTTAGTTGGGACAATAGTGTGTCAATTTTTTTTTTTCAAAAAACAGCTCTTCATTTTGCTGATCTTTTGTATAGTGTTTTTGGTTTCTGTTTTGCTCACTTCTTCTCTAATTTTAATTATTTCTTTTCTCTTACTAGTTCGGGTTTGGTTTGCTGTAGTTTTTCTAGATCCATGAGATGCATTGATATCTTATTTATTTGGTGTCTTTCCAATTTCTTGATGTAGTCACCAGCTGCTATAAACTTTCTTCGTAACACTGCTTTTGCTGTATCCCATAAGTTTTGATATGTTGTGTTGTCATCTTCATTTGTTTTCAAAAATTTTTTGATTTCTCTTTTGATTTCTTCTATAACCCACTGATCATTCAGGAGCATGTTGTTCAGTCTCCATGTGTTTGCATATGCTCTAGGGATTCCTGAGTTGCAACTTCATTGCACTGTGGTCCAAGAAGATGCATGGTATGATTTTGATTTGTTTTTAATTTGCTGAAACTTGTTTTATGGCCTAGCATGTGGTCAATCCTAGAGAAGATTCCATGCACAGGTGAGAAGAATGTGTGTTCTTCGACTGTAGAATGAAAAGTTCTATAGATATCTGTTCTGTCCATTTGGTCTGTAGTGTAGATTAACTCTGCTGTTTCCTTCCTGATTTTCCATCTGATTGATCTGTCCATTGCTGAAAGTGATGTATTGAAATCCCCCGTTACTATTGTATTTGATTCTATGTCTCTTTTTAGATCCCTTAACATTTGTTTTAAATAGACAGGTGCCCTGTAATTAGGTGCATATACATTTATAATAGTCACCTCTTCCTGTTGAATTGCTCCCTTAATCATTACATAATGACTTTATTATTATTATTATTATTATTATTATTTGACAGATAGAGTTAGTGAGAGAGAAAGACAGAGTGAAAGGTCTTCCTTCCGTTGGTTCACCCTCCAAATGGCCATCATGGCCGGCACTGCACTGATCTAAAGCCAAGAGCCAGGTGCCTCTTCCTGGTCTCCCGTGTGGGTGCAGAGACCAAAGCACTTGGGCCATCCTCCACTGGCCTCCCAGGCCACAGCAGAGAACTGGATCGGAAGAGGAGCAGCCAGGACTAGAACCCAGCACCCATATGGGATGCCGGCACCACAGGCAGAGGATTAACCAAGTGAGCCATGGCACCACCCCATAATGACCTTCTTTATCTCTTTTAACAGTTTTTGTGTTAAGTCTTTTTTGTCTGATATTAGTATGGCTACACTGGCTCTTTTTTGGTTTCTGTTGGCATGGAATATCATTTTCCATCCTTTCACTTTCCATCTGCATGCATCTTTGTTGGTGAGATGTGTTTCTTGTAGGCAGCAAATAGATGGGTTTTGTTTTTCAATCCATTCAGCCAGTCTGTGTCTTTTAAGTGGAGTGTTAAGGCCATTTATATTCAAGGTGACTATTGATAAGTAACAACATTGCCCATAAATATTCCTATTTCTTACTTTGGATTTCCTTTGTACTTCTACTGGGAGCTTTTCTTCCTTTACCTTCTTCCGTAGTGATGACCGTGTTTCTGTGTTTCTGTGTGCAGCACATCCTTAAGCATCTTCTGCAGGGCTGGACAGGTGGTGACAAATTCTTTCAGTTTCTGTTTGTCATGGAAGGTCTTTATTCCACCTCCATTCATAAATGGGAGCTTTGAAGTATATAGCATTCTGGGTTGACAGTTTTTTCGCTTAAGTTTTGGACTATATCTCTCCATTCTTTCCTACCCTGTAGGGTTTCTGATGAGAAATCCACTGTGAGTCTAATTGGAGATGCTCTGAAAGTAATCTGGCTTTTCTCTCGTGCACATTTTAGAATCTTTCTGTGTTACTGTGGAGTTTGGCTGCAGTGTGTTGTGGTGAAGATCTTTTCTGGTCGTGTCTGTTAGGAGTTCTCTCTGCTTCCTGTGCTCGGATGCCCCTTTCTTTCTCCAAATTGGGGAAATTTTCTGTTATTATTTCACTAAAGAGGCCTTCTAATCCTGTCTCTCTTTCTAGCCCCTCAGGACCTCCTAGAGCCTGAATTTTGGGTCGTTTAATGGTATCCTGTAGATTCCCAACAGTGTTTTTCAGTTTTCTAATTTCTTCTTCTTGTGTTTGGTCTGGCTGTATAATTTTCTGTGCTTTGTCTTCTAAATCAGATATTCTTTCTTGTGCTTCACCAACTCTGTTGTTAAGGCTCTCCACTGTATTTTATTTGTTCTATTTAATTCTTCATTTACAAGATTTCATTTTGATTTATCTTTAAGATCTCAATTTCATGGTAGAAATTTTCTTTCATGTCACATAGGGATTTCATTAGCTCATGCATTTGCTTCTGATTACTTCTAAGTAATCCTATGATCAATTTTTGAATATCTCCCCTTATTTCTAATAATGGCAATTTGTGTTTTTTTTTCCTTCCTTGATCAATCCAGCTAGGAGTTTACCAGATTAATTAAGCCTTTTAAAAACATCAATGTTTGATAGTGTTAGTGCTATTTTTTAAAATTCTTTTCTATCATTGAATTTTATTTTTTTCTTTATTATGCCTCAACACTTACTGCACCTTTCTTTTTATTGCTTTATAAGGAAAAAAACATGGGTCACTTATCTGAAATCTCCCTTCTTTTCCTAATATAACTAAACTATACTCAAAGCTGTTAACTTCTTTCTAAATATTATATTAGCTGTAGCCTGAAAATTTTTACATACTAAGTTTTTTTTTTTTTTTTGACAGGCAGAGTGGATAGTGAGAGAGAGAAACAGAGAGAAAGGTCTTCCTTTTCTGTTGGTTCATCCTCCAATGGCCGCTGCGGCCGGCGCATCTCGCTGATCTGAAACCAGGAGCCAGGTGCTTCTCCTGGTCTCCCATGCGGGTGCAGGGCCCAAGCACTTGGGCCATCCTCCACTGCCTTCCCGGGCCATAGCAGAGAGCTGGCCTGGAAGAGGGGCAACCGGGATAGAATCCGGTGTCCCGACCGGGACTAGAACCCGGTGTGCCGGCGCTGCAAGGTGGAGGATTAGCCTGTTAAGCCATGGCGCCGGCCACTAAGTTTTTAATATTGTCAATTATGAAATAATTTCCAAAGTAACTGGTGATTTCTTCTTTAATTCATGTGTTATTTAAAAGTATATTAAATCAAAACAATTAGTGAATTTTGATATTTAGATAGTTTAATTTTGATTTCTAGTATGTTTCAAGCTTGTTCAGAGATTATAGTCTGTGTAGGCTTTTGAAATGTTCTGAGACATGTGAGCAGTCTTCAAAAAGTTCACCAAAACTGTATGCTACAAAAAAGCTATGTGTGGATTTCAATGTTTTTACACGGAGATAAACTTTTTAATTTAATTCCATTTTATGTTAACTTTTTGAAATACCTTCCTACTTCATGGCCTGGCATATGGTCTAGCTTGGTAAACATTCACACATGAAATGAATGTCAATTCTGCAGTGGTTGGGCACTGTGTTTAAGAATCTTTATTTTTGATTTGATAATATCACCTGTGTCTTCTGTTTTGTCCTTGACATTTGCTGCCTGTTCCACTGATTTCATGGAGATAAGGGTGAATATCTCCAGACTCGCTTGTGTCTGCTTCTCCCTCTGCTTCTGTTAGTGTTCGCATTGTTGATTTTGAAGGCTCATTATTAAGTGCATCTTAAATCTTCCTGACTCTGTCATTTTTCTTAAATTCTTTTTTCTGATATTAATATAACTATATCAGCCGATTTAAGAATGCTTTTTGTATGATATCTTCATCCATTTTTTATTTCCAATTTGTAAACTTATTTCTATCTTTGTTTGAAATTTAACTTGTAACTGTTCAATTTATTGTGTTTTGTTATACAGTTCCTTTTATTTGGTTTTGCTTTCCTGTCCAGTTGAACAACTGTGAACTTTCACCCAGATTGTTTAAGCCATAATATTTAATTGTTGATATTACAGATTTTAATTTACCACTTTGCTATTTAATTTCTATTAGTTCCATTATTTTCCTTTTTATTACTGATAAAAGCTTCCTGTTGCTTGAAAAATGAGTGATTGTGAAGTATTCATACCCCGGCACTGCAGCATCTGTAGCTGCAGTCTTCGTCTGTGTTTCTGGAGAGCCACGTATGACCGCTTTGCACCTAGTGCAGTCCCAGTCATGATACTGGCACGCTCAGGGAGAGTGCAAGCCAGCCACTTGAAATGCTGGTGTCCTTGCAGGCATTGTTAGGCAATGGAAACATAACCAAGTCTGTGTTCCTGAACTTGGCCTTAGTGAGCAGAGCTCTTCAGCTGTGTGGTGGAGCAGTAGGTGACAGCGTCGAAGCCATGGCAGCCCCTGACTGCGCAGATCAAAGCATGGCTGAACTGTCTGCCCGGGCCCTGAGTCTTCTCTGCCCAAGTGTGACATTAGTTATTGCAAATACATCGTCTTTATCAAGCACCTCGTCTGCTTGGTGACCTGACTCTTCAGTCCGCAGTATCAACGGCCAGAATTACTGTGAAATTTGATCATCTCAGTACCCTGGGCACTTTACTAAATTGGGAGCTGTCCCCCACACCCGACAAGGTCTGCAATCCCAACCCTGCACTCCAGAACCATGATTTAATAGGATCTTTGTTCCAAGAGGACTCTGAAGTTTCAATAAGGATATAATGACATCCAACAGGAATGCTTTAATACAGCCATTGTTCGGTATTCCAGGAGTTAGTGAAGTCAGGGTATGATCAAAGTGAGCAGACCAATTGGACTTGAATTGTTCTGTTGTGATTTAGCTTGCATTTATCATCTAACTCTTTTAGGCACCAGAGTTTTTGCATGTCCAGGATTGAGCACCAAGGTCTCCGATATGGCAGTTCAGGGTTCTTCTAACTCTGTGCTTTACGCCCACCTGGAGGCCTGGACTGCAGAATGAGCAGGGCGCAGGAGGAGGCTGCCTTACACAAACGGCACGGACCAGGGCACAGGCCGAGCTAGTGAGTTCCATGCTGCAGTGGTGAGCTAGCAACAGCATCCTGTATTTCCAGGAGCTTTGTACTTGGAAAAATTGAAAGCGTTGCTTCGAATTATTTTAATCCTGCAAACGTTCCCCAAACCTGGTGTAGAAGATTCTGAAATTGCTCTGGATGGTAGCCTGAAACTCTGTAATTAACACACATTTATTCTTAGGTGTTGAAATTTAACTGAAAAGTGATCCCTGTTAAATATAAGAGTGGGAATAACAGAGGAAGGAGATGTACAATTTGGGACATGCTCAATCAGACTTGCCCCAAATGGTGGAGTTAGAAATGTGTCAGGGGATTCCAATACAATCCCATCAAGGTTGCATGTACCAATGCCATCTCACTAGTCCAAGTGATCAATTTCTGTTCACAATTGATCACACTGATAGGTCTAAGAGTCAAAGGGATCACATAAACAAGACTAGTGTCTGCTAATACTAACTGATAGAATTAAAAAGGGAGAGAACTATCCAACATGGAAAGCAGGATGCACAGCAGACTCACAGCACTCTGGCCTCAGAATCAGCCCTTAAGGCGTTCAGATCCGGCTGAAGAGCCCATGAGAGTATTTTAGGCATGGAAAGCCAAGACACTCTGGCAAAAAAAGCCTAAATGAAAGATCCCTGTGAGTGAGATCCCAGTAGAAAGAACGGGCCATCAAAGAAGGAGGTACCTTTCTCTGAAGGGAGGAGAGAACTTCCACTTTGACTATGACCTTGCCTAAATAAGATCAAAGGCAGCAAACTCAAGAGGCTTCCATAGCCTTGGAAACTCATGACTAGAGCCTAGGGAGATTTCTGACACCATAAACAAGAGTGTCAAATTGTTAAGTCAACAACAGGAGTCATGTGTACTTACTCCTCAGGTGGGATCTCTGTCCTTAATGTGTTGTCCAATGTGAATTAATGCTATAACTAGTACTGAATCAGTATTTTATGCTTTATGTTCTGTGTGGGTGCAAACTGATGAAATCTTTGCTTAATATATACTAAATCGATCTTCTGTATATAAAGATAATTGAAAATGAATCTTGATGTGAATGGAATGGGAGAGGGAGTGGGAGACGGGAGGGATGCAGGTGGGAGGGAAGTTATGGGGGGGAAAAAGCCATTGTAATCCATAAACTGGACTTTGGAAAATTATATTTACTAAATAAAAGTTTTTAAAAAACTATATAATATTTTATGGAGTTTTATTTTTTTCCATACAAAAACATATAATTCCTTCTTTCCTACTTTGATGCTCTGCCAACCATTGTGGGAGACGCAGAAGAAGCTCCTGGCTCCTGATTCAGCCCTGGTTGTTGCAGCCATGTGGGGAGTGAACCAGCAGATGAAAGACCACTCTCTCTCTCTGTCTCTCTCTCCCTCTCTCCCTCCCCCCTTCTCTGTAACTATGACTTTCAAAATAAGTAAGTTAAAAAAAAAAACTGGCAATCACAGATTTAGAAAATTTCTCCGGGCTAGGAAACCCAGCCAAAGAACATTTGGATTTTTTTTTTTTTAAGATGACCACAATGTCCAGAGCTGGGCCAATTCAAAGCCGGGAGCCAGGAGTTTCTCCCGATCTCCCACATGGGTGCAGGGGCTCAAGGACGTGGGCCATCTTCCACTGCTTTCCCAGGCCATAGCAGAGAGCTGGATTGGAAGTGGAGGAGCTGCGACTCAAACCAGCACCCATATGGGAACTTCACCCTCTATGCCACAGTGCAGGCCCCCACATTGGATTCTATCAGTAGTACTTATTCTCTCAATGTTCCTGGAAATACAAATAAGTGAAATACAAAGAAATGAACATTTAATTCACTCCTTGTAAAATTGGGATTCTTGAAGCCAGGCATTCTGTATGTATTTTCAGTTATGCAAACATTTGCAATGGTGGACTGTTATAAAACAGATATATGTGGAACTTATGCAAACAAAAGCACTACCATAAAAATAATAACTCTCATGAATATTTTTTGAATTTTGGATGAATCAAGAGTGGGGAAGATGTAAATGCTTCATCCTTTATTTAAAATGTGTATTTTATCTACCGTAAACATTTGAGTTTAAAACCAACAATGCAGGGCCAGCGCTGTGGCGCACTGGGTTAATGCCCTGGCCTGAAGCACCAGCATCCCATATGGGCACCGGTTTGAGACCTGCTGCTCCACTTCCTTTCCATCTCTGTGCCGTGGCCCAGATAGCAGTAGAAAATGGCCCAAATCCTTGGGCCCCTGCACCAGCATGGGGGACTGGAAAGAGGCTCCTGGCTCCTGGCTTCAGATTGGTGCAGCTCTGGCTGTTGCAGCCAACTGGGGAGTGCACCAGCAGATGGAAGACCTCACTCTCTCTCTCTCTCTCTCTCTCTCTCTCTGCCTCTCCTCTCTCTCTGTGTAACTCTGACTTTCAAATAAATAAATAAATAAATGTTTTTTTTTTTTTTAATAAAGTGTTAGAACACTTCATCAAAATAGGATCACAGATTCTTGGAAAATAATTGTCACTTCACTGAAGCAGAGTGATTTAGCCAGAACTATAAAGTGATTACTTTTATAAGTATGAAAATGATTAAAAAATTTGAAAGAAAATAAATGAAAAATCCTTGCACAATTCACAATAGCTAAGATATGGAATCAACCCAGATGTCCATCAGCTGTTGACTAGATAAGGAAATTTTGGTATATATACACTATGGAGTGCTACTCAGCTTTTAAAAAAAATGAAATCCTATCTTTTGCAACAAGATGGACACAAGTGGAAACCATTATATGTAGTGAAATTAGCCAGTCCCCAAAAGACAGATATCATATGTTTTCCCCAATCTGTAGTAACTAGTAATAGAGTACCTGAAATGTAATGTATTGGAGTGAAATAGGTGTTTTGCGATTTGATGATTGTTTACAGCCCTTGTTTCTTCCATTGAAGAACAGTGTTTTGTTTTATTAATTTTCTCTTCATACTATTTGTTGAACTCTTTTGCTTAGTGTAGGATTAACTACATGATCATTAAGTAAACTGAAAATAGACCTTTGTAAAAATTAAGAGTGGGAATAGGAGAAGTAGGAGGAAGGGTTGGAGCATGGGTAGGAGGGAGGTTGGGGGAGAGTGTCACTATGTTCCTAAATCTGTATATTTGAAATGCATGAAACTTATATAACTTAAATAAAAAAAAAATCTGTGCAAGTTCATCCTTATCAGATTGGTTTATGTTTCCTTCTGTCCTGGGATAGTTTTTTTGTAAAATGTGATAATCCTCTTCATATAATTGAAATTAGTTCAGCTTTCCCCAACACATACATGGTAGGAGCACTTTTCACCCCACAGCAGGGTTCCCTCTCCCAGGGCTGCTTGTCTGAACCTCCCACTTTGAGGGTCTTTCTTGTCCTCCTACTCAGTTGAGAATGCAGGCATCTCTTATTTACAACGTTTTGATCTAACAAGGGTATGAAAACAAACCCATACAACCATTCTGCATGTCACTTCTAGTCCCGTAGTCAAGAACTAACATGAGGCAGTCAACACTTTATCATAAAATAGTCTTTGTGTTAGATGATTTTGCCCGACTGTAGACTGATATAAGTTTCTGACCATGTTGCAGTTGGGCGTGGGTAAGCTATGATGTTGGTAGGTTAGTTGTATTAAATTCATCTTCATCAAATATTAGGATAATTCAAAAATTTCATGAAAAAATGAAATTAAAATTTGGGTGCCAAAAACTTTGGATATCTATGCATAGTTTTTCTTAATATACATTTGCATGAACTTTTTGAATACCTCTTCTGTGTATGAATTTCAAAATACTTTAAGCCAAAGTAGAATTCTTTTTCAATTGCACTTTCCATGAAGTAGCCTCGTATTTTCAACTTCACATAGTTTTATTGTGATGAGGCCATTGTAAGTCAGGAGCACCTGCACTTAGCTCAAGCATTGAAAGAAAATCATTTGCAAGGAAATTATAGAGCCAGAGACCACACCCTCTGCTGTCACATCTCAACTGACAGGGACTTGCACATTGTGTCCCCTGCACCTTAATCACCTCTGCCTGCTTTATTTTACTGACATTCTTGACATGCCAATTATTCACTAAAATCACAGTATTTTCTGTCTTTTTGACATAAAAAATCAAACTTAAAAGCCACTTCCCACTTGCCAACATGTCTCAGTATCAAGGAATGGCATGGATGGGCGTTCACTACACTGGGTCACTCTGAAAACCGCAGGCTTAACTGGAGCGGACAGGGATTGCTGAGTGAATCCCCTGGCTCTGTGGGGATCTCTGGCACAGGTCCTGGGGTGGTCTCTGTAGATGACTCGGGGGGGGGGGTCCTCTGAGGAGATGTCTCTGGAGTTCTCTGTTAGAAGCCCTGATGGGGTCTGTGAATCTCTTCGAGAGATGATCCCTCTCTGTCTCTCTCCCTCTGTGGTCTCTCACAGAGGTCCCAGTCTCGGTGGGCTTTTGTCACAAGTCTCGGGAAGACCTCTGGAGGTCTCTGAGGGGTCTCTCGGTAGAGGTCTTTGTGGAGGGTCTTTGTCAGAAGTCTCCATGGGGCCTCTCTCAAGGCTCTCGGCGAGTATCTGCCTCCCCGTCCCTGCCCTTGCTGCATGTCATGGGGGTCAGGGACTCGCTGCCTCTTGTTTCTTACAGGCCCCTCCATTTCCTGTGTTTTTGCTGAACAAGTCCTGGGATCCTCATCCAGTTCCAGCACATCCCAGAACATACCTCTTTGGTCTTGAGAAGCCAGCAGACTCGGGGCCCCAATCCCATGCATCCCCCTCCTGAGGGACAGATTAGCCCTGTTCCAGTTCCCAGCCCCTCTTGGGTCATCCACTGTGACTGCTGGGCACACCCTGGAGGCTGCCACCCCAATCATGGGACCCAGGCAGGACCTGGCCCAGGAGTGACCTGTGGGGCATGTGCCTGCTCCCCCTCCTTTCAGAGGAGCAGGAGCTGTTCTGTTACCATCTGTCCCACCGACCCCTCCTGCTTCAAGACCTTCCAACAAGGATTAGCCTTTTGGATTTACGCCAGGGCTCATTCCATGTGTGGCACGGCATGGAAAAGTGGAGAAATGGTACCTCCTCTCCCCATTTTGGGGCCTTCCCACTTTCCCATGTGGTTGGGCCCTGGGCAGAGGAAACCTGTGTAAGGAGCAGAGTGAGGACCAAGCTGATTCTACTCCTGGGCTGTCCCTATAGCCAGGCTCTACATTTTGGACAAGTCACCCAACCCCCTGTTTGTAACTGGGAGCCAGGTAAGACTTTCTTTGTGACCTCAGGCTGGCCCTGGGCACTTCTATGTCCCCACCTCTGCTCCAGGAGAAGTCCTGGTGCCACATGTACCTGCAAAGGTGGATGTACTCATCCTGACAAGTACTGAAGGCTTTCTTTTGCTTGTTTCTGCAATTGTCAATGAAAACCTAGGAGACAGTCCTGTGGCATCTGGAGTGAGGGTGGCACTGCGGTGACACTGTCACCCTGTCCCTTCTGGAAGCCGCATTCAGAAACACAGACACTGACCCTTTTCCCACACCCCAGAGCACAGCACAGACTGACGCCACTAAATCTGATGAGGAAATACACGTTTAATAGAGAAGAGTAAGTATATTCGTAGGTGGAAGCCATTAGCACATAAAGGATGTACCGACATAAGACTGAATAGGTTTCTGTAGCAGAAATTGATGTTGTTCTGGGAGAAAACTTTTCCCAGTGGAAAATATATGAGGAACCTGATATGTTGGACCAGATGAAACACTTCTCTGAAGAAGGCAGTTCCTGGGGCAAGAGATAGAGTGGCCCAAGGTACCTGCCACTCCTGACCTGTGTTGGCTTTGGGTAGCTCGGGACACAGGCTCCCTGGGTGGGGAGAACTGGTGACTGTCCCTGTCCCTGATCCACATGCTATTGATAGGATGGCTGAAACTCTGGGGGGTTGCTTGGTGACAAAATACTGTATCCATCCCTACTCTCCTTGGCTCTGGGTAGGAGGGAGCCCTGTGGTAGCAGGGACACTCACCCAGTGGGACCTGGGTTTCCTCTGTGTACCAATTGAACTCTGAGGGAACATGTGCATATGGAAGCCCCAGTTGGTCCACCACAATCTTTCCCACAACTGTGGTGAGGGCCTGTGCCTGAGCCTCTCTCTTTTCTGTGAACAACCTGCCTAAGTGTGATCCTTGGCCCCCAGCAGTTGCTGATACAGGCCTGTCTCTGAGCAGGGAATCTTCCCACCGTGAGCCTCTTTGGGTAGGGGTAGAATGCTGCATAAAGGGCCTTATTATTTTTTTGTTGTGGCTTTCTAGTGGTTCTTGTCTCCTCTTTGGCAGGAATGGTGAAGACTTTTTAACCGGGGTGTCTCCTGTTTCCCTGTTCCAGGCAGGGTGGCTCATCCCACAGGCATGCGTGGCCCTTTGTCCTGCAGCTCTTTCTTCATGATCTCCTGGTCTGAGCCTCCTGCAGTCCTCCCTCTTGTCAGAAGGACTGAACATGTTGTTCTCACTCTTCCATGGGGATCTCACTTTTGGGCTCCTGGGCTCCTGCTGCCTCTGGCTCCACCCTGCCTTCAATAGGTGGTCGTGAAGCCCCTGGGAAGCTGATATGTTGCTACTGGACATGCTCTTTGGAGTGTCTGAAGAGGCCTGAGAAGCCAAGATGTCTGTGACGGGGTGCACCTCAACAGTGTAGTCTTGATAGACGATATCAGTGTCCTGGCCTTGAGGCTGATTCTCTGACTCCACCTCCACTTGGACTTCCACTTCATTGACAACCTCTCTTTCCAGGCCTGGCTGTCCTGTGCGGTAGCCAATAGGCATTCGTGAGGTTTGGGGGCATTGACCGTCCCCCAAAGGTTCTAAACTCAGATTCACGTTGATGGTTTGGGAGATCATCATGTTGGCTTCCCTGGTGGCTTCCCACGTGAGGGGCTTCTCCTCAGCCTCCAATGCACCCCTGATTTCTTTTGCCCCTGTAGCCTGGGATACTCTACTGATCTGCGTTTCGGGTTTGTAATGGTCTGGGGGGGCCAGGTGCCCAATCTCTTGAGGTTCATTCTTGGCTGTTGTCGTACTTTTCCTCCATGCTAGGCTGCCTCTCCTAGCTCCCTGAGCAGTCTTGCTCTGCTGGAATCTGTCCAGAAGGCTATCCTTGAGAGACTCACTAGGAAGTTTGGCCTTTTGTCTGGTTCCAGGGGCCTCCGAGAGCCTACGGGTGCCACCGGATGGGGTCACTGTCAGGGTCTTCTTGGCTTCCTTATACACAGAGGAGGGGGCGATGACAGGTCTCTCTGGGGGTGGAACTGACTTTTTTGCCATCATCTTCTCTCCTAGACCTTTGTGAGGGTCTCCTAGGGCATTGGCAGCCTTGACTTTCACGTTGGCCCCTGACTCCCGGGAAGCTGAAGAGGGAAATTTGGGCTGCGGGTGCTGTGAAACTTGAACTGCACCTGAGTTGAGATTTGTGTGCTTGAGGGTCTGGTAGTATAGATTCCACCCTCGCCTCACTGGAAACCTTCCAATGTGTGTTTCTAGCAAGTTTCGAGTGAAAGGATTGACAAAGTAGGTCTTCTGGGAGGTGTTCACCGAGGAGTTGTGACCTTTCAGGTCTGCTGGATTTCTGGGTTTCATGTGGGTGTTGTCATTGGGAAATGCAAAGTTAGCAGTAAGCCAGGATCGACGCACCCTCACAGGGATTCGACCCTTCTTGATCTGCCCCGACTTCTTTTCCAAATGGACTTTCAGGTCTTTTTTGAGATCTTCCTTTTCTGGGACCCTGGGTTTATAGCTCCTATCCTCATGCTTCCTGGGCTTGAAAAAGTTACGTTCTGCTTCCTCCTTGTCATCTTCCAGAACCTTCACTGAGGTGCTCTCTGGAATCCAGGGTAGGTCTTTTTTGTCATCTTCATCTTGCCCTAGAGCCTTGCTTTGTTTGTCTAGTTTGAGCCCTACTGCATCCTTTCTGTGGAGTCTTCTGCATTGCATGGGCTCCACTGTCTTCACATCCTTGATGCTTTTACCTGCAGAGGGCAGGGACGGCTGTGAGCGGCCTTGTTTTTCCATTCCCTGGAATGGGCAGGTCCTTGAGAATTTGCCCCGAGGGTGCAACAGTTTCTGATGTGGTTGGATTCTGTAAAGGAAGCCATCCTGGGGTTTATCTTTGAGAAGCCTTGCTTGACTTTGTTGTTCAGACTGCCTGTGGAGCTCAGGGCTGATAGTTTCCCCAGGAAAGGCAGAGGTGGACTTCCTGGTTTGGGAGGCCCAGCTGCCCTGGGGGAGGCTGGGTGTGGGTTGGCCAGCACCTTCTTGAGGGTTTTGGAGAAAAGAGTGAGCAGCCCACTTCCGCTGTAGTGGCATCTGCAAAGGCCAATCCATTTCTTGATTGTCAGTTGGGATGATAGAGCGAGCCTTATCCTGGGAGGTAGGGCAGGACGATCTACAGGTCCTACCCTTGTGTAGGGAGGGGCTTGGTAGGCTTGGGAAAGAGCAAGGGAGCTGGACTGGGGTCGGCACCTGACGCAGATGTATTGGCAACTTTTCAGTCAGAGGTTGGGGTTGATTCAAATGGTTAGGAGGCAAGGGTTGGGACTGGGAAAGCAGTGGAGGATCTGAGGACTGAGTTTGAACTGGAGAGGAACGAGAGTTGACATTGAACCTAACCGTGGGAGCGCTTGAAAGGGAAGGCCCCTTAGAGACCCAGGCCGTAGCCACTAGTGACTCGCTGTGCAGAGAGGGGAGGCCCCAGAAGAGCTGGCTGCATTTCTTCTCTAAGTGATCCCCGAAGACCGGGGGGGCAGAGAGCCGCTGAGGCCCCTGCAGCTGTGTGCATTTGTGCCTTGGTCTCCAGAAGAGCTGTGGGGTGGTGCTGGGCTGCTTGTGACTCAGTGACCTCAAGAGAGCTCCCAGAGAACTCAGGAGGGAGCCTGGGCGCATCTGGCCCAGCAGGGACCCCGTCTTCTCTTCTGCTTTCAGCATCAGCTCTGCTCTCCTGGAGATGAGGATTTCTAGCAGCCTCTGGACATCCGGGTTGATGAAAGGAGGGCCGCCAGCCTCTGCCTGCCCGCGTGTGGCGTCTCCCCAGGGCGAGGCCTCTGGTGGGTGCTGGGAAAGAGGCTCTTGCCGGCATCTGCCATGTGGTGAGGTGAACAGGAGCAAGGCCTTGGCGGTCGGCCACCACCAGGAGAAGAATGCAATGGAGCTGCTTATGCGGTCCAAGCCCTTTGTGGCCGTGCCGAGAGAGGCCAAGCAGGAGTTACCTGGAGGGGCGCTGTCTGGGGCAGGGCCTGCTGGGGTGCTCTTCATGTCAGACTGGACTTGTTGAGGTCTTTCTGATGGGTGGGAGTCCGGGGGAGGAGGGTGCTGGGTTAGCAGAGCCGGGGAAGGCAGTGGGGACGAGGTGACAGGAGAAGCATCTTCCTTGGGCTCCCCATGATGCTGGTGGCCCCCAGCATGGGCTGGATTGTGTTCATCTCCCTGGAGGTCCCGACACAGAAGATGAGAAGCGCTGTCATCAGGGAGCTTTCCCAGGTGGCTGCAGGAGACAGGAGGCACACGATGCAGCTGGGAGCAGATGGGACCGGAAGCCCTGACCTGCCCGGGGGGGATGGATGCCCGCAGCCCGGGG
Organism: Lepus europaeus; assembly: GCF_033115175.1. NCBI lineage: Eukaryota > Metazoa > Chordata > Mammalia > Lagomorpha > Leporidae > Lepus > Lepus europaeus. The sequence goes on from NC_084838.1 coordinate 97,096,984, forward strand.
CCCCTCCACTGCCCCATGCCCTGACTTCATGGAGCTCTGGCTCTCCCTCACCCCCGGGGTACACTCACATCCCATGTCTGTCTGTGGTCTCCCCCTCCCTGGGTGGGACGCTCCAGGCCCTGGACTCATGTAATGGGTTCTGGCAGGATAAGGACATGGACCACAGCAGAAAGTTCCTCACCTTTGCAGAAGGGAAATGAGCCCTCGAGCCTCCTTCAGTTTCTCCAAGCAGTCTCTGCAGGCTGGAAACCAGGAGACTGGGTTAGGGTGCAGAAGGGAGGGGCCTGGGATTCTTCCAGGAGGCCGAGTGGAATGTCCCTTTTTAGGGGGACCCTGGGAGATCAGACTCTGGAGCCCAAGTGTCAGTGTCCAACCCCTAGGTCCCTGGCAGTGCGAGCAGTGCACACCAATGGCAGTGCTCTAGCATTTAGAAAGTGCTTCCACATCCATCATCCCCTGGAATCCTCACCACTGCACTGTGGGGGAGAAGGGAGGGGCTCCTCTCAAAGAGGGATTAGCCTTATGGGAATGATGCACTGGTCCACTGCTCCACTCCAGATGCAGGCAGTGTTGGTCCACTGCAGCCCACAGTGCCCCCTACTGGGCAACACTCATTTTCTGGCTCACCATGGCTTCCTTAGCAGCAGAAGCCTGAGGATTCCTGGTGCTGATTTCCTTCCCAGGACCCTCCCTCCCCCGTGGGCCCCTGCCACTGACATCCCTAAGATGTGGTGCTGGTCCCTCAAGGACTGGCACGGTCTGGTCACCTGTAGGGGCTTCAGGTGGACGGTCAGGGCCTTACCTTTCAGAGCTCTGCTCTTCTTCCTGCTCTTGATTCTCCTCCTTGTGTGCCCTTGACACTGAGAAACAAGGAAGAAAGAGGGGGCTGGGACCCAGTCCTCTCTCCTTCCCTTAGACAAGCTGCAGACGTTCAGTGCTCATGAATATCATGTCTTGGCCCTTTTCGCTAAAGGATCTCCATGTTCTTTCCTTTTACTCATTGTAGAGAAGATTAATTTGAGAGAAATAGACAGAGCCCCCAATCACTTGTTCACTCCCCAAGTAATTGTAGTGAGCCAGTCTGGGACAAAGCTGGCAGCCAGGAACTGACTCTAGTGCTCCTGTGTGGACTGCAGGGTCCCAACTACTTGAGCTATGACTGGTGCCTTCCTATGATACACATGGGTAGGAATCAGAAATGGAGCTCGGGCTTGAACCCAGGCACTTTGGTGTGAGATGATGTTGTCCCAGCTAGAGGCTTAACCACTATGCCAAGTGCTCTTCCCGTACTCATCTTTAAAACAGAGGAAATATTTCCTGGTTTTCTTCTTTGAAAAGCACAGAGGAGTGTTCTCTGTGAGATCTGCTAGGAGGACCTTGGTTCGCTGTTCCTCTGCTTGAGGGAACCAATTTGTCCGTGCAGTGTGTGTGAGCTGCCAGGGAGGAGCCTGCTGCCCGAGGCCAGCTGTGACTCCAGGCTCTGAACTGAGGTCCTCACTTCCCAGCACTGCCCTCGGGTCTGCCAACACCGAACAAAGGCTCGGCTTCAGGACACCTGACCCAGGAGGCCCCTGAGGAGAGAGTGCTCAGGGCTGTCGTCCCCCAGACATCACACTGTAGGCAGCAGGCCTTGCCTGTTCCAGGGCTCAGTGTTTGACTTTTGCCCCAGTGCCCTCCAGCACACCCACAGGGATGGCCCGGGAGCGTCACACAGAAACCCCAGAAGCACCTGATGCCATGAAGGGTGATGTTCCCTTCCAACGTTTCCCATCTCAGAAGTCTCTAGATGCTTTTAAAACGTGAAAATAAGAGTAAAAGCAAGAAAAAGCCCTTGTCTGTTGGGTTCTGGCCAAGGGCTCCTTACCTTCCTGATGGTCCCCTTTCTCTTAGGAGGTGGTGAGGGTGGAGTGCTGTGGATGAATGACAGGAGGAAGAGGCCCAGGCCGCACAGGAAGACAAGGATGATGTTTGTTCCCCAGGAGGTGCAGCTGAGGCTCTGCCACATTGCACCAATGCTTTTCTGATTTTCCATCCTCTGAATCACTCAGGCAACTGAGTCCTTGGAGTTCCGCTCGGCAGAAGGGAGCAGGCCCAGGTCTGCATCACAGAACTGTGGCTTCCTCATCACAAAGGACTCCTGCGAGTGGGGGAGGGGTGACAAGAGGCTGGTGGCAGCCCCTCCCCCACCAGCTGGGCCTTCTAGGAACCTCTGTCCAATTCCGCCTCCTTAACTTATGGAGACCTTAGTCAATTTTCTATTCTTTTCACCTTGAACCCAGATACTATATGGTTCCCTTTATCTAGAAAATTTTGGCTTGAACTCCCCAAAGTTTTTTACAGCTTAAACGTCATTGGGCTCCTCTGAGAACACATTTTAATGGTGTTTTATCAGACAACATGGTGTACATTTCCATATTTCTTCTTCAGCATATATCAGTTGCATTAGGCCATTGAATTTTTTTTTTTTTACAGATAGTTCCTTAAATCTAAATCTACAGCATGTGTTATGTCACGCTAACCAGGTATCTCTCACCTGTTGCAATCCTTACACCCTTCCAGTCCTGATTGCATTTTTGTCTTAGAACCTGGGATGCGTGGTCATTCCTAAAATTTTTATTTTTTCCTTGCTGTTGATATTTACCATTATCCCTCAGCCTGAGCTCTAGGAGACATTACATTAACTCTCTCTTTGCTTAAAAGTGTGCTGTGTTTTGTGGAAGTAACGTGAGTGTTCCATTTTTGGAAAACTTACTGTGTTCGACAACTGAGGACAAGGCATGGGGTGAACTTGTTTCTGTAAAGCAAAAACCAAACCAAAACAAAACAAAACAAAACAAAAAAAAACCCACACCAAACATTATTGAGAAGGTGGTCCTTGTGTGTAACATTGTTCTGTCACATGAAAGTGGTGCAAAGCAATAGAATGGAAGCAACGCCCGGAAATTGTTGATTTTTAGTTTCTTTAATGACACCAGTGTGGCTCAAAAGACATCAAAGTAGGTAGAACCAATGAATCAGACATTCTGTAGTAATTAAATGTCTATTATTCTTATATGATCTCTTGGATCATTTTTGCCATGAGTTTTTCTGAGATTTTCAATGGATACATGGGAAAGTGCTTCTGATGGATAATAATGGATAATAAAAATCAAGTTTGACACTTGATTTCAGAGATGTAGAATGTTGGAAAAAACTTTTCTGGAATTGAATGACTTTTCTGTAACACACCAGGCAAATGAAGCCTCAGGACAACCAGCCAATGTGGAATAGAGAGAGTGAAAGGCAACTACAGGGAAAACAGGACCTCAGCATTTTTCACTTAGGACACATGTGAACTGAATAACTTATAGTCCAAACAAATATTAATCTAGAAAGTTTTAACAAAGTGAACAACAAAATAAGCCACCTGGTAGTGGATTATAACATAAAAAACCAAATAAATGTCCTTGAGTACAAACTAATATAAATAAATCATCGGCAATAAAAATAAATTATAGAAATAACAACAAATAGTAAATATGAGTATTTTTGCTGTTTTTTCAAAATTATTACAAAAATAGAAAAATATAAACTGAAAAATGGCAATGATAACTTACAGGGGAAAATAACTCCTCCATTTTACAGTGATATATTTTTATCAAAAATATTTTATTTTCCCTCAATTGTCTTTATGTTCTATACTTTCATGTTTTAATTTTGTGCCTCTTAGAATGTTTACATGAGCTCATATTTCTTTATCACAGTCAGCTTGTTGAATATGATTGCTTGTGTTTTTCTACTTTTTGAATAATTGAAAAAAGATCATAGACTTTGAGAAAAAGGCAGAAAGAATGAGTTATCAGATTTATCTTTTTTCTTGACAAACTGATAAACCATTATTTAGCATTGTGGGAAATTAGTTTATCTGTAAAATGGGAATTGTTACAACATGGACCATGGATTACTGAGAACATGAGGATACCTCAGAAACTCAGTGGAACATTGGAATTAAACAGTAAGTTTATTTTAGTTCCAAACATTTTTGGAATCCATACATTAATGTTTTCATACTATACATTTTCAATGAACTTTCTGAAGTATCTTCATATTAAGATAACAGTAGAATGATCTGTAATTATAAATCCCTACATAAAGAAAAACCTTCTACTGATATTATTATTAAGTACAACTCAAGATGAAAACAATATGATTATAAAATTCTGTTTACCACCCTCATTTAAAATTCCCTGAATTTTACAGGTGATTAAAAATAATGTGTCCTGTTTGCCCAGAATAATTTCTCTAAAATGACATTCAGGGAGATTTATTTTATGGACTATGAGGTTTTCAACAAGTGGTTGCTATAGCTGCTAATTAATAAGAATAGTTCAGGGGCCGGTTCTGTGGCGCAGCAGATGAAGCCGCCACCTGCAGCGTGGGCATCCCGTATGGGCACTGGTTTGAGTCCCGGCTGCTTCACTTCCGATCCAGCTCTCTGCTATGGCCTGGGAAAGCAGTAGAAGATGGCCCAAGCCCTTGGGCCCCTGCACCCGCGTTTGGAGACCCCGAGGAAGCTCCTGACTCCTGGTTTCGGATCCGCACAGCTCCGGCCATTGTGGCCAATTGGGGAGTGAATCAGCGGATGGAAGACCTCTCTGTCTCTCTGCTTCTCCTTCTCTCTGTGTAACACTGACTTTCAAATAAAATAAATAAATCTTTTTAAAAAAATAGTTCAGACTGTTGATTGATTACTGCCTACTTCATGCGTTTAGTTTGGAAATAAAATTCTCATAAATGAGAACAAGCCTCACCTGAGTTGTTTATTACTAGACTATTGTCGCATGGCCAGCAAGAATGGTGTGGTTGAGATTAAGTCCTGATGTGTGTGTCTGGGCTCTCATAGCTGTTGTCCATCTGGGCTAATGATTTTAGTGATCCCCAGTCTTATCTAATTTCAAATTCCTTTCTCAGCACCATCTTGGAAGCAGAGACTGGGCCCTCAGCAGACACTGAACCTACTGATGCCTTCATCTTCGCTTTGCAGCCTCCAGAACTGTGGTAGAATAAGCTAGGTTTTTTATTTTGATTTTTTAAGAAAGGCTTAGGGAGAGAGAGAAAGAGGGAGAGGGAGACAGATCTTCCTTCTGCTGTTCCACTCCCCAAATGGCCACAACAATGGCCAGAGCTGAGCCAGGCTGAAGCCAGGAGCCTGGAACTCCATCTGGGTCTCCTACATGGGTGTCAGGGGCCCAAGCACTTGGGCCTCCTCCTGCTGCTTTCCCAGGCACATCATCAGGGACACAAACTGGTGTTCGTGTAGGATGCCAGCATTGAAGGTGGCAGTGTAAACTGCTGTTCCACAAGGCTGACCCCCAAAGTTTGTGCTGTTTGTAAAATTACCCACTCTCAAGTCTCCGTTACAACAGAACAAAATCACGTACGACACTTCGCTTGCCCTTTTTTTTTTTTCACTTTTTGACAGGCAGAGTGGACAGTGAGAGAGAGAGACAGAGAGAAAGGTCTTCCCTTTGCCGTTGGTTCACCCTCCAATGGCCGCCGCAGCTGGCGCACCACGCTGTTCCCAAGCGCTTGCCCTTTCTTTAAATCTGCTCCTGCCTGCTTTTGAGTCTCTGCCAAAATCAGGGGGCGGCAGCTGCCTCCATTCCTTGGCAGGCTCTGAATAAGCAGCTTCCGCTTGCCCGCATTGCGTGGACTTCCTCTGAGTGTGCAGTACCAACGACCCATAGAGAACTAGAACCCCTTTCTCCGACAAAGCCCAGTTCCAGATTACATAAGCCATTGTTTGTTTTTGCTGTAGGGTGAGCGTATAGGGAATATGAATTTCTTTCACACTTTCTCCTGTTCCTTTTCTTTTGGGGTTAGATTTGGGACTAATCTAGCATGTTAGGCTCACTCAGCTCAGGAACCTCAGAAAGCCTCATGACTATGATCCGTCTTATTGTTCAAAGGAGAAATTTCCTTGTTCTTCTATTATAGATACCAGTGATACTATAATTCTATTTACCTGTAATACTATAACCCTACTATATATATATATATATATATATATATATATATATATTAATAACTACACCGGAAATAGATAAAGAAATACACACTATAATCAACCCCACCCTCTTTTTCGCACCTCAGGATAAGTTAGGCTTGTAAACCCTGGCCTGGTTGTTTGATAGTTCACTTGTGCATTCATTGGTTTATCTGCTCACTCCAGCTAATGAGGGTTATTTTATTCTGAGTGCTCTGCATGGCCCTAGAAATACGAAGACAAGCACAATCATGGGCCTTGCATGCAAGGAGATCAACCCAAAGTTATGCACTGGAAAAGGAGGGAGCCTTCCCCTGCCTCCTACCCCTCCATGCTGAGTGTTGTGTCTTCAACTTGGTCACCCATTCTCTTCTTTTTGATTCCTTAGGAGTGAGCTGAATCACAGAATTGTGCTTTCATTGCATGTGTGTGCATGCACATATACCCATGAACAATATATTGTCACGTTTCTGGAAAAAGCCAGTCGTTAGCATTCAAGTAGCCTATTAAGTTAATGTAATATTATTTTGAGTTAAATTGTAAGAGTAGGGGCTGGTGCTGTGGCTCAGCTTGCTAATGCCCCAGCCTACAGTGCAGGCATTACATATGGGCGCCAGTTCCAGTCCCAGCTGCCCCACTTCCGATCCAGCCCCCTGCCAATGTGCCTGGGAAAGCAGCAGAGGGTGGCCCAAATACTTGGGCCCCTGCACCCACATGGGAGACCCAGAGGAAGCTCCTGGCTCCTGGCTTCGGATCAGTCTAGTTCCTGCCATTACAGCCATTTGGGGCCTAGAACCAGTGGATGGAAGATCTCTCTCTCTCTCTCTCTCTCTCTCTCTCTCTCTCTACCTCTTTCTGTAGCTCTGTCTTTCAAATAAATAAAAAATAAATAAATTAGAACAGTAAGGTACTGGAGCTTTTTTTAAGGTACTTCATCAAATAACCAAAGGCAGTTGCAAAGAGGAGTTCCTGAGAAAATAAGGCAGGAAGGGGTTAAAACGGAGCTGCTTGAGCTAACTGCATATTGTTCTGCTTTTGTATAAAATAGCTGGGCTTGCAAAATGCTTTCATGAGCTAGTTGAACTTTAGCTGGACTTGTAGCATGTGATGTATGCCTTTATGAGATAATTGAGCATGTGACAATTATTTTAGGAGCTATGTTAAGTTTTTGGTCATGATGACCCCGTGTTTGTGCTTGCTCAAGGTTTTTTGTCCCCTTACCCTGGAAAAACCCTTTATCTCATGATAATTCGTCATGCTGTGGTTTATCTTGTGATCTTTTGTAATGTGTGGAGATATGCTAATGTTGTGGTTTTAAGCCTTAAATACTCTGTGCAGTTGATGATCGGGGCCTCTCTTCTTGCACAGAGACGGCCCATCTGCGCAGATGTAATAAACTTCCTCATGCACTTGCAGCGATTGGACTGGAATTCGTGTTTCTGGGGTCGGTAGAAGTGTGAGATACCTTTCGGGGGTCTTACATTCTTGGGGGCTCGTCCGGGATTAGAGACCCCAGACCCACGCTCCATTTTCCAATCGGAGGTAAGTTTTTGCTGTTTTAAGTGTTTTTGTGTGTTTTGTTATTTTTTTGTTATTTTATTTTTTCCCGGGGCGCTTGACGTACCGGAGGTTTATGTTTTAGCTGTTTTCCCGGGGCGCTTGACGTACCGGAGGTTTAAAAATTTTCTGTAGGCGCCCTTTTTGAATTGTGCCTGTACGGGACCTGTATCTGAAAAGAGCCAGTAGTAGGCAAGACAGACGTGTCAAGACCCCTGGCTCAGGCCCTGGAGGACGCTCCAGTGGTGGTATTCTGGGGGAGCCTAGCGGGTGGCAGCCGCTCCGCTCCCATTGCTCTCACCACTTGGTGGGGAAAAGCTTCCCTGGGGAGCCTGGCGGGTGGCAGCCGCTCCGCTCCCATCGGAAGTTCTGGTTAGGGAAAGGTTTTCTTCCCCGGGAGAAGGGCTGGTGGCAGCAGCCACTCCCATTGGAAGTTGTGGTTTCAGTTTTGTCTCGGTCTTCTTCCCCGGGAGAAGGGCTGGCGGCAGCAGCCACTCCCGTCGGAAGTTTTGGTTTCAGTTTGTTGGACCTCTCAGTTGTAGAGATGCCCACTTGCTCGAGAGGACGCCCAAAAATCCAGACTCCAGACCAGTTGATGCAAAAAGCATGAGGTATTTATTGTACGTTTGCGCAAACGGGCCCCCACCTAAGGCGGTGAGGAGCCCTGAGCGGCAGTTTCACACAGGTTATATAGTCAACAAATTAGCATATGGGATTGGCCGGTTCGGAGGGACAATTAGCATACCGGAGAATGCTGAGGAGAGTGCTGAGGGAACCAGCTGAAGAGAATGCTGAGGAGAGTGCTGAGGGAACCAGCTGAGGAGAATGCTGAGGAGAGTACTGAGACTCTTCGAAGGGGGAGTGGCAGCTCTGCTCTGGGCATGCCTAGAGGTTCTCTAAAGGGGATAGACTTTTCCTTCTCAGAGAACGTGCCCGCTGGACCCTGGGGAACATCTAACCTCTTAAGAAGCCCCCCGATATCTGCCCAGGCCTAGTTTCTTGTCCCTCTCCCCCATAAGGGTCCTTCAAGTTTTGTCTCGGTCTTCTTCCCCGGGAGAAGGGCTGGTGGCAGCAGCCACTCCCGTCGGAAGTTGTGGTTTCGGTTTTGTCTTGGTTTTGCGCGCAGTGTCTTTGTGAGTCTTATGATTTGTGAGTCTTGTGGTTGTTTTCTGTGTTCTAATATATCTTCCTTATTTGCCTTTCCCCTCCAACATGGGACAGGAATTAACTACACCTTTGAGTCTTACTCTAGGTCATTGGAGAGAGGTCCGGGAGCGGGCCCAAAACTTGTCTATAAGACTGCAGAAGAAGAACTGGACAAGTTTCTGTACGTCCGAGTGGCCAGCCTTAACCATCGGGTGGCCACGGGATGGGACTTTTAACTCTCAAATTATCTTACAGGTGAAGAGCCAGGTCTTCAGGGGAGGTAAAGAAGGGCGCCCGAATCAAGTGCCCTACATCTTTGTGTGGGAGGACCTGGCAAAAGAAAAAAAAAACCCAGACTGGGTAAAACCTTTCCTCCTTTCCAACAGGGCGGTGGCAGAGCTCGATCCTACTATACCCACCACCGCCCTGAGGATGAAGCCCAGTTCTGAGTTGTCAGCAGTTGCCCTGGGGGTGGCGTCGAGCCCCAAACCCCCTCCGATCCTACCTGCAACACCCCTAGTATCGGAAATTGCAGACCAGGGCAAATACCCTACAGGAATTGGACACCCTCAAACCTGAAAAACCCTTAGCTCCTCCAGGCGAGCAGGAAGATATTCCACCACCTTATTCCCCCCCCCCCCCGCCTCCTTAGGAGGGCACCTTATATCCCCCACTTCCCAAAAAGGCCCGCGGTGCCCTTTTAGGAGACCAGAAGAGGAACGGAGGAGGAAGAATTCGATAAAATAGAGGAGGAAGGACCCCCGGCCCGTTCTAGCTGGCCGTCCTCCTCCTCCATATAACTGGGATCACAAGCCCTGACTGGACTTGCAGGGCCTGTTTTACTAACATTAATTTTACTACACTTAAATGGAACTTTGTAAAAGACTCAGTCTCTACTGCCAGACTCCCCTGAGGAGTTTAGCTGAAGGGGTTAAAGTTATTTAGTTAAAAAAAAAAAAGGGGGAAGTTTAAGATGGGCTAAGAAAGAGGAACTAACTAGGATCCTGGCCACCACAGTTAACAGGAAGCAGAGTAAGGGAGAATCAGGGTAAGCAGGGACCCCCGGAGACTGGCAAAAGCACAGAGAAGTGCCCAAAAGGACAAGTCTGCCTAAGGTCCGACTAACAACGAGAGTCAAGTGGTGTACGACTGCCACACGAGACTGAACTGACCGAAACGACCCCTGCAAGACGACAAGAGAAAAGATGACAGCAGCGGAGTGGTGAGACTGGGCGACAGCGGCCCCTCGGCCCCTCCCTCATTGGGACACGTCTGGGTTTCCACCTTCAACCCCCCGAGGACTCTGCTCGGCAGGCAGGGCTGATCACTATGGACCATGCACTCCGTGCAGCTAAGAAAAAGGAGCAGGTGGCAATGCACAAGAACAGCAGGTACGCTCTCGCCACTACCCACGGGGAACTTAAAATGGACAGAGGCTTCATCAACCAGGAAGAAGAATTGCGCCAATGTTTCCCTGATTTGGACTACCAAAGGTACTGGGGTCAGACACCGGGCCGGCTTTCGTCTCCAGGGTAAGTCAGATGGTGGCACAGGTGTTGAAAATAGAAAGTTATAGGGTAAGTCAGATGGTGGTAGCGGTAGCCAAGGTACTGGGGATATAGTTAGGTAAAATGTATGATTAATGGTGGAGACTGGCACTAGAGACTGGGTCAAATTGCTGCTGCACATTTTTATAATGCTACATGTCCTTTATATGCTGCTACTCTTTTGCAACTTCTCTATCCTGCCAGGCTCTGCTTAGAAGCAGTTCCTGGCTCTGCTCTCCGAGCAGCAGAAGATGAGTGACTGCGAGTTTGCCTATGTACACATGCTGGCTTAGGACTATTTGCTGTATATCCTGAAGACGCCGCAGCCTGGACTGGAATTGAGCAAGACGTCCAGGGTGCTGCAGAACGTCACCTTTTCCATCCAGCAAGAAGTGGAAGAGGCTCTGCTTTATACATAATTCTGGTTAAAAGATTTTTCTGGAAGTTACCAAATAGATCTGTGTGATACTGTCATTGCTAAAGAAGAAGTATTGCTGACCCTGCATAATGAATAGGCTTCTTTAGTTCATTAAAAGTAGAAGTGTCTAATAGCTCTGGCCAAAACTTCCAGAACTATATTGAATAGCAGTGGTGAGAGAGGGCATCCCTGTCTGGTACCAGATCTCAGTGGAAATGCTTCCAACTTTTCCCCATTCAATAGGATGTTGGCCGTGGGTTTTTCATATATTGCTTTGATTGTATTAAGGAATGTTCCTTCCATACCCTGTTTGCTTAGAGTTTTCATCATGAAAGGGTGTTGTATTTTATCAAATGCTTTCTCTGCGTCTATTGAGAGAATCATATGGTTTTTCTTCTGCAGTCTGTTAATGTAGTGTATTACGTTGATTGTTTTGCGAATGTTGAACCATCCCTGCATACCGGGGATGAATCCCACTTGGTCTGGGTGGATGATCTTTCTGATGTGTTGTTGCATTCTATTGGCCAGAATTTTATTGAGGATTTTTGCATCTATGTTCATCAGGGATATTGGTCTGTAATTCTCTTTCAATGTTGCGTCTCTTTCTGGCTTAGGAATTAAGGTGATGGTGGCTTCATAGAAGGAATTTGGGAAGGACGAACTCAAACTATCCCTCTTTGCAGATGATATGATTCTTTATTTAGGGGACCCAAAGAACTCTACTAAGAGACTGCTGGAACTCATCGAAGAGTTTGGCAAAGTAGCAGGATATAAAATCAATGCACAAAAATCAATAGCCTTTGTATACACAGGCAATGCCATGGCTGAGGAAGAACTTCTAAAATCAATCCCATTCACAATAGCTTCAAAAACAATCAAATACCTTGGAATAAACTTAACCAAAGACGTTAAAGATCTCTACGATGAAAACTACAAAACCTTAAAGAAAGAAATAGAAGAGGATACCAAAAAATGGAGAAATCTTCCATGCTCATGGATTGGAAGAATCAATATCATCAAAATGTCTATCCTCCCAAAAGCAATTTATACATTCAATGCAATACCCATCAAGATCCCGAAGACCTTCTTCTCAGATATAGAAAAAATGATGCTGAAATTCATATGGAGACACAAAAGACCTCGAATAGCCAAAGCAATCCTGTACAACAAAAACAAAGCCGGAGGAATCACAATACCTGACTTTAGGACATACTACAGGGCAGTTGTTATCAAAACAGCATGGTACTGGTACAGAAACAGATGGATAGACCAATGGAACAGAATAGAAACACCAGAAATCAATCCAAACACCTACAGCCAACTTATATTTGACCAAAGATCCAAATCTAATCCCTGGAATAAGGACAGTCTATTCAATAAATGGTGCTGGGAAAATTGGATTTCCACATGCAGAAGCTTGAAGCAAGACCCATACCTATCACCTTGCACAAAAATTCACTCAACATGGATTAAAGACTTAAATCTACGACCCGAAACCATCAAATTATTAGAGAGCATTGGAGAAACCCTGCAAGATATAGGCACAGGCAAAGACTTCTTGGAAAAGACCCCAGCAGCACAGGCAGTCAAAGCCAAAATTAACATTTGGGATTGCATCAAATTGAGAAGTTTCTGTACTTCAAAAGAAACAGTCAGGAAAGTGAAGAGGCAACCAACAGAATGGGAAAAAATATTCGCAAACTATACTACAGATAAAGGATTGATAACCAGAATCTACAAAGAAATCAAGAAAATCCACAACAACAAAACAAACAACCCACTTAAGAAATGGGCCAAGGACCTCAATAGACATTTTTCGAAAGAGGAAACCCAAATGGCCAACAGACACATGAAAAAATGTTCAAGATCACTAGCAATCAGAGAAATGCAAATCAAAACCACAATGAGGTTCCATCTCACCCCGGTGAGAATAGCTCACATTCAGAAATCTACCAACAACAGATGCTGGAGAGGATGTGGGGAAAAAGGGACACTAACCCACTGTTGGTGGGAATGCAAACTGGTTAAGCCACTATGGAAGTCTGTCTGGAGATTCCTCAGAAACCTGAACATAACCCTACCATACAACCCAGCCATCCCACTCCTTGGAATTTACCCAAAGGAATTTAATTTGACAAATAAAAAAGCCATCTGCACATTAATGTTTATTGCAGCTCAATTCACAATAGCTAAGACCTGGAACCAACCCAAATGCCCATCAACAGTAGACTGGATAAAGAAATTATGGGACATGTACTCCATAGAATACTATACAGCAGTAAGAAACAACGAAACCCAGTCATTTGCAACAAGATGGAGCAATCTGGAAAACATCATGCTGAGTGAATTAAGCCAGTCCCAAAGAGAAAAATATCATTTGTTTTCCCTGATCGATGACAACTGAGCACCAAAGAGGAAACCTGTTAAGTGAAATGGACACTATAAGCAACAATGAACTGATCAGCTCCTGTCCTGACTTTAGATGTACAATGTAATACTTTATCCTTTTTAGTATTTGTTGTTGTTGTTGTTGTTCTAGTACTATTGGTTGAACTCAGTAATTAACACACAATTATTCTCAGGTGTTTAAATTTTAACTGAAAAGTGATCCCTGTTAAATCTAAGAGTGGAAAAAGAGAGGGAGGAGATGAACAATTTGGAACATGCTCAATCGGACTGGCCGCAAATGGTGGAGTTAGAAATGTGCAGGGGATTCCAACACAATTCCATCAAGATGGCATGTACCAATGCCATCGCACTAGTCCAAGTGATCAATTTCAGCTCACAATTGATAGCTCTGATAGGTCTAAGAGTCAAAGAGATCACACAAACAAGACAAGTATCTGCTAATACTAACTGATAGAATCAACAAGGGAGAGAAAGATCCAACATGGGAAGTGGGATACACAGCAGACTCATAGGATGGCAGATGTCCTAAACAACACTCCGGCCTCAGAATCAGCCCTCAAGGCATTCAGATCTGGCTGAAGAGCCCATGAGAGTCTAGCAGGCATGGAAAGCCAAGATATCATGGGAAAAAAAAAAAAAAGACCTAAATGAATGATCTCTGTGAGTGAGATCCCAGTGGAAAGAACGGGGCCATCAAAGAAGGAGATACCCTTCTCCGAAGGGAGGAGAGAACCTCCACTTTGACTATGACCCTATCGGAATAAGACCAAAGTCAGCAAACTCTAAAGGCTTCCATAGCCCTGGCAACTCATGACTAGAGCCTAGGGAGATTACTGACGCCATGAACAGGAGTGTCAAATTGTTAAGTCAGCAACAGGAGTCACTGTGTACTTACACCCCATGCGGGATCTGTCCCTAATGTGTCGTCTAAAGCCAAGTGATGCTATGACTGGTACTGAAACAGTATTTTTATACTTTGCATTTCTGTGTGGGCGCAGACTGATGAGGTCTTTGCTAATTATATACTGAAGTGATCTTCTGTATATAAAGAGAATTGGAAATGAAAAAAAAAAACAACCTGGTGTTAAAATGGAAATGGCATAGAAAATTAATTATTTTGAAAAAAAAAATTATATAGGATCTCTGTCTTTAATGTGCTGTACATTGCTATTTAATGCTATAATTAGTAATCCAATGGTAGTTTTTTCACTCGATGTTGCTATATGGGCAAAATGTTGAAACCTTTACCTAATATATACTAAATTGATCTTCTGTATACAAAGAGAATTGAAAATGAATCTTTACATGAATGGAAGGGGAAAGGGAGCGGGAGGGGGGAGGGTTGCGGGCGGGAGGGAAGTTATGGGAGGGGGGAAGCCATTGTAACCCACAAGCTATACTTTGGAAATTTATATTCATTAAATAAAAGTTTAATAAAAAAAAAAAGTAGAAGTGTTTATCACCCATACCTTGGTCCTGACCCAGCAGTGCCAAAGTTTAAAAATGAAGGACATAAAAGAAAAGAGTGTTGTTGGTAAGAAGGGCTAAAGAAAAAAGAGCTTTTTATATAAGGAAAGGACATGGTTTGTAAGAATGACTTTATCCGGATGGCTAGTTTACTCTAGACTGAAATGGAAATGGTAAAATGTTTAAAGTAAGTCGAAGAGGGTGTGTGAAAGTCACGAAAAGTATTTGGGTCAATTCAGCTGAACAGGCACCAGGTATCAACCCAAATTTGTATGACTTCTTCAGGGATGTGTTTTCTGTTTTTGTCTCTGTTGTATTTTCTGTTTTTAAATTCTAATGCCTTTTTGTAACTTTTTATTCTGCGGGGCATACTTCCCCTACCCTGCAGACTTGCTTCTGTGCTCATAAGATTGGCTGTAAGACACAGAGATGTGCTTGCAATACTTTTATTTTGTCTTATCCCGGTGATGGGCAGCCCACATATCCCAATGAAGATCACGTGGGAGGCAAGATCTGGTACCGCTGAGGTTGTGTGGTCCGTTACCCGCGTGGCCCCTTGGTGGCCCTCCTTGCACCCCGATGTCTGTTAATTGGTTGTAAAAAGACACCTGGGACATCTCCGGCCTGTTTCATGATCAGACTCCCCTACGAAACAAAGGACCGGGCGGAAGCGTATACTTAATTACCTCTTAATTCTAATTGCTATCATTATGGGATTTTTAATTTCTTTCCAAAAGAATCTTAGCCATTGCAGGACCCTTAGTAAGATAGGGCCTGCTCCTCGGGGTATGCAACTGATATTTTGAACACCCTGCTCCCTTTCTTTATTTCAGGCCTTTACAAAATTTAAAAGGTAATTCCTAAAATTTTAAGATTAAAATTTGACAAAAAAGAAAAGGGGGGAATGAGAAAATAAGGCAGGAAGGGGTTAAAACGGAGCTGCTTGAGCTAACTGCATATTGTTCTGCTTTTGTATAAAATAGCTGGGCTTGCAAAATGCTTTCATGAGCTAGTTGAACTTTAGCTGGACTTGTAGCATGTGATGTATGCCTTTATGAGATAATTGAGCATGTGACAATTATTTTAGTGAAGGACCCTTATGGGGGAGAGGGACAAGAAACTAGGCCTGGGCAGATATCAGGGGCTTCTTAAGAGGTTAGATGTTCCCCAGGGTCCAGCGGGCACGTTCTCTGGGAAGGAAAAGTCTATCCCCTTTAGAGAACCTCTAGGCATGCCCAGAGCAGAGCTGCCACTCCCCTTCGGAGAGTCTCAGTACTCTCCTCAGCATTCTCCTCAGCTGGTTCCCTCAGCACTCTCCTCAGCATTCTCTTCAGCTGGTTCCCTCAGCACTCTCCTCAGCATTCTCCTCAGCTGGTTCCCTCAGCACTCTCCTCAGCATTCTCCGGTATGCTAATTGTCCCTCCGAACCGGCCAATCCCATATGCTAATTTGTTGACTATATAACCTGTGTAAAACTGCCGCTCAGGGCTCCTCACCGCCTTAGGTGGGGGCCCATTTGTGCAAACGTACAATAAATACCTCATGCTTTTTGCATCAACTGGTCTGGAGTCTGGATTTTTGGGCGTCCTCTCGAGCAAGTGGGCATCTCTACAACTGAGAGGTCCAACATTAGGAGCTATGTTAAGTTTTTGGTCATGATGACCCCGTGTTTGTGCTTGCTCAAGGTTTTTTGTCCCCTTACCCTGGAAAAACCCTTTATCTCATGATAATTCGTCATGCTGTGGTTTATCTTGTGATCTTTTGTAATGTGTGGAGATATGCTAATGTTGTGGTTTTAAGCCTTAAATACTCTGTGCAGTTGATGATCGGGGCCTCTCTTCTTGCACAGAGACGGCCCATCTGCGCAGATGTAATAAACTTCCTCATGCACTTGCAGCGATTGGACTGGAATTCGTGTTTCTGGGGTCGGTAGAAGTGTGAGATACCTTTCGGGGGTCTTACATTCCAAAGTGATTTTAGAAAGACAACTTTATGGGGGCGGAGCCAAGATGGCGGATAGTGAGGACGTGTGCCTTAGTTTGGGAAAATAAACTTTCATAAAAGTGGAATTACTGTAGCCTCAGGAAAAGACTCAAGAAAAAAAAACTGCAGAGGAAACGCTTCCGGGTCTTGTGGATGAGACACAGAGGACTTACAGGGAACCCACCGCGTGGAAAACCAACCGAGACGAGCCGAGCGGCAGCGGCGGGAGAGGAGCCACAGAATCTCGCCAGCGCGGGAACCCAGGAGGGTAAGACAAAGACCTGAGAAGTCCGAGACATTGGGGGGAGGGAGAACAGAGGCCTCTCCCTTCACTCACCAAGCAAAACAAAGAGCACCGCGATTTTACATATGTAAAGCTCAGCCAAACTCAGTATCTTTAGCGAAACTGGAGAACACATTGAGGGCTGCATAAACTCTGTGTATGGTCCCAGGGGTAGATCAAACGAATACTCACAGAGGCCAGATTTCAACTACCCTCAACTCCACTCCCAACTGAGTCAAAAAAAAAAGAGAGAGAGAGAGAGAGAGAGAGCCAGCAAGGAGAAAGTAATCTGGGAGAGTCGCTCTTTACACAGCCTTAAACCTCAAGAAATAAGCATAGCTCTCTGGCCACACCCAGAGCCACAGAATCTCGCCAGCGCGGGAACCCAGTAGGGTAAGACAAAGACCTGAGAAGTCCGAGACATTGGGGGGAGGGGGAACAGAGGCCTCTCCCTTCACTCACCAAGCAAAACAAAGAGCACCGCGATTTTACATATGTAAAGCTCAGCCAAACACAGTATCTTTAGCGAAACTGGAGAACACATTGAGGGCTGCATAAACTCTGTGTATGGTCCCAGTGGTAGATCAAACGAATACTCACAGAGGCCAGATTTCAACTACCCTCAACTCCACTCCCAACTGAGTCAAAAAAAAAAAAAGAGAGAGAGAGAGAGAGAGAGAGCCAGCAAGGAGCAAGTAATCTGGGAGAGTCGCTCTTTACACAGCCTTAAACCTAAAGAAATAAGCATAGCTCTCTGGCCACACCCAACACAGCCCCTAAGGCTCCAACAAAGCAGACAGCTCACTTAGAGGCATAGTATAACGAGAGAAAAAAACAAAAACACCACAAATTATCTCTAACATGCCAAGCAAGAAACATAGAAGCGGAGGTACCAAGAACAATGAAGGCACTATGACGCCCCCAAGTGAACAAGACACGCCAATGCAAGATTATGAAGATGAAGAGATAGAGCAAATGCAAGAAGCAGATTTCAAGAAATTCATAAGAACAATAAGAAGTTCTCAAAAACAAATTCTTGAACTACAGAAATCCTTAATGGACAAGATAGAAAATCTCTCCCGTGAAAATGAAATATTAAGGAGGAATCAAAATGAAATGAAACAACTAGTGGAACAGGAATTTGCGATAATGACAAAAAAACACAATGAAATGAAGAACTCAATAGATCAAATGGCAAACACATTAGAGAGCCTTAAAAACAGAATGGGTGAAGCAGAAGAGAGAATATCGGAATTAGAAGACAGAGAACAGGAAAGGAAACAGTCAAATCAAAGAAAAGAAGAAGAAATCAGAAATTTAAAAAACACTGTCAGGAATCTACAGGATACTATTAAAAAACCCAACATTCGGGTTCTAGGAGTTCCTGAAGGCATGGAAAGGGAGAAAGGATTAGAAGGCCTTTTTAGTGAGATACTAGCAGAAAATTTCCCAAGTTTGGAGAAGGACAGAGACATCCTAGTACAGGAAGCTCAGAGAACCCCTAATAAACATGATCAAAAGAGATCCTCACCACGACACGTCGTAATCAAACTCACCACAGTGAAACACAAAGAAAAGATCCTAAAATGTGCAAGAGAGAAACGCCAGATTACTCTCAGAGGATCTCCAATTAGACTTACAGCTGATTTCTCATCAGAAACCCTACAAGCCAGGAGAGAATGGCGAGATATAGCCCAGGTACTAAGAGAGAAAAACTGCCAGCCCAGAATATTATATCCTGCAAAGCTCTCATTTGCGAATGAAGGTGAAATTAAGACCTTTCACAGCAAACAGAAATTGAAAGAATTTGTCGCCACTCGTCCAGCCCTGCAAAAGATGCTTAAAGATGTGTTACATACAGAAACACAGAAAAACGGTCACCAATATGAAAGAAGGTAAAGGAAGGAAAACTCACAGCAAAAGATCACAGGAATCTCAAACCAGATATTAGAAAATATCTTTGGCAAATGGCAGGGCAAAGTTACTCCTTCTCAATAGTCACATTGAATGTTAATGGCTTGAACTGTCCAGTTAAAAGACACCGATTGGCTGATTGGGTTAAGGAACAAAACCCATCCTTTTGCTGCTTACAAGAAACCCATCTATCCAACAATGATCCATACAAGCTGAGAGTGAAAGGCTGGAAAAAGATATACCACGCCAACAGAAATGAAAAGAGAGCGGGCGTAGCCATCTTAATATCAGACAACATAAACTTTACCACAAAAACTGTTAGGAGAGACAAAGAGGGGCACTATATAATGATTAAGGGAACCATTCAACAGGAAGATATAACGATTATCAACGTATATGCACCTAATTACAGGGCACCAGCTTATTTAAAAGACTTGTTAAGGGACTTAAAGGGAGACTTAGACCCCAATACAATAGTACTGGGGGACTTCAATACTCCACTCTCAGAGATAGACAGATCAACAGGACAGAAGATCAACAAGGAGACAGTAGATTTAAATGACACTATAGCCCAAATGGATCTAACAGATATCTACAGAACATTTCATCCTACATCTAAGGACTTTACATTCTTCTCAGCAGTACATGGAACCCTCTCTAGGATTGACCACATACTAGGCCATAAAGCAAGTCTCAGCAAATTCAAAAGAATTAGAATCATACCATGCAGCTTCTCAGACCACAAAGGAATGAAATTGGAAATTGGCAACTCAGGAATCCCTAGAGCACGTGCAAACACATGGAGATTGAACAACATGCTCCTGAATGAACAATGGGTCATAGAAGAAATTAAAAGAGAAATCAAAAATTTTCTGGAAGTAAATGAGGATAACACCACAACATACCAAAACCTATGGGATACAACAAAAGCAGTGTTAAGAGGAAAGTTTATATCAATAGGAGCCTACATCAAGAAATTGGAAAGGCACCAAATAGATGAGCTTTCAAGTCATCTCAAGGATCTAGAAAATCTGCAGCAAGCCAAACCCAAACCCAGTAGGAGAAGAGAAATAATTAAAATCAGAGAAGAAATCAACAGGATTGAATCCAAAAAAACATTACAAAAAATCAGCCAAACGAGGAGCTGGTTTTTTGAAAAAATAAACAAAATTGACACCCCATTGGCCCAACTAACTAAAAAAAGAAGAGAAAAGACCCAAATCAATAGGATCAGAGATGAAATGGGAAACGTAACAACAGACGCCACAGAAATAAAAAGAATCATCAGAAATTACTACAAGGACTTGTATGCCAGCAAACAGGGAAATCTATCAGAAATGGACAGATTCTTGGACACATACAACCTCCCTAAATTGAGCCAGGAAGACATAGAAAACCTAAACAGACCAATAACTGACACAGAAATTGAAACAGTAATAAAGGCCCTCCCAACAAAGAAAAGCCCAGGGCCAGATGGATTCACTGCTGAGTTCTACCAGATATTTAGAGAAGAACTAACTCCAATTCTTCTCAAACTATTCAGAGCAATCGAAAAAGAGGGAATCCTCCCAAATTCTTTCTATGAAGCCACCATCACCTTAATTCCTAAGCCAGAAAGAGATGCAACAGTGAAAGAGAATTACAGACCAATATCCCTGATGAACATAGATGCAAAAATCCTCAATAAAATTCTGGCCAATAGAATGCAACAACACATCAGAAAGATCATCCACCCAGACTAAGTGGGATTCATCCCCGGTATGCAGGGATGGTTCAACATTCGCAAAACAATCAACGTAATACACTACATTAACAGACTGCAGAAGAAAAACCATATGATCCTCTCAATAGACGCAGAGAAAGCATTTGATAAAATACAACACCCTTTCATGATGAAAACTCTAAGCAAACTGGGTATGGAAGGAACATTCCTTAATACAATCAAAGCAATATATGAAAAACCCACGGCCAACATCCTATTGAATGGGGAAAAGTTGGAAGCATTTCCACTGAAATCTGGTACCAGACAGGGATGCCCTCTCTCACCACTGCTATTCAATATAGTTCTGGAAGTTTTGGCCAGAGCTATTAGGCAAGAAAAAGAAATTAAAGGGATACAAATTGGGAAGGACGAACTCAAACTATCCCTCTTTGCAGATGATATGATTCTTTATTTAGGGGACCCAAAGAACTCTACTAAGAGACTACTGGAACTCATAGAAGAGTTTGGCAAAGTAGCAGGATATAAAATCAATGCACAAAAATCAACAGCCTTTGTATACACAGGCAATGCCACGGCTGAGGAAGAACTTCTAAAATCAATCCCATTCACAATAGCCACAAAAACAATCAAATACCTTGGAATAAACTTAACCAAAGACGTTAAAGATCTCTACGATGAAAACTACAAAACCTTACAGAAACAAATAGAAGAGGATACCAAAAAATGGAGAAATCTTCCATGCTCATGGCTTGGAAGAATCAATATCATCAAAATGTCTATTCTCCCAAAAGCAATTTATACATTCAATGCAATACCCATCAAGATCCCGAAGACCTTCTTCTCAGATATAGAAAAAATGATGCTGAAATTCATATGGAGACACAGAAGACCTCGAATAGCCAAAGCAATCCTGTACAACAAAAACAAAGCCGGAGGCATCACAATACCTGATTTTAGGACATACTACAGGGCAGTTGTTATCAAAACAGCATGGTACTGGTACAGAAACAGATGGATAGACCAATGGAACAGAATAGAAACACCAGAAATCAATCCAAACATCTACAGCCAACTTATATTTGACCAAAGATCCAAATCTAATCCCTGGAATAAGGACAGTCTATTCAATAAATGGTGCTGGGAAAATTGGATTTCCACATGCAGAAGCTTGAAGCAAGACCCATACCTATCACCTTACACAAAAATTCACTCAACATGGATTAAAGACTTAAATTTACGAACTGAAACCATCAAATTATTAGAGAGCATTGGAGAAACCCTGCAAGATATAGGCACAGGCAAAGACTTCCTGGAAAATACTCCAACAGCACAGGCAGTCAAAACCAAAATTAACATTTGGGATTGCATCAAATTGAGAAGTTTCTGAACTTCAAAGAAACAGTCAGGAAAGTGAAGAGGCAACCAACAGAATGGGAAAAAATATTCGCAAACTATACTACAGATAAAGGATTGATAACCAGAATCTACAAAGAAATCAAGAAAATCCACAACAACAAAACAAACAACCCACTTAAGAGATGGGCCAAGGACCTCAATAGACATTTTTCGAAAGAGGAAATCCAAATGGCCAACAGACACATGAAAAAATGTTCAAGATCACTAGCAATCAGAGAAATGCAAATTAAAACCACAATGAGGTTCCATCTCACCCCGGTGAGAATGGCTCACATCCAGAAATCTACCAACAACAGATGCTGGAGAGGATGTGGGGAAAAAGGGACACTAACCCACTGTTGGTGGGAATGCAAACTGGTTAAGCCACTATGGAAGTCTGTCTGGAGATTCCTCAGAAACCTGAACATAACCCTACCATACAACCCAGCCATCCCACTCCTTGGAATTTACCCAGAGGAAATTAATTTGGCAAATAAAAAAGCCATCTGCACATTAATGTTTATTGCAGCTCAATTCACAATAGCTAAGACCTGGAACCAACCCAAATGCCCATCAACAGTAGACTGGATAAAGAAATTATGGGACATGTACTCCATAGAATACTATACAGCAGTAAGAAACAACGAAACCCAGTCATTTGCAACAAGATGGAGCAATCTGGAAAACATCATGCTGAGTGAATTAAGCCAGTCCCAAAGAGAAAAATATCATTTGTTTTCCCTGATCGGTGACAACTGAGCGCCAAAGGGGAAACCTGCTAAGTGAAATGGACACTATAAGCAACAATGAACTGATCAGCTCCTGTCCTGACTTTAGATGTACAATGTAATACTTTATCCTTTTTAGTATTTGTTGTTGTTGTTGTTGTTCTAGTACTATTGGTTGAACTCAGTAATTAACACACAATTATTCTCAGGTGTTTAAATTTTAACTGAAAAGTGATCCCGGTTAAATCTAAGAGTGGAAAAAGAGAGGGAGGAGATGAACAATTTGGAACATGCTCAATCGGTCTGGCCGCAAAGGGTGGAGTTAGAAATGTGCCAGGGGATTCCAACACAATTCCATCAAGATGGCATGTACCAATTCCATCGCACTAGTCCAAGTGATCAATTTCAGCTCACAATTGATAGCTCTGATAGGTCTAAGAGTCAAAGAGATCACACAAACAAGACAAGTATCTGCTAATACTAACTGATAGAATCAAAAAGGGAGAGAAAGATCCAACATGGGAAGTGGGATACACAACAGACTCATAGGATGGCAGATGCCCTAAACAACACTCTGGCCTCAGAATCAGCCCTCAAGGCATTCAGATCTGGCTGAAGAGCCCATGAGACTATAGCAGGCATGGAAAGCCAAGATATCATGGAAAAAAAAAAAAAGACCTAAATGAATGATCTCTGTGAGTGAGATCCCAGTGGAAAGAGCGGGGCCGTCAAAGAAGGAGGTACCCTTCTCCGAAGGGGGGAGAGAACCTCCACTTTGAGTATGACCCTATCGGAATAAGATCAAAGTCAGCGAACTCTAAAGGCTTCCATAGCCCTGGCAACTCATGACTAGAGTCTAGGGAGATTACTGACGCCATGAACAGGAGTGTCAAATTGTTAAGTCAGCAACAGGAGTCACTGTGTACTTACACCCCATGCGGGATCTGTCCCTAATGTGTCGTCTAAAGCCAAGTGATGCTAGGACTGGTACTGAAACAGTATTTTTATACTTTGCGTTTCTGTGTGGGCGCAGACTGATGAGGTCTTTGCTAATTATATACTGAAGTGATCTTCTGTATATAAAGAGAATTGGAAATGAAAAAAAAAAACAACCTGGTGTTAAAATGGAAATGGCATAGAAAATTAATTAGTTTGAAAAAAAAATTATGTAGGATCTCTGTCTTTAATGTGCTGTACATTGCTATTTAATGCTATAATTAGTAATCCAATGGTAGTTTTTTCACTTGATGTTGCTATATGGGCAAAATGTTGAAATCTTTACCTAATATATACTAAACTGATCTTCTGTATACAAAGAGAATTGAAAATGAATCTTTACACGAATGGAAGGGAAAAGGGAGCGGGAGGGGAGAGGGTTGCGGGCGGGAGGGAAGTTATGGGAGGGGGGAAGCCATTGTAACCCATAAGCTATACTTTGGAAATTTATATTCATTAAATAAAAGTTTAAAAAAAAAAGAAAGACAACTTTATTAGAATAAATTTAATGGCACTACTCACATGAAATGATAAGGAATAAATTGTTCAGATGTGTGCATTCTGATCATGCTTTCCAAACACTCCTTAACATCATAGGCCCCTTACTTATTTCCTGGGGTGGCTGGGAATTTTTTTTCAGAAATTTTTTTTCTCCCACAGATGAATGTATCCAAGATTGACATTTGACCTGAGATAAGTACTCTTGTTGGTAGATTATTTTTAAATTGTTTCATTTATTTTTTTTAAGATTTATTTTTTTTACTTGAAAGTCACAGTTATACAGATATAGGAGAGGCAGAGAGAGAGAGAGAGAGCAAGAGCAAGAGAGAGAGAGAAAGAGAGAGAGAGAGAAAGAGAGAGATTGAGAGCTTTCATCTATTGGTTCAGTCCTCAGGTGGCTGCAATGGCCAGTGCTGGGCCAGGCCAAATTCAGGAGCCTGGAGCTTCTTCAGGGTCTCTCAGGTGGATGGCAGGGGCCTACACACTTGGGCCATCTTTGCTGCTTTTCCCAGGCCACTAAAAGGGAGCTGAATCCAAAGTGGAGCAGCCAGGACTCGGAGCAGTGCCTATGTGGGGTGCCGGGGCCACAGGCAGTGCCTTTACCTGCTGGGCCACAATGCCAGCCACTGCTGGTGACTTTTGTTTACTTGTATGTGAGGTGTGCATGTATGTGTATCTTCCAAGTTTTCTTCCAAGTGTACTTTTGCGATTAGGAAAAAGTAGAAATAATAACAGCAAGATTTCCCTCCTGGGAAAATAGGTTAGAGATACTACCCATGAAGAATTATGAAAACTGGATATTCAAGTTAGCTTTGGGAGGATGGTTTTGCACTTCCTGTGTAGAGTTTTTGTTTAAGAGGACCCAGTAGACCGTACAGTTGCACGTATTTGCTTCTCTTGCTTGGGGCAGAATTTTACTTGTCGCCTTGCAGAGAGTATTGTGGTCCCTTGGAAGAGAAGCAGTAAGAGGCAGCCTGGACTTAGCCGCACTACCCTTCCTCTCGTGTACAATCAGTGATGTCCCCATTCTTCTGTCAGCCTGTGATCTGGAGAAAAGACGAGAGAGCAGAGCCACGGTTGTCTTCTGAAGGCCTTTGTTTTCATAAACTGAGGTCTGGGGGCTGCTTGTGATCACAGCGTAACCTAGCCTACCCCTGACTGATACGGGGAACATGAAATACGTGACATTTCTATGAACATCTTGAGACGCATGCTTGGGATTGCACAGTGAGTCAGGATAGACAATTTGGGGGTGGGTTTGGGAACTTTCTCTCTTTCTTTTTAAAATTTATTAGAGAAGTAGAGTTACAGAGAGAGAGAGAGAGAGAGAGAGAGAGAGAGAAAGGTCTTTCATCTGCTGGTTCACTCCCCAGATGGCCGCAATAGCTGGAGCTGAGCCAATCCGAAGCCAGGAGCTTCTTCCGGGTCTCCCATGTGAATGCAGGGGCCCAAGGACTTGGACCATCTTCTACTGCTTTCCCAGGCTACAGCAGAGAGCTGGATCAGAAAAGGAGCAGCCGAGACTAGAACTGGTGCCTGCACTGCAGTGCCCGCACTAGAACTGGGATGCCAGCTCTGCAGGCGGAGGCTTAGCCCACTGTGCCATAGCGCCAGGCCCGAATGGACACATTTTTTAAGGAGAACAGTGTAGTGGGAAAAGAAGAGGCGTGGCCTAGGGGAAAAGTCACTGCCAAGGTCACGGTACAAGAGGGAAGAACTACAAAAAAAACAGAAGAAAATATTCAACCAAGATGTGGCAGACAGGTGTGGTACTAGCAGAAGCAGCCAGTGGGGAAGCTACAGGGGTCAGATGCCATATTATGAGAGAAAAGAGCCTTAGGATCTCCCTTGAAAATGCGTCCTGAGAATTTCTGCTGCAGTGGTTTTGGTGGAGTTGTGGGGAAGGAAGTCGGTTTTCCTGGGGTGACAGAGGGAGTCCACGCAGGGGAGGCAGGAAGCTGATGGAGACCATTCCTTTAAGAGAAGAGAAGTGGGACAGCAGTAACCAGTGGCTCTTCATGGTTGTGATTTTTCCACTGATTTGGCATACAATGTTGCTCTTAGACAGGAAGGGTGAGTTTTCTTCCCACACAATTTCTCTTACGTGCATTTAAAGTTGTTTGGGATACGTGATGCTGTGTAATGTATAACAAAGTTTGTAATGTTTTGTGCTAGCATTGAGACTTCTGACAACTGGAGCGAATGCTTGATGTAGTGGTTAGGACTCTCTCTGCAACACCCTGCCTGATATCCAGAGTGCCTGGGTTTGAGACCTGCCACCGCTCCCTGATTACAGCTTCCTGATGATGTACACCTTGGTAGGCAGCAGAGAGTGGCTCAACTAGTAAGAGTCTCTGCCACCCATGTGGGACACCCAGATTGAATTCCTGGCTCCTGGCTTTTGCCTGGCCCAGCTCTGGCTGTTGTGGGCATTTGGGGACAGAACCAGCAAAGATATCTGTCTGTCTGTTTGTGTCTCTGCCTTTCAATAAATAACATTTTAAAAACTTTGAATAATGATAAAGATTGTATTTAAATAACATCTTCATAGGAGATTTTTTTCTTTTTAAACAATTATTTGAAAAGCAGAGTGACCAAGAGAGGGGAAGAGACAGACTTTTATACCTATTAATTCACATCCCAAATACCATACCTACCAGGGCTGGGCCAGGCTGAAGAGCCGGGAACTTGGGTGGCAGGAACCCAAGCACTTGAACCATCACTCCATGCCTCCCAGGTGCATTAGCAGGAAGCTGTAACAGAAGTGCAGAGTAGCTGGTACTGGAACTGGTGTTCCAATATGGGACACAGGCATCCCAAGCAGTGGTTTAACTAGCTGTATACAGTGCCTGTGAAACCCTCACTCACATGGTCATGTGTTATCTTTAAGTACATGCTAATCCTTTTAATTTATTATCTTTTAAAAAGTGTAATTTTAGGCCGGCACCATGGCTCAATAGGCTAATCCTTTATCTGCGGCGCTGGCACCCCGGATTCTAGTCCAGGTTGGGGCGCCGATTCTGTCCGGGTTGCTCCTTTTCCTGTCCAGCTCTCTGTTGTGGCCTGGGAGTGCAGTGGAGGATGGCCCAAGCTTGGGCCCTGCACCACATGGGAGACCAGGAGAAGCACCTGGCTCCTGGCTTCGGATCAGCATGATGCGCCGGCCACAGCACGCCGGCCTCAGTGGCCATTAGGGGGTGAACGGCAAAAGGAAGACCTTTCTGTCTCTCTCTCTCTCACTGTCCACTCTGCCTGTCAAAAAAAAAAGTGTAATTTTAATCTTTTTTTAAAAGATTTATTTACTTATTTGAAAGTCAGAGTTACACAGAGAGAGAAGGAAGGGCAGAGAGAGACATCTTCCATTCGATGGTTCACTCCCCAATTGGCTGCAATGGCTGGAGCTGTGCAGATCCGAAGCCAGGATCCAGGAGCTTCTTCTGGGTCTCCTACAAGGGTGCAAGGGGCCCAAGGACTTGGGCCATCTTCTACTGCTTCCCCAGGCCATAGCAGAGAGCAGGATCGGAAGTGGAGCAGCCGGGACTCGAATGGCACCTATATGGGATGCTGGCACTGCAGGTGGCAGCTTTACCCACTATACCACAGCACCAGCCCCTTAATTTATTATCTTTAAATTTATCTTCTTATATTTGAAGCAGAGAAATTATAGGAAAGAGTACTCTTAACACATGTCATTTGTTTATTTTCTTTATTTGAAAGAAGAGAAAGAGAAAAGTAGAGAGTGACACAGAAAGCTCTCGCATCCCCTGGTTCACTCCCCAAATGCCCAGGACAGGCAGGGCTGGTCCAGGAGTCAGAAACTCAGTGTGGCTCTCCCATGAGTACTTGCAGGGCCCCAAGCACTTGAGTCATCATGTGCTGCCTCCCAGGATGTCTATTAGCAGGAAACTGGAATCGGGCACAGAGCTGGAACTCAAACCCAAGCACCCCAATTCGGGATGCAGATATTCCATGAAGCTAGTTCATTACAGTGCCAAATGCCCACCTTGGGAGCCAGCACCAAACCTGCTTCTCCTCATGGTTCTACCACCTTGAGACTTTCAGGTTATTCTGGTGTCATCCAGCCAAACGGTGGCCAGAAAGAAAAAAGAGTGAGGGACCATGCAGCCAGTTCCTAAACTCCTCAACTCACATGTAGTGCACATGGCTTTTCACTCACTTTCCACTGGTGGGGGTGACCCACAGGATCCATGATGAGCAAGGAGGGCCGGAGGTGTACAGTTCTTATCTGGAGCCACTCTCCAGCCATGATGCTTCATGGTGACAAGGGAACAGTCAACTAGCTGTCTGGGTCAGGAGGCCAGTCACCTTTTGTTGCTGGCCACCAACAGAATTGCTGCATTCCTAAGTATGTATAGGCGTGGTTTGACTTGCTGTTGGTCCGAGTCACCAGGTATGGGCGTAGGAGCTGTGAGGGAAGCAGAAGGTAAGTCTAGCCACAGCACCTGAGATTTTAGGTACAGTAGGAATGCAAGTGCACTCCAAAAAGTTTGTGGAAAGATGGAATTAAAAGGTAACTTTTGTAGCAAATGCATCTTGAAATCCATGCATTGTTTTTTCCTAATATATGTTATCCATGAACTTTTTGAAGACCCCTTGTACAAGTTATAATTGAAATATAAGAAAGGAAAGCAGGTGGTAGGAGAAAAAAAAACATTTAAAATCCTGTTGCAGTTAAGGATACCAGAAGTATCATGTGCAATTGAACTTTTTCTGGAAATTCTATAAATTGATAAGGAACAAGATTGCTTGACCATTTTTAAATTAAAACGACCGATGTAACATATTTTAGGAAAAGCTAGAAGATTGAGATATTTTTAAACAGCTTCTTTTGATTAGTTTAGAATCAGTTTTGTATGTGAGAGGAAACAAGAGCTTTCTGCTCCAAGAAACAGCAGCATTCTCAAATGTTCACTCCCGCCTGGGGCAGGGGGGTAACTGTCCAGTCCAAGCTGTCTGTGAGAGGGCAATTTGGACAAGAAACTGAGTCACTGGCTCACTTTGGGTTTGTTGATGCCTCTTGATTTATTTGCCTTTTAATCATTTGCTAATCTGTGAAATCACTGTTCCTTACTGATGTTTGCAGGTACAGTAATAATAATGACCACTCACAGAGGCCTCCCTGTAGAGAGCCGTGCAGACCCTTGAGTCAGTTTTGGGTGGCACACAAGTCAGATTCCATCCTTGGTGGGAGGATCTGTCATGAGTTCTTTAATGTTCTTGAGCCTTGGTTTTCTCATCTGGAAAATACAAATATTGGCAACACAAAGTCAGAAGATCCATGAATTAATAAATATGAAAGTGCTGCACAAGACAGAGACTACTAAACACAAACTGATGAAGCAGCTGTA
Source organism: Lepus europaeus (assembly GCF_033115175.1). Classification (NCBI taxonomy): domain Eukaryota; kingdom Metazoa; phylum Chordata; class Mammalia; order Lagomorpha; family Leporidae; genus Lepus; species Lepus europaeus. Next base: position 97,126,445 of record NC_084838.1, read on the forward strand.
AAATGCAGAAAAATATCAGGGTTCTGTGAGTGAAAGCAACATGTAGTACACCTGTCATGGGGTCCCACACTTGGAAGGTGCCAAAAAAGAAAAATAAAATAAATTGAACATGAGAGATGGAGAAATGTTAGAACGACAGACAGCAGAACAACATGAAGTAGTGTTCTAACTCATTTACAATGATAGGGCTTATATTCAGAATTGTCAAAAGCCTGTACCTGTAACACACACACACACAGAACACACACTTAATGCTAAGCTTGTAAGCAAAGAGATGTAAAGGTGAAAGGGAACTTTGGATCTTAAGTTTCACCAGGACCTCACCTTTTCTGAGTACTGGAAGAGATGATAGGTGTGACACTATTGCCTTTTCCAAAAGCTAGCTTTTATGGGGAATCCTAACAGATATGAAAGATGACAAAGAAAATTTGATAAAGCCACGTAAGTAATGCCCATGAAGTGATCATCACAAGTGTTTAAATGGGATGAAAGATGGGGGAAAAAAACCCTAAGAACCATTGAAAAGCAGCAATTGATCCTAAAGAACAGAACTGAGGGATGGGTGTTGGCCTAGCTGTTAAGACTTGGGTTAGGAATCTGTGTCTCACATAGGAGTGCCTGGTTTAATACCCGGCTCTGGCTCCTGACTTGAGCTTTCTGCTGATGCGGATCCTGGGAAGCAGTGTGGTGGCTCAAGTACTTGAGTTTCTGCCATTCATGTAGAAGACTTGGATTACGTTCCCAGCTCTTGACTTCACCCAGCTTTAGCTCCTTGCCTTTATGGATATTTGCAGAACAAACCAATGGAGCTCTCTGTATCTCTCAAATAAGCAACACATTTTTTAGAAGAATAGCACTGTGGCCGGTGCCGCGGCTCACTAGGCTAATCCTCTGCCTTGCGGCGCCGGCACACCGAGTTCTAGTCCCGGTTGGGGCGCCGGATTCTGTCCCGGTTGCCCCTCTTCCAGGCCAGCTCTCTGCTGTGGCCCAGAAGTGCAGTGGAGGATGGCCCAAGTCCTTGGGCCCTGCACCCCATGGGAGACCAGGAGAAGCACCTGGCTCCTGGCTTCGGATCAGCGCGGTGCGCTGGCCGCAGCTCGCCAGCCGCAGCGGCCATTGGAGGGTGAACCAACGGCAAAGGAAGACCTTTCTCTCTGTCTCTCTCTCTCACTGTCCACTCTGCCTGTCCAAAAAAAAAAAAAAAAGAATAGCACTGTAATTATAGATTGGAGACCTACATTTTCCCTATTTTCAAACATGAACAATGGCTTCTTATTATAAAAGGTATTTATGTTCATTATAGAAAAAGCCACCATGTAGATAAGCAAAAATTTTAACATTAAAAATTATTTTTAATTCTTCAACCTAAAGTTAATGACTCTTAACAGCTTTGTATATATTTTGTCAGATGCACATATGTATGTGTATTCTGTAAAAATTTGAATCTTGCATACAAATAGTTTTATAATATGTTTTTTCTTTGAAATATATCATGAACAACTTTTCACGTCATTAAATAGCTTCGTGTTACATTTCTAATGAACACATGGCACTGCATTGCATAGGGCATAATTTAACTAGTTCTCTGCTGAATTAAATTGATTTCCAGTTATTTCCCACTAGAGACAGGGCCTCACTGGGTAAATTTAGGAACACATCTCTGTTTGCATCTTTCATGATTCCTCAGTCAGGGCTGGAAATGGAACCCCAGGCTCAGAAGTCTCCATTGACGTATATGGCTCCCTAGTTGTCCTATGGAAAGTTTTGGGTAGTATCTGTGTTAAAATGAAGTTTAAAGAAGTGTTGGATATTAGAGGATCCCTCAACTTTGCCTCAGTTCTTGGGGAAAGTTATTGAAAGGTAGTTTGTGTTCAAATAAGTGCAAACTGGTAAGCTCCGTCTTTATTGGTGCCTTTGAGAACAAGTCAATCTCAAAAGATGGAACTGAAATCATTATTATAATTGAGTCAGGGAGCCCAAAGGTATATTTAATTTAGAAAAATATTATTAATTACCGAGTTCCCAGGTGGCCAAGTGAATGTTTTCCTGGGTAATCTTGATCCTGTTTGAGGCCACCTTCATGTGAATTACCACCATTTCCATCTGTAAACAAGAACCTATAAAAGAGTCCTCATTAGGCAATTAAATGTGTATTTTCTTAAAGACAGTAAATTAGGTAAGTGAATCTGTAAGGAAGTACAGATAGTGTACCTAAACGAAACTATTAATTTATTCTTCACAATTTTGTTTTTATTGCCAGTCACGTACTACTTTCATTGAAGTTTATATTAAATTCCCTTATTAATTATGTTATTGATCCATTATAAAACACTTATGAGCACTTACTATGTGACAGGACTTGGGGATACAGAGAGAACTTACTGTCTTGGCCAGTGTTGTGGTACAGTAGGTTCTACCTCCACTTACAATGCTGGCATCCCATAGTGGGGTGATGGTTCAAATCCCAGCTGCTCTGCTTCTAATACAGCTTTCTGCTAATGTACCTAGGAAGGTAATAAATGACTACTTGGGCCCTTGCCACCCATGTGGGAGACTGAGATAGATTTCCTGGCTGCTGGTTTTGGCTTGGCCCAGCCCTGGTTGTTGTGGCCATTTGAGGAGTGAACCAGTAGATGAAAGAGCTCTCTCTCTCTCTCTCTTTGTATGTATTATATGCGTCTCCCTTTTCCTATCAGTCTGGCTTTCAAATAAATAAATAACTTTTCTGACATGGAACTTAAATTTTTTAAAAAGATTTGGTTTATTTATTTGAAAGGCAGAGTTACAGAGAGGCAGAGGCAGAGAGTTGGACTGATCCAGAGCCGGGAGCCAGGAGCTTCTTCTGGATCTCCCACGTGGGTGCAGGGGCCCAAGCACTTGGGCCATCTTCTACTGCTTTCCCAGGTCATAGCAGAGAGCTGGATTGGAAGTAGTGAATGAACAAATGGATTATAATATCAAATAATGCCTTAAAAAATTCCTTATCTTCAATATGAAGATAATATTGCAGTCCATTGGGTTATTATGAGAACTGAAAGTCTATGTGGAAATTATTTACCATATATGTGTGTATTAACTGTTCTTTCTCTTTTTTCTTAGCTTTTGGAAATGAGTGACTTAATACAAATCATTGAATTTTCAGTTTAAGAAATTAGCAAATTCTGTATTGCACAAAAGAAGAAGATATAGATTTAGATAAACATTTGTAAAGTGTTTTGCTTTGTTTTTTTGAGCCAAATTACATAGCAGCCGCTCCCTGGCAGAGAAAGTCAACTTGAGCCTTCACATGAGGTTGTTCTGTTGAATCAGGTTTTCAGGTGCATCTCTTGCCACAGCTGTCTTGCATTGCTACGCACAAGAGGCAGGACCTCAGGAGAATTGTACCTTTCATATCCCTGGCTCTGCTTCCTCCAGAGGCAGTCCTACCAGATGATTCTTAAAGTTCCTTTCAGGACTGAAACACGTTGTCCACTCTTGAATGAATTCTTCCCCTGTAGATGCACCTGAAAAGGTGATTGCCCTGCCCCAGATTGTCCTTGAAAAGAAATTTAGACCTAAACCTCCCCAGAATGATAGAAACCAGACTAATGACTTTTTTCAAAATTCTGTTTGACTAAAAAAGTGAGGAAAAAAAATCAACTGTAGAAGGTTCCAGTTGTAAGTTTTTAAAGATTGTTTGTTTATTTGAAAGGCGGAGTTACAGAGAGAGGAGGAGGGGGAGAAGAGAGAGAGAGAGAGAGGGAGAGGGAGAGAGGGAGAGAGGGAGAGAGAGGTCTTCCCTCCACTGGTTTATTCCCCAGTTGGCAGCAATGATGGCCCAGGTTGGGTGAGGCCAAAGCCAGGAGCCAGGAGCTTCTTCTGGGTCTCCTACCTGGGTGTAGGGGGCCCAAGGACTAATGCATCTTTTGTAGGTTCATTACTGGGGAACTGTCTTGGAAATGCAAGCTGCTGGATCTTGAACCAGTGCCCATATGGGATGCCAGCAGGCTGTCAGCATGGCAGGTGCTGTGCCACAACACTGGCCTCTCCAATTACAATTCAGGGAAGACACCTGTAAACTAGGAGAAACTGAAAAGCCATATATACACATCTTATCACATCAAAAATAAAGAGATAATGTGGGGGCTGGTGTTGTGGCGCAGTGGGTTAACGCCCTGGCCTGAAGCGCCAGCATCCCATATGGGCGCCGGTTCGAGTCCCAGGTGCTCTTCTAATCCAGCTCTCTGCTATGGCCTGGGAAAGCAGTAGAAGATGGGCCCCTGCACCCTTGGGCCCCTGCACCTGTGCAGGAGACCCAGAGGAAGCTCCTGGATCCTGGCTTTGGATCAGCGCAGCTCCAGCCATTGCAGCCAATTGGGTAGTAAACCATCAGATGGAAGACCTCTCTCTCTTTCTCTGCATCTCCTCTGTGTAACTCTGACTTTCAAAGAAATAAATAAATCTTAAAAAAAGAGATAATGTGATTATTGATATTTATTTAAAAATTAACGGCATTTATTGAGTGCTTACTATGTCCCTCATGTGCTTTACCTTGTGTAATTGTCCTAACAGCCCAAAACGTTAAGGGTGTTTTCTTTCAAGGACACAGATATGAAAACCAAGTGAGGTTATGCAGCTGATCATGGATGTGAACGGCAACACTGTGGGAAACATTCAGGTCTAGCTGATACCAAGCCCCATGCATGTAACTACTTGCTGCTTTTTTTCCTTCCTTCCTTTCTTCCTTCCTTCCTTCCTTCTTCCTCCCTCCCTCCCTCCTTTCTTTCTCTCTCTCTCTCTCTCTCTTTCTTTCTTTTATTGAGAGAAATAGAAAGGAACGCAGAGAACACACTCCCATCCACTTGTTCACTCCACCATTGCCTACAATGACAGGAGTTGGGAACTCAGTCGGGTCTTCCACAAGGTTGGCAGGAGCTCAGTTACTTGAACCATCACTGCTGCCTTCCAGGGTGTGTGTGAGCGGGAAGCTGGAGTCAGAAACCGGGGCAGGGAGTTGAACCCAGTCTCTCATGTGGGATGAAGCTGTCTTAAGTGGTGTAATAACCACTAGGCCAAATGTCTGCCTCAGTTGCTTACTTTTGTTGCCAGCCATTGTCACCAACAAGCCAACTTTCTCGCTGAAGTTTCATCATAGCTTTCCATGAAGTCTGTTGAACTTGTTTTTTCCATCTGCAATAATGCATTTAGTTTTACCTCAGAGGGGCCAGTGGACTCGCTTTAAAGAAAAGTGGACCCCGTGAACTTTAAACAGAGCCGGAGGTCACCTTATAGCATCTGAAACTCCAGTGGTGGCATCTTTTCATCGGAGCTTGGGGTATGATGTTAAGGATTTTTTTCTTCTCTTTCCAGTGAAAAGACCAATACCAGCTTGATTCTTCCCTGAAACTAATAATGAATAAAGATGTATTTTCAAACTAAAGCTTCAAACTTTTTTCCCCTATCACATCATGAAAACTAGAAATAATCTACTAAAAACACTGGCCAGCCTCTGAGGGTTAAACAACCCAGTGGCATAACACATGAGACTTGATTTTGAGGTGGAGGAGAGAATCTTTGGGATATTGGGAGATGACATTTCCGTGTTTCTGCAAATACATTTGCCTTCCCCAGCCTTTGGGGGTTTAATCAACCCAGTGGCATAATGCGTAGAATTTGAGTTTGAGACGGGGGAGAGCATATCTGGGATATTTGGCTCCTGGCCATTTGGGGGAGTGAACACAGATGGAAGAGCTATTTCTCTTTCTCTCCCTTTCTCTCTTCCTCTTTCTCTGTAACCCTGCCTTCCAGATAAGTAAATGGTCCTAAAATACTAATGAGTCCTCAAACTGACAGAATTTAAGTTGAATGTAGTGTTTAAAAGCAGTCAATTGATGAAATGCACAGAAAATTGCTTACATTTTTATATAAATGTATAGTTGCCAGAGTGTGGGTGGGGAAAACTTCTGGGGGAATCAGTGCTTGCTGTATTGAGTACAATTGCAGTTAGAAGTAGATGGTTTTGTGTTTGCAGAGGGTACTTGTGGTTTAGGAGAGATTGAAAATATGTCATTATGCATTCTCTGATGCAGTTAGCTACCTCCACCACACGAGCACACATATGCACACCTCTCAGATGTGGAAACGAGGTGCCTCCTGGAGTCTGGTTCTTAGCCCAGCTTTTGCAAGGTCCACGTTGTGCAATTTTTAAAAACACAGTGGTGGATATGAAGGAATAGGCACTGGGCTTTGATTGAAAGACAAGTAGGTATAATGGGATCCTAACTATTCCTCCCACCTTCCATGCTTCCTCTCGCTTCCTCTATGCTTAATTTTAGTTCCTTTCACACTGGTGCTGACATCAGAGAAAAGGCGTACAAGAAAAAAATTTTTATAAAACTCAGATCTTGAGGGAGACATAAGGGATTTGGAGGGCAGCAGGGAGTGTGGAATGTGGCAGCAGATATATAAGAACCTAGTTTGAACATGATCCTGAAGCCTGGGCTTCAGCCGTGGAAGCCGCTGTGCATTCTTTGTTGTTGTTTGTCAGGTCATCTCCTCTGGCTTGATTGGTTTTCGACAAACCAGCTCTGAGTGTTGTTTCAGATGGAATTCTTTAGTTGTTAGCAACAGAAATTGTGGTTAAATTAAGTGCTAATAATAATAGCACCAGACCAATAGAAACCACTGTGGTTGCTTTTGCTGCTGTAACTACGAGAAATAACCAAGCTTCAGAAAGTACAGGAATCAAGGCGGCTTCAATCCAGGTAGCCCTAAAATGGACAATATAATGGACGTCCCATCACTGATCCGAATCTACTCCAGCCCCGACTGATTTGTGAAGGTGTCAACTCCCGTGTGGAAAGTCCTCAGGGCCAGCATTGTGGCGTACCAGATAAAGCTCTGCCTGCAGTGCTGGCATCCCATGCAGGAGCCAGTCCTGTCCCAGCTGCTCCACTTCCTTCATCTGTGATGGACTTCCTTTGCAGAATTAGGTGAATGTGTATATATTAGAGCACTCCCCAAACGTTCATGGAGAATGGAATTAAAATATAAGTTTAGGGGTGGGCATTTGGCCTAGTGGCTAAAATACCTGTATCCCTCATTGGAATGCCTGGGTTTGATTCCTGGCTCCAGCTCCTGGTTCCAGCTTCCTGCTAAAGCAGACCCTGGGAGGCAACAGTGATGCCTCAAATATTTGGGTGTCTGCCACTCGTGTGAGAGACCTGGAATCAGTTCCCAGCTCCTGACTTTGGGCCCAGTCAGGAGCTATCGTGGGCATTTGGAGAATGAAACAGCAGATGGGAGATGTCTCTTTCTCCCTGTCAAATTTAAAAGAAAATATATATTTATTTTGGTGTGAAAAAATTTTAAATCTATGCATTATTATTATTATTATTATTATTTGACAGGCAGAGTAGATAGAGAGAGAGAGAGACAGAGAGAAAGGTCTTCCTTTTGCCGTTGGTTCACTCTCCAATGGCCGCCGCGGCCGGCGCATCTCGCTGATCCGAAGCCAGGAGCAGGTGCTTCTCCTGGTCTCCCATGGGGTGCAGGGCCCAAGCACTTGGGCCATCCTCCACTGCTTTCCCGGGCCATTGCAGAGAGCTGGCCTGGAAGAGGGGCAACCGGGATAGAATCCAGCGCCCCAACTGGGACTAGAACCCGGGGTGCTGGTGCCGCAAGGCAGAGGATTAGCCTGTTAAGCCACGGCACCGGCCGCATTATTTTTTCATAACATGAATATTCCATGAACTTTCTGAGACCATATCATATACATGTATGTGTGTATATGCATATATACATTATATGAATACTCATCATATTAATAATGGACTTTCCGTGTGATAGATCATGCCTGTATGTTCTACAGAGATCATAGAAGAGAAAAATGAAAGGTGATAGAATCAATCCACTCCCTTCTGCAGAGTCCTTGGCACAGGTCAAGGGAGGCAGGTGGAAAGGGCATAGAAGGGAGAAAGGGAACTTCTTTTGCAACTAACCTGGTACCACAAGTTCATGGCCCCAGATCTGAAATTTTCCTAAGGAATATCTATAAGATCCAAAAGTGCATTTATTTTAGAAATTAACATGCACTTTACCTCCAAAGTAAAGTTCGTATTTATTTTTTTCAGATTAAAAGAGGTGCTGCAAATGATTATGAAAGTAAAACATATCAAGTATAACAACAAATGCAGGAAAATGTCTAAATTTAAATGGTTAAAAAATACAAGTAATGCAATCATCCCAGACCATCATTGTTCAAATTTGGTGTATATACTTCTAGATATTTTTAGTAACTATAGCAACCGCATTTCTGCATTACGGCAGAAAATTGCTACTACCTCTGCAAACGTCACACGCCTGGGAAGGCATTGTAAAGGGAAAGGTGCCACTTGGGGCACTTTATCTGAGTGCTTTTTCAAACCCCCACGACAAGAAACTGAAACTTAATCCAAGTCTCCCATGGGGATGGTAGAGACCCGCTGACTCCCAGGGTGCACACTGGATAGGAAGTGGAGTGGGGATTCAAATGCAGGTACTCCACTACGTGATGCAGGTGTCCAAGTGGCAGCTTAACCCACTGCGCCAAATGTGTATCTTCTTATGGCTACATGATATCTTATTAAAAATAGCAGCTAATTTTTTTATTATTTCCATATCCTGTAACAGACAACAATAGGATGACATACATAATCTCATTAAATCTTTACCCAAATCCTACAAGCTCAGGTTTTATGATCCCTGCTTTAAAGGGGAAGAAACTGAAGTTCAGGAAGATGAGGTTGTTCAGGTGACAAAGCTGACAAGCCACTATGTACTGATGTGTTTATGCACCTCTTCTATTAAAAAATTCTGATTTTATTTAAGGTATACACGTTTCATGTATTTCATATATAGAGATTCAGGCACATAGTGATACTTCCCACTCTACCCTCCCTCCCGCCCACACTCCCACCCTCTTTCCTCCTCCCTCTCCTATTCCCGCTCTTATTTTTTACAAAGATCTATTTTCAGTTAACTTTATACTCACAAGTTTAACCTTACACTGAGTAAAGAGTTCAACAAATAGTATGAAAAAAATAAAACGCTGTTCTGAGATGCGGTGATCTTTACCAGCCCTTGTCTCGCTGGCTGGGCAACAGTGTAAAAGTCCTGAGGTTGCTTGGCTGTGGTGACGGAGGGGAGGCGTGATGGATGAGGGCAATGCACTGAGTTGATTGTCCTTCACATCTCTCATCATGAGCTGGCTAGAAGCTGGTAAAGGAGGAGGGGGATTTATCGGTGAGCCCACGTGGAAGTGTGTCGGGGGTTGCAGTCTTTTGGGACAGACACTAGACGGCAAAACCAAGCAAAATCAGACAGGAGCTCCCAGCCCAGACAAGTGTTGCTGGTTGCTTCAGAGATACATCATTTCTGTCCTTAGAACAGGGTGAGGCTGCCCCAGGTCTCCACTCCTTTTTGACAAGTGAGACCTCAAGACAGGTGATGTACCTGGACCACTCGTTTCCTGTTGCCTCCTTCTCTCTGCTTGGCTGTCTTGCCTCCTTCTGATACCTTCTTTCTCCTCGAGCTTCAGCCTCCTTTATTCCATACTCTTTGACATTACACTAATCCCCCACACACACACGCCCCTTCCTGGCGCTCGAAAGTCCTAGCTTACCTCTGGGCCAATCTATCCACTCTCCAAGTCTTCTCGGTTTGAGGGTGAAGGAGAGTGAAGTCTGTGGAAGTTAAGTGAATCCTCTAAGATTTTCCACTACTGGTTCAACAAATATGCATTGAGTTGCAAAGGAAGTGACTATGTGAAGCAGGTGGTGTGTCCAGGATTCAGGAGTCACCTGCCAGGTATAACAATTTCAGCTGGAACCCAGAATGCAAACACCCTCATAAGGGGTATTCCTTATCCCTTATTTTCAGGTCCCATGAAAAATTCAATCTCAGTCATTTGTTCCAAGTGTGTTGTGCCTGCTGGTTTCCCCTTCCTCCCCCATACAAATGGTCTTACCCACTGGGGTCTCGGCCAGGGAAGCTGACTTTGTTACCATTCATGCATGCACTTAACCAGTCTTTGCCGAGCACCAGCTGTGTGCCAGGCACTCTCTTAAGCACAAAAAAGAATATTAAGGGAAGAAAAAAAAAAAAAGGCAGCTGCAGCCGTGTGCTCCTGGAATTTACGGTCTAGGGAGAGATTCGGATGTGCTCCAGGCACAAGATGACATATGGCAATTTTGGAAGGGCTCTGGGAGCAAGGGATATGGTGCTGAGAGCTTGTCACGGGCCTGCTGCTGGTTTGGAGGACACTGGTGTGGACAGATGGAGGGAGAATGTGGCTCCACCGTGGATTAGGTGTTTCCAAGCCACTGCTGAGTTCCTTATTACTGACCATGAAGAGGGCAGTAACCCCTCTGCCTTTTCATCACCAACTTCACTTACCTGTACCCTCCCAAGTTCCTCTCCTCTGGCCTCCCTGCCTTTTTTTGACTCCTTCTGTACGTTTCCCACGTTACAACCAGAGAATGTGAGCTCGATGGTGGCATATCCCAGCTTAAAAGCTTCGGCAGCTTCCCAGTGCCCTTGAGATTCAGACCAACACGCTGAATGCCTCCTCCTATGCCCTTGGCCAACCGGCCCCTCCCTCCCGGTTGGCTCAGTCACTTCCCACCGTTCACTGCTGCTGCCATGCTGGCTCCTCCCACCTCCCTCAGGCACCCGGGGTCCCTGCGCATGCTTCCTTCCTCCTGAAGCACAGCTGCACCCCGCGTGCGCCCATCCATCTTCCACACACCATCCCCAGGGGTCTCCTCTCAGGAAGAAATAGACTTCAGGCTGTAAGCACCCATGGGCCCCTGTACTTTCCTTGACAGCACTTGTTCCCGATTGTAATTCTATTCATATGGGATTACCGGGATAATGCGTTTTGCACTCCATGAAGCTGAATCTGGGTGTTTCTCACCATTGTACCCTTGGATCCTAGCAGCGTCTTCCACCTGGTAAGCATGCATAAGTTCATGGAGAAGAGGGTAAACATTGCAGCTGGAAGGGCCACTCCCAAAATCTTCTAGTTCACTTCCCTCATACAGAGAGTGGATAATCAGAGAGGGAAGGTGACTTACCCAAGGTCACACAGCAAGTTTGTGGCCGAGTCAGCCTAGGGTAATGGTTGGGAAATCCTACCATGATGCTACCTTCTGTCTCCAGACACTTTCTCAATCTGCTTCCAAACCTTGGTTTTCTCTGGGGTTTAGACCTTGGTTTTCTCTAGGGTTTAGACCTGTAGCCTGGACTAATATGGGTTAGAGGGAGAAACAACCTACATTAAGCTTTATAGCTCTTCAGGTGAATTCTTTAGCTTATTAAAACTCATAAAGCTGAGGATTCATTTCATACATTTCAAACTTAAACTGATTTTCGAATGAACACCATGGTCTCAACACAGTGCCAGTTCCCAGGCATAGGAAAGTGTGTGAAGCAAGCCCTCTGCTCAGCTTTTCAGATGAGCTCCTTAATCAACAGTAAATGAAGGCCAAATCCTTTTATTTATTTATTTATTTATTTATTTATTTATTTATTTATTTATTGGCAGGCAGAGTGGACAGTGAGAGAGAGAGACAGAGAGAAAGGTCTTCCTTCCATTGGTTCACCCCGACCCCCTCTCCCCGCCAAATGGCTGCTAAGGTGGCTGCGCTGTGCCGATCTGAAGCCAGGTGCCAGGTGCTTTGTTCTGGTCTCCCATGCAGGTGCAGGGCACAAGCACTTGGGCCACAGCAGAGAGCTGGACTCGAAGAGGAGCAACTGGGACAGAATCCAGCGCCCCGACCGGGACTAGAACCCGGGTGCCAGCGCCACAGGCTGAGGATTAGCCTAGAGAGCCATGGCACCAGCCTAAATCCTTTTATTTTTAAAATATTTATTTATTTGAAAGGCAGAGTTGGAGAGAAGGGGGGATGCATCTTCCATTCACTGGTTCACTCCCCAAATGGCCGCGATGGCCAGGGCAGGGGGGATTTCCCAAATGGATGACAGGGGGGTCCAAGCACTTGAACCATCCTCCTCCACCTTCCAAGTCATTAGCAGAATGCTGGATTGGAAGGAGAGCAGCTAGAACATGAACCGGCACGCATAAGGGATGCCAGTATCATAGGCAGCGGCTCAACACACCGCACCACGATGCCAGCCCGAGGCTAACTCTTAAACATCTCTGCACCCCTTGGGAGGCCTAGTGCTGAAACCTGAGGCAACATGATGGCCACCAGGACAACCAAGCCCGGCCACTCCCAAGTCCTCCAGACAGAAACTGTGTTGCCACCTGTATCTATTCCTTCTTAGAAGTTGTTGATTTCATTTTTCCTGGGTGTTAAATAAGAGATTCAGGATAGGCACTTTGTCTAATGGTTAAGAGAATGGTTCAGACACCTGTCTCACACTGATGTTGGTGGGTTCAGTCCTTTACCCTGGTTTCTGCCTTTAGCTCCCTGCTAATGCAGTCCTCGGCAGGCAGCAGGTGATGGTCCAAGTAGTTAGGTTCATGCCACCCATCTAGGAGACTTGGATTGAGTTCTCAGCTCCTGCTTTGGGTCCCCAGCCACTGTGGGCATTTGAGAAGTGAACCAGTAAATGGAGGAGGTCTCTCCATCTTTCTCTCTCTCTCCAACAAGCAACTTTAATGCATTTTTAAATCCCCCCAAAGTTAGCGATTAATGTGACCTTGAAAGTCATATTAGTTACCCTTGGGGCATTTCTTCATACAAAGCGTAAGCTTCGAAGTTTTTCATTACATATAACTGACATGTGGTTGGGCAACCACATTGCCCCGAACATTGAAGCTGGGTGTCCAAACACAACCTGTGCGTGCATGTTCATAGTGTTCTTTGCAGTAGCCAGAGGGTGGGAACCACATAAATGTCCATCAACGGCTGAGTGAATAAACCAAGTGTGATAGGTCCACACAATGGAATATCGTTCCAACACAAGAAGGACTGAGGGTCTGAGATTGCTACCACATGGAAGAGCCAGAAGGCACTGTTTGGTTCCATTTGTATGAAATACCCAGGATTCCTAGAGACAGAACAGACTGGCGGTCCCCAGTGACTGCAAATGGGGAGCGCCTGCTTGATGTCATGTTTGATGTTTTGGAGAGTGGCCATGATGGCCAGGGATGACCAGGGCTCAGTAGGAGTGCCCAGCTCACCACCACACAGGGTCAGCCCTTGCTCTGGCAAAGCAGGGTGTGGAATGGAGAATTCCTGCTGTTGGCAGAGAAGGTGGCCAGGGTTTAAGTGGTCATGGGAAGAGCAGCCTCATCTCCACATGTTAGTGAAAGAGTCATCAACAGCAGCGAGGGTACAAGGGCCTGGGAAGCAGTGAGGAAGACACATACTGTTGGCGTTTGATACCTCCATGCCCTGCTACACAGGGCCAGCCTGTGGCAGGGCATGCTCCATTAAAAAAAAAAAAAGATTTTACTTATTTGAGAGGCAGAGTTACAGACAGAGAGGGAGAGACAGAGAAAGGTATTCCATCCATCTGCTGGTTTACTCCCTAGATGGCCACAATGGCTGGAGCCAGGCCAGTCTGAAGCCAGGAGCCAGGAGCCAGGAGCTTCTTCTGGGACTCCCAGATGGTTGCAGGGACCCAAGCACTTGAATCATCTTCCACTGATTTCCCAGACCATCAGCAGGGAGCTGGATTGGAAGAAGAGCAGCTGGAACATGAACCGACACCCATATGGGATGCCAGTGCCACAGGTGGAGGCTTCCCCCTATGGCACAGCGCCAGTCCTTGGCATGCTCCATTTGACAGTAGCTTCCGGGGTCCTGTTTCTCTTACTTGTTTCAAATGGATCCCCATTTTAAAGTGAACACTCTGCAATTTGGTACAACAGCAAACCACAGACACAGGAAAGTCTGAAGTGAGAAAATGGAGTTCAATAGCCCAGTCACCCAGCTGTTTCTGTGGTTCTCATAAGCCACGTGAATTTTATCACTCATGATAAAATTAAAGTGACAGCAGCGTGATCAGACCAAGTAGCGATCTAGAAGTGAAATGACTGCAAAAGATAAAGAGGGAAATGAGAGAAGAGGGTTTCTGTAGACTGACAAGGGGCGGAGGGGAGAATTCAGAGGAAGCAATAGGGTCTCGGGGTGGGGACTGGGCTCACTGCTGCGGGGGAAGCAGGCTGCTGGGTTTGGGGACGCAGGGAGACAAATGTCTTCTGAGAAAAAAATAAAACATCCCACAGGGTTTATATAATCCCAGGCAGCAAAGTTTCTGCTTTGAGAAAAACGTGTCTGCAAACAGGGGATTACAACGCATGCCATTGTCATTGATAGCACAGGAGTATTGAGTCCTGGCCCCTGCGCGCTCTTGCTGCTGGTGGAATTCCTGTCGCCCTGGAATGCCATTATTCTCAAGGACAATTTTCTTTCTCCCTGGCTTGTTGTCTGAATAAGCCTTACTATGGACAACAGATCTTTGGATATGTTGGGCAGTGCCAGGAATGGTCAACAAAAGGCCAGTGGTCATTAAGATCCAGGAGTCCATCAGAGTCTGGAGCTCACAGGATCTCTGGGGAAGCAGCTGCGGTGGAACAGGCTGGGGTGTGGCCAGGCTGGGGTGCCCTGCTTCTCCTCCAGACCTGGAACAGGCTTGCAAATCTGCCGTCAGGGCCCGAAGATTCTCAGAGCTGCCTTGTAAATATTCCCATGGCTGTTTCCCACCTCAAGTCCACGTCCGTATGGCTTCCTTTGTTCCCACTGGACATAAACCTGCAGTCTACCCAGCACTTCCTGTTTTTCCTTTAACTCGTGCAATTGAAGATTATTGCTTACGCACTTGGGCCTCATTCCTTTGTAATCATGACCTCTACTCTACCACCAATGGCTCTACTCCCAACCTGTGTGTACTGATGGTCCTCTTCCCCACTTAATGCTGTATAATTGTTCAAACCTGGTAAATGCCACTCTTAGGATCATTGGTTACTATCCTCACTCTGTCTTTTATGGCCTTGTCTAAATATGATCAGAGTCGGCAAACTTGGAAGGCTTCCATAGCCTTGGCAACTCATGACGACAGCCTAGGATGGTTACTGGCGCCATAAACTAGAGTGTCAATTTGTTGGGTCAACAACAGGAGTCACTGTGCACTTGCTCCTCATGTGGGATCTCTGTCCTTAATGTGCTGTACATTGTGATTTAATGCTATAACTAGTACTCAAACAGTATGTTTCACTTTGTGTTTCTATGTGGGTGCAAACTGTTGAAATCTTTACTTAATATATACTAAATTGATCTTCTGAATATAAAGAGAATTGAAAATGAATCTTGATGTGAATGGAAAGGGAGAGGGAACGGGAGAGGGGAGGGTTGCGGGTGGGAGGGAAGTTATGGGAGGGGGAAGCCACTGTAATCCATAAGCTGTACTTTGGAAATTTACATTCATTAAATAAAAGTTAAAAAATTAAAAAAAAAGATTATTGCTTACTCCACAGCCTGCTACTTTTCTGGCCGTGTCCATCCAACGCCCCTGATTTGGTCAAGTCAGAGGGTTTGCTGTCAAGCTCTATGCCATCTCTGCTAGGCAACAAATCCTGAAATTTGCTTCTTGATCCTACAACTGAGTCATGGGATCAACGGGTGGCTGCAGGATGTCTGAGGATCCAGATGAGGGAGGAGGTTTGGGAGGCAGCAGCAACACACAGTGACGTGTTGGGCAGAGATTCCGTCCCAGAGAAGCTGAAAAGAGAGACAGCTGAATCCGCAGAGCCCCTGCTGGGAGTCCAAGCCTCATCACCAAGTGTGAAATGTGAAATCTTTGAGAAATTTCAGTTCTGTCTCCATTGTGGTAGAGTTAACAAAAGAGGGGAGCACACAGCAGTGGCCTTGTAACATTCTTTCTCACGACGCCAGTTGAGTAGGCTGAACACGCACTCGATTTACATGCCTTTCCACATTCGACATTAGCTGTTGTTTTCTCCAAGTGATCACAAACATATCTCTCATACAACTCTGTGTTGTATGTCTGTTGGAACCCCTCTTCTTAGCAATCATTGAGTTTTCCCATTTAGTTGTCTCTGATGTGGGCAAGGATACTGTGTGTGTGTGTGTGTGTGTACGGGTGGTCTGTGGCAGGCAGGCACTTCCTGAGGTAGGTTGGCCTGGGAGCTGCACAAAGCATTTGTGGACAGAGAATGCATTGGAAGTGAGGCACAAAGCAAAATTAAAGGCAGGATTGAGTATAAGAATTGAAAAAGTTCAAAAGAATGAAAACATTTTCAGTGAAGAGCAGCCCATTTGATGAAATAGGTACACTGACAAATGAATGTTATTGAGTGTTTGCCCTGTCTGGATGATTTACTTGTTTATTTTTTATTTTTTTTCACTTTTATGTAATAAATATAAATTTTCAAAGTACAGCTTATGAATTACAATGGCTTTTACCCCCCATAACTTCCCTCCCACCTGCAAACCTCCCATCTCCCACTCCCTCTCCCAATTATGTATTGCCATTGTCAGAAAAAAATGTGCATGATCCATATGTGTGTGCGTGTCTGTGCAGGTGCATGTCTATGCATGTGCATTGTGTGTGTGTGCAGTTTGTTCCTTTATTTTTGCAACCACCAAAACGAGCTGCCTGACTGCTGGAAATTCTGCAAGTGTCGAGGCTGTGAAGAGGAAGCAGTGTTACCCAGGGGAGCAGCAGGTCAGGGTTTCTTCAGCGGTCAGCTAGGGCGGTGCCAGGCACTCCTCTCCTGAGCACACCCATCGCGTGTCGGGTGACCACAAACACAAGCGATGTTCACCGACTTGGCTCTCACAGCGCTTTACGTCTGGGGGTAGGACACGATACTCAGAACAGAAGCTACAGGATTCGCCCCCTCCAGCACGTCCTTTCCTCAACGGTAGCACGAGGGCCTCGTGGTCATCGCAGTGCTCCTCCAGGAGCTGCTCTCTGCCCAACAAGCCGTGTGCTGCATGACGGGAGGCTCGCCTTCTGGGGACCAGCACACCCTTTGTTACAGGTAAGGAGACAGACAGGGACCAGAGAAAGACCCCAGGACATATGTCATCACACCTGCTCCCAGAGCTGCCTTCAAAAATACCTCCCATGGCCTGTCATCTGAAATGATCACCGTAGCTGACTCTGTCCCCATGATGACCTGCGGCTCGTTAGCATATCATTATAATACAATTACCATGGCTGACACTCCCACTCCCACCCTGCACCTGACAACATGATGCTGCCAAGACTCCCTAACAAGGCCAGAAATCGGGCAGTCACAGATCAGGTAACAAAACGCTGCGCAGACCACGGCAAAGGATGACCCCAAGCCTCGTGGGCTGCAGCTCAGTCTAAAAGCTGCCCACACTCCTTGAGTGTGTGCTTCCACTTTGCTTATGAATCTTACTCCTCTGCTAACCTTTGCCAACATCTCCTAAGTCTTTCATGTGTCAGAGATGAGAACCTGAACCCCAAGTCCCCCAGGACTCCCCAGCAAACTGCCCAAGCCATCCACCTCACTGGTCCAACCACTCATTCTAGAACTTGCTTACAGCAGGTTCCTTTGATGAAGAAGCAACTCTTGCACCAGTGGGATCACACCTGGCGTGGGGGCAGAGATGCAGGCCTCGGGGAGTCTCTCGTGCAGAGTAGAACTTGGCCCTGCTGGTGATGACTGAAAACACCAAAATATGTGTTTGTGTGTGTGCTAAATAACCTGATATAAGCAAACGTTAAAAAGCTCACGAAACACAATGCAAAGAAGGCACTTGCCAAAGCTTGATCACAGCAGAATCCTTGGAAATTTCTAGTAAGAGTAGCCCAGGGACAGCCTTCGCATCAGGCCCCTTTCTCCGACTGTGGTCAAGGTAAGAAGCGGGGACGGACCACTCTCACATTACCCTCAAGTCGAAAGGGAACCTCGCCCAGAAGTGGTAGGGAAGGAACTGGGGGTTACAGCAAATCACCCTGCGCAGACATGTGCACGTTTGCTGAGGGCGACGTTTTGGTTGGTGACTGAAGTCGCATTCCTAAAGGGATGCTGAAGGGAAGCCAGACTGTAATGTGGTGATCCCCTTGCAGTTTCTCACTCCTTAGCGGAAAAGAAAATGCAAGTTAAGCATGTGCTGAGTGTAACGAGTCATTGTTAAGGGCCTACTGGACATCAAGAGCCTTCCCTGACAAGGACAATGCCCCTCAGGGCAGCTGGCATACTCTTTCACAGAAAGCTGCCAGTCCATGGCCATGGAGGGGTGGATATCACCTGGAAAACTGAAGGCTTCCCCATCCTAACCAAGCACTGTCCTCACCATGTGCTTTCTCAGGCACAACGAGGTGTCAGCAGCCAGTGTCCTCCATATCCAGGTCGACCATGTGACCGGAGTCAACTGGGCCAGAACCTCTGAATGTTACCAAAACCAAACATAAGCACAGCTGCCTGCCAGTCATGGAGGCAGGCCTTTGTGGGGAGAAGGGGTCTTACAAGGCAGCCAGACTCCCTCCCACTGGGGCTAGGGAAGTGTTAGGGGCCAGGTGGGAAGGAGCTGGTGGGCAGAAGTCTGGTGGGGCAGCTCTGATCACCAGGGCCTGGAGGGGTGAGACTGTATTTCAGAGCTGACCCCAGAAAGCAGGAACTCTGGCCCACATGGTTAGATCCATGGTTAACAGCAAAGCTGGGGGAACTTGCTGGGAAAGAATGGGGTTCTGAGTTTGGGGCACCAGGGGCCCCTGTGAACAGGGCAGTCTGACATCAGGAGAAGCTGAAGGGTTTTCTCTCTCCGACCCTGTCTCCCTTTGCCTGCAGGGAGTGGGGGCACCTGCCACTGTGAGGAAACCTGGGCGCTCTCAGGCAGCATGTCACAACCCTAGTGAGCAGCTGCCCCTGCCCCTTTGGCATGGATGAGCTGAGCCAGACGTGCTCTCGCCAGCATCCTCAGGGCGGTGCCGCCCTCCCGGGATTAAGGCGTCCGCTCTGCTTGGATGAGACATGGGGCTCTGGGCTGAGGGAAGCTGAGTACACGTGACTCATGGCAGGGCGGCCCGGGAAGAGTCGGAGGGACTCTGGGTGAGCTTCGCCTTAAGCCCCGGTTACTCAGTGATGAGGGCAGTGGCTGGAACACCAGGAGGCATCACTCGGGGTCAGAATTAAGTCACATGAAGAGTGAAGGATTAACCGAAGGCCAGAGGCCCCAGAGCACCACGGCCTCCCTGCTGCCATCCTATCCCAGGACAAAAGAAGTCAGCACTGGAGTGGGTGGCAGTGACTTCCTATGCTCTGCGGCCACTTCTCACAGCAAAGGCAGGGACCCAGCTTCCTCACCACACCTGGACCCTTTCCTGCAAGTCCCATTCTGGAACTGGGCATTCCCACCCACATTCCAATCCAAGAAAAGACTACGGTAGCAAAGGGAGGCTGAACAGAGTAGGAAGCACTTGAACCTGGTGAGCAGCAGCAAGACACATGGATTCATCCCCCTGGGGAGAAGCTGCATATGAATAAAACATCACTGGAGAATAAAGATTACCCAGTGTTAGTCACACAAATTCCTTCCATGTCAATTCAGACCTCCTGACCCCACTGTCTCTTCAAATATCCACTCCTTCCCCCTCCTCATCTCTTGAACAGACGCTGGCTGTCCTTTGGGAGTGACAGAATCGCCAGTCGTCAGCGCTGTCCCTGGGAGAGGCAGGTTTGAGCTCAACAGGACCCACGTGTGTTTCTTCCTCATGAAGCCTTGCACGGGCAGGTGCTGGAGGGCGGGATGAGCTTCCTGGCATTTCCAGAGGCTCTTGCTCTGGTGGCAGTTGCCAGTCTTGGCACAGAGCTGCACCGTGTTGTCCAAGATTACCACTAGTGCCCCAACCACTGTGTCCGTTGTCCAGCCAGTGGGGAGGAGAAATAAGCAGTGAACACGCCCACCTGGACTTCAGAGAACCTCATGGAAAGCTGACCTGAGGCTCCTGCTGCCATTCGACAGCAACAACAGTTATGCTGATTGGATGGGACCCTGTACCCAATGGAGAGCAGACAACCCTGGCCTGTTCCTCAGGAAGCAGGGGAGGGGGCAGTGTTGGGAGGTCACCTGTCTCCTGTTCCTTGGTCATTCCCCCTATGACAGCAGGGGAGGAGGGGGCAGTGTTGGGAGGTCCCCTGTCTCCTGTTCCTTGGTCATTCCCCCTATGACAGCAGGGGAGGAGGGGGCAGTGTTGGGAGGTCCCCTGTCTCCTGTTCCTTGGTCATTCCTCCTATAACAGCAGGGGAGGGAGGGGGCAGTGTTGGGAGGTCACCTGTGCCCTGTTCCTTGGTCATTCCTCCTATGACAGCAGGGGAGGAGGGGGCAGCGTTGGCAGGTCCCCTGTCTCCTGTTCCTTGAACATTCCTCCTATAACAGCAGGGGAGGAAGGGCAGTGTTGGGAGGTCCCCTGTCTCCTGTTCCTTGGTCATTCCTCCTATGACAGCAGGGGAGGAGGGGGCAGCGTTGGCAGGTCCCCTGTCTCCTGTTCCTTGAACATTCCTCCTATAACAGCAGGGGAGGGAGGGGGCAGTGTTGGGAGGTCACCTGTGCCCTGTTCCTTGAACATTCCCCCTATAACAGCAGGGGAGGGAGGGGGCAGCGTTGGCAGGTCCCCTGTCTCCTGTTCCTTGAACATTCCTCCTATAACAGCAGGGGAGGGAGGGGGCAGTGTTGGGAGGTCACCTGTGTCCTGGACCTTGGTCATTCCTCCTATGACAGCAGGAGAGGGAGGGGGCAGTGTTGGGAGGTCACCTGTCTCCTGTTCCTTGGTCATTCCCCCTATGACAGCAGGGGAGGAAGGGCAGTGTTGGGAGGTCACCTGTGCCCTGTTCCTTGGTCATTCCCCCCATTACAGCAGGGGAGGAAGGGCAGTGTTGGGAGGCACCTGTGCCCTGTTCCTTGGTCATTCCCCCTATGACAGCAGGGGAGGAGGGAGCAATGTTGGGAGGTCACCTGTGTCCTGGACTTGGAAGTTCTTATGTCATGGGAAGACCGTGCCCATGGTGACCGGCATGCATCCATCACACAGCACAAGTCCCTCTCAGGATGGCCCTGCTCTCCTTCTCTCCAGTACTGGAACCACCCATGAAAACACCACATCCCAGCGAGCCTGAATCCACCCTCCATCATGACCTCCACTGCGACCTTTGTACCAGGTGTCTATGTGGCATGGATGAGCCCCTCCAGCACCTGCAGGGAGAGTGCCTTTGGGAAGAGGCTCCTCTACCAGCTCATGAATGACCGAGACTCAGACCCTGCTCCTGCACAGCTCAGACACCTGAGTCGCTGGCCTTTGTCATCCCTGGAGAGTCGCAGAGCCTGGCCCCTCTACACCACTGTCTTGTCTGGAAAGCAGGGTGGCCCTCCACTCCCCCTGGGGAATCCTAGGGGCTTCTGCCCTACAGTTCCCATTCAGGGCGCCTCCACTGTGTGTTAAACACTTTGCATCTTACAGATTGTTTTTTTCTTACAGATTCTAGAAACGGGTAGAATTATTACCCAATCCCCACTGCTCAAGAAAGGAAAGTGTGGCTCCAAGGTGTTATGTAACATGTCTGAGTTCATGCAGCTGTGAGTGATGGGAGGCGCTGACTGCCCATCGGGCCCTCATACTATGGGTGTGGACTCTGCACTGCAGTGCCCAGGCAGGCCAGGCAGGCCTCCCATCACCACTCAGTGTAACTGGCGAGTAGCCCAACATCTTTATTTTGAGCATCAAGAAGTTTCGGGCAGGAGTGTGATATAGCGGTTGAGATGCCACTTGGGATGCCTGCATTCTGAGTTGGAGTGCCTGGTTCAAGTCCAGCTTCCTGCAAATGGGAGGCAGCAGGTGATGGCCCAAGTACTTGAGTTCCTGCCACCCACAGTAGGAGACTTGGATGAAGCTCTAGGCTCCAGGCATTTGAGGAGTGAACCAGCAAACAGATCACTCTGTCTGCCTTGGCCTTTCAAATAAAATGAAAATAAATATAAGTTTAAAAATTGAAGTCTCAGGGGGTTAGATGTCTTATGCAAGAAATAAAATCCAGTGCCTCAAGCAGAGATCCAGAGTCAGCTGACAGCACAGTGGCCGTGCTGGACACCAGAACCCTGTCCTCTGAGGCCTCATAGAGCAGGCTGGCAGATCAAAGTCAAGCATCGCCGATGAAGGAGAGGGACATCTGCACTGTCACAAGGTGTGACCCTTGTACACTGAGGCCATCACAGGTGTGACCCTTGTACACTGAGGCCATCACAGGTGTGGCCCTTGTACAGTGAGGCCATCACAGGGGTGATCCTGGCTGTAGACTGAAGCACTAAGTTCTACGCCTGTCATAGATGGCTGATGACAACGGCTAGGTCTGTCGGTGAAAAGTACCACATGTGAACTGCTTCCTCCAGGCCAGAGTGAGCTGGTGTGGCAGGGCTGACACAGACAGCCAGGGTGCCTGACACATCCCTCTGCTGTACACTGGGCACCTCTGACCCCCAGGAGGTCTCCAGGCAGTTACACGAATTTCTCACAAAGGATTCTTTTGGTAGCTACAAACTCCCACAGGACCGTGAAAAGCAAATCGTTTCTAACTCTGGCCTTGCTCAGCCTGGGCCCAGGTGGGTGGCTCTGTAACACACACACATCCTCACCAGCAAGTTCAGTTTGGGGATTTTTTTCATTATCCCCCTTCCCCACCAATTTTTTTCTATAAAATTTATTTAAATATACAATGCATGTATTTTTGAACCAAGTTTTACGATTTCGTTTCCATCACTTTGTATCATGTTTTATGTGCTTTTCCATGTTTTAAAAAAAAATACTTGCCAAAACTTTTGCTGGAATTCCATTTTGAAAGAGGAGCAGAAACAAGCTCCAGCTCTGCCAAGCCCCACGTGCCAACATGCACCGCCAGCCCTGTCCCCAGAGCAGGCCAGGCCTTGCCCTGCACGCCCCGTGCCCATCAGCCCAGGCGCCGCCGGAGCCTTCCCCCCAGCTTATCCAGCGCTCTGTTCCTCAGAGATTTGACCATTCACTGTGTCCCACTAAGAAAGGATCGTCCCCATCACCTACCTCTGCTGTCCTTGTAGCTGAATGTGAGTTTAAAAGAGGAAACCCCCTCTCCTACCGGAACCTCCGTGGTGAACTTTCTGGTGCTTTGTGGGTCTCTTCAAGACAAGGAATTCTGGAAGTAGAGGCAGGTGGCTTTGCTGTCCCTGACTGAAAAACCACACTCTCCAGCGTCATCCTTTCCAGCTGAGCATCCATCCTTCCTGCATCTGGGTGGACACAGGGGAGGAGGCTGTGCTGGGTGGGAGTCTCTGGGGGGTGACGAGGGCTGAGCTGGCTCTTTAGAGCAGAGCCATCAGGGCTGAATCTTGGAGGCTTGAGAGAAGGCAGGGGAGGGGAGAGGGTCACAGGGCACTCCCTGCCCTTGTCATGTGCCAGGACTGTGCCAGTAAGAAGGCTGCTACCAGATGCTGAAACAGTGGGGCCCACTCAGTCTTAGACCGTGTACCTCCTGAACTGTGAGCCGAGAGTAACTATAAAGTTACCCTGCCCAGGTATTTCACTGTAGTGATGAGAGGCTGACTGATAACATGCAGGGAGTCCACCTGAAGCTGACAGCATAAGCCGTTCTGAGTTGCACAAATGCCAGCACTTTAGTTTATGTTGAAAACAGACCCGGAACGTGTTCAAGTGCAAACAGTGCACTTGAGAGCAGATCAGGGCAAACACCAGGGAGAAGTATGACACAGAAAGCACACAGCCAAGTCCATAGACACTGGAACCAGCTGACGGTGGGGTGACCAAGGCCTGAGCCCCTGGGTCACTCTGGTGGTGACAGTGGAACAAGGACCTCAGCTTGCACCCCTCGGACAAGGCTGGAGGTGGAGCTCACTGCCCCCGACTCCTGCCAGGCATTA
The DNA here is from genome assembly GCF_033115175.1 of Lepus europaeus. Classification (NCBI taxonomy): domain Eukaryota; kingdom Metazoa; phylum Chordata; class Mammalia; order Lagomorpha; family Leporidae; genus Lepus; species Lepus europaeus. The sequence continues at coordinate 97,150,333 of NC_084838.1, forward strand.
GTTGGGGAGCAGGGTGGTTCCCTGGCACTGGTACCCTGAGGAACACTGAGGGCAGAGCCTCGTGGGCTACAAACAGAAGCTTCCCAGCGGCTGGAGGGTGAGCGTCCCCTGACGGTGCACACAGGGGCTGTCAGAGCACACACTCTTCCCGGGCCCGGCACGATGCTGCCTCATGCAGCCTAGAAAAGCGGTGCTTTCCTGTCAGTGGATCAGAGCGCCACAGTCCCGTGAGTCCAGGCGATCCCAAGAAGATGGGCATTTTTCCACTGTGAAGGAATTTTAGCATCTTTGATATTCACCTAATTATATCCCTTTGGTGTGAATGAATCCCTGTTAATACTCTGCCAACTTTCTAACTCACTCTCCGACATTCTCCTCTGTGGACTTATTAAACTTTAATGTATTTGATTAAATGAAGACAATCAGGCCTCAGGCACTCACAAAGGAAGTTTTCTAGGTAAGCTGTTAATTTCTCCTCTGAGCTAGCCACTACTGTATTTTATTATAGAGAGGTCTCTCACTTTCATGTCGTCAGAGTTCTGATTTTTCCTTGTTTCAAGGTTGGACTTCTTGTGGTAATACTCATGGCAAAGTAGAGCACAGAATACTAATGGTAAAGTGGTTACAAGAACATAACGGTCACGTCAGCAGCCAGTGCAAATGATGGCACCCTCACGCCTTTCACACCATCCGAGAAGCAATTCCCAGCGGAAGAACCGCACACAAAGAGAAAAGGCAATCCAGTGTGGGTTCCACAGGGAAGCACAGGGGGTTCCAAGTTCCCAGTGCCCCAATCTTCCCAATAAATTCTGCAGAAGACTCAATGTAAACACTCAATGCACAGTTATCTAAATTAGAAGATAATTTGGTTGGGGTGTGTGATATTATGAAATATATTTTAGTCTCTGTCCATTTCCTGGCATATATCTCCTAAAACCTGAGGACCACCCAGAGTGCTAAGCATCTTTTGTCTTCTAGGGGGATGAGTGCTGGCATCGGGGGCTCTCAATGGGTTCGGGATGGTGGCTGCTCACCATCACTAAGTATCAGGAGAAATAACCATCTGTGGAGTTGGCCTGTAAGGGCTACAGTTTAGGGGATTATTTGGCACGGTATAGAATAAATACTGTGCTTCCTCAGAGACACTGTATATAAACTTGAGAGTACGATAAGGAGATAGCAGATCAATATTTCTGAGACAGAGCTGAAAAATTAGAAACATGATGGACATATTAAACAAATGAGTGGATAAAGATAAGAGAAAAGTAGAACACTGGGGTTAGATCTGCAGCTAGCCAGAAAGAGACCCAGTGGGGAAAATGCATAGGAGATGCTCGGGTAGGGGAAGAACAGAAAACAGACCCAACCAATTCTGAGTAAGAGTTCCAGAGAAGCAAGCAGAGGTAAAGGGAGAGAAATGATATTCCAAAATAAAATCATCTCTGATAACCGCTCAGAATTCATCAAAAGGAATGGTCTGCAGACTCCAGGACCTTAATCTGCAGTAGGAATAAAGAACAAATCCATGCATATGCACATCTTAGTAAAATCAAAGAGCCCTGAGTATAAAGAGACCATAGAAGGCATTGTGAGGTAAGACTATCTACTTTCTGAAAACAAGATTGACAGTTAACGTCTCAACGGCAGGAAAGGAAGGCAGAAGCTGCAAGGAAGTCCTTACAGCCTGTAACTCCCTCAAGAGGGGAGCCTGACTCACAACAAAAACAGATAAAGACAAGCACCGCACTGTCCCAGATCTTTACAGAATTATTTATTTAGTTCTCTGAAAGGCAGAATGACAGAGAAAGGAGTGACAGAGGGAGGGGAGGGGGAGGGCGGGAGGGAGGGGGAGAAAGGGAGAGGGAGAGGGGGAGGGAGAGAGAGAGAGGGAGGGAGGGAGGGAGGGAGCCAGTCATCGTCTGTCTGCTGGTTCACTCCCCAAATGGCTACAACAGCCAGGGCTGGGCTAGGCTGAAGCCAGGAACCAGAAACTCCACTGCAGTCTCTCATGTGGCAGCAGGGGCCCAAGCACCTGGGCCATCCTCTGCTACCTTCCCAGGCGCATAGGCAGGAAGCTGGATTGGAAGCGGAGCAGCCAGTACTCACACTCTGATACTGGATGCTGGTGTCACAAGCAGAGGCTTAACCCACTGCATCACAATGCTGGCTCCATACCAAATTTGTATTAAGAGAAATGATAAAGGATGTATTTAGGGAATTAGAAATTTGACCACAGAAAGAAAATTTCAGATGCATGAAAAACATGATGAAGAAAACAGACATATATGCTATAACATGAATAATATTTTAGCTTTATAAAATAATAACATTCTTCTAAGGGTGTGGGAGGGGTGGCAGGAAGGCTAACAGGGTGGAACGCAGGACATGCAGGAGGCTGTGGGAGTGATGTATATGCTCATCTTGATCTTCGTAATGACTTCATCAAAGTTCAGCCAATTTTATTTAAGGTACAATTTTTGAAGGCCAATTGAATCTCAAGAACCAGAAGCTAGGACACCCAGCAGACACTAGCACACTGACAAACCAGCCTGGGTTTCCAACACCACTCTTCAGCAAGAGGATGCAGAGCCCTGGGGAGAAACAGCTCCATCTGGACTGAGCCAGGAAATGCATAGGATGAGCCAGACAGTAGATACACAGACAGAAAACACAATGATGCATGTGTGTTGGGGGACAAGGCAGCCCATCTGAAACCACTCTCAATGGCCAAAGCTGGAAGAGTTTGAGTGACAATACAAATAACCTAATACGTATCGCGGTCCAAAGTGTAAACATCCATGAGTCACATATGGATATAAACAAATGATTAAATAAACAAATGGAAGGAAAAAAGACAAATCTTCCCCACAAAGCAATTCTAAATGATGTATATAATCACTTCTTCATTAGGGAAATTGGGCTTAACCACCCATTCCTGGCATGTGCCATTCTTAGTGATGTGCTTCCAGACAGCAGTGTGGAAGGCAGGTGGGCAGTAACATTCCAGAGAAGATACTTGCAAACACTACCTTTCTCATATGATGAGGTCTGATGTCATCAGTGGAACATCACGTTGATAATGTGACTGCACGGATTTCAAGCTTTTTTTTAAGAAAAAAAAAAACTTATCTTTTAATGTCATTTTCCATGTAGTTTTTAAAGTAATCATGTGTGTACAATGGTATGATGATATGTGAAGGGCTCACTACCCCTCCCAAAATCCACAGGTGGACAGAGGGTAAGCCGAGATGAAGTCTAGACAAGAAGAACCCAAATGAATGGCATTCCATGAAATGCCTGGCCAGGACTCTGCAAAACCAACAGGGTCCTAAGTGAGAACACAGAATGCCCAAGAGCAAGTCCCAGCCAAGAGGGACCATGGAGACCTGAAACAAGGTATCCTCCTTGGGATCCTAGTGTAAAAAATGAACATTATGTATCGCTTCTTGGCCTTTTGGCTAAGATCAAGTGTAAAAAATGAACATTAGGTAAAACTAAGGGAATCCGAATAACGTACAGAGCTTGATTAACAACAATGTGGCATCACTGCTTTATCAGCTGTTATAATTACACAGTGCTCACAGGAAGTGTTCACGAACAGGGAGACGATGCTGGGTGCAAGAGCTGGTGCTGGACTACCCTGTCAACTTTCCTGTGACTCTAAACAAATGCTAAAATACACAGGTTTATTTAATATGGATATTTTGCAAAACACAAACAAAACTTGTCACTAACAAATGATTACAACTAAAATTAACCATATATGGGAGGGATTTAAACTGGCTACAAATAATTAATGAATGGAAAATCAAGTGAAGAATCTCGGGATTAAGTCAGAGTGAAAAAAATAAACAAAATGGAAAAGTAATAAACAGAAATAGAAGCTAGATAGGGCAACAAAGAGATTATAAAATAAAATAGAAAACTTAGACAAAAAATGTTCAGGAGAGGTGAGTATTGCGGTGCAGTGGGCTAAGCTGCCTCTTGGGACACCTGAGTATCCCATATCAGAGTGCCCGGGATCGAGTCCCACTGGTTTCTGATCAGCTTCTTGCCAGTGCACCTGGGAGGCAGCAGATGATGACCCAAGTTCTGGGGTTCCTGCCACCCCTGTGGGAGACCCTGATGGAGTCTCTAGCTCCTGGGTCTGAGGAGTGAATCAGGAGATAGAAGTTCATTCTCTATTTCTCTCTCACTCTTCCAATCAAATAAAGAAGTAATTTCTTAAGAGAGCTACATGGAGGACAGATAGAGAGAACCAGACCCACGTGTGAGCAGGGCTTATGGAAAAGGAACGCTGAAATCAGTGATGGCTACAAGGTTTCCAGAATAAAAGGAAGGGAGGAAATTTCCGATTGCAGGTGTACACCAAATGCCAAATAGCATAAATTTAAATACATTCACGTTTTTTGAAAACCTGAAAGCTGAAAGCCTGCTTTTCATGACCTCCTGATCATGCACTGTACAGACTGTGTTTTAATGCCCCTCTGAGTTTGTGAAGTGTGAAACACGAACAGCCATGTCTGACAGACCAGCAGGAGAGAAAACAAATAAGGCAGTAACACAACCAGTATTGGATAGAGACATGGCCTTCTCAGAAGCCACACCGTCTGATATAACAGCGTCCTGAGGGGGAAAATTCTTCCAACCTCCACCTCCACCTCCACCTCCACTGGCATTTCAGCTACGGTCAGGCAAATACAAAATAAGAAACAAAGTGTTGGATGTGGCAAGAGCATTTTATACAAACTGGAAAATATGGGCAAAGGTTACATGTCACTAGAAAGCCCACTAGCAAATCTTGCCTGTGGTGTTAGGTACCTTCTATCAACTGAGCCAACAGATACAACAAATGGTTTCTGATTTTCCTGTGTTGCTAAAAAATAAAAATCAACCTTTTTTTACATGCTTCTGTTAGTGGCTGCTTCATGGGGAACAAATCCAACAATAACTTATGGCTTTTATAAAATCTACTTTAAAAAAACTCCCTGCTGAGGTATGACTGACACAGAAGAAGCGGTACATACTTGATGGGTACCACTTCATGACGGGAGAGAAGTGAAACCACTGTGTGATCCGTGTCAGGGAACTACCCCTCACCTTCACAGGTTTCCTCCCAGACTTCGTGGTCATTACAGTTGTGACTGGAAGACTTGACACCAGCTCTTAGCACAGCTTCAGGTTGACAATACTGTATCACTATACAGCAAGCACTATACTGCAGAGGGGATCCCAACTTACAGAACTGCTTACCTTGCATAATTGAAACTTGCCACACTTTAACTATAAGCTCTCCATTCTGCCTTCTTTGACGTCCACGGCCACCACCACTCTCTGATTTTGTGACTCTGACGTTTTCAGATGCCACATGGACACGAGACCCTGCACCACTCGTCTCTTAGGACTGGCTTGCTTCACTTCACACAACACCCCCCCCCCCCACGTCTGTCGATGGTGCTCCCAATGGCAGGAGGATGTCCTTCCTCCTGGGGGACCACGGTTTCCTGATGCACTCATTCGCTGGCGGGCACTTAGTTGGCTTCCATCTTTGAGCTATGGTGACTAACACTGCAGTGGACATGGAGTGCAGGTACCTCTTCAACATACTGATTTTAACTCCATGGGCTAAATACTAGAAAGTGAGACTGTTGCATCACATGTAGTTAACGTTTTTATTTTTAGTCTTTGGAGGAAATGCCATACTATTCTCCACATTGACTGTAGTAATTTCCATTCTATCTAACAGTGTGGAAGGCTTCCTGTTTCTCCATGTCCTCATTAACACTGGTTATCGTGGGTCTTTTTGTAACAGTCATTCTAACAGATGTGAGGGATATCCCATGGTGATTTTGATTTTCATCTCCATTATGATTAGTGATATTGAACATCTTTCCATATATCTATTGGCTATTTGTATGAATTCTTTTTAAAGATTTAATTATCTGAAAGAGTTACAGAGAGATGTCAAGACAGAGAGAGGTCTTCCATCCACTGGTTCACTCCCCAGATGGCCACAACAGCTGGAGCTGCGCCTATCCAAAGCCAGGAGCCAGGAGCTTCTTTTGGGTCTCCCATGTAGGTACAGGGGCCCAAGGACTTGGACCATCTTCTACTGCCTTCTCAGGCCATAGCAGAGAGCTGGATCGCAAGTGGAGCAGCCGAGATTAGAATCAGTGCCCATGTGGGATGCCAGCACTGCAGGCTGGGGCTTTACCCCGCTGAGCCACAGCGCTGGCCTCCTATGAGTTTTTTGGAAGACTATCTCTCAAGTTCACTTATTCATTTATACTTGGATTTTTTTTTTTTTTTTTTTTTTTTTGCTATTGAGCTGTAGGAGCTTCTTATATATTTTAGATATTAGCTTCTTAAAGGATCTGGGGTTTGCAGATATTTCCTCCATTCCATAGGTTTGTGTGTTCATTCTGTAGGTTGTTTCTTTGCTGTGCAGAAGCCTTTTAGTTTGGTGTAGCTCAATTTGTCTATTTTTGCTTTTGTTGTCATATTTTAGTATCAAATCCATGAAATCATCGCCAAAGCCAAGGCCAAGAAGCTTTTCCTCAATTTTTTCCTAAAACTTTAATGGTTTCAAACATTATATTTCAGTCTTCAATATATTTTGAGTTGTTCTTTTCTGTGTATAATCTCAGGTAAGAGTCCAATTTAATTCTTTTGTTTGTAAATATTCAGTTTTCCCAAAACCATTTACTGAAAACACTACCCTTTATCCATGTGAATTCTTTCCACTCTTGAAGATCAGTTGACTGTAAATGTGTAGCTTTGTTTCTGAATTCTCTATACTGTTTCATTGGTCTAAATGTCTATTTTCTAATGCGAGTGTCACATTGTTTTGATTGCAGTAGCTGTGTAATATACTTTGAAACCAAGAAGTCTAATGACTAACTGTTCTTGCTCAAAGTTGTATGCAATCAACATTTGGGGATGGTTTTCTGTTTGCCTAATATTTTAATGCCTACAACCTTTATTTCCTTATTGTTTCTTTTCAATATCATCATTTTGGTTACTAAAGCTGTCATCTGGCTTATTAAAGCTCTTTATTAAGTCTGTTCATTATTATTGTCTATGTAACCTTTCTTTCTCAATAGCCTTGAATAGAGACAATGGAATGCAACCAGGTGACTGGAGATTCGTGTTTGGTTCCCTTCAGCAAGAGGGAGAAGACTCAGGGCTGAGACAGAGGAGACACTTGGGATCTGGTGTGCCCTTGAAATACAAGGCCACTATTAGGGGCAGTCTCCCATTTCAATAGGAAACATGCCAGTTTTTCTTTGGGAGCAGCTGATCCTCATTAGGACCAGCCAGCAGGGAGACATAGTCAGAGGGAGAAGGGCCTCAAATGGGGACACTCCCAGCAGTGGCTGCCCTCCAAAGATCAGGATACACAATAGTTCAGGCATCTTTCTCCATAGAACGTCCCTCTGTGTATTGCATCTCTCATCTTCTGTCATTATTAAGATGTTATTTTTTGTATTTCTGAATTGTGACGAAATGAAATTCAAGTAGTTCAAGTAGTAGGCTTGCCCCTCCCTAAATGATTAATTAATGCTTTCTGGTTGTGGTTTCCTGGGTTTCCTCTTTGTGAATGGGAAGGAGCAGCCATACAACACGACTTTTGTGCTCCTTATGGGAAGCTGCTTTGCCAACTGGTGAAGCTCCACAGTGGTCAGCCAAGTCTGGAAGCCTCATGGGGCTGCTTAAATTTAATTCTCAAGATTTCTCCTTAACAAAGTGGTGGCCTTGGATGTGAGAAACACCCTCTCCTCTGAGCTCAGACATACAGTTAAAGCATTCCACAGGTCAAATGCAGAGCCGTGAACTGGGTGGCTGAACCTCTCTCTGTTTGCCAAAAGTTTTCTTCAGACAGAGAACTGGTGATAAACAATGACAAAGGGTATTCCTCAGTATGCAGTGTGGTGACAAAGAAAATAGACCAAGTTCCTACAGCAAGCCCACGTCCAACATCAAAAGTGCAACACCAGTATTGGACCACAAGGAAGAGGAGACTGAGACTGGATATGAAGCAAAAGCAGTAAGAGAGCATAATAGGCATGGTTATGCCTCTTGATTTCTATACACTGGCCAAACACTTTGTACATATTGGCACAAATTTCACAGCAGTGCTGTCAGTGGGATTATCAACATTGTTGTGTTTTTCCTGCAGCATGTTTTTTATTTTCCTTTTGAAAGGTAGAGGGAGAGAAAGGAAGGGAGGGAGGGAGAGGGATATGGAGGGAGAGGGAGAGGGAGGGAAGGGAGACAGAGAGAGGGAGAGAGGGAGAGAGAGGGAGGGAGGGAGGAGGGAGAGAGAGAGGGAGGGAGAGAGAGAGGGAGGGAGGAGGAAGAGAGGGAGGGAAGGGAGACAGAGAGAGGGAGAGAAAAGGAGAGAGGGAGGGAGAGAGAGGGAGAGGGAGGAGGAAGAGAGGGAGGGAGAGGGAGAGGGAGGGAAGAGAGAGAGGGAGAGAGAAGGAAAGAGGGAGAGAGAGAGAGGGAGGGAGAGAGAGGGAGGAGGGAGAGAGAGAGGGAGGGAAAGAGAGAGAGAGGGAGAGAGAGAGGTAGGGAAAGAGAGAGGGAGGGAGGGAGAGAGAAAGTATTTTCCATCCACTGGTTCACTATCTAAACACCTGCAACAGTTGGGGCTGGGCCAGACAGAAGTCAGGAGCTGGGAACTCACTTCACACCTGGGCCATGGGCTCCAGTGTCTGCTTCTGACAGCTGCTCTGGACTACCTGTCTGATCCAGAACAGAACTCTAGCACTCTGGACTTAGGTATCATCTGCTGAGAATGGGAAATCCCATAATGTAAAACCTGTCCTTAAAAGAATAAGAATGTAAGGAAAGGCAGCTTAGCTAGAAAAATTTTGAAGTGCTCTTATATTTGGCCATCAAGACGGCATGAGTGGTCCTCACAGAAGGCTTGTGGGCTCATTCTGAATACGCAGGATGAGGCGGGAGAAACGCTGGGCCTCTGGGCAGTAGAGAGCACATTATGACCATTGCACTGGCATGTGAGGGACTCAGACCCTTGCCATGGGAGGTGGGATTGGAGTGTAATGCTAGAAGGAACAGAGGCACCTAAGTGGAAAAAATGGAGGATGGAAAAGACAGGCAACTGAGATGCTCAATGGACCAGATCTAGAAGAAGCTGAGAACAGAGAGGAGGGGTCCGAGCATGGGTGGAAAAATGACCTCAGTAAGAGGAGGAGCTCCTGTCCAAATAAGACAGAAGCTCATGAGAGGAGCTGAGCACGTCCCTGACCCCAGCATCACTACTGCTGACTGGGGCACAGACATTCAGATCAAGCTCACCGTGTGGACCAGCGGGCCAGCAGAGCAAGATGGCCACCTTGGCACATCCATGTCCATATGGGAGCAACCCGTTCAACTTCATTAGCCTGATACTGCGGACGGTTCTGCTGAAGGCATATGCCGGGCTTTTTCCTGAAAGTTCAAAGACATGTCTCTGGACGATGTCCCAAATCAGAGCAGATGACCAGCTTCCAAAAGCTGGTTATTGTCATCGTTTGGTGTTAACATCTTCTGGCCAGCTTTATGCCTCACATGTAAGTACTTGTGTTTGTGCTGCTTTGAAGTTGTTAAACGAAGATCGATCATTAGATTAACACATGCAGTACAAATAGTCTATTATCCTCCAAATTCCCCACTGAGCGACAGCGGCATCTGCAAATCTGATTTGAAAGATTGGTTTGAAGCAAAGTTGTGGCAAACTTCCAGTGCCACGTGGTTTTCTGTGCCCCTGACCTCGCTTTCACCTCCTGTAATCACCATAGCAGGGTGAGCAGTGCCACCAAGCCCAGGTCCAGGGAGGGGCTGCAGACAACCTTGCTGGATTCCTCAAACCACCACAAGGAAATGAGACTGGTACCCTACACGTTGACACTGTGCCTGTAAACAGATGTGTATATGTTTAGATCCAGGCTATTAGAAAAGTCCCATGTGCCATCAGTGTCCTTGAGTTTTACAGAGAAGATTCTAGAAGGTGCTCAACACACACACACACACACATACACACACAGAAATAAACACCAGATCAAGGAAAGGCAAGTGCTGTCCAGAAAGAAGAGTCCACCATTCGGTTCCTCTATGAATGATTAGCTCTTCTGCATTTTGGGAAGTTTTCTTTAGGAATTCAATCCCATATGTAGAAGACAGCACAGCTGATGGACATTTGATAGCAGGATGGGAACAGCGGATGATTCTTTCAAGAGTTTAGAAAGTGAAAGAAAAACAAGAGGCAAAAGTTGCTAACAGATGACCCCTTTAGAGGTCAACTTGATGGGAACCTGGGCCCCTGTCACGTCACTGACTGGCCACAGATGGGGATTTGAGCCCATCATCTCAATGACTGGCCACAGACGGGGATTTGAGCCCCTGTCACCTCACTGACTGGCCACAGATGGGGATTTGAGCCCGTCATCTCACTGACTGGCCACAGACAGGGACCTGGGCCCCTGTCACCTCACTGACTGGCCACAGATGGGGATTTGAGCCCGTCATCTCACTGACTGGCCACAGACAGGGACCTGGGCCCCTGTCACCTCACTGACTGGCCACAGATGGGGATTTGAGCCCGTTATCTCACTGACTGGCCACAGATGGGGATTTGAGCCCGTCATCTCACTGACTGGCCACAGATGGGGATTTGAGCCCCTGTCATCTCACTGACTGGCCACAGACAGGGACCTGGGCCCCTGTCACCTCACTGACTGGCCACAGATGGGGATTTGAGCCCGTCATCTCACTGACTGGCCACAGATGGGGATTTGAGCCCGTCGTCTCACTGACTGGCCACTGCTGGGCCTGAGATGGTGTCTAACCTCCTTCCCAGCTCTGCCACTCTCTTCTCTCTACGCACACTCCAAGCAAGCCTTTTGGTGAACAGGTATTCATTATGTATTTACAATAACATTCAACACTAGTAGATGTGACAAAATACATAAAACTGGAAAAGAAATCATCCCTTCGTTAAGAATGTTACAAAATGAGGTAGGTAAGTGAGCCATAAGCCAGGAGAAAAGAGGGTGTTCCTCCTGTCCCTTTATTTTCTGTGTTTTCAATGCTTTGGCATTTGGAGCCTTATTAAGTTGGAGAGGCTCCCCTTCCTGGAAAAGCTTATTGTAAGAGATGGTAAAGGAGGTAAAGGACTGGCCTGTCAGTGCACCTTTCATATGCCAGCAGATCCATCCAGAGCCCAGCCACCAACCCCCTTATTTGGCAGAGTCAGGGCCACGATTTCCTTGCTGTACTCATCCCAGCACCAGAGACAGAACAACTGAGGAGAACCCCTGTGCCCCAGAGCTGGCTGAGATTACAACACGCCAATCCTAAGCCCGTCCACACTGCTCCTTCCCACTGAAACCACGATCAGCATTCTTTCCCACCATTTCCCCTCACTCTTGCTGCTTCCCTAGTGTTTTCCCTGTGATCTGCACGACCTGCCCCCTCCTCTGACACCTGAGAATAACAAATCATCTTTTCGAGGATTGTGGTGTCCTGGTGTTGGCCCCCCACCCCCCTTCGAATACAGTAACGGTCCAAAAACAAATGTTAAAGCACAGGGAGTGATGACAAACAGAGGGATCAAGTAAGCGAAGACAGGCACGGATCCATCTATAAAATATGCAGTGGCCGGCGCGCAGCTCAACAGGCTAATCCTCCACCTAGCGGCACCGGCACACCGGGTTCTAGTCCTGGTTGGGGCGCCGGATTCTGTCCCGGTTGCCCCTCTTCCAGGCCAGCTCTCTGCTATGGCCCAGGAAGGCAGTGGAGGATGGCCCAAGTGCTTGGGCCCTGCACCCCATGGGAGACCAGGATAAGCACCTGGCTTCTGGCTTCGGATCAGTGTGGTGTGCCGGCTGCAACGCGCTGGCAGCAGTGGCCATTGGAGGGTGAACCAACGGCAAAAGGAAGACCTTTCTCTCTGTCTCTCTCTCTCACTGTCCACTCTGCCTGTTAAAAAAAAAAAATACTGGAGTGTTCAAAAGGCAGACAGGAGGACGCTGCATTCACAACTTCCCTGCCAGAGAAGCTGAACTGAACCCTAACAGAACTTAAAGTAAGAATAGGGGAAAATAAAAATAAAATCAGAGAGACCTGAGCTATGAAAGGCTTTGTATTTTAAACAAAGGAGACAAATTCAAGGACCAGATGATTTTACTCTGATGTGAATTGTCTTTAGGTTCTAAACATGAAATTCTCCATGACACAGTAACCAAAACATGTATTTGGTGATATATTTGTATCAAATAAGACAGAGAAGTGAACATGATCAGTATATAAAGAGAGCCATAAACAGAGTTAAGATCACATACAGGGATGGTGCTTGTGGCATTATGGGTAAAGCCACTGTCTGCAGTGCCAGCATCCCATATAGGCACTGGGTGGAGTCCTGGCTGTTCCACTTCCGATCCAGCTTTCTGCTATGGCCTGGGAAAGAAGTAGAAGATGGCCCAATTTCTTGAGCCCCTTGGGTCCCTGCACACACATGGGAGACCAGGAAGAAGCTCCTGGCTTCAGATAGGCCCAGTTTTGGTTGTTGTGGCCATTTGGGGAGTGAATCAGTGGATGGAAGACTTCTCTCCCTCTCTCTGTGTAACTCTGCCTTTCAGGTAAGTAAGTCTTAAAAAAAAATAAAAGATCATATCCAAAGCCATAATGCCCACAGAGTATAAAGACAGAGGCAAAACCTAACTTATTGAAGATATAGGAATGGCAGTAGAAATGTAGAGCACCTCCTGCTGCCGCTGACAACAATGCTGAAGACAGAGTGTGGATGTCTTTGTTATCCATGGGTCTTCATCTTGGCCTGGAGGCGAGGGCGTGTCCCCATCCCCCTTATAAAGGGAATGCTCTGTGAGGGGCTCTTTTCCATCCCCGCACCCCTTCACTCCTGTGATTTACCTGATGGGCAGATACTGGTAGGGCTTGGCCTTCACTGGCCCTCACTTGCCTTCTGACTGAGCCTTCTAAGACAAAGCCGTATCTCTGTCCTTGCTTCCTTCTGGACCTGCCTGTGTTCAGGCTCTGTGGTCTGAGCTCCCAAAGCTGGAAGTGTCACCACAGCCTCTGTCCACTTGCCAGGATGCATCAATCAAACACACATCCTGTGGATGTCCACCACAGATACGCACGCTTCTACTCCCAAATTCCTGACAATGTTTTAAAATTTCATTTATTTACATTCATTTTATTTGAAAGGCAGAGACAAAGATATCTTCTTCCCACTGATTCACTCCCCAAATGCCTGCAACAGCCAAGGCTGAATTGAAGTCAAGTGCTCAGAACCCAATCTGGATCTTCCATGGGGGTGGCAGGGACCAAGGTGCTTGAGTGATCATTTGCTGCCTCCCAGAGTGCACATCAGCAAAACGCTGGGATTGGCAGAGCCAGGACTTGAACACAGGCACTTAAGTGTGGGACGCAACAGTCCCTTGTAGCATCTTAACTGCTCTGCCAAATGCTCACCCTGTGAGAAATTTTTAGAATAAGGTCAATACCACTCAGAACACATCTGCTACCTTCCTATATGTCTGTGTGTGGAGTTTTAAAAGCATCTTGCTTGGAAAATTGGATTCCAGGATCTCTTCAGTTGTTATTCCTTTAAATACCACCATCTCATATTTTGTTATTGAAATTGGTGTCAGGCATTCATTGGCACCTCTAGGCCAAACTTCAAGTTTACCTATTTTTATTTATATTTTAACAGTTTTTTTTTTTTTTTTGGTGATACAGGCTAAGAGAGTCACTCATTGTGACAGAATTTCATTGATTCACTCTTGTCATGCCTTGCTTCCTCTCATTATTTTGCTTGTTTTTAATAACTGTTTTTGCTGGAAAAACTTTTAAATATTTGTCACAAGTATATTCCTATTGTGCTGTGTAACACACTTTCCTTGTTGTGTAACTTCCTCTTCTTGATTCATGATTATTATCTGTTCCATTTTGACACTCTTCTGTAGGTTCACTAGACCTGGTACCCAAGCTTCTAGCACCGTGCCTGGTGTAAGTGAACACTAAATAAGTATTTATTTGAATGATAAACAAATGCATCAAGTATAATTTCCAATTCTTCACACTTCAAGACAAAACCTGGTATGCTAGTTGTTGAGATAGTAGTGTTCAGATTCTACAGTGCAGCTCTCCTATGGGCAGTGTATGAGAGAGCTGGGATGCTATAACAAAATACCACAGCCCAGGGAAGTTCAAACAACAGAAATTTAACATCTGCCAGTCCTGGAAGCTGGAGTCTGAGGTCAAGAAGCAGGGTGGGCTCCTTCCAAGGCTGTGAGGAAGAGCCAGCTCTAGCCTCACTCATTTTCAGGGCTGCTGTAAATCCTTAGTGTTCCTCATCATGTGGAAACATCACCCTTATCTCCGTCTCCATATTCCCCGGGGTGCTTTCCCTGTGTGTGTGTGTCTGTTTTCAAATTCCCCCTCCTCCTAAGAATAGCAGCCATGTTAGATTAGGGATCAGCATAAAGACCTCGTTGGATTTTGATTAGCTTGGTAAGACCACATTGTGAAGTTTGTGGGCTGGGACTTCGACATGTGGGAAAACGTACTTCAGCATGTCAGCCTTTCCTAGTCCACATTAGAGCTCCAAAGCTGTAGGTCCATAGAGCCTCCAAACCCACACGCTGCTTCTCCTCAGGGGAAATGGAGAATCGCAGAGATGAAGGCAATGCAGAGCGAGTGGCAGTCACTCTCCAACCTGCACAGCCCTGCATGGGATGGCAAAGGCTGCCGGCACTGCAAATCCTAATGATCTCGTCATTGGGGCATGCCTGCCTTCCGCTCAGAACTGATGCACTGACAGGAACTCCCTGCGGCAGCAGTGAACAAGGGATGACATCGGTGTGTACTTGCTCTTCAGAAGAGCATTCACTGCACTCAGCCACTCAAAGATCTGATGATGTGACTGCCTTATTTAAAAATGAATTTCATCTATTTGAAAGCCTGCTGCAGAGAGAGGAGAGACACAGAATCACAGAGAGATCTTCTATCTGCTGGTTCACTCCCCAGATGGCTTCAAAAGCCTAGGCTGAACCACGATGGTGAAGCCAGAAGCCAGGAGCTTCTTCTGGGTCTGCCACGTGAGAGCGGTGTCCCAAGCATTTGGGCCTCCCTCCACTGCCTTCTCAGGGGCTGGACTGGAAGTAGAGCAGCCAGGACCTTCACTGGTACCCATATGGGATGCCAGCACTGCAGCCCACAGCTCTCCCTGCTGCACCACAATGCTGGCCCTGTGACAGCTGCTTTGCCTGTCCTCTGACTAAGGCTGTGCTCTTTAGTAACAACTTTGCCATGGTTGATGCCCACAACCACTGGTCTGCTAAGACCGGTAAAAGTGTTCATGGTTCTTGGCCACAGGCTTTTTGGCTCTTGAGATTTTATTAAAAATAACCAATGTACTGACCAGGTGGAACAAACCACTGCTTCGCTTCTCAGAGTGTTTAAAAGGGATTTTACAGCAGTTGTATTTGGACCATATCCACTTTGGGTGTGTTTGCAGTCAGGAGAGACATCAATTTCCACTCTTGCTATCAGGTGGGTGAAAGGGAACAGAGCGGGCTTTTGTCTCCTGCAGTCTCCACCACACCCAGGAGGCCAGGAATTCCCAGAGACAACTCATACCGGCCGTCCAGCCTTGCCACATTAAGACATGAAAGGATGCAGGCTTTCTAATACAGCCAAAGAATGGGTCTAAGCCTTTGAAACAGCAGCCCAGTTCCCGGGCCCCAGGTTTCTAGACTTATTTGGGTATCCTTTCCTCACCTGTGTTCATCTCTGCAGGCTGCTAAACAAAGGGCTGGAGTCCAGGCAGCTCCCACAACAGAACTCCTTCTCACAGCTCTGCCCTGCGAGTCCCAGAGCAAGCTCCTACAGGGTCCAGTGTAGGGTGAGGTTTCCTGCCCGGGCCTGCAGATGTCTGCCTTCTCACTGGGTCCCCACACAGTGGAGGGAGAGAAGACTGGGTAGGGAGGGAAATGGAGCCACAGAGAGATTGAGAGAGACTGACCTCTGGTGTTTCTCCCTCTTCTTGTAAGGGCACCTGCTCCATTAATTTAGGGTCTCACCCCACGTCCTCGGCTACCCTTTCCCTTCACCTCACAGGCCCTAAACTTGGGGGGACAAAAGCATTCAGTCCATGGCATTCCACCTGTCGTCTCCCAAAATGCACATCCTTCTTGCAAGAACATCCATTCACTGCATTCCAACAGCCTCCAACATCTTAACTCATTCTGACATCAAGGGCTCATCTACAATCCTCTACATAAGATCAGTGAGACTCTAGCTGTGCGAGCGTATGCTGCAGTTGTGCACCTGTGAAGACAGACAGGTTATGTGCTTCCAGAATATGGTGGCAGAGCAGACAGATAGATGTTCCCACTGCAAAAGGGAGAATTCAGAAGGCAGGCAGCGCAGGTCCCCGGAAGGTCCAAAAGCTAGCAAGGAGGATTCTCTTAGTGCTGAAGGCTCTGTGCTGTGCCCCTGGTTCTAGGCCTCTTTCAGAAGCACCTGGGGCAGCCTTCTAAGCTCCTGGGGATGTGGGAGCCATCTGGAAGCCTGTTCAGGGCTTTCTTCAGAACTCATGCTTCTGTCCTCAGATCAATCTTTTTAACCCAATAAAACCCGAAGAGGAGAGTTCCTGTCTTGCCCGTGTTCTGCCTGGACTGCAGAAGGTCAAGTTTCCGCCAGGCTGATGCCCCTGTCTCTACTTGCCTGGGAGAAGGAACTGGACCCAAAGGACACCAGGTCAGAACATGACCGGGGGAGGAGGAGTGGTCCCGAGCACTCAGGAAATCTCGTTGGTGCCAAGAGCTGCTGGGGGAGCAGCAGGCCTTCCTGTGCACAGCCCACACAACTGCAGCTCACCACAGGGGAGGGAGGATGACTGACACTTCTGTGTAACTGTCAGGGCCAGTGGAGCGTTTCAGGACCGAACAACGTGGGTTGGAGTCCCCCTTAAACATGGTTCTGCACAGATCTCATGGTTGGTTTGGAACAGCGTGCACCATCTCTCCTAATATGCTGTGTAAGCTTATCACCATCTGGCACTGCTGCATCCTAAAAATAATGACACCAAATTTAAGAATTTCAGTTATGTTCTTGAAAATCGATTAAATTGTAAGCTATGATCTCAGAGATCTGAAATTTGCTGGCTCATCCCAGATAATTACATTGATTTACAAGGGAACTGCATTAAACCTAACGGTGACCACACAACAAGCTCAAGTGCATGCGTGGTCCAGCTTTGGACCCCAGTCTATTAAACAAATCGATCAAGCCAGATTCAGTTCTTTTTACTCTAGAATGAAAAGTCAAAATTTTATAACTGATGAACATGGAGTGAAAACTGAAAACTCACAAAGAATTCATACTATGTGGTTTATTAAACAGACCAATGAAACCAGGCAAGCAGATGATGCCATGAGCACAGTGAGAACAGTGCTCTCTGGAGAGGAGCACCTCTCCAGAGAGAGTGCAGAGTAAGCAGGACAGAAGGGCTGTTTACCCAACTCCAGCGCCATGGTGCAACGCTGCGGCAGGGGCAGGCTCTAACCTGGCAGTTAAGCCGACAGCCAAGCCTCCCACAGCCCACACTGCAGCACCTGGGTTCCCTACTCAGCTCCGCTCCCGACTCCAGCGTCCTGTCAATGAGCACAGGGAGTCAGCAGCGATGGCTTAAGTAACTGGGTTCCTGACACGTAGGCTGGGGATGTGGACTGAATTCCTGGCTCTGGCTTCAACTCAGCACTACTCTAGCTGCTAAGGGCATTTGGGGAGTGAACCAGAAGACAGAAGACCTCTCTGTCTCTCTCTCTGTCTCTCTCTCATCCTTGAATGTGCTGTAGTTTTTGTTTTGTTCCCAGCCTTGGGAAGGGGTCCTTCCCTGACTGCCCCCTGAGCCTAAGTCTGCCATACGGGGTTCTCCTCACATCTCCACACCTTCCCCAGTGACACAGTTTGCCATCACATTTCAGCCAGTAGATTCAAACCCAGCAAAAGATCCTCCCCTCCCTTTTCCCTGATACCTTTTCAACCCAAATCCATCACACGTACACTTCGTTCACATTAGAGTTCAGAATGTGGTGAGGGCTCTTAGCTGACACAGGCAGGTGACTATCCGGACGTCTGCCTTCACCATGTGCTCAGAGGACCAGAGGCTACTACTGACCACACCCAGGCCACTGTATTCTCCGGGATTAGGTGCCCTATTTGTGTGTCAATCTGGGATGGACAGCTGTTTTTTATGGAATTGAAAATCTACTATGATAGGCTTCAGAGCCCAAACCACATTATCAAAACCCACCACCAGCGGTGCCCAGGAAAGGAAGCAGACAATGGAAGGTGGAGAACTTGTTGGTTAGAAAGGGGCGGCCTAACACTGCTTCCTCATCGTTCTCTTCATCTCAACAGGCAGACACTCCAAACACTGTGGCTGCCATCTCCACCAGGTGGCCAAGCTCCCATCTGAAATCTCCCCTTGGCTCTGATTTTCCAACTGGTCTTTGCTCTCAGCATTTGCTTAATCACCTACAGTGCTGCCCCAGTCTCTGGGCCACTTCTGCCCCTCAGCCTTGCCACACCGCTCCATTGAACCTGCTGCCCAGCTCTGCTCACAGGTAGCCCCAGACTCCTTGCCAGGTGCCTGCCAAGCAGTCCCCACTGGGTTGGGTCCTTTCCTGCACTCTGTCTTCAGTTCTCCCTTCTCGTCGGTCTGTGTCCTGAAGACTGGAGGAAGGGGAAGCCTGAATAAACTTCAATGCACCGTGCGGGCATTTTCGAGTTGAAAGGCTTGGATCTGCTTCACATTCCCCAGTGCAGAGGGCCACACTCTCTTCCTCTCTGGGAGGCTACAGGTGAGAGAAAGGGAGGAGAGATGAAATGTCCATCTTCCACACCAGGTGCTCTGTCTCTGCCCAGAAAATAACGTCGTTCGTCCAACAGCTTGGATGCTAAACGCATGGGAAGGATTCCTACTGTGCGACACCTGTCCCTGAGGCTGGGCGATCTCAGCTCTTCCATGGCTGCGCCAGAAGAGCGGAGCCATGGGCTTTTTGGACTATCCTAAAGGGCACAGGAAGCTGGAGTGTAAACCAGCCCCGTCATCGGGACAACTCAAAGGTGCTGGACCCCGTCACATGTCGGGCGTTCTCTGAGCACGCGAGAGACAAGGCGACCAACACAGTTAGAAGGGGTGCAAGTAAGAATCAAGCCACCAATTCACACAATGTGACTCCAGGCTGGAGAAGAGCCAAGAAGAAAATAAACTGGGTGACGGGCTAGGGCCGAGCACCCACTCTGAGAAAGGCACACATGGTCCACACGTTATGACCACATTATGCTACAAGGGGTAGCAAAGTACAACTAGGATGCTGTCCAGGACCATCTGAGCAACAGTGTTTTTTTAAATTCAAAGTAGTTTTTTAAGGTCCGAGCCAGTGACTTGCAGAATGCCTGCCCCTGCTAACCAGGGTAGGAATGCCAAAAGCGGTTGTCAGGGAGCATTGAAGAATGTATAATCTGGGGGCAAGCGCTGTGGCATAGTGGGTAAAACCACTGCCTGCAGTGCCAATATCCCATATGGGCGCTGGTTCAAGTCCTGGCTGCTTCACTTCCAATCCAGCTCTTTGCTGGGGCCTGAGAAAGCAGCGGAAGATGGCCCAGGCCCTTGGGCCCCTGCATCCATATGGGGGACCTGGAGGAAGTTCCTGGCTCCTGGCCATCCAATTTGAAGATTGGCACAGCTCCGGCCACTGGAGCCAGTTGGGGAGTGAACCAGTGGATGGAAGACTCTCTCTCTCTCTCTCTCTCTCTCTCTCTCTCTCTCTCTCTCCCTCTCCTCTCTCTGTATAATTCTTTCTTTAAAAAAAAGATTTATTTATTTGAAAGTCTAAGTTACACAGAGAAAGGAGAGGGAGAAGGGGAGGGGGGAGAGGTCTTCCATCTGCCGGTTCACTCCCCAGTTGGCTGCAATGGCTGGAGCTGTGCTGATCTGAAGGTAGGAGCCAGGAGCTTTTTCTAGGTCTCCCACATGGGTGCAGGGGCCCAAGCACTTGGGCCATCTTGTACTGCTTTCCCAAGTCACTGTAGAGAGCTCGATTGGAAGTGAAGCATCCGGGACACAAACTGGCGCCCATATGGAATGCCGGTACTGCAGAAAGCGGCCTCACCCGCTATGCCAGTGCTTGGCCCATAACTCTGACTTTCAAATAAATAAATATTTTTTTAAAAAAAAAAGTGTTATGAAACTGGTGCAGTTTTAGCCAGGTGGCCGCATGGCCCAGCTACCTGAGCCAGGCTCCACCCCCATCCTAATGGGATTCACTGCTCCTGCTTCCCTGCCTGCCCTCAGGCAAAGTTTTAAAAGGGCCTGTTCCTGAACACGTGCTCTCTTGGCTCTCCTCTGCAGCTCTCCCGGTTCTTCTCTCCAGACTCCTCCTCTGGTCTCTTGACTCTTCTCTCTTGGTTCTGCTCTCTTGGCCCTTCCCTCCTGCTCTCTTATCTATCCTCTCCTGCTCTCTGCCCACCTCTCTCCTCTTCTCTGCTCTATCTCCTCTCCTTGCTAGCTCCTCTCCTCTCTGCTTCTCTCTCACACTCTCTTTCTCTCTCTTTCCCTTCGCCGTCCCTTCACTCCGGTCTGTTAGGTGTTCCCCAATAAACCCTCTCCCTTACTCTGGTGTCTGGTGTGTTTTGCAATGGCTAACATTAATATACAACAAAAAGAATGCATAATCTGGGGCCAGTGCTGTGGCACAGGTTAATCCTCTGCCTGCAGTGCCAGCATCCCATATGGGCGTTGGTTCTAGTCCCAGTTGCTCATCTTCCAATCCAGCTCTGTGCTGTGGCCTGGGAAAGCAGTGGAAGATGGCCCAAGTCCTTGGGCCCCTGCACCCATGTGGGAGACCAACACCTGGCTCCTGGCTTTGGATCAGTGCAGCTCTGGCCATTGCTTCTCTTGGTCTCTCTCTCTCGCTGCCTATAACTCTACCTCTCAAGTAAATAAATTAAAAAACTTTAAAAAATGCAAAATCCATATTCTCATTGATTTACCTTGCTTTAGTTACTATCTACGTAGTTTGTTCTCAAATGCCCAGGGTTTAAAGGACACTATTGTATTCGGGCACTGAACACACTGGATTTGGCTTAAGGACCTTTCAGCAACTCTAGGCAAATTCATCAGAATTTTTGAGAAAACAGGTAGAGAGTTTGAGAAGCTTTAATTTCAACTGTTAAACGATGCAAAAATTGGGCATTCAGCTTTATCAGGAGACAGACTTCTCTGTTATCAAGGGTCAGTAGGAAACTTTGCATGCCAGTGACCCTACAGATGGGCAGCTTTTTCATAAAGAAAGCATTAATAATGTAGTTCTAAGTACCCTGTTCTCACCTCTGGTTACTAATCTGGAACTTCTTGGCTTGGAAAGTTGAATTTTTCATCTCTGGAAGACGGAATGAGACAGCTGAACTCAACTGCTCAGCATCCGAGCCAGTGGCACCTTTCAGGTTTTCTGTTGGCCTCTGTCCCAGGCCACTGAGCACCTCACCCATGTGGTGTCTGCAACCTCATGGATGATCTTCTTATCTCTGAAAACCACCCCGTTTCTCAGGCACCACAGAGAGGAAGACTACTTATCCTTCTCTCATGATTTCCATGAACCTGATGGGAAATTCTCCATTTGTCCAAGGTACTTACAAGTGAACATGACAGGGAGGAATCAATCCAATCTGCTGTGCAGTTCTGGTACTTGGGCTGCAGAAATGTTAAATTCTTTTCAAGAGATGCAGCTCTTGTTCTGGAAGGATCTCTGGGACTATCTCCCATGTAAATCAACTGGCTTTGGAAGCAACCTTTAGAGCAAATGAAATGTTCATGTTCCTACTGAATTTGGTCTTCAGTGAAGTGATGTTGCCTGCTATTTTCCCATTTTTAATGTAGTTTAACACCATGTATTATCTTTCATTTAAATGTATCAACTTTAAAGTTATACTGAACTTACAGAGCGGTGTCTGCATTCCAAGCACTGTTCCCAGTCCTGAACAAAGGTTAGCTTATTCCATCCGTTGGGTGACCCTCTGTGGCAGGTTCTGTTGGGAGCATGCCCATCATCCAGATGGCAAAGTGGAGACATCTGGAGGTTAAGAAGTGTTTCCTGGTCACATCCTGTTCACATGTTATTATATCTACCAGACAGATGTTTTCATTTAACAATAATTCAATTCTTAATTTAATATCTCAGTTTTCCTTTTTCAGTGTTTTAAGATTATATATTTACATTGTATTTCTTCAGTGGAATCTAAGATGCTTTTATAGGAAGAAAATTTAATATACTGGGTATACAGTTATAAGTATTTTTACATCCAGTTCACGCCTGTGCCTTCTGATTTTCATTCTTGTGTTGCCTCATTATTTCTGAGTACTCAAAACCTTTTTTTTTTTAACTTTCCTACTCTCATGTATTCAACTTATTTTTTTTTCTTTTTTTTTAACTTTTATTTAATGAATATAAATTTCCAGTGTACAGCTTATGGATTACAATGGCTTCCCCCTCCCATAACTTCCCTCCCACCCGCAACACTCCCCTCTCCCGCCCCCTCTCCCCTTCCATTTGCATCAAGATTCATTTTTAATTCTCTTTATATACAGAAGATCAATTTAGTATAAAGGTTTCAACAGTTTGCACCCACATAGACACACAAAGTGAAACATACTGTTTGAGTACTATTTATAGCATTAAATCAAAATGTACAGCACATTAAGGACAGAGATCCCACATGAGGAGCAAGTGCACACTGGCTCCTGTTGTTGACCCAACAAATTGACACTCTAGTTTATGGTGCTAGTAACCACCCTAGGCTGTCGTCATGAGTTGCCAAGGCTATGGAAGCCTTCCAAGTTTGCCGACTCTGATCATATTTAGACAAGGTCATAAAAGACAGGGTGAGGATAGTAACCAATGATCCTAAGAGTGGCATTTACCAGGTTTGAACAATTATACAGTATGAAGTGGGGAAGAGGACCATCAGTACACACAGGTTGGGAGTAGAGCCATTGGTGGTAGAGTAGAGGTTATGATTACAAAGGAATGAGGCCCAAGTACGCTAGACAGGGTCTAGAACAAGGGACAGAGTCATTATTAGAGGAGCTAAGAAAGGTGCTGTCTAAGCTACAAGTAATTTTTCTGATTGAGAGGCAAATAGAACCTGATAGAAGGGGCTTGATAATAATCTGGTGGGCTTTAGGCCCTTTAAATTCAGAGGCCCAGACCTATCTATCTCTTCACATGGGGTACATCCTAAGGGAGGTGTGAACCTCCTAGGGGAAGGCACTCTGTTGACTTTCATTACTTGGCTGGCCTGGGAGGAGAGCTGGCCAGGTAAAGGCAGGTGGCATCTCTAACAAGAAATTTACAGTTCTGCCTGCAATGTTGCTGACCCTACTTGACCATCCCCTCAGCTGCAGTGGTCACTTTGGAAGTTGGGCTGAGTGAAGGGCTTTTCAGCTTGGAGCCAATAAGATCTGTGGCTCTGACCTGGGCATCCTTCGACTCCAGGGCAGGTCCACCTCCAGTGATCCAACTCTTGGCAGAGCTGCCAGGGCTCTTCACAAGCTGACTTCTGCTGAAGCCCAGGCTTACCACATTGAAAGCCACTGCAGTGGACTGGCCTGTTGGGTCTCCTTGAGGGCAGATCACTGTACAGATCAGCCATTAATAGGCCTGCCACCCATTGCTTCTGATGCCTAGCTTTCTTTTCCTCCTGGTTTGTGTTAAAGCAGACCAGAGGATGCAAGTCAAGGGAGTGCCCGTGTCCCATCTCTAATCTTCGGTGGCCTGAACTACAAGTCTATAGTCACAGGCATGTTCTGTAGTAGTTTTTCTAAGGTAGACAATGCCCATGAGAAAATTATATTCTCACTTTAAAACTTCCTTTCCCTTTGGTCTGAAAGGGAGGTTTTTTCTACTTACTGTATACTTTGCAGATGGCGAAGTGAATCTAGCTATGAGATTATTATTTAAGTTCTTATTTTGGCTATGCTATTACAGAAAAATGTTAGCCATCTCTTTTATAAGGTCTAAAGATTAAATTGTGCGTCCTACAGATTCCTTCATAATAGAATTAGTTTCCTACCTTGAAGAGAATAGAGAATTGAAAGAACAAGTTGGGCTTAGAATAGAGAAATGAGGGAGCACGTCCTAGATCGCTTGCTGACAATAGCAATATTACATGAATACTTAGCAAACCGTTTCAACCATTAGATAACAACTTAAGAAAACATTTAGCAGAAGGTCCAATGCCTTCTATAAATTTTAAGAATCATGTATTTGAAAACACCTCTTAAATATCTAACATGGTGTAGTTTGTTTAACCAGTAAACTTAAGCACAACCATCTAAAATGTTTTTAGTTTCTTTCTACCAACACGTTTAAAACATATGATACACAGATTCAGGTCACACAAATTAAAATGTATCTTTGATTGATTTTAGCAGCTTAAATTTATGGACAATCTTATCTATAAGCCATTTAAAATAAAACTCTTAATAAAATTTCCCCATGTGGACATACAATATGTACACACGTATAACATAGCATAATAGACCAATGTAGCAATTTTAATAATAGCTTTTAAAATCTAACTCTTTTTGTAAATTGCCAATTGATTTGAATTGCTTTTTGTTTTTAGTAACCTCAGTTAACCATACTTTCTCTCAGTTGGTACTGTTAATACATTATTGGCTTCATCTGTTTACAGAGCCATCCCAAAGTACTGAATACAATGGAAGTGGCTGGAAAAAGACCATAGGAACCTATAGGAGGACAGCTAAACCCAGAACCAACAACGCTTTAGTTTTATGAGCAGCACATCATATATAACTGTGGATGACAAAAGACTTTAAGTCGCCATGTTTAAAATTATAAACTCATCAACCAACAAGAGGCACTTGCTTACTTCACAGTATTTTTGAAAGCACCTGTAGGATTTTACAAGTATTTAACCTTTTAGGCCTCTGGGGCTTTCTCATTAAGATAACTATCATGTCTAGTAACACAAGATCATTAGACTTTTTAATTCTCAAACATTTGTATTGATAGCATTTCCATTATAGAAACTAAAGTTTGGTACCACATCACATCTTGACAGTACTTCTAATATGATCCAAATAGCCTGATTAGTTGGTGTCTCTATAAGATGAGAGACACAGGTCCTTCGATTTTTTCAGTTTGGCCCAAACTGGAAAAACCAAAGTCCAGGATTTACTGGAAATTTTAGAGACCAGATTGTTTGAAACTTTGATTTTTTGAATGCCTGTCAAGAATGCCAAGAAGGCTCAAAATCCAAAATATCTGGTTGAAATAAGATTCCTTAAAATCATGACCTAACATAGACCAAATTTGATCATTGTTACAAGGTGATTATTCAAATCTTTGAAAATAAGCACATATTTACATAACCCGTAGCTCTTAATAAAAATTCAGCTGTTTTTGAACAATTAGAATTTAACAGACATCAAGAGAACATAATAGATTACTTTAACACATTGCTTTAACAGAGCATCAGAGTTTAATTCTATGTCAAAGAGAAATTGAGCTTCCTGTGATCTTTTGCTGTGAGGTTTCCTTCCTTTACCTTCTTTCATATTGGTGACCATGTTTCTGTGTTTCTGTGTGTAACACATCTTTAAGCATCTTTTGCAGGGCAGGATGAGTGGCAACAAATTCTTTCAGTTTCTGTTTGCTATGAAAAGTCTTAATTTCACCTTCATTCACAAATGAGAGCTTTGCAGGATATAGTATTCTGGGCTGGCAGTTTTTCTCTCTTAGTACCCGGGCTATATCTCGCCATTCCCTTCTAGCTTGTAGGGTTTCTGATGAGAAGTCTGCTGTGAGTCTAATTGGAGATCTTCTGAGAGTAATCTGACATTTCTCTCTTGCACCTTTTAGAATCTTTTCTTTATGTTTCACTGTGGTGAGTTTGATTACGTGTCGTGGTGAGGATCTCTTTTGGTCATGTTTATTAGGGGTTCTATAAGCTTCCTGTACTAAGATGCCTCTGTCCTTCTCCAAACCTGGGAAATTTTCTGCTGGTATCTCCCTGAAAATGCCTTCTAATCCTTTCTTCCTCTCCATGCCTTCAGGAACTCCTAGAACCCGAATATTAGGTTTTTTAATAGTATCCTGTAGATTCCCGACAATATTTTTTAGATTTCTAATTTCTTCTTCTTTTCTTTGGTTTGCCTGTTTCCTTTCCTGTTCTCTGTCTTCTAAGTCTGATATTCTCTCTTCTGCTTTGCCCATTCTGTTTTTAAGGCTCTCTAATGTGTTTGTCATTTGATCTATTGAGTTCTTCATTTCATTGTGGTTTTTTGTCACTATCACAGTTTCATGTTCTACTAGTTGTTTCATTTCATTTTGATTCCTCCTTAATATTTCATTTTCACGAGAGAGATTTTCTATCTTGTCCATTAAGGATTTTTGTAGTTCAAGAATTTGTTTTTGAGAACTTCTTAATGTTCTTATCAATTTTTTGAGATCCGCTTCTTGCATTTCTTCTATCTCATCATCTTCATAATCTTGAATTGGGGTGTCTTTTTCATTTGGGGGCGTCATCGTGTCTTCCTTGTTCTTGTTACCTCGGTTTTTGCGTTTGTTGTATGGCATGTTGGAGATATTTGGTTTCTTCACTGTGGTGTTTTTTCTTGTTACACTATGGCTCTATATTAAGTGGACTGTCTGCTTTCGGTGGAGCCTTAGAGGCTTGAGATAAGTGTGGACTGAGAGCTGTGTTTGGTTCCTCAGGGTTGAGGGTGTGTCAAAGATGACACTCCCAGGTTAGGCGTGGTGGTAAATTTCTCTCTCTCTCTCTCTTTTTTTTTTTTTTTTGATTCAAAAGGGAGGTAATTCCACACAGCTGAACGTAATTGGAGGTAGTTAGCAGGCGAATGATATAGCCACAGGAGCCAGAGATCGGAAGCTCTTTCCCAAGGACCACACAGGGAATCTGTGCTGCCCTCAGTGTGGGCTCCAATTCTCCTGCAGTCTCCCACTGGGTTGCCAAGTTAGATGCTAATCTCCTGTTTTTCACCCCTCCCCCCAGAGTCAGGTTTTTCTGCTAGGCTCAGGGCTGGTGCAGACCTGAGGTCGCCCTGCTTATGACGTATGTCCAAAATGGCGCCTGCTCTGTCTTGCTCGCCTTTGAGAGGTGAGTGGAGAGAGAAACTCGTGTCCGTATCGGTCACTTTTTTTTTTTTTCCTCTCTCTCTTCTAGTTAGCCTGGTGAACTTTTCCCCACGGAGTTTCAAGCCTCGTTCCCTCTAGTCTCCTCTTTCTGCTTGCCCGCTGGTGTCTCGGGCTATTGAGGTTCGGCTCACCTTGCGTTCCAGCGCTGGTGCGTTAAGTCTGCCGCTGGTGTCCCGAACTTGGGCTCCCACGCTCTCCAGGCAGGTCCACTGTGAATCACTAGTTCCGGAAGAGTTTCCTCTGCTGTTTCTTCCCCTACTCTTCCTTGACCCTGCCATATCTCCACTTTTATTAACCTGTGTGTCTTGCTGAACTATCAATGTGCTCCCTTCCTATTCCGCCATCTTGCCGCTCCTCGTATTCAACTTATTTTTATCATCAATATTATTTTTAGCTTTTCAAAAGGCTTTTAGCCTACTTTTCTTGATTTCAAAGTTAACGGGCAAAGCCATATGTGTGGATACCCTCACCCACAAGACAGACCTGTAGAACAATTTCACTTCACTTTCTGCCCTTCCTGCCTTGCTGATCCAGGACAGTATTGTGGAAAATAATGAACCATTTATAACAATTGTCTTAACTCTTTCAGTTCTGCAGACCTATACATGTGTAGTATTTCTCAATAGTTATCTTTGTCATTTTACAGTTCAAGCAATTGCTTAAATTTCTGATTTATCTATTTTCATGATAAACACCACCGATTTAACACTATAGTCCTGCAACAGTCAATGCACAAGTATACAGAACTTTGTGAAGCCAGGAACAAAGTAAAAGAACTAGGGGTAGAAGTAAAAACAGCTCACGATGTTCAGGAGAAAATGTGCAGCAACCCTGAGGATCCCGTCCGAACATCACAACGGCCACCGGCCACCGTAGAACAACGAGGCCCAAGGGGGTTGCAGATTTCTCCTGCACAAAGTGAATCGGATCACGGCAGTGACACATCTGAAAGAAAAGCACTGTTGCTTGGCACTTTTATTCCAAGCCAACGTACGGTGATGCAGGCGACAGAAGTCAGTGGTCAAACCCGCACTGCTTGCCGTGGCGCCGTGGCATCTCCCCACTGGCGGGCGCACTCCAGGTTCCCTCCCCTCCTTATCTTTGGGAACACCTGCCCCCTCCCCCACAGTGGCCTCCATTCCTCGGGGTGGCACAGGTGACAAGGAGGCACCGTGGTTGAGTTCTGGGCCACAGGTGAAAATGACTGAAGCAAGGGCATGAGGTCACAAAGAAATAGGAAATAAATCCAGACATGAAAAACTCGTAGCCAAAGATGCACCAGGTAACAAATCCTCAACCACACAAACACAGAGGAGCTGGCTAGGGGGTGCGCACTTTGCAAACAAGCAGCAAATGAACCTTGACATGTGTGGTCAAAATGCAGGGGATGGGAGAGGGAAAGACCAACGTGGTGTCAGCAGACGGACAACGGGCGCCCCAGGTTGCCCTCCAAAGTACATGGACATGCGGATTCAAATCAAATGGGAACAGAATCAGGACTCAGAGAGATGCCTGATAAATCCTGCTCTGGGATATCATTACCAAGAGTCTCACCTCACAGGTCGGGGGGTTACCACGGGTGTCCCTGGGTCGTCACATACAATCCCAATTTCAGAAACATTAAACTGAGAAAAATTAACTTCACAATGGAAGAAATGCAGACAAGAAGGAAAACTCTACTCATCAATACTGAGAGGGAAAAGATCAATAAACTAGACGAGGGCTATAAAATGACCTGAAGAATAGCATATGTTGGCAAACTCACTCCAAAAGGCCTCAATAGGTGTAATTCTAAAGTCATTCCAAAGAGCCTTAATGGATACAATCTAAAAAACATTCAGTGGAAGTTAGGTCACTGCTTAGGATGTCCATACTCCATATCAGAGAGCCTGGTTCCAGAGTTAGGTCACTCTCAGGACGTCCATACTCCATATCAGAGAGCCTGGTTCCAGAGTTAGGTCACTCTCAGGACGTCCACACTACGTATCAGAGAGCCTGGTTCCAGAGTTAGGTCACTCTCAGGACGTCCACACTCCGTATCAGAGTGCCTGGTTCCGGAGTTAGGTCACTCTCAGGATGTCCACACTCCGTATCAGAGAGCCTGGTTCCGGAGTTAGGTCACTCTCAGGATGTCCACACTCCGTATCAGAGAGCCTGGTTCCAGAGTTACGTCACTCTCAGGATGTCCACACTCCATATCAGAGAGCCTGGTTCCAGAGTTAGGTCACTCTCAGGATGTCCACACTCCGTATCAGAGAGCCTGGTTCCAGAGTTAGGTCACTCTCAGGACGTCCACACTCCGTATCAGAGAGCCTGGTTCCGGAGTTAGGTCACTCTCAAGACGTCCACACTCCGTATCAGAGAGCCTGGTTCCAGAGTTAGGTCACTCTCAGGACGTCCACACTCCGTATCAGAGAGCCTGGTTCCGGAGTTAGATCACTCTCAGGATGTCCATACTCCGTATCAGAGTGCCTGGTTCCGGAGTTAGGTCACTCTCAGGACGTCCACACTACGTATCAGAGAGCCTGGTTCCGGAGTTAGGTCACTCTCAGGACGTCCACACTCCGTATCAGAGAGCCTGGTTCCGGAGTTAGGTCACTCTCAGGACGTCCACACTCCGTATCAGAGAGCCTGGTTCCGGAGTTAGGTCACTCTCAGGATGTCCACACTCCGTATCAGAGAGCCTGGTTCCGGAGTTAGGTCACTCTCAGGACGTCCACACTCCGTATCAGAGAGCCTGGTTCCGGAGTTAGGTCACTCTCGGACGTCCACACTCCGTATCAGAGAGCCTGGTTCCGGAGTTAGGTCACTCTCAAGACGTCCACACTCCGTATCAGAGAGCCTGGTTCCGGAGTTAGGTTACTCTCAGGACGTCCACACTCCGTATCAGAGAGCCTGGTTCCGGAGTTACGTCACTCTCAGGACGTCCACACTCCGTATCAGAGTGCCTGGTTCCGGAGTTAGGTCACTCTCAGGATGTCCACACTCCGTATCAGAGAGCCTGGTTCCGGAGTTAGGTCACTCTCAGGATGTCCACACTCCGTATCAGAGAGCCTGGTTCCGGAGTTAGGTCATTCTCAGGATGTCCACGCTCCGTATCAGAGAGCCTGGTTCCGGAGTTAGGTCACTCTCAGGATGTCCACGCTCCGTATCAGAGAGCCTGGTTCCAGAGTTAGGTCACTCTCAGGATGTCCATACTCCGTATCAGAGTTCCTGGTTCCGGAGTTAGGTCACTCTCAGGATGTCCATACTCCGTATCAGAGTTCCTGGTTCCAGAGTTAGGTCACTCTCAGGATGTCCACACTCCGTCAGAGAGCCAGGCTCCGGAGTTAGGTCACTCTCAGGATGTCCACACTCCGTATCAGAGTGCCTGGTTCCGGAGTTAGGTCACTCTCAGGATGTCCACACTGCGTATCAGAGTTCCTGGTTCCGGAGTTAGGTCACTCTCAGGATGTCCATACTCCGTATCAGAGTTTTTAGTTCCAGAGTTAGGTCACTCTCAGGATGTCCACACTCCGTATCAGAGAGCCTGGTTCCAGAGTTAGGTCACTCTCAGGATGTCCATACTCCGTATCAGAGTTCCTAGTTCCAGAGTTAGGTCACTCTCAGGATGTCCACACTCCGTATCAGAGAGCCTGGTTCCGGAGTTAGGTCACTCTCAGGATGTCCACACTCCGTATCAGAGAGCCTGGTTCCGGAGTTAGGTCACTCTCAGGATGTCCACGCTCCATATCAGAGAGCCTGGTTCCAGAGTTAGGTCACTCTCAGGATGTCCACACTCCGTATCAGAGTTCCTGGTTCCGGAGTTAGGTCACTCTCAGGATGTCCACACTCCGTATCAGAGTTCCTGGTTCCAGAGTTAGGTCACTCTCAGGATGTCCACACTCCGTATCAGAGAGCCTGGTTCCAGAGTTAGGTCACTCTCAGGATGTCCATACTCCGTATCAGAGAGCCTGGTTCCGGAGTTAGGTCACTCTCAGGATGTCCACACTCCGTATCAGAGTTCCTGGTTCCGGAGTTAGGTCACTCTCAGGATGTCCACACTCCATATCAGAGAGCCTGGTTCCGGAGTTAGGTCACTCTCAGGATGTCCACACTCCGTATCAGAGACCCTGGTTCCAGAGTTAGGTCACTCTCAGGACGTCCACACTCCGTATCAGAGAGCCTGGTTCCGGAGTTAGGTCACTCTCAGGACGTCCACACTCCGTATCAGAGAGCCTGGTTCCAGAGTTAGGTCACTCTCAGGACGTCCACACTCCGTATCAGAGAGCCTGGTTCCAGAGTTACGTCACTCTCAGGATGTCCACACTCCATATCAGAGAGCCTGGTTCCAGAGTTAGGTCACTCTCAGGATGTCCACACTCCATATCAGAGAGCCTGGTTCCAGAGTTAGGTCACTCTCAGGATGTCCACACTCCGTATCAGAGAGCCTGGTTCCAGTCCTGGCACTCTATTCCTGATTCAGCTTGCTGCTAATGCACTTCCTGGGAGGCGGCAATGATGGCCCAAGGACTTGGGTCCCCAGCACCCGTGTGAGAGACCCCCAACTTCAGCCTGCCCCAGCACTGGCAACTGCATGAATCTGGGGAGTGAACCAACAGATGGAAGATCTCTCTCTCTCTCTCTCATTGTTGCTTTACCTTCAGAAGTAGATAAATAAATTTTAAAACATAAAAAGTTATATGAGGGAAAAAAAGAATTCCAACCGCAGGGCTGAAACTGTGGTGTAGCAGGTAAATCCACTGCCGCCTGTAGTGCCAGCATCCCATAAGGTTCGAGAGCCAGCTGCTCCACTTCTGATCCAGCTCCCTGCTAATGGCCTGGGAAAGCAGTGAAAGATGGCCCCAGCTTGGGCCCCTGCACCCACATGGGAAGACCCAGAGGAAGCTCCTGACTCCTGACTTCGGAATGGCATATCTCTGGCTGTTGCAGCCTGTTGGGGGGTGAACCAGCGGATGGAAGACCTTTCTCTCTCTGCCTCTCCTTTTCTCTCAGTGTTAACTCTGACTGACTTTCAAATAAATAAATAAATCTAAAAAAAAAAATGCCAACCATGCCAAAAATCCAGTTGTAAGTTAAAATATTCAATTTCACTCAATAAAAATCTCTTTATAGGATTTTCCTTTTAAATTCACCAAAGTGATAGACACTGGGGGCCACAACTTGAACAACAAAGTGTGTCTGTGAGGAGTCCCAGCCTCAGGTCCCCACGGACACCACCTGAGAGCACACCTGTGCTGCCCGTCAGATGCCTCCTGAGACCACGCCTCTATCCTCATCAGCTGCCATCCTCCTGTGTCCTGTCCTTAGCGGTTCCCTTGGAACCAGAAAACTCAAATGGACATACCTTACCCAACAACCAGCTCTACACTCTCGGTCCACAGACGTGCAGACACGCTCACATGCTTGTGCTGCCACTCAAGTGAAACTATTCCCAAGAACAACCTGCCGGGGGCAGCAGGACCCCAGCATCTTCTCTGCTCATCACCCAGGTCCTGAGCCAGAGCCACCTGCTCTGATCTGTCCCCTCGGCTCCACTTGCCTCAGCATCTTGGGGAATTGGGCCAGCAGCTTCCTCAAATCCCCAAGTCCAGGCTTCACCCCATAACCACGACCTGAGGGTTTTACGCTCTCTCGAACATCAGGATTTTACAGCTGCTGGAGAACTCCAGGACAGCCAGTGGGAGGATCAGAGCTCAAGAAGCCTCCCTGTGCAGGGGTCCCCTGGACCCTGCACGGAGGTGCCGCTAGTGGGGGAGGCCCTGTGGCAGCCAAGCAGCAGGCTCATGTTCTATCAGTGAGGGGGGAGGAGACTTCCCCTGGGGATGGCCTAAAACCGCGTGCCACTGGGCTCATAGTGGGCACAGGCCAGTGCGTGGATGGACCCCATACCTGCCCTTCCTGAAGGGCCCACGGGGTGGGTGGGAGGCCTCCAAGCTCCGCCAAGAGCCGGATTTGGTCGGTGTTGAGCCTTGGGGGACTGGGCCCCCCTTCCTGGTGGATGGAAGCCTTTCACCTCCACCGTCGCACGGGTCTGGAGGCTGCCATCCAGGGTCCAGGTGTGGGCAAGGCTGCTTCCCCCTGAGATGGGAGGCAGCCCTGGGGGTGTGCTCAAGCCTGCGTCACCACAAATCTCTGCCTCTGACTTCATCTGGACTTGCGTGTGTGTGTCTGCACCCAAGGTGCTGCTTTAATAAGAACGCTGACCTTGAACCTGATGGCCTCCATGAAGACCACTCTCCAAACGAGGCCAACTTTCTGAGGTGCTGGGAGTTAGGACTGCTACAAGGAATCCGGGCTGTGGCAGTTCAGCCTAAAACACGGATGGGCCACATCTCCAGGGAGCCGCACCCTTCTTAGCCACCCCAGCAGAGCACGTGTGGGGGTGGGCCGGAAGCCCCTGCAAGGGGAGCCCACCGCGTGCCTCGGTGCTCAGCCCAGCCCTGCCCTCGGAGCAGAGCGTCCGGACGGTGTAGCAGTGGCAAGCGCGGCCCC
Organism: Lepus europaeus; assembly: GCF_033115175.1. NCBI lineage: Eukaryota > Metazoa > Chordata > Mammalia > Lagomorpha > Leporidae > Lepus > Lepus europaeus. The sequence goes on from NC_084838.1 coordinate 97,184,109, forward strand.
GGCTCCACGTCTCGGGCCTGGGTACCATGAGCAGCACCACCACGCTCCCCAAACAAAAACGTGCAGGACAAGAGGTGTGAAGCCCGGACCGAAGGCACGCACAGGCCTGTCTGTCCACCTGGGCCGCTTCTCCTGCGTCCGGGCTGCCCGCGGAACCGCTCGGCCAGCAGACCGGCGGGGGCGGCGGCGGCCACTGGTCCAGGGCTCTCTGCGCACTGTTCTCCTGTGCAGGGGGACCACAGCCGGCCGGCAGGAGGACGAGCGGCCACAGCTAACGGCCGGGGCAGCCCACGGGCCAGGAGCCGGAGAACCTGGCCCCTGGCCCCTGTGGGCTGCACACCCCCGGGGAGCCGGCCAGCAGGCGGGCCCACAGGCCGGAAGCCATGGCGCCCGCTGGAAGGCGCCGCGGTTGCTCACGTGAAGAAAAGCGGTTTACCTGGGCCTGGATCTTCGAGGCCGAAGGCAGGGTAGGCCAAAGTGAGCACGGGCAACATGGCGGCAGCAGAGCCAGGTGAACACGTGACCCCGACGCCAGGCCAGCCAGGAGCGGCGCCCGGAAGCCGCTTTATAAGCAGCCCGCTCTTCTCGCGAGATCTGCCTCCCGGGACACGCCCCCAGGCGCCCGAGCACCGCCCCCAGGCGCCATGATGGGTCACAGTTCCCGCCTCCTCGCGCGCCTCCCTCAGGGCTTTGGGGCTGAGGGTCCTGGGGAGGGGGAGCCGGGTCCTAGCCCCCTCGGCGCTGCGGGGACCGTGGGTGAGTGCGGAGCTGCGGTCCCCTAGGCGTCCGCGAGCAGCGGGGGGCCTCGCGGGGGGCAAGGCCATATGACAGGGCCCTGGGCGCTGCCCGGGGCGGTCAGTGCAGAGCGTGGACGAGGACAGCGCCAGAGACGGCGCTGAGGGAGGGCGGCCCCGCCCCGGCACCCGCCCCCGCCCCGCACCGCGCCCACCCCAGCCCACCCGCACCCTCCCCAGCCCCGCATCCGCCCCCCGCACCGCACCCGCCCCTCCCCCCGCGCCGCCCTGAGCCCGCCCTCGCCCCGCACCGCACCCACCCCGCGCCCGCCCCGCACCGCCCCGGCCCGGTACCCACGCCCGCACCCGCCCCGCCCCGAGCCCGCCCCGCACCCGGCCCCGCACCTGACCCGCACCTGACTCCGCACCTGACTCCGCGCCCGCACCCGCCCCACCCCGCCCCAGCCCGCACCCGCCCCCGCCCCGCTCCCGGGCTGCCCCCCCCAGCCCAGCATCCGCACCCGCCCCCGCCTCGCTCCCGGGCCGCCCCCCCCCTCCCCGCACCCGCACTCGCCCCGCCCCGCCTTGCACCCGCACCCGCTGCCTGCTCCTGCTCTTCACGCAGAGTCCACGTTGCAGACGCCCAGTGTCCTCGCCTCGCGTCCTCCGACGCCGTGGCTCGGTGCTCTCTGGGCTGTGGCCAGTGCAGGGCGGGGTGGAAGGAGGCCCGGCGCGGGTCGGCTCTGCCCCCGGAGTGCGGCCTTCTGCCCGGGGACTGCCCGCAGGGACAAGGCGAGGCCGCTGGACGCCAGGGTCTCCCTGGCCCTGGCTGGTGCTGTCGTGATTCGGTGCGGGGATGAGCAGCAGCGGCCCTCACCTTTCTCCCGCTGATTGCGTTCACCCACAGCGCCCCAGGACTGGGCCGCGAGGCAGGGAGGAGCTGCGGGCGGCGCGGACACGCCCGGTTCCCCGTCACCCGTGGGCGTGGAGCCCCAACACACGAGGTAAGGTGCCTGTTACACAGCAGCTGAGGATCCTCCTCTAACCATTTGGTTTCTGTTTTCAAAAGTTAACTTTATTCTAGAGACAGACACAGAGAGAGAGAGAAGCCCCAGCCTCTGGCTCGTTACCCCGGTGCCTGCAGTGACCAGAGCCAGGCGCCAGGAGCTCAGCCTAGGTCTCTGCGTGGCTGCGGGAACCATCACTGCTGCCTCCCAGGGGCTGGGTCAGCTGGAAGCTGGGGTCGCACCCAGGCACTGCAGGCCAGACCCTCAGCCCCAGACTGCCTGCCTGAGTAATGAGAACTGCCCGCAGGAGAGAGACAAGTGTGAGCTCCGGGTCAGCCAAGCCTCCCCTTAAAGGGCCAGAGGTAAAGAGGGGCTCTGCGGGCCACAGTCTCTGGTCCAAAGGCTCAGTTTCACCATGGTGATCGCTGTCATAGAGATTGTGTAAATAAAAGGGCCGTGTTCCAATAAAACTTTATTTACAAAAGTAGGCAGCAGCCCAGATTGGACCCAGGCTGTAGTTTCTGATTCCAGCTCTCAGCAATTTTGATAAAGTTACTCTCCTGTACTTTTATCTCCAAGTTTAGAGTGATGACTCCTCAAAAACCTTTAGATTTATGGACTTTGGTGCTGGCTGCTTGTTTTGAACTTTGCAGTATTTATCCTCAGTTATTTTGGTGAGACATTTTCTTTTTCTTTTTAAAAGATTTATATTTATCTGAGTGGGGGGGGAGGGAGGGAGGGAGGGAGGGAGGGACAAGAGAGAAAGGGAGGGAGGAATATCTTCCATCTGCTGGTTCATTCCCTAAATGGCCACAATACCCAGGGCTGGACCAGCCTGGAGCCAGGAGCCTGGAACCCCATCCAGGTCTCCCACATGGGTGCAGGGGCCCAAGCACTTGGCCATCTTCCACTGCTTCCCCAGCTGCATTAGCAGGGAGCTGGATTGGAAAAGTGGAGGAACCAGGACTTGAATCAGCGCTGCTCCATGGGGTGCTGGCATCACAGGCATCGGCTTAACCCACTGTATCACACCATCAACCCTGCAGTTTTCAATGGAAAGAATCCCACATACAAATCTGGATTTCCACCTGCTCCTTAAAAATCAGACGGATCTAGGCCTTGTTACTGTGCAGCAAAACCCCCGAGCAAGTGCCGGCCCCAGGTTGCCCCAGTCCCCGCTCCTCCCTGTGGCAACTCTGCTGAGACAGGGCGGCAGAGGTGAGCTACAGGGCTGTGTCCTGTGGCCTTCCTCACGCTCGGTCTCCCCACAGGCTGGAGTTTGTCCTTGCTCTGCCTATCTGGGGGTGCTCAGGGTGAGCCCCAAAGCTCCTGCAAACCTGAAGGGACCGCGGAGCGCTCAGCGTTGTAAGGGATATGGTCTGTCTGCATAGTGCAGCGGGAATCACCAGGCTTGACACTTTAAACAGAATCCTAAGAGTGAATTCTTTTACATCAGCCATTCCTTCATCCCATCTGTCTGAACCCAAAAAATCAGAGCGCCCTGCGTCTCTCTGTGTGATGGTGAGACTTGGGAAATCTGACTCCTCCTCATGGCGCGCTGGACACAGGCACAGGCAATCAGGCACAGGCTGCACCCTGGACACAGTCACAGGCGGTCAGGCACAGTTTGTACCCTGGACACAGGCACAGGTGATCAGGTGCAGGCTGTGTCCTGGACATAGTCACAGGCGATCAGGCACAGTCTGTACTCTGGGCACAGTCACAGGCGATGAGGCACAATCTGTACCCTCGATACAGTCACAGGCAATCAGGCACAGGCTGCACCCTGGACACAGGCACAGGCAGTCAGGCACAGGCTGTATCTGGACACAGGCACAGGCAGTCAGGCACAGGCTGTATCTGGACACGGTCACAGGCAGTCAGGTACAGGCTGCACCCTGGACACGGTCACAGGCAGTCAGGTACAGGCTGCACCCTGGACACGGTCACAGGCAGTCAGGCACAGGCTGTATCTGGACACAGGCACAGGCAGTCAGGCACAGGCTGTATCTGGACACGGTCACAGGCAGTCAGGCACAGGCTGTATCTGGACACAGGCACAGGCACTCAGGCACAGGCTGTATCTGGACACGGTCACAGGCAGTCAGGCACAGGCTGTGCTGCCTGGCAGAGGACAGAGAAGTCTGCTTGACACCTCCGGCCTGGCCCAGTCCCAGCCTCAGCCTCACCTCTCCCAGGTGAGTGCAGCCCAGGCAGAGCTTCGCCAGCCACGGGGGAGGCAGCATCACGGGTGTTTTAAGGCCACCCCCCAAAGTAGACGTTTCATAAAGATGGACATGCATGTGCACATGTGTGTGTGCCCGTGTGTGTTACGGACAGCGAATCTGCTGGTCCTGCCCAGGACTTGAGGCTTCCCTGTGATGAGGGCAGGAGGCCTTGCTGAGCTCCTGGGGCCACCTACAGGCTCAAGGCTGCTGGGCCAAACGAGGCCAGAGACCCCTGATGCCTTGCGTGCGTTGTAGCCGGCCTGAACCAGGCAAAACAGGCCAGGTCAGGCTGCAGTGAGCAGGGACAGAGGCAGGAGACCAGGCGGCCCCAGGCCACAGAAGAGAGTGGCCTGGCTGTGGAGAGCAGCAGGCTGTGCAGGGCACCATGGATGCACTCACACAGGAAGCGCACACGTGTGTATTCCCGCACACACCACGGGGCACGGATGCGGACCTCCCACGCAAAGACACGCAGTGATTAACTCACAGCACGAGCAGGACAGGTGGCCGTACAGGCCCGGGCTGTCACTTCGGCCCCTGGCTTCCAGCCAACAGCCAGACCCTAGCACTGGCGTCCAGGTCAGCAGAGGGCGGCCTGGACCGGGGCAGCGGAGAGGCAGGGCTGGAGGCCATGGCATCTGTTCCTTCACAGCCAGCTCTCTGTGAACCGCGGGGCCCTGGCGGCCTTTCACCAGACCCGCGCTTCTGCCCCAGGTGCGGGGACCGACCGCGGTGCGGTGCAAGCAGGGCGCCTGGACAGCAGTCCCCGCGCACCACCTTCTCAGGGTCCCGTGCCTTGGCTGTGCAGGTGCGGTTAGTGCGGTGTGCAGCTAGTGGCCGAGTCCCGCAGCCGAGGACAGGTCGCGGGTCAGGCGCTCCGCTCCCCCTCCCGGTCACTGGATCAGCGCGGGCTCCCCGGGTGGCCCGCGAGGCGCGGACTGCGGTCTCCCCAGCCCTCGCCCGCCCACCCTCTTTCTCCCGCCTCCTCCCCGCACTGCAGACTCCTCCTGGTCCTCCTGTCCATTTCCCCGCTCTCCTGCCCTCTCCGTCCTCTTGCCCCCTCCTGCGCACTCCCCTCTCCCCGCGCTGCTCTCCCAGGGCTCGGGCGGGTGCTGGGTCGCCGCCCCCGCCTCGGCTGCCACTCCGCCCCCCGCGCCGCGCGGAGCCGCGGTAATAAGCCGGGCGCGGGCGGCGGAGCCACTGCGGGGACGCCTGCGCTCCAGACTGGGTCCGGTGCCGCCCGCCCACCCGCACACTGCCCGACCGGGGACCGTCCCGGGGTCCCTGGGTCCTTCTGAGCGTCCCTGGATGAAACTCTGCCTGCCCCGCTCCGGGGCGCAACGCGGGCAGCCGGTGCGGGGCGCACAGGGCAGCTGGGCCATGCGGAGCCGGGGCTGTGCTGCGCTCTGGGTGCTGCTGCTGGCGCAGGTGGGTGTGCAGGTGAGTCCCGTGCGTCCTGTCCCTTCCCGTGGCTCCTCGCATTCTCACCGAAGTGTCGCCGCTGTTTTTCGGCAGGCACCTGCGTGCGCCCTGGGACCCGCAGCAGCAGCGCCTGGGAACCCGAGCGTCCCGCACCCTCCTCCTCCCTCGGAGCCCCGGGGCTGGGCGGAAGAGGGCGGTAAGTCCTTGCAGGTCAGCGGCCGGTAGACTTCCGCAGCCGCTGTGCGGGAGTCACCCGTGTGACCGCGCGGTCCCGGCCCTAGAGCCAGCACCTCCGGGCGCGATTCCCCAGGCGCTACCTGGACCTGTGCGAAGGGCTACAGAACATATTGTTGCTAGTATCACCTTGAAGGAGCTTGGGAGGGGTCAGACCACTCTAGGGAGCTTGTGACCCCTTCTCGGCTGCCCCCTGCCCCTGCTCCGTCCACCCTTGCCCGTCGCAGCCTGGGACAAAGGGTAGAGTTTCTCCTTCGTGACTGTCATCTTAGTATCAAAGATGAAGCTCTTTGAGAACTGGGAGACAGCGGAAAAGCCGTCCTGCCGAATGGCTGCCCGCGTGTTGTGGTGTCAGCGTGGCGGCACCTGCGGCCCGGCGCGCCTGGAAACCCGGCGGTGTCCCGCAGCGGCTCAGGTCAGCGAGCAAGCAGGTGCGCAGCTGCTGCGTGTCTTCAGTTAGTCGCAATCCGGTGGCCAAGTAGTTGCGTCATTTCAGCAATAAACTGCCACCTCAAATTTTAAGTGTCTACTTTTGGAGAAATCACTAGGTTTGACTGTCTCAACGCATGTTCAAAAAATCTAGAAAGAATTAATAACTTAAAATTCCTCAATGAAGTTTCATGCTGGTGAAATAGCGCAGAACTAGTGTTCCTCCCGGGTCCGCGTCCGTTAGGGAGCACTGTGCAGGGATCCGTGCTCAGCTGCGGGACCTGCCGGAAGACCACCAGAGGGCGCTAGGTGCAAGTGGTAGCAGACGTTGGCCGTGTTTTCCCCTTGTTAGGAGAAAGCGGATTTAAAGCTCCCTGCTTGGGGCTGTTGCCAATGTTCCCCGGTGCATCCTGCAGTGCAGTGCTTCATAGTGGAAGTTCATTGTCTCCCATTTAAAAAAAAAAAAATTTTTAATCCTGCTTCCATGAAATCAGGAAAATTCCAGAGGAACTTAGGCAATTATCAGAGTATGTTGTAACATTTAGGAAGTTTTATTCGAGATAAACATTACGTACAGGAAACCAGTCGGAAGAAACGCCGTGGTGTGCCGCCTCAGAATGCTTCCCTCCTGGACCATGGCTGGCTTCTAACTCCTATGAGCAAGCTGCTGAATCCCAGGTGCAGCGTTTCCATGACAACCAGGTGGGACCCATGGTCAGTGAAGTTCTAGCTTGGCCACACCTCCATCCCTCACCTGCCAGGTGTGTCAGCTCCTTCATCACAGAAGGGTGAAGGAGACAGGTGGCATCCATGGGAGGCCTTCCTCCCGGCCCCACAAAGCCCGTGTTCTCTGCAGAATGGCCTGTTTGGGTCTGAAATAGGACGGCAGCACACTTTGTGTGGCCCTGAGATCAGCTTACCGTTGGGTGTTCAGGTGTCCAGGAGACAGGTTGATTTGGAAATAACTATTTTGACCATAATTCTTGTTTAAAGTAACATATGGGTCAAGATGTGGGCTCACATTTTGCTGGGTGTCAGAAGCAATAGGAGAGAGAATTCTGTGCACTCCGAGGCAGTACCTCAGTGGAGACAAGTTCTACTTCAGACATGAAGGAAACTGGTCTTACTTTGGTCAGCACCGCTCCTCCTTCCTCTGTCGTGGGAGACTCGGGTGCTTCACCTACACATTCACCCGTGCAGAAGAGACTGTCTGCTGTGTGGACACTCACACCTCGGACCAGGAAATGGAGCTCTCAGTGTGATGGCACTGAGCGCAGCGCTGGGAAGCCATGTGCAGAGCCAGCTCCCTGAAGCTGGCTGGGGCCGCCCAGCACGTGCACAGCCGGGTCTACATTTCATGCCATCACTTCCACATCAGGCTTCTTCCCGGCCTTTGTGAAAACCCCCTGAGGTCAAGTAGCTCGGGGTAATGGCTTGAGCAGCCAGCTGAGTTTCTTCTCCTGAAAAAAAAAAAAAAATCCACATAGGACCAAGGTCTTATTGAAACATGTCTCAAAGATGGAGAACCACACTTTAAAAAAAACATAAGGCAATGGTTTGGGGAATCCTAGTCTTAGAACATTAGCTTGAAGTTAGCTTAACATTTTCAGCTCATGGCAGTTTTACTTGGACTTCTCTCCAAATGGTAGGTGTGTGGTGAGATGCTACGCGTATTTTGCTCATTCTTTGAATTCTTTAGTTAGGACTTTTTTTCACACCCATTTACACATAACTGCAAGTGCCTTTCTGATTCTCAGGACTGCTTTCCGGACTAAGTGAGCATTTTCCCACCTGGACAGCCCTGGCACTTTGGTTTGGGGGCCTCCTGTGCATTGCAGGAGGTTTACAGCAGCCGTGGGTTCCGCCCTCTGGCTTCCAGAAGCGCCAATCTCCTCTTCCTTTTCTGAGACCTACAATGTCTGCAGACATCGCCAGGAGAAGTTCACGGGCAGGACAGTGACACGGGAGGAGGGAGTTCTGAAGTCCCTCAGCACAGCGGGGAGACGGAGTTCACAGCCACTTATCTGTTTTATAAAGCACTGGGAGAGAGTTTGAACCTTTCCAACACAAAGAAACCATAAATAATTAAGGAGCTAGAACTACTGATTATGCTGATTCCATCATTACACAGTGTATGTCTGTCAAGTTACACCAGCTGTTGTGGGCATTTGCAGAGTTAACTGGGGATGGGAAATGGGGTCTCTCTCTCTCTGTCTCTCAAATCAATAAATATAAATTAAAATAAGCATACAGATAACTGTGGGTTAAGAACGTGGCAACGTAGCAAGCCAGTCTTCCTGTTCAAAGTCTGCGCTGCACACTGACGAACAACTCCTATGGAAATCTGGACAGCAGAGATGACGTTGTTAATGGTGAGGAGAGAGTGAGTGTCGGTTATGACTATGCAAATCAGTTACAGTTATCCGAAGCAGAGGAAGCCACCAAGGTGCACGGCAGAGAGAGCCATGACTCGGGATGAAGTGCTGCAGGCTGCCTGTGGTCACAGCCGGTGGACTTGAATGTGTCCCGAGAAGTCCAGTAGATCTGGGGGTTTTCTTCTATAAAAAAATAAAGCCAAGAATTAAAACACGGGTTAAGGCAATACACTTTAGACCAGCAGACTTTAAATTACAGTGGGAAGAAGAGCAGAACACATGTCTTTGAAAGGCTTTGGAGTGTGAACCTGATCCTGTCCCAGCAGCCGAGGCCGAGAGGAGAGTGGGGCCAGGCCCAGAGGGCGGGCAGGGGTGGCTGTGAGGGGGGCATCCTCAGTTAATGTCTCTGAAGCCGGGACTGTGAGCACAGTCAGCGTTTCTGCTGTATTTGCAGTTCCATGATTTAAACAGGCATCAAAGAATGCCCGTTGCATTTTTCTTTTTACCTGTCTCCTGAAAATGTACCGTATTTTAAAGCTCAACTTTCTTATCAATTCAGTGAAGATGTTTGTGGAAATCAGTATGACTACAGGCATGTTTGGGAACTATAAGCACAATTGCATGTGGTACTTACACTTTCAGTAACATTGTGCACTGTAATCCCCAAAGTCTGTTTTTGGTTTTATTTTGTCTGTCTTCCCCCCTACATTTCCCGACACAGAATTTGCTGAGTTGGTAGTAACGCATTACAGAAGCAGCAATGGCTTAGCTAAAGGCCACTTCCAGGTGTTTCCCTCTGTCCTCAGATGTTGTGTGTCACAGAGTGTGCATTTGAGAACGGCAGGTGTTGACTTTTCCTGCACCGTCACAGGTGACGATGCCATCCGGTAAGACAGGCTCACGCTATCAGATGTCCCGACTGTTGTCAGAACCCGAAATGACTCAGCCACCCTCTCCTCTTCATTCCAGAGTATGACCTGGTGTCTGCCTATGAGGTGGACCACACGGGAGACTACGTGTCTCATGAGGTCACACACGGCCAGCGGCGGCGGAGGGCGGTGCCTCCGGGAGGTGGCGACTCTCTGCACCTTCGGCTGAAAGGCTTTGGGCACGATTTCCACTTGGACTTGAGGGCGTCCAGCAATCTGGTGGCTCCTGGATTTATCGTGCAGACGTTCGGGAAGGGAGGCACCAAGTCAGTGCAGAGCTTCTCACCTGAAGACTTCTGCTTCTATCAAGGCTCCTTACGCTCCCACAGGAATTCCTCCGTGGCCCTGTCCACCTGCCATGGTTTGGTGAGTACAGCGCGCGGCGCTGTAGTGAGCTCGGTGGGCGATGTGTGAAGAGGGAGGTACGGGCAGGATTTCCCTGCAGACATCGCCGCGTGTCCTTCTGTTATAGCACAGGTTTCCTTGGTCCGTAAAAGCAGAAGGCAGGTTGCTACGGACACTTCCTAAAGTGTGCTGTGCGCCTTGCGTGTCGGCAGTGGTGTGTGTGCACGCTTTTCTCGCTGTTCTGGACTGACTGCGGAGAGTGCTTGGGTTTGGAACATGCCTGTGCATAACGATGGAGCCTGGACAGATGGCTTCATTTTGAATCGAGTGACGTACTCCATGGATTGGCTGTGTTGGCTATTTGATCGGATGTTTGCAAGACTTTAAGTACTTCACGTCTATCTTTCTGGTGATGGTAATGGGATTAGGGAGCTGGGTACCCATCCTCAGCGGGGCAGTGCTGGCCTCGTGAGACTCACGAATCCGTGGGTGCATGTGCCGTGTTTGGAGTACCATAACTGCACATTGCACATGGCTTGGTGGCTCCCTGTGCTCTGCTTTGCAGGGACTTTCAGTGAGGAGCACCTGGCCAACTTGGCAATCTACCTGCACCTCTCACGTTCACCAGGCTGCAACCTCCATGGCTTCTCTTTTTTTCTTAAAAGACCTCCATATTTAGGAAGAAGTGTTTAGGAGATGCATAGAGTCCTGGGCACAGATTCGTCACTCAGACACAGAGGAGTGGGAGGTGACTTGGTAATGTGTGGTTACAACCCTTTGAGGTCTTGACCAAGCTAAAGGCTTGGCAAGCAGGCTCTGGACATTTGTGCCTCAAGACAATGATTTCAGTCGTCTTAAACACCCTTCTCTCTTTGAAGAGAGCGAATTCAGTCCTGTCTTACAAGATTTTTCTGTATTTGTGTGCAAGAGTATTTATTGGATGCTGAAAAGGCACTCCTAACCAATGACCTAAAATACAAAATATATGCGAATGTGAAGTGTCATAAAATATTTTCTAAATATTGGAAGTTCTGCTTTTGGAGGGAATTTGATACGAACTGATCTCATCTCTCCTTTCATTTAGAAAAGCTCTGGTTTGAGAATGGATGTAGCAAGGCGTTGCTAGGGAGAGGGTGGTGGTGGTTTGGCATGCTTGTTAAGCATGAAGACAATGTGGCTGATTTCTTCACAGTCTCTCAAGAAAAATAGGTCTTTCTTAATTAATGGACAAGAACTCTTAATGTAATACACAAAACAAGGTATTTCTTCCTTGACTTCCTTCCACGAGGGCTTACCCAGGGAGGGAAGCCATCTATGTGGTGGGTGTGTCATGGCATGCCAAGCCCTGCAACCTTGGGTTTGTTTCCAGGATTGGATGGGGTGCTCCTGTTCACCCAGCAGGAGCACAGGCTAACTGATGACCCATTGGTCTGTGTGACCCAGGCTCTCCCAGGTTAGCTGAGTTCGGTCCTGTTGTTTGTCCCATGGATCAAGTTGACTATAGAAGGTTGGAATGTGTGGCTGTCTTTGAACTTGATGGAGTTATCAGTGAAAGTTTTAAGAGTACAATTATGTGAAAGATAAAGATAGAGAAAAGAACAGGAAGAAAGGCCCCTCTGGATAATAAATACTGGAATCTGATCCCAGAGTCGGTGGAATAGAAATGTGCATGCTTTCACCATTTATCTTCCAAATGCACACATTCCAGCTTCACTGATGTTTTATCTATCTGCTCATACAAAGTGACATCAGTTAGACTTCAGAATGTGAGGTGTAGGGACATTGGTCATAAGATAGGACAAATGAAGAGAGGAAAAAGGAACAGCAACAAAGTCTTCTGTCTTCAGCCAGATGAACAAAATGCTGAGTGGGATCCTCAAGGAGCTGCCGAGTCAGCTTCACTTCCTTCCTGACGATTACCCATGATGCATCCTTCAAAGTCTGTTCTTACACGCGGAGAAATAGTGTGTCTTCTACCTTAGATGGTGGGTCCCTGTCGCTGTTGTCCTTCTCTGGCTCTCCTAGATTCTGACTGAAGTCTCAGATAGCTGTCAGGAGTTCTCACAGGGTTTCCCCCTGAAGCTGATTGACCCAGCCCTCTGCTGGGAATGGAGTCAGTGGGATCCTTCGTCTGCCTGTTCTCAGCATACAGTTCTGCAGAGCCCAGGCGGACACCTGGGACACAGGACCCCTTCAGGTGGGAAATGCACCACGTCCTGTTCTCCCTGGCCAGTCTCATACAGCCAAGAGCTGTATGTCTGTGTTCACACATATATGCTTAATGAAGAGGAAGTGGTTTGCTGCCATGAGACAGTGCAGGTTCCAGCGTGGTCTACAGTGTTTTCTTGTGTTCCTCAGACTGCGTTTGGGGAGATTTTGCCAAAGTACTCTAAGAATCAGTTTGAGAAATCCTGTAAAAATTAATAGTTGGTGGTGTCCTAGCTATAATATGTGTTCTTGAAGAAGAAGGTTGAACGTGTAACAAGATGTTGTCTTAGAGCTAGTGCTCAAAATAAAAATGTGAATAATGATCACTAGGATTGTCTGTTTCTGGAGCCAGCAGGTTAGGGTTAAGGAGTTTATTAACAAATGAGAGAAGCAGGGAGCAGGCGGTGTCTACTGGGTGATGGAACAAGGACACCCAGAGATGGGATCCGGCTTCCTTGAGGGGAGCGGAGGGACATCAGGCTAGATTTCCTGAAGAAGTTCAGAACCCAAGTCTATGCCCAGTCTTCCTAACACTGTGGGAATGGAGGCCATAAATGGAAGAGTCACAAGCAGACACAGAGAGGTTGCTAATATCCAGCAAGTTCATGAAATTTGCAGTAAAACCTCAGATGGATATTATCAGAAGAATATTTGTATCTTAAACCCAAGCATAGTACACTAAATAGAATCATAAAAGTATTTCTATATTAGCCTGGCATTTCCACCAAATATCTTCACCCAATGTATTTCTTTAGTTAGAGGAGAATAGCTTTTGGGAAAACAGTATCTGTTATATCTGTACTAAACTGACCTACCAGATCCGTTGTGGTCACCAACCACAAGCACATAAATGTGTGTCATTCAGTAGGTGCTTTCTGATGTTTGGATGAATAATGGAAGGGTCTACTGGGCGAATTTTAATAGTGCAGAGACAGTGTTGATGATGATGATGATGCCAGGAGGAAAAACTCATCAAAAGTTATGTGCCGGCCAGCGCCGCGGCTCACTAGGCTAATCCTCCGCCTTGCGGCGCCGGCACACCGGGTTCTAGTCCCGGTCGGGGCACCGATCCTGTCCCGGTTGCCCCTCTTCCAGGCCAGCTCTCTGCTGTGGCCAGGGAGTGCAGTGGAGGATGGCCCAAGTGCTTGGGCCCTGCACCCCATGGGAGACCAGGAGAAGCACCTGGCTCCTGCCATCGGATCAGCGCGGTGCGCCGGCCGCAGCGCGCCTACCGCGGCGGCCATTGGAGGGTGAACCAACGGCAAAGGAAGACCTTTCTCTCTGTCTCTCTCTCTCTCACTGTCCACTCTGCCTGTCAAAAAACAAAAAACAAAAAACAAACAACAAAAAAAAGTTATGTGCCAAATACTTAACTAACAGCTTCATGTTTGTTATGTAACTTAGCTTCATGCTAAATCTGAAAGATGCCATTTCAGAAACTTTACTGAGATGTAATTCATGTCACAGAGTTTCTCCACTGTAAATGCATGTAGACTCACAGAGCTGTGCAGATATCCCCAGCATCTAGCCAGAGACACTGAACCAGTCTCAAACAGCAACTCCTTACAGCTGGTCCTCTTAGCCCTCAGCTCTCCCCACTCCTCGGCGTCCACCAAGGCACTTAGATCTGCTTTCTCTGTCCATTTATTGTAAGTAGAGGCATATAGTATGTAGTGCTCTGTAGCTAGCTTGTTTCAGTTAACATAATTTATTTAAGCCCCATCCATGTTGGAGCATATATGAGTCTTTTTTTTAAAAGATTTATTTATTTACTTGAAAATCAGAGTTACACAGAGAGAGAAGGAGAGGCAGCGGGGTGGGGAGGAGTGGTCTTCCATCTGCTGCTTCACTCCCCAGATGGCCGCAATGGCTGGAACTGTACCAGTCCAGAGCCAGGAGCCAGGTGCTTCTTCCAGGTCTCCCACGTGGATGCAGGGGCCCAAGGACTTGGGCCATCTTCTACTGCTTTCCCAGGCCATAGCAGAGAGCTGGATGGGGAGTGGAACAGCCGGATCTCAAACCAATGCCCATATAGGGTGATGGCACTTCAGGCCAGGGCATTAACCCGCTGCACCACAGCACCGGCCCCAGCATATATTAGTCTTTATTCCATTTTATTGCCGAAGGAAGTTCAGTTTATCTTTATATTACATGTTTTTGTTTCTCAACTTAGCAGTTAATGGAAGGTATTTGGACTTTTTGGCTATTGTGAATAATGCTACTATGAACATTTGTGCACACGTTTCTAGTAGACATGTGTTTTCAGTTCTTTTGGATATATACACGACAGTATAATTATCAGATCATATGAAGACTATACTTAATAATTTGTAGAACTGTAAACTTTTTCCAAAGTAACTGCATCATAGTATATCCCCCCAGCACTGCATGATGGTTCTTGTTTCTCCACATTTTTGCTGACACTTATTATTATCCATTTCTTTATTATACTGACCCTAGTGAGTATGAAGGGGCATCTCATTGTGATTTTGATTTGCTGGATGTAGATTATTGATTTATGATATAGATCATTGTGCATTGATGGCCAACTTATCTGAGAACATTCCTCACACACAGTTACATGAAATAACTTTATTACATACAGATAGGCAGAAAACTATATACTCACAGAAATACATGTTTTTTAAATAAGTTGCTTAATTATTAGAGTTTTCTAAAAAGCCGTTTTTAGAAATTCCTTTAGACACTGCTTTTAAATAAGTTGTGTTTAGAAATGTTTTCGCTTGCATATGAAACCAACAGTTTTTCTTAGAGGACGGCATGTAAGTTCTGTATTTGGGTTAACACTTTCAGTCAAAAGGAAAAAGAATATCACCTGACAGCTGTCTTTGTCATAAAGTCTGCATGAGCTATAGTTCATCTTGCATAAATTGTGATGTTTGTTAAGGCTTTAATGCATAGGGTTGTTATTGCTTCTTCTAAAATCTAATTATTATTCTGTTTTCAAAAATGGTGGAAAACCTTTAAATGCTACAATTCTCAGTTTTATTTAGGAATTCTCTCACTTGGTAGAGACTCACTCAGGGCCCTGGTTTGATTTGTACTGGGTTTTATTTCCAGCCACAAACTTCAGGGATCCCCTGGAAACTCTAGTCACTGAGAGATTTTTCTAAAGCACCCAATAAATCCTAGGAAGCATCTGAACTACTGCCAGATTTCCAATTGACTTTGAAAAAATGAACAATGTTCTTGCACAGGAAAATAAAATGGAAGGAAGAAAAAAAACACAGAGTCAACAAGGAGGTTGGCCAGAAGAGACAATGGGAATTTTTTTTTTTTTATTGCTGTGTGTTTGTGTATGAATGTGTAGGAGTTTGGATGTGTGTTTGTGTGTACATTTTTTTTATATTTTTATTAAACTTTTATTTAATGAATATAAATTTCCAAAGTATAGCTTATGGGTTACAATGGCTTCCCCCCTCCCATAACTTCCCTCCCGCCCGCAACCCTCCCCTCTCCCGCTCCCTCTCCCCTTCCAATCATGTAAAGATTCATTTTCAATTCTCTTTATATACAGAAGATCAGTTTAGTATATACTAGGTAAAGATTTCAACATTTTGCCCATATAGCAACATAAAGTGATAAAACTACCATTGGATTACTAATTATAGCATTAAATAGCAATGTACAGCACATTAAAGACAGAGATCCCACATAATTTTTTTTTCAAATTAATTAATTTTCTATGCCATTTCCATTTTAACACCAGGTTGTTTTTTTTCATTTCCAATTCTCTTTATATACAGAAGATCACTTCAGTATATAATTAGTAAAGACCTCATCAGTTTGTGCCCACACAGAAACACAAAGTATAAAAATACTGTTTCAGTACTAGTTATAGCATCACTTCGCTTTAGACGACATATTAGGGACAGATCCCACATGGGGTGTAAGTACACAGTGACTCCTGTTGCTGATTTAACAATTTGACACTCCTGTTCATGGCATCAGTAATCTCCCTAGGCTCTAGTCATGAGTTGCCAGGGCTATGGAAGCCTTTAGAGTTCGCTGAGTTTGATCTTATTCCGATAGGGTCATAGTCAAAGTGGAAGTTCTCTCCTCCCTTCGGAGAAGGGTACCTCCTTCTTTGATGGCCCCGTTCTTTCCACTGGGATCTCACTCACAGAGATCATTCATTTAGGTCTTTTTTTTTTTTCCATGATATCTTGGCTTTCCATGCCTGCTATACTCTCCTGGGCTCTTCCGCCAGATCCGAATGCCTTGAGGGCTGATTCTGAGGCCAGAGTGTTGTTTAGGACATCTGACAATGGGAATTTTGAAAGAAAAGTGTCACTCTCTGAGAAAAACGGTGTGGTCTACACAGATGAAAAGGTCAGTCTCGGGAGACATGAGAGAAAGCTGTAGTGAAAGTCAGGTCTTTGCATAGAGAATGCCTACATTGGTGATGATCAGGAAATGTAAAAGGTGGCTGTGGAGAACGAACTGAAAGTATTGTAGAATTTCACAAATGCCTACTATTTACTTTAGGGTAAATATAATAGTGAACTTCGACATCAATAGAAATGTATATACTTCATCAGCGGCAACATCAAAATAATGTTTTGTAAGATGATCTTTTTTATTTGAAATTGGTACAGATTTTTTTTTATTAGTTTCCATTAGCTGTAAATGAAAAATAGACTAGAAAAGCTTAGCTATAAACTATGAATTTGTCAGCTTCTCTCCATTTAGATGTCATGAAACTAAGCTCCACAGGGGCAGAGTGACTTGATCAGCGTCGCAGAGCTCGGCATTTGGACAGGTTCAGACTGCTTATCTTCAGACTTTGTCCAGCGACGTCCAGTGAAATGTACTGGATGATGACACTTTTTCATTTTAAGGAAGAACCAACGGAAGGAGTTTAAATGTTGGAATATGCACAGAGATTTAAAAAGTAATCCAGACTTGTCCTTGGTCTGGAGAGTGAGGCCAGGTGCCATGGGGAGTTCAGAGTGACAGGCTGTGTTGTCATCGCCTGTTCCTCCTGACAGTCCTTTCTCGGGAGGCACTGACTTCCACCGTCATCACCAAGGACAGGCTTCATTGGGGCTGTTGACATGGTCAGGCTCAGCTGAGCTATCAGGGTCATTTGGATGGCACTCATATCCAAAGCCAGTGTATAGAGGGTATCCTAATGGCAAAAATCAACCCTGAAAGAGCCAAGGGACTCCTGGGAGGTGCAGAATAAACTCCTTATGGTTATTGCCTCCGATGGATGACCCATGTCTGGGATGGCTGAAGGACAAGAGTGTCTAAAACCTCCTTTTGTAGAGAGTGGCTATTCAAGCAAAAATCCAGCCCAAAGAGATTAAAAGAGGCCAAATGAACCAGAATCCTACCTTGCCCAAGACTGAATCTGCTAGACCCCTAAATTACTATTTTGTCTAAATGCCAGCTTCACCGTGAGGGCTTCTCTGTACCAACCACCTAAATGCCCAGGGCACACATTCACATGTACTTCTCCTATTTAACATTTATTATGAACTGTATCAGAGTACGGTCAGGAGATAGAAGCTCACAAATTTTCTAAAAAGAGAGAATTAATATAGTGCTTTAAGTTGACAGTAAAGAACTGGACATGGAGAAGCAAATACTGAGGCACCACTGAACAGCAATGGCAAGAAGCAGCCACTGCCCCAGGGCTGAGGAACTGAGGAGAAAGGTTAAGATTCTTACAGTTGTAAAGCTGGGGGCTGGGCCTCAAACGTGTACGCAGGAGAAGCTGGCCAGCTGGTGCCGGGACTGTGAAGGCGGCATGCTGCAGCTGGTCCCTCAAGTAAACTGCAAACCAGAATCAGCTGCTGCCACTGTGACAAACTAAGGAATGGGAAGCACACATGATGTCCACAGGGATAGATAAGGAGTCCAAAGAAGATGGACGGAAGTGCACAGTAGACAGATAGTCCACAGGGGGAAGAAAGGAAGTAAGAGGGTAGGTAGAAAGTAAGGGGCAGCCGGCCCCGTGGCTCACTTGGCTAATCCTCCGCCTGCGGCGCTGGCATCCAGGTTCTAGTCCCGGTTGGGGCGCCGATTCTGTCCCGGTTGCTCCTCTTCCAGTCCAGTTCTCTGCTGTGGCCCAGGAAGGCAGTGGAGGATGGCCCAAGTGCTTGGGCCCTGCACCCGCATGGGAGACCAGGAGGAGGCACCTGGCTCCTGGCTTCGGATCAGTGCAGTGCACCGGCCGCAACGCACTGGCCGTGGCGACGACTTGGCGGGGTGAACCAACGGAAAAAGGAAGACCTTTCTCTCTGTCTCTCTCTCTCTCATAAAATAAATAAAAATAAATAAAAAATAAAAAAAGTAAGGGGCACATAGGAAGTCCACCAGGGGTAGAAAGGAAGACTACAAGGGGAAGACAGGAAGTGGAGGGAAAGACAGAAATCCAAAGGAGGAAGATAGGGAGTCAGAGATTTGATTGGAAGTGAGGGGGGAACACTGGTAGCCCCCTGACAGGAAGTCCACAGGGGAGAAACAGGAAATCTAGAAGAAATAGATAGTAAAAAGAGGAAGATGTGAAGTTAAGAAAAACAGGAAGTACAGAGGGGGATAGATAGGAAGTCACAGGGGTAAGACAAGAAATGAGGTGGTAGACAGGTAATCCAAAGGAGGAAGACATTAAGTGAGAGGGTAGTCAGGAAGTGAGATAGCCAACAGGAAGTCCACAGTGTGAATACAGAAATTAAGAGCATTGACAGGAAGTGAAGGGATACACAGGAAGTCCACAGGAGATAGGAAATTCAGAAGAGATATACATTAAGTCTACAGGAAGAATATGGACAGTAAAGGGAAAGACAAGATGTCCATAGAGGTTATATAGGAAGTCCACAGTGGAAGACAGGAAATGAGAGAAGGCAGACAGGAAGTGAGAGCAGACAGGGGAAGCCCACAGGATAAAGACAGAAATTCCAGAGGAGACAGGAAGTCCAAGGGAGGAAGACATTAAGTGAGAGAGTAGTCAGGAAGTGAGGTGATAGACAGGAAGTCCACAGGAAACAGGAAGTCAACTGTGGGAACACAGGAAGTGAGAGCACAGGAAACGAGGGGACACACAGGCAGACAAGGAGGTCAGTAGGAGACAGGAATTCCAGAGGAGACAGACAGGAAGCCCATGGGGGAGGACAGGAAATGAGAAAGGAAGTGAGAGGGCCGGCAGGATGTTCACGAGAGACAGGAATTCCAAAGCTGTTAAGACAGGAAGTCCACAGTGGAAAGACAGGAAGTGAAAAGGTAGACAAGAAACACAAGGGCACGTAGGAAGTGCACAGTGGACAGACAGGAAGTCCGTAGGAGATGAACAAGAAGTGAGGGGGCAGACAAGTCCACAGAGAATGGACATAAAGAAACAATTTCTTCTATCCTCCTATATCTTTGCTGCCCCCACTGTGTGTGCCAGTGGCAGAGGAGAGTAGGGATCAAGTGACAAAGCAGAAATGGGATTTGTAGAGTTCCAACCTAAACCTCACAAATCCAGGTGTAGAAGGGGAGTTTGGAGCTAGGGGATAATTTAATAATAATCAACCTACCTACCATGCTCAATATTGATTGGCAGGGATGTTTGTCTGACTTTTTCTTTTTTGACAGGCAGAGTGGATAGTGAGAGAGAGAGACAGAGAGAAAGGTTTTCCTTTTTGCCGCCTCCAATGGCCGCTGCGGCCAGCACATCTCGCTGATCCGAAGCCAGAAGCCAGATGCCTCCTCCTGGTCTCCCATGTGGGTGCAGGGCCCAAGGACTTGGGCCATCCTCCACTGCCTTCCCGGGCCATAGCAGAGAGCTGGCCTGGAAGAGGGGCAACCAGGATAGAATCCGGCGCCCCAACCGGAACTAGAACCCGGTGTGCCGGCGCCGCAAGGTGGAGGATTAGCCTATTAAGTCACGGTGCCAGCCAACTTTTTCTTTCTTTATCAGCTCTTAAAAGAGTACCTGATATATAGTAAAAGCCCTATGTAAAACTTCCTTAAGTGAATGACGGATTTTTGATAGAGACATAAGAATTCTGTTGCTTTACAAAAATTGTTTGCCCAGCCACTGGTTTGGAGGCCAGGAAGGAAGCTCCAGAAATAAAGGATGTTCTAGCTCTATCTAGGGAAAGGGGCCACCTCTCTCCAGGACTAGGTAGATGTCAGTAGGCTTGGTGACAGGCCCCCTGTGTAGCTTCTTGGGAAGGAGCAGAAGCAAAGTGTTTCCTCAGAAGGCTTGGAACTTGTAGTTCATGATGAATATAGGAGTACCTAGGCACTCAGGGGCTTGTGCTTGCTTGAGTGAGTTTGGCTACTCTAAGTTACTCCTGAAGTAGGTAGTGGGCTGTCTACAGACCAGTCGCTGTATCAGATTTACACTCTCAGGAGTCCTGTCCTTCCTCATTGTGGACAGTGAGCTATGCTCAGTAACCTCTCCTGACAACTCTCGAGTGCCCCGAGACTCAAAATGGAGCTGGAAGCGGTCCATTGCATTTGCTCTTCTGTTACTTCTCTGGTCTCCAGGTATCCAAGGCCTGTGTCTCTGTTACAGACTGATTCCTTTGTGTAATAGCAGCATCCATCCTTAGTTCATGCATGTCTTTTTCACTACTCAAGAGCTTATTTTAATTTAATTTAATTTAATTTGGGGTGGGGAGAAAGAACAGCATATATCCTAAAAGCATTAAGTCAGGTAAAGGCTTGCATTTTAAGTCAGCATCAAAATCAGGGCTAATTTTATATTCTCTTTATAGAAATTATAATAAAACTAAATAAAAATATCTGGTTTGAGAAACATGGCAATGTCAAGAAATGTAGACTTGATTCTTACTTTTCACCTTTTATTACTTGACTATAAGTGGATATAACCAGCAAGACATGTACTGTCATCATATAAAATCTTTAAGGTTTTATTTATTTATTTATTTGAGAGGTAAAGTTACAGAGAGAAGGTCTTCCATCCCCTGGTTTACGCCCCAGTGGTTACAACAGCTGGAGCTGAGCCAATATGAAGCCAGGAGCCAGGAGCTTCTTCTGGGTCTCCTATGTGGGTGCAGGGACCCAAGCACTCAGGCCATCTTCTACTGCTTTCCCAGGCCATAAGCAGAGAGCTGGATTGGAAGAGGAGCAGCCGGGACATGAACTGGCACCCATATGGGATGCCCAAACCGCAGGCTGAGGCTTAACCTGCTAAGCCACAGTGCTGGCCCCATCATATAAAATCTTAACAGTGTTGAACAAAAATCAATCTAAACTATGAAAATGCTATAAAAATTAACATGTGTATCACTCATCAGCTGTATGTAGATATTAAGATGTTTAGTTGCCTTCAGTTTTAAAATTATGTTAACTTGAAGCATAATAGTATGATATGAATGATTATCCTCATTTTTTATCACTGACAAAATGTATATCCATCCTTTAGGACATTAGAGATTTGGAACAAATAATACAAAGAAAAATGATGTTTAAGCAATTTATAAATACTTCCCATATGCAAAATCTGAAAGGAAAATATTTGCTCCAATAACCTTGGAGCCATTCATTTAACCATGCTTTAAAATTTCATGTGAGTATTTTTTTTCTGCTGAGACAAAAAAAAAAAAAAGCAATTCTTAGTCTTGGTCTGGTTTGTCTTCACAAAGTAAGTTTGAGTTGGGCCTCCTAGAACTGCAGAAACCTGTCCATTTTCTATCACCTAACACGTCTCTTCCCTTTCCACCCTAGCTCCCCTCACTTCAGCATAACAGCCAAACCCGCCCTCTGATGGTTTCTTTCAAGAGTAATTTCATTTCTTTTTTTTTTTTTTTTACAGGCAGAGTTAGTGAGAGAGAGAGACAGAGAGAAAGGTCTTCCTTCCGTTGGTTCACCCCCCAAATGGCTGCTATGGCCGGCACACTGTGCTGAAGCCAGGAGCCAGGTGCTTCCTCCTGGTCTCCCATGTGGGTGCAGGGCCCAAGCACTTGGGCCATCTCCACTGCCCTCCCGGGTCACAGCAGAGAGCTGGACTGGAAGAGGAGCAACTGGGACAGAATCTAGCACCCCAACTGGGACTAGAACCGGGGTGCCAGCAATGCAGGCAGAGGATTAGCCAAGTGAGCCATGGCACCAGCCAAGAATAATTTCATTCCTTTAGTAGTACTAGTTTTGGGTTGTTATAAAGGTAAAATTGGTCAAAGCTAAGGTGACCAGGAATCATCTGATGCAGTTTTTTTTCCTCTCTGAATTGGTTCGCTTTCTATTTATTATAGAATATACAAAGATTTGGCAGGACTTTAGCCCACAGAAATAAGAGACAAACAGAAGGCTGTTTGAGGGCTGTGCTACGCAAGCTGGTAGCCACCAGAAGTTGGGAAGGGGAGGTTTGGGTCCGAGCTCTGACAGGTGAAGCAGCTTGTCTGCATGCTATCCCTCTGTGCCTTCCCTCCAGGGAGCAGCCGCGGTGCTCTCCTGAGCTCATCACGTCCCTGTTCAGCACGTCTCATTGCTCGCTGGGTGGAAGCCACGTGCTCTGTATGGCCTATGATTCCCCAGGGCTTGACCTTGCCCGCGTCTCCAGCCCCTTGCTGGAGAACTCTCTGGGCTTGGGCCACACCAATCTTTTGTAAGCTTTAAAATAACACGGAGTTCTTCACACTCTCAGAACCGTAGCAGACACCATCCCCATCCAGCCCTCTGACTCACTGTCACTTTATTCTTTCTCAGCTTGAAAGCTGCTTGGTTTTGGTTTCTTTTTTTTTTTTTTTTTTTTTTTTTTTTGACAGGCAGAGTGGACAGTGAGAGAGAGAGAGAAAGGTCTTCCTTTGCCGTTGGTTCACCCTCCAATGGCCGCCACTGCTGGCCTGCTGCGGCCGGCGCACCGCGCTGATCCAAAGGCAGGAGCCAGGCACTTCTCCTGGTCTCCCATGGGGTGCAGGGCCCAAGCACTTGAGCCATCCTCCACTGCACTCCCGGGCCATAGCAGAGAGCTGGCCTGGAAGAGGGGCAACCAGGACAGAATTCGGCGCCCCGACTGGGACTAGAACCCGGTGTGCTGGCGCCACAGGCGGAGGATTAGCCTATAAAGCTGCTTGTTTTAACAATACTCCTCTTATGCCCATGCTACGACAAATTTTCTTCTAATTCTTCTAATTCTTTCTTCATAGCTCACCTTATTTTTTATTGTTAATAAACTTACCTGAAACATTTGCACATGTTTGTCTCCAGATGTGAAATACCTCAGGGAGAACAAAGCAATTTAAAAGTAAGAATATCTTGAGACCCTTTCCTTAACAATTACATTATTTAATTACAGCCCTCGGTTATGCACATCTAGTTTAATATATATATAAAATTATATATAGAATGTACACATAGCATTGTCTATGTAGCAATGTATCTCTACTGTTCTAAGATCAGGAGGGAGCATCCGTTCAACCCAGCTTTCCTAAGCGGGCCAAGCGTATTGATTATGCTTTGACATTGTATCCCTTTCCATGGTAGAATGTGCAAGTTAATCCTCTTACGTGGCTGTTATTCACAGCTTAGAGCTCGCCTTCATCTCATGTACTCTAAAATGGATTAGGCTTGGAGACTTCCAAGAGGTCAGTTTTGTTTGATCTTGGTTTCCCATTCAACCCCAACCAATTTCTCCTTTGCTTGGCTTTAGACTTTCATCTGCCCTTTGTCAAAGGCACAGCGCTTGCTGGACTCGGTCATGGGATAGAGTGGTCACAGCTGTGTTGATGCAGTCCATGTGTGTGAAAAAGTAAAGTCAATTCAATGGTGTAATGCATGATTTTTCACTTCATTTGACAAAATGTGGGTAGAGACGCATGTAGCAGAAGAGTCTGTGGATATTCCCGTAAGGCATAGTTGGATGGATTTACAAATTCCCAAAATGTTTCAGTTCACCTGCTATTCTCTTCTTCCCACAATAATGTTTTGCAATTCATGTTTCTAGTCCTACCCCAGGATCGTCTCAGATGCACACGATACATTTTCTCTGTCACAGAAGCAGACACTTTCTTGGACTCTGACCAGCTTCAGTTCTGACATTTCTTCAGGAGTAATCTCCTGCTCCCTGTGACCACATAGGGGGAGAACTGTGAAGATTTGATGCCAAGGGCATTTATATCATGTCCCTTCTCTTTCAACCTACCCATCCTTTTTCTCCAATTCCCAAGCCAGAGCATTGGGGGAACTTAAATGCACATGTCTTGTTATGCTCAGTGTGCCCAGGTACCAATGCGCCATCACTTTGAAAAGGCCAACTTGCAATATAATTCGCATGTTTGGTTGTTATGGCACCAATCTATGATGAATTCAGCTTCATTACCATAGGAGTGTACATGTTAAAGAACATCAGTAATATGGTTTGAAGAGTTGCAAATACATGAAAGTAGAGAAGAGAACAGATACTGAAACAGGCACCAGGGGCTGGCACTGTGGTGTAGTGGGTAAAGCCACTGTCTGCAGGGCCAGCATCCCATATGGGTGCCAGTTTGAGACCCAGCTGCTCTGCTTCTGATCCAGCTCTCTGCTATGGCCTGGGAAAGCTGTAGAATATGGCCCAAGTCCTTGGGCTCCCATGTCGGAGGGCCAGAAGAAGCTCCTGGCTCCTGGCATCAGATCGGCACAGCTCTGGCCACTGGGGCCAATTGGGGAGTGAACCAGCGAATGGAAGACCTCTCTTTCTGCCTCTCTTTTCTGTGTAACTCTGACTCTCAAGTAAAACATATAAATCTTAAAAACAAAACAAAAAAAAAAAGAAAGAAACAAGCACTGACTGCATGCCAGACATTTTTCTAGGCAGATTCACTTCATGAACTACTATTGCATCTACTTATATTAGCATTACAAGAAAAGTTCTTATTCCATCTCTGTATGAGTGGAATATGCATGTCAGGGAGATTATCTCCTCTGCCCAGAGCTGGCATCTAATGAAGGAGAGAACCTGGACTCCCAGCCGTGTCCCTGGGATCACAGAACACGCAATGGGCTTTCTACCTGCACCTTGTCCTCCCAGGGATGTTCTTCAGCAGTATTTTTGGAGATTGGTTGATTGGTTGAACAACACTGGATCTTATTAGGAAAAAAAAAATCTTTAAATATTCAAAACATGTGCTTTTAATCATTCTGGTGCATATGTGGGGACAATTCTGCATAACCATGCTCAAAACCAAGATTACTGGAGAGAATCCTAGAAGGGTCTGTGTGAGTTACAGCTCTGGTAGTTAAGAAACTCCATGATTATATGATTTAGCTGTACAGACAATCATTTTTTTAAAAATTCAAAAAGAATCAAGAAAGCTAGAGAAATTTCCAATTGTAAATAGTAGAAAGTCTCCTTAATTCCTGATTCACAGTGGGCTGGAACTTAACCTTCCTTACGGACTTGACCCCAGTGTTTCTAACAGCACTGTTTCCTTTTAAGATGGCTGAGCCAAAAATGCACACAGAAAATTGGCAGGAAGGCCACTTCTAGTAGCATCATGACTGCCACGGCTGGTTGTCCAAGAGAAATGAGTGCCTCACCTGAAAATGGCTGAGAGAGCTGGTCTTGGGGACTTTCTGTTTGCTCTGTGAAGAAAAATGTCTATATATAACTTATCAGGAATCATGACATGGCACATTTCAAACAGCTTTCCTTCCAGAAATTCCACATTATGTAGATTATTGGTTGAGTGATGGTGACATAAGCATGAATGGCTTCATTGGCCTAAGCATTGCCCTGTAAATACCAGCTCAAAGATTTGGCCCAGGACTGGAGCTCTTGTCTGCTGATCATCCACTGTGTTTTATCCTCTTGCTTATATGTTAACTGTAATTTTAATCATAAGACTTGAGAGCTACATTACACCTCGGCAGAATTGACAGAGATTTGGGATTGTCAGTGATCATGTGGGGACCACGTCCACAAACTTCAGCATGCTGGCAGCAACCTGTAGGACAGCAGACACACTCAGAGCTGTATCTCAGCTTCCACATTGTTCTGTGAGTTTGGATTATAGTCAAAGCACAGGAGTAAGTAGAGAGGTATCACTGGGCACTGGATAACAGCATATTTAGGGCAGCTGGACATCTCTGTTTAAATTCCATCCCTCCATGGCCGGTGCCGTGGCTCACTTGGCTAATCCTCCGCCTGCGGCGTCAGCACCCCAGGTTCTAGTCCCGGTTGCTCCTCTTCCAGTCAAGCTCTCTGCTGTGGCCCGGGAAGGCAGTGGAGAATGGCCCAAGTCCTTGGGCTGTGCACCCGCATGGGAGACCAGGAGGTAGCACCTGGCTCCTGGCTTCGGATCGGTGCAGCGCGCCAGCCGTAGCGGCCATTGGGGGAGTGAACCAACAGAAGAAAGACCTTTTTCTCTGTCTCTCTCTCACTGTCTATAATTCTCTCTCCCTCCCTCCCTCCCTCCCTCCCTCCCTCCCTCTCTCTCTCCCTCACTCTCTCTCCCTCTCTCACTGTCTAACTCTGCCTGGCAAAAAATCTATCCCTCCACTACCTAAAGGTTAAGGAGGATATAGTTAACTCTCATCTATTTTGGGAATATTTGGTGGTTGGTAGAATTCCAATTATTATAATTGACTCTGAGGCTACATTATCAGTAGCATTCAATTAATACAAAAAAATTCTGTGTGATTCACATTAGCTATTGTGCTGCATTTTGGGCCACACACTTACTTTGCCTTTGCCAGAGAGATGGTTTTCTGACCACAGGAATGAGGAGGAAGTCTTGCTGAGCTTTTAGGGAATTTCTCCCTCTGAGCCAGTGGTGGAAATCTTATACTAACCACACTGGCTAACAAAGGTAACCATGCACTGCTTCATGGTCGTTTACAGAAATGAGCAGTGAGTCACAGAAAGTGACCAAGCATGGCCTGGTTTCTTTTTCTTGTTTGTTGCAACCTCTGTTTGTTGTTTTCATTTTTTGTTTTATTTTGTGTTTGTTTTGTCTTTTCCTCTTCGTTCCTCTGTAAGTGAAGAGTCTTCCCAAGTGTGTAGTGAACTTTCTCCTGATGATGAAATTTGCAATACCTGTGCAACAATGGCCTTGATTCATGTGGACTGACTGGCTAACCTGTTGACAATGCTTAATTTTTCCAAAAACAGGATGATGTTTGCTTAGTAAATTCTCGATAATAGCTTCTTAGGATGATGCTCTGAATAAGACTGCACCAGATAGGTATTAACACATCATGTGGTGATTATCCGATTTGAGCTAGCAGCCTGGAAATGAGATCAGTCGTAACGTTTACAGTCCCCTTGGGATTTAATCATAGGAGTGCATGCAGTCATGTATATCACTGACTGTGGGTTTCTAAGTGGTCAGATTGGTATCCATAGTAACAGATGTTTAAAATAACTGTCTGGGATATTACTTGGTAATGGAAGTCATGAAGAACATATAGTGTTGGTACAAATGACCATCCTTCAGCCCTGTGGCACAAAAGCTGTCATTAGGCCATGTTTCAAGTCAATTCCAGCTAGTTTACTGGAGAATCCTGGTACTTGGTCTGCTTTTTGTATTTATCAAATTACTGTCAGAAAATATTGGTGTCTAAGGTCACCTTACTTGAAAATAAGGAAACTTCAGTTATAACAAAGTCCAAATAATGCCATATTGCATCCTATAAAGCCCTTAACATACAGTAGATGTCCAGTAAAACCGTATTTCCCACAGAAGGACTGTCTTCCCTGCTCCCTTATAGCAGATCTGGGAAGAATAGGATGGAAGGGAAGGGGAGGGAAGAGGATGGGGAAGGGGACAGGACAGATGTGCAGGGACTGGCCTTCTTGACACACGGTATGTCTGACATGCACATTATAGTACCACACCCAAGACCTGCTGAGTCAGAATATCTGGGAGGAAGAGGAGCTTCTTAGATGATTCTCAGACAGAAGTGTTCGTAAGGATCACTGGGTGTATGGAAGGTGCAGACTCTATGGATGATACCCTCAGCCTGTAGTCCCACCCTCCGGGAAAGTTCGTCAGGTTCCTACTGGGTGCCTGTAGCTAGGAACCCCCTCAGGAAAATGTCACCACCCTCCAGTTCAGCAGGCCCAGGTGGGTGACAGTGTGGAGAGATGAGGAAACAACTGCTTTCGAATCTCAGCTGGCTTTGAGTGTTGGAAAGGAAACCAGAGAGATTCTTGTACACATCCCTGCAGTATTCCACATGTCAGTAAAGAAGGGGTTTGGGCACAGGCCACACTCCTGGGGCTAGATGCAGGTTCTTGGCTTTGTTTGTCTCTGTGTCCTTTGTGATATGCCTGACCCATCCATTGTCCTTTCCAGTCTCCGTGCTCTGTAGTTAGCCTGGTCATCGTGCAAGAACATTCCAGAATGACTGTAGCACAGCCTCACTCTGTGCTCAGGAACAGAATGGCAGGAAGGAGTGGCTGCAGCAGGAGCTCACGTGGGCCCGCCACGTCCTGGTCACACTCTCAGAGCCTGAGTGCTTTATTTTCCAATCGCTTTTAAGAATAATTTACAAAAAAGAATTATCACCAGGTTAAGTATTTAATAATTTTACAATTTAATAATTTTACAATGAGTACAGAAAGTTAACCAACAGTCTCCACAATCCAGTTTGCAGACCATTGCCCTCACCCCAGTAGGAGCCGTTGTGCCCACCTGCAGTTCCACTCCCAGCAGAGCAGCCGTGAGTCTGCCTTCTGCTCTAGAACTCTGGTTTTTCTGGACATTTCACACAATATGGGCCTTTGATGTAGCTTCTTTCCTCCAGCACCCTGTTCTGGGGTTCATACATGTTGTAGTGTCCATCAGAACATCACTCCGTTCCATTGCCAGGAGGTATTCTGCTGTATAGATACACCATATTTTCTTGATCCATTCATCAGCTGATGGACGCTTGGCTTGTGCAAACCTCATTTTCTTCCTCTACCAACATGTAGCTGCTGACCTCTTCCTGAGAACCTGTTCCAGGGAAACGGGTAAAACGATGACATAAAGTACCTGGATAAGGGCCTCAACGTGGTAGGTGGTCCATAGATGACCACAGTCATTGTCACTGTGATCAACAGAAGTGTGCAACTGTCCTGCAGCTTGAGATGAAGGGACACCTCCTGTAAGAGACTGGATTTCAGTGCCCTGGTCCGTCAGAGAAACACCTCCCATGGCCAAAGAAATAGAGAAAACAGCTGATTCATGAGCTAAGTGTCAGCTGGGTGAGCTCATCACAGAATTTGCTGCAGGCCAGCAGCTGGCCTCAGCCAGAGGGAAGGGTGCCGTAGGCTCGCACACTGGGATGGGTTGAGTGTGTGTATAAAACCATGGATGATTTCAGCAATGGCATGTAGACCTAGGTAACAGCACCCTGGAGACCCGTGCCTCTGATGAGAAACACATGTGCTTGCCTGGCTTCCTCCTGGCCGTGCCTTGCCACTGTGGCCAACTGCTCTGCCAAGGCAGCCCAGGCAATAGCTGTCCTGGCTCAGCTCCCACACTTAGTTGCTTGGTCATTTCCCATCATGCACAGAGTCCTGCAAGGCTTTCTCTTCCGTCTCCTACAGGTTCCCGTGCACTGTCTTCATTCTTTAAAAACACGTGCTATGGTTTTGATGAATGGCCCTGAAATACTTTTCCACCTTTAGAGTGTGTCTAATTAATCTGCACAGTAACCCTGTGAAATAGCTCTGTTTGCAAACATGGAAACTAGATCTCGGGACACACGTGAGCACACGTGAGCACACACACACAGAACTTGCTTGTGAAGACAGTCAGGACTCAAACCAGGTAGCTGGCCTTGGAGGCCACATGTTTGACTACTAATGGCTCTCGTGTGTGCCACAAGGCCCAAGTCTCATGTCCATTTCACTGTGAAGAGCAACATGGTGGCAAATGTGTCTACACCACACCATTCCAAACTGAAGGATGAGAAAAACCAGGGCAAGCAGAGGTAGGCACGGGGGGTGCCAGGAAGAAAGGCGAGTACAAGGGAAGCTTTGAGGCCCAAAAGGAGGCTGGCTGCTCCTGGAGGGAAGTGTGGTTGGCATGGTTGGAACGCCACGAGCCCCCAGGGAGGTGGCATGAGAGGAGCCTGGGCAGAGCCCTCTCATGCCAGAGGGTGCAGGGAGGCCTTGCCCTGAGTGCTGGATCAAACTCTCCAGACAGGGAAACCACAGCAAGGCTTTAAGCAGTAATCTGATTGGTACTTTTCCTCTTCTAAAAAAAGTAGAGAAAAGAAATTGTACAAGGGAGTGGTGCTGCAGTAAGAGTGTCAGGATCCAGATGTGTGGTGCAGTGCTGAGAGATGGTGAAGGCAGGTGGTTCAAGCCGGAGGGAAACGTCCAAAAGCTTAAACTCTGCTTGGAAGAGAATGTCCAAGAAAATGAGCAAGGACCTGCTGACTTAGAATAAAAATGCCTGTTTATTGTTACTATTGGAGGCTGTATCGTGTGGATGCTTTACAGAGAACAGACATCAGCTGCCACCATAGTCAGGCCCTTGCTGGGGCTGCTCCCTCTGCCTGTGCTGCAGCCTTCCCTCCCGCAGCCTCACAGCTGCCTCCCCTCACTCAAGATGTTGCTGAAATGCCAGTCCACAAGGCCTGCCCGACTCCAGAGCAAGATCAAAACCGCCTTCCCTGCACTGCGGTGTCCTTTAGTACGGTCCAGCCCCCCACCACATGCTAGAATCTAAGCTCAACAAAAAAGGGGAATTTTGTCTGTTTTGTCCATTGTTGTGTCTGGACTGCCTAGCCCAGTGCTTGGATTCTAACGGACAATTAAGGAATAGTCACTGAACAAATGAAGGGCTGTGAATTTCTTCTGGAGTACGGGATTAAATCCATGTCTAAATATTACACAGTTCTGCAAAGGAATCTATCACAGTGTTCCCTCCTTGATATTTCGATTAGGTTATCTTTGGTAGCAGCAATGTTTTGACTAGGTGATCAGTCGCTTAAATATTTGTCTTTGGGTCTTGGGGATGTGTAAGTATAGGGCACAAGAATCAAAGCTTAGGTTGTTCTTGGTTTAGACATGTTTGTGTCAACCAAGAGCAGTGTTACTTAGTAATCAGTCTAGGGTAACACATTTTCAATATTTCAGCTGAAAAAACTTTGCAAGCATGCTAGTGGGTGTGGCTTATGAGATTGCTCCTAACTGTGTGATATACAGCACTTACCATCAGGAAAGACAGTTGCCCAGAGAATCAGTCTTAGCAATGAGCAGTGGAGGCTCTGGTAAGCAGCGGCTGTTTGGTCACCAGTAGAGCTTTGTGCCATGAAAGAGAATGCCTTTGTGTGCCTAGGGCTGCCACTAGCCGTAGGTGGCAACTGAGCAAGTGAAGAAGGGACTTTGCATTTTATTTTATTTACCTGCACTTAGTACCCACTTGTTGTTACTGAGCAATTCAGGACGGAGTTTTTAATTTTAATCATTTGATCAGATCTAAAGTTGTGGAGATAGGACAGGTCTAGTCAGTGTCTTTCAATAGAATTAAATTGCTATTATAATATGTTAGCACAACTAAGAGAGCTGGTTCACTAATGTCAAAGAACACAGTGTAGTGAAAGTGGATCTCCAAAAGAAGTTTGATCTCCCACTGTAAATCTGAGCCATCTCTAGCTTGGCTAATTCTCCTCTCTCTCTCTTACTTGAAAGACATAGTGACACACAGAGAGAGGTAGAGGGAGAGGTCTCCATCTACTGGTTTACTCCATATCTGGGCCAGATAGATGCCAGGAGCTAGGAACTCCATCCAGGTCTCCCATGTGGGTGTCAGGAACCCAAGTACATGGGGCATCATCTGCTGTGTCCCAGGCACATTAACAGGAGGATGGATAGGAAGCAGAGGTAGGACTTGTCCCAAGCACTCTGATATGAGATGTGGCCTCCCCACCTAGTGATTTAACCTACTGCACCCACAACATTTCCCCATTTTCTTGATTTTTTATATTCCTCTTTATTACAGTGTCATGAGATATGCCCCTTTTGGTCTAAAACCAGATCTTGGATTTACTAGGCTTCCTCAGTCTAATAATCAGATTGGTTTTGTTTTTACTGGTTCATTTATTCCAAAAATTTTAACAAATCTTTTCTGATTTATAAATGCTATTCATTACTTTTTTTTAAATACTCTGGACTAATGTTAGCTTGCTTCTTTTCTTCACTTTTAATCAGCTAAGTGTTCAAGATGTAGGAGTTCTCTAAGTGCAGTATGAACACATTTCACCCTTTTTATTAGATTTCTCATTTCATATTATAATTAGCTCATTATTTCATTTTCTCTTTGAACAAGTAATTGCTAATTAGCAAGGAGCACTGAATTTTCATCTCCCATGTTAGCAGTACCATTTGTGTCTGAACTGGACACACACTGGACAGTTCATGTATTGAGCCTTACTGCCTGACTTTTGTGACCCCTGTGCCTGTCTTTGTCTTTTGCTGCTGCCTGGTAGAGCTGTCATGACATTCTCTGCCCTCCCGTTCCCAGTGGATATTTCAGAGGGTAACTTATAAGTGTTCTCGCTGCGTGGTCATACATTACATATTTACTTTTTCCTCTTTTGGCTCTATTTTGAATGAAGACCACATAGTTCACCTCAGTGACTGTTGAGACAGGGTGCTTGCTGAGCCCTGTATCCCAACAGGTGTTCCTGTGACTTGGATATGTCTGTTCTCTGGAGAATTGTGTCATCACCCAAACTGGTTCTGCCGAACTATTGTGGAACCTTCTTCTGTGTCTGTAATTGACTCTGTGGACGTGTCAAAATCAGAGCGAGGGAGAGGTTCATAAAAACCCGCTCTACTCGCTGGTTATCCCTGCAAGAAGTTGCTGTCACACTTGCCTTCCTTTTACCTTTAAGCAATTATTCTACTAAGTAGTAATACGTAATACCCTCTCTTTCCACCTCTGTCATTGGCTGATTTCATCACATGAAATAGGATAAAAGGAGACTTTCTGATGGGTAGGAAGCCACCAGATCCACATGAGAGAATATTTCCTGTGTTGTAGCAAGTCTACATCCCTATGCTCTGGGCAGGTCTTAAACAAAGGGCAGGGTTGGCAGCTGAAGCAGTCTCTCCCGTCCCGGTATTTCTAGTTTCTCGTGCTGCTACATTCGGCTCTTCGTTGCCTTCCTCAGGAAAACCATCTTCCTCTTCAGGCAGAAGCTTTTCTAATCCACGGTGCCCAAAACTGAAGCCATTTCTTCTCCTTGTACATCTTCTGTTTGCACATTTTTATCAGTCAAGGAATGATTGAACACAATGGCCAACAAGTTGCTATGGTTTCCTAAATGTGGGAACTGAAACTTGGAAGACATAACCAACATAATGACCCACCTGCTGCCAAGTGATGACTGTAAGGAAAGTGGTTTAGTTTGTGGGATGTCAGCCCCTGAGCAGATCATGAAATCTCAGACCATGTCCCTTAATTCCTAGATTAATTCTTTCACGAACTATTGCATGTTTGCAAATTTCTGATAAAAAAAATAAAACCTTGAAAAACTAGATTTTGGACCTAGGGGAACCACCAAAGAGGGGTGGGGTTTATATTTATATTTTAAAAAGTTACAAAGAATGACAAAAAGATATTCGGCATAGAAGGAAGAGTTGAAGTAAGACATGAATAAATGTGTATACTAAAACGTGTTTCATAGGTCAGCAACTGGATTTGTCCTCTGTAGCACCAAGTTTAAGACAAGTGGGAAAGGAATTTCAACACATGTGAAAATAGGAGGGCACCTGTGTGCACTGGAGAGTCATTCAAGATGGTAGTGTTCTGAGAGACTCCAATCTTCCAGCAGAGTCTGGGAAACCTGGGTTCTGAGCATCCTTCACTCATTTCAACACAGGAGGCTGTATGAGGTCCTGAGCAGTAGCTCCTTCCAAGGCTACTCAGTGTAGCTTCAGCCTGGTTACCACCAGCGCATTAGAGTCAAATGGTTTTGGGGTTTTATTTATAGCACAGTCACTTCCTGCCTTGTGAACTGGGGTGGATTGTGTGACTCTAGCCATAAGTTCCTGAAACTTCTCATATGTCTGTAACAAGGACTGACACATCAGTACGTATGAAATATAATTTCTGGCAATGATTATAGTTTAATAAAAAGAAGCTGTATTAATAACTATATTGCTGCTGCAACATTGCTTGTTTCAGCATAGCAGACAACAGTGGTCTTGATAAAATATGCAAGTTGCACTGATTTCAGGGTTAGCCTCTCCAGTTTTGTAAAATGCCCAGAAGAAGGACCTAGAAGAAGCTCTGTAGTAATGTCTCTGCCCAGAACACCTGAGCTCTTTATATGCTGTCGATTCTAAACCAAGTGTAGGCAACTTCTTTAGAGAAGTTATGAGTGTGACACCATTTGATAATTCTTAGAGAAAACATATTTTTCAAAACTATTTTAATACATAATTTATCTGAATCAACTCCTGAGGGAGCGTGTGTCCCCACTCGCGGTTGTCTGCCTCCACCTGACCTTCCCTTGACCTCACAGGAGGCCAGTGGTGAGCACTTTGTCTCTCCCACTGCCACACTTCTGATATCCTGTTGGAATTCTGATTTCCTAGAATTCTGAGCTGAAGTTTTTACCTTTGCTTCCTCTGTTGCTTTGCTTCTCCATGTGCTTTGTCACTTCAGTCTGTCTTTTTCTGTCTCATTCCACTGTCAGTTCTGTCGTCTAAGCCTTCAGCACTGAGTTCTGTAGGTGCCACACTGGACCCCGGAAGAGTAACTCCAAAGATGGTGAGAAAGAGGCAGGATGAAGGGCATGACATTGGAGCCATCATCCTGAAATTTAATATTGGCTATTCCACTTTCTGTGTCTGCAATGTTGGGCACATTTCTGAATTTAGTATTACTTTCCTTTAAATGGGCACACTGTTTCTCACTTTATGGGTTTGTCATTAGGATACAGATAGTAAGTAGATGAAAACACTTAGCACATGGGTGGTGTCCCAGCCAGAGTAACCGCTATTTTTGCATGCATTTAGGTATTTAGAGTATTCATAAGTATACTATCAATAAACTACATTAGAGTGTATGTTGGGATTTGAAGAAGCCAAGGAATATTTCCTTTTTCCTTCTTGCATTCTGAATGAACTGAAAAGTATGAACTCAAAAAGAGTAACTCAAATGGTAGACCTGTTTATTCTGTACATTACCAATACAGTCATTTCCCCCCAAAAGTGAGGCATTTGCTCTGTCTGGTAAGTGGATTTCCTAAAATTCGGCCCCAAATTTAGACCTATGCACCTCTCACAGTGACTGTGCTGGGGCAGCTGCTCACTGGAAGCAGGGCACCTGGAGCTGCCCAGCTGGTGCTTGGTCAGTCTGCCAACATCCACTGAGGTTGCAGGCTGTCTTTGGGTGAAAATGGCTGTATTATGCATGTGCAGCTCTGATCCCAAACTCACAGATCAAACTCCCTGGAGAGAAATGGTTGATGGGCAGAGAATGCCATGCTCCTGGGTCCTGCCGCACTGAAGAAACGGTAAGAAGGGGTGAGAAGCATTTTCCCTACAGAGTTACCTTTTACCCTAGATTTCTCTTCAGCCAGGGATGATACTGGAGGTCACAAATGTCTGTTTCATCTTTCTCATCCTATGAGC
The DNA here is from genome assembly GCF_033115175.1 of Lepus europaeus. Taxonomy (NCBI): domain Eukaryota; kingdom Metazoa; phylum Chordata; class Mammalia; order Lagomorpha; family Leporidae; genus Lepus; species Lepus europaeus. Next base: position 97,219,559 of record NC_084838.1, read on the forward strand.
TATCACGAATCTTAGATTTTACAGTAGTGCAAGGAATCGTGGTAATTTAATATCCAAGTGAATTAACTTAATATTAAATACTAAAAATATGGAAACTCCCCACATTTAAGCACAAGGCCTGAAAGGTAGATGTTCACACTTGGTTGTCCTTGAAGCTGCAGCGACGAGTCATTAAGAAAGTACAAAAAGAAGCGCAGCTTCTGACAGTGGACACGGACTGTGCACACTCAGGAGCGAGCTTGAATCGCATCAGTGACTGTCAGGAATGGCCAGGAAGAATCACGGTGCATTCCTACATTGTACCTTAAACCACGTGTCTGCTGCTGCCAGCCTTTCTACTGCATGATACTCATCACTCGGCAGATTAGCCAATGACTCCGGTGTGCACAGCTGTGCAGTCACAGGAAGAGACACACTGGCCATCCTTTGAGGGTAGGTGCCAGGAGAGCAAGTAGTTGGCTTGGCACCCAAGTCAGACACTGCCCAGCTTACAACTCCAGATAGAGTTCAACAAAGCGATTCAATTTGTTGGAGTTCGTCCACTGGGGAAGGGCCCAGTGAGTCTCCCTAGGAGACGTGCCCTTGTACATCTACAATGCCATCAGCCTACAGCTGACGCCTCCACAGTCCTGCCTCTGCCCAGCCCTGATTTGGCCTTTTCCTTTCTTCTTCCGATGTACCTGCAGCAGGTGTCTAGGTGCCATAGATGTGACCTTGAATCACTGCCGTAGGAACCGGGGTCTGTGACAGCGTCCTGGGTAGAGTATGATGACATGAATAATGTTATAACCAACAAGATCCAATGTCAACCAGAAACTTTGTCAAACTGTTAAGTGACCAAATGTTAGTCTTTTGAACCTACAGGTAAGCAATTGAAAAGTGCCAGGAACCACCTTTAACTCTGAACAAATGACTGAGTTAAGAAGCCTGGATTTAATGGGTTTAAAGGGATGAGGGATTCCTGTGACCATTGTCCTTGAAGGAAGAGGGCTGAGAAAGCCCTCAATCCTAGCCAGGGGTACTGAAGAGCAAAAGAATTAGTGACAGAATCCTGTGAATAAAGAGGGAGCCTTTTGGTTCATTTAGCTTCTTGGCAGACTTTAGCTGAATTTTGATTTTCAAAATATCACATATTCATATAATTATCCAGCAAGACTTGGTGTGTTTCCAGGTAGACATGGTACAGAATGAACTGACCCTTCCACCAGGTCCATGTTTGAGACTTGGGAAAATAGAAGCAGAGTCTAGTAAGAGAGTTTATCTTTGATAAAAGTTGAAATTGCCTTGTGTTTCTTAAATACAACTAAAAAGACCTAGAATTAGTAGCTTATTCACAAAACAAGTCACACTTTAGGAGAAAAGATAAAAGGCAATAGAAATGAAATCCTTTGGGAATTATAATGAGTGATAGAATAATGAGCCCAGTCCCTTCCTCATGGAGTTTGTGATGGCCAGGGTGCATGGTATCTGCACCAGAGACCAGCTTGGAGCTAGGTCACTAGAACGCTGTCATACCAAAGCAATGAGAGTTTCCTTATGCAAAGTGATGTGCAGAATCAGCCATGAGAAATGTGGTCCAAGAGAGCTCCATGTGGGGGCTGGAGGACGCTGGCTTGTCTTTTTTTTTTTTTTTTTTTTTAAGATTTATTTATTTATTTTGAAAGAGTTAGAAAGAGAAAGAGCACACTTCTAACTGCAGGTTCACACTGCAGATGGCTACAACAGCCAGTGCTGGTCCAGTGCGAAGCCAGCAGCCAGGAACTTCATCCCAGTTTTCTGGTGGCTGGCAGGAGCCCCCAGCACCTGGGCCGTCTTCCACTGCCTTCCCGGACCATCAGCAGAGAGCTGGGTCAGAAGTGGAGCAGCAGGGACAGGAACCAGCACTCCTCGTGATGCTGGCGCCACAATGCTGGGCCCACTTGCTGGCTTTCCTAACGCCTGACCAACAATCGATGCATTCTGAAATCACTGTGGGCTGTGGCAGGTGTGCTCTGGACGGTTCATGAGTTTACAACTACCTATTCTTGATTATGTAAAGAAACGCTTTGATAAGAAAATAGTAATCGTCTGTGATTCACCTAGTCTTTTAAATAAGTGGGCAAACATGCAACAAGTTAACAGTAACCTTGCTGCATTTTTAATCTTCTAGAAGTACTGCATTTTAATCATTTACTAGCATTGCTTACCGAAGGATATCAAAATACCAGTCTTATTCTAGATATCTAGGGAAATGTGGGATAATTTAAGTACAGAGTGTTATTACAACTCAGGCTAACTTATTAATGTAATAAAGAAAATGCCTGACATCTTTGTCAGTGAGATTCCAAAAATCTTGCAGCCCTGCCTTCTGAATGAGCCTCACGCCTCCCCAGAGTTCTGCCACCCGGAATGCAGCCTGAACCTGGGGAAAGCAGGAGTTGCTTTGAATCGGGAACAGCTGTCATAGAACACAAGTGTTTTAAGGGCTGAAGCCAGAAAAGTGAAGGAAAGCAGCAGGCCAGAATCAAAGCTGTGTTTGGAGCGGTGGTGGTGTGGGTGTGCCAGCGCCATGGCTGCGGGAGAGCCTGGATTATAAAGTGAAAAACTCCCAGGGACCCCATAAATCATCAGAAGGAAATCAGAGCATCAGGGGTGAAGAATCGTATTTCATATTCTTTGTTTCATCGACTTAGCATGTTCACTATACGTCACGTATGTTCACTATATGTCACGTGTTTTAAATATGTTACTGTTAAGTCTTACGAGCTGATGGCAAGCAGCTGTCCTTGTATCCACTTCTAGATGACCAAATGGAACAGTGGTCTTTCTGCTGTCTAGTGGTAGAACGCTTCATGTAGAGCAGCTTTGACCTGTGATTATGAAGTGGATTGAACGTATGTTGCAGAAAATTAAAAGAAAAGCAGGAAGTAGGAGCGAGAGCCAGGAGGGTATCGTTGTATTCTTGGAATCATATCTATGAAATACATGATATTTGTTCTGTTTATATTAATAAAGTTTTAAAATTTGAAAAAAAGAAAGGCTCAGCAAACCATCCCAAGTCCCACAGCTGGATGAAAAGTGCTGTGGAGGCTGAATCATTTGGCCTTCCCTGAGTCCACTGTGATGGCAGGAGCCATGCTGAAGACCATTTATTCCAGATTTTTAAGGGGCTGATGGTCTTTTAAGAGGTGCTTGGAAAAGCAAGGATTGTTTGCCTATCAGAAAAGTATTTTTAAAAAACAAAATGAATTTGTTTCATTTTCTACTTTAGTTTAATATGTAAAGTAGTTACCTTAAGTAGTCTGAAAAGAAGCTATTTGGCTAGTACACAAGGTTAAACACATTGACAATGGCTTATGCTGCTCTGGGTTAGTTAAGATGCTGGAAGGATTTAGCCATTATTCAATTCCCGACTGGCTGTTCCCTGGTGGAACTATAAACTGTGATGTATCCTTGCATCCTCCTGTAGTTGGTAGGTGTAGGAGGTCACGAAAGGCTCCTTCTATGCCCCCTCCACCTCCACCCAGCGCTTACATTCCAAGGTTCTGCCTTCTGCTTGCTGGTGGTGTTCCAGCCGCAGGAGGTCTACCCCCAACCGTGCTGATGGCTTCTCTGATAGTTTACCTTCTCCTGCCTCCTCCCCCAGGCAGGGAGAACCAGTGGCCAGTGCTTCCTCTGCAAATGGGTGACCAGCCTGCCTCCTTTCTTTTCTGATTACCTTCCCAACACTGCTTTCCCATGGAGTTGGGTTTGCTTTTTGCCCGGGTCTCAGACTTGCGTCTCTAGACGGATCCTCTCACAGTGGGCAAAGACCCAGGCTCACTCCTGACAGCCCAGGACTTCATCACACATACACGCATTGAATCCTGGGAAGTCTCCCCTTCAAGTCCCCACAGAGAATCAGACTCAGGTTTCCAAAATCAGAGGCAAATTGGGGCAAGCATCCTGTGTCAGCATCTCACAGGACTTAACAAGGCCCTAACTCAGTGTACCAAGTTAACACAATGGCTTTGAAGAAACTTGGCGCAATAATAGCAGTGATGGCTGGAGTCCTAGTGATCCTCGGGTATCCTTTCCCCATCTGTTATACCCGTAAGATATCATTGGGGCAACATTTAATAACATTCCTAGGTTTCTTTAAAAGTTCACCTTTAATCCTGCACCCCAGCAATGCCATTGACATTTGTTTTAAAGGATGGGTGCTTTGAAAACTTTTTTTAAAAGTTCTTTTTATAAGACTTGTAAAGCTTGAACCATGCAGAAAGCTATAAAACTGAAGTGGAATTCCCCTTTCACACCCCTCCTACTTGATGTTCTCACCCTGAAGAAAATCCAATAATTTCTTGTCAGTCCTCCTGGAAAATTCTTTAAGGGTTGATGTACAGTTTTTAGAATGAACATACTAGGGATCACACTGCACACTCTACTGTGGACTTAAAAAATCAGTACCTTCAGAAACCTTTATTAAACATCTTAAACTTAATAGGTATTATGGTTATTCTGATTTTGTTCAGTCTGTACACAATATTTCCTGGCCACGTGACCTTGAAAATCTGAGCTCATCAGCCTATGTCTCTATTTCTGAATCCTTCAAAAGGAGAATACCAGTGCTACTTCCAGGAATCACCGAGAGAGAAGTTTATTGTATATAGAAATGTGCGCTACAGCCTCAGGGACCAAATAATAATAATATAATCTTGACTGTGATTACCATGGATTCAAACTGGCCAACTTCTAATGATTTTCTGCTCTAATTATACAACTGTACTTGAAAAAAATTCCCCTGAGGCCATTATACATATTCAAATTGCTTCTTGTTTTGATTTTTTGTGTCGATTGTGTTTTTTTATTATAAGCAATGCTGTATTTGCTGTATATTATATATATTATTGGCTATATACATTATAAGCAATGCTATATTTGTGATTATGGAAGGTGTGCTGACAAGAAGTATTTAGCAAGGGTCCCAAAGGCTGAGTTCCTAGAACTGACTTGTGCTGTTAGAGTGGTGGTGCCTGTGGTGCAGTGCCATGCCTTGAGTGTGGGCCGTTTGCACTTCTGCCTGTTTGTCCTCGTATTTAGCAGCAGCCATGTTTCCAGCTTTAAAAAGCTTTTACTCTAAAAGGTAAAAGTGTAATCATTCAATTTTGCCCCTCAAGATATTTTTAATGTAGTTTTTTTTTTCTTAGTGTGTTACACTGCACAGACATTTTTGGTGGCTTTATAAAGCCATTGATTTCCTATTTTCTTCCATATCTTACTTAGAAAGACCTTCCTGGTTACTTATGTCAATTCACTCATGCTTTCTTCTGCTTTAATTTTGTAAAGTTATACTTTTCCAAAAAGTATCTCATTTTATTCATATTTTAAGATTCACTTAGGGGCCAGTGCCGTGGCTCACTTGGTTAATCCTCCGCCTGCAGTGCCAGCATCCCATATGGGTGCTGGGTTCTAGTCTGGTTGCTCCTCTTCCAGTCCAGCTCTCTGCTGTGGCCCAGGAGGGCAGTGGAGGATGGCCCAAGTCTCCCTGCACCCACTTGGGAGACCAGGAAGAAGCACCTGGTCCTGGCTTTGGATCGGCACAGCGCGCTGGCCATAGCAGGCATTTGGGGAGTGAACCAATGGAAGGAAGACCTTTCTCTCTCTCTCTCTCTCTCTCTCTCTCTCTCTCTCTCTCTACCTATAACTCTACCTCCCATTTTGAGTCTTTCTTCATCACCTTCTGACCACATTTTCCCCTTCTCCTTCTTGCATCCTCTCAGTCTTATCCCAAAAATTCCTCTTGCGCTTCTGGGATTCCTTGCCAGGGGGCTCGGGGCATGCTCAGTTTATGTAGTCATATCTAGGACTAAAAACCCACAGAATTCCCCATGTGTTCCAGCAAGGACACCTCTCAACCAGAGGTTGACTGTTTGAGGATGAGAGTGGATCCCATCAGCCTACAAAGGCAACATTTATTTCCCTGCCCCGGATACATGGGTTCTGCCTTGGTGGTTAGGCCTGTCTATACCTGTTCATGCAGCAATACAGGAAAACTCCACTCTGCATCACTGAAGAACAAGGGGTTCGGCCTTAGCAGTAGGACTCCGGGCCTCACCAGTGAGCAGGAAAATGTTGTCCTGTACCAGGCTGATGTGGGTATCCTGTCTTTTTCAGGTGTCGGCTTTATTCAAGGATGGTACAATAGGAGGAAACATCAACATTGCAATTGTAGGTCTGATTCTCCTAGAGGATGAACAGGTATTCCATCTTGGAAACCAGTAGTTTTATTTCCCCCAGAAAAATAAATGTACAGTTTTGCACTTTTCCCCTTTAATATGTTTGCTCTTGATTTTCTTTGGGGAGACAAAAATGACTCAATGTTTTGTGTCTCATGCTATGAGTTTCCTTTCAGTTTTTAAAAGTATTTTATGTTTTTACCAGGGATAGTAAGGAGTAGTCTTTTAATTGGGTTAGGAGGAAATCAGAACGGAAGAGCTGCCTTACCCCTGTGGGTGGGAAACACACTAGGAATCCTACATACAAAGTGTGTCTTCAGTCCACTGGGCGGAGGGTACCTGTTGCCGGAAGATGTGTCTGTGGCTGGAAGGCGTTTGTTGGCCTTGCATTGCTGTTCTGTCCCCTCCTGTTCTTCAGGCTGGTGGCACTGGCCCTCTCCACCTTCACTCTCAGGTTTTTATTTTTATGTAGATTCTGGAATGTTGGTCATACAACTCTCACTGCAGCCAAAGACCCAAACAGTGCCACAATGCTGGATCTTGGTAGCAGGGGGTGAAAACTCTCCTCTGCCTCCATGACAGACCTCCTGCAGGGGCGAAGTGGACCTCAGTGCACAGGGAGGATGAGTGTGGGCCGTTCATGGCAGGAGGACAGGAGCATCTCAGTTGTGAAAGGTGCTCCCTCCTGTGCTGTGCCAGGCTGACCACTAGCTTGGCTTGGAGAGTGGACAGCGGACTCTGGTTGGAAGCCAGTGTTCACTTTTACCCTTGCTGACTTCGTCTGAGCATCTTGTTAGCCACAGTTTCCTCAATTATAAAACAAACATTTGTAGACGACACGTGCCATCTCGCATGAGAACACAGACGTGACAGTTGTGGGATGCTGCTCTTTCTGCACGCAGGGGTGGTGTGTGTGGGCAGGGCCCTTTCTCGCCCCACTGGTCAAGGAAGCTACGCACTCAGCTGTCTTTTGTGTGAGTGTGTGGTTGGGGTGGGGGTGCCTCACGAGCAGGACATGTCAGGTGACAGGTTAATTATTCTTTGTATTAAAACGTTTTCACCTTGGAATTCATCCAAGCTGCAAAGAATAAGCGAGGTTACCGTTTGATCGTACACCTGTGTTAACTTTAATTAATGCAGTTTTCCTGGAGATCCCAGCTAAAGAATGTAAGGCATGCCTTCATGTTTAAGAGGAGCCTTTAGCTTAGGTATGTTTGACTCTCTGGAATAGCAGAGTAAACACTGAAGTAGAAATCTTGATCGGGGAGAGACAAAACATCTAACTAGACACACCGGCAGTGAGCGCTTTCAGTAAAATGAGGTCCTGAAAGGGAGCTATGATTTCACCTCGCTTTCTCTGACCAGCTGTAGACAAACTGAGCAGTCCTGTCAACAAGGCTCAGATACCACAGTGCGGCCCTTTCTGATGGACGTTCTGCCACACCCCCACGTCCTTCGGTTCCGCGGGGTTCTGATGTTCTGCACTCTGAACCTTCTTGTTGCTCAGGGTGAAGATCACCATTTCCATGTAGTCTCCTAGTTAGCATTTATTTTCTAGAAACAAAGATTTACAAATTGACTTGTAAACATGTCACCTTTGAAGGAAACTTACTTCATTTAACACTGAACAATAAATGTTGAGACAACCATTGATTGCAAAGTCCACATGTGCAATTTACTTCTGCAATGAACATGTCTAGGTGTGTTCTTGTGTGCAAAGCCACTTATAAACCATTCTGTTGCTTTATATAGTTTTGTTAAGTGTTTTTCAAAGACTTTGAATGAAAACACATCATGTACATGAGTTACCTTGAGTCACTAACCATTCAGTTGGGGTCAGCCAGGCACATCCAAAGTGTATATGTGTATAGCTAGAAAAGGTATGTCAGTGTCTACATGTACTCTGTAGAGGCTTTACGTAATACACCCTTATGTTAGCTTACGTGCTTTCAGATCCAGGTATATATTCGAAGTTCAAGTTAATGGCAGTTGCTTTTAGGACAATGCATCGTAACATGCTTTCATTCTGTTGCCGTGGGGGCGTGGTCTCGTGCATAGCCAGGACTGGTGATAAGTCATCATGCCGACCACACCTTAAGCAGCTTCTGCCAGTGGCAGTCTGGATTGATGGGGAGAGACGGGACCCGCCATGACCATGCCATCCTGCTGACTGGCTTGGACATATGTTCCTGGAAGAACGAGCCCTGCGACACTTTGGGTAGGAGCCTTTGGGGAGTTCTGAGGGCTGCGTGTGGGGTGTGACCTTGGGTGGGGGCATTTTATCTGTTGTTCTTAGTCACAAACAGTAGCTGATGTTGCAAAGTCATAAAGAATAGACTCATACCCCTGCGTGAACTGTAAACATGATAGTATACTTTTGTTCATCAACGGTGATATTGCACAAGGAAGAGTTTCAAACACATTCAAGAGTTCGTATCTCATCGAACATGGAAATAATTTATTTCCTCCATTTCTTCTATCATTTGTGAGAATGGATTAAACAGGTTTAAGTGTGTCTCTTTGGCAGAGATAGTACAAGCATGAATATGTGTAGAAATAGTATAACATTATATCCTATTTCCCATTTTCTCATCTCCCTGTAAATATCAATCCTAGCACTTTTTTAACATGTTGAAGAGCTGTGCATATCTGAGGGACAACAATGACTTTTTTTTCAGGTGGTCAATGGAGAACATTCTGGTACTAACCAGGACTCAACTGGACTTTTTTTCCCTAACTTTGTATTTCTTTGCAAGTTCTTATGGAGGGAGATTCTTATTATGAGAACTTTCAGATAGGACCCTGTTTAGTGGAGGTCAGTCCTACTGTCCAGAACAGAGTTAACATAGTAGCCTGGCTCCTTGTCTCTGGAAAGCCCTGAAGGCAAAGCTGGCCTCTGAGAATTTAGGTTCTCAGATGGTTCCTTCCACACAACCTGAGAAAAGTGGCTGATGTGCTAAACCATCTGTGCAAATAGTGAAGTTTTAGCTTATCACCTGTTTTCCTTCTGGGAGGCTGGAGTTTCGATATGTGTTGGGCAACAGGGGCCATGGTCATCCTCCAGTAAAAACCCTGGACACGGGGTCTCTAAGAGACCAACATTTTATCCTCATTGTCACAACTTAGAGCAGGGGAATTTGGCACATCTTGTGCTACGTCGCTGGAAGAAGGTTCCTAGAAGTTTGTGCCTAGTTCTGCCTGGATGTCTCCCTGTGTGCCTTTGCCCTTTGCTGAGTTTTCTCTGGGTCCCTTTTCTCTACTAAATCATGGCGGTGGGTCTGACAGATGATCATAGTGACAAATATGAGGCACTGAATCTGGTCATGATCTTGGGGGTCTCCCAACACAGCCATTAAGCAATGGCTGTGAACCTGGGAGTGACCTCGGGGGGGAGGGCTCTCCCAACACAGCCATTTCTACAGTACTTTTCATTTGGGTTTTGAGAACATAGACACATACAGGAAAAGGAGGGAATTCTCCTCCATCTGCAGTACTCCTGTCTTCTCTTTCACACCAGTCATGTCCTGTACCAGGAACATCACATAGAACCGTGCATTGCTTTCCCTGGGGCAGAATCGTTTGGTTCCTGGAAATAGATGCCCTCCTGTCACGTTATCAAGTATCCTTTATATGACTGTCCAAAAGATTACCCATTCATATTTCCCCAAATCAGGATGAAAACCAGATCTCGCTCTAGGAAAGAAACTAAGTGTGCAATTCCCTCTATTTCATTACATCAACACTGCTGTATGCCCTTTTGGTCTTTATGCCTAATAGGATTCGCACCCATAAGTGGAATGTGTAGTAAATATCGCAGCTGTACCATCAATGAAGATACAGGTCTTGGACTGGCTTTCACCATCGCCCACGAGTCTGGACACAAGTAAGTGCATCTTTGTAGAGGATGGGGCCCGGGGCCTTCTTGTGTGGGGCGACTGCCATAGAGATGTTGACTCACCCAGTCAAGTCTGTAGAGGGGGTTCATTTATATTGAACAAACTTGTCACCGAGAGTCATGAAATGCTGCCGTGTAGGCATTCCTCCTAGAAAAAGTACAATCAGGAATGATCATTTTTCTATGGCTTTTTACTTCCAACCTGATTTTTTTTTCCAAAGGGAAAAACAAAAGCAGTGATTGTGATTTGTGGTTTTCAAAACAGCTTCTCCATCTTTTATTGAAAAATGGGCTGAGGTCACAGACTCCTGTCATCTGCACCTGTGCAAAGAATGAGTGTGTGTGTGCGTCCATGTGTGTGTGCATCCACGTGTGTGCGTCCACGTGTGTGTGTGCGTCCACATGTGTGTGCGTCCACGTGTGTGTGCATCCACGTGTGTGTGCGTCCACATGTGTGTGTGCGTCCACGTGTGTGTGCATCCACATGTGGGTGCGTCCATGTTTGTGCACGTCCACGTGTGTGTGTCCACATGTGTGTGTCCATGTGTGTGTCCACATGTGTGTGCATCCACGTGTGTATGTGTGTTCATGTGTGTGTGTGCATCCACATGTGTGTGTGTGCGTCCACATGTGTGTGTGTGCGTCCACATGTGTGCCTGTGCTGAATGGAGTCCCACTGGGACTATGCAGGCTTTGGCTTTGTGAACTGATGACCTGAAAACGAATCTGTATATCCCATTCCTGATCCCTTTATCATTACAGGTAATGATTGACTATTTCATTACTTAGAAAATTACAACTGCACTTTATGAAGCTTTCAGTTAAAACATGATTGTGTTTTTAATAGTCTGCTAGAGTTAAAACTTCAAAAACTCTCATTATTCTAACGACATGGGGCTTTTCTGTCCTCTGAACCATACCTGAATTTAATTAAACAATCAAGGCAAGAAATATCTCAGTCACCAGGGGCTGAGCAAGTCAGCGTTTGATAAACAGTTGAGATACAGGCATTGGCAGCTCCAGTCGTTGCAGGTGGTGAGCTTAACTGAAGTCAACAAATGTGAGCGTTTACATTTATTTTTCTTAGAAGTCAATTATTAATGTTTTCTTCCCTCACTCAGACTGGGTCTAGATGGAAAAAGAATTTCCTCCAAATAAGAAAAAAAAAAAAGTGGTTTTACTTGAAAGAGGGAACGCAGGTGGGGGAAGGCAAGGAGCTGTGTGGAGGGATGAAAGCGGCCTCACTGCTCGTAGGCTTGGCCTCCAGGAGTGATCAAAGCCTGCCTGAGCTCTGGCCCTGTGCATGACACCGAGAACTGGGAGCCCCGATTTATCAGTGGTCGTGTGGGGGAAAGCGAGGAGTCAAGACCTGAACCACCAGATGACATTTCAGTTCACAGTGGGCTGCAAGGGTGACTGGGGTCCCCTCAGACTGTCCTCCTTGGCATCACAGGCCTTGGTGATGGCTGCCTGCTGACAGTATCTCCTGATGACCCCCGTCTCACACATCCCCGTGACTGTGCGTGCTTTTGCCATGCATAAAATGCCAGCATGTGTGATAACGACAGTGGTAGTAGTTCTCGCAATGGCAATGATGATAGCAATGCCTACTGTTTGTGGAGCCCTTTTTGCAAAATTTGCCAAGCTATCCTGCTTGTAGCTCCAACAGGAGACACCATCCAGGACAATTGCTTATGTTGGCTTCCCTGACTTAGGGAGACTGTGGTGAGTATTCAGCAAATGAGCTTGAATGGGATGCGAAGAGGGAGCGAGCCAGGGAGTGGGCAAGTGAACAACTGAAAAGTGAGTATTTCAAGCAGGTCGTTAGCGATGACAACTGCTTGGCATAGGAAAATCTGTGACACATAAGACTCAGAAATAAAACTCAAGAATTTAGGTGAATTGAAGACAAACACATTTATTCAGTTCATTCATTCAGTAAAGAGTATTTCTTACAGAAAGAGTTGTAGAATCAGCGGATGGGTCAGGTGTCAGCTCATAGACTGTGTGCCTTTACTTACCTTTGGCAATGAGTCCCAAGCAGAGTCAAGTGTTTGAGTTCTGTACTTTAAAAATGTAAAAGTAATTTTGCATCTTTAGGACTTTTATTTTGAAGACATGAAACTATTTCAAAGGTGAATTTATTTCTTCTGTTCTGTTTACATCAAGACCATGATTTGGGATGGAAGCTTTTCCATGTCTATACAGAACTCCACTGATGCTCATCCAGTTCCTTCTAAGTTTAATGGTTTTCATCTCAAAATGTCTTGTAACTTACGCTGAGGAATCTGACCTAAAAATAGAAATTGTGAAGAATGGTGTCTGGATTTGAGTAGGAAAAGAGAGGAGGAGAGGCTGGAACAGAACTGAAGTGTGTGTTCTCCTTTAGTGCATGGAGTTGAGTCTGGGTTGGCATGAAGTTGGTAGCATGGGGCTAGTCCCCTGGGTGTGTGACATCATGTGACACTTGGCATGCAGTCTGCCAGATGCAGGTGGTGAAGAGTTGGCACTGAAGCAGCTTTTGGAGAGCATATCCTCTGAGTATGAATCCTTTGAAAAGCCCCCGTTCTAGGGGAAGACTTGTCGCCTTATGGGGAGGGCCCTGAGTCCCAGATTCCAGAGGCAGTGTAGCAGTGTCAGCACGTGCCTCTGTGCAGGGGTTGTCATCTGACGAGCTCCTCTGTAGGTTTCACCTCTGTAATACCAGTAAAGCATTGTGAACATGGCGCATGAGATATTTGAGCCGAACATTCCTGTTATATAAAATAGGCTTAAATACTGAAGACCATCATGCCACTATTAACACATTGACCGTGCTTGGAAATATTCATGATCCATCAGTCTGTCTCTTGTCCTTCCCTAAATTTACCAACCCCTTTGCTGGGTAGAATTTGTATCCTGCCAGCAGGCACTGAGTAGGATGTATAAGGTGTACAGGGACCCATGGCCTTCACACGTCTAACAGGAAAAGTAGAACAGCCATGCTCTGTAAGAGATGGAGGAACGAGGCTGTCGGCACTACAGGGGACCACAAAGTGACCATCAGGGAGGTCTTCCTGAAAGAAGCAGAGTCTGTGTCACTACTGGTTAGTCCTATCACACCACTTGGCTGAACCATACTTCCCCGGGGATACTACGTGCCAGTTCCAGTGTTTGAGAGTGATGTCCGCCGCCCACCAACTCATGACTGAGCTGTCGTAAGCCTGGGCCCCCTTCCACTGAGTCAGAGAAGTAGTTGGTGATTGAAGGATCTGTGGAATATTGAAATGAGAGAGCCACTTAATCATAACATGATCTGATTGTCAGGCTGCCCCTGGGAGCCCCGCAGATCAGAGCACCAGTCCCTACAAATCTTCTTTATTGCCAGTCATCTTAAGATTTCTTATTTGTTTCTGTGTCCAAGAAGCATTTGAACGAACCTTTGGTCAAACCTCACACACCCCTTACACATTCATACCACACGCATGCCTGAGTGACGTCAGGTGTTGACTGGTTTGGCCAGAACCACATCAGAACCAGAGAAAGGGATACAAGTTTGAAATTTTCCTTTGTCGGGTGCATGGTGCCAGGTATTATCGGTTTATGAGGAATATTTTATTCCCGCACTTTATAGATGAGACAACCGAGGCGCAGGGCTTGAAGAAGTTGCCTAGTACAAGCAGCTTGTGAATGACAGAGCAAGATGCCACCTGAGCTCCTTCCTGCACTGCCCAGGCTCCCTGCGGTTGTCTGCTCTGCCCACATCTCCTGATCAGCACCTGACTGCGGTCTCCCTCAGCCCCGCCTCATGGGGACCAGTGCCCCTCAGGAGAAGCCTGCATCAGGGCTCCGTCCTCTCGATCCTGCCCAGGTCATCATCATCCCACCAAGGGTGGAATTTTCCAACCAAATGACATTGGCCCCTGAGTCCCTTCCTGGGTGTCTGTCTCCCTAACTGCTGTCTCTGTGCAGCCAGAGTTAACTTACACAACCTCTGAAATACTTGGACAGGCATCCCTCTGGGTATAGCGTTACCAGCGAATAAATATGAATCACTCAAGATAGTATTACAGAAGACGTTAAAATAAGCTGACAGCAAATGTAACCTCCAATCCAACTCAGTGTGAAGATGCACTTATATTTGGGTATTTGAGTTGGTATAGATGGAAAATTGTCCTTTACTCATTTAACCAACAAGTGGAGGGGCTAACATTGTGGTGCAGTGGGTTAAGCTTCCATTGCAAAACTTTCATTCCACATTAGGGTGCTGGTTTGAGTCCCAGCTGCTCTGCTTCAGATCCAAATCCCTGTTAATGCACCTGCGATGGCCAAGTGCTTGGGCTCCTACAACCGTGTGGGAACCCCAGAATGAGTTCTGAGCTCCTGGCTTTGAACTGGCCCAGCTCCCGCCATTTGGCCATTTTGGGGGTGAACCAGTGGGATGGATCTATCTCTCTCTGTCTCCCTCCCCCTCTCTCTCTCCCTGTCCCTCTCTGTCACTCTGCTTTTCTAATAAAATGTAAATCTTTAAACAAAACAAGCACAAGTGGAGACTCAATTCTCAGTTGTTGATTTCCCTGGGTGGTGGGGCTATGAGCCCTGAGGAGGACAGTAGCTGTCCTTCAGAAACTTATAAACTAGTAAGGGATAAAGAGAGGAAGAAAGGTCTGTTATTATATATATATATATATATATATATATATATATATATATACTCTGATATATATATATGTACTCTGTTACTATAACAGAGTATATTTGAATTGAATTTGTTATCTACTATAACAGAGTATGTATATAGAGTATTACATAGAGTAATAATCACTTTAAATAAAGTGCTATGGTACATAGGGACAAAAATGTCTGGCATGTGTCATCTGAACAGCAGTTAGGCTTCCTAGCTGCCTGCCGAATGCCAGCCTTGTCTTTCAGATGTATTCTGTTCTCTCTGTTGCTCTTGCCTGTGATCCCCTCGTAGTGCTTCTGAGCTGAAGGGTGGGCATTCACTACCTCGCAGTACGCGACCCAGGAAACGGGGGCTGGGACAGTGCATGAGAATCCTCCAGGGCTGTCTGAATACCCCAACGGCCCGGTCCGCCCTTTAGCCTACGTCCAGGATGCACTCTGGAGGCTTCGCTGAGTTTCGCAGCTGGGCCACTGCATCAGCAGAACTTGACACTTGAGGCTTGAAAGAACCACTGAAATCACCTTAGATGGAGAAGTTGGAGGCCAAGATATTAAGGCTCTGAATTCCTTAGAAATGCAGGCAGAAGTGGAAGCAAATGTATCCAGGACTGTTGCTGGGCCCTAGTACATCGTCCCCATAAGTAGGTTAAGGGCAGGCCAGGCAAGGGTGGGTTAGTGTTTCCGTTTCCATTGCTTGCTTCCCACAGCGGCCTGCCCTCTGGGACCTCAGCCTGAATTCTTTTCACAGCCATGACAGGTTTCCTCTGCCATGTGGTTGCCCCTGCTTAAATGCCTTTAATGGAACTTGGGAGAGTGGGTGGAGGCTAACATGACGCACCTGCAGCACCCTTGGTACGGTCAGGAATGGTGTGGAAATCCAACAGTGCCTGCAGCCACATTTTCTCGCCCCACCCTTCCATCATGCTCGGTTACACTGTCAGATGGGTCCCGCCCGGGCCTTCACACAGGCTGTCGCCTTGACTGAAGCCCTGGACAAGGCCTCTCCCCATGCTCACGGTGTTATACCTGTCTCCTCTAGGGTTGCAGTCAGGATTTGTCAGAAGATGGGGGCCACATGCTAAAACCACCCGTAGTGTGTGATTATAAATGATGTTTTTAAAGAGATTTGCTTATTATTTATTTGAAAGGGCTACAGAGAGAGAGGGAGAGAGAGAAGAAGAGAGATCTTCCATCTGCTGGTTCACTCCCCAGATGGCTGCAATGGCCAGTGCTGGGCTAAGGTGAAACCAGGAGATTCATCTGGGACTCCCCTGTGGGTGCAGGGGCCCAAACCCGTTCTCTGCTGGCTTTCCAGGGCCATTAGAGGGAGCTGGGTCAAAAGCAGGGCAGCCGGAACACGAACAGGTACCCATATGGGATGCCAGTGCCATAGGCCTCAGCTTTACCTGCTACACTACAAGGCCGGCCTGTAAATGGGAGATTTTTAAAAACTTAGGTTAAACAGCTTCACATAGGAGGAAGAATGTGTGTTTAGTGTCGACAGCAAGTACTGATTCTCTTGTCCCCTTCTGGAGCCCACTGCCCTGTGTGGGTGCTTTCTGTCCTACTCATGGTCAGTTGTTGACAGCACAAGGTCCCCTGGATGCAGTAACCACCGTAAGCGTCTCTGCTCCTCTCTCTCTTGCCTTCCCGTTTTCCTGTGGGTATCACTCATTAGGACCGTTAATGGCCAGTTAGGTCTTGCATCTCTGAGACCATATGGTCCTTAACAAGAGGTTGCAGGGCCGTAGTGAGCTTCCGGTTCCTGTAGGCTTTCCTCCCCGGGGCATGTGCTGTGCTCCTCTGGGCTAGCTGACGGTGCCAGTCCGAGGCTGTCCCACAGGCACAGCTTTGGGAGCTGAGGAAGTAGGCATCCTGGTGGAGGGAGGCAGCAACACAGGTCAGTGTGAGTTGCACAAGAACAAGGCTGCACTTTTCCCAAGTGACTGGGAGGCGACACTGACTGACACTGTGGAGGTGGAGCCCCTCGAACAGATTGTATCTTTGGGTCCTGTAGCACTGGAGATGTCTTATAAGCCAAAGCTAGAGTCCTACAGTGTTTTTCACCCAAGAATAACAGGTTCTGTTTCAAACAATGCCCGAAGGGTTGTGGGGATTCAGGCCAGGTGCTGCCCCAACAGGGCAGAGATAGCCTGGGACAGCAGCCCCAACAGAGCACAGGGACCGAATGGTATCGTATCATGAGTCACAGGTGATATTTTTATTCTTTCTGAATCATGGTAAGCATCCAGCAGCCCCGGACAAGGTCTGGGAAACGAGTTTGAAAACTTCACGTGTCATGATCTCTTTAAAAAATTATTTATTTATTTGAAAGAGTTATAGAAAAAGAGGGAGAGACAGAGGCCAGGATCCTGGAGCTTTATCCAGGTCTCTCACATGAATGGCAGGGGCCCAAACACTTTGACCATCTTCTGGTGCTTTTTCTGGGTCGTTAGCAGGGAGCTGGATTTGAAGTGGAACAGCTAGGACATGAATCAGCACCATGTAGGATGCCAGCCTGGCAGGTGGTAGCTTTACCCTCTGTGCTACAGTGTCGGCCCCCTGAGCTCTCTCCTTGTTGAGTCATCAGTTACCACCTGGGAACCTGGCACCGTAGTTCCAACAGACACCCTTGGGAATTCCGACAGCCCTGCGGAGCAGCAGGAGACACATAAAGCAGTGCTATCCTTATCAAGAAGATGTCAGCGAGCTCTCCTCGCCACCCCTTTGGAATGCCTTGGTGTCTAAGTACTTAAAGCATCTGCCCTCAGCGGGCCTCTGACATTCACCTGGGTTTGATGCTGGTGCGCACTTGCAGCTTGCTGAACGGCCTGTTCTCTAGAGCAGTCTGTAAACACCCATTCTCAGCAACGCTGGGAGGGCTTTGACTTCCGCCTCCCAGACGGCAGAGGGAGGGGAGTCTTCACAGCCTCGACTTGGATTTGTTGGAGTGTGTTGGATTGTTTACGCTGTCCTTCACTCAGAAAGCACCCCCCCCTCTTTCTCTCTCTCCTAGCTTTGGCATGGTCCATGATGGAGAAGGGAACGTGTGCAAAAAGTCTGAGGGCAACATCATGTCCCCTACATTGGCAGGACGCAACGGGGTCTTCTCCTGGTCACCCTGCAGCCGCCAGTACCTGCACAAATTTTTAAGGTATGCATTCCTTGGGCTGGTGGTGTGATTCCCCAGGGCACTGGGCACTCTCTGCCCAGGGTGGCTTCCTCAGATGGGGCCCCTCGGAAGAGGCCTCAAAGCAAACCGGAGACCAAATTGTTACTGAAATGATAATATAATTAGCAAATACGAGAGTCAAATGAAAATTAAATAAAGTAAACCAAAGAAAAGGACACAAATCAGTATGTGCACTAGAGTGCTCAAGTCTGCCCGCTTAACCAGATATTCACCCTCAGACTCAGGATACACATACCAAACCACGGTGTGTGTAGCACAAGGACAAACCATAATCAACTCTTTTTTCCCTTTTCTTCTTCTTTTAAAAATAAATTTCTCATTAGGTAGAAAACCTTGTACATATAAGCTTTAACACAGTTCTAAAGCTTAAAATTTTGAGGTTTATTTTTAGAAAAGTTTATTACAGCTTAATACATTTAGGTTACAGAACATTGGGTGGTAGGGTTTGGCCGTTGAAAAAGAGGTAGTCTCAGCCGGCGCCGCGGCTCACTAGGCTAATCCTCCGCCTTGCGGCGCCGGCACACCGGGTTCTAGTCCCGGTCGGGGCACCGATCCTGTCCCGGTTGCCCCTCTTCCAGGCCAGCTCTCTGCTGTGGCCAGGGAGTGCAGTGGAGGATGGCCCAAGTCCTTGGGCCCTGCACCCCATGGGAGACCAGGATAGGCACCTGGCTCCTGCCATCGGATCAGCGCGGTGCGCCGGCTGCAGCGCGCTACCGCGGCGGCCATTGGAGGGTGAACCAACAGCAAAAGGAAGACCTTTCTCTCTGTCTCTCTCTCACTGTCCACTCTGCCTGTCAAAAAAAAAAAAAAAAAAAAAAAGAAAGAAAGAAAGAAAAAGAGGTAGTCTGTTGATTTGTGAATTTCGGAGAATTCAGGTAGACTCCGCACCACATCTCAGGGGCTTTAATTTAGAGTCTGGTTAAATCGTCAACCAGATCTGCATTTCTGACCCACGTCACGCCTCATGCAGATCGCAGAGAAAGTCTGCTGTGTGCCGTCATTCACAGGCCAGGTTTCCTCTATCCTGGGAGTGTGCGGGGCAGTGCGGTGCTCTGCAGGGAGGACTCCCACGATGGCCCCGAGAGCAGGGTGCCGAGACATGCTGTCTTACAAGGACTTGATCAGAGAGACAGCCATCAGTGTGTTATCATTCACCAACCCCAAACCACTCATGGGCAAAACACAGACACCTGGAGGGACCAGCTCGTTGGTGGCAACATTGAGAGTAGAATGCAGGGCCCTGGAACTGACTGCTGTGCACTGATCCCAGGGACACCAAGGTAAACCACTCTCATACAGTGACAGCCTTGGCTTTGTTCTTACTTATATGTGCTAGCAGTTTTCAGAAAGGACAAAGTACGTCTTTGGGAAGCAGCATTTCTCTCTCAGAGACACTGATCTGTAAGGTACAGCACAGGGAGGGTGTAAGTTAGATGTCATTCATGGCTCCAGAATGAATGCCGCGGGCTGGGTCCCCCTCAGTGCCCCAGCATTCCTCCCCCTCCTTCCTGAACATGCTCTCCCAAGCCCGAGGGGCAGCATCTGATGCAGACTGGCTTTGTAGCTTTTGTTCCTCACGCTCCTGCCTTTGCTGTTTAGGAACTGCGATTGGATCATTGGCCATCAGAGCAAGATCTACTGTTTTTTAAAAAGATTCACTTATTTTTTTGAAAATCAGAGTGACAGGACTGGGCTAGGGGAGATGAGAGAGGAGGAGGGAGGGAGGGAGGGAGGGAGGGGGAGAGAGAGAGAGAGAGAGAGAGAGAGAGAGAGAGAAAAGAAGAAGAAGGAGGAGGAGGAGGAGGAGGGGGAGGAAGAGGAGGAGGGGGAGGGAGGGAGGGAGGGAGGGAGAAAGAGAGGAGAAAGAGGTCTTCCATTTACTGGTTCACTCCTTCAGTGCCTGCAACAGCTGCAGCTAGGTCAAGCCAAAGTTAGGAGCCAGGAACTCCACCCCAGTCTCTACATGAGTGGGAGGGGGGAACTCCACCCCAGTCTCTACATGAGTGGGGGGGGACTCCATGCCAGTCTCTACATGAGTGGGAGGGGGGACTCCATGCCAGTCTCTACATGAGTGGGGGGGGACTCCATGCCAGTCTCTACATGAGTGGTAGGGGGGGACTCCATGCCAGTCTCTACATGAGTGGGAGGGGGGAACTCCACGCCAGTCTCTACATGAGTGGGAGGGGGGAACTCCACCCCAGTCTCTACATGAGTGGGAGGGGGGGACTCCATGCCAGTCTCTACATGAGTGGGAGGGGGGGACTCCATGCCAGTCTCTACATGAGTGGAAGGGAGGGACTCCATGCCAGTCTCTACATGAGTGGGGGCGGGGGGGGGTCCAAGCACTTGCGCCTTATCCCCTGCCTTCCCAGATGCACTGTAGGAAGCGGCATCGGAGGTTCTGAGCAGCTGGGGCTACGCCAGCGCTCGGAACGGGATGTGGGCAGCCCAGGCAGCAGCTTCTTCCACTGCACCATGACGACGTCCTCACGGGCCCTGCTCTTACTCAGGATGAGGGACACGGGTACTCATCAGACAGGAGTCTGTGTTACCAGTCACAGGGTACTAACAAGTGCACCCACGCACCGTCGTCTCCAGATTCCCCTGCAGTGGACACAGCACCGTGCTGCTGTGTTTTCAGAACACAACAGTGCTGCCAATCACAAGACAACAGCTGCTGTGATTGGTTCTCAGTGGAGTTAGCTCCGTGTGTTTGAGAAATCATATTTCTGACATTTATTAAAGAAAGCAGGGAAATTATCCCTCCTATTTCAATAACATATTCTGGAAAAAAGCTGACAAAACAACCACCTTACCTCAAACATTGGTACAGATTTAAAAAGAAATGATAATATAAGTAGCAAATACGAGAGTTAAATGAAAATTAAATAAAGTAAACCAAAGAAAAGGACACACATCAGTATGTGCACTGAAGAGCTAGCTAGCTATGATAGAGAAGCCGGCAGTTTAACAAAATACATAGGATCTGTTCCTGTTATTGGGAAGTAGAGTAAATGCCAGGAATTCAGGGAAAGCAGAAAATGTCTAAAGACGGCGTCTTCATTGGTGTAAAATTAATGTCCACGAATCTGCACATTTAATGTAGCAATGCAGTGAGCTTAGACAGAATGCACATGCCAGTGAAGCCACCTCCACCCAGCAGACCTGGGGGAGAGCAGTAGGCTGGCTGCACCCCAGAAGTGTCTAGTCTGAGAGGCCAGCTGTCCACCTTCTGAGTCTTTGCAACTTACGTGCTCTGGCAGTGAAACTGAGAACCAGCCATTGCAGGAGGCACCGAGAGCAAAGCTGCATCTGTGCCCGTTCTGCGGTGCTGCTCCGTGTTCAGCCGGTGTGTCTGGTTTGTGTCACTGAGCCCCTTCCTTTGGGTTCTACTTCTTTGTCCTTGTTTTCTGTTTCTCTTGTATTTTTTAAGTACAGATTTGCCCCACCCCCTTCTGTTGCAAAAAATAGGTTGTCTTGTTTCTGGAGCAAATTTAACCAGGGCCACTGTTCCTTGTGCTGGTTCTGCCACTGTTTGCTTCACATGAGCTCCCCTCAAAGAGCCCCACGCCCACCTGCAGCAGCGACCCATGAGTGCTGGGTTACCTCCCTCTCAGCCTCTTCCTTCATTTCTCCAGAAGATCTCGTAGCCTCTCTGCTGAGCCAGCATCTGGTTCAGCAGCCTTTAGAGTCGCCATTTACCTTGGTCCTGCCCCTGAAGCCTGAGTCAAGATGTTTTGCCACTTCGCAGGAGTGGGGAACGTCTGGCCCCCAGCCCATATACAGCCTGTGAAATCATTTGGTCTGGCCCTGCCAAGGCAACCATGGGTGGGACTCAAAATTCAGCCAATCAATAACAATCAGATTTTTTAAAAGATTTATTTATTTATTTGAGAGGCTATGGTACAGAGAGAGGGAGAGACAGAGAGAAAAGTCTTCCATCTGCTGGTTCACTCCCCAGATGACCACACTGGCAGGAGCGGAGCTGATCCAAAGGCAGAAGCCAGGAGCGTCCTCCAGGTCTGCCACGTGGGTGCAGGCCCAAGCCCTTGGCCGTCCTCCACTGCTTTCTTGGCCCATCATGTAGAGCTGAATTGCAAGAGGAGCAGACAGGACTAGAACCGGCACCCATGTGGGACACCAGCATCTCAGGCAGAACCCTAGGCCACTACACCACAGTGCTGGCCCCACAAGCTAATTTTTAAGTTGATAATTTTGTATGGCCCAGGAATGATGTTGTGAATATCCAAATGGCTGTTGGCAGAAAAAACGGTTTCCACCCCTGAAATGATGACTGTTTTCTGTATTTAATACTGCTAGGGTGAGTGAAAATTTTGTGAATAACATCTATATCCTGCTAATACATACTCGATCCTGTTTTCTAAGGACAATAGTGATATTATTCAAAAACTGCCCCAACACATGTTCAACCCTGTGAGTCCCTATCCAGCATTCTCAAGGAGTCGAGCTGGGATTGCTGGCATTGTTCTGGCTGTTCCTGACAGCTGTTCACATTGTGCTGTGTGTGAGTGTGTGTGAGTGTGTGTGAGTGTGTGTGAGTGTGTGTGTGTGTGTAATTACACTTTCAGTAATAAAGAAAAGCACTTCCTTTATATGTACCACATTCTTATTTTTATCAGCAAAGAAAATTTGGAGTTTTCTAAATCCTAAACCCTTTCTCTGTTTTTCCAGATTTTTTTTTCAGAATTTTTAAAATCTTTTTTTGTTGTAATGACAAAGGGGAAGGTGTATAAGCATTTTTAAGTTTTTAAAATTTGCTCTGACAATTTGGAAAATGAGAGGCTGCAAATGTAGGTGTGTAGTGAGAGTGGCCATTATGAGAATCCAAAAATTCTGACACTGCCAAGAAATATGGGGAGACTGTGGAAAGAAAATAGATCCATGCTAAGAGCAGAATTACTGGGAGGACATGGAAAATGGGTTGTAATCTTCAAGTCAGAATAGGATCCTAGGAATGATTACTAAATTTCTGAAATTGAAAGCAACTTTTCATTCTGTGATCCTAGGCTGGCGAAATACATACTGAAATATGCTAATTTGGGGGGGCTCTAATCAGTAAAACACCTCTATGACATTTCAATAGTAAACCTTTATTTTCAGAATTCTTGGGATTTCCTTTTACCACGTGATTGTAAATGGATATGTAAGATTTTATTTACCCACAAATTTGCTTTATTGAAAAATTAATTTTCCGTGAAAACCACTCATTGTCAAGTTCGCTCTGTTTACTTGCGAGTCAGTTACAGTTGGACGCTTGTCCAGTGTGTTGCACCTTGCCTCTCACTGGCTTGATGAATCTGATGCTGTCTTCTCGGACTGTTCGCTGGCTTCCTGATATCCAAGTAATCAAAATCCTGTTATATTCTCCATCAATTAGGTGACTTTTGGATATGTTCCCAACAATGAGTAAGGGTATATGGCTGACATTTAAGGTGATTCTCCTCTCCTGTATTAGCGGTCTAGCATTTGGTACGTGGAATTACATGTAGATTTCAGCTCAGCCGGCCTGGAGTTGTCAGCACAGCTCTCCATTCTCGGTAGTCATGAAGGACAGACACTCGTCCACAGTGACGCATCAGCCTAGCCAATGAGGGCTAGTGTCATTTCCTACCAACAGACACAGACCGCACTGCCTACCAACAGACACAGACCACACTGCCAAGTCACTCACGTCTGCGTCCAGGAGGCCCGCGGCTTGGGGAAGCTGTAGCTCATGATTTTAAATTTAATGAGCACATGGACTCATCTTCAGTTTACTTTATGGAAATTTGAGTCCTGTCCTGCAGAACAGTTGCTGCGCCTCCCTTCTGAACACACGCGCTCACATGCATCCATGCGCAAGGGAAGGGACCAGCACAGCGAACTGCTCGCTGGAGCCTAGGGGCGCGTGGATCCCCACCATCCCCACACCACCAGTGTCAGGGAGGAAGTATCATGTGACGTCCGGGCCCCCAAAGTGTGTTTGCACAATAGGAGGTGAATGCATTCCAGGTCTCATCCTGCTCTGCAGTGTCATACTTTATAATTCATTCATTATAATAATTCGTACATTATAACTCATTCATTATAATAATTCATACATTATAATTCATTCATTGGAGTGGGAAGAGGCTTTTGAAATATGGTACTTCCAACCTTGCCTTATTGATTTCATTAACTTTTTTTATGGTACAATAGATAAACAGAAAAGTACAAAATTCTAAGCATACAGTTCAATTTTTTTTTAAGATTTATTTATTTATTTAAAAGTCAGAGTTACACAGACAGAGATGGAGAGGCAGAGAGAGAGAGAGGTCTTCCATTCGCTGGTTCACTCCCCAACTGGCCACAACGGCTGGAGCTGTGCCAATCCAAAGCCAGGAGCCAGGATGTTCTTCCAGGTTTCCTACATGGGTGCAGAGGCCCAACGACTGAGCCACCCTCCACCACTTTTCCAGGCCACAGCAGAGAGCCAAATCAGAAGTGGAGCAGCCGGGACTTGAACCGGCACCCGTATGGGATGCTTTACCGGCTGCACCACAGCACCGGCCCCTCAATGGGTTTTCATACAGTGAACAGGCATTGTGACTTCTTCCCAGATCAGGATAAACAGAAAACCTCGTCGCTCTGCTCCAGTCTTAGTTCCCTCTTCCCATGAGTAATCACTTTCCTCTCATGGAACACTGGAGATTCGCCTGCCTGGCCATGAGTCGTCTACGAACAGAATGATCTAGTATATACTGCTCTCTTTTTTTAGGACTTGTTTGTTTGAGAGGTAGAGTTACAAATTGAGAGAGGAAGAGACAGAGAGAAAGGTCTTCCATCTGCTGGTTCACTCCCCAAATGGCCACAATGGCTGGAGCTGGGCTGATCTGAAGCCAGGAGCCAGGAGCTACATCTGGGTCTCCAATGCAGGTGCACAGGCCCAAGCACTTGGGCCATCTTCTGCTGCTTTCCCAGACCTTAGCAGAGAGCTGGATTGGAAGTGGAGCAGCCAGGACATGAACTGGTGCCCTTATGGGATGCCAATGCTGCAGGCTGGGGCTTAGCCCATTGCGCCACAGCACCTGCCCCATATACTTCTCTTTGAGTATGAGATTCATCCTTGTTACTGTGTATAAGTACAAGGGGACTTCAAAATGTTCACAGAAAAATGAGTGTTTATTTTGTTGAAAAACTTGAAATCCAATACATAGTTTTTTCACAATAAGCAATTTCCATAAAGCTTTGAAGGCCCTTCATATGCATGGATTTCATTTTTTTCCTTCTAGGATGACCTTATCTCTTCATTTGACCTTCCATGAGCTTTTTGAAGTATGCTCATATAGCGTTAGTTTACTTATTTTTTCTTATGTGGATATGTTCTAATTTGTTAATGCATTCTGTTGGTATCGGACATTTGAGTTTCCAGTTTGGGCTATTATAAGGTATGTTACTGTTCATATGCTTTTGGTGTACATGTATGTTTCTGAGGATACATAGGAAAGGAATTTCAGGTCACAAATATATATGTACGATTTCAGTACACACCACCAAAGAGTTTTTTTGTTTGTTTGTTTGTTTATGAAAGGCAGAGTTAGACGGTGAGAGAGAGAAATAGAGAGAAAGGTCTTCCTTCCATTTTCTCACCCCCCAAATGGCCGGCTGTGCCGATCCGAAGCCAGGAGCCAGGTGCTTCCTCCTGCTCTCCCATGCGGGCGCAGGGCCCAAGCACCTAGGCCATCCTCCAGTGCACTCCCGGGCCACAGCAGAGAGCTGGACTGGAAGAGGAGCGACCCGGACAGAACCGGCGCCCCAACCGGGACTAGAATCCAGAGTGCCAGCGCCACAGACGGAGGATTAGCCTAGTGAGCAGCGGTGCCAGCACCAAAGAGCTTTTGTAAGTGGTCATGCAGAGTTACACGAGGGGCAGTCGGGGAGTCCAATGGCTCCACATCCTTGCCAGCACACAGTCTCATCTTCGTGCTTTCCGTGCCAGCCCTTCCAGTGGGTGTACAGCAGCATATCAGTGTGGCGACTAATGGGGCTCAACACCTTCTTACAAGTTTAAAAGCCACTTGAACAACATTCTTAGTCAAGTTCCTGTTCAGATACCCTGTGCCCTTTTAAAAAACTAGGCATCCTGTCTTCTTATCTCTGGAGGGGAGTACTTTATACATTCAGAGTATAAACATTTTTTCCCACTCTGGAATAAACTTCGGTGTGTTGTAAACATCTTTGCTTACTCCTTGACGCACTAGTTATGCTTTTAATGATGTCTTCTGATAAACACAAGTTTCATTCGCTAATGGGGTCAGAATTATCCATATTTTTCCATTATGATGGGTGCTTTTGTATACTGGTGAAAAAAAATGCTGCTAATTCCAAACTCATGGGAACATCCATCCACGTGATCCTTTATGCTTATTGCGTATAGACCGCTAGATTGCTGTGCGGACTATGACAGTCTAAATTGACTTCTCCCATGTGGATATTACGGCAGGTTGTTTGTAGAATGGTTGCAATGATTTCCTTTCTCAAACCCACAGCTTTGATGGCTGAACCATTTTGCTTTCTCTGTGAGTGAGACTTCCTACTGTGCCACGTAATCATCAGCACTTGATTTTGTCACTGTTCTGACTTCATCCCCTTCTAATAGACCTGTGGTGGCACTTCATCAGTGTTTGAATTTGTAATTTCCTAATGACATATGATGTTGGGCCTTGTCTCATTTGCATATTTGTCATCTGTATATGTTATTTGATAAGGTGTCTGTACAGATATTTTGCCTATTTTTTGGTCAACTTGTTTTCTTATGGTTGAGCTTCAAGTGTTACCTATATATTTTGTATCATATTCCTTTGTCAGCTGTGTCTTTTTACAAAGATTGTCCCTCAGTCTGCAGCTTTTCTATTCATTTTCTTAATGATGTATTTCACAGAGTGGAAGATTTTAATTTTAAGGAAGTTCAGCTCATCAATTACTTCTTTAATTGATAGTGCCTTTAATGTTTTGTCTAAAAAGTCATTGCCATACTGGTGGTCATTGAGATTTTTTCCTATGTTATTTTCTAGAAGTTGTATAGTTTCACATTTTACATATGATTCCTTTTGAGTTAATTTTTAATGTTATAAAGTCTGTGTCAGCATTCATGTTCTTTCGCATATCGATGTTCAGTTATTCCGGCATTATTAGTTGGAAGAACTTTCATTTATGCATGCTCTCGCCTTTGTACCTTTGTCAGAGATTAGCTGACTGTGTTTGCAGGCCTGTTTGGGGCTCTTAAATCTGTTCTGTTGGTCTGTTTCTCCGTTCTTTGGCTAGTTTATCCTGTCTTGATCACTGAGCTTTACACTTAATCTTACAGTTGAGTAGCATCAGCCTTTTACCTGTGCTGTCTTTCTTCAATACGTCCTTGATTATTCTGTATCTTTTGTTTTCCATATAAACTTTAGAGTCAGTTTGCCTACATTCAAAAAATAGCTTGCTTCAATTTTGATGGACATTGCCTTAAAGCTGTGGATCAGGATGGGAAAAAATGGCTTTTTGACAACACTGAGTCTTCCTGTCTTTGAATGTGGGCTATCTCTTCATTTATTTAGTTTTTATTTTATGTCCTTCAAATTTTTATAGTTTTCCTCCAACTTTTGTATGTATTTTACTATATTTAGACCTAAAAGTGTCTCTTTTTCTGGGTGCTAATATGAATGATTTTTGTGAGATTTTTAAATAAATTCCACTAGTTCATTGCTGGTTTATAAAAAAATCATTGGCATTTGCATGGTAACCTTTCATCCTGAAACCATGCTCTAATTATTTATTAGTTCTAGGAGTTTCTTTCTGTATTGTTTTGAACATTCTACATACACAATCACAATCATGTCACCTGCAGACACAGTTTTATTTCTTCTTAGTGTGTACATTTTATTTCCCTCACTTGGATTGTTAGACCATCTAAGCCTGCCAGCACAGAGTTGAAAAGAAGTGGTAAGAGGAGGTGGCCTTGCCTTGTTTGTGATCTCTGTGGAAACTTTCTGGGTTCTTCCCTTTACGTATGAGATCAGCTGTGGGTTTTTGCAGATGTTCTTTATCAAGTTGAAGGGGTTCCTTCCCTTCCTATGGGAGTTTTTATCAAATAAGTGTTGGATTTTGTTAAATATTTTTCCGCATCTTTTGATGTGACCATGTGATTTTGCTTCTCTAGCTGGTTGTTGTAAATTGATTAATTCATTTTTGAATGTTGGAGCAGCCTTGCATACTCTGGGATTAGTCTCTCTTGGCTGTGGTGTGTAAGACTTTCTGTGTGTAGTTGGATTCAGTTTGCAAATACTTCATGGAAGAGTTCTGCCACTGCGTTTCGGAGAGACACTGGTCTGGCATTTTCTTAGAGTGTCCTTGGTTTTGGTGCCAGGATAATGCTGGCCTCGTGGAATGAATTAGGAAGCAGCCCTCGACTTTGTCTGCTGGAAGAGACCTAGAATGGGTACTTCTTCCCTCAAGTCAGCAGAGTTCACAGGGAGCCCGTCAGGGTTCTGTTTGCTTCCTGCACAACCCTGAGCTCCAGCGCAGTAGGATCTGGAGCTGGGGTCCTGGAAACAGCAGCCAAGCTCTTCCCCAAGGAGAAACTCCATTCAAAGCGAAGTGTGGAGGATTCTTAACCATTGCTCAATTTATTGTGATTATGGTTTTTGTTTTCAGAAGTTTGGGGGACCCTACTGAAATCTATAGGAAGGGTTTAGTTACAATTTATAAACCCAAACATTTAAAAATACTCCTTTCCAAATGCTTAAATTATCGCAGAGAACATCATGAGAAGTAAATCATCAGCTGGTGCCTACCCATCTACTAGGAAGCTTGAGCACAGGTAGTTTCCTTCTTTGTGGTGATCTAGGCAGAAATTAGCCCAAGCATAGACCATTGCTGGTGGAAAACCAGTGTTGCATGAAGAACTCCTAGAAGGTGTGGGGTACTGTACAGATGTCCCCCAGGCTAGCAAAAACTAAAGGGGAGGAAGGAGAGGGCGTAGAAGAGAAGGTGAAAGGGAGGGAATGAGGGTGGGAGGAAGGAAATCCCAGTGTTTGAGATGGGCTGATTTTATTTTGACTTTACACTGCACATTTCCATCTTTTGATTGTTTCTGGCAAGAAGTGGACAAAAAAGGCTGTGGAATAAGGGTTTCTCACATTGAACATCTGGTTATAATTGTTCAGTTTCACTTTTCCCCATGATAAGTTTGAGGAATCTAATGAAGAGCAAATTGTGTTCCTGGAAAAAGTGAAATATAAAATGGACAATTCCAGAAAACGCGACCCCTGTATTTAAATGTAACGAAGATACCTGTCGCATTGGACCTCAGGAGAAAGTCTCCCTTCTCTCTGTGCATGTGAAGTTGCATGAATGAAAAGGCATAATTAAGTGTACATCCTGGTCGCCCAAACTCCTGTGTTTCAGCACGGCTCAAGCTGTGTGTCTTGCTGACCAGCCAAAGCCCGTGAAGGAGTACAAGTACCCTGAGAAGCTGCCGGGGGAGTTATACGATGCAAACACACAGTGCAAGTGGCAGTTCGGAGAGAAAGCCAAGCTCTGCATGCTGGATTTTAAAAAGGCAAGTGATTATTGGCAAATGCTCAGTGCAACATGATTCATAAAATTGTTTTATTTAGTGTAACCGACATTGATGTATTCTGCATTTATTGGGTACCTACCAAATGTCAGATCCTGTATGTTGGAGCCGGTCACATATAACAGGAAACACATGTTTCACTGTGTGCAGAGAAGATGATAGTGGTGCTGTTGTGGATATCAGTTTCCATTTGCGAACTGACTTGGCCTGTGAGGTCAGATCTTTCTTTCTGATTTATCATGTGGGAGCTCAGCTTAAGTCAGTATTAGTTGGCAAATTAATACTGTACATTTTTTTCCCAAATAGCATTAGTAAAACAATGTGCTCTCTCTGTCCTCCTGGTGTAATTTATTATAAAGCAGCAGCCTGTCTAGGGCTTCTGAATATTAAATTCCCCAAATAAAGTATTTATAGTCTCTCATAGAAGGCGATATCTACTCCATCAACCCCAGGGACATCACCCAAGAGATTTCCTACATAAATTCCTCATATAACACAGAGAAATATGCTCTTGCTAGACGAGGCAAATCAAGATTTAGGAACTTGCTCTGCTGAACCACAAGAAAAGCTGCACATAAATTAAATGAAAGTAACTATTTTTGAGGTTTCTTTGATTCTAGCTTATCATGAAATCAAGAGGAAAATAGACCCTCTATGCTATGGGGTATATACTAGACCATTTCTGAAAGCCCTGAGAATTCTCCCAGCTTCAGTCTAACCTGATAATCTTCTTTCTTCCAAATTAATGGAAAGCTCTCCCAAAGATCAGTTACAGCTGTGTGCCACAGCTGGCCTCTCATCTCCTCAGTGGGTAATCTCAGCTTGGAACAAGAGCCATGAATCAGTGCCCATCTGCTAGTCACAATGTCACCTTTGCACGGGCAGACGAGGTGAATCAACTGAGAGAGAGAGAGAGAGAGAGGGAGAGAGAGAGAGAGAGAGATGATTGTGAAGGAAAAGGGGCACAAAAGTAAAGTTTTCTTTCCCTGATGGGAACTTCCGGATAGTGTTTCTGGCTTCCCCATTATTTTGCTTGTGGCCATGCCTGTGTTGTTCATGATCAGCTAATGTCACTTGGGAAATACAGACAAAATAGTGAGTTAAGGGCAGAAAGTCTCGCTGACCTTGAGGACGTACCTACATGCGGTGAGGGGCATTCACTTTAAGGGTACAATTTACATTTTAGCAGATGTATTCCCTGTGTTTCCAGCATCCTAATCAGGACATGGCTCCTTCCATAAAGCCAGGAAGCACCCACTTCCATGCCAGCGCTTGCCCACCACAGACAGAAGCCACCATTTCAGCATTCCTGTCATCCTAGGGCCACTTTGCCTCGTCTTGAACTCCATGATTACCTGGTTTCGTGTATTAGAGGTGAAGTGTATAGTATTTCACGATTAAGTTTGATAGTAGCTCTTGGTTTACACAGATACCCTTTGCCAAACTTAGGAAGTTCCTTTCTAATACTAGTTTTCTGAAGTATTTTGTGGCAAAACACTGTTGACTTTTGTCAATTTTTTGGATATAGTTTTATTGTTTTCTCCTTTATTATGTCAGTGTGATGAACCATGTTGATTGGCTTTTATCTTGTTTTTCATTGGTTTTTTAATGTTAAGCCTGTATCTCTGGGATAACTCCACTGGGCCATGAACTCTTTCTTATTGTCGTATTTTGCTCATTTGATGTATAAATATTTGTTCTGGATGTGAGCATCTGTGTTCTTGAGTCATAATCATTTAGAAATCTTGTTCTCTTGTAATTTCTTTTCAAGACTTGCTATCAGCATTCTGTTGACCTCATGAATGTTCTCTGCTGTTTTGCCTTTTTTTTTTTTTAAAGATTTATTTATTTGTTTGAAAGTCAGAGTTACACAGAGAGAGGAGAGGCAAAGAGAGAGGGAGAGAGGGAAAAAGGTCTTCCATCTGCTGGTTCACTCCCCAGTTGACTACAACAGCCAGAGCTGCACCCATCCAAAGCCAGGAACCAAGGAGCTTCTAACAGGTCTCCCACATGAGTGCAGGGGCCCAAGGACTTGGGCCATCTTCTACTGATCTCCCAGGCCACAGCAGAGAGCGGTTCAAATGTGGAGCAGCCAGGACTCAAACCAGTGCCCATATGGGATGCTGGCACTGCAGGCAGTGGCTTTAATGCTACGCCACAGCACTGGCCCCTGTGCCTTTTTGAAGAGGTGACAGACAATTGGGGTTGTATCTGCATGAAATGTTTGTTAGCGTTCACAAATGGCTGCTGTCTGCAGGAAGTTTGTTGTTTTTTCAAAGAAATGTATATCCTAGATTTATTCTTCCCCAAAGAAACCATTGATTTAATGAGTACAAATTTCATAAGTACAACTTTAGAAATATAGTGATTCATAGCTGCCCTCCTGCTCTCACTCCCACCCCACCACCTCCTCCCTCTCCCATTCCCACTCCCATTCTCCATTAATTAAAAAAAAAAACTGTTCCTCAACAGTCAAGAGTTGTTCAAGTCATTGCTTCTAAAAGTGTCAATTTCACTTCTACAGATTTCCTTTTAGGTGCTCTATTATCTCAGATCAAGGAGAACATATAGTATTCATCCCTTTGGGACTGGCTTATTTCAATAAGTATGACGTTTTCTGGATGCATCCATTTTGTAGCAAATGACTGGATTTCTTTTTTTTGTTTGTTTGTTTTTGTTTTTACTGTTGTGTAGTATTCCATAGAGTACATATCCCATAATTTCTATATCCAGTCTTCAGTTGATGGGCATTTAGGTTGATTCCATCTCTTAGCTATTGTAAATTGAGCTGCAATAAACATGGAGGTGCAGATAACTCTTTTACTTGCTGATTTCATTTCCCTTGGGTAAATTCCCATGAGTGGGATGGCTGGGTCAAATGGTTGGTCTATATTCAGATATCTGATATATCTCTAAACTGATTTCCATAGTCATTTACCAGTTTACCTTCCAACCAACAGTGGATTAGGGTACCTTTTTCCCCACATCCTCGCCAGCATTTGTTGTTTATTGGTTTCTGTATGAAAGCCATTCTAACTGGGGTGAGGTGAAACCTCATTTTGGTTTGATTTGCATTTCCCAGATGGCTAGTGATTTTGAGCATTTTTTCATGTGTCTGTTGGCCATTTGGATTTCCTCTTTTGAAAAATGTCTGTTTAAGTCCTTGGCCCATTTCTTAACTGGGTTGTTTGCTTTGTTCTTGTGTAGTTTATTGATCTCTTTATATATTCTGGTTATTAATCCTTTACCAGTTGAATTGTTTGCAAATAATTTTTCCCATTCTGTCAGTTGCCTCTTCACTTTCCTGAGTGTTTCTTTTACAGAACAGAAGCTTCTCAATATGATGTAATCCCACCTGTTGATTTTTTTTTTAACTGCCTGGGCCTCTGGGGTCTTTTCTAAGAACTCTTTGCCTTTGTCAATGTCTTGCAGGGTTTCCCCAGTATTCTCTAGTAATTTGATGGTATCAGGTCCTAGGTTTAGGTCTTTAATACATTTTGAATGGATTTTTGTGTAAGGTGTAAGATATGGGTCCTGCTTCAAACAGGTGCATGCAGAGATAGTTTTCCCAGAATCATTTGTTGAAGAGACTGTCTTTGCTCCATGGATTGGTTTTAACCCCTTGGTCAAATATAAGTTGGTTGTAGATGCTTGGATTGATATCTGGCATTTCTATTCTGTTCCAGTGGTCTATCCATCTGCTTTTTGTACCAGCACCAGGCTGTTTTGATTGTAACTGCCTTGTAGTATGTCTTGAAATCTGGTATTGTGATGCCTACAACTTTGTTTTTGTTATATAAGATTGCTTTAGTTATTCGAGGTCTCCTGTGTTTCTATATGACTTTCAGCATCATTTTTTCTAGATCTGAGAAGAATGTCTTTGGTATTTGGATTGGTATCATATTGAATCTGTAGATTGCTTTTAGAAGAATGGACATTTTGATGATATTGATTCTTCCAATCCATGAACATGGAATATTTTTCCAGCTTTTTGTACCTTCTATTTATTTCTTGAATGTTTTGTAACGATCATTGTAGAGATCTTTGACATCCTTGGTTAAATTTATTCCAAGGTATTTGAAATTTTTTGTAGCTATTGTGAATGGGATTGATCTTAGAAGGTCTTTTTCAGCCATGGCATTGTCTGTGTATACAAAGGCGGTAGATTTTTGTGTGTTGATTTTATGTCCTGCTACTTTAACAAACTCTTCTATGAGTTTCAGTAATCTCTTGGTGGAGTGTTTTGGATCCCCTATATTTATATTTGTCATCTGCAAATAGGGATAGTTTGACTTCATTCCCAATTTGAATCCCTTTAATTTTTATTTATTTTTATTTTTATTTTTTGTCTAATGGCCCTGGCTAAAACTTCCAGGACTATCTTGAATAGCAATGGTGAGAGTGGGCATCCTTGTCTGGTTCCAGATCTCAGTGGGAATGCTTCCAGCTTTTCCCCATTCAATAGGAAGCTGGTCATGAGTTTGTCATAAATTGCCTTGATTGTGTTGAGTAATGTTCCTTCTATACCCAGTTTGCTTAGAGTTTTCATCAAGAAAGGGTGTTGTATTCTATCAAATTCTTTCTCTGAGTCTATTGAGATAATCATATGGTTTTTGTTCTTCAATTTGTTAATGTGATACATTTGTGAATGTTGAACCATCCTTACATACCAAGGATAAATGCCACTTGATCCGGGTGAATGATCTTTCTGATGTGTTGTTGGATTCGATTGACCCAAATTTTGCTGAGGACTTTTGTATCTATGTTCATCAGGGAAATTGGTTTGTAGTTCTCTTTCTCTGTTGTATATTTTTCAGGTTTAGGAATTAAGGTAATCTGGCTTCATAGAATCTGGGAGGATTCCCTCCCTTTCAATTGTTTTGAATAGTTTGAAAAGAATTGGAGTTAATTCTTTAAGCATCTGGTAGAATTCAGCAGTGAAGCCATCTGATCCTGGGCATTTCTTTGTCAGGAGGGTCTTTATTACTGATTCAATTTCCATCTTGGTAGTGGGTCTGTTTAGGTTTTTTCTGTCTTCATGGTTGTATGTATCTAGGAATCTATCCATTTCTTCTAGGTTTCCCAGTTTGTTGGCATACAAGTTACTTTATAGTAATTTCTGATTATTGTTTTTATTTCCATGGTATCTGTTGTTACATTTCCTTTTTTATCTCTAATGTTATTGATTTGGGTCTTCTCCTTTTTTTGGTTAGTTGGGACAATAGTGTGTCAATTTTTTTTTTTTTTTCAAAAAACAGCTCTTCATTTTGCTGATCTTTTGTATAGTGTTTTTGGTTTCTGTTTTGCTCACTTCTCTAATTTTAATTATTTCTTTTCTCTTACTAGTTCGGGTTTGGTTTGCTGTAGTTTTTCTAGATCCTTGAGATGCATTGATATCTTATTTATTTGGTGTCTTTCCAATTTCTTGATGTAGTCACCAGCTGCTATAAACTTTCTTCGTAACACTGCTTTTGCTGTATCCCATAAGTTTTGATATGTTGTGTTGTCATCTTCATTTGTTTTCAAAAATTTTTTGATTTCTCTTTTGATTTCTTCTATAACCCACTGATCATTCAGGAGCATGTTGTTCAGTCTCCATGTGTTTGCATATGCTCTAGGGATTCCTGAGTTGCAACTTCATTGCACTGTGGTCCAAGAAGATGCATGGTATGATTTTGATTTGTTTTTAATTTGCTGAAACTTGTTTTATGGCCTAGCATGTGGTCAATCCTAGAGAAGATTCCATGCACAGGTGAGAAGAATGTGTGTTCTTCGACTGTAGAATGAAAAGTTCTATAGATATCTGTTCTGTCCATTTGGTCTGTAGTGTAGATTAACTCTGCTGTTTCCTTCCTGATTTTCCATCTGATTGATCTGTCCATTGCTGAAAGTGATGTATTGAAATCCCCCGTTACTATTGTATTTGATTCTATGTCTCTTTTTAGATCCCTTAACATTTGTTTTAAATAGACAGGTGCCCTGTAATTAGGTGCATATACATTTATAATAGTCACCTCTTCCTGTTGAATTGCTCCCTTAATCATTACATAATGACTTTATTATTATTATTATTATTATTATTATTTGACAGATAGAGTTAGTGAGAGAGAAAGACAGAGTGAAAGGTCTTCCTTCCGTTGGTTCACCCTCCAAATGGCCATCATGGCCGGCACTGCACTGATCTAAAGCCAAGAGCCAGGTGCCTCTTCCTGGTCTCCCGTGTGGGTGCAGAGACCAAAGCACTTGGGCCATCCTCCACTGGCCTCCCAGGCCACAGCAGAGAACTGGATCGGAAGAGGAGCAGCCAGGACTAGAACCCAGCACCCATATGGGATGCCGGCACCACAGGCAGAGGATTAACCAAGTGAGCCATGGCACCACCCCATAATGACCTTCTTTA
Source organism: Lepus europaeus (assembly GCF_033115175.1). NCBI lineage: Eukaryota > Metazoa > Chordata > Mammalia > Lagomorpha > Leporidae > Lepus > Lepus europaeus. Next base: position 97,255,511 of record NC_084838.1, read on the forward strand.
TCTCTTTTAACAGTTTTTGTGTTAAGTCTTTTTTGTCTGATATTAGTATGGCTACACTGGCTCTTTTTTGGTTTCTGTTGGCATGGAATATCATTTTCCATCCTTTCACTTTCCATCTGCATGCATCTTTGTTGGTGAGATGTGTTTCTTGTAGGCAGCAAATAGATGGGTTTTGTTTTTCAATCCATTCAGCCAGTCTGTGTCTTTTAAGTGGAGTGTTAAGGCCATTTATATTCAAGGTGACTATTGATAAGTAACAACATTGCCCATAAATATTCCTATTTCTTACTTTGGATTTCCTTTGTACTTCTACTGGGAGCTTTTCTTCCTTTACCTTCTTCCGTAGTGATGACCGTGTTTCTGTGTTTCTGTGTGCAGCACATCCTTAAGCATCTTCTGCAGGGCTGGACAGGTGGTGACAAATTCTTTCAGTTTCTGTTTGTCATGGAAGGTCTTTATTCCACCTCCATTCATAAATGGGAGCTTTGAAGTATATAGCATTCTGGGTTGACAGTTTTTTCGCTTAAGTTTTGGACTATATCTCTCCATTCTTTCCTACCCTGTAGGGTTTCTGATGAGAAATCCACTGTGAGTCTAATTGGAGATGCTCTGAAAGTAATCTGGCTTTTCTCTCGTGCACATTTTAGAATCTTTCTGTGTTACTGTGGAGTTTGGCTGCAGTGTGTCGTGGTGAAGATCTTTTCTGGTCGTGTCTGTTAGGAGTTCTCTCTGCTTCCTGTGCTCGGATGCCCCTTTCTTTCTCCAAATTGGGGAAATTTTCTGTTATTATTTCACTAAAGAGGCCTTCTAATCCTGTCTCTCTTTCTAGCCCCTCAGGACCTCCTAGAGCCTGAATTTTGGGTCGTTTAATGGTATCCTGTAGATTCCCAACAGTGTTTTTCAGTTTTCTAATTTCTTCTTCTTGTGTTTGGTCTGGCTGTATAATTTTCTGTGCTTTGTCTTCTAAATCAGATATTCTTTCTTGTGCTTCACCAACTCTGTTGTTAAGGCTCTCCACTGTATTTTATTTGTTCTATTTAATTCTTCATTTACAAGATTTCATTTTGATTTATCTTTAAGATCTCAATTTCATGGTAGAAATTTTCTTTCATGTCACATAGGGATTTCATTAGCTCATGCATTTGCTTCTGATTACTTCTAAGTAATCCTATGATCAATTTTTGAATATCTCCCCTTATTTCTAATAATGGCAATTTGTGTTTTTTTTTCCTTCTTTGATCAGTCCAGCTAGGAGTTTACCAGATTAATTAAGCCTTTTAAAAACATCAATGTTTGATAGTGTTAGTGCTATTTTTTAAAATTCTTTTCTATCATTGAATTTTATTTTTTTCTTTATTATGCCTCAACACTTACTGCACCTTTCTTTTTATTGCTTTATAAGGAAAAAAACATGGGTCACTTATCTGAAATCTCCCTTCTTTTCCTAATATAACTAAACTATACTCAAAGCTGTTAACTTCTTTCTAAATATTATATTAGCTGTAGCCTGAAAATTTTTACATACTAAGTTTTTTTTTTTTTTTGACAGGCAGAGTGGATAGTGAGAGAGAGAAACAGAGAGAAAGGTCTTCCTTTTCTGTTGGTTCATCCTCCAATGGCCGCTGCGGCCGGCGCATCTCGCTGATCTGAAACCAGGAGCCAGGTGCTTCTCCTGGTCTCCCATGCGGGTGCAGGGCCCAAGCACTTGGGCCATCCTCCACTGCCTTCCCGGGCCATAGCAGAGAGCTGGCCTGGAAGAGGGGCAACCGGGATAGAATCCGGTGTCCCGACTGGGACTAGAACCCGGTGTGCCGGCGCTGCAAGGTGGAGGATTAGCCTGTTAAGCCATGGCGCCGGCCACTAAGTTTTTAATATTGTCAATTATGAAATAATTTCCAAAGTAACTGGTGATTTCTTCTTTAATTCATGTGTTATTTAAAAGTATATTAAATCAAAACAATTAGTGAATTTTGATATTTAGATAGTTTAATTTTGATTTCTAGTATGTTTCAAGCTTGTTCAGAGATTATAGTCTGTGTAGGCTTTTGAAATGTTCTGAGACATGTGAGCAGTCTTCAAAAAGTTCACCAAAACTGTATGCTGCAAAAAAGCTATGTGTGGATTTCAATGTTTTTACACGGAGATAAACTTTTTAATTTAATTCCATTTTATGTTAACTTTTTGAAATACCTTCCTACTTCATGGCCTGGCATATGGTCTAGCTTGGTAAACATTCACACATGAAATGAATGTCAATTCTGCAGTGGTTGGGCACTGTGTTTAAGAATCTTTATTTTTGATTTGATAATATCACTTGTGTCTTCTGTTTTGTCCTTGACATTTGCTGCCTGTTCCACTGATTTCATGGAGATAAGGGTGAATATCTCCAGACTCGCTTGTGTCTGCTTCTCCCTCTGCTTCTGTTAGTGTTCGCATTGTTGATTTTGAAGGCTCATTATTAAGTGCATCTTAAATCTTCCTGACTCTGTCATTTTTCTTAAATTCTTTTTTCTGATATTAATATAACTATATCAGCCGATTTAAGAATGCTTTTTGTATGATATCTTCATCCATTTTTTATTTCCAATTTGTAAACTTATTTCTATCTTTGTTTGAAATTTAACTTGTAACTGTTCAATTTATTGTGTTTTGTTATAAAGTTCCTTTTATTTGGTTTTGCTTTCCTGTCCAGTTGAACAACTGTGAACTTTCACCCAGATTGTTTAAGCCATAATATTTAATTGTTGATATTACAGATTTTAATTTACCACTTTGCTATTTAATTTCTATTAGTTCCATTATTTTCCTTTTTATTACTGATAAAAGCTTCCTGTTGCTTGAAAAATGAGTGATTGTGAAGTATTCATACCCCGGCACTGCAGCATCTGTAGCTGCAGTCTTCGTCTGTGTTTCTGGAGAGCCACGTATGACCGCTTTGCACCTAGTGCAGTCCCAGTCATGATACCGGCACGCTCAGGGAGAGTGCAAGCCAGCCACTTGAAATGCTGGTGTCCTTGCAGGCATTGTTAGGCAATGGAAACATAACCAAGTCTGTGTTCCTGAACTTGGCCTTAGTGAGCAGAGCTCTTCAGCTGTGTGGTGGAGCAGTAGGTGACAGCGTCGAAGCCATGGCAGCCCCTGACTGCGCAGATCAAAGCATGGCTGAACTGTCTGCCCGGGCCCTGAGTCTTCTCTGCCCAAGTGTGACATTAGTTATTGCAAATACATCGTCTTTATCAAGCACCTCGTCTGCTTGGTGACCTGACTCTTCAGTCCGCAGTATCAACGGCCAGAATTACTGTGAAATTTGATCATCTCAGTACCCTGGGCACTTTACTAAATTGGGAGCTGTCCCCCACACCCCACAAGGTCTGCAATCCCAACCCTGCACTCCAGAACCATGATTTAATAGGATCTTTGTTCCAAGAGGACTCTGAAGTTTCAATAAGGATATAATGACATCCAACAGGAATGCTTTAATATAGCCATTGTTCGGTATTCCAGGAGTTAGTGAAGTCAGGGTATGATCAAAGTGAGCAGACCAATTGGACTTGAATTGTTCTGTTGTGATTTAGCTTGCATTTATCATCTAACTCTTTTAGGCACCAGAGTTTTTGCATGTCCAGGATTGAGCACCAAGGTCTCCGATATGGCAGTTCAGGGTTCTTCTAACTCTGTGCTTTACGCCCACCTGGAGGCCTGGACTGCAGAATGAGCAGGGCGCAGGAGGAGGCTGCCTTACACAAACGGCACGGACCAGGGCACAGGCCGAGCTAGTGAGTTCCATGCTGCAGTGGTGAGCTAGCAACAGCATCCCGTATTTCCAGGAGCTTTGTACTTGGAAAAATTGAAAGCGTTGCTTCGAATTATTTTAATCCTGCAAACGTTCCCCAAACCTGGTGTAGAAGATTCTGAAATTGCTCTGGATGGTAGCCTGAAACTCTGTAATTAACACACATTTATTCTTAGGTGTTGAAATTTAACTGAAAAGTGATCCCTGTTAAATATAAGAGTGGGAATAACAGAGGAAGGAGATGTACAATTTGGGACATGCTCAATCAGACTTGCCCCAAATGGTGGAGTTAGAAATGTGCCAGGGGATTCCAATACAATCCCATCAAGGTTGCATGTACCAATGCCATCTCACTAGTCCAAGTGATCAATTTCTGTTCACAATTGATCACACTGATAGGTCTAAGAGTCAAAGGGATCACATAAACAAGACTAGTGTCTGCTAATACTAACTGATAGAATTAAAAAGGGAGAGAACTATCCAACATGGAAAGCAGGATGCACAGCAGACTCACAGCACTCTGGCCTCAGAATCAGCCCTTAAGGCGTTCAGATCCGGCTGAAGAGCCCATGAGAGTATTTTAGGCATGGAAAGCCAAGACACTCTGGCAAAAAAAGCCTAAATGAAAGATCCCTGTGAGTGAGATCCCAGTAGAAAGAACGGGCCATCAAAGAAGGAGGTACCTTTCTCTGAAGGGAGGAGAGAACTTCCACTTTGACTATGACCTTGCCTAAATAAGATCAAAGGCAGCAAACTCAAGAGGCTTCCATAGCCTTGGAAACTCATGACTAGAGCCTAGGGAGATTTCTGACACCATAAACAAGAGTGTCAAATTGTTAAGTCAACAACAGGAGTCATGTGTACTTACTTCTCAGGTGGGATCTCTGTCCTTAATGTGTTGTCCAATGTGAATTAATGCTATAACTAGTACTGAATCAGTATTTTATGCTTTATGTTCTGTGTGGGTGCAAACTGATGAAATCTTTGCTTAATATATACTAAATCGATCTTCTGTATATAAAGATAATTGAAAATGAATCTTGATGTGAATGGAATGGGAGAGGGAGTGGGAGACGGGAGGGATGCAGGTGGGAGGGAAGTTATGGGGGGGAAAAAGCCATTGTAATCCATAAACTGGACTTTGGAAAATTATATTTACTAAATAAAAGTTTTTAAAAAAACTATATAATATTTTATGGAGTTTTATTTTTTTCCATACAAAAACATATAATTCCTTCTTTCCTACTTTGATGCTCTGCCAACCATTGTGGGAGACGCAGAAGAAGCTCCTGGCTCCTGATTCAGCCCTGGTTGTTGCAGCCATGTGGGGAGTGAACCAGCAGATGAAAGACCACTCTCTCTCTCTGTCTCTCTCTCCCTCTCTCCCTCCCCCCTTCTCTGTAACTATGACTTTCAAAATAAGTAAGTTAAAAAAAAAAACTGGCAATCACAGATTTAGAAAATTTCTCCGGGCTAGGAAACCCAGCCAAAGAACATTTGGATTTTTTTTTTTTTTAAGATGACCACAATGTCCAGAGCTGGGCCAATTCAAAGCCGGGAGCCAGGAGTTTCTCCCGATCTCCCACATGGGTGCAGGGGCTCAAGGACGTGGGCCATCTTCCACTGCTTTCCCAGGCCATAGCAGAGAGCTGGATTGGAAGTGGAGGAGCTGCGACGCAAACCAGCACCCATATGGGAACTTCACCCTCTATGCCACAGTGCAGGCCCCCACATTGGATTCTATCAGTAGTACTTATTCTCTCAATGTTCCTGGAAATACAAATAAGTGAAATACAAAGAAATGAACATTTAATTCACTCCTTGTAAAATTGGGATTCTTGAAGCCAGGCATTCTGTATGTATTTTCAGTTATGCAAACATTTGCAATGGTGGACTGTTATAAAACAGATATATGTGGAACTTATGCAAACAAAAGCACTACCATAAAAATAATAACTCTCATGAATATTTTTTGAATTTTGGATGAATCAAGAGTGGGGAAGATGTAAATGCTTCATCCTTTATTTAAAATGTGTATTTTATCTACCGTAAACATTTGAGTTTAAAACCAACAATGCAGGGCCAGCGCTGTGGCGCACTGGGTTAATGCCCTGGCCTGAAGCACCAGCATCCCATATGGGCACCGGTTTGAGACCTGCTGCTCCACTTCCTTTCCATCTCTGTGCCGTGGCCCAGATAGCAGTAGAAAATGGCCCAAATCCTTGGGCCCCTGCACTAGCATGGGGGACTGGAAAGAGGCTCCTGGCTCCTGGCTTCAGATTGGTGCAGCTCTGGCTGTTGCAGCCAACTGGGGAGTGCACCAGCAGATGGAAGACCTCACTCTCTCTCTCTCTCTCTCTCTCTCTCTCTCTCTCTGCCTCTCCTCTCTCTCTGTGTAACTCTGACTTTCAAATAAATAAATAAATAAATGTTTTTTTTTAAATAAAGTGTTAGAACACTTCATCAAAATAGGATCACAGATTCTTGGAAAATAATTGTCACTTCACTGAAGCAGAGTGATTTAGCCAGAACTATAAAGTGATTACTTTTATAAGTATGAAAATGATTAAAAAATTTGAAAGAAAATAAATGAAAAATCCTTGCACAATTCACAATAGCTAAGATATGGAATCAACCCAGATGTCCATCAGCTGTTGACTAGATAAGGAAATTTTGGTATATATACACTATGGAGTGCTACTCAGCTTTTAAAAAAAATGAAATCCTATCTTTTGCAACAAGATGGACACAAGTGGAAACCATTATATGTAGTGAAATTAGCCAGTCCCCAAAAGACAGATATCATATGTTTTCCCCAATCTGTAGTAACTAGTAATAGAGTACCTGAAATGTAATGTATTGGAGTGAAATAGGTGTTTTGCGATTTGATGATTGTTTACAGCCCTTGTTTCTTCCATTGAAGAACAGTGTTTTGTTTTATTAATTTTCTCTTCATACTATTTGTTGAACTCTTTTGCTTAGTGTAGGATTAACTACATGATCATTAAGTAAACTGAAAATAGATCTTTGTAAAAATTAAGAGTGGGAATAGGAGAAGTAGGAGGAAGGGTTGGAGCATGGGTAGGAGGGAGGTTGGGGGAGAGTGTCACTATGTTCCTAAATCTGTATATTTGAAATGCATGAAACTTATATAACTTAAATAAAAAAAAATCTGTGCAAGTTCATCCTTATCAGATTGGTTTATGTTTCCTTCTGTCCTGGGATAGTTTTTTTGTAAAATGTGATAATCCTCTTCATATAATTGAAATTAGTTCAGCTTTCCCCAACACATACATGGTAGGAGCACTTTTCACCCCACAGCAGGGTTCCCTCTCCCAGGGCTGCTTGTCTGAACCTCCCACTTTGAGGGTCTTTCTTGTCCTCCTACTCAGTTGAGAATGCAGACATCTCTTATTTACAACGTTTTGATCTAACAAGGGTATGAAAACAAACCCATACAACCATTCTGCATGTCACTTCTAGTCCCGTAGTCAAGAACTAACATGAGGCAGTCAACACTTTATCATAAAATAGTCTTTGTGTTAGATGATTTTGCCCGACTGTAGACTGATATAAGTTTCTGACCATGTTGCAGTTGGGCGTGGGTAAGCTATGATGTTGGTAGGTTAGTTGTATTAAATTCATCTTCATCAAATATTAGGATAATTCAAAAATTTCATGAAAAAATGAAATTAAAATTTGGGTGCCAAAAACTTTGGATATCTATGCATAGTTTTTCTTAATATACATTTGCACGAACTTTTTGAATACCTCTTCTGTGTATGAATTTCAAAATACTTTAAGCCAAAGTAGAATTCTTTTTCAATTGCACTTTCCATGAAGTAGCCTCGTATTTTCAACTTCACATAGTTTTATTGTGATGAGGCCATTGTAAGTCAGGAGCACCTGCACTTAGCTCAAGCATTGAAAGAAAATCATTTGCAAGGAAATTATAGAGCCAGAGACCACACCCTCTGCTGTCACATCTCAACTGACAGGGACTTGCACATTGTGTCCCCTGCACCTTAATCACCTCTGCCTGCTTTATTTTACTGACATTCTTGACATGCCAATTATTCACTAAAATCACAGTATTTTCTGTCTTTTTGACATAAAAAATCAAACTTAAAAGCCACTTCCCACTTGCCAACATGTCTCAGTATCAAGGAATGGCATGGATGGGCGTTCACTACACTGGGTCACTCTGAAAACCGCAGGCTTAACTGGACCGGACAGGGATTGCTGAGTGAATCCCCTGGCTCTGTGGGGATCTCTGGCACAGGTCCTGGGGTGGTCTCTGTAGATGACTCGGGTGGGGGGGGTCCTCTGAGGAGATGTCTCTGGAGTTCTCTGTTAGAAGCCCTGATGGGGTCTGTGAATCTCTTCGAGAGATGATCCCTCTCTGTCTCTCTCCCTCTGTGGTCTCTCACAGAGGTCCCAGTCTCGGTGGGCTTTTGTCACAAGTCTCGGGAAGACCTCTGGAGGTCTCTGAGGGGTCTCTCGGTAGAGGTCTTTGTGGAGGGTCTTTGTCAGAAGTCTCCATGGGGCCTCTCTCAAGGCTCTCGGCGAGTATCTGCCTCCCTGTCCCTGCCCTTGCTGCATGTCATGGGGGTCAGGGACTCGCTGCCTCTTGTTTCTTACAGGCCCCTCCATTTCCTATGTTTTTGCTGAACAAGTCCTGGGATCCTCATCCAGTTCCAGCACATCCCAGAACATACCTCTTTGGTCTTGAGAAGCCAGCAGACTCGGGGCCCCAATCCCATGCATCCCCCTCCTGAGGGACAGATTAGCCCTGTTCCAGTTCCCAGCCCCTCTTGGGTCATCCACTGTGACTGCTGGGCACACCCTGGAGGCTGCCACCCCAATCATGGGACCCAGGCAGGACCTGGCCCAGGAGTGACCTGTGGGGCATGTGCCTGCTCCCCCTCCTTTCAGAGGAGCAGGAGCTGTTCTGTTACCATCTGTCCCACCGACCCCTCCTGCTTCAAGACCTTCCAACAAGGATTAGCCTTTTGGATTTACGCCAGGGCTCATTCCATGTGTGGCACGGCATGGAAAAGTGGAGAAATGGTACCTCCTCTCCCCATTTTGGGGCCTTCCCACTTTCCCATGTGGTTGGGCCCTGGGCAGAGGAAACCTGTGTAAGGAGCAGAGTGAGGACCAAGCTGATTCTACTCCTGGGCTGTCCCTATAGCCAGGCTCTACATTTTGGACAAGTCACCCAACCCCCTGTTTGTAACTGGGAGCCAGGTAAGACTTTCTTTGTGACCTCAGGCTGGCCCTGGGCACTTCTATGTCCCCACCTCTGCTCCAGGAGAAGTCCTGGTGCCACATGTACCTGCAAAGGTGGATGTACTCATCCTGACAAGTACTGAAGGCTTTCTTTTGCTTGTTTCTGCAATTGTCAATGAAAACCTAGGAGACAGTCCTGTGGCATCTGGAGTGAGGGTGGCACTGCGGTGACACTGTCACCCTGTCCCTTCTGGAAGCCGCATTCAGAAACACAGACACTGACCCTTTTCCCACACCCCAGAGCACAGCACAGACTGACGCCACTAAATCTGATGAGGAAATACACGTTTAATAGAGAAGAGTAAGTATATTCGTAGGTGGAAGCCATTAGCACATAAAGGATGTACCGACATAAGACTGAATAGGTTTCTGTAGCAGAAATTGATGTTGTTCTGGGAGAAAACTTTTCCCAGTGGAAAATATATGAGGAACCTGATATGTTGGACCAGATGAAACACTTCTCTGAAGAAGGCAGTTCCTGGGGCAAGAGATAGAGTGGCCCAAGGTACATGCCACTCCTGACCTGTGTTGGCTTTGGGTAGCTCGGGACACAGGCTCCCTGGGTGGGGAGAACTGGTGACTGTCCCTGTCCCTGATCCACATGCTATTGATAGGATGGCTGAAACTCTGGGGGGTTGCTTGGTGACAAAATACTGTATCCATCCCTACTCTCCTTGGCTCTGGGTAGGAGGGAGCCCTGTGGTAGCAGGGACACTCACCCAGTGGGACCTGGGTTTCCTCTGTGTACCAATTGAACTCTGAGGGAACATGTGCATATGGAAGCCCCAGTTGGTCCACCACAATCTTTCCCACAACTGTGGTGAGGGCCTGTGCCTGAGCCTCTCTCTTTTCTGTGAACAACCTGCCTAAGTGTGATCCTTGGCCCCCAGCAGTTGCTGATACAGGCCTGTCTCTGGGCAGGGAATCTTCCCACCGTGAGCCTCTTTGGGTAGGGGTAGAATGCTGCATAAAGGGCCTTATTATTTTTTTGTTGTGGCTTTCTAGTGGTTCTTGTCTCCTCTTTGGCAGGAATGGTGAAGACTTTTTAACCAGGGTGTCTCCTGTTTCCCTGTTCCAGGCAGGGTGGCTCATCCCACAGGCATGCGTGGCCCTTTGTCCTGCAGCTCTTTCTTCATGATCTCCTGGTCTGAGTCTCCTGCAGTCCTCCCTCTTGTCAGAAGGACTGAACATGTTGTTCTCACTCTTCCATGGGGATCTCACTTTTGGGCTCCTGGGCTCCTGCTGCCTCTGGCTCCACCCTGCCTTCAATAGGTGGTCGTGAAGCCCCTGGGAAGCTGATATGTTGCTACTGGACATGCTCTTTGGAGTGTCTGAAGAGGCCTGAGAAGCCAAGATGTCTGTGACGGGGTGCACCTCAACAGTGTAGTCTTGATAGACGATATCAGTGTCCTGGCCTTGAGGCTGATTCTCTGACTCCACCTCCACTTGGACTTCCACTTCATTGACAACCTCTCTTTCCAGGCCTGGCTGTCCTGTGCGGTAGCCAATAGGCATTCGTGAGGTTTGGGGGCATTGACCGTCCCCCAAAGGTTCTAAACTCAGATTCACGTTGATGGTTTGGGAGATCATCATGTTGGCTTCCCTGGTGGCTTCCCACGTGAGGGGCTTCTCCTCAGCCTCCAATGCACCCCTGATTTCTTTTGCCCCTGTAGCCTGGGATACTCTACTGATCTGCGTTTCGGGTTTGTAATGGTCTGGGGGGGCCAGGTGCCCAATCTCTTGAGGTTCATTCTTGGCTGTTGTCGTACTTTTCCTCCATGCTAGGCTGCCTCTCCTAGCTCCCTGAGCAGTCTTGCTCTGCTGGAATCTGTCCAGAAGGCTATTCTTGAGAGACTCACTAGGAAGTTTGGCCTCTTGTCTGGTTCCAGGGGCCTCCGAGAGCCTACGGGTGCCACCGGATGGGGTCACTGTCAGGGTCTTCTTGGCTTCCTTATACACAGAGGAGGGGGCGATGACAGGTCTCTCTGGGGGTGGAACTGACTTTTTTGCCATCATCTTCTCTCCTAGACCTTTGTGAGGGTCTCCTAGGGCATTGGCAGCCTTGACTTTCACGTTGGCCCCTGACTCCCGGGAAGCTGAAGAGGGAAATTTGGGCTGCGGGTGCTGTGAAACTTGAACTGCACCTGAGTTGAGATTTGTGTGCTTGAGGGTCTGGTAGTATAGATTCCACCCTCGCCTCACTGGAAACCTTCCAATGTGTGTTTCTAGCAAGTTTCGAGTGAAAGGATTGACAAAGTAGGTCTTCTGGGAGGTGTTCACCGAGGAGTTGTGACCTTTCAGGTCTGCTGGATTTCTGGGTTTCATGTGGGTGTTGTCATTGGGAAATGCAAAGTTAGCAGTAAGCCAGGATCGACGCACCCTCACAGGGATTCGACCCTTCTTGATCTGCCCCGACTTCTTTTCCAAATGGACTTTCAGGTCTTTTTTGAGATCTTCCTTTTCTGGGACCCTGGGTTTATAGCTCCTATCCTCATGCTTCCTGGGCTTGAAAAAGTTACGTTCTGCTTCCTCCTTGTCATCTTCCAGAACCTTCACTGAGGTGCTCTCTGGAATCCAGGGTAGGTCTTTGTTGTCATCTTCATCTTGCCCTAGAGCCTTGCTTTGTTTGTCTAGTTTGAGCCCTACTGCATCCTTTCTGTGGAGTCTTCTGCATTGCATGGGCTCCACTGTCTTCACATCCTTGATGCTTTTACCTGCAGAGGGCAGGGACGGCTGTGAGCAGCCTTGTTTTTCCATTCCCTGGAATGGGCAGGTCCTTGAGAATTTGCCCCGAGGGTGCAACAGTTTCTGATGTGGTTGGATTCTGTAAAGGAAGCCATCCTGGGGTTTATCTTTGAGAAGCCTTGCTTGACTTTGTTGTTCAGACTGCCTGTGGAGCTCAGGGCTGATAGTTTCCCCAGGAAAGGCAGAGGTGGACTTCCTGGTTTGGGAGGCCCAGCTGCCCTGGGGGAGGCTGGGTGTGGGTTGGCCAGCACCTTCTTGAGGGTTTTGGAGAAAAGAGTGAGCAGCCCACTTCCGCTGTAGTGGCATCTGCAAAGGCCAATCCATTTCTTGATTGTCAGTTGGGATGATAGAGCGAGCCTTATCCTGGGAGGTAGGGCAGGACGATCTACAGGTCCTACCCTTGTGTAGGGAGGGGCTTGGTAGGCTTGGGAAAGAGCAAGGGAGCTGGACTGGGGTCGGCACCTGACGCAGATGTATTGGCAACTTTTCAGTCAGAGGTTGGGGTTGATTCAAATGGTTAGGAGGCAAGGGTTGGGACTGGGAAAGCAGTGGAGGATCTGAGGGCTGAGTTTGAACTGGAGAGGAACGAGAGTTGACATTGAACCTAACCGTGGGAGCTCTTGAAAGGGAAGGCCCCTTAGAGACCCAGGCCGTGGCCACTAGTGACTCGCTGTGCAGAGAGGGGAGGCCCCAGAAGAGCTGGCTGCATTTCTTCTCTAAGTGATCCCCAAAGACCGGGGGGGCAGAGAGCCGCTGAGGCCCCTGCAGCTGTGTGCATTTGTGCCTTGGTCTCCAGAAGAGCTGTGGGGTGGTGCTGGGCTGCTTGTGACTCAGTGACCTCAAGAGAGCTCCCAGAGAACTCAGAAGGGAGCCCGGGCGCATCTGGCCCAGCAGGGACCCCGTCTTCTCTTCTGCTTTCAGCATCAGCTCTGCTCTCCTGGAGATGAGGATTTCTAGCAGCCTCTGGACATCCGGGTTGATGAAAGGAGGGCCGCCAGCCTCTGCCTGCCCGCGTGCGGCGTCTCCCCAGGGCGAGGCCTCTGGTGGGTGCTGGGAAAGAGGCTCTTGCCGGCATCTGCCATGTGGTGAGGTGAACAGGAGCAAGGCCTTGGCGGTCGGCCACCACCAGGAGAAGAATGCAATGGAGCCGCTTACGCGGTCCAAGCCCTTTGTGGCCGTGCCGAGAGAGGCCAAGCAGGAGTTACCTGGAGGGGCGCTGTCTGGGGCAGGGCCTGCTGGGGTGCTCTTCATGTCAGACTGGACTTGTTGAGGTCTTTCTGATGGGCGGGAGGCCGGGGGAGGAGGGTGCTGGGTTAGCAGAGCCGGGGAAGGCAGTGGGGACGAGGTGACAGGAGAAGCATCTTCCTTGGGCTCCCCATGATGCTGGTGGCCCCCAGCAGGGGCTGGATTGTGTTCATCTCCCTGGAGGTCCCGACACAGAAGATGAGAAGCGCTGTCATCAGGGAGCTTTCCCAGGTGGCTGCAGGAGACAGGAGGCACACGATGCAGCTGGGAGCAGATGGGACCGGAAGCCCTGACCTGCCCGGGGGGGATGGATGCCCGCAGCCCGGGGCCCCTCCACTGCCCCATGCCCTGACTTCATGGAGCTCTGGCTCTCCCTCACTCCCGGGGTACACTCACATCCCATGTCTGTCTGTGGTCTCCCCCTCCCTGGGTGGGACGCTCCAGGCCCTGGACTCATGTAATGGGTTCTGGCAGGATAAGGACATGGACCACAGCAGAAAGCTCCTCACCTTTGCAGAAGGGAAATGAGCCCTCGAGCCTCCTTCAGTTTCTCCAAGCAGTCTCTGCAGGCTGGAAACCAGGAGACTGGGTTAGGGTGCAGAAGGGAGGGGCCTGGGATTCTTCCAGGAGGCCGAGTGGAATGTCCCTTTTTAGGGGGACCCTGGGAGATCAGACTCTGGAGCCCAAGTGTCAGTGTCCAACCCCCAGGTCCCTGGCAGTGCGAGCAGTGCACACCAATGGCAGTGCTCTAGCATTTAGAAAGTGCTTCCACATCCATCATCCCCTGGAATCCTCACCACTGCACTGTGGGGGAGAAGGGAGGGGCTCCTCTCAAAGAGGGATTAGCCTTATGGGAATGATGCACTGGTCCACTGCTCCACTCCAGATGCAGGCAGTGTTGGTCCACTGCAGCCCACAGTGCCCCCTACTGGGCAACACTCATTTTCTGGCTCACCATGGCTTCCTTAGCAGCAGAAGCCTGAGGATTCCTGGTGCTGATTTCCTTCCCAGGACCCTCCCTCCCCCGTGGGCCCCTGCCACTGACATCCATAAGATGTGGTGCTGGTCCCTCAAGGACTGGCACGGTCTGGTCACCTGTGGGGGCTTCAGGTGGACGGTCAGGGCCTTACCTTTCAGAGCTCTGCTCTTCTTCCTGCTCTTGATTCTCCTCCTTGTGTGCCCTTGACACTGAGAAACAAGGAAGAAAGAGGGGGCTGGGACCCAGTCCTCTCTCCTTCCCTTAGACAAGCTGCAGACGTTCAGTGCTCATGAATATCATGTCTTGGCCCTTTTCGCTAAAGGATCTCCATGTTCTTTCCTTTTACTCATTGTAGAGAAGATTAATTTGAGAGAAATAGACAGAGCCCCCAATCACTTGTTCACTCCCCAAGTAATTGTAGTGAGCCAGTCTGGGACAAAGCTGGCAGCCAGGAACTGACTCTAGTGCTCCTGTGTGGACTGCAGGGTCCCAACTACTTGAGCTCTGACTGGTGCCTTCCTATGATACACATGGGTAGGAATCAGAAATGGAGCTCGGGCTTGAACCCAGGCACTTTGGTGTGAGATGATGTTGTCCCAGCTAGAGGCTTAACCACTATGCCAAGTGCTCTTCCCGTACTCATCTTTAAAACAGAGGAAATATTTCCTGGTTTTCTTCTTTGAAAAGCACAGAGGAGTGTTCTCTGTGAGATCTGCTAGGAGGACCTTGGTTCGCTGTTCCTCTGCTTGAGGGAACCAATTTGTCCGTGCAGTGCGTGTGAGCTGCCAGGGAGGAGCCTGCTGCCCGAGGCCAGCTGTGACTCCAGGCTCTGAACTGAGGTCCTCACTTCCCAGCACTGCCCTCGGGTCTGCCAACACCGAACAAAGGCTCGGCTTCAGGACACCTGACCCAGGAGGCCCCTGAGGAGAGAGTGCTCAGGGCTGTCGTCCCCCAGACATCACACTGTAGGCAGCAGGCCTTGCCTGTTCCAGGGCTCAGTGTTTGACTTTTGCCCCAGTGCCCTCCAGCACACCCACAGGGATGGCCCGGGAGCGTCACACAGAAACCCCAGAAGCACCTGATGCCATGAAGGGTGATGTTCCGTCCCGACGTTTCCCATCTCAGAAGTCTCTAGATGCTTTTAAAACGTGAAAATAAGAGTAAAAGCAAGAAAAAGCCCTTGTCTGTTGGGTTCTGGCCAAGGGCTCCTTACCTTCCTGATGGTCCCCTTTCTCTTAGGAGGTGGTGAGGGTGGAGTGCTGTGGATGAATGACAGGAGGAAGAGGCCCAGGCCGCACAGGAAGACAAGGATGATGTTTGTTCCCCAGGAGGTGCAGCTGAGGCTCTGCCACATTGCACCAATGCTTTTCTGATTTTCCATCCTCTGAATCACTCAGGCAACTGAGTCCTTGGAGTTCCGCTTGGCAGAAGGGAGCAGGCCCAGGTCTGCATCACAGAACTGTGGCTTCCTCATCACAAAGGACTCCTGCGAGTGGGGGAGGGGTGACAAGAGGCTGGTGGCAGCCCCTCCCCCACCAGCTGGGCCTTCTAGGAACCTCTGTCCAATTCCGCCTCCTTAACTTATGGAGACCTTAGTCAATTTTCTATTCTTTTCACCTTGAACCCAGATACTATATGGTTCCCTTTATCTAGAAAATTTTGGCTTGAACTCCCCAAAGTTTTTTACAGCTTAAACGTCATTGGGCTCCTCTGAGAACACATTTTAATGGTGTTTTATCAGACAACATGGTGTACATTTCCATATTTCTTCTTCAGCATATATCAGTTGCATTAGGCCATTGAATTTTTTTTTTTTTACAGATAGTTCCTTAAATCTAAATCTACAGCATGTGTTATGTCACGCTAACCAGGTATCTCTCACCTGTTGCAATCCTTACACCCTTCCAGTCCTGATTGCATTTTTGTCTTAGAACCTGGGATGCGTGGTCATTCCTAAAATTTTTATTTTTTCCTTGCTGTTGATATTTACCATTATCCCTCAGCCTGAGCTCTAGGAGACATTACATTAACTCTCTCTTTGCTTAAAAGTGTGCTGTGTTTTGTGGAAGTAACGTGAGTGTTCCATTTTTGGAAAACTTACTGTGTTCGACAACTGAGGACAAGGCATGGGGTGAACTTGTTTCTGTAAAGCAAAAACCAAACCAAACCAAAACAAAACAAAACAAAAAAAAACCCATACCAAACATTATTGAGAAGGTGGTCCTTGTGTGTAACATTGTTCTGTCACATGAAAGTGGTGCAAAGCAATAGAATGGAAGCAACGCCCGGAAATTGTTGATTTTTAGTTTCTTTAATGACACCAGTGTGGCTCAAAAGACATCAAAGTAGGTAGAACCAATGAATCAGACATTCTGTAGTAATTAAATGTCTATTATTCTTATATGATCTCTTGGATCATTTTTGCCATGAGTTTTTCTGAGATTTTCAATGGATACATGGGAAAGTGCTTCTGATGGATAATAATGGATAATAAAAATCAAGTTTGACACTTGATTTCAGAGATGTAGAATGTTGGAAAAAACTTTTCTGGAATTGAATGACTTTTCTGTAACACACCAGGCAAATGAAGCCTCAGGACAACCAGCCAATGTGGAATAGAGAGAGTGAAAGGCAACTACAGGGAAAACAGGACCTCAGCATTTTTCACTTAGGACACATGTGAACTGAATAACTTATAGTCCAAACAAATATTAATCTAGAAAGTTTTAACAAAGTGAACAACAAAATAAGCCACCTGGTAGTGGATTATAACATAAAAAACCAAATAAATGTCCTTGAGTACAAACTAATATAAATAAATCATCGGCAATAAAAATAAATTATAGAAATAACAACAAATAGTAAATATGAGTATTTCTGCTGTTTTTTCAAAATTATTACAAAAATAGAAAAATATAAACTGAAAAATGGCAATGATAACTTACAGGGGAAAATAACTCCTCCATTTTACAGTGATATATTTTTATCAAAAATATTTTATTTTCCCTCAATTGTCTTTATGTTCTATACTTTCATGTTTTAATTTTGTGCCTCTTAGAATGTTTACATGAGCTCATATTTCTTTATCACAGTCAGCTTGTTGAATATGATTGCTTGTGTTTTTCTACTTTTTGAATAATTGAAAAAAGATCATAGACTTTGAGAAAAAGGCAGAAAGAATGAGTTATCAGATTTATCTTTTTTCTTGACAAACTGATAAACCATTATTTAGCATTGTGGGAAATTAGTTTATCTGTAAAATGGGAATTGTTACAACATGGACCATGGATTACTGAGAACATGAGGATACCTCAGAAACTCAGTGGAACATTGGAATTAAACAGTAAGTTTATTTTAGTTCCAAACATTTTTGGAATCCATACATTAATGTTTTCATACTATACATTTTCAATGAACTTTCTGAAGTATCTTCATATTAAGATAACAGTAGAATGATCTGTAATTATAAATCCCTACATAAAGAAAAACCTTCTACTGATATTATTATTAAGTACAACTCAAGATGAAAACAATATGATTATAAAATTCTGTTTACCACCCTCATTTAAAATTCCCTGAATTTTACAGGTGATTAAAAATAATGTGTCCTGTTTGCCCAGAATAATTTCTCTAAAATGACATTCAGGGAGATTTATTTTATGGACTATGAGGTTTTCAACAAGTGGTTGCTATAGCTGCTAATTAATAAGAATAGTTCAGGGGCCGGTTCTGTGGCACAGCAGATGAAGCCGCCACCTGCAGCGTGGGCATCCCGTATGGGCACTGGTTTGAGTCCCGGCTGCTTCACTTCCGATCCAGCTCTCTGCTATGGCCTGGGAAAGCAGTAGAAGATGGCCCAAGCCCTTGGGCCCCTGCACCCGCGTTTGGAGACCCCGAGGAAGCTCCTGACTCCTGGTTTCGGATCCGCACAGCTCCGGCCATTGTGGCCAATTGGGGAGTGAATCAGCGGATGGAAGACCTCTCTGTCTCTCTGCTTCTCCTTCTCTCTGTGTAACACTGACTTTCAAATAAAATAAATAAATCTTTTTTAAAAAATAGTTCAGACTGTTGATTGATTACTGCCTACTTCATGCGTTTAGTTTGGAAATAAAATTCTCATAAATGAGAACAAGCCTCACCTGAGTTGTTTATTACTAGACTATTGTCGCATGGCCAGCAAGAATGGTGTGGTTGAGATTAAGTCCTGATGTGTGTGTCTGGGCTCTCATAGCTGTTGTCCATTTGGGCTAATGATTTTAGTGATCCCCAGTCTTATCTAATTTCAAATTCCTTTCTCAGCACCAACTTGGAAGCAGAGACTGGGCCCTCAGCAGACACTGAACCTACTGATGCCTTCATCTTCGCTTTGCAGCCTCCAGAACTGTGGTAGAATAAGCTAGGTTTTTTATTTTGATTTTTTAAGAAAGGCTTAGGGAGAGAGAGAAAGAGGGAGAGGGAGACAGATCTTCCTTCTGCTGTTCCACTCCCCAAATGGCCACAACAATGGCCAGAGCTGAGCCAGGCTGAAGCCAGGAGCCTGGAACTCCATCTGGGTCTCCTACATGGGTGTCAGGGGCCCAAGCACTTGGGCCTCCTCCTGCTGCTTTCCCAGGCACATCATCAGGGACACAAACTGGTGTTCGTGTAGGATGCCAGCATTGAAGGTGGCAGTGTAAACTGCTGTTCCACAAGGCTGACCCCCAAAGTTTGTGCTGTTTGTAAAATTACCCACTCTCAAGTCTCCGTTACAACAGAACAAAATCACGTACGACACTTCGCTTGCCCTTTTTTTTTTTTCACTTTTTGACAGGCAGAGTGGACAGTGAGAGAGAGAGACAGAGAGAAAGGTCTTCCCTTTGCCGTTGGTTCACCCTCCAATGGCCGCCGCAGCTGGCGCACCACGCTGTTCCCAAGCGCTTGCCCTTTCTTTAAATCTGCTCCTGCCTGCTTTTGAGTCTCTGCCAAAATCAGGGGGCGGCAGCTGCCTCCATTCCTTGGCAGGCTCTGAATAAGCAGCTTCCGCTTGCCCGCATTGCGTGGACTTCCTCTGAGTGTGCAGTACCAACGACCCATAGAGAACTAGAACCCCTTTCTCCGACAAAGCCCAGTTCCAGATTACATAAGCCATTGTTTGTTTTTGCTGTAGGGTGAGCGTATAGGGAATATGAATTTCTTTCACACTTTCTCCTGTTCCTTTTCTTTTGGGGTTAGATTTGGGACTAATCTATCATGTTAGGCTCACTCAGCTCAGGAACCTCAGAAAGCCTCATGACTATGATCCGTCTTATTGTTCAAAGGAGAAATTTCCTTGTTCTTCTATTATAGATACCAGTGATACTATAATTCTATTTACCTGTAATACTATAACCCTACTATATATATATATATATATATATATATATATATATATATTAATAACTACACCAGAAATAGATAAAGAAATACACACTATAATCAACCCCACCCTCTTTTTCGCACCTCAGGATAAGTTAGGCTTGTAAACCCTGGCCTGGTTGTTTGATAGTTCACTTGTGCATTCATTGGTTTATCTGCTCACTCCAGCTAATGAGGGTTATTTTATTCTGAGTGCTCTGCATGGCCCTAGAAATACGAAGACAAGCACAATCATGGGCCTTGCATGCAAGGAGATCAACCCAAAGTTATGCACTGGAAAAGGAGGGAGCCTTCCCCTGCCTCCTACCCCTCCATGCTGAGTGTTGTGTCTTCAACTTGGTCACCCATTCTCTTCTTTTTGATTCCTTAGGAGTGAGCTGAATCACAGAATTGTGCTTTCATTGCATGTGTGTGCATGCACATATACCCATGAACAATATATTGTCACGTTTCTGGAAAAAGCCAGTCGTTAGCATTCAAGTAGCCTATTAAGTTAATGTAATATTATTTTGAGTTAAATTGTAAGAGTAGGGGCTGGTGCTGTGGCTCAGCTTGCTAATGCCCCAGCCTACAGTGCAGGCATTACATATGGGCGCCAGTTCCAGTCCCAGCTGCCCCACTTCCGATCCAGCCCCCTGCCAATGTGCCTGGGAAAGCAGCAGAGGGTGGCCCAAATACTTGGGCCCCTGCACCCACATGGGAGACCCAGAGGAAGCTCCTGGCTCCTGGCTTCGGATCAGTCTAGTTCCTGCCATTACAGCCATTTGGGGCCTAGAACCAGTGGATGGAAGATCTCTCTCTCTCTCTCTCTCTCTCTCTCTCTCTCTCTACCTCTTTCTGTAGCTCTGTCTTTCAAATAAATAAAAAATAAATAAATTAGAACAGTAAGGTACTGGAGCTTTTTTTAAGGTACTTCATCAAATAACCAAAGGCAGTTGCAAAGAGGAGTTCCTGAGAAAATAAGGCAGGAAGGGGTTAAAACGGAGCTGCTTGAGCTAACTGCATATTGTTCTGCTTTTGTATAAAATAGCTGGGCTTGCAAAATGCTTTCATGAGCTAGTTGAACTTTAGCTGGACTTGTAGCATGTGATGTATGCCTTTATGAGATAATTGAGCATGTGACAATTATTTTAGGAGCTATGTTAAGTTTTTGGTCATGATGACCCCGTGTTTGTGCTTGCTCAAGGTTTTTTGTCCCCTTACCCTGGAAAAACCCTTTATCTCATGATAATTCGTCATGCTGTGGTTTATCTTGTGATCTTTTGTAATGTGTGGAGATATGCTAATGTTGTGGTTTTAAGCCTTAAATACTCTGTGCAGTTGATGATCGGGGCCTCTCTTCTTGCACAGAGACGGCCCATCTGCGCAGATGTAATAAACTTCCTCATGCACTTGCAGCGATTGGACTGGAATTCGTGTTTCTGGGGTCGGTAGAAGTGTGAGATACCTTTCGGGGGTCTTACATTCTTGGGGGCTCGTCCGGGATTAGAGACCCCAGACCCACGCTCCATTTTCCAATCGGAGGTAAGTTTTTGCTGTTTTAAGTGTTTTTGTGTGTTTTGTTATTTTTTTGTTATTTTATTTTTTCCCGGGGCGCTTGACGTACCGGAGGTTTATGTTTTAGCTGTTTTCCCGGGGCGCTTGACGTACCGGAGGTTTAAAAATTTTCTGTAGGCGCCCTTTTTGAATTGTGCCTGTACGGGACCTGTATCTGAAAAGAGCCAGTAGTAGGCAAGACAGACGTGTCAAGACCCCTGGCTCAGGCCCTGGAGGACGCTCCAGTGGTGGTATTCTGGGGGAGCCTAGCGGGTGGCAGCCGCTCCGCTCCCATTGCTCTCACCACTTGGTGGGGAAAAGCTTCCCTGGGGAGCCTGGCGGGTGGCAGCCGCTCCGCTCCCATCGGAAGTTCTGGTTAGGGAAAGGTTTTCTTCCCCGGGAGAAGGGCTGGTGGCAGCAGCCACTCCCATTGGAAGTTGTGGTTTCAGTTTTGTCTCGGTCTTCTTCCCCGGGAGAAGGGCTGGCGGCAGCAGCCACTCCCGTCGGAAGTTTTGGTTTCAGTTTGTTGGACCTCTCAGTTGTAGAGATGCCCACTTGCTCGAGAGGACGCCCAAAAATCCAGACTCCAGACCAGTTGATGCAAAAAGCATGAGGTATTTATTGTACGTTTGCGCAAACGGGCCCCCACCTAAGGCGGTGAGGAGCCCTGAGCGGCAGTTTCACACAGGTTATATAGTCAACAAATTAGCATATGGGATTGGCCGGTTCGGAGGGACAATTAGCATACCGGAGAATGCTGAGGAGAGTGCTGAGGGAACCAGCTGAAGAGAATGCTGAGGAGAGTGCTGAGGGAACCAGCTGAGGAGAATGCTGAGGAGAGTACTGAGACTCTTCGAAGGGGGAGTGGCAGCTCTGCTCTGGGCATGCCTAGAGGTTCTCTAAAGGGGATAGACTTTTCCTTCTCAGAGAACGTGCCCGCTGGACCCTGGGGAACATCTAACCTCTTAAGAAGCCCCCCGATATCTGCCCAGGCCTAGTTTCTTGTCCCTCTCCCCCATAAGGGTCCTTCAAGTTTTGTCTCGGTCTTCTTCCCCGGGAGAAGGGCTGGTGGCAGCAGCCACTCCCGTCGGAAGTTGTGGTTTCGGTTTTGTCTTGGTTTTGCGCGCAGTGTCTTTGTGAGTCTTATGATTTGTGAGTCTTGTGGTTGTTTTCTGTGTTCTAATATATCTTCCTTATTTGCCTTTCCCCTCCAACATGGGACAGGAATTAACTACACCTTTGAGTCTTACTCTAGGTCATTGGAGAGAGGTCCGGGAGCGGGCCCAAAACTTGTCTATAAGACTGCAGAAGAAGAACTGGACAAGTTTCTGTACGTCCGAGTGGCCAGCCTTAACCATCGGGTGGCCACGGGATGGGACTTTTAACTCTCAAATTATCTTACAGGTGAAGAGCCAGGTCTTCAGGGGAGGTAAAGAAGGGCGCCCGAATCAAGTGCCCTACATCTTTGTGTGGGAGGACCTGGCAAAAGAAAAAAAAAACCCAGACTGGGTAAAACCTTTCCTCCTTTCCAACAGGGCGGTGGCAGAGCTCGATCCTACTATACCCACCACCGCCCTGAGGATGAAGCCCAGTTCTGAGTTGTCAGCAGTTGCCCTGGGGGTGGCGTCGAGCCCCAAACCCCCTCCGATCCTACCTGCAACACCCCTAGTATCGGAAATTGCAGACCAGGGCAAATACCCTACAGGAATTGGACACCCTCAAACCTGAAAAACCCTTAGCTCCTCCAGGCGAGCAGGAAGATATTCCACCACCTTATTCCCCCCCCCCCCCCCGCCTCCTTAGGAGGGCACCTTATATCCCCCACTTCCCAAAAAGGCCCGCGGTGCCCTTTTAGGAGACCAGAAGAGGAACGGAGGAGGAAGAATTCGATAAAATAGAGGAGGAAGGACCCCCGGCCCGTTCTAGCTGGCCGTCCTCCTCCTCCATATAACTGGGATCACAAGCCCTGACTGGACTTGCAGGGCCTGTTTTACTAACATTAATTTTACTACACTTAAATGGAACTTTGTAAAAGACTCAGTCTCTACTGCCAGACTCCCCTGAGGAGTTTAGCTGAAGGGGTTAAAGTTATTTAGTTAAAAAAAAAAGGGGGAAGTTTAAGATGGGCTAAGAAAGAGGAACTAACTAGGATCCTGGCCACCACAGTTAACAGGAAGCAGAGTAAGGGAGAATCAGGGTAAGCAGGGACCCCCGGAGACTGGCAAAAGCACAGAGAAGTGCCCAAAAGGACAAGTCTGCCTAAGGTCCGACTAACAACGAGAGTCAAGTGGTGTACGACTGCCACACGAGACTGAACTGACCGAAACGACCCCTGCAAGACGACAAGAGAAAAGATGACAGCAGCGGAGTGGTGAGACTGGGCGACAGCGGCCCCTCGGCCCCTCCCTCATTGGGACACGTCTGGGTTTCCACCTTCAACCCCCCGAGGACTCTGCTCGGCAGGCAGGGCTGATCACTATGGACCATGCACTCCGTGCAGCTAAGAAAAAGGAGCAGGTGGCAATGCACAAGAACAGCAGGTACGCTCTCGCCACTACCCACGGGGAACTTAAAATGGACAGAGGCTTCATCAACCAGGAAGAAGAATTGCGCCAATGTTTCCCTGATTTGGACTACCAAAGGTACTGGGGTCAGACACCGGGCCGGCTTTCGTCTCCAGGGTAAGTCAGATGGTGGCACAGGTGTTGAAAATAGAAAGTTATAGGGTAAGTCAGATGGTGGTAGCGGTAGCCAAGGTACTGGGGATATAGTTAGGTAAAATGTATGATTAATGGTGGAGACTGGCACTAGAGACTGGGTCAAATTGCTGCTGCACATTTTTATAATGCTACATGTCCTTTATATGCTGCTACTCTTTTGCAACTTCTCTATCCTGCCAGGCTCTGCTTAGAAGCAGTTCCTGGCTCTGCTCTCCGAGCAGCAGAAGATGAGTGACTGCGAGTTTGCCTATGTACACATGCTGGCTTAGGACTATTTGCTGTATATCCTGAAGACGCCGCAGCCTGGACTGGAATTGAGCAAGACGTCCAGGGTGCTGCAGAACGTCACCTTTTCCATCCAGCAAGAAGTGGAAGAGGCTCTGCTTTATACATAATTCTGGTTAAAAGATTTTTCTGGAAGTTACCAAATAGATCTGTGTGATACTGTCATTGCTAAAGAAGAAGTATTGCTGACCCTGCATAATGAATAGGCTTCTTTAGTTCATTAAAAGTAGAAGTGTCTAATAGCTCTGGCCAAAACTTCCAGAACTATATTGAATAGCAGTGGTGAGAGAGGGCATCCCTGTCTGGTACCAGATCTCAGTGGAAATGCTTCCAACTTTTCCCCATTCAATAGGATGTTGGCCGTGGGTTTTTCATATATTGCTTTGATTGTATTAAGGAATGTTCCTTCCATACCCTGTTTGCTTAGAGTTTTCATCATGAAAGGGTGTTGTATTTTATCAAATGCTTTCTCTGCGTCTATTGAGAGAATCATATGGTTTTTCTTCTGCAGTCTGTTAATGTAGTGTATTACGTTGATTGTTTTGCGAATGTTGAACCATCCCTGCATACCGGGGATGAATCCCACTTGGTCTGGGTGGATGATCTTTCTGATGTGTTGTTGCATTCTATTGGCCAGAATTTTATTGAGGATTTTTGCATCTATGTTCATCAGGGATATTGGTCTGTAATTCTCTTTCAATGTTGCGTCTCTTTCTGGCTTAGGAATTAAGGTGATGGTGGCTTCATAGAAGGAATTTGGGAAGGACGAACTCAAACTATCCCTCTTTGCAGATGATATGATTCTTTATTTAGGGGACCCAAAGAACTCTACTAAGAGACTGCTGGAACTCATCGAAGAGTTTGGCAAAGTAGCAGGATATAAAATCAATGCACAAAAATCAATAGCCTTTGTATACACAGGCAATGCCATGGCTGAGGAAGAACTTCTAAAATCAATCCCATTCACAATAGCTTCAAAAACAATCAAATACCTTGGAATAAACTTAACCAAAGACGTTAAAGATCTCTACGATGAAAACTACAAAACCTTAAAGAAAGAAATAGAAGAGGATACCAAAAAATGGAGAAATCTTCCATGCTCATGGATTGGAAGAATCAATATCATCAAAATGTCTATCCTCCCAAAAGCAATTTATACATTCAATGCAATACCCATCAAGATCCCGAAGACCTTCTTCTCAGATATAGAAAAAATGATGCTGAAATTCATATGGAGACACAAAAGACCTCGAATAGCCAAAGCAATCCTGTACAACAAAAACAAAGCCGGAGGAATCACAATACCTGACTTTAGGACATACTACAGGGCAGTTGTTATCAAAACAGCATGGTACTGGTACAGAAACAGATGGATAGACCAATGGAACAGAATAGAAACACCAGAAATCAATCCAAACACCTACAGCCAACTTATATTTGACCAAAGATCCAAATCTAATCCCTGGAATAAGGACAGTCTATTCAATAAATGGTGCTGGGAAAATTGGATTTCCACATGCAGAAGCTTGAAGCAAGACCCATACCTATCACCTTGCACAAAAATTCACTCAACATGGATTAAAGACTTAAATCTACGACCCGAAACCATCAAATTATTAGAGAGCATTGGAGAAACCCTGCAAGATATAGGCACAGGCAAAGACTTCTTGGAAAAGACCCCAGCAGCACAGGCAGTCAAAGCCAAAATTAACATTTGGGATTGCATCAAATTGAGAAGTTTCTGTACTTCAAAAGAAACAGTCAGGAAAGTGAAGAGGCAACCAACAGAATGGGAAAAAATATTCGCAAACTATACTACAGATAAAGGATTGATAACCAGAATCTACAAAGAAATCAAGAAAATCCACAACAACAAAACAAACAACCCACTTAAGAAATGGGCCAAGGACCTCAATAGACATTTTTCGAAAGAGGAAACCCAAATGGCCAACAGACACATGAAAAAATGTTCAAGATCACTAGCAATCAGAGAAATGCAAATCAAAACCACAATGAGGTTCCATCTCACCCCGGTGAGAATAGCTCACATTCAGAAATCTACCAACAACAGATGCTGGAGAGGATGTGGGGAAAAAGGGACACTAACCCACTGTTGGTGGGAATGCAAACTGGTTAAGCCACTATGGAAGTCTGTCTGGAGATTCCTCAGAAACCTGAACATAACCCTACCATACAACCCAGCCATCCCACTCCTTGGAATTTACCCAAAGGAATTTAATTTGACAAATAAAAAAGCCATCTGCACATTAATGTTTATTGCAGCTCAATTCACAATAGCTAAGACCTGGAACCAACCCAAATGCCCATCAACAGTAGACTGGATAAAGAAATTATGGGACATGTACTCCATAGAATACTATACAGCAGTAAGAAACAACGAAACCCAGTCATTTGCAACAAGATGGAGCAATCTGGAAAACATCATGCTGAGTGAATTAAGCCAGTCCCAAAGAGAAAAATATCATTTGTTTTCCCTGATCGATGACAACTGAGCACCAAAGAGGAAACCTGTTAAGTGAAATGGACACTATAAGCAACAATGAACTGATCAGCTCCTGTCCTGACTTTAGATGTACAATGTAATACTTTATCCTTTTTAGTATTTGTTGTTGTTGTTGTTGTTCTAGTACTATTGGTTGAACTCAGTAATTAACACACAATTATTCTCAGGTGTTTAAATTTTAACTGAAAAGTGATCCCGGTTAAATCTAAGAGTGGAAAAAGAGAGGGAGGAGATGAACAATTTGGAACATGCTCAATCGGACTGGCCGCAAATGGTGGAGTTAGAAATGTGCAGGGGATTCCAACACAATTCCATCAAGATGGCATGTACCAATGCCATCGCACTAGTCCAAGTGATCAATTTCAGCTCACAATTGATAGCTCTGATAGGTCTAAGAGTCAAAGAGATCACACAAACAAGACAAGTATCTGCTAATACTAACTGATAGAATCAACAAGGGAGAGAAAGATCCAACATGGGAAGTGGGATACACAGCAGACTCATAGGATGGCAGATGTCCTAAACAACACTCCGGCCTCAGAATCAGCCCTCAAGGCATTCAGATCTGGCTGAAGAGCCCATGAGAGTCTAGCAGGCATGGAAAGCCAAGATATCATGGGAAAAAAAAAAAAAAGACCTAAATGAATGATCTCTGTGAGTGAGATCCCAGTGGAAAGAACGGGGCCATCAAAGAAGGAGATACCCTTCTCCGAAGGGAGGAGAGAACCTCCACTTTGACTATGACCCTATCGGAATAAGACCAAAGTCAGCAAACTCTAAAGGCTTCCATAGCCCTGGCAACTCATGACTAGAGCCTAGGGAGATTACTGACGCCATGAACAGGAGTGTCAAATTGTTAAGTCAGCAACAGGAGTCACTGTGTACTTACACCCCATGCGGGATCTGTCCCTAATGTGTCGTCTAAAGCCAAGTGATGCTATGACTGGTACTGAAACAGTATTTTTATACTTTGCATTTCTGTGTGGGCGCAGACTGATGAGGTCTTTGCTAATTATATACTGAAGTGATCTTCTGTATATAAAGAGAATTGGAAATGAAAAAAAAAAACAACCTGGTGTTAAAATGGAAATGGCATAGAAAATTAATTATTTTGAAAAAAAAAATTATATAGGATCTCTGTCTTTAATGTGCTGTACATTGCTATTTAATGCTATAATTAGTAATCCAATGGTAGTTTTTTCACTCGATGTTGCTATATGGGCAAAATGTTGAAACCTTTACCTAATATATACTAAATTGATCTTCTGTATACAAAGAGAATTGAAAATGAATCTTTACATGAATGGAAGGGGAAAGGGAGCGGGAGGGGGGAGGGTTGCGGGCGGGAGGGAAGTTATGGGAGGGGGGAAGCCATTGTAACCCACAAGCTATACTTTGGAAATTTATATTCATTAAATAAAAGTTTAATAAAAAAAAAAAGTAGAAGTGTTTATCACCCATACCTTGGTCCTGACCCAGCAGTGCCAAAGTTTAAAAATGAAGGACATAAAAGAAAAGAGTGTTGTTGGTAAGAAGGGCTAAAGAAAAAAGAGCTTTTTATATAAGGAAAGGACATGGTTTGTAAGAATGACTTTATCCGGATGGCTAGTTTACTCTAGACTGAAATGGAAATGGTAAAATGTTTAAAGTAAGTCGAAGAGGGTGTGTGAAAGTCACGAAAAGTATTTGGGTCAATTCAGCTGAACAGGCACCAGGTATCAACCCAAATTTGTATGACTTCTTCAGGGATGTGTTTTCTGTTTTTGTCTCTGTTGTATTTTCTGTTTTTAAATTCTAATGCCTTTTTGTAACTTTTTATTCTGCGGGGCATACTTCCCCTACCCTGCAGACTTGCTTCTGTGCTCATAAGATTGGCTGTAAGACACAGAGATG
This sequence comes from Lepus europaeus, assembly GCF_033115175.1. Lineage (NCBI taxonomy): Eukaryota > Metazoa > Chordata > Mammalia > Lagomorpha > Leporidae > Lepus > Lepus europaeus. Next base: position 97,283,917 of record NC_084838.1, read on the forward strand.
TGCTTGCAATACTTTTATTTTGTCTTATCCCGGTGATGGGCAGCCCACATATCCCAATGAAGATCACGTGGGAGGCAAGATCTGGTACCGCTGAGGTTGTGTGGTCCGTTACCCGCGTGGCCCCTTGGTGGCCCTCCTTGCACCCCGATGTCTGTTAATTGGTTGTAAAAAGACACCTGGGACATCTCCGGCCTGTTTCATGATCAGACTCCCCTACGAAACAAAGGACCGGGCGGAAGCGTATACTTAATTACCTCTTAATTCTAATTGCTATCATTATGGGATTTTTAATTTCTTTCCAAAAGAATCTTAGCCATTGCAGGACCCTTAGTAAGATAGGGCCTGCTCCTCGGGGTATGCAACTGATATTTTGAACACCCTGCTCCCTTTCTTTATTTCAGGCCTTTACAAAATTTAAAAGGTAATTCCTAAAATTTTAAGATTAAAATTTGACAAAAAAGAAAAGGGGGGAATGAGAAAATAAGGCAGGAAGGGGTTAAAACGGAGCTGCTTGAGCTAACTGCATATTGTTCTGCTTTTGTATAAAATAGCTGGGCTTGCAAAATGCTTTCATGAGCTAGTTGAACTTTAGCTGGACTTGTAGCATGTGATGTATGCCTTTATGAGATAATTGAGCATGTGACAATTATTTTAGTGAAGGACCCTTATGGGGGAGAGGGACAAGAAACTAGGCCTGGGCAGATATCAGGGGCTTCTTAAGAGGTTAGATGTTCCCCAGGGTCCAGCGGGCACGTTCTCTGGGAAGGAAAAGTCTATCCCCTTTAGAGAACCTCTAGGCATGCCCAGAGCAGAGCTGCCACTCCCCTTCGGAGAGTCTCAGTACTCTCCTCAGCATTCTCCTCAGCTGGTTCCCTCAGCACTCTCCTCAGCATTCTCTTCAGCTGGTTCCCTCAGCACTCTCCTCAGCATTCTCCTCAGCTGGTTCCCTCAGCACTCTCCTCAGCATTCTCCGGTATGCTAATTGTCCCTCCGAACCGGCCAATCCCATATGCTAATTTGTTGACTATATAACCTGTGTAAAACTGCCGCTCAGGGCTCCTCACCGCCTTAGGTGGGGGCCCATTTGTGCAAACGTACAATAAATACCTCATGCTTTTTGCATCAACTGGTCTGGAGTCTGGATTTTTGGGCGTCCTCTCGAGCAAGTGGGCATCTCTACAACTGAGAGGTCCAACATTAGGAGCTATGTTAAGTTTTTGGTCATGATGACCCCGTGTTTGTGCTTGCTCAAGGTTTTTTGTCCCCTTACCCTGGAAAAACCCTTTATCTCATGATAATTCGTCATGCTGTGGTTTATCTTGTGATCTTTTGTAATGTGTGGAGATATGCTAATGTTGTGGTTTTAAGCCTTAAATACTCTGTGCAGTTGATGATCGGGGCCTCTCTTCTTGCACAGAGACGGCCCATCTGCGCAGATGTAATAAACTTCCTCATGCACTTGCAGCGATTGGACTGGAATTCGTGTTTCTGGGGTCGGTAGAAGTGTGAGATACCTTTCGGGGGTCTTACATTCCAAAGTGATTTTAGAAAGACAACTTTATGGGGGCGGAGCCAAGATGGCGGATAGTGAGGACGTGTGCCTTAGTTTGGGAAAATAAACTTTCATAAAAGTGGAATTACTGTAGCCTCAGGAAAAGACTCAAGAAAAAAAAACTGCAGAGGAAACGCTTCCGGGTCTTGTGGATGAGACACAGAGGACTTACAGGGAACCCACCGCGTGGAAAACCAACCGAGACGAGCCGAGCGGCAGCGGCGGGAGAGGAGCCACAGAATCTCGCCAGCGCGGGAACCCAGGAGGGTAAGACAAAGACCTGAGAAGTCCGAGACATTGGGGGGAGGGAGAACAGAGGCCTCTCCCTTCACTCACCAAGCAAAACAAAGAGCACCGCGATTTTACATATGTAAAGCTCAGCCAAACTCAGTATCTTTAGCGAAACTGGAGAACACATTGAGGGCTGCATAAACTCTGTGTATGGTCCCAGGGGTAGATCAAACGAATACTCACAGAGGCCAGATTTCAACTACCCTCAACTCCACTCCCAACTGAGTCAAAAAAAAAAGAGAGAGAGAGAGAGAGAGAGAGCCAGCAAGGAGAAAGTAATCTGGGAGAGTCGCTCTTTACACAGCCTTAAACCTCAAGAAATAAGCATAGCTCTCTGGCCACACCCAGAGCCACAGAATCTCGCCAGCGCGGGAACCCAGTAGGGTAAGACAAAGACCTGAGAAGTCCGAGACATTGGGGGGAGGGGGAACAGAGGCCTCTCCCTTCACTCACCAAGCAAAACAAAGAGCACCGCGATTTTACATATGTAAAGCTCAGCCAAACACAGTATCTTTAGCGAAACTGGAGAACACATTGAGGGCTGCATAAACTCTGTGTATGGTCCCAGTGGTAGATCAAACGAATACTCACAGAGGCCAGATTTCAACTACCCTCAACTCCACTCCCAACTGAGTCAAAAAAAAAAAAAGAGAGAGAGAGAGAGAGAGAGAGCCAGCAAGGAGCAAGTAATCTGGGAGAGTCGCTCTTTACACAGCCTTAAACCTAAAGAAATAAGCATAGCTCTCTGGCCACACCCAACACAGCCCCTAAGGCTCCAACAAAGCAGACAGCTCACTTAGAGGCATAGTATAACGAGAGAAAAAAACAAAAACACCACAAATTATCTCTAACATGCCAAGCAAGAAACATAGAAGCGGAGGTACCAAGAACAATGAAGGCACTATGACGCCCCCAAGTGAACAAGACACGCCAATGCAAGATTATGAAGATGAAGAGATAGAGCAAATGCAAGAAGCAGATTTCAAGAAATTCATAAGAACAATAAGAAGTTCTCAAAAACAAATTCTTGAACTACAGAAATCCTTAATGGACAAGATAGAAAATCTCTCCCGTGAAAATGAAATATTAAGGAGGAATCAAAATGAAATGAAACAACTAGTGGAACAGGAATTTGCGATAATGACAAAAAAACACAATGAAATGAAGAACTCAATAGATCAAATGGCAAACACATTAGAGAGCCTTAAAAACAGAATGGGTGAAGCAGAAGAGAGAATATCGGAATTAGAAGACAGAGAACAGGAAAGGAAACAGTCAAATCAAAGAAAAGAAGAAGAAATCAGAAATTTAAAAAACACTGTCAGGAATCTACAGGATACTATTAAAAAACCCAACATTCGGGTTCTAGGAGTTCCTGAAGGCATGGAAAGGGAGAAAGGATTAGAAGGCCTTTTTAGTGAGATACTAGCAGAAAATTTCCCAAGTTTGGAGAAGGACAGAGACATCCTAGTACAGGAAGCTCAGAGAACCCCTAATAAACATGATCAAAAGAGATCCTCACCACGACACGTCGTAATCAAACTCACCACAGTGAAACACAAAGAAAAGATCCTAAAATGTGCAAGAGAGAAACGCCAGATTACTCTCAGAGGATCTCCAATTAGACTTACAGCTGATTTCTCATCAGAAACCCTACAAGCCAGGAGAGAATGGCGAGATATAGCCCAGGTACTAAGAGAGAAAAACTGCCAGCCCAGAATATTATATCCTGCAAAGCTCTCATTTGTGAATGAAGGTGAAATTAAGACCTTTCACAGCAAACAGAAATTGAAAGAATTTGTCGCCACTCGTCCAGCCCTGCAAAAGATGCTTAAAGATGTGTTACATACAGAAACACAGAAAAACGGTCACCAATATGAAAGAAGGTAAAGGAAGGAAAACTCACAGCAAAAGATCACAGGAATCTCAAACCAGATATTAGAAAATATCTTTGGCAAATGGCAGGGCAAAGTTACTCCTTCTCAATAGTCACATTGAATGTTAATGGCTTGAACTGTCCAGTTAAAAGACACCGATTGGCTGATTGGGTTAAGGAACAAAACCCATCCTTTTGCTGCTTACAAGAAACCCATCTATCCAACAATGATCCATACAAGCTGAGAGTGAAAGGCTGGAAAAAGATATACCACGCCAACAGAAATGAAAAGAGAGCGGGCGTAGCCATCTTAATATCAGACAACATAAACTTTACCACAAAAACTGTTAGGAGAGACAAAGAGGGGCACTATATAATGATTAAGGGAACCATTCAACAGGAAGATATAACGATTATCAACGTATATGCACCTAATTACAGGGCACCAGCTTATTTAAAAGACTTGTTAAGGGACTTAAAGGGAGACTTAGACCCCAATACAATAGTACTGGGGGACTTCAATACTCCACTCTCAGAGATAGACAGATCAACAGGACAGAAGATCAACAAGGAGACAGTAGATTTAAATGACACTATAGCCCAAATGGATCTAACAGATATCTACAGAACATTTCATCCTACATCTAAGGACTTTACATTCTTCTCAGCAGTACATGGAACCCTCTCTAGGATTGACCACATACTAGGCCATAAAGCAAGTCTCAGCAAATTCAAAAGAATTAGAATCATACCATGCAGCTTCTCAGACCACAAAGGAATGAAATTGGAAATTGGCAACTCAGGAATCCCTAGAGCACGTGCAAACACATGGAGATTGAACAACATGCTCCTGAATGAACAATGGGTCATAGAAGAAATTAAAAGAGAAATCAAAAATTTTCTGGAAGTAAATGAGGATAACACCACAACATACCAAAACCTATGGGATACAACAAAAGCAGTGTTAAGAGGAAAGTTTATATCAATAGGAGCCTACATCAAGAAATTGGAAAGGCACCAAATAGATGAGCTTTCAAGTCATCTCAAGGATCTAGAAAATCTGCAGCAAGCCAAACCCAAACCCAGTAGGAGAAGAGAAATAATTAAAATCAGAGAAGAAATCAACAGGATTGAATCCAAAAAAACATTACAAAAAATCAGCCAAACGAGGAGCTGGTTTTTTGAAAAAATAAACAAAATTGACACCCCATTGACCCAACTAACTAAAAAAAGAAGAGAAAAGACCCAAATCAATAGGATCAGAGATGAAATGGGAAACGTAACAACAGACGCCACAGAAATAAAAAGAATCATCAGAAATTACTACAAGGACTTGTATGCCAGCAAACAGGGAAATCTATCAGAAATGGACAGATTCTTGGACACATACAACCTCCCTAAATTGAGCCAGGAAGACATAGAAAACCTAAACAGACCAATAACTGACACAGAAATTGAAACAGTAATAAAGGCCCTCCCAACAAAGAAAAGCCCAGGGCCAGATGGATTCACTGCTGAGTTCTACCAGATATTTAGAGAAGAACTAACTCCAATTCTTCTCAAACTATTCAGAGCAATCGAAAAAGAGGGAATCCTCCCAAATTCTTTCTATGAAGCCACCATCACCTTAATTCCTAAGCCAGAAAGAGATGCAACAGTGAAAGAGAATTACAGACCAATATCCCTGATGAACATAGATGCAAAAATCCTCAATAAAATTCTGGCCAATAGAATGCAACAACACATCAGAAAGATCATCCACCCAGACCAAGTGGGATTCATCCCCGGTATGCAGGGATGGTTCAACATTCGCAAAACAATCAACGTAATACACTACATTAACAGACTGCAGAAGAAAAACCATATGATCCTCTCAATAGACGCAGAGAAAGCATTTGATAAAATACAACACCCTTTCATGATGAAAACTCTAAGCAAACTGGGTATGGAAGGAACATTCCTTAATACAATCAAAGCAATATATGAAAAACCCACGGCCAACATCCTATTGAATGGGGAAAAGTTGGAAGCATTTCCACTGAAATCTGGTACCAGACAGGGATGCCCTCTCTCACCACTGCTATTCAATATAGTTCTGGAAGTTTTGGCCAGAGCTATTAGGCAAGAAAAAGAAATTAAAGGGATACAAATTGGGAAGGACGAACTCAAACTATCCCTCTTTGCAGATGATATGATTCTTTATTTAGGGGACCCAAAGAACTCTACTAAGAGACTACTGGAACTCATAGAAGAGTTTGGCAAAGTAGCAGGATATAAAATCAATGCACAAAAATCAACAGCCTTTGTATACACAGGCAATGCCACGGCTGAGGAAGAACTTCTAAAATCAATCCCATTCACAATAGCCACAAAAACAATCAAATACCTTGGAATAAACTTAACCAAAGACGTTAAAGATCTCTACGATGAAAACTACAAAACCTTACAGAAACAAATAGAAGAGGATACCAAAAAATGGAGAAATCTTCCATGCTCATGGCTTGGAAGAATCAATATCATCAAAATGTCTATTCTCCCAAAAGCAATTTATACATTCAATGCAATACCCATCAAGATCCCGAAGACCTTCTTCTCAGATATAGAAAAAATGATGCTGAAATTCATATGGAGACACAGAAGACCTCGAATAGCCAAAGCAATCCTGTACAACAAAAACAAAGCCGGAGGAATCACAATACCTGATTTTAGGACATACTACAGGGCAGTTGTTATCAAAACAGCATGGTACTGGTACAGAAACAGATGGATAGACCAATGGAACAGAATAGAAACACCAGAAATCAATCCAAACATCTACAGCCAACTTATATTTGACCAAAGATCCAAATCTAATCCCTGGAATAAGGACAGTCTATTCAATAAATGGTGCTGGGAAAATTGGATTTCCACATGCAGAAGCTTGAAGCAAGACCCATACCTATCACCTTACACAAAAATTCACTCAACATGGATTAAAGACTTAAATTTACGAACTGAAACCATCAAATTATTAGAGAGCATTGGAGAAACCCTGCAAGATATAGGCACAGGCAAAGACTTCCTGGAAAATACTCCAACAGCACAGGCAGTCAAAACCAAAATTAACATTTGGGATTGCATCAAATTGAGAAGTTTCTGCACTTCAAAAGAAACAGTCAGGAAAGTGAAGAGGCAACCAACAGAATGGGAAAAAATATTCGCAAACTATACTACAGATAAAGGATTGATAACCAGAATCTACAAAGAAATCAAGAAAATCCACAACAACAAAACAAACAACCCACTTAAGAGATGGGCCAAGGACCTCAATAGACATTTTTCGAAAGAGGAAATCCAAATGGCCAACAGACACATGAAAAAATGTTCAAGATCACTAGCAATCAGAGAAATGCAAATTAAAACCACAATGAGGTTCCATCTCACCCCGGTGAGAATGGCTCACATCCAGAAATCTACCAACAACAGATGCTGGAGAGGATGTGGGGAAAAAGGGACACTAACCCACTGTTGGTGGGAATGCAAACTGGTTAAGCCACTATGGAAGTCTGTCTGGAGATTCCTCAGAAACCTGAACATAACCCTACCATACAACCCAGCCATCCCACTCCTTGGAATTTACCCAGAGGAAATTAATTTGGCAAATAAAAAAGCCATCTGCACATTAATGTTTATTGCAGCTCAATTCACAATAGCTAAGACCTGGAACCAACCCAAATGCCCATCAACAGTAGACTGGATAAAGAAATTATGGGACATGTACTCCATAGAATACTATACAGCAGTAAGAAACAACGAAACCCAGTCATTTGCAACAAGATGGAGCAATCTGGAAAACATCATGCTGAGTGAATTAAGCCAGTCCCAAAGAGAAAAATATCATTTGTTTTCCCTGATCGATGACAACTGAGCGCCAAAGGGGAAACCTGCTAAGTGAAATGGACACTATAAGCAACAATGAACTGATCAGCTCCTATCCTGACTTTAGATGTACAATGTAATACTTTATCCTTTTTAGTATTTGTTGTTGTTGTTGTTGTTCTAGTACTATTGGTTGAACTCAGTAATTAACACACAATTATTCTTAGGTGTTTAAATTTTAACTGAAAAGTGATCCCGGTTAAATCTAAGAGTGGAAAAAGAGAGGGAGGAGATGAACAATTTGGAACATGCTCAATCGGTCTGGCCGCAAAGGGTGGAGTTAGAAATGTGCCAGGGGATTCCAACACAATTCCATCAAGATGGCATGTAACAATGCCATCGCACTAGTCCAAGTGATCAATTTCAGCTCACAATTGATAGCTCTGATAGGTCTAAGAGTCAAAGAGATCACACAAACAAGACAAGTATCTGCTAATACTAACTGATAGAATCAAAAAGGGAGAGAAAGATCCAACATGGGAAGTGGGATACACAACAGACTCATAGGATGGCAGATGCCCTAAACAACACTCTGGCCTCAGAATCAGCCCTCAAGGCATTCAGATCTGGCTGAAGAGCCCATGAGACTATAGCAGGCATGGAAAGCCAAGATATCATGGAAAAAAAAAAAAGACCTAAATGAATGATCTCTGTGAGTGAGATCCCAGTGGAAAGAGCGGGGCCGTCAAAGAAGGAGGTACCCTTCTCCGAAGGGGGGAGAGAACCTCCACTTTGAGTATGACCCTATCGGAATAAGATCAAAGTCAGCAAACTCTAAAGGCTTCCATAGCCCTGGCAACTCATGACTAGAGTCTAGGGAGATTACTGACGCCATGAACAGGAGTGTCAAATTGTTAAGTCAGCAACAGGAGTCACTGTGTACTTACACCCCATGCGGGATCTGTCCCTAATGTGTCGTCTAAAGCCAAGTGATGCTAGGACTGGTACTGAAACAGTATTTTTATACTTTGCATTTCTGTGTGGGCGCAGACTGATGAGGTCTTTGCTAATTATATACTGAAGTGATCTTCTGTATATAAAGAGAATTGGAAATGAAAAAAAAAAAAAAACCTGGTGTTAAAATGGAAATGGCATAGAAAATTAATTAGTTTGAAAAAAAAATTATGTAGGATCTCTGTCTTTAATGTGCTGTACATTGCTATTTAATGCTATAATTAGTAATCCAATGGTAGTTTTTTCACTTGATGTTGCTATATGGGCAAAATGTTGAAATCTTTACCTAATATATACTAAACTGATCTTCTGTATACAAAGAGAATTGAAAATGAATCTTTACACGAATGGAAGGGAAAAGGGAGCGGGAGGGGGGAGGGTTGCGGGCGGGAGGGAAGTTATGGGAGGGGGGGAAGCCATTGTAACCCATAAGCTATACTTTGGAAATTTATATTCATTAAATAAAAGATTTAAAAAAAAAGAAAGACAACTTTATTAGAATAAATTTAATGGCACTACTCACATGAAATGATAAGGAATAAATTGTTCAGATGTGTGCATTCTGATCATGCTTTCCAAACACTCCTTAACATCATAGGCCCCTTACTTATTTCCTGGGGTGGCTGGGAATTTTTTTTCAGAAATTTTTTTTCTCCCACAGATGAATGTATCCAAGATTGACATTTGACCTGAGATAAGTCCTCTTGTTGGTAGATTATTTTTAAATTGTTTCATTTATTTTTTTTAAGATTTATTTTTTTTTACTTGAAAGTCACAGTTATACAGATAGAGGAGAGGCAGAGAGAGAGAGAGAGCAAGAGCAAGAGAGAGAGAGAAAGAGAGAGAGAGAGAAAGAGAGAGATTGAGAGCTTTCATCTATTGGTTCAGTCCTCAGGTGGCTGCAATGGCCAGTGCTGGGCCAGGCCAAATTCAGGAGCCTGGAGCTTCTTCAGGGTCTCTCAGGTGGATGGCAGGGGCCTACACACTTGGGCCATCTTTGCTGCTTTTCCCAGGCCACTAAAAGGGAGCTGAATCCAAAGTGGAGCAGCCAGGACTCGGAGCAGTGCCTATGTGGGGTGCCGGGGCCACAGGCAGGGCCCTTACCTGCTGGGCCACAATGCCAGCCACTGCTGGTGACTTTTGTTTACTTGTATGTGAGGTGTGCATGTATGTGTATCTTCCAAGTTTTCTTCCAAGTGTACTTTCGCGATTAGGAAAAAGTAGAAATAATAACAGCAAGATTTCCCTCCTGGGAAAATAGGTTAGAGATACTACCCATGAAGAATTATGAAAACTGGATATTCAAGTTAGCTTTGGGAGGATGGTTTTGCACTTCCTGTGTAGAGTTTTTGTTTAAGAGGACCCAGTAGACCGTACAGTTGCACGTATTTGCTTCTCTTGCTTGGGGCAGAATTTTACTTGTCGCCTTGCAGAGAGTATTGTGGTCCCTTGGAAGAGAAGCAGTAAGAGGCAGCCTGGACTTAGCCGCACTACCCTTCCTCTCGTGTACAATCAGTGATGTCCCCATTCTTCTGTCAGCCTGTGATCTGGAGAAAAGACGAGAGAGCAGAGCCACGGTTGTCTTCTGAAGGCCTTTGTTTTCATAAACTGAGGTCTGGGGGCTGCTTGTGATCACAGCGTAACCTAGCCTACCCCTGACTGATACGGGGAACATGAAATACGCGACATTTCTATGAACATCTTGAGACGCATGCTTGGGATTGCACAGTGAGTCAGGATAGACAATTTGGGGGTGGGTTTGGGAACTTTCTCTCTTTCTTTTTAAAATTTATTAGAGAAGTAGAGTTACAGAGAGAGAGAGAGAGAGAGAGAGAGAGAGAGAGAGAGAAAGGTCTTTCATCTGCTGGTTCACTCCCCAGATGGCCGCAATAGCTGGAGCTGAGCCAATCCGAAGCCAGGAGCTTCTTCCGGGTCTCCCATGTGAATGCAGGGGCCCAAGGACTTGGACCATCTTCTACTGCTTTCCCAGGCTACAGCAGAGAGCTGGATCAGAAAAGGAGCAGCCGAGACTAGAACTGGTGCCTGCACTGCAGTGCCCGCACTAGAACTGGGATGCCAGCACTGCAGGCGGAGGCTTAGCCCACTGTGCCATAGCGCCAGGCCCGAATGGACACATTTTTTAAGGAGAACAGTGTAGTGGGAAAAGAAGAGGCGTGGCCTAGGGGAAAAGTCACTGCCAAGGTCACGGTACAAGAGGGAAGAGCTACAAAAAAACAGAAGAAAATATTCAACCAAGATGTGGCAGACAGGCGTGGTACTAGCAGAAGCAGCCAGTGGGGAAGCTACAGGGGTCAGATGCCGTATTATGAGAGAAAAGAGCCTTAGGATCTCCCTTGAAAATGCGTCCTGAGAATTTCTGCTGCAGTGGTTTTGGTGGAGTTGTGGGGAAGGAAGTCGGTTTTCCTGGGGTGACAGAGGGAGTCCACGCAGGGGAGGCAGGAAGCTGATGGAGACCATTCCTTTAAGAGAAGAGAAATGGGACAGCAGTAACCAGTGGCTCTTCATGGTTGTGATTTTTCCACTGATTTGGCATACAATGTTGCTCTTAGACAGGAAGGGTGAGTTTTCTTCCCACACAATTTCTCTTACGTGCATTTAAAGTTGTTTGGGATACGTGATGCTGTGTAATGTATAACAAAGTTTGTAATGTTTTGTGCTAGCATTGAGACTTCTGACAACTGGAGCGAATGCTTGATGTAGTGGTTAGGACTCTCTCTGCAACACCCTGCCTGATATCCAGAGTGCCTGGGTTTGAGACCTGCCACCGCTCCCTGATTACAGCTTCCTGATGATGTACACCTTGGTAGGCAGCAGAGAGTGGCTCAACTAGTAAGAGTCTCTGCCACCCATGTGGGACACCCAGATTGAATTCCTGGCTCCTGGCTTTTGCCTGGCCCAGCTCTGGCTGTTGTGGGCATTTGGGGACAGAACCAGCAAAGATATCTGTCTGTCTGTTTGTGTCTCTGCCTTTCAATAAATAACATTTTAAAAACTTTGAATAATGATAAAGATTGTATTTAAATAACATCTTCATAGGAGATTTTTTTCTTTTTAAACAATTATTTGAAAAGCAGAGTGACCAAGAGAGGGGAAGAGACAGACTTTTATACCTATTAATTCACATCCCAAATACCATACCTACCAGGGCTGGGCCAGGCTGAAGAGCCGGGAACTTGGGTGGCAGGAACCCAAGCACTTGAACCATCACTCCATGCCTCCCAGGTGCATTAGCAGGAAGCTGTAACAGAAGTGCAGAGTAGCTGGTACTGGAACTGGTGTTCCAATATGGGACACAGGCATCCCAAGCAGTGGTTTAACTAGCTGTATACAGTGCCTGTGAAACCCTCACTCACATGGTCATGTGTTATCTTTAAGTACATGCTAATCCTTTTAATTTATTATCTTTTAAAAAGTGTAATTTTAGGCCGGCACCATGGCTCAATAGGCTAATCCTTTATCTGCGGCGCTGGCACCCCGGATTCTAGTCCAGGTTGGGGCGCCGATTCTGTCCGGGTTGCTCCTTTTCCTGTCCAGCTCTCTGTTGTGGCCTGGGAGTGCAGTGGAGGATGGCCCAAGCTTGGGCCCTGCACCACATGGGAGACCAGGAGAAGCACCTGGCTCCTGGCTTCGGATCAGCATGATGCGCCGGCCACAGCACGCCGGCCTCAGTGGCCATTAGGGGGTGAACGGCAAAAGGAAGACCTTTCTGTCTGTCTCTCTCTCACTGTCCACTCTGCCTGTCAAAAAAAAAGTGTAATTTTAATCTTTTTTTTAAAGATTTATTTACTTATTTGAAAGTCAGAGTTACACAGAGAGAGAAGGAAGGGCAGAGAGAGACATCTTCCATTCGATGGTTCACTCCCCAATTGGCTGCAACGGCTGGAGCTGTGCAGATCCGAAGCCAGGATCCAGGAGCTTCTTCTGGGTCTCCTACAAGGGTGCAAGGGGCCCAAGGACTTGGGCCATCTTCTACTGCTTCCCCAGGCCATAGCAGAGAGCAGGATCGGAAGTGGAGCAGCCGGGACTCGAATGGCACCTATATGGGATGCTGGCACTGCAGGTGGCAGCTTTACCCACTATACCACAGCACCAGCCCCTTAATTTATTATCTTTAAATTTATCTTCTTATATTTGAAGCAGAGAAATTATAGGAAAGAGTACTCTTAACACATGTCATTTGTTTATTTTCTTTATTTGAAAGAAGAGAAAGAGAAAAGTAGAGAGTGACACAGAAAGCTCTCGCATCCCCTGGTTCACTCCCCAAATGCCCAGGACAGGCAGGGCTGGTCCAGGAGTCAGAAACTCAGTGTGGCTCTCCCATGAGTACTTGCAGGGCCCCAAGCACTTGAGTCATCATGTGCTGCCTCCCAGGATGTCTATTAGCAGGAAACTGGAATCGGGCGCAGAGCTGGAACTCAAACCCAAGCACTCCAATTCGGGATGCAGATATTCCATGAAGCTAGTTCATTACAGTGCCAAATGCCCACCTTGGGAGCCAGCACCAAACCTGCTTCTCCTCATGGTTCTACCACCTTGAGACTTTCAGGTTATTCTGGTGTCATCCAGCCAAACGGTGGCCAGAAAGAAAAAAGAGTGAGGGACCGTGCAGCCAGTTCCTAAACTCCTCAACTCACATGTAGTGCACATGGCTTTTCACTCACTTTCCACTGGTGGGGACGACCCACAGGATCCATGATGAGCAAGGAGGGCCGGAGGTGTACAGTTCTTATCTGGAGCCACTCTCCAGCCGTGATGCTTCATGGTGACAAGGGAACAGTCAACTAGCTGTCTGGGTCAGGAGGCCAGTCACCTTTTGTTGCTGGCCACCAACAGAATTGCTGCATTCCTAAGTATGTATAGGCGTGGTTTGACTTGCTGTTGGTCCGAGTCACCAGGTATGGGCGTAGGAGCTGTGAGGGAAGCAGAAGGTAAGTCTAGCCACAGCACCTGAGATTTTAGGTACAGTAGGAATGCAAGTGCACTCCAAAAAGTTTGTGGAAAGATGGAATTAAAAGGTAACTTTTGTAGCAAATGCATCTTGAAATCCATGCATTGTTTTTTCCTAATATATGTTATCCATGAACTTTTTGAAGACCCCTTGTACAAGTTATAATTGAAATATAAGAAAGGAAAGCAGGTGGTAGGAGAAAAAAAAACATTTAAAATCCTGTTGCAGTTAAGGATACCAGAAGTATCATGTGCAATTGAACTTTTTCTGGAAATTCTATAAATTGATAAGGAACAAGATTGCTTGACCATTTTTAAATTAAAACGACCGATGTAACATATTTTAGGAAAAGCTAGAAGACTGAGATATTTTTAAACAGCTTCTTTTGATTAGTTCAGAATCAGTTTTGTATGTGAGAGGAAACAAGAGCTTTGTGCTCCAAGAAACAGCAGCATTCTCAAATGTTCACTCCCGCCTGGGGCAGGGGGGTAACTGTGTCCAGTCCAAGCTGTCTGTGAGAGGGCAATTTGGACAAGAAACAGTCACTGGCTCACTTTGGGTTTGTTGATGCCTCTTGATTTATTTGCCTTTTAATCATTTGCTAATCTGTGAAATCACTCTTCCTTACTGATGGTTGCAGGTACAGTAATAATAATGACCACTCACAGAGGCCTCCCTGTAGAGAGCCGTGCAGACCCTTGAGTCAGTTTTGGGTGGCACACAAGTCAGATTCCATCCTTGGTGGGAGGATCTGTCATGAGTTCTTTAATGTTCTTGAGCCTTGGTTTTCTCATCTGGAAAATACAAATATTGGCAACACAAAGTCAGAAGATCCATGAATTAATAAATATGAAAGTGCTGCACAAGACAGAGACTACTAAACACAAACTGATGAAACAGCTGTAAAATGCAGAAAAATATCAGGGTTCTGTGAGTGAAAGCAACATGTAGTACACCTGTCATGGGGTCCCACACTTGGAAGGTGCCAAAAAAGAAAAATAAAATAAATTGAACATGAGAGATGGAGAAATGTTAGAACGACAGACAGCAGAACAACATGAAGTAGTGTTCTAACTCATTTACAATGATAAGGCTTATATTCAAAATTGTCAAAAGCCTGTACCTGTAACACACACAGAGCACACACTTAATGCTAAGCTTGTAAGCAAAGAGATTTAAAGGTGAAAGGGAACTTTGGATCTTAAGTTTCACCAGGACCTCACCTTTTCTGAGTACTGGAAGAGATGATAGGTGTGACACTATTGCCTTTTCCAAAAGCTAGCTTTTATGGGAAATCCTAACAGATATGAAAGATGACAAAGAAAATTTGATAAAGCCACGTAAGTAATGCCCATGAAGTGATCATCACAAGTGTTTAAATGGGATGAAAGATGGGGGGAAAAAACCCTAAGAACCATTGAAAAGCAGCAATTGATCCTAAAGAACAGAACTGAGGGATGGGTGTTGGCCTAGCTGTTAAGACTTGGGTTAGGAATCTGTGTCTCACATAGGAGTGCCTGGTTTAATACCCAGCTCTGGCTACTGACTTGAGCTTTCTGCTGATGCGGATCCTGGGAAGCAGTGTGGTGGCTCAAGTACTTGAGTTTCTGCCATCCATGTACAAGACTTGGATTACGTTCCCAGCTCTTGACTTCACCCAGCTTTAGCTCCTTGCCATTATGGATATTTGCAGAACAAACCAATGGAGCTCTCTGTATCTCTCAAATAAGCAACACAATTTTTAGAAGAATAGCACTGTGGCCGGCGCCGAGGCTCGCTAGGCTAATCCTCCGCCTTGCGGCACCGGCACACCAGGTTCTAGTCCCGGTCGGGGCGCCGGATTCTGTCCCGGTTGCCCCTCTTCCAGGCCAGCTCTCTGCTGTGGCCCGGGAGTGCAGTAGAGGATGGCCCAAGTGCTTGGGTCCTGCACCGGCATGGGAGACCAGGAGAAGCACCTGGCTCCTGGCTTCGGATCAGCGCGGTGCGCCGGCCGCAGTGGCCATTGGAGGGTGAACCAACGGCAAAGGAAGACCTTTCTCTCTGTCTCTCTCTCTCACTGTCCACTCTGCCTGTCCAAAAAAAAAAAAAAAGAATAGCACTGTAATTATAGATTGGAGACCTACATTTTCCCTATTTTCAAACATGAACAATGGCTTCTTATTATAAAAGGTATTTATGTTCATTATAGAAAAAGCCACCATGTAGATAAGCAAAAATTTTAACATTAAAAATTATTTTTAATTCTTCAACCTAAAGTTAATGACTCTTAACAGCTTTGTATATATTTTGTCAGATGCACATATGTATGTGTATTCTGTAAAAATTTGAATCTTGCATACAAATAGTTTTATAATATGTTTTTTCTTTGAAATATATCATGAACAACTTTTCACGTCATTAAATAGCTTCGTGTTACATTTCTAATGAACACATGGCACTGCATTGCATAGGGCATAATTTAACTAGTTCTCTGCTGAATTAAATTGATTTCCAGTTATTTCCCACTAGAGACAGAGCCACACTGGATAAATTTAGGAACACATCTCTGTTTGCATCTTTCATGATTCCTCAAAGTCAGGGCTGGAAATGGAACCCCAGGCTCAGAAGTCTCCATTGACGTATATGGCTCCCTAGTTGTCCTATGGAAAGTTTTGGGTAGTATCTGTGTTAAAATGAAGTTTAAAGAAGTGTTGGATATTAGAGAATCCCTCAACTTTGCCTCAGTTCTTGGGGAAAGTTATTGAAAGGTAGTTTGTGTTCAAATAAGTGCAAACTGGTAAGCTCCGTCTTTATTGGTGCCTTTGAGAACAAGTCAATCTCAAAAGATGGAACTGAAATCATTATTATAATTGAGTCAGGGAGCCCAAAGGTATATTTAATTTAGAAAAATATTATTAATTACCGAGTTCCCAGGTGGCCAAGTGAATGTTTTCCTGGGTAATCTTGATCCTGTTTGAGGCCACCTTCATGTGAATTACCACCATTTCCATCTGTAAACAAGAACCTATAAAAGAGTCCTCATTAGGCAATTAAATGTGTATTTTCTTAAAGACAGTAAATTAGGTAAGTGAATCTGTAAGGAAGTACAGATAGTGTACCTAAACGAAACTATTAATTTATTCTTCACAATTTTGTTTTTATTGCCAGTCACGTACTACTTTCATTGAAGTTTATATTAAATTCCCTTATTAATTATGTTATTGATCCATTATAAAACACTTATGAGCACTTACTATGTGACAGGACTTGGGGATACAGAGAGAACTTACTGTCTTGGCCAGTGTTGTGGTACAGTAGGTTCTACCTCCACTTACAATGCTGGCATCCCATAGTGGGGTGATGGTTCAAATCCCAGCTGCTCTGCTTCTAATACAGCTTTCTGCTAATGTACCTAGGAAGGTAATAAATGACTACTTGGGCCCTTGCCACCCATGTGGGAGACTGAGATGGATTTCCTGGCTCCTGGTTTTGGCTTGGCCCAGCCCTGGTTGTTGTGGCCATTTGAGGAGTGAACCAGTAGATGAAAGAGCTCTCTCTCTCTCTCTCTCTCTCTCTCTCTCTCTCTCTTTGTATGTATTATATGCGTCTCCCTTTTCCTATCAGTCTGGCTTTCAAATAAATAAATAACTTTTCTGATATGGAACTTAAATTTTTTTTAAAAAGATTTATTTATTTATTTGAAAGGCAGAGTTACAGAGAGGCAGAGGCAGAGAGAGTTGGACTGATCCAGAGCCAGGAGCCAGGAGCTTCTTCTGGATCTCCCACGCCGGTGCAGGGGCCCAAGCACTTGGGCCATCTTCTACTGCTTTCCCAGGTCATAGCAGAGAGCTGGATTGGAAGTAGTGAATGAACAAATGGATTATAATATCAAATAATGCCTTAAAAAATTCCTTATCTTCAATATGAAGATAATATTGCAGTCCATTGGGTTATTATGAGAACTGAAAGTCTATGTGGAAATTATTTACCATATATGTGTGTGTTAACTGTTCTTTCTCTTTTTTCTTAGCTTTTGGAAATGAGTGACTTAATACAAATCATTGAATTTTCAGTTTAAGAAATTAGCAAATTCTGTATTGCACAAAAGAAGAAGATATAGATTTAGATAAACATTTGTAAAGTGTTTTGCTTTGTTTTTTTGAGCCAAATTACATAGCAGCCGCTCCCTGGCAGAGAAAGTCAACTTGAGCCTTCACATGAGGTTGTTCTGTTGAATCAGGTTTTCAGGTGCATCTCTTGCCACAGCTGTCTTGCATTGCTACGCACAAGAGGCAGGACCTCAGGAGAATTGTACCTTTCATATCCCTGGCTCTGCTTCCTCCAGAGGCAGTCCTACCAGATGATTCTTAAAGTTCCTTTCAGGACTGAAACACGTTATCCACTTTTGAATGAGTTCTTCCCCTGTAGATGCACCTGAAAAGGTGACTGCCCTGCCCCAGATTGTCCTTGAAAAGAAATTTAGACCTAAACCTCCCCAGAATGATAGAAACTGGACTAATGACTTTTTTCAAAATTCTGTTTGACTAAAAAAGTGAGGGAAAAAAATCAACTGTAGAAAGTTCCAGTTGTAAGTTTTTAAAGATTGTTTGTTTATTTGAAAGGCGGAGTTACAGAGAGAGGAGGAGGGGGAGAAGAGAGAGAGAGAGAGGGAGAGAGAGAGAGGGAGAGAGGGAGAGAGGTCTTCCATCCACTGGTTTATTCCCCAGTTGGCAGCAATGATGGCCCAGGTTGGGTGAGGCCAAAGACAGGAGCCAGGAGCTTCTTCTGGGTCTACTACCTGGGTGTAGGGGGCCCAAGGACTAATGCATCTTTTGTAGGTTCATTACTGGGGAACTGTCTTGGAAATGCAAGCTGCTGGATCTTGAACCAGTGCCCATATGGGATGCCAGCAGGCTGCCAGCATCACAGGTACTGTGCCACAACACTGGCCTCTCCAATTACAATTCAGGGAAGACACCTGTAAACTAGGAGAAACTGAAAAGCCATAGATACACATCTTATCACATCAAAAATAAAGAGATAATGTGGGGGCTGGTGTTGTGGCGCAGTGGGTTAATGCCCTGGCCTGAAGCGCCAGCATCCCATATGGGCGCCGGTTCGAGTCCCGGGTGCTCTTCTAATCCAGCTCTCTGCTATGGCCTGGGAAAGCAGTAGAAGATGGCCCAAACCCTTGGGCCCCTGCACCTGTGCAGGAGACCCAGAGGAAGCTCCTGGATCCTGGCTTTGGATCAGCGCAGCTCCAGCCATTGCAGCCAACTGGGGAGTAAACCATCGGATGGAAGACCTCTCTCTCTTTCTCTGCATCTCCTCTGTGTAACTCTGACTTTCAAATAAATAAATAAATCTTTAAAAAAAGAGATAATGTGATTATTGATATTTATTTAAAAATTAACCGCATTTATTGAGTGCTTACTATGTCCCTCATGTGCTTTACCTTGTGTAATTGTCCTAACAGCCCAAAACGTTAAGGGTGTTTTCTTTCAAGGACACAGATATGAAAACCAAGTGAGGTTATGCAGCTGATCATGGATGTGAACGGCAACACTGTGGGAAACATTCAGGTCTAGCTGATACCAAGCCCCATGCATGTAACTACTTGCTGCTTTTTTTCCTTCCTTCCTTTCTTCCTTCCTTCCTTCCTTCCTTCCTCCCTTCCTTCTTCCTCCCTCCCTCCCTCCCTCCCTTCTTTCTCTCTCTCTCTCTCTCTCTCTATCTCTCTCTCTCTCTTTCTCTCTTTCTTTCATTGAGAGAAATAGAAAGGAACGCAGAGAACACACTCCCATCTACTTGTTCACTCCACCATCGCCTACAATGACAGAAGTTGGGAACTCAGTCGGGTCTTCCACAAGGTTGGCAGGAGCTCAGTTACTTGAACCATCACTGCTGCCTTCCAGGGTGTGTGTGAGCGGGAAGCTGGAGTCAGAAACCGGGGCAGGGAGTTGAACCCAGTACTCTCATGTGGGATGAAGCTGTCTTAAGTGGTGTAATAACCACTAGGCCAAATGTCTGCCTCAGTTGCTTACTTTTGTTGCCAGCCATTGTCACCAACAAGCCAACTTTCTCGCTGAAGTCTTCATCATAGCTTTCCATGAAGTCTGTTGAACTTGTTTTTTCCATCTGCAATAATGCATTTAGTTTTACCTCAGAGGGGCCAGTGGACTCGCTTTAAAGAAAAGTGGACCCCGTCAACTTTAAACAGAGCCGGAGGTCACCTTATAGCATCTGAAACTCCAATGGTGGCATCTTTTCATCGGAGCTTGGGGTATGATTTTAAGGATTTTTTTCTTCTCTTTCCAGTGAAAAGACCAATACCAGCTTGATTCTTCCCTGAAACTAATAATGAATAAAGATGTATTTTCAAACTAAAGCTTCAAACTTTTTCCCCTATAACATCATGAAAACTAGAAATAATCTACTAAAAACACTGGCCAGCCTCTGAGGGTTAAACAACCCAGTGGCATAACACATGAGGCTTGATTTTGAGGTGGAGGAGAGAATCTTTGGGATATTGGGAGATGACATTTCCGTGTTTCTGCAAATACATTTGCATTCCCCAGCCTTTGGGGGTTTAATCAACCCAGTGGCATAATGCGTAGAATTTGAGTTTGAGATGGGGGAGAGCATATCTGGGATATTTGGCTCCTGGCCATTTGGGGGAGTGAACGCAGATGGAAGACCTATTTCTCTTTCTCTCCCTTTCTCTCTTCCTCTTTCTCTGTGACCCTGCCTTCCAGATAAGTAAATGGTCCTAAAATACTAATGAGTCCTCAAACTGACAGAATTTAAGTTGAATGTAGTGTTTAAAAGCAGTCAATTGATGAAATGCACAGAAAATTGCTTACATTTTTATATAAATGTATAGTTGCCAGAGTGTGGGTAGGGAAAACTTCTGGGGGAATCAGTGCTTGCTGTATTGAGTACAATTGCAGTTAGAAGTAGATGGTTTTGTGTTTGCAGAGGGTACTTGTGGTTTAGGAGAGATTGAAAATATGTCATTATGCATTCTCTGATGCAGTTAGCTACCTCCACCACACGGGCACACATATGCACACCTCTCAGATGTGGAAACGAGGTGCCTCCTGGAGTCTGGTTCTTAGCCCAGCTTTTGCAAGGTCCACGTTGTGTAATTTTTAAAAACACAGTGGTGGATATGAAGGAATAGGCACTGGGCTTTGATTGAAAGACAAGTAGGTATAATGGGATCCTAACTATTCCTCCCACCTTCCATGCTTCCTCTCGCTTCCTCTATGCTTAATTTTAGTTCCTTCCACACTGGTGCTGGCATCAGAGAAAAGGCGTACAAGAAAAAAATTTTTATAAAACTCAGATCTTGAGGGAGACATAAGGGATTTGGAGGGCAGCAGGGAGTGTGGAATGTGGCAGCAGATATATAAGAATCTAGTTTGAACATGATCCTGAAGCCTGGGCTTCAGCCGTGGAAGCCGCTGTGCATTCTTTGTTGTTGTTTGTCAGGTCATCTCCTCTGGCTTGATTGGTTTTCGACAAACCAGCTTTGAGTGTTGTTTCAGATGGAATTCTTTAGTTGTTAGCAACAGAAATTGTGGTTAAATTAAGTGCTAATAATAATAGCACCAGACCAATAGAAACCACTGTGGTTGCTTTTGCTGCTGTAACTACGAGAAATAACCAAGCTTCAGAAAGTACAGGAATCAAGGCGGCTTCAATCCAGGTAGCCCTAAAATGGACAATATAATGGACGTCCCATCACTGATCCGAATCTACTCCAGCCCCGACTGATTTGTGAAGGTGTCAACTCCCGTGTGGAAAGTCCTCAGGGCCAGCATTGTGGCGTACCAGATAAAGCTCTGCCTGCAGTGCTGGCATCCCATGCAGGAGCCAGTCCTGTCCCAGCTGCTCCACTTCCTTCATCTGTGATGGACTTCCTTTGCAGAATTAGGTGAATGTGTATATATTAGAGCACTCCCCAAACGTTCATGGAGAATGGAATTAAAATATAAGTTTAGGGGTGGGCATTTGGCCTAGTGGCTAAAATACCTGTATCCCTCATTGGAATGCCTGGGTTTGATTCCTGGCTCCAGCTCCTGGTTCCAGCTTCCTGCTAAAGCAGACCCTGGGAGGCAACAGTGATGCCTCAAATATTTGGGTGTCTGCCACTCGTGTGAGAGACCTGGATTCAGTTCCCAGCTCCTGACTTTGGGCCCAGTCGGGAGCTATCGTGGGCATTTGGAGAATGAAACAGCAGATGGGAGATGTCTCTTTCTCCCTGTCAAATTTAAAAGAAAATATATATTTATTTTGGTGTGAAAAAATTTTAAATCTATGCATTATTATTATTATTATTTTTTTGACAAGCAGAGTAGATAGAGAGAGAGAGAGACAGAGAGAAAGGTCTTCCTTTTGCAGTTGGTTCACTCTCCAATGGCCGCTGCGGCCGGCGCATCTCGCTGATCCGAAGCCAGGAGCAGGTGCTTCTCCTGGTCTCCCATGGGGTGCAGGGCCCAAGCACTTGGGCCATCCTCCACTGCTTTCCCGGGCCATTGCAGAGAGCTGGCCTGGAAGAGGGGCAACCGGGATAGAATCCAGCGCCCCAACCAGGACTAGAACCCGGGGTGCTGGTGCTGCAAGGCGGAGGATTAGCCTGTTAAGCCACGGCACCGGCCGCATTATTTTTTCATAACATGAATATTCCATGAACTTTCTGAGACCATATCATATACATGTATGTGTGTATATGCATATATACATTATATGAATACTCATCATATTAATAATGGACTTTCCGTGTGATAGATCATGCCTGTATGTTCTACAGAGATCATAGAAGAGAAAAATGAAAGGTGATAGAATCAATCCACTCCCTTCTGCAGAGTCCTTGGCACAGGTCAAGGGAGGCAGGTGGAAAGGCACAGAAGGGAGAAAGGGAACTTCTTTTGCAACTAACCTGGTACCACAAGTTCATGGCCCCAGATCTGAAATTTTCCTAAGGAATATCTATAAGATCCAAAAGTGCATTTATTTTAGAAATTAACATGCACTTTACCTCCAAGGTAAAGTTCGTATTTATTTTTTTTTCAGATTAAAAGAGGTGCTGCAAATGATTATGAAAGTAAAACATATCAAGTATAACAACAAATGCAGGAAAATGTCTAAATTTAAATGGTTAAAAAATACAAGTAATGCAATCATCCCAGACCATCATTGTTCAAATTTGGTGTATATACTTCTAGATATTTTTAGTAACTATAGCAACCGCATTTCTGCATTACGGCAGAAAATTGCTACTACCTCTGCAAACGTCACACGCCTGGGAAGGCACTGTAAAGGGAAAGGTGCCACTTGGGGCACTTTATCTGAGTGCTTTTTCAAACCCCCACGACAAGAAACTGAAACTTAATCCAAGTCTCCCATGGGGATGGTAGAGACCCGCTGACTCCCAGAGTGCACACTGGATAGGAAGTGGAGTGGGGATTCAAATGCAGGTACTCCACTATGTGATGCAGGTGTCCAAGTGGCAGCTTAACCCACTGCGCCAAATGTGTATCTTCTTACGGCTACATGATATCTTATTAAAAATAGCAGCTAATTTTTTTTATTATTTCCATATCCTGTAACAGACAACAATAGGATGACATACATAATCTCATTAAATCTCTACCCAAATCCTACAAGCTCAGGTTTTATGGTCTCTGCTTTAAAGGGGAAGAAACTGAAGTTCAGGAAGATGAGGTTGTTCAGGTGACAAAGCTGACAAGCCACTATGTACTGATGTGTTTATGCACCTCTTCCATTAAAAAATTCTGATTTTATTTAAGGTATACACGTTTCATGTATTTCATATATAGAGATTCAGGCACATAGTGATACTTCCCACTCTACCCTCCCTCCCGCCCACACTCCCACCCTCTTTCCTCCTCCCTCTCCTATTCCCGCTCTTATTTTTTACAAAGATCTATTTTCAGTTAACTTTATACTCACAAGTTTAACCTTACACTGAGTAAAGAGTTCAACAAATAGTATGAAAAAAATAAAACGCTGTTCTGAGATGCGGTGATCTTTACCAGCCCTTGTCTCGCTGGCTGGGCAACAGTGTAAAAGTCCTGAGGTTGCTTGGCTGTGGTGACGGAGGGGAGGCGTGATGGATGAGGGCAATGCACTGAGTTGATTGTCCTTCACATCTCTCATCATGAGCTGGCTAGAAGCTGGTAAAGGAGGAGGGGGATTTATCGGTGAGCCCACGTGGGAGTGTGTCTGGGGTTGCAGTCTTTTGGGACAGACACTAGACGGCAAAACCAAGCAAAATCAGACAGGAGCTCCCAGCCCAGACAAGTGTTGCTGGTTGCTTCAGAGATACATCATTTCTGTCCTTAGAACAGGGTGAGGCTGCCCCAGGTCTCCACTCCTTTTTGACAAGTGAGACCTCAAGACAGGTGATGTACCTGGACCACTCGTTTCCTGTTGCCTCCTTCTCTCTGCTTGGCTGTCTTGCCTCCTTCTGATACCTTCTTTCTCCTCGAGCTTCAGCCTCCTTTACTCCATACTCTTTGACATTACACTAATCCCCCACACACACACGCCCCTTCCTGGCGCTCGAAAGTCCTAGCTTACCTCTGGGCCAATCTATCCACTCTCCAAGTCTTCTCGGTTTGAGGGTGAAGGAGAGTGAAGTCTGTGGAAGTTAAGTGAATCCTCTAAGATTTTCCACTACTGGTTCAACAAATATGCATTGAGTTGCAAAGGAAGTGACTATGTGAAGCAGGTGGTGTATCCAGGATTCAGGAGTCAACAGCCAGGTATAACAATTTCAGCTGGAACCCAGAATGCAAACACCCTCATAAGGGGTATTCCTTATCCCTTATTTTCAGGTCCCATGAAAAATTCAATCTGTCATTTGTTCCAAGTGTGTTGTGCCTGCTGGTTTCCCCTTCCTCCCCCGTACAAATGGTCTGACCCACTGGGGTCTCGGCCAGGGAAGCTGACTTTGTTACCATTCATGCATGCACTAAACCAGTCTTTGCCGAGCACCAGCTGTGTGCCAGGCACTCTCTTAAGCACAAAAAAGAATATTAAGGGAAGAAAAAAAAAAGGCAGCTGCAGCCGTGTGCTCCTGGAATTTACGGTCTAGGGAGAGATTCGGATGTGCTCCAGGCACAAGATGACATATGGCAATTTTGGAAGGGCTCTGGGAGCAAGGGATATGGTGCTGAGAGCTTGTCACGGGCCTGCTGCTGGTTTGGAGGACACTGGTGTGGACAGATGGAGGGAGAATGTGGCTCCACCGTGGGTTAGGTGTTTCCAAGCCACTGCTGAGTTCCTTATTACTGACCATGAAGAGGGCAGTAACCCCTCTGCCTTTTCATCACCAACTTCACTTACCTGTACCCTCCCAAGTTCCTCTCCTCTGGCCTCCCTGCCTTTTTTTGACTCCTTCTGTACGTTTCCCACGTTACAACCAGAGAATGTGAACTCGATGGTGGCATATCCCAGCTTAAAAGCTTCGGCAGCTTCCCAGTGCCCTTGAGATTCAGACCAACACGCTGAATGCCTCCTCCTATGCCCTTGGCCAACCGGCCCCTCCCTCCCAGTTGGCTCAGTCACTTCCCACCGTTCACTGCTGCTGCCATGCTGGCTCCTCCCACCTCCCTCAGGCACCCGGGGGCCCCTGCGCATGCTTCCTTCCCCCTGAAGCACAGCTGCACCCCGCGTGCGCCCATCCATCTTCCACACACCATCCCCAGGGGTCTCCTCTCAGGAAGAAATAGACTTCAGGCTGTAAGCACCCATGGGCCCCTGTACTTTCCTTGACAGCACTTGTTCCCAATTGTAATTCTATTCATATGGGATTACCGGGATAATGCGTTTTGCACTCCATGAAGCTGAATCTGGGTGTTTCTCACCATTGTACCCTTGGATCCTAGCAGCGTCTTCCACCTGGTAAGCATGCATAAGTTCATGGAGAAGAGGGTAACATTGCAGCTGGAAGGGCCACTCCCAAAATCTTCTAGTTCACTTCCCTCATACAGAGAGTGGATAATCAGAGAGGGAAGGTGACTTACCCAAGGTCACACAGCAAGTTTGTGGCCGAGTCAGCCTAGGGTAATGGTTGGGAAATCCTACCATGATGCTACCTTCTGTCTCCAGACACTTTCTCAATCTGCTTCCAAACCTTGGTTTTCTCTGGGGTTTAGACCTTGGTTTTCTCTGGGGTTTAGACCTGTAGCCTGGACTAATATGGGTTAGAGGGAGAAACAACCTACATTAAGCTTTATAGCTCTTCAGGTGAATTCTTTAGCTTATTAAAACTCATAAAGCTGAGGATTCATTTCATACATTTCAAACTTAAACTGATTTTCGAATGAACACCATGGTCTCAACACAGTGCCAGTTCCCAGGCATAGGAAAGTGTGTGAAGCAAGCCCTCTGCTCAGCTTTTCAGATGAGCTCCTTAACAGTAAATGAAGGCCAAATCCATTTATTTATTTATTTATTTATTTATTTATTGGCAGGCAGAGTGGACAGTGAGAGAGAGAGACAGAGAGAAAGGTCTTCCTTCCATTGGTTCACCCCGACCCCCTCTCCCCGCCAAATGGCTGCTAAGGCGGCTGCGCTGTGCCGATCTGAAGCCAGGTGCCAGGTGCTTTGTTCTGGTCTCCCATGCAGGTGCAGGGCACAAGCACTTGGGCCATCCTCCACTGCCTTCCCGGGCCACAGCAGAGAGCTGGACTCGAAGAGGAGCAACTGGGACAGAATCCAGCGCCCCGACCGGGACTAGAACCCGGGGTGCAAGCGCCACAGGCTGAGGATTAGCCTAGAGAGCCATGGCACCAGCCTAAATCCTTTTATTTTTAAAATATTTATTTATTTGAAAGGCAGAGTTGGAGAGAAGGGGGGATGCATCTTCCATTCACTGGTTCACTCCCCAAATGGCCGTGATGGCCAGGGCAGGGGGGATTTCCCAAATGGATGACAGGGGGGTCCAAGCACTTGAACCATCCTCCTCCACCTTCCAAGTCATTAGCAGAATGCTGGATTGGAAGGAGATCAGCTAGAACATGAACCGGCACGCATAAGGGATGCCAGTATCATAGGCAGCGGCTCAACACACCGCACCACGATGCCAGCCCGAGGCTAACTCTTAAACATCTCTGCACCCCTTGGGAGGCCTAGTGCTGAAACCTGAGGCAACATGATGGCCACCAGGACAACCAAGCCCGGCCATCTCGTGTCCAACAAGGACATCTCCTGAAGTCTGCCAAGGGGATGAACACTGCCCTGCATTCCACCCCAGGACCACGTATCTTTTGTACGCTTCCAAACGGGGGGCAGTGGGGCAACAGTGAAGCGTTCTGAATAGATGCTGTGGTCGCCCAGGAAGCACCAGGGAAGCAACCATGTTCTCCTCTGGGCAGAAGAGCCCCAGAGGGAAGAAGGAACCACGGTGCGGTGTGGACCTTGCGTTTGTTGTCAGACCCGTGACGTTGCCAAGGGCAAGCCCATTCCCTTCTCTGGCATCTTGGTTTTTCTGTTTAAAAAGCACACTGAGTATAACACGAGTATAACTGTTAATTCACTTGCAGAGTGCCAGGTGCTATACTCAGGACAAAGATACTGTGGGGAGCAAGGACACGGTCCTTTCCCATGGGAGTTTACCCTTGATGGAAAAAAACAGATAATTAACCACCATTTTACCTAATGACTCCTTATGGAGCCTGATGAATTCTAATCATGATGAGAATTGTCGAGGGCGATTCACTGAGATGCAAATAGAGGTTAAGGCTTTGGTGCTCCGTCGCAGATGTCAGGGCAGGTATTTTACAAGTAACAACAACAGCATGGTCTTCCACGTAAGTCAGGCACCTCTTTCAGTGGTTTTCACATACTAACTCCTAGCACCTGTGATACAGGGACTATTATGATCCCCATTTTAGAGACCAGAACACTGAGGCACACTGAGAATGACATGCCAGGAGCCACACAGCCATCAAGTGGCAGAGAAGGAACGCAGGCATTTTGAGCACAGGGTCCGTGTGCTCTATCCTGCCTCTTATAATTCTGTTCTCTGTGTGAGCCTTGCAGCGACCCAGCAAGTACAATTGTCCTCTCTCATCCCTGATTTTACTTCTCACTGTTGCAATTGCAGTCTGAAAATATTATGTGGAAAGTTCTAGAACTAAACATGTAAATTTTAAGTAACTTTGATTACAGTATATTGTTATAATTGTTCTATGTTATTATTGGTTGTTGTTGTCCATCTTTGTGCCTAATTAGCTAAAGCTTCTCATAGGTGAGCATGGAGAGGAGACAACAGAATACATATACATATGGCTCAGTACAACCTATAGCTATAGCTTCAGGCATCCACTGGGCGTAGTAGGAGATACTCACCATAGACTGGGGCACCGCACCATGGTTATTCTCACTTTCCAGATTTGTACATAGAAACAAAACATGGAAGTGACTGACTTGAGTTCTTGAGTTCATATAGCAGGAGCTGGTGCAATGGAATGTGATCCGCACTGGTGCCTGCTGTGATCACACAAGATCTTTGCCGAGTGCTGAGCCCCAGAGAAGGACCCGTGGTCCTTCCATGGCTGACTGTCTTCTCTTTGCACAGAAGAGGGAAATCTCTAAGCCAAGTGCCCTTGGCAGCAGGAGGCACCTGGTGTCCTTGCATGCCAGGTGAGCCTTGAAGAGGTCCCCAGCTCCCGCAGGCTGGGAAGCGAGGGTGGTGACTATGGAATAACTCTTGGTCCTCGAAAGTCGCATGTTCTGGGGATGCCTGATCCTGTCTGATGGGTGTCTAACTCTTGTAGGATGCCTGGAGCCAGGATAAAGATCTTTCTGGAAGCAAGAGTAGGGTCATGACTCTTCCCTTCACTGCAGGTCAGAGGGCACCCCACCGTGGGAAGGTTGTCTCCTGTGGGGTTCTGCCTGGGTTTGCAGTTCCTCCTTCTGACTTCACTGCGAGGCCTCAGGTTCCTGCCTTCCCGAGAGTCTCCTCTAGAATTTTTCCAGGGGCTTCCAGGAGCTCATGGGCTTGAGGAGCCCACAGCTCACAAAGAGAGCTCTTTCAAGAGAAATTCCTACTATTTCCCTTGGAACTGATGCGCTGAAAAAATTGCCTCAGGGGCCGCCATTGTGATACAGTGGGCAAAGCCACCACCTTCAGCACTGGCATCCCATAGGGGCATTGGTTTGAGTCCCAGCTGCTCCACTTCTGATCCAGCTCCCTGTTAATGTACCTGGGAAAGCAGTAGAAGATGGTCTGAACCCTTAGGCCCCTGCACCCACATGGGAGACCTGGAAGGAGTTCCTGGCTCCTGGCTTCAAACTGGCCCACTCCCAGTAATTGTGGCCATTTGTGAACCAGTGGATGCAAGATCTCTCTCTCTCTCTCTCTAAAAAATAACATAAAATTCTTTTAAAAATTGCTTCATCTGTTTTCTGAAGTAACTTTCAGGAGGACATGGTTAGAAAGAGTGGCAGGGTTGCAGAAGTCCCTTTTGACTTCCTGTTCTATGCAGGGTCGCTCCTCCGGATGGCTCTGGATGTCCCGGATCCTGAGTCCTTGCATCCACACTCTCGTGCTGTGGGTCCCAGAGGATTCACTCTCCCCTCAGCTGGGTGGGGGGAGTTCTTAGGCTGACACTCCTAGAGGATGTGATTATGGTCTGGAGCCCCCGCCGCTGCTTCTGAGTGAGCTCTGCCATCCCTCCCCATGGGTGTGCAGCACCTGGGAAGCTGCCACATCCCCTCTGGAGACCTTGAGGGAGTTGGACCATGAGGAGTCAGGATCAGGGTGTCTGAAGTAAGGGATTGGATGTGCGTGTGGACAGCCTTGACTCTGGAAAGGATCCCCACTCCCCAGTTTAAGCCGTAACTCCCTAAGATGTTCTGATGTAGAGGCTGATGTGGTGAGTGGTTCCTAGAGGACAGAGGGAGCTAGGAGGATGATGAGAGAGGGTGGCTCTCATCAGGACTAGTGCTTGCTTGTCTCCTAACAGAGACATTTCAAGGAAGGTTACTCTGAGGTTGGGGCCTGGAAGGAACCCTACTCTTAACAGGAAGAAAGAAGGGAGGGATACAGTGTTTGGAAGGCTCTGATGCGAAGTTCCCATCTCGTGGTTCCCAGTTCCTCTGTTCACAATGACTCAAACACATCTGCGGAGGGAATGGAGCTGGACTCAGACTGAGAAGTGCAGAAAGTTTAAAACGTATTGGAGCAGCATGGGAAAGACAATAGACTAAGGAATGTAATGTATTTTGTTCACTGTGGGAAAGCGTAGGGTAGCTACTCGTTTGTGGCATGTGTGAGTTATTTTCACATAGTCGTGGAGCCCACCATGAATTTACTGCGGTACCAGTACCCTTGATTGTGAGATTTCATCCAGCAGTGATTTCTGACGTATAGGAAGGCTCTTCTTTTAAAGACAGAGATAAGATGTTTGGCCAGACAGGAGAAAGAAAGGGGCTTGGCTGAGCCCCATTTCAAATGAAACTTCTTAAATATTGGTTACCCGAGATACGATGATGTCTTCCTGGAAGTGGAGAAAATGAATACCAGAGCTCGGTGAACAGACAACAACTGAAAAACTACTGACCCAGGGTAAAGAAATTAATACAGTGAGAGCACATGCTGGAAGGATGGGAGCGAGGTCAAAGTGTGGGATACTGGGCTGTGCTGTTCCGATGGCAGAGGTGGGAAGTTCAAGGTCACGGCAGTAACCCACCTGCAGTAGAAGTACAGCACCTTAGGATGGGACAGGGGAGGACCTGGGAGACAGGGTTACTGACTGCACTTTCCACTTGGACCCAGGGGTCCTCCACTCATTCCCCACCATTTGATCACCCCACAACCTCTATAGAAACTGTGTTATTTCTGCACTGCAAGATCAAAGGTGCAACTGTGGACAGGATGGCAGAAGCATGATAGAGTGAGGGGGTTGGAGTGGACATTTTCTGTGTTTCTTGTGACAGAGTGTGTGTATTTTCCTGGGAAAAACATTGTCCCAGCATCTCAACTGCTAGATAAAGAGACTCACCCCATTTTTAGTCCCAATAGTACAAGCATAGTGACTGTCACTCGTGGTCTCTATTTTCACAGTGATTATGCCCACAGTTTTGGCCAGAAATGACCTCTGTGAAGGCCCATTGTGAACTCCCAAAGGTCTGTAACCCTGGCACGCAGTCCCGAACTCACCTCTGGATCCTGAGCTGCAGGTGTTCTGGGGAAGATCTGCCAAGGCTCCCGCAAGCCCATGAAGATCTAAGGTGTCAGCTGTACCCTAACAGATGAGCTGGATGTATTCAGGGTGAAATCTTGCCATCTAGCCTCAATGGAAGGATGAAACCCAGATCACCTTCCTTTGAAAAGCCATGCCTGACAACAGCCCTGCAGATAGTTTTAGTGACTAAATAACAGCGTCATGTACAATTCTACTGTTTTGGCCTTGGTAAGCTCTGTAGTGCCCAGCTCAGCATCAAGGAAATGGTGTCTGAGTCAAATTGAAAATGGGAGAGTGGGGTAGGAAAGATCAGGATGTGGAGGTGGAGGAGCATAAACTTTAGTTCCTCCAGCAGGCTCGTCCTTTACCTTCCTTGTTTTTGGATTATTTGCCCCTTGTTCGACTCATCTCTTCCTTATACTCGGCTTCGTCTTGGGAGGTAGGTGTCCACCTGATCCACATTCCTAACACTGATAGCCGATGACCCTTTTATAATGAGACAAATCCCGTTCATCCTAGCAGCATGAAGAAAGAAGCCAAGGGTAGGGAATCACATCCCAAATATAATTTGCCTAACCTCAATGATAAGGTCAAAGTATGCTTCCCAAACACATTATCATACCCTGTATTACAGAAGCGTAAGGATCATCTCCTCTGATCCTGGACCCCATCCACAAGTAGCCCTGTGTTCAGTGCAGCAATACCCCACCCCCCCACCCCCGATACTCCCAACTGGAGGTTCACTCACTGGCATGACCTCTGGTGACAAGTCTCTCAAATATTACTGAACCACTGTGTTCTGGAAAAATACATCTGCCATTGACTCTCTTTGGATATGGAAGACCTATCTTGTTTATTATGCTAAACGAGAAAAACAGCCAGTGAGGACAGAGATGCAGGCAGCCGTATAATGTGTATTAAAGAGCTAGAAGTTGAGGAAAAAGGTCATCTCCAATTTCATCAGTGAGGAAAGAGGCTTTTTTTAAACACATCCTTGGTAGAGCACCAAGGTACTTGGTCACTTTCAGACACTACCAGAGGTGAACAGTAAGGGCTTAGTTGACTTTTTCCTTTCCCTAAGCAGAAGCCCTGTGATCCCGAAAGTCCACACCCCCAACAGAAGTACACAGAAAAAATATCACTCTCACTTGAGAATATTTATTGGGAAGAATCAATATTTTCAACAAGGAATTAAAGATTTTAGGGAGGCAGATTTCCTCCTTGAAAACACTGGAGATGAATTTTTCTGTTTAAAAGGTAGAGACAAATCTCTCAATACCTTTTGCAGTGGCAGGGGCAACCCAAGGCACCTGGCCAACCTGACACCTCTAGGTGGGGCTTGGGTGTGGCACAGGCTTCCTCTGGGACACAGCCAAGGGAAGCCTCTGATACCATGGCACAGATTTCTGGGGCTCTGTGTGTTTCATGTGTGCATTCCTTGCAGGACAACTCTGGCCAGCAAACGCAGCTTCTTGGCTGCAGGACTTGATACTTGTCCCTCTACAAGATGTTGTCCTCTGGTTGGACTGACGGTCCTGGACAGGCACTGCCCCAGTCTGCAATTTTGCCTGGTGCTGAGTTTTGCCAAACTTCACCTGGGTGGATAGGGGGTCTTGGTGGTTGGTCTTACCTGTTCTGGGATCAAGCCCCGGCTTCTCCCCTGGGACATTCCCACTGGATGTCTTGACTTGCTGAGGCTCAGAATTCCAAGTGAAGGCAGCTAGATTTTTAGCTAGGCCCATCCTCTGCACAGATGATAGGGTACTGCCCTTTTCCAGAAAACTCTCTGGCTCTTCACACTTTCTGCTAGGCCAAATCCATTGTAGAAAGTGCTTTATTTGTTTTCTGAAATGGCTTTCAGTAGGAGGTTGCCCCTTCACCGACAGGGTTGGGGAAGATTTACTCCCAAGATTTGCCTTTAAGGTACCATCTGGAGCGCCATGGATCCTCCTTCTGGGTTGGGATGACCCTGGTCCTGCATCTCCTCCACCAAGCTCTTCTGTTCGGGGTTCTGGAAGGCTTACTGTCTTGGAACCTGGTGTGAGATTCTTATCCTGGTCCTTCCATAAGGCACACACAGGGACACAGGGCTCCTGCATCTGCTCCCTGTGGATCGCTGCATCGTCAACATGAACATGCAACACCTGGGAAGGTGCCATGTGCCAAGTGCAGATGCCCTGGGCGTGAGTCAGGACAGGCTTCGATTTCAGGTTCTCTGATGCAACGGACGGGTCAGTGGGATGGCTGCGAGCCTGGCGATGCTCCCTGCTGTCTAAGTCACAGAGCAGCTGATTATTAAGGCCTGAGAGTTTAGGATCTAGGGATTCTGATATTATTGGTGGGGAATGTTCAGTGGGCAGGGTAGCTCCTACTTTACCCAAAGTCATCCCTGTCATTGGGGAGATTTCTGACTTGTTGCTGGTCAAGATGTAACTACATGGAGATGGGAGAACACAGAGCTCCCTTGATATGAATATTCCCCTGGATTTCTTACGCATGGGAAAATGTTCCAAATTCATCTTTTTGCCCTGAAGCCTTTTTATTCTTTTTCTAGAGTTCCATTGCTTATAGCTTGGTTTAGATCCAACTCTATCTTCCCTTGTGAACACCACTGGGCTGCATCTATTGCCTAGTGCAGCCTGTTTCTGTCTTGCTTTGTCTGGGATGTTATCCACACAAGGCTGTCTACAATCCTCGAATCTCTGAATGTTACCTATTCGCCCATGGGGGCTATCACAGGGGGCTTGCCTCAGTGTCCCCCGTCTTTCTCTGCACACAGGCGAGGTGGAAGGGAAATGCTGACCCAGACTAGGGACAGAGATTCTTGCTCTCACCTTGTCTCCTTGCAAAGCTATAGGGCTTCCTCCACAAGGCCTGCACACAGGTGAGCTGGTAGGGGACTGCTGTTCCAGACAGGGGACAGAGATTCTTGCTCTCGCATTGTCTCCATGCAAAGCTATAGGGCTTCCTCCACAGGGCCTGCACACAGGTGAGCTGGCAGGGGACTGCTGTTCCAGACAGGGGAAAGAGATTCTTGCTCTCACCTTGTCTCCATGAAAAACTGTGGCGCCTCCTCCACTGGGCCTGCACACAGGTGAGCTGGCAGGGGGTTGCCTTTCCAGACAGGGGAAAGAGATTCTTGCTCTCACCTTGTCTCCATGAAAAACTGTGGCACCTCCTCCACTGGGCCTGCACACAGGTGAGCTGGCAGGGGGTTGCCTTTCCAGACAGGGGAAAGAGATTCTTGTTCTCACCTTGTCTCCATGCAAAGCTAGAGCACCTCTTCTATGGAGCTTGCACACAGGCGAGGTGGCAGGAAAATGATGATCTCGACTGGGGACAGATGTTTTTCTTCTCACTTTGTCTCCACGCAAAAACATGGAGCTTCTTGTAACGGGTCTGGAGACACCCACTTGGGAATTAGCCTTGGAAGTAAAGCTGGTTGAGGAGGGAAGGTTGGGTGGGCAAACGCTCTGGGATGGCTCCTCTTTCATTTTGAAGAATTCTATGGTTTCAAGGACTTTTTCGGGAAGGCCCCACATTATCCTCTCATGATAATTTTGTATGTGGTCTTCCAGCATCTTCTGCTGGCTGGAACCAAGGAAGGAAAGCTCACAGGAGGTGTTGATGTTGCTGTCTACACTCGCCACTGGGGCCAAATCTTTGCTAACCACTTGACTACAGGATTTCTCAGGAAGAGGCCGTGTAGAACACAATGAGTTATATACAGTCCTAGGAATGTGACGCTCATGGATTTCCAAAACTTTCTTGTTTAAATGGGCTTCCAGGGCATTGGTAAGTTTTTTCTGCTTTCGGCTTATTCCGGAGGCCCTTGAATTATCCCCCGACAGACGCATGAGGTGGCCTGCTGGGTCTTCCTCAGAATCATACCATAGACCCTTTCCTGAGCACCTCTCTGAGTCACTCATCCGATGACTGCGGGAACCGCTGTCCAGAAAACGTCCCTGGGACTTCCTTATGTCATTTCCCAGAGGAAGCATTTCCAAGGTCTTGCTGAAGCTTCCAGGTTGGCTCAGTCTCAAATCCTTTGCGTCTCTGATGCTGTGATCCTTAAACAAATAGGCCCCTGAGGGTCCCCGATGGCTCTTTGACTTGGGTGTCCTCGAAATGTCACTCAGAATGTTAACGCGTGACAGAGACTCGCAGACCCTGCGGGGCAGGCCACACTGGTTTTGCATGATCCTGTTTTGAAGGTGGTGTTCTAGCTTCTCCTGAACCTCACTGCTCAGGCAAAAATCCCCAGGAAGGATGGAGATTGGAACATGGGCCTTGAAGCGCTGGCTCGCCAAGGCCAGGTTTGGAGCCGGAGGACAAAAAGCTCCCTGAGACATAAGGACCACGGAGGGTATACCCCACAAATTTTCCTGCTTTTTCTTCAACAAGTGATGTTCCAGGTATTGAGTTTCAGATGGTGTGAGAGACTCTGCCTCATTCTGCAGTCCAAGGAAATGCACTCCACAGGTATTTTTCTGAGGTGGAGGAGAAGGCAGCCGGATTGGGAGAAAGGATTGAGGTTGGTCCTCCCTGAGAAGTTGGGATCGAGGTTGGGGCACAGCTTGAGACAGCAGTTGAGTTAGGATCTCATGCTCCAACAGAGGTTGGGGTTTGGGAAATGCTGGGGATTCCTGGGTTTGGGGAGCAGGAAATACTAGCAATTCCTGGGCTTGGGGAGCAGGAAGTGCTGGGGGTTCCAGAGCTTGGGACACAAGAAGTGCTGGGGCTTCCAGAGCTTGGGGCACAGGAAGTGCTGGGGGTTCCTGAGCTTGGGGAATAGGAAGTGCTGAGGATTCCTGGGCTTGGGGAACAGGAAGAGCTAGGGACTCATTAGCTTGGGGAACAGGAAGTGCTGGAAATTCCTGAGCTTGGATAGCAGGAAGTGCTGTGGACTCCTGAGCCTGGGGAACAGGAAGTGCTGGAGATTCTTGAGCTTGGGGAACAGGAAGTGCTGGGGATTCCAGAGCTTGAGGAATAGGAAGAGCTAGGGATTCCTGAGCCTCGGGAACAGGAAGTGCTGGAAACTCCTGAGCTTGGATAGCAGGAAGTGCTGTGGACTCCTGAGCCTGGGGAACAGGAAGTGCTGGGGATTCCTGAGCTTGGGGAACAGGAAGTGCTAGGGACTCCTTAGCTTGGGGAACAGGAAGTTCTGTGGATTCCTGAGCCTGGGGAACAGGAAGTGCTGGGGATTCCTGAGCTTGGGGAACAGGAAGTGCTAGAGACTCCTTAGCTTGGGGCACAGGAAGTGCTAGGGACTCCTTAGCTTGGGGAACAAGAAGTGCTGGGGACTCCTTAGCTTGGGGAACAGGAAGTGCTGTGGACTCCTGAGCCTGGGGAACAGGAAGTTCTGTGGATTCCTGAGCCTGGGGAACAGGAAGTGCTGTGGACTCCTGAGCCTGGGGCACAGGAAGTGCTGTGGACTCCTGAGCTTGAGGAGTAGGAAGTGCTGGGGATTCCTTAGCTTGGGGCACGGGAAGTTCTAGGGATTCCTGAGCCTGGGGCACAGGAAGAGCTGTGGACTCCTGAGCTTGGGGAACAGGAAGTGCTGGGGATTCCTGGGCCTGGGAATCTGGAATTGCTGAGGATCCCTGGGCTGTGGTGGTATCATACACACTACTGAAGATGATGAAGGTTGATGAACAACCATCTGAGATAAGGCCAGCAGGGAACAGGAAGTTACGTTGCAAAGCTGGGTGATCCCAGGAGAGCTGGATACGTTTTTCCTGTAGATGGTCCTCAAAAGTCTTAGGATGTGGAGGCTGCCAGTGCATGTGCAGCTCCCGTGGTTTATCTTTTCTGCCCCCAAAAGGAAGAGGGATTGCTGAGTCATTTTTATCAGGAATAGACTGTAACATTTTCGCTGAGGAATGAAGTAGGAAGTCTGGCCTTGCTTGTTCTGGAAAAGATCCTGTTTTGTTTTCCTGGTTGCTGTGTATCAGGGAATCACCCCTCTTTTTGACTTGTCTCTCTAGGAGTGCCAGGGCATCTGGGCTGATAAATAATAAATTACCAGTACCTAAAATGTTGGCTGCAGAGTCAACCCCAGTGGATTCCTTGGATGAATGGAGGGCAAGAATACTTTGCTTGGCATCCCCTTGTGCCAAGTTTGGGGTGGACAAGTCCTTGGTATGAGCCTGATGCCAGATTTCCAATGCTGCCAGGTTAGGAGAGTGAGTGTCTTTGTTTTTTGGCACATGAGTGGACGGTCCACTAAGGCTATCCCCCTGTGTCACTGTTCCCGAGCTATGAGGTGGTGGAGAAGAGGGAATGCCAAGTGGTTGCAAAGGGAAATACCCCTCTGGGAATGAGAAATCTGGGTGTAGAGTAGGCTCTGGGGGTAGGAATTCACCCAGCTTTGAGGGGGAAATTAAGTCTTCAAAGAAGGTGGCCTCATTAGATGAGACAGCTGAACACGGAGGTGGCGAGGACTCAGACACAGGTGATGGTACTGGGTCTCCCAGAGCAATTGCAGAGAGGTTAGAGGAGAGACTCACTGAGGACTCGATCATAGAATCAGAGGATGGTGAAAAACACTCAGAGGAAGCAGCATCTTGCAGGGACCCCTGGAGCAGCAGCTGCTGGATCTCGGCTGTTGTTCTGTTACACACCTCACAGGAGAGGTCTGGACACAACATGTGACGGAAAGGTGTGCTGCCATGGTGGTGGCCCAGGAAGCTGCAGGAGACAGGAAATACAAAGCTGTAGCCCAGACCACAAAGAGGAAGGAGGGCCTGCTGGGGGTTGAGGAGATCCAGAACCTGCTAGCCCTCACACTGTCCCACTTCCTTGACTTCGGAACACACTTGATAACCTCTCCCCAAACCTTAGTCACATACCCCTCCATACAACTGGGGAAGACTTTGCACTGATACCCTGGAACGCATTGAATAAGCTATGAAAGGAACCAGGAAAGAGAAAGGCTCATCACCTTTTCAGAATG
The DNA here is from genome assembly GCF_033115175.1 of Lepus europaeus. NCBI lineage: Eukaryota > Metazoa > Chordata > Mammalia > Lagomorpha > Leporidae > Lepus > Lepus europaeus. The sequence goes on from NC_084838.1 coordinate 97,321,636, forward strand.
TAAGACAGCTTCCTTCTCTCCTCTGCTTCTCTCCTGTGAGATCTCCAACCTGGGAAGCCAGGAGAGTGGGTTATATGTAGTATGCATGTGCACAGAGTTCCTATAGATAGATGTTCCTTTATGGGAGCCCTGTGAGTCACAAATCTCTGAAATTCCCAAAGTAGGTAGGCAAGATCAAGTGGTCAGAAATAATACTGACAAAAGTCACATGTGTATGTGGACCCATTAACAAAAGTCTTTCCACCTATTTTATCCTTTGTGATGGTGAAAACCACCATACACGGGGCCAGCTCCATGGCACAGAGGGTTAATCCTCTGCCTGTGGCGCCGGCATTCCTTATGGATGCCGGTTCTAGTCCAGGCTGCCCCTCTTCCAATCCAGCTCTGCTGTGGCCTGGGAAAGCAGAAGATGACCCAAATGCTTGAGCCCCTGCGCCCACATGGGAAACCGGGAAGAAGCTCCTGGCTCCTGGCTTCAGTTAGGCGCAGCTCTGACCATTACAGCCATCTGGGGAGTGAACCAATGGAGGGAAGACCTTTCTGTCTCTCCCTCTCACTTTTTGTAACTCTACCTCTCAAATAAATAAATAAAACTCTTTAAAAAAAAAACCCCACCATTCTGTGTGGGCACTGTGCAGTGGTTTAAGCTGTTGCTTAGAATGGCCACATCTCATTATCAGAATGCCAGTTCAAATATTGGCTACTATTCTTCCAAACCACCTTCCTGCTAATGTTCCCAGGAGGCAGCAGATAATGGCTCAAGTACTTGATTCCCTCCTGCTCACGTGGGAGACCTGGAGGAAGTTCCTGGACCCTAGTCTCAGCTTTGGACAGCCTCGTCTCTTGCAACGATTAGGGAAACGAAACACCAGATGGATGACCTTTCTCTCTCTGTCCTCCTATCTCTGCCACTCCACCTTTCCAATAAGTGAGTAAAGAAATCTTGAAAGTGCTACACAAAGTGCAGGTGCAGATGTCACTGGTGACCTCAAAGTGGAATGTGACCACTCAGGATGTAAAAGTAGGTATAAGTTCTGACTCCAAGCAACCAGTAGTTCTTCCTCAACTCCTCATATCAAAGTGCACTGGGTAGCACTCATTGCCCGGTCCATCTCCACCTCGTGCCCATGCATGCATGGGGCAGGGACTCTGAGAGCAGTCTCAGTTCTGAGTGCCTTCCCTTGTGCCCCTGAGATGTCTTGTTTGCTGAGGCACAGTGTTTAGTGTCTGATGTGACATCTCAGAGATCAGGATCAGAGATCATGGACCTGGCCTTCATGGACAGGCCAGGAAGGGTCAACCTCAGAGAGCTCAGGTTGAACGGGGAGAACCATACCTCTAAACGTTCCACCTTTCCTCCTCCTCGTGGCTCCGCCCCGATGCTGAGAACAAAGGAAACAGTGGGAGGCTGGGACTGGCTTCTCTCACTTCTCCCTCTAGGGCTGATCCGACATTATTTAGCAATCCTACAAGCTCTACTTTACCAAACGAATATTTATTCCTTTGTTTTTTTTTTTTAATTGTTCAAGGTGATCAAATATTTTCAACTACTCTTTCTTTGTAAAACTGAAAGAAGGATGGTGTCTCTGGGGTCCACCTCGGGTGTCCTCACAGTCTGACAACCCCTGGTCAAGGAGGGCACAGGATCTGTGGCCAGCAGTCCCCTCTGTGCTCCTCAGAGGTCGCTGTGTCTTGGGGACAGAGCTCAGGCTCCAGCCCCTGCTCGGAGGCTCTGACAGGCTCAGCCCAACAGGAAGAAGGCTTGATGGAGGGACCCCTGACATGGCAATGGGACTCCCAGAATAGGATGGAGACAGAGACTCTGCTCCTCCAGAGAACCCAGCTCCCAAATGAAGCCAAGCCAGGACCACAGCGTCACCGTGTGTGGGATTGTGTCCTGGGCAGCCTCCACCTGGCTCTCTGAGAGCTTCATGTGGAAAGCGCAGTCCTTCCTAGACCCCTGTCCCTGCACAGTCTCTTCCCCTACAATAGTGAGGTCCCATCCTCTCCTCACTTCCCTCTGAGCCATCTCTGACCCAACCACAGTCCTGTAGACACGTGGGACTAGAAGCAGGAAGCAATGACAAGCCATCTCTCCTGGGGGTTCCCCCATGGTTCCCTACCTTGGTTGGTAACTGCAGGTGGCAAAGGTAGAAAAGCAGTAGCCCCACCACAATCAGAAAGATGCAACTTGGGACAGTATCTAAGTACACAGAGCTGAAGCTTAGCCAGGGCTCAGCGTGGCTCTTCAGAAACCAGAGAACCTTCTCCATTGCCGGAACCGCATGGCCGCCTATAGCAACTGAGTTCTGAGAGTGCGCAGGCTCCACCTGAGTCCCAGGCCTGCATCACAGAGCGTGGGAGAGTCACAAAGGGCTGTGAAAGGTGGGGAGGGGGACAGCACGAGGAGGCCCTGCCACGGCCCCTCCCCCACCCACAGGCCTCAGATCTCTCTGCCCAGCCCTGCCACTCTATTGCCCAACTGCATGCTTGCTTCACACCATACGCCCACTTCAGGGAAATTTTTCGTCTGTTCCTTCTGCAACCCAGATGTGAACTGAGACCCCCTTCCCGGCTTGCAGCCCTTGACTTGGGCTCCACCAATGCCATGACCTTGAACGTCTGAGACACTGCCAGGGGTTTTTGCCAGCAGCCACACATCTACACTCAGAGGATCACATACATCCTCAAGTCCATCTGACCTACACAGTGTGTGTGCCTTACACTAACCCAGACATAAACCTAACACTCTTTTCTGTGTATATATTTTTAAAGGTATTGAACAGTGAGTTTCTTTTCAGTCAGCATTTGCTGTGTTCAGTCAGAGGTGCTGATTCAAAACATTGAAACTATTCATTCCTATTCAACACTTACCCAACTAAAATGAGAATAAGATAAATATATGTGAATAAAACTTCAAGGAATCTTAGGGAAAGTTTTTTTAAAATATTTATTTTATTTATTTGAAAGGCAGAATTTCAGAGAAGCAGAGAGAGAGAGAGAGAGGTCTTCCATCCACTGGTTCACTCCCCAGATGGCTGCAATGGCTGATCCAAAGCCAGGAGCCAGGAGCTTCTTCTGGTCTCTTATATGGGTACAGGGGCCCAAGCACCTAGGCATCCTCCACTGCTTTCCCAGACCATAACAGAGAGCTGAATCGGAAATGGAGCATCCAGGACTTGAACCAGCACCCGTAAGGGATGCCGGCACTGCAGGTGGCAGCTTTACCCTCTACACCACAGTGCTAGCCCCAGGGAAAGGTTTATGGCACTTATTTTTCTGAAGCTAGTGAACCTCAACCTTTACAAACATTTTAATAGAAAGTTTGATATGCATCAAAATGTAATTGTACAGAATACACTGTTTCTTTTCCATATTCTGATGAACAAAACCTCATTACGGAGCTAGTGACTAACCAGAATGTTTGTGCAATTCGACAGATCAGTAATGCCTGCTGGTGACCTGGAGAAAGCCAGTTGAAGTTGCAAAGTCATGTGACCCTCCCCTGTCAGCATGACCAGATGGCTGTGTTTATTGTAACAGAATACAAAGGGGTTTGGAAAACTAGGGAAAATGAACCCGGGTTCTAGGCTGAGCAGGCTTCATCTTGATTAATGAAACACTAGGATCTCTTAAAACAATACTTTGCCTTTTTCAGACCTCACTCAAGTAATGTTTTGTAGCTACTCGGTTGTGTGCAGAACATCCTGGTAGCCACTCCCCATGATTAGATCAAGGGGTCAAGCAGGTTTCCCAAGGAACTGCACCCACGACCTCTGAGACATCTGTGGTCAGACCTGCACCAGCTTCAGCTCTTGGCTGTGTCCTCCTCGTGTGTCACTCGTCACATCCTCAGCAGCCCACCCTCCCTTTCCCACTCTTAAAAGCCTCCCAGGGCTCTCGCTGCGCAGGACAAAAGCCGCGGAGATCCTCAGTCTGCTGTCGTCCCCTTCTGCCAGTGGACTGGACTTTCCTTTACCCTCAGAGCTTGGGCTTGTTATTCTGACTTGTCACTGTTGACGGTGCTGTGACAGCTGTCCTCTGCACTGCCGCCTGTTTTCCCACTACTTTCTTTTTTTTTTTTTTTTTTTTTTTTTTTTTTTTTTTTTTTTGACAGGCAGAGTGGACAGTGAGAGAGAGACAGAGAGAAAGGTCTTCCTTTTGCCATTGGTTCGCCCTCCAATGGCCGCCGCGGTAGGTGCGCTGCGGCCCACTACTTTCTTGAACTGTGGAGCCTTTGTGTGTTGCCTGCAATGCAGCACTATTATCTGAGCTCCTTAGAGGGCTCCAGCAGCCTCCCTGGCTGGCAGTCTCCTTTCAGTTATGCAGGAACAGGTCACTTCCCCCAGGAAGAGAGGGGGAGCCCAAGAGGTGTCACCTCCTTTCTTGGATATGTATCCTCAGCTAAGTTTGTGTTTATACAGTTACTGCTGGCAACTAGGTGAGGCATGGATCTCTAAGTCAGTGGCCCTTTGGGTCAAATGGGGTGGTCATAGATGGAAATCCCACACAACTTAAGAGCTATATGAAATAAATGTAGAGAGCTCCCTGCCCCTCAGCTTTGTTAATTGCCAGTCATCTCTGGACTAGATCAGAGACTGTAGTTTTTGTTTTTTTTTTTTTAATTTTTTTTTTTTTATTTTTGACAGGCAGAGTGGATAGTGACAGAGAGACAGAGAGAAAGGTCTTCCTTTTGCCGTTGGTTCACCCTCCAATGGCCGCCGCGGCTGGCGTACTGCGCTGATCCAATGGCAGGAGCCAAGTGCTTCTCCTGGTCTCCCATGGGGTGCAGGGCCCAAGGACTTGGGCCATCCTCCACTGCACTCCCTGGCTACAGCAGAGAGCTGGCCTGGAAGAGGGGCAACCGGGACAGGATCGGTGCCCCGACCGGGACTAGAACCCGGTGTGCCGGCGCCGCAAGGCGGAGGATTAGCCTAGTGAGCCACGGTGCCGGCCAGACTGTAGGTTTTAAGGGCCGCAACACAACCTGCTCCTGAGCTGGGCATCCTGGCTTGTCTGCCCTCCTAGATTTTCTTTTACTAATGAAGGATTCTCTGACAGTCAAAGAACAGCTATTCTCTTTGTAAATGACAATCTGACTAGACATCCTTGCATAGATAGGTGTGCCTAGAGTTACAGCCCATAAGACATTTCAGTAAAAAGGGCTTTTCCCCAAATACTAGTAAGATTTCATTTCCTAATCCTGTAAGAGTTCTTCAAAATTTCAAAGGACAAGAGGCTAAAAGGACAACTCTTTTTTGAACCAGTAGCAGTAACCACTGATACTAAGTGGCACTGTTTACATATTATTATCAGCACTGCATAATACATCTATATGTCCTGGGCTAAAAACGTACAGCACTTGTGCGTTGGGGCCAGCATTGTGGTGCAGTAGGTTAAGCCTCTGTCTGCTGTGCCAACATCCTATATCGCAGTGGTAGGTTCAGACTTCTGATCCAACTTCTGATCCAGCTTCTGGCCAATCAGCCTGGGCAGCCGCTAAAATGATGGCCTAAATACTTGGGCCCTCACGACTCAGTTGGCGACCAGGATGGAGTTCCCATCTTCTGCTTCAGTTTGGGCTTTTGCTGGCATTTGGATTTTGAATAAGCAGATGGAAAATCTCTCTCTCTCTCTTTCTCGCCCCTCTCTATCTCCCTGAGCAGATGCTCTGTCTTTCAAATAAATAAACCCTTAAAATGTAGTTAAGATCCACTGTTTCCAGCAAATGCTGAAATATGTGAGGGAAAGCCTCTTTTGGTTCCCGTCGTCTCTAAAGTAACTTTCCCCTCCCACTGTTAGCAAGAGCGTCTCGATATTTCTTCTCTATCATTCTCTTAATATCTGCTTCCAAGAACTATCTGTATGACTGCTAGTAAGGTAGAACTGAATCGACATTTAAAATGTCATCCTCCCAGGAGTACCCTTCACCTCTAAGCCTCAGATATGAGCTCTCAGCCGAGCCCTGCAGGCAGCCAGCATGGAGGAGGTGGCTTCTATAGGGTGAGGTCTTCACCACCCATGACTTCTTCCCAACTGACCTGTGCCGTCATGCACAAGCCTGGTCCCAGGTCCACCACCGCCTTTGTCTGTGTTGTTGCCAATGATAAGTATTTTCCAGAAGCTCTCCTACAGTGATATGCTACCAGCTGAATATAGTGCAGACACTTTTATTTACAAATTTGCCTTTTCCATTGTTTATTTTTACTTCACCCCGATCAGAAGGTGGAGGTAATTCTTGTTTTGCCACTGATATATTCTCTGGACATAGCCTGCAAAACAGAAAAGAGAACCTGGCATTTGCTAGTGGGTCAGTTAATTATCCTGACTGAATGAATAAACATGTGCAAAAATGAATGAGTCCTTGGGGATTCTGAATTGAGGACTGGTACAAAGAGGAAGGTGAGATGGCTGGGACAGATACTTGGAGAGCAGTATTTGGCACCCAGTGGTTTCTAAGTTTTTGTTTATTTAAGTGGTTTAATGGGAGAGTTGACAGCTACTTGAGGGATACACAGCATCAAAAGAGCATAAGGCATTTTACAGAGTTCTTTTTGAATGTGTACAAATATTGAAAATATATGTTGGGGCCGGTGCTGTGGTGTGGCTGGATCAGAAGTGGAACAGCTGGGACTTGAACCAGGGCCCATAAGGGATGCTGGCACTGCAGATGGTGGCTTTACCTGCTATGCCATTGTGCCGGCTCCCATGCCAGTCTCCATATTTTCTTTCTTTTTTTTTAAGATTTATTTTATTTATTTGAGAATTAGAGTTACAGACAGTGAGAGGGAGAGACAGAGAGAAAGATCTTCCTTCCATTGGTTCACTCCCCAAATGGCTGCAACGGCTGGAACTGCGCCGATCCGAAGCCAGGAGCCAGGAGCTTCTTCCCAGTCTCCCATGCAGATGCAGGGGCCCAAGCACTTGGGCCATCTTCTACTGCTTTCCCAGGCCATAGCAGAGAGCTGCATCAGAAGAGGAACAGCCGGGACTAGAACCGGCGCCCATATGGGATGCCGGCGCTGCAGGCAGAGGATTAATCTACTGCACCACAGCGCTGGTCCCCCATATTTTATTTTCAAAACAAAATTTAGAGAAATTGTAAGACATAATTCTAAGCACCCAAGTAGAGTGTAGTAGCAGAAGCTTTGGAGGTCCGCTACCTTGCCTGTTTCTAAGTTCACTTGCCACATTTGTCATGAGTTTGATATCATTTATCTCACAGGACTTTTGTGAGGATTAAAATAATCCATATGAAAACACCCAGTGCAGGACATGATTAATGCCTTTCCCATGGAAATTAAAAAATGGAAATCGTATTCTGAGACTCTGCCTTCTATTTGAGTGTTATCCCTTAAGACATATGATACCATTTTTTTTTTCTTTTTTGACAGGCAGAGAGGACAGAGAGAGAGAGAGACAGAGAGAAAGGTCTTCCTTTTGCCGTTGGTTCACCCTCCAATGGGCGCCGCGGCTGGCGCACCGCGCTGATCCAATGGCAGGAGCCAAGTGCTTCTCCTGGTCTCCCATGGGGTGCAGGGCCCAAGGACTTGGGCCATCCTCCACTGCACTCCCTGGCCACAGCAGAGAGCTGGCCTGGAAGAGGGGCAACAGGGACAGAATCCGGCGCCCCGACCAGGACTAGAACCCGGTGTGCCGGCGCCGCAAGGCGGAGGATTAGCCCAGTGAGCCGCAGCACCGGCCAGACATATGATACCATTTTAAACGGTTTGCTTTTACTAAATGATCAAATGAGTTTTGTAGATTGAATATCTGTTAACAAAATTCATTTGTGAAAGCACACCTTGGTTACAGGATGCCACCCTCAGTAAGGGGTGGCCATAATTGCAGACTGTGTGTCCAAGAATACATTTTGAAGAACACACCCCCAGTCTCTGCTAATACCTGCTGAGGGGTGACTTCTAGACAGGGTCTCCCAACATCCCGTGAGTACAGCCTCTGGAATTTAGCTAGTGTTTGTTGAAATTTGCATGTGGTAAGAAGTTTTCCCACTTCCATTCTATTCATAGGGTTTTTCCTCTGTGTTCTCTGAATTATGGTAGATTGCTCTTCCCACATTCACATGCTTCCCCTTCTGTGAGTTCTTTGATGCGTACTGAAAAATGATTTCCAGCAAAAGGATTTACTACATTTGTTATTAAATGGTTGGCTCTGATTGCCCTTCCTGGGTGGTCCCATCAACACAGCTGACTCCGGTACAGGACTTACCAACCAGTGAACACTCTTCGTGGGCCACAGTGCCAGTAGGAGTACAGCCGAATGCTTGGCTTCTAGTCTCAGGCACATTTCGGAGCAGGAAACTAATCCTGGATCCTTCAGTATTAAAGCTGGGACAGCGACCGGGTGAGGGCTTCTGCAAGTTAAGGAATGCCGAAGACTGTGAGTGAACCACCAGAAGGAAGGAGAAAGGCATGGAACAGATTCTCTCTGACATGCTTCAGAAAAAACTGATCTTCTGGGAGCTTTTTTTTTTAAAAAGATTTATTCACTTATTTGAAAGGCAGAGCTACAGGGAGGCAGGTTCCTCCTTCCATTCACAGGTTCACTCCTTAGATGGCCAAAATGGATGAGCTGTGCTGATCCAAAGCCAGGAGCCCACAAGGTCTCCCACTTGGGTGCAAGGGCCCAAGAACTTGGACCATCTTCTACTGCTTTTCCAGGTCATAACAGAGAGCTGGAATGGAAGTGGGGCAGCTGGGACTTGAACCGGTGCCCATATGGGATGCCAGCACTGCAGACGATGGCCTTACCCATTACACCAGAGCACCAGCCCCTGTTGGCACTTTTGAGCTCAGACCTCCAGCCTCCAGAATTGTGATTGCTGTTTAAGCCACGCATCTATGCTACTTTGTTCCAGCAACCCTAGCAAAACTGTACTGTAGATTGTGATCTTGACATACACTGTTCTTGGAAATTGATGGGCCCCAATAGGACTGGGGCTGTGTCTTAGGGCCCATGTACCCAGTGCGTCTGCTGTGGCTTGTGTGGCATCAGTAGTCTCGTCAATGAAGGGATTCTGGCACAGTTAAAACAGTAGATGTGACAGCACAGTTTACAGCATAGGTAGTAGAGAAGGAAAGATGGAGGGCAAGGCAGGGTTAGGATCCACCAGAAAAGAGTTGGGCCCAGTTCTACCACTTGTTATTTTTGACCCTGGGCCAATACACTCACTCATGAGCCTTCACTATGCCACCTATGAACTTGGAGACACTGCTGAAGCAGAGACAGCCAGTAGCCCAAAAATTCATTTGCCCACTTCTGTAGTGTAGCTAGAGGAAGCTAGAAGTAGCTAGAGGTGGCTGCCAACCACTGCTTGCCTTGCCTCCCATGTCCCTGTGCTAAGGAAATGTGGGTGAAAGTCATATGTTACTTCTACCCAGAGTTAAAGAAATGAAGGTGGTTCTTTGCTTCCTCTTCCATCCACTGGCACACAGGACTCCAGGCCTTGCGGATGGCAATACAAAGTGAAAGGTGCCCAGGTCTTTACATCAGCCAACCAGAGGCCAGCCCCCTGGAGAACAGAGATGCCCACACAGAACCACTGTGTGAGTAAGGAACTTGTACTCTGAGAAGTCACTGACATGTGGGGTTTATTTGTTAACAGCAGTTAGTATTTTTTTATTATTTATTTAACAGGCAGAGTTATAGAAAGTGAGAGAGAGAGAGACAGAAAGATTTTCTTTCCGTTGGTTCACTCCCCAAATGGCCGCAACGGCTGGTGCTGCACCAATCAGAAGCCAGGAGCCAGGTGCTTCTTCCTGGTCTCCCATGTGGGTACAGAGGCCCAAGCATTTGGGCCATCCTCCACTGCCTTTCCGGGCCACAGCACAGAGCTGGACTGGAAGAGGAGTAACTAGGACTAGAATCCGGCACCCATATGGGATGCCGGCACTACAGGTAGAGGATCAACCAAGTGAGCCACAGCGCCGGCCCCAACAGCAGTTAGTATTAACCGATGCATATATCTTCCAAGTACCAAAGGCATCACAATGTAATATATGCTACAACGATCATCATTGCTACCAGGGCCCAGCCATGTTCATCTGCAAGGCTGAGCACAAAAGCAACCACACTTTAATTATTGAACTCTGTCTTTTGCCTGCAGTAGCAGAATCCTGACAGGCAGGGAACGGGGTAGGGTAATTGCCAGGAAGTGCTTGAGTCAGTCTGCTCTCAGAAAGCACTCCAAGCTGTAGCCATGGCCCTGGCACTCAGAACCGGTTTCTTTTAAAGCACTGACAGTAATATTGGTCATCCACACACCCTGTGGCTGTGGGCCACAATGCAGGTAAGGAAGTGTGATGCAGGGGTCTCATTTGAGCAGTTCCCCCACGAAACAGAGAATACAGAGAGCAGGTCAGGCTCCACAAGTCAGCCCGCCTTCCCAACAGCCCACGATGCCCACGTGGCGTGAACAGAGGGAGAGTGACATTTGATGGACTTTACAGCTCAGTAAAAGCCTCCTACCGCCTGCGGTGCTGCTTCCCATGCAAAGGCCGAGAATCTGTTTTCCTTGTTTTCTTCTGTATCCTCTGTGCCGTGCCTCTGAGGAGCCCTACCTGGAGTTCACCTCCCCCTGAAGCAGAGTGAAGCTCCTCCCCCGACTGCTCCCACACACTGCAAATGCAGATCACCGGGACCCATTCAGTCAAAAGTCACTGGCAGTGGCTTCCCGTTGCCTTCTTCTAATCACTTCCCAGAATGTGGGGCCGGCGCTGTGGCGCAGCGGGTTAAAACCATGGCCTGAAGCACCGGCATCCCATATGGGCACTGGTTCTAGTCCCGGCTGCTCCTTGGCCAGTCCAGCTCTCTGCTATGGCCTGGGAAAGCAGTAGAAGATGGCCCAAGTCCTTGGGCCTTGCACCCACGTGGGAGACCTGGAAGAAGCTCCTGGCTCCTGGCTTTGGATCGGCACAGCTCTGGCCATTGTGGCTATTTGGGGAGTGAACCAGCGGATGGAAGACTCTCTCTCTGTCTCTACCTCTCTGTAACTCTGTCTTTCAAATAAATAAAATAAATGTTTTAAAAAAAGAACATAATGTTGTGTTTTGGCTGGAAATACGTTGTAAACCGTAGGTTCTTTCCATTTACCGAGCAGCCAATGTTCTCTTGCTAACCAGATCACTGCACAAGAACTGTAAGCACCCAGCAGCATCAAACAGCTCCCGTCTCAGCAGCCAATGGAAGGCAATGGATATTTCTCAGGGTGTTCAGGCACAGATGTCAGACTTGGCTTTGGACTCTGGGTCACAATAGAAGAACCATCTGAGGTGGCCATTGAGAAAGAAAAATTTCTTGGGGCCAGCATTGTGGCGCAGGGGGTTAAGCGACCATTTCTGATGCTGGCATCTCACACTGGAGCACTGGTTTGAGTCCCAGCTGCTCTGCTTCCAATCCTGCTCCCTTCTAATGTGTCTGGGGAAGCAGTGGAAGATGGTCCAAGTACTTGGGCCCCTGCCACCTATGTGGGAGATCAGGATGGAGTTCAAGGTTCTTGCCTGGCACAACCCTGATCATTGTAGTCATTTGGGGTGTGAACCAGTGGATGGAAGATCTCTCTGTCTCTCTCTCTTGCTCTCGCTCTCGCTCTCTCTTCCTGCCAGACACACACACTGCAATTTTGCCTTTCAAATAAATAAAAAATAAATCTTTTTTTTTAAGATTTAAAAATTTTTTATAGATTTATTTTTTATTTATTTGAAAGGCAGAGATACAGAGAGAGAGGTAGAGATAGAGAGAGAGGTCCTCCATCTGCTGGTTCACCCCCTAGATGGCCACAATGGCCGGAGCTGAGCTGATCTGAAACCAGGAGCTTCTTCTGGGTCTCCATGCGGGTGCAGGGGCCCAAGCACTTGGGCCATCCTCCACTGCCCTCCCGGGCCACAGCAGAGAGCTGGATGGGAAGAGGAGCAGCTGAGACTAGAACCAGAGCCCATATGGGATGCTGGTGCTTCAGGCCAGGGCATTAACCCGCTGCGCCACAGCACCGGCCCTGATAAATCATTTCTTTAAAAAATGAAATAGGTTTTTTTAAGAAGAGGGTGGTTTCTTCTTAGTGCCTGCCAGGTTTAAATGATTAATTACCTCCCCAAGTGGAACATAAAATCTAGTTAAGTCTGTGAAGCCAGCTTTTGAGAGGAAGTAGTATTTAGTCACTAGCACTTTTTCTATGGATACCAAAATGGATATCAATGGAAGAGAAATTCACTGTATGCATACATTGTAGTTCATTATAAAGTCTGCCAACTGATTACGGCGTTCAAGTTGATGAGTTTAGCTTGAGTTCAAGAGAGGCAAAAGGAATTTTAGCCAGAGAAGTAGTAGGGGGGTTTGTGAAATAAAATGAAGACATGTAACCCAAAGTTGGAGCAATTACATTTCTCCTGTAAACCTTTCCTCTCACCATGGCTTTGATGACAAACAAGGATAAGGATGGAGGCCAGTGCTGTGGCACAGCAAGTTAAAGCCCTGGCCTGAATCTCCAGCATCCCATATGGACGCTGGTTCAAGACCTAGCTGCTGCTCTTCCCATCCGGCTCTCTTCTATGGCCTGGGAAAGCAGTAGAAGATGGCCCAAGTCCTTGGGCCCCTGCACCCACATGGGGGACCAAGAAGAAGCTCCTGGCTCCTGGCTTCGGATCAGCCCAGCTCCGGCTGTTGCGGCCATTTGGGGAGTGAACCATCGGATGGAAGACCTGTCTCTCTCTCTCTCTTTTTTTCTCTCTCTCTCCCCCTGCTGTGTAACTCTGACTTTCAAATAAATAAATAAATCTTTAAAAAAAAGGATAAAGATAGACAGGAATCCCTTCCACAACTGAGTAGCAGGCTGATCTCAGGTTCCATGAACAGCAAGACATGCAAATACCTAAAAAAAACCTACTGTGTCCTGATCAGGGATGGCAGTTCAAATTGCATTGTGTGAGGCAGGTTTTGCCGTAAGGTTAAGATGCTTCTTAGGACTCCCACACCTCATCTCATAGTGCCTAGGTTTCAGTCGCAGCCCCACACCCTATTCCAGCTTCTTGCTAATGGGTGTTCTGGGAGGTAGCAGAGATGGCTTAGGCAGATGGGTCTCTGCTACCCATGTGGCTGACCTGGAGCGAGTTCTCAGTTTCCAGCTCCTGCCGTCAGTCTGGCCAATCCTAGAGAACAGTGGGCATTTGGGAGTGAGCCACTGAATGGGAGATCTCTCTCTCTCTCTTTATGTGTGTACCTTTCAAATAAATTTAATTTTTTTTTAAAAAATTGCATCAAACATTTCTGTACTCAAAAGTGAGCAAGTCCTTTTTAGCGTGCTCCACAGTGAAACTTTAGGAGATAAACAATGACCCAAACACCTCCAGTGGATCTTGGGTTTACTAACATTATACAGTAATGGGGAAGAAAACATTTGTGAAGAAGTAAACTGAAAATATCATTATAAGAAGTATTTTCACTTAAGAATCCTCTGTGGGGAAAGGTAAGGTTACATGTATAAATACATCCTAATAATCTTCCAATCCAGATCTATGCTAATGACCTGGGAAAGCAGTGGAAATGGCTCAAGTGCTTGGGTCCCTGCACCCACATAGGAGACCCGGATGAAGCTCCTGGCTCCTGGCTTCAGATAGGCTCAGCTCCAGCCATTGCGGCCATTTGGGGAGTGAACCAGTGGATGGAAGATCTCTCTGTGTTTCTCCCTTCCTGTCTGTAACTCTGCCTTTCAAACAAATAAATAAATCTTTTTAAAAAAGTGATAGAGGTGGGGCCAGAGTTGTGGTGCAGTGAGTTAAGCTGGCTGCCTGTGATGCTGGCATCTCATATGTATGCCAGTTTGAATCCCAGCCACTCCATTTCCCATCCAGCTCCCCACTAATGCACCTGGGAAGGCAATGGAAGATGACCCAAGAGCTTGGGTACCTGCCATTGATGCAGGAGACTGGTGGAGTTCCTGACTCCTGGCTTTGCCATGGCCCAGCCCCAACCATTGTAGCCATTTGGGGAGTAAACCAGCAGGTGAAATCTCTCTCTCTCTCTCTCTCTATCTCCCTCCCTCTGTGTGTGTGTGTGTGTGTCCTTTTGTCTCTCTAACTCTGCCTTTCAAATAAGCAAAAAAAAAAAAAAAAAAGAAGAAGAAGAAGAAGTGAATGGAGGTGAATTGCACCCGCATGGGAGACCAGGAGAAGCACCTGGCTCCTGGCTTCAGATCAGCATGGTGCGCCAGCCACAGCGCGCCAGCTGCAGTGGCCACTGAGGGGTGAATCAACGGAAAAGGAAGACCTTTCTCTCTGTTTCTCTCTCACTGTCCACTCTGCCTGTCAAAAAAAAAAAATAAAGAAAGAAAGAAAGAAGAAAGGTGAGGTCCTCTCCTCTGAGGGCAGGAGACAGGAAGGTTCTGCCCTGGGGGAATGGATTTGCCCAGGAAGAAACCTCTTAGAGAATGTGTTGGTGACTCCCCAGTAGGTGGTCCAGCCAGATCACTGTATAAACTTCAACATGAAGCACTTCCCAATCATATAAGAGGCCCAAACCTACGTTTTAGTCCATCTCTGAATCACAGGCGCTGAACTACAGATTACAATATCCATGAAAAAACTCACTGTGGAAGGCAACCATCAAACATACAAAACAAGGGACTGTGAGGAGATAAAGGCTAGGACAGGAAACACGAAAGCTGTATTGGTGTCCTCAAAGAAAGAGAATGTCTTTATTGATGAAACAGGAGCTGGATACTATGGAAAAGATAAGGAATATTTTTTATTTCTATAAGGTGAACAAATATGTAACTCTACATATACAGATTTAGGAGAATAGGAATACTTCCCACGCTACCCTCCCTCTGCCTATATTCCCACCTTCCTTCCTTCCTTTTTGTTCTTTCATATAATTTTCACAATGACATATTTTCAATTTATTTTATAATCATAAGCTTAACCCTTCTCTAAGTAAGGAATTCAACAAATAGTATGAAGAAAAAAACACTGTTCCTCAACAGTAAACAATAACCAAATCTCAAAATGTCAAGTTCACTTATATACATTATATTTTTTATACTCTATTAGTTACCATAGATCAGGAAAAAACATATGATATCTGTATTTTTGGAAATTGGCTTATTTCAGTAAGTATAATTGTTTCCAGTTACATCCATTTTGTTGTGAAACACAGGAATTCATTCTTTATTATGGCTGAGTAGTATTCTATAGTGTATATATACCACATTTGCTTTATCCAGTCATCAGTTGATGGATATCTTGATTGATTCTTTTTTTATTAAACTTTTATTTAATGAATATAAATTTCCAAAGTATAGCTTATGGGTTACAATGGCTTCCCCCCTCGCATAACTTCCCTCCCGCCCGCAACCCTCCCCTTTCCCGCTCCCTTTCCCCTTCCATTCGTGTAAAGATTCATTTTCAATTCTCTTTATATACAGAAGATCAGTTTAGTATACATTAGGTAAAGATTTCAACATTTTGCCCATATAGCAACATCAAGTGAAAAAACTACCATTGGATTACTAATTATAGCATTAAATAGCAATGTACAGCACATTAAAGACAGAGATCCTACATAATTTTTTTCAAATTAATTAATTTTCTATGCCATTTCCATTTTAACACCAGGTTGTTTTTTTTTTTTCTTTTTTTTTTTTTTCGTTTCCAATTCTCTTTATATACAGAAGATCACTTCAGTCTATAATTAGCAAAGACCTCATCAGTCTGCGCCCACACAGAAACGCAAAGTATAAAAATACTGTTTCAGTACCAGTCATAGCATCCCTTGGCTTTAGACGACACATTAGGGACAGATCCCACATGGGGTGTAAGTACACAGTGACTCCTGTTGCTGACTTAACAATTTGACACTCCTGTTCATGGCGTCAGTAATCTCCCTAGGCTCTAGTCATGAGTTGCCAGGGCTATGGAAGCCTTTAGAGTTCGCTGACTTTGATCTTATTCCGATAGGGTCATAGTCAAAGTGGAGGCTCTCTCCTCCCTTCGGAGAAGGGCACCTCCTTCTTTGATGGCCCCGTTCTTTCCACTGGGATCTCACTCACAGAGATCTTTCATTCAGGTCTTTTTTTTTTTTTTCCCATGATATCTTGGCTTTCCATGCCTGCTATACTCTCATGGGCTCTTCGGCCAGATCTGAATGCCTTGAGGGCTGATTCTGAGGCCAGAGTGTTGTTTAGGACATCTTCCATTCTATGAGTCTGCTGTGTATCCCACTTCCCATGTTGGATCTTTCTCTCCCTTTTTGATTCTATCAGTTAGTATTAGCAGATACTTGTCTTGTTTGTGTGATCTCTTTGACTCTTAGAGCTATCAATTGTGAGCTGAAATTGATCACTTGGACTAGTGCGATGGCATTGGTACATGCCATCTTGATGGGATTGTGTTGGAATCCCCTGGCACTTTTCTAACTCCACCATTTGCGGCCAGTCCGATTGAGCATGTTCCAAATTGTTCATCTCCTCCCTCTCTTTTTCCACTCTTAGATTTAACAGGGATCTCTTTTCAGTTAAATTTAAACACCTAAGAATAATTGTGTGTTAATTACTGAGTTCAACCAATAGTACTAGAACAACAACAATAACAACAAATACTAAAAAGGATAAAATATTGCATTGTACATCTAAAGTCAGGACAGGAGCTGATCGGTTCATGATATCTTGATTGATTCTATACCTTAGCTATCATGAATTGAGCTGCAGTAAACATGGGGTTTACTCTTGTATATGCCGATTTCATTTTGTTTGGGTAAATTCTAGGAGTGGGGTTGCTGAGTCATAGGGTAGGTCTATATTCAAATTTCTGAGGTACCATCATACTGTCTTCAACAATGGCTGTACTAGTTTACATTCCCACCACAGTGGATTAGGGTACCTTTTCCCCCACATCCTCCACCAGCATTTATTGTTTGTTTATTTCTGTATAAGAGCCATTCTAACTGGGGTGAGGTGAAATCTCATTGTGGTTTTGATTTACATTTCCCGGAAGGCCAGTAACCTCAAGCATTTTTTCATATGTCTGTTAGCCATTTGAATTTCATCTTTTGAAAAATGCCTGTTGAAGCCCTTTGCCCATTTTTTAACTGGATTGTTTGTTTTGCTGTTGTTGAATTTCTTGAGCTCTTTAGAGAGTCTGGATATTAACCCTTTATCTGTTGCATAGTTCACAAATATTTTCTCCCATTCTGTTGGTTGCCCCTTCACTTCGTTGAGTGTTTCCTTTGCAGTGCAAAAACTTCTTAACTTGATGTAATCCTATTTGCCTATTTTGGCTTTGATGTTTTTCTGGGGTCTTTGTCTAGGCCAATGTCTTGCAGAGTTTATCCAATGTTCTCCTCTAGTAATTTGATGATATCAGATTGTAGATTTAGATCCTTGATCCATTTTAAGTTGATTTTTTATAAGGTATAATGTAGGGGTCTTATTTCATACAATTTTCATCCAGTTTTCCCAGCACCATTTGTTGAAGAGACTGTCCTTTCTTAAGGATTGATTGCAGCTTATTTGTCAGAGATTCCTTGGCTTTAAATGTTATATTGATTTCTGGAGTTTCTATTCTGTTCCATTGGTCTGCATGTCTATTTTTGTGCCAGTACCAGGCTTTTTGATTGTAACTGCCCTGTGGTGTGTCTTGAAATCTGATATTGTGATGCCTCTGACTTTGTTTTTGTCATTAAGATTGCTTTAGCTACTCAGGGTCTCTTGTGTTTCCATATGAATTTTAGCATCATTTTTTCTAGATCTGAGAAGAATGTCATTGGTAATTTGATTGGGATTGCAATGAATCTATAAATTGCCTTGGGTAGTATGGACATTTTGATGGTATTAATTCTTCCAATCAACGAGCATAGATTTTTTTTTTCGTCTCTCAGAGCAATACTCCTAGTAGTTTGCTTTTGTTTGTGTGTTGTTTTAAAAAAATGCATATTGATTGGAAGCCACATTCATCGCGTCAATCGTGAGGCCCTCCTCCTACCTCAGATGAAATGTCTGTGGCCCTTGCCTGCCCCCTCTTCCCTGCCAGGACCTGCATCCCCAGGCAAGGTCTCCTGCCCTGCCATACTCCCCAGCCAGCCTCAGTGCCTCCCTGGCATCCAAGTCCATTGAGCCAGGTGCCCACTCCAGTACACTGATCCCTCTGTCTCTTCACAGCTAGTATCCTGTAGCCTGTCACTGCCTTCCCCTTCACATACTTAACACACCTTTGGTGTGCACCAGCCACGGCCCAGGGTTCCGAGAGACAGCATAGAGTGCTGAAGCCTACCCTGCTTCTCTCAGAGAGCATCACTGGGAAAGCTGAGAGCAGAGGAGGGCACTGGACCCTCAAGGCCAAGCCATGGTGAGCCTGGGGAGGATCCATTTGCAAAAAGTATGTGATGCAGCCAGTTTGAGGCAGCTGAATTCAGGAAGAGGGACAGCAGCCAAACTGCCTGTGGACTTGGGACCCACCCTGCCCTCTCCCATCTCAAGTTCCTTCCTGGAGTGAGTTTATCATCAGAGGGCTGAGCCTAATCCTGCCTCTGCCTTTGCCACTGCCTGCAGCTGTGTGACCTGGGCCAGCGGCTTCCCTCAGGAAGACTCAGTTCTCTCATGTGGACTTGAGAAGCGACGGGGCCGTGCAAATAATCATACCATATGGTAGGGCTTTGGCAAAGACTAAACACCCACGAATCATGCACCTGAAATGCTACCATGATTGTGTGCAGGGTGCACTGCTATTTTTTTCTTGCTCTCATTCCTCTCACTCCTTTTGTCAAGTGTGGTATGACTTGTAGAGGCAGCACAGGCAATCACTTAAGTGCCAGCTCTTCCACTTACCTGCTGTGTGATCACGGTAAGTCACTAGAACTCTCAGAACCACTTTTTCCCATCCCATGAAACAGGACAACTCTAAGAGAGCCTTCTGCTGTGTGTTGGCCTGTGCTGCAGTGTGCATGGGCCTTGGTTGCCTTGGTTGCCTGCTGGCCTTGGTTGCACCTGGAAAGCAGGAATGGAATAGGCATGGAGAGGGAGCAAGTGGCACCCCTGGGGCACTTGGCAAACCCACCCACGGTTTACACACTCCTGCACTCTGTGATTTACTCTAAGTAGCATGTGTGCCTTTTGCAGTAAAATGAAAAACTCTGGAGAGTGGTGAGGTTCACTGAAATTAACACAGCACCTGGCTCCCAGGGTGTGGTGAGGGAGAAATGAGTTGATACCTGTGAAGCAATTAGAAAAGGACCCAGCATTTGCTAACTGCTGAGTGAATGTTAGTTGTTGTAATACCAATCATAATGCAGTGGTAATAATAATTCTGATCACCACGACTTTTCAAGCATTGCTGCTGAGTCATAAATATTGGTCACAGGGCCAGCACTGTGGCACAACGGGCTAAGCCTCCGTCTGTGGTGCCAGCATCCCATATGGGTGCTGGTTCTAGTCCAGGCTACTTTACTCTTCCCATCCAGCTCTCTGCTGTGGCCTGGGAAAGCAGTAGAAGATAGCCCAAGTCCTTGGGCCCCTGCACCCATGTGGGAAACCTAGAGGAGATTCCTGGCTCCTGGCTTTGAATTAGCCCAGCTCCAGTCACTGTGGCCATTTGGGGAGTGAGCCAGAGGATGGAAGACCTTTCTTTCTGACTCTACCTCTCAATAAATAATAAAAAAAAGTTTTTTAAAGTGATCACAGTTGTAAATGATTGGCTTATCATAATTAACACTACCATGGGCAAATGTACAGAGCAGTTTTACAGGGGGAGAGCATCAGGCACATAAGCTCCAACTGATTGATTTTCTCTTCCCTGGAAAAACCTTGCAATATGAACAGGATCACACTGATGAAAACATTGAACACAATATGAGATTATTTAATCTTGTGACTTTCAAATAATAAATAGTATGAATCCTTGTGTCTGATTAAACTTTAAATAAGTTTAAGGTTCTAATTCTGGGTGGATAAAAGTTTTTTTTTTTTAAAAAAAGAAAGTTATGAGGAGAGAGAATTCTGAGAGCAAATTCCTCTATGAAGTAACTCAAAATTCCTGAGATTTCCGACATTCAACTGCTGTGAAATTGGGTGCGTTCAAGCCAAGATTTCTAAGGACAAAAGGAACCAGGTGGCATCCTGGCTCCAGAGTGAAAGACTAGGAAATTGATAATGATCTCTGACAGTTTAAGCGAGTAGATTAGGATGGAGGTTTCTAGAAGGCACAGAGGAGTGGAGGGATCCACTGGGCCAGGAGGTGGGGGAGGGGCCGGAGTCAGACTCTTCCTCTCCGTGCCCCTCCCCTGCTCTGGAGCCCTTTGTGATGAGAAGGACCGCTCTGTGATGCGGTCGGGTCTTACTCCATTCTGCCAAAGGGAATTCCAAGGGCTGAGTTGCCTGAGGGTAACGGTGAGATTGAGATTCGTCTGATGGAGCATCAGCTCCTTCCTCCGCAGAGCGCCCCTGTCCCGTGGCAGAGATCCAGCTGTGCTTCCTGGAGCACAGACGTTGTCCTTCTCTTCCTGTTTGGACTGGGGCTCTTCTTCCTGTTTCTGGTCCACAGCACTCCATCCTCACGACCTCCTAAGAGAAAGGGGACCATCAGGAAGGTAAGGAGCGCTTGGCCAGAACCCAACAGGCAAAGGTTTTTCTCTTCCTTCGCTGTTGTTTCCCTGATTCCAAATTAACCAGAGAGACTCCTGAGATGGGAAAGCACAGGACAACGTCATCCTTCATGGCAGGAGTGAGGCTGGAACTAGGATTTCTGTGTGAAGCTCTCAGACCACCCCTGTGGGTGAGCTGGAGAGCACCAGGGCAAAATCGGACCCTGCCTCAGCAGCTGAGGTCCCCACGACTCAGAGAATTGAGATCCCTTGGGGCAGAGGGGGAGTGATGGGCTCTGAGCCCTGGTTCATCAGGGGCCTTCTTGGGATAGGTGCCTTGAGGCCAAGCTTTTCATCCAGGTTGGACTGACCACAGGGCTGTGCTGAGCAGTGAGAGGCTCCATGCAGAGCCTGGAGTCACCCCGGCCTCGGGCAGCAGGCTTCTCCTCGGCAGCTCACGTGCACTGTCTCCTCAGCACAGGAACAGTGACCAGCGACACCCGTGGTGGATTTCACATAGAACACCTCTCCACCTCTCCTCACTTGTCAAAGAATAAGAAATCGTTCACCTGCTTTGAATATTAGTAAGGAGGTGGGAATTTGGCCTGATGGTTAAGCCACCAACTGGGAGACCCACATCACACAGCGGAGTGCCTAGGTTCCAGCCCCAATTCTACCCCAATTCCAGCTCCCTGTTCATGCAGACCCTGGAAAGACATTGATGATGGCTTGAGTGGATGGCTTGAGTGGTCACCCATGGAGGAGACCAGGACTGAGTGCTTGGCTCCCAGTTTGGCTTGGGCTGGGCCACTGCAGCCATTCAGGGAGTAAAATACCAGATGGGACCTCTGTCCTTCTGCCTCTCCAATAATCTTTTAAAGATTTACTTTAGGGGCTAGCGCTGTGGTGCAGCAGGTTAAAGCCCCAGCTGCAGTGCCAGCATCTCGTATGGGCACTGGTTCCAGTCCCAGCTGCTCCACTTCCAGTCCAGCTCTCTGCTATGGCGTGGGAAAGCAGTAGAAAATGGCCCAAGTCCTTGGGACCCAGCACCCACTTGGGAAACCTGGAAGAAGCTCCTTGCTCCTGGCTTTGGATTGGCTCAGCTCCAGCTGTTGCTGTCATTTGGGGAGTGAACCAGGGGATTGAAGACCTCTTTAAAAAATTTTTTTGTTTTATTTGGAAAAGAGAATTGCAGAGAAAGGGGGAGAGACCAAGAGATCTCCCATACATTGGTTCACTACCCAGATGGCCACAACAGCCAGGGCTCTGCCAAGCCAAAGCCAGGAGCCTAGCCTGGAGCTTCTTCCATGTCTCCCAATTCGGTTCAGGGGGTCCAAGCACTTGGGCTGTCTTCCGCTACTTTCCCCAGTGCATTAGCAGGAAGGTGGATCAGAAGTGGAGAAGCCAGGTTTTGAACCATCACCCATAAGGGATGCCAGCATCGTGGACGGTGACTTAACCATCTACACCACAACACTGGCCTCTCAAATAATTTTTTTTAATGTGAATAAAATGAAACAACAAAGAGCATCCTCAGTGAAATGGAGTAAGTCGCATTATTCCTGAGCACTAGCTTGTCTAGGGGAAAGAGAGAGAGAACTGGGTCCCAGCCCCCTTCTTCCTTATCTCCCAGGGTCAAGTGCAGACCAGGAGAAGGACCAACAGCAGGAAGAAGAGCAGAGCTCTGAAAGGTAAGGCTTTTCCCTTCCACCTGGAGCCCCCACAGGTGACTTGATCTCTCCAGTCCATGAGGCACCCGACCCATATTTGAGCACATCAGTGGGGAGGCTTCTGAGAAGCAAATCAGAACAAGGAAACTTCTCAGGTTCTAAAAAGAATTTCAGAATAAAACTGAGAAGACTGAAATGAAACTGATGAACCAGTGCCTGCATGTGGAGTCCAGCTGTGGACAGGTGTTTCATTTCCATGAGGCCAGTTCCACTTTGAGATGACCCCTCTCCCCTTCTTCCTGCACAGTGAGTGGTGAGGACTGCAGAGGGCGATGGATGGGGAAGCACTTTCTAAATGCTAAATGCTTCCTCCATGTGCCATGCTGGCACTCCCAGGGCGGTCATGTGGGCTGGACACTAACGCTTGGGCTTCAGAGTCTGATCTCCCAGGGTCCCCCTATAAAGGGACATTCCACTCGGCCTCCTGGAAGAATCCCAGACCCCTCCCTCCTGCACCCTAACCCAGTCTCCTGGTTTCTAGCCTGCAGAGACTGCTTGGAGAAACTGAAGGAGGCTCGAGGGCTCATTTCCCTTCTGCAAAGGTGAGGAGCTTTCTGCTGTGGTCCATGTCCTTATCCTGCCAGAACCCATTACATGAGTCCAGGGCCTGGAGCGTCCCACCCAGGGAGGGGGAGACCACAGACAGACATGGGATGTGAGTGTACCCCGGGGGTGAGGGAGAGCCAGAGCTCCATGAAGTCAGGGCGTGGGGCAGTGGAGGGGCCCCGGGCTGCGGGCATCCATCCCCCCCGGGCAGGTCAGGGCTTCCGGTCCCATCTGCTCCCAGCTGCATCGTGTGCCTCCTGTCTCCTGCAGCCACCTGGGAAAGCTCCCTGACGACAGCGCTTCTCCCCTTCTGTGTCGGGACCTCCAGGGAGATGAACACAATCCAGCCCCTGCTGGGGGCCACCAGCATCATGGGGAGCCCAAGGAAGATGCTTCTCCTGTCACCTCGTCCCCACTGCCTTCCCCGGCTCTGCTAACCCAGCACCCTCCTCCCCCGGACTCCCACCCATCAGAAAGACCTCAACAAGTCCAGTCCGACATGAAGAGCACCCCGGCAGGCCCTGCCCCAGACAGCGCCCCTCCAGGTAACTCCTGCTTGGCCTCTCTCGGCACGGCCACAAAGGGCTTGGACCGTGTAAGCGGCTCCATTGCATTCTTCTCCTGGTGGTGGCCGACCGCCAAGGCCTTGCTCCTGTTCACCTCACCACATGGCAGATGCCGGCAAGAGCCTCTTTCCCAGCACCCACCAGAGGCCTCGCCCTGGGGAGACGCCGCACGCGGGCAGGCAGAGGCTGGCGGCCCTCCTTTCATCAACCCGGATGTCCAGAGGCTGCTAGAAATCCTCATCTCCAGGAGAGCAGAGCTGATGCTGAAAGCAGAAGAGAAGACGGGGTCCCTGCTGGGCCAGATGCGCCCGGGCTCCCTCCTGAGTTCTCTGGGAGCTCTCTTGAGGTCACTGAGTCACAAGCAGCCCAGCACCACCCCACAGCTCTTCTGGAGACCAAGGCACAAATGCACACAGCTGCAGGGGCCTCAGCGGCTCTCTGCCCCCCCGGTCTTTGGGGATCACTTAGAGAAGAAATGCAGCCAGCTCTTCTGGGGCCTCCCCTCTCTGCACAGCGAGTCACTAGTGGCCACGGCCTGGACCCCTAGAAGGTCCTCCCCTGCACTAGTTCCCTCGATTCTGTTCAACAGGGGCTCTAGTTCCTCTCCAGTTCAGACTCAGGCCAGTCTACCTCTACAGCTTTCCCCGGCGAAGCCTTTGTCCCCTTATCCTTTGGCTCAACCCCAACCTCTGGCTCAAAGCTTGCCCCTACCTCTGGGTCAGATCCAGACCCAGGCCCCTCTCCCATCCTCATCTCCACCCCAGAGTGTGGTCTATAAAACACCCTGCTCTCCCTCCCAGGAGAAGGCTCAGTCTTTCAACCCGACTGAGAGTCAGCAAATGGAATGGCCCTTGAAGAAGAGACTGAAACAGAGGAAGGCTTTACTTTCTTTTTTCAAAAACCCCCAGGAAGTTGCCAGCCAGTCCGTTCCCCACTTTCCTCGGGGCTTTCGGGGCTGTCAGACTGGTGGGACTGCCTCCACCTTGCCCGGGGATTCCATCAGCTCTGATCTCCAGGAGCAGCCGGAGCCACAGAACCAAGTGAAGCTTCTCGCGGATGAACAGGATGGCCCCCCCTGCAAATTCGAAGCGTCTCAGGAACAGACACAGCCTCAGGGCAAATCCCCACAGGTCTGCCACTGCCAGGCAATGGACACGCGTGGCTTCTCCCGGCCTTCCCCGCCCTCGGCACCTGCAGGTGACCCCGAAGTGCAGAAGACAGGATTCACGTGTTCTAAGAGACCCTCGAGCAAGGGTGCAGTAAAGGGCAAACCAGCCGCAGCACAAAAGGATCTAGGGAAAGAGGAGGATGACCAAGAATTCCTGCCCTGGGATCCACAAAGAACCTCAGTGAAAGTCCTAGAGGAAGACGAAGAGGAGTCCAAGTGTAACCCCGTCATCCCTCAGGAGTGTGACTGTGTAAATTACAAACCCAAAAGCCCAGATAAGAAGCATCTCAAGAAAACCCTGAATGTCCACTTGAACCGGACGTTAGGGCAGATCAAAGAAGGCAGGATCCCTGTGAGAGTGCGCCGGTCCTGGCTTGTTGCTGCCAGTCATTCTTTGCCCAAGTCCAGCATCCCTGTAAAACCTAGAAAACCAGTAGCCTCAAAGGGTCAGACCTCCGGTGTGAACACATCCAGGAAGCTCTCCTTCCTCAATCCCCTGACGCGATTTTTGCTGGAAACACACTTGAAAGGTTTTGACGCAAGGTATGGGTGGTGTCTACAGCAGATGGCCCATGAGAGCGCACAGGTCACTCCCAGTGCAAATCAAGCTGCCTCTGCTCCACAGCCCACCTTCCCCAGCTCTGCCGCCAGTGGGACTGGGGGTAACATAAGAGACGATGTTGCCCATCACCTGGAAAACCCTCCTGACAAAGGCCCAAGAGAGGAGAAGGCCAAACAGTCCTGTCACATCAGGGACTGGCCTCTCCTCGACCCCTCATCTGAATATAAGGACGTCCAGAGGGTCCCCACAGCGAGGCCACCTGCTGGCCCCTGTGGGTTCTCAGAGGCCAGACGGGAGACCAGGCTGCCTCCCACTGAGCCCATCACTTACAGTCCCTTGGGCAGAAGCAGGACTGTCCAAAAAGCCGAGAGGGGCAGCCCAGAGTGGAGGCCGCGTGCAGAAACGGCCAGGAGTGAGCCCCAGCGTGAGAGACGGAGAGCGACCTTATCGGACTTCTGCCACAGCCCGGAGGAGCAGAAGATCAGTAGAGGATTCCAGCCGAAAAGAGCCGAAGAGATCAGACAGAGACTGCAGGCCAAAGGAAAGCCGCGTGCTTGGGATGTCACCGTGGGAGCCAGTATGACAACCACCGTGCAAGGCCTGGATGTGAGTCTCAGTCCGCAGTCTCAGGGCACCAGCAGACATCCTCAACCCTCGAGAACTTTGGTTGACGTCAGTGTAGGACAGCCAGGCCTGAGAGCACAGGACAGCCACGACCTGGAGGTCCAAGTGGAAGTAGACCCGGAGAAACGGCGCCCACAGCACATTGCCAGCGTCCTCCATCAAGACCGCAGCCCTGTACTGCTCCCCACCACAGACATCTTGGCTTCTCAGGCCTCTTGGGTAGCTTCCCAGGGCTCGCCTAGTAGCACCACACCAGCTTCTCTGGGGCTTCGTGACCGCCTATCAAATGCCAGGAGCAACCAGGAGCAGCAGGAGGCCAGGACCCCAAAAGGGAAAGCCCCGTGGACGAGTGAGAGCAAGACGTACAGTCCCCCTGACAGGAGAGGGGCCTGCAAGAGGCCCAAACCTGAAGAACAGGAACAAAGGGCTCCAAAGAAAAGGGTCACTATTGCCTGTGGGATGAGCCGCCCTGCCTGGGACAGGGAGACGGAAGACAGCCTGGGGGACAAGTCCCCGCCACTCCTGCCAGAGAAGAGACAGACACCCCCAGAAAGCCACATCAAACAGAGGACAAGGCCCTCTCAGCAGTGGTTCAGCCCCAGCCAAAAAGGCTCAGAGTGGGAAGATCTCCTGGAGAAAGGCAGGCCTGCATCGGCCATGGCTTGGAGCCACGGATCACGCCTTGAGAAAATGATCACGGAGAGGAGAGATGCGGAGGCCCAGGCAGTCGTAACCGCTGTGGCAAAGATCCTGATAGACAAACTGGGGCTTCGGCGCCAACCTGCTCCCTCAGAGGTACATGGGCCAAAAAAGGAACCCCAGGGCCTGCTGGGTAGGAGTTCTTGCCTTCACAGGGGTCCCTCTGGCCAAGAGAAAAAGAGAGTGGTGATAGACCCGGCCTTTATAAAACAAGCCACCCCCAGGGACCTCACCTGTTCCGTCAAGAGCAGGTGGATCAGTGAGAGGGACACCAATTGGGTCCCCCCGTCCAGGGAGCCAGTGATGCCAGCCAGCCCCGGCCAGCAAGGGCTAAGGGTAACAAGTATCTCAAGATGGAACATCCATTGCCCCAGGAAGTACCTTCCTCAGAAACATGTCTCATTGGATCAGACACACCATGCCTCCAAAGGCCTGCAGGAGGCCCAGACCACGGCAGTGGGAAGAGAGAGCAGCAGGACCCAGAGCCTCCTGGGCCCACAGCACAGCCCACCCTGCCTGGGATAGGAAAACAGGAGATATCCTGGGGGTCGAGTCCTCACCATTCCTGACAAAGAAGGGACAGGCACCCCCAGGAAGCCACAAGGAACACAGAACACGGCTATTCGTGCAGTGTCCTAACCCCATCCAAAAGGGCACAGGGCAGAGAGACACCCTTCCAGGAGGGATCACGCGTGGGCAGGACGTGCACGGAGAGGAGAGATGCCGAGGCCCAGGCGGTCATAACGGTTGTGGGCAAGATCATGTTGGACCACCTGGGGCTTCCACGTGGACGCGGCATCTCAGAGATAGACTGGTACATGGTGGAACGCCAGGCCCCGCTGCGGGAGCGTTCCTGCTACCGCAGGGGTCCTTCCTACACTCAGCAAAGCAGAGCGGGCACAGTCACAGCCTTTGGTCACCAGGCCACCCCTCAGGGCCTCAGCTGTCCTGTCAAGAGCAGGTGGCTCAGAGGCAGGGACAGCACCTGGGTCTCCCCACCCAGGGAGCCTGCGTGCCACTCAAGCCCAGGCCAGCACCGACCGGGGGTGACAGGTGACTCGGGTCGGCCTGTGCACTGCCCCAGGAACTGCCTTCTTCAAAGAGGTGCCTCCTCCCCTCACACACAGCATGCTTCTCAAGCCTGTCCCAGTGGGAAAAGCTTTCTCTCGGAAAAACGCCAGTTTCTGCAGAGGAAACCCGCTCAGTCCTATGTCCCCACATCTTTTATGTGACAATGGCTCCTTTCTACAGAGATATGCATTCCTCCCCAATACACGTGTCTTCTCATCATAGGCGTGGCTTCTGTCTGTGCTGTGCCGTGCGCGGGCATAGGGGAGTGGTCAGCTGCTGTCCCTGAGTGTGGCTTCGAGAAGGGTCAGGGCATGGAGGGAGGCTGACACTGGTGGTGGAGACCCAACCTCACCCCGGCTCCCCTCACTGCATCATGGGCTTTCATTCCCGTCATTACAGAACCAAACCAAAGGAAGCCTGCAGGTCTTATCCAGGTGAGCAGCCCCGTAGGACTCTGCCCAGGAACTTACTCATCTCTTCTGTCTCCTCCTTCTCCTGACCTTGAACACTGCGCACCTGTGGGGAGTGCTGACCGAGACAGCATTGGGTGTCAGAGAGGGCACAGGAAATGGAGGGGTGTTGTGTGTTGACCCCGAGTTCAGAGGTGGCAGAAGCTTATCCCCCTTGGTCTCCCGATAGCGAACAGACAATGCCTGCTATGGAAGCCCCTTCTAGGTCTGGGGAAGACAGCGAGAAAGATGGCTCAGCCTTGACGAGGCGGCAATGTTACCCATCCCAGCCTCTGCTTCCCTGCTCTCTAGAGGAGCAGCAAACACAGGACCTACAGCTTCTATGCATGGCTGGAAGCCACAGGACAGCTGCTGGGGCCATGTTACCCCTGCCCATGGTCACCTGCCTTTCCTTTCTCCTCCCATCTGAAGGTGGGCTGAGGCTGGGTTGTGGGAGAGGAATCGAGACAATAAAGCCAAGGGCGGGGCAGAGAGACATGAGGACGCTGGGAATAGGGGCGTTTGCCATCCCAGAGCAGTCTGAGACCTGGAGGGAGGAGACCCCAGGACCCAGCAGCTCACCCTGGTCAGACCCCTGTGCCCACCTGTACTTTCTCCCTCACTGTAGACCTGGAGAAGCCCCTTTTAGGTCAACACAAAGGGCCAGACTCAAGGGGATACACAGCCTCACGTTAGAAAGATGAATTTCCTATTTCAGAAGCTTGCTCAAAATCGCCTATTTAATTCCTTGCAGGCATGAATTGACAATAGAGGGAAAGCTAGGTCTAGGAAACTCGAATATGACACACCTAGCACCGGGACTTCTCTTGAGGGCGGCAGGACACCGTAACCCACTGGGAGAGTGGGAGAGGGCACAGACCTGCAGGGCTGATCTGCACCAGGTCCTGTCTGGGCCCCAGGACTGAGACCACCTCCAGGGTGGGCTCAGCATCCAGAGTGGAGCCAGGACAAGGGAGGGTCTGGGAATTGGGGAAGAGCCAGCTGTCTATTGGCTGTGGAGTACATGGACTAAGGGCCCTGAGCCTACTAGCTGCTCAAGACCCTGAGACACAGGCTCTGGGATGTGGTGGAGCTGGATGAGGATCCCAGAGCTCATACAAGCAAAGAGAGTGGCACTGGGGTCCTGCAAGAAACAGGCAGCAAGTCTCTGCCTGCCCCTAGTGACATGCAGCAAGGGCAGAGATGGGGAGACCCCCAAAGACACCCCCAATACACCTCTCCTCATGACTCAAACCCCCATGCTGCCTCCACAGAACTCTAGGACCTCTGCTAAGACCCCCACAAACATTCCACAGAGATCTGAGACAGAGACCCTCCCAGGGACAGGGGGTGAGATGTTGTGTCGCAGGGGTTCACTCTGTAATCCCATCTGGCTATGAGAGTGGTTTTCAGAGTGATGACCTGATTCTAATCGCACCGCAGTTATTTCTTGTTAGTGGCACACTTTGGTAAGTGGGAAATGTTTTCTCATTTTGGTTTAAGTTTTTTTCATAAAACACCTGATTTTGGCTAATAACAAGCATGCCAATAAATGAAACAGGCAGAGGTGGCTAAGGAGCAGGAGACATACAGATTTGAGATGTGACGGCAGAGGGAGAGGCCTCCGGTTCTACAATGTCCTTGTCAATGAGTTCCTTCCAACGCTGGAACTAAGCGAAGATGCTCCTTGGCTTTCATGGGCCGCATCACCATAAACAAATCTGAAGTTGAAAATACGAGGGTGTGATTTCTTGGAAAGTAGAATTGAAAGGTAAGTTTATTTTGGTACAAAATAATTTTAAATACATAGAATTCTTCAAAAAGTTGATGAAAATACACATTGTGAGGGAAAAAACTATGCATGCATTTCTGATTATTTTTCCAAAGTAGACTTAATTCCATTTTCCATGAACTTTCTGGAGTGTTTTCATAATACACAATGAAAATGGATTTAATATAACTAACCTACCAACCTAGTAGCTTACAC
This sequence comes from Lepus europaeus, assembly GCF_033115175.1. Lineage (NCBI taxonomy): Eukaryota > Metazoa > Chordata > Mammalia > Lagomorpha > Leporidae > Lepus > Lepus europaeus. The sequence continues at coordinate 97,351,621 of NC_084838.1, forward strand.
TCAACATCTTGGGAGCACCTGTAGCAGCCTACAGTTGGGCAAAATCATCTACTACTATCTTGTAATGTAGTGTTGACTGCCTCATGTAATCTTTTGCCTACAGTACTGGAAGGGACAAGCAGGATGGTTGTATGAGTTTGCTTGTGCACCATTGTTAGATCAACACATCATAAACCAGGGATGTCTGTAGTCTCTTCTGAGTAGGAGGACAAGGAAGACTCTCAGCCAAAGTGGGAGGCTCAGACAAGCAGCCCTGGGAGAGGGAACCCTGCTGTGGGATGAAAAGAGCTGGCAGGGAGCCTTCTTGTGCTGCTTATCAGCTCCTGAGTGTGTGTGTGTGTGTGTGTGTGTCAGAGTGGGGCACTGGGGGTGGGGCAGGAACCTGAACTAATTTGCCATTACAAAATAATGAACACATCTTAAATGTAAACTACCCTAGGATAGAGTGTAACACAGAAGCTGGAGAAAGATGAATTTGGCCTAAACTGTACAAAAACTCTCAAAAATGCAAAATGTTTTCAGTTCCAACAGGACACTGCAAGTGTAAAATTCCACACTCACTCTCATGTGACAGCTAGTAGTCAAGTCACAGGTACACTACAATTTTTAAAAATTCTTTATAAAATTATCTTACCTTCAGTCTATGTGTATAACATGTATATGAAACATAAACACATGTCCCATTTATTTGTGTTCCATCCCTAAATATCTCACTATGTATGTATAAAATTTCCAAATTCTGAAATTGAAAGGATATTTAGGAGATAGTAGTAAAATGAGTATTGCCACCCATATTGGGAAAAATTCCATACTGAGAGGAATGTTTCTTATTAAAATAAGTGTTTGGAGGGTAGGTCAGTTGGTAGAAAGACCAGAAGCCTCAAGTGAAGCTGTAGGATTTAACTTAAAAGGACAAAGGATTACTATAGGAGCTAAGAAACTTAAAGTGATCACAGGAAAGACCAGTTGTCTTTATTCTACAGGAATTAAAGAATCATTACAAGTTGACTTCTAATAATTAACACCAGCATGGGCAAATATACAGAGAGCTGCACAGCAGGAGAGAATCAAGCATATTAGCTCCAATTGCTTGATTTTCTCTTTACTGGGGGCGTCTTGCAGTGTAAAACAGGACCACCCTGATTTAAAAAAAAATAATTACTAAAAGCTGAGATCATTCCATCTTTACTGGCAGGGGAACAAGGTACCACCTTAGCAGTGTGAAGAGACATATCGAGAACTAAACAAAATAAGATCTGTATTAACACCATTATACCATCCATGTCTTAGAAGCAGCTGCCCAAACACAAAATCCTGCAGAGGAACAAGGAGGAATCTAAAGGATCATAATGCTTCTAGAGAGGCATATAAGCCTGAGTTCTCAATAAAGAAACAATCCTTTTCTGCCACTCAAGTTCAGACAGAGAAAGTTGCATAGATACATCTACCTTAGTACAATTTTTTCCCCTTATGAGAATGCCCCCAGTAAAGGTAAGTGTTTAATGTGTCTGACGTGGCTGTAGTTATAGTTATAATTGTGTCATGAATAGTCAAGTTACCAAATGTATTATATGGAATCCTGCCACCTCAAGAGTTGGTTCAGTTGTTGCATGGGTAGGTGTTGTCTTGAATGTAGAGCAATGAGAAGTACTGGCGACAGAAGTGGTGAGATTATAATCCCAGGAAAGTCCCAAGTAGTATTCATGAGTGAAGACTAAAGGTAGAATTCCTAGAGAAGAGACATTAGGAAAAATGATATATATAAAGGCAGAGTACCACTTTCAAGGGGGGGAAACTGGGGCAGGCATTCAGTATAGTGATGAGTAGACTACTTGGGACACCCACATCCCAGATCAGAGCACCTGGGTTCTAGTACCAGCGCCTCACTTCCAATTCTGGCTTTGTGCTAAGGTGCACCATGGAGGCAGCAAGTAATGGCTCAAATGGTTGGGTCCATGCTACAGACACAGAAGACCTGGAATAAGTTGCTAGCTCCTGGTGTCTGCCTGGCCAAGTCCTGCCTTGTGTGGACATTTTGCAAATATCTGTCTCTATGTTTCTATGCCTGTCAAATAACTAAATATTTTTTTTAAAAAAGGAAAAGCCATGGAGTTAACCTCATAATAATGATACCATCCTTGTTATCATCATTTGAATTACTGTCATTAGAAACAAAGCCTGTATCACAATTGGAGTCTTCATAATTTTTTCCATAATCTAATCAAATGAATGTTGCTCATCTTGAGATTTTGGCTATGCAACCCATGTGACAAGGCAAGGCAATAGAGTCCCTGTTGTGTAAGTCCTAATAGGGTATCCCAGGTAATTTTTATTTGGTTCCGTGACCAAACCATAGTGCCTGTAGACATGTCCCTATGCATTGTAAAGCTCATCCAAAGAATATTAATAAGCAGTGATGCAAATAGAATAATTAGCTGAAGTATAAAGCGAGAGAGTGAGATGTTAAAAGGAAATTTATTATAAAAATTGTATGCAGAAGATTTGGATAGTTTCTGAAAGCAAGTAGTATGCACTGGTAATGGTAAAATGAGCCCATAAATGGTGAGAAAAGGAGGAATGTGAGTACTGATTTATTTATGGGTCTGAAAACCTGTCCAGTTTTTCATCCAGGTGCTTAAATCCAATATGTAGTTGCCAAGTTTCCCTGACTTTTATAATGATTTGGTGTTGTAGATTTCATAGTAGGGGTGGCATCACTATCTGAGGAGATTCTTTGGGAGCAGAGGCAACATCAGAACCAGAAGTTATGATATCTGATCCTAATATTACATGTGACATCACAACATCCATGAGAAAAGTGAAAAAGAAATTTGTGGAATGTGCATGTTCAGTATATCTGAATGGGTGAGTCGGAAGGGATTCATTCAAATATTTTATGTATTTGGTGAACTGATTGTTTTCTTAATGGTTGGCATATTTGGTGAGGATTAGCATCTTTTTTTTTCTTCTGATCAGGTCTTGAGCCTTTTCCATAGGAAAGACAAGAGCCCAGAGTATAATACGAATTCTATTAGGATGCAAGTAGTACGCCCTGTAGATAGTTGGCTCAAATTCTAAGAAGGACTCCTCAGAATCATATCGCTGTACATCATTTGCATCCTGAATAAGCCAATAGTCTTCTTTGGGACAAATTAGGCCAAAAGCCTAATTAGGAAGAAGGGGAACTATCCAAGAGAGATTCAGTATCACTAAGTTCTGAAAGCAAATGAGAAAGATTTGAGACATTCTGGGAATGGAAATATCCTGCCAACTGGAATGTTGGTAGGAATTGTAGACTCATAAAGGACTTTTTCTGGAATTCCGCACTCATAGGGAGAAGAAACTTCTTTGAGGAGATATTCAATAAGGAGTTCAAGGGAGTCACTTCTGTTCTCCAGGTGCTCCTGGAACAGTCAGATAACCAATCGGCCCAGGCAGGAAGTAATAGGAAGCCCAATGGTTAAACTGTATCTCCTTAGTTTGTGTTAGAAATACCTGAAAGTGATGATCATAATGATGGAGATGACAATTGTGGAGGTGGTGTGGCTGTAACCAATGATGAAGATGGTGATGACGCAGTAGATGGTGCTGTTGAAGACTTCAGCACTACTGGATCATGAGACATTGAAGCTTCAGCCAACAGAAAGAGTGATTGAGAAAGATGGATGATCCATTGCTAGATGTGGCAAAACAGCAAATAAGCAGATACTAAAGCAAAGAAGAAAAGTAAGCAGCAGGGGATACCATGGTGGCTGAAAAGGGAAAAGGACCACATTGACTTTGAGTCTGGCCTGGAGTCCTAGTGTGGAGCAGTGTACCCACCCAACCCAGTGAAAAAAAAAGCACATTTATTTCTCCCTAACCCCCACAAGGGGACCTGGCAAGAGCCGGGAGAAAGCACCATCTTAATGCCAGTAGAGGCTGCAGCAGCTCTCATTCGTGTGCAATTAGGGAATTTTATCAGAGAGATAAACAGAGAGATAAATTCCCCACTGACTTTGAGTCTGGTCTGGAGAGTTAACAGGGAGCTTGGCACCCACTTAGGAGCTAGAGGTGCTACCATCTCCAAGCCCCATCATAGGCTTGAGGACTCAAAGGCCAAGGCCAGGTACCCACAGGCATCTGGCTCCGGGAATGCCCCTGCTCTCCCTGTGGACAGGGCAGGCTTGTGGAACAGAGTGGATTCTCTGCGCACTGTGACTGTGGGAGCCACACACAACATGACTGTGGGAATTCTGTGACTTCATGACAGGACATGGGGTGAGCTGTGTCTCTGGGCAATCATTGTATTTGACTATAGAGGCTCAGAGCATCCTGATTGCCTGGACTGGGTCATTGTAGAGGGTTTTGTGCTCACACAGAGGACCGGACAAATCCTTTGTGTGCTTCCGGGGCCTGTGTGGGTGGATGTCGTAGCTACTGTGAGCTAATCCCAGGCATTGATCAACTTGGAAGAGTGCAGGAGACACTGATATTATGCCAACAGTTGTGATCATACTCTCCCCTTGCCACACCCAACTTGGGTGTCACTCTGGATTCTCACTCCACCCTTGAGCACTGAGCAGGGTTCCCTGGCTCTACCCAGCACGTGACTCTGGATGTCTACTGGGGAAGCAGACACTCCACTAAGTCACAGAGGCATTCTTCACAGATAAGAGCCATCAGAGGAGAAAACCAACAAGTGTTTCCACAAATTTCTAAAAATAGATGCAGAAATACAAGAAACAAAAACAAGGAAGACACTATGACTGCCAAAAGGAACACAAAAACACTTAAATATAAGAATATGAAGACAACAAGATAGATGAAATGCCTGAAAATGAATTCAAAAGGTTGATCATAAAATTACTCGCAAACACTAGGAAACAAATTCAAGAGATAAAGAAATCCATACATGGGACCCACGGTGTGGCTAACAGGTAAAGCTGCTGCCTGCAGTGCTGGCATCCCATATGGGTGCCGGTTTGAGTCCCAGCTGCTCCACCTCTGATCCAGCTCCCTGCTGTGGTCTGGGAAGGCAGCAGAAGATAGGCCAAGTCCTTGGGCCCCTGTACCCACATGGGAGACCTGGAAAAAGCTCCTGGCTCCTGGCTTTGGATCGGCACAGCTCTGGAATTGTGGCCATCTGGGGAGTGAACCAGTGGATGAAAGACCTCTCTCTCTCTCTTTCTCTCTTTCTGTGTAACTCTTTCAAGTAAATAAAAATCTTTAAAAAAAAAAGAAATCCATACATAATGAAAAATTTTGCAGAGATATTAAGAGAAATCAAACCGAAATATTAGAAATTAAGAATTAAATATGTCAAATAGAAAATACAGTGGGAAGCATCAACAACAGACTTGATGAGGCAGAAGAAATATCTGAGCTAGAAGGCAAATCCTTAGAAATACATCAGTCAGACAAAAAAAAAAAAAGAAAGAAAATTTTAGAAAAACTGAAAATAGCATTCAAGATTTATGGGATGATATCAAATGACCAAACATACATGTCTAAGGAGTTCTTGAAGGCATGGCGAGAGAATGAATTAGAAGGCCTATTCAGTGAAATAATAGCAGAAAAAATCCCTAATTTGGAGAAAGAAAGGAACCATGCAAGTACAGGAAGCACATAGAACTCCTAATAGATGTGATTAGAAAAGATCTTTTTAAAAAAAAGATTTATTTATTTATTTGAAAGTCAGAGTTAGAGAGAGAGAGGGAGAGAGAGAGAGAGGTCTTCGTTTGCTGGTTCACTCCCCAGATGGCCGCAACAGCCGAAGCTGGGCCAATCCGAAGCCAGGATCCAGGAGCTTCTTCTGGGTCTCCCACGTGGGTGCAGGGGCCCAAGCAGTTGGGCCATCTTCTACTGCTTTCCCAGGCTATAGCAGAGAGCTGGATTGGAAGAGGAGCAGCCAGGACTGGAACCGGCACCCATATGGGATGTCGGCGCTTCAGGCCAGGGCATTAACCCGCTGCACCACAGCACCAGCCCCCAGAAAAGATTTTCACCATGACACATTATAGTCAAGCTTTCAGCCTTAAAACATAAAAAAGATTCTAAAATGTGCTCATGAGAAACACCAGATTACCTTCAGAGGATTTCCCAAGTAGATGAACAGCTGATTTCTCATCAGAAACCCAACAGACTAATAGAGAATGGAGAGATACAGTCCAAGTCCTGAAATAAAGAGACTATCAACCCAGAATACTACCCAAAAAAGCTGTCATGTATTAATTAAGGTGAAATAAACATCTAAAACAAGCAGAAATTGAATTTTTTACCACTTGTCCTGCTTTATAGATGAGTCATAAGAATAATGATGACTAAGAGACTATGGAACTCAAAAAAAAAAAAAAGAGAGAGAGAGTTTGGTAAAGTGGCAGGATATAAAATTAACATACAAAAATCAATAGCCTTTGTATACATAGACAATGCCATGGCTGAGAAAGAACTTCTAAGATCAAATCTCATTCACAATAGCTACATAAAAATTAAATACCTTGGAATACATTTAGCCAGAGAGCTCAAAGATACCTAATGGATTGACGTCCTTCTTGTCAGGTATTCTCCATTCCAATCCTCTTGGAGGTAATGGTGGCTTACACCTGTACTGACTAGTAATCTGCTGTGTTCCCGTTCTATGTAAATACATGCAAATTATTAGAAACTCAACTAGAGTCATAGCAAAGACAAGTTGAAACATTTCATTTCCAGAGCCTCCTGCATTGCTCCTAAGTCAACTGGAAGTAGTTAGAGTGGAGTTGAAGCCCCTGTGACACAGATATGGAATGAAGGATCGACAGTGAAGAACTTGTAACTAGACCAGATCCATCCATCTTTCCTTTTCATATTCTGATTAATAAAAAGCAGACTACTAAGCTTGCAACAGCCTAAAATGTCTGTTCAAACAGATCTATGATGCTTGCTTATGAATTCCAGAAAATGGCTCTGAGAAAGCCAGCTGAAGTTGTAGAGTCATCTGGTCCTCCCTGGCCAGCTTGACTGTAGGTTTGAATTTAATGGAATGTAAAAAGTGAAAAAGTATCTAAGAGCATAGTGAGCATGGGTTGTATGCTGGGTGGGCTTCATTCCAATTAATGAAATACTGGAATCTCTTCACACAATAGTTTGCCTGTTTCAGATCCCAGCCAAATAATGTCTTGTAGCTACTTATTTTGCAGAATATGCTGTTATTCCCTCCTCATAGTAAAGTCAAGCCATCAAGCAAGTTTTCCAGGGAGCTATGCAGACGACTGAGATACTGTTAGACCCGCAACCCACTTCAGCACCTCACTCAGCATCCCAACCTCTTTACAATCTCTCTAAAAGCTCAGACCATTCTCCCTAGCCACAACAGTAGTTCTTAATATTATCAGCTGTTGTCCTCATCTATCAATAGATTAAACTTTCTCTTTCCTTTACCCTCAAGCCTTGTCCTTGTTATTTTGATTCAGCACCGAGGACAGGGACCAAGCTTGCAGTAAAAGACAAACTGAGGTCTGGATCTCACAGTTCCTCTCACCACACTAAGGATCCATACTCTAGCTCACATGAACACATTCCTGGCTTCTGGGGTGGCACATACATTTCTACACTTTGAAGGGTGAGGAATGTATTTAGGGTGGAGTAAGAAGAAATGGAATCAAGACATCATGAGGAATTGCTTAATTTTTCAATTGAAAAAGTGAACTGGTTTTTCAAAATCTATAGATAGCAAGTCTGTTAGTATTCATGCAGCTTTCTAACTCCAAAAGTATAAATGCTACTACCATAAACTATCTATTGATTAACAATCTAATAGTTAGTTATTTTCATTGGTCAGTTCAAGTCAAGATTTTAAGGATAAAGGAAGCAGATGATATCTGGACTCTGGTGGAAAGAATAGAAAATCTACAAAGGTTTATCTCTGACAGATTGAGCAGGTGGAATCTAGAAAGAGGAATCTAGAGGGCCTGTGAAAGTGGAGGTATCTACTAGGCTGGATAGTGGGGGAGGGGCTGTGGCCAACCTCTTCCTCTCCTTGTCCCCACCCCTGCCTCCATAGCCCTTTGTGATGAGGAGGCCACAGTTCTGTGATGCGGGCCTGGGCCCACTTCCTTCTGCCAAAGGGAATGCCCAGGGTTCAGTTGCCTGAGCGAAAGATTTGGAGGATGGAATATCAACTTGCTCCTCGGAAAAGCATTGGTGCAATGTGGCAGAGCCTCAGCTGCACCTCCTGGGGAACAAACATCATCCTTGTCTTCCTGTGCGGCCTGGGCCTCTTCCTCCTGTCATTCATCCACAGCACTCCACCCTCACCACCTCCTAAGAGAAAGGGGACCATCAGGAAGGTAAGGAGCCCTTGGCCAGAACCCAACAGACAAGGGTTTTCTCTGTCTTCTACTCTTATTTCTCTGTTTCCAAACCAACCAGACAGACTCCTGAGATGGGAAAAATCTCAGGACAGAACAGCATCCTTCATGGCAGGAGTGAGGGTGGAACTAGGATTTCTGTGTGAAGCTCTCAGGCCATTCCTGTGGGTGTGGGATAGAACCAGGGCAAAATTGGACCCTGACTCAGCAGCTGGCGTCCCCATGACTCAGAGAATTGAGATCCCTTGGGGCAGAGGGGAAGTCACGGGCTCTGAACCCAGGTTCATAAGTCATCGTCTTGGAATGGGCATCCCAAGGCCAAGCTTTTCATGATGTTTGGGCTGACCTGAGAGCTCTGCTGAGAAGTGAGAGGCTCCATTCAGAGCCTGGAGTCACCCCTCGCCCCGGGAATCAGGATCCTCCGTGGCAGCTCACATGCACTGGAGACCTGAGTCTGTCTCCTTAGCACAGGAACAGTGAATACAGGAATTCATGGCAGATCTCACATAGAACACTCACCCCTCTGTGTACTCTTCAAAGAAGAAAAACAAAATCTTTGTTCTGCTTTAAAAATGAATAATTGGTGGTTGTTTGGTTTAGTGCCTGCACCCCACGTAAGAATGGCTGGGTTTAAGACTGGCTCTAGTGCTGATTACAGCTTCCTTTTAATGTGCACCTATGCGGGAAGCAGGGTTGGCTTAAGTGATTGGGTCCTTACCCCAGGGAATAGACTTGGATTTAGCTCCCATTCCTAGCTTTGGCCGGGCGTGGACAATTCTAGGCATTTGAGAAGGTGATCCAGCAGATGGGAACTCTGCCTGTCTCTTTCTCTGTCCTCTGCCACTCCAACAAGTATCTTTTTGGAATGAGTAGAAACAACGAAAAGAATACAGGACATCCTTAGTGTTATTCATGGGCACTGATTCCCTGCAGCATTTCTGGGGAGAGGAGACAGGATTGGACCCTAGATCCTCTTTCTTCCTTGTCTCTCAGGGTCAAGTGCAGACATGGAGGAAGACCAGAAACAAGAAAAAGAGTGCAACTCTGAAAGGTAAGGCTCTGCCCTTCCACCAGGAGGCACCACAGGGGACTTGATCTCGCTAGCCCATGGGGGACCAGAGCCACATTTTGAGTATGTCAGCGACAGATGCCTGACAGAGAGGCTTCTGGGAAGGAAATCAGCACCAGGAATCCTCGGGATCCTGCTGGTAAGGAAGTCGCGGCAAGCAGGAAATGAGTGTTGCCCAGTAGGGGGCACTGTGGGCTGCAGTGGACCAACACTGCCTGCATCTGGAGTGGAGCTGTGGACAGGTGCTTCACTCTCATAGGGCCGACTCCTCTTTGAGATGAGCCCCTCCTTTCTCCCCCACAGCGCAGTGGTGAGGACCCCAGAGGGTGATGGATGTGGAGTCACTTTGTAAATACTAGAGCACAGTCCCATGTGCACTGCTGGCACTGCCTGGGGTCCTGGGGGTTGGACACTGACGCTTGGGTTCTGGAGTCTGATCTCCCAGGGCTAATCTGAAAGGGACATTCTATTCCACCTCCTGGTAGGAACCCAGACCCCTCCCTCCTGCACCCTAACCCAGTCTGCTGGTTTCCAGCCTGCAGAGACTGCCTGGAAGAACTGAAGGAGGCTCGAGGGCTCGTTTCCCTTCTGCAAAGGTGAGGAGCTTTCTGCTGTGGTCCATATCCTTATCCTGCCAGACCCTATGATATGACCCCCATCCTGGGATTGCACTGGGAGGGGGAGGCCACAGGATGGGGACCATCTGTGAGTAAAGTCCTGGGATAAGGAAAAGAAAGCTCTGTGAAGTCAGGGCCTGGGACAGAGAAGGGCCATGCACACAGGTGCCCAAACTCCCCAGTGTCCACAGCTCATTGGATATCCCGGTCCCATCTGCTCCCGGCTGCATCGTGTGCCTCCTGTCTCCTGCAGCCACCTGGGAAAGCTCCCTGACGACAGCGCTTCTCACCTTCTGTGTCGGGACCTCCAGGGAGATGAACACAATCCAGCCCATGCTGGGGGCCACCAGCATCATGGGGAGCCCAAGGAAGATGCTTCTCCTGTCACCTCGTCCCCACTGCCTTCCCCGGCTCTGCTAACCCAGCACCCTCCTCCCCCGGACTCCCGCCCATCAGAAAGACCTCAACAAGTCCAGTCCGACATGAAGAGCACCCTGGCAGGCCCTGCCCCAGACAGCGCCCCTCCAGGTAACTCTTGCTTGGCCTCTCTCGGCACGGCCACAAAGGGCTTGGACCGCATAAGCAGCTCCATTGCATTCTTCTCCTGGTGGTGGCCGACCGCCAAGGCCTTGCTCCTGTTCACCTCACCACATGGCAGATGCCGGCAAGAGCCTCTTTCCCAGCACCCACCAGAGGCCTCGCCCTGGGGAGACGCCGCACGCGGGCAGGCAGAGGCTGGCGGCCCTCCTTTCATCAACCCGGATGTCCAGAGGCTGCTAGAAATCCTCATCTCCAGGAGAGCAGAGCTGATGCTGAAAGCAGAAGAGAAGACGGAGTCCCTGCTGGGCCAGATGCGCCCGGGCTCCCTCCTGAGTTCTCTGGGAGCTCTCTTGAGGTCACTGAGTCACAAGCAGCCCAGCACCACCCCACAGCTCTTCTGGAGACCAAGGCACAAATGCACACAGCTGCAGGGGCCTCAGCGGCTCTCTGCCCCCCCGGTCTTTGGGGATCACTTAGAGAAGAAATGCAGCCAGCTCTTCTGGGGCCTCCCCTCTCTGCACAGCGAGTCACTAGTGGCTTCGGCCTGGGTCTCTAGCGGGCCTTCCCTTTCAAGCGCTCCCACGGTTAGGTTCAATGTCGATGCTAGTTATTCTCCGGTTCAAACTCAGCCCTCAGATCCTCCACAGCTTTCCCAGGCTCAGCCCTTGCCCCCTAACCATTTGGCCCAACCCCAATCTTCGACCGAAAACTTCCCGTTTCATCTACTTCAGGTCCATACCCAGCCCCAGCTCCCTTGCTCTTTCCCAAGCCTACCAAGCCCCTCCCTACACAAGGGTAGGACCTGTAGATCGTCCTGCCCTACCTCCCAGGATAAGGCTCGCTCTATCATCCCAACTGACAATCAAGAAATGGATTGGCCTTTGCAGATGCCACTACAGCGGAAGTGGGCTGCTCGCTCTTTTCTCCAAAACCCTCAAGAAGGTGCTGGCCAACCCACACCCAGCCTCCCCCAGGGCAGCTGGGCCTCCCAAACCTGCCAGTGCGAGGCAAATAACAGGTATGACGTATGTCAGTCCTCCCAGCCCTCTGAAACTGCAGATAAAAGAAACAAGGTTGTGCAGGAAATGGGGTCCATGTCCCCTAGAAGACACTCCAGGAAGTGTGCAGTAAGATCCCACCTGTATAAACCAAGCAAGGGTCTTGAGCAAGATAGGTACAACCAAGATCACGCATCCCGCAGTCAGACAAGCACCTCAGTGAAGGTTCTGGAAGATAACAGGAGGTCAGACAGTGATTTGAACAGACCCAGGAATTGGTACTATGAAGACTGCAAACTTAGGAGCCCAGACAAGAAGTATCTTAGAAAAACCCTGAAAGCCCATTTGGACAAGAAGTTGAGGCAAATCAAGGAGGGCAGGATTCCCGTGAGAGTGCGCCGGTCCTGGATTTCTGCAAGCCTTGCCCTTCCCAAGTCTGACGCCCACACAAAATCCAGAAATCTACTGGCCTTGAAGGGGCAGCACTCCAGCGTGAACACATCCCAGGAACTTGACTTCCTCGACCCCCTCACTCGACACATGTTGGAAGCACACGTTAAATGGTTTGGGGCGTGGCATCAGTGGGGCCTTGAGCACCTCCAGAACCTGGAGCCCCTAAACATCCACTCAGATGCAGCTCGGGTTTTACTCCGCCCACAGTGCACCTTGCCCTCCCCCTCTGAGGCCAGTATGAGAGCCAACACGGCCAGGTTCCTGGGAGACCCTCAGAAAGGCGCAAGGGAGAAGATGATGGCAAAAAAAGTCAGTTCCACCCCTGGAGAAGCCCTGCCCTGCGCCCTCACCTGCATGTAAGGAAGTCCGGATGGCCCTGGGATCGACCCCATCCTGCGGCACCAGTGGTGTCTCAGAGGTCCCTAGGACAAGGCAGGAGGCCACGCTCCCTACGGAGCCTCCCGCTTCCAGCTGGCTTGGCAGAGTCCAGCAGAGCAAGGCGGATCAAGGAATGGGGAAAGGCAGCTCGGAGGCGAGATCAAGTGCAGCAGTGGCCAGGGATGAGCCCCAGCAGGAGAGCAGGGTCCTGGCCTCACCAGAGCCCAGCCAAATGCAGAAGATCAAAAGAAACTCCCAGCCTGCAAGGGCTAAAGAAACCAGGGAGGCTTCGGAGCACCAGAGGCACTCTGCTTGGGAAGTCACTGTGGGAGCCAGCGTGAAGACGTTCTCCCAGACCATTGATGTGAGTCTCAGTTTCAAGTCTCAGGGGACTGGTAAGTGCCCCCGACCCGTGAGGACTGCAGCTGGCCGCCATGCAGGACAGGCGGGCCAAAGATCACAGGTTGTCAATGAGGTTGAGGTCAAAGTGCAGCTGGATGCCGAGAGGCAGCCTCAAGGCCAGGTCGCTGGCATCAAGCACCAAGACCACAGCCCCAAGGTGCTCCCCACCGCAGACATCTCAGCCTCTCGGGCCTCTTGGGCCACTTCCCACAGCACGTCCAGTAGCAATGCCTCAGCATCCCCGGGGCTTCTTGACCACCCATCGAATGCAAGGAGCAGCCAGGTACAGCAGCAGCCTAGAATCACAAAAAGCAAGGCCCAGTGCAAGAGTGAGAGCAACATAAGTCCTTCCGACAGGAGAGAAGTGTCTGGGAGGCCCATCCCTGTACAGCGGGAAGAGAGAGCAGCAGGACCCAGGGCCTCCTGGGCCCTCAGCACAGCCCACCCTGCCTGGGATAGGGAAACAGGAGACATCCTGGGGGTCGAGTCCTCACCATTCCTGACAAAGAAGGGACAGGCACCCCCAGGAAGCCATAAGGAACACAGAACACGACCACTTGTGCAGTGTCCTAACCCCATCCAAAAGGGCACAGGGCGGAGAGACACCCTTCCAGGAGGCAGGCCTGCATCAGCCACCGCCTGGGACCAGGGATCACGCGTGGGCAGGACGCGCACGGAGAGGAGAGATGCCGAGGCCCAGGCGGTCATAACGGTTGTGGGCAAGATCATGTTGGACCACCTGGGGCTTCCACGTGGACGCGGCATCTCAGAGATAGACTGGTACACGGTGGAACGCCAGGCCCCGCTGCGGGAGCGTTCCAGCTACCACGGGGGTCCTTCCTACACTCAGCAAAGCAGAGCGGGCACAGACACAGCCTTTGGTCACCAGGCCACCCCTCAGGGCCTCAGCTGTCCTGTCAAGAGCAGGTGGCTCAGAGGCAGGGACAGCACCTGGGTCTCCCCACCCAGGGAGCCTGCGTGCCACTCAAGCCCAGGCCAGCACCGACCGGGGGTGACAGGTGACTCGGGTCGGCCTGTGCACTGCCCCAGGAACTGCCTTCTTCAAAGAGGTGCCTCCTCCCCTCACACACAGCATGCTTCTCAAGCCTGTCCCAGTGGGAAAAGCTTTCTCTCGGAAAAACGCCAGTTTCTGCAGAGGAAACCCGCTCAGTCCTATGTCCCCACATCTTTTATGTGACAATGGCTCCTTTCTACAGAGATATGCATTCCTCCCCAATACACGTGTCTTCTCATCATAGGCGTGGCTTCTGTCTGTGCTGTGCCGTGCGCGGGCATAGGGGAGTGGTCAGCTGCTGTCCCTGAGTGTGGCTTCGAGAAGGGTCAGGGCACGGAGGGAGGCTGACATTGGTGGTGGAGACCTAACCTCACCCCAGCTTCCCTCACTGCGCCTTGACAATGTGGCAGTGTCACCCATCCCAGCCTCTGCCCACCCGCTCTCTAGAGGAGCAGCAAACACAGAACCTGAAGCTTCTATGCATGGCTGGAAGCCACAGGACAGCTGCTGGGGCCAGGCTGCCCCTGCCCGTGGTCTTGCCCATGTGGGAGAGAAATTGAGATAATAAAAGCCAGGGAGGAGGCAGAGAGATACGAGGGCGCTGGGCACAGGGGGCCTTTGCCACCCCAGAGCCAGTCTCAGACCTAGAGGGAGGAGACCTGAGGGCCAACTGACTTCTCCTGCGCCAGAACCCCTGGCCCACCTGCTCTGCCTCCAGACCACAGGCCTGGAGAGCTCCCTTTAGGTCAACACAGAGGCCCAGACTCAAGAGGATACACAGCCTCACATAGGGAAGATGAATTCCTAGCAGCCTATTTCAGAAGCTTGCTCAAAATCACCTCTTGAATTTCTGAAGGATGAGTTGACAACAGAGGGGAAACCAGGTCTAGGGAGCTCTGATGCGTCCCATGTCCTGGGGGGGCCTGACACATGCTCATGGCACCAGGACTTCTCTTGGGACAGAGGTGGGAATGTAGACGTCCCCAGGGCTGTGGATACCCTGAGCCTTGGGAGAGGGGGAGCGGGCCCAGACCCATAGTGCTTTCTTGCACAAGTCCTGTCTGGGCCCCATGACTGACAGGCAGCCTCCAGGCTGGGTTCAGCAGCAAGAGCAGAGCTTGGACCTTGGAAGGGCTGGGCTGTGGGGCCAAAACAGCCTGTTCCAAGCAAGATATATGGACCCTGAGAGGCAGGTTCTGAGATGTGGCAAAACTGGATGAGGATTCCAGGGCTCATTCAGGCAAAGATGGCGACATCGAGGGAACTGCATGAAACAGGTGGCAGCAACACCCTGCTTAGCCTTGCCTAACTTCAACATGATCAGAACACTCATCAGCCTGCAATTGGACAAACCCATCTAGCACTAAAACTGTTCCATAATCAAGTGCTGACTGCCTCATGTAATTTGTTGCATACTGTACTGCAAGGGACAAGCAGGGAGGTTGTATGTATGGATTTGCTTGTGCACCATTGTTAGATCAACACATTGTAAATCTGAGTTGTCTGTGTTCTCCCCTGAGTAGGAGGACAAGGAAGACCCTCAGTGGAAGTGGGAGGCTCAGAGGAGCAGCCTGGGAGAGGGAACCCAGCTGGGGGTGCGAAAACACCTGTGCTGCCTATGGGCTCCTGCGGTGTATGGGGCACTGAACTAAGTTGCATTACAAGAAGAGGATTATCACATTATATATATATATAAAGTATATATATATACATATATACATACATATATATATACATATAGATATATATAAAGTACCCCAGGACCAAACACAAAACCTAAATGGCACCAACATTTTGAATTGAAAAATCCTCAAAAATCCAAACCGTGTCCAGTTCCAACATGATACCAGGAATGTGAAATTCCACACTCACTTGCCCTCGTGTGATAGGTAGCAGTCAAATCACAGGCACACTAAAAATTGTCTACAAAATGACCTTAGTGACCTTCAGTCTGTGTGTACAAGGTGCATACAAAACATAAACACATGTCCTATTTATTTACCTTCCATCCCAAAATATCTCACTATGTATGTACAAAGTCTCCAGAAAATGAATGCAAAAGCCTTCGTGCCAAGAATAAGAAATACTTAACCTGTACAGCCGTCAGAGGCCTTGCTGGGCCCCAGTGTCCAGAGTTGTTACTGGGCTCAGCCACATATGCCTGGGGGTTGCGTACGACTGACCTTAACTGCTCAGAATCCAGATTCTTCTCCCTGAGGTCAAACTGACAAACAGAGCCCAGGCCCCCAGCTGATCCAAAACCAGGTGATCTCCATGAGGCGCATCTTAGGTGACGGATCTGGCATGGTCCAAGGCCTCAGTCAAGCAGGATAGTCCGGGGGCTTCAAGGTTTTCTTCCAGGTGCCAGGCAACGGCCCCGCCTTCCTGTGGGATGGGCAGGTTTGATAACCCTAAGCTTAGTAAGTTAGCCTTTCACTTCACCCTGCAGCCCACTGCGTCACTGCCATCCAATTACATTGGAAAGCCAAGTCTTGTTTATTGGCTCCTTCAGAGTATGGGGCACTGAGCTAAGGGATTTGCTCCAAGGGCTTGGCTTGTTTATAGAAAATGAAAACAATGGAAGGATTAGAATCATTATAAACTATGCAATATGTTTAGGCATAGCTACAACTACATACAAATAACCTTTACATGGCTGGAGGCCGTGTAACCTTTTAATTACAAATGTTGCCTCCAAAGAAAGACAACTTGGGTTTTCTATAGTCTTGCTCTACATTTTCTCCCTTTTTAATTGAATGTGGATAAGGTTTTATCCGCATAAAAAGCAGCTAAAGATTTGCTTAGAAAATTCCCATACTGTGGTATCCCCCTTTCCTAAGCCCCTGCTGTGACTCTAGGCTGTGCCGATTTGAGGAGTGAACCAGCGGATGGAAGATTCTTTCTCTCTCTGCCCCGCCTCTGCCTCTCTGTAACTCTACCTTTCAAATAAATAAATAAACCTAAAACAGAACAAGACAAAACAAAAAAAGATCTTTCTCTCTGTCTCTCCCTCCTCCCTCTCTCTGTAACTCTGCCTTTCAAATAAATCTTTCTAAAAAAGTATTCTTAAAATATTATGTTAAATGAAATTATATGAACCAAGGTGATACACACACACAAACACACACACACAGAGTTCCCGCCCAAGTTCTCATTCAGGTCCACCTATGCAAATAAGGCACACAGAAGTATAAAAACTTGATTGGTTAATTTACATGTACATGAGAGCTGTGAGTAACACAAATTTGATAGGTTAAGATGAGGTGGCCTGCGCTCCGGCTGGGGCGCCGGTTCTGTCCCGGTTACTCCTCTTCCAGTCCAGCTCTCTGCTGTGGCCCGGGAGTGCAGTCCTTGGGCCCTGCTTCTGCATGGGAGACCAGGAGGAAGCACCTGGCTTCTGGCTTCGGAACGGTGCAGCCGGCCGTAGTGGCCACTTTGGGGGTGAACCAACGGAAGGAAGACCTTTCTCTCTGTCTCTCTCACTGTCTAACTCTGCCTGACAAAAAAAAAAAAAAAAGGTGAAGTGATGGAGTCAGAGACTTCTTTTTGTAGCTGCTCTCCATGATTTTTATTGCAACAACTTTATAAGGCCTTTGCAGGAAGTGTAGGGTAAGATCAGAGACAAGAGGGTTTTTGTTTTTGTTTTTGTTTTTGTTTTTGTTTTTTTTTTTTTTTTGGCAGCTCTGTTTTACCAACTGGGCTGTGACCCTGCACTTAAATTTTTTTGGCTCTTTTTTGCTTGTGGTGTCTGTTACATATTAATGTTATCCGTCGCAAAACACACCGGACACCGGAGTAAGAGAAAGGGTTTATTGGGGAACACCCACCCTACAGACCAGAGTGAAGGGGCGGCAAAGGAAAGAGAGAGAGTATAAGAGAGAAACAGAGAGGAGAGAAGCTAGCAAGGAGAGAAGAGAGAGGAGAGGAGAGAGGAGAGCAGAGCCAAGAGAGAAGAACCAAGAGCTAAGAGAGCACGTGTGCAGGAACAGGCCCCTTTAAAACTTCGCCTGAGGGCGGGCAGGGAAGGAGGAGCAGCGAATCCCATTAGGATGGGGATGGAGCCTGGCTCAGGTAGCTGGGCCATGCGGCAACCTGGCTAAAACTGCGCCAGTTTCCTAACAGTGTCCATCCTAATAGCTGGGTCTTCTGTTATGACTAAAAATTATAATCAAAATTCACAAAGATAATAAGCAGAAATTTAACTTCTGAGTCTAACTGGTCCAGCCAAGAACATGTCATGTGGGAAAGCAGCAGACACCTGGGGAATAATTAATGACAAAGTGATAATAATTACAAAACAATTATTATTAAATAAGAATTACAAAAGAATAATAACAAAATTTCAGAGACAACCCCGAATTTTCAAGAGCTATGAAATGGATGGAATTTGTCACTGGAAAAAGAGCCCTGGGAGCTGTGGGGGTCTTCAGGCAAGGAAGAATTCAGGCGTGAGACAGAGAGTGGTGTGATAAGGCTTCATTGGGGATAGGGCATCCGTCAGGACAGAAGGGACAGAGAGAGAGCGCCCAGTCGCTGGGACCAGGGGAGAGCGAGGTTACGTGGTTGAGTGGAGAGAGTACACCTGGGCAGGCCAGGCGGGCGGCTCAGCAGAGAGCAGAGGGTTGAGCGCGCAGTCTCTGTTCTCCCTAGGTTTTAAGCCTCTTTACCCCCTCCCCCTCAACCCCGCAGGACAAAGGATGGAGAGTCCTGGTGGAAGGGTTTGTTGGGTGAAAATTAGCAAATTCCTCCCCAGATTTGCTGGCATCGAGCAGAGGGACCTCCCTTAGGGCATCTAAGAAGGCTTTATTGCCCCATGTTATCAGGTAACCCATTTGGTCCTGAGGAGGGAGAATTCTCCTGGGAGCTCTCCTTGGGGGAAGGACTGGGACCACCTGGGAGGTTATCAGGGTCTGGATAGGACTCTGAAGTGCAAGATGCTGGGCTTCTGGGGCTTCCACAGCAGGTGCTGGTTTCTTTAGCCCCTCTCTCACACACATCGGCTAATTTTTAACTTCCCACCTAACAAATATACTCAACCATCTTAAAGAAGTCAGGTGATTTCCAGGAAGAGAGAACTGATTTGAACGGAGGGAACTAGAAGGCCCAGGACAGAGGAGGACTGTGCTGCCTGGGCGGTGGGGGTGGGGCAGTTTCCCCCATTCTTTGTGACAAGGAACCTGTAGCTCTGTGATGCTGGTCGGGGTTCTAGTTCCCTGGGGAGCTGCTAGGGCTCAGTTACCCGAGGGTGACCGAGCCATTCAGATGATAGAGAGTCATCTCCTTCCTCTGAGCCCCAGCTGCGCTTCCTGTGTGGTGGATGTCATTCTCCCTGTCCTGTGTGGGGTGGGGCTCTTCCTCCTGATCCTCCCCTGGCTGCAGAGTAAGCCGGCCCCACCGCCGCCCAGGACCAAGGGGGTCGTCAGGAAGGTAAGACACCCCCGGCCGTACCCGATTCCTCCTGCTTCTTCAACTCCCAATTCCACTTGTCTAAATCACTGAGCGAGACTCCCGAGATGGGGAAGCGCAGGAAATATAGAATATTATCTGCCTAGGGGCTGGTGGGACAGGATGGGGGTGAGAACGGGCACTAAGATTTCTAACCAGCCCGGCACCGTGCCTTAACAGGCTAATCCTCCGCCTTGTGGCACCGGCACACTGGGTTCTAGTCCCGGTTGGGGAGCCGGATTCTATCCCGGTTGCCCCTCTTCCAGGCCAGCTCTCTGCTATGGCCCTAGAAGGCAGTGGAGGATGGCCCAAGTCCTTGGGCCCTGCACCCCATGGGAGACCAGGAGAAGCACCTGGCTCCTGGCTTCGGATCAGCACGATGCGCCGTCCGCAGCGGCCATTGGAGGGTGAACCAACAGCAAAAAGGAAGACCTTTCTCTCTGTCTCTCTCTCTCTCTCACTATCCACTCTGCCTGTCAAAAAAAAAAAAAAAAAGATTTCTAACCAAAGCTTTCAGACCACTGGAGTGGGAGCACCGGAGGGCACCGGGGCAAAATCAAACAGTTAACTCAAAGCCAGGGACTGGATTACCCAGAGTAAGGAAACTGGGGTGGTGTGGGGTAGGGTGGGGGGTCAGACAGAGCAGTTCCCTGAAGCGTATGTCTTGAGGCCAAGGCACTACTTTGAGCCAGGCTGACCTGAGGGTGGTAGTGAGAAGCCAGAGCCTCCATTCAGAACCTGGAGTCAGCCCTGGCCTCAGGCAGCAGGCTCCTCACCCTCTCCCCAGTCCCCACGGCTCAGCTGTGCCGTAGAACCGAGTCTCTCCTTCTCGGAGGAACAGTGCCCAAGGTACCCACTGGGCATCCACACAGAATACCCCTCTGTGCAAAGAAGAAAAACAGGAAATAGTTTTCTAAGTTAAAAAAAAAATGAGTAATGGGGTAGAACACAGCGCTTCTGTGCTAAGTGGAGCAAGTCTTGGTGTCCATGAGCACCGTCAGCTGTGTGTCTAGAGAGAGGAGAGAGAACTGGGTCCCAGTCCCTCTTTCTGCCTTGTCTCTCAGCCTCAAGCGCAAACAAGAAGAAGGATCAAATGCAGGAAGGGCAGAGCTCTGAAAGGTAAGGCTCTGCCCTTTCACCGGGAGCGCCCCAGGTGACTTAACCTCACCAGAGAGGCCTCAGGGGGAGGCTCCTGGGAAGGAAATCAGCACCAGGAATCCTCAGGTTCCTGCTGGTAAAGCAAGCCATGGCCAAGCAGAGAATTGGCATTTGTCCAGCAGAGGGCGCTGTGAGCTGCAGCGGAGCAACACTGCCTGTTGGAGTCTGGCAGTGGACAGGTGCATGGCTCCCATAAGGCCGGTTCCTCTTTGAGATAAGCCCCTCCTTTCCCCCTTCTGCCCCAGTGCAGTGGTGAGGACCCCAGGGGGTGATAGATGTGGAAGCACTTTGTAAATGCTAGAACGCTGCCCCGCCCCCCTCTCCATGCACTGTGTCGGCACGGCCCGGGGTCCTGGGGGTTGGACACTGATGCTTGGGCTCCAGCGTCTGATCGCCCAGGGTCCCCTTATAAAGGGACATTCCTCTCAGCCTCCTGCAAGAACCCCAGACCCCTCCCTTCTGCACCCTAACCCAGTCTCCTGATTTCCAGCCTGCAGACATTGCCTGGAGAAACCCAAGGAGGTTCGGGGCCTCATCTCTCTTCTGCAAAGGTGAGGACCTTTCTGCTTCTCTCCTCCTTCCTGTCAAGGCCAGACATGACCCAGGGGCCTGGAGCTGACCCAGGATGGGGAGACCACTAGCTAGAAATGGAATATGACTAAAGCTCTGGGGTGAGGGGCGGGGGTAGTAAGAGCTCTGTGAAGTCGGGGCGGGGGGCAGTGAGGTGCCCTGAGCTGCAGGCGCCCACCCTGTCTAGCCTGTGCGAGTGGGTTTCTGGTCCTATGTGCTCCCCTGCTGTAGCCTGTGCCTCCTGTCTCCCACAGCCACCTGGGGAAGCTCTCCGACAAGGGCAGCTGTCTTCAGCTCCCATGTGACGACCCCCCTGATAAGGAGTCCAAACCAGTACCTTCTCCAGCCCAGTGGCCTTGTGGGGAGTGTGAAGATGCTGCTGCTGCCACCTTGTCCCTGTCGGCTTCCTTGGACCCCCCAACTGAGGCCCCGCTGCCCCTGGCTTGTACCCCGTCCCCGGGCCCAATAACCTCCCGAGTTTCTCTTGGTTCTGAATCAAGTGCCCCTTGCTCACCGGAGCCATTGCTCCCCCTAGAACACCTTTCACTCCAGGCACCTGGGCTTACTGCTCCCTCTCCAGGTCCTCCTGATCTGCTGGCCTGTCCTCACCATCCCCCAGACCTCAGCCTGGCTCTCCCTCATTGTAGTTCAAAGATTCTCCCACTGGGCTCCACCCCACAGAGCCCGTCTCCGCCCAACTGTTGGCTGACTTCTGCCAACGCAGGGATCTCAGGCCTTGGTCACCCCAGCTGCCCCGTCTCTGCCCTTTCCTGGTGGAAGGTGGCAGCCAGAGCCTGGTGCCTCTCCACCTCGCCACACTGCAGGAGCCAGGAAGAGGGTCTTTCCCGCCACCCGCCAGAGGCCTCCTTCTGCAAAGACCTCACTCACAGGCAGCCCAAGGCTGGAGGTCCCCGTTTGATCAACCCCAATGTCCAGAAGCTGCTGGAGATACTCGTCTCCAAGAGAGCAGATGTGAACGTGTGGCAGGGGGAAGCCGAAAGAGAAGGATCAGACCACCTCCTGGACTCCCTGGGGCTGAGGTTCAGGTCATCAGGGGAGCAGCCGGAAATTGTCATCCTTCCTCCCTTCTGGGGCACGAGAGAGCGAGCAGAGCAGCTGCCTGGGCCTCCGCAGCTTCCTTATCCCAAGGGCCAGGAGGACCACTTTGAGCAGAAATGGAGCCAGCTCTTCTGGGGCCTCCCAGTCCTGCACAGCGAATCCCTGGTGGCTACTGTCAGCGTCTCTGGTCCCCCCGTGGAGCTCTCCTCTATCTTATTCAACGGTCTCAATAATTCCTTTCCCTTACAAATTCAGGCTAAAACACCTCCACAGCTCTTTCCCTCGCAGCTCGTGCTGCACCGCATGATCCCGCCCCCAAGTGTGACTCCAAACTTGCCCTGGTCCCAGCCCCCATCTCTAGCCCAGATCCAGCCCCAGCCTCTCAGCTCATCCTCTCTCCAAATCCCATCAAGCTATTCTTGCGACCAGATCTGTGAGCCATCTTTCCCTACAAGGAGAGAGGTTCAGTTTGTTATCCCCACTGCTATTCAACACCTGGAACATCACCTTTTGAAGAAGCAACGGCAAAGTAGGAGGGCCTTACCCCAGCTGGTCAAAAAATCCCACGAGATCTTTAGCCAGTGCATGCCCAACAGCTGGGCCTCCCAGGACCACAGGCCGGGTCTCGACCTCCTAGAGGATTTTATCAGCCCCGAGCTCCGGCAACAACTGGAGCAACATCTTCAAACGAGGTTCACACAACACCTGTACAGACTTCCCCACAGGATCCAACTGTCTCTGGGCCCGATG
Source organism: Lepus europaeus (assembly GCF_033115175.1). Classification (NCBI taxonomy): domain Eukaryota; kingdom Metazoa; phylum Chordata; class Mammalia; order Lagomorpha; family Leporidae; genus Lepus; species Lepus europaeus. The sequence goes on from NC_084838.1 coordinate 97,374,405, forward strand.
CAGTCATGGGACACATTTCCTGGGACGAGTCAGGCAAAGGACGAGCTGGGGTCCTCCTGGCCCTCTGTGTTTGCACTTGAAAGCAACCAGAGTACACAGACAATGGAGTCCAGGAGCCCTGCAAGGTTCCAGCTAGGGGAGGACTCAAGCAAGGATGTGGGGCGTTGCCTGGGCAGGGTCCCCAGAGATCCACCCAGGGGTTCCAGGAGCTCCCTAGCAAAGATTCAAGGGGTGAGCTATGATGTGCAGTCGGGAAGAGACTCAGTGGACTCCTCGCGAAGTGACTCAGAGAGCGATTCACTAAGGAGCCTGCACGAACATCTAGACAACGTCCTGAGAGTCCATTTGGGCAGGAAGTTGGAGGGAATCAAGGCGAGCAGGGACCGTGGGGGTGCCGTGCCTAACTACAGACTGGGCTCCTACCACACCTCCGCCCCTCCTGAAGCCTCAGACGCTTACGCCGAAACCGGAAACCCAGCATCTTCGAAGCACTGGGAGTCCTGTGAGATCACCTCCCAGATGTTCCTCAACCCAGGCACCCAAGGGGTACTAGAAGCACATGTCAAAAGGCTGCAGGTGAGACACAGGTGGGCCCTCCCCCTCAAGGTTCTCAAGCCCATCAATCACTTTAAGTTGAAAAAGGCTCAGGCCCCGCCCCTTCCATGGCCCACCGTACCCTCCTCAGCCACCTGCGGTTCTGAGGCCAACTTCCTGGAAGGACCTCATCGGAAAGGCTCGGAAGAGACAGTGATGACAAGAGAGCCAGTGCTCACCCTGAAGCGAGCTCTCCCCATCCCCTGGCCTGCATATAAGAGAGCCCAGGGAGCCCTGGGGGTGACCCCATCCTGGAACATCTGTGCCCTCGCCAAGGTCCCTGGGGCTGGAGAGGCAGCCAGGCTGCATTCTCAACCTCTCACTTCCAGCTCCACTGGCAGAACCTGGCACGGTGAAGCCGCCCTGGAGGCTGGGCAAGGTAGCCCGGAACAGAGACCAAGTTCAGCCGCGGCCAGAAATGAGGCCCCAGGAGAGAGCGGGGTCCTGGCCTCCCCAGGCCCCTGCAGCAGCCCATGGATGCTGGAGTTCAACGGAGCAGCTCAATGCCCGTGGGCTGGAGAGGTCAGTGAGGCAGTGAAGTTAGGGGAGCTCAAGTCCTCCACCTGGGAAGCCGGTGTGGCAGCAGACCCCCAAACCCTGTGTGGGAGTCTGAGTGTAGACTCTCTGGGAACCAGTAGAAGCCCCTCAGCCTCCAGTATTTCTATGGGACACAGGGAAGGAGCGCCGGACCTGAAGGCACAGGCTGTTGATGAGAAGGCTCTCCAAGCGGAGGCAGAGTCGGAGAGCGAGTCTCTGGCGGCAGCAGGCCTCCTCCTCCAAGACCTGGCCCCCGAGATGATCCTCACCGCAGACATCTTGGCGTTCCAGGCCTCTCGGGCTCGATCCGGGAGTGTGTGCAGTAGCAGCACCTCCGCTTCGCGGGGGCTAAGTGACCTGCTGTGGAGGGCTGAGAGGAGCTGGGAGCAGCAGGGGCCAAGGATCCCCAAAGCGAGGTTCCCGTGGGAGAGAGAGAGGAAGGTGTTCAGTCCCACCGACAAGCCGGACGTGTGCAGGAGGCTCAGACACAGGGAACAGGAAGAAAGGCTGGCAGGACAAAGGGCCCCCCAGGCCCCTGGGACGTGCCACCCCACCCAAGGCACGGAATCGGTAGAGTCTCTGAGAATCAAGACTTTGCTGCCCCTGCCCAACCAAACACCGCTGCCTCCGGCGAGCCGTCTGGGGGACAGGGTCAGGAACCTCCTGCGGCGGCTTTTCCCCAACAGAGGCAAAAGGCAGGAAGACGTCTGGCAAAGCGGATCAGCCATAAGCAGAATGTCTATGAGTGTTAAGGAGCCCGCGGGCACCGCCACACAGACCCCAGAGGAGAAATTGGGGTTCCACCACGAACTTTCAGCCGCACAGGAAAAGTCATACAAAGAGGAATCCCAGGGCCCGGTGGGTGAGTGCCCCTGCCACCGCAGGGATCCCTTACACCGGGGGCCCAGGGCAAGGATGATCACCAAACTACCAGCACAGGCTGCGACGGGCCACAGCTGTCCCATCAAGAGCAGATGGGTCCGAGACATACTCTGCCAGCACCAGCTACGGGAGGCAGGTGCACCTGGCCACCCCATCCACTGCCCCAGGCACTGTCTTCGCTGGAGAGGCATCTTGCCTGGCCATGCCCATCACGCCTCTCATATCTGTCCTCCTCGGCAAACCTTTCTTTTCCCCTTGCAGAGAAAACCTGTCTTGCCTGCTACGTGCTCATGACTCCTTCCTCTCGAGGTACCTGTTGCTTCCTAATACACATTGTTTTCTCATCGCAGGTGGTGGCTCCTGTCTGTGCTGTGCAGGCCTACAGGGAAGGGGTTGGAGTTTCCTCTTCCTGAGTGTGGGGTCTGGAAGGGATGGGACGTGGAAGGCTGAGAAGGTGGATGGTGGCATTGCAGACTCACCCTGGCCCTACCTGCCTGTCCCCCAGCCCTGAGATTTTGTGCAACCATAGGGAGGGTTGACAGGACCATCGTGGGGCCATGTATGTGGCTTCACAAGACACCGAGTGGGCACAAGATGTTTGATGGTAGGGAGCAGCGGGGTGGGGGGATGGGGGCTGCAGCGCACTGGCTCTGAGCTCAGAGGTAGGAGAAATCTTGCTCTCCTGGTCTATTGGGCAACCAAGAGCCCTGTGTCTCCCTGCGGAGGGCTGGGCTGGAGGTGAACCCTGCTGCCCACACCTGCCACGACCCCCACATGTGGGACCAGCTGGGCCCTGGGTGGAGGGAGAGTGGGCACAGGACCCACGGGCATCTCCTGAGACAAGTCCTGTCTGGGCCCCATAACTACGGCAGCATCCCAGACGGGCCCAGCTTTGAGGGAGGAGCTGGGATGCGTGGCAGGGCCAGCCGGTCCTTCCAGGGGGCAGGGCACAGGTTGGGGCCCTGAACCTAGTGGCCACCAGGTCTTCTGAACACCCAGAGAGGCAGGTGTGGGAGGCGGTGGGGGCTGGATGAGAACCCCACACCTCCTTCAGGAAAAGTGCCACAGACTATGACAGTGAGGCAAGACCAGCAAAAAACAGATGGGGACTGGGGACAGGGAGTCCCTCCTCCCTGACATGCCATAAGGCCAGGGAGGGTGAGACCCCTCCCACCACTCCTCCAGATGGCCCTGACACAGAACTCCTCGAAGCCATGTGACAGAGACCTCTCCCAGGCAGGGAGGACACACAGACATGCAGAGAGCGCCAAGGGAGACCTGATACGCAGACCACCTGTAGCACGAATCTAAGCCAGAGACGCCAGACACCAAGACTCATCAAAAGAAAACTTTTCTTCTTCTTACGTGCCGTCCCAGGGAATTTGCCCCCAGAGTCTGGGCCCCGAACAAAGCAGGGTGTTGTATTAGAGACCCTGGCACACACAACTGTAAGTTTTCTATTCTGTTGCATGGTTTCTACCTGGATGTCTTAGAGCTACGCCACTACCTCCACAGCCATCACACCAAGAGGCACCTGTGCACACCCGAGCCCCCGCAGCTGACTCGGTCACCATGTTTCAGTTGGCCTAAGTCCACAGATCCCCTTGTGGGATTGGTCAGAAAGTTCCCTCGTCCCCAGAGAGCCCCGGCTAGCCTCTACCCGCTCTGCCTGGTTTTTATTCCTAAGAGGTTTTTATTCCCATCCCCCCCCCCCCCGCCCCCTACCACCAAAGCAAACATCTTGTGCCCACTCGGTGTCGGGTGAAACCACATACATGGCCCCACGATGGCCCCTGCCACACTCCCACAAAGAACTAGCAAAACAAGGAAACCTCGTGTCTTTCACGGGGAGCCCTCCCCCGGTGACCCCCGCGGCCCCCAGGGCTCCCTCCTGACGCAGCAGTCCCCCTCACAGCCCTCACAGGCTCCCATAGAGACCACCCCCACCCACCAGAGACCCTCTGGATGCCACAGGGATCTCCACAGAGGCTGCAGGCAGTCACCATGGGATGGCACAGAGACCTTCCCGGGGGATCGGAAGCTACACAGCAGATCCATGGCTCAGGAGGAATGACATCAGCTGTCCCCCAGTCCAGGGACAGACACCTGTCAACAGTGGCCCCCAAGCGGGCTCCTCTGCTGGGCGCCATGCTCAGCAATTTCTGTGCTTAGGTAAGGACAGTGCCACTGAGTACTGAGGAGTGACAGGGTCCGTGGGTGACCTGCAAAATGCTCACCCCTGCAGGCTGTCAGCAGCTTCAGCTTTGATCCGCACTTTGGAGAATGACGAATGTTAGACAAAAATAAAATGCTGCTATTTGTCCAGAGTGATGCCTGTCTAGTCAAATGATATCAACGGCTCCTCTTTTTGTTTTTAAATTTCTTTGGGGACAACAGCTGAATTGGAGGTGGGTGGTTCCTTTACTCTGGAAACTTGGCAAAGACTCGCAGGAAAGTGACTCCGTAAAAGAAAGCAAGCAGCAAAGAGGCATTTGGCACACGTGTTTCCAGGATCTGAGAAAGCCTTAATGTTCAGCTAAACAGAACTGCTCAGGATGATGTAACTTTTAGAATATATCTAAGAAATACACACTTTCCAAGACTCAGGCAGCTGGGGTCTGTTTTGTATCCATTATAGAGCTTCGAAAGGACATAGTGCTTCAACTAGTTTAGAATCATAAATTATATCACTTAATCCATCCTTCAGATATTACACCGAGAAATAAAACTACTGGAAGAGGACAGCCTGACATTTGAATTGAAGAAGTTGCACAAAAATAAAAATAAAAAAATTTAAAAAAATGCTCATTGAGAGAAATTTGTATCAGAAGAAGGGAAGGCCTCATTTATTATATACAGCGCTGTCCAAGCATTCATGTGGGGGATTGCATATTTCAATTACACCTAAGCAAGCCGTGTGCGCCACTGATTAAGTCTCAGCTTATCCCTAGGGTGATGGTGTCACAGGCCTTGCTGCAAAAGGAGCAAAGCTGTCACGACTGCTTTAATGCCCGTTGTCCCCACAGGCAGTTCCCTTCTCTTATTACAAATGTAGACCTGTTCCTTGTCTGTGTTACTCCCTTCTAATGTCAGTGAGTCACAATAGAATATGTACTCTATTTGGGTTGTTTTCACAGGGCACGTGCATTTAATCAGAATAAAATGTTTCATACAGAAAATGCCCTACAGGGATGGCACTGTGGCGTAGTGGATGAAACCATAGCTCATAGTGCCAGCATCCCATATAGGCGACGGTTTGAGTCCCGGCTGCTCCACTTCCCATCCAGCTCTCTGCTATGGCCTGGGAAAGCAGTAGAAGATGGCCCAAGTCCTTGGGCCCCCGCAACTGCGTAGGAGACCTGGAGGAAGCTCCTAGATCCTGGCTTTGGATCAGTGCAGCTCCGGCCGTTACAACCAACAGGGGAGTGAACCAACGGATGGAGGACCTCTCTCTCTCTCTCTGCCTTAAAAAAAAAAAAACCTACAAAAAACAGTATTTCCTTTCCAAACTTCTGTTTTTCCAATATTGTTAAATTTAGTGATTTTGCTCTAGTCCATTGAATTCAAGTTATTCAGGATAGCCACAAAGTCTGAACACAGATAAACATCGCAACAGACATTTTACTGCTAGGACATATTGAATGAGTTGTCCCTCCGTAACATTCACAGTTCAATAATCTGTACAAAATTGCAATGGGCCACGTTCACTAAAGTGGTTTCCATCAGTCACTGCACATGCATTTGTTATGCTAAGGGGAATTTCTTTGTCCAATTTCCACAGCATAAACTTGTGCCTTTACCCCAGGAGAAAATCAGGGGGGTGCAATCTACTACAAAAATCTCATCAGTATCTCCAGGCTTTGTGGTCATCTGTATTTTATTTTTAATAAAAATTCACCCATAGTAAATATCATAAACATTTTGACATTATATATAAATGTATATATATATATATATAAAGAAGAAATGGATATTAAATTAGATAGTGGAGAAAATAGCTATAAGACTATCCTTTGTTTTCACAATTTTTCATTTCCAAATATTGTGCTGTAAATGAAGGGAGTTTTTAATCTTCAGATAAGACTCTCTAAATTACTTTTAGGATCTATTAAAAATTTGCTGGTGAAATATATTTTTATATAAAATAAGCCTCACAGGCCCTGTGCAGTGGCACAGCATGGTAAGCTGCCATCTGCCACATCAGCATCCCATATGGGCACTCATTCAAGTCCTGGCTGCTCCACTTCCCATCCAGCTCCCTGCTAATGGCCTGGGAAAAGCAGCAGAAAATGGCCCAAGTGCTTGGGCCCTGCTACCCCTGTGGGAGACCTGGAAGAAGCTCCTGGCTCCTAGCTGTTGCAACCATCTTAGAAGAAAAACCAATGGATAGATAATCACTCTCTCTGTCTCCCTCTCTCTCTCTGTAATTCTGACTTTGAAATAAATCATTCTTTTTTAAACAAAGATAAGTTTATTTTAAAAAAGCAGGCCTCACGCTGATTTCAATAAATCAAGTTGGGGGCCGGCACGTGGCTAACAGGTAAAGCCGCTGCCTGTAGTGCCAACATCCCGTATGGGTGCCAGTTTGAGTCCTGGCTGCTTTGCTTCCAGTCCAGCTCTCTGCTATGGCCTGGGAAAGCAGAGGAAAATGACTCAAGTCCTTGGACCCCTGCACCTACATGGGAGACCCAGAAGAAGCTCCTGCCTCCTGGCTTCAGATCAGCTCAGCTCCAGCCATTGCGGCCATCTGGTGAGTGAACCAGTGGATGGAAGACCTCTCTCTGCCTATCTCTCTCTCTCTCTGTGTAACTCTGACTTTCAAATAAATAAATAAATCAGGCTCAACAGAACAAAACAACATGTGCAGTCTGGCAATATGTGATGATTTCTTTTTGCATTATTATTTCTGTAAGATACCCCCTTTTTAAAAAATTTATTTGAAGGGCATAGTTACAGAGGGAGAGAGAGAGAAGGATCTTCCATCTGCTGGTTCACTCCTCAAATAGTTGCAATGGTCAGGGCAGGGCCAGGCCAAAGCCAGGAGCCAGGAGCTTCATCTGGGCACCCAAACACTTGGATCATCTCCTGCTTCTTTTCCCAGGCCATTAGCAGGGAGCTGGATCAGAACTGGAGCAGCTGAGACTTGAACAAATGGCCATGTGGCATGCTGGAGTCATAGGCGGCAGCTTTACCAACTACACCACAACGCCAGCCCCTAGCCCAGCTTCTTTTTTTTTTTAAGATTTATTTATTTATTTGAAAGTCAGAGTTACACAGAGAGGAGAGGCAGAGAGAGAGAGAGAAAGAGAGAGAGAGAGAGAGAGGTCTTCCATCCACTGGTTCATACTCCAAATGGCTGCAACAGCTGGACCTGAGCCAATCTGAAGCCAGGAGCCAGGAGCTTCCGATCCAGTTCTCTGCTATGGCCTGGGAAAGCAGTGGAAGATGGCCCAAGTCCTTGGGCCCCTGCACCCTTGTGGGAGACCTGAAAGAAACTCCTGGCTCCTGGCTTCAGATTGGCACAGCTCTGGCCATTGCAGCCATTTGGGGAGTGAACCAGTGGATGGAAGACTCTCTCTGTCTCTCTGTCTGTCTGTCTGTCTCTCTCTCTGTGTGTGTGTGTGCATGTGTGTGTGTGTATGTGTAACTCTTTCTAATAAATAAAAAATCTTTTTTCTGTATCAGGCAAGAATACACCCTAATGCTATCCTCAAAGAGTTTGCAATCAGACATATTTATCTCATAGCAAAGCAGCGAAAGTAACCATGCTCAGAGGGCCGGAGGAACTTAGGGTGGATTGAGGATCCTGCATTGAGCTGGAGAATCAGGAGCAAATTCAGGAGATATTTTTTACCCAAGGCCCAGTGTAATACCAAACCGTTTTTCTGCCCCACAGAAACCATGCACTCTGTGTGCATATATTATTATGTGGATTGTGAAATATGACCCATGCTGTCTTACAAACACTGTCTTGTTTGGGAAGAGTACCATTTTTCAAAAGTCAGGCTGTTTTTTTCTAGATTTGGTTTGGTCTGAATTTCTTGGGCACAATAAACAGTTTTTTATCAGCTATTTCGTTCCCTTTTGAGCCCCGTTTTGTTCCTCTGAACCTGTGTATGCGGCTAAATGTAAATTATTAACAAATGTTAATAATAAGTGGTCACAAACTCACACACTCACGAATTTTGAGCTAATTTCGATTTTCATGGTCAGTAACTAAACACATTTGCTAAGTTATCATTTTAATACTCTCCCATCCGGCCTCCAAAGGTGCTTGTTGTCCTGTTTTAGGATATTTGTGGTTCTCTGTGCACAATTGCCAATGCTCTCTGTTGGCCTGTTTTACTATTCTGGAGAGTCATTTTTCACTAGAAGAATAGAACAGCCTGGCTTTGTTTGCTTGAGTTATTTTCTTTGAGGCTAAACCATCTTTACTGAGCATTTTAAAGGCTCCTAATAATTTGTAAGTTCCTTTGCCTCATTTTGAGTACATTTTGTAGAAATCAAAATTACCAGGAGGACCAAGTGATGTGTGTCTCAGTTAACTCTGCTGGTGTGGGATGTGGCAGCTCTCAGATGGCCATTTGCCATAGCTCAGACCCAGGGGTCTGTCTGTCTTCCCAGTCCATCCGTGTCCACCCCCACCCCCCACCCCAGTGCAGGCATTGTCGTCAACAGCGTTTTCTCTGAAGCAAAGAGAAGAAATTAGGAAATCAAGAGCTAGGCCTTTGTATCTGTTTCCACTGTACATACATAAACACTATAAAGTTTACCTCCAGAATAACCAAACGTTTGTTGTTTAAGTAGATGATGTTAAGATCAGTTATTAAAATAAGGAAGACAAAGTAATATGAAAATATACCTGAAACAAAGGAAGATTTCAGACAGATACTATTAAGCAGAATACAGGAACACAACTATAACACCTGTCATATTTGTCAATGGAAATGGGATAAATCTGCCTTCCAAAAGGTCATAATTAAAACCAAGTATAGGAATAGTCATTTAGTTAAGACATGGTTTGGGACACTCACAACCCATATCAGAGAGCCTGGATTCAAGTCCTGACTCTTCTTCCAGTCCAGCTTCCTGCTAATGCACACCCCCTGGGGGACAGCAGGTGACAGAGTCCCAGCCACTCGTGTGGGAGACCCAGGATTGAGCTCCTGGCTCCTGATTTCTACCTGACCCAGCTTTAGCTGCTGTAGGGATTTGGGGAGCAAACCAGTGGATGGTTTTGCTTGCTCTCTTTCTCTCCTCTCTCTCTCTCTCTCTCTCTCCCTCCCTTGCTCCCTTGCACTCCCCCTGCCCCCGTCCTTTTGTCACCCTGCCTATCAAACAAATACTTTTTTTAAAAAAATATGATGGGGGCTAGGGCAAAAGACAGAGACTTTCTGAGTTGATCAGCACCTGGTCTAAGTTCCAAACCACCAGGGAAATACAAGCCACCATATAAAGAACACCAAACACCAGCATGGAACGTTTCAATGTTTAGAAGTTAATGCCGGGGCCGCTGTGGCGTAGTAGGTAAAGCCACTGCCTGCAGTGCTGGCATCCCATATGAGTGCCCGTTCGAGTCCCAGCTGCTCCTCTTCCAATCCAGCTCTCTGCTATGGTCTGGGAAAATAGAGGGAGATGGCCCAATTCCTTGGGCCCCTGCACCCATGTGGGAGACTCAGAAGAAGCTCCTGGCTTTGGATCGGCACAGCTCTAACTATTGTGGCCATTTGGGGAGTGAACCAGTGGACAGAAGACCTTTCTCTTTGTCTCTCCCTCTCTCTGTCTGTAACCCTGCCTCTTAAATAAATAATAATCTTTTTAAAAATTACATTTGAAAATTATTTAAAAGAAAATATCGTAAGGCACTTGGTAGCAAAGGATTTTCTCAACAAGTATATTAAAAAATATGCAGGCCGGCGCCACAGCTCACTTGGCTAATCTTCCACCTGCGGCGCCGGCACCCCGGGTTCTAGTCCCGGTTGGGGTGCCGGATTCTGTCCCGGTTGCTCCTCTTCCAGGCCAGCTCTCTGCTGTGGCCCAGGAGTGCAGTGGAGGATGGTCCAAATGCTTGGGCCCTGCACCTGCATGGGAGACCAGGAGGAAGCACCTGGCTCCTGGCTTCAGATTGGCACAGCGCACCGGCCATGGCGGCCATTTGGGGGATGAACCAACGGAAAAAGGAAGACCTTCCTCTCTGTCTCTCTCTCACTGTCTAACTCCGCCTGTCAAAAAAAAAAATGCAAAGATTAGGAGGCAATTCATATAATTAAAATATGCCAAAACTCACTAGGATGTGGTGAGATACCATCTAGAACCAAAGGAGGTATCACGTCGTATTCCTAAGCGGTGGAGTGCGAGAAGGTGACTGAGACAGCAAACAAATTAGCAGGGCGAGCTGAAGCAATGGGAGATCTGCTCCTCTGTTGGAGGAAGTCTAAATTACAACCCTCGGAGGGGTGTGAGTGCTCGAGACTGCTCACACCACGACCCTGGTGCCCAGGTACACAAAGGCATATGCAAATTATACTTGCAGCAACACTATTGGCAACAGCAAAAGATCAGATGCAGGAGGAGCATAAATAAATAAAGGTTGGTGTTCTCATGCAACAGAATATTCTAATAACAGTGAAAATGAGTAAACAATATGATAGCAACACCGACAGACCTCACTACAAATTTTCTTGAGTAGAACAAGCAACTCAGGGGAGTGGACCAATTATGAATTGTTCAAAATATGCAGAACAAATCTGTCTTGTTTATGCAGACATGCAAACATAATAAAGTCTAAAGACAAATATGGGAATAATTAGGACTAAGTCCAGACTATTTCCAGGGGAAGATTACAGGAGGAGTTGGAGAGGGCAATGCCAGGAGTCCCCCCTATGTTTCTAAAGTAGGAGGTCAAGCATGGTGCCTGTGACTTTTTAAAAACATTTTTGTGTTTACATATTCAGTTATAAAACTCATTAGCGTATCAGCCCCATGAAGAATTATACACCAAAATCTTCGTGTTGCTGAGTAACAGGATTGGGGCTGATTTCGGCTTTCTTATTTGTATACGTATGTATTTTCTAAAAAATTTTTCCAGAATGTGTTTCACGCTGCTTATCAGAAACAAAACTTACGGCAGAGCTGTGTGCGCCCCCTATGGCCCAGCGGAGGGACAGCGCCCACCCGTTCACTGGTGGTCAGGGAAGTAGCTCCCCCTCCCCCGCCAGGGTTTGGTCCTGGCTGGCTGTGTTTAAATGCTGTAAATGAGATGAACGTGTTGGATTCCCGCAGACAATACACTGTGCGACAACTACATTTCCTTTTTTTTTTTTTTTTAATACCACAAGGCGTGTTTGACTTGCAGTCCTTGGTGGGCTTCCACGGCTGCATCTCCGGAACAGTGTTTTGCATTTCCTGTGACTGCCGAGCCATTTGACCTGCTGGAGTCTTTAAGGACCACTTCAGAGCAATGTTGTGAGTAGCTGAGGGAAAGAGAGAAACACGCAGGGGAAAAGCAAGTGTTTTTAAGACCCAGGAGGTCGTCATTTTCTCCTGTGACTACAAGAGCAAAGTGCATTTATCTGTGTGTGTGCACACAGCCGTGCGTTCTGTGGTTGTGGGTAGCACTGAATTCTCCCTTCCACACAGTTTGTGTCGCACACGCCTTCCACATGTGGAGCTTGAAATGGAAAACGCTGATCATTAATAAAACAGCGGTGAAGGGCTCCTCTTGGAATAGTTTAGAATTACCATTTGGACCCGTTTTTTAAAATATTTATTTGAGAGAAGGAGAAATAGAGAGAGAGAAAGCTTCCATTGCTGGTTCGCTCCCTAAATGGTCCTAATGGCTACAGCTGGGCTGGTAAGAGACAGGAGCTTCTCCTGGGTAGATGCAGAGGCCCAAACACTTAAGCCATCTTTTACTGTTTTCCCAGGCCATAGTAGAGAGCTGGATGGGAAGTGAAGCAGCCAGGACTTGAACCAGCGCCCATTTGGGATGCTGGCACTGCAGGCAGAGGTTTAACCTGCTACACCATAGCACCAGTACCAGTCCCACATTTTGACCCTTTTTGTCTTAATTGTTTTGTCATGTGTATTGACCCTTCTAGAACGTTAACATGGATGTATTCAACAGTGTCCACTTACAGAGAATTCCAGTTGTATCTCTCACTTTCACATGTAACTTCTAATGTTCTGTAGCACCATGGGTAAGGAGTAGAGAACATTTAATTGTGGAATTCTGAATAACTAGTAGAACTAGTGGAGAAGATCGTGAATGTTTCCAACACGAATGATAATGCTTGATGTGATAAATATTCCAGTCACCCAGATGGGATCATTACTCATTGCTTAAACATATTGGAATGTGACACTCTACTCCCAAAAGTATGTAAAATTTTATGTTGAACACTTCAGCAGGACAGACGTGTTGTGTGCTGTGTAACACTGTCACCTGGTGGTCAAAACTCTTCATTACATAGTACTCCAAAGGCCCCTATATTCAAGATCTCTTGAAAAATTGTACTAGGCAGAGCAATTAGAAATATACAACTCCATAAGTAAAGAACAATTACATTCAAATGTTCAGCACACATCAAATACATTTAATTATTTTGTGATTTGTGAATCTTTGCATTCCTCAACAATCTAAAAATTCCATTTCCTAAAGCTAATTTCAGGCAGGCTTTAAAAGAATATTAACTAGGTACAGGTATGTGGAACAGCTGGTGAATTTGCCACTTGGCGTGCCCACATCCCATATCAATATCTGGTTCAAGTCCCAGTTCCTCCATTTCCAATCCAGCTTCCTGTTCAATTGACGGCACAAATACTTGGATCCCTGGCACACAAGTGGGACACTCTCATTGAGGTCCAGGATCCTGGCTTCAACCTGGCCCAGCCTCAGCTATTGCAAGCATTTGGGGAGTGAACCAACAAAAGGAAGATTCTCTCTCACTCTCCTCCCTTTAAATAAATAAAAATAAAATGTTGCAACATGCAAATAAAAATATTAACTAAATCATAGAGAAAAGCATGAAACTATTCATCTCTCATTGACTCAGCTTCCCCAAGATTCATTAGTGGTTGTGTCTCTGTATGTGTGTGTTTTAATATTGTTTCTCTGTTTATAAAAGCCATACACGTTCATTTTAGAAAATCTAGAAATTATAGAATTTGATTCTTCTTATTCCAGATCCATTGGAAGAACTTCCGCTACTGATGGGAGGGGGGTGACTTGTGGACACTCTCCTTCCTCCTCCATGTGTGGTCACAGAACTGGCAGCAGGAAGCTCGCTGGAGCGTGTCTGACACGGCTTGTGCTTGGCTTGTGATAAATGCGGGATGAGGGTGCAGAGAGGAAGAGGCTGCTCTGACGTTAGCCAATAACCCCGGGGTTCCAGAAACCGGTACTGAGAGAGGAAGGTGTAGAGCAGCCAGAGCAGAGCCCGTAAGAATGGGGTCAGCTCCCACACGCAGCAGAGACACCGGCACTGTGTTCAGGTTGCAGTATCCCCGGGACGACTTTGAGATGATGCATTAATGCCGTGCTGTCAGAGGCGACGTGTGACAAAGCCAGACGAGCCGATGTGAGCTCCTGATCTGTTTGTGCAAAGTAGCATTCTCCGGCCATCTGTGTCTGTGTCTGGCGGCCGGGGAACGCGTGGCCGTGAGCACCCTGACAAATGAGCCTTGCAGAAACTGCACGGTGAATACCCCTTGCCTTTCTGCTCAGGTGTGGGTCTCGACTGTCTTTCCCAAATTTAAAGAGAGCTGGAGCGGTCGCCAGAGCTATTCCTGGGAGTACAGGGAGGAAAAAACACACCCGAGCAACACGCAAGGAAAAATATCTAACGGGGTTTCCAAAGAGTGAAAGTACTGCTTGTGTCCAAGCTGGTGAATTCATTTTATCCTTTATTCCTACTTTCACATTACTTGGACTAAAATTGTCACAGAGGTAGGGGGGTGGACATGTCAGGATGGCTGCGGCTGCTGTGAGAACACAGCTTCCAGCGCCCCCCTTCACCCCACTGCTGGGGAAGGGGTCCCGCCCTGGGGTGAGGGCTGGCTGAGCACACCCACCGGACCCCGGCTAGAGGAGGGGTCCAGATGTTTACCAGTTGTGCACACTACCCAGGCCAGACTCCGAGGACACCGGTCCATGCAGGGCCTCACAGGGCTGCCCTGGGGGGCAGAGTGGCCCAGCAGGGGCTGCAGCAGGTGGGGGTGACCCGAGCGCTTGGAGAGAACATGACTGTGCCATTGGACTAATTCCCCGGGGCTCACAGGGACCTGCAGCTCCCTCTTCAGGGATGAGCAGGCACTGCGGCTGGTCCTTGTGATGGGAGCCGGGATTGGCCTCAGGAGCCTGGCTGCAGGGCTCAGTGGGGAGGGGACTGTGATGGGGCCATTGGAGCCCCCTGCCCCCACCCAGGTTTCATATGTCAGGGCACTAAAGCAATGGCCATCAGAAACAGGGACTTCATTTTAAAAAAAGATTTATTTTTGTTTATTTGAAAGGCAGAGTGACAGAGAGGGAGAGAGAGAGAGATCTTCCATCCGCTGGTTCACTCTCCAAATGCCCACAACAACCAGGCCAAAGCTAGGAGCCAGGAGCTCAGCCACTTGGGCCATCAGCTGCAGCCTCCAGGGTGTACATTAGCAGGAAGCCAGATTGAAAGCGGAAGAGCCGCAGCTTGAACCAGGCACTGCAATACGGGATACAGGCATCCCAAGGGAAGGCTTAACCCCTAGTTCCACATCACCCAGAAACATGGACTTTAGAGATGGTCCCCAGTACAGGCACTCTGCCTGTGAAAGGTGGGGCACAGGCGGCCCCAGGAGGTAAACATTGAGAGGAACCAACGGCTGTGGCAATAGTGATGCTCAGCAGAGGTGTCTACTGGCAACACTGCAACGTAAGTGGGCACTTTGGAGAGTGCAGTATGCCTCCCATGAAGCCAGCTGCCTGCAGTCCACAGGGGAGCCGGCAGTTCCATGGGGTGCACACTGAGAAGTGAAACCAGGGCCTGGGTCCCCCTCAGGAATGTCTGGGTTCCAATGAGCACACAGTTGTCCTGGTCACCACGTATGGTGATCCCAGTGTATGTAAAGGTATTTATTGGGGTGGACATTTGCCACGGTAGTTAGCATGCCTGCGTACCATCACAGAGCACCTGGGTTTCCCTCCTGGCTTTGGCTCCTAATGCACACCCCGGAGGCTGCCCTCCAGGTCCACGTGCCAGCCAACTGCCACCCCTCTTCCGTAAGGAGCCCTCGTGGGCTTGGCGCATCAGTCAGCTTGGTGATTGACAGCTGATGGGGTGTCAAGGGCACCCTGTGATCTCACAATGCATTTCCCTGATGACGGTAAGACCCGCTTTCCGTATGTCTATCAGCCATCTGCGTTTTCTTTTCCAGGAACGCCCGATTTTCCTTTAGATTGCTTTGTTGTTCCGCATCTGAGAAATCCATGACACACACTGGATACAGGGCATCCAGAAGAGAACCCACAGAAGTCCCTGCTGCCTTTGAGCTCACGTTCCCAGGAGGCTAGATGGGCAGTGGAGATGCGTCAGCTGTGCACACGTGTCCTACACGTGTCCCATACATGTCCAAGGCGGGTAGGGTGCTCTGGAGAGAAGTGAAGCTAGCAAGGGCAACTATGACTGCCTAAGACGAGGGGGCTGCCTCAAAGAAGCTGCTCACGGCAGGCCACGCCGCAGTGAATTCTTTATGTTACCCGTGCTGAGTCTTTGTAGATTATAACATCCAAAAGTTAGTGGAAAATGGAATGAAAAGTTAAGTCTAGGGGTCAGCATTGTGGCAAAGAAGGTTAAAGCCCTGGCCTGCAGTGCTGGCATCACATATGAGCGCTGGTTCAAGTCCCAGCCAGCTCCCTGTTGATGTGCCTGGAAGAACAGCAGGGGATGGCCCAAGTGCTTGGGCCCCTGCACCCATGTGCAAGACCAGGAGGAAGCACCTGGCTCCTGGCTTCGGATCGGCTCAGCTCCAGCTGTTGCAACCATTTGGGGAGTGAACCAACAGATGGAAGACCTTTCTCTCTGTCTCCCCCTCTCTCTCTAACTTTGTCTTTCAAATAAATAAAATAAATCTAAAATATATTTTTAAAAATATGTTTATTTTGGTGCCAAAAATATCAAATATATATGGGGGGGGGTGAAGGAGGGAGAATGGGAGCAGAGCTACGGCACCCCCGGGGCTTCTCCGTCCTTTGTCCACGTGACTGAGAGCAGACCCTGCCCCATCCTGCTGAGATACCTCCTCCTGCTTTCTTCCTCAACCAGCCAAAACTCACCCCTGCTTCCCCAAGACCCAGCTCAACCCCACCCCAACCATTAGCCAGCACAAACCCACTCAGCCCCACCTAATGCCCACCCCTCCCGATCCTCAGCAGCCTAGCCATGTAAGCCTCAGCGTGTAAGGGAGCTTGGCTCTCCACTAGGTGCTTACTCACGGGTGGAGTCACCTCACCTCTCAGAATAAAGATGTTCTGGCTGTGAGTTTGTGTCTGGCATTTTTTTTTTAATTTTTTTTATTTGACAGGTAGAGTTATAGACAGGGAGAGAGACAGAGAGAAAGGTCTTCCTTCCGTTGGTTCACTCCCCGAATGGCTGCTATGGCCGGCACTGCACTGATCCTAAGCCAGGAGCCAGGTGCTTCTCCTGGTCTCCCATGCGGGTGCAGGGCCCAAGCACTTGGGCCATCCTCCACTGCCTTCCCGGGCCATAGCAGAGAGCTGGACTGGAAGAGGAACCACCGGGACTAGAACCCGGCACCCATATAGAATGCCAGCACCGCAGGCGGAGGATTAACCAAGTGAGCCACAGCGCCAGCCCCATCTGGCATCTTCTTTGTCTTGCTCTTTGCTTATATGGGGTCTTCAAGAATTTCATGGAAAATGTGTATTACCAAAACAAAACAAAACAAAAAAAAATGCATAGATTTTTTTAAAAATGCACCAAAATAAATTTACGACCATCTTCCACACTTTTTTATTTTTATTTTTTTTAAGTACTCTTGTATTACACCTCACATTTGAGATCGCTTCATTTGAAAAGCCATCTGCCACTCTCTGGCGTTCAAAGTGATTATCTTGTCCATCTATGCTTTGGAACACTTTCCCTCCTGTGTCATGAAGGTGTTACGCAGTGGGCTTCCGGTCAGGTCTTTAATCCAGCCCAGACTGACTCAGAGGTATGCTGTGAAATAGCAAACAATTGTGTTTTTTGGTACAGACAGAGCCAGATCTCGTCCTACTCTGCAGCGCCACCTAAGGGTCGACGCCTACAATGCATGTGTTTGTTATTAAGCACTGCTGTGTCTATTTGGTTATCCCAATCTGAACTCCATATTGTTTGTTTATGGGAGCTTTTACTAGAAAATAAAAAGCCTTGATATCTTGTAGAGAAGGGATCTTCACCCTCCACAATACTGGCATGTGGGGCTGAATAATTCCTTACTGTGGAGGGCTGCCCTGCCGGCCATTGGTTTCCCTGGACCATCCTCACGCATTGACAGCCACAGTCCCTACCTGCCCCATGTCATGATGAGACAAAAATGTCTCCAAACAGGAGACGCTCTGTAGTAGACAAATCCTTCATCTTATTAGTCTTCAAGACAGGGATTTTGTTTGGGAAACCATTGACTCTGCATGGTTACTTGGGTAGAATTAACATTTATTTATTTATTTATTTATTTATTTATTTATTTATTTTCACAGGCAGAGTGGACAGTGAGAGAGGGAGAGAGAGAGAGAAAGGTCTTCCTTTTGCCGTTGGTTCACCCTCCAGTGGTCGCTGCGGCCGGCGCACCGCACTGATCCGATGGCAGGAGCCAGGTGCTTCTCCTGGTCTCCCATGGGGTGCAAGGCCCAAGGACTTGGGCCATCCTCCACTGAACTCCCGGGCCACAGCAGAGAGCTGGCCTGGAAGAGGAGCAACCGGGACAGAATCCGGCGCCCCGATCGGGACTAGAACCTGGTGTGCCGGTGTCGCAAGGCGGAGGATTAGCCTAATGAGCCACGGCGCGCTGGCCGAATTAACATTTATTTAAATACTGAGACTTCTGACCCATCTGCATATGTGCGGATTCAATTTTTCATTTCATTTGCTGCATTTAAAGTCTCTCAATAAAGTTTTATGGATTTCTGAGTGAACATGCCACCCTGTGCCACTGCATTTATGTCTAAATGTGCATCCGATGTTGACGGGTAGGAAGATTATCTCTGTAGTTTCTGCGTAGGTGCTGCCTCACTTCTGTCTGCTAAATTGGCTAAAATCTCACCCATTTTACTTTTTCCCATTTTGAGAAACATTTATTGGGTTTTTAAAAAATGATTTTTTTAAAATTTTCTCATTTCCTAGTAGTTGATTGATTTCTATTTTAAATAAATTCATTCTTCTACTTGGCTTATTTTTGTTTTTGTTCTTTTACATTACTTTCAGTAAGATAAACATGGTTTCCCTCTAATCATCACTTTAGCCATTTCCCACAGTTCTAACATACACAGCACTAATTCTCATATTTTACAGAATTTCTGCATTTGGGTTCTCTTTTCTCCCATAAATTGCAACATACTGTTTCAGTTTCCATATGAAGAGAGCTTCTTTGTTTTCCAGTTTTCCTATCGATCCCTGCTTTATCAAAGTGTAGCTACAGAATATCTTTCATAATAATGGCTGATGAGTAGAATTTATTGAGATTGTTGACCTAATATACTTTCCACTTTTATTCGATGAATATTCCGTAGGAACTCAGAAGGAACTTTTCCCTTTTTGTCTGTTCTTTATTTATTACATCTTCCACAATCCCATTTATTTTTTCTGTCCTCTAGATCTGCTCTCAAACCAGCAAAGAGTATAGCAGCCCACTTCTGATACATTGTCATCCTTCTATCTCATCCCATACAGTCTTGTTTCACGAGTGCTGCTACTACCATTGCACTTATAGATCATCAAACTTCATAGCTTCATTTTACATGGTGGCGTCCAGCTTATTAAAATGACGAATTTTTCCACTACCTAAATTCTGTGAATTCAGCTCTGATATTTAGAACTTGAACTAAAACCATTATTTTTTGTATTGACATTACCATCGTCTGTTTCATTCTTTCAACCTCAGTTATTTGGCAAACATAGCAATGTTGGTAAAATTATTTTATCTGATGTGTTTGATTACATTTTGCACTTACTGATTGGCAGGTCATATGTTATCTGAATTCTATAATACTTAACTATTTGTTGACCTTATTAAACAAAGCTTTTCAGTAAGTACATCCCATAATAGAGCACTGGGTCAAGTCCTGTCTGCTCTGTTCCCTGTCCAGCTCCCTGCTAATGCGCATGGAAAGTGCTTGGGCCTGTGCCACCCACGTGGGAGGCTCAGATGGAGCTCCTGGCTCCTGGCTTCTGCCTGGCCCAGCCCCAGCTGTTGCAGCCATTTTGGGACTGAACCAGTCGATGGATTTGAAGACTCAGTATTATTAAGATCCTCCACAATGATGGAACACAATACTAGCCAGGGATTTTTCATTAGTTAGTTTGCTTTACAAAAAAAAAAAAAAAAATAGAGAGTACTAAAGTTCTTAGGAAATGCAAAGAACCTGGTAAACTGTAATTCTTTTGAAGAGGGGTGAAAGCAAGACGATTTCAAAACTGCCTACAAAGGATAGCCTTGATACATGCAACACTTGCCAAAAACTAGACACAAGCAACTACAATTTGTACTCAATCAAAAGTCACCATTGAGAATACTAAAAAAAACAAAAACAAGATATACCCTGACAGCAATTATTCTCAGTAGGCGACCTAATTAAAACTGGACAAAGAAGCCTTCCGGTCTGAGCAAGATCTCCTAGATGCAGTTTGCTCTGCTCTACCAAACGTAACTGCAAACCCTGGAAATACACAGAGACAAGCAGAAGAGAATCCTAGACGGTGGGAAGGGAAAAGCAAACTGGTTCGTGACCCCAGACCTGGAAGAAGAGTAGGCAGGCAGGGTGTCCTGTGTTCTACACGCACCAGGGAGAGGCCACCCAAGTCCTGCGCTTCCTGACCCTGCACTTGGCAATGACAAGCAGCCCCGACAGGCTTATCCCCGCTCTAACCTGATCAGAAGGGCTGTCAGCTCCCACCACTGTCGTTTAACTCAGTACAGAAAGTACCAGCTTCTGGGGCCGGTGCTGTGGCGTAATAGGCTAAGCCTCCACTCTGGCGCCGGCATCCCCTCCTGGCTGCTCCTCTTCCCATCCAGCTCTCTGCTGTGGCCTGGGATAGCAGTAGAAAATGGCCCAAGTCTGTAGTGGAATGAGAAGGCCATGCCAAGGTGGCCACTGGCAAGCGAGCGTCAGTTAGTCAGGAATGGCTTTGAAACTGCCTGGCGACAGGCTGTGATTGGATGGCTCTGGAAACTGCCTGGCAACAGGCTGTGATTGGTTGGGGTATAGACCGCCCCTTGACCAGATTGACTGGTCTTGGCTATATAAGTGTTGTATCAACTGTAATAAACGAGTCTGCAGGCTGCTCGCCTCAAGCCTGCTCTCACCGGACTCCCGGGGTCTGTGTGTTGACTCCGCGCCTCTTGCCCCCACCACGCTGCTCTTCTCAGAAACGAACCCACTGCTACATTGTAGAGAATTCAATGGCAACACAAGTCCTTGGGCCTCTGTGCCCGCGTGGGAGACCTGGAAGAAGCTCCTGGCTCCTGGCTTCAGATTGCCCCAGTTCCAGCCCTTGAGGCACACAGCTTAGGATGTCTATATGCTAAACTGAGGGGCCTGGGTTCGAGTCCCTGCTCCACTTCCATTCCAGCTTCCTGCTAATTCACACCCTGAAGGTGGTGATGGCCCAAGTCCTTGGGTTGCTGCCACCCACATGGGAGACCCAGGTTGAGGTCCAGGCTCCTGGCTTTGACCTGGCCCAGCCATAGTTGCTGGAGCCATTTGGGGAGTGAATCAGCAGATTGGAAGATGTTTCTCTCTCTCTCTCTCTCTCTCTGTATTTTTACCTTTCAAATAAATACATTTTTAAAAATAAAGTAAATTTAAGAAAAGTACATGTGACTCTGTAATTATCAGTTCAATGTCAGTTTTTGAAAACCAGGCAAAGGGTTTGAGCAGATATTTTAGAAAAGGCCAGAAATCAGAGGAAGTCTTCCCATCACAGGTCCTGAAAAGGCAAATTAAAAGCATCATGAGATACCGCTACTTACCTATTAAAGTAGGTAAAATTACACACACACCACAACAAACCCACAGGAAATACCACCCATCGGCAAGCATGAGTCTTTAATTGGAACTATCACACATTCCTGATGGGAATGTAAATTGGTAGTCCTTTGGAAGTTTCTCATGTAATTAAATAAACAAGCACTTAACACACGACCTGCGATTCTATTCATAAGCAATTACCTGAGATAAATGGAAACATATGTCTACTAAATACTCCCAATGTGAATGTTCATGGCTTTTTCCTTTTTCCTTTTTTTAATTTTCATTTTTTTCATTGACACATAAAGCTGGTACACATGATGAGCTAGCATGTGAAGTGCTGATGCGTGCGGACACAGTGTGATGTTCCTACCAGGGTAAGCACATCAGTTTCCTGAAACATTTGTCATTCCTCGGTGGTGAAAACATTTACAAGTATCTGTTCTTGCTCTTTCGAAATGCACACAACTGTGTCCTTATTCATGTCAGACGACTGTGCAGCAGAACACCAGAGCCTGTTTCTCTTCTCCTACTACAGCTTGGTACCCATTGACCAAACTTTCCTGACACTCCCTACCTCCTATTATGTATAATAGCTGCAAACTGGAAACAACTCAAGTGCCCATGACTAGGTAAAAAGAAAAGCAAAAGTTGGTGTATTCATACAATTGAATAAGCAGTAAAAAGGAGGAGGAGGAGGAGGGAGGAAGGAAGGAAGGCGAAAAAAAAGGAGGGGCTGGTACTGTGGCGTACTGAGTAAAGCCACTGCCTGCAGTGCCAGCATTCCATATGGGCACAGGTTCAAGTCCCAGCTGCTCCACTTCCCATCCAGCTCTCTGCTGTGGCCTGGGAAAGCAGTAGAAGATGGCCCAAGTCCTTGAACCTCTGCACCCACTTGAGTTCCTGGCTCCTGGTTTCAGATCAGCACAGCTCTGGCTGTTGCAGCCATTTGGGGAGTGAACCAGCAGATGGAAGACCTCTCTCTCTCTCTGCCTCTCTCTGTAACTCTCCTTTCAAATAAATAAATAAATCTTCAACAAAAAAAGAAAGAAAGAAAAAGAAAAGAAGGAAAGAAACTACTAATATATAGTGAGATGGAGAATACTTAAAAATAGTCCAAGCAGGCCGGCGCCGCGGCTCACTAGGCTAATCCTCCGCCTTGCGGCGCCGGCACACCGGGTTCTAGTCCCGGTCGGGGCACTGATCCTGTCCCGGTTGCCCCTCTTCCAGGCCAGCTCTCTGCTGTGGCCACGGAGTGCAGTGGAGGATGGCCCAAGTGTTTGGGCTCTGCACCCCATGGGAGACCAGGAGAAGCACCTGGCTCCTGCCATCGGAACAGCACGGTGCGCCGGCCGCAGCGCGCTACCGCGGCGGCCATTGGAGGGTGAACCAACGGCAAAGGAAGACCTTTCTCTCTGTCTCTCTCTCTCACTGTCCACTCTGCCTGTCAAAAAAAAAAAAAATAGTCCAAGCAAAAGAAGTGAGATGCAACATGACACGTGCTGATGGCTCCAATTTATGTTAAATTCTAGAACAAGCATAAGTGACCTATGGGGGGGAACTAAGACCCGGGGGACTGGCATTTGCTGCAGTGGATAAGATGTCATTTGGGACACTTGCAGCCCATAGCAGAAAGTCTGGCTCAGTCCCAAGTGGGGCCGCCGTCTGACGTGAGCCCTGGGATGGTGATGGCTCAAGTAATTGGGTTCCTGCCATCCACGTGGGCGACCTGGATTGATTTCCTAGCTCCTGGCTCTAGCTTGGCCCAGCCAGGGTCACTGAGGGCAGATTTGGGGGCTAACCTCTATCTGCCTGTCCCTCTGTCTCTCGAATAAAATAAATAGAATTAAAAAAAAAAAAAAAAAAACAGGAAGATCAGTGGTTGCCTGAGACTAGTATGGGAAAAGGGATAAGAAGCAACTTTGGGAGCAATGAAAAACTTCTGTGCCTTCAATATGGCACTGTTACAGAGTGCACATATTTATCAAGACTCAACTAAGTGTACATTTAATATGGGTGCATTTCATTTTAATAAAGTTTATTAAAAATTAAAACCACAAACATTTTCACAATAAATCCAAAAGAATAGCTAAAATAGTATCTATTTAATAAAGATCGTTTTAAGCAAGTGTTCCAAGAAATGAAAGTATTCTAAAATGACTAGGTTCCATTATTATTCTCAGGACTAAATTGTTCTATAACTAGAGATTTGTATAAATAATCATTTTGCCTTTCATCAAATCTTTCACAATAAAATGCTTTTTTTAGACACCTCACTTTGATGTAGTAATGAGTTCATTATTACTGTAATAATATTTTAAATTTAAGATAAAGAAGTTATTAACTTAGAAAAATCTCAAAATCTCTTTACCTGACTGCTCTTCCTAATAACCACTCTAGGTAATGCTTGCCAAAAAAACGGACGAGTTCTGCAAGAGTTGACTATGATTCATCAGTCATTACTGATAAATCATTTTCATTTTAGGGGAGTCAGACAACTCCGCATCTGCTATACCACCTGTAACCACAAGGTGGCGCTAAAACCTAACCTTGCAGCCCCGAGCTTTCGGAACAGCGAGAGGCCTCACAGAGGGCACTGGGACCAGCCAGGGATTTCTCTCCTTGTGCATTTCCCTGAGGCCCGCGTTGTGGTGCAGCAGGTGAAGCCACCGCCTGCGACGACAGCAACCCATATGGGTGCTGGTTCTTGTCCCAGCTTCCCCACTCCCAATCCAGCTGCCTGCCCAGGGCCTGGGAAGGCAGCCGCAGATGACCCAAGTGCTTGGACCCCTTCTATTCTTGTGGGAGACCTGGATGGAGCTCCCGGCTCCTGGCTTCAGCCTGGCCCAGCCCTGGCCACTGCGGCCATCTGGGGAGTGAACCAGCAGATGGAAGAGCTCCCCCCACCCCCCTGCTCTCTCTCTCTCTCGCTCGCTCTCTCCCCTCTGCCCTCTCTCTCTCTCTCTCTCTCTCTGTCTCTCCCTCTCTTTGTAACTCTGACTTTGAAGTAAATAAAGAAGAAGAATCATCTTCCTGGATAAGCTTTGGCTTAGAAATCCCTAGTCCACAGAACAAGGTAGAAGTTACCATCAGGGAAAGCTGTCACATCCGCCTTAGGCCACCTCGCCCTAAATAAGCCCCAGTTCACCCCACACAGCACCTGGTGCTGTCTTAACCATCGGAGGCCCACACTTTCTGGATCTTGTCAACACTGGCATTTGGGGATGGAGGATTCGGTCCCTCGGGGCTGGGGACCCCGTCCTGTGCAGCACGCCCAGGCTTCTGTCCATTCCCCTCTCCCAAACTGTGACAACCAAGCACATCCCCATGCCTTGCAAATGACCCTCCGTGGGCAAGGTTGCCTCCAGCTGAGAGCCACTGTCCCCATAAGGCTGCAATTACTAGGAAGGCCCGCATTACACTCAAAGCCATCTCCACCAACCCAGATCAGTTAAATTCACAACCTGGAAGCTGCCTTCCCCCTGGGGGACTTGTGGAAACGCGACCACTGGCCTCCCCCACGGCGTCCGACTTGCATTGCTAATGCATTCCCAGGGGACATGGGTGCTGAGGGTTCCAGGCCCACAGACAGCCTTGTTTTAATTGAGGCTCCTGACTCTCTGTGCCCAGGTGGGTGGTGCCAATGTCCCAGCTCACCAGGGAAAGGGGAGGGAAGCCAGCCAGGAAGGCACGTGGTGGTGGAGGTGGGGGTCTGTGGGGGCAGGGCTCCAGAGCAGGTGGGTTTCCTGGAGGCTATATTCCCTAGTGCATCCCTCCCTTGGTCCATCCCACCTCCTTCCTCACTGTGAGGAAACGCCACTTCCTGCCCCGCCTCCAGGGCAGGTGCACCTGTCTGTAGAAACCTGCCGGTTGGTCAGAGCTCTGTGTCAGTTCCCTTTGTGTTGCTATCAAAGAGGCTCCTTTAGCTCCCGGGTGCTGGAAGTTCAAGGTCATGGCGCCAGCGTCTGTGGCCTCACAATGGCAGGAGTGCGTGAGGAAGTCAGAGGGTGAGAGGAAGCCAGACCAGGAGGGACCAGGCCTGTGCTTTTTATAACCACCTGCCCCCACACAGCTGCCTCTGGCCTGCCAGACCTGAGCCACTCCTAGGGGGCAGCTCGGACCCACTCTCCACAGAGATGCTCACCACCTCACCCCTTGGCACCAGGCCCCGCCTCCTGAATGTCCCACCTCCTCGCTCGTGAATCCCTGGTGGACAAACCACACCCAAAACACAGCAACCTTCAATCCACAGCCACAGGATCTTAATGTGGTCAGTGGCCACTGATAGTGGCATCCTCAAAAGCACACCTTAAATCCAAGCAAAATCTTCATCGCTGCTGGTGAGTTTCATGGAAACCATTTTCTTTCTTTCTTTCTTTCTTTCTTTCTTTCTTTCTTTCTTTCTTTCTTTCTTTCTTTTTTTTTCTTTTTTTTTGACAGGCAGAGTGGACAGTGAGAGAGAGAGACAGAGAGAAAGGTCTTCCTTTGCCGTTGGTTCACCCTCCAATGGCCGCCGTGGCCGGTGCACTGCAGCCGGCGCACCGCGCTGATCTGAAGCCAGAAGCCAGGTGCTTCTCCTGGTCTCCCATGGGGTGCAGGGCGCAAGCACTTGGGCCATCCTCCACTGCACTCCCGGGCCACAGCAGAGAGCTGGACTGGAAGAGGGGCAACCGGGACAGGATCCGGCGCCCTGATCAGGACTAGAACCCGGTGTGCCAGCGCCGCTAGGCGGAAGATTAGCCTATTGAGCCGCGGCGCCGGCCGGAAACCATTTTCACTGAATGTTTTATACTCCACAAGAATAAGGCTCCAGATAAGACACTTCATTATTATTATTTTCAATTAAGGCACAATCATGTGTTAAGTCCTCAGACATAAATATCGAAGCTTCTCTAAATGGCCATCCCATTCCAGGAAATGTCTCAAAATAAAATACTTTCTCTGGGGTCGGCACTGTGGGGTAGTGGGATAAGCCTCAACCTATGGCGCCAGCATCCCATGTGGGCACTGAATCGGATTCTGGCTGCTCCGCTTCTGATCCGGCTCCCTGTTAATGGGCCTGGGAAACCAGTGGGGGATGGCTCAGGTCCTTGGGCCCCTGCACCCACCTAAGAAACCTGGAAGAAGCTCCTGGCTCCTGGCTTCTGATCGGCCCAGCTCTGGCCATTGTGGCCATTTAGGGAGTGAACCCGCAGAGGGAAGACCTTTCTCTCTGTCTCTCCCTTTCTGTGTGACTCTTTCAAACACATTTTTAAAATAAAGAAGTAAATAAAATACTTTGTCAGGCAGCAGTTAAGCAGCCTGTAGTGTCCATGTTAATAATTTTATTGTTAAGGTAAAAGCAGGAATTTTTCATGGGAACACTTCAAAAGCAACTGCACCAGTTATTCCGGGCACAGAAGCCCCTCAACGTGAAACAGGCCCCAGGACACAGGATGCTTCTAGTCCTTGGGCCAAGGAAGAGCAGGTGGGGGCAGGTCCTGGGCTCCTGCCCTAGGCAGTCTTTGAAGAGAGATAAGAAAAGGAGACAATTGGCTTCGAGGAGCAGTGCATTTAATTTTCATACTTGAAATTGGAGGAGCTTCCACAGGGCTTTGGAAATGATCACTTTAGAAATTCAAGAGCAAATAACATGCTTGGGCAATCAACCTTGAAAGGCAAAGACCCAGATCGTCTTGGTGAGTTTCATCTCCCTGCCGAGGCCCCAAAGACAAAATCAGCGAGGGGAGAAGAATGCCCTTTCCTTGCAGAGTTTTTTAAGAAATGAGCTTGAAGGGTGGTTGTTTTATGTTGTGCTTTTGGTAGAATTCAGCGTCTTTGATAGCCACCAGACGTCAAAGAAGCCAATGCCCTATTGCACGTTACTCATACAATTCTGATTTTTAAAAGAATCTGTGCTACCTTAGAAGAGTTTTTATCTGCAACTCAGAACATCAGCCTGCTTTTCTGCCTCTTTGATTCTGGCATTTACTGCCAGCTTCAATCCATAGGCGCACAGAGCAATGTTTGTTTATTCACAAATGACCTGGGGCGCACAACGTGGGCTATGTGCGGTCACAGCCCCTCGGTGGGACTCCCCTGCCGCTGGGGAGCTGGGCAGGGGCGACACTGCTAGCTGTCATGCAGCACCCCCGCGGGCCTCGGAGGATTATCTGGGGTGTGATACTCATCTACACCAAACATTCTTACCCGGTCACACGGCTCTGTCCAATGAGCATCTCCCGTCGGGGAAGGAGAAAGCACTTCGGCGTCTCTCCACGAGGGGGAGCCCTCCCCTGTCTGTGCTCACTTTTTCCAGATTTTCGAGCCTTTAAGGGTATTGAAATATCTGGTTACGCTGCAGGGACATTGAGCATAAAGAGTAAGTCTACACGTGAAGATGATTACAATTATTGTTTTTTTTTTAAAAGATTTGTTTATTTATTTGAAAGGCAAAGCTACAGACAGGCAGAGGCAGAGAGAGGTCTTCCATCCACTGGTTCACTCCTCAATGGCCACAATGGTTGGAGCTGGTCTGATCTGAAGCCAGGAGCCAGGAGCTTCTTCCAGGTCTCCCACGTGGGTGCAGGGGCCCAAGGACTTGCGGCATCCTCTACTGCTTTCCCAGGCCATAGCAGAGAGCTGGACTGGAAGAGGAGCAGCCAGGACTCAAACCCGCACCCACATGGGATGCTGGCACTGCAGGCGGCAACTTTATCTGCTACACCACAGCACTGACCCTATTGCCATTATTTTACTGCAGCAAAACACTCCTGAGGCCCCCTATGGAAAGAAGCAGGTGAGACAGCATCTGCACCCCCCCACTGCCCCTTGCCAGAGTGAGACTGAGTCTCTCACGGGGTCTCTGTTCCTCACCTTTTTGATGGGCGAAAGCGGACAAGGGAGGGTGGTGTTACAGTGAGTCCCTAGATCCCTAGGAGCCTGAGACCCGCTCTCTTTTAGCTCTCAATTTCTAGAAGTAAATAAAGCTGCCAACCAGAAACCCTCAAATTATTTTAGACTCCAAAAGAGAAACTAAGACCACTTGTCAGAGATTGACCCCGGCCCAGCCGCCACCCCTAACATGTGGACGTCTTAACTCCCAGTACCAGTGACTGGGACCAGAACCGGAAACAGGGTCTCTGCAGATAATGAGTTTACGATGAGGTCAATAAGGTGGGCCCTATTCCAACACGACTGTGTTCCTTATAGCAGGGGGAAATCCAGACACTGGCGCAGTGAGAACACCAGGTCGGGATGAAGGCAGGGAAGCACGAATGCTGTTCTACTGGCCACAGAATGGGAGAGATGGCTGCAGACACCGGAAGCTGGGAGAAGGGACTGAGAGATGCTCCCTCCAAGCCCCAGGAAATCGACCCAACTGACCCCTTGATCCTGCACCGCAGCCCCTACACTGGGGGGTCAGTGGGTTTCTGTTGCTGAAGCTCCGGGCTGTGGCATTCTAAGAAGGCAGCCGCAGCCACGCCACAGACAGATACACCGGGACATTCCTCCATGTTCCTAGAATCCAAACGTGAGGTTCCAACACCTGCAGATCTGCTAACGTCTGAGGTGTAGGTGGGAGAGGTTGCATCAGCGCTGCTGTGGGCTCTGGGCTGCAGCGTGGGGCCCACACACACCCAGTCCTCTTGGGAAGGCATGAGTTTTCACACTATAAATGGCGGCCAATGTTACGGGTGCTGGGAACGTCCTTCCTGAAAAATGACTGGAGGGCACACCAGAGGTGCATGCGTGTATCCGTGTACCTGGGCAAGCTGCAGGTGTGGCCCGAGAGACTATGGGTAAAGAGCCCAGACTTTAAGGCCAGGGGCTCCTGGGTGTAAATCTTGCCTCTGCATGCATGAGTGCTAGAACTTGGTCAGCCAGCTAGGGGAAGGCTCTCTTAGAAGTAGTTCTTCTAGCAAGGGGAAGTTTTCTCTTACCTGTCTTCTTATTTTTGAAATTTATTAATCTAATTGCTTTCAAATGTAAAATATTTAAGTATCCTTCACAATTCAAGGGTTGAAACTAAAATAACAGAAAGCAAAATTATCGTTTCAATAAGTACTTCAAAAAGTTTTATAAGGATACAGGCTTATAGTCACATCCTATATGTGACTATATGCATATATCCTATATACAGGGGCACAAGGACCAGGATCATCTTCCACTGCTTTCCCAGGCCACAGCAGAGAGCGGATCAGAAGAGGAGCAGCCAGGACTAGAACTGGTGCCCATATGCATAGGATGCCAGTGCCCAAGCAGAGGATTAACCTACTGTGTCACAGTGTTGGCCCCCCAAATAAATTTTTAAAAGATACAAAATTTGGGGGTTAGGCATTGTGGTGCATTGGGTTAGCCACCATTCATAAACCCATATTGGAGTGCCCATTCAAGTACCAGCTACTCTGCCTTTGATCCAGCTTCCTGCTGATGCTCCCTGGAGGCAGACGATGGCCAAGTACTTAGATTCCTGCCACTCATATGGGAGACCCTGATGCAGTTCCTGGCTTCTGGCCCAGCCCTTGCTACTGCCAACATCTGGAGACTGAACCAGCAGATGTAAAATCTCTTCTCTCTCTCATTTTACCTCTCAAGGAGATGAAAATAATCATTTTTTAAAAGATGCAAATTTTTTATGTTATTGTGAAATCCTGATTGAAATCTGAAATGTGGCTTTGTTGATATGATTTCTCTCTCTCTCTCTCTTTTTTTTATCTGTAACTGTTTCCTTCACGGGAGGCCAAATGATACTGTTAAGTGAACACCGGTGACAAGTAAAAGCAACTTTGAACAGTGTGTGGGAAGTAATTGCTATGCCGTGTGACATAAATACGTAGACTGTGTATTTATAAAAGCTTACGTCATACGATGTAGCTAAACATCATGCGTCGCTCTAGTACTGGTGATAAAATGAACCACCACGAGGTTTGATTTTCTTTTCCTTTTTCACTCCTCTTAAGCCTCCAAGTTAGCAAGTGTATCTTACAGTAACGAACAATAGAACGTTCCCATTTCCACTGTTCATTCATTCCTTATTCACAGGACCTTAATGTCCAACTACCTTCTTGTGGGGCAGGGTCTGGATCCATTCTGTGGGGTGCACATTAAGATGTCCACTGTTGGGGCCAGGGTCTGGATCCATTCTGTGGGGTGCACATTAAGATGACCACTGTGGGGACCCAGCGGGCAGTTGTGGTGTAGTGGGTTAAGCTGCTGCCTGTGACAGGGCATCCCATATGCAGCTCCACTTCAATTCAGTCTCCTGCTAATACACCTGGGAAAACAGTGGGAGACTGGCTCAAGTACTTGGGCCCCTGCACTCATGTGGGAGACCCAGATGAAGTTCCTGGTTTTGGCCTGGCTCAGCCCCAGCCACTCTGGCCATCTGGGGCGTGAACCAGTAGATGAGAGATCTCTTTGTCTCTCTCTTTCTCCTTCTCTCTCTGTAATGCTGCCCTTCAAATAAATAAATAAATCTTTTTTAAAAAAGCATCTTAACTGCTGGGTTAAATGTTCACCCCTTTGTTAATGTTTTAAGTGAAATTTTTATTGAGATAATTATAGATGCACAGGTAGTTGTAAAAATAATACAGAGAGCTCCCTTGTGCACCCCATCCAGTTTCCTCTAACAATAAAACTTTTTGAGAGCCCATCAATTGGGACCAGTGCTTTGGGGTAGTGGGTAAAACCACCACTTGCAGTGCCAGCATCCCATATGAGCACCGGTTTGAGACCCGGCTGCTCCACTTCCGATCCAGCTCTCTGCTATGGCCTGGGAAAACAGTGGAAGATGGCCCAAGTCCTTGGGCTCCTGCTCCCACATGGGAGACCCGGAGGAAGCTCCTGGCTCCTGGCTCTGGATGGGCCCAGATTCAGCCATTGCGGCCATTTTCTTTCTTTTCTCTCTCTGTCTCTCCCTCTCTTGGTCAGTAACTCCACCTGTCAAATAAAATAAACAAATCTTAAACAAAAAAAATAAAATAAACACAAGAAAATAATTCCATCTGAAATTTTTTTTCCCAGAAGATGACTCCTGAAAAATTTCCCAAAACTAACCAAAGAGATCAACCCTCAGATCTAGGCAGATGGCCAAGCCGGGAGCAGGGAAGACAGAAAGAGAACCACACAGAAGCACATCGCTATCCAAGTCCTGGAAACCAAAGGTGAGGACAATGTTCAGAGTCGCAGGAGGGGAACGGGGTCGGTTACTCAGCAGGAACGGTGGGAGACAGAGACAACGCAGGGGACAGCACTGGTGGACGGAGGTCTTCTCACCGCCGGCCCTCTGCCCAGCACAACAGTGCGCGTCAGGCCTCCTCACGTGTGCCTCGTCCTGCCCCAGGCTTGCTGCACTGTCTCCACTCATCACTGCCAAACCCAGAGGACGTGCACTGTCTCCATCTTCCCCTTAACTGCGGCCGGGTAAATTTAACCGTTAGCCTGGGAAATCGCTCAAAGTCCCGTCCAATAAGAGAATTTAAAAGGTCATCTGTATTTTTCAAACTGACAGCCTGGGCAGAGAGCATTCAGCCCGCATCCCGCGTTGGAGGACCTGGGTTTGATTCTCCGCTCTTGCTCCTGGCTGCAGCTTCCTGCCGACACAGACCCTGGGGGATAGCGGGGATGGCCCAAGTGCTTGTGCCCCTGGCGCTCACGTGAGAGGCCTGGATTGAGTTCCTGGCTCCCAGCTTCAGCCCCAGATGGGTGCTGTTGCAGGCACCGGGGAGTGAACCAACAAGGGCAGTGCACTTTCCCTGTCTCTCTATAGTAAATTAGCAAAACTTTAAAAAAAAAGATGAACTGCATTAATAAAAGTATGAAATAGGCTAAAACTATTAAGAAACCATTAGATGTGTGCTCTATACAGGTTGAGCATCCCTAACCTGAAAATCTAAAAGTCCAAAATCTTTCAAAACTCATAACTTTTTGAGAACCAACACAACCCCATAAGTGGCAAATGCCACACATGACGTCTCATGTCACAGATCACAGGCAAAAAGCAGGTGCACTCAAAATATGGTGGAAAATTACCTTCAGACTGTGTGCTTAAGGTGTCTCTGAAACATAAATGAATTTCATATTTAGGGGCTATCCCATTCCCAAGATATCTCATTGTGTATATATGCCAATATTCCAAACTAGAAAGAAACCAAAATCCAAAACATTTTTGATCCTAAGCATTTTGGATAAGGGATACTCAACATGTATAAACTAACCTTAAAAAACAAAAATAATAAAAATAATTTCCTTAGTAACTGTTTCCTATGGTCTGTTAATCTTTTGCATAATAAATTGTCAGTGCCCGCAAAGATACCAACACAAAGCAACAACTTGGATCCAGAATATGTTCAAGGCAAGCTATCCCATGGATGTAGTAAAAATTTAAGGCTGTGTTTATTTCAAACATATGACTTCAATGTCAGTTCATTAGAGAGATTCTACTTTAAAAGACACAAATTAAGGAAAACCTTCAGTGGTGTTGTTTTCAAAAATAAAACCTGGAATTTCCAATATTAGGGCACAGGAGATGGAGTTGTAATAAAGAGGCAGGAGGGGTCGGCGCTGTGGCACAGCAGGTTAAAGCCCCAGCCTGCAGAGCTGGCATCCCATTTGGGCGCCGGTTCTAGTCCCAGCTGCTCCACTTCTGATCCAGCTCTCTGCTACCACCTGGGAAAGCAGTAGAGGATGGCCCAAAGGCTTGGGCCCCTGCATCCTTGTGGAGGACCCAGAAGAACCTTCTGGCTCTTGGCTTCGGGTTGGCTCAGCTCCAGATGGAATTAGCAGATGGAAGATCTCTCTCTATCTCTACCTCTCTCTGTGATTCTGTCTTTCAAATAAATAAAATAAAGCTTTAAAATAAAAAGGTGGGAAAGATGCAGACAGGGAAAGAAATTGTAAGGGAGTCTTAAGGCAGTAGGTTGGAGTTGCTGGCCACATCAGTTCCACCGGCCTCGAACGAAGGCCCCTGCTGTCCATGGATATTCCGATGCTCTTGAGACACAGCAGGCACTCGATCCTGGAGATCTCAACTGCACACACAGCATCCTGGGGTCTGTGTGCAAGGAGGAACAAGAGCATGGAGCATCCTACACCGGCTTCTATCTCTCCTCAAGGGGTCCCTTACCCCACACAGAGCTGCCATCCACTGCACAGCGTTGGACCCGGACCTCTTTCAATTTTCTGTGAGAAATGGCTCCTGGCTCCTGGCTTCAGATGGGCTCTGGAACTGCTCAAAGCAGTGCCCCCGTCTTTTCCTGGCTGCACAGAGGCAAGGGTGGGCCCTGTGGCACACGGTTCCTGGAGCCATGGGAGACACCCCTCGGTCTCTGCCAGCTTGTGGATGTCCGTTTTTTGTCTGTCCAAAGCTGACATGGGAAAAAGCTGCAGGTGGTGCCTTTGCCCATAGATCATTGCCACAGTCTGGCCTTGCAGGATGAGCTCAAGCTGACGGATCCTCTTCATGTCACCAATTCGAATGATTTCTATACAAGCAAGCATGACAGCCAGTCATTTTCAAATTCAAGACAATTTCTGCTTCTGTATTTGGGCTCTTTACCAAAAATACTTATGAAAGTTTTCCATAAAAGTGAGCTGAGAGGTTGGCATTTGGTACAGCAATTAAGACAGTGCTTGGAGGGCTGGCGCTGTGGTGTAGCAGGTAAAGTCACCATCTATAGGGCCGGCACCCCATACGGACACCAGTTCGAGTCCTGGCTGCTCCACTTCCAATCCAGCTCTCTGCTATGGCCTGGGAAAGCAGCAGAAGATGGCCCAAGTCCTTGGGGCCCTGCACCCATGTGGGAGACCCAGGAGCCAGGAGCTTCCTCTAGGTCTTCTATGTGGGTGCAGGGGCCCAAGGACATGGGCCATCTTGTGCTGCTTTCCCAGGCACATTAACAGGGAGCTGGTTCAGAAGCAGAGCAGCCTGGACTCAAACCGGTGTCCGTACGGAATGCCGGCACAGCAGGTGGAGGCTTAACCAGCTGTGCCGCAGCGCTGGTCCCGTAAGAGTTGTTTTGTATATTACATTGGGTTTTCTACATAGGTATTCATTTAGTCTATAAACAGTTTTTCTCCTTTCTGGGTATATTTAATTTCTATTTCTTTCTTGACTAGGATTTCCACTACATTGCTGAGTAAGAGTATTGACCGCAAGCAACCTTGTCTTTTCCCTGACAAGATAAGGGGGAAAGTGTTGAATCTTTGGGCACCAATTATGTTAGCTGCAGGGTTTTCGCAGATGCCTGTTAGGATAAGAAAGCCCCCTTCGAAGCGCTCGCTCGTCATGAATAGACACACAATTCTGCCAAATGCATTTACTGTATCTATTGACAGAATCATTTGATTTGCTTTTCTCACTGCTAATGTGGTGGAATTCTCCATTGCCCTTGGTGCTGGGGTACTTACACATTCCCAAGATACATCACACGTTATCATGATGCGGTATAACTGTGACCTCTCCTTGGACTGTCTAGCCTTTTATGAGCTTTTGTGTCTAAGTGCACAAAGGAGACTGCCTTGTATTTTTCTTATGTCTTTCGCTTTGGTTTCAAGATAACGCTGACTTCATGGAATAAGTTGGGAACAGGTTCCTAATCTTCAGTTTCCTACAAGACTTCGTGTAGAACTTACAGTAGGCCTGCCTCAGGTGTTTGAAAGAAAAGTCTCAGTGAAACCGTTTGAGTCTGCGCTTGCGTTTGGGAGGTGGTGTTTTACTAAAATTGGGGTACTTAAGAGAAATGGAGTTATTCAACTATTTTTCTGAGTGAGCTATGCTAACATAGGTGTTTCCCAGGATTCTCAATTCACCTCAGGTATAAAATTCGATGACGTTGCTCACAATTTTCCCTCACTTGTAGAACCTGCACTTGTGTAATGTCCATCACTCATGTTGTCAGTAACTTATCTCCCTTCTTGCTTGGCTGATCAGTCTGCTGCGTTCATTGATCTTCTCCTTTTGTCTGCTTCACTGAAATTTTTTTTTTAAAAAGATTTATTTATTTGAAAGACAGAATTACAGACAGAGAGAGGGAGAGACAGAGAGAGAAGTCTTTCATCCGCTGGTTCACTGTCCCATACGGTCGCAAGAGCCGGGGCTGGGCCAGGCCAGGTCTAGGAGCCAAGAGCTTCATCCAGGTCTCCCACATGAGCACAGGGGCCCAAGTACCTGGGCCATCTTCCACTGCTTTCCCAGGCTCATTAGCAGGGAGCTGGACAGGAAGTGCATCAGCCAGGACTCAACATGTGCCCCTATGGGATGCCGGCGCGTCTCTGCCACAGTGCCAGCCCTTTGAGTCACTGAATTTTCACTCTGATCTTTATTATTTCCATTATTTTGCTTAGTTTGTATCTAATTTGCCTTTCTTTTTCTAGTTTTTTAAAGTGGAAGTGGAGGTATTTTATTTAAAACCCTTCTCTCCTCTCACACCGTAGAGTTGAGTCTGGAACCTTGCCCATAAATACTGTTTTTATTGACTCCCATGAATTTTGAAAAAGTATTTTCTAATTTGCCTTTTGGATTCTTCTTCAGCCTCTGCATTAGGTAGATGTGTGTTATTAGTGTGTCCATAATTAGGCTTTTTTCCCAGAGGTGTTTATTTTTAATTTCTAAAGTGTTTCCAACATGGTCAGAAAGCATACTTTATATGATATAAATCTTTCTAAATATTTTGACACTTACTTTATGAAACATAATGTGTTCTATCTTGAGAAATATCCCATGTTAGCTTGAAAAGCATGTATATTGAGCTATTGCTGTGTAGTGTGTTTTATAAACATCACCAGGACAAGTTGGTTGGTAGTTTAACTTTTTTTAAAAAATTTGTTATATTTATATGAAAGGCAGAGTGACAGAGAAAGAGAGGGAGTGGCAGAGAGAGAGGTCTTTCATCCGCTGGTTCACTCCTGAAATGGCCACAGTGACTGGAGCTGAACCACTTCAAAGTCAGGAGCCTGGAGCTCCAATCCAGTCTCCCACATGGGTACAGGGCCCCAAGCACTTGGGCCATCTTCTGCTGCCTTCCCAGGTGCATTAGCAGGAAGCTGACTTGGAAGTGGAGCAGCCGGGACTTGAACCAGCGCTCTGATATGGGAAGTCTTAACCCACTGCATCACAAGACCAGCCCCGGTAGTTTAACTGGTTTATTCCCCAAATTCCCACAGCTTCCTGGGCTGGACCAGGCCGAAGCCAGGAACTCCATTCGGGTCTCCCACGTGAGTGGTGGGGACCCAAGCACTTGAGCCAGCCTCTGCTGCCCCCCAGGAGCATTAGCAGAAGATAGATCAGAAGTAATCAGACGCCAACATGGGATGCAGGTGTCCCTAGCTGGGGCTAACAGACTGTGCCACAGGCTGGCTCTAAGTCAATGATCTTTTAAAGAGATTTTTTTTTAAATAGAGGGGGGCGAGTTTGTACATCTCTAATAAACACCCAGCTATCATATCCAGTGCTCTTTAGGGCTTGGCATATTACCTGATATCATTTTTCTTCTGCCTGAAGGAGTCCTGATCATACTCCTATTTCTTGAATAATGAATCTGCTGTAGACCAATCCTTTTAGCTATTTTGTTTAGAAATATTTTTATTTGGCCTTCATTTTTGAAAGGTCTTTGCACTGAGTATAGAATTCAAAGCTCATAAGCTCTCTCTCAGTATTTTAAATATTTCCCCTATATGTTTGTGATGGGAAATCACTCTGTCCATCTCTACAAAGGTGCTCCCCCTCCCATATGCTTGTGTCTCTGATGCCTAGCGCTGTGGCCTGTGTACTCTCTGGGGAGTTTTTTCATATTCCTGTGCCTGAGCTTTGCTGAGTTTCTTAGGCCTGAAGCTTATAGTTTGTATCAAATTTGGAAACATTTTAATCCATCTTTTTATTCAAATATTTTCTCCAGGCCTCCTCTCTCCAGTCCTTCGAGGATTTAAATTGCACATATTACTGGGCACTTGAAGTTTTACCACAGTTCATTGATATTCTGCTCAATTTTGTCAGTCCATTTTCTCTATTTGCTTCATTTAGGGTCATTTTCATTACTGAATCTTATCTCCTGCAACGTCTAACCTGCCATCCACCACATCCAGTGTCCCTTTAACGTTAGCTATTACAGTTTTATCTCTAGAAATTTGACCTGGGTCTTTTTACTTCACTTTTTGAAAACATTGACTAATTGTAATAACTATTCTGATGTCTTTTTTTTTCACTGATTCTGCATCAGCTTTTGATTGAATAATTTTTCTCATGAGTCTCATTTTCCTGTTTTTTGTCTACTTGGTAATTTTTTTTAACTGAATGCCTAGCACTATAGATGTTATCATGTTGGGTGCTGCATAATTGTGTCTTTTCAGGCATGCAGAAACTTGGAAAGGGTTGATCCTGTCAGCTCTTGCATTTAAAATTTGATATATGGAACCAGAAAGCATTTATGGAAAAGCTAATTACTCCCCACTATTGAGGCAAGACCCTTCTGATACTCTACAGGGCCTGGAGGTTTGCAGTGTGGCTGGCCGGAGCAGACACTGTTCCCTCCCACCCTTTCTGTGGTCTGTCCTCTGGTCTCGGGAGGTTTTCTCACATGCATGTCCTGCTCAGTAAGGTGTTGAATCTTGGAGGGAGATTCTCTGCAGCTCTCTCAGGACGGCCTCTCTCCCACGTGTGCTCTTGTCCTCACTCTCACCAGCTCCCTCCTGCTCCCTGCTCTCGCGATCTCATGCAAACTATTGCTACCATGGTCTCAGCAAACTCTCAGCGTCGTCTTTCAGCTTAGGGAGTGTACCTGGCTCTGCCTGGGATTTCACCGCCTGTCTTTTGCACTGGAAACTTTCTCACTGCTGTCACCCGAGGCACATGGAGAGCTCACCTGTTTCTCAATTTCAGGGATCACTGCCCTTTGTTGTTTAATGTCCAGCACTGTTGGTTGTTTAAAGTAGAAGGTTAGATATAGTCTCTGTTGTGCCATCTTTTTTTTTTTAGTTTTTTTTTTCCATTTATTTTTATTTGAGAGGTAGAGCTACAGAGAGAGACAGAGACAGAGACAGAGACAGAGACAGAGAGAAAGACAGAGAGAAAGGTCTTCCATCCTCTGGTTCACTCTCCAAATGGTCGCAACAGCTGGAGCTGGGCTGATCCGAATCCAGGAGTCAGGAGCTGCTTCTAGGTCCCCCACATGGGTGCAGAGGCCCAAGCACTTGGGCCATCTTCTACTGTTTTCCCAGGTCATAAGCAGAGAGCTGGATAGGAAGAGGAGCAGCCAGGACACGAACGGGTGCCCATATAAGATGCTGGCACCACAGGCAGAAACTTACCCTACTGCACCACAGCGCCAGCCTCTGTTGCTCCATCGTGATCCAGCTCGCTTGATATTCTTCTACTTCTTGAACGTCTAAAACAGCATCCATTCCCTTTCCCCAACACAATCACTCTTCATTACATCCCTTCTACTGTCAGTGCAATCCTCGGTGTCTCAGTCTCAATGACATTAAAACCTCGGGGCCATCGGTTGCTCCTCTTTCTATTTTTCTTTCTCTGTCACTCACCATATTCTATGAGGTCACCTTGTTCTATGAGGTCACCTTACTAGCATTTCTTGCTCCCATCTTTCCTTTTGAAATTCCCACACCTAGTGTGGAAATGCATCCAACCTGAAGAACAGACTATTTATTGCAAGCTGTACTCCAGGATACCTTCATTTTCTGTCGCCAACACACACATGTACACACACTCCCAAACTCTCTTATTATTTTGAAAACCCACCGTCAGATTAATCCTTCTAAAGCTACCTTCTGGCTGATGTTGTGGCGCAGTGGGTTAGGTCGCTGCCTGCAGCACCAGCATCCCATATGAGTGCTGGTCCAGTCCCGGCTGCTCCACTTCTGATCCAGTACCCTGTTAATGTGCCTGGGAAAGCAGTAGAAGGTGGTCCAAGTCCTTGGACTCCTACCACCCACATGGGAGACCCAGATGTAGTTCCAGGCTCCTGGCTTCAGCCTGGCCCAACATGGCCGTTTGGAGCCATCTGGGGAGTGAGCCAGGAAGTGGAAGATCTCTCTCTCCCTCTTCCCGCCTCCTCCCCACCCCGTCTCACCCTCTCTCTCTGTCACTCTGCCTTTCAAATAAAGTAAGTAAATAAAACCTTTCAAAAAAAATAATAATTAAAATCTGTGCTAATGGACATACAATGGACAAAAATTTAAATTTATTATGATAATTGTCTAAAAGGAGGAGATGAAGCTGTATAATAAGTTTTATATACTATCATAACTGACTTTGCATATCACAAACAACATTGCTAGAAATTAATATATTAATTTTAACTCCAATAAATCCCTAGAAAATAATTAGAAATACATAGCAAAATAAATTACAAGGGAGTCAAAGCAATACACTAGAAAATATGTACTTAATACAAAAGAAGAAAGAAAGGAGAAATAGAACAAAAACAAATAGAAAACAAACATCAAAATGACAGATAATTCATTTTCATTTAATGTAAATCTGGATAAGATGTAAGCTCTCCACCTAAAAAGCAGAGACAAAATGGATGAAAAATTATCCCAGATTTTGCTAAGAACACACACATTAGACTCAAAGACATAAACAGGCTGAAAGTAAAGAGACAGGTAAGTTTAGAGCATGTAAATAGTAAACAAAGAGTTGAAGTGACTACAAATATCCGACAAAAGAGAAAAAAATATGCTGCTAGAGATAAAGAAAGATATTTTGTATTGATAAAAGAGTCAGTCCAGGGTGAGCATTTGGCATAGCAGCTAAAAGACTGCTTGAAAAATACACGTCCCATACTGAAAGGCATAGGTTCAAGTGTGGCTCTGCTTTTGACTCTAGCTTCCTGCTAACGTGCAACCTGGGTGGCAATGGGTGATGGCGGAAGTGTGTGGGTCCTTGCCACCCACATGGAAAACCTGGCTGGAGTTCCAGGCTCCTGGCTTCGGCCTGGCCTAGACCATTGTTGAGGGCACTTGGGGAGTCAACCAGCAGACTGAAGATCTCTCGCTGTCTGTCTCTTTGCCTTTCAAATAACATAAAAGGGGATCAAGAATATATAACATAAACATAGAGTTATGCATATCCACAATACAGCCCCAAAATTCTTGAAGCAAAATATTGAAGAATTGAAGGGAGAAATAAACAAATCAACAATAATAGTAGAGGACTTCAGTACCTGATTTTTAATAATAGAAAGAAAAACTAGGCAGAAAATACACAAAGAAATTGACTTGAACTACACTATAATCCAATAAGATCTTTATAGTACACTCCAGCTAAAGCTGCAGAATGCAATGTTAAGTGCACATAGAAAATACCCCACAACATTCCTTTGGCCACAAAGGAATGAAATCATAAATGTATAACAGAGAATCTAGGAAATCCATCTTATGTGGAAATAAAGGATCAATGGATCAGAGGCCAGCATTCTGATATAGCAGGTTAAAGCCCCAGTCTGCAGTGCCGGTATCCCATATGGGCACCGTTTCCAGTCCTGGCTGCTCCACTTCCAATCCAGCTTCCTACTAACGAGCCTTGGAAAGCAGTGGAGGATGGTCCAAGTGCTTGGGCCCCTGTGCCCACGTGGGAGACCCAGAAGAAGTTCCTGGCTCCTGGCTTTGGATGGGAGCAGCTCTAGCTGTTGCGGACATCTGGGGAGTGAACCAGTGGACGGAAGACCTCTCTGTCTCTGTCTCCCTCAGTCTCTCTCTGTCTCTCTGTATAACTCTACCTTTTAAATAAATAAAAATAAATATTTTTTTTAAAAAAATCAGTGGATCAAAGAAAAAGAAACCAAAAGGAAATAGGAAAACGCTATATGATGAATGAAAACAAAACAAAACAAAAAACCAGAACATCACAGAACTCATGGGATGCAGCAAAGACAGTGCTCTGATGGCAAATTATAGCTTAGTTTTCCACCTTGGCAAATTAGAGAAAGAGGAATGAACTAAGCACAGAGAAGCAGAAGGAGAGGAAATAGCACAAACTGAAGTAGAAACTAAAGAACTAGAATGGAGAAAAACAATTGAGAAAAATCAAAAACATCGGGGCTGGCGCCGTGGCACAGTAGGTTAATCCTATGCCTGCAGCGCCAGCATCCATATGGGTACTTGTTCTAGTCCCGGCTGCTCCTCTTCCAGTCCAGCTCTCTGCTGTGGCCCGGGAAGGCAGTGGAGGATGGCCCAAGTCCTTGGGCCCCTGTACCTGCATGCGAGACCTGGAAGAAGCACCTGGCTCCTGGCTTCAGATCAGTGCAGCGCCGGCCGTGGCGGCCATTTGGGGGGTGAACCAACAGAAGGAAGACCTTTCTCTCTGTTTCTCACTCTCACTGTCTGTAATTCTACCTCTCAAATAAATAAATAAAATCTTTAAAAAAAAATAAAAACATCGGAAGTTGGTCCTTTGAAAAAGATCAGCAAAACTGACAAACTTTTAGCTAAAATGACCAAGAAAAAAAAGTGAGAAAAGACTCAAACTACTGAAAATCAGAAATAAAAGAGGGAACTTCACTGACTCAGAAATAATTGTAGAATTATTATGTGTACATTAAAATAAATTAATTAATTTAAAAATTTAAAAGCAAGACTCAATTACATGTAGCCTACAAATAACTCACTTTAAACGTAAAAACACATAAATATTCATTAAATAAAGAAAGTAGGAATAACGACCTGAATTCAGAAAGACAACCTTCAGGGCAAGGAAAGTCAGCAAAGATAGGAGGGGTGTTTCCTAACGAAAGGGGCCCATTCTCCAAGATGACGTAATGTCCTTTAATGTGTATAAACCTCACAAAAAAATTAAAATACACGATGCAAAAACTGCAGAATGCCAGGGGAGATGAATTCGCTGTGGTAGTCAGAGACGCCAACGTTATTCTGTTGGCATGGACAGATGCAGCCAGCAGATAAGCAGAGAGACAGAGTTGAATTCAGTAACACCGCCCATCAACTGGACAGCAGGTGCATACAGAAGACTTCCTCTCAAGGGCACAGGAGCATTTGCCAGCCTGGACCGCATTTGGGAGCATAAAACACATCTTAATAAATTTAAAAGAAGACAAATCATACAAAATATGCTTTCAGATCACAATGGGATTAACTAAAAATCAGTAACAGAAATCTGGAAAAAAAACAAATATTTGCATTAAATAATATACTTCTGAGTAACATGTGGAGCAGGAAGAACTTTCAAAGGAGATTAACAAAGATTGTGAGATTAATAACAATAAAAACACAATTTATCAAAATTTCTGGATTGCAGTGAAAGCAGTGCTTACAGGGAAATTGAGAGCACTGACTGCATATATTAGAAAAAAACATGAAAATCATCTAACTTTCCCTCTTGGTAAACTAGGAAAAGAAGAACAAATTCCATGCACAGTAAGCAAAAGAAAAGAAATAACAATTAGAGCCAAAAATAAATAAAATTGAAAACAGGATATTAGTGGAGAAAATCCCTTGCAAAGTCTTAGAAAGACTTCTAGTTTATTTATTTGAATCTTCTCTCTCTTTTTTGATCTAGCTAAAATTTTGTAATCCTGTTTATTTTTTTGAAGAGCCAAATTCTAATTTTGTTGAT
This sequence comes from Lepus europaeus, assembly GCF_033115175.1. Taxonomy (NCBI): domain Eukaryota; kingdom Metazoa; phylum Chordata; class Mammalia; order Lagomorpha; family Leporidae; genus Lepus; species Lepus europaeus. The sequence goes on from NC_084838.1 coordinate 97,417,202, forward strand.
TTTCTTGAATATTTTTCTATTATTTATTTATTTGTTTTAATGTTTACTGTTTCCTTCTATTATTTTCAATTTTAGTTTTTTCTGTAGTTGCTTAGCTTATAAATTTTATGTTGTTGATGAGGTCTTTTTTTAAATGTAAATGTTTACAGATATAAATTTGCATCATATATGTTCTGATATGTTGAGTTTTCATTTTCATTTGTCTCAAACTATTTTCTAATTTTTTTTTGTGATTTCTTTTTTACTCAGTGGTTGCTTAAGAGTGTGTTGTTTAGTTTCCACATATTTATGAATTTTGGAGTTTTCCTTTTACCAATTTCTAGTCTAATTGTATTGTAATCAGAAAAGATACTTTGTATTACAACTTTTTAATTTAAAGATTTTATTTGTTATTTATTCGACAGACAGAAAAATGACAGAGAAAGGAGAGACAGAGAGAAAAAGAGATCTTCTCTCTGCTGGCTCTCAGACCATCACCTGTTGCCTCCCAGGCACATGAGCTGGAAGCTGGATCAGAAGCCAAGTAGCTGGGACTCAAACTGCCACTCTGATATGGGACGCAGGCATCCCTGTGGTTGCTCAGCCCATTCACAGCAATGTAATTGCTAGTAATGTAAAAAAATAAGCGCAGCACTGATGTGATTAAATTCTCAGGACTCTCAGTTCTATAGGAATGGACTAAACGGTATCTTTGCTTAGCAAAAATGTCTTGAACTTGATATGGAGCTTATGTTGAGAGATAAAATGTATTACACTTTCGATTTGTATCTTTTAATTCTATTTTTATTTTCCACAAACTTTTTGAAGTTCCCTCGTGTGTGTACATTTGTATTTTAAAATCCATAACTGTACATCAAAAAGACAAACTAAATTTTTATCATATTAATTTTTAAAATAAAGTAAGATGTTGAAAGAATGAAGCACCTCAAAGAAATACATAGGCTGGGACTGGCATTATGGCACAACATGTTAAGCTGCTCCCTGCAACACTGGCATCCTATATGATCACAGGTTGGAGTCTCAGCTGCTCCACTTTCTATCTAGCTCCTTGCCAATGTGTCTGGGAAAGCAGCAGAAGATGGCCAAAGTGCTTACGCCCCTGCCAGTCATGTGGGAGACCCTGGTGGAGTTCCAGGATCCTGGTTTGGTCTGGCCCAGACCTGGCCTCAGCAGTCTTTTGGGGAGTGAACCAGTGGACAAAAGATTTGTCACTCTTTCTTTCTCTGTCTCTCTCTCTCTGTCTCTCTCTCTGTCTCCTCTGTATCTCTGCCTTTGAAATAAATAAATAAACCTTTTAAAAATAGAAAAATATATCATGTAAACTAATTAGACAACTAATAAAGGCAAACAAGGACATCACAATAAGGGATACCTGAATGGCAAATAAGTATATGAAAAGATCTTCAGCATCATAATTATAAGGAAAATTAAAATTAAATTCACAAAAGTTACCAGTATGCCCACATATCCTGCTAATATCTAAAAGTCTGATACAAAACAATAATTATATCTGTTAAGTTTCAGTTGATTAAGCAGACCACTAGAAGTTGTATTTAGGTAGGTTGGTAAATAGATGGATAGGCAGATTCAAGGAATTTATTAAAACAATTAAATGTATTCAGTTGTGTGGGCTAGTTAAGCAGTATCTGTAGGAATGTGTGCTTATATCTGATGCTGGAGTTTGAGGTTCACAGGGCAGGAAGGGAAGGTGAATGTGAGGCAGAGGAGAGCTGTGACAAGTTGGGATCTGTGAGCACAAGTTAGAGCACACAAAGATGTCACCTTTTGGTCAGGGATTCATTCTCTCATCTGTCTGTCTACTGTCTATCTGTCTATCCACCCATCCATCCATCTAGTCATCTATCTGTATCCTTCTCTCATTCCACCAATCTCCTCCTCCTCTTCCTCTTCTTCCTCTTCTCTCTCCCTCCCTCCCTCATTACAGCTGAACATTACAGAACAAATGTGCCCTAGTGAGGCACCTTAACTGGGTCCTCTTCATCTCCACGGTGTGAGGAAGGTGATGTAGACCCAGAACTGATGTAAAGCTTGATCTTCAGATTCTGCTCACATATGTTCTCTACCAGATCAGTCTGTAAAAACAAATCAGGGAAAACAAAACTTTGAGATATCACAGGATAGGATTAATGGATCTTAATACAAGTCACGAACATCACAGTAGTGTTTCTCTGTAAGGGGTTATACACTGTAGCTTTAGTATTTTGGTTAGGAATATTTCAACATGCGAGACCATAGGCTGTCTGCACCTCTGAGCTGCCCCTCATCTGCTCTCCTGTTCTACTGATAGTATCTGTGGAAGCTAGAAAAGTTGATCTCATGGAAGTAGAGAGTAGAACAGTGGGGCCGGGGCTGGTGCTGTGGCACAGCAGGTTAAGCTTGCAGAGCCAGCATCCCATTCAGCATACCAGTGGGAGTCCAGGCTGCTCTGCTTCCCATCCAGCTCCCAGCTAATGTTCCCAGGGAAAGCAGCAGAAAATGGCCCAAGTGCTTGGGCCCCTGCACCCTCGTGGGAGACCCAGATGGCGTTGGTGACTCCTGGCTTCTGGCCTAGCTGTAGCTGTTTCAGTCGTCTGGGCAGTGAACCAGCAGATGGAAAATCAATCAACCACTCTCTCTCTCCCCTCTCCTGTCACTCTGCCTTTCAAATAAATAAATCTTTAATACTAATACTAATAATAAAAAGAACAATGGTCACTAGGGTCTAGGAAAGGGAGAGAGATGGGGCAGGAAAACAAGTACCAAAATCCAGTGAGATGGGTGGAATGAATTTCAGTGCTCCACAGGACAGCAGGCTGGCTACAGATCACTACATCTATTCTGTATTTTAGAGAGAAACAAAGAGGAATTTATAGGCTCCGTACACAAAGAAGTGATAAGAGTTTAAGGAGCTGGAAATGCTAGTTACCATATTGTACACATGGACCAAATTATCACACTGAGCCCCGTAAATATGAGAGTATTTTTTAAAGTTCATAGAAAATGGAATCAAAAGGTAAGTTTATTTTGGTGCAAAAAAAATCCATGCATAGTTTTTCATAGTATGCTTTTGAAAATCTTTTGTATGCATGGATTCAAAACATTTTGCACTAAAATAAGCATATTGCTTAATTCCATTTTTCACAAGCTTTCTGAAGTACCTTTGCACTTATTTTGCAGCTATCATGTGTCAACTAAAAGTAAATTTAAAAAAAAGAAATTGAGCAGGTGGATTCCACCTAGAGTGAGTAATAGAGAAATGAACTAGAAACTAGCTCGTGAATTCTGTTCCTGAGGGAACCTGCATTAGGTACTAAATGAAATGTAAAGAAACGAATCAACATTGTGATTTATGATGCAAATACAAGCCCCTTACTTACTTCCAAAGTTAGAAAGTTTGTTAGTGATTTCCAGAGTTAGAAAGTTTGTTAAAAGAAATGCAGAGGATGCTCCAGGACTTCCATATAGGAGTAGACTGGTTGTTAGATGAGGAGAGCCCATAGTGGTGGTGTTTTGTATGTCACTGGAGAATAAAAATACTTGTTTGAAGAACTCCATCCTGGTCTCCCTCAGGGGTGGCACGGGCCCAGGTACTTCGGCCATCTTCCACTGCCACCAGAGATGCATTAGCAGGAAGCTGGATTGGAAGCAGAGCAGCCAGGACTCAAACCACCTCTCTGATATGGGATGCCAGTATTGCAAACTGCTGCTTAACCAACTGCAGCACAAGACTGGCCCCTAAGCCTCATATTTAGTATACAGAAGATGGCGGTAGTAGTGATGGAGGGGATGGTGATGGCAGGTGTAATTTGGGATTTAGGGATTGAGGCAGCTGGAGGAAAAGATGGAAAGTCCAACACAAGTAGGCCCACATACCCCTTCATCTCGAGTCACCACTGTGGGTTTGTATAATCATGTCTTGGGCTGCCAGAACAAAATTTGTGTACAGAATCAACCACAATAAGTCATAGAAATCATTGATGACATGTGGAGGGGAGCTCTGCTTCATAGATTACTTACTAAGTTTGTTTTCAGTTTAAGACAACATTGAACACGAGGCTTAAATCCCCAAATGCCTTGTTCATTTTCTGAAGTTGAGGATAATATTTGTTAATTCATGTGACCACTGTCATGAAATTATTATCCACTGTTCATATAATATTTAATTGATGCTTCTTTGGTGTGGAGTATTGAAAACTCTATTTGTCAATTAACTCCTGGTACTAAATTCTATGTAGCTAACATTTTAGGAAGTCGTAAGTTTTCCAATAAAATAATAAAGCCTTATGCTGAAGGTTGGGACAGAAAAGCAATACTATCTGTCACTTGTTGCTGACAGATTTGCTCTCTGAGGGTAGAGCCATAAGCCTCCCTGGGACAAGGCCTTGTCCTTGCACAGGCAGCTCTCCACGCTGCCTGGCACAACTGAAAATCATCTGTCTGCCTCTGTTAGCTGCCCGCCTATCTCTACACTCCACCCTCCAACCCCTGACCTCAGCCCACAGCATTTACTCTGACTCCCCTCTGCTTCCCTCCCTGTTTCCACACTTTCTCTCCTCATTTTTTTCCTCTCATAAATCTGTTCGTGAGTGTGAAAGGCGGCAACTACCGTGGGAAATGGCATAAATCATATGAGGTGCTTTTAAAAACAAAGATTTAGTTATTTATTTGAAAGGCAGAGTTACAGACAGGCAGAGGCAGAGAGAGAGAGAGAGGTCTTCCATCTGCTGGTTCACTCCGCAGATGGCTGCAACGGCTGGAGCTGTGCCGATCTGAAGTCAGGAGCCAGGAGCTTCCTCTGGGTCTCCCATGTGGGTGCAGGGGCCCAAGGGCTTGGGCCATCTTCTACTGCTTTCCCAGGCCATAGCAGAGAGCTGGATTGGAAGTGGAGCAGTTGGGACTCCATGGACTTTAAAAACCACCCTCATGGGGCTGGCACTGTGGTTTAGTGGGTAAAGCTACTGCCTGCAGAGCTAGTATCCCATATGGGCACCGGTTCTAGTCCAAGCTCCCACAGCTCTGTGGGGCAGCACCTCCATGGTTCACTAAAAGGACCCAACCTTAAGCCTGGGCTTGTGGTGAGAGAGAGCCCTCTCTGAATGATCTCTGAACCAAATTCAGAGCCATCCTTGTCTGTTCTTGAAGAAGAGCACGCGGTCACAGCCTATGATCTAGTCCTGTAGAATCCACAAAATCCTACAACTTTACTTTATTCCATCCCACTTTCCCTGTCTTCCTTAGTCCAAACTCAATATTTCTGCTGATGTAATTGCATCTCTATCCCTTGTTTCCGCTGGTGAATGATGAAGTCCATTAGTCGCCCATGGTCTCGTTATCAGATGGTTGTTCAGCGTGCTCTTGGTGTGCTCTTGGGAATAAACTTTCTCTTTTTCCATAAAATGGTTAAGGAGAGAATTTTCCAAGCCTTAAATGTATTCTGTTTGCTTCATAATTCATCCCTCAATTCATCTGTCTGCATTTGCATTTAATACAAGCAGTACGAAGGACCCAAACTGCACTTTAAATATTTTGCTTAGAAATATCCTGTGCTAAATACCCAGTCTCATTGCTCCCAAGTTCTATATGCCCAAAACATTTGGACACAATTCAGCCAAATCTTTTGCCACTTTGTATTAAAAATCATCTTTCTTCCAGCTTCCCTTAACCTGCCCCTTGGTTCTGAGTCTTCAACTGAATGGCCCTTAACATCCATATATCCACGGTCTGTTTCATCTTGTCTCTTGTCTTTCTTTTTAAAGATTTGGCGACCATTGGAGGGTGAACCAACGGCAAAAGGAAGACCTTTCTCTCTGTCTCTCTCTCTCACTGTCCACTCTGCCTGTCAAAAAAATAAATAAAAATAAAAAAATTTAAAAAGATTTATTTATTTATTTATTTATTTGAGAGGCAGAGTTACAGACAGAGAGGGAGAGACACAGAGAGAGGTCTTCCATCAGCTGGTTCAATCCCCAAGTGGCCATAATGGCCAGAGCTATACTAATCAGGAACCAGGAGCCTCTTCTGGGTCTCCCACGTGGATGCAGGGGCCCAAGCACTTGGGTCACCTTCTACTGCTTTCCTAGGCCATTAGCAGGGAGCTGGATCAGAAGCGGAGCAGCTAGAACTCAAACTGACACCACAGGTGGAAGCTTAACCTACTCTGCCACAGAGCCAGTCCCCTCTTCATTCTGAGCCCTTATCGGAATCACCTTTAATGTCCACATTTCTACCAGCAGTTTCAACTGTAACCTTAGCTTTTTCTGACATGCATCTCAGAATCCTTCCAGCATCTCTCCTCATTACTTACTTCCAAAGCCACACATTTTTAGTTCTTGGTTACAGCAGCATCCCACTTCTCAAAATCAGAATCTTAGTCCAGATTCTCCATGGAAACAGAAGCAACAGGAGGCGTGAGTGTGCATGCGTGTGTGTGCACGTAAATACATTTATTGCAGGGAATTGGATACCACAATTATGGAGGCTAAGAAGTTCCAAGATATGCAGTCAGCAAGCTAAACACCCAACAGAGTTGACAGTGTAGTTCAAGATGGAAATCTAGCAAGCTCAAGACCAAGAAAAGTCAATGTTTCAGTACAAGTGCAAAGACAGGAAGAGATTAATGTTCCAACTCCACTGGTCAGGTGGCAGGAGCTTCCCTGTATTTGCAGGAGGGTCAACCTTTTGTTTTACTCAGGCCTTCAATTGATTGATTGAATGAGGAACACTGACAAACTCAGTTTGCCAATTCAATTGTTAATCTTATCTGGACAGACACAGACACACAATAATGTTTGACTGAATATTGGGCACCTGTGGCCCATGAAAGGTGACACATAAAATTAACCATAACAAGTGTGCCCTGTCTTCTGTAATATTTTGTGTAAGATAGGAATGAATTCTTGAATGCTTACTAGAAGCTATCTGGAGCTGGAGTTGTGTTGGTGGGAAGATATTTAATAGACTCAATTTCTTTAATGATTATAGGCATGTTCACTTTTTCTACAGTTTTCTCTTTGCTGTTTGCAAAGTTGTTTTTTGGGTTTTCAATCGCATTCCAGGGAGAGATGCAGTAACTAGCCACCCTGAAGTGGTCCAAACCCACTGCAGAAGCGATGTCTGTACAGATGGATGTGAGGTGTCCCGAGGTAACACGTTGCTCCATATCAGTACCCAGATCTCTGCCCCAGGAGGAGCTGAAGCTTTATTACCATAACATAGACCTGTGTTGGAGCATGTTTCTGACCTGCACCTGCATGGACTTGTACCCACCCCTACATGTGATGATAAGAATGTCAGCTCTTACCTATTCATCTCCCTCCAAAATAAAATACGCCCATTTCCCCTGCTTGAGGAGGCATGGCTTAGGAAATTATTCCCTGTGACTTCTTAGTTTGCTGTAAATTACATTTTTTGAAAACTCCTGGTGTGTTTCTTAGAGCTAGCCAGGAAATGGGCCCATAATTTGGGTAATATCCTGGCTTTTGTTACTTTTATATATCATTAATTTTCTCTTTCTTTTTTTAAAGATTTATTTATTTATTTGAAAGGCCGAGTTACAGAGAGGCAGAGGCAAAGAGAGAGGTCTTTCATCTGCTGGTTCACTCCCCAAATAGCTGCAACGGCCAGAGCTGGGCTGATCTGAAGCCAGGAACCAGGAGCTTCTTCTGGGTTTCCCACTGGGGTACAGGGCTCAAGGACTTGGATGATCTTCTACTGCTTTCCCAGGCCATAGCAGAGAGCTGGATCAGAAGTGGAACAGCCAGGACTGGACCCGAGGCCCATATGGGATGCCAGCACTGTAGGCAGCAGTTTTACCTGCTACACCACAGCACCAGCCCTTATATAATTAATTTTCAATTTTACATTTATTATTTTCTCCCTCTCACATTTTTCCCCCTAAGATTCATCTATTTATTCAAAAGACAGATATACAGAGAGAGGGAGAGACACAGAGAGAGAAAGAGGTCTTCTGTCTGCTGGTTCACTCCCCAAATGGCCACAATGGCTAGGGCTGGGCTGAAGCCAGGACCCAGGAGCTTCCTGGGGTCTCCTAAGTGGATGGAAGGGGCCCAACCACTTGGCGCATCTTCTGCCACTTTTTCTAGCAGGAAGCTGGTGGATTGCTGGTGGCAGCTTAACCCACTTTGCCACATGTCAACCACTCCTATCACTCTTCTGAGTTTAATTTGCTGTTCTTTTTGTAACTCCTAAATAGATATGCCTAATTCTTTAACTTTTTTGAGTTTTATCTTTTTCATCTATGTACATAAGGCAATAAATTTGTTTCTAAATACTGACTTAGCTACATTCCATAAGTTTTGATGTATAGTAATTCAGTTATTATTCAGTTCAAACTACTTTATAATTGCCACTAGAATTTCTCCTTTGACTCATTGTTTAATTAAAAATGTATTTTTGTGGCCAGTGTTGTGCTGTAGCGGGTAAAGCCACCCCCTATGATGCTGCCAGCACCCCATACAGGTGCCAGTTTTGATTTATTTATTTTATTTGTTTGAAAGTCAGAGTTACACAGAGGAGAGGAGAGGCAGAGAGATACATCTATTTAAGGAGTCATACAAATAATTTATTACTAACAGAAAACACTAAAAACCTAGAGATACTATCAAAATGTATAAACCTAGATCTTCACAAATCTCTTGGAAAATAAGAAGTAGCTAACTACATTTATGATACATTGCATGCAAATAGGCTAGATTTAGATAAAATACTTGGAGACATTAATTCTTTCAAAGACTAAACCAAATTTTTTGACTTAAGAAAGATCACTATTCAAAACTTTTACTTTTTAATTCTAAGTAAGTTTAAATGTTAATGTGGGCATTGAAATTATACCTCGTGCCCATCTTGAAATAGTTCACTTGCAAGCATTATGTGCAGCACACCCCACTTACTAACATAACCGCATCCAGCCTGCCTTCCCAGAAGGACCCCTTGTCGCTCCCTCACAAACTCTGAGGCTGGCAAATGAACATTCAGGTAACAAGCAAGCTAGCGATCCTTTTGGACATGCCGAGAGAAGGAAAGTTTACTGCACACAGACTTTTCAGAATTCCTCCAGGATGCTCTCTGATACAAAAGAAAAAAAAACTAGATTCAGAAAAAAAAAAAAAAAGCAAAACAAAACAAACAACAACAACAGGAAAAGGCCCTTGTGGGGCAATGAAGAGAGTCGCCGCTTGGGGCGCTGGTATCCCGTGTTAGAATACTTGAGTTTGAGTCCTGGCTCCACTCCCAATCCCAGCTTCCGGCTAATGTGCACCCTGAGTGACAGCAGATGAAGGTCCAAGTACTTGGATCCCTGCTACCTATACCAGAAACCTGGATTGAGTTTCAGGCTCCTGGCTTCAGCCTGCCCACACTGGCTGGTGTACACATTTAGGGAGTGAATCAGTGGGTGTATGATCTGTCTGTCTGCCTCTGTCTCTCTCCCTTTCAAATAAATACAATACATTTAAAAACTAAAAATTAAAAAAAGAAAGAGGAGAACATGGGACACATGAATAGTAGCAACATAACTAGCAACATATGCTTCTGTTTAAATACCAGGAGTACAAGCAGACGGTTAGCCTAGCAAGGAAGAGGCCTGCATCCCATATTGAACTGCTTGTGTTCCATACCACCCTCCAGCTCGGGCCCTTAACTCCATCTTCCTTGTAATACAGAGGTTAGGAGGAAGCAGGTGACGGCTCAAGTAATTGGGCTCCTGCCACCCACAGGGAAGACCTGGATTGAGTTTCTGGCTTGTAGATTTGGCCCTGGCCTGACTCCAGCCATTGTGGGCATTTGGGGGGTCAACCAGCAGATGGGGACATGCTCCCCCCTCCCCTCTTGCTTTGCCTCTGAAATAAATTTATAAGGTTTCAAACATAAATACATAAAATACTGCCAGTAGATATTAACAATCTTGAGTTAAAATGCCAAGTCACACCAGCACGTGACTCACGTTGACCTATCAGAACTCTACAATCAAACAAATAGAACATAAGAACTCTATTCTCAATTCTGCCACCAGCCTTTATTTGAACGTTGTAATTTTTCTACAACACTGACTCTAGTCTTTCAGAATGAGTGCTGACTCTCTTCTATCAAAATCAACATCTGCCAGGAAATATACAAATGTCTTAAACAGCTTACAAAAGATGTACCATATATGAAGATACTTCAAAAAGGTCATTGAAAATAGAACTGAAAGCTAAGTTTATTTCGGTACAAAGAACTTTGAAATTCATGACTTTGATGGAAAACACATTCTTGAGTTTCAAAAAATTTTTTGCATCAAGAACTTATCTTGAGGGTCAGGGCGGGGGAGAAAGCTGGCATTGTGCAGTAGCAAATTAAGTGGCTGTCTGTGATGCCAGTATCCCATATGAGCACCAGTTCAAGTCCCAGCTGCTCCACTTCTGATCCAGCTCCCTGCTAATGGCCCAGAAAAGCAGTAGAGAATGGTCCAAGTGCTTGGGCTCCTGCCACCCATGTGGGAGACCTGGGAGCAGCTCCTGGTTTCCATCTGGCCCAGCCCTGGATGTTATGACCATTTCTGGAGTGAACCAGCAGATGGAAGATCGATCTCTCTCTCTCTCTCTCTCTCTCTCTCCCTGTCTCTTTATAACTCTGCTTTTCAAATAAATAAATAGATACTTTAAAAAGAAAACTTACCTTGGGACCTGTGTTGCAGTACAGTGGATTAAGCCACTTCCTGAGACACCAGCATCCCACATTGCAGCGCTTGTCCAAGTTCTGACTGCTCCATTTCCAATCCAGCTTCCTGCTAATGTTCCTGGGGAGTCAAGAGAAGATAGCCCAATACTTGGACCCCTGCCAATTACTTGGGAAATCCTTACTTTGGCCTGGCCCAGGCCTGGCTATTGCAGACATTTGGGGAGTGAACTAGCAGATAGAAGATTCTCTCTCTCTCTCTCTCTCTCTCTCTCTCTCTCTATATATATATATATATATATATATATACACACACATTATATATATATCTTTTTCAAATAAACAAATTTTTTAAAACATTTTATCTTTTAATTCCAGAATATTTCCAGAACTTTTTGGAATATCTTTTTTTAAAAATGTGTTTTATTTACTTGAAAGTCAGAGTTACAGAGAGAGGGAAAGAGAGATCTTCCAGCTGTTGGTTCACTCCCTAAATGGCCACAATAACCAGGCCTGGGCCAGGCTGTAGCCAGGAGCCAGGAGCTTCTTCTGGGCCTCTCATGTTGGTAGCAGGGGCCCAGGGAACAGGGCCATCCTTCACAACATTCCAAGGCACATCAGCTGAGAGCTGGATTGGAAGTGGAGCAGCCAGGACTTGAACCAGTGCCCATATGGGATGCCAGAACTGGAGGTGGTGGCTTAACCTGTGTGTCACTGCGCCGGCTCCTTGGAGTATATTTATAGAAATCACTTATAAAATTTGGAATACTTTCATTGCTAAAATGAAAACTTATATGCTGAAAATACTACAAATTCTCTTACAACTGAATTTGATGGACTTAGAAAATATATTTCTTTGAACTTGATCTACAGAGATTCTGTTGAGTTAAATTATGATGCTTTCATATTTTTTTATTTTTTTTTATTTTTTATTTTTTATTTTTGACAGGCAGAGTGGACAGTAGAGGGAGACAGAGAGAAAGGTCTTCCTTTTGCCGTTGGTTCACCCTCCAATGGCCGCTGCCGTAGGCGCGCTGCGGCCGGCGCACCACACTGTTCCGATGGCAGGAGCCAGGTGCTTCTCCTGGTCTCCCATGGGGTGCAGGGCCCAAGCACTTGGGCCATCCTCCACTGCACTCCCTGGCCACAGCAGAGAGCTGGCCTGGAAGAGGGGCAACCGGGACAGGATCAGTGCCCCGACCTGGACTAGAACCCGGTGTGCAGGCGCCGCAAGGCGGAGGATTAGCCTAGTGAGCCGCGGCGCCGGTGATGCTTTTATATTATATGTAATTATAATGGAACTTGAAACTAAGGCTGGGTCTCAACTATACTTACCTGTGATGCACAATACGATTGGCTTTTAGAAGAAAAAATAGAGGCCGGCACTGTGGCTCAGTGGGTTAACGGCCTGGCCTGAAGTGCTGACATCCCATATGGGCGCCGGTTCGAGACCCAGCTGCTCCACTTCCGATCCAGCTCTGCTATGGCCTGGGAAAGCAGTGGAAGATGGCCCAAGTCCTTGGACCCCTGTACCTGCGTAGGAGACCTGGAAAAAGCTCCTGGCTCCTGGCTTCGGATCAGCCATTGTGGCCAATTGGGGAGTGAACCAGCAGATGGAAGACCTCTCACTCTCTCTCTATGTGTAACTCTGACTTTCAAGTATGTAAATAAATCTTTTAAAAAAAAAGAAGAAGAAGAAATATTTTCCAGTTTGGGTTTTCCTGCGTGCTAATAATCGAAGAGGTAGGGGCCAGCGCCATGGCTCACCTGGTTAATCCTCCGCCTGTGGCGCCGGCATCCCATAAGGGCGCCGGGTTCTAGGCCCGGTTGCTCCTCTTCCAGTCCAGCTCTCTGCTGTGGCCCGGGAGGGCAGTGGGGGATGGCTCAAGGGCTTGGGTCCCTGTACCCGCATGGGAGACCAGCAGGAAGCACCTGGCTCCTGGCTTCGGATCAGCTCAGTGCACTGGTCACAGCAGCCATTGGAGGGTGAACCAATGGCAAAGGAAGACCTTTCTCTCTGTCTCTCTCTCTCACTGTCCACTCTGCCTATCAAAAAAATAAAATAAAAAACCTGATGTGTGTATACATCTATTGTGCACGTATGTATTTGTATATCTATATTTATACATGCATTTATAAACACAGGGGTTTTTTTGTTTGTTTTATAACATGTAGATGCTCACAAACTCTGAGGAGCTGTTTTCTAACTTACTTCCAGAACTGTAAGATCCCAATGTATGCATTATATTCACTGTTGTTTTTTTTTTCCCTGCACATATTTTGATGTGTGTCTGTCTTGTCTAACCTCTACTGGTTGTGATTTGTCCAATGACAATGATTTCCTTTTAATTCCCGTAAGAATGCATTCAGAGCCCTGCAGCCCAGTTTACCTCTTCAATTATTAAAAAAAAAAAAAAAGGTGCAACGTTTTTTGTTTTTGTTTTATTTATTTATTTGACAGGTAGAGTTATAGACAGTGGTCTCCCATGTGGGTGCAGGGCCCAAGCACTTGGGCCATTCTCCACTGCCCTCCTGGGCCACAGCAGAGAGCTGGACTGGAAGAGGAGCAACCGGGACAGAATTTGGCGCCCTGACCGGGACTAGAACCCAGTGTGCCAGCGCTGCAGGTGGAGGATTAGCCTAGTGAGCCACAGCGCTGGCCCACACATCAGTTTTAATCTCAGTCAAAACCTTAGAAATAATAAATCAAGAAAGTGGTCTGAAGAGTGTTTAAGTACCATAATTCCAGTTAATTTCCTAATTTGCCATTTTTGTGATGTATTTTAAACACAGTCCTACTTATATTTCATAGTGCCAATTCCTTGTATAATTTTTATAAGAGAAAATAGAAATTTATCTAACCAAAAGAAATATCTCTTTGAACACAGAAGCCCTGAAAACCAGCTCCTGGATTAGCATAGAGGCTGTTTATTATACATTATTAAAAATATTTATTTATTTATTTGAAAGGCAGAGAGAGAAGGAAAGGCAAAGAGAGAGAGAGGTCTTCCATCCAAAGGTTCATTCCCCAAATGGCCGCAATGGCCAGAGCTGAGCTGATCCAAAGCCAGGAGCCAGAAGCCAGGAGCTTCCTCCAGGTCTCCCACAAGGGTGCAGGGACCCAAGGACTTGAGCCCCAGAATTCCAGGGACAGCTCTGAGCCAAGTGGCAGTTAAACGTGAAAACTTGACGTGGGGGCTGGATGAGCCCCCATCTGTGATGACTTGGAGGGATTGCTCCCCGGCATTGTGTGATGGTACTGTGCTACTGGGGCATTCAACTCAGCCTTTGAGTGAAGGGCTGGAGTAACTACATTCTGAAAAAGCGCCTCCATCTTGAGAGGCAGGCCTGACATCCCGTAAAAGCAGCGTCACTCTGGGGAAACCGAAACTTACACCAGAACGCGAAACTTACAAAAGAACAGCTGGCTAGCATTCACCATATAAGGAAATGCCCTGGGTCCGAGCCAATCAGGAACGACCACGGTGACCCTAGCCAATCCACTGTTACCCCGCACCCCTTGCTGACGTAACACTGCTTTAAAAGATGCTCCCAGGCCGGTGCCACGGCTCACTAGGCTAATCCTCCGCCTTGTGGCGTGGGCACACCAGGTTCTAGTCCCCGTCGGGGTGCCGGATTCTGTCCCGGTTGCTCCTCTTCCAGGCCAGCTCTCTGCTGTGGCCTGGGAGGGCAGTGGAGGATGGCCCAAGTGCTTGGGCCCTGCACCCGCATGGGAGACCAAGCGAAGCACCTGGCTCCTGGCTTTGGATCAGTGTAGTGCGCCTGCTGCAGTGGCCATTGTGGGGTGAACCAATGGCAAAGGAAGTCCTTTCTCTCTGTCTCTTTCTCTCACTGTCCACTCTGCCTGTCAAAAAATAAAAAAATAAAAAAAATAAAAATAAAAATAAAAGATGCTCCCGAGCTCGGCTGGAGTCCTTCCTCTGCCTAGTGCTGCACGGTTGGTTAGACGGGGTCCCTGTTGCGCAGCTTGTACTTCCGAAATAAAACCTAGACCTTGCTTTTGCATTTCGATGTGTTGGAATCTCTGGCGGCGTTTGGGGATCCAAGGATCTGGGCATAACATGAGTGTAAACTTTCAGACGTGTGTGGCTGTCTGCTAGCACGTGGGGCAGTATGAAATTAAAAGATGAGTTTAGGGGCAGGTGCTGTGGCACAGCAGATCAAGCCAGGGCTTGGGATGCTCATGCGCCATAGTGGAGGGCCTGGTTCAAGTCGTGGCTACTCCACTTCTGAACCAGCTCCCTGCTAAATGTGCCTGCGTGGCAGTGGATGAGGGCTCAGGTACTTGAGCCCCTGCCACAAATGTGGGCAACCCAGATGGAGTTCCTGGCTCTTTGGCTTCAGCCTGGCCCAGCCCTGGCTATTTCAGGCATTTGGGGAATGAATGAAAGGATGAATGACCTCTCTCGCGCTCACTCTCACTCTCGCTCGCTCTCTCTCCCTTGCTGTCATGTGTGTGTGTTTCTTTCCCTTTCTCTCATTCTGCCTTTCAAATAAAAAATAAATAAATTAAATCTTTTTAAGCTTATTTTGGTGAAAGGCTTTTCAAATCCATGTATAGTATGTTCATCATATACATTTCCTATGAATTTTTTAAGAAGATTATTTATTTGAAAGGCAGAGTTACAGAGAGAGAGAGAGAGAGTGAGAGGGAGAGTCAGAGAGATATTTCATCTCCAGACTGGGGAGCCTCATCTGGGTCCTAGTGTGGACACAGAAGCCCAAGGACTGGGGCCATCCTCCACTGCTTTCCTAGGCATGCCAGCAGGGAGATAGATTGGAAGTGGAGCAGCCGGGACTCCAACCGGCACCCATATGGGATGTCAGCACTGTAGGTGGAGGCCCAACCGGCTATGCCACAGCGCCAGCCCCTCCTATGAATTTTTAAAGACCCCTCTTATCATGGAGTTCAATTTTCTTTACATGTATACATTCCAAGAAAGTAGGATATATATATAATACTGCATATTACATATTAGACCCTACATATTAGACTACATGCTAAACTACGTGTTAAACATACATTTATATATATATAAAAGACAAGGATTTTTAACAAGTTTTTGTGAGTTTTCTTTTGTTGAGATATTTCCTTCTAGTAACTTTTGTTTTTGATCTATTTTCAAATTTGTGGAAAAGTACAAGAATAGTACGAAGAGCTCCTGAATGTCGCCCTGATTATTTTATCATTCTCTTCCCCATTCTTTTTTCCCCAAAACAATTGGAGAGTAAATTTCAGACGCTGTGCCTCGTCCTTTCCTACATACTTGAGAACAAGGACATCTGTGGATTCACAGAAAAAGGATAAACCCTAGGAATCTCACGTCGACACAGTACTACTTCCCAAAACACAGCCCATCGCCTGCGCCTCTAGGGTCTGCATCAGCAGAACGATGGAGTCAGAAGGCAGAGGCGGGTGTCTCTGCAGGCATTCTGACGTGGGAGGCAGGTGTCTGAACTACTAGGCTAAAGTCTACTGTACTAGGCTGTGTCTTCTTACGGGGATGCTGACCCCATCCTGAGGCTCCCACCCCACCCTACTACAGTGTGGGGGAAACTCGGCTTTGCTGCCTGTGTTCCTTTGCTCACAGACAGCCCCAGGCAGAGCGGCTTCAGCAACAGAACCGCATCCCTCACAACCCGGGAGGCTGGAAGCCGCAGGTGGAATTGTCAGCAGGTTGTTTTCTCTGCAGCCTCTCTCCCTGGCTGGTGGAAAGTGTCTACTCCTTGTGTCCTCACAGGGACACATAGGCATGCCTAAATGTCTGCTTTTAAAAGGTCTCACATGGACCCAGCTTGGTTCTTCTCCAGTGTCTCCTCTTGGCGTTACACCTGATTCAATGACCAGGGCTCATCCGAATCCTCTGGGGAATGGGCAGTTTTGTTTGTGGTTTTTTGGCCAGGAATATCTCGATTCTGAAGGTCTTGGGAGAAGGAAGACGTGACGATGGCAGGGGAAAGGAGAAAAAGCTCTTTTTCCATTTTTTCTTAAATTGTTTTATTCGTTGAAGTTCTGATTACCTTGTAATAAGTACATATTTTATGAGGTGTGGTGCAATATTGCAACGCATCTGCACCAATGTAAACCAATCAAATCAGGCAAGCAGCCTTTCCATCTCCTTCCTTACCTTTTCCTTGTGTTGGGAGCCTTGGCAGCTCCGTCCCCAGCCTTTTACACAGAATATGATACATCACTGTGAACCACAGTTCCCACCTGCAAGTTCCGTCTTCTCCTTAGGACACTGAAAGTATTGGATTAGTGCCTCACCCTGATGACCTTATCTTAATTTAATCAGCCCTTTGAAGGTCCTGTCTCTAATTATTGTCACATTCCTCCATACTGGAGGTTAGGAGGACCTCAACGTAGGAATTTTGAGGGACACATTGCAGCCCATAGCAATGACCTCATCCAGAATTTCTTGCTTAAATTTTGTGGTTTTTTTTTTCCCACTCCCTATGGTCAGTACATCCATATACCTCTTTCCTTAGCCTAGATTTAGGTTGCCAAAAAATATATATATTCAGGAAGTCTGGGAATAGCAATGAACTCCAGCACTGCTTGTTCAGACTGTAGTTTCTCTGGCCATGAATCCTGATTCCTTGGCTGATTGTCTCCTGCTTCCGAAACCTCACGTCCAGGAGGCAGGAAGCTCAGCTGCTTTCTTTACTGCTGAATGCTCAGGTGGTAAAACAATGCGTGCAGTAGGGGCTTAATAAATACTGCATATACCGAATGAATGAAAGCACTCCCTGCCTCCATCCAGCATCACCCTACAGGACCTGCTGGGCTCTGTGTGTGTGTGTGTGTGTGTCTCAATGCATGCATTTGTCTGATTTCCCAGTCTGACTCATTTCTTGCAAAATCCCCACGTGCAGATTTTGTCTGAGAAAAGGAAGCTACCCAGATGCTCTTCAATGTAGATGTTGATGGGGAAATGTCTTCAAGACATTTTAACCTTTGAAAAGGAAGCCACAGCAGATTTCTGCCTCTCCTTGTCTTGTACCCTCCGCCCCACTCGCTCTTGTCTCCTCTCAAGGCCTGTGGTTCCACTGTTCCAGTCTCTGCAGTACTCCCTCTGTTCTTGAGCAGCATCTGCCAGGGCTGAAGACCTACGTGCACCTGTGGGATTTGTGATCTGTCTGTCTCCTGCTCCAGCTGGTTCTGGGAGGACCAGGTCTGGTCTTTCTCATCATTGTACCTTCCTCACAGCACATATTTTTGAATGAATGAATGAATGAATAAATGTAAAATCCTGGTAAGATAAAGATAAAGCTTTTATAAAAGATTGTGTGAATGTATTCATAAGAATGAATTAAGTGCTTTGAAAAAGATTATAGAATATACCCACCAAATTACAGATGTTTACCTCTGTTAAGAAGGAGAGTGAGAATGATGTGTGGGTACAAAAGGTCTTTTGTATTTAAGTCTATGACCTTAATTATTCTTTGAGTTCTTTTATAATGCATATGTATGCAATAAAGTTATAAAATAAAATAATAACCATAGGAGCCAGGACCTGAACAATCACACCTGTGACTAATCTTGTAGTAATTGCACTGCTGATTTTCCTGATAGAGAGTGAGGAAGTGTGTCAGGTGCTTTCTTTAGTCAGCACATTTCTAATCACTTGCTCACTCCCTCAGGAATTTGGGGCAGTTTAGGAGCTCACGTGTGCACAGCAATGCTTTGGATTGGGGAAAACTACCTGCTGTCCATAGACATTCAGCTCCAGAGTTTAGATCCATGTCTAATCACAAGGATGAAAAGGGAACACGGAGTTATAATGAGGGAGCTGCTAGGTGCTCTTGTGCAAGCTTGCTATTGGGAAACCCAGCAAAGAAGATGGCGATGTTGTCAAACTCGTCCTTCTCCTTGTGGATCCCTGATGCCTTTCCTCCCAAGCCTGTCACTTGGATCTAATCAAGGTATTTGGGACAGTATGTTACGGCACTCCCTCTCTCCTGGGTTCCTCCCCCGATTCCCACCCAAACCAGATACCGTCTGGGTTCAGGACCAAGAAAATTACAACATGCTTGAGCATTCGCCTATGTCCAATGGCGAAGTAGTCACTCATTTTCTCCAGTCTCTGACACAAAAACCCAGTAATTTTGAGTGCTGAATGTCTCAGACACAAAGCTCTAATAGAGTTTTATGTTAACAATCTACTCAAATCCAACTCATCCAAGTGCTGGGTGAAGTGAGGATTTTAGGGCTCTGTCTGGGAGGGGCTGCACCAAGTGTGTGCAGCTGCAGATTAAGCGCTGATGAGGTGTGGGCTCCCCTTCGCTCATCCATGGTCCCCCAACATCTTCTTAGAGCCCTCTGTGAGCTCGAATCTACCAGACCACCGACATGGCATCCCGTTACGGGCTGTGCTAGTGCCCTCTGCCTACCACACATTTGACCGACTATATCATCTAGCAGGTAGATCCAGTTCATTTCAGCCAGTTCTGAAGCTCACTCACAGAGACCAAGGCCACAGAGGTGAGTGAGTGGTGGGGAGTCTTGGTGAGCGTTCGGTGAACCCTTCTCTGGGTCCTGAACTGAAAGCTGGGCCAAGAAAAGTAGAATGACTCATCTCAGGTCCTGAGGGAGTGAGCACCAGGCACACAGGGGTGGTTGGATCCTAACGATTCAACAATGGAACACATTCATTCATTGCATCAAGATGGGTCATGCCCAGGTGCAAAACTTCTTTCTTTACACACTGGCTGGCTGTCATGGGGGAGCAAGAGCAGAAGTGAAATCAAAGCAGGTCCTGGGTTCCCTTTGTCTTATCGCTGGTGGATTGGATGTTTTGTTCAGGCTGGGTGTGAAGGTTTTCTTCATCCTAGATAACTCGGATGAAGCCATTGCAGGCATGCCTGATCCCATCCCAGCTGGAGATCTCGTTGGGTCACCAGGAGGGAGGTGCTCCCTGAACTGGTCTGGACTCATCCTCTGGCAGTCTAGTAAGGAATTCCAGCCCTTCTGTCCCCAACAAGCTGAAGCAACTGCCAGTTAATGCTATCTATGATGGTGCTGCTGGGGGCTTCCTATTTGTTAAATTATTTTATCTTCCTGATTCTCCGTCCCCATAGTACAGATGATAAAACCAAAACAGCACAGAGGTTTTTGTTTATTTCTTTGTTTTTAATGTGCGAAGGGCATTAACACTAAGGCTTGAGGCTAGATCCATCTAATTGGGCTTGAATAACTTTGGTTCTTCCCTGTTCTGTAGCCTCCACTCCCAATCTGGCTCTCTCCAAAAAGGGAGTCTTCTTTGAGAACCCAACTTCAGTTCTTTGATCCTCCATACTCACACCATACCTGGAACCCAAGCTGATCCTCAGTAACCTAACAGGGAGAATTGAGTCAACTATTTTATGCCACAGAGTATCCATCTAACAAAGAAATGCAGTAGATGGAAAAGGAAAAAGAAGTAAGAGGAAAGGGAGAGAAGGAAAAAGATGCTAAAGCAAAAACCTCCTTTTTTTGGGCTATTTCATTACCCTGAAGTTACTCACAGTGGAGCATAAATAGAATATTGAGATGGTTAGAAATAGATATAGATAGATATAGAAGGAAAAAGATGCTAAAGCAAAAACCTCCTTTTTTTTGGGCTATTTCATTACCCTGAAGTTACTCACAGTGGAGCATAAATAGAATATTGAGATGGTTAGAGATAGATATAGATAGATATAGAAGGAAAAAGATGCTAAAGCAAAAACCTCCTTTTTTTGGGCTATTTCATTACTCTGAAGTTACTCACAGTGGAGCATAAATAGAATATTGAGATGGTTAGAGATAGATATACATAGATATAGATTTCCTTTGGAAAACAAGATTGAAAGGTAAATTTAGGGGCAGCCATTGTGGTACAGTGGATTAAGTCATCACTTGGGACCCCTGCCTCCCATCTGGAGTGGGATCAGTCCCATCTGATCCAGCTTCCTGTTAATGTACCTGGCAGGTGGAAGATGATGGTCCAAGTGTGTGGATCACACGAGGGAGGCCCAGACTGAGTACCAGGATTCTGGCTTTAGCCTGGTCCAGCTCTGGTTGTTGTGGGCATTTGGGGATTAAACCAGTTGACAGAAGATCTCTGTTTATCCTTTCTTTCTCTCTCTTTCTCACTGTGTTTTTCAAATAAATAAATGAATAAATCTTTTAAAAAATAAGTTTACTTTAATGCAAAAAGATTTGACATATATGCATTTTTTCATAATTTGCATTTTATGAACTATTTGAAGATTGCTCAGATGCATGAATTTTAATATTTTTGTACCTGAATCATCTTAACTTTCAATTCCATGTTTTCCATAGTTCTGCTTCTTGTCTGAAACCCTACAAACACTGTAAAGTTATTCTTTAGTGCCATTGTTGAGGTTGTTAAGAGAAGTTATTTGAGAGAAGTGTGTAAAAGTTCCACATTCAAAACATGATAGGGACACAAAGATGAAAACAATTATAGCTCTATTGGAAATCACATAAAACAGGAAGCAAAACAAAAGTAAAAAGTGTCTGGGGATTTTTCTATATAAATGTTTCATTTTAAAACATTTAGATTTTTTCCTCAGCATAACAATAATAGCAAAGGCCTAGTGAACATTGGCCATGTGCCAGGCAGGGTCCTAAGAACTTAGGAGGGACCAGGTCATGTATTCCCCCACAGTGTCCTGAGGGCCGAGTTCTGCCACTGTCTCTGTTTGTTGAAGAGGACACAAGGTGCATGGATTTTGAAGACGAGCCAAGTTCAGTGATGAAGATGGGCTGTAAGGTTTAAATCCATCTTCCCAACACTCCTGCACCCGCCTTGCTTCCCACTGAGTTCACCTTCACGATGAATTTTACTTTCATCTAAACCCTAGGACCTAGTCCTTTCTTTTTTTTTTTTTTTAAGATTTATTTTATTTATTTGAAGGGCAGAGTTAGAGAGAGAGAGAAAGGTCTTCTATCCACTGGTAAACTCCCCAGATGGTTGCAATGGCAAGAGCTGGACCAGGCCAAAGCCCGGGGCCAGGAATTTTATCCAGATCTCCCACATAGGTGCACGGACCCAAGCATTTGAGTCATCTTCTGCTGCTTTCCCAGGTACATTAGCAGGGAGCTGGGTGGGAAGTGGAGCAGCTGAGACTTGAACTGGTAGCCAAATGGAATGCTGGCTTTGCAGGCAAGAGCTTAACCTATGACACCACTATTGCATCTGGTATGGCCATAAGAGTTGAAAACAGAAGTGGCTGTCCAAAGATATTTCCAAAAGTTGATGGAAAATGGAATTAGAAGATAAATTTATTTTGGTGAAAAAAAAAATCTTTTGAAATCTATGCATAAGAAGGGGGTCCTTAAAAAGCTCATGGAGGGGCCGGTGCTGTGATGCAGTGGGTTAGAGTCCTGGTCCGGTGTCGGCATTCCATATGGGCACCAGTTCGAGCCCCAGCTGCTCCACTTCTGATCCAGCTCTCTGCAATGGCCTGGGAAAGCAGTGTGGGATGGCCCAAGTCCTTGGGCCCCTGCATCCGCGTGGGAGACCAGGAAAAAGTTGCTGGCTTCAGATAGGTACAGTTCCGGCCTTTGTGGCCATCTGGGGAGTGAACCAGTGGTTGGAGGACCTTTCTCTCTCTCTGCCTCTGCCTCTCTATAATTCTGACCTCCAAATGAATAAATAAGTCTTTAAAAAAAAAGTTCATGGGGAGGGGCCAGCATTGTGGCATAGTGGGTAAAGTTGCCACCTGTGATGCAAGCATTCCATATAGGTACCAGTTCGAGTCCCAGCTGTTCCACCTCCCATCCAACTCCCTGCTAATGTGCCTGGGAAAGTACTTGGGCCCCTGTACCCGGGTGGGAGACCCAGAAGAAGCTCCTGGCTCCTGGCTTTGGCTTGGCCCAGCTCTGGCCATTGTGGCCATTTGGGGAGTGAACAAGCTGATGGAAAATCTCACTTTCTCTTTCTGTACCTCTGACTTCCAAATATAAATAAATGAATCTTTTTTTAAAGTTTATGGAAAATACACAGCATCAAACGATATGCATAGATTTCAGATTTTTTGCACTAAAATAAATTTATTTTTTAATTTCATTTTATTTTTTCAAGTACTCTCATATGACTAGCCCTTCCGAAAACAGTACATTTCCTACCCTGTGTCCTTATGTAGTGACACATCACCAACAGTGAACAGTCAGTGGGGTTTTCTATTACATGCATTCTTGCTGTATTTTATTATATGAGATGTATAGTGTTTATAGAAACTATGCACATTATGGGGCCGGCACTGTGGCGCAGCTGGTTAAAGCCCTGGCCTGAAGTGCCAGCATCCCATATGGGCGCCAGTTCTGGTCCTGGCTGCTCCTCTTCCGATCCAGCTCTCTGCTATGGCCTGGGAAAGCAGTGGAAGATGGCCCAAGTCCTTGGACCCCTGCTCCCATGTGGGAGAACCAGAAGAAGCTCCTGGCTCCTGGCTTTGGATCATCCCAGCTCTGGCCATTGCGGCCATCTGGGGAGTGAACCATCGGATGGAAGACCTCTCTCTCTCTGTCTCTACCTCTCTTTGTAACTCTGTTTTTCAAATAAATAAATAAAATAAATCTTTAAAAAAAGAAATTATACACATTAAATCATGTCTAGATTACTTATAATATGTAATATAATGTACATGCTAGACAAATAGTTGGTATACTGTACTGTGTAGGGAACAATGACAATAAAAAAAAAAAACTTGAACATGTTCAGTACAGATGCACTATATTTCCTTAATATTTTGGTTGAATCTTTGGATGAAGAAGCCATGGATGCGAGGAGCCAACTGTACAGATGTTACCATGAATCACGAAGACATACGATTATTTTATTTTAACAATATGGGTTTTGCTCTCCCTATCTCTAACTAGCTGGCTCTTCCTCAAGCCCTAGCTTGTTTCCTCTAAAAAAAAAATATTGAACTTGAACTCAATGGCCTCTACATGTCCTTCCTGCCCAACACTCCCAGGGGTCCTGGCCAGTGTGGGTGGACGATAGCTTCTTGGTGGTGGAGATAATTCCGGAGCTGTGTGGGAGAGCAAGGCAGTATGTCAGGTGTTTCCAGCCACACCTCGACTTCATTTAATCCTCATTTCATCAGGTGGGTATTGGTGCCCCTCCAACAGAGGTTAACTAATTGACCAAAGGTCTTAGTTAAGTGGTAGGGTCTGGGTTCAAACCTCGAACACCCACACCCTTAGAGACCTGCTGCTGTGCTGGACATGGGAATAATAACCAGCAGGGCGACAGCAGTGACCAGGGGCCAGCCACTGTCCTCACTTGGTACTAACTCCCCCAGTCCTCACAACAATCTTAGGCCTACTTGACAATTGGGGAAACTGAGGCCAGACAAGTTAAGCAACTTGCCCAAGGTCACACAAGTCCAAAGTGTAGGAGAGAGGCTGGCATTGTGGTGCAGCAGGTTAACACCCTGGCCTGAGGCGCTGGCATCCCATATGGGCACTGGTTCGAGACCTGGTTGCTCCACTTCTGATCCATCTCTCTCTGCTATGGCCTGGGGAAGCAGTGGAAGATGGTCCAAGTCCTTGGGCCCCTGCTCCCACGTGGGAGAACCAGAAGAAGCTCCTGGTTCCTGGCTTCAGATTAGTGCAGCTCCAGCTGTGGCGGCCAATTGGGGAATGAACCATCAGATGGAGGACCTCTCTCTCTCTCTCCACCCCCCAACCCCGCCTTTCCTCTCTCTGTGTAACTCTGACTTTCAAATAAATAAATAAATCTTTAAAAAAAAAAAAAAGAAGTGTAGGAGGAATTAAGAACAAACTATGACATAGAATGATGTTTCCACTTTCTTTGTAATAATGTATGAAAATATTACTTCTAGCCGGCGTCGCGGCTCACTAGGCTAATCCCCCGCCTTGCAGCGCCGGCACACCGGGTTCTAGTCCCGGTCGGGGCACCGGATTCTGTCCCGCCAGGCCAGCTCTCTGCTGTGGCCCAGGAGTGCAGTGGAGGATGGCCCAAGTGCTTGGGCCCTGCACCCCATAGAAGACCAGGAGAAGCACCTGGCTCCTGCCATCGGATCAGCGCAGTGCGCCAGCCGTGGCGGCCATTGTAGGGGGAACCAACGGCAAAGGAAGACCTTTCTCTCTGTCTCTCTCTCTCACTATCCACTCTGCCTGTCAAAAAATAAAAATAAAAAATAAAAAAAAAGAAAATATTACTTCTAACATTTCCCAATAGAATCTTGGCCCAGAAGTTTGCCCACTGTCTAAGAGAATACTTTTAAGATCTCCTCTAATTTTAAGATTTAATTCCCCAACAAACCAGGACACAGGCTCACCTGTGAGCTCTATGAGCTGGGCAGGTTAGTGAAAGACATCAGTTTCTTGAGCAGTCAGTCTGGTCCATCTTCAAGCAGGGGTCTCCTAATCGTGTTAGTCTGGACTTTTTACCCCCACACATGTGTCATAGTTATTCAAGATTTGAAAAAGAATTAAGATTATGTGTCATTATAAATTGCTTACTTGTAGTATCCTGAACTGAAACTTACAAATTTCTCCAAGCATAAAATGAGCTCTCATTTAAGCAAAATGGAGGTTATTGTGGGAACAATCTAAGACCATCCTGTTAAATTTTTTCATTATTTAAGGCTCCGAACAACACTTAACAATGACTTCTGTGTTTACACAACATCAGCTAGAGAGGTGTGGGTGATGTTGGGGGTCAGAAACACAATCATTCACTTACAGAATGATTATTTTCTGAGCACTAGATACTTGAGATGGAAATGGAAATGGAAATGTCACAGTTCCAATCTCGGGTCTGTGGAGAGGATGGAAGTTAATCTATACATAACACAATTACATATTTGGGCTTTATTACAATAGACCAAGAAATGCAGGGTCCTAAGAGTGCATAAAACTCAGGAGGGGCTTCCTCCCTGGAGAGCAGCACCTGAGCTGAGACCTGAGGAATGAGAATGTCGGCCGAGAAGAGAGGGCTCCCAGGTCTGGAGAATGCCGGTGAACTGCACAGGCAAAGGAAGGGGAAGGTCAGTGGGGCGAGACCGCAGAACCAAGGAAAGGTAGCTCCTCTATTCCCCCCTTCCCATTTGACTCAAGCAGCATCAGAGACCCTTTAGTCTGGTGCAGACGGGCCAGTGCACAGACCCAGGAGACAACTTATGGTTGGTTGGCTAACACACTCCCCCCTCCTTTTCCAGTGATCAATTAGGAGGTGAGCATGTGACCTAGTTCTGACCAATCAAATGTAAATGACATGAAATGACATTAAAGCTGAAATTAAATTCTAAATCAGACCATTGTCTGTTACGGAGTATGCTCGCAACTGAGGAAAAAACCGATGTACTAGACTGCTGACAGCAGGAGTTTGCCAAAATTAAACATAAAGGGACAAAAATTGGAAATTTTGAAAAAAACAAACAAACATTAATTTGTAGTGTCAACTAAAATAAACACAAACAACAACCAGGTAGGGAGATTCTCTCAAGAACACTGATATTTATTTGGGAAGGACAGAGAATTGCAATGGAAATACACATGCATAGTAAACTATGGGTATATTCAAAGAGGTTGAGGCAAGGGAAAGTTTTTAAAGGCAAAAACAAGGAGGGGTTGCATCAGATATTTTGCAACAATAATATCTGAACACAATGATTATTAATAGGGTGAAATTAATCTGAGGATAAACAGTTGCCCTTGTAAAAGTACTTTTTGTATAAGGTTTGGTGGCCTCTATACAAGCCTATGATTCTGACATTCTCTTGTGATACTATTAGGCACTCATATGTAAGAATAAGAACCCTTTTCTTATTTATTTAGTTAGTTGGGACTGAAACAACTAACTACATTTGGATTTCAACAATTTCCACATTGCTTTTGCAATAGAAAAGGTAAGCGTATGTATGTGTGTGTGTGTGTGTATGATATATATATATATATACTATATATCATATATATATGATATACATGAAGAAAACATTTTTTCATTGATAAAATATATATGCGAAAATTTACATTTCAACCATTTTTCAGGATATTTCTATAATTCTGTACCATTAAGCATCATTTCATGAATTTGCTGGCCATTTGTTTATCTTTTTTGGAAAAATGTCTATTCAAGTTCTTTCCCAATTTTTGACTGAGTTGTTTGTTGTTGTTGTTAAGTCATCAGAGTTCTTTATCTATTCTGAATGTTAACTCCTTATCAGATTTAATGGAGTCTTCAAAATGTTCATAGAAAATTCATATTATCTTTTAACTCCATTTTTCCATGAACATGGAAGTTGAACACTGAAGTACCCTTGTATATACTTTGCAAATATTTTCTCCCCAAAACGGGAGTTTTTAAAAACATGAGAATAGAAATGCTGAGAATAAAATAGTTAAAGAACTACTTGAAATTTTTCTAGAGCTGAAGACATGAATTCTTCAACTTGAAAAAACCTACCCACTCCAAGCCTCAATTTTTAAAAAACAGAAGGTTGAGCAAGATAATAGTCTTGACTTAAAGAGAATTACTGAGCTGAAAGATCAGTCTGGAAATCCTTTCAGTGTGTAGCACAAAAGAGTAAGGAGAAAGGAAGCAAGGGGAGACCAGCAAGCTGCAGAAACAGGGAAGCTGATTTGGAAGATCTGATACCTGTTTAATATGCATAGGAGTTTCAAAAGGAATAAAAAGTATAAATGAACCAAAGATGTCACTAAGAATGATAATGATGACAATGTGAAGAAAGTTATATAGCTTCTCACAAAGCAGAGATAACACAATAGCAAAACAGAAGTAACAGCTTAAAGCTGGTAAAGGATTTGAATAGACATTTCTTCAAAGAGAATGCACAAATGGTCAACAAACACATGAAAAGATGTTAAGTATCCTTGGTCATTAGGGAAATACAAATCAAAACCACAATGAGAGGCACCTCTCACCCACTAGGATGGTTACAACCAATAACATAGACAATATGGGGCCAGCGCTGTGGCGTAGCAGGTAATACCCGCATCCCATATGGGCACTGGTTCCAGTCCCGGCTGCTCCACTTCCCATCCAGCTCTCTGCTATGGCCTGGGAAAGCAGTAGAAGATGGTCCAAATCCTTGGGGCCCTGTACCTGTGTGAGAGACCCGGAAGAAGTTCCTGGCTCCTGACTTTGGATTGGTGCAGCTCTGACTGTTGTGGCTAATTGGGGAGTGAACCAGCAGATGGGAGATCTTTCTCTCTCTGCCTCTGCTTCTCTCTCTGTGTAGCTCCAACTTTCAAATAAATAAATAAATCTTTAAAAAAAGGCAATAAAAAGTGTTGGTCAGGATGCATTTGGGAACACATATTGGAAATATTATTCTAAGGATTCGTTTAAAAGATGTGTTGTTGGGGCCGGCACCATGGTCCAGTAGGTTAATCCTCCGCCTGCAGCGCTGACATCCCATATGGGCACCAGTTCAAGTCCCAGCTGCTCCACTTCTGATCCAGCTCTCTGCTATGGCCTGGGAAAGCAGTAGAGGATGGCCCAAGTCCTTGGGCCCCTGCACCCATGTGGGAGACTGGGAAGAAGCACCTGGTTCCTGGCTTCAGATTGGTGCAGCTCTGGCTGTTGCAGCCATCTGGGGAGTGAACCAACAGATGGAAGACCTCTCTCTCTCTGTCTCTCCCTCTGACTGTCTGTAACTCTACCTCTCAAATAAATAAATAAAATATTTTAAAAAAAGAAAGTAATAGCTATAAATAAATAAATAAATGTTGTGTTGTAAATTGTTTTAACTCAATGAATTCAAATGTTTAACAGTCAGTAAGCTATTTAATGAAATGTTAGAACATACAGCTGTCAACATATTTCTTACCATGTGGGCTAGAGGCTTGGTTGTAAAGAGCATTGTTTCAATTGAGTAGATACAATGCCAAGGTGTCTGCACATGCATGTTTCACGAAACACATGACATGTATAATATATGTCCACCTCCTATTCCATGGGTAGGAATATACAATGATTCAATAGCTCGAAAGAGTTGGGCATATTTTCAAAATGCTAAACATACAGTTACCATGGAAGCCAGCAATTTCACTCCTAGGTATATGCCCAAGAGAGAGAAAAACAGATGTTCACACAAAAACTTGCACATGCAGAGGCCAGTGTTGTGGCTGTCAGTTGTGACACTGGTATCCCATAGCACAGTGCTCGATGAAGTCCTGGCTACTCCGTTTCAGATACAGCTTCCTTCTGATGTGCCTTGGAAGGCAGCGAGTGATAGCCCAAGGGCGTAGGCCACTGCCATCCTTGTAGGAGAAACAGATGGAGCGCCTTCAGCCTGACCCAGCCCTGGCTGCTGGAGCCAGTGTTGGGGAGTGAACTGGCAGATGGAAGATCTTTCTCTCTTCTTGTCTCTTCTCTCTGTGTTGCTCTTTCAAATAAATAAACATATCTTTTTAAAATAATTTTAAAAAGAAAGCAACTGATGCATATATTGTTGGTGGGAATGAAAATTAGTACAGCCATTGAGGGAAGCAATATGATGTTTCCTCAAAATACTAAACATATTGCTACCATATTACCCATCAACCTTACTACTGGGTACATACCCAAGGAAAATGAAGTCAGTCTGTCAGAGACAACTGCACTTCCACATTTATTGCAGCACTATTCACAATAGTCAAGAGACAGGAACAACCTACGTGTCCATAAACTGATGAATGGATAGACAATGAGCTACAGAAATATAATAGAATACTGTTCAGCCATTAAAATTATGAAATCGGGGCCAGTATTATGGAGCAGGGGGGTCAAGCTGGCATTCCATATCACAGCACTGCTTCAAGTCCTGGCTGCTCCAGTTCTGGTCCAGCTCCCTGTTAGTCACCTGGGAATGCAGGGGAAGATGGCCCAAGTGCCTTGGCCCTTGCCACCCATGTGGGAGACCAGGATTCTGACTCCTAACTCAGTTTCAGACTAACCCAGACTTGGCCATTGCAGCCAAATGAACCAGCAGGTGGAAGATCTTTCTTTCTCTCCCTCTCTCTGTCACTCTACCCTTCAAATAAATAACTAGATCTTTTAAAGAACAAAAATAAGATGATGAAATCTTGTCATTTACAACAACATGGATAGAACCAGATCTTGTTACAGTAAGTGACATAAGCCAAGCACAGAAACACAAAGAAACACAAGGACTGCATTATCTCACTCATATGTGGAACCTAGAAAAGTTTATCTCAAGGAAGGATAATGGTGGTTACTAGAAGCTGGGGCCAGCAGTGATGGTGGGGTGGGGTAAGGGTACTAAGTTATCTTACAGCAAGCAGTTCTGATGTTCCATTGCACAGTACAGGAATTACAGATAATGATAATATTGCATATTTCCTTGAAAAAGAACTAGAAGAAATTATTTTTAAAGTTATCACCCTAAAGGAATGTTAAATGTTTAAAGAGATAGATATGTTTACTCTGATGGACACTGCAGAGCATACATTTATAGAAACATTTTAAGATACACATAAAAATGTGTAATTTTGTGTCATTAAAATTAAAAATACATCCGGCCGGCGCCGTGGCTTAACAGGCTAATCCTCCGCCTTGCGGCGCCGGCACACCGGGTTCTAGTCCCGGTCGGGGCGCCGGATTCTGTCCCTGTTGCCCTTCTTCCAGGCCAGCTCTCTGCTATGGCCCGGGAGTGCAGTGGAGGATGGCCCAAGTGCTTGGGCCCTGCACCCGCATGGGAGACCAGGAGAAGCACCTGGCTCCTGGCTTCGGATCAGCGCGGTGCGCCGGCCGCAGCGGCCATTGGAGGGTGAACCAACGACAAAAAGGAAGACCTTTCTCTCTGTCTCTCTCTCTCACTATCCACTCTGTCAAAAAAAAAAAAAAAAGAAAAGAAAAGAAAAAAAAAATTCATGAAGAAACAAAAATAATCCATTGAAAAATGGACAAGGAACATGAATTGGTGTTTCACAGAAGATCTACTGTTGCCAATAAATATCGAAGTTGCTCAAGCTCATGAGTAGCCAGAAGCATGAAGAATAAAGCTCAATGAGGTACCATTTAAAAAATTTATTTATTTATTTGGAAGGCAGAGTTACAGGAAGGCAGAGGCAAAGAGAGAGAGAGACAGAGAGCGAGAGAGAGAGAGAAAGTCTTACACCCACTGGTTCATTCTCCAAATGGCCAGGGCTGGAGCTGGGCCAATCCAAAGCCAGGAGCCAGAAGCTTTTTCTGGTTTCTTCTGGGTCTCCCACTCGAGTGCAGGGGCCCAAGGACTTGGGCCATCGTCTACTGCTTTCCCAGGCCATAGCAGAGAGCTGGATCAGAAGAGGAGCAGCCAGGACTCGAACCAGTATCCATATGAGATGCCGGCACTGCAGGCAGCAGCTTTACCCCCTCTATACCACAGCGCTGGCTCTGAGTTTTCATTTTATATCCATTAAATTGCTAAAGATTTTAAAAGAGACTCATAATGTCCATCATGGACTATGGTGTGGACACACTGTCAGTTGGTGGAGCTCTTTTGGAGAAACTTCTGGCAGTATCTTACCAAATGAATAATGTACATACTTTGAGGAAACTAGTCAGAAGAAATGCTCCAACACGCACAGACTGACAGATAGGCACGTGGAACATCCAAGTTAACTTCAGCCAGCACTGTCTATAAATGAGAAAAAAGCTGCAACAACCAAATGCCCACCAATGGGGAAAACAGATCAAGAAATATACAAATTACTCCAAGAAATAGAATTCAGCCATTACAAAACAAGTTATACTGAAAGGGAAAAAAAAAAAGCTACTGGAGAAAACAGACAAGGTAAAAGTAAGTTATAGAAAAATATTGTCCCTATGAGCCACATTATATTTAAGAAATGCAATCTAATTAAGTGTGCATGTGTGCATACTGTCTCTCGTACCAAGGCTCTTCTCCAAACACACAGTGTTACCTAGGAGTTGGCTAGTTTTGCACGAACTTCTGCTTTTTCATGATGCACCCCTGGATTACCTACACAATTTAAAAGGAATTTGCTGCCAGTATCTTAAGTCTCTGCGCCCAAGGGCAAGGACCAATTGGTATTACTTAGCCTATTGCGAGTCCAGCACGGGTCCGGCAATTAACAGACACATGGCGACCACCTGTTTAAAGATTCTGTCTTCCCCGGTGCGCCTCCGGCCCCGCGCGCACCGGCCTCTTTTCCCCGTCACTCACTGCGCAAGCGCGAGGAGGCGGGGACCAGCGCTCGGCCGCTCCGGCCCAGGCCCCGCCCCCGAGGGCGTGGGACGTCACTGCACCGCGCCACGCGCGAGTCGACGTACCTGTGGCCTTCCGGAAGGAAGCCCGGCGGCTGACCATGGCGAACGCCGCGGAGCAGTGGGTGCTGGTGGAGATGGTACAGGCGCTGTACGAGGTGGGCTCCGCGGCCCGAGTGACACACGACCCCCCTGGCTGTGGGGCGGGTGGGACGCCGCGCGTGGATCTGTGGCCTGAGCCTTCCTCCGGTTCGGGCACGCCCTGAGTCGGTGTCCCTGCCTGGACTGGTTCCTGGGCGTTCTAGTCCCCGCGGCAGACTGTGGTGAAGGGACGGGGCAGGGGGCGCCGGGCACCCAGAGTCCCCGAGGTCCCGCTCTCCAGCAGATGGGTCTGTCCACGCCTGCGGTTGGGACACGGAGTTGGGAGAGTCGAGTGGAAATTTCTGTCCTGGGGAAGTGAAGCCCTTGGACGTCTGGAACAGCGCCTCGGCATAAGCCTTGTTGTAAACTGGACTTGGCCAGTGTTTGTCCAGGTGGGGAGCGCGGGCTAGGAAAGGATTGGTACAGGGTGTGCGAATGCGAAACAGCTCGTCAGTCTTCCGCCCGAGTCCCGTTTTTTATAAAGAGACCAGGGGCGATTTTGACGGGAGAGTAGGTGAGCGAGGTTTTGTGTTTTTTTGAAAAGCTGGCTATTTCAAGTGTGTAAGGTGATCCAAATGCCTGTCTCAGAGAATGTTCCTTCATCTATTGTCTCCGTCTCTTTCTCCTCTAGAACTTTGTGAGCCTTTTGTCCCTAAGGCCCTCGATACGGTAGTCTAGTCTCTAACCGCATTGTGTGTATTAGGCACTGACGAGTTGAATTTTTAATTGAACTTAATCGTAAATAGCCACACGTGGGCTAGCGGTTACGTATTGGACCGCGCAAAACTCAGAAGCTAGGATTAGTGCAGTGGACAAACAAGCCAATCCCTGTGCTTACAGAGTTTATATTTATGTAAACTGAAATTCACTCTAATGTGATGATTTTTCAAAATTTAATATTGCTGTTTGCTGGCACCGGTAGTGGTGCAAGATATCGCGGGATTTTTTTTTTTTTTTCTTGAAAAATATTTGAGAGAGCATGTGGCTCCCGCCTATTTTGTGTAAGCGATGGTCGGCCTCGGGTTAAGGATAGCAACAAGATAGAACCACTAAAATTTTTAAAGAAATGAGTAATTTTCTCTGATGCATAAACCGATTTTTAAATAATTTCTCTTACCCTGAAATTGATCAACAGTGAGTCTTGGGAAGACTCCTCTATGGAGCATTTTCTGGCAAAGAAAAGAAGTGACATTGTTGTGTTTATTAATTTGCTGGACCAGTAGTTTTTCAACTGTACTTAGGATGATTTCTTTGTGGAGTTGGTTGTGACTGAGAAAATTAAAAGAGTCCTTTAATTTTAAACGAGATCAGACTATTCGAAGAGTATTATTTCCAGTTTTTGTGCACTTTGCATGTAGAATGTAATGATCTTGTCTGGCTTACTCCAATAACCATAACTTGTGCACATACAGCCTCTGAATACAGTTTTACGTTGTTTGTGCATTGTTTTGGAAGTCTACACGTGAATCTAATCAGAAGTTTTCCAGTTGCCAAATTCTAGTTTTGTTTTTTAAACAATAGCATATCCCCATCACTTTCTAATATTTGAAAATAGTCTGTGTTTAAGTTTTTAAATGATTTTTCCAGTGAAAGCCTGACCTTTATCATGAAAATAAAGTTGAAAAGAAGACTTGAGACAAATAATTTTGACAAGGTATTTTTATGCCTCCTGGCTTAGAAAACACTGGCTGCTTTTGGAGAACTGTGGTTAAAAGAGAGAGAGACCTGCTATTACTTTTACCATTTACAGTCGTTTTTCCCTCTGCCTGCTCTTCCTTTGACCATTTGCAGTCTTTTTTTCCTCTGCCTCAATCCAAGAAGGATTCAGAGAGGTTTATCAGGATACAGAAAATATAGTAAGATGTGCAAAACATTAAAATTGTGGAAATTGGTTTCCACATAACTCTGTTAACACATCCATGGCTGGATGGAAATAGAAGACTTGTTAAGCTGTGAAATGTTTTGTTACATCATTTCCTACTGGCAAAATTTTAAATTACTGCCTAGTTCCCACATGGAATTACCTGGGCTGGATCCCCAGGCCTGGCTCCTAACTCCAGCTTCCTGCTACTGCGGACCCTGTGTGGCAACAGTGATGGCGCCAGTGGATTCCTGCCACTGCCATGGGAGACCTGGATCCCACTGCTAACTCCAGGCTTCTGGACCCCAGCCCAGCCTTTGCAGGCATTTTAGGGAGGAGACTGTAGACAGAGGCACCTTCTTTCTGTTGCTGTATTTCTCTTTTTCAAATTGGAAAAAAAAGCAAACTTTTTTTTTTAAGTTACCTGATAGTGATAATTATTTTTAAATAATGGGATTCTCTGCTGTCAGATTTTATCTTTTTAAATTCATCTTTTATTCCTAAAGAGGTTTCAAAAAGCTGAAATATTAGAGATTTTTCATATGAAAAAGAAATTGCCTACTGTTAGAAACAGGAAAAAGTGAGTAGAAATGAAGAGGGCTTTTAAAGTAAGTTGCAGTAAATAATAGATTAGCTGTCATGGGGGGTATATACAAGTGTGCTAAATTTGATGTGCGTTTCCTTTTTGTTTTTCACTCTTAGGCTCCAGCTTACCATCTTATTTTGGAAGGAATTTTAATACTCTGGATAATCAGACTTCTTTTCTCAAAAACTTACAAATTACAAGAACGATCTGATCTTACGCTCAAGGTAAGAAATTAAATTCCTATTTTATTTTTTGACATAAAATTTAGCTGCTATATCTTTACAAAAAGAGTTTGTCGTGGCTCACTATATTTGTTTTTTTTTCCCCAAAGATTTGTTTATTTATTCGAAAGGCAGCCTTACAGAGGAGCAGAGGCAGAGAGAAGAGAGAGAGAAGAGAGAGAGGGAGAGAGAGAGAGAGAGAGTCTTCCATCTACTGGTTTCATTCCCCAAATGGCTGCAAAGGCTGGATCTGGGCTGATCTAAAGCCAGGAGCCTCTTCTGGGTCTCCCACGCTGATACAGGGGCCCAAGGCCCTGAGCCGTCTTCTACTGCTTTCCCAGGCGCATTAGCATGGAGCTGGATTGGAAGTGGAGCAGCCAGAACTCAAACCAGCACACATATGGGATGCTGGCATTGCAGGTGGTGGCTTTATCTGCTACACCATAATGCCGATCCTAGCTTACTATATTTCTTAAAATGTTTTCTGTAATGTAAATAAATCAAGAGGAATGAGATATTATGAGGGTAGGCAAAATACAGGGAAAGTTAGGGATAAAGTCAGTATCCAACAGATTACCCTATTATGGTTCTGTATAGTTTGCTAGGATTGAACAGCAGTCTGACAAATAGATGATTTGAAGGAAACATGGCAATTACTAGATTTTGAATGACCATAACATGGTTACATGAGTTACTCAGAAAAAGTACACCTGTTTCTAAATCCTAAAGGTGGGCTTTCTCTCGTCTTCATAAAGATTTGGAGTTGGAAGTAATCCTGTCCACACCACCCCAGCTTGAATTTTGATTTGCTGTGTATGGTAAAGGAAAAAAACTCTGAACACAGAAATAAAACTTTCTTAAATTGTTGTGTCACCCACAAAACTCTATATGGAAAAGAACTTTTAGCCTGTGCTAAGGAACAAGATGAGAGTAGAACACGCACACAACTCAAGAGTGATTTCTTTCTGTCTAGCTATAACTAACTATATGTGGCATTTCTCATAGTACATTTATTAAGATTTCTCCATTAAAACAAACAGTCTGTATATTTCTGGAGTTGACGTTTAAGAGCTAGCACCGTGCTGTATTTTAAATTCTTTTCTCCTGTAGGAAAAGGAAGAATTGATTGAGGAGTGGCAGCCAGAACCTCTGGTTCCTCCTGTCTCCAAAGACCATCCTGCTCTCAACTATAATATTGTTTCAGGGTAAATCAGTTTTGCTACTCAAAGAACTTGTGTTCGGTTTTCTGTAGGTGATTTGTTAAAATGTATTTTGGTTTACATAGTATTCTTTTTTCAGCTGAAATAACTAGCTGCTTTAGTTGGCAGTATAAATTTTCTTTTAGGGATGATATGATCATTTTTTTTAAGTCTCAAATTTGAGAATGAAAACTTAACTTTTTTTCAAAAAAAATTCTTTTCACACTCATGCATGCACATAGTAATATTTCAGATGGTCAGACACCTTTAAAATGAAAAGCGACAGACTCCTTTTTCCCTTGTGTGTTTGTGATGTTTAGATTGGTCATAATTTACCTTCATAACTCTGGATATTAACACTGAATTTACATTGCTCTTTCTTGATTCATTGACTACAAACAACTCCTGTTGACCCTTTATGCGTTATAAAACTTGTCTCACTTATGCTACCTCTCTCATTACTTCCAATGTCTGATCTATTTTTATTTTTTTAGTTCTTCTGTTGATTATTTTATTCTATTTTTTAAATTCAGAAGTTGTAGTTTGTTGTTGTAACAGAATACCCAAGAGTGGATAGTTTATAAAGAAAAGGAACTTAATTTGGCTCACAGTTCTGAGGGCTGGGATATCAAAGAGCGTGGTGTTGGCATTTGCTCATCTTTGGTTTCATCTTATGGTAGAAAAACAAGGAGACCAAACACGAGGGACAGCCTGACCTTATGACAAACTGTTCTTGCAATAACTAAGTTGGCCCTGCAACTCACTAATGCAATAAGGTTGTTAATCTGTATATGAAGGCTCAACCCCATGACCAGAACACCTCCCACTAGGCCCCATTACAAGTACAACTTAAGAAATTTTTTCTCATCCATTGCTTACTTTTACCTCCCATACAAAATAACCACTGTGTTGAAGTTAGTAGATGTTTTTCATTTGCTGATATTTATAATTTTACCCACATGCCTGTTACTGTGAAAATACTTAGTGTTTGTTAAAATGTGATACAGGTTATTCTGAATATATTTTTCTACTTCTGATCTGACACAAGAGAAATTTTATTCCTCATTTCTATAGATCTCTTTAGTCTTATAGAAATTTTCCATGTTCTAAAATCAGACTTAACTAATGTTTTATCTTGCTGTTTGGTTTTTTAAGCATTTAAGAAATCCTGTCTTACTCTAGACATCTAATTTGCTTGTTTTCTGTCTTATGTCTGATTGTCCCAGCTTTATTAATTGAATAGTCGAGTCTTAACTTTGATTAGAAATTTGCCTTTGTTTCTATGTCAGATTCTCTTGTAAAGGATCCATGTTATAGTCTTTATTTCTGTTCTTTTGGTATATTTGTCTCTCTGTGCCAGAATTTCACTCATGATAATACCACAGATTTATAATAATCTTACTACAGTGAGTCTTTCTACCTCATTATTTCTCAAAATTGCCTAGACTGTTCTTGACTCTTTATTCTGGACCTCAAGTTTAGGTTTAGCTGCTTAACTTTGACCCAGAAATGCATTTTTTTTTATTAGAAATGCATTAAATTTATGGGTTAATTTGGAGAGAACTGGTATCTTTCTGTTACTGAATCTCATCACCCAGGAACATGTTGTATCACTTGTGTACTTCAGTCATTTATTTCCTATTCAAAATGTATGTATTTTCTGTTGTAAATGCTTTACTTGTCTTTTCTTCATCTCATATTTTGAAATATTTGTAGCTTCATGTACAGTCATTAAAAAAGAATACAGAGAGATCCTTATACCCCTTTCCATTTGCCTCCAGTAGTAATGTCGTATTTAGCTATAGTACAGAATCACAACCAGGAAGTTGGTATTGCATATGTTTTAATAGAGTTTTGTCTTATATCAGGGAGTTTTTTTTTTTTTTTTTTTTCTATCAAGAATCTTTTTCTTCCTGTTCCTTGTCTTAATGCACTGGCTAGGAAACCTTCCATTCAGTGGTGAACAGGAATGACCTTGACCTATACCTGATGATAATATCTAGTGATCTTTAGCATCTATTCATTTTTTAAATATGCAGAATGTGCTTACTGTGGTATTTCATTTTTAACACCATTATTTTGCAAAAACGTCAAGAAAAAATTGAAGGGTATTTTGTTGATTTTGATGTATTGAGTGTCGTTTTTCTTCAATTAATGCAATGACTATTTACATTCATTACTGAGCGGACGCGCAAGTAATTGAATCTTCTTAAGTTGGATTTTTTTTTTTTCTTTAAATAATAGCCTTGTTGAGATATAACCCATAGCCCATAAAATCCATTCTTTTAAAATACATAATTAAGTTGTTATTAGTATATTCACAGAGTTATACAATCATCACCACCATCTAATTCCAGAACATTTTCATCACTCACAAATGAAATTCCACACTTATTAG
The DNA here is from genome assembly GCF_033115175.1 of Lepus europaeus. NCBI lineage: Eukaryota > Metazoa > Chordata > Mammalia > Lagomorpha > Leporidae > Lepus > Lepus europaeus. Next base: position 97,455,500 of record NC_084838.1, read on the forward strand.
CAGTCACTCCCCAGGGCTTTTTCCTCCGGGCATTGGCATCACTGATCCACTTTCTCATTCGGTTTGCCTATGCTGGACACTTTGTGTCTGGCTTATTTTACTTAGCATAATGTTTTCAATCTGAAAATAAATCCTGCTTGCTGTTATTTAACTTGCCTCTGTATCATTTAGGTTGACTCAGTTCTTTTTCAAATGTAGTTGAACATTTTGAACAGCTTTTTTCTGTTTTAGTAATGATTCATAATCTCTTTTCCAAAACTGAGTATAATTCAGAATTTTTTAGTTTTAAAAAGATAATAAAGTACATCATCCTTATTTTATATATATGTAAAGCCACTCTCATGAAGGGCAACATCTCATCTAAATATTTTCATTCCAGTGGGGTAAATAAAAGCTATAAATAGTTCCCCATCAGATTAGGACAGGTTTTGTTGCCAGATAAATTTAATGCAAACTTTAAAAAATGTGAGAAAGGAATAAAGAACTTTTGTATCTGGTCTAAGGATGTAAGTGCCTTTCTAAGTACTGTTCTAGTATATACTTAAATACGTGTTACTCATACCTAAGTGTCTTCTAATTTTTATTTGCTTTTTTTCTTGGAAGCATAATGTTTTCATGGGACTTTCTTTGCCATGTGATTAGAAAGCATCTTAATGATAATAATGCTGTTGCTGAGCCTTGCTTTATAAAAAGTCTTACTTTATTCTAAATTTTTGCAAAGTTCTATAGGTGTATGTTCCATACTTGTTTAATTTCAAGATATTTTGTGTCCATTGCATCAAATATTTTAATTGTTCGATTAATTTAGTCTTAGCCATCTATAAATAAATGAGAAAGATGATAGAGATCAGTGTTACTCACCATATGGATTTATTCTGTTTTTTGTTTGTTTTTATTTATTTTTATTTGACAGGCCGAGTTAGGCAGAGAGAGAGAGAGAGAGAGAGAGAGAAGGTCTTCCTTTTTCCATTGGTTCACCCCCTAAGTGACCACTATGGCCGGCGCATTGTGGCCACGCGCCGTGCTGATCCGAAGCCAGGAGCCAGGTGCTTCCTCCTGGTCTCCCATGTGGGTGCAGGGCCCAAGGACCTGGGCCATCCTCCGCTGCCTTCCCGGGACACAGCAGAGAGCTGGACTGGAAGAGGAGCAACCGGGACAGAATCCGGCACCCCGACCGGGACTAGAACCCGGGGTGTTGGCACCGTAAGTGGAGGATTAGCCTAGTGAGCCATAGTGCCGGCCCGGCCCTATTCTCTGTTTTTTATATTGTTTAGTTTGAGGGTATGTTGTTGAGTATGTATGGGCTCAGCATTTTTGCATCTTTTTAATGTTCTTAGGTCATTATATAACAACATTCCTTATCTTTTTTTGTCTTGAAATTATTTATGTTAGCAGCATAGCTACACCAGTTTCCATTTAGTTCAGTAAGTGATTAATTTGACTGTTGCTCTCTTTTCAGTTTTACTGTGCTGTTATGTGCAGTTGTTTCTTTTGTACCTAATTGTATATAATCTTTTAACTGAGGATTTTAATCTGTTTACATGTATTGTGATTCTTAATTTATTTGTATAATAAATGCTAATATCTGCTGAAAGATGAGATGATGGACAATTTACCCAGTAAAATTTACAACAGATTTTGGCTAGTTTGATATGTAAACTTAAAGGGGTGTACAAGAAATAATCTTATTTGAAATTTATTTGTGTGTTTATTAGAAAGAATTACACAGAGAGAGGGAGATCTTCCATGCACTGGTTCACTCCCCAAGTGACTGCAACAGCCAGAGCTGGGCCAGGTTGAAGCCAGGAGCTTGGAGCTCTGTCCTGGTCTTCCACATAGGTAGCAGGGGCTCAAGCTCTCAGACCATCTTCTGCTGCTTTCCCAGGCATGTTAGCAGGGAGCTGGATCAGAAGTAGAGCAACAGGGATTTGCACTGACGCTTATGGGATGCCAACATCAAAAGTGATGGCCTAACCTGCTGTGCCACAATACCACCCCCAGTAATCCCAATTATTATTTTTGTGTGGTCTCTAAAAAGTTTGTTTCTGCAGTGCTTTACATGGTATAGTTAAATACCACTCCTAAGAATACGTACTGTCAATACGTACGCTTTTTTACGTACTGGAAGATGTAGTATGTGTTGTTATTCTGCCTCTCTATAGGGGGCAAAAAACTGATTTTGTCAAAATACCTAAGGTTAGCATTCACAGAGGTCACTTCTGTCTGAAGCTGCACAGCCTCACGTAGTAGGAAACCCAAACGTCCATGGCTTAAGGAAGGTGGAAGTTTCTTTTCCCTCACCCGTGAGTGTGGAGAGAGGCTCCACAGATGATGAGTGACCCAGGTTTCCCCTCCCACTGCTCCACCCATGAGTACTGTGGCTCCAGTCATAAGGCCCCATAAGACAGCATGGCAGCCAGGTGGGCAGAAAAGAGGCACCTTCTTGCTTGTCAGCTTGGTTAGGGCACCACTGGCCACACCTAGTCGTAGGAGCAACTGGAAAATGTGGTCTTTGTTCCAGGTGGCAGCGTGGGAACAAGAGACTACATGTCAGGTTGGCAGCTGCTGATCTCTGCTGCATGCCTCACACAAACAGCACAGTGTAATTGCAGGAGTGCCCCGTGGTGGGAGAGACCGAAAACTCACCTACGTGGCTACTGCCTATTATTGCAGGCATAACTAGGAAATATGCTTGTTCATAGATATTGTTTGTTACCTTTTCTAAATACCACGTGTGGTTAACCTTAAGTGTCTCCTGCCTAGGTTTTACTTAATGTTTCTCTCTGCCATACTGAGCAGCACAGGGACTTACCAGCTTCTTTCAACTTCATTCCCCATCTCCACCTTCCCTGATGTCTTGGTCTGTGTATTTGAGAGTTCTTCCTTATTTTACATTCCCCAGGATTATTATTTGAGAATCACCATTTACTTAATTTACTTACCGGTTTATTTGCTGACTATTAGGTATTTATTGCTTTATCCATCAGTGTCTTTGGGCTTAGAACTCCTTTTTTCCTAAAGTATTTTCTGTCCCAGGCTTTCTTGTGTGATTATATCAGTTTCTATATTTTCTGATGGTTTTCACAGCTATCTGCAGTTCTGCAATTTCACTATAATATGTCTTACCATAGATCTTATTTATCTTGATTGGGATTCATTTTCCCTTTCAAGTCTGTGAAGTCCTGTCTTATATGAGATCTAGAAAATAGTTGTTATCTCTTCCTTTTTCCTCCATTCTTTCTGGAGTTTCTGTTAATGTGGTTTTAACTTCTTTGTGTCCTCCATGTCCATATGCACCCTTTCATATATTTGCATCCCTATAATTTTCTCAGCTCTTTTGCTTTTCTACTGTGTCTCATTGGACATTTGGTGCGTCTGTTAGATTTCTGATTTTTTTGATGGTCTTGTTTCTAGAAGCTGTATGTGATTATTTTACAGATCTTCCTGTCCTTTCCTCACAGTGCTTTAACTTTCTCTTCTGTTTGTGCTTTTGGTCCTTAGCAGTTGTCAGTGTTCAGTTGTATCCATCTCCTGGATGCTGGTCCTTCTGTTTTGCTTGCATGTTCTGGCGTATGGTAGGTTATGGCTTTTGAGTGGGCAGGGTTTTCTTTTCCATCCTTTGAGTACTCTGAGGCTTTGATTCTTGAGGTATCTTTCTAGATTGCTTTTATTGGCTTCTAGGAGATACCCTGTAGGGTTTTAGGCTCTAGAATTCCTGTGTCAGATACTCATTATGAAGAAGTGCTGCTCCCCCATGTGGGGCACAGGTGTGAGACTCCCATTTCTTACCAAATCCTTTGTTTCCTTTGGTACTCGAAGTGCTGGACAGAGAGAGCACCCTTGCATCACCTCATGCTGTCATCTGACAGTAGATGGGCTGTGATTAGGGACTGCAGATGTACTTATTCTAATTGTTTTCTATTTGTGTTACAGTGTCTGTAGAATGGCCTTAACTCTTCATAGCAGCAACTTTTAGTACAGGCTTATTTCCCTAGGAATTTTGTGTTTTCTTTGTTATGTGGCTTCCTGTACCTGTATAATCAGGTAGGGCTTAAGAAATAAAGCCCTAGGAAGTTGGGAATTAATTAACATTATGGATTCAGAATCACAGTGGTTGAGTAAGCAAGTGGTGCTTGATTTTAAAGAGAAGCCCCTGAAGACACTGGGGAAAAAGGAAGAAATGTTGACAGAGCTCTTCTTAGGGCCAGGCACTTTATAATGACAATTACTCTCCGAGGTAGGTTCTTACCCTACTTTATAGATGAAGAAACCGAGGGCCGCAGAGGCTAGATGATGTCTCTGAGCTTCCAAAGCCCTCAGTAGCTGTGATGCATGGGGTCTGTCGGACAGCTCTACAACACAGGATCTTCTCACTGAGTCTTCCTGCCTTTGTTATGAGTTGGTTTGCATTCATGAATTCACTTGAAACCTTCTATGATTTCCCAGCTTCTTATGTTACTTCTTTTTTTTTTTAACTTTTATTTAATAAATATAAATTTCCAAAAGTAAAAATTTTGGATTATAGTGGCTTTTTCCCCCCATAAAATCCCTCCCACCTGCAACCATCCCACCTCCCACTCCCTCTCCCATCCCATTCACATCAAGATTCATTTTTAATTATCTTTATATACGGAAGATCAATTTAGTATATACTAAGTAAAGATCTCAACAGTTTGCACCCACACAGAAACACAAAGTATAAAGTACTATTTGAGTACTAGTTATACCATTAATTCACATAGTACAACATATTAAGGACAGAGATGCTACATGGGGAGTAAGTGCACAGTGACTCCTGTTGTTGATTTAACAATTGACACTCTTATTTATGACGTCAGTAATCACTCGAGACTCTTGTCATGAGCTACCAAGGCTATGGAAGCCTCTTGAGTTCCATAACTCTGATCTTATTTCTTTTTTATTTATTTATTTATTTTATTTATTTATTTATTTTTTTTGACAGGCAGAGTGGACAGTGAGAGAGAGAGAGACAGAGAGAAAGGTCTTCCTTTGCCGTTGGTTCACCCTCCAATGGCCGCCGCGGTAGCGTGCTGCGGCCAGCGCACTGCGCTGTTCCGATGGCAGGAGCCAGGTGCTTCTCCTGGTCTCCCATGGGGTGCAGAGCCCAAACACTTGGGCCATCCTCCACTGCACTCCCTGGCCACAGCAGAGAGCTGGCCTGGAAGAGGGGTAACCGGGACAGGATCGGTGCCCCGACCGGGACTAGAACCCGGTTATATTTCTTTTTTATTTATTTATTTTTTGACAGAGTTAGAGAGAGAGAGAGAGAGAGACAGAGAGAAATGTCTTCCTTTTTCCGTTGGTTCACCCCCCAAGTGGCCGCCACAGCTGGCGCATTGCCAGGTGCTTCTTCCTGGTCTCCCATGCGGGTGCAGGGTCCAAGGACCTGGGCCATCCTCCACTGCATTCCCGGGCCACAGCAGAGAGCTGAACTGGAAGAGGAGCAACCGGGACAGAATCCAGTGTCCCAACAGGGACTAGAACCTGGGTTGCCAGCGCCGCAGGCGGAGGATTGGCCTAGTGAGCCACGGCACCGGCCATGATAACTCTGATCTTATTTAGACAAGGCCATAGTCAAAGTGGAAGTTCTTCCTCCCTTCAGAGAAAGGTACCTCCTTCTATGATGGCCTGTTCTTTCCACTGGGATCTCACAGAGATCTTTCATTTAGGGTTTTGTTTGTTTGTTTGTTTGTTTTTGCCACAGTGTCTTGGCTTTCCATGCTTGAAATACTCTCATGGGCTTTTTAGCCAGATCCGAATGCCTTAAGGGCTGATTCTGAGGCCAGAGTGCTATTTAGGACATCTGCCATTCTATGAGTCTGCTGTGTATCCTGCTTCCCATGTTGGATTGTTCTCTCCTTTTTAATTCTATCAGTATTAGCAGACACTAGTCTTGTTTATGTGATCCCTTTGACGCTTAATCCTATCATTATGATCAATTATGAACTGAAACTGATCACTTTGACTAGTGAGATAGCATTGGTACATGCCACCTTGATGGGATTGAATTGGAATCCCCTGGCACGTTTCTAACTCTACCATTAGGGATAAGTCTGATTGAGCATGTGCCAAACTGTACATCTCCTCCCTCTCTTATTCCCACACTTATATTTAACAGGGATCACTTTTCAGTTAAATTTAAACACCTAAGAATAATTGTGTTTTAATTAAAGAGTTCAACCAATGGTATTATACTGAGTGAAATAAGCCAGTCCGAAAGGGACAAATATCATATGTTCTCCCTGATTGGTTACAACTAACTGAGCACCTAAAAGGAAACCTGTTGAAGTGAAATGGACACTAGGAGAAACAATGACTTGATCAGCCCTTGTCCTGACTGTCAAGGAACAACTTACTACTTTATTCCTTTTAGTATTTTTTGTTTGTTCTACTTAATACCATTGGTCATTTGCAACAACAACAAAAAAGTTGTATCTTTACCATTCAACTGTGTCTTGCAGTTCCTTTAGTTAAAACAGGCTGCTGTGGACTATTTGTCCTCACAGCCCGTTAATGGTTCATGAATCATATTCGAAACTGGGTTTTGAAGCATGGCTTAGAGTTTAAGAATGTGTCAGCAGAGGGTTTACAGGTGCCTCCATGCATGCCCATTCTCCTATCAATGCTGTGCTAAGATCCAACTCCTGTGTAGCTAGCTACCCTCATTTTTTTCCCCCTCTGAAAACATGGAGTTTCACCTTAAGTAGCAACCAGCATTAACTTTTTTTAAAGATTTATTTATTTGAAAGGCAGAGTTAAAGAAAGAGAGAGATCTTTCACCCACTGGTTCACCCCCAAAATGGCCAAAGTGGCCAGAGGGGTCTCCTTTAGGGGTATAGGGCCCAAGCACCTGGGCCTTCTGCTGGTTTCCCAGGCACATGAGCAGGGAGCTGGATTGGAAGTGGAGCAGCTGGAACTTGAACTGTCACCCAAATGGAATGCTGACACTATAGATGACAGCTTTATCTACTATACCACATTACTGGCTCCCAGCATTAACTTGAGAAATAGCATATCACACATATTCTTTTAGTGTCTTCCTATAGATAACATATATATATATATATATATATATATATATAATTTATTTGAAAGGCAAAGTTGGGGATGGTGGGAGAGAGAGAGAGAGAGGTCCTCCATCTGCTGGTTTACTCCCCAGATGGATGCAATAGCTGGGGCTGGGATGGGCCAAAGCCAGGAGGCAGATGCTCCATCTGGATCTCCCACATGGGTACAGGGGCCCAAGGACCCAGGCCAGCCTCTGCTGCTCTCCCAGGCTTATGAGCAGGGAGCTGGATCAGAAGTAGAGCAGGGACTTGAACCAGCACCCATGTGGGATGCTGGCATTGCAGGCAGTTGCTTAGCCCATCACACCACAATGCAGACCCCGATAACATTTATTTTTAAGCCACTCAACTCTGTAAGATCATAACTCAATTTTCTTATGCTTGTCTTTGACATTTCCTTCCTGTTCAACTGATTCCAGATGCTTCCTGAGATCTTAGTTACTTTCTTAAATGAACTTTAAAACCAAAACAAAAGTTTCCATTCTTCCATCTTGGAATTTATATTGGTCAGCTTTTTTTGTTACTGCAATGAAGTACCTGAGGCATCCTGATTTTATAAAGAAAAGAGGTTTTTTTGGTTCGTGGTTTTGGAGGTGCACAGTCCAAGATTGGACAAGTGCCACTGGGTTAGCCTCTGTTATTGGTGTTCTTGCTGGCTCTTGTTATTGGTGATGGTGAGGGGCAGCATACACATCTATCATCTGATCATGGAGACTCTGCCATAATGACCTAATCCAATCCACCAATCACTGAATGCCATAATTGGATTAAGTTTCCTCTGTCTAGGTGCTGCTAATATAAGACTTTGCAGTCCAAACCACTGAGTTCATAGGTCAGAAATTCAAACCGTAGCAGAAGTCTACCTTTTTTTTTTTCAAGTAGCACAAGGGTAACTTATTAAAAATACAATTAATGGAAAGGTTTGTGAGTTTAAATGTGCCATTCTCTGATTTTACTTACTTAAAGCAAATAGTGGTACTCAGATAGTATAGAATGACAGCACTATTAGTGCCAGTCACCAGAGTGATGTGACACTGTGTACTATTAGTATGTTGAAGAGTTCCACTCTCTCTCTTCCCTAGCCCTCCGAGCCACAACATTGTGGTGAATGGAAAAGAATGTATAAACTTCGCTTCATTTAATTTTCTTGGCTTGCTGGATAACCCTAGGGTGAAGGTGAGTGGCATCTGATGCTGACATGGGCGGAACATCACTGACTTACGAAACCACACATGAAGTAAAAGATGCAGACACTCAAGCCTATTTAGGTGTTGCCCGTTACCCTTTGTCTGACGGAGTTGTCATCTGGACTTGGGCAGAAGGTGGCCAAGTGTGAATGGGGCATCATGTTGGTGACAGCCAGGGGACTGAGTAAGCCAGACAAGGTCAGAAAAGTATCTTGGAAAGTGTTCCATCTCCTTTTGGGATTGTGGACTAACAAGCATTTTTCAAGACAGAATCAGGCCCATAAACACAAAAGTATAGAGTCATTATGTTAATCAGGCGTTGAAAATCCAGGAATTGGAACTTGTCTGTGGTTTAAGTTATATAAATCTTTTTTTTTTTTTTTTAAGATTTTATTTATTTATTTGAGAGGTAGAGTTACAGACAGTGAGAGGGGGAGAGAGAGAGAAAGGTCTTCCATCCCCTGGTTCACTCTCCAAATGGCTGCAACGGCCAGAGCTGCGCCTATCTGAAACCAGGAACCAGGAGCCAGGAGCTTCTTCCAAGTCTCCCATGCCCGTGCGGGGGCCCAAACACTTGGGCCATCTTCTGCTTTCCCAGACCACAGCAGAGAGCTGGATGGGAAGAGGAGCAGCTGGGACTAGAACCAGCGCCCATATGGATGCCTGCGCCGCAGGCGGAATATTAACCTACTGCACTTCAATGCCAGCCCAAAGTTATATAAGTCTTTATATCAGTGTTTCATCATTCTAAGAAGCAAAGAAAATTGGGGGAGAGAGGAAGGAGCTGTGTGGGCTAAAGGGTCTGAAGTTTCAGTTTTACACTCTTAAAAGATAAATGATTAAAAATAATTTTTACTTCAATAAAGGCAGCAGCCTTAGCCTCTCTGAAGAAGTATGGTGTGGGGACCTGTGGACCTAGAGGATTTTATGGCACGTTTGGTAAGTTTTTGTCATATTCTTGTTCAGACTATTACTTCAAAAAGTTAAGATTCAGTTTTATTTCAGAACACCTCAGAATACATATCCTTAATTTGCCATGTTAAGCTGGTGTGTATGATTTTTATGTAACTTTCTAGGACACCCTGTGGTTTGGAAGCACTGGTGGGAAACACATTGGTCTGGGGCTGAGGTGACCTGTGGAGGGGAGAGCTGCAGGTTTTCGGGTTCTGCTACATCAGGAAGGTCAGGTGGTGTCCGTGGCCCACCCCCAGGGAACTCTGGTGTGAGAAGACAGATTGTTTCTGTTGTACATAACTACTCTGAGGTGAAGATCTAGCTTAAGTGACTGCATTTCATAGCCGTACAAGGTCCTGAATCTTCCCATCCCACTGCTCCAGTGAAGGGGGTCCTGGCATTGCCTGCATGGCAGATGCCACGTCACAGTGAAAGAGAATAGCAGTGCCTTCTTGCAGGGAAGGAGACCCTTGCATGTCACTGATGCCCACAGTCCACAAGGGAGAACCAATCCTAGGCCACCCTAACCACCGGGGGGCTGGGAAACAGCATTAGCTGGGCAGCACTGTACCAGGGAAAAAGGTGATAACATATTCTTGCAAGGGTTGGGTGGAGATAAACTTGCAGCCTTTTTTCTTTTTGGAAATGAAGAAAGGACCTGAAAGTGAAAAATCACTGATTTCCTTGGGTGTGGATACCCTGAAGGCAAGCTAACTAAATATTCAGAGAAGTGTATGATGTTGAGTACCGTGAACTCCCTAACTCACAGTCATCAATGATTGTTTTTATTGTCTGTATTATTCTTTGCTTCTAAACATGTCATTAAATCATTATTCCAGTGGATATATTCTGGAAATAACATTTTTGGCTTACACAGTGTCATAGTGTGATGAAAGTAGAGCAAGGGAAATACGTTCTGTCTTCTCTTTATATCCATTTCTGGTCCTTTTTGTATTGTTTTTATTTTAACCGGATGTTATGTAAGGGGCACCTGTCTTTACTCTTCAGGTAATATGGTGATTACATTATTGGTATTGGAAATAGATGAGGACAGTTAGTGTCTAAGAATCCTGCAGGTGAAAATGATCTCAAGAATCTCGTGTTCCATCATCCCAGCTAGGAGATGTCCAGAGAGGATAATATCTTCCTCACAATTACAGCTCATAAATTTCAACCCAAAACTTGGAAAGCCCGTATTCTGACCTCAGTTTTGTCGGCAAACTCAAAAGTATAGAGCTCAGATCAATCTCCCACTTGCTCTGGCCTAATGCAAACATGGATTGGCTGCCTGGTTTTTAATGGTAGGGAATCATTTCCTGGAATTTAGGTACGAGAAACTAGGAAAGACATTTTAAAAGTTTACTTATTTAAGAGGTGGAGACAGAGCTCCCATCCACTGGTTCACACCCCCAAATGCCCACAACAACCAGGACTGGCTCAGGCTGACGCCAGGCCCCAGAATTCCATTTGAGTCTCTCATGGATAACAGGGACCGAAGTACCTGAGCTGTCAACCTGCTGCCTGTCTTAATAGGAAGCTGGATTAGAAGCAGAGTAGCTGGAACTTGAACCAGACACTCTGGTAGGAGATTTGGACATACCCAAGTGACCTGCTGTGCCATAATGCCCACCATTTTATCGTTTTCAGAAAACTGAATACTGTGGAAAAGATTTATTAGTCTGTACAAGTTGGTTTTGATAAACTATTGATTACTTATTAGAATAAATTGTCAAGATTTTCATTGGAATAGTATTTTCCTACATACATCAGAATCTGGAAGCAAAATGCCTGTCTGAAATTGTCATCTAGTGTCTTTGTCCTACCCCTCAAAACACAGAAACAGGTTTTGAGTATCAGCTGCTATTTTTTTTTTTAAGATTTATTTATTTATTTATTTATTTGAAAGTCAAAGTTACACAGAGAGAGGAGAGGCAGAGAGAGAGAGAGGTCTTCCATCCGATGGTTCACTCCCTAATTGGCCGCAATGGCTGGAACTGCTCCGAAGCCAGGAACCAGGAGCTTCTTCCGGGTCTCCCACGCGGGTGCAGGGGCCCAAGGACTTGGGCCATCTTCTACTGCTATCCCAGGCCATAGCAGAGAGCTGGATTGGAAGTGGAGCAGCTGGGTCTTGAACCTTTGCCCATATGAGATGCCAGTTCTTCAGGCCAGGGCATTAACCTGCTGAGCCACAGCGCCGGCTGCTATTTATAAAAGCCGTAAGAAATTGATACTCGTCAACATTATACAAATTACAACAGAAGAACTTGGATAGATACTACAGCATATGTGATGAAAAAATTGTTGGTTTTAAAGGTGATAAATATGACAGAAGTTAAAATAAACACATTATATATGTTCGGAAACCAAAATGAGGGGAAACTTTACTGCTGTTCTTCCAATAACCACATTTGCTCAATATGCTATAGAGGACCATGAGTCCAGGACACATATCTCAAGATTAAAATTCTACTTAAGCAACTGAACTAATCACTGAATGAAATTAAAAATTAATATCAAATTTCTATAACATGTCAATACTATTTTAGAAGCATCATCAAGACAGAAAGATACTTAATAATAAATTGTCCTGGGCTACATTCTGTAGTGTAGATTTTGCTTAGTGCTAGAAGAGAATCTGGAACATCCCAGGAAAGCTGTGAAATCATAGTCGTTGTCATTCCTGAAAGGAAATTTGGCAGGTCTGATGATGCCTGTATATACCTCCCCAGGGTTCTAGAATTCTGCATACCAAGTGACCTGGTAGTTGAAAGGATTTAGGCACAAAGGAAGAGACCAAAAGTAGACCTTGTATCAACATATATTAGATAAATGGATTCTTTTAAAAATTACATGATACATGTAAATGATAAAATCAAATGCATTCATAAAGGTATACCTGTTTTATGTTACATTAAAAAATTACAGACTGCAAACTGCATGCTAACTATAATAGTCTACGTGGGAAAGTCAATGCGTGGGATTTCTTGCAATTACTTACTGCTATGATGCAAACACAGTATGTGCAAAGCAGCAAGGTCCCCCAAATATTAAAGAGTATGAATACAAAATAATGTCACTATCCTCAAATAGGCAAGAGATGGGCTTTCCCAGAGTTTACAGAACAGAACAGTAACTGCTGCAGGTGCCTGCTCTCTAGCCTTCCCTGTGTGTCAGTCTGATGCCTTTAACCTGGGTCTCACTCTCCCACAGGTGTCTGAATGAGCTTCTCAGTGGTCTTCTCAAAGGCACATTGGACAGTCAGAGATTTTTGCACTTGCCCTCTATATTTCTTTTCTAATACATTCAAATCTTGTCTGTGATTTCCACCACCACCCTCCTCACACCCCCTGTCCTAGAACCTGTTATGTGTATTTAATTTCTGCCTAGTTCTTGGTCTTAAAACTACATCAAAAGAGAATTGTGTGACAGAGTTAATAGTCTGAATTATGGCATTTAATTCTGTTCTAGAGCCACTAGTAAGTAGTTGTTCATTTGGGTAGTTTTTTAAAACTTTTTCCTTTTTTTGTTTTAGAGCAGTCAGCTGAACCATGACTTCATGTTTTAGTTGGAAGAACATCTAGTCAGAAATTCCCAGATCTGCCGCTTCTTCCTACCAGACTTGAGGTCATAGTTTTCTCAGGTGTAGGATGGAACAGTCTTTGCTTGCACAGCTTATAGCACATTGCTAAGATCCTTGTAAGATTCTGCCTGTGAACACATTTTGAAAAACATTCAGCACTATAATTTCTAATGAATTTGTACATGCTGTTACTTGTATTTAAAAAAATTTGTGTCCCTGAGGGTTTGTTTTTTTTTTTAAAGAACAATACCTGTGCAAAAGTATGAAGGCTGTAAGAGAAAACGAGGTTGGTCAATTGTTTCTAAACTGTTCCAAGACTGACTTTTGTGGTCTGTCCTCTGGAAACCCACTGGGAAGACCATCATTGCCCCTTCTTGTCAGTGAGAAGCCGAACAAGCAGCTCTGAATAGAAGGGACTCTTCACTTGGGGTTCAGATAACTTAATTAGAGGATAACTTAAAGTGTAACTGGATTCTCCATTTTAAAATGCCACCTTTACTTTTACTCTACAAACATGGTTTTATTTGAATATACTTTAGAGCAGAGGTGGGGAACATCCAACCTATGGGCTGTATAAGGCCTGCAAAATCATTTGGTCTGGTCCGGCCAAGGCAGCAATAAACACAAGTCCCGAAATTGAATAATTATATAATAGGCTATTTTTTTTTAAGATTTATTTTATTTATTTGAAAGAGTTACAGAGAGGTAGAGACAGAGAGACAGGTCTTTCATCCACTGGTTCACTCCCCAGATGGCTGCAGTGGCCGGAGCTATGCCGATCTGAAGCCAGGAGCCAGGAGCTTCTTCCAGGTCTCCCACGTGGGTGCAGGGTCCCAAGGACTTGGGCCATATTCTACTGCTATCCCAGGCCATAGCAGAGAGCTGGATCAGAAGAGGAGCAGCCGGGACTAGAACTGGCACCCATATGGTGTGCCGGCGCTGCAGGCCAGGGTTTTAACCTGCTGCACCACAGTACTGACCCCTAATAGGCTATTTTGAATGTTTAAGGCCCACACGTAATGTTATGAATGGCCTGTGGCAGAAAAAGGAAGCCCTGCTCTGAAGTGTGCTACTTGCTGTGTGCTGAGCACTGAGGTGTTTCTTCAGCATTACCCATATTGCTCTTCTACCAGCTCTCTAAGGAAGGTCCTGCTCTTACTTCTGGTTGGCAAAGAAAGGTACAGGGAGGCACAGAGCATTTCCAGGCTTGTCCAGGTACACACCTGGTGGTGAGAGGAAGCCCAGTTCTTGAACCCCAGGCCTAGCTGCAGGCGGAGCTTGTGATTACCACCGAGGCCAGGCCTCCCATCTGTGAGCTTCTGGTTAGGAAGTCAGAGGCGAGTGCTGCAGGACGGGCAGAGGCTCACTGGGGGCGCCTCCTCTCTGCCGCTGTAAGCGAGAGAATACAGCGCTTGGCTTTTGTTTCATACAGATCTCTGGCACCAGTGGGTGAAATGCATCCCACACAGAGACAGGAATGTCAGACGTGGAAGAACTGTGCCCTGGTAGTTTTCCTCCCTGCTGCCTTCCCTGCCCGAGGTTGAGAGTTTCTTCATTGCACAAAGTAGCATGAAGGGAAACGAGTTCTACAGGCATCCATGTTTACCTGTCAGAAAACCTGCTTTGCAAGGCTGACATCCGCTGAAACCCAGTGTCTCTCGGATAGGAAGAAAAGGCCCATCTTTTGAAGCTTTTGAGATGAGGCAAGAACCAGTGAGTCATTGAAGTATTCTTCTGAGAGATTCTTCTTAGCATTTAGGGGACTGTGTGTAAGCAGTTATGGGTACATGGTGATGGGAATACTTGTCTGTTGTCCATCAGCTTGGTGCTCACTCAGCCCTGAACCAAAGCCATATTCAGTTCTGGAGTCTCATCACTCATCAATAAAAAGAGTCCTTTAGAGCTAAGAAACCTGCAGTGATTTAAAGTCCCCTTAACAAAAATAGTTTACCTGTATCCATAGCATGTTTCTCTCTTTGGATGGGAGATACCAAGTGAAAGCAATTCACCCTGGCCTTGGTTATCTGTCTACTGAATAAATTGTGGGAGTGTGTGGTAGATTTTCCCCACTGGGGGCAGAGTTGTCATCTGAAGTTCTGCCCTCAACCTGCCTGCTATGGAAGTGAGAGACAGCAGGTGATGATGCTCAGGAAACACTAAAGAGACTAACCCCTGCTCAGCTACCTGGGAGGGGACCTGCTCCCTTAACTGCTTCACTGCTTTCCTCTTTCTTGCTGGATTTTGCCTGAAACCTTTCACTGATAGCATCTCTTCTAGAAGGTGGCAGCAGTTCAAGGTGTTGGACTTTGTGTGCTTTTAACGTCACAGATCCAATACTTACAGGTTTGCAGGGACATACTTGCCTAAATGTTGTGTGATTAAAATCCTATATTCAGCCGGCGCCGCAGCTCACTAGGCTAATCCTCCGCCTATGGCACCGGCACCCTGGGGTCTAGTCCCGGTTGGGATACTAGTTCTGTCCCACTTGCTCCTCTTCCAGTCCGGCTCTCTGCTGTGGCCTGGGAAGGCAGTGGAGGATGGCCCAAGTGCTTGGGCCATGTACCCTCATGGGAGACCAGGAAGAAGCACCTGGCTCCTGGCTTTGGATCGGCGCAGTGTGCCAGCCATAGCAGTCATTTGGGGGGGTGAACCTACGGAAGGAAGTCCTTTCTCTTTTTTTCTTTTTTAATTTTTTTTTTTTTTGACAGGCAGAGTGGACAGTGAGAGAGAGAGAGAGAGAGAAAGGTCTTCCTTTGCCGTTGGTTCACCCTCCAATGGCCGCCGCGGCTGGCGCGCTGCGGCCGGCGCACCACGCTGATCCGATGGCAGGAGCCAGGTGCTTCTCCTGGTCTCCCATGGGGTGCAGGGCCCAAGCACTTGGGCCATCCTCCACTGCACTCCCTGGCCACAGCAGAGAGCTGGCTTGGAAGAGGGGCAACCAGGACAGAATCCGGCGCCCCGATCAGGACTAGAACCCGGTGTGCCGGCGCCACAAGCCAGAGGATTAGCCTAGTGAGCCGCGGCTCTGGCGGAAGACCTTTCTCTCTGTCTCTTTCTCTCACTGTCTAACTCTGTCAAAATAAGTAAATAAAATAAAAATCCTATATTTATTTAATGTTGACATAATGAAAAATATCCTTTCAATAAAATTACTGTTAACTGATTGGTAATGGAAATCTAATGATACTTCCAGACTATGTTTGTGTTCATTTTAACTTGTAAATGGGAAGAAGCATGCTTAATATTTTATCACTGCTTGATTGGAGTGGGATAGTTAATTTTAACAATTTTATAATACTCAGTAGGAAGTCTGTAAACAAACCGGACTCTGCCAGGCAGCACCTTCTGCCCATCCTTTACTTAGTACTTTCCAGACCCCTTGCCTTTCGTACACATTGAATTCCCTGAGTGGACACATGATAGCTCCCTCTTCCACCATCTCAAAAATCGCCTCTGTGACCGCTGATCCTCCCTTCCTCCCGCAGAGCTCCGGGGCTGGTTTCAGAATCTGCGTACTCTTCCAGAGGCCACGTGCTGAAGCTCTGATCTAGCTCTCCACTCGTAAATGCTCCTGAAGTAGAGGAGCTAAAGGGATGTTTATAAACCCATCTCTTGCCTCAGGAATGCTCTGTTTAAGGCCATGTTGAAGTTTTAAGATTCAGAGCCAGTCCGTAACCTGTTTTCTCTGAGCCTCATTGGGCCTTCCCTGCTAGAGCATGACTCCTTTTGGCTCAGCCTGGAAGGGGAAAGGCTACAAGAACCATGAAGTTTAATTTATCCCACCATTATATTTGCACTCTTCTTAAGCTACTTCTATTAAAGGGCTATTTTTAAAATTAAAAAAAAAAAAAAAAAAAGTTGATCTAGAAAGAAAGAGACAGAGATATTCCATCTGCTGTTTCATTCCTCAGGTGCTCACAATAGCCAGGACTGGGCCACGTCAAAGCCAAGAGCATGGAACTCAATCTGGGTCTCTCACGAGGGTGTCAGGGACCAAAGTACTTGAGCTATCACCTGCTGCCTCGCAGGGTATGCATTAGCAGGGGGCTAGAGTTGGGAGTGGTGCCAGGACTTAGACCCAGGCGTCTTGATGTGGAAGGCTGGCATAACAAGTGGCGTCTTATCTCCTGTACCGTATACCACCCTGTCATAATTCTTTTTGGTACATAAATTTGAATTTCCCAGTATACTTTTTGGGAGTTCAGATGAAGCTGTGTCCTATAACGGGATGACAGGCACCACACTGATTTGTGACTTAGATTGTTAGGAGAGAGATTGCTGGCGATCTGAGAGGTGTCACTATTTTGATGCAGAGTACACAGGACTTTTTTTTTTTTTTTCCAAAAATGTATTGATAAGTTAAAATCAACCATGGTAAAGCCTCAGTGTTTTTGAATGAGGGAAGTTAAAGAGGTGGTCAGTGGACCTTGGATGCTTATTGTAGAATAATACAAATGCAAAGCTGCCCCAGTAGCACATTTTACAGACAGATGAGTAACTGATTTAGTTTATCTATTTTAGAAGTAATTTTGGCCTAGAATTATTTTGGTAGATATTGTATAACTTATTCTTTAAAAGCAATTTCACTTTGGCCATCAGGTAGAAGTTTTAATAATTAAACTGCTTATGTTTTTTTCTTTATTCTTTAATAGAGGAAAAAGAATTATAAGATGGTTTAACTGCTTACCTTTCTTTATTGAAATAGATGTTCATTTGGATTTGGAAGACCGCCTGGCCAAATTTATGAAGACAGAAGAGGCCATCATATACTCATATGGATTTGCCACCATAGCCAGCGCTATTCCTGCTTACTCTAAGAGAGGAGATATTGTGTTTGTGTAAGCAACCTTTACAGAATCCCTCTGGAAATAATACTGACTTGTTAGAGGATTCGTTTATCAGAAACTGTTGGCCCAACATAATATTGACTTTTCATTTGTTTTTAAAGAAATACATGATAGCCCCTGCTAAGGGATGTGAGTCTCCCACTCAAAGGATGCTTAATAGTGTCAGTAGTCACCTATCTATCATTATGAGTTTATTTTTTGATGTCCGCTTGAGACCTATCATCTGCTGGCCCTTGGAAGCGCATGGTCACAACTTCATGAGCTCACTCCACTCTTCATCACCCATCTCCCAGCCTCTGGTGTCTGCTGACCTTGCTTCGTAGCTTATTAGGGATTTTGGAGCCGTGAGTCAGGAATGTCCTTGGCCGCCCACGGGCAGATCTGCGAAGTGGTACATGTGCAGCCTGAATGTGTGCTGCAAGGAAGGGGCAGCAAGCAGCTGACTGTGCCGGCCAGAAGCGCCTGCCCCTCTAGCCCGAGCCTCTGCCATCTTATGAGGCGGCTGTTAAAGGTCTTCTAATTTTAAGTCTCAAAATTACTTTTGTTTCCTGTTTTCCTTTTTAACACTATGGAGTGTTTTAACACTATGGAGTAATTTTTTTAAAATATACGCATCTGATTATGTCACACTCCATTTAATATATTTAAGAATTTCCATGTTCTCCAAAATGAAGACCCAAGTCCTTATTGGGATCTTGTGAGTGCCTTTTCAGACGCCTTTTGCACCATCTTCCCTCGATGAGAAGGGCTGGAGGCTCGGCAGTTTTATGTGCTGGCTCCCCCTCTCCTCAAGGCCTTTGCACTCGCCAGGCCCTCTGGCCTACTCTACTGTTTCTCCTTCTCTACTTGTTACTTGCTCATCTTCTACATGCAACTCCTCTGTAGGGAAGCCCTTCTCAGGCTCTGAGAACAGCTCAAGACAGAGAGAACTTGGTATCCTCATGAATCTGCCCAAAGGGGCACTCGCTACCTGTCAAGATCACTGTCTCAGACCTCCCTCCCACAGTCACACACACTCGCTCTCCTCTGCCTACTTGCATCAGTCTCGCTGTATTTGTCTTTTATAGCATTTAGCTGACTCTGCTGCAGTTTAAAAAATCAACTATGACTGACTTAGTGCAAGCTTGAGACTCACTGATAGAAATAAGTTTCTAGGGTTTTGTAAAAGCAGTTAGAATTGCCATGTCATTCAGTATCACTTTATGCAAGCACCCCATTGTAAATTCCCTTTTAAGTTTAAGTCCTGAAAAAGTTTGTTGTTACAGGTGAATTTTATGCTTTCTTTGTCAGACAATAAATTATATATTTTCTTTTTTTTATTTTTATTGCTAGGATGCCTAAGCTAAATTCACTTCCTATATTATGCCCAGGGTCTTAAAACTTCAGTTACCAGTGAGTTATTAGAAACTCAATTATTCCTGCATTAAATTGGTTTGAATGCAAAAGTGCTAAAGGTAAATATGGTGTTTGGGAAACTGATTTTGAAAACTCACATTAGACATAAGTACTGTGTTGGAGGCCTCATTTCTTTCCTTTGGGTAAAAAATGACAGTGCTTTGCTTGTAGTAGGTTTCAGCACACTGGGCAATCATGTGCTGGTCTGTGCTGTGATTACCAAGTCTATGTCCATATTATATTGCATACCTTTTTAAATTAACCTGTTTTATATTGCAGCAATTATAGATTCACAAGTATTATAAGGAAACATACAGGACTTCTGTGTATTCTTTTATATATATCTATTTTATTTATTTGAAAGAGTTATAGAGAGAGAGGTAAGAGTCAGAGAGAAAGAGAGGGGTCTTCCATCCACTGGTTCACTCCCCAAAAGACCGCAATGGCCAGAGCTGAGCTGATCCGAAGCCAGAAGCCAAGGGCTTCCTCCAGGTCTTTCATGTGGGTGCAGGAGCCCAAGCACTTGGACCATCTTCCACTGCTTTCCCAGGCCATAGCAGAGAGTTGGATCGGAAGTGGAGCAGCCAGGACTCGAACCGGTGCCCATATGGGATGCCAGCACTGCAGGCGACGCCTTTACCCACTGCCCCACAGTGCCGTCCCCTTCTGTGTATTTTTTCCCAAGTCTTTTTCTCTGGCTGCTTTCAAGAATTTTGCTTTGCCATTAGCTTTCAGAAGTTTGACTGTGATGTGTCTTGTCATCTGTTTGTTTGGTTTTCCCTGTTTAGATTTCACTCAGCGTCTATAATTTGTGGGCTTAACCCACTTGCCAGATTTGGGGAGTTTTTAGCAGTTGTTTCTTTGAGTACTTTTTTAGCCCCACCCTTGTTTTCTTCTCTTTCTGGAACTCCAGTAATCTGAATCTTTTCTCTTACTCCCACTCTGCTCATGTCTGAGAGTCTGTCTTCTGTCTGTTGTACACAGTGAGTGATTTCTCTTGTTCTCTCTGAGTTCACTGATCCTTTCCGCTGTCATTTCCATGTTGATAATGAGTTTTTCTTATTTTTTTGTTCTACTAGTATCTCCTTAGGATTCTTCTCTGTATATTTTTCTTTGCTGGAGCTATAATCTCAGATATTAGCATTTATCATGTTCTTTCATGCTAGTTGATATTTTCTGATTCTTGGTATAAGTGATATTTGATTATAACCTAGATATATCCATATAATAAGTCTATAGCTTATTTACGTCATCTGTTTTAATTGGCTTTCTCTGACACTGTTCCAACAGGGAAAGGGGTCAGGAACGGTTGCCTCATTATTGCCAGCACTGGGAAGTAGGGGTTTCAGTCCAGGGTCCCTGTTTGGCCTTTGTGATTAATGCTCCAGTGGGAGTTCCTTGCTGCAGATTGATGGTGACAGTGCTGAATCTCTGCTAGGTCTGCTCCGCATTGTCCAAGTGGAAGTGGGTAGGGTGTCCCATTCCATCAGAGGAGGGTGGGAGGTCAGTCTGTCCACGTGGTCTTCATGCATTCCACACTAGAGGGTGAAGGGTCCACTTGATAGCAGCTGGCTGGAATGAAAATCCCTGCTCCCTGCTTGGCCCTCTCAGACACTACTTTATCAGGGGTGTTGGGTGGCCTTTCCAGGGTTGAAGTGTTGGTTCCCCATTCAGCCTTTGCTGGTGAGGGTGTTTTTTTTTTTTCTTTTTTCTTTTTTTTTTTTTTTTTCCTGCGTTGTTTGGCTTCAGAGTGGTTATTGTCCACAAGTTGTCTGTCGAGCTGGGCTGCCAGTTGTTTCTCATGGCATGATAATAGAGTAGTGTGGCAGTTAGATCAGAGATGCTGCTGATGGTAAGATGCACCTGTATTTTATGTATTTCTCAGAGGAAAGTATATGTATGAGTTTACTGATAGGACATCCGTGGTAAAATGCATGCTGATTTCAGAGAGGCTAAAACAAGGCGAGAGTGTGCTTCTTAGAATAGGTTAAACATTGTAGTTGTATGGAAAGGACTTGAAAAGCGCAGACAGGACATACTAATGTTTAAGCATGTTTTATTTATTTGCCATGTTCACATGGACAGCTGGAGATTGATCAGTTTCCAAAAGCAAGCATTCTTTTTTTGAGAATGTTGACAAGGTCCTTAAGCCCCAATTTTGTGGGTCTCTCTTCCTTGCAGAGATAAAGCTGCCTGCTTTGCTATTCAGAAAGGATTACAGGCATCACGTAGTGACATTAAGATATTTAAACATAATGATATGGCTGACCTGGAGCGACTACTAAAAGAACAAGAGATTGAAGATCAAAAGGTATGAGTCCTTTGAAGAAAATTATACAGTTCTTTTGTACTTTCTAACCAGCTAAATTATATATGAAATGGTAATTTGTCATTGAAAACTTGCCTGCGGATCACATTTGGATATTAAGGAAGGGTGTTCTTGCTTATTAAATGTACTTCGTGTTGGAGAGCCAAGTCTGATTGTAATTGCCTTGTCATTGCCATAATTACATATAGCAAATTTGCAGGGAAGTAATCCAGGCAGCTTTCTAAGACAGAAGGGGCAGGGGGAGGCAGACAGAGAAATAGCAACATGTATTGGGGCACTGGTAGGTGAGGGATGTGTGATCTAAGCTCTGCGTAGTAACACCACACTCATTAAGGTTTTAATGAGATGCACCTATTCATCTCACAATAGGCTTCTTTATTTCAGTATAAATCATGGCAGCAGATTTTAACATTAATTTATGAACAAAGGAAGACCCTTTCTTCCCACCCCACCTTCATTTTGGAGCTCTGAGCAGCTACTGCCTGTGGGAAACACCTGCGCCGACAGAGTTCCTCACCTACAGCTTGGTTTTCTTCCTCTTAGACCACTTGGCTCCTGCTGCTGGCATTGGTGGTTTGGAAGCAGCTCCGTGGGGTTCTGATTAGAGAGTGAAACGGAGGAAGTTGTGTTCAAAGCCCCACTGTTAGGATTATAGATTATAGTTTATTTTCCCCTGATGACATGCATGGAAAAGGTAGTGGTGTTCTGTGGCTCAGCCTCAGGACACTGTGGTGCAGACTTCCCTGGGATCTGGGAGCCTGGTCATCTATGTATTGTCTCAAATACCACTTTCTTTTTTTTATTATTATTTATTTATTTATTTATTTTTTATTTCATAAATGTGAATTTACAAAGTGCAACTTTTGTATTGTTGTGGCTTCCCCCCCAACCTCCCTCCCTCCCGTGGCCCTCCCCTCTCCCTCTCCCTCTCCCTCTCCCATTCCACCCTTTATCGAGTTTCATTTTCAATTATCTTCATATACTGAAGATCAACTTAGTATATACTAAGCAAGGATTTCAACAGGCTGCATTCACACAACCGCACAAGGTATAGGGTATTGTTCGACTAGTAGTGTTTTTAAGTTTCATAGTAAAACACATTAAGGACAGAGATCCTACATGGGGAGCATGTACCCAGTGACTCCCGTTGTTGATTTAACAATTGGCACTCTTATTTGTGACGTCAGCAATCACCCTAGACTCTTGCTATGAGCTGTCTAGGCTATGGAAGTCCCTTGAGTTCACCGACTCTGAACTTGTTTAGTCAAGGCCGTGTCACAATGGAGGTTCCTTCCTCCCTTCAGAGAAAGGCGCCTCTCTCCTTGATGGCCTGTTCCTTCTGCTGGGGTCTTGTTCACCAGGGTCTTTCATTTATATTGTTTTTTGCCATTGTGTCATGGCTTTCCATGCCTGTGAGACTCTCATGGACCTTCTAGCCAGATCTGAATGTCCCAAGGGTTGATTCTGAGGCAGGAGTGCTGTTTTGGGCATTTGCCATTCTATGAGTCTGCTGTGTGTCCTGCTTCCCCCACAGGATCATTCTCTCCCTTTTAATTCTATCCTTCATTATTTGCTTACACTGGTCTTATTTGTGAAATCTCTTTGACACATACCCTATCTTTTTTATCGGTTGTTCAAATACCACTTTCAAGAGGACTCTGCCAGTGTAATTCAGAACCCATAAAAATGCTCATCACATCCATTAATTTTCCATTTTCCCAAATATTTGCATTATTCATTTAGGATCCTGTTGTCTTGGTTTAGATGTCCTCTTCAGTGCAGTACTTCCTGAATATACAATTCATGTGATGAACATGCGTAGATTTACCATTTTATGCTAGGTCTGTACTAGGCCAGTAGTTTTTATTTATTCAATTTAGAAAAAATCTACAGGAGAAAAAAAATCATAAAATTGAGACCATTCTACTGGTTGATGTCTTCCTACAAATTAGAATTATTCTGATTCAGTAATAGAATACAGCCCACCAGGTTGAAGAATACAGCCTTGAAAAGAATGACAGGGAATCAGTCTCTTGTAGTTTATTTGGCCAAATTAGTATTGTACAATTTTTGGAGAAATATCTAAGTTTTTCATGTGTGTTTTAATAAGATTTTTTGGAAAAATTTTATTTATTTGAGTGGTAGAGTTACAGACAGAGAGAGGGAGAGACAAAGACAGAAATCTTCCATCTACTGGTTCATTCCCCAAATGACCACAATGGCCAGAGCTGAGCTGATCCAGAGCCGGGATCAAGGAGCTCCGGCCTGATCTCCGATGAGGGTGCAGGGACCCAAGCACTTGGGCTATCTTCTACTGCTTTCCCAGGCCATAGCAGAGAGCTGGATCAGAAGAGGAGCAGCCAGGACTCGAACCGGCACCCAAATGGGATGCTGGCATTGCAGACAGCAGCTTAGCCCACTATGCCACAGCACTGGCCCCTTAATATTTATAATCCATGGAACTGCTTTTTTGTGAATAATAAATAAAATTAATTATCTTGAAATTTATTTATTTCTGTGATTTTTACTTTTTTACAAGTTAAATTATGCCATATTTTCCTGCCAAGAGTTAAGATTTCTAAATAACTTTACATTTTGGATTTTAGAAATATTTTTCATTTTCATATAAATAATAAATTTGACTAGCTATTTTGAATGTTTTCTACTTGAACATACCTTTACTTGAAAACAAATTAAAATATTGCAATTTAATCCAGGTTTGAGTCAAGCTTTGTCAGCAGAGAGGTTTTTTTCATCCCTTTTCCAACATGTTTTCTTGTCCCATGTTAATTCTTCTAAAGAATGGGCAGTAGCTATGAATAGTGTTCATAGAAAATGTATACATTACTATGGATAAATGAAAACTAACTTCACCTCACCAACAATTAAGGAAACTAAACTGTCAAAATAGGGCACATAGTTAATAATATACAGAGATTATACTCACAACACAAGTGTGATGGCATGAAGACTACTTCTATAACGCTGGGAAGTATAAATTGGTACAAACTGTCTTGAAGCTAAATGAGCAGATATTCCAGAATCCTTAAATGTCCTTACTTTTTTTTTTTAAGATTTATTTATTTGAGAGGCAGGGTTACAGACAGAGAGGGAGAGACAGAGAGAGAGATCCTCTATCCACTGGTTCACTCCCCAAATGGCCATAACAGCTGGGTATGGGCTGATCTGAAGCCAGGAGCCAAGAGGTTCTTCCTGGTCTGCCGTGTTGGGGGCAGGCGCCCCAAGCACTTGGGCCATCTTCTGCTGCTTTCCCAGGCCATCAGTAAAGAGCTGGATTGGAAGAGGAGCAGCTGGGACACAAACCGGTGCCCATATGAGATGCCGGCACCACAAGCGGAGGCTTAGCCTACTATGCCACAGCGCTGGCCCCATTTTTATGCTTTAATTCCAATTTTTCACAGGCTTTTTGAAGTGCTTTTATATGAATATACAAGAAAAACAAAACTTACTATTTTTGATATGAGTAGCTAATTTTTTTTAAGATTTTTTTTTTTATCTGAAAGGCAGAGCAACAGAGAGAAAGTGAAAGAGAGATATTCCATCCACTGGTTCACTCCCAAATGGCTGCAACATTCTGGCCTGGGCCAAGCTGAAACCAGGAGACAGAAGCTCTATCCTAGTCTCCCGCATGTTTGAAGGGGCCCAAGTACTTGGGCCATCATCTGCTGCCATCCCTGGCACAGTAGCAGGAAGATAGATGGCAAGCAGAGCAGCTGGGACTTGAACAGGCACTCTGATACACGATGCTGGTGTCCTGAGAAGCATCTTAATCACTGCACCACAGTGCCTGCTTTTTAATTTTATTTCTCTCACTTAAAAGAAGACGTTAACAGGCACATAACATTATTTTTACATATGTAGGGGGTACTGTGTGATGATACTTGAGTTTCTAATAGTTCATTGGAGCAGAAGCTTAGAGGCAAGAAATCTTTGTATAGGAAGATATTAGCAAATTCTTGGTGGAACTCTCTGTTTTTTCAGTCCAGCACTCCTGAACATGTACAGATTTATATGTGTGAGGGGTCTTTGTGTGACTTACTTTGGAGCAGGGTATGGGAGGTGTGTGTGTTGTTTGGAAAGGCCCTTGTGCCTGACTGCCTTGGAACCTCACTGGGCAAGGTCGGAGTGCACTTCTACTTGACCCAGGATGGGTCGGTCAGGAGTAGGAATGGAAGAGTTTCATGGTTTGGCCGGGTGAAGGAGAATGGGATTTGTTCTGCTTTGTGGCTTTTGGGTTCTGGAAATCTGCCAGTACATATAAGGAAACTGTGTACAATGAAGGTCCATTCTCTGGAATTGTTACCAGCAGTCTGCCATTGTCCAGTTAGCCGCCTCCCCATCTCCATCATGGTGATGATGCTAATCTTCATTATGGGTCTTTAAGATAAAAATACAGAGACATTTAAATGCATAAGTCCCAGCCATACAGTTTTGACTAAAATGTAAACTAGGTCTCACCACTTTGTTATGATATACAACACTCTCATAGTCCCAGAAAATTCCCTCAGATCCCTTCCCAATCATTCTGGAGTTGGAGGGTTTATTTGTGTTTTAGTATTCTAGAATTCCTCAGCAGTGGTGGGGGCGGGAGGGTGCCTAGTATGGTCTTCAAAAAAGTTCATGGAAAATGCATATTATGAAAAAACTTTGTTGTTTGGATCTCAGAATTCTTTTGTACTCTCTTAATTCCATTTTGATGAGCTTTTTGGGTTTCCCCCTTGTAGTTGGTGTTGTGACATGAAAACGTTGTCACTGTTTATTCAGATTGGGTTTTGAATTTGTTAATGAATAAATCTTGGAAGGTAAAGTGCTAGGGAGTATGTAACAGAGCTGGTATTTGCAGCTACTGAAATTTAAGACGTCTCTTTTTTTCTTTTAAAGAATCCTCGCAAGGCTCGTGTGACTCGACGTTTCATTGTAGTGGAAGGAATATACATGAATACTGGAACTATTTGTCCTCTTCCAGAACTGGTAAGCAACCATAGGTAGTTATTTCAGTATTTAGACTGTTTGGCAGAAATACCTTTTGTCTATGTTAAAAGTTCTCACTTTTAATTTTTATTTTTTTTTTTTTTATTTTTTTTTAGACAGGCAGAGTGGACAGTGAGAGAGAGAGAGACAGAGAGAAAGGTCTTCCTTTGCCGTTGGTTCACCCTCCAATGGCCGCCGCGGCTGGCGCATCTCGCTGATCCGAAGCCAGGAGCCAGGTGCTTCTCCTGGTCTCCCATGGGGTGCAGGGCCCAAACACTTGGGCCATCCTCCACTGCACTCCCTGGCCACAGCAGAGAGCTGGCCTGGAAGAGGGGCAACCGGGACAGGATCGGTGCCCCGACCGGGACTAGAACCCGGTGTGCCGGCGCCGCAAGGCGGAGGATTAGCCTGTTGAGCCACGGCGCCGGCCAAAAGTTCTCACTTTTAATGTATAACATCCATACTGCTTTGTACAGTAGGTATCATAAGCATCTTATAATCATATAAGGGAAATGTTATTAAATGTCAATGCCAGCCTTTAAGGAGTAAGCAAGACTTAATTAGCTTTTAACAACCAACTTTATTGCAGTAAAATTACCATATAAAATGCATTATATAAATTCAGTGAGGTTTTTTTTTGACAGGCAGAGTTAGTGAGAGAGAGAGAGAGAGACAGAGAGAAAGGTATTCCTTCTGATGGTTCACCCCCCAGATGGCCGCTACGGCCAGAGCTACACCGATCTGAAGCCAGGAGCCAGGTGCTTCCTGCTGGTCTCCCATGTGGGTGCAGGGCCCAAGCACTTGGGCCATCCTTCACTGCACTCCCGGACCACAGCAGAGAGCTGGCCTGGAAGAGGGGCAACCGGGACAGAATCCGGTGCCCTGACCGGGACTAGAACCGGGTGTGCCGGTGCCGCAAGGCGGAGGATTAGCCTGTTGAGCCACAGCGCTGGCTCCATCACTCTAGAAAGTTCCCTCAGACTTCTGTCTTCATGGTACCCATGTAAAGACTATAGATTAGTTTTGCCTTTTGGATAATTTTATATAAATAAACTCTATTCTGTAGAAGTCACCTTTTAATGGTAAAAACTATGTATAGATTTTGGAAACTGTAATCTTTGAAATTTTCTTTGTGGAGGTAAAATTCACATATAAAACAAAATTGACCATTTTTTAAAATGTATAGGTCTGTGGCATTGAATAAATTCACCATGTTGTACATCCTTCAACTCTAGTTCCAACAAAACAGAAGACTTCATACCCATTGAGCAGTCCCTGCCCATCTCCGCATTCCTCCCACCCCTCCCCACCCCACCCGGCCAGCTCTCTGCAGTCCACCGGTCTTTTTTTTTTTTTTGACAGGCAGAGTGGACAGTGAGAGAGAGAGACAGAGAGAAAGGTCTTCCTTTGCCGTTGGTTCACCCTCCAATGGCCGCTGTGGCTGGCGCACTGCGGCCGGCGCACCGCGCTGATCCAAAGGCAGGAGCCAGGTGCTTCTCCTGGTCTCCCATGCGGTACAGGGCCCAAGCACTTGGACCATCCTCCACTGCACTCCCGGACCATAGCAGAGAGCTGGCCTGGAAGGGGGGCAATCGAGACAGAATCCGGCGCCCCGACTGGGACTAGAACCTGGTGTGCCGGCGCCGCTAGGTGGAGGATTAGCCTATTGAGTCACGGCGCCGGCACAGTCCACTGGTCTTATGTATGTCTCTTAGATTCACCTGTTCTGAATATTTTCTGTAAATAGTATCATACACTGTTTGACTTTTGTGTCTAGATTCATTCACTTATTATTTTTTCCAAAGTTCTTCTACATTGTACCTTGTGTCAACTCTTCATTCTTTTTTAATTGCGAAGTTCTATTCTATTATCAATATACTATATTTTGTTTCTCTATCCATCCACTGATGGATATTTGCATTACTCTACCTTTAGTGTATTATGTGTAGAGCTGCTGTGATATTCATGCCCAAGGAAACTAAGCAAGGACTTTTGCCTGTCAGAATAGGGCACATATTGGGGCTGGTGCTGTGGTGCAGTGAGTTAAAGCCGCAGCCTGCAGCGCCGGCATCCCATACGGGTGCCAGTTCAAGTCCCAGCTGCTCTTCTTCCAATCCAGCTCTCTGCTATGGCTTGGGAAAGTAGTAGAGGATGGCTCAAGTCCTTGGGCCCCTACACCCACATGGGAGACCCAGAAAAAGCTCCTGGCTCCTGGCTTTGGTCAGCTCAGCTCTGGCTATTGCGGTCATTTAGGGAGTGAACCAGTGGTTGGAAGACCTCTCTCTCTCTGGCTCTACCTCTCTCTGTAACTGTGTCTTTCAAATAAATAAAAATAATTCTTAAAAAAATAAAAAAATTTTTTAAATAGGTCACATATTTAATAATACACAAGCAGAGATAGAATACAAGTGTGATGGCATGAAGACTGCTTCTGTAACACTGGGAAGTATAAATTTCTACAAACTGTCTTGAAGCTAAATGAGCAGATATTCCAGAATCCTTACATGTCCTTACTTTTTTTTTTTTTTTTTTTTTTAGGATTTATTTATTTATTTATTTGAGAGGCAGGGTTACAGACAGACAGAGAGGTCCTCTATCCACTGGCTCCACTGGTTCATTCCTCAAATGGCCACAACAGCTGGATATGGGCTGATCTGAAGCTAGGAGCCAGGAGCTTCTTCAAGGTGAAGTCCTGGCTGCTCCACTTCCGATCCAGCTCCCTGTTAATGTGCCCCAAGCACTTGGGCCATCTTCTACTGCTTTCCCAGGCCATAGCAGAGAGCTGCATTGGAAGAGGAGCAGCCGGGACACAAACTGGCCCCCGTATGGTATGCTGGTGCTCTCTTGTGCTGCTAATCATCAATTTGATAAAATTGTGTTTTGTTTAACACCTAGGTTAAATTAAAATACAAATACAAAGCAAGGATCTTTCTGGAAGAAAGCCTTTCCTTTGGAGTCCTTGGGGAGCATGGCCGAGGTGTCACTGAACACTATGGAATCAATGTGAGTTCTTTTTGTAGCATTTCCCCTCATCCTGGAAATAGGAAGTTCATTCTGCTGAGCATGCTTTTATCCACTGTCTCAGACCTGGGCCCTCTTCCCTGCCTACCTGTAATCATAAAAGGGCCAGTCCTGGCATTCATATTCTGTTCACATGGGAGCATTTGATCAGGATTATAATGTCTCTAGAGACCAATTTTGCCTTCCATTTATTTCTTAAAATCATTAAGAGTTCCTTTAGTAGTCCTTTTAAATGTATTTATTGTGTCAGTGAAGCAGATTCTAGCATTTAAAATTCTGTGTGATTTGGAGGTGGTAGATGGTAGATATGCCATCTTTTTATATAGAGAGAGACTATCAGAAACACCACTGGAATGGATTAAGCAGAGCCCTTGGAGGTCCCAAAAAGCCGGAGTTAAGTTTGTCATATTTCTTTTAGCTGGAGAGAACTGGCCCCAGGCCCAAAGTGCTTAGTGGGTTCTGCTTCTGGAACCTCAGTGGTGGGCAACTGCCTTTATCATCCACCACGGAGAGAGCTACAGGAAGCTTGTTCTCCAAATCATATTCATAAAAGCTCTGCAACCTGCATTACAGAATTAAGCTATAAAATAAAAAATCACCTTAAGTTAACTATAGCCTAGCACCCATATAGTCCCAGAGAAAAACAGCACAGTGAATAGCAGCGTGAAGGTAGGTGGAAGCACACTCCTCTTAGGCAGACTGGTATTGGCAGTTCAGTGCACTGAGGAATTCAGGGTCATGGAAATATGATCCAAGCAAGTTTAATCCATGCAGAAGAGCCATTGTGAAAAGTTTGTAAATGGGAAAAATGTTAACTTGACTTTTGTAGTTTTCTAAATGCTTTCAGCGGTTGTTACTGAGATATAATATTAATGAAGGTCTTAGAGTGCAGAATTTATGGGCCTTACTTGGATCCTGATTCAAACAAATGCTATTAAACAAACTTTGTAAAACAATCAAGTATGTTTGAATACTGAATATTTGATGATATTAAGGAGTTGTTAACTTATTGGGTGTGATAATAGTCTCGAAATTGTACATTTTTAAAATTTATTTGAGGGACACAGAGAAAGAATTTCCATCCACAAGTTCACTCCCCAAATCTCCACAATGGCCTGCAGCCTGGGCTTAAACTGGGGACTCAGTCCAGGTCTGCTGTGTGAGTGTCAGGAACCCAGTAACTTGAGCCATCACCACTGTCTCCCAGAGTCCACATTAGCAGGAAGCTAGAATCAGGGGCTGTTATCTAACCTAGGCTTTCCAGTGTGGGACATGGATACCCTGACTGGTGTCTAGACCCATAGGCCAAATATGCCCCTATGATTGTGTGTTTGATCATTTTATCTGCTGAAATAATTAGAGAGGGAACCCCATGAAGTTAGGATTTGCTCCAAAGAAATGCTGAAGGCAGGAGTTACCATAGATGAAACAAGGTTGTCTTTGAGTTATTGCTGATTGAACCTGGGTGGTAGGGATTATTTATTTTTCTATTTTGGTGTGTGTTTGAAATTTTTCAACATAACAGATAAGAACTCTTTTTTTAAGAAAAGAGTACAGGGGTTTCTCTGTTGGATCTGGGAAACAGTAATACACCTGATTGATATGATCTGAGGAGCCATCATCCTGGCTCTTAATAAGAATTTATTCAGTGCCTACTAAGGATGATTGGAGCTTGTGCAGGCCAGGGCAGCAAGGGAGGACTTAAGAAGACATGGGAACCCAGTAGCCCATGAGGCACTTGGGGTGGTACAGTTGGTTTGGATTCTGTTGTGATGATGTTGGGATTTTTGAAACAATGGAAGGTAAATTGAATGTAGGATTCAAGTGCTCAAAACTTGGATAGATTTGTTTCTGTTTATCTCAATTGCTTTCAGTAATGAAGACTTGTTAGAGTACTATTTTAGCAACGAGATAATCTTTGGAGGGATCTCTGACTTTTTAATACCAAACAGCTTGGGGTTTTATCGTTTATTATCTTTTTCACTTTGAGAACAATGTCAGTGTATGATGAAATGGCTGAAAAGTATATAAACTGACATACTTTTCAGAGATGGGCCATGAGACTACCATCCTTTTTAGCCATAGATTCTCTGTGATATAGCCTTTGTTCTCGTATAGGTCGTCTCTTTAAGAAATTCAGATGTTACAATAAATGCTGATGCTAAATGCTGAGCTTTTTCTCTCCAGGCTTGAGTTTGCTGTTGTTTCCCTTTCAATCAAGGGGTAGCTGACTGTCTCCCGATTTTCTGGCAGATTGATGACATTGATCTGATTAGTGCCAATATGGAGAACTCCTTGGCTTCTGTGGGAGGTTTCTGCTGTGGAAGGTCCTTTGTCATTGACCATCAGGTGGGCTTTTTTTTTTTCTTTTTGAAGATTTACTATTTATATGAAAGGCAGAGTGACACACAGAGAGGGAAAGAGGTCTTCCATCTGCTGGTTCACTTCCCAAATGGCCACAATGGCCAAGAACCTGGAATTCTACCTGGGTGCCCTACTTGGATGGTAGGGGCCCAAGTACTTGGACCATCATTCGCTACTCTCCCAGGCACATTAGCATGGAAGTGGATCAGAAACAGATTCAAATTGGCACTGCCGTATGTGGTGCCAGCATCATAGGCGGCCACTTAACCTACTGTACCACAACACTGGCCCCCAAGTAGGCTCTCTTTGAAAACAAAAGCAAAAACCAAAACTGCTGCAAATGAAACTTCACAATACTCTACTGTGAGTTTATCACACTATTTTTATTTGCAATGTAAATATTTGTATTAAGAAATCATTGCCCTCTTAACAAAAGGTCTTTTTTTCTTACATGTATGATGGCTGGATTTAACTCCCTTACCATGGGTGCATACTTTAGTAGGTAGTGTAGAGGAGAATCAATAACTTTCAAATGTTTACCCAAAAAGATGGAGAAAATCTATGTGTATGTTTTTGATGTGTTTGTTTCTTAGCGACTCTCTGGGCAGGGATACTGCTTTTCAGCTTCGTTACCTCCCCTGTTAGCTGCTGCTGCCATTGAAGCCCTCAACATCATGGAAGAGAACCCAGGTATAATCTTTTAAACCCAGGAAGTCAGAGATCTCAAGCTACATTACCCATGTACTGGTCTGCTTTTGGAGGAATTATCCAGAAGAAATTATTTGCCAGGCAAAACTCTGGCTCTAAATGGTATTATTTGGCATTGTAGAAATAGTGGCAGTAAGGAAACTGTGTCTTGGGAACATGGGTCAGAGCTGGAGCCAAGAGCAAGGCTGGCCCATTCAGTGTGAAGGTGCCTGGAAGACGAGGGCCTCTTTTCCAATTCTGGGCCTAAAGATTTCCAATCATGTAAATAAGCCTATTGTTTAGCTTATGGTTGTTAGAGAAATTAACTGAAATGTACTGCCTTTTTATCTGCATAACTAATCATCATTTGGTACTAAAGCCAAAACAAATTTGCCAACAAAGAACTTAGTGAGCAAGATAAAAAGTCAGCTAAGAATTTAACATGTGGTCTTTGTCTGCTACAGCACTGCCTTACCAAAGCTTAAAACAGGAAGGGAGAAGCAGGCTTTACCCAGGGTTCCTGAATCCTAAAGGTGGATGATAAATCAGAGAATCAGCAGGTGCAACGCCTACATGCTGTTCGTGCGGTCTGGCACTCCTGCCTCCTGGTGAATTCTTTAGATTTTAAATTTCTTTGAACAAAAGGAAAATATCAAGAGACGACCAAAGAATTACTTTGGTACAACTTTGTTTGTTTTTTACCAAATTGTTTAGAAACAAGAATAAGTAATAGATCTGTACACTTTTTTTCTTAGCCATTTTATCTGTGGAATCTTGATAAGAATACGAGCTACCATTTTGCTCAGAGGCATTGTCCCAGATTTTGCTGGCACAGTTTTAAGTTAGTGCTGTCAAGTGTTAGTTTGCAAAAATATGTTTTAAATTAGTGCTATCAAATGTTCCATGTCATATGTTATTTTTTTTCATTCAGGTATTTTTGCAGTTTTGAAGGAAAAGTGCCAAAAAATTCATAAAGCTTTACAAGGGTAAGTTTTAGATATTTTCAGTCAGCACATTATTTATCTATACCACCCTTAAACCGCAAGTCAGTAATTTTAAATATGGTAGACCTGGGTCGGTTTGACCGAATTTGCAACTAAGAAAGCAGAAACTTAGCTCACACCAATTGGTTTATTTATATAAAGCCAGAGCAGCCACTTTGTCTCTGTTTTAGAGTCATGCCTTTGTTATTCTAAACATGCATCAAACTCTTAATAAAATATTATAGTGTAGAAGGTATAAAAATTATAGTAACCCAGCGTCTTACCCCAGGATTAACCCGGTTAAACCTTGGAGCATCTCCTCACACCTGTGCAGATGAACGGATACAATTATGCATTAGTAAGTAGATGACACCAGATTCTCATGTCCATGTTCATTTTTAGTAGGTGAGTTTTATTTTAAATTAAGACAAGGAAAGGACGTAAAAGAAATTGAAGGGACTCTTACGAGTATTTCTTTAAATAGCAAAAGCAAAAAACCACAGAGGTAGTGCTGTAAGCTTCCTCCAGAGTTGAGAAGAAACATGAGATTGGTGATGTCTTCAAGCAGATTTTCTCACATGGCCCAAGCTGTTTCTTTTGCCTTTCCTAAGGTGAGCATTGCCTTTTCAGTTGTGAAAGTCCTACGTCTCTATTTCCAGATACGGAAACCGGATACTGCTAAAAGAAAAGGAGAGTTGAGAAATGAGTATATCACAGCTGTTCCAGATAAAACAGGAGCAAGGACAGTTAAAATTCTGGGTGTGTCTATCTGATAGTAACAAGTTTTGCATGATTTATGATAGATTGGCTCCAGGTACATTGGTTTGTGAAATATTAATATGCCAGTACAATGGAGTCACTTCAAGTTCATGAACACAACCTCAAATGCTGTAAGTCTGATCCTACACCTTCCCCAGCTGTTTTGGAAATCCCTGACCCTGAATCTTCACTCCACCCACCTTCAGTTTACATCCTGGCCTCATACTGTCATTTGGGAACCCCCTCATTTTTTAATTAAAAAAAATCTATATACCTATATGCATCTGAATCATTCTTTCTTCCTGTGGTAACCAAAGGAGTGTTCCTATAGCCATTATGGACCCTTCTTTCGTAAGGACCAGGTGCCTTTGGTTGTTCCCTCTGTCTTGCCATCAGTCTTTTCTCCCTTTCTCCTAAGCCGTTTCATTAGCATTCAAGTTCACTTGCCCTGACTCTACATTCCCTTCTAGCAACTATGCCATTTCTTTGTTTCTCTTTGTAGCTACTCTCAAGAATTGTTAGGCTTTTTACACATCCTCATCTCCCATTTACCCTGGAAACTACTGAGATCAGACTTCTACCCAGACTATTCCTGTGGGGAGGACCAGCAACTGCCCTGGTGCTCTGATGGTGGGCCATCGTCAGAGTGCAGCTTGTTTATGTGTCAGGAGCTTTCAGCATGGGTGGCCATTCTTTCCTTCCTTGGATTCCTCTCTACCAGGGTCTTCCACATAGGTGCCAGGGCCCAAGGAGTTGGGCCATCTTCTACTGCTTTCCCAAGCCATAGCAGAGAGCTGGATCAGAAGTAGAGCAGCTGGGACTCGAACCAGCACCCATACGGGATGCTGGCGCTTCAGGCCAGGGCTTTAACCCCCTGCACCACAGCACCGGCATCCCGTGGTCCTCTGTTCTCATTATTTTGTTGGAGAATTACCTTCTCCCATACCTGAACTTCAGATGGTTTCATGACACCTGTGTGTGGATAACTTGCAGGTTTGTGTTTCCACTGTGTATTGTCTAAGGCTTTAGGTCTCATGTGCAATTCCTACTTGGTAACTATCTCACACCAACCACACACCAAAATAAGAGGAAATGATGTAGGCCAAACAAAACAGCCAGGAAGCCAATGTGACAAGTGGGGAACCTGGCAGAAAGTGAGGGCCAGGTGACACGAACCCCTTGCAGTGTCTTGCAGGCCATGCATGACATGACCCTTGACTCAGGTCGGAAGCCATGGCATAGTTCTGAGCAGAGAAGTAGCCTGGAACCAATGAACTTCGGTCTAAATGAATTTACTCACATGATGTGAAAAAAAAAAAAAAAAAGTTTTTTGATACAGGCAAAAGATGGTGTGACTGATCTTCTTAGTGACAATGAGAAGTATTTGGATTCTGATAATTTTTTTAAGAGAGAGCCAGCTGAAGAACACTTAGCATTCACCCTAAGGTCTTTGGTCTGAGTGACTAGATAGAATTGCAAGGGGGAGGACACACCTGTGGAAGAAGCAGTCGTGGGAACAGTTCAGTGTTGGGTGTTGTTTAGCTTGAAATGTCAGATACCTTGTGGAAAGCAGCATTTGGATATGCAGATTTAAGTATGAGAGAGCACTTGAAAGTTCTGAGCTAGAGATAAATTTTTGAGTATTTTGCTCGTGATAGCATTTCAGCGTGAAGAGGTCAGATTTGGCCAAGGAGAAGGAATGGCCAGTGAAGAAGAGACAGACCAGGGGAGCCTGTAGTCCCAGAGCCCAGTGAGGAAAGTTTATGTAGGTCAGCTGTGACGTGCTGCCACCTCTGAGCCAGCTGCTGATGCTTGGATTTCATAAGGTGGAGCTTTCTGTGACAATGAGCACTGCTAAGGGCAAAATGCCTGATGGAAGTAGGCTCAAGAGAGACTCAGAAGAGATGCATTGAACACAGGTTCGACAACTGGAGGAGTTTTGCTGTAAAGAGGAACCAAGAAACAGTATGGTGGCTGGAGGAAGAACTGGGTCAAGGCATGATGTCTTGTTTATTTTAAGATGAATGAGCTCAGTTTTTGAATAACATCCAAACTCTACTTCCTTTCTTCTGCTTATTGCTGGTACTGTCTCTTTCATGCATCGATGTCCCATTTGTACCTGAGTCTGTTTTATCACTGTATGAGTTTTAGAGTACAGGTTCCCCCAAAATTATTGCTAGAATTTTAACTAGAATTGCATTAAAGTTTTTGATTGATGTGAAGGGAATCATCGTCCATGAATATGATTGCTTTATTTATTTGAATCTTTTGTGTCTTCTAGTAGAGTTTAAATTTTCTCTCTGAAATCCTTGTGGCCTTAAAGAATTCCTAGATGTCCTTTTGATTTTGTTGCTATTACAAATAGGGCTGTCTTTTATTTTCTTCTTGATTATTGCTGATTTATGAGAATATTAATTTTCTCTAAACTGGTCTTAAATTGAGCAGTCTTTCTAAGTTCTTGTTAATTTTAGTATTGGTTTCCTTCAGGTATGATGATGTACGTAAAAATCCTATTATGTGCCAGAATGGCTTTTTTCTCTTCCTTCCTAGTTCTTAAACATGTTGGTTCTTTTTCTTCTTACCACTTTCACCAGGTTCTATAATACTGGGTTAATTAATAACAGCAGTGTAGCGGAATTCATAAACAGAGATGAGACACCAAGGCCTTTAACAGGAAGCAGTCTTCTTCTTCGTCGTCGTCATCGTCGTTGTCTTCTTCGTCTTCTTCGTCGTATTCTCTTCTTCTTCTTCTTCTTCTTCGTCTTCTTCTTCTTCGTCTTCGTCTTCGTCTTCTTCTTCTTCTTCTTCTTCTTCTTCCTCTTCCTCTTCCTCTTCCTCCTCTTCCTCTTCCTCTTCCTCTTCCTCTTCTTCTTCTTCTTCTTCTTATTATTATTATTATTATTATTATTATTATTATTGCATAAGGCTCAGTTGGATTCAAGTTCAGGAAGACTAAGCCCTGAACAAAGAGGGGTATTTTCTTATATGTCTTTTTAGTTTCTTTTTCTCCCATATATGATTACATACCTGCATTTGATTGGATATTCTAATGATAACATGGCAGCTATAGGAATTGATACAATATTGTGCATGCATATATAGTTATTGATAATGTTTAGCTTCCTGTAATATACCTAATGTTACTTCCAAACACATACTAAGCTGTGCTGTGTGGCATGGGCTAACACCAGCACTCTGTGCTGACAAGTAGAAGTTGAAACCATCACAAGAAAGTAGATAATGACAGCATTCCATTCCTAGGATAACTTTCTTTTTTTATTTTTTTCTTTTTCTGTTTCTATTTTGGGAAGTCCTCTATCACAGCAGATACACTTGTCTTTCTAATTCCCAATACAGAGCATTTCTTCATTAAGTTAAGAACACTGTATTTAGGTTTTAGGTGCATGGCTTTTACCAAATTATTCCTGGATTTGGAGACCTGGTTTAAGAAAATATAGATAGGTCTTAAACTTTATCAGAGTATTTTCAAACTTAAGAAATTTCATACATTTGTCTCATGACTGAATTACATCAAAAGATTTTCTGATGTTAAACTGTCCTTATATTCCTGAGAAAACCTCTGCTTGATTACAGTCTGTCATTCTACAGTTAGATTTACTTAGCTAATATTTTAATCTGAAAGTTTTTGTAAATTATTTTTATTTATTTGAAAGAGATAGAGACCTTCCATCTGCTGTTCACTCCCCAAATCCCATAAAAAATGCCTGGAACTCAATCCAGGTCTCCCACATGGTGGCAGGGACCCAAGTAATTGAGCCGTCACTCTCCTGCTTCCCAGGGTGTGCATTAGCAGGAAGCTGGAATGGGAGCAGAGGCCCCAACCCAGGCACTCTGATATGGGATATGGTAGCCCAAGTGGCATCTTAATCTCTGGACCACCAGCCCACCCCAATCAGGCTTTTTGTATCTATATTTATAACTTACATGTACCTGTAATATTATTATACCCCCCCCCCTTTTTTTTTTTTTGGACAGGCAGAGTTAGTGAGAAAGAGACAGAGAGAAAGGTCTTCCTTCCGTTGGTTCACCCCCCAAATGGCCACTACAGCTGGAGCTACGCCAATCCGAAGCCAGGAGCCAGGTGCTTCCTCCTGGTCTCTCACGTGGGTGCAGGGACCCAAGCACTTGGGCCATCCTCCACTGCCTTCCCGGGCCATAGCAGAGAGCTGGACTGGAAGAGGAGCAACCGGGACTAGAACCCGGTGCCCATATGGGAATCCAGTGCTGCAGGCAGAGGATTAACCAAGTGAGCCACGGCACTGGCCCCAGTTGTTTTCCGTTTTTTAAGATTTATTTATGTGAAAGGCAGACTGACAGAGATGGAGATCTTGCATGTGCTGGTTCCAAATGGTTGCAGGTGTCAGGGCTAGCCCAAGCCAAAACCATGAGCCTAGGACTCCATCAGGTCTCCCATGTAGTTGGGCTTTCCCAGGCACATTAACAGGAAGCTGAATCAGAAGCAGAGCAGCTGGGACTAGAACCAGCACGCTGATGTGGGATGCCGGCATCACAGACAACAGCTTAAACCATACACCACAGTATTGACCCCTGTACCATTGTTAAGTAATGTGGGAATCAGTGTTATGGGAAATTCAGTAAATGATTTGGCCATTTCTACTCTGCTTTGTGGAGCCACCGAGACCAGGCTTGATTGAGTATTTCTTTTTCTTTCTTTTTTTTTTTTAAATTAATTTATTTTATTGAAAGGCAGAGTTACAGAGAGGCAGAGGTAGAGAGAGAGGTCTTCCACCCACTGGTTCATTCCCCAGATAGGCTCAAGGGTCAGAACTGGGCCAACCTGAAGCCAGGAGCCTGGAACTTCTTCTGGGTCTCTCACGTCTCAGTCCTCCACTGCTTTCCCAGGCACATTAACAGGGAGCTGGATTGGAAGTGGAGCAGCCAGTACTCCACCCGGTGCCCATATGGGATGCTGGCACTGCAGGCGGTGGCTTTACCACTATGCCACAGTGCTGGTCCCTGATTAGTTCTTAAAAGTTGGGCAGGGCCACTCTCTAGGTTTGGGGCCTTTGGGTAGTGATAGTCTGTGATTATCTCTCTTGTGTGTATACTATCTCCCCATTTTATTTCTTCTTTCTTTCTTTTTTCTTTCTGTCTTCACTACAATCTTACAGAATTTTCCCTAGCACATTCTTTTTTTTACAGGTTTGGTTTTGTGCATTCTTACCTGTTTGTTTTCTATTTTTTCTTTATTTTTGTATACTTTTATTTCACTGGATTGTATCTTATTCTTTATCAGCTTCTTAGAGTTAGTTTATTCTTATTTTCCAATCAATATAGTAAAGGTAAACATTTTTAGAGGCAGTTTACTTCTTAATACTTTTTTAAGATTTCCTGTAATCAGTGATCCCCTGCCTTCATCTCTGGAATAGTGGGAGAGGGAAGCAGCAGCATGTGCCAGGCTGACGTATCAGAAACTTGAACATGGCCCAGATTCAGCAGACGTGGTTGTTGGTTTCTGGCTGTCTCCCCAGGTTGTGAACATACAGCCCCTGGCTGCCTTTTTGATTGCTCTGTCCCTGGTACTTAGCCTAGTGCTCAGTATTTATTTACTCACGTGGATAAAGTGATGTTTACCAACGTTTTTCTATAAAGAGCTTCTAAGTTTCTGAACTCGAGCTACAATTCTGTGTCCATTTTACATTAAGCACCTCTGACATTCAGCGTGTGAGCAGTCAGACACAAGACATTTGTTTCATTCCCAGCAGCCTGTCCCATCTGCCACGTGAGATGAGCCCTTTTGATCAAAGCCCAAGACAGCTTTGGGCTTCATGTACCTTGTAGATATTAGGAAAATCAAGGCTATTTGATTCATATGACGTGCTATTTGAAAAGCAGTTTTTTAAGTTCTCCCCTGAGAGTACATGACCTAAAAGAGAGTGATAATTCTTGGTGTGGGGTTTAACACTTCAAAACCACATTGCATGGTTTCTGTGTTAAAGAACTGATCTAGAAGGCTCTCCCACATTCTGAGACTCCACAGTTCAAACGGACCTGCAGCCTGCATTCATGAGAGGTCCTAGCGTGAGGTATACACTTAAAGAAGACACTGACTAACAAAGTCTCAGGGTGGTTTGCACCAAGGTGAGATTGGCTTCCCACTGCACGTGGTTCATAGCACGCAGTAGCCGTTCTGTGAAGCTTGCTGAGTCCTAACCTGAGATGGCTCAGATGTGCCGCCTGGTGCTTTCTGTGGTCATTTTGTTCTAAGAGAAAGACAAATCTTTCTAAGTAAGACTGAGGAGCAGTCATTCCGTTCAACTTCAGAAAGACAGTCACCATTTGTGTCTCAGGACAGAGGCCAGAACCAAACAGTATATTGTAGGCTAACATGGAGTTTAAATAGACTTGACTGTGTGGGATGGCATACAGTTTTCATAACACCTGTAAATCATTGTAAAATACAGCGTTTTACCCTAAAGAAACCGGTCGTTCTCCCTGAGAAACCACCCCTCTCTGTGCTGTTGATCCTGAGAAAGAAGAAAATAATCTTAATCCAAGTCGAATTAAACATGTAAACAAGAAAGAAATTTTTAAGTCTAAGTGTACAGCTGCTGGTGGTCAAAAACGTAATGTTTTCAGTGTGAGAAATCATTTCTATAATTTATGAGAGACAAAATACAATTGAAAGCTTAGATAATAAAGCAAGGAAACATAATCTTATAAATTGGAGTAGAGAGTCCATAAAGGAGTCAAGCAGGATAAATAATAGAAAATGATGGAGCGGACCTTAGACCTTTCCCTAACATAGGTGGTGAGGGTGACCCTCAGGAAGGCAACCCTGGAGCCGGGACCAGGCATGTGCAGTGCACAAAGGAAAGAACAGAGCAGGGGGCCAGCAGGGAGATGAGGGGAAGGAGGTGTAGCTTGCTGCACTGGCAGGCAGGCAAAGGGGATGCGTAGATGTCCAGGCTCCATGTAGGTGGCCAGGTGTCCTCCTTGCCTTGCACTCACAGAAGACGTCGATGTTCTCCAGAGCGTGTTGTTTACCCCTCTTGTTGGAGTTGGAATTGCACTGTATGATGCTTCCCAGCTGCCACAGGTTTCTTTAGCATTCAGCGAGCCCTGACAGCTTAGACTTAACTTCTGTCTGTGAGTTATTTCTGGGCCTGGAAGGGATTCACGGATGTGTGTGTGTTTCCTTCCTCAGCATTTCTGGATTGAGAGTGATGGGGGAATCCTTTTCTCCTGCATTTCACCTGCATCTGGAAGAGAGCACTGGGTCTCGAGAGAAGGATGTTAAACTGCTTCAGGAAATCGTAAATCAGGTAGGTATCAGTGACTCCAGGAAACCTTCCTGTTTCTGTCCTCACTCCAAGCAGTGGTTGGTTGGTTTGTTTTATAAATCTTCATTTGTCTATTAGGGAGACAGACTTTCATCTGCTGGTTCAATCTCCAAATGCCCACGACAGCCACAGTTGGGTCCGGCCAGCCCTAGCAACCAGGAGCTCAACCCAGGTCTCCCACCTGGGTGGTAAGAACTCAGCCACTTGAGCCATCTCCACTGACTCACAGGGTGTGCATTAGCAGAAAGCTAGAGTTAGCAGTGGGATCCAAGGCTTGAACCCAGGTACTCCAGTGTGGGACTAGGGCACCTTAACCATTGTATCAAATGCCTGCCTCCTTGAGCACTTCATTTTTTAACCTCGTTTTTAAAAAATGCACCTTTGTCCTTAGAAATAGGGTGTGACTGAAGTTGCTGTCCTAAGGCTCAGGGTCCCTCAAGGTGCCCAGCTCTGCTCAGCCGAGTTCACAGCATCCCCGTAGGGTCAGGCCGTGGCCTTTCCACAGTGTCAGTTCTCAGCTCCCACTGCGGTTGCTGCACCGAGTGCCACATTGAACCTAAATACACCTGACTTCTACTCTGAATGTAATGAGCTAGCCGACCACTCCTCCCTGTAAACAAGGCCAGGCTTTGGGGCATACAGGAGGGGAAGCAGTGGGAATTGCTTGTATTCCTGGACAGCAGGCCGAGTTGGGGGATGCCCAGCGTTCTCAGAGATGGCCTGTTAACTGTCGTCCTGCCATCATGACACTGCTAATCGAAAAGGAAGGAAGGAAGACCCTTCTGTAGCATGCTTAACTTGAGACATTTTTAAAGAATTCTTTATCTTCTGAAAATCGTTTTCCTACTAATGACAACTTCATTGTTGAATGGAATTGTCAGAGACTTGCCTGTTTCTGTCCATGGCACTTCCTGTCACCATGGCTGCTCTAAGTGCAGATGACCTCTGGTTGCACGGCCTGCCTCAACTTCCCTCTGTCCTACAGTGTTTGAGCCACGTAATCTGGAAAAATGGAGCCATGGAGACTTGCATACAACTGGTGGCCTTCTTACACTCTCTTACTCTCACATCCAAAAACCAAAGCTGGAAACACTCAGACCCTGAGAGTCCTCGTTGAGGAGAGAGTAGGAACGATCAAGCTGCAGTGACTAGGCTTGTGGTGTGAGGCGATGTCACGGGTGTTTCTCAGACACAGCTCTGCAGGCATGACGATAGCAGGCCATCCTTAAAGATCCAAAATGTGCCACTGCTCCCTTTACGCCCTCAGTGCTTTTATTCTCATGTTGCTTAAGTATCCACAAACACATGAGTAAATACAGCATCATTGTGATGTGGGTTCTTACACAAAAGTAAAACCAAAACAAGTTTCTAAGTTCAACACAAACTGAATGGACAAGCCGTCGATTCATGATGTAACGTTGTAACAGGTAGTTTGGACTTTGAGTGAAACTCCCTGGGGCCACGCTGGCAGTGTGGGTCGCAGGCACTGGTAAACTGCAGCTCTGTCCTGTGTTGGATTCTTCCCATGGCTCCATCCTCCTCCCTCAGACTCCCGTCTCCCTCGGATTGCCCCGGAACAGGTCTGCACGTACGTCATGTTGTGAGACACGGCCGCCTCCGCATACCATGAGTCAGTCCCACATGGAATCCACTGTACCCTCTCTTCAGTAGAGAGCAGTGTAGCTGCGTTGTTCCCGAGAGACCAGTCAGCACCCACACGTAGGCATCCTCAGTGAAAAGAGAAGTGCACATCCATGAGGACAGTCAGATCCCAGGGCCCTCCCTGTAGGCCCCAGTTGGGTGCTGGCTGTCGGGAGTCACCTGGAGGGTCTAGAAAGGAGAGAATGCGCAGGAAGGGATGGGGAGTGGGGAAGTACAGGGACAAAGCACTCTAGAAACTCTTGGTGCTGTGGCACAGCGGGTTAAAGCCCTGGTCTGAAGCGCCAGCATCCCATATGGGTGCCAGTTCTAGTCCCTGCTGCTCCTCTTCTGATCCAGCTCTCTTCTATGGCCTGGGAAAGCAGTAGACGATGGTCCAAGTCCTTGGACCCCTGCACCCATGTGGGAGACCTGGAGGAAGCTCCTGGCTCCTAGCTTCAGATTGATGCAGCTCTGGCTGTTGCGGCCATCTGGGGAGTGAATCAGTGGATGGAAGACCTCTCTCTCTGTCTCTACCTCTCTCTGTAACTGTGTGTTTCAAATAAATAAAATAAAAATCTAAAAAATTTTAAAAATAAATAAAAGTAGAAAGAAAACAGAAAAATCTCACCATTGCTTTGCATAATCATAGCTTCCATCTTTAAAAAAAATATGTCTTTTTAACAATTTTATTTATTTTTTGAGAGGTAGAGTTACAGACAGGGAGAAGGAGAGACAGAGACAAAGGTCTTCCACCCGCTGGTTCACTCCCCAAAATGTGGCCGCAGTGGAGCTAGGCCGATCCAAAGCCAGGAGCTTCTTCCAGGTCTCCTACACAGGTGTAGGGACCCAAACACTTGGGCGGTCCTCTGCTGTCCTAGGCCATATGCAGAAAGCTAGATTAGAAGAGGAACAGCTGGGACACAAACCTGTGCCCATTTGGAATACGGCACCCAAGCAAAATCTTAGCCTACTACACTACAGCACCAGCCCCTAAAAAAAATTTTTTTTTTTAATTGATTTATTTGAAAGGCAGGAAGAGAGAGGGAGAGAGAGTTTCCATATGCTGGTTCAGGCCCCAAATGGCAACAACAGCCAAGCTAAAACCAGAGACCTGGAGCTCCATCTGGGTCTCCCACATGGGTGGCAGGGCCCCAAGCACTTGGGCCATCTTCCACTGCTTCCCTAAGCCATAGCAGAGAGCCAAATCGAAAGTGGAGCAGCCGGGACTTGAACTGGTGCCCACATGGGGTGCCA
The DNA here is from genome assembly GCF_033115175.1 of Lepus europaeus. NCBI lineage: Eukaryota > Metazoa > Chordata > Mammalia > Lagomorpha > Leporidae > Lepus > Lepus europaeus. The sequence continues at coordinate 97,499,906 of NC_084838.1, forward strand.
GGTCTGCTGGAGGTGGGTTTACCTACTACGCCACAGTGCTGGCCTCGACTTTTTTTTTTTTTTTTTTTTTTTAAGATTTAATTCACATACTATAAAAGTAGTTTATTGGAAAGTGTGCAGCTCAGTGGTTTTCAGTATATTCACAAGGTTGTGCATCCATCACAAATTCCAGGACATTTTTATCACCCCCAAAAGAAACCTACATAGCCTATTACCTTGCTCTGGGTGTTATGCTTTATTTATTTATTTGTTTTTAGGTAGAGAGTGTTCTTATTTAAAAAAGAACAAGGATGAATGGTGGTTAAGTATGAGAAAGACGGGCAGAAATTTGTCAGGATAGAGTCTTGGACCAGATGTAACACCTGGAACTCATCATTGCTGAGCACGGTAGACAGACAGCAGCCTCAGTGGTGGCAGCCGTGTCTCCAGGGCAGTCCCGTGGGGCTTACAGTGACTGTGGTGGGTGCCCAGCATGGACGTGCCTGTGCCTGCAGGATGTTCTGTGGAGAGCGGGTGCTGGCGGGCGTTAGGAGATGGTGTTGTAGTTCTGTCTTCTAGCAGATATATGCTGGGGAAGGTGAGTGAAAACTGTTGAGGGACTTCAGCATAGCTTCCTGGTTTACTTACCGCAGTGTCAGAACTTCCTGCTGCCAATGTATTCCTTTTTCTTCATACAGTGCATGAACAGAAGTATTGCATTAACTCAGGCACGCTACTTGGACAAAGAAGAGAAGTGCCTCCCTCCTCCGAGGTTGGTTGACGTTAAAATAGGACTTTACCTTTTTTTCCTACCCTAAACTCTGTAGGAAATCATGTTTTGAACAATTTTGAAAAACTATCACAGAATAAGAAAGAACTTCCTATAAGTGTAGTACATTACCTGTTTTCATTCTTAACCTAAGTGTTTTCACATTTTAGCATCCAGCCCCACAGGACCCACTGTGCACCCTCCAGTTAGCTCAGTGAAATGTCTGGAGTCCCAAGAATGAGTGGGAACAAGTGAGGGTCCCGTCAGCTGACCTTTCCCGTGTCCTGAGGGAGGCATGTCCCTTGCCAGCAGTCTCACTCTCTGCCCCATGAGGACAGCGTGCAGGAAAGGGATGGCAACCTAGATGCGGTTGCCACACCACCTCTGCTGGCCACGTGTTCAAACCCTGAACAAGGCGGGCTTGGAGAGATCTAGAGTCGGTGGTGTGCACTAGCTGTGAAAGGCAGTGAGGAAGCCCGGGTTCTGTCCTCAAAGCACTTCCAGGCGGACACCCAGCATGGCACTGGGGAAAGGACCTGGCTTTCCGACCTCAGGAACAGAGGTGCACTGAGGGTCACTGCCACCAGAAGTGTACTCACGGCAGGGGCCAGGCAGCAGAGCAGGTGCCTGGGACAGCTGCTCACCTCCACCACGGTGGGAGAAAGCTGCCACAGCATGAGGTGAACTAATGGGCAGGGTGAGCTCCTCGTAGCCACGGCCGGCTGAGCCGTGGTGTATTCTCACTCGGTAACTGTGGCCTTTCACTTCTCAGCATTAGGGTCGTGGTCACAGTGGAGCAGACAGAGGACGAGCTGGAGAGAGCTGCAGCCACCATCAAGGAGGTGGCCCAGGCTGTCCTGCTTTAGGCCGAGCTCAGCCCTGGTGGCTCTTACCGCACGACATGCAGAAGAACAGAGACCTCCCACAGGCCAAGGAGAGCCCTAAGGAGAACTCCAGGGTGTTTGACAGGATTATCACCAAACAGTGCGTATGGACCAAGCGTGTGCCCAGGAGAAAGAAGCTGATTATTTTTAAAAAGAAAACACTTCTAAAAACCCAGGAACTGATTTTTTTTTTTAAAGAGGACAGCTAATGACAGCATATAACATGTATTTAAATTGTGCTCTTTAGTACTGTTTAAAAGCTTTATTACCCTCGTATTTTGTATTCTTTTCATTGTCACTGTTTAAAACTGGAGCCTCAGTCTGTCTCCTCTGCCTTCTATTGGGAATGATTCTGTGTGCACTCCAGAAGACTGCCCAGGGGAGGGACCGTGCGGCAGCAGAGCCAGGAGGATGCTCGCTCCTGGTGCAGAGGGTGGAACTGAAGATCTAACCCAGCCACATCACGTGAATCGAAAACCACGTAAAGGAGCACTTTGTTGTGAGATTACTACGGACTTTTCATTAGATTTTATTCCTAGAATTTTTATATACACTAAATATTAATGTGACACCATTTCTAATCTAAGCATTCCTAACCAGAGAATATTCATTATAATTTCTACATAAGCAATAATTTAAATCAAATCTTATTTTAATATGATTGACCTTTGCACTTACATGTTGACTTCTAATCTGTTTTAAGAAGGTTATCATGTTGATCCCAAAAAGAGAAACTATATCCTGGGTACCTTAGGGTATCTCAGATGTATTTCCTTTATATAGAGATGGATTGCCTCAGGATGTATAACTATAGGCTTTGCCTAAGCTCAAAGAAATGAGAACTTTTCTTTTAAGCTTATGAATTTCAAATATATAAGAAAGATGTAAAGTCACTAAGAAGTTAAATGTTTAAGCTGTGCTTTAGCTATCTGTTTTTTCTTTAGCAAATCAAGTTGAGTGGGTAAGGATTTGTGATATGTGCTATAAAAATTTTGCATAAATATGACACCATTAGTCCTTCTTTTATTAAAGGTAGAGGAATAAAATTATAAAAGGTCATTTTTATAATCTGTATTCACATTCAGAAGAGGTCGTCACCATCTTTTTAAATAACATCATTTTTTAATGTTCAGTTTCTGTTCTTGAGTTATTTCATACGTATGTGCCTTGTGATTGCTGCTGCTTTAAAGGATATAGTTCTCTAGGGATGTGAATCTATGTTTGTTTTTTAATGAAATAAACCTGCATTCCTGATGATCAATCTATTTGCATATGTAATATATTCAGCAGAATGTTTAAGCACTTTTGCAAACCTAGGCCAGTGTTCTTTTTGTTTTTTTTTTAGAAAGTAATTTACTTTTTTAAGTCCCTTACTTGATATCTAAAGAAAGAATTATATCTGAAGTTTCCTGGATTGCTACTGATTTAAGCATTAGTCATAAATACCTGTTATTTTTATAAACAGACAATAACTTTAGCTTCTTTAATAATACTTACAACGGGCCGGCGCCGTGGCTTAACAGGCTAATCCTCCGCCTTGCGGTGCCGGCACACCGGGTTCTAGCCCCGGTTGGGGCGCGGGACTCTATCCTGGTTGCCCCTCTTCCAGGCCAGCTCTCTGCTATGACCCGGGAAGGCAGTGGAGGATGGCCCAAGTGCTTGGGCCCTGCACCCGCAAGGGAGACCAGAGAAGCACCTGGCTCCTGGCTTCGGATCAGCGAGATGCGCCGGCCGCAGCGGCCACTGGAGGGTGAACCAACAGCAAAAAGGAAGACCTTTCTCTCTGTCTCTCTCTCTCACTATCCACTCTGCCTGTCAAAAAAAAAAAAACAAAAAAAAAAACTTACAACGTCAGGTAGTCTCCAGATGTTGATTATTGCTTTTAAGGACATGAGAAGTTTCTGGGGAAGATCGTGGAGCAGCCTGCTCTATTTTACTTTCAGTAAGTGTATTAAAACTGTGGAGCGACCACAGTCGAGTAATAAAGACCACACACACAAATCACTGAAAGAAAACATTTGGATCAAACTGAGGCAGAGTGCTGAGGACCGTTGTCAGATCTGATGCAGGCTACACGCTTCTGTGTTACAAAGCATGACAAGGCTCTGAGAGCTGTCAGCGACCCCGTGTGTAAAAAGGTAGAAGTCTGGGGTATGTAGTGTGTAACCCATTTCCACTCAACACAGCTGCCCACGGGGAGCAAGGACCCTCATGGCTGCTCCCTCCATACTGTCTACAGCCAGATTCCAGCTCTGCCAAACAGGAGCTTTGAGGCAAGTTGAAACAGAAAAAAATGCAGAACTGCACTGATTGTGCTGTGTCCGTTGACTGTATGTGCCACGGTAAGAACTCTGCTGTCTGATGTGCTGTCAGCTGTAACATGGACTCCAGTATCAGAGTGTGCAAAAGGTGCTTCTGAAAACCTGTGCAGACAGACTGAATGATCTGCTGTGGGAGCCTGGTGCCGTCTTTCCTCGTGGACAGAAAACTTCAGTCCCGGAAGATGAAGATGTCCAGGGCTAACGGTAGCCACCTACAGTGACTGTCTCCATACGTCTTCCCAGAAACACAGTCTCCTTCCTGGTGGCATCAAGTCAAAACCTCCGCACCTGCCACCTGCAGTGTGGGTTCCTGCTCAGAGACTGCTGCTGTCTCCTTCCTTGCTGCGTGGTGAGGAAGAGTGATCAGAATGGGAAAGCGCCGTCTCCACAGCAGCAAGCCAAGGAGACAGCATCTTCCGGGGATTCAAAAGAAAAACACGAATAAAGGAATTTATATCCCGAAGCCGTCTTTCTAATAACAAGATTACAGAAAAGCAGTTTACAATGAGAACTCTAGACAGTCTCTTCTTACAGAGTCCTCCTTCTTAAGAATCTACTTAAGAGACTGAATCTAATCAAGAAGTAACAAAATTTCAGCAAAAGGACCATTGGGGGCATGAAAATAATTAGAATAAAATATGGAGACAAGTGGAAAAATAGGAGGTAAAATGTTACACACTGATACAACATTACTAATACATGGGAGAAGAGAGGAGGAGCAGAAGAAGCCCACCTACGGTGCAGGGACTAGGTGGAGTGGAGGGTAAGGGTGTCAGCTGGAAGGTCAACTAAGAAAAGGGGGATTAAGGACATCGTGAGGGGCCTTTGTTGTAAAGATAACTAGTGTAGCAAATACAAATCAACCTAAATTTATAAAGAGCAAAATAAGACCTTGGTGAGGGATTGGGAGCTGGGGAGGGGATAACAAGACCAAAATACAGCAAAATAGCATGAGTAGAAACCAGGCACAGTAATCACACAAATAGATGTACACACACCTAATGTCTGCTCCAGTGAAAAGTTTTCATAACAGTTCACACAGCAAGAGACAGCTGCTCTGTTCGGAGGAGAGACACCCAAAGTCAATGGCAAGCTGAAGTGGAATCACACAAGATGGAAGTCAAGCCAGTCGACCTTAAGCATGTACTTCTAAAGGACATGATTCAAAATAGTGACAGTTACGAATAGTTATGCTCTAAATATCACAACAACCCACGTTCCCAATGCTGCTGCAGCACATTCAAGGAAAAGTAGAGCACACTTGGGGGTTTGAACTTGTAGTCAGAAAAATCAAGTGGGCAAAAAATACTTAGGGCTATAGATGACATGAGCAGTGAGACAAGATTACAAGGCAGTAGATCGACTTTTACCCTGTGTATGTGTGGCGTGTGTGTGTGGTTTATCAATACACACCCCAGATATTACAGAACAGAACTAAGAATTTTACAGATCCTGGTCCACAGCAAGCATGAATCCGTTTCTTTTTTCTTTTTAATATTTTATTTATTTATTTGAGAGGCGGAGTTACAGACAGTGAGAGAGTGAGGCAGAGAGAAAGGTCTTCCATTGCTGGTTCATTCCCCCAAATGGCCGCTACAGCCGTAGCTATGCCGATCCGAAGCCAGGAACCAGGTGCTTCTTCCTGGTCTCCCACATGGGTGCAGGAGCCCAAGCACTTGGGCCATCTTCTACTGCTTTCCAAGGCCATAGCAGAGAGCTGGATCGGAAGAGGAGCAGCCGGGACTAGATCTGGCGCCCATGTCGGGTGCCGGCACTGCAGGCAGAGTATTAACCTACTGCACCATGGCACCAGCCCCATGAATCCGTTTATTAACTGATTCTCAAAAATGAAAAAGTACAACATGGGGAGGAGGGGAGGGGAAAGCAAGTCAATGGAAACTCTGTCGTCGCCAGATACTGGATTTAGAAAAAAAAATTTTTTTTGAAACAGCTATTCCAAATATGACCCCAACTGTAGGAAACCCTGTTAGTAAAATTAGAAGTGTGACAACAGCAAATAATCTTAACCAAGATAGAAATTACTTAAAGAAAAATTCACTCAAAGGAACACAGCAGAGAACCAAGGCACTTGGAGACAGATCCATAGCAAATAGCCAGTCTGGAGAGAGTTGTGATGACTGAAGAAACATGAATAGAGCATCCGAGACCCGGTGGGGCAGTGCAAGGCTCAACAACACATTTGGGACAGCAAAGGCAGATGGCAGATAAAAGCAGAATATATATATATATATAGTATGTATTTTTTTTTTTTTTTGGACAAGCAGAGTTAGAGAGAGAGACAAAGAAAATATTTTTGAACAAAGTAGAGTCCCAAAACTTCCCAAACTTGATTTAAAAAAAAATAAAGGCTCAACAACGCCAAGTTGGGTAAACATACAGAGATTTATACCTAGGCACATTTTAGTCAAAATGGTGAAAGATAAAGAGAAAAATCTTAAAAGGGAGAGAGGAATGACTCACTGTATATGTGGACCACACGGTTAACAATGATTTTTTCATCAGAAGTAAGAAAGCAGAATGCAATGAACAAACGTATTTGAAGTGCTGACAGAAAGACCCTTGGCAACCAAGAATTCCATATCCAGCAAAATAATCCTTCTGTAATGAAAATGAAAAATAAGCATTCCTAGGAAAACAAAGAGAATTCATTGCAAGCAGACATGCCTTGTAAGAACCTTGGTAGTCACGCCTTGACCCTGGTTGCATTCCAACAGCTCCAAGGGGTGCCTGGAAACAGACAATCTGCAGCCCTATATGTACTGTGGTTTCTCTGTGCATACACACCTCTGATTAGCTGTAGTAAAAGATTAACAATAAAATAGAGTAACTCATGCCACTAGGATAGAGCATGCTGCAATGCCATTTGATGAGATGAAGTGTGAATGACAATAGGCGTTGTGACGTAGCATTGGGCAGGTAGGCTACCGTAAAGGGTTATTTGAACACAGTCACTGAGACATCTGACAACTGATGACTAACGAGCGTGTGAGTAGTCTATACAGTGTGAACGTGGTGGACAAGGGTGTGCAGGAGATAGGATGGGACTCCATTTTGCCACAGTCAGAATGACATGCGACTTAAAACGTAGACGTTTCCACCTGGAATTTTCCATCTAAAATGTTTGGACTGCTGTTGACCACACACCCCTGACCCTGCAGAAGGTGAAACCACGGTCGAGGGGAAAGGCACCTGGACAGAAACGGTTGCGGGTGTGCGTCATGATGGGACCATTCACCACGTGCCAATTTTCATCAACGGGAGCTGATCGCAAGCCCAGAAACAAAGCCGTGTTCAGTTTCACAGTCTCATCACTCGCCACAGAGTCATTTACAGCTAAGAAGCCCACAGAAGGATTTGGAATCTCTTTTGGAGTGAGCAAAACGTTCCTACGCACAACAGGTTTTTAACACAGGACTCAGCCTGGAAGGAAAAGCCCCAGGCGGTAGGTCAAATCTATAAGAAGAAATGAAGAGCTCTAAAACGGGCAAAGGTAAGTAAACTTTTTTAAGACTATAAACACGTTGACTCCTTTAAAATATGTAAGATTGTGATAGAGTAATAAACCTATGTAGCCGAATATAGCTCAATGGAGTGAGGAATAAAAAAAGTTTTCTCTTTTACCAGAATTAAGTTAGTGTCGCTCTGAAGTAGATTATGATAAATTAAAATGTGGAGTTGGCGCTGTGGCGTAGCAGGTAAAGTCACTGCCTGCAGTGCCGGCATCCCATATGGCTGCTCTACTTCCGATCCAGCTCTCTGCCATGGCCTGGGAAAGCAGTAGAAGATGGCCCAAGTCCTTGGGCCCCTGCACCCGTGTGGGAGACCCGGAAGAAGCTCCTGGCTCCTGGCTCCTGGCTTCGGATCGGTGGCCATCTGGGGAGTGAAGGCTTCTCTCTGTCTCTACCTCTCTCTGTAACTCTGTCTTTCAAATAAATATTTTAAAATAAATATTTCAAATAAATATTTTTAAAAATTATTTGCAGATTATAGGAGTCTTCAAAAAGTTCATGGAAATTGAGCATTATTTAAAATAAATGCATGGACTTCAAAATAATTGCACCAAAATAAACATAATAAACAAAATAAACATTTGGTGCAGCAGTTAAGACACAACTTGGGACATTCACATTGCGTTTCAGAGTGCCTGGGTTCAAGTCCCAGCTCTATTTCCAATGTCTCATTAATGTGCACCCTCAGAGACAGTAGGCGATGGCTCAGGTTCAGGCATTTGGAGAGTGAACAAGCAGATAAAAGATCTCTCTCTCTCTCTCTCTCCCCCACCCCTGGCTCTTCCAGTTGCAAATGGGGCTCACTGGAAAGCAGCACAAGGGATGTGCTGTGTTCAGAGCGATAGGGAAGCTCTGAATCTGGCTGGTCGCAATAGACACAGCACTCCGTGAATACACTAAAGACCGTTGACTCGAGAACAAGCATTAACCTTGGACACGGAGCATGGGTATTAACGCGTGAGTGGACTTGGAGTCATCATGGCAAATACTTTTTTTACCGTGTTGCCCGTAACAAGCATTTAGAAAGAAATCCATGATGTAGGACAGGACGAGGCAAATCGAAACACCAGGGGGCAGGACACCACGACTAGAACAAGGGAGAAGCCCAAGGCTAATTATTATTTAAACATTTATTTATTTGCAAGGCAGAGTGACAGAAGGGAGAGAGAGATCGTCTTTTCATTGGTTCACTCCCCAAATGCCCTCAAAAGCTGGGGTTGGGCCAGGCTGAAACCAGGGGCCTGGAACTCCAACCAGGTGTCCCATGTGGGTGGCAGGGACCCAGCTCCTTGGGCCATCCTCTGCTGCTTTCCCAGGCACATTAGCAGGGAGCTGGATCAGAAGCAGAGCATCTGGGACTGGAACCAGCGCCCATATGTATACAGCAGCTTAACTCTCCATGCCACAGTGCTGGATACTAATCCTTTGTTGGATAGATGATTTGCAAATATTTTTTCCCATTCTTTAGAATGTCTCTTCACTCTATTGATTGTTTCTTTTGCTGTGCAGAAGGCTCTGAGTTTGGTTTAGCCCCATTTGTTTAGTTTTGCTTTTATTGCCTAGGGCTTTAGGGTCCTTATTCAAGAAATCTTCCCCTACCCCAAAGTCTTGGAGTGCTTCCCCTACATTTTCTTCCAGCAACTTCATAGTCTTAAATGCAGGCCTTTGATCCATCTTGAGTTGATTTTTGTATACAATGAGAGGAATGGATCTAATTTCATTCTTCTGCATATATACATCCTGTTTTGCCCGCACCATTTGTTGAAGAGATTATCTTTACTCCAATGTATGATCTGAGCACGTTAGTCAAAAATCAGTTGGCTGTATGGATGTGGATTAATTTCCGGGTTCTCTCTTCTTTTCCACTGATCCATGTGTTGGTTTTTATGCCAGTATCATGCTGTTTTAATTACGATAGCTTTGTAGTATGCTTTGAAGTCAGATATTGTGATGCCTCCAGTTTGATTTTTTCCCCCCCCTAAGGATTGCCTTGGCTGTTCTGGGTCTTTTGTGATTCCATATGAATTTTAGAATTGTACTTCATATATTTTGAAGCTATTGTATCCTAACTCCGTTAGGACTGCTGTATCTTGGAAGATAGCCTCCTTACCATTATGTAGTGCCTCCTTTTATTTTTTTTTTTTTTTACAGGCAGAGTGGACAGTGAGAGAGAGAGAGAGACAGAGAGAAAGGTCTTCCTTTGCCGTTGGTTCACCCTCCAATGGCCGCCGCTGTAGCGCGCTGCGGCCGGCGCACCGCGCTGTTCCGATGGCAGGAGCCAGGTGCTTATCCTGGTCTCCCATGGGGTGCAGGGCCCAAACACTTGGGCCATCCTCCACTGCACTCCCTGGCCACAGCAGAGAGCTGGCCTGGAAGAGGGGCAACCGGGACAGGATCGGTGCCCCGACCGGGACTAGAACCCGGTGTGCCGGCGCCGTCCTTTTATTTCTAACAATAAAATTATCAGACAATAATATACTCACTTCTGCTTTTTTTCTCATTTGTGTCCGCACTATATACCTTTCCATCCTTTTATCTCTGCCTATTTTATTTTTAATGTCATCTTCCCAACAAGAACAAACCAAACCCCAAATCACAGCGAGTGAGAAGTTTTTTTTTTTCGTTTTTAACAAGATAAAGTAGAAATAAATGAAATTGAAATTAAAAAAATACAAGATCAACAAGACAAAAAGCTGTTTTGAGAAGATAAAACAGATAAACCTCTAGACAAAGGAAAAAAGAGAAAAAACTCAAATTAATGAAACTGGAGATGAAACAGTGGACATTACTACTGCCACCACTGAAACACAAGGGATCATGAGAAACTATGAAGCACTGGATGCTGATAGACGCAAGTCTTGAAGTAATGGCGGCTTTTCGTGCTACACCACAGCGCGGCCCCTGTGCTGTTTCGATTTCGCTCGAGTTCTTCCTTCTGTAGATTTATGTCTCACACCAAATTTGGGAAATTGTCAGTCATCATTTCTCTGAGGATTTTGAGCCCCTACCTCAACCTTGTTCTCTTTTCCTGATGGAATTCTGATGACGTGAATGCGAGACATGTGGACATTTAGTTGGTTATCACTCCCACACATCCCTGAGGCTTCGTTCGTGGCTTCCCTGTCTATTTCTGTTCTTTAGATTAAATAACTATTGATCTGTCCTCAAGGTCATGGGCCCTATCCCTCTTCATCTCTGCTCTAGTATTGGGTCTATCCAGTAAGTTGTTGTTGTTGTTTTAATTTGACAGAGTTAGACAGTGATAGAGAGACAGAGAGAAAGGTCTTCCTTCCGTTGGTTCACCCCCCAAATGGCCGCCACGGCTGGAGCTACGCCAATCCGAAGCCAGGAGCCAGGTACTTCCTCCTGGTCTCCCATGCGGGTGCAGACCCAAGGACTTGGGCCATCCTCCACTGCACTCCCGGGCCACAGCAGAGAGCTGGACTGGAAGAGGAGCAACTGGGACTAGAACCGGTGCCCATATGGGATGCCGGCGCCACAGGCGGAGGATTAACCAAGTGAGCCATGGCGCCGTCCCCTATCCAATAAGTTTTTAATTTCAATTGTCATGCTTTTCAATTCTAAGATTTTTATATTCTCCTCTTTTGTAACTTCTATTTCTTTGCTGAGAGTGCCTATTTTTAACTTGTTTCCAGAGAATTCATAATTGCTTGCTGAAACATTCTTACTGTGTCTGTTTTAAAATTCTTACCATAAAAATCACAGTATTGGCATCAGTTTTTTTCCATTAAAAGTGTGATTTTCCTGGTTCCTAGTAGGATGAGTACATGTGTATTGTATCATAAACACTGTATTCTGTTGCGAGCGCCTTGATGCCACTGAAATCTCCGTTGGCAGACATTTACACTCCTAGGTTCCGGTCTGCCTCAGTGGCTGCACGGCAGTGACATTTCGTTTCCAGGGCACTTGCGGTTCTGCTGTGGCTTGCCTCATGGTTCTGGCAGCCTGGGGACATTCGCTCAGTCCCTGCTCCTGCCGCCCGGAGAGTGGAGCGCCGTCCGTGACCACCTGGTGCTGTGAGGCCGCCGTCTGCCACAGGGGTTGGGAAGGTGTGCAGGCCGTGTCACTGCATACAGGGCGGGGGTCGCTGGGCTTTGCTACCACCCACCAATCACTCAGCTATGGAGTAGGGGGTGGGTCAGCCCACCACGATTGTAGAACCAAGTCAGGCCACCTGCTTGTGCCTGGGTGTGAAATAAGGGTTAGAATTCCTGGTCTGGCCTCTGTTGGGCTTCCTCTTTCTAATTCTGCGGCCGGGGGTCCCATATCTGTTTGTTTATCCACGCCTGCTAGAGGCCTTGGGCCTCTTAGGCTTGAGTCACATGGGAGAGAAAAGAAAAAAATCCTAGGAACTCACCACGTTGTCTTTCCCGAAGCCCTGAGGTCCAGTCTACCTTCTTCTTCCTGTCACTCAGAATCATTTTATCATTGTCCACTGAATTGTCTTAAGGGCATTTAATTATTTTTAGAGGAAAAGAGGAGATGGAAGTGAGTATGGTTTGTCATCCTGGAATGGAAAGTGCCATAGAGACTTTGCAAATGCAAATGGGAGTAAACCAATTAAATACCACAATGGCAGGAATCGTTGCTGGACTGTGGTACACAGTGGACATTCTAGAATTACCTGTTGAATGAATGTTTCATGCTCCAATTTTTTTTTTTAATTTGACAGAATTAGACAGTGAGAGAGAGACAGAGAGAAATGTCTTCCTTCCGTTGGTTCACCCCTCAAATGGCCGCTACGGCCGGCACTGCGCTGATCCGAAGCCAGGAGCCAGGTGCCTCCTCCTGGTCTCCATGCGGGTGCAGGGCCCAAGCACTTGGGCCATCCTCCACTGCCTTCCCGGGCCACAGCAGAGAGCTGGACTGGAAGAGGAGCAACCGAGACAGAATCCGGTGCCCCAACTGGGACTAGAACCCAGGGTGCCGGCGCCACAGGTGGAGGATTAGCAAGTAAGCCGCAGCGCCAGCCTCATGCTCCAATTTCAGTATTTATTTTTAAGGTTTTCCCTGAATTATTGGGCAAGTATCTCTTAGGCTTTAAGGCTGAATATTTCTGGGGGAAAAAAAAAAAGCACCTGAACTGGTGACCTGGGAGTAGGACGTTGTTATTTTCCAAAAGCTGAGGATACTACTGTCACCTTATAGCCATTCATCCATCCATCCACCTACACATCTGTCTGTTCATTCATCTGTCTTTCTGAATGGATCTCTATCCATTCACCTTGAGGATCAATCTTCACTTCCTTTTTTAAAAAGACATTTTATTTATTTAAAAGGCAAAAAGAGAGAGAGCGCGATGTTCCATCTGCTGATCTGCTGGTTCACTCCCCAAATGCCTCCAGTATAGACGCAGGTGTCCCAAGTGGCAGCCTAACCCACTGCACCACACCTGCCCGTTCTTTTATCTTCCCCAAAAAGGACACTTGCAGCTAGGTATCCAGACATACTCAGAATGAGTTAGGACTGAAGAACACCTGTTTTGCCAGAACCTTCTCCTAGGAGCAATGGCAGTGTTCAGCATATAGAAATGACAAAACGTGTGAATTTTTACTCTTTGTGTGTGGGGTTTTGTTTTTTTTTTTTTTTAGATTTATATATTTATTTGAAAGGCAGAGTTACAGAGAGAGAGGGAGAAAGAGAAGGAGAGAGAGAGAGAGAGAGAGAGAGAGAGAGAGTCTTCCATCCACTGGCTCACTCCCCAAATGACCACAATGGCCAGAGCTGAGCTGATCCCAAGCCAGGAGCCAGGAGCTTCTTCTGGGTCTCCCACATGGGCAGGGGCCTAGGAACTTGGGCCATCTTCCACTGCTTTTCCAGGCCACAGCAGAGAGCTGGATGGGAAGTGGAGCAGCCAGGACTCGGCCCGGCGCCCACATGGGATGCCGGCACTGCAGGTGAAGGCTTTACCAGCTATACCACAGCTCTGGTGTGAGTTTTTGCTCTTAATAGCCCTGGATTAATAGGACAGAACTTCAGGATCTCCCTAAAACATTGAGATTTCCACTGAACTTCCTTGCGTTCACGGTTCCCTTTCTCTGTAAATATTATGATGACTCTCGGGCGTGGCTCTTTAAATGAAAACATCTTAATGGAGCAGTAAATAGCTCTGCAGAGAGAGAGACCAACTGCGCGGGGGTGGGTTCCACGAGGGCTCACACCCGCAAGGTTCTGTTTTCTTAAGTCTGAATCTTACTCCCCAGAGGATACCCCACTTTTGCAGTCATGAGATGAAGCACATACGGAATTCATTACGAAATCAGCCTTCGGTGGGACGGCTTTGATTTGACACTTTTGAAATACGATCCAGGTCACGGCGGTGTACGGCCCAGGCCTCTTTCTTGGCAGCAGCATCTGGACCTGATTACTTTAAATCAGGTTGTGGGGCGCTGGTATCCACTCCCCTGTGGAGCTGCTACTGCAGGCCGACCGTGCATCTCGCGATGACCCGGGAGGTGCACGTAGGCTCCGAAGAGCTAGAAATACAAGCATTTCTATTAACGCTTGGCTTTGTCTTCCAGTCTCCTATCCGTAAGTTTTTTAGAATGGCACCTTCTAGATGGCATCTGCAGTCCCCCATCTTCACCCCCACAGATAAACTCAACCTACAGCAATTTGCATTTCATTTCTTCCCTCTGAAATGTAAGTGATGCTAACCAGGTGATTGAAGGACTACTTACAGAATGAAAGGGCAACTCCTACAACACAACCTACCATTAAAAACAAGCATGGGAGAGCCCCGGGGGTTCAGCGGGGCTGCGGTCTTCCCTGCTCACCGTAACTGGGCGTCTTCACACTTCTGCACATTCAGTGGTCACAGGTTCAAAACAAAGCTGTCCTTTGCATTCCCTCCCTAAGTCAAACAAGAGGGTGTGAAATTGGATCCCGCCCCAGTTTTCAGCAGCTAATACAAAGGTCCTTCTAAAAGTTCATGGGAAACGGAACGGGAAGAGAAGTTTATCCTGGTGCAAAACATATTTGATGTCCATATTTGGTTTGTTCTAAGCATTCTTGAAGTTTATCTGTCCATACTGTTTTCTGATTTCAGGTGCGCATAACCCTCAGGATCACAGTTTTGTTTTTTTTTAAAAGGAAAAAACACTTTCACATCTAAAAAGTTTTTATGCTGCCTCCTTCCAGTTGTTTCAAATAATTTCCTAGAAACCAAGTTCCAAGTGCATTTGTTTTTTCGAAGATGAGGATATTTTGAAGAGCTTTCGTATCAGTAAAAGACACTGCAAAGTATTTGGGGAAGAGAGTCTGTACTGAGAAGGAATTTGTGCCAATTCTGTGGATTCAAATGCAGATTCTCTCTCTCTCTCTCTCTCTCTCTCTCTCTCTCTCTTTTTAACAGGCAGAGTTAGACAGTGTGAGAGACAGACAGAGAGAAAGGTCTTCCTTCCATTGGTTCACCCCCCAAATAGCTGCTGCGGGCCGGGCCGGCACGCTGCAGGACCCAAGCACTTGGGCCATCCTCAACTGCCCTCCCGGGCCACAGCAGAGAGCAGGACTGGAAGAGGAGCAACCGGGACAGAATCGGTGCCCATATGGGATGCCGGCGCCCCGACCGAGACTAGAACCCAGGGTGCCGGCACCGCAGGTGGAGGATTAGCCTAGTGAGCCGCGGCGCCAGCCCCCCAGATTCTCATTTATACACACACGCCAGCCTCCTCCCCCAGACTTACCCGGAAAGTACCCAAGGGGTGGGCATTTACTGCAGTGGTTAAGACCCCACTGGGAAGCCCACGCCCTGTATCAGAGCGCCTGGCTTGGTGTCCCAGCTCTGCCTCCCGTCCCAGCTGCCTGCTAAGGTGCTTCCTGGGAGGCAGCAGCGGTGGCTCAAGAAGTTGGGTCCCTGCCGCCCATACTTCCCTGTGGGAGGCTGAGATTGAGTCCTGGGCTCCTTTCCCAGCCCTGGCTGCTGTGGGCATCTGGGGGAGTGAACCAGCAGAGGGAAGATTGCTCTGTCTCTGTTCGCCTTTCAAATATGTAAAACTGGCCGGCGCCACTGCTCACTAGGCTAATCCTCCGCCTTGCAGCGCCGGCACACCGGGTTCTAGTCCCGGTCGGGGCACCAGTCCTGTCCCGGATGCCCCTCTTCCAGGCCAGCTCTCTGCTGTGGCCAGGGAGTGCAGTGGAGGATGGCCCAGGTCCTTGGGCCCTGCACCCCATGGGAGACCAGGAGAAGCACCTGGCTCCTGCCATCGGATCAGCGCGGTGCACCGGCTGCAGCGCGCCAACTGCGGCGGCCATTGGAGGGTGAACCAACGGCAAAAGGAAGACCTTTCTCTCTATCTCTCTCTCCCACTGTCCACTCTGCCTGTCAAAAAAAAAATACGTAAAACTTTAGAGGTACCCAAGGATGTGGAATGTTTGCATCTGCGGTCTTTTGCCTCAAAGGTCACTAATAAACTGCATCTCATTTAAACCTTCTTCAAGACCGAAGAAAAGACCGACGAACTTGCCTCTGGCTCCCAGCCAGGGTAGAGCCCAGTCCTGGCTCTGGATTCCCAGTCTGTTTGCTGCTGCTTTCCCTCCACCACACAGAAATGCACACACGGCTGCAAAGGGCGAGGGAAGATAAAATCCTAGAAAAACAATCATTTCCCAAAGGCTCTGTGAACCTCCCTTGAGGTCTTTCTAAAAACCACTTTCATTAAGATACAATAACTGGGGCCAGCGCTGTGGCATAGCAGGCTAAGCCTCCGCCTGTGGCGCCGGCACCCCATATAAGCACTGGTTCATGCCCCGTCTGCTCCTTCTCCGACCCAGCTCTCTGCTAATGGCCTGGGAAGGCAGTAGAAGGTGACCCAAGGGGCCCCTGCACCCACGTGGGAGACCTGGAAGACGCTCCTGGCTCCTGGCTTCCGATCAGCTCAGCTCCAGCCATTGTGGCCATTTGGGGAGGGAACCAGTGGACAGTAGACCTCTCTCTCTGTCACTCCCTCTCTCTGTAACCCTACCTCTCAAATAAATAAATAAAATCTAAAAAAAATATACACAATAACAACATTTTTATGGATGCAGTGTGATGCTTGACCCACAGACATGTGGTGTAGTGATCAATTTGGGATATTGAGCTTGTCCATTTTCTTGAGCATTTATCATTTCCTTGTGAAGAGAACATTAAAAACTCTTTCTTGGAGGGGCCGGCACTGTGGCTCATTTGGTTAATCCTCCGCCTGCAGCACCGGCACCCCATTTGGGCGCTGGGTTCTAGTCCCGGTTGCCCCTCTTCCAGTCTAGCTCTCTGCTGTGGCCCGGGAAGGCAATGGAGGATGGCCCAGGTGCTTGGGTCTGCACCCACATGGGAGACCAGGAGGAAGCACCTGGCTTCGGATCGGCACAGTGCACCAGCCGTAGTAGCCATTTGGGGGCGAACCAATGGAAGGATAGACCTTTCTCTCTGTCTCTCTCTCTCTCTCACTGTCTATAACTCTACCTTTTAAATAAATAAATAATTAATTTAAAAAAAATACTTTCTTGGAGCTACTTGGAACTGCACAATAATCACCCCCTTTGTGCCCCAGTCCACCAGAATGTCCTCTTCCTGTCTAGCTGTGACTTTGTATCCATCAACCAACCTTTCCCCATCCTTCCCGGCACCCTCCCCAGGCTGGTAACCGCCCTCTGTCTCTTCTCCATCAGCTGCTCCAGATTCCACGTGCGAGCGAAATGTGAAATCCAGCAGTGTTTGCCTTTCCTGCCTGGTTTATTTCACCGAAGCTTACGTTTCCCAAGTTCGCCCATATTGTCACGAGTGACGGGATTTATCTCTTTATGTTGAATAGTATTCCACTGTGAAACCAAACCTCACTTCCACTAAAGCGACTGTCATCCAAAAGACCAAAGATAACAGATGCTGATGAGGCCGTGGAGAAAGGAGAAGGCCTGCACCCTGTTGCTGGGAATGTGAACTATTACAGCCACTACGGAAAACAGAAAGGCGCGTCCTCAAAAAATGAAAAATCAGCTGTGTGACGCAGCAAGCCTACTTCTGGGTATACAAGGGGGAATGCAAAAACGTTCATCGAAATGGAATGAAAAGATGTATTGATGTTGGTGGAAAAGAATTCCATTCCTTGCCCAGGTTTGCATAACACGCATTTTCCGTGAAGTCATCCAAGCCCCCACCCCCACCCCGCGCCATGCATTTGAAGGAAAGAGAAGGAGCGCGATGGGTTGAAGACCACCCCCTGCAGCTGGGACCCAGAGTCAGCCCTGGACTCCTCATCCAAAATGCCCTCTCTGTGCCACCGAACTAGAAGGTTCTCCCCACCCACCACCTTCTCCATTTATTTATTTGAAAGTCAGAGTCACAGAGAGAGGAGAGGCAGAGAGAGAGAGAGAGAGAGAGAGAGAGAGAGAGAGGCCTCCCATCCATTGGTTCACTCCCCAAATGGCCGCAATGGCCAGCACTACGCTGATCCGAAGCCAGGAGCCAGGAGTTCCTCTGAGTCTCCCACACGGGTGCAGGGGCCCAAGGACCTGGGCCATCTTCCACTGCTTTCCCAGGCCACAGCAGAGAGCTGGATTGGAAGGGGAGCAACTGGGTCTCAAACTGGCACCCTTATGGGATGCCAACGCTTCAGGCCAGGGCGTTAACCCGCTGCACCACAGCACCAGCCCCACCTTCTACATTTAAATGTGAGGTTTTGCCCTTTCAACTTCTGGGGTGTCCATGTGTGTCTGTGTATCAAAAATGACTTACAGGCCGGCGCCGCGGCTCACTAGGCTAATCCTCCGCCTTGCGGCGCCGGCATACCGGGTTCTAGTCCCGGTCGAGGCACCGATCCTGTCCCGGTTGCCCCTCTTCCAGGCCAGCTCTCTGCTATGGCCAGGGAGTGCAGTGGAGGATGGCCCAAGTGCTTGGGCCCTGCACCCCATGGGAGACCAGGAGAAGCACCTGGCTCCTGCCATCGGATCAGCGCGGTGCGCCGGCCGCAGTGCGCCTACCACGGCGGCCATTGGAGGGTGAACCAACGGCAAAAAGGAAGACCTTTCTCTCTGTCTCTCTCTCACTGTCCACTCTGCCTGTCAAAAAAAAATGACTTACAACACAGTGAGAGAAACTAACGTGTTTGTCAGCAAGTGGACGTGGACAGTCTTGGGAGGCTAGCATTGTGAGGGTAGTTTTCAATCACTTTTCATCTGATTTCTTTCCAAGCAAGGCAGATGCTTCATGGCTAAGGACGTCGGGCTCTGGGGTCAGGAAGATAGGGATTTCGGAAACAGCCCAAGAGTCTCTTAGCTGCGCGGCCTTGGGCGGCTTCTTGGGCCCCAGTTTCCTCATCCGTGAAATGAGGTGACCCTGCTGCGCGAGACAGGGGGTATCTGGGATGTGGAAAGGATACCCCAGCAGGCTGGAGGCCGGTGCCGCCCAGGAGAGGGCAAGTCAGGGCGATGAGTTGAATCTCGACTCAGAAGCAGGTAGTGAGACAAGGACTCAAGAGCAAACAGTGCCAGGAGTTCCCGCAGGCAGTGAAGAGGGAGCGACCCCGTGACTGCAGGGAGCATTCACAGTGAGAAGCTTCCCCCATGGGCAGCCAGGACTCAGCCCTGGAGGGAGCCCCTGGGTTCACTTCTTGGTGCACAAGGAAGTTGGCCCATTTTCCAGGTCGCTGCTCTTGCTGACTGAGGCCAGCTCCAGGTATGTTAATTCCAAGCACTTCTCACCTGCCTGGAACGCGCTCCTCTGGACAGACGAGCTCTCAGGGAATGGGGCGCTGGGTCACAAGATTGGCAAAGGAGAGCCCCGCGGTGACGGAGGATCCTCACGTCGCTCAGCGTTAAACCTAGGAACAAGAGGAGGTGGCACCCCCTGTTGGCCTGTGCTGCCTCTCCCTGTTCTCTGTGCAATGGCAGACCCGCCAGTGCCACTGAAGCTCAGGGCTCCAGGTAGACAGCAGGCGTTCACCTCCATCAGGCAATGGGTGGGGGCGCCCAGGAGGAGCTGAGAGCTGAACGCTGCCTGCTAACACCTGGGGCAGCAGGGTCTGCTTGGAAAGGATATATCCTGCACACTTGCCCTACCTTCCTTCCAGAATCCGGGCACGCAACCCCTCACCGCCCAGGGCCACCCTGCCGGGGGACCCTGCTTTGAAGAAGAGACTGTCAGGCACTGACATGTGGAGTGAAGCATCTGGCTCCCTCCAAGCTCACTTGAATGGGGAGCCCCCAGACCTCAGATCCCTGCATGGGGCCGGCACTGTGGTGCAGCAGGTAAAGCCGCCGCCTGCGGTGCCAGCATCCCATATGGGCACCCTTTTGTTACAAGTCTCAGCTGCTCCACTTCCGATCCAGCTCTCTGCTATGGCCTGGGAGAGAAGTGGAAGATGGCCCAGGTCCTTGGGCCCCTGCACCCACGTGGGAGACCCTGAAGAAGCTCCTGGCTCCCAGCTTTAGATCGGTGTAGCTCCAGCCATTGCAGCCATCTGGGGAGTGAACCAGCAGATGGAAGACTCTCTCTCTCTGCCTCTGCCTCTCTGTAACTCTACCTTTCAAATAAATTAATAAATCTTAAAAAAAAAAAAAAAGATTGCTTCATACCCACAGAGAACCAACAGGAAGCTTACCCCTTCCCACTAAATGTGACAGATACACAAGCATTATCTGCATGGGAGTGGGAAGACCCAATACAAATGAACAGACAGAAACAGAGACAATTCGGGTAAAAGGTGGGGTGGAAAATAAAGCCAAGGAATTATCAGGGTAAGAGGGGTAGATAAATGAAAAGCAAAGGCTGGTGTTGTAGCGCAGTGGGTTAAGCCACCTCTTGTAACGCCAGCATCCCGTGTCACAGTGCCGGCTGGAGTCCTAGCTGCTCTCCATCCTTTAAAAAAAAAAAAAACACAGATATTTTACTTATTTATTTGAGAGGTAGAGCTAAGACAGAGAGAGGGAGAGACAGAGAGAAAAGTCTTCCATCTGCTCATTTACTTCCCAATGGCTGCAATTGCCAGGGCTGGGCCAATCCAAAACCAGGAGTTAGAAGTTTTTCCTGGGTTTCCCATGCAGGTGCAGAGACTCAAGCACTTGAGCCATCTTCCACTGCTTTCCCAGGCACTTTAGTAGGGAGCTGGATCAGAAGCGGAGTAGCTGGGACTCAAACCGGTGCCTATATGGAATGCCATCGCTGTAGGCGGTAGCTTTATCTGCTAGGCCACAGCTCCAACCCCTGCTCCCTTCTCTCACACTTGGGAAGGCAGTAGAAAATGGTCCAAGTAGTTGGATCTCCACCACCCATGTGGGAGACCCAGATGGAGTTCCTGACTCCTGGCTTCAGGCTAGTCCAGACCTGGCTATTGCGGGCATTTGGGGAAGGAGCCTACAAATAAAAGATCTCTCTCTCTCTCTCTCTCCTCACTCTCTCCCTCCCTCTCTGTCATTCTACCTTTCAAATAAATTTTTTTTCCCAAAAGGAATGGAAAGTAGAAAAGATAATTAGAGAAACATTCTAGGCAGTACTAATTGTAACATTCTAGTTAATGAATTGGAGGTATTTTGGAAATTAAGAACAGAAAAATGTTTAAACTATCTAAAAACTTGGCCAACAGAAATATTTGATTTAGGCCTTCTAGAATAAATAAATGGATAAATGGGACTCAAAAATTAATATATGGGGCAGCCACTTGGAATAGCAGTTAAGATGTCACGTGGCAAGCTTATGTCCTATATCAGACTGCCCAGGTTCAAGTTCCATCTCCACACCTAATTCAAGGTCCCAGCTACCATGCACCCAGAGCAGCAGGGGATGGCTCACGTAGTTGGACCCCTACCACCCACGTGGGAGATCCAGACTGAGTTCCTAGCTTCCAGCTTCAGCCTGGCCCAGCCCTGCCTATTGTGAACGTTTGAGGAGTGAGCCAGTGAAGGGGAGATCTGTCTCTCTGGTTTTGAAATAAATTTTAAAAAATCATTCATAGAAATTTCCCAGGACGAGGTAAAGACACATACCAAAGTGCATCATCATGAAATTTCAGCTGTCATAGCAAGGAAAGTTTCTGAACTGTGTTTAAAGTTAATCTGTTAAAGTCTTGTTGTTCCATTTATAAATATAAATTCATTAAAGGCTATATGCCTGACCTATGTTTCTAATTTTAGGAGAATCAGCATTGTTAGTTTGAGGCGGGTAAGCTAATTAAAGCAAAGGGACTGAGTCATTGTGAGTCACTGAGGTTTGTGAGCAAAGTCAGCTTTCAACAAGAAATACAATTTGCAGGGGCCGGTGCTGTGGCGCAGCGGGTAAAGCAGCTGTGTACAACACCAGCATGCCAGTTCCTGTGTTGGCTGCTCCACTTCTGATCCAGCTCTCTGCTAATGGCTTGGGAAAAGCAGCAGAGAATGGCCCAAGTGTTTGGGCCCCTGCACCCACTTGGGAGACTTGGAAGAAGCTCCTGGCTCCTAGCTTTGGCTTGGCCGAACCCTGGCAGTTGTGGCCATCTGGGGAGTGAACCAGCGGATGGAAGACCCCTCTCTCTCTCTCTCTCTCTCTGTCTCTCCCTCTCTGAAACTCTGACTTTCAAACAAATAAATAAATCTTCTGAAAAAAAAATACAATTTGCAATTTCCCATAAGCAAATACAGTCTACACTTGTCTAGTTTGAAAGTGTGGACTGTTTTGTGTTAAACATGCTCTAGTCTCAAAATTACAAGAAAGCCATCCTTGGAACTGTTAATGCAACATTATCAGCATGACAAGAAAGCCCCTTACCCTTCTTATCCCAAAGACTTACCTAGAAGCTTCCCGCACGATGACGACATCCAGAACAAATGGAGCTTCAGCAGGCTGAGCCCTGAATACTCCCTTCTGCACCCAACAAAAGTTCAATGCTGTTCTTTTGCAAATACCTGTTTTAACAGATTCCCATTCTCCCGAGGTTTCATTAAATACCTCCACCGCAGCCAAGATTTCTGACCAAGTCTGTATTAAGGGCTGTGAAGCTTTGAGTTTATCTCCTTCCTCCCAAAACACCATCAAGGACTGGTAATCCTAAACTTCCAGAGAGGAAGCAATGCAGGTCTCTACTGCAACAGACACTGTAGCCTGGGCACCAGACAGCTGTCTCCTCTTTGTGGCTTGTTCCCAGGACTGAAATTTGAGGACACTCCGGGAGGAACCATGGTCGTGCCAGCTACAGTCCTGTGGGGCCCCTCGGCCAGTCATTGGACATCTTCTGGGGTTGGTGTTATTGTATCGACACTCTCCTTGGTTGAAGCTGGTGCAGCCATCTCCTGTATATGAGGAGTGGCCTCACCAAGATGCTGAAGATGGAGAAGCAGAGAGTGGCAGGAAGCCTGGAACTTGGGGAGTGCTCTGGCTTGGATGTGGCTTATCTTCCCAGGTGCCTGTGCTGGAGGCTTGGTTCTCAATGCGGCGGTATTCCGAGGTGGTAGACTCTTGTAGAGATGGGGCCTGGTAGAAATGAACTAGATTATGGGGGCTGAGGCCAGTGTTGTAGCAGTGGTTAAACTGCTGTCCACCCCATCAGCATCTCACATGAAAGCACCAGTTGGGGCTCCAACTGCTCCACTTCCCATCCAGCTCCCTGCTAGTGCACCTGGGAAAGCAGCAGAGGATGGGCCAAGTGCTTGTGCCCCTGCACCCACCCGGGAGACCTGGATGAGTTCCAGGCTCCTGACTTCAGCCTGGACCAGCCCTGGCTGTTGCATCCATTTGGGGAATGAACCAGCAAATGGAAGATATCTCTCTCTCTCTCTCTCTCTCTCCCCCTTTCAAATAAATAAAACAAATCTTTTAAAAAATAAACATTATAGAGGCATCATTCTTAGATGGGATTAATGCTTTGTTGCAGACCTAACTGGTTTCCATGGAGACAGTTGTTTCCAAGAGAACCTGGGGCTAACGCTGTGGTGTACTAGGCTAAACCTCCTCCCATGGCTCCGACTTCCCATATGGGCACAAGCTCACGTCCCCGCTGCTCCACTCCTGATCCAGCTCTCTGCTGTGGCCTGGGAAAGCAGTGGAGGATGGCCCAAGTCCTTGGGCCCCTGCACCCGCATGGGAGACCCAGGAGAAGCTCCTGGCTCCTGGCTTCAGATCGGCTCAGTTCTGGCCATTGAAGCCATTTGAGGAGTGAACCAGCAGATGGAAGACCTCTTTCTCTCTGCCTCTGCCTCTCTGTCTGTAACTCTACATCTCAAATAAATAAATAAAACAAAACAGAGAGTGAACCTGACCTCTGACTCTCTGATTTCCTGTCTCACCGTGTGCCATCTCACACCCTCTCCCACCTTTCCTACACCGTTCACCATGAGGACCTCACCAGAGGGAACTGACCAGGCGGCCTGATCTTTTAAATAAATAAGCCTCTTCTGGGAGCCAGCTTTGTGACACAGTGGGTTAAGCCACGCCTGTGACACAGGGATCCCATACTGGAGCACCTGTTCAATTCCTGACTCCTCTGCTTCTGATCCAGCTCCCTGCTAACGGGCTTGGGAAAGCAGCTACTCAGGCAGGCGTGGACACAGAAGAGCAAACAGGTGGAGAAGGCCCCTGCTTTTCCAATGCCCCACGAGGCTTCTTGGGGGCAGGGTCCTTAATCCTCATTAAGCAAGAGCACAGCCTGAGATTTTCACTAGAATGGGCATTCTCTACAAAGAAATGCTTCGCAGACTTACAGGATGTGTGAGGGGCTGGAATTTGGGCCCTTGCTAGGAATCTCAGCCGTGCTGGGCCAGCCCTGTCCACTGGGAGTGGGCTTTTCCTGAGCCACTCCCGACCTCGGAAGAAGTTCGGGAACAGACGGCTGACACTCAGCTCCCTTCACTCGACTGCAGTGAGGGTGGGTGGCTTTCTTCCAAATGTTTGCTTGAACAACAACACTTTCAAGGCTTACGTCTGTAGAAAGGGTTTTCTGAATTAAACTGATTTAGGCTAAAGCTGCATTCGAGGTTTTAACAATAGATGGTGAACAAATTCCGGCTTAATGCTGTGCTAATACTCTTCTGCAGCTCCACTTAGGGAAGGAAACACGACTTGTTTAATTTAATCCAGTATTTGCCATACTCTAGGTCTGCAGGGACTTTGTTTAAGCAATCCTGCTTCTCAAAGCCAAAACATAAGTAAATTAAAATTCCTTACTGTGTGGGGGAGAGTTTGACTGATCATATTTTCCTGGTGGTTCTATTTTCAAAAGGAGCACCAGGAATAAAATTGTGTGTATTTTACAAGCTAACAAAATAATCTACCTAACACCATTCTAATGCATAAACAAACAAGTTTGTGTGCCCAAGGGGACACACTGCCTTTCAATACCAGGAACAGGAAAAAAGGATCGTATCTCTCCTGTAGAGTGGGACTTCTACTCCAGTTTGAGCAAAATTGCGAGATTACACCATGAAGTATTTAAAATAACGTTTTATTGTAGTATAAGAAAGGTAGGCTTTTGCATAAAAGCTTTATAAGTTCAGGAAAACATTGTGCCCCAAATTCACCCTTACTCCTACCTCACAGAAGTAGCTAAAACATTACTTTTAAGACTTGAAAAAAGTAACTTAATCAGCAGCAGAGATCAGTGAATAGGAAGAGAGTCCTTGAAGAAGAAATGTTTGAAGAAGACACGAGTAACATTTAATAAATAATAATTATTACCTATTTATAGCAATAGATATTTATCTATTTGTGAGAATACTACAAAAATTCATGGAAATGTATATTATCCTTTTAAAAAATGATTTTATTTATTTATTTATTTGAGAGGCAGAGGTACAGAGAGAAGGAGAGACAGAGAGAAAGACCTTCCATTCGCAGGTTCATGCCCCAGATGGCCACAATGGCCAGAGCTGGGTCAGGCCGAAGCCAGGAGCCAGGTGCTTCTTCCAGGTCTCCCACATGGGTGCAGGGGCCCAAGGACTTGGGCCATCTTCTACTGCTTTCCCAGGCTATAACATAGAGCTGGATCTTAAGAGGAGCAGCTGGGACTCGAACTGGTGCCCATATTAGATGCCAGTGTTGCAGGGGGAGGCTTAGCCTACTATGCCACAGCACCAGCCCTGGAAATTGTATATTATGTTTTAATTCTCCCTTTTTACAAACTTGTTGAAGACCTGCATATATATATATATATATATATATATATATATACATATATATATATCTCAATATGTATAATTAAGAAAAATATATTAGTAGAAATTTATCTGCTATGCATGTTTGCACTGTGTGTGTGTGCATGTGTGTGTTTAACTCTGGGGGCAGGCATATTCCCACTCCGTATATGAGGAATCTTTTCTGAATGAATTTCCACTGGCATTTTCATGGATTTTCCTGTTTATAACTGAACAATGTATATAAGTGTTAAAACCACTCAGAACAATAATGATTATCATTTAATGAGCCCCTACAATTTGTTTTTTTTTTTTTTTTTTACAGGCAGAGTGGATAGTGAGAGAGAGAGACAGAGAGGAAGATCTTCCTCTTTGCCGTTGGTTCACCCTCCAACGGCCGCTGAGGCCGGTGCATCTCGCTGACCCAAAGCCAGGAGCCAGGTGCTTCTCCTGGTCTCCTTTGCGGGTGCAGGGCCCAAGCACTTGGGCCATCCTCCACTGCCTTCCTGGGCCACAGCAGAGAGCTGGACTGGAAGAGGGGCAATCGGGACAGAATCCGGCGCCCCAACCGGGACTAGAACCCGGTGTGCCGGCGCCGCAAGGCGGAGGATTAGCCTGTTAAGCCACGGCACCGGCCAACCCCCTACAATTTGTTAACACTGTATTTAACTCAAAAACCAGGCAAACACTATCACATTGAGTTTCTTATGTTTGATAAATATAATCATGAAATGAATATGACTTAGTAGAATATTATTATTATTTTTTTTATTTTTTGACAGGCAGAGTGGACAGTAGAGGGAGACAGAGAGAAAGGTCTTCCTTTTGCCGTTGGTTTACCCTCCAATGGCCACCGCGGTAGGCATGCTGCGGCCGGCACACTGCACTGTTCCGATGGCAGGAGCAGGTGCTTCTCCTGGTCTCCCATGGGGTGCAGGGCCCAAGCACTTGGGCCATCCCTGGCCACAGCAGAGAGCTGGCCTGGAAGAGGGGCAACCGGGACAGGATCGGTGCCCCGACTGGGACTAGAACCCGGTGTGCTGGTGCCGCAAGGTGGAGGATTAGCCTACTGAGCCGCGGCGCCGGCTGTAGAATATTATTTTAAGATACTAGAAAAAAATCCAAGGACTTTTGCATGGAACACTCATTGGAGTGTTAAAGAACATGAAACAGTACCTGTATCTGGTCTTAGAACAGCACACACATACACACATACACTCCACTGTGCACACCAGGAGAGAGGTAGTAGGGGCAGGCATTGTGGTGCAATGGGATAAGCCACACTTAGGACACTCATATCCCACATTGGAGCGTTGGTTCAAATCCCACCTCCACTTCCAATCCATCTTCCTAGAGGTAGCAGATGATGGTTCAGGTACTTGAGTCCCTGCCACCCATGTGGGAGATCCAGAGGGAGTTTCTGGCTCTTTGCTTCTGGCTGGCCCAGCCCTGGCTATTGTGGGCATTTGGAGAGTTAAACAGCGAATAGAATCGCGCTCCCTCTCTCTCTCACACTTTTTCCTCTTTCCCCCTCTCTCCCTGTCACTCTGCTTTTCAAATAAAAATAAATATGAATAATTGAACCTTTAAAAAAGAGTAGTGGATGCCAGTCAGAGTAACAAAGCAGGCAATATAGTAGTAGATTGAGATCCTTAGAATGAAAGAGATAGGGGCTGGCGCTGTGGTGCAGCAACTTAAGTGGCTGCTTGACACCCACATCATGTATCAGTCCGTCGGAGTCCCAGCTGCTTTACTTCTGATCCAGTTTCCTACTAATGTGCCTGTAGAAACAGCAAAAGAGGGCCTAAGTACCTGGGCCCCTGCTACCCACATGGGAGACCTGGGTGAAACTCCAGGCTCCCGTCTTTGGTCTGACCTGCCCTGGTTGTTGCAGCCATTTGGAGAGTGAACCAGCAGATGGAAGATCTGTTTCTCTCTGTGTGTCTCCACTCTCTCTGTGTCATTCTGCCTTTCAAATAAGTCAGTATTTAAAAAAAGAAATAATTTCAAGTCCATACTGATATAAAAACTTGCATCAATAAATGGGAAAGATGGGCTGGCGCCGTGGCTCACTTGGTTAATCCTCCACCTGTGGCGCCGGCATCCCATATGGGTGCCAGGTTCTAGTCCCGGTTGCTCCTCTTCCAGTCCAGCTCTCTGCTGTGGCCCGGGAGGGCAGTGGAGGATGGCCCAAATGCTTGGGCCCCTGCATCCGCATGGGAGACCAGGAGGAAGCACCTGGCTCCTGGCTTCAGATCGGTGCAGCACAGGCCATAGCGGCCATTTGGGGAGTGAACCAATGGAAGGAAGACCTTTCTCTCTGTCTCTCTCTCACTGTCTATAACTCTACCATCAAATAAATAATTAAATAAATAAATAAGGAAGAAAGAAAACTCTTTTTTTTAAATTATTTTTTAAAGATTTTATTTATTTGTTTGAGAGGTAGAGTTACAGACAGTGAGAGGGAAAGACAGAGAGAAAGGTCTTCCAACTGTTGGTTCACTCCCCAAAGGGCCACAAGGGCTGGAACTAAGCAGGTTCAGAAGCCAGGATCCAAGAGCTTCTTCCAGGTCTCTCACGTGGATGTAGGGGCCCAAGGACTTGGTCCATCTTCCACTGCTTTCCCAGGCCAGAGCAGAGAGCTGGATTGGAAGAGGAGCAGCCGGGACTCGAACCGGCACCCATATGGGATGCCGGCGCCACAGGTGGAGGATTAACCCACTACACCACAGTGCTGGCCCCAGAACAGGTGTTTCTTACAGATGAATTTCAATTAGCAAAGGTAGAACCAAATAGGGAAAAAGAAAATCACTATTAGGCAAATACTGTGGTGATAGGTGTCGCAGGCAAGATCCACTGCTGGATGATAAGAAAAGATTTGGCCGGCACCGCGGCTCACTAGGCTAATCCTCCGCCTTGCGGCGCCGGCACACCGGGTTCTAGTCCCGGTTGAGGCGCCGGATTCTATCCCGGTTGCCCCTCTTCCAGGCCAGCTCTCTGCTGTGGCCAGGGAGTGCAGTGGAGGATGGCCCAAGTGCTTAGGCCCTGCACCCCATGGGAGACCAGGAGAAGCACCTGGCTCCTGCCATCGGATCAGCGCGGTGTGCCGGCTGCAGCGCACCTACCGCGGCGGCCATTGGAGGGTGAACCAACGGCAAAGGAAGACCTTTCTCTCTGTCTCTCTCTCTCTCACTGTCCACTCTGCCTGTCAAAAAAAAAAAAAAGAAAAAAGAAAAGATTTGAGGAGAATCGGGACATTTGGATTGTCTGAAAATAGCACACACACATACACATACACACACACACACCTTTGAGAATTACACTACACAGTGTAGAAATTCAGCAGGTGCAATCTTTTTTAAAGAAACATTTATTTATTTATTTGTAAGTTGCAATTACAGGGAGAGAGGGGAGAGACATGGAGAAAGTGAACAAGAGATCTTCCCTTTGCTAGTGCACTCCCCCGATGCCTGCAATGGCCAGGGCTGGGCCAGGCCGAAATCTGGAGCCAGGAGCTTTTTCCAGCCCTCCCCCATGGGTAGCAGGTACCCAAACACTTGGACCATTTTCTGCTGCTTTTTCAAGGCCACTAGAAGGGCGCTGGATCAGAAGTGGAACAGCCAGGACATGAACCAGTGCCCATATGGGATGCCAGCATTGCAGGTGGTTGCCTTACCCGCTATACCATGATACTGGCTCCAGCAGGATAAACTTATTCAAGTGATCATGTTAACATCATCAAGAATGAGACATAATGAATGATGAGCTCCTGATAAAATGCGTTGTGCACAGGTGTGCACAACCTTGCATAGGTTTATAGGTATAACCTCAGCCTAATCATGAGAAAACATCAGATGAGCCAGATCAAGAGAGTTTCTATGGAGTGAACTGGCCAACATTCTTCAAAAGTATGCCTAGGTCTGGAAACGCCAGGAAAGGCCAAGGAATTATCCCTGGGAGTTAGCCAGGACAATTAAATGCAAGAAAGTCTCTGGATGTGATCTTGAAAGAGAAAAAGGACATGACACCCCTCATTTTCCAAGTTGTAAATAATCCAAGTTGATAATCAAGAAAATTAGAGATCAAAATGCCAGTTATATTAGTGTTAAAGATGACTGGAGAATAGTACTTCTTTTCTATGTTCCATTCATTTTTTTTTGTTCCATTCATTTTTTTAAAAATTTATTTGGAGGCAGAGTTACAGATAGAGAGAGAGGTCTCCCATCCACTGGTTCACTCCCCCAAATGGCCTCAATGGCTGGAGCTTGGCTGATATGATACCAGGGACCCCGTAGCTTATTCTGGGTCTCCCATATGAGTGCAGGGGCCCAAGCACTTGGGTCATCTTTCATTGCCTTCCAAGGCCATTAGCAGGAAGCTGAATCAGAAGTGGAGCAGCTGAGGGGGCTGGCACCATGGCACAATAAGTAAATCCTCCACCTGCAGTGCCGGCATCCTATAGGGGTACCGGTTCGAATCCCAGCTGCTCCACTTCCAATCCAGCTCTCTGCTATGGCTTGGGAAAGCAGTAGAAAATGGCCCAAGGGCTGGGGCCTTGCACTTGTGTGGAAGACTGGGAAGAAGATCCTGGCTCCTGGCTTCGGATCAGCTCAGCTGCAGCCATTTAGGGAGTGAACCAGCAGATGGGAGACCTTTCTCTCTGTCTCTCCCTCTCACTGTCTGTAA
Source organism: Lepus europaeus (assembly GCF_033115175.1). Taxonomy (NCBI): domain Eukaryota; kingdom Metazoa; phylum Chordata; class Mammalia; order Lagomorpha; family Leporidae; genus Lepus; species Lepus europaeus. The sequence continues at coordinate 97,530,165 of NC_084838.1, forward strand.
CTCTACCTCTCAAATAAATAAATGAAATCTTAAAAAGAGAGAGAAACAAGGAGGACCCTCTTCTCTTGTCCTATTTGCCTAAAAGCAGGACACCAAGAGGTGAAGCCGCCCCATTGCCTCTGTGCCAAGGACAAAAGTGAATTGCTGGAGAGATCTCCAGAGGAACCCACTTGACAAATCTTCCCAACTCGCCATGTCCCTGTACACCTGTCTTTCCACGGTTTGCTGCTCAAAGAAACTCCAAATCCTTTTCCTTTGTCTTGTCACTTCTCTGCAAAATTTATTTTTCTTTGTTAAGATTGTATACAGGCCGGCGCCACGGCTCAACAGGCTAATCCTCTGCCTTGCGGCGCCGGCACACCGGGTTCTAGTCCCGGTCGGGGCACCGATCCTGTCCCGGTTGCCCCTCTTCCAGGCCAGCTCTCTGCTGTGGCCAGGGAGTGCAGTGGAGGATGACCCAAGTGCTTAGGCCCTGCACCCCATGGGAGACCAGGATAAGCACCTGGCTCCTGCCATCGGATCAGCGCGGTGCGCCGGCCGCAGCGCGCTACCGCGGCGGCCATTGGAGGGTGAACCAACGGCAAAAGGAAGACCTTTCTCTCTATCTCTCTCTCCCACTCTCCACTCTGCCTGTCAAAAATTTAAAAAAAAAAAAAAAAAAAAAAAGATTGTATACAAGCTCAAATTGTCACCATTCCTTTGAGTTACTCATCTCTGTGTGCTCCCATGTGTATGCAGAGTGCACACATTAATAAACTCCAGTTTGTCTCTTATTAACCTGTCTTTGGTCCATCTAATTGACAGAGGTCCAAACAATGAACCTAAAATAGGAAGAGGAGAAACAAAAAATTTTCTCCCCTCTATGGGCCAAGCTCTGAACACTGAGAAAAGAGGGAAAATATTTTCTACTTAGCCCACACCTGAAGATTTAGCAAAAATATATGAATGAAGTACATTGCCCTAGCCTGGGAGCGGAGCATGGTAGTGACGGGGGAGTTAATGTCTGATGGTGAGTTTCTTTGTTGTACTATGACGAGAGTTCTGTAGAGAGAAGATGGTGATGGCACAACAATGTGGATGTACTTAATACCACTGAATACATGCTTAAAACTGGTCCAGATAATAAATTTCATATGATGTAGATTTCACTACAACTAAAAATCCTGTTAACAATGGAAGGGAAATGGTACACGGATTAATAGCATGGCCACAAATTGACTGTGTCTTTACTGTCTCAGTACTGTCTGAAAGCCAGATCAAAAAGCATCAATAGGTCTAGCTTTAAGTCCTCTCTGATGGACTACAGCAAAGGAAGGAACAGAAAATATTCCTATAAAGCACCCTACTTGCCACTTGTTTCAGGAGTTGACCCAGTGAGGGAGTGGCCTAGGCTTCCCAGCAATGAATGAGGGAAGGCAATCATTCAAGGATCTTCACAACAAAGTTGGTGGAGACAAGACTGTGGGGAACTAACCCATGATACCATGGAGGGTTTTTTTTTCTTAATTTTTTTCCATGAATTCAGAAGTTTATTGTGTCAAAAAGTAAAAGTTTAATAAAGATACTTAAGTAACATTCATACTTTTTTAAACTTTTATTTAATAAATATAAATTTCCAAAGTACAACTTTTGGATTATAGCGGCTTTTTCTCCCCAATACCTCCCTCCCACCCGAAACCATCCCATCTCCCGCTCCCTCTCCCATCCCACCAAGATTCATTTTCAATTCTCTTTATATACAGAAGATCGATTTAGTATATACTCAGTAAAGATTTCAACAGTTTGCACCCACACAGAAACACAAAGTATGAAGTTACTGTTTGAGTACTAGTTATACCGTTAATTCACATAAGACAACACATTGTTTATTTGAAAGGCGGAGACAGAACACTGCCATCCACTGGTTCATTCCCCAAATGCTCCCAACAGCCAAAGCGGAGCTAGACTGAAGCTGGAAGCCAGGAACTCCATCCGGGTCTCCCGAGTGGAGACAGGGACCCAAGTACTTGAACCGTCACTGCTGCCTCCCAGGGTGTGCATGAACAGGCAGGTGCCCTCAGAAGCTGGAGCCGGGACTTGAACACTGGCACTCAGATAGGGCTTGTGAGAGTCCCCAGTGGTGTCTTCGCCCCTACACCAAACGCCCACCTCCATGAGAGTACGTTGTTCTGAGTCGGGGGCAGCCGTGGCGCTGCTCGGGGGAGCAGTTGGCTGAGAAAGCAGCCTGCACCTTTTCCCCGCAGGTAGCCGCCTTCCGCCCCAAACTCCACCTTTCTTCCCCGGCAGTGAAGTGGCTCTGGGACGGCTCCAGATGGAACCTGAACCCGTGACCTCTCCACGTAAAGACATCTGTGACACCCACTGCACCATCTGGGGCTCATAAAACCACATTCTGTCTTTTCTTGGCTCAGCCTGTTCAAAAGCTGAAGGGCAGTATTTGCGACTGCCCTGGTGTATTCGTGGACTCTAATTCAGAACACATTTTCACAAAGAGAGGCAGAACAAAGCACAATAGCACTAAAGTTCAATTTACATTCTCAGTCAGTGAAACAAAATGGAAATAAAAAACAGTTGTGGCGGAGTCATTTATAACTAAACTATAGCTCCGAAAGTGCCTTTCGCCTAATGTCATGGAATAAAAGACATTTTTAAAGCCACTAGCAAAAAGCTCTAGTGACCAAAAAAGGAGAGGCGAAAGCTTTCTATTTTAAAAGAAGAGAGAAGAAAATGCAGCAAGGTGCTGATGACGTGGTGTGAGCTCTCTCCCCACTTGGCAGATACGAGCGTCTTTCAGTATTTCCTGATTGAAAATATTTTCCTTCTGTGAATGGTTTGTTTTGGTGGTGCCTGCTGCCCTTGGGAAGCCGGTGCCGTCCTCAGAAATCCCCACACACGAAAACGCAGGTTTCTTTGTAATTTGGCAAGACTCCCTCAAGGACCACAGAGCTTGTCTGCCATCACATCGTGGTGATTTCCAGGTACAAATTTGCTGTAGTAAGTTATGTCTGGCTTGTTCGGCAAAACACTCGAGCGAGTGCGAGCAGATGGCTACAATTGCCGCCGCCCCGCCAGCTACCCGGTAGAGCACGGTGCACACACAGCACGCGCCTCCCGTTCTTGCTTGATTAGAAACCTTGTTAAGATTGTAGCGATACATAAAGGGGCTCCCTGAGTTAAATCTTCCACTACATCTCTCAGGCAGTTAATCAGCAGCAGGACCAAAAGACTCCTCACTCCCCGCCTTGCACGTTTTCTGCAAAGTTGAAAAATGGAAATTCTTCTAGGAACATGCACAAACCCCTCCCACCAGCGGTCACACGAAACCACTTGCAGCTCCCCGCGGAGCCAGCTGCCCTCGTCACTAGACCTTTGCTTGAGTTATTTTCTTCTCTAACAACTGGGAAGGCAACGCTTCTCCAAAACATTGCTGGGTCCCCAGGCGAGGTTGTCATTGCCCATTGAGTGGTTTTTTTTTTTTTTTTTTTTCTTTCAGGATCTTTCCCACATTATAACTATTTACAGGCCTGTTTCTTCGATGGTACTGTAAACCTTCCTAGGACATGGCACAGCCCATGTCCACCTCTGTCTCCTGGGTCTTTAGCCCCATTTCTAGCAGGTAGTTGGAGGCTTGTGAAATGTTTCCAGAAGGAAGTAATGCTCTATCGATACCAAATTCAATGAATTTTAGATGGAAAGTTTTCAACTTTGGGTTTTATTTTAATTTTTTAGAGATACCTGTGAAATGGTAGGGGCCAGCACTGTGACCTAACAGGTAAAGCCACCGCCTGTGAGGCTGGCATCCCGTATGGGTGCTGGTTCGAGTCCCACCTGCTCCACTTCTGATTCAGCTCCTGGCTAGTGTGCCTGGGAGAAGCAGTGGAGAATGGACCAAGTACTCGGGCCCCTGCTACCCATGTGGGAGACCCAGATGAAGCTCCTGGCTCCTGGCTTCCGCCTGGCTCAGCCCTAGCTTGTTGTAGCCATCTGGGGGAGTAAATCAGCAAGTGGAAAATCTCTGTCTCTCCCTCTCTCTCTCTTTCTGTATCTCTGACTTACAAATAAATAAATAAATCTTCAAAAAGAAGTATGTCTAGGTATTGTAGGTTCTGCTTGGAGTTAAACCCTCTACGTCAGCTCCTCCGGAACCCCACTCCCTGGCTTGTACCTGAACGAGGTTACGACAGGGAAATACTGGTTTCCTGAACTCCCTCCCTTCCAGCTCGCTTCGTCCCATGGTTCAGTGGGAGGTTCCTTGATAGAGAATAATGTGACTATGCCACCCCAAGAGGGTGTCACAGCCACCTGCCGCCAGGAGGCAGGGAATGTGAGTGTGAAACCCATCCAACCTAGGACAGAGGAACAGGGAGATGGAAGATCCTGAGTTCAGAGGACTTCAGGGAGCCGCTGAACGTACACTAGCAACTACTGCTTCCAGTCTTCCCGTCAGGTAAGAAAGCAAGCACTGTCCAAGTTAGCCACTGTCCACCAGGAGAAAGCCTGCTGACAACACCTGACTGCTTCCAATCCAACATGGAATCACAGCGAGAATTGCTGAGTGAGTATAGTGCTGGTTTGAGGGGAGATGCCCAGTGTGACCAATAAGGCTAAGCGAGATAGATGCTGTTTAGAGTACATGAGTACCGCCGTGATTCCAAGTCTGAGTAGTTTGCTTCCTCCAGTGCAAGACTACGTACACATTGTTGTGAACCATTATAACATCGATGACAGCGTTCATGACACGTCATCCCTGAATGCCTCGCACCGTCCCTCCAGAAACCAATAGGGCACACTTGGCCCTCTGCATCCGTGCAGGGACTGACTCCCAGAGCTTCGACAGGCACCGTAGTCTGCAGGTGCTCACGTCCTCTTACACAACAGTATGGTATTTGCACGGGACCTCTGCACATCCTCCCAAACACTTCATTCTGTTGGGGAGTGGACCAGCATAGAAGATCTCTCTCTCTCTGTCTCTCCTTCTCTCTCTTTGTAAGTCCGCCTTTCAAATAAATAATTTTTAAAATAATCATTTATTTATTTTCACTTTATTTGAAAGATAGAGAGACTGAGAGACCTTCCATCTACTAGTGCGCTCTCCAAATGCCTCCAACCGTCAGGGCTGCACCAAGCAGAAGCCTGGATCCATGTAGGGGTGCCGAGACCCAGCTACTCGGCCTAGCACCTGCTAACTTCCAGGCTATGCACCAGCAGGAAGCTGGAAGCAAGAATGGAGCCAGGACTCGAACCCAGGTACCTCCAATATGGGATGCAGGGCATCCTAGGCAGTGTCCTGAACACTAGGCCAAATGCCCGCCCCTCTTGATGAACCTGAGGAAGCACACTGCCCGGTGAGAGGGGCTCCACGGCAAGGCGCTGAGGGTGGCAGCCACCTAAGAGCCCACAGTGGAGAAGCTGTTTGCCCACCCACGTCAGGGCCTGAAGCCTGCCAAGAATCACAGGCAGGGCTTTGGAAGTGGATCTTTCTCCACTTCAGCTTTCCGATGAGCCCTGGCCCTGGGTAACGCTCTGACTACAGCCTCATGAGAGACCCTGAGCCACATCACTCAGAACTCGCAGAACCCGAGAGAGAAGAAATACATGCTGGTTCAAGTTGGTGAGGCTTGGGATACTCTGTTACACAGCAAGGCAAATCTCAATTCCTTAACGCAAGCCCAGCCCTGAAGGAGCAGCCCAGACACCTTACGGCTTCTAGTACCCTCCTTACTGACCACTTACTGTCAAAACCATACAAGGGATTATCTCAAACTGCATTAGAAACATGAACAGCTCTCTCTCCAATGGGACCCCATGCTGCCCACAGACAGGAGCCATATTTAAATGTTGTATCTCTCACAGTTTGAAACATTATGTTGCATATATGGGAGATACTCACTGAACACTTGTTATTAACAATAATTGTGATTAGGGGCCAACATTGTGGTGCTTAAGGACTTGGGTCCCTGTCTTCCACATGGGCCACCCAGATGGAGTTCTTGGCTTCTGACTTTGGGCTGGCCCAGCCCAGGTTTGTGGTCATCTAGGTAGTGAACCAGCAGATGGAAGACCTCTCTCTCTCTGTCAAATAAGTAAAATAAACATAAAAATAAGTAAAATAAACATTAAAAAGTTATGATGGTGTATATTCACCATAACCCTGACTTACCAAATGTTAAGAGACATATCAGTGTCTATAGTTAAATATGTCTATGATAAAGAGAATATTTGGCCCCGCAAAGGAAAACATTGTTATTTGGGATTTCCTTTTTACTTTTAATATCTTTTTTTTTATTTCTTAGGGGAACAGTACAAATGGAGTGAGTTAGCAACCATGATGTTTTCCAGATGTTCCCTAGATAAGACAATAAAACATATAAACAAGAGTCTTTCTTATTCTTTCCTGAGAAAATTCTAATAATAAGTCCAGCCTTGAACCAACTGGCCTTTGTCCAAATTCACATTTTCCTCCCAAGCTTAGTACACTGAGCGCGAGGAGGACCTGAAGAGATCCACTGTAGGGTCTGTATTAGCCGTGTTCTCCAGAGAAACAGAATCAATAGGAGATACAGAAGAGACTTGTTTGAAGGTATTGACACAATTGGTGATGGAGACTGAGGTGCTCCACCATCTGGAGAGATGTAATTTTGTAATTTGGAGGTCAAGAAAACCAGTGGTGTCATTCAAAGGCCAGTGAGCTGAGGGCTGGAGAGGGAGTCCAACTCAAGGCCTGGGCAGGAGTGCAGGGAACACAAGACCATCTCTGCCTCCACTCAGGTAGAGCCAGGTTCTCTGTTCTATTTGGGTCCACATTGGGAGGGGGCATCTACTTTACTGAGTCTAACAATCCAAAGGCTAATCTCTTCTGGAAATATCCTCACACAGTGAAGAACCAAATACCTGGCACAGTATTCAACCAAACACCTGGGCATCCTGCAGCCCAGGCAAGTGGACCAGCGCAGGTCCCCCTTCAAGGCGGTGCCCCAAGTCTGGGCTCATGTGTGCCCTCACAAAGCCCACGGAACCGACATAAATCTGTGGGCTTGTTGAAAAGCAACCAGAGGACTGATCAGAGGATCAAACACTTTGTGTAATCTCAAGTAAGGTGGCAGCTGACCACATAGGTGTCTGTGTTAGAATGAATCCGTAGGATCATCTCCCTGAACAAAGTGCACTTCTGACTCTCTGGGTACATTTCTCTTGGAGAAGCCATGGAGAGAATAAGGTAATTTTGAACTAATGGGAAATTGCAGGCTAAAAAAGATTTCTCACCTCACCCCAGGGATAACAAACACAATTGAGCCTCAATATCTGTGGATTCCACAACTGTGGATTCAGCAAACCACAAATCAAAAATATTCAGGGGAGGGGTGGGTGTTGGGCTCCACAGCGAGAACGCCATTTGGGGGTATCAGGTCCCATATTGGAGTGCTTGGGTTTGTGTCCTAGTGCCACTTTCAATTCCAGCTTCCTACTAATGTGCGCCCTGGGAGGCAGCAGGCAATAGCTGTAGTGGCTGGGTTCCTGGCCCCCAACGTGGGAGACATGGATTGAGGTTTGAGCTCCCGGCTTCAGCCTGCCCTTCAGCCTGGCTGTTACAGGCAACTAGGAAGTGAACCAGTGGGTAGAAGATCTCTTTCCCTCTTTCTGCCTTTCAATTATATTTTTTAAATTAACAACAACAACAAAAAAACTATTTACATTGTCTTAGATACGTGTGTAATCTAGAGGTGGTTTAAAGCATATGGGCAGATGTAAATAAGGTTATACATAAATACCACTGTGCATAAGGGAGTTGGGCATCCTTGGATTTGGGTATCTGAAGGGTTCTTGAAACCAACGCCCTGTGGATACCAAGGGGGCAACTCCTGCTCCCCACTCCCACCTTCAGGAAAATAGACTGATGAGAAGTCTGTAAAGGAACCACACAAGGCCACCTTGTGTCCCTGGAACATGAAAACAAACGGAAAAAATGAACCAAGGTGAACCAAGACGGCAGACCTGGAAGGAACCGAGCGATACCTGTCTTTTGTCAGCTGACAGCACCAACACTTCCCTCGACGGCACTGCAGTTTCCAGAACCTCCTTCCTGGTGTCTTGGGAGAGTGTTGCCAGAAAGACACTTGTAGGAGATTAGGAACAGAGGAGAGGAGAGACCGCTAGTCAGAGGCGGCGGTGATAAGGGGACACATGGCCCAAGCTGGTGTACAGGAGACGTCAGAAGGGCAGTGAGGACCCGAGGAAGCCATTAGGACAGAGTGCTACGTTATGGGCCCGTGACAAGACAGAGGGTCGGGCCAGGGCAGGGAGTAGTGGGACAGTCACTGTGAAACATACAGGGGAAACCAATGGGAAAGATCGTGGGGTTGCCGGCACACCAGGTTCTAGTCCCGGTCAGGGCACTGGATTCTGTCCCGGTTGCCCCTCTTCCAGGCCAGCTCTCTGCTGTGGCCCAGGAAGGCAGTGGAGGATGGCCCAAGTGCTTGGGCCCTGCACCCTCATGGGAGACCAGGAGAAGCACCTGGCTCCTGGCTTCGGATCAACGTGGTGCACCGGCCGCGGTGGCCATTGGAGGGTGAACAAACAGCAAAGGAAGACCTTTCTCTCTGTCCCTCTCTCTCACTGTCCACTCTGCCTGTCAAAAAAAAAAGAAAATTCTCTTTTTGCAGAGACTTTGTTAGAGAGTCCTCAGTCACATAATCATATGAGGATACCTCAAAAAGTTTACAGAGAAATGGAATTAAAAATGAATTTTTTGGTGAAAAAGTTTGAAATCCATGCATAGGTTCTTTTTTTTTTTTTTTTTTTTTTTTTCATAATATGCCTTCTCCGTGAACTTTTTGAAGACCCCTTGACTGTTAGCTGGTGTTTGTAGTTGGCTAACCCGTGAAGCTGTGCTTGTATTTGTGATTTATGCTTTGCTTACGTTTGCAGGTTAAGCACAGTTAAGGCTCTTTCCAAGATCTAGCTGGTTTTGTTTGCTTGGGAATTTTCAGGCCTGGTCTTACTTTTAATTCTGCTTTGACACCATTTGAAAATGAACAGCTCGGGGGCTGGTGCTGTGGCATGATGTCCCTTATGATGTTTGCATCCCAAGTCCAAGTCTGATTCTAGTCTCGCTGCCTCCACGTCTGATCCAGCTCTCTGCTAATGTACCTGGGAAGGCAGCAGAAGATGGCCCAAGTACTCAGGTCCCTCCACACACATGGGAGACTCAGATGGGATTTTTGGCTCCCACTTTTGTCCTGGCCCAGTTCCAGCCGTTGTGGTCACTTAGAAAGTGAACCTTCCATCCTTGGTTCACCTCCAAAATGGCGCCAACCTCTGGGGCTGGGCCAGGCCAATGTCAGGAACTCCATCCAGGTCTCCCACATGTGTGGCAAAGACCCAAGCACCCGGGTCATCATCTTCTCCATTCCTGCATTAGTAGGAAGCTGTAGAGTAGTTGGGAGTTGAGCCAGCACTCTAATACGGGTGCCAGTGTTGAGTGGCAGCTTAACCTTCTTATCACAATGCCCTCCATGGTTGGCTCCTTCTAAGAAGGATCTCCTTCTTCCTGACACCTTCATATGCTGGTGTGGCATACATGTTGTGTCTCCCAAAAAGTTCCCTATGCTGGAGCCTCAGCCCCCAGTGTAATGGTATTGGAGGCCGGGCCTTTGGGAGAGAATGAGGTTCAGATGAGGTCATGGGGTGATGCCCCACGATGGGGAGCCAGTGCCCTCGTCTGTGTAACGCTCCCTCCTGGCACACAGCCAAAGGAAGGGCCACGGGAAAACACAAGACCTCTGTGGTCCCCAGACCAGGAAGCCAAATCTGCTGGCACTTTGACCTTGGACTTCCCAGGTTCTAGAACTGTGAGGACAAACGTCTGTGTGTAAGCCCTGACTCTGTAGTATGCTGTTACAGCAGCCTGAGCAGACACATGGCATTGTCTTCATGTATGTGTCTCCAAAGTTCTCCTTTTTCTAAGGACACAGGAATTTTGGATTAGCACTTGCCTTCTAGAACCGCATTTTAACTTGATTGACTTTGTAGAGCTCCTGTCTTTCCAAACAAGGCCGCATCTGAGGTACTGGGAGTTGGGACTTCAACATACGAATTTTGGGGGAACACAGTTCAACCTCAAACGCTCCATCCCTTATAAATTACCTCAACTTTCCTTCCACAATTTTAACTTTTCTATAACTTTATGCATCCCTCCTACGTATAGTGGATATTTAGAGATTGCCCAACAAACACTGCCCGTCCTTAATGGTGACCCATACTCCTTTTGGAGAATCAGTTCTCATCTATGATTGCTGGCCAAGGGTCATCAATGCACCACCTGCCACTCTCAGACCAAAGCAGACAGCCTGGCGGAGAGGCCTGTGCACTACATTCATCCAAACAGGCAGTGTCTCCCAGAGCTTGCGACAGAAGCAAAGACCAGAGATGACACATAGCAGGCTCATGCTGATTAAACATTTTAAACAAGGGTAAAAAGAAAGCATAATCTAACAGCTAAAAAAAAAAAGAAGAATCCCTAGCAAATAGATGGTATTTGAAGTCCTGGGCTGGAAAGCAACTTCGAGGGAAAATAGATGGAGAAGGAACTCTAGTCATGGCACTGAGCCAGATGGGTTCTTGCTTAGTGAGTTTGGTTGATAAACATTTGCACCGAGGGCATCTCGGCATAAGGAAGTTTTATTGTGAGCATCTGGGCAAGTAGTACAGTGCAGCTGGTTCCCAGTCAATGCCTCCTGATGCAGACGGCAGCATGGACTTCACACACAAAGCTGTCCCTGGTCACTACGGTTCCTGACATCACTCTGTGTAGAGGCAGCTCTGCTCTGGCACAGGCACAGAAGTTTTTCAGGTTTCTTCATACATCCAAGGTCCAGAAAATGTCCTCCAGATCCTGCCCAGGGAGGTCTAAGCGTTACACTGGGTCCCTCTGGGCTGGTACCTGCGCATTTCCTCTCAGGAGGTATCGCCTGGGATGGGTTCCTTGATTGCAGCTTGGCACCTGGTGCCCGTCTGAGTGAGACAGTACATCATAAGGCTCAGGAAACATTCTCTGAGAACCAAACTCAAGAGAAAACATGATCACAAATTGTTTCAGATGCACTGCATATGTCTCAGTGACCCTAAATCCTAGCCCATTAGCGAAAACCCCAGAACAGTCCCAAGCCTCTCAGCATTAGAGGTAGGGCTAAGGGAAGGATCTAGCCTAGCACAACGGGAAGCCATCAGGAAACTTAGAAACTAAATTTAGTTGAGTGAAGAGGAAATGCAAAGTCCCCAATGCATCTGAGAAGCTCCCTAGGATGAGGGATGTGGATTTGGTCACGTGAGGTCACTGGAGACCTTGGTCATGCTCATTCGACTGACTACTCTAGAACTCATGGCATGATTCCTATTGCAGGCCATAAGGACACCACTGGTTTCCAATAATTTCCATGTCTGGCCCCCTAGACCCCTGTCCATGCCTCAATATTCCTCCACACTTGATCTTAGCCAAAAGGCTGAGATCCCCCATACAAATTCCTTCTTGCTTAAGAAAACCTGAGGTTACTTCTGTTTCCCTCCAAAAAATAAGCCCTAAGTAACACAAAAATCAGTGCCAGCAGTGGGGTAGATGCAAGCCAGACGCTGTCTGTTGGTTTAGTAAACACTACATTCTACAAGTAACAGTGGTCTTGCAATATTACCATGGAGCTGAGAAATTCCTATCATCTAGTGACATCATAGCCATAGTGACATCATAGCTGTGGTGACATCATAGCTGTAGTGACATCATGGCCATTATGGAACCTGACTACAAAGATACAGTGATGTCATAGTGCAACATACTACGTATGTGCTTGTGTAACACACCGACCACCTTGATAATCATGCAAGAACATACAATGCAATTGTCTATAGTACACAATATTTGATAATGGTGATAATGACAATGTCACTGGTTTATCTGTTTTCTCTTCTGTGTTTTACCTCGTTATGCTACAGTGTGCTCCTTCTACTTACAAATGAGACAACATGCTGTGGTGCACCTGCGGCAGCCTTATCACATGTACCTCACGTTTGCTGCATCTCTTGGGTGCGTCAAGAGACCATGATGAGAGATTGACTTGTAAAGTTCCCTCTACCAGAACTGTTTGCTGCCAGGGGCCATCATTCACAGGCCATCCATACTAAAGTATCAATTTAAAAATGACTTATTTAATTTCAAGGCCCTCCTGTAGTTGCTCTGGTGGGGCCAGACCAGATGATTCTGTGGGACTTATATGGCCCACAGGCAGACGTTCATGGCTGTTGGCACAGTGATGAAATTGCCTAACAATGCTGTGTACCTGTTATTACGCAGTGCATGACTGCACATGGCATTTAAAAGGAGGCCACGAAATCCTCAACGCTTCTCCCATGGCTGTGAGGTCTCTTTCCTTCCCTTGGGTCTTGGCTGGCCCATGGCTGCTCCAATCAAGGCATGTGACAGAGCTGGAGCTACTGGAGTTCCAGGCCTTGCCTTCAAGGCTCTTAGCTTGCTCTCTTGGAGCCCTGAGTGGCCATTATGGAATCTGACTACTCTCAGACCAACCTGGCGTGGGAAACCCAGGCTGTGGGGAAATAGCGTGTGTGTGTGTGTGTGTATGTGGAGAGACAGAGGGGGGGGGAGAGAGAGAGAGAGAGAGAGAGAGAGAGGCCATGGAGCACTGAGATATCCGGGGAGAAAATGAACCAGCCATAGGCACCCCTGTTGACCCTATGTGATTCAGAGCCAAACCACCCAAGTGAACTCTTCCCCAACTCCTGAACTATAAATTAATGAACAGATCTAAGTGGTCATTTAAAAAATCAACCCTTTTGTTGATAATATAATATTTGTTTTTCTAAAAAAGATTTTATTTACTTATTTGAGAGGGGGACGGGGGGGAGAGAGAGAGAGAGAGGTGTCTTCCATCTGCTGGTTCACTCCCCAAACGGCCGCAATGGCCAGAGCAGGGCCGATCCAAAGCCAGGAGCCAGGAGCTTCTTACGGGTCTCCCACGTGGGTGCAGGGGCCCAAGGACCTGGGCCATCCTCCACTGCTCTCTCAGGCCATAGCAGAGAGCTGGATTGGAAGAGGAGCAGCTGGGACTAGAACTGGTGCCCATATGGGATGCTGGTGCCACGGGTGGAGAATTAACCCACTGCTCCACAGCACTGGTCCTATAACGTTGTTTTAAAGTTGTTGTTTAAAATGAAATGGGTGATTTAAGCCACTAAGTGTTCATGTAGAATGTCACACAGAAAGAGCAAACTGGAGGACAGGGGCATTTGGGGTGGTGGTTAAGCTGCCCCTTGGAATCTTGGAATGCTTGCACTCGTACTGGAGTACCTGGGTTTGAGGCCTGGCTCTGATTCTCATTCTGGTTTCCTGATAATGTGCACACTGGGAGACAGCAGCTGAAGGCGTAAGTACTTGGGTCCCTGCCACTCAAATGGGAGTTTCTGTATCCTGACTTCAGCCTGGCCAGGCCCTGGTTGTTGTGGACATTTGGATGATAAACTGCAGATGAGATCTCTCTCTCTCTCTCTCTCTGTCTTTCAAATAAATTTAATAATTAATAAATAATGTAAAATAAATTATTGGAAAGTAACAGATCCCCAGGAAAAGATGAGCCTGGGATAGGGAGAAAGGCCACAGCACATTGCCCCACATTCTGGTATGGGAACAGAAGAGCCCATATGACATCCTGTGGCAAAACTCACATTCCTTGGATAAACCCTGCTTGGTCATGATGTATTATCCTTTCTATGAGAGCACTTGAGAAAGTTCATGGGAAATGGAACTGAAAGATGAGTGTATTTTTGTGCAAATTTTTTTTGAAATCCATGCCAACAAGGAATCTTAAACAGTTCATGGAAACTGTATATAGGGCATGGATTTCAAAAAAGTGTTGCACCAAAGTAACCCCATCTTTTAGTTCCATATTCCACAAACTTTTTGAAGTTCGCTTGAATTATCTGCAGGATTTGATCCACTAAAATACTGTTTAGAATACTTTGCATCTTGTTCTGTAGGGTCTGGTATATAGTATTGCTTTCCTGCAACATCTTTGTCTTGTGCTGGTGTCAACGGTAATGCTGTCCTCACTGCTTGAGTACAGAAATATTTTCTCTTTTTGTGTGTGTGTGTGTGTTTTTTTTTTTTTTTTTTTGACAGGCAGAGTGGACAGTGAGAGAGAGACAGAGAGAAAGGTCTTCCTTTTGCCGTTGGTTCACCCTCCAATGGCCGCCGCGGTAGGCGCGCTGTGGCCGGCGCACCACGCTGATCCGATGGCAGGAGCCAGGTGCTTCTCCTGGTCTCCCATGCGGGTGCAGGGCCCAAGCACTTGGGCCATCCTCCACTGCATTCCCTGGCCACAGCAGAGAGCTGGCCTGGAAGAGGGGCAACCGGGACAGGATCGGTGCCCTGACCGGGACTAGAACCCGGTGTGCCGGCGCCGCAAGGTGGAGGATTAGCCTAGTGAGCCGCGGTGCCGGCGAAATATTTTCTCTTTATCGATGTTATGGGAGAGTGTGTCTAGAATTTGTGTTATTTCTTCCTGAAATAGAATTCACCAATGAGGGCATCTGGGTCTGAAGTTTTCTTTGAAGGAAATCTTTAACTGCAAGTGTAATTTCCCTAATAGACACAGAGTTATTCTGCTTATCTGTCTCTTTCAGAGTGAGCTTTGGTAGTTCGTGTCTTTAAAAGAAGTGGACCTGAAGCTGGCTCCGTGGCTCAACAGGCCCCTCTTCCAGGCCAGCTCTCTGCTGTGGCAGTGGAGGATGGCCCAAGTGCTTGGGCCCTGCACCTGCATGGGAGACCAGGAGAAGCACCTGGCTCCTGGCTTTGGATCAGCACGATGCGCCGGCCGCAGCGGCCATTGGAGGGTGAACCAACGGCAAAAAGGAAGACCTTTCTCTCTGTCTCTCTCTCTCACTATCCACTCTGCCTCTCAAAAAAAAAAAAAAAAAAAAAAAGTGGACCTGATTCAAAAGGTTGTTGAAAATATTGGCACGAAGCTGCCCAGACTATTCCTTTATTTCTTTTGATGCCCAAATGATCAACATTAACATCATCTCTCATTCGTCAGCTTTACTGATCTTCTTAAAGACTTGGTTTTACTGATTTTTCTGTTTAACTCTTCTCTGATCTTAATTATTTTCTTCTTGCTTACTTTGGGTTTAATTTGTCCTCTTCATCCTAGTTTCTAGCAGTGAAAGTTGAAGGCTTACTTTTCCTGGGAGGATTAATTTAGCAGGATCACCACAAATTTATATATATATATATATATATATATATATATATATATATATGCTGTTTTCATTTGCATTCAGTTAAAACTACTTTCTAATTTCTCCTTTGCTCCTTGTACTACTTAAAATCAGCATATTTACAAGGTATGGTAACTATAAACTTTTTTCAAGTGGAAAGTAAAAGGCATAATGTAATACCCAACTTTCTGTTCTATAATTAATAATAATTACTTATACATATGGTTCTCACAGCATACTAGGTTCCATTCTAAGTGTTGTACTTATATTAACATACTTAATATTCCTTCCATGTAAAGTAGTCCATTAATAACAGGGAAGTGAGAATTGCTATGTACAGTAATTCACAAAATGTTTAGAATGAGCGTACAATCAACTTTGAGCATAGTATGCATCTTATATTATTTGGCTACATCGGTTAAATCAGGATTTATCAAGAAGGATTTAGTTCCCTTCCCATGTGAATAATAAACTTCTTTCTCTTCTTAAAAAGAAAAACACTTTGTGTTTTATTATTTCAACAAGTTCTCAATCTTGCTGTTGCAACCAGTCCCCATAAATTTCAGTTGTTACTATTCATATCACTTTTATGATATGGCATCAGGCTTTCAAATAAATACTGACAGGAGCAGGGTGGGGATTCATGGCATAATACATCATCTGTGTAATCTACACCCCTCAGAGATGCATCAATCATACATTTTTGTGTAGCAGCATAGGAGGAGTTCCCACATGCTCTAGAGAAGGAACTCTCAGCACATCTGTGCAGTGTCAGAGCCTTGTCCGGGAGGAAAAGCCTGCTTGAGGTGGCAGTCCCATGGCCGTGGCACAGCCTCCAAAGGGAGCTTGTGACACATCTCTCTCTAAAGGCCCTGATGGGACCACGGAGTGGACGCCTGCAGCCAGCCCACAGGGAGGCTGCCAGCTCCTGCTCCAGCCTCGCCACCAGGACGCAGTGAGCCACAGCTGGCCCCTAGACAACATCTAATGGAGGAGAAGAAGGGGGAAAAGTGAAATCAAAAAGAGACCACTGAGACCAGCTCATTGGAGGAGTTGAATACTGAGTAAACACTCAATAAAAATAAGAAAAATCATAGCATTGTGGATGGGGGTGTGTGCTAAGGAGAAAATACCTCGGCAAAGGGAAATAAGGACGGTCAGACAGAACAGGTGGGGACTAGGATAGCCGGGGAAGGCTCCCCTGAAGAGGGGACGGTGAATGGAACCTGAAGCAGGTGAAGCAGCATGCCGGGAAGTTTCTTAGAGAAGAACGTTCCAGACAGTGGGGAGCTGTGCCCAACCTGGGGGGACGACCATGCAAGGCAGAGGGGAGGGAGTGAGGGACAGTGGGGCAGAGAGCTTTGCAGGGGAGCAGAGAGCCAGGCCATGTGGAGTCGGAGGACCTCTGGAGAGACGTTTACTTTTCCAATGGAAGGCCACGGTTGCCGGGAAAGTTAGCAGGCAAAAGAAAAAGGTGCAAGTTGAGTTTTAAATACCTCTTCTGAGCTGCCATATTGAAGCCAGACTTAGCAAGGATAGAAGAAGAGATTCTGAGCTAATTCATCTGAGAGTGATGGCAGCTGGGACCATGGGAGAGGCCCAAGTTGGTTGGTTTAAGGGGACACCTGTGCTAGGTAGAACCAACATGTGTGCTGACAGGTTTGATGTGAGAAAAATGGACTCAGGACAGATGAGATCAGAGTTTCTGGACTGAGCAGTGTTTATGGAGATGGGAGGTCGTGGGAGGAGTAAGTTGGGAGAAAATATCAGCCGCTACTATTTGGACACTTCAAAATTTGACATGCCTACTAAACCTCAAGTGGAAATCCGAGTATACCACGGGACACATGGCATTAGCGTTTGGGGCAGGGACCCAGGGTGGAGGTTCTCACTTGAGAGTGTCAGCATATGGTGGGTATTAATGACATGAGACTGCTGGGCTCCTGGCTTCAGCCTGGCCCAGCCCCGACCACTGCAGCCATTTGGAGAGTGAGCCAGTGGATGGACAATCTCTCTCTCTCTCTCTCCCCCTCTCTCTCTTTCTGTAACTCTGCCTTTCAAATAGATAAACAAATCTCTTTTAAAAAGTAAAAATAAAATACCCAGTTTTTAACAAAAAAAAGTGAGTTATGCAAAGAAATAAGAAAATATGGCTCATATTTTGGATAAAAAGTCATCAATAGAAAATATCCAAGAGGAAACCCAAACATTGAACTACTAAACCAAAGACTCTAAATCAGCTATTTGGGTTTGGCGCTGTGGTATACTAGGCTAAGCCTCTACCTGCAGCACCAGTATCCTATATGGGCGCAGGTTCGTGCCTCGGTAGCTCCTCTTTCTCTCCAGCTCTCTGCTATGGCCTAGGAAAGCAGTGGAAGATGGCCCAAATGCTTGGGCCCCTGCACCCACGTAGGAGATCTGGAAGAAGCTCCTGGTTCCTGGCTTTGGATTGGCACAGCTCCAGCCATTCTGGCCATTTGGGGAGTGAACCAATGGATGGAAGACCTCTCTCTCTGTCTTTCTCTCTCTCACTGTCTGTAGCTCTACCTCTCAAATAAATAAAATCTTTAATAAAAAAAAGAGTCAATGGAGCACTTTTGATTGATGATGAGGTTAATCCCCTAGACTAGTGAACTGAAGTCACAGGAGACAGCCAGTGGAGAGTGACGTCGATGGTCTGGAGCGTGAGAGAGCAGATGAGCTTCGGTGATTTCTGTCTTGGTCAGCGGCAAGGACAGGGCATCCGTCTGAAGAGGGAGGAAAAGAAACGGCTGCACTGGGTCAGAACTTCCGTTTTTCTCAGTGAAGTTAAAGACCAGGTTGCAACTGACAGTGAGAAGGCAGAATCCAGATTGAGGGTTTGTGGAGACAGAAAGGGTGGGAAAGCAAACCAAGCAAGGAAACACTGGATTTCCAGCTAGTTTTTCAGCCCATTCGAATCAGTAGTGATTTGACCAGTCAACAAGATTTTAACATAACTGCAGGTGTATGGAGAGTCAGCCTGCAGGTGGATTAACCAGGATCCTTTCCCTAGAAATGATTCAAAAAATAACTGTTGGGGCCAGTGCTGTGGTGGTGAGGGCTAAGCCTCTGCCTGCAGTGCCAGCATCCAATATGGGTGCCGGTTCATGTCCTGGCTGCTCCACTTCTGATCTAGCTCTCTGCTATGGCCTGGGAAAGCAGTGGAAGATGGCCCAAGTGCTTGGACCCCTGCACCCACGTGGGAGACCTGGGTTAAAGACTTAATGTTCCAATAAATAAGGAGTTCAACAAGTAAAAAGTTAAAAGACCATGGTTATTAAAGAATATAAGGAAGGGCTAGAAACAATAATCAAGTGAAAAGATATCCATTTTGCTCATATGGGCTCTTCCTTTGATGTGGTGATGCAGAACTTCTGGATGGTGAATGGACCCCGAATATCTTCCTCTCTGGCCTGGGAATAGAGCCTGAATGAGTTTACCCATCCCTGGCTCTGGATGAAGACACAGCCACCTACTCACTCTATGTGCCCTGTGCCCAGTAAGATGCACAAGTTCTGCTAACTCCATGTGTTAGAAACCCAAGATAAAACACTGAGATAAGATCCGAGTGGGCTGATGCCCTGCAGAGAGCTTTGTGGATAAGGCAACCTCAGACTGACCCCACAGGACACAAGCAGGGAAAAGCTGTGGGAGAAAACCTTACAATCTCAAATAAATGAAATATAACATTAAAACACCCAGAACATGAGAAGAAGTCTACCGGCATAACAAATGACAGCATTGAAATTTGAGAATAAAGCAATGGGCCAAAGATATTAAATCAGTATGTTTGAAATGTTCAGATATATAGAGAAACAACTAGTTCATAAAGCAAAGCATGACGTGAGACAGGAACAGCCAGATATAAAAAGATAGGGCCTTAAAAATAATAAATCTAGAGGCTGGCGCTGTGGTAGAGTGGGTAGAGCCGCCGCATGCAGTGCGGGCAACCCATGTGGGCACCAGTTCGAGTCCTGGCTGCTCCACTTCTGATCCAGTTCTCTGCTGATGGCCTGGGAAAGCAGTAGAAGATGGTTCCAAGTGCTTGGGTCCCTGCACCCATGTGGGAGACCCAGAAGAAGTTCCTGGCTCCTGGCTTCAGATCGGCTCAGCTCCTGCCATTGTGGCCATTTGGGGAGTGAACCAGCAGATGGAAAATCTCTCTTTCTCTCTCTCTCTCTTTCTCTCTCTCTCTCTCCACCTGCCTCTCTGTAGCTCTGCCTTTCAAATAAATAAATATTAAAAAAAGAAGATTCCCCAGCCCCCAACACCTAGCACCATGTCTGAGAAATAGTAGGGAAATCATAAATCTTTATAAAAAACAATAAATATCATGATAGAAATAAAAACTACAGAAAATTTAATAATAAGGGTCATAGGACTGAAAAGAGAATTAGTGACTTTGCAGAGAGGAGCAAAGCCCTTAGAACACACATGCAGAACAAAGAGCTCCAGGTGGGTACAGTGGGAAAGCTAGGTTATGAAGTTTAGGTATGACATGTGAAACAGGATTCCCAGAAATGTTCTCAGAATAGAGAATGGGGGAGAGGCAATGGTGAGGACTAAGAAATTTCCAGAAAGTTGGGGCTGGTGCTGTGGCGTAGTGGGGTTAATGCCCTGGCCTGAGGCGCCGGCATCCCTTATGGGCACTGGTTCAAGACCTGGCTGCTCCTCTTCTGATCCAGCTCTCTGCTATGGCCTGGGAAAGCAGTAGGAGATGGCCCAAGTGCTTGGGCCCCTGCACCTGCGTGGGAGACCCAGAGGAAGCTCCTGGCTCCCGGCTTCAGATCGGCACAGCTCTGGCTGTTGCAGCTATCTGGGGAGTGAACCAGCAGATGGAAGACCTTTCTCTCTGTCTCTACCTCTCTCTGTAACTCTGTCTTTCAAATAAATAAAATGCATCTAAAAAAAAAAAAAGAAATTTCCAGAAAGTGACATACTAGTCTTCAAACTGAAAAGGCGTGCAAAACACACCGGAGAATAAATAAAAATCAATTCATATTAGGAAGCATTATAGAAAAACTATAGAATCTCAAAGGTAAAGAGAAAGGTTCTAGTCTCGGTTGGGGTGCCGGATTCTGTTCTGGTTGCCCCTCTTCCAGGCCAGCTCTCTGCTATGGCCCGGGAGTGCAGTGGAGGATGGCCCAAGTGCTTGGGCCCTGCACCCCATGGGAGACCAGGAGAAGCACCTGGTTCCTGCCTTCGGATCAGCGTGGTGCGCCGGCCGTGGTGACCATTGGAGGGTGAACCAATGGCAAAGGAAGACCTTTCTCTCTGTCTCTCTGTCTCTCTCTCTCTCTCACTGTCCACTCTGCCTGTAAAAAAAAAAAAAAAAAAAAAAAAAAAAAAAGGAGAAGTGGAGAAACTGCCAGCATCGTCCTGTGAATTCAACTGAATTCAATTCTTGAATTCTGTGCATTCAAGAGAAAGACAGCCGTCTGGTAAATGAGAGAATGATCGGGCTTGTTCTGAATCAGAGTTCAACAGATCGGCTTTGGTCGTCTTTCTCCCTCCCTCCCCACACAGGCTGTTTGCCTATGTCAGACACTGCTGGGAACACACCAGCTCCTTCCTGATGGAGCTTCAGAGCCAAAGGAGAAAAAGATCCGATCGAGTAAGCCTGCAGAATACAGGTAACACAAGGGTGCCCTGTGTCTTCAAGGAGTGCTGGGCGCTGCCCGCCTGGCTCTTGTGGAGGGATTGGCCTCCCAGGATGGGAGAGCTTACCGGAGTGAGGGAAGCAGGGCGAGCAAGCGCCAGGCAGAAAGATGCTTGGCACCACTTCCTCACCGTGTGAGGGAAGAAGCATAGGAAAAAGACCATGTTTCAGGCAAGCAGAGGGAAGATCTACATTGTAGATCATGAGTTCTTGACTTGGACAACTTGAGTTTGAGGTGCCATTGAGAGAGCCATGAGGAAATGCCAAGCAGATAGTTGAAAATGCAGGTGTGGTGGTCAGGGATTAGAGATACAAATTTAGGAGTTGCCCGTGAAAGCCACCAGCTTGGAACACTGCAGAGACACCGAGTGAGAAGAATGAAGACATCCATTGGGCTTAGTAGTCTGGGGTCCCAGGCACCCCTCTCCTGCTGTTTGTGTGGATTCAATGATCCGGATTGGCAAGGGATGGGAGGGGAAATGGAGCCTATTTGTGTGGAAAGTCAGTCCATCACCTTGTTTGTACTTGGATTTTCATCAAGCGCACAGCTAGGGGAGCCCATGAAGATTTTCCTAATTGGAGGAAATGATTGAGTGAAAAATCCCACTGCATCTATTTTTTTTTTGCAGGTATTTCCCATAAAAAGCTTGAATTAGAGTCATCTACTTCTCACATTAGTGTACTAGAGTTTGGTATGCCCAGCTACTCCAGATTCTTACTATTTTTATCTGATTTTGCATTTATTGAGGCTTAAAAAGCTCTAGCCATAAAAGAAAAATAAAAAAGACAAATTGGATTCCATCAGAATCAAAAGCATCTGCTTGTGGAAAGACATTGTTATAATAAATGAAGAAGCTAAGCCCAAAGACTGGGAGAAGATATGTGTATCTATATTTTTATAGAATGAGCTGCTATCTAGAACACGTAAAGAGCTCTTGAAATTAAAAAAACAAGGAGACATGCAACCCAATTAAAAACTGAACGAAAAGATGTAAGCAGACATTTCACAGAAGACGGTATATAAATGGCCAATGAGCATGAGAAAGAATGTATGTACACTTGGGGCCGGCAGCATGGCACAGTAGGTTAATCCTCTGCCTGCGGCGCCAGCATCCTATATGGGTGCTGGTTCTAGTCCCGGCTGCTCCTCTTCCAATCCAGCTCTCTGCTATGGCCTGGGAAAGCAGTAAAAGATGGCCCAAGTGCTTGGGCCTCTGTACCCATGTGGGAGATCAGGAAGATGCTCCTGGCTCCTGGCATCAGATCGGTGTAGCTTCGTCTGTTGCAGCCATCTGTGGAGTGAACCAACGGAAGGAAGAACTTTCTCTCTCTCTCACTGTCTGTAACTCTACCTCTCAAATAAATAAATAAAAATCTTAAAAAAAAGAATGTATGTACTCTTGCAACATTATTGTTCATCAGGAAAACACAAATTAAGCCACACATTACAAACTCCTCTGTCTTACAGCTTGCAAAGGTGCACAGCTTCTTCCTGTCACTTTTGCAGCACAAAGTGGACTTATTTCCTCTTCCTCTGGGCTTGCTATCATGAGAATCAGTAGGGCTCTCTCTCACCTGGTGGTGGGGCCATCAGCCTCCGGTAACTCCCACCTCCCAGTGTACATGATTTGTCTAGTTCCCTTCTGCAGTGAAAAAGTCCCCTGCCCTGCAATCACTAGGCCGCTGTAGAAATGATGGTGTGTGACTTCCAGGGCTAGTTTCTAAGAGGCACCAAGGCTTCTTGTAGGACCTCTTTAGCATCACTCCCTCTAGGGGGCGCTAGCTGCTATTGGGGTTACCCAAGGAGCCCCGAGGCTAGGTAAGATTTCCTGCCCGGCATCTGAGGGATCTGTCTTATGAGCACCCTCCAGCCCTGCTGTAGCTTTAGATGACCTCAGCCCTGGTGGGCAACTTCCTGCTGCCTCCTGGGAGACCTGAGCCAGTACCACCTAACTAAGCCCCTCCAGAATTCTCCACCCCCTAAAAAAACTAGGTGAAATCAGGAAAGCATACTGCTTTAAGCTATTCCGTTTGGAAGTTATTTGTTATGCAGTAACTGATAACTAAAGCAGGTGGGAAGTCATATTCTGCTAACTACTGGGAAAGTGCCAATTTTTTTCTTACTGTGTTTAACCGTCAGTTCCAACCTTCAGTTCCAGTTCCTTTTCTTAGAGAAAGGAAAGGGGGGTGGGGGGAGAGAATCTTCCATCTGCTGGTTCATTCCCCAAATGGTTGCAATAGCCAAGGCTGGGCCAGGCTGAAATGGAGCGCTTCATCTGGGTCTCCCACGTGGGTGCAGGGGCACAAGGACTTGGGCCATCTTCTGCTGCTTTCCCAGGTCCATTGGAAGTGGAGCAACCAGGACTAGAACTGGTGCTCATATGAGAGGCCAATGTTGAAGACGGCAGCTTAACTTGCTGGACTACAGTGCGGGCCCGGATACAATCCACGTTCCTAACTTCGACCCAAGAAATGGTCAGGGAAAATATAGGTTGTTGTTTAAATTATTTTTTAAAGATTTTATTTATTTATTAGAAAGAGTTACAGAGAGAGGTAGTAACACAGAGAGAGAAGACCTTTATCTGCTGGTTCACTCCCTAAATGGCCTCAAGGGCTGGAGCTGAGCCGTTCCGAAGCCAGGAGCCAGCAGCTTTTTCAGGGTTTCCCACTTGGGTGCAGGGCCCAAGCACTTGGGTCATCTTCTATTGCTTTCCAAGGAGCATTAGCAGGGGGCTGGATCCGAGGTGGAGCAGCGGAGACTCGAAGCAGCGCCTATAGGCGATGCCGGCGCTGTAGGCTGGGGCTTTAAACTGCTGTGCCACAGTGGGTTAAACTTTGGGGGCAGGTTAGTGGGTTCGGAGTCACAAGAAACAGCATACAGGGGAGCCCAGGTCATTTTCCTGAAGGTCACACACAAATGGATGGCGGAGTGACTGAGGATCGAGTTCTGGAACTGCACCCCCAGCCATGCAGCCTGGAGGGCAAGAGGCGCCTCCTGTTCCAAGGTGCACAGTCCCAGGGAGAGGACACAGCCTTGCCTTAGGGTGACCCGTTTTTTCAGGATGGAGCCCCCAGAGTCCATCTCCGCAATCCCTGTCTGGTTTTCACCAGATCCAGAAGGGACAGGTTTGGAACTAAGTGCTTCAGGACTGACTCTTACAACCTGACTCACTCTAAAAGCTCCTTAAGGGCTCCCCTGGGAGGGTGAAAGGAGGAAAAACCCAAACAGAAACACATGGCCGCCCTCAGCCAACACCCCAGAGGGCGGCCCCC
Source organism: Lepus europaeus (assembly GCF_033115175.1). Lineage (NCBI taxonomy): Eukaryota > Metazoa > Chordata > Mammalia > Lagomorpha > Leporidae > Lepus > Lepus europaeus. The sequence goes on from NC_084838.1 coordinate 97,554,394, forward strand.
CTCGCAGACTGGCACCAGCGAGGGCAGAAGGGTGGGCTGGCCCTGGGGCTTGGGGCGGGGGCCCATGAAGGTGCACCACGAGGAAGCCCCCACATGTGCAGCAGCCCCTCCTGTGGGTGAGGGAGGAGAACCGGGTGCCACGTTCCCCCTGGTACAAACGGGGCACACAGGGGTTGTCAGCTCACCGTAGCAAGAGGACTTTTGTCTTCTGTGCTGTCAGAGGCACCGGGAAGGCAAAAAAAAAAAAAAAAAATTGCTGGGTGTGGGGTTGGGGTGGGAGGGGGGCAGCTCTGAGGCTTCCACCAAGGCCAGGATTTTCCTTAATTCTCCCCAATTAACAGGGAATGGTGCCGTAGCACAAACAGCAAACAAACCACTTGCTAATCAGTTAAAAGATAAATCTCACAAAACAAACCATCGAGATCTTGGAGAATCCAAATCCTGTCCCCGCAAAGAGGTAAGACAAAGAAAATTCCTCGCTTACAAACAAGAGGGTCAGGCCTTCCAGATCCAGAGCCTTGCATGTGCGGAGAATAAGCAAGAAAAAAATGCTGTTTGAATTGCGTTCAAAACGTCTTTTACAAGTGAGGCAAATTACTTCTGCATGTTCTGGGGCTCTGTTGAGAACAAATAGCGTTCTGCCTTTAATGGGTAAAATTACACAATTTGCTTTTAACATAAACCCAGAGCCGCGGTGGCTTCAGATAGCATCGCACTCCCGCGGGCTGCCTCCACGCGGTCCCACTGCCAGCAGTCCCGAGCAGTCTGGAGGGACACGGTTGTCGCCATGGGCATGGCAGGGCGCCGGCAGTGACAACCTGGCGCGTCTCCGGTTCCTGCGGCACCGCCGTCTTCTGGGACCGGGTGGAGGCTGGAGGCGCACGCTGTCCCTTGTGATCCAAGGTCCCCTAGGTGTCCCGGCTGCCCAGAAGGTGGGTGGTGACTGCTTACGGGCGCCTCTGCGGCGTGGGCAGCCCCGGCGAGGTCCGCCTGGACGCTCCCCAAGGGCACACCCTGGGTGCCAGCGACCCTAAGCGCAGGCGGCAGGGGCACGCCTCGGGAGGGAGAGGCGGCCCCTGCGCCCCGCGTCTCGGGCGCCCCACCCGCCGCCCGCTGTCTCTCCGGCAGGGGGCGCCGGCGCCGGCCTCGCTCTGCCCATCGGGGCGGGCGAGCCGGGGACCCTGCCTCCTGCGCGCCCGCCCGCGGTCCGCCCCCCGCGCTCGTCCCGGCGGCCGGCGGGACGCCCGCGCCCGCGCCCGGGAGCCTCCCCCAGCCAGCCCGCGTCGCGGCCGGAGTGGAGCTGCACCTCCGGGGCAGGAGAGGAGCTCGGCGACGAGATCCTCGAAGGGGACCGACTTGGGAAGCGCGGGAGGAGGAGGAGGAGGAGGAGCGGACGCGCGCAGCCGAAAGGGGTGGTGGCGCCCGGCTCCGCAGCCCGAAGGCCGAGTGCGGAGGGCGGCTCGGCCCTCGCGGCCAGCGGCATGGCCTGGGGCTCGGCGCTGCCGCTGCGCGCCCCGGCCGTCTGGGCGGCCGCCGCCTTCCTGCTCTCCGTGCCCAGGATCTCAGGTAGGACCCGGCGCACCCATTCTTTGCTCCGCCGCCGCGCCGGCGCCCGTGCTCCCCAGTGAGGGGCGCCGGACAGAGCCTTTCGGCACCGCGCCTGGCGCCAGCCTCAGCCCCGCACCCCGGCCCGCGCCCCCGGGGCCACCCAGGGCTGGTTCCAATAAGCCGAGATGCGGGGCGGGCTAAGTGTTTCCAGAGGCCGGGGGCTTTCCGAGGGTCGTGGGGTTGAGCGCGCGTCCGGGGCCGTGGACCGCGTCCACCGCCGTGCGCCCAGGCTCCCCGGACTTGGATCAGCCCTTCCTTCCCCGAGGGTACCCTCTCCAAGCTCACGGGCCCCAGTGGTCGCTGCCTGCTCCGGAGGTCCCCACTCCGGGTGCTCGGCGGGCGCCCAGGTTAGACAAGACCCGGGGGAGCACCCGGAGCTCCCGGGTCCCGACCCTCCGTCCTCCGGGCCGCTCGGTGGAACGCGCTTTGGCTTCCCTTTTGTTGGCACTCGGACTCCCCTTTCCTCCACCGGGAATGGCCGAAGCACGGCTTCTTGGGGGCTGGGGTCAGGGGAGACCCCCCCCGCCCCCAGGACCGAGGAGAAGGCGCGGGGCTGGAGGCGTGGAGCTCGGCCACCCGATGGGTTGTTTCCTCGAGGGGAGCCCGCAGCTCTTGGGGGCCCCTGGCGCAGGCCGGGCCGCGTGGACCTGGGGCGCGCTCGCCCCGGGACGCGCACAGAGGGCCTGCGGGGAGGCTCAGAGCGGGGTGTGGAGGAAGGCGGCTCCCGTCCGCGCCGAGCAGACCCCCGGGGACACCTCCGGCCTGCACGCCTCCCGGGGCGGACTTGGGGCACCCAGAGGTCGTGGGGAAGGCGGGTGGAGCGTCCAGGCCTCGGAGGATGAGAGACCGACGTGGGACGCCGCTTACACGCCCGTGGGCTGCCGTGCCCGCCCCGTCCCCCTCCCCACCGCCTTCCCGAAGGCAGGTGAGAAAGAGGCGACCGTCGCGGGCTGGGGGTGGGGGGCGCTCCGCTGTTTCCGCGCCCTGCTGCGCTCGCTCCGCGCGCCCCGGGCGTCCGGACCTGCAGCCTGGGAGCGGCCCTTCCTGGAAGCAGGAGTGGGGGTGGGGGTGGGCTTGCGGTGTAAGCAGATGCGGATGACGTCAGGCATCCCGGTCCCTTGATTTGGGGAGGGGGTCTTAGCTTTGTGTCGTCGCTGTGGGTCAAAGCCTGAACCGCTGGGACGTCAGCACTGTAAGTTCGTTAGTGACTTCTTTGGACTAATGCACCCCCAGACCCTGTAGAGTCGGGGGCCTCCGGTGCTGGTGGCTGCGGGGCTGCCTGCACGTCCGGGGTGCGGGGTGCGGGGCTGGGGGTGGGCGCCCTGGCTCCTGGCCCCGCAGGAGCTGCAGTCTTGCGAACCGCACCGCTCGGGTAGGTGCTGAGGGCCTTTGCTTGCAGCGAGGTTGTGCCCAGAACTGGAGAGTGGCCGTGTTGGGGGTGCAGCCACGTCCTCACCGCCGCCGTCGGCTCCAGGGGACACTTCAGACGTGTACGATGGACAGAGCAACCCAGGGGCGTGGTCGTGAGCTTCTCTCTGTTAAGGGGAGGCCGTAGGGTGCGGTCCTCTTCGTTCTGGATCGCTACTTGAATCGAAAATTCAAATAAGGTTGACGATTCGTGTTCGAAGTGTGGATGACATCGTCCGATGACCTGGGGGGATTTGAGTGTTCGGGTCTTTTCTGTTGGAAGGCCCTGTTGTTTGCGTTTTTATGCGCTCCATAGTTCACTAATTACATGGAAAGGTCATTCTAAAAGCACTTGTAAATTCTGACTCTAGTATTTTATAGGAAGGCTCTGTTCCCTCGAGGGACCCTGGACCCCTCCTTGGTGGGGAGACTGGGCCCCTCCCCCCATTTTCATCGCTAGTGTTTACTCCTGGTTCAGATTCCTGGAAGTGATGGTCTCAATGGTATAGTGGCCCATTTAGGAGAAAATAAATGAAAACATCTTATACAAGAGGACTTTGCGGGAAAAAAAAAAGCGTTTTTATATATGTAGTAAAGCAACATATTTTTCTTATTAAGCCTGTGTACCAAGCAAAGGACTACACTTTTGGAACTTTTCAGTGTTTCATCACTCAATCAAGTTCAGCCCTGGCGTCCACCTGATAAAGAATGTCACCCCGGGAATCCCAGTGTCCCCGCCTTAGGTCCCGAAGACCTAAGGTGGCACTGAGGCGACTCTGGTCAGAGGAAGCTGGACTTTTGATCAGCATAGCAAGTTGCAGTTAGAAGAGCAGAATTCAGCATCGCGTATTTGCCTGTCAGAAAGCACCATGGGTTTAATTAAACACGGGCATTTTCCAGGGCTGGTTTTCGGAGGCAGCGGACTGCAAGAAGTCAGAGCCCGTGTGAAAATGCGTTTCTGGTTTTAGTGTTCAACACGGTTTCTGTTGTGGATCCCAAGTGCAGCCATAATCGGTGCTGGTGTGTTGTGGTGTGATGTGCAGCGAACCACGTGTTAGCTTCTTCAGTGTTTAGCCCGCATGTAACCTCCCAGACTTTCAAAGCCTGGCAGGGTCTGACTTTTACACTGCCTGGTCTTTTACTGGGAAACCTTTTCTGCAGTCCCTGGAATGGAAGCGCAGGGAGGGAAGACAAATCCCCTTTACAGAGGGTTCAGTGGGGAACCGGCACTCCTTTAAAATGCATGCCGCAGGGGGCCGGGGTGGGCAGTGGTCATCCTTGACCCTGGAGCTGGGCGGAGGGGACCCAGCTAGTCTGGTGCAGTGCTAGAAATGTGTGTACACCTTGGTTAGTCTTTTCTCTTGGACAGTTCTAATTACGTAATTCCAGGCTGTATGTCAAGGAGATATATTTCAGGTTTGTGACCATCTTTTAAAAATGGTTCCTGGGTTGGGTGTTTATCTGGTCGATTCCTGGGAACCTGGAGGGTTGGGGGTGGGGAACCGGGGAGGGCATGCACCCTCCCCCCACTGAAGCATCCTGTGGTTACTGGGCTCTGCCCAGCTGGTTGCTCAACCTCAGGTTCCCAAATCTGTGGCTCCCCGGGGGGGGGGGGGGGGGGGGGGAGGGCTCCCCTGGGGCTGGCCCTTCCTTGTCCCCTGGTCATTGGCTCCTTGTAGAGAAAATTATCATTAGGCTATTTCCTTCTTTGGGAACCCTGCGGTGATTACCAAGTGGATCCCTTGAATTCAGTGCTTGAAAGGTTCCAAAGCAAAGAAGCCTGGGAGTTTTGCCTTGCAGAGAAGGCACGGCCAGTGAGGCTGGGTTTTTATTGGTCGCACCCCTGCTACATGGCCCATAGCAATTTCACCAGAGAACTTTCGGGGCTCTTGGGTTTTGCACTGTGTCACCACACCATCCTAACAGAGGTTAGGAGTTCAGTGGGTGGTGTGTCCTTGAGTTTGGAAGTCAAAATCCAAGCAAACTAGAGGGGTCCTAGCCCATCACTGAGGGCTGCAACTGGCTGGGGTTTTGTACCTGCCTCCTTTTCCCAGCATGCATTTATTTGGTTTTGTGGAAGAGCTTGCCAAGTTGGAAATGCGGGGCAGGATAGCTTGGCTTGGGTGTGCAGTTGTCATAAAATATGTCTGGGGTGTAATCTGTTTAAAATCGTATTCACAGAGCGGCCAAGGCATGGTTGAACAACGTGGGGAATTTTCACAAAGCATTTCAAAAATAGGGGATTGTGTTGGTGTGGTTTGCACCATTTTTGGGATTTCTGGGGAGTGTTTTCTTTTAACTCCTGACAATGAAAGAACCAAAGGGGGAGAATATCAAAAGCCAAAGGGAAGGAAATAATTACAGAAAAATTTAGCCTAATTCAACTAAGTAGCTCATCCTCCAGAAGGTCTTACGTTCTAGTGGGAAGTGGGGGTGTGCGTGTGTCTTTAATTGGCGCTGGAACGGGCTTCAGTGAGCCTCTGCCACTTCTGAGATGTTATCATCGGGAAGAATGTGGCTGCAGCTGGGATGGGTCCGAGTGGGGGAGGCCTCCCCCTCTCCCACATGTTCCCAGCCTAATGGTTTCCACACCCTCCTGGAGGGATACTTCACACAGCCTCGTGCAGTGAAAACACGCCGAACTCCTCCTTGTAGACTTGTGCCATGGAATGTAGTAGCCACTAGGCACATGGAGGGATCTAAGCTTAAGTGACAATTAATGAAAATTAATTAAATGAAAAACAATCGAAGCTTCAGTTCCTCCACCTCCCCGGCCTCATTTCAGATGTCAGTCGCCACTGAGGGCTTTGCATAATGTCACTGGGAGTTCTGAGAGTGGTCCTGTGGATTCTGTACATTGCGTTGAATGAGCAATGCCAACTTTCCAACAGCCTTAAGTCTTACAGTCCATAAACACGGAATATCTTTCCTGTTGGTTTAGATCTTAAACGTCTTTCATCAGTGTTTTGTACTTCTCTGTGTACAAGTCTCCCACCTCCTTAGCTTATTGGTCAGCGTTTTATTCTTTTTGATACATCGGACGTCTTTCCATTTATTTAGATTTTTTATTTCTTTCATGTCTTTCACCTCCTTAGATCTGTTTGCAAGCATTTTTACCCTTTCTGATGCTATTGGATTTGGAATCCTTTCCTGAATTTCCTTTTTTGGTTCATTGTTGGTTTATAGAAATGTAACTGATTTTTACATGTTGGAGTTTCCTGGCATGCGAGTTTGTCTAATTAGTTTATTAGTATTTTTGTGGATCTTATTCTATGTATAAAATCGTGTCCTATGCAAACAGAGTTTTACTGATTCTTTTCTGATTTGGATATGTTTTATTATTTGTTGCTTATATAAATTATTATTTTTATTTTTACCTCTGTCTAAAACTTACAGAACTATGTCGAATAGACGTGTTTAAGTGGGGGTGGGTGGGTGTTGCAGCACAGTGGGTTACGCCTCCCCTTGGGTTGCTCACATCCAGATCAGGGTGCCTGGATTGGAGTTTGACCTCTACTTCCCATACAGCTTCCTGCTAATGCACACCCTGGGAGGCAGCAGTGGGGAGTCGAGTCCCTGGGCCTCTGCCACCCATGTGGGAGAAGAGTTCCTGGCTCCTGGCTTGGCCTGGCCCAGCCCTGGCTGTTGTAGGCACTTGAGAAGTGAACCAGAGAATGGAAGATCTCGCTGTGTCTATCTCTGTGTCTCTCTGTCTGGAATCCAAAATGAAAATAAAGACAGGCCGGCGCCTAGGCTCACTAGGTTAATCCTCTGCCTGCAGCGCCGGCACCCTGGGTTCTAGTCCCGGTTGGGGCGCTGGATTCTGTCCCGACTGCTCCTCTTCCAGGCCAGCTCTCTGCTGTGGAAGGCAGTGGAGGATGGCCCAAGTGCTTGGGCCCTGCACCCACATGGGAGACCAGGAGAAGCACCTGGCTCCTGCCATCGGATCAGCGTGGTGCGCCGGCCGCAGCGGCCATTGGAGGGTGAACCAATGGAAAAGGAAGACCTTTCTCTCTGTCTCTCTTTCTCACTGTCCACTCTGCCTGTCAAAAATAAATAAATAAATAAATTATATTATTCCTGATCTTAGAGGACAAGCTTTTGCCTTTTGACTATTGAGTCTGATGTTCAGTGTAGGCCTTTCCTGTGTGGCCGATAGTTTCCTTTGTATTCTTAGTTTATTCTCCTCTCGTCTTACATGTCTTGACTTTTGGAACACGTTAACGTTCTACCTGTTCAGAAAAATCAATCAGTGACACTGAAGTGAATGCCCACGAGTCTGTGAGCACAGTCGTATGGCAGATGAGTCACGGGCTGTACTGACACCAGGGACTCAGGGCTTTGGCTGCGATCTTCCATCTTTGGTCTGCAGGAGGAACAACAACCGCTTGAAAACAAGCCGTGCTCTCTTGTCGGTTGATTTGATTTTCATGGTGGTGCGATGTGGCGCTTCCGAAGGTGTGAGTTGTGGGATTGTGTGATACTGTTGGAGCCAGGGCTCTTACTGTGTGGGGATGAGGGAAGGTGAGCCAGGGCTGGGAGAGGTGGGATTGCGATTGGCGGTTATGAAAAGATAGTTGTTTTGTGAAAAATTTTGAAAACCATGCATAGTTTTATTCGTAATGCGTATTTTCCATGACCTTTTTGAAGACCTCTTCTATGCATAGCTTTCAGAATTTTTTGTGCCAAAACAAATTTATCTTTTAATTACATTTCCACCAACTTTTTCAAGTGCTCTGGTAAATAATGTTAAAATTATAAACCCAAAGTGTGCAAAACATAATTCATTCTGTGCGTGACACTTACTTCCTAACACCTCAGTAGCAGTGAGCAGTGGCGCTCAGAACTCTGTATGGAAGGGCTGTTATGTTAAAGGGGATACAAGCTGAGCCTGGAATGTGTCCTTGTGGTAGAAAGAAAGCAAATAATCAGAAGTGTGGGGCGCCTGTCACATATAAACAGAGGTCACCTTGAAGGGCTGCATGGCCAAATCTGTATCAACATAAAGACAAGTATAGATTTTACGCGGAACAAAACAGAAATACAACAAAGTGCCACCAACCGAGTGACTGAACAGAAATGGATTCTCCCACAGTGCTGCGGGCTCAAAGTCTAAAATCCAGGTATTGGCAGGGCCACTTCTTGCAGAGGCTCCAGGGGAGAAGCTGTTGCTTTGTTCCTTCCGGCCCCTGTGCCTCTTCCTTGGCCACATCTCTCTCCTCTCTATTTCTGCCTTCTTCCCTGGGTGTCCCTTGTGTCTTTTCCTCTTCTATATAAGAACACCAGGTGTTGGATTCAGGGTCCGCCCTAAACCTGGATGATTTTGTCTCAGATTCCTTAACTCATTACTGCTACGGAGACTATATCCAAATCAGCTCATATTTTGAAGGGGGGTGGAAGAGAGAGAGAGAGAGAGAGAGAGAGAGAGAGAGAGAGATTTCTTCTATCTGCTGGTTCACTCCCCAAATGGCTGCAATGGCCTGGGCTGGGCCAGGCCAAAGTCAGGAGCCAGGAACTTCATCTGGGTCTCCCACGTGAGTGCAAGGGTCCAGCACTTGGGCTGTCTTCTGCTTGCCCAGGTGCACCAGCAGGTATCTGGAACAGAAGTAGAGCAGCCCCGTCTGGCGCCCATGCAGGATGGCGGCACTGCAGGGGGAGGCCTAACCTACTACACCAGAGCCTCGGCCCCAACACTACTAAGAAACACACACACACACATGTGCACACACACATATGTAGTGATACATACCTATAAGACATAATTAAGTTTCAGAAGCTGGGAAGAGAGGACATTTTTGTGGAAGAGCCGACAGATAACTGGGAAGTGAGTTGGAAATACTGCATTTTGCAACAGCAGTTAGACTGATTTAGGCAGGAGTCACCAGTGAGTGCCGGATCTAATTAAAGGGGGACATGTTGGATGAGGACAGGATGCATCATGGTCTCAAAGATTTCCCCCCGGATTCCTCACTGTCACGGGCTCTGTGCTGGGGAGGCTGCATGGCACCTCCGCTGGGGGATCGGGCTAACAGCAGAGGTCAGGCAGATGGACACTAGTCCTTCCTTCTGTCCCAGAAGCTTATATCACCTAGGTTGCCTTACAGCTAGGGATGAGAACCAGAATCTGATTGTGAGCAAAAGTGAGCCTGCCCAAATGGAGGGACAGCTGATGCAACCATGGGTCTGCAGTACACATTGTCCAAGTCACAAAAGACAGAGCAGCCTGGGATTGGTCCATCTTGAAGGGGATTACAGGGACAAGGCAGCCAGATGTAGGTCCCCGTCCTGACCCTGTGCTGGAGGAGTTGTCGTGGATGTTCCTGGAACCACCGATGAAATTGGAAGGTAGCCATACATTATAAATTCTTTAGAAAGGGTTGTCAAAGTTAGCTTTCCTGAATTTGTTAATTGTGCAGAGGTTGTGTAAGAGAATCTCCCTGTAAGGGAATACGCACAGGGCTGGCGTGGTGGCTAACAGGCTGTTTAACACACTTACCCGTGTTCCCTATGGGAGTGCCTGAGTGTGAGTCCCACCTCCACTCCTGCTAATGCCGGGAAGATGCTACAAGTGATGAATCCTGCCGCCCACGGGGGAGCCCTGCATCGTGTTCCCGGCTCTGGGCTGCAGCCTGGCCTGGCCTTGGCCATTTCGGGCTTTTGGTGTGTGAATTAGATGAGGTCTCTGGCCTTGGCCATTTCGGGCTTTTGGTGTGTGAATTAGCAGATGAGGTCTCTCTGCCTCGCAACTAAATACATTATTTTTAAAAACGTTAAAAGTTGTACAAATATGTGTACTTAGCATTTGGAATGAGCAGTAGAGTTTGACACCTCTCAGAAGACTAAGCTTTGTGTATTTTATTATTATTATTATTATTTTTTTACCAGAAACAGTGTTCTGGGGACACGGCTAGGTTGGGGGTGGGGGGAGGCAGGATTCAGGTGGCTTCCAAGCCAGATAGTATTTAATTGAAGGGACCCCACATGGAGACGCCACTGTGGTCTGTTTTCCAGATTTCTAGAGCTTTTCTCTTTTTCTTCCCTTAAGGTTTTGTTACAGAAAACTTCAAACATAGATAGAATTAGACTGGCCCAGTGAACCTGCTGTGATGGGAATGTGTGTGTCCCTCCAAAATTCGTGCCGGGACTCAGGAGCCGTGCGATTGGATTGAGTGGGCCTTCACAAACACCCCTCCCTCGGGAATGGGATTAGTGCTCTTATTTTATTTTATTTTTTTGACAGTCAGAGTTAGACAGTGAGAGAGAGAGACAGAGAGAAAGGTTTTCCTTTTCTGTTGGTTCACCCCCCAAATGGCCGCTGTGCTGATCCGAAGGCAGGAGCCAGGCGCCTCCTCCTGGTCTCCCATGCAGGTGCAGGGCCCAAGCACTTGGGCCATCCTCCACTGCCTTCCCGGGCCACAGCAGAGAGCTGGCCTGGAAGAAGAGCAGTCGGGACAGAATCCGGCGCCCCAACCGGGACTAGAACCTGGTGTGCCGGCGCCGCAGGTGGAGGATTAGCCTAGTGAGCCGTGGCGCTGGCATTGTGCTCTTATTTTCTGAAAGAGGTTGCCAGGAGCCTTTTTGCTCTGTGGGGACTCAGTGCCCCCCCCCTCCCCATACACACCCAGGGCTCTGGGCATCACACATCACAGCTCTTGGGCAGCAGCCAGCACAAGACCTCACATGGTCTGGCTCCTTGATCTGGGACGTCACAGCTTCCAGAACTGTGAGAAATAAATTCCTGTTATTTATAAGTTACCCAGTCCATGGTGATGTGTTATAGCGGGACAAGAGCAGGCATGGACTAAAATGGAAACCCTGTCTCCATTGCACCAGCTTCACCAGCTGCCGTATTCTGTTGGGTGTCGATTCGCCTCTGGCTCACCTATCGGGCCCCAGATGGCTGGAATATTTTTATCTGTAAAGCTTCAGTGTGTATTGTAGGATCAGTTCTTTCATGTCATCGCAGTATTCTTGTCACAGGCAGGACATCCCCCTACCCTGGGCGTTATCTGATACCCAGGCCATGCTCTGGGTCCCCAGCCATCTGGAAATGGCCTTTGATATTGGGCTTGCTCACAGCGGGATCCGAGCAAGGTGCACCCAGCCACCATGACTCTCACGGTGGATTCTGCCAGACCCTGGGCTTTGTGGCTGTGAATTCTCCCAGGTGCTGCCTCTCTGCATTTGCATGGACTGCAGGCCCCAGAGAACTGCAGAGTTGAGTCCTGAGTGCAGAGCCCAGGGACCTTGCACCCGTGGATTCCTAGTGGCTCCCACTGCTGCGGGCAGACTTCAGTGCAGTGGGTGGAGGGAGGGAGCTCTACCCTTCGCTATCGGGGAAGCAGGCGACTCAGCTTTCCGGTGTCTGCATTGTACCCCACCTCCCCCAGCAAAATCTCAGATTTCTGCTTTTGGCCGTGGAGGCTTTGCTGTCCCACTTGAAAATTCACACTGTCAGTGTTTACATCATGTAGAGCAGATGGAGCGATTAACACCCAGGATACCTGCATGAGGACAATATCAATGCCCCAGATAATAAACAAATCTACCATCATGCAAAAGGGCGAATGCAGAAGGCCTCAGACTTTTGAAAAAAAGTTTGGCTTTGTTAGGATTCAAGAAAGTGCAAATTCTAAAGCACCTGTCCCACGCTCATTTGGTTGGCCGCAGTGAGAAGTGGGTGATGCGGAGTATGTGAACAGCGTTGTGGGGAGTGTGGCGTTGGGATGGGCATGTGGCTACAGCACGTGGCATTGCTTCTTCACATTTAAAATGCATGAACCTCGTGCTGTTCATTGCAGCGCCATTTGTCAAAACGAAGTTCTGGGAAGTCCATGACTCTTACTGTTTTTTAAGACTTTATTTATTTGAGAAGCAAAATTACAGAGAGAGGGAGAGACAGGTCTTCTGTGTGCTGGTTCACTCCTCAAACGGGGCCCAGAGCTGGGCCGACCTGAAGTTAGGAGCCAGGAACTTCCTCCTGGCCTTCCAGGTAGGGGCAGGGGGTCTCAGCACTTGGGCCATCTTCTACTGCTTTCCTAGGCCATCATCAGGGAGCTGGATGGGAAGTGGAGCAGCCGGGACTCGAACTGGTGCCGGCGCTGTGGGCGGTTGTTTAACCCACTGCTCCACAGCACTGGTCCCAAAGAATGAGATCTTAAAATAGACACACATCAGACCAGCGTGGTTGTCCTGGAGAAGATGAAGGTCTTGCTCTCTTCCCTGCAGTTGTCTGCTTACTTATTTTTTCTATCAAGAGGGCTGCCTCCACGTGTGATTAAAAAGACCTGGTCTGGGGTCCAGTGTTGGGGTGCAGCCAGTTAAGCCGAAGAGCATTCTACATCAGAGCTCGGAGTCCCAGCTGCTCTGCTTCTGATCCGGCTCCCTGCTAATGCACCTGGGAAAGCAGTGGAAGATGGTCCAAATGCTTGGGCCCCTGCACCCATGTGGGAGACCCGGAAGAAACTCCTGGCTCCTGGCTTTGCCCTGGCCCAACCCTGGCTGTTGTGGCCGTTTGGGAAGGGAATCAGTGGATGCAGGATACCTCTGCCTGCCTGTCTCTCTCTGAAACTCTTCCTTTCAAATGAATAAATAAATCTTTATATATATATAAGTACATCTTTGGTCTGCTTGAACCTCCTGTGCTAGTGATCCCTTTATTGAACACTTTCTTTAAGCCCCTGGGGAAGACATTTCTCTCTCCAAATTGGAATGTAGGTTAGCCTTCTTCTGCATCTGCAAGTTCAGCCAACCATAGATGGAAAATATTTGCCAAAAAAAAAAAAAAGGAGTTTCCGACAAGCATAACTTGAGTTTTCCCCAGGCAGAGTGCTGCACTGAATGCACATGAATGAAGTGACCTGGAGGCATTGTGTTAAGTGTTGTATAGGATTTGGGGATGCTGTAAAGACAACGGAGATGCCAGAAGACAGCTGGCCGTCTCTATGCCCAGGAGAGCCTTGTGCAAATTCATGTTGCTTGTTATAAGGGACTTGAGCATCCGTTATCCCCAAGGGTCCTGGGATCAGTCCCCCTGTGGTTACCAAGGACTCTGACTGTGGATGTGCAGGGGTCACTGTCAGGGCCAGTGTCTCTCCCTTGCTCTCCTGCTTGCCTTGTGAAAAGGCACTGTCCAGCTCTGATCAGAGTGGAAGGTGGGGACCCAGGTGGGAGTCGGTTTTTGAGTAGACCACTGGGGTATGAGCTCCTCAGGAGTATGTCTCCCTCTTTGGCTGGAAAGAGTTAGAGAAATGGGAGGTTGGATTTGCAAGAATTGCCTGGGTGAGTCTTCGAGGTTTTCACCCATCCCCTTAGGGGCGTCTCTGGGCTTTGCAAATATTTGGTCCAAAGCCATTTTAACATATTTAACATTTTTAAAATTATCATGAGAATCCCCACCCAGGTTTGTTCTCTGCCAGACCAGCAGGGTCTCTGTTAGCTTGTTTGGTGCAAACTGAGTTGCCATCTCTGTTTAATTCTAGAATCTCAGTTTATGTTGTGAACAATTGAAAAGACTTTTATTTTTTAACCAATTTAAGAGGATAGAGTTTTATTTAAAATTTTTTATTAATATAAAGAGAACAGATTACAGTAGTTAATAGATACAATTCTTTTTTTTTTTTTTTATTTTTTGACAGGCAGAGTGGACAGTGAGAGAGAGAGACAGAGAGAAAGGTCTTCCTTTACCGTTGGTTCACCCTCCAATGGCTGCTGTGGCCGGTGCACCACGCTGATCTGAAGGCAGGAGCCAGGTGCTTCCTCCTGGTCTCCCATGCGGGTGCAGGGCCCAAGCACTTGGGCCATCCTCCACTGCACTCCCGGGCCACAGCAGAGAGCTGGCCTGGAAGAGGGGCAACCGGGACAGACTCCGGTGCCCCGACTGGGACTAGAACCCGGTGTGCCGGCGCCGCAAGGCAGAGGATTAGCCTAGTGAGCCGCGGCGCCGGCTCAATAGATACAATTCTAAGAATACCTTCATCTCCCACCCTCCTCTTTCCTTTCCTTTCTTTTAGGATAACATATTTTTCATTTACTTTATCATTATAGGCTTAATGTTCCAGTATATAGAGAGATCAACAAATAGAAAGACTTTTCAACAGGCATACAGACAATGGATAGAAATGATAATCAAGTCCCAAGATGTCAATTTCCATCATATAAAGTTATTTTTAAAAACTTTTTGTGCTTTCTATGTTAGCCACAAAAGAATGAAATACCGTCTTTTGAGTGGAGTGGATGCAATTGGAAACTACTATGCTTAGTGGAATAAACTGGACCCAAAAAGACAAGTATCATGTTTGAAATAGTTTTACATGTATAAATGGCCATGAGAAGCAGAATTTTCTTGGTATTCTGAAGCTAAAGCCAAATATGGGAAACCTTAAGGCATTTAGAGGTGGAAATACAGTTAGAGCTGTCTTTCTAAATAGCTTCAAGTGTTTTAAAATTTTTTTAATGGTAGAGTTATATAGAGAGAAGTAGACAGAGACCCCAAATGGCTGCAAAAGCCAGGACTGTGCCAGGCCTGACGCCAGGAGCCAGGAGCTTCTTCTGGGTCCCCTACATGGGTTCAGGGACTCAGGGACTTGGGCCGTCTTCCACTGCTTTCCCAGGTGCATTAGCAGGGGGCTGGACCGGAAATGGAGCAGCCAGGACTCAAATCAGCACCCATATGGGATGCCAGTACTGCAGGCCACAGTGTATGCTTCTGGTTTCAAGTTTTTATGGCTGTTTAAATGGAGATTCGGGGCTGGTATGGCACATCAGGCTAAGCTGCCCTTGCAGCACAGTGGAAGATGGCCTAAGAACTTGTGCCCTTGCCAGCCACATAGGAGAACCCCATGGAGTTCCAGGCTCTGGGCTTCAGCCTGGACCAGTCCCAGTTGTTGCAGCCTTTTGGGGGAGTGAACCAGAGGATGGAAGATCTCTTTCTCTCTTTCTCCCTCTTTCTTCCTTTGTCTGTCTGCCTTTCAAATATGCATGTAAATCTTTTTTTAAAAAATGGAGGTTCATTGTCTTCACTTAAAAATATATTTTCCTTTCATTTTATTCAGAGAGAGAGAGAGAGAGAAACAGAGGTGAAGAGAGATCTTCCATCTGTTGGTTCACTCCCCAAGTGCCCGCAATTAGGGAATGTTGGGCCTGGCCGAAGTCAAGAGCTAGCAACTGATTTTGGGTCTCCCATGTAGGTGGCAGGCACCCAACTACTTGAGCCATCACCTGCTGCCTGCCAGGGTGTGCATGGGCAGGAAGCTGGGGTCAGAAGCAGAGCCTGGACTTGTGTGTAGACCTGCCCCCTGACTTTCTAACAGAGAGAATGAACACTCATGGGTTGAATTGTGTCCTTACCTAGAAAAGACACTTTGGTGTCCTAACTCTCAGTACGTCAGAGGGTGGTCTCATTTGGAGAAAGGTTTTTTCTAGACATGATAAGATGACCAGTAGGAAAATTTGGACCAGGCAGACCTATAGCTGGAAGATGGTGTGGGAAACAACAGAGACGCCAGGAGAAGGCAGCTGCCTGTCTCTAGGCCCAGGAGAGCCTTGGGACAACTCCATCACCTGTTGGGAGAGACCAGCCCTGCCCGTACCTGGATCCCAGAGCCCAGAGCTGTGAGGCACTGATGAGCTGTGGTCTAAGGCCTGGCCCTGCCTTGCTTTGTGGTGGCAGCCGACTTGGTCTGTTTTCTGGTGTTAGGGCAAAGTACTAGGCTGGATGGTGTGTAAGGACAGAGATTTCTCTCTCACGGTGCTGGAGGCTGGGAAATGGAGAGCATGGGGCTGGCACCTGGCGATCCAGCTCAGGTCTCTCTTCCTCCTCTCAGGAAGCCCCACCCTCATGACCTCATCTCATCCTGACCCCTCCCAAAGCCCCCATCTCCAACTACCATCAGCATAGGAATTTGGGGCCAAGTTTCTTTTCTCTCTCTCTCTCTCCCTCTCTCTCTATCTCTCTTATAAGATTGTTTATTTATTTGAAAGTCAGAGTAACACAGAGAAGAAGGAGAGGCAGAGAGAGAGAGAGGGAGGGTCTTCCATCTGCTGGTTCACTCCACAATTGGCCACATGGCTGGAGCTGTGCCGATCAGGAGCCAGGAGCTTCTTCCGGGTCTCCCTTGCGGGTGCAGGGGTCCAAAGACTTGGGCCATCTTCTACTGCTTTCCCAGGCCACAGCAGAGAGCTGGATTGGAAGTGGAGCAGCTGGGACTCGAACTGGCACCCATATGGGATGCTGGCACTGCAGATGGCGGCTTTACCCACTATGCCACAGTGCTGGCTCCTGGGGTCCAAGTTTCTAATACAAGAGCTTTGAAGAGATATAAGAGGTCTTCAGAAAGCTCATGGGAAATGGAATTAAATGTTAGATAATTTTTGTACAAAAATTTTTTAAAGAAAACATTTATTTATTTATTTGAAAGACAGAGTGACAGAGAGAGAGAGAGAGAGAGAGAGAGAGAGAGAGCGCTTTTGTCCACTGGTTTTACTTCCCCAAATGCCAAAGGTTGCAGTGGCCAGTGCTGACTCGGATCCAAGCAGGGAGCCCAGAACTCCATCAGGGTCTCCCAAGTGGGTAACAGGAGCCCAAGCCCTTGGGCCATCTTCTGCTGCCTTACCAGGCACATTAGCAGGGAGCTGGATCGGAAGCCAAGCAGCTGGGGCTTGAACTAGTGCTCTGATATGGGATGCTGGAGTTACAGAGGGTGGCTTAACCTACTGTGCCACACACAGCACCAGCCTCTGTGCAAAAGTTTTGAAATCCATACATAGGAGGAGTCTTCAGAAAGTTCACAGGAAATGCATATTATGAAAAACTGGTCTTGGATTTAGAAAATTTTTTGTATGTATCTTTTAATTCCATTTTTTCAGAAACTTGCTGCAGTACCTTCATGTGTTGAAATCATGGGAGCAGACCTAGCAACTAGCACATATTCATGCACACTGAGTGCTGGTGAGTGCCCTCTTTGACTTTCTGCATAGGAATTTGCTTGAGCAAAAGCTGCTCATCAATACCCTTGTCCCTGCAGAGCTCCTGATGCCATGGGCTGAGCTGAGTGGCTCTGGGCCCCAGCACTGGCCCCTGCTGCAGTCAGGAGCCAGGGGTTGGAGTGGGGAAGGGGAGAAGGCATAGACTCCCAAGGCGGCATGTGCCTTGCTGAGCAGGGGAGCCACCTAGACGCATGGGTGGGGGTGTGCCTCCTGCCTGACATGGACAAGACCTGCATCAGAAAGCAGTTCTTCCCTCCTGGAGAGCTTGTCATCTCTGTCCCCAGCCAGCCCCTAGGGCTTATGGGGCAGCACTGTGCAGGCCTGTCCCTAGCCCAGGGCTTCTCTCCGGGGTCACTGGTCAGCTCCCTCTCTGTTCCCAGATGTTTGCCTGGGGAGAAGGGCTTGGAGCTGGGTGGTTGGCGGGCTTTGATTGGGGTGCATGATTTCTGCTTCCTAGACAAAGCAATGGCTCCCCCGGGGGTGGGAGCTGGTAAGAGGACAGCTGCTAAGGGGCCCTGAAGGGCCCAGCCTGTGGATGCCAAGCCTTTGTTTCCCTTATGGGGACCCTGCTTGCAAAAACAAAAACAAAAGCCAACAAAAGCCAACATCCTCAGGGCCACTGGGATTGTGGGGCTGTCAGCATGTGTGATTTATGTGGGACCTGGAAGCCCTTTGAAGTGGGAGACAGATTGGACTCCTGGAAGTGGAGGCAGGGAGGAAGGCCCTGGGAGAACCAAATGGAGGAGGAAGCTGCCACCTTGCTGGGCGACAGGGGAGCCGTTTCTGGGAGTGTATGTCTCTGTCCTTGGGATCCCAAGGCACCTCCACTCAGCTGAATCCCGTAGGCCAAAGCCCAGGGGTGGCTCCTGAGACCTCGTGCTGACTTGGGGCTGGGCAGTAGTCTGCATCTCCAGCCTGGGTGAGACCCCCAGGGCAGGTGCACGGGTGTTTGGTCAGCTGCTTCTCAGCTGGTGTGGAGTGCTGGGGTGGGTCCCCCCATTGGTGATGAGCATATTTGGGGTGTCAGTGTAGACCCAGGTGGCCTGGAAGATGGTATTTCATAGAAGTGAGGCCTAGTGGATGCTTTGGCCTGAAGCGAGATGCACCATTCTGCCTTCCAATTGTGCTTGCATTGTTGTCAAGAACGTGGTTGTTTCGGGCCCAGTGTTTGAGATGCCGTTTGGGATGCCTGCATCCTGCATCAGTGAACCTGACTTTGAGTGTTGGCTCTGGTTGCTGACTCCAGCTTCCCACAAGTGCAGACCCTGGGTGACAGAGATGGTGGCTTAAGTAGTTGGTTGGGTCCCCCCACCCACATGAGACCCAATTCCCAGCTCCCAACTTCGGTTGGGGTAGGGCTTTTGGGGACATTTGGGGGAGTGAGCCAGTGGATGGGCTCTCTCTATCTCAAAGAAAAAAAAAGTGTTTCTCAAGATTCTCCTAGCTTTTTTTGATATATCCCTTATCTGAACTGCTTGAGGCCAAAACTCTTGGATTTTAGATTTTCCAATTAGGGGTGGCCAGCCTATACCACTTCTCCTTTACTATGTGCAAAATCCATGTCACCTCTTAGATGGACATTTTCTTTTGGAAATAACATATCATTATCATTTTCTTTTGCAAACACAGAAAGCTGCAATGCAAAACACAAGCATAGTTACTCAAATTAGTCATGTTGTATTTATTTTCACAGTTCAAATAAGGTTCACTTTTGTGTGTGTGCTATTATTCTAAACTTTGAACCCATTTCTTTTCTTTCTTCCTAAGAAAATAATAGTGATTTTAAAAAGGACTGAGACAGTCAAGTTTCTTCCAGTTGCCTAACCACACATTTCTGTGGGTTCTAAATGTCAAGCTGATTAAAGATTTATTTATTTATTTGAAAGAGTAGAGAAATCTTCGATCTACTGGTTTACTCCCCAGGCTGAAGCTGGGATTCAAGAATTACATCCATGTCTTCCATGTTAGGGGCAGGGGCCCTAGCACTTGGGCCATCATCCCTTACTTTCCCAGTTGCATTAGCAGGAAGCTGGATCAGAAGTGGAGCAGCCAGGACTTGAATTGGCACTCTGATATGGGATGCCAGTGTCCCAAGCTGCAGCTTAGCCTTTTTTTTTTTTTTTTAAAGATTTATTTATTTATTTGAAAGTTAGAGTTACACAGAGAGAGAAGGAGGGGCAGAGAGAGAGAGGTCTTCCATATGCTGGTTCACTCCCCAGTTAGCCGCAACGGCCGGAGCTGCGCCCATTCGAAGCCAGGAGCCAGGAGCTTTTTCTGAGTCCCCCACTTGGGTGCAGGGGCTCAAGGACTTGGGCCATCTTCCACTGCTTTCCCAGGCCATAGCAGAGAGCTGGATCGGAAGTGGAGCAGCTGGGACTTGGACTGGCGCCCACATGGGATGGGAGCACTGCAGGTGTAGGCTTAACCCACTACACCACAGTGCTGGCCCCCAGTTTAACCTTTAGCATTCCAGTACTGACCCCAAAGTCAAGCTGATTAAAAACAAAAGAAAGAGCAGATAGAAGAGTGGGTATGAGTTGAGCTGCTCAGAATTCAGTGTTTAAGAATGTTCTTCGTGATTGCTTTTGTCATGCAGCCAGAGGCTAAGTCCTACCGTGCACTGTGGGTAGCGTGTGTTGGGGCATGGCAGGGGTGGTGGTCTTGGGACCTTGAGGGAGCATTGGTTTGGACCAGTAACTTATTTATAATTGAAGATATTCCTTTGAAAAAAAATCATGATGTGAAAATACCCACAAAGCAGTGGTACATACTTCCTCGTCTTTTATGGGGGCCCCTCCTGTCATGGGGGTGTGATCCAAGGGCATTGTTTTAATTTTGTGTCAGGGTAATGTATCTGAGTCAGTGAAAATCAAGAAAAGCCAAAGGAACCCAAAAAACCCGGTAATACATGCAGATGACTTAAAAGCCACCCAAACTCAGCGGGGAATACGATGAAGTGACTAACGTCTCGCCTCCTTCATGGGCAGTTCCCCACCCCGCTGCTTCATCCCAGGCGTTTTCTGGGCATACACACTTCTCTGTGCGTCTTCTTTGTTTTTAAAAACCGTGGTAAGGGGGAGGCAGATGGGAGGTCCGGTACAGCGGCAGCTGGACAGGAGGAGTGAGTTCCCGTGTTCTGTGGCACAGTGGGGGAACCACAATGAGCAATAATGCAGGACTCGTATCTCAGAATAGTTGGAAGACAGGATTTGGAATGCTCTCATCATAAAGAAATGATAAAAAGGTGAGGTGTTGGTTATGCTAATTAACCTAAGTTATTCATTCATTACCCAATATTACCTCAATCAGAACATTACCTGTCCTGCATAAATGTGTACAAATACTATGTGCCAATCAGAAAAAAATGAATGAGATAATGGGACATAAAGCATTTGGCCTGGAGCCTGATGCTTGCTAAGTGCTCAACCTAAAAAAAAAAAAAATGTGGTAAAACTCCCATAACATCCAATTAGCTGATCCAGTGGCATTGAGTACATGGACCGCCTCAGGTAGCCATCGCTGCCCTCTGGTCCAGAACATTTTCACCAGCCCCCAAGGAAGCCCCCTCCCCAAGAGCAATCACACCCACCTCCCCCTCCGCCGATTCCCCCAGCCTCTGGCAACCACTAATCTGCTTTCTGTCTGGATGGATTTGCTTATTCTGGAAATTTCATATACATAGAATCATGAACCACGTGGCCTTTGGGATCTGGCTTCTTTCACTCAGCTTAATGTTTTCAAGGTTCAGCTACATTGCAGCGTCTTCTATTTGTTTTTATACCCGGTGAAACCACGCCGTATATACTGAGCTGAAGTCTGCTGCTTTGACGTACCAATAGTTCTTGGGAATCTTTCCATTTTAGTGCGTGCCAGGCTACTTCGTTTCTTAAACCATTGTTAACATCTGTCATTTGTGTATACAGAACTTATGTTACTGAACTCCTACGGAGAAATACTTCTGATTTTTGTGTGTTACATGAAACAGTTCTGGAGTGGGTGTTTAGCCTAGCAGCTAAGACACTGGTTGGGATGCCCAAGACCCATATGGGCATGCCTAGGCTTCAATCTAGTGTTCTGCTAGGCGGCCGATGGCCCTGGGACTTGGGCTCCTGCCACCCCCGTGGGAGACCTGGATTGAGTTCCTGACTTCCTGCATTGACTTGACCCAGTGCTCGTGATCTGGGGAATTTGAGGAGTAAATCAGCACACGCGAGCTCTCTGACTGTTTCTTTCTCTGCCTCTCAAATAAATAAATAAAAATTAAAACATGGAACAGCTCTGCAGAGAGCACTTGTAGACTTTTTTTTTTAGCACTTGTAGTTTCCAGATGTGAAGTTTCTTTGTCCAAGGTTTATATTTAAAGTTTTGGTGGCATCTGCAGAATTGCTTTCCTAGAAAGTGGCAGTGATGGGGCCGGCATTGTGGCGTGGTGGGCTAAACCTCCGCCTGTGGCCCTGGAATCCCATATGGGCGCCGGTTCTAGTCCCGGCTGCTCCTCTTCCCATCCAGCTCTCTGCTATGGCCTGGGAAAGCAGTAGAAGATGGCCCACGTCCTTGGACCCCTGCACCCACATGGGAGACCCGGAAGAAGCTCCTGGCTCCTGGCTTTGGATCAGCCCAGCTCTGGTCATTGAGGCCATTTGGGGGAGTGAACCAGCGGGTGGAAGATCTTTCTGTCTCTCCTTCTCTGTCTGTAACTCTACCTCTCATATAAATAAATAAAATCTTTTTTTTTTTTAAATGAAGGAAAATGGCAATGCTGTATGATCTTTTCAGGTTTTTCCAAGCCCCAACCAACATCAGAGATAATCAGGCCTTTTAATATTAGGAAGTGTGAAAAGCAAAGAAGTTATCACAGTTCTGTGTACTCACAAATTTGTCCATGAGCCTGACTGTCTTCATAAGTCTTTGTGCTTTTTTTTTCTGGAAAATAACTCTTCACTTTCTCTATACTTTCCTTTCTGTTGTTCTCACTGATTTCTAAGAATATTTCTTTTTTTTAAAGATTTATTTATTTATTTGAAAGTCAGAGTCACACAGAAAGAGAAGGAGAGGCAGAGAGAGTGAGAGAGAGAGGTAGAGAGGGAGAGGAAGGTCTTCCATCCGCTGGTTCACTCCCCAGTTGGCTGCAACTGCCGGAGCTGCACCTATCCGAAGCCAAGAACCAGGTGTGTCTTCCGGATCTCCTACATGGGTGCAGGGGCCCAAGGACTTGGGCCATCTTCTACTGCTTTCCCAGGCCATAGCAGAGAGCTGGATCCGAAGTGGAGCAGCTGGGACTCGAACCGGTGCCCATATGGGATGCTGGCACTGCAGGTGGCAGCTCCACCTGCTACGCCACAGCGCCGGCTCCATCTAAGAATATTTCTAAGACTGTTTAACTGTCCCAGACTATTGGAATTCTTTTCTTTCCCAAATTGTCCTTTGATTTTGCATGATTCACGAGGATACTTCACAAAGTACCACAGTGGAAAATGCATATAATGAAAAAATTATGCCTTGATTTCAGAAATTTTTGCACCAAAATAAATGTCTTTTAATTTCATTTTTTCTGAATTTTGTGAAATACCTTTGTATTTGTTTCCATGCAGAAAGTTTTAATTTTTATTGGATAAAACTAAGCCAACTTTGAACTTGGAGTCATACATGGAAATCCCTTTGCTGTTCTAAGACTTCTTTCTAAATTATTCTTTTTTGGGGGGGATTCTTGTGATTTTTGCCTTTTGTAGTTAAATCTTTGATTCATGTAGAATTTAGATTCACCCTTCTTTATTCCCAGAAAAAATGAATTGATCTGATTTCCTTTATTATACAACTGATTCTTTATCAATGATTTGGAAGAGCAGTCTTCTTCTTTGGCATTCAAATCTCATGTTAGTTACTTCTGGAACATTCAGTTTCTGTCCCTCTTTTAATTACCGTAGCTTTATAGATTTTGTTATTTGGTAGGATTAGCCCTTTATCCATTTCCCCCAGAATCTTACTGACTAGTCTCACTTATTTTTCTAGATAACCATTGACTAATTTTCCTGGAAGCAAGGCGCAGACTATACATTTTCCTGTGTATGTAGCTTTAACTGCTGCTTTTAGATTGTGTTACATGTTGCGTGATGTTTTTAGTATTGTGTTTTCCCAAATGATCTGTAATCTCAGTTTTTATTTATTTTATGATTCAAGAGTTAAGAAGAAGTTCTTGATGCTTCTAAGGAGTTATTTTGTGGTTTCATTGCATTTTGTATGGAGAGTGTAATCTGCTGTGACCGGTTTCAGGGAATTTGATGTTTCTTAATGGCTTAATTAATATTTATTATATAATCGGACCTTAGATACAATTTAAGTTTAGCACAATCTCATTGATTATATAATTTAATTTCTCTCTCTTTCTTTTTTTTTAACTTATACTGTTTGTCTTCTTTTTCTGCTCCGGGGAGTTGGAGTAGGAGTTTCCTGTGGGATGCAGGTTCTGTGTTTCTCTGATTTTATTTTAGGTTCTGCATTGTAATTTTGGACATTGTCATGTGTCTTATACTTATGACAGAGCCCTACTGAGAAGTCACCCTTTACCCCTTCATTCTTAGTTTTTTGCCTTTTGTTTCTAATGGGCATGGATGGCATTAATATAGTTCTGGGGCCTGCACTGTGGCTCACTTGGTTAATCCTCTGCCTACGGCGCCAGCATCCCATATGGGTGCCGGGTTCTAGTCCCAGTTGCTCCTCTTCTAGTCCAGCTCTCTGCTGTGGCCTGGGAAGGCCTGGGAAGTGCTTGGGCCCTGCACCCGCATGGGAGACCAGGAGGAAGCACCTGACTCCTGGCTTCGGATATTCGCAGCACTGGCCGTAGCGGCCATTGGGGGGTGAACCAATGGAAGGAAGACCTTTCTCTTCTTTCTGCTGTGTAACTCTATCTGTCAAAAAAATATTATAGTTCTTTCTTATTTGTGGTGTTTACCTTGGCAGCTCTGGCTTTTAAAATTTTTCTAAATTTTTAACAAAAAAGTCAGAATTTTCTAAATTCAACTTTGGATTCAGTCAGATTTTACATATAACAAATAGCTTTCTCTTTTTAAATCTTATCCCGTTATCTTTTTTTTCCAGATATTAGTTTTTTCCTCAGAGATAATTTATTTGACCTTAATTCTATAACATTTTGAGAGTTGTAGCTTTTAGTTTTAGAAAAAATGATTTTTTTTTTAGTTTAGAGAAATGATTTTCTCTCCCTTTTGTTCAGTTCGTCTTCTTTGACTTTTATGTAAGAGGCCTGATGGAATCCAGGTGCCCAGTAGGTAGAAAAGGAAAAAGAAGGGCAAAGTACACCAGGAAAATGTGAATTCTTGAAATGCAGCAGTTTACGCCCGGAAGTGACTGATCCAAATCCATTTTCCGCAGGAATTGAGTCCTCATCGGTGATGAAATCCTGGCTTTAGTTTTCTTTTCATCCTTTATCCCTTTGGATATGTGAGAGTACTTCAAAAACTTGGAAAGTGGAATTAGAAGATGAGTTTGTTTTGTTGCAAAACAGTTTTGAAATGCGTGCATTGTGTTTTCTTAATGAACATTTTAGGTAAGCTTTATGAAGACCCTTCGTAGGCACCAACAGTAAACTTGTCTTTTCATTCTGTCTCCTACAAACAGATACTTGCAGGGTCAGCCCTTGGCAGCCATGGGGCATGGGTTCCCGACCCCTTGCCATTGGTAGCTGCCCAAATCCACAGATGCTCAGATGGATCCCTTATATAAAAATGGCGTGTCATCTTCATAGAACCCAAGCATAATCTCCTGTGTAGTCTTTAAATCATTTCTGGATTACTTGTAATACCTAATGCATTGTAGTTGTTCCATTGCATTGTGTAGGGGATAATGACAAAGAACAAGAGAGTCCAGATGTTCAGACCAGATGTGGGTTTTTTTAAAAAAGAACATTTTCTGTCCATATTTGGTTGAGTGGAACCCAGCACATGCAAGGCTGACTTTCTGTTTGCTCTCTTCTCGTCTTCAGGATCACAGATTACGGGGGTCTTGGGTCTCAGCTGTATGGACCCAGCAGTTCTGCCCTTTCTCCTGTGGTTGTGAACTCCGCCTGACAATGGGCTCACTGTGCAGAGTTTCCGTCGTCTGGGGTGGGATGCAGGTTCTGCAGCAAACCTTCTAGGAGACACTCAGGAGTCAGCTAGACCTGGGAGTCTCTGCTTCTCTGGTGGCTGGGTTTGCCTCCTCCCTGATCATGGTTTTAATCAAATAGGTTGGGGTGTGGTTTGTGCGCCCAGATATTTTTGAAAGCTTCCAGTGACAGTTGGGGTTGAGCAGCCACTGCGCAGACTGAAATCTGGAGTTGATCGTTGCTCCCTGATGTCCTGTGATGTGGGAATCAGGTCCCTGGGATAGCCACCTGGGGTTTGGGATTGCCCACCTTGTGGCCTGGGCATCCCCTATCGCGGCCGTTCATCGGTGGGGCGTTTTGTGCAGATGTGACTGGGGCCAGCAGAGTATCCCATCCTTCTCCTGAGGTCCCTGGAGATGGGTCGTAGCTTTTGGTGCCCACTGGGATGTGTTTTCTCAGTAGTTCAGATCCGAGCCTGTGCTGGGGTGTTCCTGGAGTTGGCGTGTCTCCGCGAGGGGACACCTTTCATCGGCTGACACCTGCGTGGCTGTCGAATGCTTTGGGATTGGGAGTTGGGTTGGAAAGAACCAGGTTCTAGTGCAGATTCTTCTGTCTGTGGACCTCTCTTGTTCTGTCGTGTTGCCTCCATCCCTCCAAGTTCACTCTCCAGGCCAAAGCCGGAGCAGCTGGCACTGGAACTGGCGCTCCGATATGGGATGTCAGTATTGCAAACAGTGCCTTAATCTGCTGTGCCACAAGGCTGGCACCCTGTGACAAATTGGTGGTTTCAGGCATCCACTGGGGGTATCCTCTGTCTACCCACCAGCAGCCTGCAGACTGCTCCCCCCACCCCAGCTTCCCCAGGGTCAACTGGGAGCCAGCCTTGGAGGAGGAGGATGTATCCCCTTCTTTTCATTGTATGGCCACAGGGCATGACCCCGCCCTGGGATGGGGGGTTGGCAGTGATTCTGAAAGAAGATTTAGGCTTTATCGCTCACACTTCCCATTCCACGCAGAGCCACAAGGTGAGCACCAGACTTGGTCAGGAGATGGAAGGGAGTGGGCAGACGAGCTGAGGCCAGATCCTTTACTGGGCTTTGCATAGAGGACAAGGCAGGGACATGGGGTATTCTAAACAGCTCTGGCTGGCTTTGGGGCATGCTGTTGCTCCTGGGAGTCTGGGAGCTGGCCCTGGGGCGATGTGGGCAGGAGGAATGTGAGTTCAGTAAGCTCTGGCTTGGCTGGTTTGCATATGGAGGGTGAGCTCTGGGAGCCCATTGTGGTCCTGAATGTTTACTGGTGGGGGTTCCTTTCCCAGTTACGGGGGCCACACATGCTGGTGCATCCAGAATATAGAAAGTAAGGAAATAAGGTGAAGGCAGTGGGCCCTGTGATTGCTGGATGCCGGCCAGACCTTGGCAGAACTGAGCGGAGGAGCGCGTTGGGGTTGGTACCTGGCTCTTCACCCTCTGGTTCTGGGCTGTGATTGTGGGGAGCTGTCGTCCCTGGAGCTGGGAGCTGTGGGCAGGCTGCCAAGTAGCACTTCAGTGTGGTCATGAGGGGATTTGGATGGGTTCCCAGGAGCCACTGAGGGTGGTGACCTGATAGGACTTTAGGATCTGGGATTCCCAAGGGGGCTGTGGGTCTGGTGGTGCCGCTTGCGGGGAGAATGTGGTCTCTGACCTGCTGGGTCCAGGGCACAGTTTGGGTGTAGATGAAGCATGCATGGTTTGAAAAAGATTATTTCGCTCCATTGGGCTGAGGCTGGCCTGTGAAATGGGGTGTAAGAGTGCTATTTAGCCGAATTCAGTGATATAATACTTTTAACAATGAAGTTTGTGGATTTTTAAAAAAGATTTATTTATTTATTTGAAAGGCAGAGTTACAGAGAGGCAGAGGGGGAGAGAGAGAGAGAGAAAGACAGACAGAGAAAGAGAGAGACATCTTCCATCCGATGGCTCACTCCCCAGATGGCCCCAACAGCCAGAGCTGTGCCAATCCAAAGCCAGGAGCCAGGAGCCTCCTCCAGGTCTTCCATGCGGGTACAGGGGCCCACTGAGTTGGGCCATCCTCCACTGCCTTCCCAGGCCACAGCAGAGAGCTGGATCGGAAGTGGAGCAGCCGGGACTCGAACTGACATCCATATGGGATGCTGGCACTGCAGGCAATGGCTTTGCCTGCTACGCTACAGCGCTGGCCCTGGTTTTTGTTTTTTTTTTTACATTGTTTTTTTACATACACATGACATAAATTGTACCATCTTAACCATGTTTTAGTACACAGTTCAGTGGCATTAAGTGCATTCAGTGCTATACAGACACGGGAACCGTCATCGTCAGAACTTTATCGTCTTCCTAAGTTGGAACTCTGTCCCCATTAAATGCTAACTCCCCTCCTTCCCCCTGCAGCCTCGGCACCCACCATTCTTCCTTCTGTTCCTGTGAGTTGGAGCGGTCATATGCACAGACTCCTACGGTGTTCGTGTGTTAGTGTTTGGTCTGCTCAGCCAGCATCGTGTCCTCAGGGTTCACCCAGACATGACACGCGTGGTCTTTCAGGAGAGTCAGGTGGAGTCCTCCCTCTGGCCTCAGGGACTGGACTTCGAACATTGATCCCAGGTTGATGTGTTTTAAGTCCTACTGGAAAGACAGCCACAGGATGTCTTCTCTAGTGTTGTCTGCTGGCCATGTGCAGGAGAAATTGGGCAGAGCAAGTGGAAGCTAAATTTCTTGTTCCTCTCCAAGAAGAAAACCCTGCCTCCAAGGCCCTATTGGTGACTTCTTTGCCTGTTGAGTCCTGAGTGATGCTACTCGTCGGGATTGGTCTCCCAAATTCTGTCCAGCTGGTAGACCACAGAGTGAGGCTTCACTGTCTGACAAACACTGCTAGCCATAGGATCGCTGCTATTCCAAATATGAGTTCCTGTGGATTTCCTGCCATCTGAGAACCGTAGGTGAGTGTGTGCACCTGGGGATGAGAAACAGTTACAGACAGGGAATTGGGAGCTGAAGCTCGTGCAGAGACAAGTTGTACATTTGCTAAGAAGTGGGTGCTTGTGTCAGGAATGGAAAGCAAGCACATACACACACTCTCACACACACAGACACAGAGGCAGGAGAAAGCAGCGTCAGGGGCTTGCACCTGTGAGCTCCTGGGTACCATGTTTTAGATGCTGAATGTTCGAGGTCTCTGTGTTAAAGGCTTGGTCCTTAGGACACTGCTATTGGGAAGTGGTGGAATTGGTAGAGGTGGGGCCCAGTGGGAGGTGCTCAGGATGTGGGAGTGGGAGAGGAGCATCCCCTTGGAAGGGGGTTCTTGTGAGAGGGTTGTTATTAAAGCCTGAGTTTGGGCCCAGCCTCCCCCTGCTTCCTGGCTCACCACGTGATCCTTTCTCTGCACACCCCCTGCCATCTGCCATGAACCCATTAGTGGAACCGGAAGACCAGGGCCTTTCGGCTGGGATATGGCAGCAGCAGCAGCGTCACCTGGGATCCGGTTAGGCGCATGAGCCCTTGGACTCTCCCTCGAACCTGCTGGGTCAGAGATGTTGAGTGGTGACTCTCCCTTGAACCTGCTGGGTCAGAGATGTTGAGTGGTGACTCAGCAGCCTGGGCTTCTTGGGTGCATGCAGAAGTTGGACGTCCACTAGTGGTGACCCCTGAGGTGGGCCCAGGACGGCAGCAGGCTGGCACAGGCCACCAGCCTTGAAGGTGTCTGTCACTCAGCTACAAGGGACTACCCCGGCCAGATGGGAGCTTTTCTTTATTCCCCCCAGAGCTTCTCCTTGGGAGAGATGGCTGGGCAGTCCCCCGCCTGCCTGCAGGGTGCCTGGAGTTGGGGGGTTGGACCAGGAAAGGAAGGGGCTGGTCAGTCTGAGCGATCCTTCAGGTGGGGGATGGAAGAACCTGTTCTTGCAGTACCCGTGCTGGCCACCTGTGCTTGTCCTTGACGCGAACAGGCGGTGCGTGGCGAGCGGGGAGAAAGTGGAGGAATGAGTGGTCCAGAGATGGATTTCAGGGGCACAGGAAGGGTGGACGTGTGGCTTGCAGGCAGAATGTGTGAAGGTGAGCTCGTCCCGAGAAATCTTGGGCGAGGAATGCACCCACGTACAGCGGACCCTTCCACTCCGGGGGTTCCCCATCCAACTGTGGATCGGTATCTGGCAAAAAATTGCAACTGTGCTGAACTTGTGCTGACTTTCCCCCTTACTGTTGCTCCCGGAACAGTGCAGCCTTACCCACTAGGAACACAGCGGTCCGTTGTAGCTCCAGGGAGGATGTGCATGGTTATGTGCAAATACTGTTTCATTTTATAGGTGGACTTGAGCAAACATGGATTTTTTTTTCCCCCCTGCACTGGGTCCTGGAACCAAGACTCTCAGAATGTGGAGGGACGCCTGTGCCCTGATACCACGTGGAACAGTGGGCAGGCACAGGGTCCAGAATGGGCTTCTGTGTGTGTTGTTTGCAGTGTGTAGATTTCTGAGCACTTTGATACAATTACCTGTGAGGTTAAAATACAGAAGTCAGTTCAGTCACCTTGAAATAAGTAAGGTGTTGCTTACTGAGGGAGATCATGGTGTCTGTGGTCCTTCAGTGCTTTGGTGTGAATTTTGAAAGAAAGCATTCCTGCGGCGTTTTACACATTTCTTTGGCCTTTGGTCTCTGTAGCTTTGCTTTGCTTGCCAGGCCTTCATTTAACCACCTGCAAGTTTTCTTATCTTGAATGTTTCTGGAATGTATTATCAGGAGGCCCAGGGTGAGCAGAGTGTTGTAGCTGCGCAGTCTAGTAGGTAGCCACATGTGGCTGTTTAATTAAAATGAATTCAAAGTAAGTGACATTAAAAGCTTAATACTTTCATTGCACTAGCTAGATTTAAAAAAAAAATCTATTAGAAAGGCAGTGTGTGTGTGTGCACACGCGCATGTGTGTGTTAGAGAGAGAAAGAATCTTTTCATTTACTAGTTCAGCCAGATTTTTTTTTTTTAAGATTTATTTTTATTTATTTGAAAGGTAGAGTTACAGAGAGGCAGGGGCAAAGAGAGATATAGAGTTAGAGATAGAGATAGAGATAGAGATAGAGATAGAGATAGAGATAGAGATACAGAGAGGTCTTCCATCTGCTGGTTCACTCCACAAATGGTTGCAATGTCTGGAGCTGTTCCTATCCGAAGTCAGGAGCCAGGAGCTTCCTCCATGTCTCCCATGCTAGTGCAGGGGCCCAAGGGCTTGGGCCATCTTCTACTGCTTTCCCAGGCCACAGGCACAGAGCTGGATGGGAAGTGGAGCAGCCAGGACTCGAACCAGCACCCATATGGGATGCCGGCACTGCAAGTGGTGGCTCTACTGGCTAAGCCACAGTGCCAGCCCCTGCATCTACTTTTGAAAAGCTAAGTATACCCATCCCCTTGAGGTTGGCCGGGGGAGAGTGTGGTGACACACAGAAGCCTGAGGCTTAGGCTGTGTGCTGGCACAGTGTCCAGTGTGGAGTCCTCTGCTGCCCAGTGGGAGCGGGGGTATCCCCGGCCTCTGCAGGCAGTCCCACTGCTGACGATGCTTGCCTTCTGCCATCTACCGAAAACAGACTTACGTTATGTGGGGTCCTATCACAAGTTCATGGAAAATGAAATTAAAAGACCAGTTTGTTTTGCCGAAAAATAAATTAAAATCCATGCATGGAATGGGGCATTTTTTTCCTTCAAAAAGTTCATGGGAAATGCATATTATGAAAAAACTAAATGGATTTTTGAAATCCATAAACATAAACTTTTATTTACTTTTTAATAAACTTTAAAAATCCCATTTCCCATGACCTTCTTGGAATACCCTTGTGTAGGTGTTTGTGTGTGTGTGTGTGTGTGTATGTTTAAAATGAGGAATGAGAGTAAATGATTTTTGCTTGAGACTGACTTTTGACTTCCTTTATATTAAAGAAGAACCTTAAAAACAAGACATGTCTAAGCTAAGCTATCCACTCTGGATATGGGGTTGAGTTCTTGGTTATCTTTGTCCTGTGATATAGGTATGCCCAGAGCAGCCTGTGGGACCCTCTGTTGGATGGGTGCTTCTCCCGCCCTCCCCTCGGGCCCCAAGACTGACCACCTGTCATGACACGTGGCTGGGGATGGGATATAGTGTCCGCTGCCCTCAGGTGGAGCCCTGGTGTTGGCACAGATAGTGCATAATGGCTGTCAGAGCCTTGGCTCACTTTGCTGCTGTCTGGCTGATTTTATTATTAGCTGGTTCCATATTTTAGTTTATAAAAAGCCTTCAGCTTACATTTTGACCCCCTTGGCTCATGCCTCATTGTCTAGGGCCATGTAGGTTGAATTAGTTCACTTCACATCTCTCCTGGTGGCCTGTAGCAATTCTCTTCTTTTGTCTGGGAGCCAGCACTGTGGTGCAGTGGGTAAAGCCTTCTCCTGCAGTGCCGGCATCCCATATAGGCGCTAGTTCGAGTCCTTGCTGCTCTACTTCTGATCCAGATCCCTACTAATGGCCTGGGAAAGCAGTAGAAGATGACCCAAGTCCTTGGGCCCCTGCACCTGCATGGGAGACCTGGAGGAAGCTCATGACACCTGGCTCCTGGCTTCGGGTCAGCCCAACTCCAGCTATTAACGGCCAACTGGGGAGAGAACCAGCAGATGGAAGATTGATCTATCTCTCTGCTCCTCTCTCTGTCTGTAACTCTGCTACTCAAATAAATAACTTTTTTAAAAAAATTTATTTGACAGGCAGAGTTAGACAGTGAGAGAGAGTGAGGCAAAGAGAAAGGTCCTCCCTCCGTTGGTTCATTCCCCAAATGGCTGCTATGGCCAGCGCTGTGCCAATCCAAAGCCAGGAGCCAGATGCCTCTCCCTGGTCCCCCACACAGGTGCAGGAGCCCAAGCACCTGGGCCATCCTCCACTGCCCTCCCAGGCCACAGCAGAGAGCTGGACTGGAAGAGGAGCAACCGGGACTAGAACCGGTGCCCATATGGGATGCCAGCACTGCAGGCAGAGGATTAACCAAGTGAGCCACGGCGCCGGCCCCAGTAACTTTTTTTTTTTTTTTTAAAAGCTCTTCTTTTGCACAAAAGGTGACAACCTTTGAGTGCACCATCACCATCTACTTGATCTCATTATTTGCGTGTTCATATTTGCCTGCTTTCCCAGCCTAGGGAAAACATTTTTTAAAATATGTCCCCCTTGCATCTGCAAGTTCTCAGAACATAGTAGACATTAAGATAGTACCTGAGGGGCCAGCATTATGGCGTAGTGGGTAAAGTCGCCGCCTGCAGTGCCAGCATCCCATGTGGGCGCCGGTTCGAGTCCCGGCTGCTCCACTTCCAATCCAGCTCTCTGCTATGGCCTGGGAAAGCAGTAGAAGATGGCCCAAGGGCTTGGGCCCTTGCCACCACGTGGGAGACCTGGAAGAAGCTCCTGGCTTCAGATTGGCTCATATCTGACTCTTGTGGCCATTTGGGGAGTGGACCAGCGATGGAATACCTCTCTCTCACTGCCTCTGCCTCTTGTAACCTCTTGTAACTCCGCCTTTAAAGTGAAAAAATAAATTAAAAAAAAAAAGAAAGTGCCCGATGAGTGACCGAGATGCCACCAGAACTTCTGTGTTTGTCATGTGGCAGGTGATCTATTTTTAAGTACAGGGCCCAGGTTAAAAAAAAAATCATAATTTTACAATTTTCCTAAATATCTACCTGTTTATTTGCAAGGCAGAGTGACTGAGGCTTAAGGAGAGAGAGATACCTTCTATCCGCTGGTTCACTTCCCAAATGGCTGCAGTGGCTGAGGCTGGTCCAGGCTGACGCCAGGAGCCAGGGACTCTGTCTGCATCTCCCACATGG
Source organism: Lepus europaeus (assembly GCF_033115175.1). NCBI lineage: Eukaryota > Metazoa > Chordata > Mammalia > Lagomorpha > Leporidae > Lepus > Lepus europaeus. The sequence goes on from NC_084838.1 coordinate 97,587,337, forward strand.
GTGCAGGGCCCCAAGTACTTGTGCCATGTTCTGCTGCTTTCCCAGGCCACTAGTAGGGAGCTGGGTTGCAGATCTAACAGCCGGGACTTGAATCTGTGCTCCCATATGGGATGCCAGGGTCACAAGCGGCAGCTTAATGTGCTGTGCCACAGTGGCAGCCCCTAGTTTCACAATTTGCAATAAGCATTATGCCCTATGGCATTAAAATGGGTCACAATAATAAGAAGAAGGTACTTCAAAAAGTTCATAGAAAATGGTATTAAAGATAAGTGCATTTTGGTGTCAAGAATGAATTTTCTATTTACCTTTTGGGCACTCCTTGTGTGCATGGATTTCAACTTTTTTTCTTTTTTGCACCAGAATAAAATTTCCTTTTCCATATTTTTAAAAATTTTTATTTGAAATGTGGAGGGAGGGAGGGAGGGAAGGGGGAAGGGGGAAGGAGAGAGAGAGAGAGAGAGAGAGAGAGAGAGAGAGAGAGAGGAACTTTCTTGTCTATTGTTTCTTTTCCCAAATGCCTGCAACTCCCAGGGCTGGGCCAGGTCAAAGGCAGGAACACAGAATTCAATTACGGTTTCCCACATGTGTGACAGGGACTCAACTACTTGACACATCACTGGCCACCTTCCAAGGTGTGCATTAGCAGGAAATTAGAAATGGGAGCGGAGTTGCGACTTGAACCCAGACTCTTCAGTTTGGAATGCAGGCATCCCAAGGGGTGTCTTTCTTAAGTGCTTTGCCAAACGCCTACCCCATTCCATGAATCTTTTGAAGCCCCCCCCCATACAGATGTGCTCCTTGTCTGTTGATTGGGTTATGTCCTGATAGACCCGTGGCATCTTGAATATTATATCAGACATGCATTGCATGTGCCTAACCTGCTGCACATCCTAGTTAAGTCCAGCACACACTAAACGTGTTCATAGCACTTAGATTAGCCGGTAGTGGGGCACGATTATTTGTCACAAAGCCGATTCTATAGTGAAGTATGGCATATCTCATGGAATTTATTCAGTACCTGTATCCCAAAACACCGGCAAACACTGCGGACTGTACAGCATCAAGTCTTTTTCTTGTGACTGTGAGTCTGCCTGGGAGCGGTGTTTGCCGCTGCCACCTGGCATCATCTTTGTCTCCACGAGGTGCAGGACTGTACCCCCGGGGTTCCCCCCTGGACTCAGGGGGTCTGCTGCTCAGAGATAGTGACCAGTCTGTGCGGTTTGTTGCACTTCTTTTCGTATGAGCTGGCCTTTGCTTTAATACGAATTTTCACTGGATGCATTTGTTCTTGGAAGGGAAGAGCGGCCAGAGAAAGTGGAGTCTTGCACTAATCCGAGGCGTGTAATGATTTACACTGGGAATGAGGAATTCTGGTTGCCCGACAGTCAACCTTCTCAAAGCAACAGGATCTTGCACGAAAACCCTAATTATTGTCAGTAGCAATTACCATTGTGTGTTAGGAGCCTGTGTAAGAGCCAGGACCGTCTCTGTGGTATGAAGAGGTGCAGTTGTGACATAGTATTTGTCCCTGGAAGGTTTTCTGATCTTCCTGGAAGCCTGGACTCTACCTGTTAGAACTTGATGCCAAATCCCAGGCAGTGCAACTGTGTCAAGGGGAAAAGGAATGGAAAACGAGCTTTGCTGGGGTGTCGGCTGTGGGCCTGTGATGCGCACAACTCCATCTTTGGGCCTGGCAAGGGCCAGAGGGAGCTCCCTGCTGAATTCTGTCTTGTTTGTTTTTCTTCATCTTTGGTCATCTGCCATGAAAGATTTTGCTACGTGTAAGGAAGACTTTTTGAATTTTTAATTTAAAAAATGTCCCACTGACAGGTAAAATCAGAGAGACGTGTAGTGTCTCCAGATGTCCTGTGCACGTGGTGACCTCACATCTTGTACATGTCTGTTGAATGCTCACGCTGTTCCCCAGGTCCCTGGAGGTTCTCAGTTGATTTACACTGGGAATAAAAATAATGGGACTACTCTGCATGAGCAGTGTGTGTGTGTGTGTGTGCATACATACAGCCGTCCTCGCGTCTCGGCAAGCAGTACGTCTCAGGTCCCCCAGTGAACACCTGAAACTGTGGATGGTACCAGACCCTGTATAGATGATGCTTTTTCCTATACACACATACGGCTGATGAGGCTTAATTTGTAAATTAGGCACAGTAAAAGATTAACAAAGATAACTAATAATAAAACAAAATAAGTACAACAATATACTGAGTGCCATGTGTTTATTTCTGGAATTTTCCATGTAGTATTTTTGGGTCACAGTTGGCTGTGGGTAGAATAAACTAGAGAAACTGAAACCGCTGATAAAGAGGATGATTATATATATATATATATATATATATATATATATTTTAAAGATTTTATTTATTTATTTGAGAGGTAGAGTTACAAACAGAGAGAGTGAAACATAGAGAGAAAGGTCTTCCATCCACTGGTTCACTCCCCAAATGGCCACAACAGGCAGAGCTGAGCCGATCCAGGAGTCAGGAGCCAGGAGCTTCTTCTGGGTCTCCCACATGGGTGCAGGGGCCCAAGGACTTGGGCCATCTTCTACTGCTTTCCCAGGCCACAGTAGAGAGCTGGATTGGAAGAGGAGCAGCTGTAACTAGAACTGGTGCCCATATGAGATGTTGGCACTGCAGGCGGAATATTAACCTACTATGCCACAGCACCAGTCCTAATATATATATATATATATATATATATATATATATATAGAGAGAGAGAGAGAGAGAGAGAGAGAGATACAAAGTTATATATATATATGTATATATAGATACAAAGTTCATAGAAAGCAGAAATAAAAGGTAAGTTCATTTTTGTGCAGAAAATTTTGAAATGCACGCATAGTTTTTTTCATTATACACATTTCCATGAGTTTTTGGAAGACAGCTGCTATGCATCTATTTGTGTGTGTGTGTGTGTGTGAGCGCAGGAAAATAATTCCATCACGTAGAAGAAGCAGTGTGAAATTGCTGCTCTTGTAGGTCAGAGATGGCTGGATATTGACTGGAAGCAGGCAGTCTGAAAGGGCTGCCCGCTGTAGGATTCTAGCCGGGTGACACCCTTTGAAAGAAGCAGTACAAAGCCCAGTGGCTTCCAGGGTGAGCGAGGAGGGAGGGCCTGGGCATCTGAGGGCAGTGACTGCTCTGTGCGGCTACTGTGTGTGTCCGGATCCAGAGCGGACCCCACTGGAAACTCGGGACGGTGGCTCCTGATAGCTGTCACTGTTGGCTCAGCAGGGTAGCACAGGTACCACTCAGATGCGAGAGGAGAAGTAACCACCAGGGAGCCCCGGGCGGGGGCATTGGGAGCGGGGTTCTTGGGAACCCTGTACTCTCTGGTCCATTTTTCTGTAAACCGAAAACTGCCCTGGAAAAAAAAAAAACACCGAAGAAGTCTATTGATGTGCAAAATGGTTGAGTTAAAGCAGTTCCATGGGACTCAGTTTTTCCTTGGCTAGATTCCGTCTTAAATAACAGCTTTATATGATTCACATATCATAAAAACTCGCCACTTTAAAGTGTACAGCTCAGTGGTTTTTAGAAAATGCGTAGTGTTGTACGACCATCACCATCGTCAATTTTAGAGCATTTTCGTCACGCCAAAAAGAAACCTTGCATCCATTAACAGTCACCCTCCTCTCCCCATCCGCTGGCTGTGCTCTGTGGATTTACCTGCTCCGAATATCTCTTATCAACTGAACCGTATGCCGTGTGGTCTTTGAAGAAGGCCTCCCTGCATTCGGCATCAAACTTTCATTTACCAGTGTCGCTGCTTTATTCCTTTTAAAAAATTCAGACAGTTTCTGTATTTCAGAACGGTTTTGGATTTGCAGAAAAAGTACAAACTCAGCACGGAGAGGTCTTGTACCCCACACTCTGCTTCCCTTATTATCAACACCTTCCATCACGATAGCACTTTCTCAAAATTAGTGAGCCCGCAGGCAACACTCACATTAACTGGAGCTCATCCTGTGTTCAGACTTACTTAGCCTTCGCCCCGCGTCCCCCCTCTGCCCCAGGACCCCACTGAGGACACCCCATTATATTTCGTCATCATGTCTCCTTGACATGACCGTGACACTCTTGCGGTACACTGCCCAGGTGTTTCCTAGAATGTCCTTCATCTGGGGTTGCTCTCATGTATGTATTTCTCTTGGTTAGACTGGACTTGTGGGTGCCCGCTCGTCACCTCTGGTCAAAGGATGCTCACTGTCTTCATGGACTGGCTTTGGTGTTGGTCACCCTGCTTTCCCTTTTGGTACAAAATAATATCCCACCGTGTGGACAGACCATGTTTGCAGGCATGTGCCTCTTCACCACGGGGATACCAGGTAGGTTCTGAGAAATGCCTTGGTGGGGGAGTTAGCTGTTGTGTAACCATCTGGAGTACACTTAACACAAACCTGGGTGCTGCAGGTCAGTCACTCTGCATGGCCTCTTGATGCAGTCTACAGGCCTGGTGACGAAAGGATGGGGGCCGGCGCTGTGGTGTAGTGGGTAAAGCCTCTACCTGCAGTGCCACATCCCATATGGGCTCCGGTTCTAGTCCTGGCTGCTCTACTTCCCATCCAGCTCTCTGCCATGGCCTGGGAAAGTGGTGGAAGATGACCCAAGTGCTTGGGCCCCTGCACTCACGTGGGAGACCCGGTAGAAGTTCCTGGCTCCTGGCTTTGGATCGGCGCAGCTCCTCCTGTTGTGGCCATCTGGGGCGTGAACCAGTGGATGGAAGACCTCTCTCTCTTCTCTCTCTCTGCCTCTCTGTAACGCCACCTTTCAAATAAAGAAATGAATCTTTTTAAATGATTTTTAAAAGATGGATGAGGCTGCTGCCAGTGTCACACAGCATGATGTTGTACTGTAAGTTTTTTTTTTTTTTTTTTAAGTAAATAGAAGGTGTGAAATTGCGGCTTTTGTAAGTCAAACATGGCTGGGTGTTGACTGGAAGAAGGCAGTGGTGCGAAGTGCAGTATACTGAGTACATAAAGCAGCCCCCTCGTAATCGCGCTCGTGATCCTAGGTGCTGCTCATTTCTGCGACGGACGGCGCACCTGGTGTGTTCGCACCAGCATCACCACCTCCATGTGAGTGACGCACTGCGCTGTGATGTTCCTACGGCTACAGTGTCCTGAGGTGATAGCACATTTTCAGCTCCATTGTAATCCTGAGACTCCAGTCTCATGTGTGATTTGTTGTTGACTGTTGGTCCTTGTTTTAAAAGATTTAGTTATTTATTTGAAAGGCAGAGAGAGAGAGAGAGAAAATCTTTGATTTGTACTAACAAATCACTTCCCAAATGGCCACAATGGCTGGAGCTGGGCTGATCTGAATCCAGGAGCCAGGGGCTTCATCCGGGTCTCCCACATGGGTGCAGGGGCCCAAGGACTTGGGCCATCTTCTACTGAATTCCCAGGTTCATGAACAGGGAGCTTGATTGGAAGAGGAGCAGCCGGGACTCGAGCCAGCGCCCATACGGGATGCTGGCCCTGCAAGGCGGTGGCTTTACCTGCAATGCCACAGCGCCGGCCCCTGCTACGTCATCTGTAGCACCTGACTATTCATCAGCTGGTGGACTGTCTTCTTGATGTCTACGCCCAGCAGCAGCTGCAAAAGGGCCGTGTGCTTGTGGGCAGAGCACGGGGAGGGTAGGCGGATGCCAGGTGTGCGGCGATCTCCAGGCCTCCAGGGCGGCCTTTGAGTTTCCAGCTCCTTCTTCCCTTTTAGCACCCAGGGCTCTCTGAAGGTACCGAGGTAGGGGCTGTGGTGCCTGTCGCGGTGCGGACACCTGGTGGGCCCTGCCGCTTGCATGATGCGTCGGAGGCTGTGACTGGACCGGTGCTTCCTCAGCCTGGGTACTGCAGTTTCTTTCTTGGCTTTGCTTCTCTACCCTGTCTTCTTCCCTCACATTTCTGGCCTTTGTATTCCTTTCCCTGTGTTGATTTGTAGCTGGTCTTGGCCAAAGAGTTTATCACTCAGAAACCTACGAAGCTGTGTTAAAGGAGGAGACTCTCCCGAAAGACTGGAGAGAGATTCTGTTTGAAGACGGAATTTGGAAGCCATGCCAGACCCCGAAAGGCTGAGCTGCAGTCTTCCTCTTAAATTAAGGCAGTGGGAAGACTGCAGTGGGGTCAGGAGGGAATTAATGACCTTTGGTGAGCAAACGGGTGGTGGTGTTGATGTAAAACAGATACGCAGCCCAGAATAACCCAGGGAATTACTTTTGGAGCTGCTAGGAAGCAGTGGGAGTAGCGTTTCCATGTTCACTTGTGACCATAGACTTGGGGGCAGGGGACATTTCCTGTCCGAGGGTGGGAATACCTTGAGGGTTATTAAAGATCCTAGGGAGTCTTCCTTCCATGCTGGTGGGCAACTTCAGTTTTCTTCTGACTTTCCCTGCTTTCTTGGGAGAAAGCGCAAGTTCATTTGCATCCTCAGGCGGCACCTCCCCCCCCCCCTTTTTTTTTTTTTTGACAGGTAGAGTATAGACATTGAGAGAGAGAAAGGTCTTTCTTCTGTTGGTTCACTTCCCGAATGGCCACCACAGCCGGCGCGCTGCGCCAATCTGAAGCCAGAAGCCAGGTGCCTCCTCCTGGTCTCCCATGCGGGTGCAGGGCCCAAGCACGTGGGCCATCCTCCACTGCCTTCCCGGTTCACAGCAGAGAGCTGGCCTGGAAGAGGAGCAACCGGGACTAGAACTGGCGCCCTTATGGGATGCTGGCGCCGCAGGCGGAGGATTAACTAAGTGAGCCACGGCGCCGGCCCAGGCTGCACCTTCTAAAAGTGTTGCTGCATTGCCTTTCTTAATTACGAAAGAAAAGTAGATTTGTGAAATTACAGTGTCAGGACCCAGACAGGGCACCCAGACAGAGTCATGGTCATTTGCTGGGCTGAGTTTGCTTGGAATCTGAAAAAATGGCCACCGTGGAAATGGATGGGACTGCCGGCTGCTGGTTAGAGTCCTCCTACTTGATGTGCTGTGGACGCCGGCAGTTGGGATAGAGAAGGACTCAGGAGGATAAGGGTGCCAGGTGTGGGGGGGGAACCCCGAGCCTTCCTCAGGCTTACTGTGCAGGGGGGAAGACACCCCATTTGAGGCCTTAGGGTGGGGGCTGGCAGAGAGGGACAGTGGCAGAAGCAGAGGCTGGCTGGTGAGCAAGCATTCAGAAGCAGGGAATTGCATTTGCACAGTGCCTGGCGAGTGTGTTGGTTTGTTTTCAGTTACTATAATGCAATACCGGAGGCTGACTACTTTATAAAGACAAGAGATTTAGTTAGCTCACAGTTCTGGAAGTTCCAGGGCACGGAGCCAGCATCAGTTGGTGGGGCCTTCTGGCCGTGTCACAGCATGGCAGATGGCATTGTGTTGGGAGTGCATGAGAGGGAGAGAGAGGGGGAGAGAGAGAGAGAGAGAGAGAGAGAGAGAGAGAGAGATTGCCTGGTGAGACAGGAAACCATAGACTGAGGAGACTGGGGTCCCATGGGAACTACCTTAATCCATTCTGGGGGCAGTGCACCCAGTGACTTTATGATCTCCCCCTAGGCGTTCACATCGCTCTGCTGGGGACCACGTATCTGGCACGTGAGCCCTTGGGGGTTATATCCCAGCCGTGGCAGTGAGATTAGAGACCCAGCGTAGAAGTCGTGGCAGCCTCACCTGCACAGAATGAGGTAACGGCGTTGGACACCCACGTCAGATTATTCATGACTTTGGGCTTCTAATTCCATCGCAGAGTTTTTGACTTCTGGCAAGGGCATGGAGGAATTCTAGGTGCCAGAATGATTGGTGGCAGAGGAGACCAATGTCCACGGTTCGATCAAGTCAGCCGAGGCTCCTGGGACAGGAATGGCCCTTCCTTCCCTCCCATTGTTGCTCCCTCCCCTGAATGGAATCCGTTGCAGCCAGGATGTCACCTGCTGGGCTTTCTGAGATCCTCTGCAAGACTTGTGAGTTCCCAGAGCCTCTGCTCACAGGTGGTGAAACACAGCTGGGAAGGAGATGCTGAGAGCCGTCCGGCTCTCCATTCTAGACCCTGCTGGAACCTGCACTGGTAGCCAGCTCCTTGCCTTCCTGCCCTTCCCTTCTTCAAAAGCAAATGGAAACGGGCTGAACTCCTCCCCTGCAGGGCCCCAGAGAAGGGGGCAGATTTCGGCAGGAAGGGGCCACTCTTAGGAGCCGGGGGCGGGTGGGGGGAGATGACCTGTGCACAGGTGTCTGTTGGCGGCCACTGTGGCAATCGCATTCTCTGTTCTCTGTGTCGTCCTGTGTAGGGTGGGCACCCTGGGTCTTGGATTCCTTCTCCATCACCTGGGGTGTGACAAAGCAGTCCAGCTGCTGAACTTGCAGCTGGGGCATCAGCGCCCAGAGATGCGAGGTGTGAGGGAGCAGAGGCTGCTGGTCTTAGGAGATGCTCTCTTCATTTCCTTGGCTACTTCCTGACCCCAGCAGTAGCCATGATGCCTGGAGGAATGGCAGTATTCTGACATTGAGGCGAAGCAACCTGCAGAGATCAAAGGTGGCAGACTCACTCTGCTGTGCTTATAGACATGTGACGTTTTAATCCAGGATCTATGAGAGAAACAGAGGAGTGAGCCCTGTGGGAGTCTCCTGCCTACCTTTGTGCCAGTGGGCAGGGTGTGGATGCATGTGATTGGCATGCACCTGTTCTGGCCATCACAGTCCCCTTTGGCCAATGATACGTGAGGGAAGGAGAGCTGGGGGAAGCCTTGGCTCCCGCTTCCCTTCCTGGGCTGTCCAACCCTGGAGTTGCCATCTGGGACGGCCAGGTAGCCAGCATTCAGTGGGAAGCGAGAGCCCTGGGCCTCAGTGATGTCATGCGCAGCCCCCCTGCAGACTTTGTTAAGTAAAGGCCCTGCCATTGTTTGAGTATGTCCCCCAAAGTTCATGTGCTGGGACCTTAATTCCCACTGCAACAGGGCTGGGAGCTTGTGGCCTTGGCCTTGAAGGAATGATTAGGTCACGAGAACATCACTCTCAGAATGGGTTAATTCTTGCTGTCAAAAGAATGGGCTTATGGCCGGCACTGCGGCTCAATAGGCTAATCCTCTGCCTTGCAGTGCCGGCACACCGGGTTCTAGTCCCGGTCGGGGCGCTGGATTCTGTCCCGGTTGCCCCTCTTCCAGGCCAGCTCTCTGCTGTGGCCTGGGAGTGCAGTGGAGGATGGCCCAAGTACTTGGGCCCTGCACCCCATGGGAGACCAGGAGAAGCACCTGGCTCCTGCCTTCGGATCAGCGCGGTGCACCGGCCGCAGTGCGCTGGCTGCGGCAGCCATTGGAGGGTGAACCAACAGCAAAAGGAAGACCTTTCTCTCTGTCTCTCTCTCTCACTGTCCACTCTGCCTTTAAAAAAAAAAAAAAGAATGGGCTTATAATCTTCATAAAGGATGATTTTGGCCTGCTTCCCTTCCGTGTCTTGCTCCCCACCTCCATTGCTCTTCCACAATGGCGTGATGCAGCACAAAGCCCTCACCAGAGGCTGGCTACTCCTTGATCTTGGTCTTCTGGACTCCAGATCTGTGAGGCGGTTACCCAGCCTGTGGTATTGTGACAGCAGCAGAAAATGGACTAAGATAGGCACTCATGGTCACAGGTAGACCCCTACACATCCTAATTACTGGGAGTAGAGGGAATTGTGTTCCTGTGGTTTTCTCGGGAGTTCTTGTCTCAATCTAGCACTTGATTTGCTGAACAAAATTGAACCTTATTGGGGACTTAAACGCTCTACATGTGCGTTTGAGATTTTGGCACCATATTCTTGGCTAGAAAAATGATACTTGCCAAGTTACAGGATTACCCGGTGAGCTGAAATCGTGTTCGTTTGTCCCTGAGCTCCTGGTTTGTTGACATGAAGTTGCCACACCTGCACGGAGCAGGTGCCGGCAGCAGTCTCCTTCCCCACCCTGCCTCTGATAGAGCTGTGCCTGGGTGATGCCGTGTGGCCTAGAGAGCAGGCAGGGCTGCCTGGCACCCAGGCCATGGTGGCAATCTGGCTGCCAGTCAACATTGGGGAGCAATAGCCTGAAGTTGTTTGGTTGGTATGAAGCGTTTCTGGCTGGGGACTATCCAGAAAGACTTTGAAATCTTATTCTGTAAGAGCTGTTTTTTTTTTTTTTTATTCATTTAAAAAAATTACGGTTGATTTTGTATATCTAAGATTGACCATTGTACCTGTTTTTAAGTGTGACATTTAAGTTCTGTGACATTAATAAGTGCATTCATATTGTGGTACAGCAGTCGCTGCCATCCATCTCTGGAACTGTTTCGTCTTGTACGACTAGAACTCCATACCCCTTAAGAGCGGCTCTCCTTCTCTCTCTTCTCCTGATTCCTGGCAATGCTCTTCTACTTTCTGTGAATATTTTTATATAAAATTTTACTTTAAATGTTTATTTACTTGTTCGGGAGGGAGAGAGAGACGTAGAATGAGACAGGGAAAGAACTCCTATCTGCTGGTTCACTCCTCAGATGCCTTCAGTGGCTGAGACTAGGTAGAGCTGGTGAGATGCCGAGTGCCAGGAGCTCAATCCAGATCTCCCTCGTGGGTGTCGGGAACCCAAGGACTTGAGCATCACTGCTGCCTCCCAGGGTCTGCACTAGCAGGAAGCTGGAGTTGGAGCCGGAGCTGGACTCAGCACCCTGATGTGGGACATGGCGTTTTAAGTGCTAGGCTAAACACCTTTATGAAAACAAACTTTATTTTTAAATGGTTATTTGGGATGGAAGTGATAAGGAAGGGGGAGGGAAGGAGAGAGAGAGAGAGAGAGAGAGAGAGAGACAGACAGACAGAATTTGACCCTGGAATTGGTGCCTCATCTGTGAAGGTGGTGAAGGCAGGCTTGCTGGAACAGAGGATTTGGGTCCGTTTGAGAAGAAGGCAATTGGAAGTCTCCCTGGGGAGCGTGGCTCAGGCCCTTGGGGTAGGTCTCTTTTGTAGTCATAGTCACTTTGAGCTGAGCTCCTGCCCGGGTTATTTTGAACCTTCTTTGGGCTGTTATAACTCTTGCCTTCCCATGCCAACTAGAGGCAACCTCATCTTTCTCATTAGCAGATAACTCTGGACTTCAAGATGACTCGATGAATACAATGATTTGTGCCTGATTTTAGAATAAAGTGTAGTCCTGCTAGGGGAACGTACACACACACACACACACACACCCCTCTTTTATTTTGAAATGATATTAGATACACGGAAGGATTGCGAAAATAGAACAGCTTATTTGAAAGGCATAGTGACAAAGAGAGAGGAGAAGCAGTCAGACAAACGTCGTCCGTTCCCTGACTCACTTCCCAATTGGCTGCAAGGGCCAGGGCTGGGCAAGAATGAGCCAGCAGCCTGGAACTCCGCTCTGTTTTCCCGTGTGGCCGACAGGGGCCAAGCCCTTGCGCGTCATTCTCTGCCTTCCCAGGTGCGTTAGTAGGAAGACGGATTGGAAGCAGAGTAGCTGGGGCTCAGACCAGCACTCGGACATGTGCAGGTCTGCTTCTTTCTTGGCCTTGGCAGTTTTGAGGGGTTCTAGCCCAGGTCCCTCCTTGAGGGTTTGTTGGAAAGAGTGAGCTCCCATCTGCTGGTTCACTCCCCGTGTGCCTGCTGTGGGACATGGGTGCCTGAACTGGCCCAATAGCAGATGACTTGAAGCAGCAGCACAATGCTTCTTTTGTTTTGAAGGTGAGAGTTTCCCAAGGGGTTGAAATCCACAGATAGAGGAGGAAGCAGATCTTCTATACAGGTAGGTGTGGGGACCTCAGATTCCTGGTTTCCCAGTCACTAGGATAAATCTTTGCTCCAGGACATAAGTGGGCCGAGTTACAGCCGTGTGTGCCGTTTGTTGTCCTTCACGCCCCTCCCCCAAAGGGCTCCCCAAGGACGTAGCAGTGCAGAGGAGGTGTGCCCCCCACATCCCAGTCCCGAGGTGCACAGATTTGATTCTTCATGCAACCCCCGAAGAGCACCCAGGCTAGGCATTTCCAAGACCATTTGCTGGGGGAGGAAAAGCAATTAGCAAGTAATTTAAATTTTCTCATCAGAAAGAAATTCTATAGGTTGTTTTTGGCAAAGCGGGGCGTGTTGCACTAGGCCCCGTGGACCCGGGGGCTCTGTAAATTAAAGAGGTTTGGGGTCATTGTGGTTTCTGCTTAAATGGCTGTCGTTGGCTCGGTGCTGACAACAGCCGGACTTTCCACCACGCGCTAATCGGGGGCGATGGAAAGGAGACTTCCCGTCCTGGTCAGCAGACTTTTTAACTGTCCAAGGTGTCAGCTTTATGGGTTTTCATAATGAAATTATAAGGTGTTTACATTTCAAGGAATTTGAGTCATTTTCTTAATTGGCACCCTCCGCTCGAAGTCTCCGTGTTGTTTCTTTTGGCTCCGTGGAGTGTTTTAAAATCTCAGAGGAGCTCATTTTGTGTAATCTTTTCAATATGACATTAATTTTATTTGTGATTAACATCAATTTTAAAGCAACTGTGGTGAGATGCTGGGTTTGTCCTGAACATCTTACCTTGGGACTAACAGTGTTCATTTTCTCTAAGGTACTGGGTGTTTCTTTTAGACATCCTGTGTAAACATGGCCTCTCATTTGGGTAAGCACCGGTACTCACCTGCCTCCTGGCCTGATCATTTGGGTATTAAATGAGTTAGTTAATAGTTATGAAGCCCTTAGGCCCAGTGATTGTCGTTGATTAAGATAACTTCTACTAAGCCCACTGGTCCTCCTTGTTAGAGAGTCATTGAAAAGTTATATTTTCCATAATGATTATACCATGGTACTTCAAAAGGTTCATGAAATATGGGATTAAAAGATAAGTTAATTTTGGTGCAAAAAAATTTTGAAATCCAGGCAAGAGAGGCAGGATCTTCAAAGAGCTTGTAGAAGGTGAATATTATGAAAAAAATATTGCATGGATTTTTTTAAAGATTTATTTTTATTTATTTGAGAGGCAGAGTTAGAGACAGAGAGAGAGAGAGAGAGGGAGAGATATCTTCCATCTGCTGGTGCACTCCCCAAATGGCCGCAATGGCTAGAGCTGGGCCAGGCCAAAGCCAGGAGCCAGAAGCCAGGAGCTTCTTCCGGGTCTCCCACGTGGGTGCAGGGGCCCAAGAACTTGGGCCATCTTCTACTGCTTTTCCAGGCCATAGCAGAGAGCTGGATTGGAAGTGGAGCATCTGGGACTCGAACTGGTGCCCATATGGGATGCTGGCGCTGCAGGCCAGGGCTTTACCTGCTACGCCACAGCTGTGGCCCCCAGAGCTGAAGGTTAAAGGAGGCCGTAGGGTGGGTTCGTAGTTCAGTGGGCTGTGGCTTCATAAGAAGAGAGACCTGAGTCGGGACACTCAGTCCCTCTTGACAAGGATGCCCTGAGCCCTGGAACTCTGTAGAGTCCCCAGCCAACAGGAAGGACCTCACCAGATGCAACTGTCCCACCTTGAACTTCCCAGCTTGCAGAACGGTGAGCAAGTTAGCCTTTATTCTTTATTAGTTACCCAGCGCATTCAGTTGTAGCAACAGAAGGCACACTGAGACCTCTACCAAGCGCCTGGGGACCCAGGACAGAAACTGGCGAGCTGCTTTCATGCGCCCTGCCACCGATGCTCCAGTGGGACCCCTGGCACCTGCAGACCTATGCTGGGATCCACGCCCTGGCTTGTCCAGCTCCCAGGTTTTTGGTCCATGGCATTTGCAGTCTCTGGGGCGGTCATTTCCCATTACAGTTGCCACAACTCCGAGTGTTGCCCCGAGGACCGCTCTCTCTTTCAAACACTTACTCTGGCCTTGTACTCCATGCTCCTCTGGAGGCAGCGGGTGTGTGCGGCGGCCCGGCCCACTGGACACCCGGGAGCCTGGCTGAGGGCGGCTCCTGAGCCCATGCTCCAGCTGTCGTCCACTCTCAGAAGTCGGTGGTCGCAGGAGACGCGCAGCTCACTTTGCCCGTGTGGGTGAGATCCACAGCCTGGGAAGATGACTTGTGTTTAGGGACTGAGAGCCGGGAGGTGAGCAAGCTGGGCATCTGCAGACGGCGCAGTGAGTGGCAGCGCCTGGTTTCCTGGCAGTGAGGGCTCTGAGCACAGCTGCTCTGAGTGCGCCTTTTTCGAGAGATGACTTCATTGACTCCTATTTCATTCCTCTGGTTTCCCGCCTATTTTCTGCTTTGTCATCCGTGAAGAATCCCACTTCGCGGATAATGAGAGGGATGTTGAGGTCCCCCTGAACGAGGATTGGGCAGCCACTCTCACCCTCCCTGCCCCGGGAAGGCAGGATTTCAGTTCCTTCCTTTTCTCTGATGGAGTGGGGGCTGGTCCTCTGCACCTGTGTGTGTCTGGAAAGGCTCTTCCCACGGGCGTCGGATCCTGGGCCAGCAGGATGTCACCTGGCCGCCAGGTTGTTTTGGGCGGGGTAGGGAGCCATTTGTCACCTTGAGTTGTGACTTGGGAAAGGGGCAGTTCACTTGGCTTCTTGTTGAGCGTTTCAAGAAAATCACGCAGATTTCTCTGTTTCATGCACTTCCTGTTCTGGTGTGGTTCCACCTGCTGCAGGGTTTATGAAACCCAGCAGGGTCTTGTTTGCGGGGACATCAGTTTTTTGGGATGAAAAGAACTCTGGGGATGGATGGGGGGGGGGGCTGCACAAAGCTATAAGTGCACTGGATGCCCCTGAACGGCCCAAGAGTGGCCAGTGTCAGGGGTGTGTGTCCCACTTTGAGGGAGACGAAGTGTGGAAGCCTTAGAACCCCCAAAGTCTGAAGCCTGCACTTCGGCCCCTCCTCGGTGTGTCGCAGTCTCTCTGTGGCCAAGAACTTGTGCTCCCAACCCCTAGTCATTGCAAACCAGTACTTTTCTAAAATGCATTAAAAAGAATTAGCTGAAAAAGACAAATGAAATTTACTTAGCCGTGACCTTGATTTCAGGAGAAAAAACGCTACAGACAACAAAACAGACACTGAAGGAAGGGGCTTTCTTTTTCTTTTTAAAGATTTATTTCTTTTATTTGAAAGGCAGTTAGAGAGAGAATTCTTCCATCTGTTGGTTCACTCCCCAGTTGGCTGTAACTGTTGGAATTGGGCCAGGCTGAAGCCAGGAGCCAGAAACTCCATCTGGGTTTCTGTGTGGGTGCAGGGGCCCAAACACTTGGCCCATTTTCTGCTGCCTTCCCAGGTGCATTAGCAAGGAGCTGGATCAGAAGTGGAGCAGCCGGGACTTGAACCCACACTCAAATGGTACGACAACATTGCAGGCAGTGACTTAACCTGCTATGTGCCACAACGCTGCTTCCGGAGGGGATTTTCTTAAACTCCTTGAAGGAACAGGGTGGAAGAACCAGCTCATGGAATACCAGAGCCCGGGATTTAGGACTCCCTCTGCCAGGGTGCTGGGACTGTCCCAGCGATGTTGGTGACAGCATGTGGCCAGGTGCCGGTGGAAGGCTGCCCTGCGTTTGGTGTGGCGCAGACGGCAGGCAGAGCCATCCTTGAGGGCTTTTTTGCCCTAAATGCACAGCCTTCCCCCACGGTTGGTGTGCAAGGACCTTGATGTGTAGGTCCGGGTAGAATTTGCCTCATGCACTGGCGGTTTGTGGTTGGAGCCACTGCAGCTCGGCGGCAGGGAAGAGCTACGGACGGGTCCGGCTCCGTGGAGATCCGCAAACCTCCTCCGTCTCCAGCCCCTGGAGCCCCTGGGTTGGCGCTGGTCTTTACCCTCAGCCCAGTTCCACCTCCTGCAGGCAGCCAAGGCCACTCCCAGGCCCAGGAGCTTCAGGCTTGGGGTTTTGGTGTGGTTTCAAAACCCTCCCTCCGAGTTTCACTTTGCTATGCCTGCTCAGCAATCATTACTGGCTTTTCCCCCAAAGAATTCTCTTCAAATAAGCGGTGTTTTTGCCTCTTCATTAATAATAGCTTCTTGGAACCAGCAATTCAGAGTTGCACACAGAATCTAGTCTGTAATTTTCTACATTTTCTTTAATATGCAATCTTCTCTTGGGCTCTAGAATTTCCCAGGAAAGATGCTACTCTTAGTTCTTAAAAAAGTCAAAAGAACGTGTTTCTCGGCTCCCTGCTTCGCTCGCACTTTCTCCCCGATCGCTTGAGCTGTGCCTTTATTTCCATTTTCTCCTCTGAACGGGGTAGTCTTTTGCCTCCCACACCCAATTCCCCTACCAGTTGGAGAGAGGGTTTGTGCTGTTAGAGGATTTTGGAGTGCGTACGTTGTCTGATGTGTGTATGGTATATGCAGATGTGTGATGCGTGTGTGGTGTGTATGTGACGGGTGCGATGTGTGTGACCGAGTGTTGCAGTGTGTGTACATGGTATGTATGTGTGTGGTGTGGTATGTATGTGTGCACATTCCCTCGTGTGTTCTGCAGCCTTCCTGGACAGCAGGCCATGTTGAAGGCAGCGAGGGAGGAGTGCTTTGTTGTCCCCCTTCTGGAGTTTTTCCCTCGTTTTTAAAACAAGATTTATTTGTAAAGTCATAATTACGGGGGGGAGGGGGGGGCAGAGCGCGCTTCCATCCACTGGTTCACTCCCCAAATGGCCATAATGGCCAGGGCTGGGCTGGCCTGAAGCCAAGAGCTTCATACAGGTCTCCCACGTGGGTGGAGGGAGCCGAGCACTTGGGCCATCTTCTGTTGCTTTCTCAAGCACATTAACAGGGAGCTGGATCAGAAGTGCAGCAACTGGGGCTTGAACCGGTGTCCCTAAGGGATGCTGACACTTCCGACGGCGGCTTAACCCACTACGCCACAGCACCGGCCTCATCTTTGCCTCATTTACTTGGGTGCAGAAGTGAGGAGGCCTCTGAGGCCGGGTGGGCAGCAGGAACCCACAGGGTTCTGTGCCTGGAAGATAGCCACTGTCTCTGGTTGCCTGCCACCCTGGCGCCTCCTGGTGGTGGCTTGGGTGCTGCGGGGCCTCTCTGTGAGATTGTAAGGTGAGTTATAAGGTTGTATGGCGAGTGGGCCTCTGCTCCACACTGGGCCACCCACTGTCTCCTTGGTGGAGAGTGGAAGGTTTGCAACTGTGGCTTTTCTGCATGGTGATGACATGATTGTCTACTGGCTTGGGTCCTACCCCTCGTTTCTGGAGGGGACCCCGGAGGAAGACCCTCCCTCTTCCCAGCCGCCCTGACCAGACCCCTGTCTGGAACCTTCTGGGGCCTTGGCTCCCGAGAACGGTGCAGTGCCTTCCTGGTGGCTCAGGGGCTTCCTTATGTCCAGTGGACAGGCAGCTCTGGGGTTCCGACATGAGGCATCTCCTCCCGGAGTCCCTGGCGCCAGCTCCGACTTGGGGTTTAGAAGAGGTGCCCCTGACATGTCCGGGCAGCCGTCCCACCCCTCCTCGGAGTGCTTCACCGCTTCTTGGGCCTGTGAATGGCTGAAACCTCTGTCCTTTAAAATAGTTCAGGGCCCTCTGACTGTGTGTTTGGGAATCAATTGGGTTTTGTCTCGAGAATGTAGCCGTGTCCCTTTAAATACATAAAATAAGAGGGGGCATTTTATTGCCATCTCCTTCTTAGACGCCCTCAGTCTAAGGCATTTTTATGAGCTCCTGGTAAACCTGCTGTGGAGGCCGAGTGCCTTGCTTTCATTGTTCTGGGCCTGCAGCATAGCTGCAATGCCCTGTGGGATGGCGGGCAGGTCGTCCCTGGGACGCCGAGACCGTGGGGAGGCCCGGCTGTGGGCAGTGAGCTCATTTGCCGGCTCCCCGGCTGGGTTTAAGAGAAAGTCTTTACTGTTGTCTTTACAGAAAATATGTAGGTTGGGGTTGTTTGCTCTCCAAGTGTCTGCCTTTAAAATACTTCATGGAAGAATTTGGAGGTGGAGGAACTGGGCTGCATGTTTGGCTTGAGAAGAAAAATCTAGAAGTTGACTTCGTGGGGCAATTCTGATTTCTGTGTATCCCCCGGGGGTCTTGTGTTGCAGAAGTGAGTGAGTGAGCGCAGAGGATGGGAGGACCTGGAGCAGACTGTCCTTTCCTGGCCATGGGTGGGGCGGGGAGGGGGGAAGCCAGGCACTGAGCCGGTCAGCCTGGGGGTGCCTGAGACCCTCCCAGCCCTGCCTGTAGGCTGCTCCTTGGTGGGCCGTAGTTAGAGCCTGACCGTGGCCCATTCTGCAGGGGCACAGGAAAATCCAGCTGCTCTCTCTCTTTTTAAAAGATTTATTTATTTGAAAATCAGAATGACAGAGATAGAGATAGAGATAGAGATAGAGATAGAGATAGAGATAGAGATAGAGATCCACCGTCTGCTGGTTTACTCCCCCAGGTGGTCCCAACAGCCAGATCTGGGCCAGGCCAGAGCTGGGAGCCTGGAACTCCATCCGGATCTCCCACGTGTGTGGCAGGAGCCCAAGCCCTTGGGCCATCTCCTGCTGCCTTCCCAGGCACATGAGCAGGAAGCTGGGTTGGAAGCAGAGTGGCTGGGACTTGAACCAGCCTCCCAATGTAGGGTGATGGTGTCAAAGTGGCAGTTTAACCTGATGCACCACAACGCCCACCACCTGTTGCTGTCTTGACTTCACAGTTTTAAGGTTTAATTTTCTGTACATTCAGACTTTAAGGGAATCTTTTTTGGGCTTTTCATTGTTTTTGAGGCGGTGGGATTCCCCCCACCCCCTGTTTCGCTGTGATAAAATACAAGTGTTAAGGAATTTACCTGCGTCAGTTTTCAGTTCGCGGCCCTGTGGCAGGAAGCACATTCGCATTTTTGCGGGCTCATCACCATCATCCCTCTTCCGAGCTTTTTCATTTTCCCAGACAGAAACTCTGTCCCCGTTACATACCAGCTCCCCACTGCCTCCCTCCTCAGCCCCTGGCACCCTCGTGCTGCAACTGAGTACTCTAGGGACTCTGGACAAGTATAAATGGAGTCATAGGGTGTGTCTTTTGTGACTGGCTTATTTCACTTAGCATAATGTCTTCAAGGTGCACCCGTGGTGTGGCGTGTGTCAGAATCCCAGTTCTGATGCCTAGTTTTTAAGTGGCCATTCGTTTGGCTGGGGCGATGGTATCTGTCCTGATAAACCCATGGTGAGTTACATTGTTACATTGTACATGGTTACCTTGAGAATGCACGGGACCCTTCCAGACTGTCCACACATCCTAGCTCAGCAGCTGTGCGCCCTGCACCCACTCTGTGTTCCCACCGTGACCACTGCCCGCCCCACCACCCCGCGTTCCTGGATAATACTGAGTGCCAAGGCCAGTCCGCCAGAGGTGCAAATGGAATGTGTGCACCTTGCTACTTTGCCAGGTCGAGCCCTTGCAGATGCTCCATGCTGATGAGCAGGTTCATATAAAAATCAGTCCAATGGTGCGTCTTTCACTGTCACCTCAATTGAGACTTCAGAAAAATCGCAGACGCCCAAACGTGATGGCTGGTGCCTCAGTGAAGGTACCTGGGTTCTGGTTGGAGTGGAGGTGGCCCAGGAGGGCCCTGAGTGTTCGGGGCTAGACCCCACAGCGGTTGGGAGGTCCCAGGGCTAATCGGCAGCATCGATGGCCAAGACCCCACCCCCGGCCTGCCAGCTAAGCTACTTTCTGTTTTTTTCTTTTTTTAGGAGGGGCCTGAGACCCGATAAGGCCTTGACCTTGACTGGGACAAGGAGGTGGGGGCTGGTAGAGAGCCCCTCTAGGGCCTGGGGGTTGGGCTTCTTGGTAGGAGAGAAAGGGCGGCGCTGTGACAGGGAGAGGGTGGACCCTGCCTCTTCTTGTGACAGGATAAGGATGGAAAGTCAATGCCCTGGCTTAGAAATGCCATGTTTCTCCCCCGTAGCAAAGAGTTAGATAAAGGAGGCCTGCACGACTTGGAGTCATGTCTTGGAACCTAGTTCTCACCTTAGCTCTGGGAGTCCGAAGCCATTCATTGTTGCAGATTACTTAGAAAGCTGTCAGTCTCATTGAGGTGGTTTCCCGGGAGCCCAGGCAGGTGCGGTTCTGGTTTGGAGGAGACAGAGCCTAACTGGCGGTCTGCGTGTTTGTGGTGGAGGCGGATGCTCCCAAGAAGGTCGGAGCAGGCACCTGGAGTAGACCGGGGGCCCATGTTGAGTTATTTCATCTCCCCGGGCCTCACTGTCTGCACCTGAAAGACAGGAGCGTGCCTGGTTGTGTGGACTGAAGTGCTGGGACTGCTCAGTGAATTAAGGGGGCTGTTTGGTGCCGTCAGCTGTCCTGGCCTGATGCCCTGGAGTCTGCTGACCAGTGGCCTGCACCTGGTGCAAGGGGCCCCAGGGTTCTAGACTTCAGAGCACTGCTTGTTTTTCACTTCCTGCAGAAGAAGGCGGATAATGTATTGAGCCAGCACCGGAAATGAGTTGGAGAACCAACAAGTTGTTTCTAGCCTGGGGACGGAGTTGGGCTAGCAGGACACTGGAGGGTTGGTTACACTTGAGGGGTAGTCCCTGTCTCCTGACTCTCCTTCCCACAGGTGTCTGATGCCCGGTCACAGACGCTGGCACACAGGTTTGCATAGTTGGAGATGCTATAATTTACACTAGAAGGAAAAATCGGCTCTGTGTGTCTATTGTTCTGTATGTATGGATTCAGCCAACTGTAGATTAAAAGTATAGACTTCTTTTCAGTTATTATTTTTCCAAAGCAATACAATATAACTATGATTAGAAGTAGTCCGGAGATGCTTTAAAGTATACAGGAAGATGTGCAAATACTATGCAATTGTCTGTGAGGGATCATTCTTGGAGTTGGGTATTCCAGAGTTGGGGGTCCCTGGGACCAATCTCCTGAAGATACTGAGGCACTAGTACTGTGTAATTTATACGTGAGCTATGCCCTGTAGTTTAACTATGTCTGTTTATAGTATAGTTTGCCTTTCAGACAGGTGCAGCTGGGCTGCAAAGTCTGCCAGTTTTATGAGACTGTTCTTTCCTTACGTTGAATGATGGAGTGGGATTAGAGCGATCCTAAGGCAATCCTACACGGTGGAGTGGCAGGTGCACTATAGTGAGCTGCACCTTCCTCACGGGGGACTCCGTGGGGTCAGCGGCAGAGGGGCTCCAGGTGCAGCCTCCTGGTTGTGCATATTAAAAACTGTGGCTTTGTTTTTTTTTTTACATCTGTTAAGAAAAGGGACTTTCAGTCTAGTCTCTGATTAAGCAGTGTATTTTTTTTAATCCCAAGAGCTTTGTGTCTTAGTTGCTCTTTAATTAATAGTGGATTCCTCTCTTAAAAGCAGATGGGCATTCTTGGCTTGATTGTTTTTTCCCTCCAGGTAGGGGCCTGTGCGCGGGCCTGGTTCCTCCGCTTTCACAGAATGAAGTGCAAAGTGGCTCGGGACAGATTGGGCGATGTTTGCGACCACAATGCTGACTCAGGTCTGCAGCTGGCGGGGAAGGTGGTGTGGTGAGAGGAGGCTTCATGGTTTCTTTGCAGACCGAGACCCCCCTCCCCGCCCTCCCCTCCCAGCCTCAGCTGACCCTCAGCCGCTCTCTGCCCCTCCTGTCCATGGGAACGTCCCAGCTGGAGTGAGAGCGGGTCCTCTGGTGGGCCCTGTTTCTGTTCCCTCTCAGCAGCCTTCCCGATTCTGGGTGCTTGTTCTTTCCCAGGCTCCCTCTGACTGCTTCCGGCATTTGAAAAGCCCATGTGCGCTGCCAGCCCTCTCTGTCCCACCTCCGTCCTTGCTTCTCCTCCTCCGGGCCCCAGGTGCTGCAGAGAGGAGGGGCCTGCATTGCTAGGTGGGCGGTGAGTCTCCTGGTCCTGTGGCTGCCCCCCGGCACAGCAGGGCTGGTCGATCCCTCCTGCCTGCTGGGAGGAGCTCACTCCCTGTTCATGACTCTGTGGCCCACATGGCACCTCTCAGCCCTTGTACTTTTTTTTTTTAAGATTTATTTATACATTTGAAAGTCGGAGTTACACAGTGAGAGGAGAGGGAGAGAGAGAGAGAGAGAGAGAGAGAGAGAGAGAGAGAGAGAGAGAGAAAGAGAGAAAGTCCTCCATCTGCTGGCCCACTTCGCAGATGGCTGCAACGGCCGGAGCCGCGCCTATCCGAAGCCAGGAGCCGGGAGGAGCCTCTTCCAGGTCTCCCACGCAGGTGCAGGGGCCCAAGGACCTGGGCCATCCTCTATTGCTTTCCCAGGCCATAGCAGAGAGCTGGATCGGAAGTGGAGCAGCCGGGTCTCAAACTGGCACCCATATGGGATGCTGGCGCTTCAGGCCAGGGCGTCAACCTGCTGTGCCCCAGCCCTAGTACTTTTATCAGCACCACGGGGCTGATTGTCTCCGGGACCCTGCAGGGTCTGTGGTGGCTGCTTCCTCTTACTTTATAATCTGGCTGGAAGTTCCCCTGGCAGGCCGGCAGCTCCAGGCCTGGTCTCCAAGCCACGTGAGGTGCAGGGCGGGGGCTGTTCATGGGAGACCACCCTCCCAATGGCACGTGGCCTTATCCTGGGGCCTGCTGGCTTTGGAATAAAGGTGGGAGTGTTGGCCTATGGCTGATCTGGAGCCCAGGCAGACGTGTGTGTGTGTGTGGTGTGTGTATATGATGTGTGAGGTGTGTGTGTTTGTGGTGTGTGTGTGTGGTGTGTGTGGTGTGTGTGTGATGTGTGTGTGGTGTGATGTGTGTGTGTGGTGTCTGTGTGGGGTGTGTGTGTGTGTGGTGTGTGTGCGGTGTGTGTGTGATGTGTGATGTCTGGTGTCGGTGTGTGTGTGTGTGGTGTGTGTGGTGTGTGTGTGGTGTGCATGTGGTGTGTGGTGTGTGTGGTGTGTGTGTGATGTCTGGTGTCTGTGTGTGTGGTATGTGTGTATGTGGGGTGTGTGTGTATATGTGGAGTATGTGTGTGGGGTGTGTGTGTGATGTGTGTGTGGTGTGTGTGTGGTGTGTGTATGTGGGGTATATGTGTGTGTATGTGTGTGGTGTGTGTGGTGTGTGGTGTGTGTGGTGTGTGGTGTGTGTGTGTGTGGTGTGTGTGATGTGTGTGGTATGTGTATGTGTGGTGTGTGTGTATGTGTGGTGTGTGTGTATGTGGTGTGTGTGTGGTGTGTGTGTGTGGCATGTGTGTGTGTGGTGTGTGTGGTATGTGTGTGTGTGGTGTGTGTGTGTGTGGCATGTGTGTGTGTGGTGTGTGTGGCATGTGTGTGTGTGTGGTGTGTGTGTGGTGTGTGTGGCATGTGTGTGTGTGTGGTGTGTGTGGCATGTGTGTGTGTGTGGTGTGTGTGGTGTGTGTGGTGTGTATGTGTGTGTGTGTGTGTGTCCCATCTTCCCCCCGCCCCAGTCTCTGAGTGGAGGGCATCCACTTGGTTTGAGGCTGGGACTCCTGGTCGCTAGGTGCTTCTGGATTAATGTTTGACCAAATCATCAAGGCTGCATTCACGGGTCAGGTATGGGTTTCGTGCTTTTATAAGCTTGATTCTAGTCCTCCTTTTCTCCCTGCGTGCGCACTGGTATGTTTGTGTATGTATGTGTGCTGTGTGTGTGCGTGCACGTGTGTATTGTGTCTATGTATATGCATATGCATGTTTGTGTATGGCACACATGTATGTGTATGGTGAGAGACTTGTATGTTTGCATTCATGTGAGGTGTGTGCAGTATATATGTGTGCTCCTGTTCATATGCTTGCATATTATCTATATGAACATGTATGTATGTGTCATTTCCTGGCAGCTATGCACACGTGTGGGCGGCACATGTAGTGTGTTGCATGTGTTGTGGATACGCTGCATGACTGCAATGCTTGTGCGTGTGTGTTATTTCCTGGCAAGTGAACCTATATATGTTTTTGTGTGCGTACATGCAGAGTGTGCCTGTGCACATGTGTGTATATGTGAGTGCACATGTCTTTACGTGTCATTCCCCAGTTGTGTATGTGTGTGTTGCTGTGTGTAAGTGCACGTAGTGTGTATTGTGTGTGCAGGCATGTGTGCATGTGTCTATGTATGTGCGCATGTGTGAGTGTATAATTTCCTGGTGTGTGTGTGTGTGTCTCATACATACATCACAGGGTTGAGGTGTCAGGTGGGGTAAAGCAGAGTTTGGGTCACATTGACTAATGACTTTGGTCGGCCCCACCCCCTCTGCCTCATCACACTCCCTGCCTATGTGCCTCAGTTACAGCTGGTGTGCATCTCCCTGACCGACAGGGACGTGCACATGCCAGCACGTAGGGGCCACAGGCTCAGGGCTCCTTCAGAAAGAGGGAGCTTTCCCAGGGTCCCACACGGGGTCTGTGCCTGAGCAGGTGTGGAGCCCCAAGGCCCTGCACTCACTGCACTGCAAGTAGGTGACAAGCCTCCCGCCCAGCGCCCCGCATTGCAGCCCCCCGCCGTGAGGCTGGCAGCACCAGCAGCCGCTTACTTGTCTCATGGGCTCGTGTGCGTTTTTTCTCAAGTTGTGCCACTCCTTCCCTGGCTGTCCCTGGCCCCTCTGGGGGCAGCCAGGCTGGCTGTCAGTATGTGCAGGTTTTCTCCACAGCGTCTTCCCTCTGCATTGGGCTGGGGGGACTCTGTGGCAGCCGGCAGACAGGGAATTAGATTCTGCTTTGCAAACAGAATCACCCTTTGAAAGTTTTGCTAGAACTGACCACTTGCAGGCATCCTTGGCTCAGTGTTCTCAGGGCCGGAAGGTCCCTGGCCAGCCTCTGTGGTGGACTGGTGGCACTCTGGGTGCCCTGGCTACCTGGGTGCGCCTGTGTCATGCACTTAAATGGGTCTATCTTGTCGTGTACAAATCACATCTTCCGTAAAGAGGGCAAGGTCTGGGGGCTTCTTGAGGTTGGAATGCTGCCCCTCCTGAGTATCTTTGGGCAGATCATGCTGCACCCTAGGTCTTCAGCGTCCCCCTCCTCCGTGAGACAAGATTGCACTGGTCCCCGACAGGGTTTTGTAAGGTTTGGGAGGTGGGACGTGTACTGGACTCCAAACACAGTGTTGGCCATATGGTGTTGCTGGACTGACAGCTGTGTCCTCGGGCTCTGAATTGACTACGGGTACTTTCCCTCCTGAGAGAGCCTGGAAGGGAAGCTGGTTGGGGGGCCCCGGACAACATTTATGGAAGAGGAAGTGGATACAAGATGTACCACTAAGTTGGCCAAGCCACTCAGGACTTGCTTTCCAGAAATGGGTGACCATGAGGGGTCAGTGGCTTCGACAGGGAGTCAGAAAGACCCTATCGTGCTGTCCAAAGGGTCCGTACAGTGTGTGGGCCCAGCCACAGCGAGGCTGGACTGACCAAGGCTGCAGCACAGCCTATCTGTCCCCTCCCTCTGTGGGCATTTTCAGTCTGGTGCTTTGTGCTCCAGGGGCAGGGGCTGCTCCCTCTGTCCGCCTTTCTTTCTTTCTTTTTTTTTTATTTAAAGATTTATTTATTTATCTGAAAGTCAGAGTTACGCACACAGAGGGAGAGAGAGAGATCTTCCATCTGCTGGTTCACTCCCCAATTGGCCACAATGGCCGGAGCTGCGCCCATCCGAAGCCAGGAGTTTCTTCTGGGTCTCCCACATGGGTGCAGGGGTCCAAGCACTTGGGCCATCTTCTACTGCTTTCCCAGGCCACAGCAGAGAGCTGGATCAGAAGTGGAGCAGCCGGGACTAGAACTGGCGCTCGTATGGGACGCTGGCACTGCAGGCAGCGGCTTTACCTGCTACGCCACAGTGCCGGCCCCTGTCCACCTTTCTTCACCTCACAGCCCTGGGGGTACTCAGTGATGCAGTTTTAGGACTCCCCCAGAAGCAGACCCATCCTAGGGAGGGAAGTCCTGGCCAGGTCTGTCTCAAGACTCCAGCCCCAAGCCGTCTCAGAGGCTTGATGTCGATGTCTCAAGGGTTGACTGTTTTTCTTAGAAAGAAAAGTGAGGAGCTGGCGCTGTGGTGTTAGCAGGGTAAAGCCACCACCTGTGATGCTGGCATCCAATATGGGTGCTGGCTCAAGTCCCAGATGCTCCACTTCTGATCCCGCTCCCTGCCAATGGCCTGGGAAAGCAGCAGAAGATGGCCCAATGCTTGGGCCCCTGCACCCATGTGGGAGACCTGGAGGAAGCTCCTGGCTTCAGCTTGGCTCAGCCCTGGCCATTGTAGCCACTCGGGGAGTGAACCAGCAGATGGGGGCTCTCTCTCTGTCTCTCCCTCTCTTTCTGTAGCTCTGACTTTCAAATAAATAATCTTTACAAGAAAAGTAAAAAAAAAAAAAAAGAAAAATGAGCTTTGCAATGAACTCTGCCCTGACCCCAACCCCAGGTCCCCTCTAGCGTGTGGCTCAGCCAGTGCCCAGCCCTGCTCCTACCTCCACCCCCAAGCCCGGGAAGTCTGTCATCTGCCCACTCTGGGCGCGTCAAGCTCACCCCCATCCAACCTCACACTGTCCATGGGCAGTGCTTTCTCTCACTTTCTAGGTCCTGCCCGTTGGCCAGGGCACTGCTCATAGCGAGTCTGTGCTATTGTGGGATGTGTTTTCCCTGAAGCAGTGTGAGCTTACGCCGTGTATTGGCCCCGTAGCCTTTGGCAGCGCCTTGGAGGAGAAAGTGCCAGGAAAACCTCACTTCCCTCGCTCCTCTGCACTCGTGGGATGGGAATGTATGTCCTGTCTCCCCTGTGGGGTTGTTTTGACCTCAAACAAAGGCTGTAACTGAATTCCGATGGAAGATTACGTAGTATGCTTTTAATTGCTCATATTATCGAGTAGCTAGACGATCTCGTCTAATGGTACTTGAGCCCTACTCCCAGCCTAAGGTGGGAGTGCTTCTCCCGACCACGGTGCCACGCTGGCTTGGGCGGGGGCCCCTCGGTCCGTGGGGAGCCACCAGCAACACACTTCCAGGTATCCGCGTGTGCGCCCGGCTCGCGGGGCTGTGTTTAATCTAGCGCGCCAGAGCCTCCCTCTCCCTCCCCTTTGCTCGCCTTCGCTCTCTAAACGAGTGGAGGAGAGGATGTTAGCGGAGCAGCCGAGGGCGGTGGAGCCCAACGGTGTTTGCTGGGGCCCAGCCAAGCGGAAAGCGCGGGCCTGTCAGGAATGATTAAAGAGCCCGGTGTTGGAAAAGAACAGGCCTTTATGTTGGTGGTAAAATGATTAGAAAGTAATAAGAAAAATGCAGGTTTGGACAGAACATTGTTTTGTTTAATCAGTTCTAAGTCCACAAGAAAAAAAAAAAAAAGTACCCTCAGAAGTAATTTTAAAAGGGATTACAACATACGCGTGTATGTGAACATTTCTCCCATCCGCTTTATAGGTTTAAACTATGAGGGGAAGGGGAGGCAAGTCTCTGTTGCTGGTGTCAGATGAGGCGGCGCCTTTAATGGGAACCAGAAGCAGGGAGGCTGAGGGAGAAACATACTGAAGCGAGTAGGCCCTGGGGAGGAGGCAGAAAAAGCCACACCTGCCCTCCTGTTGGAAGCACAGAGCCCAGGTTCTGTTCTGGAAGCTGGAGGGTGAAACCTGAACCTGATCATTGTCGAGCTGAGGAGAGTGAGTCCTGTTGTTTTTAAAGTGGTGTTTCTGAAGAGACGCTGGGTGGGGACAGCACTGTGGCAGGCGGGGGATCCAAGGTTGCATCCAGAGGCTGGTCCAGAGACAGAGTCAGGGCTACGAATAAGCCCAGTGGAGCGGCACTGGCACGGCCTGATGATTGGTCCGTGACAGAGCATTTGAGCTGCTTGTTGACCTACACAAAAGGACTTGAACTGGTTGAATTTCTCTTCTAGGGGCAGGAAGCCAGGCACATTACAGAAAGCTTTTCTAATATAGGGTTGCAACTGCACTTGGATCCTGTGGAGTTATCCTTTCTTGCAACATTAAACTTTGGCATTTGTCAAAGATGGAGGCTGGATTTTTCTTAACTGATTTTGGGGTGACCTAATGTCTTACTGATAGTTGAGCCATCTGTCTCCCGCAGGTTTCTGGTGTCTGGCACCGGGTTGATGTGAAGGGACATGGGCTTCTTCTCATCACCAAATGTCTGCATCATTCATTTTAGAGCATTTTAGGTTCACAGTTCAGAGGCAGGTGCAGCGATTTCCCAGATACCCTTGCTTCACGTACATATAGTGTGTCTCCCGTGGTCAGCATCCTCTGCTGGAGGGATAATGTTTGCTGCAGCCAATGAACCTGCACACCATCATCACCCAGAGTCCAATGTTTGTTCACTTGTAGAGTTCACTCTTGGTGTTGTGCATGCTTTGGGTTTGGGCACATTTATAATGACAGGTGTCCACCACTGTGGAATCACGCAGACTGGTCTCATTGTCCTAAAACTCCACTTTGCTTCACCGGTTCCTCCCTTCCTCTGGGTAGCCCTCAGTGATGACTGATGAACCACCCCCACCATGGCTGTACCCTTCCCAGAAAGTCATAGAGCTGGACTCACACAGCATGTAGCATTTTCCACTTGTGTTCTGTAATTTAGTAATATGTACTTGAGTTTTCTTTTTTTTTTGTTGTACGATCACTCATTTCTTTTCAGCATGAATAATATTCTACTAATTGCATATATCTCGGTTTATCCATTTCCCTACTGCAGGATGGCGTGGTTGCTTCCGTGTCTTGGCAATTGTGACTAGAACTGCTGTAAACATCTATGTGTCGGTTTTAGTGTGGACATGAGTTTTCAACTTCTTTGGGCGTTATTAGGGTAAGAGGGGGTTTAGTTTTCTAAGAAGGCCTTTAACTGTCTTCCTGAGTGCCATTTTGCATGCTCTCCAGCAGTGGATGAGAGCTCCTGTTGCTCCACAACCTTGGTATTGTCAGTGTGGACAAGAGCAACTTCTCGTGAAGAAGGAATTGAGGGGGTGGGTGTTTGGTGCATCCATTGAGAAGCTGCCCGGGACTCCTGCTTCCCGCATTGGAGGGCCGGGGTTTCAGTCTTGGCTGTTTCTGATTCTAGCTTCTTTCTTCAGCACACCCTGGGAGGCAGCAGGTGATGGCTCCAGTGATGGGAGACCAGAATTAACTTATTCGTTCCTGAATCTTGGCTATGTTTGTGAAAAATTTTAGAGTGAACCAGCAGGTTCCTTCCTTCCTTCCTTCCTTCCTTTCTTTTTTTAAAACTAATAAATTTATTTGAAAGTCAGAGTTACACACACACACACACACACAGAGAGAGAGAGAGAGAGAGAGAGAGAGAGAGGTCTTCCATCCGCTGGTTCACTCCCCAGTTGGCCGCAATGGCCAGAGCTGCGCCCATCCGAAGCCAGGATCCAGGAGCTTCTTCCAGGTCCCCACATGGGTGCAGGGGCCCAAGCACTTGGGCCATCTTCTACTGCTTTCCCAGGCCATAGCAGAAAGCTGGATCAGAAGAGGAGCAGCTGGGACTCGAACCGGTGCCCATATGGGATGCCGGCACTTCAGGCCAGGGCGTTAACCTACCGTGCCATAGCATCGGCCTCGAGAGATATCTTTCTTTCAAACATATTTTTAAAAAGGAAATGCTGGAGAATCCCAAAAGGACCCCAAAGAGCAAGATTCCCCAAGAACAACAGTGGACCTGCACAAGAACATGCAATGTTTAAAACTGGAGCTCTGTCCATATTTTGGGCATCCTTGAGGTCTCTGTGAGAAAGTTCAAGTTTTGTGTTTTTTTGCTGAATGGTAACAGCTTCGAACATCAGCGTTGATCAGGTAACAGCAGCACTCTGATGTCGGGGACGTTAGATGAGGCTAAGACTCCTTGTGTAAAGGAAGGGGAGAAAAGAAGGAACAGATTTGGGAATGTCTGAGGGAGGAACGTTGCTGGTGGAGAGAATGGCTGTGCGAAGGCCCTGGGGCTGGAGCAAGCTTGCTATGTTGAGACCTGGCAGGGACGTTTGCAGCCAGGTACTGGGGAAGAGTGATGGGAGCTGGTCCCGGTGGGCCTTGCCTGCTGCTGGAGGGGTTTCTTGGGTTTTATTCTGTGTGTGTTGGGCAGCTTTTGGAGGGTTTAGCAGGGGAATGTCGTGATCTGATTTTGTGCTAACAAAGCCCCCTCTGATGGGTACGGAGTTTCAGCTTTGCTGGAGGAGCTGCTGGTCCCGGAGAAGGCTGGGGTCGGCGGTTGCAGGCAGTGCAAGTGCGCTTAAAGCCCCAGCATTGCACACTTCAAAATGGCTAAGATGTCAGTTTTATGTTATGTGTACTTAGCCGCAATTTTTTGGGGGGAAGGCGCAGTGAGAAATTGAGGATGACAAGGTGAGAGGATGGTGGCGTAGACTGGAGGGGTGGGGCAGAGGGTACCGGTCAGCCGTGGGCTGGGGACGCATTTTGGAGGGAGAGCAAGCAGACCGTGGTGAAGGGAGTCTTGGACACGAGGTTGTCTCTGCTACACGCGTGGGGCGTTCGTCTGGGTCTGCCTGAGAAGCCGACTCCAAAGCAGAACTAGATGAGCAAGACATTAATTAGGGAAATGGGGCGAGCAGGCGGGGAGGCTGGGAGAGCTGCCAGGCTGCGGGGGTGAGGAGGGGGCTGACCCCCAGAGGAGGGGAGAGAGGAGGGAGAGGGCTCAAGGAAGGAGCCGTCTCCAGTTCTGTCTGTAGGAGGCGGCCAGGGTGTCAGGGCCTCCGCAAGCCAACACCAGTGAGCAGGGCCAGGCCAGAGTGACCCCGCCCGAGGGAAAGAGGGGGCTGTGCATCAACACGGGGAGGGAGTCCAAGGGGGGCCGTGACTCTGGTGTTTCTCCTGCAGCGAGGGGGTCTGAGACGTTTCTTGCTGTGGGCGCAACAGGTGGCCTTTTCATTGTGCCTGTGGTCTTCTGTAGAGCAGACGTTTACACACGGGTTAGCAGCTTCATCAACAGTACAGACGGCAGCCCCTCATGATAAACACAGCACAGAAGAAAAACCCTCTGCCCTTCTCCCAACCACAACGACGCACGCTTAGGTAGAGGTTACTAAGGGTCAGGTGCCACTCTCAGCACTTTGTCCTAAGCCGTTTTATCCACCACCCTGTCCCTTCTGAACCCAGGTGCAGTGTTTCCTCACTTAACAAATGGGGAAACTGAGGCACCGGCGAGGTCACAGCCCGCAGGTTTGGTCTTGGCTGCCCTGCCCCCGTGCCTGGGGGCACCCTGCCTGTGTTCTCCTGAGAAGCGCGACAGCGCTGACTTCCCGTTCCTCTTGAGGGTCCAGAGGTCAGAGACTGGAACCAGGAGGAGGACGTGATGGGCTGTTGCTGGCTTTAGGCAGAGGCTCCCCGACATGCTGCCGGGCAAGAATTGTGGGTGCCTCCAGCAGCTTCGACTGGTCCTGCCGACCAGCCAGTGAGGAAGCAGGCGCCTGAGTCTTGCAGCCCAAAGGGAACTAAATTCAGACAAGAGCCAAACGAGCCAGGAAGGAGGTTCTTTCTTTGAGCTTCTAGCAGTTTCCATAGCACTTGCCCACACCTTGATTTTAGTTCTGCCAGACTTTGAGCTAGGAAGGCAGCCATGGAGGCTGATAACCAGGTTGGTGTTTTAAGCCACTGAGTTGCAGACTGTTTGTTACCCAATGATAGAAACAAAGAACAAGAAACCCAGATGCAGACATCCTGTAGAGAATTTAGCAAGTGAGATCTGGTCATCTGTGAAAAGCCTAAGAGTTGGACATTTTAAAAGAAAATCCTCATTAACAGATTAGAGGGAAAGATAGTCTCAATGGATGCTGTAAAGGCTTGTGCTAATGGTCTGAAATTCTTCACAGGTGAAAAATATGAGCAAAACAGGCATCATTACCTAGATAAAAGGAGGCTTCCAGGAAGCTACCGTGAATATTACATTGCAGATGTCTGTGGTCTGTAGGTAGTTGTTCCTCTCTGATGCTGTTCTGGAAGTCCCAGCCAGCCAGCCAGCGTGATAATTAGACAAGACCAGAGACAGCTGTCATGGTTGGTAGGTAGAATAAATGTCGCTCTGGAAAACTCAAGAGAATAAGCTAACAGCTATTGAGAATTAAGGAGAGCTTTTAGCAAGATATGAGTTAACATAGAAACCCAGTAGGTCCCTAGGAGTCACCTATGAGAACAGAATGGAGATTGTAGGGGTGGGCATTTGGCGCGGTGGTTAAGATGCCGTTTGGGACGCCTGCATCCCATAGCAGAGGGCCTGAGTTTGAGCCCTGGCTCTGCTCCCGATTCCAGCTTCCTGCTAATGAGCACCGTGGAAGGCAGCAGGTGCTGACCCAAGTACTTGGGTTCCTGCCACCCATGCGAGAGACCTGGATTGACTTCTGGGCTCCTGGCTTTGGGCTGGCCTCATCTTGGCTATTGCGGGCATTTGGAAAGTGAACGAGCAGATGGAAAATCTGGTTATCTGTTTCTCTGCTTTCAAATGAACTAAAACCCCAAAATTGTATGAATAAGTCCAGTAAACACGCAACACCTAGGAGGAGAAAACCACAAACTTTACCCAAAGGAGCCAGAAAGACTCGGATGGAAGGATCAACTGTGGGTGAGATTCAGGTTCAGATGTCGTCACTCTGCTAAATGTTCTAGAAACCCGTGCCTTGTCCGTCAGAATCCCCAATGGCGTTTTCTCGAAACTCAGCGAGCTGACTTTAGAATTCATCTCGTATTGGGAAGCCTTACCGCAGCCAAGGCTATGTTGGCAATGAACCGTACGAGGGGAGGGGGTAGTTACCTTCCTAGAGATCAGAGGGTCTGTTTTCTGTTGCTGTCACTGACGCCACAGTCTGAGTACTTACTGAAGAATGTAGACTTGTTCGCTGCATGGTTCTGCGGGCTGGAAGTTCAAGATGAATTGGCTGCCTCGGGTGGCGAAGTCGTTCCTGTTGGGGATGTTGCACAGTGTCCCAGCGCAGCTCTCTCCTCTTGCTGTGAAGCCACAGTCTTGAATTATGGCCCCGCCTTATGGCCTCATGTAGCCTTAATCCATGGCCACAGCTCCCACCTCCAGATACCATAGTTGGATTGAGTGTCCACCCTCTTGACCCCTCCCAAGGGACATTAACTTTCAGCAGGAGTTACGCTGGGGATGGTCACACCGTAGCACTGGCCCAAGGTTCTGGTAGTTGCAATGGTGTGGTGTTGGCATGGGCTCAGATGTCTCCTGCCCGCTCAGATTCTTCTGTGCCAGCTCCGTCACTCCAGAATGTGGCTGCATTCTGAGGCAGGGCCTTTACGCAAGTGAGCAAGGTGAACTGAGGTGTGTAGGGGGAGTCCTCCTGCACCATGCCTGCTGTCCTTTGCAGAGGAGGCTGTCAGGACACGGAGGGAGGAGGGACAGCCCCGTGAGCACACGGGGAGAAGACGCCAACCACCAGCCGAGAGGAGAGGCCCCGGGAGGAACCAGCCTGGCTTGCAGCCTCCAGGCCGTGAGAGGATCCAGGTCCCTTCTTTAGGCCACCAGCCTGGGGTGCTTTGTAGGGCAGCCCTGAGTACCTAATACCCCCAAACAGAAGACAGAAACCCAGTAGTGCCTGGGTCAACTTTTAGCACACCGAGACGTCAGGGCTACTGGGGATTCCTCTGGGAGAAAACAGCTTTACCCTCACCATTCACAAAGCAAACTTCAGATGCACAAAAAGTCTGAAGAAGTGCACACAAAAAGCTAAGTATATAATCTTGCTATGCCAAGTTTTCTTAGTAAGTGTACTGCGACACACCCCCCCCCCCAAAAAAAAAAAAGAAAAGAAAAAAAGATGGAGAAGCAGCTGGATGGGAGGTGCACGTGGAGCATCATCGTTCCATGGTGGAGATACCTTTGAATGCATGAGCTCTTATTTTCCTGAGAACATCTTCCATTCTGAGATCCGACTCAATGGCCTCTTGTCTTGAGTAAAGGGGCGTCTGCTCCCCCAGGTGGGGGCTGGTGAGCCCTCAGGGGCTTTGTGGATCTCTCTTAAAGAATAACTTATTTGAGGGCTGGCGCTGCGGCTCACTAGGCTAATCCTCCGCCTTGCGGCGCCGGCACACCGGGTTCTAGTCCCGGTCGGGGCGCCGGATGCTGTCCCGGTTGCCCCTCTTCCAGGCCAGCTCTCTGCTGTGGCCTAGGAGTGCAGTGGAGGATGGCCTAAGTCCTTGGGCCCTGCACCCACATGGGAGACCAGGATAAGCACCTGACTCCTGCCTTCGGATCAGCGCGGTGCGCCGGCCGCAGCGTGTCGGTCGCGGTGGCCATTGGAGGGTGAACCAACGGCAAAAGGAAGACCTTTCTCTCTGTCTCTCTCTCTCTCACTGTCCACTCTGCCTGTCAAAAAAAAAAAAAAAAAAGAATAACTTATTTGAAAGGTAGAGTGACAGATTGAGAGGGGGTTGGGGGAGGAGAGCTTCCATCTGCTGGTTTCCTCCCTAAATGGCCCCAACAGCTGGGGCTGGGCTAAAGGCAGAAGCCAGAAACTCCATCTGGTCCCCGATGTGGGTGCAGGAGCCCAAGTACTTGGGCCATCTTCTGCTGCCTTCCCAGGTGCATTAGCAGGAGCTGTATCAGAGGCAGTGCAGCTGGGACTCAAGCCATCACTCTGAGATGGGATGCCAGCCTCTCCAATGACAGCTTTGT
Source organism: Lepus europaeus (assembly GCF_033115175.1). Classification (NCBI taxonomy): domain Eukaryota; kingdom Metazoa; phylum Chordata; class Mammalia; order Lagomorpha; family Leporidae; genus Lepus; species Lepus europaeus. Next base: position 97,621,753 of record NC_084838.1, read on the forward strand.
CCTCCGCGTGACAGTGATGGCCGCCTCATGGGCTGTGCGTGGACAGGAGGTGAGCTCTTTGTTCCAGAACTCTGAAAGCTATCATGCTCCTGGGGTACCTGGGGTCAGCATTTTCCCGCCATCATTTTATTTTATTTTTTTTTTCAAAGATTTATTTATGTATTTGAAAGTCAGAGTTACACAGAGAGAGGAGGAGAGGCAGACAAAGAGAGAGAGAGAAAGAGAGAGATCTTCCACCCGCTGGTTCGCTTCCCAGTTGGCTGCAATGGCTGGATCTGGACTGATCCGAAGCCAGGAGCCAGGAGCTTCTTCCAGATCTCCCACATGGGTGCAGGGAGCCAAGGACTTAGACCATCTTGTACTGCTTTCCCAGGCCATAGCAGAGAGCTGGATCGGAAGTGGAGCAGCTGGGACTCAAACTGGCGCCCATATGGGATGCCGGCACTGTAGACAGTGGCTTTACCTGCTATGCCACAGTGCCGGCCCTAAGCCATCATTTTAGAGGGTGTGTGCTGGGCACAGAATTGTGATGTTTACCCCAAAACATCTGAGAAAATGGCTCCTTACATTGAGAGGAGGGACACCTTGCTGGAGTCCTATTAACAGGGCCAGTGTGTGTATGACTTCAGTCTTTAGCTATTTGCATGTTGTCCCTTAATCCCTTTGAAGCCCAGCTGTGCCCCGTATGTTGTAGCCACAAACCAGTCCAAGAGACCAGGAAAACGGTGCCCGTTGAGTTTTGGGGCGGGGAGGACAGAACCATCTCCATGTGCACACGGCAGGGGTAGGAGGTGGTGGGGTTCCCCATGTAACCCTGAGTATGGACCGGAAGCCAGGCCAGGCCTGGTTTAGCTTGTCGGGAGAGAAGGGGCTCACTGATTTTCCCTTTAGAGTTTCTGGCTAGAAACAGAGGAAAGAACAGTCCCTCAACAGAGCACCTCTGACACTCACCGGACACCAGGACTCGCATGGTGGAAACCCTCTCCTCCTGCTGCTTCTCTGGGCTGCAGCCCTGACCCGGACAGCATCTGGGACAAAGGCACAGGGGCCTCTCTACCTGTCCCAAGTTGGCTCCAACAGGAGCAGGGGCTAAGGGAGCAGTAACTCCCCCACCCGCCACGGGTCACATCTGTGCTGTCCCTGGCACAGGCCAGGATTGTTCTGGAAGCTTTGCTCATCTGGATGGGGTTTCCTCTGAGACCTTACAGAGACAGGTGCACAAACGGGGGTTATACATCTGCGCCCTAATTTCCCGAAGCAGAGTCTCTTGGCCCGGTTTGGTGTGCTGTGTGCAGTTTCCGAGTGTGACGTGGGCTCTGGCTGTTGTCCTGGACAGGCGATTGCTTCAGCTGGAAGGGACTCAGACCTCTCCTGGTCCACTCTGGACAGCGGAAGCTGTGGGCGGCTATGTGGTGGGCAGAGGTGGGGGTCTGTCCATGTCCTCTGAGGGGCGGTCAGCAGCTCCAGGGCTCCACCATGTGTGTGACCTCCAATAACGGAGAGGCAGAAGCATCCCGCCTAAGCCTGCCAGCGAGCAGTGTGGCCCACCACCAGCTCTTCCGTACTCCATGGGGCGATGTTCATGGTGTAGAATCCAGCAGGGACCTCCACAGTGTGTCTACATGTGGGTCTGATCTGGATAATAGCCCAGCACTTGTGTGTTGAGGGGCCTGGGCCCCAGCCCCTCAATCCCCTGGCTTCTCACACTTCCTCAGGGCTTGGGAGTGGGGTTCGGCAGCTCTGCAGGACATCACAAACATCCTGGGGCCAGGATGTTATCCTGCCAACCGCATTGGAGAGTGGTCAAGATTCAGTATTCCATTGGCTTCGGTGTGCAGGATCAAGGCGCCCTTTTCTATTTCATTAAGTGGTCTCTCTTCCAAACAAGGTTATTCTGTGATGTTTTTCTGAAGAGTTGTTCAAAGCCAGATCAGAAAGCAAAGCAAAAAACATGCATGGAGCCATAGACATGAGCAAGTGGAGAAAGAACCCACCAAGCTGCTGGGTGCACACCCGGTCACAAGCTCTTTCCCCAAGGACTGGACGCTGGGGCAGGCTGTGGCTGGGGCTGGTGAAGAAAGGTGTTTGCTTCCCGTGCAGAACGCAGCCAGGCAGAAGCCGCGGAGCCCGGCCAGCTCCTTCCTGGCGCTGACGATTTGATTCCTCCTTACTCAGCGAGTCGGCTTACCCCTGCCTGTGGTTGCACGCACTGAAACACGTTTCGTTCCATCGTCTGAGCAAAGGGCGTGTCGTGATCAGCCTCTGGGAGCAGAGTGGCTGAGGGTGCCTGGGCAGGGGTGAGACGCACCGGTTTCTGCCCCTGTGTCCTCCCACATGGGCCTCGCCTGTGCTGCGTACGACAGAGTTGTTCAGCCAGGAAGGAGCCCAAGGAGCATCTCCCATGGGTGCTTGGCCATTTACCCTGCCTCCACACCCTCGAATGTGGGCTGTTTCCTTCCCATAGTGCAGAGTTTTGGCCCCTTTACATCTGAAGCCTCAGATTGCTGTTCAGCTGCACCCTAAATAAATGGATCTCAAAAGCCTACGCAGAGGGAGGGTGCATTAGGAAGAAACCTTGGGAAGGCTTGTGACCTGGGAGATGCAAGTTAGAATTACTGGAAGGTACCACTTTGTCCCCATCAGATTCATGAAAACGCAGAAGTCTGGCCATGCCAAGTGTTGGCAGACATGTGTTGCAGAAAGGGACGTGTTGCTGGAGGGAGCTCACTGGGTACCCAGGGCTACTGAGCAACCGCTGGAGAAGCAGAGCTGTCCTCTTTTCCGGGCGCTGTACAACTCCCAGGCGTTTAACAGAGAACCCCTCGCTTGGGAATGTTCGTGGCAGCCTGACTCAAATTCTTACCAGTTGCAAACAGCTCCATTGCGCGCAGTACAACAGCGGGACACCACTGTGCGATATTTGTCAAGTGGGATCACCTGTGCGTATGGGGATGCAATGCACTTCAGGGCACTGAAATGCGAGCTGTGGCTTGATGGTTAACTGTGCGGGGTGTTCACAGGAATTACCTTGGGATAAGAAACGGATGGTGGTGCTAAATTGTGGTAAATTCAGGATTGTGAGCAGGGTAGGCCTTTGTCTGCCGTTGTGTGATTCGTGCACTCTTCTGGAGTATATCTGAACTACTCAAAGTATTTCCAAACCCCCAGACACCTTGCAACAATTGGATGTAGAGGTGCAACTCTAAATGTTTTTCTTCTCTCCAGTCGTGGACCCCATTGCCCAAGATGGGAGTCAGTCACCCAGAGCAAAACCCCCCCACCCTCCTGCCCGGGGTCCTGCCATCATGGTCTCTGTGTGACTGTTCTGGGAGCCAGAGAAGTTAAAAGCTACCTGGATTCTTGAACAGAGTCTGGGTTCCTCAGCAGTCCTGGAGCAGACAGGGAGGCCACGGTAGGGGAGCTGCCTCTGGGTCTGTATTATAAGCTCTTAGCAAGCCTTTCCTCGGGCTGCTCAGTGGGAGGGGATGGGTTCATGACCCTTGAAGTGAGAAGAAAGACGCCCCAGCACGTAATGGTATCTTCCCCTTTCATCTGCTAATCTCCCTGCTGCCAGGACACCCTGCCCACCCCCCAGGAGATGCAAGAAACCTCATCCTGGGAATGGAATTCAGTTTGTGTTTCCCGAGAAGCAGTGGGAGAGGCCCTGGTGAGGCAGGAAGAAGCTGCCTGCCACAGTGCTGGGGAGCATCAGGGGCACCGTCAGAGGTGTGGACAGACTGCTCTGTGTCCTCACTGCCAGCAGCGTAGTCAGGGACTATGTGATAGACAAAGACCACAGCGTGCACAGAGTCCTTGGTGTAGACAGTGCCGGCAGTGTAGACCGAGACAGGGTCCCTAGGTGGACGTAGATATGGACACCTATTGGCCCATGCTGTCAGTCCAGCCTAGGTCGGCCACCACTCATGTGGCAGGGGCAGTTTCTAGCTCCCATAAAGTGTGTGTATGTTTGACATTAAAGAAAGTAGATGTGTATGATTAAAATATTTCCAAGTGTCATCAAGAATTTTTATGTCTGACTCCTGGCTCAACACTCGAATCTCTCACATTGAGCAGATTCTAGCATCTTTTAAGGTAGTAATAAATATAATATTTGTAAAGCAGATTGTATAATAAATATGTAAATTATATACTTCCTTTAATTATACTTCCTTAAACACTCCTTTTGTAAAGTGGAAAAAAAAGTGTGTGTGTGTGTGTGTGCTGGGGGGCATAGCTTAGGTCCCCCAAGGACCTGTCACTGGCTTGTTCACACCCCGTGTCTCTCCCTGATCCCTAAATGGGAAGCCACATACTTTTGAATCTGTCACCCTATTGTGTGTCTCAGGAACACCTAGCACTATTTCCTGTGTTCATATCTGCCTGTTCATTTCATGATTTTCGTTTTATTTCTTAGTCAGCCCAGGTTTAAGTAAGGCCTAGACCTTTCCAGGGGCTGATTGATTTCAGCACATCAAAGCAGCCCCTCCCAGGAGAGAAGACCCAGGCCCCCGGGGAGGGAGTGGGCTTGCAGAAGAGCTCCAGGGTTTCCGGTTTCTATTTGCAGTTACATTTTGGTGAGGACCAACGTCCTTTGGGATCCCGCTCTCACCCCGCTCTCACCCGGGCATTTGGCCCTCTCCTTGAAGTTCTGTCCTACATCAGACTCACCCAGGCGCGGGAGTCACGTACCGGTCGGCCCTGGCCCATCACCCCACTGCTGCCACCCAATGGGAGGGATGAAAGTGATGTGCTGCGAATTGAGGTTTTAGTCAAAGCGAGAGTGCTGGGAGGATGGCCAGTCCTGGTGAGCTCTCTGGCCAAAGGGTGATCGATCACCCGCCCGCCTCCCGAGGTTTGAGAAGAGGCGCCCCCCCCCCCCCTTTCTGCCCTCTGCCCTTTGTTGGCCTCTTGCTTTTGTTCTTCCTCCGTGGCCAGCTGGGGGCTATGCTGTCTTTGGGAAACTGAGTTGTCTCCCTCAGCTTTGATTGACAGAGGGTGGAGAATCCAGGTGCAAAACCCCACGCTTTTCAGAGGGTATTTTATAGAAACGCAGAAAAGAGAGACGCTGGTATGAACTGGGTTGGGTTCGCAGAATCGCCAGGTCTGGGCGCCTGAGCCCAAAGGTTCGTTAGCTTTTGGAGTGCAAGAGTTACTGAGCTTTGCCTGGTTACAGAAAATGCTGAGTTCAGCCAATGGAATTGTCTCCCCAGCCAATTAGTCACCATCTCAGCCCAGGAAGCTTGATGACTTAATTTAGAAAATATGATTTAAAAACCTGGTCCAGAGGCTGTTTGGATTTCATTCAGTGCGTGTTCATATCTATCCAGATTATACCCTGACATTCTCTCTATATATGTATGTGAAAAAAAAAAAAGATGTAAAAGTTTTGCCAAACTGGACGTGGGAGTGATTTTGTGTTCAGCGAGTGGGAATGGTTTTGGAACAGCCGGAGGGATGTGTCAGCTGCGGTGCCGGCCAAGAATCCAGGAGAGGAACAACTTTGTCAGATATTGGCAACTCACGGAGATGCTAGCGATAAAAGCCGTTAGCATTAATATTCTGACAATATTGAAAACTCTCTTAGAAAAACAGTCATGGGGAACGGAGAAGGAAGAAGCCAGAATTTCCGGACCTGCCTTTTTTGTTTGTTTTGAAGGTAATCAAGGATAAGTGGAGAGTAAGTCATTGTGTTTGGGAGCCACTTAGGTAAATCATGCCTGAATCCCCTTGGAGATCCCGGGAGGAGGCTGGGACTAGCCTATCACAGGGGCACCTGCCTGCACGCATGGCCGCAGGGCAAAACCCAAATGCCTGTCCTTAAGGCCTGTGTGTCTTTGGATGTTTTTCAGAAGTGTGTGCAGGTGGGCGAGGCGGGTTTGATTAGATGGTGTTGAGTGAGGGGCCGATCAGTGGGAACCAGACCAACAGGACGGACACAGTGTTGAAACCAACAAGAAAAGGGAAGGATTATTACTCAAGTACCTTGATTTCCCATACAGATTCCCTTTGCTGAGTATCCCCCCTCCCCCGCTCCGTTTCCTCTGTGAGCTGAACGGTGGCATGGTGAGTGTACTTTCTCTTTGGGTTCTGCTCCTCCTCTGTGGCTTTCTCGTGGCTGTACCACGGCCATTGCAAGATGTGAGTATGTCCTGTTGAGAAATCATAGGCATAGTGTTTTCTGAGATTCTGCTTTCAGATGGAACTCATGTTAGGAAAGGGTCGGGGTCGGAGGATGAGAGGCCCACAGGGTGGGCGGGACGCTTGAAGGGCTGTTAGTCCATCTTCTGCTGCTGATGACGCAGTGCTGCCATGCAGAAAAGAACATGCTTTTGATTCACAGTTTTGGTCCAAGGGTGAGGGGCCGTGCTGGCCGAGTCGCTGGGTGAGAGACAGAGAGCACACGTGGATGTCTCTCTCTCTCTATCTCTCTCTCTCTCTCTCTCTGTTACTTCTTTTGAAGCCTCCAGGAGCTTCACCCTGAGGATCTGATCATGGAATCCTGATCGCCCTCCAGAGCCCCTCCTCTGAACACCACCGTCGGATTAATAACTTAGAATGGGATTGAACTCCGATATGGGTTTTGGATGGGAGAAGCCAAACCTTGGATTAAGGAGAGGGGACTTGGATGGGGATTTAAGCTCTAGCAAGGGCCTGTTGGAAATAATTCAGTGGCTGCCAGCAGCAAGGACGTAGGAGGTGGCAGTGGGCTGCCAGTGGCAGAGCAGTGGGTGGGGTGTTTCCCGTGTGGAGCGAGAGAGGTTTCTAGACCTCTGGCGTCTCATCCCGAGCCGTCTGGTTGGCCAAATCACTTGGAATAGCAATATCCAATAGAATGCTCTGCAGTGATAGGAATGTTCTGTAGCTGTTGAGTTCAGATCAGGGATTTTAGTTAATTTAAATCGACAGAGCCCCATGTGTCTGGTGGGCACCATACTGGACAGTACAGTGACAGAGACCCCCAGCTCCCCGGCACTTTGGAAATGCTCCCTCAGCATTGTAAGTCAGCAAACTATGAATAGACTGTGTGAAGAAACATGAGAGGAGCAAGCTGAGATACTGGCCTCCGGTTGAAGAAATTGAACTTCCTCCCCACTTCTTAGAAGACTTTTGGGTCTCTGTCTTCCCATGGAATGACTGCCCTCCATTGTGTGTTAATCTTTCCCTTACTTCTTGTAGTTGTACCCTAGAGTAAGGGCTTGCATCACAGAGTGCCGCAGGGGATGGCTTAAACAACAGATGTATTGTCTCATGGTGGGTTCCGGAGACCAGAAGTGCGGAATCAAGGTGTGGGCGGAGTTGGCTTCTCCTGGGCTGGTAGATGCTGTCTTCTCCCTGTGTCTTTACCTGGCCGTCCCTCTGTGCGTGTCTGTGTCGTGATCTCTTTTAGAAGGACACTGGTCATGTTGGATGAGGGTCTCCCCTACCTCCAGATAGTTACTGCAGTTTTGTACCTGTGCCAATCCCTAGACAGGGCATCAGTTAGTTTTGCCGTTTTTGATCTGCATGTGAATGGAGGCATGTGATATGTTCTTTTTTAAAATTTTATTTATTTATTTGAGAGGTAGAGTTACAGACAGTTAGAAGGAGAGACAGAGAGAGAGGTCTTCCATCTGCTGGTTGACTCCCCAGGTGGCCACAACGGCCAGAGCTACGCCAATCCGAAGCCAGAAGCCAGGAGCTTCTTCCCTGTCTCCCGTGCTGGTGCAGGGCCCCAAGGACTTAGGCCATCTTCTGCTGCTTTCCCAGGTCACAACAGAGAGCTGGATTGGAAGAGGAGCAGCCGGGACTTGAACCGGCGCCCATATGGGATGCCGACACTGCAGGTGGAGGGTTAACCTGCTGTGCCATGGCGCTGGCCCTGTGATATGTTCCTTTCAGCCCTCTTTTTTTGTCTCTTCGTGGTTGGTTGGAGGAGACACCTCACACTGCTCTGGGCCTTGGTCAGGGGCTAGTTCTGTGGGTTGAGGGGTCAGTCCTGGGTTCTCATTCAGGGTTGGAGGGGCCGGCTCAGTAGGCTTCTCCCTGGGTATGACGAGGAGAGCTGACCCCTGCAGTCCCTTTGCCAAGTTCGATGTAGGGCACGCACTGACCAGCCTGAGTGGCCGCTGTCCCTGTTGTGTTGCTGTGGAGAGGTGGCTGGGTCAGGACCACGAGCCGTGTCAAAGGGATTCATGCGGGTCTCGCCCAGTGGGTTAGTTCTCACCATGCAGGTTGTCTGCAGGAGCAGGCCTGCCGCCTCCTGGTCCCCTTTTTCCTCCCTTGCCTGTAGTCTCCTTTACATGAGCTCTCCTCCCCTCCCATCCACTCCCGTCCGCCCTTGCTCTTTGTGACAGTCCCAGGGCCTTTTGCTGTGCCCTTTGCTACTGACCCTCCCTGAAGAGACTTGACAGCTCATAGGCACCTGTCCCCTGTCCTGTGTTTTCACCTATTCACAGCATCTAGAATGAAAAAAGGTCTAAAGAAGACAACAAAAATGTTCTATGATTACCCCGCTGGAGATAAGTCACCGTGATACAGAGGAGTTCAGGAACCCTCTGTATCAGCAAGTCCCACATCTGCGAATTCAGCCACACAGCCATGGCTGGAAAATGTTCAGAGAAGAAAGTGCATCTGTACTGAACATGTCATTATTCCCCTGGACAACACAGGGTAACAACCAGTTATGCAGCATTCACCCTGTGTTAGGTATTATTAGAATCTGAGGCCCCTCTCCCGGGCTGGTAGATGGCTTTTTTCTCCCTGTGTCTCCCTATGGCTGGCCTTCTGGTGCATGTTTGCACCCGAATTTCATGTTCTTTTAAGGGCATCGATCATTTTGGATTTGCACCAACCCCAATGACTTCATTTTTACTTAGGATTTATCTCCAAACGTAAGTCATAGAGACACACACTGTGGGTTGGGACTCCAACTTAATGCATTTTGAGAGATGCAGCTCAGTCCATCACAATTTTACAAAAAAAAATTGTATTTAGCTAAAAGACAGAGAGAAATCTTCTATTGGCAGGTTCACTCCCCAAATGCCTGTACAGTCTGGGCTGGGCCAAGCTGACACTGAACGCGCGTGGGGGGCACGGGCCCGGCTACTTGGGCTATCACCTGCCGCCACTGAGGATTGAGCATCGCCAGGAAGCTGGATTGGAAGTGAGGCCAGGCCGTGAAATCAGGCACTCTGATGTGGGAGGCGGGCGCCCCAGGTGGCGGCCTAACCGCTGTGCCAGGTGCCCTCCTCCCGGTAACACTGATTAACAGAGCTTCTTACTGTGGGAATCCCCTGCCCAGGCGACTTCCTGCTGTGATGAAAAACTGTAACAAGCATTGACTTCCTTAACATTCCTAAGAATCCACAGAAGAAATGGGTGCAAACAGAGGCAAAGAAGCTCTGAGTTAAGAAGAGACTGAGCCTTTCGAAAGGTGGAACTAGATTTTCCTGCGTTCTTGTCCAAATGAATGGGACTGAGGACACACCCAGTGCTGTCTGCATCTACTGGTCCAGGCCCACGCTTGGGTCACACTCAGGCTTTTCCTAGGATTTGTTTCTTGGTGCGCGTGCCCTGATGTTGTAGGCTTAATGAAAATTGAAGTCAGGGACCAGGGTGGGAGAAGGCCTTGTTTTCCATTTTTTTTGTGACTCATGAATTTTGTTCCATGTGCATATATATGTATGTGTGTGTGTCTGTGTGTGTTAACATGAACTCAAAAGAGTACTTGAGGGGCCGGTGTTGTGGTAAAGCTGGTAAAGCCACCGTCTGTAGTGCGGGTATCCCATGTGGGTACTGGTCCAAGACCTGGCTGCCCCTCTTCCAATCCAGCTCTCTGCTATGGCTGGGGAAAGCAGTGGAAAATGGCCCAAGACCTTGGGCTCCTGCACGTGCTTGGGCGACTTGGAAGAAGCTTCTGGCTCTTGGATTTGGATTGGCCCAGCTCCGGCCTTTGCGGCCATTTGGGGAGTGAACCAGCGGATGGAAGACCTCTCTCTCTGCCTCTGGCTCTCTGCAACTCTGCCTTTCAAATAAATAAATCTTGGGGGGAAAAAAAGTACTTCACAAAAGTGTATGGAAAATATGAATTATCTTTTAATTTGTTTCCCTGTGAACTTTTTGCAGTATGCACATACACAGGCTCCTATGTATAGTCATATGTCATTTACCAGGAGCACATCTCAAGAACTGTGCTAGCTAGGGGGTTTGGGATGTTTATGAACATTTTATAGTATATTTCCACAAACCACAAACAGTGTGGCTTCCTGTTTTTAAATTTTATTTTATTTTTAACTAGTGCAAAAAAGTTACACATATTTTGGGGCCTTGTGTTGTTTTGATACATATATATACTCCTACATTGTGCAATGTCAAATTGAGGTAAACTTATCTATATCTTCCAATATTATATATATATATATTTAATCTTTAAATTTTTTTTTAATTTTTAAAAAATTTATTTGACAGGTAGAGTTATAGACAGTGAGAGGGAGAGACAGAGAGAAAGGTCTTCCTTCCGTTGGTTCACTCCCCAAATAGCTGCTACGGCTGGCACTGTGCCGATCTGAAGCCAGGAGCCAGGAACTTCTTCCGGGCCCCCACGTGGGTACAGGGGCCCAAGGACTTGGGCCATCCTTCACTGCTCTCCCGGGCCACAGTAGAGAGCTGAACTGGAAGAGGAGCAACCGGGACTAGAACCTGGCGCCCATATGGGATGCCGGCGCTGCAGGTGGAGGATTAACCAAGTGAGCCACGGCGCCGGCCCTGTCCTCCAATATTGACCATTTCTTTATGGTGAAAACAATGTAAGTCCTTTATTCTACTGTTTCTGTTTTTTGAAAAATCTACTGGTTTACCCACTACATGCCCACCATGGCCCCATGGTCAAAGCAGGGAGCCGGGAACTCAATTCAGGTCTCTTCCCAATCCTGCCACAACTCAGGGTCTGCATTGGCAGGAAACTGGAATCAGGAGCAGAATTGGGTCTCAAACCCAGGCACCGTAATGTGGGGTGCTAGCAGATTAATAGCAAACGAACTTAATGCATGTAATCCTTTAAAGTGCTACTCCTGTACTTTTTTCTAGAAACAAAAGGATCTCCGCGGTGCTGTAAATATCCCATGTGTTGGAAGACACTGGAGGTGGTAGTGGGTCCCTGTGAAGTTCTAAGCACTCTGGAAATCCTGTGAAAGCTGGTGGCTTAAACAAATTATGGGGTCTTCATCCTTGCAACCTGTCTTCGTGAGCCCGCGTTTGATGAGAAAATAATTGATTATCGTTGGGGATAATAATACCCTGAGTTATTTATAGCCTTCCTTCCTGGGGAGCCCTGCAACACTTTACAAATGCAATCTAATTATACACCTGCTGGCCTCCCACCCAGGTAAGGGCAGGTGTGATCCCCTGTGCCCCCTGCTGTGCTATAGCCGTCTAAACCTGGGAGGTGAGATGACTTGCAGCCAGACAGAGCAGGAAGAACTGGTATGTGAAGTGATTCGATAATGTCCTTAGTGATGCTTTTCAGAATCATCTCTTAGCAGTGAACGTAGCAGTGTCACCTGGCACCACGTTGTAAGTTTCGTAAAACCCCAGTTATGGGCCACATCCAGGATGTTTGCTTTCCCTTAGTAGGTTGTCTTTCTTCTTTCTCCAAACGCCATCAGCTCTGTCTGACCTTCCTGCTCCTTTTCTGGTCACACAGTTCCTCTCTGCCCCAGGCAGGCCATTCTGTGTCTTTCTGCACCCGGTCAACCACTGTTGAGCACATGATTTAGGGGTGGGCCTGGGCGTGGAGCTAACACATCCAGAAACTTCCACATCTTCCTGGAAGCATGGATGACACCTTGAATGTGTGGTGTTGAGAGAGGTTGGGAGCAGAATCGAGGGAGGGCTGGGAAGAGAAGACAGAATGTACCAAGAGATGTGTAAAGAGGATATGTGTTCTGGGCCTGCGCCGTGGCTCAATAGGCTAATCCTCCGCCTTGCGGTGCTGGCACACCAGGTTCTAGTCCTGGTTGGGGCTCCAGATCCTGTCCTGGTTGCCCCTCTTCCAGGCCAGCTCTCTGCTATGGCCCGGGAGTGCAGTGGAGGATGGCCCAAGTCCTTGGGCACTGCACCCCATGGGAGACCAGGAGGAAACACCTGGCTCCTACCTTCTGATCAGCGTGGTGCGCCGGCCGCAGCGCACCAGCCACAGTGGCCATTGGAGGGTAAACCAACGGCAAAAGGAAGACCTTCCTCTCTGTCTCTCTCTCACTGTCCACTCTGCCTGTCAAAAAAATAAAAATAAAATAAAATAAAAAAAGAGGATATGTGTTCTGAGTCCTTGTAAGTTCATGGGCTCCCACTTGGTAGTTTGGCTGCACATCATCGTGTTCCTTGGGAGGTCACCCCATGGTCTCCTTGCTCCCTGAACTACCTTCTGACAGGTCTACAGCTCCCTGGAACCTGGTTCCTTTTCTGTTGACTCCGCCTTTACTTGGAGAGGTTTTGGGATCTTCCATCCACCCCAGCATTTGAAACTTCACATCGATGGGTTCAATGTACAGGTCTTGTCTTCTGGGGGCCGGCTTGGCTCTTTTAATACAGACACTTGCGTCTTTCTGCTTGGGCATGTTCTTTGCATCCCTTTCAAAATAATACTCCCACATCTAAATCTTCTGCCCCATCTTTCTGAAATTATTCCTTTCTGTGAGAGTTCCTTTTAATGTTGGCATGTGTTTTAATTTTCTGAAGCTCCTTCTCTCATTATTCCTTTTACATTGCATTCTTTTCTTTTCTAACAGTGCATTACCGTCTAACCTCTCCAAAGACTTAATTTTCTATCTTTTCGCTCCTGAATTATCTTCGTTAACTCTGGAGTGATTTGTTTTCTTACCTTGGCACCTCTTTTTCTTAATTTTTTAAAAAAGATTTATTATATTTATTTGAAAGAGTTACAGAGAGAGATAGAGACAGAGAGACAGAGAGAGATCTTCCATCCGGTGGTTCACTCCCCAGAAGGCCACAATGGCCGGAGCTGCACCGATCTGAAGCCAGGAGCCAGAAGCTTCTTCCGGGTCTCCTACGTGGGTGCAGGGGCCCAAGGACTCGGGCCATCTTCTACTGCTATACAAAGCCATAGCAGAGAGCTGGATTGGAGGAGGGTCAGCCGGGACTAGAACTGGCGCCCATATCGGATGCCGGTGCTTCAGGCCAGGGCTTTAACCTGCGCCAGCACCAGGTACCTCTTTTTCTTAGTGGGGGCTTTCTACCGATGTCTGGTGGCTCTTGGTTTGCCCTTGGTTGAAGCAGTAGGGTTGCGAGGTTGAGTGGCATGTGTGGGGGAGACTTCACTTCAGCTTCTGTGTAGGGAGCTGGCTATCTCACTGGGGATCCAGGGTACCAAAATAAATGCAATTAAGAATAAATCAATTTTGGTACAAAAAAATTTGGAATCCTACATGTAGGTGTTTCAAAATACGCGTTTTCCGTGAACTTTCTGAAGTCCCCTCAGGGTGTCACTCTCATTTTAGTTCTGAATGACAGCCATACTCTTTTTTTTTTGTTCCCCCCTAGCAGGGATTAGAAGGGTAAGAAATGCCCCCAGAGTGCCAGGCCTGTTCTGAGCGGGGTTGCAGTAGGGGTTGATCGAGTTCCTCTGCAGATTCGTGGTTCATCCCATGTTTTCACCCCACTTTCTCCTTGATGAACTTGGTATTTCTGGGCTCTGAATCTCTCTGCAGCTCCCCTTGGGCCCTGGCTTCTCCACGGGTGTTTTGCCCTTCCATTGCGTACCCCACCCACAGTCCCGTGTGGCGGGTTCTCCTGCCTGCTGTGCCTGTGTCTTTGACTTCCTTTCTCTTGCCAAGTTCATGGAACTCACCTCCTGTGACCTTGCTCTTGTTCTCCGTGTGTTTGTAGGTTGACCTCTCATTTTCTCTCATTCCTATCATTTTGTGGGGTTTTCAGAAATGTAAAAGGAGAAAGCATGTGGTTAATTCAGCATTTTTCACCGGTAATTACACTAATTGGAGAAGTACTGCAATAGGCCTTTTCCTATTCTCTGCTGGCTCTTAAAATAGGAAAATTAAACAATGAGTTCCACTAGGGTACTTGGAAATTCTTTTAAAAGCATCTGTACTTCTGCAACTTTGTCAACTGCATGGAGAGAGATGCTGACATTTTCTACATACATTCTCTATTTGCCATGAGATCGCTGTTTGATACATGAGATATTGTCTCTTTAAAAAATCATCAGCAAAAATGTGAAAGTGCTTGTGAAATATATTTAGCCATTTTAAAATTATTGTTATTTTTTATTTACCAGAGAGACGCTGATACAGAGACAGGGAGAGAACTCCCATTTATCCGTTCACCTCCCAAATGTTTGCAACAGCCAGGGCTGGCCCAGGCCAGCAGCAGAATCGGGGAAGTCCGTCCAGGTCTCCCATGTGAGAGGCAAGGACTCAGCTACTTGAGCCATCGCCTGCTGTCCCCCAGGGTGCACATCTGCAGGACGCTGGATTGGGCAGTGCAGCTGGACTTGAACTCAGGCACTCTGATGGGAGATGCAGGTTGCAGGTGTCCTAAGTGGAGTCTTTTTTTCTTTTTAAGATTTATTTATTTATTTGAAAGTCAGAGTTACACAGAGAGAGGAAGAGAGGCAGAGAGAGAGAGAGAGAGAGGCAGAGAGAGAGAGAGAGAGAGAGGGAGAGAGGGGTCTTCCATCCTCTGGTTTACTCCCCCATTGGCTGCAACGACTGGAGCTGCACCGATCCAAAGCCTGGAGCCAGGAGCTTCTTCCGGGTCTCCCAGGTGGTTGCAGGGCCCAAGGACTTGGGCCATCTTCTACTGCTTTCCCAGGCCACAGCAGAGCTGGATCAGAAGAGGAGCAGCCGGGACTCGAACTGGTGCCCATATGGGATGCTGGCGCTTTAGGCCAGGGTGTTAACCCGCTGTGTCACAGCGCTGGCCCCCTAAGTGGAGTCTTAACTATGGCGCCCAATGCCTGCCCCTCTGTGGTCCTTTCATTCACAGCATTGCGTATTGAAATCAGAGTAGAAGTGGGCGTGTTTGCTTCTGCTGGGGCTGGTAGTTGGTCTGGGTAACTGAACATACCTTTTTTTTAAATTTAAGCTTTATTTATTTATTTATTTATTTTATTTTTTTGACAGGCAGAGTGGACAGTGAGAAAGAGAGAGAGACAGAGAAAAAGGTCTTCCTTTTGCTGTTGGTTTACCCTCCAATGGCCGCTGTGGCTGGTGCGCTGCGGTCAGCGCACCACGCTGATCAGAAGGTAGGAGCCAGGTGCTTCTCCTGGTCTCCCATGGGGTGCAGGGCCCAAGCACTTGGGCCATCCTCCACTGCACTCCCGGGCCACATCAGAGAGCTGGCCTGGAAGAGGGGCAACTGGGACAGAATCCGGCGCCCTGACCGGGACTAGAACCTGCTGTGCCGGCGCCGCAGGTGGAGGATTAGCCTACTGAGCCGCGGCGCCAGCCTGAACATACCTTTAAAAGTTGGAGAATTGTAATGAAATGATACAACCTTTTGTGCAGCTTAAATCACATAGCTGCCCGACGACTCACTGGTCTATTGGTGTAGGCCAGTGTCTGTCGTGAGGCTCTGCTGATGCCAGTTCATTCTTGTCTCTCATGCCTGAGCTACATCCAGAGTTTCTGGGTCGGGTTTCCTTGAACGTGAAATGAAACTTCGGAAGCGGAGTGGGGTCACATGTTCAGAGCATTCCCCTTGTCTTTACGGTCCTGTCTCCCACATTCGAAACTCAACTCCCACCTTTCTAAACTGAGTTTTTAAAAAACTGAACTGGGTCTCTTCCAGGCCAACTTAGTTTCCCTGGATAGAACTTTGCTCTCACTCCTGTTTCCTCCTAAGCATTACATACAGTTGTCCCTCAGTATATCTGCTGTGCATTGATGCCAAGACTCCCTCTGGATGCCAAAATCCATGGACGTCCAAGGCCCCTACATAGCAAGGTTTGGTTTTTGCCCGGAACCTACATAATGCTCCTGGATAGTTTAAATCCTCCATAGACTACGTTAATACCTAATCCAGGGTGGATATCACGTAGACGGTTGTTATGCAGTGATGACAAGAAAAAAAATCTCTGTATTTGTTCTGTACAAACAGATTTTTTTTGGTCCCTGAATATTTTCAATCTATGATTGGTTGAATTTGTGGGTGTGGAACTCTACTTGTATTTAAGTAGTATTTAATTACATAATTTATTTACTGTATTACATACACTTGGCATAAGCAAGTTTGGGAAGAGAGATGAGGGGTCTTTAAGAAGCTCACAGAGGGCCCGGCGCCGTGGCTTAACAGGCTAATCCTCCGCCTTGCGGCGCCGGCACACTGGGTTCTAGTCCCATTTGGGGCGCCGGATTCTATCCCGGTTGCCCCTCTTCCAGGCCAGCTCTCTGCTGTGGCCCGGGAGTGCAGTGGAGGATGGCCCAAGTGCTTGGGCCCTGCACCCGCATGGGAGACCAGGAGAAGCACCTGGCTCCTGGCTTCGGATTAGCATGATGCGCTGGCCGCAGTGGCCATTGGAGGGTGAACCAACGGCAAAGGAAGACCTTTCTCTCTGTCTCTCTCTCTCACTATCCACTCTGCCTGTAAAAAAAAAAAAAAAAAAAAAAAAAAAAAAGTTCACGGAGGGACGGGAGTTGGCTTAGGCTAAGATGTCAATTCAGATGCCATGTCCCGCATTGGAATGCCTGGGATTGAGTCCCAGCTCTGCTTCCAGCTCCAGCTTCCTGCTCATGCAGACTCCGGGAGGCAGCAGTGATGGCTAGAAAGTAGTTGGGTTCCTGCTACCCATGTGGGAGACCGGATTATCATCTGGGCTCCTGGCTTTGGCCCACTCACAGGTATCTGGGGAGTGAACCAACAGATGGGAGCTCTGTCTTTTTGAAAAAATAAATATTGTGTACATTTTTAAAAGATTCATGAAAGATGGGCATTGAGAAAAAGCAGTGTGTGGGTTTCGCAAGATTAAATGATCCTTCAGTTCAGTGTTCGAAGTCCCCTGGTGTGGCTAAGTCCTGGGAAGCGGGGGCCTCCTGTCTCAGGCAGGAGACGTTAGTAACCGGTGCTCAGCGTGTGTCACCCAGGCTGCGAGGAGCCTCCCACAGCCCCAGGAGCTGGTCGAGCGGAGCTGGGCTAAGCGCCTTCGGCTGGAATATTCCTGCTCCGTAGCAGAGCCGGGGCCTCACGGCATTGGTGTGGAAACGAGCGGGAGCCCCCATAGACCAGTTCCTTGAAGCCCTGCCTGGGAGGGAGGCCTTGGCAGCTGCCTTTCCAGGGGGCTGCTCTTCCTTTCCCATGCCCCGACTTGATTTTCTCCGGGCAGCGACCAAGTTACCGGCTGTAAGTCTTCGCGAGATCAGACGAAGCCCCACTCCCCCCACGTCTCCAACAAGACCACCAGACGTGGATTGCCTTTCATGTGTGCTCAGAGATGCTCTCCTTCTCAAATTTATCTCCGAGGGGAAGTGAAAGTTAATTTGTCAAAGGTAATTTACAGCCTGAAATTTTCAGAGGAGGAAAAGGTTCCCCTGGAGGCATCCCTTTATGGGAGAAGCTGGATGCACAATGTGGCTTTGGACTCTGGGACGCAGCTGCTGGATAAATTACAGTCCTGTCAACGCAGCCGTATATATTGCCGGGTTGGGGATGGCCTGTTACTGGCGGGGTGGGGCGTGCACCTCCCCGGGTCAGATGCTCCGCGGATGTTCACGGGGTTGCCACGGAGGGGGCCCTGCCGCACCCTGTGCACCCATGGGTGGCTTCTGCATGCTCTTGCCAGAGGGGGCTTCCCCAGTGGTGGACAAGGGGACACAGGCCAGGCACACAGAGACAGTAGTATATGAGCTGGTGTGCAGTTGCACGAAGACGCAAACGTGATAGGGGTGAGGGGAAGGGACCAACCTTTGTGCCGTTCTATCCAGAGGAATGAGCCGGACCACAGGGCCAGAAGACATTGTTGGGGACAAGCCTTAGCCCCAAGCTGTCACAACTGAAGGAAAAGAGGATGAAGATCGTGATGGTGATGATAATAAACGAAGTAGTTGAGTCTCCATGAATTTTAAGAACCCCAGAGAAACCATACTAAGGTGTTCTTTCACAGTCAAAAATGTGAGTCGTGCAATAGCCAAGGGGACCCTTGGCCTGTGACCCCGCGTGGCCCAAGTTCCTTAGTTTTACGGAAAGCGTGCCAAAGGGCCTTCACTTATTCGGTGCGTAAAGGACCAAAGTGGTCCCACTCGTCCCCCAAAGTGCGCAGTTACTTTGGCTGTGAGCCTTGCTTTCCTAATTTATGCTGAAGACCTGCCAAGCAGAGTTCTCCCGCGGCCTGTTTCTGTGTTCCTAGCTCAGCCTCTGGGGTTCTGTAGAAAATGCACGCTCTGTGTTTTGGCAGCCGGCAGAGATGACTGCAGTGTGCGATACCCGAAGACTGCACGAAGTTCATGGACACGGAATTAGATTTATTGTGGTACAGAAATTTTGGAGATCCATCTATCCATGAACTTCTAGAAGACCCCCTCCTATGTAGGATAAGAAATACTTAATACATTATTTTTCGTACATTAAACACACAGGCCCGGAGTTGGGAGATACAGAGGTGAAAGGCGAGCTGACTTCCTAGTAACCTTGCAGAAATCTGTGCAGGCAGAACTACAGCTTATTGCGGCTGTGTGGTGTGAACGCACCCTAATGCCTCATCAAGGCTTAGAGGAGACGGAGGAATAGTCGCGGGACACGTTGGAAATCTTGGGGCACGCGGACATCGGCCGAGAGGAACAGTGGCTCACCTTGAATGGTGCCGTTACTCATAACTAAAATAACACATTTGTTGCAGGATGTACGGTGCATTTGTCTGAGGGCCCACGGGTGGGAAACTTTCCATGCTCCACAGCCTGATTCAGTTCAGCGGTACCAAAGGCATAGAATCTCTTCTATGCTGTTTCCTAGAAAGAAAAACAAAAGCAAATGTGGGTGAATAAATAATGTAAAAGTCCTTTAGAAAAGGATTTATTTATTCATTGGAAGGGTGGAGGGAGAGAGAGAGAAAGAGAGAGGTCTTCAATCTGCTGGTTTGCTCCCTAGATAGCTGTAACAACCAAGCCTGGGTCAGAACAACGCTAGGAGACAGAAATGCCATCCTGGTCTCCCGCATGGGTGGAAGGGGCCCGAGTACTTCTGCTGTCTTCCTAGGTGCATTAGCAGGGAGCTGGATATCAGAAGCAGAGCAGACATTTCTTGAACCAGACTCTAATAGGGGATACCGGCGTCACAAGTGGTGGCTTAGCCCTCTGTGCCACAACGCTGGCCCCTAATGTACAATTCCTGATTTAGAATTATTACGGCTCTATTTTACTGTCTGTTACTGTGCGGCAAAACACTGCTCCACAGCCTAGAGGCTTAACATGGTAATATGTCGTTAAGCCACATCGTTCCCTGGTGTTAACAGTCCATTGTGCATTACTATTTCAACATACCTGTGGCTAGGTACTTTATGCAGAAGAGAGGTTTATTTTTGCTCTTTGTTCTGGAGGCTCAAGAGCCTGGTGCTGGCATCCGCTCGGCTCTGGTGAGGGCCTCATGGCAGATGGTGTTGCAATGGCAAGAGATCCCATGGCAAGACAGGAAGTGAGAGACTCAGGGGAGGTGTCAGGTTCCCTTTTATCAGCTCGCTTTCTCAGAACTCATCTAGTACAGCAAGAACGAGAGCTCCCGAGGCAGCATTAATGCATGCATGTAGGTGGCGCCCCCATGGCCTAGTCACCTCCCACTAAGCCTTGCCTCTTTAAAATTTCCACCACCTCAACCCTGCTTCCCTGGAGACCAAGCTTCCAGCGCACAAGTCTTTGGGGGACCCAGTCACACAGTAGCCTAAGCGTAGCGTGTGAATGACAGGCCTTTGCGGGAGGTCTCTTGTGTGTGTGGCTGGGCTGAGACGCCAGCGGGGACTGCAGCCATTTGAAGGCTCAGCAGGGCTGGGCTTCCAAGGTGGCACACTGACACGGCTGTTGGTTGATGCTGGTGGGCTGGCCCCTCCGTCTGAGGCCTTCTCCCAGCGCCAAGCCTGGGCTCCAAGGACTCCCCAGAGTGGGTGTTTCAAGGGCAGGAAGAAGAACCTGGGCAGCTGCAGGTTCTGGAACGTTCTAGCACGGCGTCGGGTCCTCTCTGTTCTGTGGATGGAGCATTTTGATTGGGGGTTGTGGGGGAACTGACCTCAGCTCTGGGCAGGGCAGTGGCAAGGACACTTCGTGGAAGTGTTTGTGACATAGGAAATACGTTCACAGCCGTATTTGGGAAATGTCAGCCTGTCCGAAGATTTTTGAGATCAAAATCAAATATGGCTCTCTGAAGTCCTCCTTCACACATTGGCGCTATTAGAGCACAGGAGCACTTTCTTCCTGTCTGTGGGCCATGTGCTCATTCACCCCTCCAACGTGTATCGTGTATCCGTTGCGATGCCCTAAGGGCGGTGAATGGCAGAGATGGAGAAGCACAGTGGAAAGAGAGGAAGAGACAGATGATGGTTTGGATAGAGGAAGACAAACACAGAATCACACACACACGTGCACACACGCACACACGCACACACATGCTCACACATAAGAGACAGCTGGTCCGCACCCGGAAGGAAACCTGTGTGTAAACAGAGCAAGTGAGGCTGTGCAGAGCGCAGACAGCAGGGAGAGCTGCCTGTTGGAGCTACGGGGGCCTGCCTGGGACAGACTACCTCCCACTGTCCCTTCTCAGCCCCGGGGAAGATGATAGGCACTTTCCTGTGGGCTTTGCTCAGATCACCGGGGTTTCTCTGGCCTGGAGAGTGCGTGAACCCGGATGTTTGTGCCTCTTTCTTTGGCAGAGCTCCTTGATTGATTTGTCCAGCAGGACTGTCTTGAGTGTTAGTGTTAACCATTCTTTGCCATAGTGTTTGGACTTAATGGCAGCTCTACTAATGGCATTCCAGAAACTGAAGGGCGCTCGTGTTTGCAGACTTCTTGACCCTGGATGTGTCCCTAGAATAAATATTTTCCCCAGGTGTATAAAGATAGTCTGCACGCTCAGGCTCTCCTTCAGAGGCTGCGGGATGCTTGCAGGCCACATGAAGTAATGCAGACTTGCTGACATGACAGGCCTTTTACTTTTGATAGCTGCACTTTGAGCGTATTTATGTTAAATAGTGCTTTTGGTTCTGATTGCTTTCATCGTCCCAGAGACGCTGGCTGCATTGTTTTCCGAAAGTGAGATGGGCTTGAATGGCTGACGGTTATACCTACGTGGGGCATGAGAGTAGCTGGATGTGTCTGTCTGACTTGTTGTTGCTATCACACAGAGTGAGTCAGAAAGAAGAGAGCTTTATTTGGGCTGATGGTTCTGGAGGTGGAAGGGGAGGCCCAGATCTGGGGATGCCCTTCTTGCTGGTAGGGTCCTGAAGTGGTGCAGGCCATCATGTGGTGAGAGACAGGAGCACGCGTGTGTGTGTGTGTTCTTGTGAAGCCACTAGTAGCCATTCATGGGGGCTGCACGTCCTAATCACCTCCCAAAAGCTGGACCTCTAAACACCACAGTTGGATTAAATTTCCATTCGTTTTGTAGCTTATATTGGGGGTTCTGTCTTTTATTTAAGCTTTATTTTATTTATTTGAAAGACAGAGTTACAGAGAGACATAGAGACAGAGAGAGGTCTTCCATCTGCTGGTTCATTCCCCAGTTGGCTGTAACGGCCGGAGCTGCGCCGATCCGAAGCCAGGAGCCAGGAGCCAGGAGCCAGGAGCCAGGAGCCAGGAGCTTCTTCTGGGTCTCCCGTGTGGGTGCAGGGGCCCAAGGACTTGGGCCATCTTCCACTGCTTTCCCAGGCCACAACAGAGAGATGGATCGGAAGAGGAGCAGCCGGGACTAGAACCGGCACCCATATGGGATGCCAGCACTTCAGGCCAGGGCTTTAACCCGCTGCACCACAGTGCCAGCCCCTCTTGGGGGTTATTTCAAAAACACGAAGCCTTGGGAAGCACTCAGACCCTATCCAGACTGTAGCAATGGATGTCAGAGCCCTTGCTTCCCGGGGTGCTCCAGGGCATTCAGGTCCAGACCTGGTCATCCTTGCGCTCAGCCAGCTGCTGCCATGGCCTCTGCGTGCAGCCTGTGCACCCTCCCCTTCTGCTCTGCTGAACAATTTCCTTGGTTTTCAGATGGAAGCCTTAGGCAGGTGGTGATGATCTGCTGTGTGGGCAGTTGGGTGTAGCCCGTTTTCATACTTACTGACTGAATTACCCACGGCCTGACATAGATCGAGGTTGGCAAACCTTTTGCATAAAGGACCACACAGTATTTTTGACTGTGTGGGTTCTGTTGTCTCTCTTGCAGCCGCTGAGCCCTGCCCTGCGTGGAAGCACTGAGAGATAATGCATACAGGATGAATCCTTTTAAAACGTTGCTGTGGACATACTTTTCCGTGCCACAAATACTTTTTAATTTTGATGCTGCTTTCAGCCATTCATAAATGGAAAAACCATTCTTGGCTCTCAGAACCTGCAGTGGGTTGCATTTCGCCCAAGGGCTGTGGGTGGCTGACTTGCTTCTCAGTATCTCAAGAAATAGACACAAATGAATGGGAGAGTTGACTTAGGCAACTTGTTATGAATGTTTATAGTCCTTTTTCTTCTTAAAAATTCCTGATATATATGTATATAAAAATTGTAGGTTTTAAGTTAACACACAATGAAATTGATTTTTTTTAAACAAAAATTATCTGTGAGGCAAAGAGGCAGAGATAGATGGACACATTGCTGTTGACTCCTGGGTTACTACCCAGATGTCCACAGTGGCCAGGGCTGGGCTGGAGTTGGAGACAGGAGCCAAAGAACTGCACTGCACTCTTCCGTGTGGGTAGCAGGAACCCAAATACTGAAGTCACTGGCTGCCTGTGAGTCCAGAGTGTGACATTGAACCTGAGCTTTCCACTATGGGCCACAGTCCTTGTAACTGCCAGTCTAAGCATCCGCTCCCAGAAATTGATGTTGTTTGAATACAGTTGTAGGAATTCAACACAAGTGTGGATAGATATGTGTAGGGTACAGAACCATTCTAATATCACCCCAGATTTCTTTCACCCAAGTTGTTACAGGTGTCAATGGTTTGTTCCTGTTTATTGCTGGTCAGTATTCCATCGCGTGAATGAACCCCAACTTTGGTATTCATTCACCTGTTTCATAAGGACATCTCGGCTTTGGCGATTATACGTGAGCTGCTCTAATATTCATGCAGGTTTTTGTGAGCGTGTAAGTCCTAGGCGTAGACTTGCTGGGAGATGTAAGTGCATGTTTAACTGCCAAGCTCCAGAAAGCGTTCCAACAGAAGTGGTTGAGAGTTCCAGGTCTCTATTTCTGTTCTCTCTCATTCCTGATGAGCCAAATTCCCTTTCTATTAATTCCGTTGTGTATGAAGCACTTCCTTAGCAAGCCTTTTACTGCCAGTCCGCCAGCAGTGAATTCTAGTAGTTTTCCTTCATTCGGGATTGATGTCACCTTCTTCCTTTAACGATGTTTTCCTTGGGTCTAGAATTCTGGGCTCATAGTCTGTTTCTTTCAGCACTTTAAGTATTCTGTCCCACATCCTCTGGCTTCCATTGTTTTTAATGCAATCATTAAGATAGTTTTACCTCCAAAAATAATTTGTTGCTTTTCTTGGCTTTTAAGGTTTTTCCTTTGTTTCGGTTTTCCCTTTGATTAGTGTGTGCTTGAGTACAGGTCTCTGGACTTATCTTCTTGGAGGCTCATGAAGTTTGTTTGTGTGCTTATATAAATGTGTATTTGGCACATGTTGGCTTTTCTTTAGCCATATGTCTTCAGCTCTTTTTCTTCTCGTTGTGGCCCTCTCGGTAATACAGGTGTCAGACTATTCATTTTGTCTTCCAGGTCCAGAAATTCTCTTCATGTTTGTCTTCTTTCTTCTTTTTAAGATTTATTTCTTTATTTGAAGGGAAGAGCTACAGAGAGAGAGAGAGAGAGAGAGAGAGAGAGAGAGAGCACGATATTCAGATCTTCCCTCAGTTGGTTCACTCCCCAAATGGCCATAACAGCTAGGGCTGGGCCAGGCTAAAGCCAGAGCCCAGAAGTACCTGTGAGTCTCCCACATGGTTGACAAGAACCAGGGCATGAACCCTTTTCCACGTTAGCAGGCAGCTGGATTGGAAGAGCAGCAGCTGGAGTTGGAACCGGCGTTCTGTGGGGTGTTGGCATTCCAGGCGCCAGTTCAACCTGCTGCGCCACAGTGCCGGACGCCACGCAGTCAGCTTGACTATGACCGGGTCCAGGAGCAGACAGTAGGAAGACGACAGTAGGAAGACACCAGCCCCTGTCGTCATCTGTTGCCACCCTCACCACCTACTTCCTCAGCACTGCACAGGGACTGGGGTGCAAGAGGATGAGGAAGGAAGGGAAGACAGAAAAAAAAAAAAAACAACCAAAAACCTGTGGTCTGCTCCTATGCTGTGTGTGTGTGTGTGTGTGTATTGGGGGAGTCACCTTAGCTCTGTATTCTCCCAGCAGAGCCAAAAGGCCTCTCTGGCAGCTCGCTCTTACGAGCTGGTGCCTTCCTGTGAGTCTTTGTGGGGCATTCCCTTTAGATCTGGAGCACGAGGAGTCCCCCGTGGCTGCTTCTTCATTGTTTCCAGGGTTCGCGGCTTCATTCAGTGGGAGGGGTGGGCAGAGTGAGCCCTTAGCATGTCATCCGGAACTAGAGCCCTTAGGAGTCTTGTTCAGAGAAAATTAGTTGGAATATTTATTTCTCATTTTGTCTTAAAGCACAGTAGCATCAACTGCATTTTGAGAAAATGTGCGGAGTTCAGATTGTATCAAAGTCTTAGCTGTTTTTTTCCTAGTAAGGAAATCTATGCACACTAGTTTATGGGCTTCCCTTGTCTGTTCAGTGCTGTAAGGACTTTGGTGAATTGGCGGAAATGTTCCGTATCTTTGTATAGGAGCTGTTAATGTCATGCAGCTAAAAGGTGTCTCAAAGTGGCTACTGGGACCGAGTTACCTTCTGCCATGATTGAGTGTGTCCCTCCAAGTTCAAGTGTTTGAAACGTGATACCCAAGGCATCGGTGTATCCTCCCCTTTTTAAAAGATTTATTTATTTATTTATTTGAAAGGCAGAGTTACAGGGGGAGGGGAGGGAGGGATGGAGAGAAGGTGAGAGATAGAGATAGAGAGTGAGAGAGAGATACTGAGATAGTTAGCTCTACAGCTTCACTCCCCAAATAACCACAATGGTCAGGGCTGGACTAGGCAAAGCCAGGAGCCAGGAACTCCATCCAGGTTTTGCACGTGGGTGGCAGGGACAGAAGTACTTAGGGCATATTCTGCTGCTTTCCCAGGTGCACTAGCAGGGAGCTGGATCAGAGGCAGAGCAGCTGGGACTGGAACCAGCTCTCCAATATGGGATGCTGGCGTTGCTAGCTCTGAAACCAGTGTTTTTTCATAGCACCCCCATCCGTGCTTTCATGCAAAAGACAACAGAACTTAATCCACAGTCTTGTCATTGCTCATTGAAAGCTTTTTTAAAAAAGATTTATTTATTTATTTGAAAGGCAGAGTTACAGAGAGACATCTGCTGGTTTACTCCCCAAATGGCTGCAACAGCTGGAGCTGTGTTGATCCAAAGCCAGGAGACAGGAGCTTCTTCCGGGTCTCCCACGCAGGTGCAGGGGCCCAGAGACTTGGGCTATCTTTTACTGCTTTCCCAGGCCACAGCAGAGAGATGGATGGGAAGTTGAGCAGCCGGGACTAGAACTGGTGCCTATGTGGGATGCCGACACTGCAGGTGACAGCTTTACCTACTATGCCACAGCGCTGGCTCCTAGGCATAAATTTCTGTTGCTTTAAGTCACCCCCAGTCTGTGGAATCTGTCCACAAACTTTATAAAAATACATTTTTATTTATCTTCACTTTTTTTAAAAGATGTATTTAATTATTTTAAAGTCAGAGTTACACAGAGAGAGGAGAGGCAGAGAGACAGAGAGAGGTCTTCCATCTGCTGGTTCACTCCCCAGGTGGCTGCAACATCCCGAGCTGCACCAATCCAAAGCCAGAGCCAGGAGCTTCTTCTGGGTCTCCCACACACGCAGATGCAGAGGCCAAAGGACTTGGGCCATTTTCCACTGCTTTCCCTGGATATAGCAGGGAGCTGGATTGGAAGTGGAGCAGCCAGGACTCGAACCGGTGCCCATATGGGATGTGGGCACTACAGGCAGCGGCCACAGCGCCGACCCCTCATTGAAAGTTAAACTTGTGTCATGGGCCCAAGTTTTCAAAATGAAATATGATTTTGCCCTTGCCTTGTGTTTTAAGGAATAACAAAGGGTTAATCTGCACAAAGGTTACCTTTTGCTTAAAGTGTTTACTGCACTGCTTTTGGTGTGTTGCATGCTTTTTTACACGATTTTTATTTATTTATTTGAAAGGCAGAGTTACAGAGAGAGAAAGAGAGCGAGCGAGAGAGCGCTCTTCTGTATGCTGGTTCATGGTTCACTCCCCAAATGGCTGCCACGGCAAGGGCTGAGCCAGGCAGAAGCTAGGAGCCTGAAACTCCATCCGGGTCTCCCACATGGGTGCAGAGGCCCAAGTGCCTGGGCTATTTTCCACTGCTCTCCCTGGTACATTAGCAGGGAGCTGGACCAGAAGTGGAACAGCTGGGACTCCAGCCAGTGCCCATATGGGATGCCACAATGCCGTCCCCCCACGGTGTGCTTTCCAAAATGAAATGCCTCTTCTTCCCCTCCCCAGTTTGCCTCCTAAGCAACCCTTTTTCTGCTCTCTGCTTCCGTGAGGTCGCCATGGCACTGCTCTGCAGTCCTGGCTTCTACAGAGAAGGAAAGTCAACGTTAGTAAAGTCACGTTGTTTTTACTTAAGCAGAAAACACAGTTTCGCAGTTGAACCATGTGACTGGGGACAGTTTTCGTAAGGGTGGCCCCGTAGTCAGGGCCGTGTCACCTGCTGGCTGGAAGTGTGTAAACCGTCCCTCGATGGCCTTAAGCCCGGCGATACCTTCATGTGGTTTCTTGCTTTGTTGTCCTGTGAAAGAACTCGAGGAGCTCCCTTAAGCCCTTTATTACTGCGTAGAGCACTTGAAAACCATACTGGAAAAAGGTTTGGCCTCGGCTCTCACACCGGGGATTTTGCAGATTAGAGAGAAGGAACCCTGTTGAGGAGAACATTTTGCAAAGCACAACATTCCCGGCTAAGGGGGGACGTTTGTTGCTTTTAAACTTCCCGTGAGAAGCGGCTCTCCACTGACAGCGATAGAAAAGAATTTATCTGCAGAGCAGACAGTTGGAAGATATGCCGGGCTGTGGGACAGCAGCATCAATAAAACACATGGTGCCTTTGGACGCATCTGTGGCTTTCTTCTGTGCTGAAAAGGATCCGTCTTTCAAGTGAGTTGTCTGGAATGGGTACGGCCGGAAGCACCCCACCCTCATGGAGTGCGTAGGCGAGGCTCGCGTGGCAAGCGGCGGATCTGGGCACTTGGCCTGGAAGGACAGGCCGCCCGAGGGTGCTCTCTGTGGCAGGGTGGCCAGCTCGTCCACAGACAGCTGGATTCCAGGGATTTTCCTAGTCCAGGCTGGGTGCCTCCAGCACACTGCGAGCCGGGGCAGCGTTTCCCTGTGAATGTTGGCTTGGGGACCAGAACGTGGCCAGGTCGTCATCAGGACTGTGCCGCAGGTGGCTGGCATTGTGGCAGAGTGGGCACAGCCTTTGAAGATGGCATCCCATATGGGCGCCAGTTCCAGCCCTGGCTGCTCTACTTCCGATCCAGCTCCGTGCTAATGGCCTGGGAAAGCAGCAGAGCATGGCCCAAGTGCTTGGGCTCCTGCTACCCGTGTGAGAGACCCCGATGAAGCTCCTGGCTCCCTGCTTTGGCCTGGTCCAGTCATGGCCATTGCTGCCATTTAGGAAGGGAACCAGTAGATACAAGATGTCTTTCTGTCTCTCCCTTTCTCTCTGTAACTCTGACTTTAAAAAAAAAAAAAAAAAGGCTATGCAGCAGGATCACGTGGTACATGGCTTCCCACGTGTATGAACGGTGCTCTGTTTTCCCACCCGCTCTTCTGTAGCCCCACGGCCTGTGCTCCCAGCCTGCAGGGGGCTGGTGAAATCAGAGGGCACTTAGTTTCTCTCCATTGCGAAAACTAGGCCTTGCTGTGGCCAGCATCAGAGACACCAGGACCCCTTTCTCCCAGGTCGGTGTCCAGTGGCCTAGATAATGTAACACAAGTCCTGGCACCGTTGTGTTGAATTCCAATGGGTGCAGGAGTGTGTGGAGGGAGTGGGGGTGGGGCAGAAATTACTCTGCAGCAGAGGATAAGGGTGAGGGCCCGGGTGCTAACAGGGGTCCGGAGTGCATGTCTCAAACCTGCTCACCTGCCCCTGTTCCTGAGTCCATCTTCTGTTCTGCTTAACTACTGCATCTGTGTCCTTGTTGGTTTTTTTTAAGATTTAGTCATTCATTTAAAAGTGGACACAGAGAGAGAGGTCTTCCATCCGTTGGTTCACTGCCCAACTGGCTGCAATGGCCGGAGCTGTGCCTATCCGATACCAGGAGCCAGGAGCTTCTTCCAGGTCTCCCACGTGGGTGCAGGGGTCCAAGGATTTGGGCCTTCTTATTTATTTATCTGTTTAGGGACATTTGAGTTGCTCCTATTTTTTCGTTGTTAGAAAAATGTGGTTATGAGGGTTCTACTTTGATCTCTCTTGGATGTGCTTGGAGGCATGGATTGCAGGGCGACACGGTGGCGGGACAAGTTGCAGACTTGTCATGTTGTTTCCACAGTGGCTGCACTGTTTTGTGTTCCCCCCAGCAGGGCACCATGCTCTGGTGTCTCCACATTCTCTCCATTACTTATTGTTGTGGACTTAAAAAAACAAACAAACAAAAATGGGGCCGGTGCTGTTGCGAAGTGGGTTAACGCCCTGGCCTGAAGCACTGGTATCCCATGTGGGTGCGGGTTCATGACCCGGCTGCTCCACTTCCGATCCAGCTCTCTGCTATGGCCTGGGAAAGCAGTAGAAGATGGCCCAAGTCCTTGGGCCCCCTGTACCCATGTGGGAGACCTGGAAGAAGCTCCTGGCTCCTGGCTTCGAATCGGTGCAGCTCTGGCCATTGCAGCCAGTTGGGGAATGAACCAACCGACAGAAGACATCTCTCTCTCTCTCTCTCTCTCTCTCTCTCTCTTTCTCTGTCTGCCTCTCTTCTCTCTGTGTAACTCTGATTTTCAAATAAATAAATAAATATTTAAAAAACCCAAAAAATCATGTATTTGAAATCCAGAGTGAAACAGGGAGAAACAGGGAGAGACACACAGAGACAAAGATTCACTGGTTCACTCCCCAAATGGCTGCAACAGCCAGATCTGGGCCAGGCAGAGGTCAGGAGCCAGGAACTGCAGCTGGGTCTCCCACCTGGCCAGGGGCCCATCTTCTTATGCTTTCCCCGGGCACGTTAGCAGGGAGCTGCATCAGAAGTGGAGCAGCTGGGCTTCACCTGGGACTCTGCAATGGGATGTCGGTGTCGCCATGGACTTTTCTAATTGGAGCCATCCTGCAAGGGTGAAGGGTGTTGCATTGTGGTTTTGATTTGCACACCATGGGTGACTTAGGAGGAATATGTTTTCATGTGCTCATTTCTCATCTTCTTGGGAGAAATGGCCATTCAGATCCGTGGACACTCACTTGATCAAGTTGTCTTTTAATGATGTAGTTCTAAATATTTGTCTTAGTCAGCCGTACTAAAATGCCACAGACTGGGTGACTTAAGCAACAGAAATGTATGTCTCACCGTTTGAACGGCTGGAAATCCAACACGAAGGTTCCAGCAGCCATGCCTCCTGGTGAGAGCCCTCCCCCCGCCCCCCGTGACCTCACAAGGCCCCGAGCGAGCAGGATCTGGTCCCCCGTCCTCTTCTGAGAAGGACACTTTTGGACCACCACGCTTCATTACTTCCCAGAGACCCCACTTCTGCAGTTAGAACTTCACGTTTTGAGGGGATCCACTCCATCCGCAGCGGTGTTGTTAGTAAAATGTACATAACAGTCCCACATCCGATGTTGGATTCAAAATAGTTTTTTCCCCATTTCGTGGGTGTGTTACCACTCTCTTACGTATTTACTAACGTGTTTATTATCTACTAATTTATTTGAAAAGCAGAGAGCCAGAGAGATCTCTCCTCTGTTGGTTCACTCCTCAAATGCCTCCAGTACCTGAGATGGGTTCAGACTGAAGTCAGGCACCAAGAACTCCATCCCGGTCCCCGACATGGGTGGCAGGAACCCAAATCCTTGAGCCCTCACCCAGCGTGCACCTTAGCTTGAACATGGGAGCAGAGCTGGGTCTCGAACTCAGGAACTCTGGACTGGAAGACACAGCATTTTACTCCGAACCCACTGTCTTGATGATGTCCGTGACGCATTTTTGTTGTTGTGGCTGTTTCCTTTGATGTTGTGTCTTAGAAACCATTCCTGAAGTCAAAGTCGTGAAGATTTCCACTTCGGACTATTTCGTGGTTTTGGCTCTTACAATGAGGCCTGCAGCGGGTTTTGAGTCATTGTGTATTTTGTGAGGAAGAGGCCCAGCTTGGTTCCTGTGTATATGAACGTCCAGTTATTCCAGCACCATAGAATTATCTTGGCAGCCTTGTCAAAAGCCCTGTGACCTCGTGCTTCTGTGCCGTCCATCTAAGTGTCTCTCCTGTGTAGTCCCGCGCCGCTCAATTCCTGGGAGGTGTGAATTCTCCAGCTTAGTTCTTTTTTCTGGATTGGTTGGGCTGTTCTGGGTCCCTTCCACATTTCCGTGTGCATTGTAGAAGAAGCTGTCCGATCACTGCCAAAAGAAAATAAAAAAGAAGAGAAAACCCAGCTGTGATGTTGGCAGATGCTGCGTTGAATCTGTAGAAATGCTGGAGGAGTATTGCCGTGCTAACAACATTAAGTCTCCTCCGTGAGCGCGGGCTATTCCATTTATGCAGATTTTCAGTTTCTTTCAGCAGTGTTTTGTAGCTTTCAGAGTCTAAGTTTTGTACTTGGGGGAGGATTAAATGAATTTCTAAGTATTTCATTCTTTTCGATGTGATTGGAAAGCGCATTGTTCTCCTGATTTCACACTGCTCATTACCAGAGTCCAGAAATAGAATTGTGCTGCAGCAGGTTAAACCATATGGGCGCCTGCTCCAGTCCTGGCTCCTTGCTTCCAATCCAGCTCTCTGCTATGGCCTGGGAAAGCAGCAGAGGATGGTCCAAGTGCCTGGGCCCCTGCACCCACGTGGGAGACCTGGAAGAAGCTCCTGGCTCCTTGCTTCGGACTGGCCCAGCTCCAGCCATTGCAGCCATTTGGTGGAATGAACCAGCGGATGGAAGACCTCTCTCTGTCTCTGTCTCTCCCTCTCTCTGTAACTCTGCCTTTCAAAAAAATAAATCTTTAACATAAAGAAATACACTTGATTTCGTGTATTGGGTTTTTTGGTACAAGGCGTCACTCAACAGCATGGGTGTGGTCTGAAAAATGTGTCCTTGGGTGATTCTGTCACTGTGTGAACATCACAGAGTGCTCTTATGCCGACCACGATGGCTGTCGAGTCACCGGGGGCTGTGCCTGCGCTGCGGCCTTTGCGTTGTGGGGCCCTCTCTTTGCTGGTCACCAGTTATGGACTAAGCCAAGCCAGGCCTTGGCGCTTGGCCAGACCTGGGCGTCCTGTCTCCTGAGCGCCTGTCCACCCCTCCTTGGTGGTCATGCTCCGGAGGGCAAGACTGCCCTGGGTGCTGGGGACCCGTGTGACGTCTGCTCCTGTGGGTTTAGGAGGTAGACTCCGCAGCCCGATGTCTGCTTTGCCCATTACCTGCAGGATCTGGGGCACGTTGCTTAGCCTGTGTGTGCTACAGCTTCCTCGTGTCTCATGTTGGAGATGCCCAGAGTGCTGGCGCAGAGTGATTGAGGTGGTTGTGTAGGCACCTAGGCCCCCATGTGGCACGCCACAGCCCTGAGAGCTAGTGCTGCCTTGTCACCATTACTGATTTGGAGCTAGAGGGAGCGCATGGTGTCTCTGTCAATGAGGTAATAGAATTGAAGTCATTTTTAAGCCATGTGTGTAAGATACGCATTAACGAGCAGTGGTTTTCAGACTGCTGCCTGAGAGCTGCTTAGGTACAAATTGCCTGCCCTCCATCCGGAGTATTTGATTCTGCAGATGTGGGGTGGGCCTGGGATTCTGAATTTCTCAGGAGTTCTGGGTGCTGTGGCTATGGTGCTGGTCATTATGCACTGTGCATGTGGGGGTGTGTGTGTCTGCACCTGTGTGTATACCTGTGTGGCACACACATGAGCATCGCTGCACGTATGTGGGTGCGTGTGTCCACGTGTGGGTACCCACAGGCACACATGTGTAACTGTGAGTGTACTCACACCTTTTCATTGCCCAGGGGAGTCACTACCCGTCTCCCTGGACAGTCCTCAGTGTGGGACAGAGGATCCCAGAGTGGAGGCTGCAGAACGCCGGGTGCTGCCCTGGGGACCCTAGTTGAGCTGTGCCCTTTGTTCCCGGGTGCCTCAGTCAAGTGGGTCAGCTTTTGTTTCTTCTTCCAGCACAGGAGTAGCACTGGGGTCTGGGTGGGAACAGCCTTGGTTTTTATTTGCTGGGCCTGGCGGGCCTCACGCCGGCTTCCTCCTAAATCAGAACCTGTGGGCGAAGCTCCCCTCCCCTTCTCCCAAGTTCACCCCTTTATTTTCTCCTGTTCATTTCAACAGGATTTATGCTTGATTAAGTTACTCTCTTTTATCATAATTAAAGAAAAATGTGGTGGGAGAGCACTAAAAACTCCATTCAATGAAAACCAGATTGTGGAACCTGCAGGAAACAAGGGCCGCCCTGTCGCGCCCGCCCCTCCCCGGAGACGGAGCTGTTGGGAGCTGCACGCAGAGGGAATTTAAGCTCCCGGAGAGGAAGTTGCCGCCCCTACCAGCCTGCCTCCAGGATGACAGGAGGCCACGGCCCTGCCGGGCTTTTCACCCCTGGGCCTGGGTCCTGCCCGGGAGTGCCTGTGAAACAGGAGGCTGCCAGGCAGCTGGGAAGTGGCTGCACACAGGCCGGGATTTATAAAGGCCCTTCCTCGTGGTGCCTGCGCGTCGCCCGCTGCAGAATGTGAACGTGATCTGCCCGAATGTTTGTACAAAGCGAGTCTCTGGTCCACGTGGTGCAGGTTTCTGTCCTCATTGGTGTAGGGCACAGTTGCTCATAAAGGCAAGGTAGTGGGCATCCCTGCTCCAGCCCTGTGGTCAGCCAGCAAGCCTCGGTCAAGGCCAGCCCTGGGATGCCCTCCATGCAAAAGGTTCAAAGAAGACTCCCTTGTTGTTGTTGCTGATGGACTTGATTCAGTGGGATTTAAAAATGCCCAGACCTGCAGCACTGGACGGGGAACTGGAGAGGTGGAGGAGGAAATGCCAAAGGAGAGGAAGGCCCCAGGGAAATCAGACAGCGGTTGGAGTCCCGTTTGTGCAGCACAGCACAAAAGAATGTGTGTTGGGTCCCCTAAGGAGCCGACTCGGGAGGCAGGAGTGGGCATTGGGTCTGCAGCCCCAAACCAGGGTCGGTGCTGTTTACCAGTAGGGTGATGCCAGTTAACACCATGGCCTGGGGTCGGTGCTGTGGTCGCCTGAGCTTGCAGGTGGAGCATGAGCTTCCATTCGGTGCTGGGACTTGACTGATGTGGGCTGTCCTCGGGGAGGACTCTGGCTCATGCCGCTGCTAGCAGGGGAGATGGCTGAGCGACTCTGAGGCTTCATGTCCTTTGAGATGGGGGCCCGGCATCAGCCAGCTCAGGCTGCCATCACAGCGCCCAGACCGGCGGCTTCCACCATTCCGGGGCAGATCAGGTGTGGGCTGGGCTGGTTTCTCCTGGGTGCTGTCTGTGGATGCTGTGTCTTCTCCCTGTGTCTCCACCCTGCTGTCCCCTCCCTGTGCCTGTGTCCCCGCCTCCTGTCCCTGTAAGGAAGGAAGGCCACAGTCATTGGATCAGAACGCACCCTGATCACCCATCTCTTCAAACGCCCCGTCTCCAGATACGGTCACTTTCTGAGGTCCTGGCGGTTGGGACTGCAACACGGGAATTTTGGGGGGACAAGTTTGGCCTGTAATAGACTCAGTCTAACGTGCAAGTGTTCTTTCACGCTCCTTTGCATGCTCATGGGACCAGTTCTCTTTGCTTTTACATGTTCTTTCTGTTGACCCATCGTCCTCCCGGCGCTCTGGGATTTTGCCGGAACTGAGAGGCCCAGAGTGGGTCAGATGGGGCGGCCCTGGGGAGCTCACCGTGCTGGCAGACGTGGGTGCAAAAGCCTCTCTGGGGGGCTTGACTCCAGGCTGCCCCCCTTTCTCACTGAGACAGAGTCTGCAGCTCCTCTGTTTCCACATACCCTCCCACCCCACCTCATGCTCCTGTACGGGTGGGGCTGTCCCTGGGGAGGAACCTGGTCCGTGCTGCTGCCCGGCTGGGGACAAGTGTCCCCCGGGCAAACACGGGCTGAGTGACTCTGAGTGTCCCTTCTTAGATGCTCACCTGCCACCTGGCGCAGAGAACTCTGGAAATGGAGGTCACTGGTTTGTGGGAAGAGCTGATTCGCAGCTGTGGGGAAATGAGCCTCCCCACCCCCCATCCCCACCCCTCCTGGAGACCACATCTGCCCAGCCTGGGGTGTGGAACTGGGGGCTGTGTGACCCTTCAGACCCGGGCTGTGGTGGAGGGCGGGCTGTGACTTGTTGTGACCTGGGGTTGAGTCCAGTCCGGCATCTCAGCACCACTCCCGGGAGCACATCTTGGTTCTTCCATCGTTTCCTGGATCCCATTTGCTTTCTGAACTGGATGCTTCTCATCCTTGTGTAAAGGGTTCAAGTTTGCGTTTGGGGAAAAGAGAAGATGCTGCTCACCTCACCTTTTCCAGGAAGTCCTCCCAGAATTGTACTTCGAATGCGGCCCCTCTGCCATCTGGGGTAGAATCGTACTTTTCCACCGTCCCAGCCACCGTTAGGAGAGCTGAAGCTATTCTCAAGAACCCGCGTAGGCTGTAAAGAGACCAGTGTGTTTATCTGGTACAGCAAACTGCTCAAGGGGAAGTTAAATGAAGGAAACAATAGGTGTATGTAGTTTTTTATCAACTATATATGCAGCTGTTATTTTTGCAGTTGGTACAGTTGTCTTGGTACGAGCTGCAAGGGACTCGGCTGAAAATCTTAGAGCCAATCCAGTACGTGGGGCCAGAAGTACAGTTCCCAGCGAGATAATGGCTACCTGACACGCGGAGAGGGTGACTCATGCCTACAGCACAGATAGAATTCAGTGCAACAACAGCACTGCAGGCACAGCTGCCTAAGGACCACCTCTCCTAAAGCCTCTCTGTTGCTTCTCTGTGGCTAGAAGGGGTATTGACTACAGACTTCTGGTGGTCAGATACTTCTCTCCCTGCAAGGAACCCGGTCAGCAACCAGGTCACATCTGGCCTGGCAACGAGGGACAAGTAAAAAAAACCTACGGGGGTCTTAATCAGGAAAGAATAAAAGTCAAGATGACATCACTGGTGTCAGCGCTAAACAAGGTGAAATAAAGGTGAGAGGTTGTGGAGGGGGGAAAAAAAACCCAGAAAATCTTAGAGCCATTTCAAGGACATAATGAGTTGGTGGGATTTGGGACCAACCGGAAACATGAATGGTATTTTTATGTGGAGGTACTTCAGAAAATTCATAGAAAATGAAATTTAAAGATTTATTTTGGGGGAAAGTTTTTGGAGGTCATGCATTGTTTTTCAAGATTATCCATTTTTTTGTATTTTTTAAAAATTTATTTAAGTTATACAAGTTTTGTGTATTTCATATATGTACAAATTTAGGAATACAGTGCTACTTGCACTATCTTCCCTCCTGCCCACGCTCCAACCCTTCTTCCTCCTCCCTCTCCCATTCCCACTCTTAATTTTTACAGAGATCCACTTTCAGTTTACTTAATGATCATAAAGTTAACTGTACACCAAGTAAAAGAGTTCAACAAATAGTATGAAGAAAAAAAAAAACACTCTTCCTTAAAGATTTATTTATTTATCTGAAAGTTGGAGAGAGAGATGGAAAGAGAGAAAGGGAGAGAGAAGTGAGCTTCTCTCTGCTGGTGCACTCTCCAAGTGGCTGCAATGGCCAGGGCTGAGCCAGGTCACAGCCAGGAGCCAGGAGCTTTATCCAGGTCTCAAGGGCCCAAGCATTTGGACCATCCTCCTCTGCTTTTCCCAGGGAGCCGGAAGGGGAAGTGGAGCAGTTGGGACAGGAACTGGCACACATACGGAATGCTGGCACCCCTATGGGAAGTGATATGCCACAGCACCAGCCCCAGGAATATGCATTTTTTCATGAAAGGTTTGAAAACCCCTTGTACACGTGGGTGTCATTTTTTAAAAAAATATTTGGCCATAAGGGAGAGGGATGGGGAGATGCTACTCTGCAGGTTTTGAAGACAGAGGAAGGGCGATGAGGCCAGGCAGGTGGGGGAGCGGAGGAAAGGAAAGGGTTCCCTTCCAGAGCTTCCTGAAGGTGCCACCACCCACCCCTCTAGGCTTGTTAGAGGATGTGTTCGTCTGGTTTGGAGCAACTTAGTTTAAGGCATTGGTTCCAGCAGCCAGAGGAAGCTAATACAACTAAGGACAGACTTGCAAATGCTCATGGAAAATGGGATGAAAGATGAATTTATTTGAGTCCAAAATTTTTTTCATATCTATGCATCTGAGCAGCATTCAAAAATTAATGGAAAGTAAATGTTATGAGAAGACTATATGGGTGTGTGTTTGTGGTCAGGGCAGGGGGGAGGTGAGAAGAGAAGGAGATATATTCCTATCTGCAGATTCCCTCCCCAAATGCCCACATCAACCCTGGCCCTAGGCTGAAGCCAGGAGCCCGCATGCAATCCAGGTCTCCCATGTGGGTGGCAGGGACCAAAGCTGAGCCATCAGCTCTGCCTCCTATGGTGCACATTAGCAGAAAACAGAGCTGGGCCTCCAGTCCAGGTGTTCTTGTGTGGGATGTGGGCACCTTGAGTTCCAGGCCAAATGCCTACCCCTACACTTTTATTTTTTTAAGGCACCCAAGGCTTGGTTAATTTACCCCTCCACTCCTGCCCTTGACCTTGGGGCAACAGGAAGGAGTTCCTTGTGGGCTGATTGGATGTCATCGCTGCTTGATTACTTGGAACCGGCATGCCTGTGTGATTAGAGCTAGAAACCAAGAAATAGCATCGAACCAACACATTTCCTTGTCTTTATGTTCCATTAAGCACATCAGCTCGAGTATCACTAGTTTTGTGCCCCAGGTGATGGGCGTCTTCACGTTTCCGCCTGCCCGGAAAGATCCCGAGGTATAAATAACGTTTCCCTTCACGGCTCATCTGTGTCACATTTGCAGGCAGCTGGGACAGCCCCTGGTGGGGAAGCTCTCGGGAGTTCTGCCAGAACTGGCTCCTGTGTCTGGGACGCAGGACAGCGAGTCCTGGGGTTTTCTCCCAGATCAAAGACACACTGAAGCCCCTCCCAGCCAAACCTGTGCTCTGGGCATCCAGTGCTGTATTTGGTGGCCGTGGTGACTTGAGGGACGCCTTTCTGCTGACCAGACAGTAGCCAGCCCCTGGCTGGGATGAGCAGGGTCTGCTCTGTGCCAGGTGGACATTCTGGGCCTGGCCTCCCGCCCCGGTCTGGGCACACTGCACCCTGGGCAGAGAGCTGCCGTGCCGAACATTACTGGGTTCTGTGTGTTTACACTGACTTGCTGCCCAGTAAGCAAAAAACCCCAGTAGGGTCCTCTCTGGTGCCCTGGAGTCTACCTGCCTGGGAAGTCGGTGAGAGATTGGGACGCGGGGGGAGCACCGCTTCTGCTTGTTGGTATATTGTTCCTAAGAGCCAGGGGGACCCTTAGAC
Organism: Lepus europaeus; assembly: GCF_033115175.1. NCBI lineage: Eukaryota > Metazoa > Chordata > Mammalia > Lagomorpha > Leporidae > Lepus > Lepus europaeus. The sequence goes on from NC_084838.1 coordinate 97,659,739, forward strand.
TTGGCAGTGGATAGATCTTGTGCTCAGAGGATCAACACTGGAGGTGAGGGCCTGTCCTCCTTAGCACAGGTGTGAGGCCGCAATGCCCTCTGAGCCTAAGCAAGGGTAGTAGCCCAGCCGGCAGGTGCCCTGGGGGGTGGCGTCTCTTATGGATCCTCTGTCTGTACCACTGGCTGTCCCCGACCGTGCCGTCTCTGTGTCCGCTTCCCATGACAGCTGCCTTTCAGGGCTTTGTGACAGCTGCTTTGGGCTGTGCGTTTGTCAGAGCTCACTGTAACATGTGCCTCCGATGGGTGTGTTTTGTTGTATGTAAATTAGACCCTGGTTAATGAAAATGCCGCTGCTGGGGGTGAGCAGGCAGGTGTCTGAGTGTCAGGAGGGGTAGCTTTGGAAGGACTGCCCCACTTTGTTCCCCGTGCTTGTCCAGCGAATGAGCTCTGAGTAAGAATTAGATGGGGATGGTTTGCCAGGACAATGTCTCCACTGGGGGCCTGGGGTCTAGTGTGACCTCCTCCCTGCGTGCTCAGGGCCTGCTGCCCCAGCACAGCCTCCCTGGGCTGCCCAGGCCCGACACTGGTGGTATGGTAGGGGCCGGGGTCTGTGTCCAGAAGTTCCCACTGGGTTCTTGTGTCACTGGACCAGGGGTTCATTCTGAGAAAGTCATTGTCCAGCCCTGAGTACCATGGGGTGGGCAGGGCAGAGAGCAAGGGACTGGCCGTACCCCAGCAGACCGCTGCCACAGTCCGTTTCTGATTGGAGTTCTAATGTCGAACTGTGTCCTGGATGTGTTTTGCTTTGTCTAGTGATATTTAGCAGCGCGTGAAATTTTCACTTTAAATTAGGACACGTGAGGAAAATGTGGGTACCCCTTCCCCACATACCTCTGCACCCCAGGACTGACCCACAGCAACACTCAGGGTCCCGGGGCAAGTCATTCCCATCTGTTAACTACTGAGATTTATGGAACACAGGTAACTTCGGGCAGCCTTTTGCCCTATGAGGTCTCCCAGCATCCCCAGCCGGGTAGGTTCCGGTAGCTCCCGACCTATGGAGAACAGCAATATCTTCCCTGGTGTAGGAGGTGGGGGGGGGGGGGAAGACCACAGGGAGCTGCAGCTCTGCATCTGGGTGAGTCTCAGTAGGCTAAGACCGCTTCACCATGGAGTCTAGACTTGGCCATGGGCTGGATTGTGTTGGCTTCCCACCCCTCTCCCTCCCCCAGGTTCATCTGTTCTCTCCAGACCTGGGGAGGGCCTGGTGCTAGCACACAGCCGGAGGCTCTCAGTAGAAGCACAGCTCCGGTGATGAGCCATCCACCCATCGCCAAGGAGCAGGCCATGTCTTTGGGCCTGGCAGTTCCTCTGGCGAGGAACAAGCACTCGTCTATGGAAAGAGGGAGAGCCTGGAGCCCACCTCGCTTGCCGGCCTGGAGGAGGCCCCCCGGGAACCAGCACACAGTGTTTCTTTGTGCTCCGGACTCCCGGACAAACGGCCTGAAGCTGGTAGCTAGCAGCCTAGCCACAGGCAGCGGTTTAAATCAAAATAATCACTTTAAGAAACGGTAGGGAGCTTCGCGGGAGAACCATTTCCTCTGCCCTGAAGTCCTGACAGCACGTTCTGATTTATGCCGCTGGCTCGGGACGGCCTGCTGAAACGCACGCAGCTCCACGCCAGGCGCCCCTCCCCTCCAACCGCCCGCTGCAGGGATGAAAACACGCCTAAGAAGGAGTTTGTGGAAGGCCGTTAGTGCCAGAGAGTGGCTGTTGAAAGCCCTGGTCCGCAGGGAGGCGGCGGACGGAGGCAAGATGTGTGGACAGCCTGGGCCGGCAGCTGCCTTGGCCCCGGCTGGGACCGATGCTGGGGCTGGCTGTGGTCTTGGAACTGATTTTTTTTTTTTTTTTTTTTTTTTTGGGTTAGGCAGTGGTGCCATGCCTTTCTCACTAAACGAGGTCAGCCCGCGTGCAGTTTGGAAGGCTCCCTTTCGTCAAAGACAAGCACGCATGGGCCTGGCCACGCACGGTGCTTTGCCGAGCCTCAGGATGCAGGCTGGGAGCTGTGGGGTGTTGTTACTGGGAGCTTTTCAGGGAAATGGGTGGATTTGGGACTCGATGCTGAACTGACCGATTGTAATTTCTCTGTTGGGTGAGGCAGAGTGGCAGTGATGGGGTGAGGGAAGCCTCTCTTGGGGCCCGACCTTCGTGCTTGGGACCCCCGGGCTGTCCTCAATTCAGTGCAGAGTGTCCATCGCCATCCCTCAGGGAAGTCCTGTCCATTTGGCTTCTCATAGCTCTGGGCTGGTGGGCCTAGCCCCTGCTCCCAGCCGGCTCTGTCCACTGTGGTTCGGGGCCAGGGTTGGGATGGGGTGGGGACTGCCGCAGGAGTCGGGACCTACCAGGCCTCCGGAAGGGGCCAGGAGAGAAGCATTAAGGTGGCCGCATATACTGCAGCCCTCTCTTGCCCGGCCCTGGCTCCCATGGTGACTTACTACCTGTGGACTCGGATGGATCTGTGTATGTGGAGCGTGCACAGCTGTGTGAATTCTGTAGCCAGGGTCATTGCTACGTGTGAGCCGGCTGCTGGGCGTGGCGGAGGGGTCCCAGCGCTTAAGGGAAGTCCATGTTCTCCCAAGAAAGTGGGAGATTGATGTCAGTAACCCAGCTCCCTTCCACCCCTGCTCGTCATCTAGAGCAGAGTTCCTAAAGGGGCTGTGTCGCCAGGAAGGATGTGTTATGTTGGAGGATGAACATGCTTCTGGAACGATGAGTCTAGAGTAAAGCAAGCTTTCTTGGTGGGGCCAGCTGTGTCCATGCGACAGATAAGAAATGTGTAGCTTGAAAGCAGTTCTGCTATTAGTTTAACGGCTCAAGGTCAAGCTCCAGACAATTGCTGGGTTTTCCATGCACCCAGGAGCAGGGCACCGACTCTGCTAAGTTGTTACCTTGCAAATGAAAACCCACAGGGTCCCAAGTCACCCTTGCAGACCACTCTGCTTCCTGTGTTGCCCGCTGCTCTGTAAGATGAGGATAAGGGAAAACACCATTGGGACCGAGGGCTCCGCTGATGGACACACAACGAAGAGGGTGGATGGGGTTGGTCCCTGCCTCCACCCATGATCTGCCCATGGGTATACATTCCGTGCTGTATTGTGTTTAAGAACCCAATTACGCTTGCCTTTAATGGGTTGAAGGTCTTCGGGTAATGTGTTAGTCCTTATAGCCTGTGGCAGCACAGCTGTAGTATTTTTTTTTTTTTTTGACAGGCAGAGTGGACAGTGAGAGAGAGAGACAGAGAGAAAGGTCTTCCTTTGCCGTTGGTTCACCCTCCAATGGCCGCCGCGGCTGGCGCGCTGCGGCCGGCGCATCGCGCTGATCCGATGGCAGGAGCCAGGTGCTTCTCCTGGTCTCCCATGGGGTGCAGGACCCAAGGACTTGGGCCATCCTCCACTGCACTCCCTGGCCACAGCAGAGAGCTGGCCTGGAAGAGGGGCAACCGGGACAGAATCCGGTGCCCCGACCGGGACTAGAACCCGGTGTGCCAGCGCCAAAGGCAGAGGATTAGCCTAGTGAGCCGCGGCGCCGGCAGCTGTAGTATTTTGATTTATATAAGACACAGCATCATGCTTCCAGCTACCTGGTGTGAAGTTGAAGCAGGGCTGCAGGGTTCAGCAATGCACCAGTTGTGGATTGTATCTCAGGTCCATGCTGAGGGCAGGGCGCTGCTGATACCTCATCCAAGTGAGCATGTGGTGCTCCGGGGGCTCCAGGACTCCCCAGGAGAGAGATTAGAAGAGAGGGTGGCCTGTGGCATTGGGTGCTGTCCCTCCCTGCAGCCATCATGCATGTTGGTGCTTTTGATTTTCTTGTTCGTTGTGCACACGGCAGATACTAAGGGTAAGGGTACGGGCAGATGCTGTTGAGGGCCTGGAAACACAGCTCAGCACCCAGGAGCCTATGGAGCCTGTGAGCCAGGCCCCCGCCAGGGACCCAGTCCCCTAGGAGGCCCCAGGTCAGAAGGAAGGGAGCGGACTGGCATCTAAGCTGGAAAAAACCATCAGACTTTGCTTCTCAGGCATAAAATTTGGGTTTTGGCTTTGTGGAAACAGGGGAATCCTGGAGGCAATTTAGTGTGGTGGTCACGCCTGGAATAAGCACTGGGAAGTGGCTGCTCTTGTCGTGGGTCTGCCACTCAGGGTTTCCTCAATCCTAAAAAGAGCAGGTTTGGAAAAGAATGAGGAGCGCTCTGGGCTGCTGGGGCATCGTAACGAGGCCACGCTTGGATAGCCCTGTGCAACTGGCGTTTTGTGTGCTAGCCATTTCCACCCATGCAAGTGCCTCCCAGGACACGCGGGCCCAGCAGGAGTGAGTGAGGCACAGTGAGAGCCTGGGGGTCCTGCTGCTCTGAGCGGGCCGAGTGAGTTGGAGTGTGTGAGTGTGTGAGCTGGGGTGTGAGTGTGTGAGTTAGGGTGTGAGTTGGGATATGTGTGTGTGAGTTGGTGTGTTGGTGTGTGAGTTGGGGTGGGTGGGTCTGTGAGATAGGATGTGCTGTTTGTGAGTTGGGTTGTGAGTGTGTGTGAGTTGGGGTGTTGGTGTATGAGTTGGGGTGTGGGTGTGTGAGTTGCTGTGTGAGTGTGTGAGTTGGGGTGTGTGAGTGTGTGAGTTGGGGTATGAGTATGTGAATTAAGGTGTGGGTGTGTGAGTTGGGTTGTGTGGGTGTGTGAGTTGGTGTGAGTGTGTGAGTTGGGGTGTGAGTGTGTGAGTTAAGGTGTGGATGTGTGAGTTGGTGTGAGTGTGTGAGTTGGGGTGTGAGTGTGTGAGTTAAGGTGTGGGTGTGTGAGTTGGGGTGTGTGTGAGTTGGGGTGTGGGTGTGTGAGTTGGGGTGTGAGTGTGTGAGTTAAGGTGTGAGTGTGTGAGTTGGGGTGTGTGGGTGTGTGAGTTGCTGTGTGAGTGTGTGAGTTGGGGTGTGTGAGTGTGTGAGTTGGGGTGTGAGTGTGTGAGTTAAGGTGTGGGTGTGTGCGTTGGGGTGTGTGTGTGTGTGAGTTAAGGTGTGGGTGTGTGAGTTAAGGTGTGGGTGTGTGAGTTGGGGTGTGAGTGTGTGAGTTAAGGTGTGGGTGTGTGAGTTGGGGTGTGAGTGTGTGAGTTAAGGTGTGAGTGTGTGAGTTGGGGTGTGTGGGTGTGTGAGTTGCTGTGTGAGTGTGTGAGTTGGGGTGTGTGAGTGTGTGAGTTAAGGTGTGGGTGTGTGAGTTGGGGTGTGTGTGAGTTGGGGTGTGAGTGTGTGAGTTAAGGTGTGGGTGTGTGAGTTGGTATGAGTGTGTGAGTTGGGGTGTGAGTGTGTGAGTTGGGGTGTGAGTGTGTGAGTTAAGGTGTGGGTGTGTGAGTTGGGGTGTGGGTGTGTGAGTTAAGGTGTGGGTGTGTGAGTTGGGGTGTGAGTGTGTGAGTTAAGGTGTGGGTGTGTGAGTTGGGGTGTGTGTGAGTTGGGGTGTGAGTGTGTGAGTTAAGGTGTGGGTGTGTGAGTTGGGGTGTGTGTTGTGTGTGGCAGGATGACTGTGCTGCAGGAGGAGGATCGCTAAAGGATCCTCCAAGGAAGAAGGGTGGGCACCCGATGGGGTGACCGTGGGCCCCTGGGCAGCAGGGCTGTGGCTGAAAGAACCGCTCTCAGTGTGGTGTCCTGAACTACCAGCTAGCTGAAGATGGGAGATGACATTAAACTCATCGCCACCTCCAGGCAGTGCCATGGCGCCAGCCCAGACAACTGGATTCTGGTTCCTGATGCTCCTTCAGCACCACCCTAGAAGACACACACTCACCAACTCTCACCTCACACACCACAGACCAACTCACACCTCACACCCCCCCCACGCCAGCTCTCTCATTACGTCCCCCACATGCCAGCTGTCACACCACACCCCCTACACGCCAACTCACACCACACCCCCCACACGCCAGCTGTCACACCACACCCCCCACACGCCAGCTCTCACACCACACCCCCACACGCCAGCTCTCACACCATACCCCCCCACGCCAGCTGTCACACCACACCCCCTACACGCCAACTCACACCACACCCCCCACGCCAGCTGTCACACCACACCCCCCCACACGCCAGCTCTCACACCACACCCCCACACACCAGCTCTCACACCACACCCCCCACATACAGCTGTTACACTACACCCCCTACACGCCAACTCACACCACACCCCCCCACACACCAGCTGTCACACCACACCCCCACACGCCAGCTCTCACACCACACCCCCCACACACCAGCTGTCACACCACACCCCCCCACACCAGCTGTCACACCACACCCCCCACACGCCAGCTGTCACACCACACCCCCCACACACCAGCTGTCACACCACACCCCCCACACCAGCTGTCACACCACACCCCCCACATGCCAGCTCTCACACCACACCCCCCACACGCCAGCTGTCACACCACACCCCCCACACACCAGCTGTCACACCACACCCCCCACACGCCAGCTGTCACACCACACCCCCCACACACCAGCTGTCACACCACACCCCCACACGCCAGCTGTCACACCACACCCCCCACACACCAGCTGTCACACCACACCCCCCACACGCCAGCTGTCACACCACACCCCCCACACGCCAGCTGTCACACCACACCCCCCACACGCCAGCTGTCACACCATACCCCCCACACGCCAGCTGTCACACCACACCCCCCACACGCCAGCTCTCTCACTATGTCCCCCACATGCCAGTTGTCACACCACACCCCCTACATGCCAACTCACACCACACCCCCCACACGCCAGCTGTCACACCACACCCCCCACACGCCAGCTGTCACACCACACCCCCACACGCCAGCTCTCACACTACACCCCCCCACATGCCAACTCTCACACCACACCCCCTACATGCCCTGTCACATCACACCCCCCACACACCACCTCACACACCACACCCCCACACACCAACTCTCATACCACACCCCCTACATGCCCTCTCACACCACACCCCACGCATGCCAACTCACACCACATCCTCCACACACCAACTCACACACCACCTCACACACCACACGACCTACACACCAACTCTCACACCATACCCCCCCCACGCCAGCTCTCACACCACACCCCTTATACCACATCACACCACATCACACTAGACAAACACACAACTCCTAGGCTATACTCACATGCTATACCACACCGCACTTGCACCACACTCCATACACCCACTCACATCCCACACCCCACACATGTCACACACACCAGTCTATGCCATACCACACACTTCTCATACATTTTACTCACATGCCACACCACACAACACACAGTCACACCTTACCCATACACCAACTCACATCTGTCACTCACATACCACCCCAGTTATACTGCATCCCAAATACTACACACACTAACTCATTTACTGTACACACACCAGACACCAGCTTGCACACAACATATACAACACACACACACAACTCACACTCACACCACACCCTAGATACCACAGACACAGACTCATATATCTCATACATGCAGCAATACCACACCCCACGTAACTCCCACACCACACATACTCACACACAACCCACACACCACACAGCCGCTGAGCCAGAGCAGGGATTGGTGGGGGTGTTGGAGCCTGCCCCTGCGCCCGGTCCTCTTGTTGCTGGTGAGTTTCCCATTCATCCGTGTCCACCTGCGAGTCTAGCTGCGCCCACGGAAGCAGCACGGCAGGAGCCCCACACCTTGTGTAGCCTGTATCTTCATGTCAGTTTTCACTTTTGGCCCAGCATGCATTACTTGGGTTTCCTCTGCCCATTAGAGTTCACAAAGAAGTCTCCCCCTCAATGTCTGCACGCCCGAGAGCCATTTTCTTGTTCTTTGTACTCTGTGATTTACAACTCCAGGACGGCGTACTTACTTCTGTGAATGCCCGTGCCGAGTCCTGGTTAAATGTTTGGACTCACACAGTGCCTGGTCTGCTTTTGCAGAAGTTCCTAGCCTGAGAGATCGCATTGTCTGATTGCAGGGTGATTGCCTGCTCCGTGTGTGTGTGTGTGTGTGCCCGAGGCGGGGCGGGGTTTTCCCACCCCTACCCACCCACCCGCCCTGGGAGCACTTGGAACAGCAGATCCAGCGTCAGCGTGGGGAGCACTGGGGGCTGACCAGGGGAGGTCTTGTGTCCTGTCTTACCAACAGGTGCCTTACGCTGAAAGAGAGAAGAGGTGGAGGGCTCTGCCATCCAAGCAGGACCTGAGTGGTGGGCTGCGAGCCGTCTGGGCGCCAGGACAGCACAGCCTTGCTGCACATGTGACCTGTGGCCTGAGAGCTGGGGGGTGCTTTCCCACTGGGCTCGTGCCTCCTGCCCGCAGCAAGCTGCGGGCCCAGGCCTGACCCTGTGTGTCTGCGCATTCAGGCCAGCCCGCAGTTACACAGGTGACAGTGTGCATCGCTTGCTCTGTCCCCCGATGGCCTCGGGTTGCCTGGCTCACCGGACTTTTATGAGCCACCTAGGCAGAGTGCAGCATTTCAAATAAATCATTTTTCCCTCTTCTGTGAGTCGTGCTTTCAGTAGTGAGTCCAGCTTTCAGGATCCAGAGGGAGAATTATGCACCTAAGGTATGCCCAGGTTAAGGGACACGGTAAAGGTTTTAACTGCCTAATAAACCATAAATCCCAAAATAAACTCCTGGACAAGGCAATAAAACCTTGACGTCAACATGCAAAAATGAAACCTGTTTGGTGAGCGTAGAGGGAGTCTGGGTGATTCCTGTTTTTCCCTAAAATACGCCTTTAAGGTGGCTTTTCCATGGTGAAGACCCTAATTTGAGAATTTTCGTCTTTCGTGTGTTCTAGTTGGAACAAGTGAGCACGTGGCATTTTAGTCGAACTCTCTTATTCTTTTACTTGCACTTTGCAGTTAAGAAGCAAGGTATGACGAGACTCAATGGGGCCTAGAATGGGGATTTTTAAATACCTTTTTTTTGTACCTGCCAAATGATCTGAGAACCCTGAACCTTCGGAGTTTTTCTTTTGAGCACTTGGAATTTCTCTTCTCCTTTTAAAATACTTTAAACGTCTCCAGAATGAGGCCACTGGGAAATGAAGAATTTATGAGACGAGTTTGAGAATAACGGCTGCCCTTTTGACTGGCTGGCCGTTCCCTAAAGCCCTGTACGATCCCGTCCCTTTGGATAGCGTTCATAAAATGCGAGGGGAGAGAAGGGGGTTGTTTCAATACAGAAGTGCTTTTCACCCTTGCCTCTCTTAAGCAGTTAACTTCCAGCTTAGAATATTTGGCGATCTTTTTATAATTATAATTTTTGATTTTGTTACACGGTGCTATGTGATCTCATTACATGGTATTTTGTTTTAAGACCAGGAAGCAGTGCAGAACAGCCCTTCTTAAGGAAATATTTAATAACATATAAATGTAAGTTATATATAATCACTTTTCTCTGAAGGAGACTTTTTAAGTCGTTTTCCTTTTTGATGTACATTGCTTAACGAAAAGTGATTTAATTTTCTTCTGATGGTTCTCAAATCTAATAATCTCCAACTGTTGTAACTTTATTCCTCTGGAAGCAAGCGCACTATATCCCACTGATGAAAGCTGAAGAAGAAGCACCAGCTTCTAAAGGCTGCAGTTCGTACAATAAGCCGCGACAGAGAGAGGCTGACCGTGGGGCTGGAACCCACGGCTGACACTTCCCACACGTTCACAAATGCGGAAGATCAGGCCTGTGTGTCCGGAGACTCCACTTTTGTTTGTCTAGAGGATGGCCCAGGAATGTGTCTTTTTTTCAGTTAGTTAGTTATTCATATTTGTTTGAAAGACAGAGGGGGAGAAAGAGGAGAGAGAGAGAGATAGAGAGAGAGAGATCTCATCCACAGAGAGAGAGAGAAAGAGAGAGAGCGCTCTCATCCACTAGTTCACTTCCCTGTAGTCAGCAGCAGCCAGAGCTGGTCCAGGCTAAAGCTTGGAGCCAAGAACTTAATCCCGGTCTCCCAGGTGGGTGACAGGGACCAAGTGCTTGACTCATCACTTGCTGCCTCCCAGGATGCACATTGGCAGGAAGCTGGAATTGAGAGCAGAGCCAGGGCTGGAACCTGGGCAACTCCGAAATGGGAACATGGCGTGTGGGAGCCCCAGGCAGCTTCTCAGCTGCTACATTAAATACCCTCCTTGAATGTGTATTTTTTGAAGTGCCCTCAGGTAGTTTTAAAGTAAGGGCAGGGTTAAGAACCACTGTTACGATGAATGGATGTAGGTATTTGTGAGATGTGTTGGTGCACATAGTAGGACACTCAGTAAACACACAGTAGGGCAACTTTTCCTCGGGCAGCTGCTTGAGCAGGGCAGGGGCTGTCACAGAGACAATTGTCAGACTCAGAAGGGGCTACCAAGTGTGCCACCTACACACACCTGCTTTATTCCTTGCCCGGACTGTGGAGGGTCTTGTTCACGAGTGGATGGGCTGGTAAAATCAGGGCTCCAGAAATTCTGAAACTCCCCCTGAAGTCAGCAGCCTGCGAGCAACAGCTCCACCCCTCCGCTAGGCTCTCACAACGGCCTGTGCATCCCCCACACCCGGGCTGGGTAGGATGGGTGGGCAGACCAACCAGATCGGGGCTGTTCTTAGCAGTGCTACTGGTCAACCCATCTGCTGCGCACCAGACAGGACCGTGAACCAAGGACTCTCCATGCCATGCAGGGCAATGCAGCAATGCGAAGAAGCACCTGCCAGCCACAAGCGACGCTGTGGGCCAGAGCACGGTGGGATTGCATGGCAGTTGCCCTAGTACGGTGGAGAAGTGATGTGGCTACTTTGGGAGGGGGAGGGGGATGTCCACAGGAGAGTGGTCTTGTGGGAAAGGTCTCGCGGGGGTCCTTCCTCCCAGCATGGTGGGCAGCTTTGCTCTGCCTGGTGGCCCCTAATCCCTGCAAGTGTGGCCTTTTGCCTCCTGTGGCCGGAGGTACCATTGTCTGCAGCCTTCTGCACACCTTTAACTTACAGCTCTCATCCAAAGATGGCCACCGAGGGTGCTGTGGGCTCCTCCCCTGGGATGAGTGCGGGGTCGGGACTGGCGATGAAGAGACCTGTTCCAACGCAGACTTAACTCAAAGCACGCCCCAAGGTCCCCGTGACTCCAGTGTGCATGAAATGCGGGTTGGGGGCAGTGTGTGGAGAGACAGGAGAGCAGTGGAACCTTAAACCAGAGATTGCTCCGGTCATGGTGAGATTGCGCATGTCTCCTTAAGGAAGCCTGCAGGATCAGAGTGCCCCAGGATAGAGGAGCCGAGGGTATTTGGGGGCGGCCTAGCATGTGTGGTGAAAGCATGTGCCAGCCACACTTGCACGGATTAGGGGCCGCCAGGTGGAGCAAAGCTGCCCACCACAGCTTAGCTTCCTTTACCAAACGGCTGTGCTCTGGACTGGCGGGAGCTAAGGCGGGAGACCGTTGGTTGCCTGCAGAGCAAGACTTTTCCATTCTTGCTGCCTCCAACAAGGGGCAGCTCGTGAATCTCCAGGGTCCAAGGGGCTTTGGGCATTGTCAGTTCCATCACCATGTTGTGTTGTCAGTCCCTGCTGGCCTTGGAGGCCTCTCTGCCCTGGCCCACCCACCCACAGTGACGTTTGCGCTCAGAGACATAAGGCAGGATGCATTCCTGCGCTGGACTGGAAAAGCAATCATTTCCTGGCAGGGAGCTTGGTCAAGTTATAAAGTGGTCTCCCTTGAACAGAGCCCGTGCTATCGAGTTTTATTGGAGCTGTGTTTATTTTGAGCCCTGCGGGAGTCCATAGCCCGCTGTTCAGATGGAACTTTGCATGTGCACGCACACACCCATCCACCCCTTCGTTTTCAGACCTTGCCAGTGTTCTGCTTTAAAATCACAAGGATCTTCAACCTGAGAAGTCCTTAAAATTTGGATTCCACTTGTTTTTCGTGTTGGAATCTCATGCGTTCAGATAGATGGGTCCATGACCTGGTGCAGTATGGTGTTTTTGCTTGTGCCAGAGAATGGAGCTTGCTGACATGGCTGCCCCTGGCTCTCGGAAAGATGCCCCGCTGCTTGTGTGCTGGGGGAAGAGACCTTGTGGCCCTGGTAGTCCACAAGTGGGGCGTAGAAAATGTATCTTCTGCCGTGGGTGGAGTTAGATGCAGGAGAATTCGGTTGGGCTCCTGCCAGACTGAATTCAGACTTGAAACGTGCTCTGTGGCCGGATCAAAAATCATCATCTTCATGATAAACCACAGAACACAGTTGGCCTTCAGGCAGGGCTGGCTGGGTGGGCGGGAGGTTTGAATAGTGGGGTGCTGGGCTTGGGGTGAAGCAGGCACAGCTCCCGGGCACCCAGCAGGTTCACCCAACAGATGCTGGGAGATGGGCCCGGGTAGGGGCAGGCCCTGCCTGGGTGCCTGTAGCCATGGCTCCTGGTTCTGTCCCTGGAGCCTGCATGTGCCTTTCTCTGAGAAGCAAGATTTCCTGGCTATTGCTACGGAGATCAGCATGCTGTGGAACCTGAGACTCATTTTTACTTTTCATTCAACGGCTGGAATGAAAGTGTAGATGTGTGTTCCAGGCTCATGGGCTCGGGAGCACAGGCTAGCCTCTGCCTCCCTGCAGAACCTACCCTGGAGCAACCTCTGACCTCAGCCATAGGTGCCTGAGGCTGAAGCAAGGTCACGGGCAGGAACTCTAATTGCTTGTGTATGCCTTGGGCTTTCCAAAAAGTTGGGCTGGGGAAAGCAGTGTTTAAATGCAGACATCCTTCTAAGCGTGTTCCAGGGACCCTCACAGCAGACACCCAGGCTGACCCCCTTCTACCTGTTGGGGCCTCGGCGACCCCACAGGTGCCGGCAGAGCAGGCCATGCCTCACTCAGGCCTGTGGGCTGCTGTGGGACTTGGGCCTCTCCTGGTGATGGAGTCATTGCCGCGGTGCGCCTGGTGCCTGTGAGCCTGTGGAGGCAGGTAGAGGCGCCACTGCATCAGCTGGGATTCAATCCAGAGTGTCGGCAAGGGATTTGGCCTGAGCACCTGGGCAATGGATTTGGCCTGAGCACCTGGGCAGGAGGTGACCGCTGTTTGCTGTGTGGGGACCATGTTGGTGGGAGGGAAACTCAGAGCTGCGATGGGGGATACGGATGCCTCATGGGAGTGAGGCTGGGAGAGGAACGGCTCGCAGACCCAGGCAGGGCGGAGTGCTGAAGAGCTCTCTCCCTCCCACATGTTCCGTGGTGACCACCCTCCGTGACCCCGAGACATACTTGTCACCCACTCTACAGAGAAAAGTGCATGGTGCTTTGCCCTCAGCCCATTGCTCATCGCAGAGAGTCCCTGTGGTGCCTGGGCGCCTGCTCTTGTATGTAAAACTTGAGTTTTTGGGTGGCTCCTCCTTGAGAGAGAGGTACTGAGTTCTGTCTAGGGCTGGTGCTGCCATGTCTTCACTTGGTGTCTTTCTCCTTCCTCCCTGGAGTTCTTTCTCCTCTTCAGGTGGCTCCTGATTCCCCGCAAGATGACGTTGTATTTCTGTTTCTATTATGTTCAAGGAATTGGGGGAGTGCATCTGTCAAGGTTCAGCCAGAGAAACAAAACCCAGTAGGAGATGCATAGGAGGAGATGTGTTGCAAAGAATTGACTTATGTGATTATAGAGCCTGGGCAAGTGTCAGACTGTTTTCTGTTGCTGTAACAGATTACCTGAGAGTGGATGATTTATAAAGAAAACAGATTCATTTTCTCGCAGTTCTGGAGGTCAAAGAAGTGCAGGATTGGGCAGCTGCATCGGAAGAGGACCTCATGGCTCCTTCTCGTCAGGGCCAGTGGGCCTGTGTGGAAGAGACAGAATCCCAGGGCTGTTTCACTCTGCAAAAGCCTTGTCTATGAGAACAAATCCTGTCTCCTGAAAACAAGCACACATTCGAGAAAGGTGTCTGTCCATCCATGCGGGCTCTGCTGCTCACCTCCCAGCTGCTGCACTGGGGACCACGCCTCACCAGGAGATTTGGTGGGGACAAACTATGTTCAAACCAGGAAGGTTTGAATCAAATCCACTGGGCAGGCAGTACAAAGGGGAGCCTGGAATGCTTTTTTTTTTCTTTAATTTTTTTAAGATTTTTTTTTTTTAATTTATTTATTTGAAAGTCTGAGATCTTCCATCTGCTGAATTGCTCCCTAGACAGCTATAAGGACCAGTGCTGGGCCAGGCTGAAGCCAGGAGCCAGGAGCTTTTTCCGGGTTTTGCCCATGGATGGCAGGGGCTGAAACGCCAGGGCCATCTTCTGCTGCTTTTCCCAGGCCATTAGCAGGGAGCTGGATCAGAAGTGGAGCAGCCAGGGCACCAACCAGCACCCACAGGGGATGTGGGTATTGCAGGAGGCAGCTTTACCCACTGTGCTCCAATGCTGGCCCTGACAACCCGGGACTCTGGGTATGGGTGCGGGCAGGCTCCAGTCTGAGGGCCAGTGGTGGATTTTACTCCCATCACGGCATGCCTGGAGAGTGGCACCTAGGCTTGTGTTTGATTGACAGCTGGGCTGCGGGCAGCCACACGGACCCTGACCATCACAAGAAGGAGCACAACAGCTGTCCCAGGCTCTTATCCTCAGAGCTGACAAAGACTCATCAAACCTTTCCATTTCACATCCCGCGGATGGTTAAGCAACAAGGTCAATGTTTTCTTGTCAATCCAAAGGTAGCTTCTCCCTCACACCTGGAGTGGTAGTGAAATGTGGCTGTGTTGATGGATTGCAGCTGTCCTGGGCTCTGCGAGACATTCTGTGGATGCTCTCCATTGTCTCCTCCGAGTTCTACAAGGTCACCAGTGGTCAGCCAGCAAGTCCAAACAGAATAGAACATCTGCAGCCCAGCCTGGCGTGAGGCGCCTTTGGTCTGGGACTTTCTGGCTTGGCTTTCCCCTCTCCAGAGATCAGGGACATTAGTGGTTTCCTTTGGCCTACACGGAGCATCCTCTTCAGGGATGGGAGATGGTACAGTCTCTTCTGGCTGTGCAAGCTGACGTGTGTGGTCATTCCTCTCCCTTGTTAAAAAAGATCGGATGCGAAACACACGGCTGCCTCTAAGAAAAAGCAGCACAAGATCTGTGCTTTATTGTTACCAAACTCTGCTGGTCTCTTCCAAAAAAGTCATTTGATTTATCTCTCCCCAAAAGATGACTTTCTGCCCATATTCTTCTTCTTAAAAATGGCAACGAATTTATGTTGCAAAAGTAATCATGGGGCCCAGCACTGTGATGCAGCAGGTTGAGCCTGCAACCCCCAGCATTCCACGTGAGTGCTGGTTCGTGTCCTCGTTGCTCCACTTCAGTTCCTGCTCCCTGCTAATACGCCTGGGAAGGCAGCAAAGCTGACCCATGTACTTGGGCTGCTGCCACCCACATGGGGGGACCCGGATGGAATTTCAGGCTCCTGGCTTCCGGTTGGCCCAACCCTAGCCATTGGGATCATTTGAGGAGTG
Organism: Lepus europaeus; assembly: GCF_033115175.1. Classification (NCBI taxonomy): domain Eukaryota; kingdom Metazoa; phylum Chordata; class Mammalia; order Lagomorpha; family Leporidae; genus Lepus; species Lepus europaeus. Next base: position 97,675,217 of record NC_084838.1, read on the forward strand.
AATCAGCAGATGGAAGACCTGTCTCTCCTTTTCTCTCTCTAACTCTGCAGCTCAAACAGATAAGTAAATCTTTAAAATATAAAGAAATAATGAAAATTTTGTCAAAAAAAAAATCAGAGCACAGAAAACATATGCTGGCCATTCCTTCCTTCCCACGGTTTAAGGCCAAATTTAGTTGCCGGTTAGTTTGTTCCACTTTTCTCTACACATACATCCGACTATTTGGAGGAGGGGAGTCAAAAAGGGTTCATATATTTTGAGACCCAGCTCCACTCAGCATTCCAGTTTCCTGCTAATGTGCACCCTGGAAGGCAACAGATGATGGCTCAAGTATTCAGGTCTCTGCCACAAGGCCTAGATTGAGTTCCAGGCTCTTGGCTTTGGCCTTCCCAGCCCTGGCTGTTGTGTTTGGGCAGTGAACCAGCAGGTAGGTAAGAGATCTCTCTGTCCCTGTCTCTCAGCCTATTAAAAAAACACATACACAAATACATAAATGCAAACAGATTATAAAAAAAGAAAACACAGAATGGGGAAAACTTGTTACAATCATTTGTGTTGAAAATTAGTCAGGGTTTTGGGAGCTGGTGCTGTGGCTCAGTGGGTTAAGAAGACAGAGTTTGCAATTCAGGCATCCCTTATGGGAGTGCCAGTTCAAGTACCAGCTGCTCTGCTTCTGATCCAGCTTCTTGCTAATGTGCCTGGGAAAGCAGGGGAGGATGGCCTGAGAACTTAGGTCCCTGCCACCCACATGGGAGACCTGGATGGATGTAGTTGTAGGCTCCTGGCTTTAGCCCGCACCAATCCCGCCCATTATGGCCATCTGGGGAGTGAACTAGCACATGGAGGATCTCTCTCTCTCTCTCTCTCTCTCTCTCTCTCTCTCTGTCTCTCTCTCTATCTCCACCCCTCTCTCTGTCTCTCAGCCTTTCAAATAAATAAGTGAATCTGTTTTAAAAATCAGAGTTTTGTTTTCAAATTCAGAGGTGTATTTAAACACTTAATGTTAGGAAAGCCATGCCAGGTCCCAATGATATCATATTGGTGACCTATGAAGTAATTAACATGACTAGCAACCAGATTTTTACCAATAAAAAAGAGCCTGGACTCAACATCAGTAGATTGGTTAACAATGGTTGATTTGTGTGTTTCAGATTAAAATATTTATTTATTGTAGGCATGTATCCTTTTTTTATGGCTCCCAACTTGATGTGATTTGATTCTGTTAACGGGCCATCTATGAACCCTGCTCTCATTGGTAAGAAGGTGTCACCAGTCAGATTTCACTTCATCACTTCCTGCTCTAATTATTTAACACTTTCTCTGCCTTGGATTCGGGTAATGTGGACACATTCACAGGCTGCCTTGTATGCCACGTCTGTGTTTAATCACACAGAGGTGCACCTGTGCTTTCCTAAGACCTGGGCAGTAGAAACTGAACACCAAAGAAGCTGAAACCTAATCTTTTTAAAGAGTATAAAGTAGGGTGGATGTTGTGCCACAGTGGTGAAGATACTGCTTGGGATGTCCACATCCCGTATCAGAATAACTGTGTCTGAGTCCCTGCTTAGCTTCTGGTCCAGCTTCCTGCTCCTGTTACAACAGATGATGGCCTGAGTACTTGGGTCCCTGCCACTCATGTGGGAGACTTGGAGTGAATTCCAGGCTCCTGGCTTCAACCTGGCTCAACCCTGGCTGTTGCAAGTATTTCGAGAGTGAACCAGCAGGTGGAAGATCTATCTCTCTCTTCTCTGTCATTCCACCTTTCAAGTAAATAAAATATAAAGATAAATAATAAAAAGTACAAAAAAAATAAAGCCATTTTTCAGAAACCACCTGAGGCATCCATGGGCGTTGTTAAAATCATCCAAAGTTCTCCTGAATCTCCCAGAGATTCTCAACTGAGACAGTTTTCTTAGTTCACCCACTCCTGCAAAAAATCCCAGTAACTCTGGACACACATACTGCACTGGGGCACCGTTTCTGATAGTAACACTAACATAGAGTGTATCTCATTGGTTTCTCCCAAGGCCACTGCTTGCTACCCTGGGAATATGTGAATCAGTAGGTTTACCTGGTTTACCAAAAAAAAAAAAAAAAAAAAAAAAAAAGACCTGGGCGGAGTGTTCATTTGTCTCGTGCTGGCTGCACTCCCTGGAAGGGGCTGCCTGGGCAGTCTGAGTTCAGAGGAGGGACAGTGTCACGATGCCTGGTCAGTGTGTCTCACCCACACCTTGAAGTCATTTGAAAATGGAACAGGATTCTCCCTAATTCCCAGCTTGTGTTTATCTCGTCTGGAATCATTTAGACATGTAATGTAGGGAGATGATGAGGTGGCCAGAAGGCTTTTAAGAAAATTAATTACCCATTTCTGATTAAAAAAATTCTAGGAAACTATTACTAGATGGTAGCTTTGTATAATGTCATGAATATCCATGCCAAACTCAAACATCAGCGGTGTAAACTAAATATTCCAGTTAATCTCAAGACCAATTAAGGAAGCCTCTCTGGAATTCTTCTGGAAGCCTTGCCAAGGTATTAAGATGTGCAGCAGAAACAGGGGCAAGACCCAATGGAGTATATGAGACACAGTTGGCGCTTTTGTGCAACTGTGTGCCTTAAATCCAAAGTCAGTAGACTGAAAACTTTAAAGAGTTAATTTGTGGATTCATTAACAAATTTAGATAAAATATATCAGAAAAGCTTTCCTATAGATCACCAGTAATCAAGAGACATATAAAGGAAGGGCCGGCGCCGTTGTGCAGTAGGTTAATCCTCCACCTGTGGCGCCGGCATTCCATATGGGTGCCGGTTCTAGTCCCAGCTGCTCCTCTTCCAATCCAGCTCTCTGCTGTGGTCTGGGAAAGCAGTAGAAAATGGCCCAAGTCCTTAGACCTGTACACCCACAGGGGAAACCAGAAAGAAGCTCCTGGCTCCTGGCTTTGGATCAGCAAAGCTCCGGCCGTTGCAGCCAATTGGGGAGTGAACCAATGGAAGGAAGACCTTTCTCTCTGTCTCTCTCACTCTCTGCAACTCTACCTTTCAAGTAAATAAATAAATAAAATCTTTTAAAAAAAGAGAGACATATAAGGGAAAACTCCCTTGCAAAGAGCAAAAACAGATTACACACACCATATCATCAGAAAATACATAGGTGCTGTTGGAGCAACCTGAAAGCTTTATACCAAGCAATAGGAAAGTGTCTTAGAATTGCTATAGTTTTAAAGCAGTGCAATAATGTATTCTTTATTGCATGAGAAAGACTAAGTATTTTTAAAAAGTCAAGTATTTTTAAAAAGTCATTTCTTCCCAAGGCAGCACACATAGAAAGCAACCTCCATCCAATACCCGCAGGACCTGAGGGGGTGCTGGACAGAGCAATGGCGGGGTCCATCAGGAAGAAGGAAGACAAGTGGTGAAAGGCGATGGTGCTGTTGTTAACATGCGGTAAAATTCTTCAGAAGTTAAGACAACATGGAACTGCCCAAAATGAAGAATATTAATAGAAGAGGCAAACAAGACAAGGAAATTTCCCAGAAGAAAGATATTAATTGCTGATGTAGGAAGTTAAAAATGGCTCAGAGTCATTCAGATTCCAGAAATAGAAATGAAGCCTAACGATGGACTGTTTGTTGACTAAGAGCTTTTGAAAGATTGATTTTATTTATTTGAAAGGCCAAGTGATAGAAAGGTAGAAGAGAGAGAGAGCGAGAGCGAGAGCGAGAGAGAGAGAGAGAGAGGAGGAGGAGGGGAGGAGGGGAGGGGAAAGGGAGAGGACAGGAGAGATCTCTCCCCCACCGGTACACACCCTAAATGGCCACAATGACTGGTCCGGGCTGAGGCCAGGATACAGAACTCCATCTGGTCTCCCACTTGAGTGGCAGGGGTCCCAAGCACTTGGGGCATCCTCCGATACCTTCCCAGTTGCATTAGCAGGATCAGAAGTGGAGCAGCCAGGACTCAAACTGGAGCTTCGATATGGGTTGCTGGTGTGACAGGAGACAGCTTAACCTTCTGTGCCGCAACTGGCTCTCAGTTATATTCTTAGGTAGATGTGTAAATCCACGCACTCTGTAGAATATCTTGGACAGGGAATGCAAAACCCACCTCTGCATGTGTTGTCCCTTCACGTCTGTTTCAGGAATGGTGCAGAGGAAGTAGTGAGGGAAACAAAGATACAGACAGGGATGCTTGTGGCGGCTTTATTGGGTGCAATTAGCAATGATTCGAGTGTTCAGTAGCAGAAGACTACTTAAGTGAATGTGTTAAGTGACATAAAGATGGATTTTGTAGACATTTAAAAAATCACTTTCTTTTTAAGAAAGACTTTATTTGTTTATTTGAAAGGTAGAGTTAGAGAGGGAGAGACAAAGAGATAGGTCTTCTGTCTGCTGGTTCACTCCCCAAATGGCCGCTATGACCGGCGCTGCTCCAATCTGATGATGCCAGGAGCTAGGTGCTCCCATGCGGGTGCAGGGGCCCAAGCACTTGGGCCATCCTCCACTGCTCTCCCTGGCCACAGCAGAGAGCTGGACCGGAAGAAGAGAAACCGGGACTAGAACCCGGTGCCCATACGGGATGCTGGCGCCACAGGCGAAGGAGTAACCAAGTGAGCCATGGCGCCGGCCCAGCTCCTCTAGTTTTAACCAGCTCCCTGCTAAAGCACCTGGAAAGCAGTGGAAGATGGCCCAAGTACTTGGGTCCCTGCACCCACGAGGGAGACCCAGATGGAGTTTCAGATGCCTGGCTTCTGTCTGGTCCAGACCTGGTTGTTGCTGCCCTGTGGGGAGTGAACCAGTGGATAGCAGATGTGTATGTCTCTCTCTGTCACTCTGCCTTTCAAATAACATGTATTAATAATTATATCTTTAAAAGATGCATATTATAAAAAACTACATATAAATTTAAAGATGTTTTTGCACCAAAATAAACTTTTAATTACATTTTCTTCAAACTTTTTGAAGTGCTGTCTTATAGTTCGGGGAGACAGAAAGAAATGCATTCAGATTTTTTTTAAAGATTTATTTCTTTGAAAGTCAGAGTTACACACAGAGAGAGAGAGAGAGGTCTTCAATCTGATGGTTCACTCCCCAATTAGCCGTGATGGCCAGAGCTGTGCCAATCCGAAGCCAGGAGCCAGGAGCTTCTTCCGGGTCTCCCACATGGGTACAGGGGCCCAAGAACTTGGGCCATCTTCTACTGCTTTCCCAGGCTATAGCAGAGAGCTGGATCAGAAATGGAGCAGCTGGGACTAGAACCAGTGCCCATATGAGATGCTGGCACTGTAGGCGGCAGCTTAGCCCGCTAGGCCACAGCGCTGGTCCCTGCATGCAGATTTTAATAGTGGTTTTTGTCTGGGGAAAAGCACAACAGGTGACATCTGTTCCTTCATTATGCTTTCCAGTTTTTTTTTCTTATACTTTCTAAATTTTGTACCAAAGCTGACTTGCTTTTGATAATTGGAACAAAATTTAAAAAAGAAACCCTCCCAGTCTCCCCTTCTCCCAGGTGCCGTCAACACAAGCACATAGTTATTGCAGATTCACATTCACAGAAGTTCATTTATTTAACCCAAGAATTAACCGCTGATTCCTGCCTAGCAAGTTAGGCTGGTACAACGGCAGAATCATGAAATTTAACCACAGCCTGTTCTGGTTTTTCTATTTCGGGAGCACTTGGGTTATAACATAGGATGTTCAAATATCAAGCCTAAAAAGTACCATGCAGTAAGAAATGGGCCCTGGAGTGTGTGTGGGACGTAAGATGATTTGAATACAGGTGGAATGCCCCCTGGGGCCTGCTCTGTGTTATGAGATGGAAGGTGTAATCCCCCCATTTTACAGATGCGAAAACCGAGGCCCAGGATGTCATGCTCTTTGGATTTCAGCCCAGTGAGCCACATGACACCTACAACAATGAGACATCCATGGTCCCTACTGGAAAAGCAGCTGTTTCACCAGCAGTCTGGGAGACAGGGCCGCCCTGTGTGTCTTCCTGTGTGCTGATCCAGTTCCTAAGGCCACCAGGGAAGGGACCGTGGACTCCACCAGGGAAGGGACTGTGGACTCCTGCTGGATCAAGGCTGATCTCAATCAGCCATAAAGCTTCTGTGGGTTTATCTGCTGTAACAGGAGGAACCCTCTTTCTTTTCCTTGCTCCACAGTCCCGGGTTTGCCTTAGTCAGCATTTGTGGCCGCAGAGACAGAGGAGTCTCTCTGTGGCTTGGCTAAATTGACGCTTCTGTGCCGGCTGCCTCCCCCACCCCGCCCCGCTCCCCAGCACCGTGAGCCATCCTTTACTGCCTTCTAGAATTAAGAGTCATCCCTTCTCGTGGCGAAACCAGCCCAGAGCTGATTCAAAATCCTCGTGATTTTTAAAAATAGAGCCCTGGCTCAGTGCCCCGGTTCCCCAGTGCCTCGGTGGGTACCCTGCTCCCTCAGCACACCCCGAGGCCTTGGAGTGGGGATGCTTCTCCCCAGCTGACCGTCTCCTCCCTGCCCCAAGTCTCAGGCCGGACGTTCCCGTTAAGAGTCTCTGCAAATCATCTGGGCTGTCCAGACTGTCCAACCACAAGATCTCAGCATGGTTGCACAAACACGTGGCTCTCCATGATCCCTTTCAGCCACAGCGGGATTAGGAGGTGAGACCTACCTGTCGCCCAGCAAGCTTGACCACCAGCCCCGAGGTGCCCAGGTGGCAGGAGAGGGGCTGGGCCGGAGTGGGGGCAGGGTGCATGCTCCAGTTTCACTGCCTTGCTCGGCCGGCACCCTCCCCACCCCCAGTCCCCATTGCATCCTGGGGGGGGAGGGGGACCTCGTTTAAGGGCTTCTGTGTGTTGCAGCCTGCTTGCCAGTGGTGGAAACAGATGTGTGTGTTTTCCTTGTTGGCCCTTGTGTCTAACAGACACATGTTATTTGTCACTGGCTTCCTTGAGGCCACAAAGAAACGCCGAGGGCCCTGTGGCCTGCCTGCCTCATTTGGGGAATGGGCCTGCAGGTCCCCCTGTGCTGTCCCCTCCCTGCAGGGCTGGAATGCCCTGTGGTCAGCGTTGGTCACTGGGTGAAGGGCGGCCTTGTTTTGGCAGGGAAGGAAATAGGCCAGGCACGAGGCCTTGCTGGACCCTCCCCTGCTGCAGGGCGGGCCTGCCTAATTGCAAACACATGTGTTGCTCCAGAGCCGGCCGGAATCCGTGTCCCGCCTGGTAAGAGCTGTGTGTGTGTGTGTGTGTGTCTCCACCCCCCACCCCCATGCCCTGTTTCTCATCAAGGAAACCGGGGGCCCCAGGACAGCTGCCTCGAGGGGGTGCCCGCCGGGAACCTTTGTAAGTCAGAACAGGGGGATTTGGTTGCCTTTCATCCTCCTTTGTTTCTGGTGGGTGAGTGAACCCTCGCTCCCTTCCCTTTCTCTTCCTGTTAATGTGTTTGCTGTTACCAAATAGACATCTTCAAGGCACCCTGTCCCGCAGACAGGATGGCCTGCCCAGGGCGCATGCGCCTTCTGTCTGCGTGTTGCTAAGGAACCGGTGTGCGAGTCCCTGGGGGCTGCACGGCCAGAGCCCACTCCCCGAGTGGAGAGGCCCCCGGAGCTAGCGCGGAACCCTAGGTGTGAGTGAGGGGAACCCAAAGACCCCTCTGAGGCACGGATTGAACGCCCACCTCCTGCGCACTCTGGAACCTCCCAGAGTTTGTTCATCGGCCTGAGGTTCAGCTCATCGCCTGTGAGAGGCCAGTAACAGTCTCTCTCCGGCGGTGCGGCCAGGCCGGCGACTTGGGAGTGTGTGCACTAGAGTCTTCCTTCAGTGGATGGGATGCTTGTCTTTGATGTTGCACGGCTTTGAGTTACCAGCTCCTTGAGAAAGACTCACGCTGTGGTTTGAATGTGTGCGCTGAGATTCCTGGTTGGCGACTTCACCCCCAATGCCACATTGCTGGGAGAGGGCCTAGTGGGAGCTGTTTGGGTCAGTACAGCACCGTTCTCTTGAACAGGTTCATGCCCGTTAAAAAAGGATGTGGGCTTCAAGTTCAGTCTCCTGCTGTCTTATTCTTGCCCTCTCCTGCCCTTCTGCCTTCTGCTATGGGATAGCGCAGTTCGAAGGCTGGCTGCATGCCCTTAGGTTTTCCAGCCTTCAGACCCGTAAGTTACATACGTGTCTGTCCATCGTAAATAACCCAGCCTTGGGCTCTGTGTTACAGCAGCAACAATGCGCTGGGATGGCTGGTTTTCAGAGAGCGCAGCTTGTGAAGGTGGAGCTCTGGGGAAGAACAGCACGGAGCGGCGAGGACTGCAGTGTGGGCCGTGCGTTTTTGAGACACGTAGACCGAAAGCCTCGTGCATCAGAGCTCTGTGGTGTCTCCCCGACTGTCCTAACTCTTCGTGAACAGTCACGCCGGGAGTGGGTGCTCCTGTACATCCCCTCGTCTTCCTTTCCGCTGTAAAAGTTCTCAAGTCCAGTTGTCTCCGTGGATTCTGCATCTGCGCATTCAACCAACCGTGGACTGAAACACTTGAAACAAAATTGCATCTGTACTGAATGTATATAGACTTTCTGTGTTTGTCCTTTTCCCCTAAATACTAAACACAGCAGCAGTGATTGACATAGCATTCACATTGTGTGATTGAAGTACTCAGGAGGATAGGTGTAGGTTCTAGCAAATACTGCACTATTTCATATGATGGATGCTAGCTAGCATCTGTGAGCCAGCAGCAGATAACCGTAAACTCTCTGCTCAGATGCAACAGTCGTTAACTGTTACGCCATGCCTCTTGCCCTCCCTTTTCTCTTTTCTCCCTATACACATATTTTACTTTTTTTTTTTTTTTTTTTTTTTTTTGCTAAGAAGTTTGAACATGTTACGACATCCTGATATTCCCCCACTGCAGATCTGGGAGCCCTCTTCAGTTGGGATATGGCCTCCTACCACATCAAGGCAGCACCGTTCTTACACAGGTGTCGTCTGAGAGTGACCTGGTGCTCACCCTCCTTCAGACCCCAGACCCTGTCTTATCACTTCCTTCTCCCGGGGCCGGGATCTGGCCTGGGATCCACCCGTGCATGTAGGCGCTGTAACCACTTGGACGCTCAGCTGTGACTGTTTGGAGGGCACAGGCCTGTTTTGTTGGAGAACCAGCATGTTCTGGGTTTGTCTCACCATCCCCAGTGGCCTTGGGCTGGTGCTTCTGTCCTGGTTTGCCCTCAGACTGGACATCTGCAGAGAGCCAGAGACCAGAGCACTTGTGCCGTCTGCTGCTGGTGCCTTCCTGTGCTGTGCCTCCTGTGGTTGCTGTCTGCCCCTGGTGTGTGACAGATGGTTATGCATGTGTGTGAGGTGTATGCTTATGTGTTAGTGCATGTGCGTGAGGTGTGTCTTGGGTGTGCAAGTAGAGTCAAGTGGGTGTGAATCTGCATCGTGTGTGTCTGTGAGTGTGAGTGTGTGTGTGTGAAGTTGTGTCTGTGCATATGTGATTGTATGTCTGTGAAGTGTATAGGTATGTGTGTGTGAGAAGTGTGTGCCTGTGTGTTAGTGCATGTGTGAGGTGTGTGTGTCTTATTCTGTGTACAAGAGTGAGGTGTGCCTGTATATGTGAGTTCATGTATGTATCTGTATGTGTCTGTGTGAGAGGTGAGTGTATGTGTGAAGTGTGTGTGTATGTGTGTGAGTTCATGTCTGTATGTGTGTGAGGTGTATGTGTCATACCGTGGGTGTATCTAAGAGAGGTGTGACTGTGTATTTGTGTGTGTTAGTCTGTGTGTGTGAGAGGTGTGTGCCTATGTGTCAGTGTGTGTGTGTGAGGTATATGTGTGTTGTGCATCTGTATAAGGGTGTGTGTATGTGAGTGTGCCTGTGAGGTGTGTGCACACGTGTATGTGTGTGTGTCACTCACATGAGAGGATGAGGTGTGCAGCCTCAGGAAAAATGCCCATCTTCCCAGACACTGGCTTTGTTGCTTTAACTCAAAATTCTGCAATAGGAGGTGGATTTAAAAATGCAAACCGAACATGAATATATTGGAAAATGCAAAATTTAGGTTAATTTTTAAGTAGAAAGAAAAAGGTCCCAATGATCGCTCTGGTGTTTGGGCTGCTGCTCCTGCCCTACTGGGAGGGGCTCCTCTCTGCTGCTGACCGTCTTGCCCAGCGCCTTCTCTCACACATGGATGTGCGCACACAGGCAGGCACAGATGCAAACGCTCCACACTCAGACACGGACACGCACAGACACTCCAGTCTTCCTCCTTGCCTGCTGCCCTGCGGGGGAAGAAGTCCTCTGTGCAGTGACAGCTCCGCTCTGCAGGGAGCCTGGGGGTGGCAGTCGTAGCTCAGTGAGCAGGTGGGGGCAGACAGCTGGGCTTGAGGCGTCTGCGCTGGAATCGCTGTGTTCTGGTGTTGTAGGAATCCCGCCGTGGGCTGACATTCCACGCTCCCTCCAATCTGTGGCACGTGCCCTTCCCAGCCAGCCTCCTGGCTGCAGCCTTGGGCCACAGGCAAGTCATCCAGCTATAAGCATTTCCCTGCAGCTAGATCCTGGTCAGGGTGGGTGGGAGACCGTGGGATGACCCCCTCGGGGGCTGGCTGGATGGACTGTGGGTGCTGTCAGGAGTATGTGTTCATCATGGAGTGGAAAATTGGAGTGGGTGGGGGAGAGTGCACATTCAGGAACAGAGATGAAGGTGTGACCCCCAGAGGAGCGTAGTTGGAGTGCAGGAGGCATAGGGTCTGACAACCCGTGAGCACCACCCTCGGGTGGCATCTGGCCAGGGGACTGGGAGACGAGTTCCTGGAGTGAGCCAGGTGGCTTGGTTGCATCCTTTGGTAGAGGTGATGCTCTTGGGGGCGAGGTGCTCCTGGCTGCCCCTTTTCTGCTCTGCTGGTGTTTGTGTTTCGGAGCCCACTGGGGCAGTGGCTAAGCCCTGCTAAGTCCACCCTGTTCTTGTTTTCTTGTGGATGCAGCACAAGGCTTACTGTGCAGCTCGGGGCTGTTCCTGTGGCCACAGGGGCATCCCCTGCAACAAATACTCTCTCTCCCCACTCCAGAAGGCTCTGTTCGGAATGGTCCAGTCCTGTAGACACTGCTGTTGGACCTCCAGGTCTCCCCTGCACCCGGGGGCCCGGTGGTGGGCAGGCTGTGTGGGAGCAAGGCTAGCCACACCGTGTGGGAGTTGGTGGCGTCCAGAGAAGTGGCCGGTGGAGGTGTGCAGCATTTTGTTCCCGTGACAGCCATACTGAGAGAGCTCATCCAGGATTGTGTGTTGTAAGAGGAATGTTTTTTGCCCTACTAGAAAGAAAGAAAGGAATTTAGCCATGCATATCAAAGAGCGGAAATCTGTCATCCCACAAGTCACTAATTGGCAGCTCTGTGACACAGATTTGAGTAATTAGAGGATTTGATCACCAGGCATGTGAAACCTGTACAAATGTTGCTCCACGTTCTTGGAAAGAAGTCAAACTCCGAGACTGTGTGAGTGAGCCGTGATTCTTGAAAGTTGCCACAAGCAGAACTGATTTGCTTTGGCAAGAAACTCCAAACACAAACGTGGAGTTTGAGCAAAGCAGAGGTCCCGTGACCACCACCCTGGCCCCAGAGAAGAGGACCTGCTCCATCAGTCGCCTCGCGGCCCCCAGCTCGCGGGGGCTCTCTCTCCCCCCTCAGCCTGATCACTTTAAGATCGTCTGGCACAGCTATAAACAAAAACCAGGACCACTTGAACAGGCCCCTTCCCTGCCCTCTCCCTCCCTTCACAACTGGCTGCGCCTCTGTTTTCGTTTTGCTTTTTCTCCCGAAGTAAATCTTAGTCATGGTCCTTAAACCCAGCCTTGACTTTCCTTCCGTTTCCATGGATACCAGATGGGGCCTCATCTTGTGGCGATGACCCTGTGGGTAGGGGATCCAGGAGGCCCCCTGGGGGTGGCTGCCAGATGGGGGTGGGGGTGTGTGCTGGTTCCGGAGCTGGTATCCACACAGGGTGTTTCTGGTCATGGGTACCTGGACCTCTGATGCCCACAGGTGGCCAGGCAGGGAGCCCACAAGGAGTGGGGTTCAGAGGTGAGGGGTGCGAGTCTCCAGGGCCTGGCCCAGGCAGCAGAACCTCATCCCTGACTCCTGGTGGGAGATAAAGTCACTTCCCAGATGCAGGCAGGCACCTGCCTGTGGCCACAGTTAAGCCGTCCTGCCTTTGCTGGGCTCATCTGTAGTGACCCATGATGTTGGTGTGGCCCCGTTGGTCAGTGCCACCAGGAGCTCTGGACACAATGGAAGGTCGCTGTCCTGGAAGGACTTGGGGTAGGGGCACCTCGATTCTACCCTCGCAGCTGGGCCCCAGCCATGCTCCCCGCTGATTGTATATTTCAGAAATGAGGTCAAGTCCATCAGCAGTCCTGAGCCCCAGGTGTGAGGCCTGACCCAATTGCAATGGAGATGGCCACACTGCCTGCTGCCTGCTTCAAGACCCACAGTGGCACGGAAGCACCCGGAAGGCAGGCAGCGCCACAGCCGACTGGTCTCCCCCCGCCCCCGGGAATTTCCACGCCTCCAGAAATGCTGGGTGGCTTCAGAGTGATTCAAAAGCATCTCTGGTCAGTTAAAATGGACTTTTTCAAACACTTGGTCTCATTTTGGGGAGATTTAAGAACGGGTCAGCTGAGAATAGTACAACTTGCTTGTGTCCAATGCTACTTAGGCTCAAATCCAATAATAAATGGCATCTTGGTGCGGTATAGCAAGTAAAGCCACCACCTACAATCCCGGCATCCCATATGGGTTCCGGTTTGAGTCTCAGCTGCTCCACTTCCAATCCAGCTCTCTGCTGTGGCCTGGGAAAGCAGCAGAAGATGGCCCAAGTTCTTAGGACCCTGCACCCATGTGGGAGGCTGGGATGAAGCTCCTGTCTGCTGGCTTCTGCCTGGGCCAGCATTGGCCCTTAGGGCCATGTGGGGAACGGAACCAGGAGATGGAAGATCTCTCTCTTTTGTCTCTCTCCCTCTCTTTGTAACTCTCACTTTCAAATAAGTGAATCTTTTAAAAACAATAATAAGTGGCCGGGGATGACCTTTCTCCCTGTCTGTGCCCTTGCTGCTTTCTCTGCCTTTAAAATCCTCTGCATGGCATCCTGGCGCCTGTTCTAGTGCAGAGCACCTGAGACCATGTGATGCCTGAAGCCTGGAGGCTTCTCTCGGCCGGAGGATCTGGAAGCTGGGAAGTCCTAGGGCATGGCACTCATGTTTGCCTCATTATACTTCGACTCATGGAGGAGAGCAGAAGAGCACACAGGTGTATTTGGGCGACAGCACAGGAGGGCTGGTCTAGGCTGTAACAGGCTATGCTAGAGACAGCTAACCCAGTCCTGGGAGAGACGCGTTCATCTCTCTTAACAACCTACCTGCCTCTGATCCGTCCCTCACCTCTTAGCCCTGTTACCTTGGGCTTGGGTTCAAGAACGGGTTTTGAGAGGACGGACGACATCCAGACATTGTTGTGTCATTTCCCTGGAAGCAGAACCAGCCATTTCTAGCGGGAGTGAGGGCAGTGAACACAAAATGAATAAGGGGATTGTGGATGCTGGCACGGGCTATGAGGAACAGTCCCAGGAGCTGGTGGGTGCGGTAGGGGCCCTAGGGAGGTGGGCATGGGAGGCCTGTCTGGGAAGGAGGAGAGCCGGGGTGAGGGGACGGAGTGGGCAGCCCTGGTGGGGCCACGAAGCACAACTGGAGCACGAGGAGTCAGAGCAGGAGGGAGGAAGACTGGGTGTCTGCCCTGAGCGGCTGGGGAGGGGACCATGCCACTTACCTTTATGGAGAAGGAATTTTTGTGGTAGAGAAGGCCGTGGCTTTTGGAGAGGCCATGAGCACACTCGGAAAATGGCCCAGAGAGCGCATGAGCAGGGCTCCCAGCAAACCCCAGGGCAGCCCCTTCCCCATGGTTGGTGGGAGCTGTGGGAGACATACCCGTCTCCAGGCCTCTGGGTGTTGCCTGGGATCTCACCATCTCCCGATCCACTAAGAAGCATCTCAGAGCGGCCCTTGTTGATTTCTTAGGCGTCTCATCAAATCGCTTGTGTTCTCAGGGCATCTGAAGGCTGACAGTCGTCGCGCTGTCAGGTTCTTCATCAGAAGTACCCCCGGATAGCCAGCAGGCGATTTGAGTTACAAACAGCGTTGACGCTGTTTATTTGAGGATTAGTGAAAATCCTGTAATTTACCATGAGGCCGTCAAAAGCAAGAGCAGCTCGATTTCACGGCTTGGTCTCGTTTTACACATTTCACCTGTAAATATTTAATGCTCTCTTTTAAGCACCGTTTTTGGACTCATGTATTCTAATTGCCTTTAAAGTTTTATTTTTTCAAACTATGTGATAACTTTTATTATGAATAAAAATGCATGGTTTCTTTGCTACGAAGAGGAAGCCGTAGTGCTCCGTAATAACTTCTCATGAGAGAAAAGTCATTTTACACACGCCATGAACCTGTGTTACGGCGTGCTGGGAGCTGTAGATCATTTAAAACTGCAGTGCGTATCATGTGTTATGGAAAAGGGTCGTTGATGTTATTGGATTTCCTTCTTGAAATGTGATCTCTATCACCGTGAAGTTTTTCTGAACGAGAAGAATCAAACGGCTCGTGTTCGCTGCTCCTGCCTTAGCACTGTTAACGCTTCTCTGGGCCCTGCTGGTGGCAGGTGCATGGCCAGGGCCTGGGCGAGGTTGTCATCAGTTGTGATGGGATAGGTACCTGAGAGTTTGGCTAACCTGCCGGAAACCAGCAGGGCCTGGGTGTCAACTCGATGTCCTCTGTTTTGGGTTTTAAATTCCATAGCCCACGTTCACATTGTCCAGCCCTGCTGTTAGGGGTGCACTGCTGTCCCTCGGTGTTGCTGTGGGGAGCAGAGGGTGGGAGAGGGATTGCTTCCAAGATGCTCTGTAGATACCAGAATCTGGCGATGCTCAAGTCTCTCACACGAGGGCACTTAGGAAAGTTTGTGGGAAAAAAATTGGATGCTCAAAGTTTTGAAATCCATGCATAGTTCTTTAATAGCACACATTTTCCACGAACTTTTGGAAGATCCCTCCTAAGTAAGAATTTCACATTTTTTGGCACCAAAATAAACTTATCTTTTAAATCCACTTTCCACAAACAACTTGAAGTACCCTTGTATAAAACAGCATGGTTATTTACATAGAACAAATCCTTCCATACACTTTGAATCAACCCTGGATTATTTATAATACCTAATGCAATGTAAATCCTGTGTAATTAGATGTTGTACTGTATTGTTTAGTGAATACTGACAAGAAAAAATTCTGTGCATGGTCAGTACAAAGGCAACTGTGGTAGGCCTAACTACATGGTATACATCAGCAACAATGTAACATTTTCCCCCAGGGTTTTTGATCTGAGGCTGGTTGAATCTGCAGTGTGGTTTTCAGGGATTTTAAAGGCTGTCTGTATTAGTTATTGACCACACATCTCCTGTTCTAATGCCTTTTTGCTTTAAAAAATATTTATTTATTTGAAAGACAGAGTGACAGAGAGAGGGAGAGACAGAGAGAGCGGTCTTCCATCTGCTGAGTCAGACCAAAGCCAGGAGCCTGGAACTCCATCTGGGTCTCCCATGTGGGTAGCAAGGGCCTAGGCACTTGGGCCGTCCTCTGCTGCTTTCCCAGGCGCATTAGCAGGGAGCTGGATCGGAAGCAGAACAGCCAGGACCCGACGTGGTCCTCTGACTCGGGATGCCAGTGTTACCAGCGGCGGTTTAACTCAGTGTGCCACGACGCCGGGCCCTCGTTGTGTTGTCTTCACACTCTCCCTCGGATACTGGAAGGGCAGGAGAGATGAGGGAGGTGTTGTGGTAATGCCTTACAGTTTAAATTACTGAGAGCATCCACAAAATTCCAGGAAACCGAGGTTAACTGTTTCTTTCAAAGTTGTGCGTTTACCCCAGAGTTCATTACTTGGCATCTGGTTTGCTTTCGTGTTTTGCTTGGAGTGCTGTGGCTTTCCCGCTGCCTGTGCAGACCAGGCGGGCGCCACGGCAACCAGATTCCAGGGCCCTGTTTGCGCCGCGTCCCTTCTGGCCAGATGGCCACTGTCCTCACCTGGGCGTGCACAGGGCCGAGGACGGAGGCGCACGGTGAGGACAGGAGTGCTTTCTGTCCTCGGGGGAGGTGACAGAGCCTGGCTGTTTCCCTCTTGAGCGGCGAGGAGCCCGCCCAGATCAGACGAACACCAAAGCCGCGTCTGCTTGGATTTGTCCTCCCGTGATGGAGGGCCGTCCTGTACGGCTTCTTCTCCTGTCTGGAGAGAAGATGTGGACCATTCAGCACCATCGCCCAGCGCCTGGTGCCCCAGCGGCCCCGGCTCCGCCATCCCCCTAGTGCGTTTTGCAGCTTTTCTGGTGACTGAGGGCCTTCTCTGGACTCTGGCCTGGGGACACCTCACCTTCCCAGGCCACCAGCACTCTCCCGAGCACTGTGTAGGGTCTGGTGGCTCATGTGGGTGAAGGGACCCTCGAAAAGGCCCCCTTTTTGGGGGAAGCTCTGGATTCATGCTGCAGGCACTGGGCATGATAGAATCTTCTAGAAATGCTGCTCTGGGCTCAGGGTCTAACTGGGTTTCTGGAAGTCTGTCGCCTCTCGACGTCTGCCTGCTGTGTGGTTCCTCCAGCGACCAGAGAGGCAGCCCCACCCACCACGCAGGCCTGTTTACAATGCACAAAGCCCCTCTCTCTCGTTCCACACCCCCCTCTACCCCTGCCATCTTCCCTGGGCCTGTTTCCTCGGCTCCTTTCATGGCGCGGGTTCTGAACGCTGTTCCCCAGACGCGACAGCCCCGCACAACGGGGCACTGTTGAAACAAGCGGTGCCCATAATGAGCCCCCCGTGCCCCTGCGAGTATAAATACACTTAGACGGGTTATGGGAGAGCATCAACAGCTGTAATTTGTAAGCCCTCGTGGCATGCGGAGTGTGAGTGATGCAGACTGCAGAGAGCCGACGTTTCGTTTATGTGGTTCTTGTCGCTACGCCAGGAGGCCACCTTGGTTCTGTTTCCTTTGCTGTGAGTTTATCTGGAAGGGTCAGCACCTGCCAGAGGGTGTATTTTTTTTTTTTTTTTTTTGCCAAAAGTAAATGTGGTATAGATGGCCCCTGAGCATGTTGGTGGGACCGGGTTGGGAGGGCGATTTTTTTTTTTTTTGACAGAGTGGACAGTGTGAGAGAGAGAGACAGAGACAAAGGTCCTCCTTTTTGCCGTTGGTTCACCCTCCAATGGCTGCTGCGGCCAGTGCACCGCGCTGATCCGATGGCAGGAGCCAGGTGCTTCTCCTGGTCTCCCATGGGGTGCAGGGCCCAAGCACTTGGGCCATCCTCCACTGCACTCCCTGGCCACAGCAGAGAGCTGGCCTGGAAGAGGGGCAACCGGGACAGAATCCGGCGCCCCAACCGGGACTAGAACCTGGTGTGCCCGCACCGCAAGGCGGAGGATTAGCCTATCAGGCCACAGCGCCGGCCGCGATTTGCTTTGTATCAAGGACTGTAGCCCATGAGCTGGTCTTCTCCCAGTCATGGAAAGAGAGCACACAGACCTGCGCTGAAGACGAACTCAACACTAGGTAGCCAGATGCGTGCAGGCAGAGGCACTCCGGGTGCTCTGTGCAGGGCTTCTGCTGGTTCCCTGGGGGACTTGGGGGCACAAGAAGATGTCTGGGTGCTGCCCAGGCCAGTGTGCCCCCCCCGGCTGGGTTTTGCTTTGGTGACAGGGCAGCGCAATGGCACCCTCTGTTTAATTCTTGGAAAAGTGGGAGCCAGCTGAAGACCTGTAAAATTAAGTCTGTTTCTTTTACAAGCAGAGAGGGGCAAGGCTGAGAGGGACGTGGGCATGAAGGATGACTGGGTTTCTCTTCACCAGCGGCCCGGTTTACACATCCCCGGCCCCAGTCCAAGGCTTGTTTGAGAAGCCGCGGTGTACGGCGCGCCGGGCCACACACGTGTGCCTGAGATGGCCCACACACATGTGCAGGGCTGCCCTGAGGAGGTGCCGATGCTGCCCTAGGTTTGGAAATAACATTTTCTGTTTGTTTTCGCGGCCCAGGGCCTCCGCTGAGCGTCCCTCGTCCCCAGACGTCCAGTCCAGCGTGGAAGCAGGGGGAATGTGTATGCTTGAGCCTGAACTACTCGAGCAGCATGGAAGGACTGGGTGCTGTCGGCTGGCTCTTGGCTCCGTGTGCTCGTTTTCCTGCGCCCCCAGTTCCACGAAGCACAAGCTAGGATTTCCTGCAGCCACATGCAGAGGGAGCCCCAGTGAATGCATGGGTGTCAGCAGAAGGGGAAAAATCCCTGGCCAGGGGTTTGGGGTGCGTGGGGAGTCCCCCCAGGAGCAGGGTGGGGCGGGGCATCTTAGTATCTGCCTCCGATCAGCTTGCATCAGAGATGCTGAGGCACCCAGCCGCTGTGAAGGAAGCGAGTCTGGCTCTGCAGGGTTGGCCAGGAGAGGCAGAGGGGAGAACTCAGCTAGGAATCCTTGTGGATTTGAGGGAAGGAATGAGCCAGGTAGGGGGAGCAGGCTCCACAGGCCTAGGAGGGGCTGGTTTGAGTGATCTCAGTGGATCTGGGTGTCGGGCTACCCTGGGTTGTCCCGCCCCTGGCCCTGGGTGAGGAGGGCAGGAGAGGATGGCTTGCACTTGAGAACCTAGTACGGGAGGCGCTGGGAGTGGGCTTTGGGATTTCCTGCATGTTGCAGGGGGATCATTTATCATCTCTAGGAGTTGCATAGCCCTGGGGTCTGCAAGGCCATGTGTCAAAAGCCCAGAAAGTAGAGAAAAGCAGGGGTGGGGTTTGGCTGAGCAGTTAAGACTGACTGGGACACCTGCCTGGGTTCAGGTCCCAGCTCTGCTCCCAACTCCAGCTTCCCGCTGATGTGCACCGTGGGAGGCAGCAGTGAGGGCTCAACTAGTCCCCACTACCCAGAAACTCCCAGATCCTGACCTTTACCTGGTTGTCTTGGGCATTTGGGGAGTGAATCAGCAGATGGGAAGTCTCTGTCTTTCTCTTTGTCTTTCAAAGAAAAGAAAGCAAGAAATCTTAAAATACAGAAAGCAAATAGGCATGGTTAATGTAGTCCTTTCTTCAGGGAGATCTTTTTTTTTTAATTATTTATTTGAAAGGCAGAGTTACAGAGAGGCAGAGGCAGGATAGAGATAGAGAGAGAGGGCTTCCATCTGTTGGTTCACTCCTCAGAAAGCCGCAATGGCCAGAGCTGCACCCATTTGAAGCCAGGAACTGGCACCTTCTTCTGGGTCTTCCATGCGCGTACCTGGGCTCCAGGACTTGGACCATCTTCTACTGACTTCCCAGGCCATAGCAGAGAGCTAGATTTGAAATGGGAGCAGCCATATGGGATGCCGGCACTGCAGGTGGTGGCTTTTACCCACTATGCCTCAGTGCTGGCCCCTGGGACCTTTTTTTTATTTAAGGGACAGAGAGACAGGGAGAGCTTCCATGTACTGCTTCACTCTCCAAATGCCCACAGGGACCAGGGCTGGGCTGAGTCTAAAGCCAGGAGCCAGGAACCCAATCTAGGTCTCCCACTGCTTGAACCAACATCCCTACTTCTGGAGTGTGCATTGGCAGGGAGCCAGAGTCAGGAGCCAGAGCCAGGATTTGAGCCCAGGTACTTTGATAGGGGACACTGGCCCCTCAACTCGTCTCTTAACCAGCTCTCCCCGCAAAGCATCATAATCTCACATTTCATGAGCTGGAAATCTGACGCTGTTGATGGCAGGCCCAGGGATTCCACTGCAAAGGTCCTGCTGCCACCTGGCCCTCGGCTCTGCATGGACTGGGCGTGGCTGCTTCGTGCTCCTGAGCGCCCGTGCGCTGGTGAGAACCTTGCAGCAGGGCATATTTGCAAACGTGCTTTGCAGCTCACATTCGCTGCGTATGTAGGTTGATGCTACTGTTGTTTTGACCCCTTGATTTCCCCTCTGTTACTTGTTTCTTGCATGGAGATGGAGCAATTCTTAACTGGATCACAGAAGTTTATTCCTACCTGGGGCTCAGAGTTCAGTTGCCCCCACTTCATCCCTTCTGCCAGAGGAACTGATGTGTGGGCTGGGATTGGAGCACAAAGGTTGTGACCTCTGACCCTACCTCCAGCAGGACAGAACACTCGCCTGACGCTATGTTCTCTTGACGTTTTCGAAAGTAGCTTAGAGGGAGCAGCGTGCAGGGCCAGGCTGGCGTGGGGCCTGGGGTCTCTGCTCTGGCCCCCTGCCATGCGATGCCCCATTGGAGGCTTCTGCCTTAGTCTGTTTTTCACTGCCATAGCAAAATACCTGAGGATGAGTGATTTGTTTAAAAAAGAGAGTTATTTGGCTGACAGTCCTGGAATCCCGGAGCGTGGAGCTGGCATGTGGCTAGCTTCTGGTCTCCATGACAGTGCATGGTGGGAGCAAGTTCGAGAGGGGCAGGTGGGCAAGTGTGGGCCAGCAGCGATGTGAGAGGGATAGACAGCAGGTGCCGGCCTACAGTACAGCCACCCTCTTTAGTGGTAACTCATCCAGCTTCCACAGGGGAGTGTTAGTCCTTCTTAAAAACCCCAAGCTCTCTCAACGCTGCCTCCCTGGGGACCAAGCCTTGACATGAGTTTGGTGAGGACAAACCACATTCAAACCACAGCAACATCTGGCTTCTCTCCTTACCTCCTACCTTCCCGACTTCCTCTCCTCTCTCCCACCCTTCCTCTCCATCCATCCCTAGCTTCTCTGCACCCATAGATCTTTCCCACCTGCAGACCAGAGCCCTCCTCCTCTCCCTTCCTGGCTCAGCAGATGGCTTGTGCTCCCAGGGCCTGGACAGTCTCCTCCAGGGACCCTCCATATCCCATATTAGAGTGCCGGTTGAAATCCTGACTGCTGTGCTTCAGACCCAGCTCCCAGCTAATGCACCTGGGAAAGCACAGGAAGACAGCTCAAGTGCTCGGGCCCCTGCCACCCTCGTAGGAGACTTGGATGGCGTTCTGAACTCGTGGCTTTGGCGTGGACCAGCATCAGCTGTTGTAGCCATTTGGGGAGAGAACCAGAGGATGGAAGCTCTCTCTCTTTCTCTTTCTGTGTCACTCATTCTGCCTTTTGGATATCAGCCACTGAGAAAACCACACCCTGGACCCTGGAGGGAAACTGGATCAGGCCTTTTACCCTGCTCCCCGCACCCAGCATCAGTGCCAGCCCTTGCGAGAGGGCTCTGGAGGAGGTGGGCCATTGCCCTTCGCTCTGCACCAAATGAGACTTGGGTCTTGATTTGCCGCCCACCTCTGAGCAGCCTGAACCAGCCATGCTCTCCCCTGCAGGCTTCCGCTCTCAGGGGAACGAGGTCATTGCCAAGGCCCAGGGTTCCTGCGTGTGAGCCCAAGGCAAACAGCGCCGGTTAGGGGTCTCCCAGCAACCACACGCTCCACCTGGAATGTCCCAGCCCTGGAAGCACAGGCCAATGCAGTCCCTCATCCGGTGTCCTGTGATGACACTGACCAGGCCCCTGCAGCGTCCAGTAATCCAAGTGGCATCCTTTGTTCTTTTTTTGTTTTTGACAGGCACAGTTAGACAGTGAGAGAGACAGAGAGAAAGGTCTTCCTTCTGTTGGTTCACCCCCAAAATGGCCGCTATGGCTGGCGCTACGCTGATCCAAAGCCAGGAGCCAGGTGCTTCCTCTTGGTCTCCCATGCGGGTGCAGGGCCCAAGCACCTGGGCCATCCTCCACTGCCTTCCCGGGCCACAGCAGAGAGCTGGACTGGAAGAGGAGCAACCAGGACAAAATCTGGCGCCCTGACCGGGACTAGAACCCGGGGTACCGGCTCTGCAGGCGGAGGATTAGCCTAATGAGCCGCAGCGCCGGCCGGTGGCATCCTTTATTCCTGAGCACAGCTCCTGTCGGGAGTAACCGGACAGGTGCCCTATGTGGCTCCCTGGTTAGAGGCGGAAGTCACTGGGGTGTTCCCTCTGGGGACTGGGGGGTGTTGTCTGCTGTGGCTGCACCCCTGCCCTGGGCGCCCCTGTCTCCCGACCTGCTGCGTAGCTCAAAGCCCATCACTAGCCCAGAGCCCACGGGCAGCTGGGTGGCTGGCGTGTTGGGGCCCCTGCCTGTGGATCCAGGTGATCATGTCTTAGAAGCAGGCAGAAGGCAAAGCCACAGCCGTCAATCCTGCAGGTGCTTCGGCCTTGAAAGTGGCTTCTGACAAGGTGCTGGCTGTGGGGTCTCCCGTTTGCCGGGTAGATCTCCCAGGAGCGCCTTCCTGTTTTCACGGGGAAGCGGACTGCATCACCGTGAAAACTCCCAGAGAGGCGAGGACAGGACACGGCTGAGCCCTGCTCTGGATTCTGTGACTGCGGTAGCCGCTGACGTGGTGGAAAATATCTCAGTCTGGAGTATGGGGCTCTGTCTGGCCCGGGGCCAGGTCCAGGGGTCCCCAAGCCTGCCTGCTTGCCTGGGGCCATGATGAGGGTGGGATGTAGCTGTGTGGGGGGCTGTCGTTGGGGGCTGCACCTCTAGGTGCACCAAATTCTGTGCCTGAGAGAGGCACAGGCGATCACTTCCAGCTCTCCTTCCTGTGTCTGCACAGGTGGTCCTTGGGTCAGGCAGTTGAAGGTCATTCCCGCTGTAGTGGAGGAGCTCAGGTGCCCAAGAGTGGAGCTGGAAACTGTGGCCAGGCCAGTAGGGAGGATATCTGGCCGGGCATGCAGGTCCCCGGCGCCTCCACACACACAGTTCTGAGGATGCTTGCCCTGTTTGCCTGCTCCCACTGCCTGGGAGACCTGCAAGAAGCTGTTGCTGCATGGCTGTGAACAACCAAGCATGAGTCATACTGCCGAGTGCCGGCCACTGACCGGGAATTGGTGTTGGCCCAGGGCCTAATTGCTTGGTCCATGCATTGCACAGCTGGGAGGCAGGCCCAGTGCTCCCTCTGCAGCCACTTCTCCCTCTTGCTTGCCTTCTCCTTGTCTCTGTCTGTCTATGTCTCTGTCTCTGGGGAGGGGGTGCAGGGATCTGACAATGGATTAGCATCAGGGGTGCCGAGCACTGTGAAGCATCGTTTTTACTTTTTTTAAAAAATTTTTTGACAGGCAGAGTTAGACAGTGAGAGAGACAGAGAGAAAGGTCTTCCTTCCGTTGGTTCACCCCCAAAATGGCTGCTACGGCCGGCGTGCCGCGCCGATTCAAAGCCAGGAGCCAGGTGCTTTCTCCTGGTCTCCCATGCGGGTACAGGGCCCAAGCACTTGGACCATCCTCCACTGCCCTCCCCAGGCCACAGCAGAGAGCTGGACTGGAAGAGGAGCAACCGGGACTAGAACCCAGCGCCCACATGGGATGCCAGCGCTGTAGGCGGAGGATTAACCAAGTGAGCCACGGTGCTGGCCCCACGTTTTTACTTTTTAACTCAAAATAATCTTTAAAGAGTTGTTTAAGATCACTGCTTTTGCCAGAGAGTAACTGTGAAAATCTGTGTTGTTACTGTGTCCCCCGGTAACCATGGAGGACTTGGTTCCAGGCCCCCCACAGAGCCCAAGCCCACCAGTGCTCACGCCCCTGATGGAACAGGTGCACTGTTGGCATATGACGTACCTCCAGCCCTCTGTGTACCTTTAGCTGTCTCCAGATGCTTGCTTAGGACACCTGCTACAATGCAAATGCCGTGGAAATGGTTGTTTGTTTAGGACATCAGGACTCTATGTCGAGTACGGATGTGATGTTTGCTTTGACTGTTTTCAACCTGCAGTTAGCTGATTCCTTGGTTGTGGAACTCATGGGGAGCGCAAGCCGAGAATATCTGCTATACCCACTACGCCACAGTGCCGGCCCCTAGGGAAGGATTTGAGGTTCCCAGGAGCAAGGGAAGCTCTCTTCCCTTTAGTTTCTCAATGGCAGGGAGCCCTGAAATCCAGTGGGAGAAATGGTGTTAGGTCTAGGCATCCTTTTTAGTAGTCAGGGACTTCTCAGGGAACTCCTGAATCCAGCATCTCAGCCACCAACCTGCATGAGTGTGGGCAGCAGGACCCTGAGCAGCTGTTCCTGGGGTGGGGTCTGCTAGGGTCCTTGCTAGAAATGCTTATGCATGGGCTCCTGCTTCGACCTCCTGACCAGGAGACAAGGGTGGGTGAGAGACTGCAGCCTGGGTCGTTGGGCTCCAGTGATTCTGATGTCATGCCAGGGACAGCCTGCAGCCTGGGTGCCCCTGGAAGGGCCTGTGGACTCAGTGTAGGCTCTGTCACCCCGGGACTTGGCAGGTGCCCACCCTCAGTGTGGGCGGGGCCCAGACAGGGAACTGGGAGGACTCTCCGGCCGCTGTGATGGGCAGCTGTGGCTTCAGAGCTGCTTCCTCTCTCGCTGTGACCACGGCCTTCTCCGTGCAGATGCTGGTGACGGAGGACTTGTCAGCGCCACGTCCTGTCAGGTGGCCTTCTTGATCTTTTTATTTTTAAATTTATTTGAGAGGTAGAGTTAGAGAGAGAGAGAGAGAGAGAGAGAGAGAGAGAGAAAGATAGGTCTTCTTTTTTTTTTTTTAACAGGCAGAGTGGACAGTGAGAGAGAGAGACAGAGAGAAAGGTCTTCCTTTTTGCCGTTGGTTCACCCTCCAATGGCCGCCGTGGCCGGTGCACTGTGCTGATCCGAAGGCAGGAGCCAGGTGCTTCTCCTGGTCTCCCACGTGGGTGCAGGGCCCAAGCACTTGGGCCATCCTCCACTGCACTCCCGGGCCATAGCAGAGAGCTGGACTGGAGGAGGGGCAACCAGGACAGAATCCAGTGCCCTGACCGGGACTAGAACCCGGTGTGCTGGCGCCGCAAGGTGGAGGATTAGCCTATTGAGCCGTGGCGCCGACGAGAGGTCTTCTTGGTTCACTCCCAAAATGGCCAGAATGGCCGGAGCTGAGACAGTCTGAAGCCAGGAGTCAGGAGCTCCTCCTGGTCTCCCACGTGTATGCAGGGGCCCAAGCACTTGGGCCATCCTCCACTGCTTTCCCAGGCACATTAGCAGGGAGCTGGATCGGAAGAGGAGCAGCTGGGACATGAACCGGTGCCCATATGGGCTGCTGGCACCACAGGTGGAGACTTCGCTCACTATGCCACAATGCCGGCCCTTCTTGATTGTTTGTTGACTCTCCTTTCTCCTTGTGACATGGGGCTGGGGAGATGGGTGCCATATATATATATATATATATATATATATATATATATATTATTTATATAAATATACATTTATTATCTATTATATATAGAATATATATAATTTGTATATATAAAAATTTATTTATTTGAAAGGCAGAGCTACAGGGAGAGAGAACTCTTCCATCCGCTGGCTCACTTACCAAATGGCCACAATAGCCAGGCCTGAGCCAGGCTGAAGCCAGGAGCCAGGAGCTTCTTCTGGGTCTCCCACGTGGGTGCAGGGGTCCAAGCACTTGGGCAGTCCTCCGCTGCTTTCCCAGGTGTATTAGCAGGGAGGGAGCTGGTTAAGAAGTGGAGCAGCCGGGACTGGAACCCATACGGGATGCCAGCACTGCAGGCTGGGGCTTTAGCCCCCTGAGCCATAGCGCCGGCCCCACCAATATATTTTTTTTAAAGATTTATTTATTTGAAAGTGAGAGAGAGCGAGAGTGAGTGATAGAGAGAAAGAGAGATCTACCTTCTGGTTTACTCCCCAAACGGCCGCAACGGCTAGGGCTGGGCCAGGCTGAAGCCAGGAACCAGGAGCTTCTTATGGGTCTCCTATGTGGGTGGCGAGGGCCCAAGCACTTGGACCATCTTCTACTGCTTTCCCAGGCCATTAGCAGGGAGCTGCATCAGAAGTGGAGCAGCCAGGGCTTGAACTGATGACCAGATGGGATGCCAGCGTCCCAGTGCGTCCCATATTTAAACAGCCCTCCCACCAGGTAGGCCTGTCAGTATCCTGATAAACATTCATGTCTTTTCAGGAAAGAAAATGTGCGCTGTCTCATTGGTTAATGAGTTGACCCTCCAGACCTCCAAGCACTTGGGCCATCCTCCACTGCTTTCCCAGGCACGTTAGCAGGGAGCTGGGTCGGAAGCAGAGCATCTGGGTCTTGAACTGGCTCTCCAGTGTGGGATGCCAGTGGCTTAGCCCACTGTGCACCATCCCCAACCCCTCCCTTTACACTTTGGCTGTTGGCAGTTTCAGCTGGACATTGGTGGTATCTTCTGTGTAGATAGACCCTGCTCCCAGGGTCTGATGCCTGACCTCTTGGCATACTACAGGGAGTCTTCAAGAAAGTTCATGGAAAACGCGTGTTATTCAAAATTAAGGCATGCATTTCTAAACATTTTGCACCCGAATAGACTTACATTTTAATTCTGTTTCCCATGAACTTTCTGAAGCACGGTTTTGGCACCACCTGTCAGTCAGTACCACCTGTGTGTGACCTCATGGGTTGTGTGGATTTGGTTAAATTGCTTACCCTGTATCAGCCACAGTTTAGTTGTGTGAAGGTTTGGCTTAAGTGACGGCTTCATCTGGTCGTTGGTAGGAGTAGAGGCCATAAGAGTGTCAGCCGTAGCATGTTCCTTAGCTCATGGTGAATGTACAACAGAAGCGAGCCTTCCACTGCTGATGGCATTGAAGCCCTGGTGTTAGATGTAGCGGGAATTAATGGTTGAAAACGTTACATGGGGAAATCATCAAAAAGTTCGATACTTGACATGTTTTATGTTAACTTACAATGTGCATTAATATATGAGTATTGTAGTTAAAAGAGAAGTTTTTTCACATCAGACACACCCGAAGTGCATATTCAGTGACTTTTAAGATTCGATTTCTTTTTTTTTTTTTAAGAATTATTTTAGCCGGTGCTGCGGCTCACTAGGCTAATCCTCCGCCTGCGGCGCCAGCACCCTGACTTCTAGTCCTGGTCGGGGTGCCGGATTCTGTCCCGGTTGCTCCTCTTCCAGGCCAGCTCTCTGCTGTGGCCCGGGAGTGCAGTGGAGGATGGCCCAAGTGCTTGGGCCCTGCACCCGCATGGGAGACCAGGAGAGGCACCTGGCTCCTGGCTTCGGATCAACCCGGTGTGCCGGCTGCAGCGCGCCGGCCGCAATGGCCATTGGAAAGTGAACCAATGGAAAAAGGAAGACCTTTCTCTCTGTCTCTCCCTCTCACTGTCCACTTTGCCTGTCAAAAAAAAAAAAAAAAAGAATTATTTTATTTATTTGAAAGAGTTACAGAGAGAGGTAGAGCCAGAGAGAAAGAGACAGAGAGAGAGGTCTTCCATCTGCTAGTTCACTCCCCAAATGAATGCAACGACCAAGGCTGAGCCATGCTGAAAGGTAGGATCCCAGAACTCAGTCTGGGTCTCTCGTGTGGGTAGCAGGGAGAGTACTTGGGCCATCACCTGTTGCCTCCCAGCAGGAAACTGGAACTGGGAGCAGAACCAGGACTCAAACCCAGGCACTTCAATATGGGGTGTGGGTGTGCCAAACACGTGACTCCTTGAGTATTTGATCCCTGTTGCCCGTCTTGACAGCAGAGATGAGTCGGATGCAATCCAGCAATGAAGGAGCTTGTAGAGAGCTCAGCTCCCGTGCGGGGCGGGTGGTATTATGATTCCCATTTTGAGAGAGCAAGGCTGAGACACAGAGAGCTCTCCTGATGTCCACGCAGGCATTGGGGGAGTGAGCCCATGGATACAAGATCTCTGTCTTCCTGTGTTACTCTGCCTTTCAAGTAAGTTAAGAAAAGAGTGTTCAGAAGTAAGTGTTTCGGGTACTTATTAGAGTCACAATAAATTAAAAATAAAATCCCTGGAGGTGAAATCGTTCCAGGAAACACGTGACGTGGCCGTGACATCACTGCCCTGGTAGTGTTCTGGGCTGTGGAGTCTTTGTGTGCTGGAGATTCTGAGGGCTCCTGCCAAGCAGAGCTTGCACAAAGTAGTTCTCGAGAATGATGGAAGCTCCCTGGGAGGTGCAGCGTGCAGGGCTACACGCAGTGCCCATCTGTGCACGCCCACGCCCATGCAGGGCGGCGGGCGGGGGGCTTAGCGTGGAGTTCAGCATGAGATCATTTGAGCCCCTCTCTGTGACTCTCCTGGCTCCAGCCTCTTTGCTTCTTCTATGGCTTTCTCATCCGGCTTCCCTGTTTTGTTTTGTTTGTTTGTTTTTCTTTAAAGTGGCAGGGCCCAAATTCCCCAGGCCATTAGCAGGGAGCTGGATGAGAAGTGGAGCAAGTGGGCTACAAATCGGAGTCCATTACGGGATGCAGGCGTTGACAATGGCTTTATACGCCACATCCCAACAATTCTTTTTTTAAAAATTGTGGGTTTTTTTAGATGCATGATGTAAAATTTAACACCTTAACTGTTTCTAAGTATGCAGTCCTGTGTGTTGTGTGACCAGTCTCCCGAACTCTTTTCATCTGGCAAAACGACAACTTTCATACCCATTAAACCATAATCGCCCACTTCTTGTGTCCTGTTTCTTTGATTTTGACTACCCCACACACCTCGGATAAGTGGGCTCACGCAGCACTTACCGTGCTGCGACTGGCTCCCTGCATCAGGGTCATAGGAGTCGAAGCACGGGGCGTTGTCTCCCCCTTTCTGAGCCCATGTCTTTGTCCGTTTAGTGCTGCTGCAAAGCACAGTACAGCCTGCGTAGTTTGCCATGAGCACAAGCTCACTGGCTTACGGTTCTAGGGGCTGGGAAGTGCGGCATCCAGGTGCCAGCATCTGTCACGCCCTAGCAGGTTGAACAGTATTCCATTGTCTGTACATCCGTACGGACCACGTTGTGCTTATCCATCCCCCTGTGCGTGGACACCTGGGCTACTTCCACCTCTGGCTATGCTATGCCTTCCATTTGTTGAGGCCCCTTCTTACTGTTTGCTCCTGTAGCCACACCAAGGGGGTCTGATTTCCTCACCTCCTCTCCCACCTTGTTATTTCCTGTTTTTCTAGCCGTCCCAGTGGCTGTGAGGTGCTGTCTCTTTGTGGTGTTGTCTTGCAGTCGTGTCTCTAGTGACTAATGGTGGGGAGCATCACTTTGCACACTTGTCATCTTTGGAGCAGTGTCTGTTCAAATCCTTTGCCCGTGCTTTGGCCACCTGTGCTTTCTGAGGCACTGTCCCTGTGTGGCCCTGGTGTGGTGTGGTGGTTCCTCCCCTGCCCCGGTGGTCTGCACACCAGGAACACCTCGCATGCTCCCCGCCCTGGCTTTCCGGGCACATGGCACCGATTCAGGCTGGATCTGGTCCATTTCCCCTGGGTAGAAGTGGAGGCGTTTCTTGTGCTGTTTCGAATTTTCTAAGTCTCACCCTCTCCCAACTCTGCTCCCTCTCCATCTCGTTGCTGAGCCCTGCGGTCCAAGTTGTCCATGTGTAAATGATCTTTGCAGAAACTCTTGCTGTGTAGAGAAAGTGCTGCCCTTAAATCCTTGGGCTGTAAACTGTGGTGCCTCTGAAAATAGTTCCTTTTGCCCCCAGTGAGACCCAGATGCCTGCAAGGGCTCCCTTGGGCATTACTCATTTAAGTGGGCAAATTGGCCTTTAAGTGTGCCAAGTGCAAGTTTCTCCTAAAACTTTCCAAATTAGAAACACGTTTAGTTATGTTGGGCCACATCAACTGATCAAAGGACCTTGTCTTGGCTGCCAGTCTTACCCCTGCCCACCCAGACCTGGGAGGACACACTGAGGCATGGCCTCATATGCCCAGAAGCTGACCTCAAGGCTTGTAGTAGCCTGCAGGCCAGTAGCATGGCCGTCGCTGGGGATTGTTCCAAATGCCGACTCCCAGGCTCTACCCCGGAGAGCCAGCGTCACTTAACAAGGTCTCTTGGCGGTATGCGTGCTTGTTCCAGTGGGAGGGCTGACGGGCTGGTCTCAAATGCGGCACAGCCCATTCCTGGCTGCTACCCAGGGAAAGGAACCTCATGTTCACACAAAAATCTGTGTACAGATATTCTTAGCAGCTTTATTTGTAATAGCCCAAACTGGAAATGGCACAGATGTTCTTCAGTGGATGAATGGGTAAACAGACGGTTCAGCCACATCCATGATGTTGTGCAAGACAGAGGAATGAGTTATTCCCAGAGGCTCCACGCGGCGTGGCTCTCAAGTCTTGAGTGACAGCAGCCAGTTTGAGAAGGTGATGGACTGAGTGGTTGTATTTTTCCCAAAGGACAAAATTAGAAACGAGAAGAAAAACGTGTGTGTGTATGTGTGACAGAGAGACACACACAGAGAGAGAGAGAGACAGAGAGAGCCAGCAGAGAAAGAGAATGAGAAGAGTGTTTTTGGGTGATGAAACTGTTGTATGTATTGACTGTGTTTGTGATAACATAGCCATATAAGTGTGAACATTTAGATTTATACACCAAAAGACAAGGCTCAATGAAAATGCAAGACAGCCAACCAAAGCTGCAGACACAGTGGCTGAGGGCTTACTGCTGTCATCCTGTGTGAGCTCATCTTCAATAGTTCTTTGCTTGTGTGTTCTCCTACACGCGTGCATTCACTTTGTCCAGTAGATTCCTCAGAAGTGGGATTGTTGGGTCCGCTTGTGCCTCTGGGGAGGGTGCCCTGCTGAACTCCCACCGCTGTGTCTGGGCTGGCCTGTCCACTCCCTGCCATCAGCCTGGCCTGTTTGTCCTTGTGTGATCTGCTGATCTCTGTCCATCAGATGGGGAGAGGCCACAGCTCTTTAAGCGGCAGGTCCCATCTGGTGGGTGGGAGGGCTCACAGGGCTACAGGTTGACCACTATCTGCTAGCACAGATGTCCATAGCAAGGGTTCAGCAGCCTCTAGCCATTCTTGGGACCATCACCAGGGGAGCTTGTACAGATCACAGTAGCCCTGCTGCTTCTCGTCAGACTCCATCTTTCCCATGTCCTTCTGTATGCCGCCGCTGCTTTAGGGCCCTGTGGTCTTTGGCAGGCTTCTTAGGCAGCTGGTGTGCCTCTCAGGTCTTTTTTTTTTTTTTTTTTTTTTGGACAGGCAGACTTAGTGAGAGAGAAAGAAAGAGAGAGAGAGAGAGAGAGAGAGAGAGAGAGAAAGGTCTTCCTTCCATTGGTTCACCCCCCAGATGGCCGCCAGGAGAGAGAGAGAGAGAGAGAAAGGTCTTCCTTCCATTGGTTCACCCCCCAGATGGCCGCCAGGAGCCAGGTGCTTCCTCTTCGTCTCCCATGCGGGTGCAGGGCCCAAGCACTTGGGCCATCCTCCACTGCCTTCCCGGGCCACAGCAGAGAGCTGGACTGGAAAAGGGGCAACCAGGACAGAATCCCGGCGCCCCAACCAGGACTAGAACCCGGAGTACCGGCACCGCAGGCGGAGGATTAGCCTAGTGAGCCACAGAGCTGGCCAACCTCTCAGGTCTTTAGGGCCAGTCTCTCCTTTCCTGAGCAGGCATTACCCTCTCTTGTTGCCCAGCAACTGGTGTGGCTTGCTTGGGGTCCTCTCTCTGCCCTCCAACGACAGTGTCTGTATCCACTCCAGGTTGCTCGGTTCCATGTTTCCCTCGTGGAAAGCTGCCCTAGAGGCATCCTGGGCTCTCCTCTTTGTCACTCATCCCTTTGAGCACAGAGGACTTGGGGCCGTTAGGACCAAGAGAGGTTTTGGAAAGAGGCCGACCTGGAATGTTTCAGACCACGCTTATCATGCTGTGCTGCAGATCTCGCCTCTGGCTGGTTCACGCTCAGAGCATCCCGTGCCTGAGCAGCAGGGGTCCCTACTACTTCTCTCCTCTTATGGGGACACAACCTGGAGTGCCGTTTCCAGGGCTGGGGAGGTACAGGTCCCCCTTTCCCTCCTTGGGTTTCCAGCCGAGCCCAACAAGCTCACAGAAGCCAGACGGACAGGAGAAACGCACACACATTTAGCCAATTTTACATGGACAAGGAGCCATCAGTAAAATGAAAACTCAGAGCCAAACACTTGTCTACCTGGTTGGATAGAGAATAATACGTTGTGGAAATGCGACAAGACAGAGAGATCTCTGGGACAGGAAGTTATGGAGCCGTGACTCATGAAAACACTGGCATGCTTTGAATTCTCTACATCAAAAGTAAGGGCAGGATTCGCCTTTCCCTGTAGGAATCGTCCACAGCGATAGAACGCAGGCAGTTTGGGGAGGCCATCCCCGCCGCACCCGTTCTTGGCAGCCTTGCACTTCGTTTCTGCAAAACTTGACCCTTCAGGGTGAACGTTGTCTGAGCCTTTTCTCCCCGTCGACTTTTACATGGTGCTAGACTTGGCATCTGTCTTGGTAAACATTTAGAAGGCCAGCGTCGAGGAGCAGCCTGTTTGCCGGCTGTGCACTTGGCTGTGGCCACACAGATGCAGGACGCGGGCCTGAGGCTTGAGAGGTTGTGAGTTCGCACCTGGATGCTGAGCCCGGCTTGGAAGTGCCTGGTCCCTTCTGCCTGTTTCTGGCCATGGTGGGACCGCACAGCGCCACCGGGAAAGATCGAGATTCAACCTCCCAAGGGCCATTTTGATTTAAGTGTGTGTTGCTTCTGCAGCATCTTAGAGTTGAAAAAACATCAAATTCATGAGTCCCTCGGGATGGTTGTACAGGGAAGATGGCGATGTTAGGAAGAAGCAAATAAAAAACGGCAGGCCTTAGGCATTGTTCCGCAGCCCCGGGGGCCACACCCTGGATTCTGCACCACGGTCCAGGGGCGTCTCCTGAGTGAGTTGTTGGAAGAGGAAAGCTCAGAAAAAGGGGGTAGGTGGAGGCAGATGGCATTTATCTACTTGGGTGTGAGGAAGGTGAAGCCCGACTTTGCCTGCAGGGAGGTGGCTGCAGCAAAGATGGGCTTGTCCACCATGCATGGACTGGGGCTGCTGCGTGGGCCAGGGGCCACCCAGACAGCATTTCAGCTCCAAGGCTTGTGGACACTGAACTGGGCACGTGCAGGCTGGCCCCCACCCAGCGGATACCAGTCTGAGCATCCAGAATTCTTGCATCTTCAGTGTGCCCTGGGCTCAGAGACTCGATGAGGACGCCTCGGGGAGAGGAGAGGGAGGGGGGAGGAGAGACCCCCTCTGGAGGGGATGAGGTGTCTTGGAAGGAGAAACACAGGAAGGGACTCCGTGACAGCTTCCTCTACCCCACACAAAGCCCCAAAGCAGAGGATGAGAAATGCAGAATTAGAGTGAGGGGAGAGAGGGGGTGGACGTCTGTTTAGCGCAAGGCCTCTGTTAAGACATGCTTCGCGAGCCTGCCCCCAAGAGGGAGTTCTGTCCCCGGGAGTTGCCACATGGGTGCAGGGGTTGGTTTGCTCTGCTTGGGGTCTTACTTCTCTCCAGCTCCCCTCTCTCCAAGGTGTCAGCCACTCACCCATGCACCCAGAGGAACAGCCCTCCTATAAACCAGGGTGCCAGCCCCCTTCCATAAGCCCAGGGTGCCAGCCCCCTTCCATAGCCCAGGGTGCCAGCCCCCTTCCATAAGCCCAGGGTGCTACCCTCCCTGCCCCCATTCATTCAGCCAGCCTGTGTCTGCAATGGACTTGGAAACCTCAGGCACCCCTGTGAGTGGATCTGGGAGGACACAGAATACAGAGAGGGTGAAACAGACTCTAAGAATTCGGAGGGAAGGGGTGGAAGGCTTGACCTCAGAGGCGTGTGTCAGGAAGTGGGCTCAGCTGCATGGGAGCCCTGGGCCGCCCAGTCCCACAGTCACTGCACATGTGACACTGGTGCCGCGGGATTCGGCGGGACACCAGCCTCGGCTCTTTCCCGTGAGTCTTGCCGCCTTCAGACCCAGGCACTTGGGGCTGCTGCAGGGGGTGTGAGTGTGTACCTGGGTGTTTGCCGGGCTGCTCCACCCGAGTGTAAGCCCATACATAGTTTGGGGGTGATGACTCCAGGCGCCCTTTTGGTTGGTGGGAACAAAAATGCTTTAAATGCCAAGCGGGAGCCCACCTGCAGCCTGCAGAAACGGGCAGGCACATCCACGCTGAGCTGATTACCCGTGTCATGAGGCCGTGATCGATGAGTTTAGGGCTTCTGGCTGTGAAAATAAAAAGGCCTCAAAGAAAAGCTTGGAAACAACTATGATTTATGAGTTTACGAGTCTCCCTTAGGCCAAACAATGAATTGAAAAATGTCCTTTTTGTAAGGAGTACGGGAAAGTACGAAGTGTCTGGTGATGTGGTTGCTAACATTTTTTTTAATACATTCTTTTCCTTTAAGGAGGTGCTTAGAAATGGCAAAGGCATTGGTTTATAGCGAAAATTAAAAACTCATAGTTGAAGTTGCATGCATCTTAGGATAAGCGTCTAGCAGTGTTTTAAATTGCTCCTTCATATTCAGCGTTAATGCTAATGTACCTTAGACTACACTTGCTTATGTTCTTTCAAAAGTCTTGCTCTTCATAATGTAGAAATCAGGTAGCATCTCGTGGTTCCCAAGGTGTTAATATGCTAGGAGCAAGATATTCAGGAATTCCTGCTGGAATATGAAGACTCTGTCTTCCTGTTGGAAAACCACAGGTGCAGTTAGATTTTAGCATGCATTTGTGCTATGCTATGATTTTTTTTTTCCTTTTTATTTATTTATTTTTTATTTTTTTTATTTTTGACAGGCAGAGTGGACAGTGAGAGAGAGAGAGAGACAGAGAGAAAGGTCTTCCTTTGCCGTTGGTTCACCCTCTAATGGCCGCCGCGGTAGCGCGCTGCGGCCGGCACACCGCGCTGTTCCGATGGCAGGAGCCAGGTGCTTATCCTGGTCTCCCATGGGGTGCAGAGCCCAAACACTTGGGCCATCCTCCACTGCACTTCCTGGCCACAGCAGAGAGCTGGCCTGGAAGAGGGGCAACCGGGACAGGATCGGTGCCCCGACCGGGACTAGAACCCGGTGTGCCGGCGCCGCAAGACGGAGGATTAGCCTGTTGAGCCACGGCGCCGGCCTACTATGCTATGATTTTTAATGCTATGATTCGTTAACATTTTAACATTATTTGAAAACTAGAAATCTCTTTCATCACAGACTTTCCAAGGATTTATCTTGCTTTACTACTTCTTTTATTTAAAAAATAAACTAGTTTTTTTTTTTTTAGTTAAACAAGAAACATCTAAATGTGCTAAGATGATTCTGACAGATGCCAAAGCTGTTTCCCTTTCAAAGTGGAGTATTGATGTTTCCAGTTTCCTGTTGAATTGTCTATTTCTTCCTTTACTTCTGTCACTTTCTGCTTCACGTATGGTAGGGCTTTGTTCATGTGCATTTGTCATACATGATAGATTGACCCTTTTATCATCATAAAATGTTCTTCTTTGTTTCTGGTAACAAATTTGTTTCATATTGGCCCACCTCCAACTTTCTGGATCTTTTCATCCTAGTTGTGTGTTTGAATCTGAAATGTATCACTTACAGGGGTTGGTTTCAAATTTCATTATTTATTTATTTAGAAGGCAAAGAGACGAAGAGAGAGGGAGACAGAAATTCCCCCATACGCTGATTCGCTCCCCAAATGCCCGCAGGTGCCTGAGCTGGGCCCGGCTGAAGCCAGGAGCTCTGAACGCAGTCCAGGTCTCCCACATGGTACCTGGGCCCAGCTATTTCAGCCATCGTCTGCCACCTCCCAGGGTGCACATTAGCAGGAAGCTGGAATCAGGAGTGGGGTTGGGGCTCAAACACAAGCATTCTGGTTCGGAATCATGGTTGTTCCAAGCAAGGCCCTGACTGCTGTGCCAATTGTCTGTCCCTGAAGTGGATGGCTTATGACAGCAAATGAATGAGTGATGTTTTTCAGTCCATTCTGCCAAGCTTTGTGTTTGGGACAGGCTGCAGCCAGGAGCCAGGAGCCTGGAACTCCATCCAGGTCTCCCATGTGGGTTCAGGGGCCCAAGCACCTGGGCCATCCTCTTCTGCTTTTCCAGGTGAATTAGTAGGGAGCTAGATCAGAAGTGGAGCAGCCAGGACTCAAGCCAGCGCCCCATATGGGATGCCCATGTTGCAGGCAGCAGCTTAACCTGCCGCACCACAACACTGGCCCCAAATATGTGTTATTTTATGAATAGTTGCATCTTAATTTTATTTTAAAAAACCTGGTTTGAGTTAATTCTAACAATAGTGTACAAGAGCTTTGCTGCAACCCCCCCGCCTCTCCTTTGAACTGTTAGTGTCGAATATGTGACACGTTTATGAGTTCCAAGTCTGTCAACATGGTTTTAGAATTCAGGTCTAATGCATTAGTCTTTTAAACCAAGTAAGTGGAGTAAAGTTAACCCCACCACCCACAACGTTTATCCTGCCTTTTTACCTCTATGGCTCTTGTTTCTCTTTCCTTGTGTGAGTTAGAACCCCTTCCCAGCATGCTTTGCTTTCATTCTGAATGACTCTAGTATTTCTTGTAGCGCGCTCTGCTGCTGACAGCTTTTCTCAGGTTGTGTTTATGGAGAAACACCCTGACGTCTTCGTCGGTGAGGAGCGGAGCTGGCTGCAGAGCCCTTGGTTGAGCCTCTGGCAGCGCTGGGAGTGTGTCCTCTGGTTGGGTTCTGATCCGAGGCCAGCTCATAATCGTGTGCGCATCCCCGGCACATTGGCAGATGAGTCACCGCTCTTGCTGCCTGCACAGCGCTGCCCCTTTCTGTGGTTTGCCGCTCCCGTGTCTCCTGGTGAATATCTTCACGTGTATCCTCCTTGGGGTACCTTGAGTGTCTTTCCTCAAATTTAGTGTTTGCATTTTAACTGATACATAATCGTACATACTTACAGGGCATAGAGGGACATTCCGATCTGTGCATATAATGTGCACGATTACATCAGGAAGTTAGCCTACGCATCGCTTCAAACATGGCTCATGTCTTTGTCTTGGGAACATTCAAAAGCTCTCTCTTTAGCTACTTTGAAATACGCAGTGAGTGATTAATTATGCTCAGTCTACAGCGCTGTGGGCCATGCGGGTTTTTACTTCTCATAGTAACCAGTGTTACTACAGTGTCTTCAGCTTCCTCGGGAGTGGCCGTGGTTGGTCTGTCTGCGCCTGGATTATTGCCCTTAACATGCCTGGTGTCACAAAGGACAGGGTCTCATGCTTTCCCGAGGCTGAGCAACGCTGTGTTGTGTATACATGCCACTCTGTCTTCGTGCCGCCATCCTTCATGGACGCGTAGGTTGATTCCGTGTCTTGGCTGTTGTAAACATTGTATGCATTCCCAGTAGTGGGGATTGCCGGGGCGGGGGCTGGTTCTGTGAGTTTTTAGAGGAACTGCGGGAATGCCCGTTCCCATCAAACTGGGTAGGTTTTTGGTTATTATTCTTCAAATATTTTTTCTTTCCTTCTTCTCCTGGATTCCATTATATACGTGTTGGTATCCTCTGTCATTTTTTTTTTTTCATCATTTCTTTTTCCACCCTTCTCCCCAGACTGGATAATCTCTGTCGATCTGTCTCCTAGCTCACTGATTTCTTTCTTCCGCCACCTCACGCCCGCTGTTGAATGCATCCAGCGGATTCTGGTGATCTCACTGTCAACTCTAGAATTTCCATTTGATTCTTCTAATTACTTTGCTGATATTCTCTATCTGGGGGAGATGAGCTTGTTGGGGTTTCCCTGGCTTCTTTGCAGAGATCTCTTTCTTTAGTTACTTGAACACATTTATCATAGCTCACTGAAAGTCTTTGTGTAGTAAGTCCAAAATCGTGGACTCCTCGGGGTCCTTTTCCAATGGCTGTTTACTTTTCACTCCCGCGTGTGTGGTATGCTTTCGTGCTTCCTTGCACTTCTCATAATTCTCTATTAAAAATGGCCATTTTAGATGATAATATTGTAGCACTTTGGGGAGCAAATCCCTGAACCCTTCAATAGTTTCCTGTTGCTGCTGGGATTTTATTTTTGTTTTGTGCATTTCGGCTGTTGGTGGTGTTCTTTCTTGGTCCTGTTCCAAGGTTTCTGTATTTCCTATAGTGGGTGACCGCCGAATCCTGTGCTGTGTGTATATTTTTAAGTTCTTTTTATTTGCAGCCTGGATTCCTTAGGGATCACATCTAGCCTGGACAGCTGCATCAGAAGGTTTGTTCCATGTTCTGCCCGTGTGTCTTGTGCCAAGGGGGCCTGGGTGAGACTCGGACGGTTCTCAGACACCCTTGGCTTTCCCTTCCTGATTGCACAGGGAATTGCGCTCACTCAGGGATGAGCGAGGGCTGCCTTCTGCTTCCCAGGCCTTGCCTAACTGTGTGTGAGCCCTCTGCATGTGCACAGCCAGACCTGTAGCAGGTTAGAGTTTGGAAGTTCCCCGGGTCCTCTAATGCTTTGGGATTTCCTTTCAAATTCTGGGCCAGGCTCAGGTTTCTTCGAAGTTGTAGCCACAGCATTAGGCATCCGAGGTGTGGCAGCAGGTTGTTGAGCTCTGAGTTTTCCCAGACAGAATATTGACTTGCAATGGGACTGGCGCTTCTCACGGAGGGCTGTCTGCAGGGCACTGAACCGGGGGGGGGGGGGGGGGGGAACCATGGGAGTGGCCCCCATTACCCTCGACAGGCCCACTGTCACGTCAGGTTCCGGTGGGAGATGATTTTTCCTTCATTCTGTGGCTCTGGTTAACTCCCTCGGTTGTGAAAGTATTAGCTGTGGTGGTTTTGCCCATATTTTTTATCGTAGCGGGAGAGTGAGTCCAGTCTGGCCCTCACTCCACCATCCTGGAAGTGAATTCTCCCAAATGTCCTCT
Organism: Lepus europaeus; assembly: GCF_033115175.1. Classification (NCBI taxonomy): domain Eukaryota; kingdom Metazoa; phylum Chordata; class Mammalia; order Lagomorpha; family Leporidae; genus Lepus; species Lepus europaeus. The sequence goes on from NC_084838.1 coordinate 97,713,861, forward strand.
TGAGTCTGGCTTCTTTCCCCGAGCAAAATGTGCTGGTCTCCCATGTAGGTGCAGGGGCCCAAGGTCTTCTACTGCTTGTCCAGGCACATTAGCAGGGATCAGAGGTGGAGCAGCTGGGACTCGAACCGGCGTCCATGCTTGGAACGTCTGCCTCAGCCTCCCCTGCTAGGTTCTCATTGCCAGTTCTGTTAAGAGAGAACTTCCCTGCCCTTTCTGTCCTTGACCTCGAGATGACCTGGTTTAGATGACATCACAACACCCACAACTCCCAGAACTCCCAACTACCTTTCCAGGCTGCAGTGGCCCTCCCAGCTCCAGGAGGAACCAGCCCTGCCCACACCTGTGGTCCTGCCTCCAGGACCGTGAGGAAATGCGTTTGTTGTATAGGTGGGCTGTGTGACGGTTACGGCAGCCTCAGGCAGCTAATGCAGAAGCCACCTTAACAACCTCACTGCCACTGCCCTGGGTCGCATCAGACCTCTAGCCGCTGTTAGTGGTCTCGGGATGGCTGGCAAAAACCTGCTTCTGCACCTGCCAGCAGGCTGGCTGGGAGGAGAGCCTTGGGTGCCAGTGATGGAGGCTGCTCCAGAGCTTCAGAACCCACTACCTCTGTATCTCACTGCCTCCACCCTGAGACACCTGGGTCAACCGCAGATGCCCTCAGCAGAGCCTGCACCCCAGGGCTGCAGCAAGTGCAGCTGAGGCCATGGGACTCCACCTTAATCTGATTTTTTTTGAGAGGTAGAGTTACAGACAGAGAGAGGGAGAGACAAAGAGAGAGGTCTTCCATCTACTGGTTTACTCCTCAAATGTCCGCAAGCGGCGCCCATATGGGATGTTGGTGCTGCTGACAGATACTTAACCTACTATGCCATAGTGCTGGTCCCTCTCCTTATTCTAATTAAAATAAAATACCTTCCTTCCTTGCCATGGAGCAGTGCAAGGGCTTAAAGGAACCCCTGCCTCCCACTCCATCCCCCCCTTTAACTAGAAACCGTCCAGAGATTCAAGGTGAAAAGGTGACCCTCTGTATACCTGGGAATGAGTGACGTTCAGAAGGTGGTTCTGGGGAGCCAAATGGAGAGGCACAAGAAACTTGGAGGATCTGCCTGCCATTTCTGTTTGCTCTTATGTTGGTTTTGAGGCAGAGACAAGCAACCACGTGTTAGGGAAAAACAGACTCTGCACCCTGCTGTCAGAGCTAGGGGCGTGGGCTCACGCCTTCCCAGCCCCACCTGGGGGAGTGGGAGTGGGGCGCGCTGCAGTGGGATGCCAGGGGCTGTAGATGTTGGCAACTAGATGGGCTGTGAAAGGCCCCAATTCAGCTGCCCACATGGCCTCTCTTCCCTGTTGGCCAAATATTCACTTGGCCTCTGACAGTGGTCTTTTGTTGGGAGGGACTCGGGGGTCCGGCGGGGGCAGACGGTAAGAACATGCTGTAGGCAGGCAGCATCGGAGGGGGCTGGGCCAGTACGTGGACTTAATTGAGGGTTTTATATGTTTGCTACAGAAGTGGAATCAAAGCGAAGGTTAAATTGCTGAGGGCCGGTGGTTACTGCGTTTGCAAGTTGTTGAACTCTGCTGCTTCGTATTTGCAAAGCAGAGTCAGGCCGGCCCTTCAAGGCATACGGACCAGGGGCTAGAAATAACGAAAATAAAACATTACAAACTGTTAAGACGACTACCGATTAGGTCGTGGCTGCTGCACCGGAATGCTGGACGCGGGTGTTTAGCTGGCTGTGGAAACAGACGGTGCAAGGCTTCGAGACGAGAGCTCCCAGAAAGACGATGGAGCGTCGGGAACGCACTTTTCCTGGCCCCCTTCCCGGACAGGGGGCTCACCTTTGCTCCTTCCCGCCTCTCCCACTTAACTGTTGCGTTCCAGCCTCACGGAGGGTTTTTGACTTGACGTGTTGGGGCCAGCAGCCCCTGTTCCTGGTACCTGCGGTTGCGAGTGGGCAGGTGGATGTCTCTGCCCAGCTCGGTGCGGAATCTCGCGTGCTGCGCTGGAGGCTCCCGTGTGTGCGGTGTCCCCCGTCCCAAGCTGAGGTCTTTCTCCACACCCCAACTGCTTTCTTTCTCACATCCTGGTAATTACACCTTGTCGTGAGGAAGGCCACATCGAAGAGTGGCAGGCTTTGGTGAATAAAATACCCTCGCTAATTAAAAGGAAACCACTTTGAAGTTATGGGAATACTCCCCAAGACTGCGTCTAATTACCTCTCAATAAGCGTACTGATTCAGATCACCAAGTAAAGAGATGAATGGATGAGAAGTCTGAATAATAGAACACGTTGAAAAGAAACACAAATCAAAACCAGAATGCACCATGGATTCAGCTCCAAGGGCACAGGTTGCGCGTCGTTAGTACATTCTTGATTCCTGGTGTCTCTGCTGTTCCCCCAAGAACCTGGGGATCAGAACAGAAGCACTTGGCTGTTTTGGCAAATACACGAACCTCATAGCTTGTCATCGTCCTAGGTCAAGAGGCCACACTGCGGGTCCATGTTGAGAGCAGGATTGCAGAAGAGTTTTCTGACAAATCTGCAGTGTCTGGGTATCCAGAATTGGCACTCATTTGAGTGGGCACCTGCAGCTACTGCAGGCCCAGGTGTGAAATTCACACTGCCAGCAAGCATCACCACTAGCAACAGTGAATCTACTCCCTTTAGGTGTTCCATGGACACCGATTGGGTCAGCCCCCTGGTGTGCACGGCATTGGTCAAGTGCAACGGAGAACACGCCATCAGTGCCTTTAACGTAGCATTCATTAAACCCCCAACCTTCGCCAACGTGTCTTCCTGTCTAAGTATTCACTGGCGTGTGTATGAATCTCAGATAACTCATATTAAATCCGTGTATCTGGGTTGTACTCGATTCACTTGTTGGCACTCATGTCTGGCTTCGGTGCCATTCCCGACGCTTGCGCAGTGAAGAATGTCTGTGTTTACGAAGGCAGAATATTCTCACACAGCTCTTCTTCCCCTATGAGCTTTGGCGAAGGGATGGACCAATGTGGAATGGGCGATTGTCTTCCGGTAAACTTTACTTTAGCCTGAGTTCAGATTTACAGGATTGTCGGATGACGCGTGCACCCCGAGCCCAGTTTCTCCCCCCCTTTTTTTTTTGACAGGCAGAGTGGACAGTGAGAGAGAGAGACAGAGAGAAAGGTCTTCCTTTGCTGTTGGTTCACCCTCCAATGGCCGCCGCGACCGCGCACCGCGCTGATCCGATGGCAGGAGCCAGGTGCTTATCCTGGCCTCCCATGGGGTGCAGGGCCCAAGGACTTGGGCCATCCTCCACTGCACTCCCTGGCCACAGCAGAGAGCTGGACTGGAAGAGGGGCAACCGGGACAGAATTCGGTGCCCTGATCGGGACTAGAACCCGGTGTGCCGGCGCCGCAAGGCAGAGGATTAGCCTAGTGAGCCGCGGCGCCGGCAGTAATAGTACCTTATCCTTGATCAGCATCCATGCTCTTCTCACGTCTTTATATTTTACTTAATATCCTTGTCTTGCTCCAGAATCCCAGCCTGGATACCACATTCTGTTCAGTCTTTGCTTCCTGGACATAGGTGTAATTAAAGATTGATTTATTTATTTGAAAGGAAGAGTTACCAGGATGATGGGGGAGGAAATAGAGAGATAGATCTTCAATATGCTGGCCTCAACATCCGGGGCTGGGCCAGTCCGAAGAAGGAGCCTGGAACTCCCACGAGGGTGCAGGGGAGCAAGCACTTGGGCCATCTTCCATTGTTTCCCCAGATGCATTAGCAGAGAGTTGGAACAGAAACGAATCAGCCAGAGCTCGAACTGGCTCCCATATGGATGCCACCTTAACCTGATGTGCCACAATGCTGGCCCCATAAGGTGAATTTTTGACATGGAGAAAACATTTTATGTATCATTCCATTAAATCCACCCACACTTCATTATTAAATGTTCTCTTTAACAGAACTAGGAAGGGCCTTGTGACTCTTTGCTGCCAGTGCTGCCCGAGGCTTGAGTTTCCTGGTGGCCTGACTGTGTTTGCACAAGAAAGTCACCCACATGCAGTGCCTAAGAGCCAGAGCCACTGTGCACGACACGGATCTGCTGCTCTTGCCTGGCAAGGTTGGCACATGTATTAGCCTTTGCACCAAAACAAGCGCCTAAAGGACTCCTTTTTCAAAAGAAGAATGAAGCCCTGAAGAATGCATGCAGACGAGCCTCTTCTCAGAAGTGCTGCTGTGACCAGGTGCAGGAGGCCCCTCGGCCTTCCTGTATCTCTTCCAGCCATTGAGGACGTAGGCCTGGCTTCACCAGCGGGCCCGGGGAGGTGCCCACACCGGCTGAAAACCAAATGGGCATTAATGTAAAGAACCACTGCGGCCCCCAGCTTATCCACGGAGGAATATGTTCCAGGACCCCCGGTGGATGCCCGAAACCACAGATAGTAACAAGCCCTACAGACACTAGGTTTTTTCTTAGACATGCTTACCCATGAAGAACTTGAGTAGTGTAAGGGACCTTAGCATTCACAGTTTTGGTGTCTGGTGGTGGTGCAGGGGTCCTGGAAGCAGCCTCCCTCTAATACTGAGCCATGCATGTACTTCCCTCTCATATTGTTCTTACTGATGCTTGGAAGAAACAGTATCTTGCATGACCACAACCATTCTGCACCTAAGCTTTATGTAGAATAGGAAGATGACACTTAAACACGTGTTTAAAATTTGAGAGGCAGAGAGACAGAGACAGACAGATGGACAGACCAGTAGAGAAAACTCCCCATCCACTGGTTCACCCCATGAATGCCTAAAGCAGGCAGACTTGGTCAGGCCAAAGCCAGGAGCTGGGAACACAACCAGGTCTCCCATGTGAGTGGCAGGGACCCAACTACTTGAGCCATGACTGCTGCTTCCCAGAGTTTGCATTAGCAGGACTCTGTAGCCAGGAGCAGAGCTGGGTACCAAACCCAGGAGCTCTGTAATGGGAAACAAACATCTCAATCAGTGTCTTGACCGCTAGGCCAAATGCCTGCCCCAAGATGACCTTGTTAATTTTGAAGAATAAAGGCTGCGTTTATTCATCAGTTAGCAAGTAGTCACCGAGTGTCATTCAGTTGGAACTGAAGGTGTCCATTCTAAGGATCACGGTGAATGAACATCCTAAATTCGTATACAAAGATGCTTCAAGAAGTGCATGCAACATGGAAGTAAAAATAAGTTTATTTTGGCACAAAAAGTTTTGAAAGTCATTCACTTTTTCATAGTAAGCATTTTCCTTGAACTTTATGAAGACTTCTCCCATGCATAGATTTCAAATTGTTTAGTAGTTTATTTATTTATTTAAAAGACAGAGGGACTGGGAGGGAGACACACAGAGAGAGAGAGAGAGAGAGAGAGAGAGAGAGAGAGAGAGATCTTTCATCCACTGGTTCACTCCCCAAATGGCCATAATGGCCAGGCCAAACCAGGAGCCAGGAGCTTCTTCCAGGTCTCCTGTGTGGGTGGCTTGGGCCCAGGTACTTGGCCCATCCTCTGATGCCTTCTCAGGCACATTAGTAGAAAGCTGGTTGGGAAGCAGAGCAGCCGGACTTGAACTGGCCCTCTGATATGGGATGCCAGTATCACAGGCAGCGGCTTAACCTGCTGTACCACCAGTGCCAGCATCATCAGATTTTTGTGCCAAAAGAAACCTAACTGTTCATTTCATTTTCCACGCATCTAGTGAAATGCCCTTGTTAGAACCATATTTCACTTTCGGAAGAAATTCACTCGTGGCTTTTCGACCCCGCACATCTGGGTCTCAGGACCTGCGGGGCTTCTTGCGTCAGAAGTGAACAACTTGAAATGCTACCCATTTTCCTGAACGTGAGTTTGATGCACTCTTTTGCTCAGCGGGCAAAATCAATTTCACCCAGGCTGAAAGAAAGAAAAAAACAAATCAAACCCCGGCGTATGTACTAAAACGGCACAACGTGCTCAGGAAGTACCCTGCAACTCTGGCGTCATCGGCGACTCGTGGCAGGGGTAGGGCGGCCCCTGCGCGTGTGGAAGAGCAGACTTTGGGTCGCCTCCGTCTCACGGCCTGGGAAGCGTGCTTCTCCATGTCCGAGAAGGCCTCTGAGTCGGAAGGTGACCGGGAAGAGCCGGAATCCTGCCACCGGGGGACTAGGGTGGTGGAGCTTATTTTTCTTCAGGGTATATATTTATTTGACTGTTTCACACCATTTGTCCGTTTCTAAGCAGTTAATAATTTTACGGCTCTTTTCACTGTATATATGTGTGTGTGTGTGTGTGTAGTCAGGTGTGTTTTGTTTCCTGTGGTCTCTCTACATTTAAACAGTGCTGAGTGATGGCAAGTGTGACATACCCACTTAAAATGTCAAACCCAAACTGACATTTTTTAAAAGATTTATTTATTTATCCAAAAGGCAGAGTTAAAGAGAAGCAGAGGCAGAGAGAGAGAGAGAAAGTGTCTTCCATCTGCTGTTTCACTCCCCCATTGGCTGCAATGGCCAAAGCTGGGCTGATCCGAAGCTAGGAGCCAGGAGCTTCTTCCGGTTCTCCCACGTGGGTGCAGGGGCCGAAGCACTTGGACCATCTTCCACTGCTTTCCCAGGCCATAGCAGAGAGCTGGATCAGAAGTGGAGCATCTGGGACTCAAACCGGCACCGTATGGGATGCTGGCACTGCAGGTGGTGGCTTTACCCACAATGCCACAGCACTGGTCCCAAACTGACATCTAATTCTTCCACAAAAACCCACTGTCTGCCTTCTGTGGCTTATGCTTCCATCTAGGTGGTTTTTTTTTTAAATAGTTATTTATTTGTTTATTTGAAAGGTGGAGACAGAGACAGAGAGATCTTCCATCTACTGGTTCATTCCCCAAATATCCACAATAATCGGGACTGGGCCAGTGCAAAACCAGGAACCAGGAGCTCCATCTGGGTATCCCATGAGTGTGGCAGGATCCTGAGTATTTGCACCATGATTCATTGCCTCCCCAGTGCATTAGTGAGAAGCCGAATCATAAGTGCAGAATAGATAGAACTGGACCCAGCGTCCTATGTGGGATGCAGGCATCCCAAGTAGTGGCAGAACCTGCTGTGCCACAATGCCAGCCCTGTATCTGTGTTCTAGTGGCAGGCTTGCTAGCCTTCCCCCAGGGACTCAGCACCTGCCATCCTTGTACTGTTGCAAGATGGAATGTATACAAATACTAGCCCAGGAGCAATGGGTGTGCTTGTCTAGGAGAGACCATGGTGGGGGCAGGTTTGGAGAACAGATGTTGCTTCTTAATGGTTGGAGAGGTTTTATGAAAGATGGTACAAACTAGAATTGACTGGAAAGGTAGAAGAGAGAAGCCCTGGCCCATCCAGAACAAGTCTGCCCTGCCACTGGGGAGAGAGCTGAATGTGGTTTGGGGACCAGTTAAATGGTGAGGATTTGCTTGGAGAGACATTGGGCCTGTGAAGTGTAAAGCAACCAGTGTGAAGACGTTTGAGTGTTTTATTCTCATTCTGTCCCCCAATCTCTTGAACCGCTGGACCTCAGCTTTTCCAAACAAGGGTGCATCATAAGGGCATCTGAAGTGTCAAGTGGTGTGTTAATTCTTTTTTGGAGAGAGGGAGGGAGAGAGAGAGAGAGAGAGAGAGAGAGAGAGAGAGAGAGAGAGAGAGAAACACTGTCATCCACTGATACACTTTCCAAGTGCCTGAAATACTCCCTACCTCATCCCTCCACCCCAGCTACTGGGCCCAAAGTCAGACCGGAATGCAGTCTGGGTCCCCAACCCAGCTCCTCCAGACATCACCACTGCCTCCCAGGATTTGCATTAGCAGGAAGCTGGAGTGGGAGTGGAGCCAGGCAGCCTGGTGTGGGATGTGGGAATCGGAATCTTAATCAAGGGCTTAATCGAGGACTTGCTAGGACAATTACCTGCTTTGTGAATTCTTATCTCTCATTTTTTAACCTAATGAGGTCATCCCATAACGCATTGTAAACTGTCTTGTTGGGGAGATACGTTGTTTCTTGAAATTGCTGCTTTGTGTTGTTCGGTTTTAAGGTGTACAGCACGCCATTTTGATATACATGTCCGTAGCAAAATGATTACTACAATTAAGCAAATCATCTTGTCACCTGCTGTAGTTGTCTTTCTGTAGGGGAGGGCTGGTTGGGGTAAGTGCACCTAAAATCTACTTTCTCAGCAAATTTTCAGTACATAATATTATAAACTATCTCGAGTGACATAAATTTTCCAGTTTAACTGTTTTAAAGGTAGGATTTAGTGATATTAGGGACATTCATGTGATTGTACAACCATCACCAGCATCCATCCCTAAACTCGTTCCATCTTTGCAAACGGAAGCTCTGTCCCCATTCAACACTTCACTCCCATTGTCTCCTTCCACATGGGGAGCCATCGGCAACTTTTCTATGATTTGATGACTCTGGGAACCTCATGTACAAGGAATCATGCAGACTCGTGCTGTTGTGACTGGCTTGCTTCACGCAGTGTCATGTCCTCAGAGTTTACCCATATCATAGCAAGCAGGAACACACACACCCCCACCCTTTTTGAGATTTATTTATTTGAAGGCAAAGCAACAGAGAAACAGAGACAGAGACAGCGGGATCTTTCATTTGCTGATTCACTCCCCAAATGGCCACAGCAAGCAACAAGGTTTGCTCCAGGAACTCCATTGGGGTCTCCCACGTGGGTGGCAGGAACCCAAGCCCTCGGGCCATCTTCTACTGCCTTTCCATCTGCATTGGTAGGGAGCTGGATCAGAAGCAGAACAGCAAGGTGTACAGACTGGCTCTCCAATATGGGATGCATGGAGTGCAAGCAGCAGTTCACAATGTGCCACAACACGGGCCCCTTCCCTTCTAAGGCTGGGGAATATCTGTTGCCTGTGCACCCCCTCATGGGCTGTTGATGTCACAAACCCAGATCCACACGGGGGGTGTGTCGCTGCGTCATCTCTGACGTCGCAATTTCTAACTGCCCACCTCCACCCAGCCGTGGGACTCTGTCAGGGCCAACGTCCTGGGTAAAGTCGGGAGGCAAAACTGAATGGGAGGCCGGCACCGTGGCTTAACAGGCTAATCCTCCGCCTTGCGGCGCCAGCACACCGGGTTCTAGTCCCAGTTGGGGCGCCGGATTCTATCCTGGTTGCCCCTCTTCCAGGCCAGCTCTCTGCTATGGCCCGGGAAGGCAGTGGAGGATGGCCCAAGTCCTTGGACCCTGCACCCGCATGGGAGACCAGGAGAAGCACCTGGCTCCTGGCTTCGGATCAGCGAGATGCGCTGGCCGCAGCGGCCATTAGAGGGTGAACCAACGGCAAAAGGAAGACCTTTCTCTCTGTCTCTCTCTCTCTCACTATCCACTCTGCCTGTCCAATAAATAAATAAATAAATAAATAAATAAATAAATAAATAAATAAAACTGAATGGGAGAGGGGCTCATGTGAAGACCCCAGGCAGCTTCCTGGGTTGTCAGCCTCACCTGCCCATCTTTCCCTGGGACTTGGGGGCTGGGGGTGGCGCCTCAGTTTGTGCTGTATTTAAAGCTGACTGTTGAGCCCTGAGCAACCCAGATCTGTGCTTGCTCTTGGGGTTTGGGGGTGCCGGGGTGTGGTTGCTCCAGCTGAGATATTCCAGCATCTCCGTGGGGTGGGCAGGTGCGCGAGGGATTGGATTGCTCTTGTGCAATCCAAGATGAGCAAGTCTCTGCTTTACGGTGATGGGATTGGTCCACACTTGGCTGCTGCCCCTGGGTCTGGGACGGGGGAGGGGAGAGGATAAGTTTCTTAAGAAGTTCTCTGCTTCTGAACTTGTTATCTAATTACTGGGGCCTCCATCTGCAGGACAGCAGCTGAAGCTGGCCACAGAACAGCGGTATTCAATGTCTCTTCCCCGTCCCCGGATGCCACCCAGGGCCCGAGTCACGTGTCTCCCTGACCTGTCCCAGTAATGGAGCACTTGCGTTTGTTGTATTTGGGATGTAAGGGATCTCCAAAAAGTCCGTGGAAAATGCATACTGTGAAAAATAATAAGCATGGATTTCAACATTTTTGTGCTAAAGTAAACATATTTTAATTCCATTTCCCTTGAACGTTTTGACTTAAAGATTGCTTTTCCTGCTCCATCTGATTTGACACCGTACCAGCCCTCTGTGTGGAAGTCGTTATGGTGTCTTACCCCCTCTGTATTTGCTACAAACAGCAGGCAAATGCAAGGCTCCTGAAGTGAAACTTTTGGTTAACCTGTGTCCTGTGTTCCTTTCCCAGGTGAAGTGGAGGTGCCGGATCCGATTGACCCCTTGGGACCTCTGGATGGCCAGGATGGCCCCATTCCAACTCTGAAAGGTCAGTGGGGAAGCGCAGTGCCCTTCTGGTGTGTTCAGAAGGTCATGTGGACAGACACACAATTGGTTTTGCAGATTCTCTTCTGGGCTGGGCCTCTGGGCTGGTGACGTGGCTCAGCGCTGCCCCCTGTTGATGGGTGAATGCCATGTCCACCGGGAGTCCTGTGTTTTCTTGATTCCCAGGACCCTTGAGGGTTGGTTGGAGCTGGTGGGAAGGTGGCAGGTGGGAGGTGAAAGAACAGGGAGCAGGTGGGTGGGCAAATGGTGCTGGCAGGGGAGGAAGCGACTTTGGGGTGCTCAGGGGGCCTCAAAGGAGCCTTAGGTGCTGGATTCCTTCCCAGGGTCTCCCACTGGAGCTTTGCTCACTTAGTGCACACCATAGACCATAGATTTGTGGAGTTGATAGAACAAATGTCCCCCAGCCTCGAGGAAGTGGTGGCATTGCTGATTGGCACACTGTCACCATGGCACCTGGGTGGTCTTGGGTGGTCTCAGAACCCCATGGGCTGAGCAGCTGAAAGAGGGGACGCTCTTTTTCCCAGTCCTGGAGAATGGACGCTCCAGACCAAGGTGCCAGTGTGGTCAGGCCCTGGTGAGGCTCCTTCCTGGCCTGTAGATGGCTGCCTTCTCACTTTGCTCACATGGCAGGGACAGAATATTCTGTTTGGTTCTTAGAAGGATCTTGCCTTCATGACCTCATCTAACCCTAACCACCTCCCAGGGGCCCCGCCAGCAAACACCACCAGCCGGGGGGGTGAGGGCTTCAGTTTAGGATAGTGGGTAAGGGGAGAGAGGCATTTTTATAATCCTTAGTTGTAGAGTGGCCAGGGCATTTCTGTGCCAGAAGTCGGATCCACCACAGTTTCTAAAAGGAGTTGATTCAGCGGAAGTATTACTCTCCGATTACATAGGTGACGACTTTCAAAATTCCAGCCTCCAAAGCAAGAATGCTGAGAATGGCAGACAGGTTGGGATGGTTCTGTTCCCAGCAGCCCGTTTCAATGCACAGTGCCCATGGCCCACACACACTCACTGGCTGCCCCTCTACTGGCATCTGTGTGAGATCCTGGGACTTGGCGGCGGTCAGAGTTTGTGGTGTCCCTCCTGGAGTTTGCAGGACTGGAGAAAGTCAGGTTACTATAAAATGTGGAGCTCTGGTGAGCGGCCTCCGGGAAGGGGTCAGTTTGCAGGGAGCTGGAAGGGGAAGGAGCATTTTGATTTGGGGACAGCCTGTTGTTCTGAAATCTGGAGAGTGGACCTTGGCTTGGTGAAGGGGACCAGGGCAGTGTGCCCTGGCTTGTGCAAAGGTCCCGAGACAGACAGGACTTGGTGCTTCAGAGGTGCTGAGAGGAAGTGGCCTGGCTTATGGGCAGGACGGGGGCTGGGGAGTCACAGGCTGGCCCTGCACTGTTCAACATGACCTGGCTCTTCAGGTGCTTCAAGATAAATGAAGTGAAGAATTCGGGCCCTCAGTCCTAGGAGCTGCATATACATGTAGCCAGAGGCTCCCATGAGGTTCAGCCTAGACCTAGAACAGTCCAGCCTCACCCCCTCCCTGACCCGAGCTGTATCACTCACAGCTCCTTAGGTCACTGGAGAAGTTTGCGTTTTATTTCACGTTGCTGGAGCTGGGAGGCCTGAGGTTGGGGCCTGAGATCTATGCTGTGAGGGGTTGGCTCTGTCAGCTGGAGGGTGTGATGGAGGAGACCAGATGGAGGGTGTGCAGTACCATGAGCTGGCTTTCTGTGGACTTTGGTGTCCCATGGAGGAATGGGTTAAGATGCGCTGCAGACCTGCAACCCCCGGGGGGGCACACTGGCTTCCTTGTGGGCCTGGGGATGGGAGGGGGCCTGGGACAGGACGTGGGGAGTGGGGTGATCCTGAAGGAGCCCGGGAGGCTGCAGTGTTCATGCCTCACTCAGGAAGATGCATTTGCTTATGGAGGGGAAGCGAAGACCATCGGCTAGAGTTTAATAGACATTTTTATTCCCAGCCAGTCAGCAGCTCCAGACATTTCTAAGTCTGATCTGATGCCTTGGGTAGTGTTCTTTGACCTCCCTTTTGGGTAGGTGAGTAGCACGTCAGGCTGAGATTAGGGATAGGGCCCTGAATGAGTTGCTTACCTGGGATCTGATTGCCTGCTGACTTTGTGAACTCAGAAGTGCTGGGGTTAAAAACCACGTGTGCTTCAGTGTGTTCCCAGTGCCGAGGGGAGTCTCAGTGCAAGTTTGGAAGCTTGCCCTGGACCTCTCCGGGGGGCACAGCAGCCCTGATTGCAGAGGTAGCTCGTCAAGCACGCGTGCACTCCCGCATGTGTGTGTGTGTGTGTGTGTCCGTGTGCACACGTGCAAGCTTACAAAAGCAAAAAGCCCAGGATACCCGGCCCTGTTTCTCTTGTAGTCTGGTAGGTGCTGCAGTTCTGAGCTGGGCTTGGCCAGAACATAGGCGTGCGTACCTTGTGGCTCCAGCAAGTCCAGGGCCCCAAGCTCAGGCCTCCCGGCTCCAACAACGCGTAATAAAACACTAACTTCTCCAGTGACCTAAGGAACTGTGAGTGATACAGCTTGGGTCGGGGAGGGGGTGAGGCTGGACCGTTCTAGGTCTAGGCTGAACCTCATGGGAGTGTGGTTCTGCTTTGGCTCAGTTCCAAGATAGGTGCACTCCCCCTGCCTCCCTCCGCCCCCCTCTAGGAGGGTGCAGGGCCTTGCTTAGCTCACAGCAGGCACCCAGAAGCAGTGCCTACTGTCCTGCTGTTTGTGAGTGTCACAGTCGTGATTCCTGGTGGATCCATCGGCTCCTAAGCACCAGGACCTCCACACCCTCTGGGACAGGATTCATGACAAATGGTCCCCTAAGCCCCCGTGTTCCCCTGGCAACCTCTGGTCCCGTGGTGTGACTTGACTTTTGAGGGACAGCTCTCGTCCCAAAGGGGACTGCAGCTTCCTTCCTTTCCAGCCCCTCACCCTCTAGGGGTGGAAGGAGCGCCTGGCAACCCCATACTCTTGATCCCTGCCCTTTTTGTTCAAACTGCTTCTGGGAGTGTCACGGGTTGGCCACATGTGGCTTAAATTAAATATAAAAATAATAACTGGAGGCACTGTAATAGCCATTTCTTTAATCCAATTACTGTTTACGATGCACACCCATCTGCAGAATCGAGGACAGTTAAATTGGCTGGTTGGGCCAGTCTGTCCATCAGTGACCTGACAGCTTTACTTGGGTCTGAGCAAAACAGAATCTGAGAACTGACTGTAAAAGACAGTGCCAGGGTTTGGCATGTAGCTGTCACCCCTCTGTATCTATGGGTTCCACATCCGGGGATTCAACTAACTTGGGATTGAAAATATTTGGGGAAAAACATTGTGTCTGTACTAGACACGTACAGAGTTTTGTTCCTTGCCATCATTCCCTAAGTAGCACAGTAAGACACCAATTTACATTGTGTTGGGTATTGTAAGTAATAGAGAATTAAAGTGCTGGAGGACATGTGCAGGTTATAGACAGACACTGTTCCATTGTCTCTAAGGCACTTGGGCTCCCGGGGATTTGGGTGTCTGTGGGAAGCTCTGGTAGCAACCCCCAAGGATGCCAAAGAATGACAGGAGTGGACGTATGTGAGAAAATGATCCCAGGGCGTGTTGTGACTTACAGATGAAAAGCTGGCCTTGAATATCTGTATGCCAAAGCACCACGGTTATTAGGACTGACGCTGGCTTTTGGGATCCTGCTGTAGCACCAGTTTAACAAGTGAGTGGAGGTTTGCTGGGAGTTTGGCATTCCCTGTTAGGTCGGACATGCAGTGTGTATACACACATGTATTTAATTGCCTTTGTTCAACTACTTACAAAAGCTTACGTTTGGCCTAGAAACCATTTGCTCTTTTGTTCCAAGGCTATATTTGAAATGCATGTAATACAGCCCGTGTTTTGTAAAATCAGTGCTTTGGAATGTTGTGGGAAGTGGAGAGAATTTCCCAACGCCAGGAGAGGTGGGGCTGCTCTTGTCTCTCCGCTGGCCCCCCGTCTTCTGGCTTGGTGGAAACAGACGCAGCTGCTCATCTGCTGGCCGGGGGGAGGAGCCTGCTCGAGGCCCACGTGGAAGCCCCAGGGGGAGCTCCTGACCGTCCTGTGCAAGGGGAGGGTGTGGTTACAGGTGCCGGGGAGCAGATCCTGCCTGGGCTGCCCCTGCTGTCTGTGACAGGCTTTGGCACGGAACTGAACAAAAATTGTCTTGCAAAGAGAAAACAGCCATCAGCGGAGTTGGCTGCGTTGCCATGGAGACAGTGCCTGTTGCTCTGTGTTTACTGGGCGTCAGTTTCTCAGTTCACATCGGTCATGCATGCTAATTGGCAAACATGTTGCACGTGTTTCTGCTTTATTTTCAAACTTTTTGGGTGTGTGTGTGTGCGTGTGTGTGTGTGTGATGCTTCTGTAGGTTTCACACAGACTGGGGATCTCTCAAAGCTAACCACGCAGAGAGTGAACACAGAATCCTGATCACAGAGGCGGAACGAATGCTGGGTCTGTGATTGAGAACATGGGCTCAGCATGGGCCTGTGCCCTGTGACTCTTGGCCCCTGGCTGAGCTTCCTGAGCTGGCCACAGATACTTTCCAAGCTTCAGTGTGCTACTCTGCAAGATGGGCACAGTGACCGTCAGTCTCGTGGTGCTTCTGAGCTCGCAGTGAATGGGTAGTTGTGTGGCCGATGCTGACCCCAAACCTGGCTCCATGAAGCCTTAACCTTGGTGTCCATGTGCCTGACATCCCCTTGGGATGGGTTGGTACTCCCTAGAACATGGCATGCTCCCTAGGGTCCAGACCAGAGCCTGAGAGGCACTCCGTCCACATCCTCTGGCACTGATGGCCAGCAGGTGACCCAGGGTGCAGAACACTGGGGAGTGTGTCCCTCCTGTCGGATGGATGGAGCATGCTCCCTGAAGTCTCCTCATTTAGACAGCACAGAGAACGGAGTGGTAGGGCTGAGGTTTACCAGATGGCCACGAGGCGGACTTGGGCACCTTCAGCAGTGGATTGCACTGCGGCTTCCGGTCATCTCCCTGCAATGGGAGAGACTCTGTCCTCAGGGAGGGCAGAGTGGGCACATGTAGAGCAGGGGGCAGAGCACGGTGCTGCAGAAATGTGGGGGGAAATCTGGGTACCCACATGGGTACCGATGGACGTGGCCCCTGAGCGTTTACACAGCAGGTGTTTGCTGAAGCCCACAGCATTGTCGGCACCGGCAGCACCTCGGTAGGAAGTGGTGAGGTCCCTGCCTTCCCCGGATTCACTGCCTGCCTCCTCTGAGTAGACGAGGGGCGATCAGGAGGCAAAGGGTGGACAGGGACAGAGGACGGAGAGCAAAGAGGACAACCAGTGAGCAGCAGGAGGACCCGGGTTCCAGGTGCCGCAGGAAGGTGGGGCCGGGATGGGATGAGCGGTGGTCAGGGAGGCTGTGGCTTACTAAGGAGGGGACCTAGAGGCCACATCCGGCCAAACCCCACACAGAGTGGGGGGTGCTCCAGGCAGGAGGTGGGTGGGGGCCGAGTCGCTGCCCCTGGTGGGGTCCTGCTTGTGCACCTGCTCAGCTCTGCTCTTCTGCTCCCTGGGAATGGGGACATTAGATATCCAGGCCAGCACCCTCAAATGCCTATCTTGGAGCCTCTCTTGGACTCAGAGAGCCTTGGGCTGAAAGATTCAGAGGGCCCCCTGCCTCCCACCACCGCCAGCTCATCCCCTGCAGGATGCAGTGAGAACCAAGGAGTTTAGAAGGCTGTGCTCACTGCCTTGCTGGTCCTGGGAGCTCTGGATTCATTTTGCAGGGACATCCATGAGCTTGCAGTTGGCCCTCCACATGTGTGCACTCAGCCAACCTTGGATTAAAAATATTCAGAAAACGAAACAAAGCAGTGTCTTCACCGAGCGTGTACAGACTTTGCTCCCCTTGTCATTATTCTCTACATAATATAGTAGACCAACTGTTCACATAGCGTTTGCCTTGTGTTAGGCCGTAAGAGTTATCTAGAAATGATGGTGAGCAGACAGGATTGTATTTAAGGGACCCGGGCATCTGTGGATTTGGGTATTGGTGAGAAACCCTGGAAGCACTTCAGGGTCATCGTGGCTCAGATGGGTCTGCTACTGTGCAGCATCCGTGGCCACGGCCACTCTCATCTGGACATTGTGGGGGTACGTTTTGTTTCTGTGTGACGTGGGGAGTGACAGCCTCCCAGGCCAGGGCTCTCAGCCAGTCGAGCACTAGGACCCGATGGAAGAGAGACCTCCCCCAGCCAGACTCACTGTCTGGGAGCGAAACAGACCTGTGGTTTTGGAGTTGTAAGCTCTACATCACCCAGGAGATGAGGACCAATAGGGACCCCTCGTGATCTACAGGGAAGGCTCTTTCTCCCTCTGTTGGCTGTGCCTTTGCAGGGCCCACTGGGCTGCCGAAGATCTGGATGAACTGAGCCATCCTTGTGGGCGTCAATGGATTTCAGGGCGTGCCTGGCCGACTGCCATGGGCAGAGTGTGGGCCAGGCTTGTCACGCATCTGTGAGCCCCCCAGGTGAGCCTGGGCCCGTTGGCCCCCTGCTGTCAGCGAGGTGCTTTTTGCCTCCAGGGCTTACTTTTTCTTTCCCCTTCCTCTTTTGGGTGCTCCGTCAGCCCCTCTCCTGCTCCCAGGGGTAGCATTCTGACAACGGCTGCATTTCCCCAGCTGGAGCCGCTGCAGCCACGGCCACTTGCCTCGTGGCTCCTGGGGTGGTCGATGGTTGCTTTGACCACAGGTGGTCCTAGACAGCAGTTCTTCCTCTCTCATCGTGTCTTAAACCTTCCTGCATCTGGCTGTCCTGTGTGTCTGTATCTGTCCCCAGTGCTTGTGCATGCTGTGTGTGTGTGTGTGTGTCCCTTTGTGTGGGTGTCCAGCCCTCTGCTGCTTCGTCAGGCCCTCCCGGTGCTGTGTCACCTGTCTCCTGGCTTCTCATCGCAAAGGCCCGTGGGCTGGCACCTTAAACATCCCGAGTGTGTTCTGGCTCACTTCTGGAGGTTGGGAGTGCAGAGTCAAGGTGTCTGCATAGGGTTGGGTAAGGAATCCGTCCTGGGCCCCTCGCCAAGTCGCACCCGTGTCTGCCCCTCCGTGTCTGTGTCCACATCGCCCTCTTCTCCAGAGGAGCCGGTCCCTGGGTTAGGGCCGACCTCAGTGGGTGTGACTGGCCTGAACTTGCCTGAGGAAGGAGAGACCCTAAGGGACGTAGTTCCTCCCTGCACAGCCTCCTTGGCTCCAGAGGTGCAGACGCTCAAATATCTTTTTCTCATCTTCAGCTCCCTTTGCTTCCCCAAGCCCCCGTGTTCCTCAGTCTCTCTGATGCCCCCCTGTTGCCTGCAGCTGGGTCTGTGGACCACTGGACAGCTCAGCGGGCGAGCAGGAGTGGCATGCCCCCCCTTGCTGGCCCCCACTCGCCACCCACCTCCAGCTGACTCACTGACCTGTTACAGCTCCCCCTGTGGCCAGCGAGTCTTCCTTTTCCCCCGTGCTTCCATGGGCTGTGTCTGTTTCATTTCCTGTCTGTGGTCCAAGCACTGTGACCTCAGGACCCTGGCAGATCGGGCTGTCTTTATCTTTACCTCCCTCCCAGCCCTGCCAATGTGGCCCCACCACGCTCAAACCCCACGCTGGCGACTGTCTGGGTGGTGGGTTGGGCTGTAAAAATCATTAGTCACTGAATGGCCTGACTGGCTGTGAGGCATGGTGATGGGTTCTCCCCTAACCTTTGCCCTCGGGGTGTTGTAATGCATTGCACTTGGCTCCACTGGTAGAACGCAGGACTACCCTGAGTGGGGCCGTGTATTGGGGGGAGGAACCACTTTGGCACCCATGGTTAAAGTTGCACCATGATCACAGAAGGTAGCTCGCTTGGATCGATTAAAGGAGCTAGACTACCGTTCTCGGCTCTTAACACTGTGCACAGTGCTGGCTGCATCCAGCAACTTTGCCGAATGCTCGGCCAGCCGTTCTTGGCTCCTTTCAGCTTGTTAAATTGTGTCTGGAGAGGTTCAGGCAGCTCCAAAGCATTTTTTTTTTTTTGTGAGCCAGCGGAGAGCTCAGCAAACAGTTAGTACAAACCCCATTTTTTGTACAAGAGGGAAAGGAAGCCAAGAGAGGTTACTTGGCTGCTGTAAATTAAACACTGAGGGAGAGAGAGGGGACTGTGTTTTCTCTCCCGAGCCCTTTCTTTCTAGCTTCCATTTTTGGCCTCGGGAGAATTGATGGCAATGAACCTGGCGGACCGAGTCGACCTGACAATGCCTCCGCTTAAATTAACACACGCGTGCTCGATAAAGTACTAGGAAAAGACACAACGTGCTTAGATGAACTTGCAAGAGAGATGGAGAAGTACCCAGGAGCTGGGAATAGAAGGGAAACAGAATTATAGGTGCCAGTCTGGCTGCCATGGCCGAGCCACTGGAGGCCGCCCGCCCCCTGTGTCTGCAGCCGGGGGAGCAGCCTGGTTGTCCTGGGTCCTCAGTCTGAGACAGAGGTGGATTCTGAGGGTGGCGTGGACATGGGCTTACCAGCAATGAAAAGTGGTGCAGCCACAGGCATGTGGCCGTGGAACAGGGGTGGGTCGGTCAGTGGGCCGCAGAGCGGAAGGAGCAGCCACGGAGGTGGCCAGCACGGCCAACGCGCTGCTGCAGGAGCCTCTTACCTCCAGCGCTCTGGCAGAGAGGCTGCCGAAGGTGGGCGCTACGCTGAGAGAATGGACGAGGGGTGGGTGTTTGGTGCACTGCTGAAGATGCCACGCGGGACAGCCACGTGCCACGTTGGAGTGCCTGGAGTCCGGCTGCAGCCTCCTGCCGATGCACACCCCCGGGAGGCAGCAGGTGATGGCTCAAGGACTCACGTAGGAGACGCGGATCGAGATTTAGGCTACTGGTTTCAGCCTGACCCATCCCTGGCTCTTGTAAGCGTTTGGCAGAGGTAAATGGGGGACCTTCCCCCTCCCCTTTCAAATAAAACAATTTTTTAAGAGAATGTATAGGAGTAGGGGAATACTTATAGAGATGCAATGCAATAAATACTTTAAAAGTATGCTTTCACTTGGAATTGGATAGATGACATTATCTTTGATCAGGAGAAATAAGGGCTATGATAAAATTACGTTTGGCTTTAGGAAAGTCAGAGAATGCACACTTCTTGCACCCTAACACAGGGCCCAGGAAATGTCTCTGCTAGGGGAGCAGTCCCGCAGGCCCCGTTTCATCAGCAGAGCTGTGGGTTTCAGCGTGAAGCCAAAAGGATCTATCTACAGGCCTGAGATGCTGTGGGTGAGCCCCCTCCCCCCCACAAAGCCAGGCGAGCCTGCGGGAGGGGAAGTGGGAGCTTGCCTCCACCCAGGCTCGCCGCAGGAAGCCTAGAGGGCTTTCCCACGAAACATCGGATTTGGACTCACATCTCCGGAGGTCAGATTGTCACTACCAGAATGTTGTGGGAAATCCCAAGCCAGAAAGTTAAAATGAAACTTGGCACTGCCTGTCGCAGGGACCCCAGTCCTCAAGGGATTCCCAGCCCAACAATGAGAAGTTGCACAGCACGCTCTGAGGGGCCAGTGAGAGCCAGTAAAACAAGGAAGCCTGAGGATTACAGACGAAGGGGTGCGTGGAAACCACACAGGGGAAAGGAAGTCAAGCAGATCTTTGAGACGCGGAAAACAGAATCTGTGACATGAGAAGCTTGATGGACAGGTTCCGGAGGAAGCGGCACACAGCCAAAGATGAAAATGACTGGAGGATGAAGAGTGGACAGAGAGCACAGAGGACTTGTGTAAGAAGCCCAGCGTGTATCTAGAAGGAAATTTCCAAGGGAACAGAAGACAGAGAACAAATTATAGGGTGCTGTCAAAGAATTTTACGAAGTTGACGGAAGGAAGGTATGAGTCTTCTGGAAGGGCACTAAGTTTTGAGGAGGCTAACGTGAAAAACTCAGAGCTGATGCTACTTCATGATGGCAAAGACAGAGAAGATGTCAAAAGTAGAATAAGGGACTGGCGCTGTGGTGTAGTGGGTTAAGCCGCTGCCTGCAGTGCTGGCATCCCATATGGGTTCTGGTTCGAGTCCCGGCTGCTCCACTTCCGATCCAGCTCCACGCTAATGCACCTGGGAAAGCAGTAGAAGATGGCCAGAGTGCCTGGATCCCTTCACCCACAGGGGAGGCCTGGATGAAGTCCTGGCTTCAGTCTGGCCCAGCCCTGGCTGTTGCGGACATTTGGGAGGTAAACCAGTGGATAGAGGACTTCTCTCTGTCTCTGCCTCTGCCTCTCCTTCTCTGTAACTCTGCCTTTCAAATAAATAAGTAAATCTTAAAAAAAGAAAGTAGAATAAGAGGGAAAGTTCATATCACCTGCAAAAGAACAATGAGTGACAAGACTTTGCTACAGCTACCACAAAAGCCAGAAGACCATAGTGTAAACTGCCAGTCTAGAATTCTGTACCCAGCTAAACTATCGTTCAAGTGTGAAAGCCACATGTATTTTTATCTTTTTAATTTGTTATTAATTTTAAACTTAAACAAAAAAATTGTGAGGTCCTACTACAAGGAGTTCCATATATCCTTTACCCCATTTTCCTAACATTTCTAATTAGCATCTTTGTCATAGTTAATGAACCACACCCAGCTCCCTTATTTTTTTTAATCCATACTCCCTTTTTTTTTTTTTTTTTTTAAAAAAAAGATTTATTTGGCCGGCGCCGTGGCTTAACAGGCTAATCCTCCGCCTTGCAGCGCCGGCACACCGGGTTCTAGTCCCGGTTGGGGCGTCGGATTCTATCCCGGTTGCCCCTCTTCCAGGCCAGCTCTCTGCTATGGCCCGGGAAGGCAGTGGAGGATGGCCCAAGTCCTTGGGCCCTGCACCCGCGTGGGAGACCAGGAGAAGCACCTGGCTCCCGGCTTCAGATCAGCGCTATGTGCCGGCTGCAGCGGCCATTGGAGGGTGAATCAACAGCAAAAAGGAAGACCTTTCTCTCTGTCTTTCTCTCTCACTATCCACTCTGCCTGTCAAAAAAAAAAGATAAAAAAAAAGATTTATTTATTTATTGGAAAGTCAGAGTTACACAGAGAGGAGAGGCACAGAGAGAGAGGTCTTCCATCTGCTGGTTCACTCCCCAATTGGCCACAACAGCCAGAGCTGTGCCGATTCAAAGCCAGGAGCCAGGAGCTTTTTCCAGGTCTCCACGCAGGTGCAGGGGCCCAAGGACTTGGGCCATCTTCTACTGCTTTCCCAGGCCATAGCAGAGAGCTGGATTGGAAGTGGAGCAGCCAGGACACGAACCAGTGCCCATATGGGATGCTGGCACTGCAGGTGGCGGCTTTACCCGTTACGCCACAGCACCAGCACCAATGTATACTCCTTTTATCCCTCCTCCTCCTCCCAGCCTCCAATAATCAACATTCAAAGTTCAGATTTTTTTGTTGGTTTCAAGGGAGAAGCTACAATATTTATCTTTTGGTGACTGGCTTATTTCATTCAGTGTGATGTCCCCCAGTTCCAATCATTTTGCTACAGATAATAGGATTTCATTCTGATTTATAGCTGAACAGTATTTCATTTTGTGTGTACACCACATTTTCTTTATCCATTCTTCTGTTGATAGACACCTTGGATGATTCTATATTTTGACTGTTGTGAATGGTGCTGCTATAAACATAGCAGTGCAACTATCCCTTTGCTACAATGAGTTCCTTCTTTGGGTGTGTGTGTGTGTGTGTGTGTTTATACCCAGTAGTGGGATTGCTAGGTCATACAGCCGTTCTGTTTCTAGATTTTTAAGAGATGGCCATACTGCTTTCCACAGTGGCTGCACTAATTTACATTCCCACCAACAGTGTCTAAGTGTCCCCTTGCTCTATGTCCTTGCCAGCATCTGTTGCTCTCTTTTAGTTGATGGCCATTCTACAGGCATGGGGTGATAACTCCTTGAGGCTACTGATAGTGAGTGTTTTAATGTATATTTGTTGGCCATTCGAATTTCTTCTTTTGAGAATAGTCTGTTCAAATCCTCTGCTCATTTCTTAATTGGGTTGATTGTTTTTTGTTGACTTAGTTGAGTCAACAAAAAAGGATATTAATCCTTTGTCGGATAGGTAGTTTGCAAATAGTTCCTTCCATTCTGTTGAATGTCTCTTCACCCTGTTTCCTTTGCTGTGCTGAAGCTTCCGAGTTTGATATAATACCTTTTGCCGAGTTTTCTTTTGTTGCCTGGGCTTTGGGAGACTCAATCGAGAAGTCATCATCTGTACCAGTGTCTTATAGCAATTTCATAGTTTCAGTTCTTAAATTTAGGTCTTTGAACCATCTTGAGTTGTGGTGAGAGGGACTCAATTTCATTTTTCTGCATATATATTATCTATGTATATATGACATCCAGTTTTGCCACTACCATTTATTGAAAAGATTGCCCTTTCTCCAGTGTATGTCTAGTTGGCTATATATACATGAATTAATTTCTGGGTTTTCCTGTAAAGGGGAGAAACAGATTTTTTTTAAAGATTTATTTATTTGAAAGAGTTAACAGAGAGAGGCAGAGAGAGAGGTCCTCCATCCGCTGGTTCACTCCCCACACAGCTGCAATGGCTGGAGCTGCACTGATCAGAAGCCAGGAGCTTCTTCTGGGTCTCCCACATGGGTGCAGGGGCCCAAGGACTTGGGCCATCTTCCACTGCTTTCCCAGACCATTAGCAGAGAGCTGGATCGGAAGTGGAGCAGCTGGGACTCGAACTAGCAGCTATATGGGATGCCAGCACTGCAGGAGGAGGCGTAGCCTACAATGCCACAGCGCTAGCCCCCAGCAAACAGATTTTTAAAAACAATCTAAGGAAAATTAAAACATTAAAAATAAAACTTTTTAGTTAAAAAACCTCTTACATTAACATAGAGATTCATAAATTGGTATGTAAAGTTATGTACCAATTATAAGATTCATGTATAATACAGATCATACAAATTATAAAGATATTAAAATGATAAGAGCAGAGCTGTGTTAACCAAAAGTACCCTGAGGTGGCTGTAATAGTATTGCACAAAATAATCTTTTAGACAAAGGTATTATTACATAGTGATCTAAGGACCAAAAGGCTTAATAAAAACCCAGCGCTAAATGCACCCAGCTACAAAATATCTAACACATGCACTCAACCAGATGGAATTACTAATAAGAGTTTAACAAATGCATGTGTTTGGGCCAGCACTGTGGTGTAGCAGGTTAAGCACTGCCTGCAGTGCTAGCATCCCATGTATGCGCCAGTTTGAGTCCCGGCTGCTCCACTTCCGATCCAGCTCTCTGCTGTGGCCTGGGAAAGCAGTGGAGGATGGCCCAAGTGCTTGGGCCCCTGTGCCTGAGTGGGAGACCTGGAAGAGGCTTCTGGCTCAGTACAGCTCTGGCCATTGTGGCCATTTGGGGAATGAACCAGCGGATGGAGGACTTTCTGTCTCTCTTTCTGCCTCTGCCTCTCTGTAACTTTGACTTCCATATAAATAAATAATTCTTTAAAAAAAACTGCACGTGTTTGGTGATGTCCATGTTGTGCCACACATTTTCTTCTTATTTTGCTTATTGTGGCTTTGTACTTAATCAGGTGTGGAATTTACATCATCTGGCTGAGCCCTGTTTAGATTAAGCATTTGGAAAGAAAAGTACAGTTCAAGCTCCTTATTTGCATATTTTCAAGTCCACCTAGTAGCTAAAATCTACTTGGAACCCCCAAAGCGGTACTCATGCTTTTGCAGTCTTTCGCAGGCATACCCCAAGCAGTGAAAATTTTGAGTCCCCTGTGTAGGCATAGTCGGCGTAGGTGGAGCAAGGCCTCGCTCTGTTCTGAGGGTCGGCTCCCGCCGTGAACGAGTGTCCTTTTCTTAGGTTTGTCTCAGTTTTGTGCTTCTGTTGGTGATGTCTCCTTTTTAAAGGCTCCCCAAGTGTAGTGGTACAGTGCCGTCTGTCTCTGAGTGCAGGAAGGCTGTACTGTGCCCTTCATAGGAAATATGTGTGTTAGAGAAGCCTCCAGCAAGTGTGGCTTGTACTGCCATTGTTGGCTGTGGGTCCAGTGTGAAGGAGTCAACAGTATGTGAACGATCATTAAAAAATACATGGAAAATGCACATTATGAAAAAACTATACATTGATTTCAAGCTTTTTTTTTTTTTTTTTTGAAAAGCAGAAAGAGAGACACATACATACAGAGGAGAGAGAGAGAGAGAGAGAGGTCATCCATGGACCGGTTCACTACCAAGATGCTTGCAACAGCCAGGCCTGGGCCAGGCCAAAGCTGAGAGCCAGGAACTCAATCCAGATCTCCCACGTGGATGGCAGAGACCCAGCTGTTTGAGCCATCACCTGCTGTCTCCCAGTGTGTGCATTAGCAGGAAGCTGGAGTTGGGAGTGGAGCTGGGACTCAAACCAAGTACTCCAGGATGCAGGCATATGGAGTAGTATCCTAACCATTGTGCCAAGCACATGTTCCCCTGCCCCAACTGATTTAAAAAAAACTTTTAACCAGAATAAGCTTATGCTTGATTTCCGTTTTCCATGAGTTTTTTGAAGTGCCCTGTGTGTTTAGCTCGGCTCCTTTAAACAGGAACACACATGCAGGTTATGTGTTCACCAGCTGATGGAATGTTGTGGCCAGAGATAACCCTAACCCTGTGTCTCCTGCAGGATTAATGGTCTATAGTCACTCATAACCTGTTCACAGTGAGGGCAGATAAGGAGCGACTGTCCTCATATGTATGGATGTACATGAGCAAAAATCAAGAGAACCCCCCACCCCACCCCCGCCAGGCAGCCTTCCCTCCTGCCCTCGCTGAAGCTTCACTCTCTTGTGGTCCTCTGCCCGGCAGGTTACTTTCTGAATTTCCTGGAGCCGGTCAACAATATCACCATCGTCCAAGGCCAGACAGCCATTCTGCACTGCAAGGTGGCGGGGAACCCGCCCCCCAACGTGCGGTGGCTGAAGAATGACGCCCCGGTCGTGCAGGAGCCGCGGCGCATCATCATCCGCAAGACGGAATACGGCTCTCGGCTCCGGATCCAGGACCTGGACACGACAGACACCGGCTACTACCAGTGCGTGGCCACCAACGGGGTGAAGACCATCACTGCCACAGGAGTCCTGTATGTACGCCTCGGTGAGTCCCCAGCTGATCCTGTGACCACTGCCCCGGGTCTTCCCCGTGTGCAGGTCCTGCCTTAACCAGGTACCCATTTGCTAGCAATGAAAGAAGATAGGCATAGATGGAGCGGCCTGCACTCCTGGGACGCAGAGTAATCCCAGAGGCACAGGGTGAGCTTGGCACTGTCGTGGACAGGTCGCGTTTCAAGAGGTCAGGTGTCTGTGGGGAGGCCGGCCCACCAGGTGCAGTGGCCTGACGCTGGCCTTGGGGGCACTGCTGCTCAGGCCCTCGCCAACTTGTGGTTCTCTAGACACTCCGGTCTGCCCCATGCAAAGGTGGCCCACCTGGTGGATGGAGAGGGTAGCGTGGCGTGGTGATGGTTCTGGGCTTGGTGCTGGTTCTGGGTTTGGTGCTTGTCACAGGTGGCAAGGGGGTTAAATGGCAGGAAGCAATAGGACTCTTGACTCCCGGCTGTGAGAAAGACCCAGGCAGTGGAAACCCGGGCCCTGGTACCTGTGGCCGCACCATTTTATCAATAATTAGTAAAACAAATTCTGTGCATAAAGATTAGATGAAGAGAGAGAGAAAGAGAGGGAGAAGGGACAGCAGAACCCCCCAAAATGTCTCCAGCATCGCGAGCCTAGCATCACGGTGGGCAAGGACAGAGCCCGAGGCTTGAGGACAGCTGACCACAGTGACGCTCCTGGCCCGAGGCCTTGTTTACCATTGGCTTGGTTTGGAAAGAGTTGCATTGCAAGTGAGGGCGTGTTAACAACTTCTCTTTGTTTCATCTTTCTAGGTCCAACGCACAGCCCAAATCACAACTTCCAGTAAGTATCCAGTCTCCTCTACTCCTTTTCTGATGGCCCCAGGGCTGCTTTTCTTTTTTTTTTTTTTTTTAGATTTATTTACTTATTTGAAAGGCAGAGTTACAGAGAGAGAGACAGAGAGAGAGAGATCTTCCATCTCTTCGTCTGCTGGTTCACTCCCCAAATGGCCTCACTGGCTGGGGCTAGGCTGGGCGGAAGCCAGAAGCCAGGAGCCTGGAACTTCATCAGGGTCTCCCACATCGGTGACAGGGGCCCAAACACTTGGTCCATCCTCCGCTGCTTTTCCTAGGCCATTAGCAGAGAACTGGAAGTGGAGCAGCGGGGACATGAACCGGCGCCCCTATGGGATGCCAGCACTGCAGGCAGCAGCTTTAGCTGCTACACCACGATGCAGGATCCTCAGGGCTTCTGTTGTACAGAAATCCTGCAAGCCTGTGTCTTTGCTGAGTTTTTAGAAGTCTTTTGGGTTTCCCACAGAGTCGCAGTGTGCTTGTTTAGGGTTGAGAAACTTTTATAGTTTCCATATTTAGTATACAGAAAATAACGTCACAAAAACAAAAATTGTTCATGGCTTTCAGCAGCCATCACCTTACTGGGCAATGGAAAAGAGCCCCCCGGGGCTGCCAGGAAGGGTC
Source organism: Lepus europaeus (assembly GCF_033115175.1). Taxonomy (NCBI): domain Eukaryota; kingdom Metazoa; phylum Chordata; class Mammalia; order Lagomorpha; family Leporidae; genus Lepus; species Lepus europaeus. The sequence continues at coordinate 97,740,832 of NC_084838.1, forward strand.
CTGGTTCACAGGAATCCTGGAAACACTGAAATCCCAGCACCCCTGGTCTAGACTTGTCAGGGTGCTTCCACCGAGCCTCGGGGTTCCTTCTGGCTGCTGGGAGCTCAAACCCACCTTGCAGATGAGGTGAGGAGACAGAGGCTCACTGGAAACAGACCTGACGCTGGACGCAGCACAGCCCCGGCTGTCTTGGGAGGTTCTCCTGGGAACCGTGGAGGCCCTGCTGCTCCTGTTTGAGATGGGCAGTGGACTGGCATTGCCCCTCGTTTCCTAACCAGACATGCTGCACACTGTTGTTTCACTTTCTTTCTTTCTTTTTTTAATTTTATTTGAGAGGCAGAGTTACAGACAGTGAGAGGGAGAGACAGAGAGAGAGGTCTTCCATCAGCTGGTTCACTCCCCAAATGGCAGCAACGTCTGGAGCTGGGCCAATCCAAAGCCAGGAGCCAGGCGCTTCTTCCTGGTCTCCCACATGGGTGCAGGGATCCAAGGACTTGGGCCATCTTCCGCTGCTTTCCCAGGCCACAGCAGAGAGCTGGATCGGAAGTGGAGCAGCCAGGGTTAGAACTGGTGCCCATGTGGGATGCCGGCGCCATAGGTGGAGGATTAACCTACTACTCCACAGTGCCAGCCCTGCTTCACTTTCAGATGTTCTGAGCAGTGACACAAACACTGTGCAGCCGGTTAACTGCTCTGTGTTGGCCAGTTCCTGTTTTCTGGACCCTGGCAACCATACTTCACCATATAGTGCTGGGGGCCAGGGCCAGGCAGGGCCCATCTTGGTGGACATCAGCAGCCTGCGTGCAGAAGGCAGATCCTGAGAACGTCCTGTACGAAGCAGTGGTCTGGAGGGTTCTTCTCCCTTATCATCCTAGAGTGAAGGAGGAAGAAATTCCATCACAGGCACATTTGTGGGGCTTGGAAGAGGTGTCAGTCATCTCCAAACAGGAATTATTATTATTTTCTCTCATATGCATTTTATAAATACCAGCTGACTATTGCTAATCTGAAATTGCTCCCACTTGGGGTCATCTACATCCTACATCAGAGAGTCTGTTTCGAGGCCTGGCTCCTCCACTTCTGATCCCCACTCCCTGCTGATGAGCACCCTGGCAGGCAGCACATGATGGCTCAAGTACTTGAGTCCCCACCACGCAGCGTGGGAGACCTAGATGGAGTTCTGGGTTCCTGGCTTCAACCTGGCCCAACCCTGGTTGTTGTAAACATTTGGGGAGTGAACCAACACGTGGAAGCTCGTGCTCTTTCTCTCTCTTCCTCTCTGGTTTTCAAATTAAAAAAAGTGAAGAGGAGTTAGAGCTGTTTTGTATCAGGAAAAGCCACCACCCGCAGTCCTGGCATCCCATGTGGGCGCCGGTTCAAGTCCCAGCTGCTGCACTTCCCATCTAGCTCTCTGTTATGGCCTGGGATAGCAGTAGAAGATGACCCAAGTCCTTGGGCCCTTGTGTCTGTGTGGGACACCCAGAGGAAGCTCCTGGATCTTGGCTTCAGATGGGTGCAGCTCTTGCCGTTGCGGCCATCTGGGGAGTGAACCAGCAGATGGAAGACCCCCCCCCCCCACCCCGCCTCTGCCTCTCTGTAACTCTGCCTTTCAAATCAATCAATCAATCAATCTTTTTAAAAAGGTGAAGATTAAATAAATAAAAATGTGTTTTTATAAAGTTTATGGCAGAAGGAATTTAAAATATGAGTTTATTGGGGGGGGGCAAAAATAATTTTGAAATTCATACCTAGAGCTCTCATCTACTGGTTCACTTCCCAAATGCCCACCATGGCACCTGGTTCAAGCTGAAGCCAGCAGCAGGGAGCTCAGCCCAGGTCTCCCACCTGCGTGGCAGGGACCCAAGCACTTGAGCCATGACCGCGGCCTCCCAGGGTGTGCATTAGCAGCAAGCGGGAGCTGGAGCCGGGAGTCCAACCCAGGCACTGTGATATGGAATGCGGGCATCCTGTCTGCTTGGCTAAACACCCACTCTGCAGATGCATCCTCTCAAGCCCGTTTCCCGCTTCCCTTCGGTTTACGTTTTTACACGCGTGGTATTCTTCTCGGCCTGTGAAGTTAGTGGCATTCTTGGAGGTCTTTCGGCGCACTTCGGATCTCCCTGGCATTCTTTCTCCCTCCGCCTGTGACGGTTCCCCTTGCCATGTGCCCTGACCCCTTTGCACCAGTTTCTGTGGGATGCATTCTGGAGAATAAAACACGCAGGGCCCCAGGAGTTGCTGTTCAATACGCAGTCCCGTCGAAGGGTCGCACACAGCAGAGACCCTGGCTCTCCTTGTCTCCTGGACGGTGGTCTACAAACATGCTCCTCTTTGCCACTGTGACGCGTGAACAGGTGATGTGGCACCTGCTTCCTCTCCGTTTCCCCGTTGCCAATGAAGCTGGGCTTCTTGGCATCACAGTTCCTCTTGGTCACTCACCCCCTTGTCGCCTTTGCCCATTTTCCCTTTGTGTCATTTGTTTCTCAGTAATTATTTAAGTCTTATTTCTTGGCCATGGAGAAATGAAACTTCCATGTAATGAGTTTTCTGTGTTGCGGCTTGTTAAAGAATACCATCGTATCCTTGAAAAATTATGATCCTATTTTAATTGAAATTACAGTGGATTTTTAGATAATTTGCTGAGAATTAAGATCTAAATTGAATTTTACTCTCAAGGGACAATTTCTTCATGTTTTAAGGTATTTTTCTTTACATTGCATTATAGAAAATTTCAGTCACATTAGAAAGTAGAAGGAATTTCAGAGTGAACATCCATACACCTGCCAGCCAGGTCCTACCTTTTACTTTTTTTTTTTTTGGACAGGCAGAGTGGATAGTGAGAGAGAGAGAGAGACAGAGAGAAAGGTCTTCCTTTTTGCTGTTGGTTCACCCTCCAATGGCCGCCGCGGCCGGCGCATCGTGCTGATCCGAAGGCAGGAGCCAGGTGCTTCTCCTGGTCTCCCATGCGGGTGCAGGGCCCAAGCACTTGGGCCATCCTCCACTGCCTTCCCGGGCCATAGCAGAGAGCTGGCCTGGAAGAGGGGCAACCGGGATAGAATCCGGCTCCCCAACCGGGACTAGAACCCGGTGTGCCGGTGCCGCAAGGTGGAGGATTAGCCTGTTAAGCCATGGCGCTGGCCCCTACCTTTTAGTTTTTACTGTGCTCATTTTATCACTGTCTTCTCATGGGTCCATCTATCTTATTATTCATTTCACAGTGGCTTGCAGATATTGTAGACTTATCCTGAAATAATTCTGCATGAGTATCATTAGCTAGAGGTCAGTATCTCTTTGCTGTCTTATTTTCTCTTTCTGAAATAAATTTCATATAATGAAATTCACAAATATTAAGTACACTACTAATCAGGTGCAAAAAATTGCATAAACTTGTGCACTGCACTCCTTCATCCAGGCAGAGAACACGCAGTATGCTAGAAAGTTCCTAGACAACTCTGCTCCTCTTCTGGCATCCCCCAGACTGCCTTCCACCGGGGACTAGTTGGACCTGTTCTGGAATTTCATAGAAATGAAATTCTGCAGAGTGTTGCCACTTCAACCGGCTTCCCTGTCTTAGCATCACGCTTTGAGATTTGTCTTTGTACCAGCATCACTAGGTGGTGTTGATTGCTGAAGACTGTTCCCTCGTATGAACGTTCCAGTGGGTTTATCCAGTGTCCTGCTGATGACCAGGCCCTTGTGAATACAGCTGCTGTGAGTTTTCTCAGATGGGTTTTTTTGTGGACACCTGTTTTCACTTCTGTTGGTTACGTGCAGGTGGAATGGCTGGGATATAGCATGTGTATATGCATAACTTAATAGAAAATTCCTCAACTTTCTGGTGAGGTCCTGTTCTTCCACAAGCAGCACTGGGGAGTACTGGGCACTGCACATATTTGCCAGCATTTGATGTCATAGATTTTTTAAAATTTGGCTATGTTTGTGTGTGAGCCACAAGTGATCTTTTAAATGTTTTATTTATTTATTTGTATTTTTAATCTATTTGAAAAGCAGAGAGAGAGAGACAGAGAGAGAGAGAGAAATCTTAATCTGCTAGTTCAGTCCCCAAATTCCTGCAACAACCAGGGTTGGGCGAGGCCGAAACTTCATCCGGGTCTGTTGTGTGGATAGCAGGGGACCAAGCACTTGAGCCATCCCTGCTGCCCCTCAGGGTCTATGTTAGCATGATGCTGGAACTGGGAACAGAGCTGGGACTTGAACCCAGATATTCTGATATGGGACATGGGCATCTTAACTGCTAGGCCAAATGCCTGCGCCTGGAATCTTTTTGTTTGTGTGTGTGTGTGTGTGTTTAAAGCAAGTAGAACGAGTCTAGTCTAAAATGATTAAAATTATAGCAAGATAAAAAAATGAATAGGTAAAGCAGTACAGTAGGCCGGCGCCACAGCTCACTAGGCTAATCCTCTGCCTGCAGCGCCGGCACCCCGGGTTCTAGTCCCAGTCGGGTGCTGAATTCTGTCCTGGTTGCTCCTCTTCCAGTCCAGCTCTCTGCTGTGGCCTGGGAAGGCAGTGGAGGATGGCCCAAGTGCTTGGGCCCTGTACCCGCATGGGAGACCAGGAGGAAGCACCTGGCTCCTGGCTTTGGATCGGCACAGCATGTCAGCTGTAGTAGCCATTTGGGGGGTGAAACAGTGGAAGGAAAACCTTTCTCTCTCTCTAACTCTGCCTGTCAAAAAAAAAAAAAAAGAAAGAAAAGCAGTACAGTAGTCACCTGTTGTCCTTACCTAGTGTTCCGTACTGTGCATAATATATGTGCTGTACTTTTATATGACTAGCAGTGTGGTGGATTTGTTTACACCAGATCACCACAAACACCTAAGGCCATGCACTAAGATGGCACCAGGCGTAGACACTTTTCAGCTCCATTATGTCCTGTGGGACCACCGTTGTGCATGTGGCCTTTTATTGTCCAAAATGCCAGTGTAGGACATGTGACTGTATTTATGGTGTGTAACATGATATATATGTAGTACAGTAGCTAAATCAGGCAAATTAGCATATGCATTACCTCACATACTCATAATTTTTTGAGTGAGGATATCCAAAATCTACTCTGTTAACAATTTTGTTTTTTGTAAGAAGACTTATTTTTTTTTTTTGACAGGCAGAGTGGACAGTGAGAGAGAGAGACAGAGAGAAAGGTCTTCTTTTTGCCGTTGGTTCACCCTCCAATGGCCGCTGCGGCCGGCGCGCTGCACTGATCCGAAGGCAGGAGCCAGGTGCTTCTCCTGGTCTCCCATGGGGTGCAGGGCCCAAGCACTTGGGCCATCCTCCACTGCCTTTCTGGGCCACAGCAGAGAGCTGGCCTGGAAGAGGGGCAACCAGGACAGAATCCGGTGCCCCGACCGGGACTAGAACCCGGTGTGCCAGCGCCGCTAGGCAGAGGATTAGCCTATTGAGCCACGGTGCCGGCCAGAAGACTTATTTTGTTTATTTATTTGAAAGGCAGAGTGACAGAGATAGAGGAGAGAGAGAGAGAGAGAGAGATCTTCCACCTGCTGACTGACTCATTCCCCAAATGCCAGAACATCTATGGCTGGGCCAGGCCAAAGCCTGGAGCCCAGAATTCCATCTGAGTCACCCAAGCAGGTGGCAGGGTCCCAAGTACTTGACCATCCACTGCTACTTCCCAGGCACCCTAGCAGACAGCTAGATTCATGCGGGTGTCTCCAGTGGTGGATTTTTTTTTTTTTTTCTTTTTTTTGGACAGGCAGAGTTAGACTGAGAGAGAGACAGAGAGAAAGGTCTTCCTTTTCCGTTGGTTCACCCCCTAATGGCCGCTGTAGCCAGGAGCCAGGTCTCCCATGCGGGTGCAGGGCCCAAAGACTTGGGCCATCCCCCACTGCCTTCCCGGGCCACAGCAGAGAGCTGGCCTGGAAGAGGGGCAACCGGGACAGAATCCGGTGCTCCGACTGGAACTAGAACCCGGGGTGCCGGCGCCGCAGGCGGAGGATTAGCCTATTGAGCCACGGTGCCAGCCTCAAGTGGTGGATTGATTTGCTATATCACAACGCCAGCCCCTCATGTTTACTGTATGAGATGCATCCAAAAGTCCATAAATGTGTATCATGAAGAAACTCTGCATGGGCTTCCAAAATTTTTTTGCACCCACGTAAAATTGTAGTGACTTGTTGCAACATGTGTGAACAGGCTGTAGTTTGAGGCACTAAGAAGGATAAGACATCAGTTTGAAAAGAGCCCGTACTGGAGCAGCATGGTTCTTCTAACACTGAAGCAAGAACAGACATCACGTTTACACTGAAGCTTAGGTGGGAGGGTGGTGAAATCACTGATGTGTTATGAACAGTTCATGGGGGGATGGACTCAATGGCTGGTCTCCTCACTTACTAAAGTGTCTTCAGCTTATATTAAGAAATAGAGTTTGGGGGCTTCTGCTGTGGTGTAGCATGTTAAGCAGCCACCTACAATGCTGGCATCCCATATGGACGCCAGTTTGAGTTCCAGCTGCCCTACTTCCAATCCAGCTCCCTGCTGATGTTCCTGGGAGAGTAGCAGAGAATGGCCCAAGTGTTTGGGCCCCTGCACCTTTGTGGGAGACTGGAAGAAGCTCCTGGCTCCTGGCTTTGGACTGGTTCAGCTCCTGCTGTTGCAGCCATTTGGGGAGTGAACCAGCGGATGAAAAATCTCTTGCTCTGTATCTCTCTTTCTCTTTCTCTCTCACTATATAACTCTGCCTTTCAAACAAATAAATAAATCTTTTTTAAAAGAGGACTTTTTAAATCTGCACTTTGTATAGATTGTTTATGATGGAGCTGGAAATTAACCAAGGTGAAGCCAGAAAGAGGAAAAATCCATGAGTTTGCAACAGTAATTTCCAAATTCTATGCATCTGTTGCTTGGACCAGTTTACCCTTTGCCATGACGTCTCTCTTGGGCCATTTGCTTAGAAAGCACATCGCGGATCCCATTTGTTCAGGGTTGGCCAAGCGCTGTGTCCTCTCCGCCAAGTGACGCGTTGAGACGGTGGCTGCTAACAGAGCCTGGTTTGTTTTCCTGTGTACAGCACCATCGGCTGACTCATCCCTGTCTTCCCTGGGCCACTGCCCTCACAAGTTCACACTTGTGGGCGCTGGCAGGGCATCTGACTGCAGCTCGCGTGTGCTGGGGAGGTGCAGGTTAAGGGATTTGCTAGCATTAAAACCTCACTTTTCCTCCCATCCATGTTAAGTTGGGGGCCAGCAGGGCGTGTATATGGAGAACAAAAGCTTTAAGGAAAGGTGGTTTCGCCACAGATGTCAGTTCAAAGACCAGGGTTATTATAGCTCATTCAGGTAGCAGTTTGGGTCATGCCCAGGGGATTCCTTCTAGACTACGTGTCTCACACTTCACATATGGGTTTTATTTTGTTTTTCTGCTCTTTGAGAAAAGTGGCTCATTTTCATGATTACAGACCCACCCACATCAATGCCTGCTGGAGTAGCAGGGCGGGGTGGGGGTGCTCCCTAAGGTGGGGTCCCCCTCCATCTTCTTCCCTGTGTTGTCCTGGACCAACTTCCTGGCCCACGGGTGTGCACACCCATAATGTGGGTCACACAGACAACTGCCTGAAGACAAGACACTGTTCTTTGGGACAATTAAACTTTTTTTTTTTTTTTGACAGGCAGAGTGGACAGTAGAGGGAGACAAAGAGAAAGGTCTTCCTTTTTGCCGTTGGTTCACCCTCCAATGGCCGCCGCGGTAGGCGCGCTGCAGCCGGCGCACCGCACTGTTCCGATGGCAGGAGCCAGGTGCTTATCCTGGTCTCCCATGGGGTGCAGGGCCCAAGAACTTAGGCCATCCTCCACTGCACTCCCTGGCCACAGCAGAGAGCTGGCCTGGAAGAGGGGCAACCGGGACAGGATCGGTGCCCCTACCGGGACTAGAACCCGGTGTGCTGGCGCCTCAAGGTGGAGGATTAGCCTACTGAGCTGCGGCGCCGGCGACAATTAAACTTTTTATTAACTGTTGGCCCCTGGGAAATCACTTTCCTTGGTGCCGTGTCCTGAGCTCTCCAGCTGTTAACCCTCAGATCGCCACAGTTCTCTACCTATGTGCTTATGATCTGGAATCTCCACCCCTAGGTCTGGCTTATCTCCTCATCTCCAGACCCACATGCTCACCCCCGTAATGAGCATCTCCAAGTGGGTGACTCAGAGGCACCCCACGCTGGGCGTGCCACAACACAGCTGGGCTGGCTTCTGCCTCCCTCTTCTTCCATTGCTTTTTTGGGGATTTATCATAAATCTAGTTCAAACTTTATCCTAATTACAGTAAAAATGGCACTATCAAAAAAAAAAAAAACAAAAAAACCTGAACCTGCCAACTACCAAGCCAGTAATTAAAATTGACTTCACCTGCGTTGTTGTGGCTACATGCACTCGCCCAGGCAAAAGGCTGACACTGGCATTGATGTTAAAGCACTTGGATGCCAACCTGATCAAGTTCAACTCAGTTCAAGTAGAACTTAAAGGAGGAGGGAAGCCAATCCAGTTTTTTTCCTCAGTGACATCCTGTTATGATAGATTCTATTTTCTGGGAAAATTTAGCTTTCTTTAAATCCCATGGTGTAGAGTTTGAGTATAATCGATTTTAGGATTATGGGATAGAGGCAAAGAGTGACTAAATAAACAAATCATTGGTAAGGTCATTAGAGAATAAATACACACATCTCCTTCATTCAGACCACACAGTGAGAAACATTACGACATGGACAAATGCTCCTGACTCACTGTGGCTCCATAGAGGATTTCTCGACTTCATGATGGTGTGCAGGTCTGTCCCTACAGCCATCTGCTTTACATGTTCAGTGCACATAAATATCCAACACTTTATTACCTGTACACCCCGGCTTAGCAGCCCAGTGCCATGCAGAACCTTGGTTGTTCCCCTTGTTACTGCTGGGCTGTATCACCAGAGAGGATCAGACCACATTAGTCCAGGGAAAAATCCAAACACAAAACTGCAAGGAGTTTCTACTGAATGCATAATGCCTTTTTGCCATCGAAAAAGCAAGACATTATTAAGTAGAACCACGGAAGTCAGGAATCACATGTACTCTGTTGTGGGAACATACTGTGATATGAGTAATGTTTTTGAGTCATTTTTAAATAAAGCTCCTGAGAGCACTTGTGTGCAGATGTTTTTGCAAACATGTTTTCATTTTTCTAGAGTAAATCCTAGGAGTAGGATTGCTGATGCTTGGTGTAAGTGTACATTTAACTGTAGTAACAAACCTCCACGCTGTTCCCCAGAGCAGTCTCACCATTTTATACGGCTGCCAGCCATGTATGAGAGTTCTGGTTGCTCCATATCCTCACCAGCGTTTGATGTTATTAGTCAGTTTAGCTTTGGCCATCATAATAGTTGTGTTGTGATAATTCACGTGGTTTAATTTGTATTTTCTTGATCATTGATAAGTGGATCATCTCTTCAGACCACCCTTTGCTTAGGTCTTTTTTTTTTTTTTAAGATTTATTTATTTATTTGAGAGGTAGAGTTTCAGAGAGAGAGAGAGAGAGAGGTCTTCCACCAGCTGGTTCACTCCCCAAATGGCTGCAACGGCCGGAGCTGTGCTGATCTGAAGCCAGGAGCTAGGAGATTCTTCTGGGTCTCCCACATGGGTACAGGGGCCCAAGCACTTGGGCCATCTACCATTGCTTTCCCAGGCTATAGCAGAGAGCTATGGATTTAAGTACAGCAGCCAGGACACAAACCGGCACCCATATGGGATGCTGGCACTGCAGACGTAGGCTTAGCTTACTATGCCACAGTGCTGGCCCCTGGTCGGGTCTTTTGTCCACTTTGTGTGTGTTGTTTGTCTTCTCTCTGAGTTTTAAAATATATTCTGTGTGTGAATCCTTTGTCAAACATATATTTTCTTGTAGCCTGTGGTTGCCTTTTTATTTTCTTAATATCACCTCTTGATGAGCAGAAAATTTTAATTTTGATGTCATAAATATCATTTTTTTCCTTTTGTGTATCATGTTTGTGAAATCCTTACCTACCTCAGTGTTACAAAGATGTCCTGGTTTCCTTTTTGAAAGTGTTATAATTTTAGCTTTCATATTTTGGCTCCTGATCCAGCTCAGAAGTAACTTGTATCCAGTGTTGAGTTCTGGGTTTCAATTCATTTTTTTTCCATGCAAATATCCAGTTGTTCTAATATCATTTTGAGAAGATGTTCCTGTCCCCCTGAAATAGCCCTGACACCTTTGTTGATCATTTGACTACATGTGAGCATCAGTTTTGTTCCACTGATCCTTTCTCACTCCCCAGTAGCACACTGTCTCAATCGTTGTAACCATGTATTAAGCCTGACAGTCGGGTGATGTGAATCTTCCATCTTTGGTTTTTTTTTTTTTCATGATGTTTGGCTGCTCTAGTACCTTTGTATATGCATGTAAATTATAGAATCAGTTGTCAGTTCCTGCAAATGTGCCTATTGGACATTTTAAATTCTGGTTTTGGAATAGTATCAAACTTACAGAAAAGTTACAAGATAGTAGTCCCATGTGCTCTTTATCCATATTTACCAATTTTTGTCATTTGGCATATTTATTGTTCCTTTATGCATATTTGTAATTATTTCTATCACGTGAGAGTAGATTGCAGTTCTTACACACCTCTGCCCTTTAATACTTCTGTGTCTGTATTGCTGCGACTGCTGTATTCTCTTATAGCAACAGCTTCAAATTGAGGACATGTGTCTTTAAACTGCCATTCTTACTACGGTTTCTTTAATGGTCCCATAATACTGTTTAGTCACCTCCCTTCCCTCACAGGATCCTAAGTGGTGGTGTTGTCGCCTTTCATCTAGAACAGGCCCTTGGTCACTAGTGAGTTTGAAGTTTTTTTCAAGAATGGAGGTTAGTTACCGTATAAAATGCTTCTAAATTTCTGATTAGATGCCGGTTTTGCATTTTGGACTGAAATAGTGTGTAAATTTCCATCTTGGAGTATCACGTTTGGAGGTTTGTGATATCAGTTTGTCCCTTATCCGGGATTTAATTTTATTCACTTGATTAAACCCGCTTTCTCATGACAGGGCTATTTTTTCCTTTCATAATTAAAACTAATTTATGAAGAATCCTACCAGTGGGGCCGGTGCCGTGGCTCAATTGGTTAATCCTCTGCCAGCGGCGTCAGCATCCCATATGGGCGCGGGGTTCTAGTTCTGGTTGCCTCTCTTCCAGTCCAGCTCTCTGCTGTGGCCTGGGAGTGCAGTGGAGGATGGCCCAGGTCCTTGGGCCCTGCACCCACATGGGAGACCAGGAGAAGCACCTGGCTCCTGGCTTCAGATCAGCGAGGTGCGCCAGCCGTAGTGGCTATTTGGGGGGTGAACCAACAGAAGGAAGACCTTTCTCTCTGTCTCTCTCTCTCTCTCACCGTCTAACTCTGTCAAATAAATTTTTAAAAAGTACTAATAAAAAAAAAAAGAAATCCTATCAGCATTTTGATGGATGGTATTGTACTTTGGAGGACTTGTCATCTCAAAACTATTGAGTTTTCCAAATCTATGAAAATGATACATATTTTTGTGTATTTAGGATTGGTTTTCATTTCTTTCTGCAATGTTTTAAATATTCAAAAGTGGAAGTCTTGTGTATCTTTTAAATTTATTCCTAAGTATTTTAAAGATTTTCAAATGTGGAGTGCAATGGTGTTTAAGTGCATCTGCTTTGTTCTACAACTATTTCTGGAACTTTCTCACCTTCCCAAACTGAAACTCAGTGCCCTTGTAACAGTAAATCCCCAATTCCCATACTCTCAGCCCTCAGTAACCACTGCTCTACGTTCTATGTCTATGAATTTGACTGTTCTTTCATGTATTTTAATGTTACTACAAATAGTACATATATATATATGTGTATATATATGTATATATATATATATATATATATATATATATTTAAAGTTTCCTTTGCTGTTTGCTGTTCACATATAGAAATACAATTCTGATACATAGACCTGATCCTGTGGCCTTTCTAAACCTACATTCGGTTTCATAGTTCTTAGATACACGTACATCTCAGAATTGTCGTGTGTAAATTGTGCTATCACCTGTACATAGATGGTTTTGCCTTTCCTTTATCTATCATTTGTCTATCATCTGTCCATCACCCACCAATCAGTGTATCCATCTTATCTGTTTATCATTGTATCATCTCATCTATCTACCTATCTCCCACCCTCCCTCCTCACCTCCCAGGCTACATATCTTTTTCTTTATGATGGTGATTAGGGCCTCGATAGCAGTCTTGGGTAGAAGCAGTAAGAGTAGGCATCTTTGTCTTATTTCCATTTTTAGGAGGAAAATGGAAGTAAAATGTTTACTGCAGGCTTCTCAAACACCCTTTATGTTAAGACTGAGGCTTTATATATAGACTGAGAAAGGTCTTACTACTTCCTTAGTCTTCAAAATCAATGAATGTTGACTTTTGTCAACTGCTCTTTCTGTAACAAGTGAGGCAACCATATCATTTCTCGCTTTGTATTTCCGGTGGTGGCCTCCTGAATATTACAGCAACCTTATATTCCTGAGTGTAACCCTATTTGGTCCCTTACACATTTTAAAAATATCGTCTGTGCTCATTTTTCTGGGTTCGGTCTGCTAACGTTTTGAGGAGTATGTTGATCCTTTGATCATGGACCTTCTGGTTAGAATATTCTTGTGATGTCCTTGTTAGATTCTGGTATGAGAGTTATGCTGGCCTCATAAACTGAGTTAGATATGATCTTTATTTTCTTTGAGTTTGTATAAAAATTGTTGATAAATCTCACTTGAATAGTTGACAGAATTCACCTGTTTCTAGTGTATGAGTTAGAGCTTTGTTACAACTTTAAGTTTCTTATGTTAACTTTGATGTTTTGTGTTTTACAAGGAACTTGTCATTTTTTAAGTCATTGGATCTCTGTTCATGTGGGTTCTTCAGTGATGTCTCCTTGTGCTCTCCTGGTCATGGCAATGCGTGTTTTTTCTATGTTTTAATTTTTCTAGGCATTAGCAATTATTTTAGTATTTTTTTAAAGAATGAACTGTTGATGTTATGAACCTTTCTAGTGTACATCTTGCAGCTTGTTGATTTCTGCCTGTGATATTTTCCTTTTCTTCAGGTTCAATTTTCTCATCTTTTCCTAACTTCTCAAGGTATAAACACTTTCTAATTTAAAGCTATAAATTCCTTTTTTCATTACAGCTTCTGGCTGCATGTCACAAATTTTTTGATGCCCTATGCATTGTTTGTGTATTATATTTTCATGGTCTATTAAAAATATCATTTCATTTTCCTTGTATTTTCTTCTTGAACTCATAGGTTACTCTGATGGGTGCTATTTAATTTCCAAGTATTTCAAATTAATAACTTCCTTTCATGAGTTTCTTTTTTTAAAAAAAAATTATTTATTTATTTGAAAGGCATAGTGGTAGAGAAAGGGGGAGGCAGAGAAAGATCTTCTATCCACTGGCTCACTTCACAAATGTCCACAACAGCCAGATCTGGGCCAAGCTGAAACCAGGAGCCAGGGACTCCATCCAGGTCTTCTACATGGGTGGCAGGGACCTAATTACTTGGGCTGTCATCTGCTGCTGTTCCAGGCACATTAGCAGGAACCAGGATCTGAAGGGGAGCAGCCAGGACTCAAATAGGCAGTTGGATATGAGGTGCTGGCTCTGCAGCTTAACCTACTACACCAATGCTGGCCCCATAGAATTCTTTTTTTTTTTTCTCTGTTTTAAGATTTATTCATTTATTTGAAAGAGTTACACACAGAGAGAAGGAGAGGCAGAGAGAGAGAGGTGTCTTCCATCTGCTGTTTCATTCTCCAATTGGTCACAACAGCCGGAGCTATGCCAATCTGAAGCTAGGAGCCAGGAGCTTCTTCTGGGTCTCCCACATAGTGCAGGAGCCCAAGGACTTGGGCCATCTTCTACTGCTTTCCAAGCCACAGCAGAGAGCTGGATCATAAGTAGAGCAGCCAGGACTCGAACCAGCACCCATTTGGGATGCTGGCACTGCAGGTAGTGACTTTACCCACTATACCACAGTGCCAGCCCCGGCCCCATATATTTCTAATTTAATTGGTGGTTTCTGTTACTTTAATATGTTGCACATTATTTTGTGGCTGGGCGTTTGGTTTGTCAGGGTGAACATTCCGGGTGCACTGAATGGTTGAGTGTTCTGCTCTTGTTGGGTACACTGTTCTCCAAATGCCTGTGAGGTCAGAGTGGTGGCGTGTGCTTGTCTGACCCCTTCTTGCTTTACTAATATTTTGTTCTGCTTCCCTAGGTTACTTGGAAACAGGTATTAACATTTCCAAATATATTTGTGGAATTTTCTATCTCATCCTCCGATTCTCTCCATTTTTATCCATGTATTTTGAAGTCCTGATACCAAGTTCATTCATGCATATGTCTTTTTTTTTTTCAACAGGAAAGGTTTTTGTTTATTTAGTTGTATGTAGTTATGGGGAACAGTGTGATAGTTCAATATGTGTATGCTGTGTGTGATGATCCTATCAGGTTAGTTAAGGTTTCCATCCCCTTAAATATTAAAATGTTTTTAAAGATTTATTTGTTTATTTAAAAGTCAGAGTTACACAGAGAGAGGAGAGGGAGAGAGAGAGGCCTTTCATCCACTGGTTCACTCTCCAACTGGCTGCAATGGCCGGAACTGTGCCAATCCAAAGTCAGGAGCCAGGAGCTTCTTCTGGGTCTCCCACACAAGTGCAGGGGCCCAAGGACTTGGGCCATCTTCTACTGCTTTCCCAGGCCATAGCAGAGAGCTGGACCAGAAATGGAGCAGCTGGGACTCCAACTCATATGGGATGCCGGCACCACAGGCGGCGGCCTTACCTGCTACCCCACAGCGCTGACCCCTAAAATTTTTTATTAGCACTTAGTAATTGTACATTTAGGGGGTACAGTGTGATATCTCTCTAATCATGTACCGTGTACACTGATCAAATCAGAGTTGTTAGCATTGCCCTCCCCGGTACATTTGGAGTCTCTGAGCGCCTCTTTTCTTGTTCTTCATAAAACAGCGACAGACTCCTGTGAACTGCAGCAGCTCCCTTGCTCTGCAGGCCACCAGAACTTCCTCCTTCCATCTAGCTGGTTTAGCACCCAACATCCATGCCTGCGTGTTTAATGGACCCTTAATCTGAGAGATGGTTTGCTGAGTGTGGAGTTCCAGTTGACATGTAATTTTCTCTGATGGTGCAGAGCTGCCATTCTCTCGCCTTCTGTTTTGCCTGGATTCTGACGAGAGGTCGGCCGGATTGTGTCCTGTCTCCTGCCTTTGTGCCCTACGTTTCCAGCAGGTTGACCGTGCTGTGCCTGGGTGTGGCTCCCTTTGTGTTTGTCCTGTCCCTTTGTGGATTCGCCAGCGTTCCTTAATCATTGTGCTGCTGTGCTCTGAACCGTGCTTGGAGATGTGTTGGCCACTATGTCTTCAAGCATTTTCCCCGACTCCACTCCTCCTGTGATCCCCAGTCTGTGAAAGTTAGATGCCCCCTCTCAAGCTTTCTAACCGGTCACTGAAGCTGAAATGTGTTTGTTTCCCTTTGCTTCTGTTTTGAAATGTTCAGTTGACCTGTCTCTGGATTCACAGATGGTTTTTCCTCTACTGGGTCGAGTCTGTTGTAAACGTCATCTAATGAATGTCTCGCTGTAGAGACTTCATGTTGCATTTCTGAGCCTTCCATTTGGTTCCTATTTCATCATTTC
Organism: Lepus europaeus; assembly: GCF_033115175.1. Taxonomy (NCBI): domain Eukaryota; kingdom Metazoa; phylum Chordata; class Mammalia; order Lagomorpha; family Leporidae; genus Lepus; species Lepus europaeus. The sequence goes on from NC_084838.1 coordinate 97,756,574, forward strand.
CGTCTCTTCTAAAATCCCGCCTAGTCTTCGTTAGCGTCCTGTTTTACTTACTGCACTTCCAGTCTCTGACACCCCTGGCCTCTGAGTTAACATCTGGGTCACCTGTTACAGTTCCCTGTTGCTTTGCCTGTCTGGTAATTTTTCATTCTATACTGGACATTGTGGCTTGCTCTCTAGATGTTATCTTTCTGCAAGAGTGTTGCGGTTTGTTATGGCGGTGTATTAGATATTGCTATCAGATCACCTTACGTTTATAGAGTTTAGCTTTTGGCTGATTTATTCTTTGTCTTCTTGCCCTGCCTCCTACCAGATTGCAGATTCCGCTTCCTCTGCTACACTCGCGCAGGCAGGACTGTTTATTACAGGCAGACGTTTCCCTAATAAGAAGAACAGTTGCAGAAGTGGTTTTTACTACTTTTTTAACAAAAACAAAAAAAAATGTTTGGGGGAAAAATGCCAACTTCTGACACCATCTGTAACGAGATTTGGATTCCGGCATTGATGATTTTTCAGCTTCAAGAGAGCCCGAGTTTCCTTTAAAGCCCACGCACTCATCTGAGCCTTTTTGCAGGCTGATTCTCACTGTTCTGTTTGGGGAGGGCTGCGTGAGGAGCACTTTCCATCAGAGCAGGGCTGGGGCCTTCCTCCGTTCCCTCCCAATCGCCTGCTGTCTTCCAGGGGCTTTGCTTAAACTTAGTATGGCAGTCATTACCTCTCCCCGCTCCTGGTCAGGAACTTCTCAGTTTCTTCTTCCTCCGTGGGTCATCAGGCCTTGGACCTGTGCCTGCAGCATTCGGAGGGCAGGGGCTGCTCAAGTCGCATTTCCACGACGTTGACGATGACCACTGGGTAAGCGCGTCCGTTTGGCTTGTGTCGTTTAAGCGATTTGGTAGATGCCAGATTCTGTCTCAGCCTCTTCCTTTGGTCTCCCAGTGACTCATTTTACAGACCGTCTCCAGCTCTGGGACTCTTCAGATGTCTCAGGCTCTGCCAGATAAAGAAAACACAGTTCTGTTTGGAGGTAGAGACAATTCCCACGTGTTTGCTCAAAATTCGGAAACCAAAGGATGTGTCGTGGCCGTGCTGTAAAACTCAGACTGGAGGCCCACAGATGGGGCACACCTGCAGGAAACTGAGTCCCTCCCCAGCACCCCTTGCCCTCTGCCCTATACCCCTCCACCCTGTGTGCACCTGAGCCTTGCAGCAGGGGCCCGGCCCTTTCTCCTTGACTCTGGAGGAGAAGTTCTTCTTGCAGGTCCCCAAGGAACTGAACTGACTCAGGTGCTCTGGCGCAGCTCATGGCAGTCCAACTACGTGTGTCCTAAGGCGTTTTCAGGTGTGGCGTGCAAAGCTCCCTGAACCTAACTACCGTCAGGTGACAGAGGGGATGGGCTGGGCTCACGGCTGTAGCACAGGTGCTGACCTGTCCCGACAGCATTCAAGGAGGCCCTGACCCAAAGGGGTGGTGGCTGCTGAGGCCGAGAGGAGGGCATCCCACTCTTGTTGTCACCCAGCCTCCTTCATGGGGTTAAGTAGGGCTCCAGGTCCTTTTCTTTGGGAAAAACTGGAGGAGGAGGGCCAACCAGAGGTGGCTGGAGAGAGAGAGAGAGAGAGAGAGAGAGAGAGAGGCTCTTTGTCCTCATCTCCTGCAAGTGTCCAGCCTTGGCTTTTTTGAGATCTCAGGAGGGATCACAATTCCATTGGTTAAATTGAACATGATGCAGATCCCATCTGGGAATGGTCCAAATCCATGATGGTTGGAAGATAAGTGCTCTCAGGCTTAGAGGATCTGTTCCAGGTTTGCTATAAGACACGCTCCTGAATTCCAGGCCCAGGATCCCCAGTAGCAGGCAGCCCTGGCCACGGGGCCTGCTTGGAGGATCCTGAGGACCCCGAGAAAATGCACTGGGGTTTGTGCACGGCGGAGTTAATCAGCTAAAGGCAGGCTAACTGGTTCTGCGGAAAAGAAGTTGGTACAGCCTGCAGTCTAGGGACTTGGGGGAGGACTGTGGCCCCTTCGCTTCCGTGGAGGCTGTCCCTGCTGGACCAGGAAAGCTGGACTTGAGTCAAGGAGAGAGCATTCTGCCCTGTGGCGCCTCTCTCTGACTCCCTGTCTTTAGGATGAGGTCACATCCCATTGGTGCCATCAGCATGTTCCTGGTCTTGCAAGTTCTCGGAGAGCTGAGATCCCAGAGTCTCCCGGTGCCTCTGCGTGCAGAAGCTGTAACATCCTGCTGCTTTTCTCTTTAGACTTCTCTCCTGTGGCCTAGTAGCAGGGTGCACCTCCTGGATTATCACAGCTTTCACAAGGCAGGGGCACTTGGCAGAGGCGTGCCGCACTGTAAGGTCTCCAGGGTAGCCCAGGGTAAGACCAGCGTGTTCGGAGTCTGACGTCCTCTGTGTGCACGGCACAAACACGGGTCCCTCGGTGTGTGCGTCTGCCCGCAGCCTGCCCTTGCTCTACACGCCCCCGAACTCGAGTTTCCTAATGAACAGACTTTGCTGTTGGAGCAGTGTTAGATTTACAGACACCGGACAGAAAGCACAGACAGTTCTCCCGGGCTCCCCTCCCGGGCCCCTCCTGCCCCTCGCCTCGCCGTGGGTGATGTGTTTATCACAGCTGGTGAGCCAGCCTGATGCTTTCCTGTGAACAAGCATTGGTAGTTTCCGTTAGGGTTTGTGCTTTCTGTCTCACCTGCCGTGGGTTTGGACCCACGTGTAGTGACGTATCCTCCATCACGGTGCCACCCAGGGTACCGTCCGTGCCCCGCGGTGCTCTGTGCTCCACCTGTTCGCCCCCTGGCCCCTGCAGCTGTTGATCTTTTTCCCACCTCCAGAGCTGTACCTTTTCCAGAACCTCATAGAGTCAGAATCCTACAGCAGGTCACCTTTTGGGCTGGCTTTTGTCCCTTAGGAAGGTGTGTTTGCGATTCCTCCATATCTTCATGACATGATAACTTGCCTCTCCACAGTTGATTTGACGCATGAACCTATAGGTGGACATCTCGGTCTCTTCCGGGTTTGTCAGTGAGGACCAAAGCTGCCGGAAACATCCGTGTGCAAGTGTTTGGGTGGCCTTAAGGTTTTCAGCTGCTGTCGGGAGGTACCGGGCTGCTGCCGGAACTGTTTGTCACATCCTGATGCGCTCACGGCCTGCGTGTTTTTGTTCCAGGGATGACTACCACGAGGACGGGTTCTGCCAGCCCTACCGCGGCATTGCCTGCGCACGCTTCATTGGGAACAGGACCATTTATGTGGACTCTCTGCAGATGCAGGGGGAGATCGAGAACCGAATCACAGGTAAGAGCTGCAGACCCTTCTCAGGAGACGACACGCACACAGGCTCCGTGTGGGGGTTATCCGGTAGCGGCCTGGACGGCGCATCTCTCTTCCAGCCCCCTCTTGTAGTAGAAAATCAGAGACCCCCATTTTTAAACAATATTTATTTATTTGAAAGTAAGAGTTACACACAGAGAGAAGGAGCGGCAGAGAGCGAGAGAGAGGTCAGTCTTCCATCCACCGGTTCGCTCCCCATCCGGCCGCAGCCATACCGATCCGAAGCCAGGAGCCAGGAGCTTCTTCCGGGTCTCCCACATGGGTGCAGGGTCCCAAAGACTTGGGCCATCTTCCACTGCCTTCCCAAGCCACAGCAGAGAGCTGGATCAGAAGTGGAGCAGCCAGGACTAGAATCAGCACCCATATGGGATGCGGGCACTGCAGGCGGCAGTTTTACCCATGATACCACAGCACCGGCCCCAAGAGACCCTTTTTTTAGAAGTGGTTGCAGTCACTACTCCATTTGCCCTAAATGTGTGCGACTTATGTTGAAATCAGCAAGTGCAGGCTGTTTAAGAAAATACTTCTGCACTCTCCGTTTGGCCAAACTCTGAGTCTGCAGCAGCGTCCTCACGTGCGGGCCTTGCTGCACAGCCAGGGCTTCCGGGGCCCGGCCAGCCATGCTCACTGCACTTGGCTTCTTCCTGTCTCCCGACTCCCATGCCTGCCCTGGGCCGAGCTGGACGCAAAGGCTCACGGGCGGAAGTGCAGCTGTTTGGGAGGGGGCTTGCTGGTCGTCGGCGGAGAGGGCACTGCCGTGAGCATCACTGTGCCGGTCCTCAGTTTCCAGAGGGTCTGAGAAATGGGCCGGGTCATCTGGGACACGAAGCTGCTCCTCTTCCATTTCCTGAGGACCTAAGTCCTCCGACGGGCCGCTGGCCCTCAATGCACTGACTACTTCCGTGGAGGAAGCCCTGGGGAAGTAAGACGATGAATTAGGCCGAAGTCCTGCCAAGCCTTCCTCCTGTATCCCAGCTCTCCCCGGGGACACACACATGCATCTTTCTCTGGACCCCACAGGAGCAAGGAAAATCTACGTACAGGATTATCTCCTGGGAGCGCGTGGCCTTGGCTGTCCATTCGAGTCACCAGTGATCTCTGATGTTGGGCTTTCCTAGGGTGTCTGGTGGCCTGGCCCGTGCAGAGCCTGCCTGGGAAGGGCGGAATGAGGACACAGGGCAGGATCTCGCCGGCTGTCACCGACCTGCCCGTCAGATTGGAGGGAATACAGTCTTGGCCTCTAGGGCCTGCCTCACCGGTGCTGGCGCAGAGCGCCCTGGGGACAGGGCCAGAGGACCAGTGGGAAGTGGAAAGGTAGGACTGAGATGCACAGGAGCCTGAGCAGCGCCCTGGCCCCGTGGGGACTGGTTGTGAAGAGGTTAGTACCTCTCACCGGAAAAGCTTCGTGTGCCATTGAAAGCAGCACGTGCCAAAAACTTCATGACTGCAAAATGCAGTGAGAACGACGCAAAGTGTACCTTACGTCCTCAGTACCGGTGTAGCCGCCCTAACCTGAAAATCCAACATCCTGAAGCAGCCGGAAGCCGAGGATTTTTGAGTCGGACGTGATGTGACATGGAAAATTCCACACCTGACCTCTGAGCATTCCACGTGCCCAGGCTTTGTTTCATTTTCAAAATGATTTAACATATGGTATGTGTGTGGAAGATGTACATGAAACACAGACGAATTTCATGTTAGACTGGGGCCCTGTCGCCAGTGACATCTGTGCAGAAATTAAGAAACTGGTCCTAAATGGGCAATGCTTCTGGTCCCCGGCAATCAGGTGAGGGATGCTCCGCCTGTATCCACACACTTGTGTTTGCAGAACGGGAGTGCGTCAGGGGACCGGCGGTCACCCTTCCTTGAAGCAGTGCCCGTGGACTCTTCCCTTCAGGTCTGTTTCATTAAAGAACACAGGCACAGGGGTCGGTGCTGTGGTGTATCGGGTAAAGCCACTGTCTGAGACGCCGGCATCCCACATGGGCACTGGTTCCAGTCCCGGCCGCTCCACTTCCCATCCAGCTCTCTGCTATGGCCTGGGAAAGCAGCAGAAGATGGCCCAAGTGCTTGGGCCCCTGCACCCACGTGGGAGACCTGGAAGAAGCTCCTGGCTCCTGGCTCCTGGCATCTGCCTGGCCCAGCCCTGGCTGTTCCAACAGTCTGGGGAGTGAACCAGCATATGGAAGATTCTCTCTCTCTCTCTTTCTCTCTCTCCATCTGTAACTCTGACTTTCAAATAAATAAATAAATCTTTAGGGAAAAAAGAAAGAAAAACACTTGCAGCTTTGCAGGCAAACCCTGCTTTCTGCCGTCCTCCACTCTGCCCCCATAGTCTTGCAAAATGCAGGCCGCGGACTGCAGGATGAATTCGACATCCCATTGGCTGGCAAACATGGGGTCAAGGCACACGACTGGCCCTCACTCATTCCTTCCGGAGTTGTTGGGAGGATCGGTGCGCTCAGCTCCCCAAGCAGCCTGATTTTATCGCCGTTTTTAAAGGAAGGCGTAGAACGCGGGCCCTCGAGTTTCAGGGTTTCGTGAGAAGCAGCTCGCAGCTGCTCTGCGCCGACTGATGTGTGGTTTAGAAATGAGAGCAATTTTTGATGGCCCAACCTGTAATCACCCAATCTCACCCTCTCTGTTCCTCAAGTGAACCGAGGACAACATGAAGAGCACTGTGGTGCGGGCACCCAGGCTGGGCCATGCCCCCTGCACGTGGCCACTGACACAGGGCCGGTTGCCAGCACACACGCGCGCACACACACACACACACACATTGGCATCTCCGGCTGTTTTATAGCTGAGCTCCCTGGCCGGCTGCTGGGTGGGTCTCCCAGGAAGAAATGGTTGGCAGCAGCGCCACCTGCTGGCCACACCTGGCCCAGCAAGTACAAATTTGAGAACAGCTACTGTCCTAGGATTAAAATTGCAGATTTCTGTCCCTGTTGGAGGACACAGCCTCAGCATGGCATGCAGGCAGAGGCTCCTCATATTAGCAGGTCTTTCACCAGCAAAAGTGGAATAATGGTCACAGAGCCGCCCCCCCGTCCTCCTGTTCAACCTGCTCCAACCCTTTGCCCGCTCCCCCACTCCATGGCGCTGGCCTGGCTTTGAAGCTGCCTTGTCATTCAGTCCCCTGCAGCTGAGTCAGGGCTGAGTCTCCCTGGACCATTCGCTCTGCCTGTGCCCGGGACCTTCCCAGGGAAGGCCTGCCGTGTTGGGAAAGACAGAGCCCTGGGCGGCGCCCTGGTCCTGCTCTGCTTCTCCAAGTCTGCAGCCCCAGGCTCTGTGCACCTGCTTGCCTGCAGAGCCCGACTGAGAGCTCGTCTTTAGGAAGGGGCTGGGTGTGTGTGTTTGTGAGAGAGAGAGAGAGAGAGAGAGAGAGAGAGAGAGAAATTGGAATCTTCCCATCGAGGGGCAGCGGAGGGCGTCCTCCTTCCCCTGGAGTCTTGTTCTGCTTCTGACGTGTGGAGGGGGAGCTGAGATCAGAGTACTTGGTGGCACCGTGGGTCTGCTCGGGGACACCGTGTCCAGGGCAGAGCCAGCACAGCTGGAGGGTTCCTGGCGAGGGGCACAGGGTCTGGGGTTCAGGGTAGGGGGAAGGGAGCAAGAGGACGGGGAGACCTGGGGTGTTGGGATGTGGGTGGGGCATCAGGCTTTGGGGGCTCAGAGAGTCTGGGGTGCAGGCAGTGATGGGTGCACAAGGCGGGTATTGGAGCTCAGGTTGGTGGTGCAGGGTATTGTGGCGAGGATAGGGTGTAGGGTTGGGGCTGGGGGGCAGAATGAGGGGGTCTGGAGGGGAGGCTCTGCGCTCAGGGTCGAGTCCTAGGGCTGCAGCTCAGGCTGTGCCCTGGGGTTGGGGGCACGAGTCAGGCGGGACCTGAGTGGGGTGCTGGGGTGGGGGCAGGGGCTCAGAGGACACAGGCCAGTTTGTCCAGGGTGCCCCGAGCAGGGCACAGGAGGCGAGGCCGGGGGCGGAGGGTAAGGCCCGGGTAGGGTGCTGGGGGCCGTCGGGGCGAGGTCCGGGCGCGCTCACACGGGCCTCTCGCTCCCGCAGCCGCCTTCACCATGATCGGCACGTCCACGCACCTGTCGGACCAGTGTTCCCAGTTCGCCATCCCGTCCTTCTGCCACTTCGTGTTCCCGCTGTGCGACGCGCGCTCGCGGGCGCCCAAGCCACGCGAGCTGTGCCGCGACGAGTGCGAGGTGCTGGAGAGCGACCTGTGCCGCCAGGAGTACACCATCGCGCGCTCCAACCCGCTTATCCTCATGCGCCTGCAGCTGCCCAAGTGCGAGCTGCTGCCGCTGCCCGACAGCCCCGACGCCGCCAACTGCATGCGCATTGGCATCCCGGCCGAGAGGCTGGGCCGCTGTGAGTGCGGGCTGCGCCCGGGGTGGGGGTCCCCCGAGGTGCAGGAGCCGGGGCGCTCTCCCTCTGGCTCGGCCCTCCCTGGCCGTCTCTGGGACTCAAATCCTCCCACCCCCTTACACCTGCCATTGCTGCAAAGTTCCCTAAAATGGAGCCATGGGAGCGCCTGTCTCAAAAAGGCTGTGGGCAGCCGCAGGAGACCACAGGGCCGGCTGCCAGGCTTGCCTTGGAGATGCACACGCAGCCCACGGCCGCCCCGGACCTGCTGAAGCCACGCCCCAGACGCGGGGAGGAGCCTTCTCCCTGGGCTAGTCCCATGGGAGAAGGTGCCGTGGGCACCGGGCAGGAGGTTCAGCGCCCTTCCTGCCTGTCCCGGCTCCTTGCCTTGCAAGCCAGGACCCCGAAGCTCCTCCCACGCCAGGCCTGGGGCTTTGTGCTTCCTGCTGGCACTGTTCACGTCCTTTCTGCCGCAGGCGATCAATGAGGCTGGGGTTGGCATTCTCATCCTGCCAAAGGTGGGCCTCAAGGGGGTTTCAAGCCCATGGGATAACTTTCTTTAAATTTTCCATTTATTTATTTGAAAGACAGGGAGAGAGGCAAACAGCCGAAGCTCTCGGCTACCCACAACAGCAGAGGCTGGGCCAGGTTGAAAGCCGGAAGCCCAGAACTCCATCTGGGTCTCCCAAATGAGTGGCGGGAACCTCACTACTTGAACCTCGCCTTCCACCTTCCACGGTGCCCATTAGAAGGAAGCTGGAAGGCGGGCCTCAAACCCAGGCACTCTGATACAGGGCCTGGCCATCCCTAGCCGGATATGGACCTCTGTGCCCAGGACTCCTGGAATCCCTGGTGACAGGTTTCCTCCCGCATCTCCCTCGCGCACCCTCAGTTGAACTTGGCTCAGATTTTACTGAGTGGTAACTTCTAGTGCATCTTTTCTTGGGAGCGATGCAGGCTGCTCCGACCGTTTGATCGTCCAGTTCAGGCGCATGCGGGCAAAGGGCTTTTGTGGTGTCTTTCTGAAATCATCGCAGGTGAACTGTGCACCCCCAGGGCTGGGCCGTTTGCCCTGCACTTTAGGGCCTGCTAACCCATCTTTCCTTCTCAGACCATCAGTGTTACAACGGCTCCGGGGCAGACTACAGAGGAACCGCCAGCACCACCAAGTCGGGCCACCAGTGCCAGCCGTGGGCCCTGCAGCACCCGCACAGCCACCACCTGTCAAGTGCCGATTTCCCCGAGCTCGGGGGGGGGCACGCTTACTGCCGGAACCCCGGAGGCCAGATGGAAGGCCCCTGGTGCTTTACGCAGAATAAAAACGTACGCATGGAACTGTGTGACGTTCCCTCGTGTAGTATGTATTCTCTCTCTCTTTTTTTTTTAAAAAGCGTTGAGTGTTGAGTATACTTTGTGATGTGAACTTCCGTTCCGACCAGGGACGCACATGTGTGTGCCGTGGGGACCCTGTTCTCCCATCCTACCACGGTGCTTGTTTGTTTTAAAAACAACTGTTGCTGGTTATGAAATGAATGTCGCTGGCTATAGGGTGTTTTCAAATACAAAAAGGGTCTGAGGAGTGATGGCCAAGCACCCCTAATTCTGCCACCCACTGGGGACCCCTGTCTGTATTTTGAGAGCATTTTCCGTGCCCTGGGCTGTTTGGTTGGCACCTTATGCTTCCATTAACATCGCCCAGGATTGTCCAATGTTGGTCAAAGTGCTTTTCTGAGCTTCTCCCCACTTGTCAGCGTTCGCACACAGACTTGGTGGAGCGAGGAGAGAGCACAGATCTCTCACCATTCCTCACAAGTGTCCCTGTCCTGTCGCGGGTGAAAGAGAGCGTAGTTAGTGGTTGGTTGCAGGGCCACAGCCGTTCTCTCTGCGTTGCAGTCATGTGTGGTCCGCCAGCTGCAGCCGGCAGGGTGACCAAGGCTGGGAACGGAGGCAGTGGATGGTGATGGAGAGAGGAGAGCGCGGGTGGAGCAGTCAGCTCCCTGTGCACCTGCAGCCTCCTCCTACGGCATCACAGCCCCCTGCTGCCTCCTCACTGGGGCGGGAGGGGGGGTACCATCTGGTATTCATCACCCTCCCACAGTGCCGTGTAGCGGCTCCAAATTTGGCATTGCCTGGTGCTCAGCGGTTGTCCGCAGGTCTTTCAAGAATGTGTGTGCATTGCAGGAATCAATTTGAAGAATAAAAATGGCAGGAATTAAATTGTAGTCTAGCCACCCTGGCGTGCCAAGGATTCTACCACGCCTTGCTAAGTGGAGGAGGGAGGAAGTTACAGAGCAGGAGCTGTTAGCGCCACTTTTTTGGCTTTTGGTAAAAGAAACGAAAGGAGTGGAATGTGTGTGAGTGCACACAGGTGCCCGAGAGCCTACAGAGGTGTTAAAATAGAAGACGTTGGCACACGAAGCAGGTTGTTGCTTTTGCAATTAAAAATCAATCAAAATCGGAAGAGAAAAGCTGGGTGTCCTTGAACCTGGCAATTCTCGGAACCCTGTGCTGCAGGTGTATTTGCACACAGAGGACGCAGAAGCAAAGGTCAAAGGTCGGTGCCCGCCTGCGGGAGCCGAACCGGAAGCAGCTCTGTTGTGGTCCCCAGGGGCTGGGTGGGAGGTGAAAGCAGGTTAGGGCGCAGCTGGGAAAGAATGCCCTCACCCCGCTCCTGCTCTGAGAAGCGCAGAACATCTCATTCCTGCCTCAGACCCCAGGGCAGCAACAGAACCATAGTCTGAATCTATCGCAAATGATGTCCATTTAAAATTCCACCTCAAAAGAAAAAAATACAACTCCACAGCTGCTTCTGCCATCAGTTATTTCCTGGGGTCCCGTGTAACATACCTGTGAAAAGGTAGGTGACTGTCAGCCTGTCACCCGTGTGACAACCTTGGGTGAAAAGGACTATGAGGCATGTTCACTTTTAAAAGCCCACGTGTCTGTCCTCCTACAGCTGTTTCCCAACAAGCGTGCGTCCCACCGGTGACTTTTTAAAAAGACCGTTAATAGAGCAGACGATCCCGCCAGGGCCTGGCGGGTGCTCCTATCTCTGACCTTGGCACCGAAGTGTAGGCTTCAGCCCTCCACAACCCTAGTATTGAGCTATGAGCCGTGAACCCAAGCCTCCATTGCCAGAGACTTCTGGAACATCTGCCTCCCAGGATCCTTTCCAGGAGGGAGCCATTGGGCAGGGCCAGGGGAATGTATTATGTGTGGCTGTACCAGATTTGATCTTATTTAGGGGAGGTGAGTGGGGCAAGACTGGGTCTGGGGCAGTGTGCTCCGTTTTCCCCTAAGGCTGCGCTTAGAGCGATTTAGACCTGAAAGCACACTGTGTGCCTCTAGATGGCAGCACGCTGCCCCCTGGCCCCAGGGCCATTGAGTCCAGGGTCATTATTCGCAGGGTTAGGAAGAAATCAGAAGCTCAGGTGGTTCCCTAGGGATGGGCAAAGGTGGCCCTCTTAGGGTCTGCGACAGCAGTCACTCTCTACAAGTCACACGGCCTGCAGTTCCAATGCAGTTGCCTTGGGGTGCTTGGGCATCCTGGGGTGGGAGGTGAGGGTATTGAGTACCCCAGGAGTAACCAGCCCTATCCCCACTACCCGTGCACCCTGCCCAGCATCTCAGGGTCAGGGTCTTCTGCTTCCCCCTACTCCAGGCAGATCCTGCAGAGGGAGACAAAGCGTTGCTTTTCACTCTGCAGGAACCAAAAGGAAAAGCTGCTGCAAGCCAGGACCCTTGGTGCATCTTGCTTTTCAAGCTTCCTGTGCACCTGTTGCATACTGAATATTCCCAGTCCCAATGCACCTTTAAATCCGATGCATTTTAAGTTACTGCCCTAAAAGAACGTGTTGTCATCATACAAAAATGCCCGGGGAGGACGTTAAAAATTGCCCAAGAAAAAGGGGACTTTTCTAATCCCAGTACCAAGGTTCACTCAGCGAGGACAGGAGACAAGTGCCACTCACTGTCACTCAGCAGCTTGTCAGGAGCTGGGGAGACCTTGGTAGAAGAGAAGCAGGCAGATCATCATCTTGTTTTTCTTTTTAACATTTATTTATTTGAAAGCTCAAGTGATAGAGGGAGAAAGAGAGAGAGAAAGACAAAGAGAGAGCTTCCATTCATTGGTTTACTCCCCAAATGGCCACAATAGCTGGGGCAGGGCCAGGCCGAAGCCAGGAGCCTGGAATTGCATCCGGATCTCCCACGTGGGTGCAGGGGCCCAAGCACTCGGGCCATCCTCTGCTGCTTTCCCAGGCTCATTAACAGGGAGCTGGACCAGAAGCGGAGCAGCCAGGCCCAGAATGAGTGTTCCGATATGGGATTCCAGCACCACAGGGCAGCTTGGCCCACTGCACCACAGCACTGGGCTCTGATCACCCATTTCTCTATGGCATTCACGTGTGAAGAAAGAAAGCAGATAGAAATATTAGGAGTATTCAGACCTGCAGAGTCCCCGTGTGTCTTACGCTGTGTCTTCCGGTGTTCCACGGTGGGCAGTTTGGATTAGCACCCCCCCACCACAGCAGGGTGTGCATTCTTGCTATGTTACTTTGTGACGGTCTGGGATACAGGTAGGTCCCTTAGGATCATGTATCTGATCATTCATTTGCACTCCGATATGTGGGCTGGAGGTGGGGAGTGGGCTAGTGCAGAACTTCAGAGTTGCAGAAGGGGGGTGCGTTTTCTGAAAAGGCGTCTTACCGTCTGCAGGTCCCCGGGACAGCAGCAAGATGGGGATTCTGTACATCCTGGTCCCGAGCATCGCCATCCCCTTGGTCATCGCCTGCCTCTTCTTCCTGGTGTGCATGTGCCGGAATAAGCAGAAAGCATCCGGGTCTGCCCCACAGCGCCGACAGCTGATGGCCTCGCCCAGCCAGGACATGGAAATGCCGCTCATCAGCCAGCACAAACAGGTCGCCCGCCTCGCGCGCTCTAGGGACGTGGCTCTTCCAGGCATCACCTCGGGGCTTGGGTACCTGTGACCTTGGGTCTCTTCGTCGTGGCCTTGCTGTGTAACGCGCAGTTTCACGTTGGCTTGGTTTTGCTTTGTGTAGTTTTTCGGGGGCGGGGGGGATAGGACAGTAGTTTCCTAATGGAAGGTAGAGGGCCGGGCCAGCGCAGAAAGGGCGTCCCCAGGGCGAGAGTTCTTAGATGGTGGGGGGCGTCTATGGGACGCTGAAATGTGGCGGAGGAAAAGAGGCACAGCCCTCGTGGGAACAGCATTTCCAAGCGGCTTTGAAGGGGCCCTTGGGCTCACTGGGCTCCTCAGCCAGGGAGGCGGCGCCTGTGTGCCATGGGCGGGGGCTGGTCAGCGACAACCTGAGTCCTCTGGGGACCAGGAGCCTCTGAGGAGGATGAGGACCACACACAGAAGGAGAGATGGGCAGCTGAGGCTCAGAGAGACGCAGGCTGTGTGCTGCTTCTGCGTGCACCCGAGGATGGAGTTGGGGCCTGGTGGGAGAGGCTGTGGAACAGCCGGGCTGGACTCTCAACGGGACAGAGTCCTGGAAGGCAGAATGTGGTGGGGAGAGCATCCCGGGGGGCCTTGAGCCAGAGGGAACTGGCTGCGACGTGGGAGTGAGAAACGGGGAGGTGGAGGAACCTGGTTAGGAGAGGCCAGAGGTAACTCCAAGGATGGCTGCTGCCCTGGTGCCCAGGCTTGGCTGTGTGTGTGCGTGTTTGTGTGTGGACACACACAGAGGGGAGGAAGTCTATAGTATCTTGGCCGTATTCTGGAGAAACTTCCCCTTTAGCCCGGTTGGGACTCACTGAAGGTTGCAGGCAGGAGGCAGCCTTGTGGCCTCAGGTTCATCAGAGCTGCCCTGGACAGACCAAGACTAGGTCGGGCAGGAGCAGTGGGTCTTCTGCAGCTCTGTGGCCCCGGCACTTTGTCCCTCCTGGCCCTCCCTCTGTCCCCCACCACTGACTGCCCAGCTCTGCTCCCAGCGCTCTAGTGACCGAAGTTTCATTCTGGGATTTTTGTTCTCGGCAGGCCAAGCTCAAAGAGATCAGCCTGTCCACGGTGAGGTTCATGGAGGAGCTGGGAGAGGACCGGTTCGGCAAAGTCTACAAGGGGCACCTGTTCGGGCCTACCCCAGGGGAGCAGACCCAGGCAGTGGCCATCAAGACGCTGAAAGACAAGGCCGAGGGGCCCCTCCGCGAGGAGTTCCGGCACGAGGCCATGCTGCGGGCCCGGCTCCAGCACCCCAACGTCATCTGCCTGCTGGGCGTGGTGACCAAGGACCAGCCCCTGAGCATGATCTTCAGCTACTGCCCGCACGGCGACCTGCACGAGTTCCTGGTCATGCGCTCACCGCACTCGGACGTGGGCAGCACCGACGACGACCGCACGGTCAAGTCGGCCCTGGAGCCGCCCGACTTCGTGCATGTCGTGGCTCAGATCGCCGCGGGCATGGAGTTCCTGTCCAGCCACCACGTGGTCCACAAGGACCTGGCCACCCGCAACGTACTCGTGTACGACAAGCTGGCCGTGAAGATCTCCGACCTGGGCCTCTTCCGTGAGGTCTACGCCGCCGACTACTACAAACTGATGGGTAGCTCGCTGCTGCCCATCCGCTGGATGTCCCCTGAGGCCATCATGTACGGCAAGTTCTCCATCGACTCCGACATCTGGTCCTACGGCGTGGTCCTGTGGGAGGTCTTCAGCTACGGCCTGCAGCCCTACTGCGGCTACTCCAACCAGGACGTGGTGGAGATGATCCGTAACCGGCAGGTGCTGCCCTGCCCCGACGACTGCCCGGCCTGGGTGTACGCCCTCATGATCGAGTGCTGGCATGAGTTCCCCAGCCGGCGGCCCCGCTTCAAGGACATCCACAGCCGCCTGCGCGCCTGGGGCAACCTCTCCAACTACAACAGCTCGGCGCAGACCTCGGGCGCCAGCAACACCACGCAGACCAGTTCGCTGAGCACCAGCCCCGTGAGCAACGTGAGCAACACACGCTACGTGGGGCCCAAGCAGAAGGCCCAGCCCTTCCCGCAACCCCAGTTCATCCCCATGAAGGGCCAGATCAGACCCATGGTGCCCGCGCCCCAGCTCTACATCCCCGTCAACGGCTACCAGCCAGTGCCTGCCTACGGGGCCTACCTGCCCAACTTCTACCCGGTTCACATCCCCATGCAGACGGCCCCACAGCAGGTGCCCCCGCCAATGGTCCCCAAGCCCAGCTCGCACCACAGTGGCAGCGGCTCCACCAGCACGGGCTATGTCACCACGGCGCCCTCCAACACGTCCGTGGCGGACAGAGCAGCCCTGCTCTCTGAGGGCACGGAGGACACACAGAACGTCCCGGAAGACGTGGCCCAAAGCCCCGTGCAGGAAGCCGAAGAGGAGGAGGAAGGCTCCGTGCCAGAGACCGAGCTCCTAGGAGACAATGACACTCTGCAGATGGAGGAGGCGCAGGTGCAGCTGGAAGCCTGAGGATCATCATCACACGGTTGGGGGCAGGAGGGGAGGGGACCTCGACCACCTCTGGGAAGACCAGGGGCCAGTGAGGCTGGTTGGCAGACTGGACGGCGTGAAACTCCGCTCCCATCCTGTCCACACGGAGCTGCCGTCAGGAGCCGGCCTGGGACATCTTGGGAAGCAGGACGCACAGTGCCCCGCCTTGCTGCCTGCGTTGACACAGTGGTCGCCAGGTTGTGCACAGGAAGTGCTTTGCAAGAAAATCAATGACTCAAATATTCTGAAGCGTTGGAAAAACAGGCCTGCAGAGGGCAGCCCAGAGGTGCCTGGCTCTTTTGAAATTGCCAGCCTCCGACCTGTTGGCTTCTCTCCCGCTGCCTCCTTGCCCGCGATGGGCTCAGCAGCCAAAGATTCTCGGGAACAGGATGCCGCCACCTGCCACCCGCTGGGGTCCCAGGAGAACGGGATGTTCCCCGTATTGAGACAACACGTGCCTTTAAAGAAACTGACACAAGTTCGTATTTTTGTGAAATGGTTTTAATTATACTGCATCTGTATCTTGCCCACTTTTCTGGAAATCAAGGGAAAGTGTTTTGTGGGTTTAGAATGTTCAAAGGAAGCAATATTGTACAGAACACACTGTTGTTATTTTTTAAGAATCATGTACAGACCTTAAATGTAATTTATATGGGTTTTTTGTACGCCATTTTCATGGAAGTATTTTGATCTAAAATAATGGCTTAGTAATTTAACTGTTTACGTTGTGCGTGGTGGGATGCCATCTGGCTGTACTCTGGTTTGCTTGTCTTAGTGTAAGTGAGGTCCGCCCATTTCAGAGCCCCTGTGACACACGGGCCCACAGGTGCGCTGACTGTACCCTGTGCACCTGCTCCATCCCGTTTGTAAACCCCACACCTGGTGTAGCCAATAAAGTGAAACAGAACGTCTGGTCGTCTCTGGCGGGCTGTAAGGACGTCGGGCCGTGGAAGGAACTTCCTGGGCGAGGAGGTGACCTGCTGCCTGGTGATTGGGGTACGTTTTGGGGGTTCACTCAGGACTGGCAACTCCCCGCTAATCTGACGCACACTGGCAGAAAATGATGGAAATATCTTCCCTTGCTTTGCTGAGGTTTCAAGCATGAGCTCATTGTGGAGGATGCGAAGGTGGCTGTTGGTTTTCAACCTGTACCTGAGGTCCCAGGGCCCCTGACACATTAAGACCTGGAGCCCAGGCCAGCGCCACGGCTCACTAGGCTAATCCTCCGCCTGCGGTGCCGGCACACTGGGTTCTAGTCCTGGTCGGGGCGCCGGATTCTGTCCCGGTTGCCCCTCTTCCAGGCCAGCTCTCTGCTGTGGCCCGGGAGTGCAGTGGAGGATGGCCCAGGTCCTTGGGCCCTGCACCCGCATGGGAGACCAGGAGAAGCACCTGGCTCCTGGCTTCGGATCAGCCTAGTGCACCAGCTGCAGCGGCCACTGGGGGGTGAACCAATGGCAAAGGAAGACCTTTCTCTCTGTCTCTCTCTCTCACTGTCCCTCTGCCTGTCAAAAAAAAAAAAAAAAAAAAAAAAAAAAAGACCTGGAGCCTGGTACTTCCCAGGGCCCTGGAGCAAGGCCAAGGTGCAGGGAGGAGCGCGAGAGAGTGGGCCTCCGGGGCTGCCTGCATCCCCTGCACCCATCTGCAGTGCAGCCAGCTGGGCCAGAGTACACCTCGGGGTTGGGGTAGGGGGAGCCGTACCCCAGCTGCAACTTAGATGAGCCCTAGAGGTGCTTCTGCTAGCCAGAAAGTGTCTGGGGCCGCCCCTCACAGCACAAAGGCAGGTGCTCCGTGTTCACTGGAGTGGGGCCAGGCGAGGCTGAGCTGTGAGTGTGCTCCAGGTAAAGCGGCAGGTCCTTAGCACCTGCTGCAGGGCCCGCACTGCCCTCCCCGCTCCTGTCTGACTCAGCAGGGCTGGAGGCCTAGAACATGCATTTCTCTTTTCTTTTATTTTTTTAAGATTTATTTTTTAATTTGAAAGACAGTTACAGAGAGAGGTAGACAGAGAGAGAGGTCTTCATCTGCTGGTTCACTCCCCAGTTGGCTGCAACAGCTGGAGCTGCACTGATCCCAAATCAGGAGCCAGGAGCTTCTTCTGGGTCCCCCACATTGGCGCAGGGGCCTAGGGACTTGGGCCATCTTCTACTGCTTTCCCAGGCCACAGCAGAGAGCTGGATTGGAAGAGGAGCAGCTGGGACTAGAACCGGTGCCCACATGGGATGCAGTTGCTTCAGGCCAGGGATTTAACCTGCTGCGCCACAGCACCGGCCCCATCTTTTCTTTAAAAAGATTTACTTCTTATTTATTTGAAAGGTAGAGTTACAGAGAGAGAGAGAGAGGGAGAGGCAGAATGAGATCTTCCATCTGCTGTTTCACTCTCCAAATGGCCACAACAGCTGGAGTTAGGCTGATCCAAAGCCAGGAGCCAGGAGCTTCTTCTGGGTTTTCCACATGGGTGCAGGGGTCCAAGCACTTGGACCATCTTCTACTGCTTTCCCTGGCGCTTTAGCAGGGAGCTGGATCAGAAGCAGAGCAGCCGGGACTCAAACTTGTGCCCTTGTAGGATGCCAGCACTGCAGACGGCGGCTTAACCCACTGCAGCACAGCGCCGGCCCCCAGAACATTCATTTCTAACAGGTACCTGCCTTTGCTGTGGCGTTGGCCAGACTACTTTGACCTCTTAGGACAGGAGCCCAGCCAAGGTGATGCGTGCCACCCACTGACTTCACTACACAAGTTAAAGTACACGGCTGGTGCACCTGTGCCGCGGTGGCGCCTCTGGGGCCAGCTCTGAGCGGGGGTGAGAGGCGAGTCAGACCAAGGTCCGCTCTTGGAGTGGGTCTTGTGTGTCCGGTCCCTGTCTCATTTCCAAGCCTGGGCACTTTGTCAAGCAAAGAGGTTCTGGAGGTCCGAGGCCTGGCATCGCCATCGGCTCAGCTCTGGGAAGGACTCCTGGTCGATGGTGTCCCAGTGGCAGGGATTCAGGGGCTGGACCACCCTCTCAGGAACTCACCAGGGTCCCACCAGAGCCACATGGGTCCCTTCCAAAGGCAGTGCCCACAATGAGCTGGTGGCCCCCACCTGGCCCTATCATCTCAAGTCCATCACGCTGGGCATCAAGATCCCAACAGGTAAACGTCTGCGAGGCACATTCAAGCTACATCCAGAGCAAACCGTAACAGTCATCAAACGGGGCCTGACTGTTCACATCACTCTGAACTTGAGGTTCATCATCGGAGAAGCCGTAGTTCCTCACCCACTGCAAAGGTCCGTGGCTGAGCCCCGATGGGAAAAAAAAAAGCCAGAGTAACAAGAGGAAAGCATAGCATTTTAAAAGATTCATTTATTTGAAAGAGAGAGAGAGAGGAGAGAGCCTCCAGCTGCTGGTTCACTCCCCAGATGGTTGCAGTGGCCAGGGTTGGGCCATCCTAGCTGCCTTTGCAGGCAGTATCAGGGTGTGGATCAGAAGCAGAACAGCCAGGACTCTAACTGAGCTCCCATATGGGATGTCGGTGTCACCGGCCATGCCACACCAGCCCCAAATCCATGCTCTGTGCTGAGTTTTATAAAGACCGCACAGGCACGCAGAAGGGCAGTCGGACAAAGGTGTGACCAAATAGTAACGACCGGAGGACCCAGCGAGACCCATTTGTTCAGCTTTTTCTGTGTCCCTGCGTCTTCAGAAGCAAGGGCACCCCCTTTCTCTGGGAGTAAAGAGGGGGTCTTATGGCCTGCTTCCGCCCAGCAGGGCAGTTTCCTGTAGTGCAAGGTGCCATCTTGGGGTAGGGTGTCCCACCCATCACCACCCACTCAGCAGAGCACTGCTCCCAGGAGGCATTGCCCACACACAAATGATCCCACGCTTCTGGGTAGATCCTGAAGTCCCGCACCTGGGACAAGGGTTAGGAGCCGGCCTCGAGGCCCTGTGCCAGCCAGCGTGGCCCACATTGCATATCGCGGGAGCTCGGGCTTCAATGGCGTGACTTCTCATTTCCACTGATGTGAAAGAGGAACTGAACAGTTCATCTCTAATTTGGTCCACCTGGTGGTTTAACTGCTGTGCTGTGACCTGAGAGTCAAAAATGGGAAATAGCCCTCGGGCTGCCTCTCCCGCAGGCACTGTCAGGGCAGCCGGCCTCTGCTGCCTCCGTGGCTTCAGCTGCCCGTCGCTGGGCCCCAGTGAGAACGAGATGCTCCTGGCCAGGGAGCGCACCGCAGGGCTGCCACCGCCGAGGCCCTGCAGAAAAACCCTGCAAGGTGTTTTTAACACGGGGGAGATTTGGGTTTGGGGGATTTCTTTCTTGGCTAAATATAACATCTGTTTGGAACTGCTTGTTCTCATTGTAAAAGTGTGCTGCATCTTGAGAAAGGTTATTGAGCTTTTAAAGTTCCTGCCATTGGACAGCTCTGGCTTCATCGGGATGTTCCAGGACAACCGACTAGAAGCAAGTTTCGTGATTCAGGTGAACGTCCCCATTCACACCCACAAAACAGGAGTCGAGGAATTCAGTGGCATCGAGGGGCTGAAGTGTATTTGTTTATTTTATTGACTTCATTTTATTTGAAAAGCAGAGACAAAGAAAGATCTTTCATCTGCTGGTTCACTTTCCAAATGCACACAACACCTAGGGCTGGGCTGGGCTGAAGCTGGGAGCCAGGAACGAAGTCTGAGTCTGCTATCTTCAGGGTGAGAGGGGCCCAGCTACTAGAACCATCTCCTGCTGCCTTCCTGGGTGCACCTGCCAGGAAGCTGGCATTGAAGCAGGATGCCTGGGTTAGCACCAGCATTTCTTTTTTTCTTTCTTTCTTTCTTTTTTTTTTTTTTTTTTTTTTGACAGGCAGAGTGGATAGTGAGAAAGAGAGACAGAGAGAAAGGTCTTCCTTTTTGCCGTTGGTTCACCATCCAATGGCCACTGAGGCCAGCGCACCACACTGATCCGAAGCCAGGAGCCAGGTGCTTCTCCTGGTCTCCCATGCGGGTGCAGGGCCCAAGGACTTGGGCCATCCTCCACTGCCTTCCCGGGCCATAGCAGAGAGCTGGCCTGGAAGAGGGGCAACCGGGATAGAATCCGGCACCCCGACCGGGACTAGAACCCGGTGTGCCGGCGCCGCAAGGTGGAGGATTAGCCTGTTGAGCCGCGGCGCCGACAAACACCAGCATTTCGATGTGGGATGCAGGCATCCCACACGGTGCCTTAGCCAGCGCACCTAGTGTGCCTCCATGCATGGAGTTCTAGTCCAGCCATAGGAAACCAAAAAGTACCTTTTACACACCGTACATTTTTTTTTATTAACAGTCATTGTCAAAACCAGTGTCAGCTTACTGGATATAGATTTTTGTACTAAATTAGGACATGCGACTAAATATTCCAGTATACAGCAGCTTCCAGCCACCTCAGGAGAATCCCATGGAGCTCTTACTTGGGATTTACTTCAACCTCCCAGTTCAACGTTTGCAGCTCTTGTTTGCACAGTGGGTGGTTTTCCAACGATGCTTGGAACAAATCTCACACAAGCAGCGCTCCCAGTGAATGCTTCTTACAGGAACATTTCAAATTTTTTTTTTACATGAACTTTTAAAAAGGGGTTTGTGTCCAAGTGAACTCACTCCTAGTGGTGTCTCTGCACTGGCAGCCACAGCCTGCCCATGCAGACTGTCTAGGGTCACCCTGTCCCCACCCCCATCATTACCCAAAGTAGCAGGGGCCGTATTTTCTCCCTGTTCTTGGTGAGTGTCCAGTAACTGGCTCCCGAGAAAAGACAATAATGCTTTATTTAGGGAAGGAAGGCCTGGGTTTCGGTTTGTCTGATGCCAGCTACAAAGGACAAAAGCCCAGTGGCCAGATGTTCAGGCTAAGGCCACAGGGTCTGTCCAGTGTTGTCTGCCTTTCCAGTTTCCCTTCATCTGTTTATCAAATAGCCCATATGTAGCTCAAACAGCAGGTGAACTTGCAGCCCTCTGTTGCCCACTGCCCCGTTTCAAGTAACTTCATTTGTCTCTTGGGGGTCTCCTCAGACTTCCCTTAGGTATTTGTAAGTAAATGCACCCATAGGTCCGTCTAGGACCTCAGGTGTTTCAGGTGGTCACTGCCTGGCTTCTGTCACTGACCAGGGCGTCCCAACCATCTCAGCTCTGTAGTGATCCTTGGTGGGGACGGGTCCTACTTGGCTTGACACATCTCATAGCTAGCCTTGGCCTGGCTTCTCTCCATTGCTGTCACAAGCAATGTTTGTGGAGAACGTGCACTTACCTTGTGACACAGACATGTGTCTGTTGGGGACATTCCTAGAAGTGGTCTGTGTTTTTTAAAAATTATTTGTTTATCTGAAAGAGCCACCACAAGAGAGGCAGAAAGAGAGTGAGATCTTCTATCTGCTGGGGTCTACTACCCAAGTGGCCACAACAGCCAGGGCTGAGCCAGGCTGAAGCCAGGAGCTTTATCCAGGTCTCCCACGTAGTTAGCAGGGGCGCAAATACTTGGGCCATCTTTTGGTGCTTTCCCCAGACCATTAGAAGGGAGCTGGATCAAAAGTAGAGCAGCCAGGTTATGAACCAGTGCCCATATGGGATGCTGGCACAGCAGGCAGTGGGTTCACTGGCCACAGCTCTAGCCCCAGAAGTGGTCTTACTGGTGCATGGGGTGTGGGGTGGCAGCTGTTGGTTGGTGGTCCCTCAGTGCCTTCTATAGGCTCTGCCAGTGCACACTTCCATGGTGACGTGACAGGTCCCCCAGCCATGCACCTGCTCCTGTCCAGGTAAGACACAAGAGGACATGTGGCTCAGCTCTAAGGCGTGAACTGAAAAAGCCGAGTCAGCACCTTTAAGTCTTTCTTACTGTTTTGCACTCTTGCTCCCCATCTGCGATGTTAGTGGAAAATGATGTCCAGAGGCCGAGAGGTAGAATCAAAACCGAGGGGGGGGGGGACCAGAGGTGACCATTGTTTTGAAACACAACACCTCCAGGACGGGAACTGCAGTGACCCCTGCCCCCAGGCATGGCCAAGGCCCGTGCCCTTGGGGCTGCCTGCAGATGAGCTGAGGCCTATGTGAGCCAGAGTGCAGGGGTCCAGACAGAATCTCAGCTGGGAAAGGAGACTGACAGGCATCCAGACAGGCGACGGCCCTGTTTGCTCCACAGGGCGTGGCCAGCAGTGTCCACTCCTGGGGCCTGCTCTGGCTGGTCAATATGACTTCTCCTTCTAGGGTTGTAAAATATCATCTTTTGGGCCGGCGCCGCGGCTCACTAGGCTAATCCTCCGCCTTGCGGCGCCGGCACACCGGGTTCTAGTCCCGGTCGGGGCACCGATTCTGTCCCGGTTGCTCCTCTTCCAGGCCAGCTCTCTGCTGTGGCTAGGGAGTGTAGTGGCCAAGTGCTTGGGCCCTGCACCCCATGGGAGACCAGGAGAAGCACCTGGCTCCTGCCATCGGATCAGCGCGGTGCGCCGGCCGCAGCGTGCCAACCGCGGCGGCCATTGGAGGGTGAACCAACGGCAAAAGGAAGACCTTTCTCTCTGTCTCTCTCTCTCACTGTCCACTCTGCCTGTCAAAAAAAAAATCATCTTTTTTGGGGCTGGCACTGTGGTGTAGTAGGCTAAGCCTCCACCTACTGTGTCGGCATCCCCATATGGGTGCCGGTTTGTATCCCAGCTGCTCCTCTTCCAGTCCAGCTCTCTGCTATGGCCCAGGAAGGCAGTGGAGGATGGCCCAAGTCCTTGAGCTCCTGCACCCACATGGGAGATCCAGAAGAAGCTCCTGGCTCCTGGCTTTGGGTCAGTGCAGCTCCTGCCATTGCGGCCACCTCCTCCCCATGGTGGGCTCTTTACTGGGAAGCAGCCCTTTTTTGGAGGGATGTGAGCCAATCGTAGCCAGTGAGAATGCAGAATCGTAGAATTGCGTTAAGAAAATTCACCCTGACTTTCTACTCCTTCAAATCGGGCTACAGGAGCCAGGAGACTGACATTTCGCAAATTGTCTGTTACTGTTGGGCAAGGGTCCTACTGTTCTATGATCTCCATTCTCAAGGCTGCACAAAGCCTTTCCCACAGGCAATGCAAAGGTAGTGCTAAGCCAGGATCCTCAATTTGCATGCGCCAGTGCCTGAGTGACTGTTACGGGGTGGGGAAGAGCTGGCCCTCAGAGCTGCAGGGAGCAGGCGGCCACGGGACCCTTGCCAGTCTGGCCACGATCTTGTTCGACTTCACTGATTCACTGCTCCCTCTCACCCCAGGATCCCGCGTGGCATCTGTAGCAAGGTGCTGGTTCTGGGGCCCATGGCAAGCTCAGTCTACTCCTGCAGGTGGACTTTGGGGGGTCCTTGGTCACTGGCTGTTACAAAGGACGAAGTCACTACTGGTTTCTTAACACTTTATTGAGCCATTATTTATTTGCATAAAATTCACTCACTATGGGGGCCAGTGTTGTGGCATAGCTGCTTCTTACAATGCCAAGCATCCCATATCAGAGCACCAGGTCAAGTCCCAGCTGCTCCGCTTCTAATCCAGCTCCTTGTTAATGCGCCTGGGGAAGCAGCAGAAGATGGCCCAAGTGCTTGGGTCCCTGTTACCCATATGGAAGACCGAGATGGGGTGCTGGGCTATTGGATTCAGCCTGCCCAGCCCCTGCTATTAAGCCATTGAGGAGTGACCCAGCAGATGTAAGATGTCTCTCTCCCTCTCTCTGTTACCCTACCTTTCAGATAAAGAAAATAAAACTTTTTAAAAAATTCATACCAGGACCAGCACTGTGGCATAGTAGGCTAAGCCTCTACCTGCAGTGCCAGCATCCTATATGGGCACTGGTTCGGGTCCTGACTGCTCCACTTCTGATCCAGCTCTCTGCTATGGCTTGGGATAGCAGTAGAAGATGGCCTGAGTCCTTGGGCCCCTGCACCTGCTTGGGAGACCCAGAAGAAGCTCCTGGCTCCTGGCTTCGGATAAGCCCAGCTCCAGCCGTTGCGGCCAATTGGGGAGTGAACCAGTAGATAGAAGACCTTTCCCTCTGTCTGTCTGTAACTCTACTTCTCAAATAAATAAATCTTAAAAAAAAAAAAAAAACCTCACACCATGCTAAGTAGGAGCCAAGAATCTATAATACACTTCCGAAGTGTTCAGCTTCCATGGTAGTCTAACTTTAGAACCCACCCTCACCCCATAAAGACGTCTCACACCTGTCAGTCCCAGGCCACCAGCTCTCCTTTCCCTCTGTGGATTCGTCTTTTCTGGACACTTCATGTAAGTGGGATTACACAGGGGTGGTGTTTTGCTTCTAGCTTTTTTTTTTTTTTTTTTTTTTTGACAGGCAGAGTTAGACAGTGAGAGAGAGACAGAGAGAAAGGTCTTCCTTCTGTTGGTTCACCCCCCAAATGGCCACTACAGCCGGTGCGCTGTGCTGATCCCAAGCCAGAAGCCAGGTGCTTCCTCCTGGTCTCCCATGCTGGTGCAGGGCCCAAGCACCTGGGCCATCCTCCACGGCCTTCCCGGGCCACAGCAGAGAGCTGGACTGGAAGAGGAGCAACCGGGACAGAATCCGGTACCCCGACCGGGACTAGAACCTGGAGTGCCGGCGCCGCAGGTGGAGGATTAGCCTAGTGAGCCGCAGCACTGGCCGCTTCTAGCTTCTTTCACTCAGTGTTTCTTGGCTTTGCTTGTTGCACACACCTCTGAAGCTCACGTTATTGCTGGTGAGGGCTCTGCTGTTCAGATGCACCACATCCAGTTTGCCACCCGTCCCTCGGTGGATACAGGGTCCCCCTACTCCGGTTAGGGGCTGTTAGGAATAATGCTGTCAGGAGCATCTGTGTATGTTCTTATGTCGACACGTGTTCATTCCTCTTGGGAAAATTCTGGGAGTGGAACTTCCACGTGGGAAATCATGGATTTTCTTACGAGACTTTCAGGCCCCTCTCCACAGTGATTACACTGATCTACCTTCGGTGAGGGAGGCCTCCACTCTTTCTCACCCTCAGCACACGTGCTGTCTATCATCTGTGTGTCTGTCAGCCATCCACCTGTCATCTGTCTCTATCTGTCATCCATCTAGCTAAGATGTGTCATTTATGTACATGTCATCTATATATGTCAGTCATCTATCATCTATCTACTTATGTCTGTCTATAAAAGCATCTTAGTAGGGGTGAAGTGCGAATCATCTACTTTTTTTTATTTGACAAGTAGAGATACAGACAGTGAGAGAGAGAGAGACAGAGAGAAAAGTCTATCCTTCCATTGGTTCACCCCCCAAATGGCCGCCACAGCCAGCACTGTGCCCATCCGAAGCCAGGAGCCAGGTGCTTCCTCCTGGTCTTCCATGCGGGTACAGGAGCCCAAACACTTGGGCCATCCTCCACTGCCTTCCTGGGCCATAGCAGAGAGCTGGACTGGAAGAGGAGCAACCGGGACTAGAATCCGGCACCCATATGGGATGCCAGCACTGCAGGTGGAGGGTTAACCAAGTGAGCCACGGCACCGGCCCCGAGAATCATCTACTTTTAAGAATACCCAAAGAAAATCTCACTGAGATGAAAAGATTTCAGTTGCAGGGCCACTCCTGTGAATTGTTGGTTAATTCTCACTGAAGGTCCTTCATTTACGTGTTCACGCAGTCATCCCATAAATGTGTATCGGACACGTGCCGTTGGTTGCGTTCTGTGCTGACCACCACGGGGTGCCCTCCGCACTCCCTACAAGGTAAGTTATAACAGGACGCGCCTTCCAAAGGGAGCTGTGTCTGCTGTTCAGGGCCCAGCCAGCACCTGGCTGGGACACCCGACGAGGACCACGCTCCCACCATCACATCCCTGCCTTTGCCAAGCACAGAGGACAGAAGGCTGCCCTTCCCCGGCACCCTGGGCCATGCTGGTACCCATATGCTAGAGTGTGTGACTGGGAGTGTCTGGAGTCGCTCTTGGGAGGCGTAGGGCAGGAAAGGGGGTGATCAAGGCCAACACCACCATCCCAGATCAGCAAAGATGGCAAAATTATTTGATCACAGTTTTAGGTGAAACAGGAGCCTTCAGATGGAAGACTTAAAGGTGAATAATCCAGTTTTTAAAAGACTTACTTATTTATTTATTTGAAAGGCAGAGCTGAGAGAGAGAGGCGGGGGGTGGGAGAAAGAGAGATTGCTCAATTTTCCATTTATTGGTTCACTGCCCAAATGGTTGCAACAGCCAGGGCTGGGCCAGGCTGAAGCCAAGAGCCAGGAACTCCATTTGCCACTCCTTCCTAGGTGGCATGGACTCAAGCGTTTGGGCCATCTCCTGCTGCTTTCCCAGGAGCTGCTTTCCCAGGGAGCTGGCTTGGAAACAGAGCAGCCAGGACTCAAACTGGTGCTCTGATATGGGATGCCAAAGATGCAGGCAGTGGCTTAACCCATTGCAATACAATGCTGGCCCCTGGATGATCTATCTCTATGCTTAGGTTGCATGGAGCACGAACAGCTCTATAGGAGTAGAATTTGACCCCAAGGGGTCAGTGCAGTGGTAAGAGACAGAGGGAACACAGCAACACCTGTCTGTTCCGTTTCTTCCCAGGTCTCTGTGTGGTGCACCTTCTTCCGGGTGTGGGCCAGGGCACCTCTGAAATGGGGGTCTTGGGACCCTACTCTCAGACCGGGTCACTCTAACTCAGACAGGTGTGAGAACATTATTAGAGTGACATCTTGAGGTTTGAGGGCTGGTGTTGGGGAAGGGCTGTGGTTTTCTGCTTTTGGGAGAGCAGGCGGCTTGAGCGGCCCAGGGCAGGAGAGTGTGCCTACCTCACACTGGGGCACCGCTGCCTTTCCCTCCTGAGCCCCCGCAGAGGCAGTGCGCTCCCTGCCTCTGAAGATCCGAAACTTTGCTTGCTTGCAGGACACCACAGCAGGGACTCCACCCTGAGGTCCATGGGCAGCCTGGGAACTTGGGTGGGGAAACACATCCCGCTTTTATTTTCATTAACTTTTAACTGAAATAGAGCATTTCCTCTTATTTTATAGGTAGAGGGAAAAACCCCCAAGAAGTGTTACGGGTACACGTGGTTGGTGCCAGCACAAACCAGCAATTTTCATGCCTCCTGACAGTGGGGGGCTGACACCACAAAGCTCTGTTCTCCTGACCCTACTGCAAACTCCACCTCCCCTCCCGCCGCCCTGGACTCTTGCTGTTGAGTGAGGCAATTCAGAAGCACACACACCCCCCACCCCCACCCCCATTACATCACACTCTGGTTCCTTGAATGGCTGAAGAATTTCTTTTTATTTTTTATTTTTTTTATTTTTTGACAGGCAGAGTGGATAGTGAGAGAGAGAGACAGAGAGAAAGGTCTTCCTTCCATTGGTTCACCCCCCAAGTGGCCACTACAGCTGGCTGCGCTGATCCGAAGCCAGGAGCCAGGTGCTTCTCTTGGTCTCCCATGCGGGTGCAGGGCCCAAGGACTTGGGCCATCCTCCACTGCCTTCCCGGGCCATAGCAGAGAGCTGGCCTGGAAGAGGGGCAACCGGGATAGAATCCGGCACCCCGACCGGGACTAGAACCCGGTGTGCCGGTGCCGCAAGGTGGAGGATTAGCCTGTTAAGCCACGGCGCCGGCCTTGGAGAATTTCAATAGAGATGTTTTGTTTGTAATTTGAGTGTTTGATTTTCTGCATTGAAAAGCTATCCTGAGGGGCTGGCATTGTGGCACAGCAGGTTAAGCTGCTGCCTGCAACGCCAGCATCAAAAAGGGATATCTGTTCGAGTCCCGGCTGCTCCACTTCTGATCCAGCTCCCTGCTAATGGCCTGGGAAAGCAGTAGATAATGAGCCAAGTGCTTGGGCCCCTGCCACCCATGTGGGAGACCTGGATGAAGCTCCTGGCTCCAAACTGGCCCAGCTCTGGCTATTGCCATTTGGGGAGTGAACCAATGGGTGGAACTCTCTCTCTCTCTCTCTCTCTCTCATTCCCTCCCTCCCTCTCTCTGTAACTCTGCCTTTTAAACAAGTGCAACAAGACATCCAAGTGCAAAGGGGTGTGAGATGCAGAATTCAGGAGCCATTCTTAATGGCCTGTGTTCTTCAGCGACCACACTGCCAAGCCCAAATCTGTCCCTGTCCAGGGTGGGACTCTTTTCCTCACTCTGCCCAACCTTCATCTGTTCTGGTTCCACCTGCTAACGTGGCTGCCATCCCTCCAACACTTCCCAGGCGCCAGAAAGCTCACGCTTCCACCTGCTTGTGCTGGCCTCTCCTCCTTGCACCCTCCCTCCTGTCTACTCGCACCTGCCTTCTCCTCACCTGAACCTGGCGCTCCCACCTCCTCACCTGCACCTGCCTCTTGTCCCCACACTGCTACCTCTCCTCCCCGACACACTTGCCTCCTCCCCACCTGCACCTGCCTCCTCCCCCTGTCTGTTTGAGTGCAGGTGAGATCGAGGGGTACAGTGCCAGGCAGGCATGAACACCATCTGTGCCCGACATTTCTCTCTCTGCTTTGCAAAGTGCGTGCACAAAGCACGTGGCTCCATGCAAAAGCAGAACAACGCTTACTGGCCAAACGGAAGCACAAACTGGTTCAAATTTTTTTTGAAGAAACTCTGAATACTGCCGTTTCTGTCCTCACTTTGTGCTTCAGCCTGTCCACACGCCCGCAGGCGCTGTTGTGGTGACTTCCGGCCATGCCTCTCTGGCGGAGTTAGCCACGCAGCTGCGGAGGCTTCTCCTGCAAGGCGGTGGTCTCTGGAAGCTGAACAGAGCTTTTTTTATATTTTATTTTATTTTTATTTATTTTTTAAAAAGATTTATTTATTTATTTATTTGTTACACAGAGTTACACAGAGAGAGGAGAGCCAGAGAGAGAGAGAGAGAGAGAGAGGTCTTCCATCTGCTGGTTCACTCCCCAATAGGCTGCAATGGCCGGAACTGTGCCTATCCGAAGCCAGGAGCCAGGAGCTTCTTCTGGGTCTCCCACGTGGGTGCAGGGGCCCAAAGACTTGGGCCATCTTCTACTGCTTTTCCAGGGCACAGCAGAGAGCTGGATCAGAAGTGGAGCAGCCGGGACTTGAACTGGCACCCATATGGGATGCCGGTGCTTCAGGCCAGGGCATTAACCCGCTGAGCCACAGCGCTGGCCGCAAACAATGCTTTTTCTCTCTTCTTTGCATTCAGGTAAATGTTCAAGTTTTAATTATTACCCAGTAAGGGTAAACTTCTAGTTGCTTAAAATAGTTTTCAGTGTGGATTTCATTAGCCTAATATCAGTGTTGCGTTTCTTTCCCACAAAATGCCGTTGGCCATGTTTATTTTATGAGAGGAAGTGGTCCGACAAGAGCTGGCTTTATTATGGAGGTTTCATCGCTGAATATTCCTTGCACATAGTATATTCCTTGAATAAATGTCATTAACTTCATTGCCGCTTGGGGACATTTGTTTGCTAGAGTGTCTTAGTATTTACAAAAACCCAGTCTCTTCCCAATAAGAGCGAGAGAAGGAGAGGGCTTGTTAGAAAAGCTGCGGCTTGTTAACCACTGCGGCGGCTAACTCCGTTACTCAGAACAGCACTTATGGATTTAATTGTGGATGAAATGCTCTGTCCCAAATGCAAAGAGGTAACGTTACAGACCGGGCCGCAGAAATCCCCACCAGATACTCCCCAAGCCAATCCAGCGTGAGATTATTAGATTAATTTGGAGGACAGATGCCGATCTCCGCCTGCTGTGTGCCTGCTGCTATTCCAGGAACACGGACACGATGGAGACTCCACACACACACACACACACACACAGAGGCACTGCAAACAGGGCACGGGACATGGGGTTAAAGGGTAACTTCACTTCGGTGTGCAAATGTTTTGAAAGCTAAAAGGCTTTCATAAATTTCTTGGAAAATGCAAATAGGGAACAAACTTCATTTTTTTGCATCAAAGTAAACCTTTGATGCCATTTCTCTCTCTCTTTTAAAAAGACTTATTTATTTGAAAGGCAGAGTGACCAACAAGGAGAGAGAAGAAAGACTGCGAGAGACCAAGAGAAATCTTTCATCTGCTGGTTCACTCCCCAAATGGCCGCAACAGGCAGGACTGGGCCAGGCCACAGCCAGGAGTCTGGAACTCTACCCCGGTTTCCTGGTGGCTGGCAGGGGCCCATGTGCTTGGGCCGTCTTCCATTGTAGCAGAGAGCCAGATCAGAGTGGAGCGGTGGGGATGCCAACTGGCGCTCTAACCTGGGGTGCTGGCACCATAGGCAGTGGCTTCTCTCTGCTGTGCCAGCAAGCCGGCCCCTCCCATGGACTTTTTTTAAAGTCCCTCATACATTCTACAACATCATGAAGCTCAGTTCCGTGGGGAAAATTTAGCCAGCTGAGGGAGGTTCTTCTGCCTGAGTGTGCAGAATTTAAATCATCCAGGGGTCCTCTCTGTCACCAAATGCGCCTTTACAAAACACGGGGATTATGAATCGTCTAGAAAAAGACCTTCCAAGCTGCTTTTGTTCCTGAGCGCAGTGATGATTCCTCGCCCCGCTTTCAGTGGAAAGAAAAATGTGCCGGTTGCACCCCCACGGCCAAGAGAGGGACATGGAACGGGGGAAAGCACTCTCACTGCTAAGGGCTCGGAACCCCAGGGGTCCAGCTTGCAGGGTTGTCAGGACCCCAGGAATGGGTGAGAGGAAAAGCGGTGTGAACGCTTTGCAGCTGTGTGGGGATAGGAAACTTACCCTCACCCATGTGATTGGCTATGAGCCCCTGCCAGCGACAGCTGGGGTGTGTGTGTTGCGGGACGGGGGCGGCTCAGGCTGCGTCAGGCCATGCGGCTGCACACACAAGAGAAGGGACTCTGGGAAGGGTCACTGGAAGTTCACTGGCTCATTCACCGAGTTCCTTAGCACCCCCCCACCTCGCTAGCTGTCTCCTCCCCTAAAAATGATTTTTGCTCCTGGGCAGAATAAAGGTGCGAGCAGTAGCATGGGGTGCCAATTTAAAAGGGGAGATACAGATAAGTCAGGGGAGGACTGTGGGTGCTGAGGAATCCTGGGAGTGTGCCCTGTGCCTGGAAGGCAGGGGGCCCGAGCACTTGGCCATCTTCTACTGCTTTCTCAGGCCACCAGCAGGGAGTTGAATTGGAAGTGGAGCAGCCGGGACATGAACGAACTCCTATATGAGATGCCAACATCGCAGGTGGCAGCCTTACTTACTACGCCACAAGGCCAGCTCCAACAGGGAACATTCTTTGCACAAAGCCGACCCACCAGCATGCCTGGCACAGCGACACGTCGGGGGGGGTGGTGTTTCTGCTGCTGTCTTCCACACCATGCTTGTTGTGCCGTCTGATTGATTTTCCAAAGTTCTACACCTACACATCAAGGCAAAGAGAGCAAAGTTCCAAGTGTCACCAGAAACTCTCCCTTCTCCCCTAAGTCGGCCACAGTTTGCCTGAGTTTAGAGGCACAGAAGAAAAGTGAGAAACGCTTAATGCATTTGCACCCTGTGTCCATTGTTGAAAAGAAACCTTGGGTTTGGTGCTATGTTGCAGGGGGATAAGCTGCTGCCTGTGACTCAAGCATCCCATACTGGAGCACCAGT
The DNA here is from genome assembly GCF_033115175.1 of Lepus europaeus. NCBI lineage: Eukaryota > Metazoa > Chordata > Mammalia > Lagomorpha > Leporidae > Lepus > Lepus europaeus. Next base: position 97,788,268 of record NC_084838.1, read on the forward strand.
TCCAGTTTTGGCTGCTCTGCTTCTGATCCAGCTCCCTGTGAATGCACCTGGGAAAGCAGCAGAAGGTGGCTCAAGTCCTTGGGCCCCTGTCACCCATGTGGGATGAAGTTCTGAGCTCCTAGCTTTAGCCTGCTCCTGCTGTGGCTTTTGCAGCCATTTGCAGAGTGAACCAGGAGATGGATAACCTCTCTCTCTCTCTCTCTCTCCCTCTCCTCTGTCCCTTTCAAATAGATAAATTAAAAAAAAAGAATCCTGATATAAATGGCATAAAAATAAAGTACTTAGATTTTCAAGGTGACTTCCCCCCCAAGTAGAAATCTCTGTATCAGTCCTCATTTGGATTAAAAAGTAGGGTGCCTACACTGATAGGGGGTGCATTCTGAGAGCTGGTGCTCTGGAAAGCTAAGCCCTCAGGGGTTTACCCTGACAAATGCTGGTGATCTTCCACCAAAGCCAGACACTGGGGAAGACATTCCTATCAGTAATAACTATGGCAATAGGGAGTCCTCTATCAGTAATGACTATTGCAATGGGGAAGGAGTCCAGGATGAACTGAATTCAATTTAAAGCTGCACAGAGGTGGCTGGTGCATGATTTATTTATTTATTTATTTTAAAGGCAGAGTTACAGAGAGGGAGGGAAGGAGAGAGAGAGAGAGAGAGAGGTCTTCCATCTGCTGGTTCACTCCCCAAATGGCTGCAATGGCTGTGGCTGCGCTGATGCGAAGCCAGTAGCCAGAAGCTTCTTCTGGGTCTCCCACGTGGGTACAGGGGCCCAAGCACTTGGGCCATCTTCTACTGCTTTCCCAGGCTATAGCATTGGAAGTGGAGCAGCCAGGACTTTAACGGGAGCCCATATGGGATGCCGGTACTGTAGGCTGCGGCTTTACCCGCTATGCCATAGTGCCAGCTCCCTGGAATATGCTTTAAATGGACAATGGGAGAGCGGGAGCTCAGGAGAGTCAGTGGAGGTGACTGATAGAGGACAGAAGCCGTGGTCCCTAGGGGACCCCTCTCGGTCGCTAACTAACCAGTGTTCACCAAAATCAGATTCGTGCCCTGCCATGCAGGCTGGAAGACAGAGCCTCTATCCTCAGGTGTAGGCCTAACAAACAGCAATAGCAACCTTGGCAAAGAAATACATAAAGCAACAGCTCCAAGGGTAGAAAGCTGCTGTGGGGACGTTAAATGCATTTTTCAGAAGCTGAAAGAGCAAATCAGGAAGACCTAAGCTAGCATTCTGTTTTTAATAACACAACCTCTCAGCTGGAGCTACCAGGCACAGGCTGAGAACACTGGTCTCCATGCATAGTGTAGAGTTTTTCTTATGCCATTTTCAGTAATCAATCAGGTACTTGACAACAAGGTTAACCTTATTAAAATCTCCAAAGTTGACATTTCACAAGCCATCTTCCCCGATCAGAATTCCATAGAACTGGTTATGACCAGAAAAATACTTGGAGACTTTTCTCAGCAAGCCCCAGATCAAAAATAAATAAAAAATAAATGCATGGTACCTAGGAATCAATACAACCATGAGATACAGTTAAAGCTGCATTCTGAGGAACATTTAGAGCTTAACCATTATTTGTTACTAAGAATGGATACACAGAACAAGCACAGTTCAGAGTCAAGCATGAACTAGAGCCCAATTCCCACCCTCCTGTCCACACGGCTGTGACGTCAGCTTCCAGAGCCTTCAAAGCTTCCCCAGTCCTTTTTTAAAACTTATTTTATTTATTTCAAAAGCCGAGTATAGAGAAAGAGGGAGCAAGAGATCTCCCATCTACTTGTTCACTCCCCAAATGCCTGCAACAGGCAGGACTGGGCCATTCTGAAGTCAGGCACCTGGAACCCCATCTGGGTCTCCCACATGGGTGACAGGGACCCAGGTATTTGTGCCATCCTGTAGCTGAGATCTGGACCTGAAGCAGAGCAGCCAGGACTGGTGCGGGTGCTCCCACACGGGATGCTGGTGTTGCAAGCAGCAGCTTAACTCATGCATCAAAACACTGGCCCCTTCCGCCATTCTGAACTCTGTTCTGAAACCCACTCCCACTCTTCCCTCCTCTCTGACATCCTTCCTCAGCCTCGATCCAACCATTCCCTTATGCAGTGTTCTCTCTCTGCTGATAAGTTGCTAATCCAGTAATAAGTGAATGTGTTTTCTTTACTGTTTGCCACCATCTTCTGATGTTAATTAGCAATTAGGAACTGCTTTCCTGGTTACTTCAGCAAGACTGAAGAATAGATTCTCTGCTTGTATTCCCCTACCACAGCAATAATTTCACCTCCATCCATAGACTAAGGTATCTTCATGGGGGTTTTTGGGATACAGGTCAAAGGGTACAAGAACCCGGTAGCTCTCAAGACCAAGGAGGGCTTTTGGAGAAGGTAGGCCACTGCCCAGGTGGTGAGCTTGCAACTGTGATCCCAGCTACAGAACCTAGAAATAATTCCGTCCCCCTGTAGACTCAGCTGTACCTCCATTTTCCTTGATCCTGTTCCCAGACCATCTGCCAATGGACTTGGCAGGAGCCATGCTTACCCATTCCTCCTGTTGCAAGTCAGTTCAACTGTGGGCCCTGAAACGGCCCTGTAACCTGCCTCAGGCCCTCACAACCATAATTTGGAAGTGCTGTTCCTTTCCCAGGGACCTGGAGGAGACATACCCACCAGTTAGCCTAGAGGGAGGCCTGCCACCCTCAGCATGGCTGCAGATAATAAAGCAATCCTGTGACTCAGCTCCAGTCCCACTCAGCCATGGTCTGGGCACAGTCCTGGCCATCCAGAAACCCGGCAGGAAGTACACTTGTCCATACCTCCTGAGGCATAGCTACAGACATCATTTTTTTTTATCTGTGCACCTGAAACACCCCTGTGATGTGGTCCAGGGCCAGTCCTGCCCACCAAGGGAATTTCCCAGTGACATCCTTGGAGGGATGGACCTGGCAGGACCCTCACTCATCCACACATCTAGTGACAGACCCACTGAGGACCCAACTGTGAAACCTTAACTGAACTGCTGGCCCAGTTCCAGGCCTATCAACCAAGATCCTACAGGCAGTCCCATATTCCCAAGGACCAAGAAGGACTGACATTTATTGCAAGCTATGATGACAGGCCTGCCAATCATTGACCTCACTGTGGACCCAACAGTAGACACATGGCCTAGATCCAACCCTGCACAACTGTGACATCTGTAGCAAACCTATTGGCTGAGGACCTGACAGGAGGAGGCCATTACCTGCCAAATCCAGTCTGGAAAGACCGGAAAAAGGGTTCCCTCCTTCAGGTGCACAGACACCAACTAAAGATGCATGGTCACGATGACTCAGACAGACATGACACTATCAAGAAAACTGATGAAGTTCCAGTAACCAATCCAAAAGAACTAGAGATGTACAAACTGTAGATCTTGCAATGAATTGTAATCATCTTAAAGATGCTAAGTGAGATGTAAGAAAACACAAACAGAAAATGCAAAAAATGAACAAAATGAGGAGTTTAATTAAAAAAATATGGAAACCGCCGGCGCCGTGGCTCACTAGGCTAATCCTCTGCCTTGTGGCGCCGGCACACCGGGTTCTAATCCCAGTCAGGACGCCGGTTCTGTCCTGGCTGCCCCTCTTCCAGGCCAGCTCTCTGCTATGGCCCGGGAGTGCATTGGAGGATGGCCCAGGTCCTTGGGCCCTGCACCCCATGGGAGACCAGGAGAAGCACCTGGCTCCTGCCATTGGTTCAGCGCGGTGCACCAGCCGCAGCGCGCCAGCCGCGGCGGCCATTGGAGGGTGAACCAACGGCAAAGGAAGACCTTTCTCTCTGTCTCTCTCTCTCTCACTGTCCACTCTGCTTGTCAAAAAAAAAAAAAAAAAAGAAAAAAGAAAAGAAAAAAAATATGGAAACCATAATAAAAAGAACCAAACAGAAACCCTGGACTGAATAATACAATGGCAGAACTGAGAAATTTGGTAGAGAGCTTCAACAGCAGACTCATATGCAGAAGAGAGAATTAACAAATTCAAGGACAGGTAATTTGAAATTAGCCAGTTCAAGGAACAAAAAGAGTAAAAAAAGTTGAAGCCTATAAGACACCATCAAACAAATATATAACATTATGGGATTTCTAGAAGGAGAAGAAAGAGGCAGAAATCTTATTTAAAGAACTAATACTTGAAGATCTATCAAATCTTGAGAAGGATATAGATATCTGGATTTGTGAAGCCCAAAGTCTGCAAGCAAGACATCCAAGGACAATTATCCTGGGACACATTAGAGTCCAATATAAAAAATAGAGGACAGAATTGGAAAACTTCACCTGCCTACTTTCTTACCTTTCAAAGGTAACATCAAAGAAAAAACACCACAAAAAAGAAAAACATTTTGAAAGTAGCACGATAACCATGACTTGTTACATACCAAAGAATCTTCATAAGGCTATCAGAAGATTTCTCAGCAGAAACTGTATGTCAGCAGAGAGTGGGATGATGCACTTAAAGAAAAAGATTTCCAACTAGGACTATTACCACAAAGCTGTCTTGCTCATTACCACTAGGCCTGCCTTTAAATATATGCTAATGTTAAAATGAAGGAACACCAATTAGTAACAGGAAAACATACTGCATGTATAAAACTCAATGATAAAAGCAAGTAGTTGTATATAGTCAAGTTCAAAATGCTGTGCTGGTAATGTACAAATCCTTTTAACACTGTGTACAAGCTAAGAATGTTAAAATATCCATATCTACAAAAATCTATTAGTGGGTACACAATATAAAATACATAAAGTGTGACATCAGTAGCATAAAATATGTGTGGTGGAGAAAGTTAAAATGTAAGGTTTTGGCATGCAATTGAGGTTGTTGTCAGCTAGTATACACTATAATGTTGTATGTAGGCCTCATGATAACAACAAGGAAGAAGCCTCTGGTAGACACTCAAATGATGAAAATAAAGAGGCTGAAGCAAAAGTCATTGAACCACGGAGGAAGGCAGCAAGTAGGAAGAAAGCAATTAATAAAAAGGCAACAGCTGGGGCCGGCGCTGTGGTGCAGCGGGTTAACGACCTGGTCTGAAGCACCAGCATCCCATATGGGCGCAGGTTGGAGACCCGGCAGCTCCACTTCCAATCCAGCTCTCTGCAACGGTCTGAAAAGCAGTGGAGGATGGCCCAAGTCCTTGGGCCCCTGCACCCACGTGGGAGACCTAGAAGAAGCTCCTGGCTTTGGATTGGCGCAGCTCCGGATGTTGTGGCCAATTGGGGAGTGAACCAGCGGATGGAAGCTCCCTCTCCCTCTCCCTCTCCCTCTCCCTCTCCCTCTCCCTCTCCCTCTCCCTCTCCCTCTCCCTCTCTCTGCTTCTCCTCTCTCTAACTCTGACTTTCAAATGGCAACAGCAAGCCCTTACGTATCGATAATTCTTTTAGCTGTAAATGGATAAATTCTCCAAGCAAAAGACACAGAGTGCTTCCACAGGAAAAAATAAAACCCAACATGCTTTCTACAAGAGATATACTTCTGTTTTAAGTACACACATAGGCCGGAAGTGAAGGGGTAGAGAAAGATATTCCATAGCAATGCTATCCCAAATGCACTAAGAGTGGTGATACTTATATCAGACTTTCCATCAAAATCTATCACAAGAAAAAAAAAAAAGGTCACCATTTAATGATTAACAGCTCAATTCATTAAAAAGATACAATATTTGTAAATATAAATGCACCAAAAATTTCGCATCTAAATATAAAAAACATTTCAACATGACTGAAGAGAGAAATATACAGTAGTATGATAGTGGAGGCCTTCAATATTCCACTTCAACCATGGGTAAGTCACCTAGACAGAAAATCAACAAGGAAACAGTATACTTTAATACGATGATATAGGCCAAATGGACCTAGAACAGTCCACCCAATAGTAGAACATTTCCAGAACATTCCACCAATAGTAGCAGAATCCATATTCTTCTCAGGCACACAGGAAATATTCTCTATGATAAGGCTACAGAACAAGTCTTTTTTTATATATATATTTTTTTGACAGGCAGAGTGGACAGTGAGAGCGAGAGACAGAGAGAAGGTCTTCCTTTTGCCATTGGTTCACCCTCCAATGGCCGCTGCGGCCGGCGTGCTGTGGCCAGCGCACCGCGCTGATCCGATGGCAGGAGCCAGGTGCTTCTCCTGGTCTCCCATGGGGTGCAGGGCCCAAGTACTTGGGCCATCCTCCACTGCACTCCCTGGCCACAGCAGAGAGCTGGCCTGGAAGAGGGGCAACCGGGACAGGATCCGGTGCCCCGACTGGGACTAGAACCCGGTGTGCCGGCGCCGTTAGGCGGAGGATTAGCCTGTTGAGGCACGGCACTGGCCAGAACAAGTCTTAACACACATATGAAGACTGAAATCAAATATTCTTTCTGCCCATTATGACATGAAACTAGAAATCAGTAATGGGAAAAATTGGGAAATTTACAAATATATGGAAATTAAGCAATACTGTTCTAAACAAAAAATAGGTCAAAGAATAACTCAAAAGGGCAACAAAAAATATCTTGAAACAACAGAAATGGAGACATGACATACCAAAACTGATGGGATACAGCAAAAGTAGTTCTAAGAGGAAAGTTTATAGCATAAATCACTACATTAAAAAAAAAAAAAGATCTCAAACCATCTAACTTTATAGCCCTCAAGGACCTAAAAAAGGAGAACAAACAAAACACAATATTAGAAGAAGAGAGGGAATGTTAAAGATTAGGGCAGAAGGTTAGAGACTAGAATGACATTCAAAAAGATCAACACAACTAACCTGGGTTTCTAAAAAGATAAAACTGGCAAATCTTTAGCTAGACTCATCAAGACAGAGAGGACTCAAATAAATATTAAGTAGAAGAGGAGACATTAACAACTGATAAACACTGAAATGCATCGGACCGTAAGAGACTATTATGAATAATAATATGCTAACCAGTTGTTTAAACAAGAAGAAATGGGTAAAGACACATGTGAGGGCACTTCAAAAAGCTCATGGAAAACAAAATCAAAAAATAAGTTCAAAATAAAATTTTGTGATCCATGAATATTAGTAGTCTTCAAAACATTTATGACAGATGCCTATTATGAAAAAACCACCTGTAGATTTCAAATTGTGCCAAAATAAACCTATATTTTAATTCCATTTTAATTTATATCAGAAACTATAAAAGTTATTAAAATAACTACAGCTGGAACAATTTAATGAATATACAATATAAAAAGTTATAAACTGTGATATTAGTAGCATAAAATATGTGTGGGGGGACACAGTACTAGAATATTTTTTAGAATCTTCCTACAACCTACTAAGATTTTAGCATGAAAAAACAGAAAATCCAGACAGTCCAATAATAAATAAGAAGACTGAAGCAATAACAAAATGTCTCCCATCGAAGAAAAGCCCAGAAACAAATGGTTTCATAGGAGAATAAGTCTATAAAACATTTAATGAAGAGTTAGTCAATCCCTTTAAAAACTTTCCAAAAAGTTGAAGAGGGGGAAATAGTTCTAAATTGCTTTTACACTGCCAGCATTATCCTCATAGGAAATCCAGATAAGATCCAGATAAGGACATAGCGAGGAAACTACAGGCCAACATACCTAATGAACAAAGATAAAATAAATCTTCAAGAAAATACTAGCAAGCTAAATTCAACAGCACACTGAAAGCATCACACCATAACCTAGTGGGATTTATCCATGTTTTGCAAGGATGGTTCAACATATACAAATATACAAATGTAATACACGTTAACAAATGAAGGAAAAAAATCTTACAGATATTTAGCAAAGCTGAACATCTGTTCATGATGAAAATAAAAAAAAAAAGAAACAACCTCTCAACAAATTAAGTATAGAAGGAATGTACTTCAACATAATACAATAAGATACGGCAAGCTCAGAGTTAATGCTGTACTCAATGGTGAAAAGCTGAAAGCTTTTTCTCCAAGATTAGGAACAAGACAAGAGTATCACTCTCACCATTTCCATTCAACACAGTACTGGAAATTCTAGCAAGAGCAACTAGGCAAGGAAAGGAAATAAAAGACATTCAAATTGGAAGAAGTTATATTGTCTGTATTTGCAGGTGACATGATCTATGTAAAGAAAAAAACTAAAGATTCTGCCAAAAAAATAATAGAAATAATAAGTGAGCTCAGTAAAGTTGCAGGCTACAAAATCAACATACAAAATTCAGTTGCATGTTCTATACATTAACAGAAAATATCTGAAACAATTACAAAGCAAATGCATGTACAATAGCATAAAATAATAAGTTATTTAAGAATAAATATAAGGAGATGTGAGGTTTGTATACTGAAACATATGATATGGACGAAACAAACTGCAGAAGACAGAAATGGCCTATGTTCATTGGCTGGAAAAACTAACATTATTAAGCTTTCCATGCTACACAAAACAAGCTGCAGAATCACTAAAAATCCCTATTAAAGTCCCAATGACACTTTGCACAGAAATGGGAAAACATTCATGCAGAATCACAAAATATCCCAAATAGCCAAAGTATCTCTGAATATGAAAACTTTGTAATACAGTATCTAAGCCAATATAGTACTGGCATAAAAACAAGACACATAGACCAATATAATATCTAGTCCAGGAATGAACTCATGCATACGCAGTAGACTAATCCTTGACAAGGGTGCCAGAACACATAATGAGGATAACATAGTATACGCAATGGGTGATATTGGGAAAAGTTTATATCCACATGCAGAAAAATAAAATTGGACCATCCTTTTACACCATTCACAAAAATCAACTCAAGGTGCATTAATACCTTAAATGTAAAACCTGAAACCATAAAACTGATAGAAGAAAATATAGGAAAATCTTCTTGACATTGATTTTCATAATAAATTTTTGGAGATGACACCAAAAACATGGGGGACATACTACAAAATAAACAAGTAGGACTATATTAAACTAAAAAGCTTCTTCACACTGAAAGACACTATTACAGAATGGGAAGGCATATTTGCAAACCACACATCCACTAAGAAGTTAATATTCAAAGTATAGAAGGGACTCACACTACTCAATAGCAAAAACAAAACAAAACACCAAATGTTAAAAACAGGCAAAGGATCTAAATAGATATTTTTTGAAAGAAGTAATACATGGGGCCGGCGCTGTGGCTCACTTGGTTAATCCTCCGCCTGTGGCGCCGGGTTCTAGTCCCAGTTGCTCCTCTTCCAGTCCAGCTCTCTGCTGTGGCCAGGGAGTGCAGTGGAGGATGGCCCAAGTGCTTGGGCCCTGCACCCACATGGGAGACCAGGAGGAAGCACCTGGCTCCTGGCTTCGGAAGGGCGCTGTGCGCCAGCCGTGGCGGCCATCTGGGGGATGAACCAACGGAAGGAAAACCTTTCTCTCTGTCTCTCTCTCTCTCTCTCACTGTCTAACTCTGCCTGTCAAATAAAAATTAAAAAAAAAAAGAAAGAAGTAATACAAATGCCCAACAGGTCTATGAAAAAGTACTCAACTTTACTAATGAACAGAAAATAAAATCAAAAGCAAAATGAGAGATATCACCTCACACTTGCTAGGATGGCTATTATTAAAAAGTCAAATGATAACAAGTTTTGTAGAAGATGTGGAGAAAAGAAACTCTCATATACTGTTGGTGGTAATACAAATGGGTAAAGCTCTTTTGGACAAAAATATGAAGGTTCCCCCTCAAAGTAAAAAGAGAACTATGATATCCAGCAGTCTCTGTTTTGGGATACATCCAAAGGAAATAAGATCAGTATGTGGAGGAGACATCTGCATGTCCATGTTCATTGCAGCAATATTCCTAACAGCCAAGAGACGGGAATAGCCCAAGTGTCTGGGATGGATAGATGGATAAAGAACACATGATACATGCACACACACGCACGTACACACACACAGGGATACTACTCAGTCATAAGAAGGAACTCCTGCTCTTTACAACACGGATGAAATGTAGAGTATTACACCAAGAGAACTGAGTAAGACATAGGGGGCCAGCACTGTGGCAGAGTAGGCTAAGTCTCTACCTAACCTCTACCGAATGCAGGTTCGAGTCCTGGCTGCCCCTCTTCTGATCCAGCTCTCTGCTTGTGGTCTGGGGAAAGCAGTGGAAGATGGTCCAAGCCCTTGCACCCACGTGGGACACCCAGAAGAAGCTTCTGGCTTTGGATTGGCCCAGCTGATTGGGGAGTGAACCAATGGTTGTATGATCTCTCTGTCTCTTCCTCTCTCTGTCTCTAACTCTGCCTCTCAAATAAATAAATCTTCAAAAAAAAAAAAAGCCACAGAAAAGCAAATACTGATGAGTTTGTCAGTGGACTCTAAAGACATTGAACTCCTGGACATAGCAAGTAGAGGTGGCCGGGGAGGGGAGGACGGGGCGTGTCAGGGGATGGGGAGATGAACAGTATAGATCTTATGTATTTTTACTACACACAAAAACTATGTAAGGTAATAGGTGTGTTAAGTGGTTTCAGCAAGGGAATTGTTTCACAGTGTATACGTTTATGAAGTCATCACATTGTATACCTTCAATACCCGTAATTTTTCTTGTCGACTCTCCCCCCATAAAGCTGATGGGAAACAAGAAAAAGAACTGACTTTTCCTTAATTTCTTACCTAGTGAGGAAATCAGATGCATTGATACGTGGAATCCTGCTGTCCATGGGAAGTCATTCACAAGCAACTCCATCCTGCACGTGACCGTCCAGGTCTGGCCTGGCTGCCTCCCCTCTGGCACCAGCTTCCTCCATAGCAAACAGGAGGAAAGCTTTAACACAACTCAAGCCCAGGCAAGTCTCTCCCTCTCTCTCTCTCTCTCCCTGTCTCTCTCATTTTTGGCAGAGATAAGTTTGAAGTTACTGCTTTTTCTTGTTAGTGATTCTGATTCTGTAACTGAGCAGTCGGGGTGCTTAGGACTTCTTACTTTTTAAAAAGAAATTTTCCTTCGTTTATTTATTTGGGAGGCAGCCAGAGCTCCTCATCCACTGATCAGCTCCTCCAGATGTCCACAGGAGCTGAGCTGGGTGCAAGCTGAAGCCTGGAACCAGCAACTGGGAACTCAACCTGGGTCTCCCACTGACCTCACCAGAAAGAACCTAATTATTTGAGCCATCACCATTGCCACCAGGGTCTGCAGGAGCAGCAGCTGGTATCTGGAGCGCAGCCCATAACCCCATATGGTGTCCAGCATGTGTTTATCAACTCATCACGCATGCTTTAAACTGTGCAACTTTTCCTTGTCACTCACACCTCAAAAAAGCTGAGGGCAAACAAGGACGAAGACGGAGGCGTGTGAGTCTCGGACGTTCCACCTCTTCCTTCCCGCACAGCTCTGAGGAAGGATCAAGTCAGTGCGGGATGCGCTGGGGAGCAGAAAGCTAGCACATTGTAGACATCTTCTGGCCTCCCACTCCCCAAAACCACGCGGGGAGGCGGCCTGTGCCTACGTGTCGGCTGGGGAAACTGAGGCACAGGAGCAGCAAACAACCCACAGCTTCGTTCAGTTAAGAAGCTGGGAGTTAAGTCTGGGAGGCAGGGTCAGCAGTGGGAGGCAGCAAGGTGCAGGGTTCAACACAGTCGCAATTCCACCTGCCCTTCCCACCTGGGAGCGTCTGGCAGGTTAGGGGCCCTGCTTAGTGGCCCTGGCACAGGGCCGGGAGCCCAGAGGGTAGGGGGCACTGGGGTCCCGGAGAGGATGGAGCAGGGAGGCCTGGGAGTGTAGCTTAGGGACTCTTCTCCTGGAGTGGAACGCAGGAAATCTGGGTAGGGGGCATAGGGGCTCAAGGACACGGGGAGTCTTTGGGGTGAGCGAGTGGAGACTCCTTCCCTGGTGGCCTCGACCCTGGCGCCCCGGCAGCCACAGCTCCCTCCAGGACAGGTCCTCCCGCGATGGTGCCACCAGACTCACGGAGACCCCTGGCTAAAGCCCCTTCCTGGGTTCTAGGGGCAGTCCCTGAGGGCCCGAGGTGTTCCCTGGGAAAAAGCCTCACCCCGCAGTCCCTGAGCGCATATGGTTTCACTTCGTGTTTAAGGAGATCTGGGCTTGTTTATTTTCTCTTCATCAATGACTTAATGTTAATTTAGCTGGAAACCCACACACTCGCTAAAAATGGGATTTTACGGTCGTGTTGCTTCTAAAGTGGGGGAGCTTTTAAATTCTGTAAAATCGCTTTTTAAGTGCCCAGATGGAAAGCATATGCTATTAAAATGCCATATATCACACATCATTAGTTTTATTATGTCATTTATTATTGTTCTTCATAATTTCGCATTCCTATGCTGTAGTAGTAGAGAGCTCATTATGAGGCACAACATTCTAGACTGGCAGAATCTTCTAGGAAATTAGTAATTTTATAATTGTTATATAATTTTATTTATAAGCGAGTAATTTATTTGTTTATTCAGTTCCTTATTTTAAACTTGGGAGGCAGAGAGACAGACAGCGCCCATGTGCTGATTCACTCCCCAGATGTGCACAGCTGCCAGGGGTCTGAACTAAGTTCAGGTCTCCTGTGTGAGTGGCAGGGGCCCCAATTCTTTGGCCATCACTGCTGCCTCCCAGGGGCTACATGAGCAGGAAGCTGGAGTCAGGCGCTGGAGCTGGGCACCACCCAGACATTCCATAGCCTGCCCCAGGAAGATAATTTTAGAAGACAAACTAGAGGAGGGAGAAAACATTTAAAAAAGGGTAAAAGTGGCCGGCGCCGCGGCTCAGTAGGCTAATCCTCCGCCTTGCGGCGCCGGCACACCGGGTTCTAGTCCCGGTCGGGGCACCGATTCTGTCCCAGTTGTCCCTCTTCCAGGCCAGCTCTCTGCTGTGGCCAGGGAGTGCAGTGGAGGATGGCCCAAGTGCTTGGGCCCTGCACCCCATGGGAGACCAGGAGAAGCACCTGGCTCCTGCCATCGGATCAGCGTGGTGCGCCGGCCGCAGCGCGCCTACCGTGGCGGCCACTGGAGGGTGAACCAACAGCAAAAGGAAGACCTTTCTCTCTGTCTCCCTCTACTGTCCACTCTGCCTGTCAAAAAATTAAAAAAAAAAAGGGTAAAAGTGCTCACTAAAGATTGTTGAATATCTCAAGTAAAAAGTCCCACAAGTAAAATTCAGTATGTAGACAAATATCTCCCCCTATAAAAATATTTTTAATGTGCAGAGTTTTTGAAATCTGTGTTTAAGTTTCGTTTTAAGTATGACTGCCCCAGTTTTCAGGGAGTGGGAGAGTCTCGTGGTAGAATGCTTTAAAAAGTTAGCATTGCCTGAGCAGAAAAACAAGTGAAGTCTATAAAGTGGAGATGATCAAGGGAGAAACCAGCAGGAAGAGTACCCCTTGGTGAAGAGTCACGTGTATATCCTATTTTCTGAGAAGGAGTTGAGGCAATTCAAGAAGCCAGCAGGTGCTTGCTGTGTGTTCCTGGTTCCCTGAGCTGGGCTGGAGGAATCCTGGAATTTTCCAGAATTTTCAATAAGGGATCCTGGACACTACAGCCCGGGCTGGCTGGTAGGGACAGACAGAGACAGAGGCGACAACTCCCCACTCAGTAGGAGCCAGGGAGAACCACATTGTCTTAGACTGGGGAAGTTACAAAGCAAAGATGTAAATTTGGGCTCACAGATGTGACCCCAGGTCAAGAGGCTGCCTCTGGGGTTGGACATCTTGCTGGCAGAGGTCCAAGGTGGTACAGAGCCTCCCAGAGTGCAAGAAACCAGCTTGAGTGGCTTCTCAGTAACACCACCTTGAGATAATCTATCTATTCATCTATTTGGTATGGTTTGTCTATGATTTGGTTCCCAGACTCATGCAGGATTGAAAGCTGCAAAGTCGTTAAGTTCATGGTCCTAAGAGGGTGGATACTTAATCCAATGATGGTGTTTTGAGGTGGGGTCTAGTTGGAAGTGCTTAGATATCCAGGAGTGTGCCACTTAGGGTGCATATTAGCCGGGTGTTCATCACCTTAACATGCAGCTTAGGAAGGGTTACCTTGGCTTTCAGTTTGGAGGTTCACAGTCCAAGATCGGGGTCCTCCTTGGTTCAGTCATCTGGTGAGGCTGGAGGATGTCAGAAGGATGACCACATGGCGAGGCAGGAAGCAGAGACACATGAAGCACACTCTTCTGCCCTTTGCAGTCTCTCCTTTACAAGGCCACCATGGCTTGATCATGAGGCACCACCCTAGCAACTTAGACCAATAGAATCGTTTCCCAAAATCTTTACCTTCAGATACCATAGAACTGAAGTGACCATCAATGTAAGACTGTACGTGCTCTTGGGGACAGAATACTGTTGTCTGGGTCCAGGCTACCTCTCTGCTTCCTGCCTCACCACATGATCCCCCTCCTCCTCGTGTTTTGCTGTTCACCACGAGACCTCAGCAAAGCCTGCCTCTTCCATTTGAATGCGAACTTTCAAATCTGTGACCTAAATAGTCCTTTTCTTTAAAAAAAAAAAAGATGTATTTGTTTTATTTGAAAGGCAGCATGGCAGGGAGAGACAGAGAGATTCAGACAGAGCCATCTTCCACCTGCTGGCCTATTTCCCAAATGCCTGCACTAGCAGAAGCTAGGCCAAGTCAAAGCTAGGAACCAGGAACTCCATCTGGGTGTCCCACGTGGGTGGGAATAACTCAAGTACTTGGGCCATCATCTGTTGCCTCCAAGAGTGTAAAATGACAGGAAGCTGGAGTGGAAGCAGAGTAGCCAGACTTGAACAGAGTACTCTCACATGGGATGTGGGCATACCAAGTGTTGGCTAAAGCCACTGTGCCACACCAACAGCCTCACCCTTTTCTCTTTGTAAGTTGGCTGTCTCTGGCATTTTGTTGTAGCAATAAAAAAACTAACACACCATTAATAACATGAACAAGTGAGTCCATTCTTGAAGTTGCCTAATGTTCTCCTAAAGTTCTGACATGGTTCAACCTCTTACTGTCTCACCATGGAGATTAAGTTTCAACATGTATTTCAGAGAGGACAAGCCGTAGTCAGAATTAGGACAAGGTTGTGTACGGACAGGCCCTGGGGCAAGCGAAAGACAGGGGTTTCATATCCTGCTTGTGTTACAATCAGTTTCTTACAAAATTTAACATATATTATCATATGACACAGAAGTTCCACTGCTAGGTGTTTGCCCACGAGAAATTAAAACAAATATCACTGTTTTGCACATGACTGTTTGTAGCAGATTTATTCCTGCAACCCAAACAGGAGAAACACCCCAAGTATTCCCCTGTAAGTGGGGGGCCAAACAAGCTGTGGTACATCCATGTGAGGGAACACTAGTTGGCAAGAAGGCGGGACCTCACACACACATGCACTCACATGTACACACACACACACACACTCAGGTCTCAAAGACACATGCTCAGTGAAGGAAACCCGACAGAAAACAGAGCCTATGGTGAGGAGAGCACCGGTCTACAGTAGAGTGGAGGGTGCTTCAGAAAGCTTGTGGAGGGGTAGGTATTTGGTGCAGCAGCTAGCATGCCACTTGGGACACCCGTGTTCCCTATCGGGATGCCTGGGTTTGAGTCCTGGCTCCACTCTTAATTCCAGTTTCCTATGCTGCATACCCTGGAAGACAGTGGGTGAAGGCTCAAGTGGTTGGCTCCCTGCTACTCACATATAAGACCTGAATTAAGTGCCTGGCCTCCAGGCATTTGGGGAGTGGGTACAGCAGATGGGTGCTGTCTCTGTCTACCTCTTTACCTCTGAAATAAATTGGTACACATATAAATAAATGTTTGTAAAATTTATGGAAAATGGAGGTCATAGATGTTTATTTTGGTGTAAAACAATTTGCAGTCCCTGCATTGTATTTTCACAGTGTGCATTTTCCATGAACTCTTTGAGGGCCTTCCTAGATCTGAGCTTGGTACACCTACATAAGTAAACATATAGCTCAGGTCTGCCTGGACCCAAAATGGTGTGCTGGCAGAAACTCTTAGGAGTGATGACAATGTCTGTAACTGAGGTGGTCACACAGGTGTATACATTTGTCAAAATTTACCAAATTATAGCCTTTAATATATGCACATTACCCATTGTAAAGGATACCTCAATAGTGTAATGTGTATTTTTTTATTAAACTTTTATTTAATGAATATAAATTTCCAAAGTACAGCTTATGGGTTACAATGGCTTCCCCCTCCCAAAACTTCCCTCCCACCCACAACCCTCCCCTTTCCTGCTCCCTCTCCCCTTCCAATCACATCATGATTCATTTTCAATTCTCTTTATATACAAAAGATCAGTTTAGTATATATTAGGTAACGATTTCAACAGTTTGCCCCCATATAGCAACACAAAGTGAAAAAAAAAATACTGTTGGAGTACTAGTTATAGCATTAAATAAGAGTGAACAGCACATTAAAGGCAGAGATCCTACATAATATTTTTTTAAAAATTAATTAATTTTCTATGCCATTTCCAATTTAACACCAGGTTTTTTTTTTTTCATTTCCAATTATCTTTATATACAGAAGATCGATTCAGTATATAATTAGTAAAGATCTCATCAGTTTGTACCCACGCAGAAACACAAAGTGTAAAAATACTGTTTCAGTGTTAGTTATAGCATCACTGCACATTAGACAACACATTAAGGACAGATCCCACATGGGATGTAAGTACACAGTGACTCCTGTTGCTGACTTAACAATTTGACACTCCTGTTCATGGCGTCAGTAATCTCCCTAGGCTCTAGTCATGAGTTGCCAGGGCTATGGAAGCCTTTAGGGTTCGCTGACTTTGATCTTATTCCGATAGGGTCACAGTCAAAATGGAAGTTCTCTCCTCCCTTCAGAGAAAGGAACCTCCTTCTTTGATGGCCCCGTTCTTTCCACTGGGATCTCACTAACAGAGATCTTACATTTAGGTCTTCTTCTTTTTTTTTTCTTTTCCATGGTATCTTGGCTTTCCATGCCTACAATACTCTCATGGGCTCTTCAGCCAGATCCGAATGCCTTAAGGGCTGATTCTGAGGCCAGAGTGTTGTTTAGGACATCTGCCATTCTATGAGTCTGCTGTGTATCCCACTTCCCATGCTGGATCTTTCTCTCCCTTTTTGATTCTATCAGTTAGTATTAGCAGACACTTGTCTTGTTTGTGTGATCCCTTTGTTTCTTAGACCTATCCAAGCCATCGAATGTGAACTGAAATTGATCACTTGGACTAGTGAGATGGCATTGGTACATGCCACCTTGATGGGATTGTATTGGAATCCCCTGGCACATTTCTAACTCCATCATTTGGGGCAAGACTGATTGTGCATTGTGCATCTCCTCCCTCTCTTTTTCCACTCTGAAATTTAACAGGGATCACTTTTCAGTTAAAATTTAAACACCTAAGAATAATTGTGTGTTAATTACAGAGTTCAACCACTAGTACTAGAACAACAACAACAACAACAAATACTAAAAAGGATAAAGTATTACATTGTACATCTAGAGTCAGGACAAAAGCTGATCAGGTCATTGTTTCTTATAGTGTCCATTTCACTTCAACAGGTTTCCCCTTTGGTGCTCAGTTGTCACCGATCAGGGAAAACAAATGATATTTTTCTCTTTGGGTCTGGCTTAATTCACTCAGCATGATGTTTTCCAGATCCCTCCATCTTGTTGCAAATGACTGGGTTTCATTGTTCCTTACTGCTGTATAGTATTCTATGGAGTACATGTCCCATAATTTCTTTATCCAGTTTACTGTTGATGGGCATTTGGGTTGGTTCCAGGTCTTAGCTATTGTGAATTGAGCTGCAATAAACATTAATGTGCAGATGGCTTTTTATTAGCCAAATTAATTTCCTTTGGGTAAATTCCAAGGAGTGGGATGGCTGGGTTGTATGGTAGGGTTATGTTCAGGTTTCTGAGGAATCTCCAGACTGACTTCCATAGTGGCTTAACCAGTTTGCATTCCCACCAACAGTGGGTTAGTGTCCCTTTTTCCCCACATCCTCTCCAGCATCTATTGTTGGTAGATTTCTGGATGTGAGCCATTCTCACCGGGGTGAGGTGAAACCTCATTGTGGTTTTGATTTGCATTTCTCTGATTGCTAGTGATCTTGAACATTTTTCATGTGTCTGTTGGCCATTTGGATTTCCTCTTTTGAAAAATGTCTATTGAGGTCCTTGGCCCATCTCTTCAGTGGGTTGTTTGTTCTGTTGTTGTGGATTTTCTTGATTTCTTTGTAGATTCTGGTTATCAACCCTTTATCTGTAGTATAGTTTGCAAATATTTTTTCCCATTCTGTCGGTTGCCTCTTCACTTTCCTGACTGTTTCTTTTGAAGTACAGAAACTTCTCAATTTGATGCAATCCCAAATGTTAATTTTGGTTTTGACTGCCTGTGCTCCTGGGGTCTTTTCCAAGAAGTCTTTGCCTGTACCTATATCTTGCAGGGTTTCTCCAATGCTCTCTAATAATTTGATGGTGTCAGGTCGTAGATTTAAGTCTTTAATCCACGTTGAGTGAATTTTTGTGTAAGGTGAAAGGTATGGGTCTTGCTTCAAGCTTCTGCACATGGAAATCCAATTTTCCCAGCACCATTTATTGAATAGGCTGTCCTTATTCCAGGGATTAGTTTTGGATCTTTGATCAAATATAAGTTGGCTGTAGATGTTTGGATTGATTTCTGGTGTTTATATTCTGTTCCATTGGTCTATCCATCTGTTTCTGTACCAGTACCATGCTGTTTTGATAACAACTGCCCTGTAGTATGCCCTGAAATCTGGTATTGTGATGCCTCCGGCTTTGTTTTTGTTGTACAAGATTGCTTTGGCTATTCGAGGTCTTCTGTGTCTCCATATGAATTTCAGCATTATTTTTTCCAGATCTGAGAAGAATGTCTTTGGTATCTTGATTGGTATTGCGTTGAATGTATAAATTGCTTTTGGGAGAATAGACATTTTGATGATATTGATTCTTCCAGTCCATGAGCATGGAAGATTTCTCCATTTTTTGGTATCCTCTTCTATTTCTTTCTTTAAGGTTTTGTAGTTTTCATCGTAGAGATCTTTAACGTCCTTGGTTAAGTTTATTCCAAGGTATTTGATTGTTTTTGTAGCTATTGTGAATGGGATTGATCTGTAATGTGTATTTCTTAATACAAAGAACACTATTAATGTTCTTGGATATAGATGCTAATACTTGCCAATCACAAAATTTCAGATCAGTGTATTCACATTCAAATGAACTTTTTTTTTTTAAAGGATTTATTAGGGCCAGCACTATGGCTTGGCAGGTAAAGCCACTGCCTGCAGTGCCAGCATTCCATATGGGCATCGGTTCGAGTTCTGGCTGCTCCACTTCCAGTCCAGCTCTCTGCTATGGCCTGGGAACTCAGTAGAGGATGGCCCAGGTTCCTTGGGCCCCTGCACCCATGTGGGAGACTCAGAAGAAGCTCCTGCCTCCTGGCTTCAGATCGGCTCAGCTCTAGCCATTGTGGCCATTTGGGGAGTAAACCAGCGGATGGAAGATCTCTCTCTCTCTCTCTCTCTCTCTCTCTCTCTCTCTCTCTCTCTTTCTCTCTCTGCCTCTGCCTCTCTGTAACTCTGCCTTTCAATTTATTTATTTGAAAGGCAGAGTTACACAGAGAGGGAGAGAAAGACACACACACAGAGATCTTCCATCCTCTGGCTCACTACCCAGGTGGCCACAATGACCAGTACTGCCCCAGGCTGAAGCCAGGAGCCAGGAGCTTCATCCAGGTCTCCCACATGGGTGATAGGGGCCCAAGCACTTAGGCCATTTTCTGCTACTTTTCCCAGGCCATTAGCATGGAGCTGGATTGGAAGTGGAGCAGCAAGGACACAAACCAGTATCCAACTGGGATGCCAGTGTCACAGGCAGCGACTTTACCTGCTACGCCACAACACTGGCCTGTCAAATGGACTTTTAAGTGACTTCATACAGTGATGTGGATGGAAAGCCAGTTTCTTCTCCAAGCTGGGCAGCGTGAGCGGGAAGCGAGAGCGAGGGCTGAGGTCACTGGGGTCAGGCCACTTACTGGACATGGGAGGTGCCCAGTCTCCTCCAGCACCACGTGCTTTCAACCATGAGAGACACTCATGAGCACAGTAGCTGGGTGAGGTTGTCTCAGACCACGGTTGGTGTGGGCTGTTGGGCAGTGTAACTGAGTAACGAAGGAGTTGTGTGGTTTGAGCAAGGGTGGTTTGCTGTTGCGAGGTGGGGAGGGGCGAGAGGCTTGAGCTTGAGCTGCCATGTTACACCCACGCACTCTGCTGGTCTCGGGTAAGTCGCGGGCCCTGGGCCAGCCTTGATGGTAGGTCCATCATGTGGTGCCAGCTCTGTACCTCGCTCTACCATGCTTCCTGTCCCTCTGCTGCTGTTTGCATGTGTGCCCCTAGAGCTCATCCCTGAATTCCTAAGCTATTGGTATTGGGAGGCGGGTGTCTTTGGGAGGTGATCAGGGTTAGATGAGGCCAAGCGTGTGGGGCCCCCATGAGGGTATGGGTGCTTTTATAAGAGGAAGAGAGCCCCGAGCTGGCACACTTCTCACCATGGAATGCAGCATGAAACCTGCATCACACGTGACCTCGTAATCTCCAGAACTGTGAGCCAAATACACTCTCTTTGTCAAGTACCCGACTCCGGCTATTTTGGTAATTGCAACAGAAAATAGGGGCGGGTGTTTTGCCTCGTGGTTAAGATGCCCGTGTCCCACGTGGGAGCGCCTGGGTTTAATCACCAGTTCTGGCTCCTGACTCCAGATTCCTGTTAATGCAGACCCTGGAAAGCAGCAGCGATGGCTCAAGTAACTTAGTTCCTGTCACTCACATGGGAGACCTGGTTTGAGTTTCTGGCTCCCTGTTTCCCCTGTCCCCGCCTTGGGTTGTTGCTGGCAGTTAGGGGATGAGCCAGAGAATGGGAGTACTCTCTCCTTCATTCCCTCCCCCTCTCTGCTCTCTAGCTAATTACAAAAAAATAAAAATAATAAAAATAAAAAATCAGAAAGAAAGAAAGAAAGAAAAAAAGCAAGCAGACTAAGACATTCTGCGTCCCTATCTCCTGTTTCCCAATTGTTTCTCATTCTGTTTTCTAGGGAAGCCAGGCATAGTCAGATGCCCATTAGGTATTCAACCGGAGATAGCAACAAAAGCTTGAAGTTCAGGGTCGGTTTTTGTGCTAGAAATACAAACTGAAGCATGCAAGCACATGGATGTCATTCCAAGCCATGGCACTGGACAAGATGGCACCAGGGAACTGATGAGGGCTTTGTTTGCAAGGCCAGAGCCATGGACCACTCCATTGTTTCAAGGGGGCGTGTCCAGGGAGGTCTAGGAGGTCAAGGAGGAGGTGAGAGAAGAACTCTGTACAACTTGTCCCAGGGGCAGGCCATGGTGCCCTGTGTGTGTTGATGCTGTGGTTGATACCCATTTCCTCACTGGGTGGGCTCATGAGCTGGCAGCCATTTTGGGTCTTGACTGAAGAAGCTGGGCGGAAAGACAGAGGGTAAAAAGACAATGGGCAACGATGAGAATGAGCCATTCCTGATAAGTGTTGCTGCATAGAGAATCAAGGTCTATAGCATTCTGGTTCTCTTTTAAAAATCCATTTCTCCCACCTGGATGCTGCTAGGATTTTTCTCTTTCCTCCTCTCCCTTGGGAACACCACCTAGCTGTGGCTCAGGGGTGGCTGCTGTGGCTGCTCTGACAACACAGCACAGGCGGGGAGGCTCCAGCAGCAGCTTTGTATTTTTTTTTTTTAAGATTTATTTCATTTATTTGGAAGACAGAGTTACAGAGCGAGGTAGAACCACACACACACACACAGAGAGAGAGAGAGAGAGAGAGAGGTCTTCCATCTGCTGGTTCACTCCCCAAATGATCGCAACAGCCAGAGCTGAGCTGATCTGAAGCCAGGAGCCAGGAGCTTCCTCCGGGTCTCTCAAGCACTTGGGCCATCTTTCACTGCTTTCCCAGGCCAGAGCAGAGAGATGGATTGGAAGAGGAGCAGCTGGGACTAGAACTGGTGCCCATATGGGATGCCAGTGCTGCAGGCCGACGCTTTAACCCGCTACACCACAGCGCCAGCCCCCGAGCAGCATTGTCTTACAGTCCTGGAGGCCGGAGTCTGCCGTCAGGTGCTGGCAGGGTTGGTCCCTTCTGCTCCAGGGCTCTGTCTCTGCCCTGAGTCCCTTCCCATCTTCTTCCCTCTATACATGTCTGTCCCTGGGTCCAAATGTCCCCCTTTTATAGGGATACCAGTCATCTTGGGTTAGGGGGCCCACCTTTCTCCCCCATGATCACATCCTAGCAAATTACACCTGCAACAACTCTGTTTCCAAATAAGGTCATATTTTGAGGTCCTGAGGGTCAGGATTTGGTATATGAATATGGGGATGGACGGTATAAATGAACCCACAGCGCTAAGCACTAATTCTACCATTAAAAGTGCTTACGTCGATTGTCAGGCCATCTCCTCATTTGATTGAGGATGTTTTCCCTTTTGGGTAATTATCTCTTCTCCGTATTTCCCTTTTCTTCTTCTAAAATCACACTTGGGTTGCATATTCCATCTCCTTGGATCTGTCCTCCAAGGCCATGATTGTCTCCCTTGGTATTTTTGCTGTATGTTGTAAGATAGCCATTCCACTTGAATGTCAACCTCAACAGCAGTCAGAGAGAGATTCTTCAGAGATCAATGGTATGGCACTCTCAGAGCATTGCAATGCTATGATACATTTTGTGTGTCTCAGGGAGCTTGAGGTAAGGGAGTGTTATTAAAAGCAAAATGAGAAGGATTACATAGGGTATTTTGGCTAGAAGGATCTACAACAAGGTTGGTGCCAAGCCAAGATTACGTACCAGCTGTGGGGCAGACACTCTTGCAGGAGGATGCTTTGTGTAGGGTTACAGTGGTCTGTGTGCATGGCTGTAATTCTGACAGTCTTTGGGAATGGTTCTTGTTACCAGGTGTATGTCCCCGAGCTCTCCTTTACAATCTCCCACCTCATCATTGCTCTTCTTGGTATGGCTTGACAGAAGTGACTCCATTTTGATTCCGATAATTTTCACATGACTTTCTATAGAAGTCTATTTTCCCATTCATATATTAAAAATGAGAATTGTATATTTTCTTCTGTAAATTCATTTTATGTTTTGGTGGTAGCTCCTGAGAGCTCTTTACTAGCTTCGGATAAAGTTCTCATCCGACTCTTACAGCTCTGCCCAGCGGGAGCCACTTGGCGCATACGTTTGTCAGCTTGGCTTCCTCCCTCTGCTGGTGGGGTCTCTCCTCTCTTCCCCCCGCCCTGTCCTGTGACTCTCCCCATCACTGGCCTTCAGAAAATGCTGAAAGGCGCGTGCAATCTACAGTGAACTCTGAGTAGTGAAAGGCAACAAAGTTTCTGGCCTTGTTGGGAGGCAGTGGACACCCATAGAGGAACTGTCTGGCTCCCTAGTTCTTCCCATATAAAAACAAAGGCTTCTTTCATGGGCGCAGAGGGCACCCGTGCAGCTCCCAGGCAACTCCCTGCTGGGTGTGCAGCCTCCAGCAGATCCTCCCAGGGGGAGGCAGTTGTTGAAATGCGCCCTTGCCCGTGGGTTCCCTGGCCTCTGAGCTAAGCTCTCAGTGAACCATGAACACACGGCCCCTGTTCCTGCTCTCAAGGCAAGGTGAGGCCCTCCCGCCTGCTGCTGATTCCTTTACAATGATCCCACTGTTCACTGCCTTTTTCCTGTGGAGACCAGTTGTGGAGTGCATGCTTGTGCCCCTCAAAGGTTCACATGTTGAAAAGGAATCCCCTGGCCGGCGCCGCAGCTCACTAGGCTAATCCTCCGCCTGTGGCACCGGTAATCTGGGTTCTAGTCCCGGTTAGGGTGCTGGTTCTGTCCCGGTTGCTCCTCCTCCAGTCCAGCTCTCTGCTGTGGCCCAGGAGGGCAGTGGAGGATGGCCCAGGTCCTTGGGCCCTGCACCCACATGGGAGACCAGAAGGAAGCACCTGGCTCCTGGCTTCGGATTGGCACAGCGCTGGCCATAGCGGACATTTGAGGGGTGAACCAATGGAAGGAAAACCTTTCTCTCTGTCTCTCTCTCTCTCTCTCTCTCACTGTCTAACTCTGCCTGTCAAAAAAAAAAAAAAAAAAAAAAAAAAAGGAATCCCCCGGTGCAGTGATATTGGGAGGTCTTAGACTGTGAAAGAGGAGCCCTTGCAAATGGGGTCTGTGATCTTGAAAAGAGGCCTAGGGGATTTGCTTGCTTTTTTGTCTTCTGTCATTTGAGGCCACAGCAGAAGACCCATATTTGGGTCTTCCCAGACTCCGGAACTGTGAGCAACACATTTGTGTAGTTTATCAACTGCCCGGTCCACAGCAGCTCGGATGGTCCAGGGTGACCCCAGTTGGACCTGTGGCCTCAGACTTCTGCTCTCTGCTGTGTCACACCCCAAGGGGAATTACGAGAAACAAGCCAATGATCTGAGCTCCACCTGCTGTCTTCCCTGTCCTCTGTATGAGGGGATCTCTGTTGGCTGTCTCCCTAGTACCCACTCCCCCATCCCTCCCACTCAGTCCTCCGTGGTGCAGCTTGGAAATCCCTGTGACTCCTGAGAAGTTCACGCCCACCAAAGATGGCTCCCCCCACGGCTCCAGGAGTGAAGCATGTAACCTGGACTAAGTCAATCAACACATCCCACCTCCTGGTCTCAGGGACATCATTCAGGGATGGGCATGTGTCCTAAGCTGGGGCAAACAATTGAAGAGTTTTCAGAAATGTTGGGTTGGGACTGGTGCTGTGGCACAGTAGGTTAAGCCTCCACCTGCGGCGCCAGCATCCCATATGGGCGCTGCTTCTAGTCCCAGCTGCTCCTCTTCCGATCCAGCTCTCTGCTATGGCCTGGGAAAGCAGTAGAAGATGGCCCAAGTGCTTGGGCCCCCGCACCCATGTGGGAGATCTGGAAGAAACTCCTGGCTCCTGGCTCCGGATTAGCACAGTTCCGGCTATTGAGGCTATTTGGGGAGTGAACCAGCAGATGGAAGACCTTTCTCTCTGTCTCTCCCTTTGTCTGTAACTCTACCTCTCAAATAAATAAATAAAATATTTAAAAAGTGCTGGGTTAAAGACTGCTCCCTCCTGTCCTTACCCTTGGATGTGACTGATGAAATATGAAACCCCAGGAGCTGTGGACAAAAATATTAAGATCACAGAACCATTTTAGGTTGGATCAACACTGTAGAAAAGCAGAGCTGAAATAGACACAGAATAGTTTCTTATAAAGACTAGAGCTTTCTTTTAAGTCCAGAGTTATATAGCCAAGTGCCCTCTGGACATTTCAACATGAATGTCCCACTGACCCATCAACCTCAACAAATCTTTCACGGAAAGTCATCATCTTTTTAAGCATTTTACCAAAACCCTTTCTCCTCTTGGTTTCCTCTTTCAATGAGTCTTACCAATAACCACTTGGTTGCCCCAGGCACCATCTTTGATTCCTGTTTCCGTCTTTGACCAGGTCTCATTAACTAAATCATGTTCATTCTGCGATGGAGACAAGCACAGTTCTACCACCTCTACTAATACCTGTCTCCCAGTGCAGGTCTTTATCACCCTTACAACAATGGCAACAGCAGTCTCCCAGCTCACATCCTCACCCTCTTGGAGTGCTCTCTTTCAACCCTTCTGTGCACAGCAATCAGCCTGAACTTGCTGAGACATAAATTGGATTGTGTCCCTTTTCTTGTTGGTTAATGCATTTTATGACTTCCCATTGCCCACGGGATGAAGTCAAACACCTTAGCCTGTTTTACACCAAAGGCTACTACTAACCTATCCATGGTTTGCTTCTCCGGGGTACAAAGAGAGTTGTTTCAACATGACCTGAGGGACCAGTGGGACTCTCTGGGAGGTGGGATCTCCCAGCAGGAGAGGCTACATCAGCCCAACTCAAGTGAACTTAAGATGCCCTGTTGGGCAGCTCGTTTTCCCTACAACTCCCAGAAAGCAGGGTTCTTCTCCAGGACAACACCACCTAGCATGGGTCCCTCAGAGCGCATAAGGGTCTGGGATTTTTCCCATTTTCTTCTCACCTCCCTTGCAGATTTCTCCCAATAAAACTCTCACTTGTAGATTTCTCCCAATAAAACTCATTTGCTAACTCATGCCCTGTAATGATCCTAATAGCAATACGTCTTTAAGAACTGAATGTCATGTTTCAGGTTTTGACACTGGGTTGCTAGCACAGCTATATGGAAACTACTTGTTTCTGTTTTTAGTTTTGGTCCAGATCATTGCCTTTGAAGGATCTTGAGAACTGAAGTGCAAGACCCACGCAGCCAAAGTCTGAGAAGTGGTGTTGCAGCCACAATGAAAGAATCTGGGTGTGATGACATCCAACGTTGGTGCCTATGTGAAAAAATGGAGACTCACTCACAGAGAATGACCACAACCACAGGGGAAAGCAACTGGACTGCATCGATGAATCTGAAAAATTATATACTCCATGTTCTACAATTCTGTCTGTAGATACACGTCCAAGGAAACCTTGCGGACAATGAACATGCACAGAGAAGCTGAGGTAGCCACGTTGGTGCCCTCTGCCTGGGGAACCTCCTCACACATGAACTTGGCTAACTTTTCAATCCTGCAGACCCTTGCTCCGAGGCAGCTTCTCAACGATGTCTCCCCTGATCACCTGCCTACTGAAATTGCTCTGTTTCCCTCTGCATCTGCCCATATCATGCAGACCCCTCTTTTTTTCTCATTTTGTCCTCTCCATAACACTTAGCTTCTAACGTATCACAGTGACCTAGGATAGCTTGACTTAAAATCCTTCAACTTCAGGATGGCGCAAAACTGGTGTGTGTTCAGTAGACACTGCCCTCAGCATGTCTATGGAAATTACTATGGAAATTACCACCATTAAAATGACTGAACTGGACCTGAAAATATTAAAAATGAATTCATCTCAAAATTGCAATGTTAATGAAATAAAGCAATATACATATGATATGTACAGTATAGTATCACTTACATCAGTGTTAAGAACCCAGAATGCCCTGGGAACACACATGTGCCACCCAAATGTCAGACACACAGGAATGACCCCCACCAACTTCATGAGGGTGGGTGTCCTGGAGGGTGAGGCAGGGGCAGAGTGGTGTGGGCCAGATGGGGATAAAACTTTATATCTACTTACATTTTATTCTTCATAAGAATAATATCTAAAAACTATGACAAAATATTAATATTTGTTAAATCTGATTATAAGAATAAAGGTATTTATGATGCCTTTTTTCCGTTTTTCAGCATGTTTGAAATATTTTAAAATTTAGCTGGCGCCGCGGCTCACTAGGCTAATCCTCCGCCTTGCGGCGCCGGCACACCGGGTTCTAGTCCCGGTCGGGGCACCGATCCTGTCCCGGTTGCCCCTCTTCCAGGCCAGCTCTCTGCTGTGGCCCGGGAGTGCAGTGGAGGATGGCCCAAGTCCTTGGGCCCTGCACCCCATGGGAGACCAGGAGAAGCACCTGGCTCCTGCCATCGGATCAGCGCGGTGCGCCAGCCGCGGCGGCCATTGGAGGGTGAACCAACGGCAAAAAGGAAGACCTTTCTCTCTGTCTCTCTCTCACTGTCCACTCTGCCTGTCAAAAATTAAAAAAAAAGAAATATTTTAAAATTTAAAAACAAGCATATAAAATAACAATGAAGTAATGATTCAAAAACCCAGAGTAGGGGCTGGTGTTGTGGCACAGTGGACGAAGCCACCACCTGCAATGTCACCATGCCAAATGAGCATGGGGTCAAGTCCTGGCTGCCAGGCTTGAGATCCGGCCCCCTGCTAACGCTCCCGGGAAACGAGTAGAAGACGGCTCAAGTGCGTGGGTTGCTGCCACCCACACGGGAGAGCTGGGGCTCCTGCCTTCCTCCTGGCCACTTAGGGAGGGGATCAGGGGATGGTTCTCCCTCTGTCTCTCTCTCTCTGCAACTCTGCCTTTCAAATAAATACATAATAAATATTTTTTTCAAAGTCCAGATTAAAATGTGAATTGCAGGTGCCAATGGTGGGGGGGGGGTGTCATTCATGGCACCAGTGGACTGACAAGGGTGGGCCGTGGATTTTCCTGTGTCCACTTCCTACTCACCTCACCTCCCCACCCCAGCCCTGGCCTCAGGGACTCCAATTTGTCCCCACTGAATGGTTTCATTGGCCGAATTCCCAAACAATTCCTTCTCTTCTCACTGCAACCACCTTTGCAACTTAGGCCTTTGGAGACCTGGAAAGAAAGCAGATGGGGAGGGCAGGACCTCGCAAGGGACTGGTGCTTGTCAGGCCACGTGGGCAGACCTGTCCACTCTCACGAGGAACTGCGATACTTGGGCTCGCCCTCCAAGACAACCAAGCAGCAACTATTTGATGCTACACAGTTTATCTACAAAATTAATTTTTCTGAATATTTATGTAAAATGTACTATAAGTTTTAAGAAATTTCCTCATGTGTCATGTATATTTATATATTTATTGAATTTAAAAGCATGTGAAAGATGGAAAGAGGAGACAGAGAAAAGGAGAGAGAGAGAGAGAGAGACAGACAGAGAGAGAGAGAGAGGCTGTCCATCTGATGCAACAATCTCCAAATGCTTACAACAACTGGTGTGGGGCCAGACCAAAGCCCGGAGCCCAGAACTTAACAAAGGTTCCCACATGGATGGTAGGGACCCAAATACTTGAGCCATCACCTTCTGGAAGCTGACCTTGGGAGTGGAACCAGGATTTGAACCCAGGTGCTCTGACATGGAGTGTGGGTGCCCTAAGCTGCCTGTTAGCCACTGTGCCGACTGCTTAGCCCTAGAACTCTAACTGGGCATCCGGTCACGGCATTCAACATTGCACACTTCTGAATTGCTGAGTAATTGTGTTTGTCAGTTTTCTGTTGCTACGGTGAGACCCCAGAGACAATCTACTTCTGTGGGAAAGAGGGACTTCTTTAGCTCACAGTTTTGGAGGCCACGGGTTTGGAACTTGAGTGTGGCCCAGGCTTTGGCTCTGGAGAGGGTCAGAGGGTGGATGGAGGAGTGTGTCTGGGGGAAGGATCCCAAGGCAGAGAGTGGATGAACCCAAACTCGGTCTTTTCTAACAGCAAGCCTTCCGCGAGAACTCAAGAGGTCACAGGACAACTACCTTCCAAGGTCACATTCCCATGACCTAAGCATCTCCCACGAAGCCCCAAGCCCAAGGGCTCCATCACTTACCTGTGGGGCCTCTCTGGGAACCAGCCTTTATCACGTGGGCTTTTAGGGGGCACCCTACTCATATCCAGCCTCAGCAATAAAGTATCAAGTCTTCAAAATTTACGCAGGGAGGGGGACGATCTTTTTGGTGAGATGTATGGCACAGCGTGGGTTAGTTCTATCTCTGATAAGGTGCACTTGGGAAATAATCACTCCGGTTTCCCTTTTTCTGCTCGGTCTGTTTCAAGAGTTAGATGCATCAGAAACTGTGTTGGGCAGACCCTGATGTGGCTTCCTCCACACTCCCCAGCTCCTGGTGTTCACGGTTCCATACCATCTGCACCGTGCCTGTGGGCAGGATATGCAGCTTGCTTCTGCACGCAAAGGGATGTCTCTCCGGGTCTGTTACATTAGACCCTATTGCCGGCACACTCACCCTGGTCCCGTTCTCCACCAATGGCTCTGCTGTGACACACAACTCTGTGTTGGTGACCCAAGGGACCTTCCCCAGTGAAGCCCTGAGAGGTCCCCGGCCCTGGGAACAATATGATTCCAGCCTGTGAGACCTTTACCCACAGGGTCCTGCAGGGCTAGAGAAACTGAGATAACCCAGGTGAGCTGCTCTAAGTCGCCACGGCGTTTGCGGTTCTCCCTGTGAACGCCTTCGCGGGCTGCAGGTGGCGCCCGAGTTCCTGTGCTCGCCGGCCTGGCATTGGTGTGTATGTCCTCCCTGCATCCTCAGCTCTTTGGAGAGCGTATTTTCTCACGATTAGTACAGATGGGTGGTCCCATTATGGCCGATTCTTCATCTGTGAATTATTTAGTGTGAAGAGAAGTGCTTGCACATGCTTAATTTCTAATAGCGATTTAGAGCCCTCTGCGCTAATCCGCTATTTGCCTGGGGAAGGAAGGTAAGCAGGGAAGGGAATTCGCTCTGATGGAGTGCTTACTCGGTGACTTTCGATGGCTGACTTCCCCTCATTAATCTCCCAACACCCTTGCAGGGGCGGTGCTATTATTATGCGTCTCACAAAGAGAAGGAAACAAGCCCCCAGTACAACTCCTCCAAAGAAAAGGGGATTTGGAGCAGCTCTTGGTTTGGATTCATCCCCAGAGGCTGCTCCCACCGGGGCCCTAGGCCAGCCCCCTCCTCCACGCCAATCCCTAAAAGGACAGAAGAGCCAAAATCTGCTTGGAATTCTTCTGCTGTTGTTGCTTTTTCACTTTTTCCCTCCGTGAGAATGAACAAGGCAAGGTCACACCTCCTTTTGAATAGTGTGACCTGGGGAACCGGGTGCACTGTGTGCCCACCTCTGGTCAGGTCCTGTTGACGGCAGGTGCACGGCGGACTGTGGAGGTGGGGGTGCCTTTGCAGGGTCAGGGCGGGGAATGTGTGCAGGAAAGTGCTACAGACGCCCCCGCGGATGTCAATGATTTCTATGCCATCTGAAAGGATCAAGTCTGGGAAAAAAAATGCATGCAATGGGAGCCAACGACACAGGATAAGCCAAGGAGATTTGGCATGTGAGTTGGTCTATTGAACATCAAGGTCAGAGTGATGAGATTTTAGCTCCGGTGTCTGTAGCACAAGGAGGCTCCTCCATGGCAAGGAGGCTGGGAGGGGGATTGCCTAACACAGACCCTGCTCACCTGGCGAGAAGCTGAGCAAGTGCCCTGCCCGTTCCTAATCTCCTAATTCAGGACACTTGGGCAGCCAGGGAGGCCTCTTTCTGACGCTGCCTCTTTGGCATCATGTAACCTAAATGAGTCAGTTCTAGTAAACTTAGAAATTTACCAGGAGATGAAGTATCCATATGCATGCCAGAAGCTAACAGAGGTCATAATGAAATATTGAATGAGACACTATGAATTGAATTATACTAATTTTCCTTGTAATAAAACCACAGGTTGTCATTTGCATGATGGAGAACTATTTATTGAGGCAGAACTTTATGATCAACTTGTTAGATGTGAAGTTAAAGGCCTCCTACCATGAAATCTTCATCAAGTATCTGAGAGTTATATGTTGCCTTAAGACTGCTAATCACTCTCATATGAGACCACAGGCTATTTATAACTTGGCTGCAAAATTGTTGAAATGATATTGTTGAAGTAACTGTAAATCTTTTTTTGGTGAATGGCTCTGTTTTTTAAATTTGAGAAACATACGTGCATGTGTGCAGGTGCACACACACACAGAGCACTTCTATCCACCGGTTAACCCTCAAATGCCTGCAACAATTGGGGATAGGCAAAACCAAAGATAGGAGCGAAGAACTCAAACAGGTTTCCCACGTGGGTGACAGGGATACAAATAAATAGTGTCACCACTGCTTTCCGGGGTCTGCATTAACAAGAAGCTGGAGTCAGAAGCCAGAGCTGGGACTCTAACCCAAGCACTCGAATACGGGTGGCAGACTTTGTAGCTGGCATCTTGCTCATGAGGCCAAATGCCTGCCCTTCAGGACACATCCTGAACTTGCAGACTCTGCCATGGAGAGCAAGGAGAGACTGGAGGTTTGACACCTGGGCCACAGGCAGCTTTGTGATACCTTACCAGTGCTGTCTAGGTAGAAAATGGGAAGAGCTGCTTGCAGGCCTTGGGACTGAACCAGGCAGAGCACAAGGTGCAAGCAAGATTGACAGTTGAGGACGTGAGGGAAGATGAGTGTGAGTAGACATAGTGTCCCAAATGATGAGTCTGGAGAGAGGAGCAGGGAGCCTCAGAAGGCTGAGAACCAGAGCCCGGGGCTGTCTCCACCCTCAGGCACAGGAAGTGGCTTCAAAGAGTCTTTAGCACAGGAAGGAAAGGACCACCCCTGTGCCAGGAGCGGTCAGGTGGTTTAGTGAGCACGCAGGTATTCCATGGGGAAACACACAGGGAAATAGCACCATCGCTTCTCAGGTCTGTCTGATCTGAGGCTGCCCACATGACTTGCCCTCTAGTTTGTTCTTGTTTGCAACCTAAATTCATCCACAAAGTTTGTGCAGCTGCATCACCAAGGGGCTAGGGTTACATGTATTAAACAGCCCCAGCACGTTACCACGGCAAAGTCCCTGCCTGTCTACTAAAGAGTCCCATTCTGAGGTCTCGGAGGTTAGGACCACAACATACGGATTTGGAAAGGGGGCGGGGGAAGGTACAGTTCAGCCCAGATCACTCCAGTGATGCAAACCACTTTTACCCAGAATGCCGATGCACAAGAACATCGAAGCTGAAAAGCCAACAAATGTTCTCTTGAAGCTTTGGGAGCCTAACCGGTCACATTTCATTAAAGTTGTTGACCAGTAGGTAAATGTCTCTCCGTACACCATGGACTCCTTCAGAAGAAAGCCTATCGCCCCGAGTCTGTGTAACTCAATCACAAAAGAAGCCTCGCTCCCCTCCCCAAAGCTACCTCCCCAGCAAGTCCTTTTATCTGTTTCCAGTAAGAGAAAAAGAGAACTCTTCTCGATATGTTTGCATTTTCTCTTTAAACCAAAAGAGATGGAATTAGACATGATGAAGCCAGGCCATATTATATGTCGATGTGCAATGAAAAGTCTCCCTGGCCAGGTGTCGCCCCTGTACGCTGGCCTGAGACAGAGTGTGGGGGAGCGAGGAAGAACAGCAACTCAGCCAAGCCCATTGCAGTATTTGTGGCCAGAAGGGTGTGCTTCTTGTTGGGTTTAAACATCACGCTTTGCCTGAAATACATCTCCTCTTTCCAATTTCACTGTGACTTACATCATATTCTTTTACATAAAAATTACTCTCCAGACCAGAAATTCTTCATTCTGATGTCTGTCCAAAAATGTTCCTTCTGAAACTTGCAGTCATAACTACTTGTTTGAATACCACCACCTCCTCCTTCCTGCTGTCAGTTCTTGCAGAAAAGGCAATGAAAGCAAACACTGCTCCTGGGAGCCCAGGAAGCACGGGATAATTCTATGTCGAGGGATTTGCTATATTTATGCAACTGGGGGAAAACAAACACAGACATGTATTGCAATCAGGACATTCCAGTTTGTTCTGTTTGTCAAAATGTTGCTCTGTTTTCTTACAAAGAAAAGAGTTTGTAGAAAGGGCACCCCAAGCAACAATAGGCTTCAAGATTGGACATTTAAAACAGTTGGATGACAAATTCTGAAGCAAACGCTCTAGTTGGTGTACTCGATGGCTCTACCACAATGGTGGAAAACTGGGAAAGATAGGATTCGCTGCAGTGAAGTGTGAGGTGTGACAGAAAAAGGCATCCCTGCCAAACACCGACATGTGGAGACAGAACTTTAGGATTGACTGGTGATGAGTGAAGTGCAAGCCCTCTGATCCCGAGCTAGGATTCCAGGGTCGAAATGTTTCCCCGAGATTCTTCAGCTCTCTGATATGAGACCAGGGATTATTTACATCTCAGTTGCTAAATATTTTAGATGACTGGGTCATGAGTTACCTTCCATTTAGTGTAAGTAATCCCAATGGGAATGTTGAGAGAGATCAGCCATTTTAGTCCAAAAATTCTCTACAGGAGGAAAAAAAAAATAGCTAAAAATAGTGGTTTCTTTTCCTCACCAGTAGTAAACTCTACTCCAGAGATTTCTACTTCTGGGGAAATGGAGTAGATGCACATTTCCATTTTGCTTCTAGTAAGTACAACTAAAAACCCACGGATTATATGTGAGACAAATGTAAGAATACTTTCATTGGCAGAGAAGGAGACGGGTTATTTAGGGACCTTGGGATCTAAGGGATGACTCGGTGGTGAGTTCTCTGGGATTCCTTTTGCCTTATATGTCTTAGACTGGATATTACAGAAACACAGGACCAAAGTTTCCTCCAAAATCCTGTCTCTCAGGACAGAGGAACAGGAAAGAAACAGCCCTGTGGGACAGAAAACTTTCAATCACTTCTCTAACTCAAGCAAATGGCACAGAAAAAGCTGTGCCCCTACCCCCACACTCCCAGGGAGCGGGGCAGGGAGCCTCGAATTAAACCCTCAGCAGGCCAAGAATGGGACCAGCTCCCGTCGTGGGGTGGCGCAGAGGGGAACTGAGACTTTTGTCCCCACCGAGGGGCAATGGGCCAAGCTCCTATGTCCGATGGTGTCAGTGGAGGGCACAGGAGCAGCCTAGGATTCCACCCACACTCAGGGGTGATGAGAGATACCTCGCACTTCCTGCAGGGTGCCGTCAAAGGAGGTTGAGTGGAGAGTGAGGACTTTAACCACCACCAGCAGTGGAAGAGCCATGCTCCCAACAGTGACAACAGAGGCTGCTCTTGGCCAGGATGGCGACAGCAGAGTCCTAGTGGGGAACTTGAGCTTCCATTCCTCTCTCGTAGTCCACTGCTATCAAGAGATCCCACCACCCCCTGACCAATGGAGACCAAGTGAGCTTTCTCTCCCACCTGGAAGTAACAAGGTAACACTCCAGAGTGCGACCAGAAGAACCCTGCTTAACAATAGGGTTAAATGAAACATCTTATAACATAATACCCATAATGTCTAGGTAGCAATCAAAAGACACCTGGCATACATATCAACTTGAACAGAAAAAGACAATCAAAAGACAACAATACCAAAATAGCACACATGTGAGAGGTATGTGACAAGGATTTTAAAGCAGCCATCATAAAACGCTTGAGTAAGCAATGAATGGACAAACAGGTAGCTCCACCCAAGAAATGGGTGAAGAACCAAATGGAAATTTCAACACTGAAAGATGTGATAATTAAAAAAAAAAACCTCAAAGAATAGACTCAACAGTAGAATGGAGAGGAAAGAAGAAAGCAACTGGAAGAAAGCCCAATAAAAATTGCCTAATCTCAGTAGCAGTGAGGAAAATAGATGGAAATAAAAATGAACAAAGCCTCATGAAGGATCTAACATTCATGCCCCTTGAGTCCCAGAAGAAGAAGAGAAAGAGCATGGAATTGAAAAAGTATTAAGGGAAATTATGGCTAAACACCACCCCTCCACTACTAAACCTGCAGATAAATGAAGATGAGCAAATGCCAACACGATGAATCCAAGGAAACTCACTCAAGGGCACATTGCAGTCAACTTCCAAAAGACAAAAGCAAAGTCTTAAAAGTAGCTAGAGAGAAATGACACCTTACCTGTTCGGGAAATTTGAATGACTGGATTTCTTGTTAGAAACAGCGATGCCAGCAGGAAGCATCACACTTTTCAATGTGCTAAAAATAAAACCTCTTCAGTCCACAACCCCATATCCAGCAAAAATATTTTTCAGGAAGTAATGTGAAGTAAAGGTGGTCTCACACGAAGGAGAGCAGAAGGCTTGCTGCCAGCAGAGGAATCTGAAAAGAATGGCTAACGGACGGACATTCTCTGAACAGAAATGATACAAAGAATCTCAGAACATCAGGGAGTAAGGAAAAACTTGGTAAGAGAAAAATACAGATAAAGACAGACTTTTTCCTACTCTTCATGAGTTTTCTAAATTACGTCTGATGGCTGAAATAAAATTGTAACTTTTTTTAATGTGGTCCGCAATATATATATAAAGACAATATTTAAAACAATTATATTTTAAATTTTGGAGGTAAGGGGGTGTAAAGAAAGGTAAGTTTTCTTCATCTCACTTTAAGTAGAAGGATGTCAACCCAAGTAGACTTCAATAACTTGTGCAGCATAAGGACATGTGAAAGTACTGGAGCTGGGGAAAGCAATTTGGATTCGTGGTTAAGACATATTTGTGCCTGGTTCCAATATTTGGAACTTTTTCTGACTACAGCTTCTTGCTAATGCAAACCATGAGAAGCAGCAGTGAAGGGAAGACCCGGGTTACATTTTCAACTCCCGGCCTCAGCCCAGCCCAAACCCATTTATAGGCATTTGGGGAGTGAACCAGCAGAGGGGGTACTGTCTCTTTCTCTCTCTCTCCCATCTGAAGTAAATAAATGCATAAAAATGTAAAATGGGGTGGGAAATGAAATTGAAAGATAACTTTATTTTATTGCAAAAATTTTTGAAATCTATGCATAGCTTTTTAAGTAATATGCATTTTCCTGGAATTTTTGAAGATCCCTCATTAATGTACTGCCT
The DNA here is from genome assembly GCF_033115175.1 of Lepus europaeus. Classification (NCBI taxonomy): domain Eukaryota; kingdom Metazoa; phylum Chordata; class Mammalia; order Lagomorpha; family Leporidae; genus Lepus; species Lepus europaeus. Next base: position 97,824,532 of record NC_084838.1, read on the forward strand.
AGAGAAATGATTTAAAAAGTAACAGAAGGGCAGGCATTTGGTGCAGTGGTTGAGATATTGCCTGGGACACCCTTATCCCATATTGCAATACCTGGTTAAAGTCCCAACTATTTTTGCTTCCAATCCAGCTTCCTGCTAATGTATACCCTGGACAGACACCAGATGATGACCCAAGAACTTGGATCCCTGTCACCCACTGGGGAGTCCTGGACTGTGTTCTCAGCTCCTGGCTTCATTTTGAACCAGGTGGCATCATGGGCATTTAGGAAGTGAACCAGTGCATTAGAACTCTGTCTATCTTTCAAATAAATTTTAAAAATCAACATTTCTCCTTCAATGATTAAAAAACAAAACAGGGGCTGGCGTTGTGGCATAATGGGTTAAGCCACTGCCTGCAATGCCAGGATCCCATATGGGCACCTGTTCAAGTCCTGGCTGCTGCACTTCCAATCTGGCTCCCTGCTAATGCACCTGGGAAAGCAGAGGAAGATGCCCCAAGTACTTGGGGCCCTGCACCCATATGGGAGACCCAGAGGAAGTTCCTGTCTCCTGGCTTCAGCCTGGCTCAGGCCTGGCCATTGTGGACATTTGGGGAGTGAACTAGTGGATGGAAACTCTCTCTCACTTTTTCTCTCTTTCTCTCTCTCTCTACCCACCCATAATGCTTCCTTTCAAATAAATAAAATAAATCTTAAAAAACAAACAGGAAAACAGCAATGACACAAAAGAACTCAACCACGCCATCAACCAAGAGGATCCAGTTGACATTTATAGAATATTCTACCCAACAGCAGAATGCCCATTCTTTTCAACAGCACACAGAGTAGGTACCAAGAAAGACCACATCTGAGTCATAAGGTATAGTCAATGAATTTAAAATAATTGCAATTATGAAGAGTGTGCATTCTGACCACCACAGGATTGAGCTATAAGTAAGCAATAGAATGATAACTGGAAAATTATCTTTTGGAGAAACTCTTAGAACAATCCCCTTCCTAATAACTCATAGGTAAAAGAGGGAGCCGCAAGAGAAATGTTGTTAAAATGCACTGAACTATAAAAGAATCTGTAAGACAAAGCTAAAGTAGTACTGAGAGGGAAATTTAAACACTATATGTTTATAGAAGATGAGAGTAAAGTTCTCATAGGAACATCCTAAGCTTCCACCACAAGAAACTGGAAGAAAGAAAGAACAAAATAAACCTATAGCAAGCAGAAAGAGAAATCAAAGAAATCATAAACAGAAAAAACAATACAGAAAGCTAATGAGACAAAAGACTTATTTTTAAAAAATATTTTATTTATTAATTTGAGAGGTTATAGACAGTGAGAGGGAGAGACAGAGAGAAAGGTCTTCAGTTAGCTGGTTCACTCCTGAAATGACCGCAACAGCTGGAGCTGGGCCGATGTGAAGCCAGGAGCCAGGAGCTTCTTCCGGTCTCCCACTGGGTTCAGGGGCCCAAGGACTTGAGCCATCTTCCACTGCTTTCCCAGGCCACAGCAGAGAGCTGGATTGGAAGAGGAGCAGCTGGGACTAGAACCGGTGCCCATATAGGATGCCAGCGCCACAGGCAGAGGATTAACCTATTGCACCATAGCGCCAGCCCCCCAAAAGACTTATTTTTTGAAAAGATAAAAATTGACAAATCTCTAGACAAACTGACAAAAAAGAAAGAACACACAAAGTATATTGATGCTACTCTAATACAGATCCTGAAGACGTGAGGAGGAGAATAGGGGGAAACCATGAAGAACTCTACATACACAAATTGGACAACTAAGATAGAAGGGACCATTTCCTCAAGCTGTGACTGCTGGGGCTGGTGTTGTGGCCCATCAGGTTAAGCTGCCCTTAGATGCTGGCATTCCATACAGGAGCACCAGAGGTTAAAGTCTGGCTACTCTGCTTCCAATACAGCTCCCTGCTAAAGTGCCTTGGAAGGCAGAAGATGATGGCTCAAGTGCTTGGGTCCCTGACACTCATGTAGGGAAACCTGTGTGGAGTTCCTGGCTCCTGGCTTTTGGCCTGGGTCTTTGTGGCCAACTGGGGAGAGAACTGGTGGCTGGAAGAGCTCTCTCAATCTCTCTCCACTAAAGAAATTAATAAAATATATTTTAAAAAAGTAAATTGCCACAATTCCCCTAATAGGAAATAGCTTCTCTGAATATCTATTTAACAATGAAGACAATTGAATTTGCGATTAAAAACTCCCAGAAAAGAAATCTCTACACCCTGGCAATTTTACTGGAGAAGTTTACCAACTGTTTGAAGAAGAATCATCACCAATTCTATGCCATATTTTCCAGAAAACAGAGGAAGACAAACACTTCCATTTTATTCTATGAAACTAGTATTACCCTAATAGCCAGATCAGACATGGGCTGGACCATAAAAAGGAGGAGGGGGAGGAGGGGGAGAAGAAGGAGCAGGAAACAGAAAGAAGGAAGACAGCAAGCAAGGAAGAAAGGAAGAGGAAAACTATACCCTAATGTCCTCAGGGAGATGCAAAGTCTCTCAGCAGAATATTAACAAACAGAACTACCAAGAATTATACACCATGTCCAAGGTGCAGAAGGCTGGCTCGATAACAAAAACATCAACTAAATCCCCTATAGCTTTAGGTTAAAGAAGGAAAAATAACATGATCATGTCAATCGAGCAAAAAGCTTTGAAAAACTCAACAGTCACTCATGAGTCTTTTAAAGATTTATTTATTTATGTGGAAGGCAGACTTACAGAGAGGCAGAGGCAGAGAGAGAGAGAGAGAGGGGTGTCGAGAGAGAGGTCTTCCAACTACTGGTTCACTCCTCAAATGGCTGGAGCTGGGCCAATCCAAAGCCAGGAGCCAGGAGCTTCTTCTGGGTCTCCCACATGGTTTTAGGGGCCCAAGGACTTGGGCCATCCTCCACTGCTTTCCCAGGCCATAGCAGAGAGCTGGATTGGAAATGGAGCAGCTGAGACTCCAACAGGAGTCCATATGGGATGCTGGCATATGGTGGTGGCTTTACCTGTTACATCACAGCACTGGCCCCGCTTACTCATGATTTTAAAAATGCCCAAAAACTCAGAGTGGAGGGGACCTTCCTCATCTTGATAAGGGACATGTATCAAAAGCCAACAGCTAAATTTATATGAGAATATTTTTTTAAGTTTATGGAAACGGAATTAAATGATACATTTATTTTGATGTAAAGAATTTTTGGATATTTTCTATGATTGGAAACAAGGCAAATATGTCATTTCTAGTTCTGTATTCAAGATAATATTGGGAGTCCCGGGCATTGTACTAAGCCAAAAAGGGGATACAAATCATATAGATCAGAAAAGACGATAACCAGCAGATGATAGATAACAAGCAGATGTGGAAAGTCCCAGGGAAAAGCAAACACAAACAGACAAAAAGAAAAAAACCAATAATAAGAATGAATACATGGGGCCAGTGCTGTGGCGCAGCAGGTTAAAGCCCTGGCCTGAAGTGCCAGCATCCCATATAGGTGCTGGTTCTAGTCCCGGCTGCTCCTTTTCCAATCCAGCTCTCTGCTAGGGCCTGGGAAAGCAGTGGAAGATGGCCCAAGTCCTTGGGCCCCTGCACCTACGTGGCAGACCCGGAAGAAGTTCCTGGCTCCTGGCTTCAGATTAGTGCAGCTCTGGCCGAAGTGGCCATCTGGGGAGTGAACCAGCAGATGGAAGACCTCTCTCTGTAACTCTGTCTTTCAAATAAATAAAATAAATCTTTAAAAAGATACGTGATGAGGTCATTTTGCCTAGCAGTTAAAAAGCAGCTTAAAAAAATTTAAAAAAAAAGAACGAATACATGAGTTAAGCAAGACTGTTGGATAGAAGATCAGCATACAGAAGCCAATTTCATGTACACTAACAATGAATGTGTGGAAACCAAAATTTAATGTACCATATGATTTACAATAATGAAACATCTGGGTATAAATCCAAGAACATTTGTACAACTAAAAACTACCAAATGCAGTTTAAAGATCTAAGTTATTGGAGAGATCTTCTGGGTTTATGGGTTGGGAGACTCAAGGTAATAAGGATGTCAGTTCTTCCCAAATTGATTTACAGGTTTAACTTGATTCCTATAGAACCCCAGGAAGACCTTTTATAGATGTAGACAACTTTATCCTAAGTCTATATGGAAGGATGAAGGAACTAGAATATCTAAAACAACTCTGAAACAGAAGAAGGAAATATTGGCAATTGTTCTACCTAATTTCCTGACTTACAGTATAGCTGCACTAGAAGATGCATAGACACAGAGATTAGAACAGAACCATGGGCCCATAAACATTTCTAGAAGTAGAACCAATTGTTTTTGACAGAACTGAGGAAGTAGCTGGATGGGGGAAAGATAGGCTTTTATTGTGAGTGAAGTTTTGCACAAGGTGTGAAGTTCTCAGCTTCGTTTCTTTCTCTCTTCCTTTGCCTGTGGCTGTCTAACTGCTGTAACACTCCTGCAGATAAGCCTGTCTTCACAGCAGTTAGATGTCCACAGGCAAAAGAACAGAGAAAGAAACGAAGCTGACCTACACTTCACACCTTGTGTGCAAAATGGATCAGAGAGTCAGAAATAACAGTTTTTAGATGAAAACGTAGTAGAAAATCTTCTGGACTTAGGGCTTGGTAGAGTTTCTAGTTACAACATTGAAAGCATGTTCCATGAAAGGAGGAAGCTCACAAAGTGGACTCCATCAGGAGTTAAAACCTGTTCTGTAAAAGACCCTGCTAGGAACATACGAGTCCAGCTGCAGCTGCAGTAAGACATCGACAAACCACCTACGTGACAAAGAATTCATATCTAGAACAATAAAGTCATCAGAAATCAACATTAACAAGTGGGCAAAAGGCAAGAGGATAAGCAGTTAGCAAATACGCAGTTGAAAAGACATGCGATGTCACGTCGAGACGTCACTATGCAGAGAGCTGGACTGGAAGAGGAGTAACCAGGACTAGAACCCCGTGCCCATATGGGATGGTGGCGCCGCAGGCAGAGGATTAACCTATTGAGCTGTGGCACTGCCCCTGGAATTCTTGCAATAAAAATTATGGAGATGGAAAACAAATATGGTGGTTTCTAGAGGTTAGGGTTGGTGGCGGGAATAAAGGTAGGGATGACTATAAAGTACAGCCTTGGTGATGATGAAATAGTCCTGGGTCTTGATTGCACTTACACAAATGTGCACATCTATCACAATGACACTGAGCCACATACACCCCATACAATGTCAGCTTCCTTGTTTTGGATGTAAGTGACCATTGGGAGAAACTGGGGAAGGGTCCCAGGACCACTCTACTATTTTTGCAACTCCTCATGAGCAGTGATCATATTTTTAAAAGTTCCAATCGTAACATACTATAAAGTCACAATCATTAGAAGAGTTTGGTAATGATGGACACCAATAGATCAATGGCACAGAACAGAGCCCAAGATTAGAACAATTAAATATGGACATTTGGTATGTGATTAAAGTGGCATTTCAAATCAATGTGGGAAAACATGGATGATTTATTTGGGATAACTGAGAAACACATTCAAGTTACATCTCTACATCAAGCCATATTCATAAAAGCTCCAGAAGGATTTAAGGATGAAAATGCCAAGTACTACACCAAGTGCCATGGCATAGTAGGTTAAGACTCTGCCTGTGGCACCAGCATACCATATGGGAGCCTACTCAAATCCTGACTACTCCTCTTCTGATCCAGCACTCTGCTGATGGCCTAGGAAAGCAGTGGAAGATGGCTCAAGTGCTTGGGCTCCTGCACCCACCTGGGAGCCCAGAAAGAAGCCCCTGGCTTTGGATCAGCTCAGCCCTGGCCATTGTGGCCATTTGGGGAGTGAACCAGTGGATAGAATACCTCTCTCTGTCTCTCCTTCTCTCTGTCCGTAACTCTGCCTCTCAAATAAATAAATAAATAAATCTTTAAAAGAATACCAAGTATTAATGGCAGAAAATATAGGGTTTTTTTAAATATATCTGGGTGGAAGGAGTCCTTCTAACCATCATGTAGGATTCAGATGCCTAAAAGAAAAGATAAGAGATTGATAAACGCATTTTTATTCTGCAAGTTATACCATAAATAAAACAAGACCCATGGCAAATTTGGAGGGTATATTTGGAACACAGTAATGAATAATACATTAAATGTGCTTACTAATGAGAAAAAGAATATGTAATAAAAAATAGACCAATGAAATAGCCAAGAAAAAATCAAAACGTCAAACAATATAGGAAAAGATGCTCAGTGCTCACAATAATCAACGAAATCAATACATTGAGATGTCACAAAACATCTATCACAGTGGCTGTGACTTAAAGTAATTCACTGAAACATATGTTCGGAGGATGTGATGAGATGAAAATTCATAGAAAGTCATGGGTAGAGCTACTATTTGGACAACAGTTTGACAATAGCTATAAAAATGTCAATGTGGCAGACCTTGGATCCAGTCTAGAAGTTCATCTCATGGAATTACTCAGAAAAGGGTGTCAACACACATGGAACAGGACGTTATTTACATCATTGTTTTTGATTGTCCAGAATTAGAACCATCTTAATGTCTTTTACTCAACAGTTGCTTGGATACAGACAATGTGGTATATCCACATATTATGATACTGTGCAGATTAAAAACATAGTGAAGAAAAATTATATATTCTACAGACACAAATATAGAGGGATAGCAGTTTAAGTGAAGCCTGAATTTTAAGGAATGAGGCTTCAATTTAAGCTTCCACTACATACATCGGCAGTAACACATGTGTATATCCATATAGCCAGTCCCTGTATCTGCAGGTTCTACAGCCACAGGATTCAAATGCAGATTGAGAAATAAATTACGTGTATACTAAATATGTACTGACCTTTCCCTTGTCCTTATTTGCTTAACAATACAGTACCACAGCTATTTGCATAGCATTTGCATCATATTATGTATTACAAGTAATCCAGACAGGATTTTAAGTATATAGGGGAAGGCAGAGGACGCCACTTGCGATGCCTACATACCTATCAGAGGGCCTGGGTTTGAATCCAGCTGACCCTGCTGCTAATGCGCACTCAGAGAGTCAGCAATGATGGCTCCAGTACTTGGGTCCCTGCCACCCCTGTGGGAGGCCTAAATCTAGTTCCCAGCTTCCAGCTTTGGCCTGGCCCAGCCATGCTTGTTGGGGGCATTTGGGGGAGTGAAGCAGTGATTAAAGCTTCTCTCTCTCTCTCTCTCTCTCTCTCTCTCTCTGTGTGTCTCTATCTATCTGCCTCTCAAATAAATTATTTTTTTAAAAAAAATTTAAGAACTATATAGGAAGATTATATAGAAAAAACTTGAGCATTCACAGATTTTTGAATACATGAGGGATCCTGGAATTAATCTTTTGTTGAGTATTGAGGGGCAAGTGTATATATGTTACACATACTGAGTATTTACCAGGAGACACACAAGAAATGGTATCCCTTTCTACAGAGACCTCTAGGACGGTGAACTGGGGAAGGATTCATCCACCTGTAATCTTCATTCAAGTGAGGTACCTCAAACGGAGGCAGGTGTTCAGCCTGGCAGCTCCGCCACTTGTTAAGATGCCCATATGCCTTACTACAGGACCTGGGTTTGATTCTTAATGCCAATTTCTGACTCCAGCTTCCCAATGAAACAGACCCTGGGAGGCAGTGCTGATGGTTCAGGTGGTGGGATTCCTGCCGTTACATTGAGTCCTGGATTGAGTTCTTGGCTCCTGGCTTCTATCTCTGCTCAGTCTCAGCTGTTGTGGGCATCTGGGGAATGGCCTATTGGATGGGAGCTTGCTCTCTCTCTCTCTGCCTCTCAAGTAAATGTTTTTTAAAATATCAAACAGCACTGCAATGTTTATAATGAAAACCAGCCTTAGGAATAGGTTACAAGTCTCCAGGTAAACATAATTTCAAAAGGGCAGAAAACACTATGGAAGAAGCAAAATAGGTAATATTACAAAGAGAAGAAAATATGAACTGGGCCAAGGAACTAATCTACGTATCAGCACAGACATATATTTGTCTTCTTATTTTGTGATTTCTTTACGACACAACTCTATGGAACCTTTATTGCTTTGATATTTCCAAAATAACAGAGCATCTGCATGTGGTGTAAGAGATACAGGCAAGGGGCTGGTATTGTGACATAAGAGGTTAAGTTGTCACTGGTAATGCTGGAATCCTATATGGATGGTGGTTTGAGCCTGGCTGCTCCATTTCTGATTTAGCTCCCTGCAAATACACTTGGGAAAGCAGTGGAAGATGGCCCAAGTGCTTAGACCCCTACACCCACATGGGAGACTGAGAAGAAATTCCTGGCTCCTGGCTCCTGGCTCAGACATGGCCCAGCCCTGGCCACTGCTGCCATTTGGGGAGTGAATCAGCAGATGGAAGATTCTCTTTCTCTCTCTGTAAGTTTACCTTTCAAATACTTTTAGAAACAGATCTTTAAAAAATAATAAATCTTTTTTTGGCCGGCGCCGTGGCTTAACAGGCTAATCCTCCGCCTTGCGGCGCCGGCACACCAGGTTCTAGTCCCGGTTGGGGTGCCGGATTCTATCCCGGTTGCCCCTCTTCCAGGCCAGCTCTCTGCTATGGCCCGGGAAGACAGTGGAGGATGGCCCAAGTGCTTGGGCCCTGCACCCGCATGGGAGACCAGGAGAAGCACCTGGCTCCTGGCTTCAGATCAACGAGATGTGCTGGCCGCAGCGGCCATTGGAGGGTGAACCAACGGCAAAAAGGAAGACCTTTCTCTCTGTCTCTCTCTCACTATCCACTCTGCCTGTCAAAAAAAAATAAAAAATAAAAAATAAATCTTTTTTAAAAGCCAGAAGATTGGATGCAGTAAATGACAGTGTAGCTTGGCCATCTCCCTGGGTTTGAAGGACATCAGTGGATCAGACAGACCCACAGGGTAGAAACTGGTAGTAACCCATTATCCCTTCCTTGGATGGTAATGGGGAAAGAAGGGAATGGCCACAATATGGACCCTAGAGTCGCCAAAACTTTCCCCAAGACATCACTGGCTGGCTAGAGCCTCTATTTTTTTTTTCCTGGGCTTCACAAAAGCACCCCGCACAATGGTGGCACTTAGAATGTCTGGTCCCTAACGCAACGTGATAGACTCAATAAACATCTCTGTGGGTCTGTGCTACATCACTTTCAGACTTTCCATGGCCTGGTAGGAAAAGAATCTGAAATATGCTCATTCTGGACAGACCCTAACCCTGAAATTCCAGAATCCACACGTAGTTTAAATGATGAATCCCCTTCTCCAACCATTCTGGGCCCTGCCAGGTCTGCATTGCCTCTTATAGTTTTACATTTTTCTTCCACATTAACAAGCAGCAGTGTTTCTCTTTGTGGAATTAAACTTCACAAAAATATCTTTGCAAGCAGATTTGTGTCTTGATAACAATCTGTTGATGAATTTGGCTGCAGAATGCTGATGGGGTGCGTGCGTCTCTGGGAACGCTTCCAGCAGATACACATCAGTGTAATTAAATCCTTCCAGCATTTTACAACTGTCAGGATGACGTTTTACCATTCTGACACCCAGCCTGGCTTCAACCTGCAGGGTGTGTGTGTGTGTGTGTGTGTGTCTTGCAGCAGCTCAAGTGCTATGTGCATACTGCCCTCACACCCCTAAGTTGCTTGTGTAGGTTTCCCTGAGGACATAAGAGCTTCCCATGTGAGAGTTGTGGCCTGAATCTGTTCATCTACCTTTCCCCCAAAAGCCTCCTCTGCTTTGTACAAAGGTGATAATATTAACAGTGATGAAGATGGGCAGCACCGGAAGTGGGGAAGATCACAGGCTTTGGAATTCAAGAGAGCCACATTTAAGTCCTGCTGCTGGCATTTACAAGTTCTGTGAGCCAGTTCCCTCCACTGTCCAAGAGGAATAGTATTTTAATCGGAGACTTCGGGGAATTAGAAGGTGATGTTTGGGAAGTGCTTTAGTGCAGGGGCACGGACATATACGACTTGGAAGATTTTAATAAATAGTCGCTAAATTGTTTTTTGAAACAGCTTTCCTTATGTTGAATCAGGTGCCCTCCATAAGAACCCGAGAAGGTGGACAGGCACACACATTTGCTTCCTCTTAGAGAGGAGGAAATTGAGGTGTCAGTTGGTTGTAGTTGGCTGGGACTTTCCAGAGCACACCAATTCGTGGCACCTTTGGGGTGGGGCGAAGAGGGTGCAGAGAAGTGCACGCAGAGACAGACTCTGAGGGTGAAGTCAGGGTGCAGGCGAGACTCCAGGGCCCACTCAAACCGCACAGGGTGGGTGCAGCAGGGTCAGTGGCGTAGCCCAGGAGCTCGGAGTCACAGGTTCATTACCCAACGCAGAGAATCCTCTTCACGCCAGGGGTGGTTGCAGAGAGAGGATTTACCTCTGGGAAGTGGATGAGAGACTGTGATTGTTTGGATTCTGTGTCCTGAAATTTCTGATCCACCTGTGTGGGGCTGCAGTTCAGCTGTCTCCTAAGTCACAGAACCCTGGAAATGGATGAGATTGTGCAGCGGATCCAGTTCAACCACCTATAATTCCACAACTACACAATGATGTATGCCAGCCTAATATTTTGAGGTTTATAAAATGCTTTCAGGTACATAATTTGCAATGACCAGACACACCCATTAAAGTAGGGGGTTTGTATGTCACTTGGGCAGGGGCTAGGAGAAGAGAAGCATTAGAATGGGGCTCTGCATGAAACCCCCCTGGAGGTGGGGACTGCTGCTTTGTATGTGACAACACCCTAGGACAGATACCTCATTGTGTCAAAATTGCTCCCTCTCATTTCTCACCGACTGACGATACATCTTTTATGTAAAGTGTACGTTCTTGTAACTTGTGTTAGTAACTCATAAAACAGGGCTAAATCCCTCTTCTAGAGCACAGCTCTTTGGACACTTAGGAAAAAAAAAAAACAGGTATCCCCAGTGCCTGTTTTTGTACCCCTCTTTTCCAGTCCATGAGCCCCACATCTACAGTGCCAAGGGTTTCAGATTCCTCACATTCTAGTTGCTTGGCTCAGGATACAGCCAAGTAAGTCCTTTATAAAGTGCCTCCTGCCAACCGCCATGGCACACTGGTGTGGCCTGGATCTTCCAAGTAAAGCATGTGTTCATCCCTGCATTCCTAGCGCCAGATCCTGGCAGACCAAGCACTGCAACAGAGAGCACCAGCAGCAGCGAACCTGAGCTCGCATCCCACCCCAGCCTTCACTTGGCTCCTTGGGCTTTTGCTCTGTCTTCAATGCTTTCACTACAGCTTGGCTGCTCCTTTGGTGAACACTTGCTGTCTTCTATTTGGACCTCTTTCTGCCCTCGGCTTGGTACGTGGGTTGGGGCATCGCCTCATCTCCTTGGTTGAGCAGCACCTGGATTCCTGGAGCCCTAGACATGGGCTATGCCAGGGAGCGAGAGCTAGGGGACACGCACATGGAGGAACTGCCATTGTGACTGAAGATGCGGCGAGCTCATTAACATGTTCCACAGCCACATCAGCTTCAGGTGACTGTTCAGGAAGCCCTACTTCCCAGTCTTCACATACTCTGTCTTGTCTGTGCCATTAACATCTCGGATCCAAGTCGGGGATTTCACATTTATGTCTATTCCACTTTGCTTTGTCGTATTGGCTCTCCATCATGCAACTGAACGTATCACATCCTTGGATGCCAGTCCTGTCACCCTCACTGCTCACCTTTCTTCCAAGCTGCTCATCACCCGCGAAACTTAATTCGATTCTAAAGGTCTCCCAGAATCCTTTCTTCTTGTTGTTCACTTTTGCAGTCTTTCCTCATTTCTCCCTCCTTGCCCACATTATCATGAAATATCAGTGGTGACATTCCACTTCTATGGGCACATGTACCCACCCTTTATTTGGGGATGAGACACTCAATGTCGAACAGAGTAACCTCACCAGGAAATTCAGCTAGGAGGTGAAGTCCATAGAACCCCACAGAAGCATCAGAGGATCAAAAACCTCTAAGGTATGGTCTGTGTGGGAGATCTCAGAGGCATTGGAAAGCCCTGGGGCTTCCTTCATGTGAAAATGCAACTCAGAATCAAAGAAGTCTGGGGAAGATGTTTGCCTTAATAGTGAAAACACCTGTGTCCCATACCCGAGTACCTGGGTTTGATTCCTGGCTCTGGATCCCAATTCCAGCTTCCTGTCAGTGCACAGCCGGGAGGCAGCAGTGATGGACTCCTGCCACCTACATGGGAGACCTGGACTGAGCTCCCAGCTCCCAGCTTCAGCCCCAGCCAGGGGCCGTTGTAGACATTTAAGGAGTAAACTGATAGATGGGATCTCTCTCTTTCTAATAAAAAAAAAAAAATCAAGGAAGGTTGTTTCAAATCCATCACGATGAGAAAGACTTAGAATCGATAAGTTCCCATCAAATGTCAATGATGCTCCATAAGGGATTTAGCGAAGTCCCAGTGACGAGGCCGGGAGAACGCAAATGCTGTGTGAAGTGTGTGTGCAGCTCAGGGCTGGGATGGCAGCTCTTGCCACAGAGAAGCAGGGTGTGGGGGGGTGGTCGGGGAAGGTGAGTGGGTGGGATGGGGGTGGGATGAGCTCTCTGGAGCACCCAGGATGAACCGCCTGCAAGTTTCTAACGTGAGTCAAACAGGTCCAACAAGCTCTTCAACATTCATTTGCAAGTACATTTAAATTCATTGTTACTGCTGGAGCATTTCACTGATGGATTTTGTTGCTGCCATTGTCTTCTCTCTCTCAGATGCCTCCCAGAAGTCCCTGCTACACAAGGACCATGAAGTCTACACATAGGAAACCTTTGTAATATTTAATATGCAATCATATATTATACGGTATGGTATATAGTGCAGTGGGATATCCAGCAAGTGATGTGTATCCGAGGTTGGCAAATTATGATCCATGGGTCCAATACCCGTTTTTGTAAATAAACCCTTGATGCCACACACAGCCACTCTCATTCACTTACATATTTCCCACGGTAGCTTTCCCTGCCACTTGGGAAGCTGCAACTTGGACTGTATGTCCCTCGCTAAAACATTTACTCTCTCCCTTCAAGATAAGGTTTGCCCAATCCTGTAATATATAACATCACCTGTAACATGACATCCATAAAATATAGCATACCTCACAGGCTGTGTATTTATGCCATAATATATGGTGCATATGTAAAATGTGATTAGATACATGATCATAATTTATATGTAACTGATGTTTGTCTAAAGTTTGAAGATGAGGCATTGGCAGTACCACTGAACTGTGAGTACATTTCTCTAATGTTGAGAGTTTGTTGTGTTCAAACATCTGAAAATTGTGGGTTTGGTTAGAACATACACGGTACTTTTAAAAAGTTCTTGGAAAATGGAAATAAAAGGTACATTTATTTTTGTGTAAAAAATTTTAAATTCATGCATATGAAGAATGTTTTAAAAGTTCGTGAAAAATGTACATATGAAAAAACTATTCATTGATTTAAAAACTTTTTGCACCAAAATAAATTTTTAATTCCCTTTTCCATGAACTTTTTGAAGTACCTTTCCCAATAACCAGTCTATGAAAATAATGATCAATGCAGCAATTAGCAAACACAATTCCAGTTGAGTTCTGTTCTGTTTTCCAAATAGATCATTAACAGATGGACTAGCTTTCAAGGCTGGTCCACATCAAGGAGCATGGTTCAAATTGGGGTTGAGTGAGTGATTCTCAGAGAACACACACATTGGCACAAAATCAGTAGATTTGGATTCTGTGGCCCAGACGGAGCAACAGCTTTGGGGTCCAGAGCATTCAAAAGCTAATTTGAGGGGACACGGTGTGAAACTCCAAATGTGTTGAACAGATGTCTGGAGAGTTTTCACTGTGTGTGTGTTTCTCCGACCCATTCTGTTTGCTAAGCTTTGCTCTTGGGCCAAGTCTGGGCCACAAAGTACCGTGCAGAGCCATTCTGTGATACTATGCAGGCTTAGCCCACAAGAAGGCAGAAGGGATCAGGCCACCACATTCACGCGGTGCCCAAGTGTGCACCAAAGCCTGTGTCTTCTCCTCGGAGTGCCATAGACAGGTGTGCCTTGGCCGCTCGCTAAGTCGTAACAGAGCTGTTTTGCCCTGGCCTGCACAGCTGAGGAGGGCCCTGGTTAACATGCATTAATAAAACATCCGTAAACTTTTGGCAGAATCGCACCCCTTTCTGTTTGTTGACAGAGACATTGCATAGTCCTCTCTCTCTCTCAGAGCCAAACAGTTCTATTCTGATGCATATGAATATTCATTGAAAGCACAGGAATTAAATTATAAAGGCATCTGTTACCCCAACAGGGACTTACTACTAAGCCGGGCACTTTGGAACGTCAACAAAGAGCGTTCTCATCTGAACAAGACAATAAACTTCCTGGCTCAGCTCTGCTTTAGTCAAACAAAGTGTGAAGTGCTGCTTGAGTGGCAGTTGGCGTGGCCAGCAGTCCACACCTCCCTGACTGAGAGCGGCCACACCGCCACGCCCCGAAAGTCGGTGCTGTTTCCCGTGAGCCTTGGTTACCCTCTTAGCTGTGCAGCAGCGTCCCTTCCTTCTCTCTCCTCTCCTCTTGTAACCCTGTGTCTTTTCGGGCCTTAGTGCACAGAGTCCTGCAGCAGTGGACTGGTGACGTGGGGGTGTCGCGTATCGCCCGAGAGCACAGCGTCAGGAAGCTTGAACTGGGAAAGCCTTCTCTGAGATGGGCTCTTCGTGCAGAATGCCATGTTCCGGAAGAACCACGTGCTCGCTGCCTCCGTGGGCCATAGTCGGCGCTTTGCAAAATGCCTCTTTCAGAGTTTTGCAGCGGAGCCAAAACACATTTGCCGCGTCTTGGGCATTACTTTGTAGGTGGGAGGACCCAGGTATATAGGAGTGCAGTCGTCCCTCTGTGTCCATCTGGGGCGGGGAGGGGGGGACGGTTCCAGGATGCCAGGAGTGTGAAAATCTGCTGATGCTCACTCGAGTCCCTTTTATAAAACAGCCTAATACCTGCACGTAACTATACATGGCCTCCTGAGGGCTTTACGTCATCCCTGGATTACCTGTAATACCTAACGCGATGTCAATGCCATGCAGATAGTCAGATGGCTTGTCTAGGGAATCGTAACAAGAACAAAGTCTGTGCATGTCCATTGCCGAGGTGATTTTTTTTTTTAATCTGCAGCTATGGAGAGCAGAATGTATTTTTCATACACCCTCATTTCCTACTCATGGCACCGGGATCATGGTTTGGGAATTGCTGCCTTTGGACGCCATTTGGAAAAGGACCCCTGGTCCTTAGGAGTCCCTGGAGCATAAGGAGGGTCTGAGACGAAGCTGTCTAGGAGGCCTGGCTGGGATACGAAGGGGCTGTCTCATTACTGGGAACCATGACCAATGGTGCAGGAGAGGATGCTCTTGTTTTTTTTTTGTTTTTTGTTTTTTGTTTTTTTTTTTTTTGACAGGCAGAGTGGATAGTGAGAGAGAGAGACAGAGAGAAAGGTCTTCCTTTTGCTGTTGGTTCACCCTCCAATGGCCGCCGCGGCTGGCGCGCTGTGGCCAGCGCACCACGCTGATCCGATGGCAGGAGCCAGGTGCTTATCCTGGTCTACCATGGGGTGCAGGGCCCAAGCACTTGGGCCATCCTCCACTGCACTCCCTGGCCACAGCAGAGAGCTGGCCTGGAAGAGGGGCAACCGGGACAGGATCGGTGCCCTGACCGGGACTAGAACCCGGTGTGCTGGCGCCGCAAGGCGGAGGATTAGCCTAGTGAGCTGTGGCGCCGGCCAAGGATGCTCTTGTTACCTGCAGACTTCCTCTGCTGTTAAGTTCCCTTCTGCACAGCAGCCCTGCTCCTGTGGGCAGGATGTGAGCGCCACATCCTTTGGCTAAGCTGTCACTGGTGTCATCAAGCTGGCGTGAGTCTAGGCACCAGCCCTGCAGCTGGATTTCGATACAGCCTGGGTCTCCATCTGCCGTTTTGAAATCCTCTGGAGGTCTAGTGCTCTGCTGCCATCCCATCACGCCCCAGGGGATGCTAATAATTACTCTCAAGACTCCTTAGCTGTCCTGATGGGCTGGACAACTGTCGCCCAACCCCACCCAGGTGCCCCAGGATAGCAGCTCCTTTGAGTCCCTGGGGCGACCCCACCTGCTTTGCACTCCCACTATGCACCTGCTTGCTTACTGGTCCCCCCACAACACAGGTGCTAAGAGCCCGGCTGTACAGTCATGAACAGCTCGTATGCTCCTAAAGCTGGAGCAGCTTTTTGCCACAATGAGAGGAACGATGGCATCAGCAGTACGCACACCTTGTTGGGACAGCTGCTAAAAATGAGAGCTGGCCTATGTCCGGGTTTGTCCCGTTCATGCCCCTGTCCTGGGTGGAGGAGTTAACAGTGCACTGATCTACTCTCAAAGGGGCCACCATGTGAACACCACACCCCCTGGTCTCCTACTCATAGGCAATCTCCTGAATGGTTTGACCAGGTGAGCTGTGGATGGAAAAAAATAAAAAGCTGCCCTCATCCCTCGTGTGCCATGGTTCCTGACATTCCAGCACTGTTTCCTTCTGGAATGGGGGGATCATCTGTTCAAAGGGGTGGGACTGAGGTGGGATACATAGGTAGGCAGCTAGACAGGTCTGCAGTGAGCTGGAAGTACCTGCCAGCTCCTCCTCCACCTCCAGTGTAAATCCATCCTCCTGCTTGTCAATCAAAATGCCCCCTTTCCCCGGATGCACCTGCTTCATCTGGCACCCCTGTGTGTGTGTGTGTGTGTGGAGGGGGTGCCATGAAAATATGGATATTAAGCTCTACATGGAAGTTGTGGAGTTGCCACATAATTCCCAGGTGGCTGCACACCTGCAGAGGTACCTTTATGAGGTGTCATAAAGGAAATCAAGGACTTGGGGGAGCGCTCTCTCTCTGTTTCTCTTTTGCTGGAGGTACTGCACAGGTGCCCTTTCTCTCTCCTCCCCCAATTCTCTAGCCTACTCCTAGCAGGTATTTCTCCATGGAGGGCAACTCCTGCTCACACATATGTATGTGTGTTCACTTATCCCCTTTTGAATACATTTTATTGAGCACCTTTTATGTGTCTACACTTAGAATGCTTGTCTTTTTGTAAGACAAGAGGCTGGAGTAAGATTAACACACCCTTGCCCACATCACAAAAAGAGCTATACTCATGAACTACTGATGTCCCGCTACGTGATATATAAATTCAATTAGTCCTCCAAGCAATGCTGGTAATATTATCTTCCCCAATTGAACATTGCAAAAAGATGTGAAGATGTTTCCGTAGAGAGACAAAGTGAGTGATAAGATGGGGATTCCAGCAGGTCTGCCAGCTAAGATGCACCCACCGTGAGGACTGGAGGTGCACATGAGCCAAGGTGAGCCAGACCTTGGAAGACAGTCCTGGGAGAGGGATGCCCACTCAGTCCACTATCAGAGTGTTATTGGAGGAGGCGATGGAGGGCAGGAGACATAGGAATCAAAATTTCTAAGAGAAGAGTCAGGTTGGAGAGGTTTAATCAGAGCTGTCTGTCCAGGGTCCTCAGCCCCATACTGCACTCTGTACTCACTTAGGTGAGAGAGTCTTCATAGGCAGGGTGGCAGCTATGCAGGTCCTAGCTGAAGGACCCAGGAACCCCTGTACTGTTTTGGCGTCTGGCAGCCACTGAAATGGGTAAAGTGATCCCAGGGGGGAGCAGGCTCCCTGACTCCAGGGCCAAAACACATGGGTGGAAGACAAGACATGCTCCCTGCAGAGTGTGGACGTGGGACAGAAAAGTGCTCTTGCACAGGATGCAGGCTTGGTGAGGAGGGAAGGTGGATCACCGAGGTTGGAAAAGGAGATGCTAATGTTGGGCAAGGGAAATGGAGGATGGAGGAGGGCGGGGGGGGTGGGGGTGGGGATGGAGGGGAAGCCAAGGGTGGGAGGGAGAAACTGCAATTGGAGAAGGGGAAATTTATGGGAAGGCCTGCAGTATCCAGGTCACTCCAGGTGTTTTGGTTTCAGTGTTTGGGTCCTGGGTAGCTGATAAGTGTTTATCACTTCATCCAAGTCAATCACTCTGGCTTGTGGGCCAGGATGATTTTGGGCTATTGCTAAAACCCACAATCAATCAGGGGTGATGACAACTATGTCTCAACATCTCTTAGCCCTGCATTGAGCAGGGCAGAAAGTACCAGTTTAGAAGGAATAGGCCTCCCCCACGGCCTCCTGGCTGTGTGTGACAACAGTTTTGGCAGAGGCTTTGGTGGCTACTCCCTAAGAAGCAGACCCACCACTCTCCCTGGCTGGCTGTGCTGCTGCGTTTGCATTCTCTGACTCTGTGAGCACGCGATTTTCCATTTTCTTCTGGCCTGAACTTGCCCTCTAACTCCACCCTGGGCCTGACAGTTTTGCCTGTTATTGAGCAACAGGTGCACCTGACGGGACTCTCCCTGCCTGCATCTCCTCCTTCTGTCTGGGCTCCAGCTCCCACTTTCTCCTCCCTCTGTCTCCTGCTATCCTGGGTGCTCCGTTCTTCCCTCTTTCCCATAAGTACACCCAAGCTCTGTGTCTCCCATTTTGAACACAAAACCTTGGAGCTAGAGTCCGCAGTGACACAATCCCTCTTGGAACCCATGGCTGAGTCCTCATAGTTTGCTTCCAAATGTGTATTTTCTCTCTTCGAGTTTAGTTCTGATCCATTTACTTCTCCCCATGACAGGCTGAGCATCCATTATTTGATATGTCTGAGACCAGAAAGGTTTTGGATTTTTTTTGTATTTTGGAATATTTGTGTCCACATGATGAAATATCTTGGGAATGGCATCCAAGTCTAAAATGGAATTCACTTATGTTTCATCTACACCTTATAGACTGAGTGATTTGATAGCGTATTTTACATGATTTTTTTTTTTTTTTTTTGGAACAAAGCTTCAAGGTATGGAATTTTCCACTTGTGGTCATGTTAGCACTCAAAAAATTTCAGAGTTTGAAGCATTTTGGATTTTGGATTTTCAGATTCGGGCTACTCCATCTGTATTACCACTTTGCCTGAGGCTACCGCAACCCCTCCCTTGCCCGGCCAAGAACCTCCTGACATATTGACCTACTTCCATTCTGACCCTCCCCGTCCACATCTTTACAGGAATTATTTTGCCCAAAGAGAAATCAGAGCGTGTTGCTCTCTGGTCAAGCACACTCCATTTGTCGCCATTGCTGTACCACGAAAATCCAAATCTCTTTCCAAGCCCAGAGACGCCTTGGGCAATCTGGATCTTGTCCAGCCTCTACCTCATCTCCGGCAACTCCAGTCCTTCCTCCTCACGCCACAGCCCTCTTCTTCCTCCTCCTACACAAAACGCCTTTCTCGTCTGGAGGCCTTTGTCTCTCTTTGCTCCCTCTCATCTTCCCTCAGGCTTCCAACAGGTGCTTCCTTCCCCACTCAGACCCCTTCTTAGAGTTCTCCCTGACTCAGCAGGAGCAGCACCTCCAGCTCCCCAGCCTTTCCATCCAGGAACCCCTTCCTGCCTAGTGTCCTTGCCTGAGGGGTCATCTTCTATATTTATTTGTCTGTCTTGTCCTCTAGAGCAAGCGCAGTGACTGCTCTGGCTCCAGGACTGTCAGGAGTGGCCATCACCTGGCATTCTCTACATTTAGTTTGTTTTTGGAACAATGTTTCAGCTGAAATAATTACTTAATTGAAATAATTTTAGATCCACAAAGGGTTGCACACATATTACAGAACTTTTTGTCTAGTTTCACCCTAACTTTTCAAAAAATATTTTATGTAACTATAGAACAATAATATATGACCAAAACAAGGGAAATTAGAATGGAAAATTGTCAATTATTAAGTAAGAACAGTATACTTTGGAATGATACATCAACTAAACTGCAGACTGTCTTTGAATTTCTCAAGTTGTTTTTTTTTTTTTTTTTTGAGAGAAAATGAAAGAGATTTGCCATCTGCTAGTTCACTTCTCAAATGCCTGTAATAACCAGGCCTGGGACAGAAACAAAGCCAAGAGCCAGGAACTCAATTCAGACCTCCCATGTAACTAGGGCAGGAACCCAAGTACTTGAGCCATTACCTCTGCCTCCCAGAGTCTGCATTAGCAGGAAGCTGAAGTCAGGAGTAGGAGCTGTTTATCAAACCCAGGTGCTCCAATGTGGAATGTGGGTGTTTAACTGCTGGATAAAACGTGTGCCTCTGCCCATTTTTAAATTAGTTGTTCTTATTGTTGAGTTTAGAGTGTTCTTTGCATATATTAAATATGAATATTTTGTCAGTTATGTGACTTGCAAATATTTTATTCCGGTTTGTGGTTTGCCTCTTTGATTCTGTTGGCATTGTCTTGCACAGAGCAAAATTTTAAATTTTCTGTAAGTCAATTTTTTCTTTAATGGATTGGACTTCTAGTCTCTGGTGTCACCGCTACTGGTATAATTGCAGCTCATAGAGATTTCCTCCTCTATTTTTCAACATTCTACTTTAGATCTCTGTTGAATGGGGAAATGTTGGAAGCATTCCCACTGAGATCCTGAGCCAGACAAGGATGCCTACTGTCACCACTGCTATTCAGTATAGACCTGGAAGTTTTAGGCAGAGCCATTAGGCAAGAAAAATAAATCAAAGGGATACAAATTGGGAAAGGAAGAAGTCAACATACCCCATTTGCAGATGACATGATTCTATATATAGGGGCTCCAAATGACTCCACCAAGAGATTACTGGAACTCATAAAAGAGTTTGGTAAAGTCACAGGATATAAAATCAATACACAGAAATCAATAGCCTTTGTATACACAGACAATTCCTTGGCTGAGAAAGAACTTCTATGATCAATCCCATTCACAATAGCTACAACAAACACCAAATACCTTGGAATAAATTTAACCAAGGATGTCAAAGATCTCTACAATGAGAATTACAAAACATTAAAAGAAAGAAATAGAAGAAGATACAAAAAATGGAAAAATCTTCCATGTTCATGGATTGGAAGAATCAATATCATCAAAATGTCTATTCTTCCAAAAGCAATTTACAGATTCAATGCAATACCAATCAAAATACCAAAGACATTCTTATTGAATATGGAAAAAATGATGTTGAAATTCCTATTGAAACAGAGGAGATCCCAAATAGCTAAAGCAATCTTATACAACAAAAACAAAGCTGGAGGCAACACAATACCAGATTTCAAGACATACTGTAAGGCAGTTATAATCAAAACAGCTGGTACTGGTACAAAAACAGATGGATAGATCAATGGAACAGAACAGAAATGCTAAATGCCAGAAATCAATCCAAGCATCTACAACCAACTTATATTTCACAAAGGAGGTAAGATCAATCCCTGGAGCAAGGACAGTCTTTTCAACAAATCGTTCTTGGAACAGGATTTCCACATGCAGAAGTATGAAGCAAGACCTCTACCTTACATCTTACACAAAAATCTACTCAAAGTGGATTAAAGACCTAAATCTTTGACCTTACACCATCAAATTATTAGAGAATGTTTGGGAAACCCTGCAAGACATTGGCATAGGCAAAGAGTTTTTGGAAAAGATACCAGAGGCACAAGCAATCAAATCAAAATTCACAAATGGTATTGCATCAAATTGAGAAGCTTCTGTACAGGAAAGTGAAGAGGCAATCGACAAAATAGAAGAAATTATTTGCAAATTATGCAACTGATAAAGGATTAATAACCAGAACATATAAAGAGATCAAGAAACTTAACAACAACAAAACAAACAACCCAGTGAAGAAATGGGCAAAAGACTTAAACAGACATTTTTCAAAAGAGGGAATCCAAATGGCCAACAGACACATGAAAAAAATTCTCAGGATTACTAACCATCAGGGAAATGCTAATCAAGACCACAATGAGGTTTCACCCCAATTAGAATTGTTTTTATACAGAAATCAACAAACAACAAATGCTAGCAAGGATGTGGGGAAAAGGTACCCTAATCCACTTTTGGTGGAAAGGTAAACTCGTAAAGCCACTATGGAAGACAGTAAGGAGATAACTCAGAAATCTGAATATAGAGCTACCATATGACTCAGTCATCCCACTCCTGGAATTTACCAAGTTAAAGGAAATCAGTAAATAAAAGAGTTATCTACATCCCCATATTTATTGCAGCTCAACTCACAACATCTAAGACATGGAATCAACCCAAATGTCTGTCAACTGAAGACTGGATAAAGAAATTATGGGACATGTACACTATGGAATACTATACAGCAGTAAGAAAAAAATGAAATCTGATCATTTAGAGCAAAAGGGATGACTCTGGAAAACATCATACTTAGTGAAATATGCCAATACCAAAGGGACAAATACCGCATGTTCTCCCTGACCTGTGATAACTAATAGAGTTCCTAAAAGGCAATCTGTAGAAGTTAAATTGACACTTTGAGAAGCAATGACTTGAACAGCCCTTGTCTTGACTGTTGAGGAACAGTTTTTTTTTTTTTAAATACAATTTGTTGTTGAACTCTTTAATTAACATAGAATTAAACATATGTGTATAATCAATTGAAAATAAATCTCAGTAAAAAATTAGAGTGTGAATAAGAGAGGGATGAGGAGGAGGGGTTGGGAGTGTGGGTGCAAGGGTGGGCATGGTGGGAAGAATCACCATGTTCCTAAAGTTGTAATTATGAAGTGTATGAAGTATGTAACTCTAAAGCTGTATAGTTCTGCATACATTCCTATGGACTTACTTCTAAGGGTACACTTTAAATACTTGCCATGGGACCCCAAATCCCCTTAAGCTGGGTAGTAAAAATACCATCTTAAGTGTTAAAATGATCATATGGATAGGATTGAGGGTCTGGTAATAATAATAGAATTAAAAGAGTGCTCCAACATGGGAAGCAGTCCACACAGCAGACTCATAGAATGACAATCACTTTAAATAGTACTCTGACCTCAGAATCAGCTCTTAAGGCATTCTAGTCTGGCTGAAAAGCCCACGAGACATTCCAGGCATGGAAAGCCAAGACACTGTGTCAAAAAAAATGTTCTACATGAGGGATTCATTGGGTGAGACCCCAAGGGAAAGAAGTGGTCATCAAAGAAGGAGGTACTTTTTCTGAAAGGAGGAGAGAACTTCCACTTTGCTTATAGCCTTGTCTAAATACTGATGGAATTTGTGAATTCAAAATGCTTCCATAGGCTAGGCAGCTCATATCAAGAGCCTCAGGTGATCACTGACATCATACATAAGAGTGTTAATTGTTAAATTAATAATAGGAGTCATTGTGCACTAACTTCCCATGTAGGACCTCTATCCTCAAAGAGTTGTATTATAACTATGTCCAAATGCTCCCAAAAGGTGTATCATTCTTGGGGTGCTTCTTTAATGTTAATTAAGTTTCTGGGGAAAAAAAGAAGTTAAATTAACTTCAAGATGCAATGACTTTGAACAGTCCTTGTCTTAACTGTTGAGGTAGGTTTTTTTTGTTTGTTTTTCTGTGCAAATTGTTGAACTCTTTATTTAGTATAGAGTTGGTCATCTGTGTATAAAGTTAAGTGAAAATAGATCATAGTGGTTAATGGGACTGGGAATGTGAGAGGGATGAGGAGGGATAGGAGAGTGGGTGGGAGGGCAGGTATCAAGGGGAAGAATCACTGTATTCCTAAAGTTGTACTTATGAAATGCATGAAGTTTGCATTCTTTAAATAAAAGATTTCTTTGGAGGAAAATAAGTAAATAAATAGAAATTTATGATCGAGTACTCCATATTTCTGTAGCTATTGTTAACTGGACTGTATTTTAAATTTCAGTTTCCAGTCAGTCATTGCTTATATGTAAAAATATGTTTTATTTTTATGTTTGTTTTCTATCCTTCCCCATTGCTAAACACACTTACTGGTTCTACTCTTAGAGGGAGTTTCTTCCAGATTTCCTATGTTGACAATCATGTCACCTATAAGTAGGTAAGGTTTTACTACTTTTTATTCCCAATCTTATGCCAATTATTTCCTTTCTTTGCCTTATTTCTCTGGCCAGAACTTCTTAGTACTATGATGAATAGAAGCAGTAAGGGTGTACATCCTTGCCTCATTCCCAGTCTTAGAAGGAGAACATTCAATTTTTCATGAACTAAGCTATTACCTGCATGAGTAATATTGAACTTGGTTAAATGCTTTAAAAGAAAACATAAAGTACTATTATCATGTGGCTTTTGTTTTTAGCCATTTAATATGGCAGTTTATATTTATTGATTTTTTTCAATGTAAAAATAACTTTGCATTCCTGGCAAAAATCATTTGGTTTTGGTGTACTATATTCTCTTTCTCTACATATACATAATATTTAAAATTACAAAAATATTTGGTTGAAGATTTTTGTGTCACCATTTATGAGAGATACTGAAATATTTTTTGTTGTTGTTTGTTGTGATCTTGAATTTGTCTAGTTTTTGTGATGCTGGTCTTTGAAAATGAGTTGAGAAGTATTTTCTTCCATTTCCTGGAAGAGGGTATGTAGAACTGGTGCTGTTATTTCTTTAAATGTTTGGAAGTATTTACCAATAATCTCAGGGTCCAAAGATTCCCCCTCCCTCCTTTCTATTCTTCCTCCTCTCTTTCCTTCACCCTCCTCCACTTCCTTCCCTACTTTGTCTTTCCTTTCTTTTTGCAGGTTTTAAGCCACAAACCTGATTCCTTCAATAGTTATGAGACTGTTCAGAATATTTACTCTCAGGGGAGTTTTGGTATTTGTGGGTTTTAAAGAATTGATCTGCTTTGTCTAAGTTATGTAATTACACAGAGAGTGGTTTAGAGTGCTCCCTTGTTGTCCCTTTGATGTTTGTGGAATCTGCAGCTTATACTCCTCTTTCCTTCCCAGCATTAGTGATTTTTGTATCTTCTCTCTCTTTTTCTTTGTTAGTGCTAATAGGGGTTTATCAATTCTATTGATTCTTTCAAAGCACCAGTTTTGGGGTTGATGTTCTCCATCTATGTTCGCTCATTATTTTTCTGTTTCAAATTTCATTCATTTCTGCTCTTATGTTAATTATTTCCTTCGTTCTACTTTCTTAAGATTCACTTTATTCTTCTGCTTTCTTGAAGTGAAAGCTTAGATTGCTGATTTGAAAACTTTCTTCTTTTCTAATATAAGCACTTAATGCTATAAATTTCTTTCTACACATTTTATTAGCTGTACCCTACACATTTTTCATATTATAATTTTATTTTTATTCAGTCCAGCATATTTTCTAATTTCCCTTAGACTGTCTTTCAAGACATTGGATTATTCAAATGTCTGTCATCCTTTCTTTCTTTTCTCTTTCTTTTTATCTTTCATCCTTCCTTCCTTCTTCTCTCTCTCTCTCTCTCTCTCAATCCTGTGTCAGAGGTATTTCTCATTTACATTTTAACTTATTCATTTTATTTGAAAGACAAAGAGACAGAGACAGACAGATAAAAAATCTTCCATCAGTTGGTTCACTCCCTAAATCAGGGGCAGGCCAAGCCAAAGATAGGAGCCCACAGCTCAATTTGGATCTCCCCCATATATGTCAGGGGCTCATCTTGTGCCATGATATGCTGTCTCCCCAGAATGCACATTATCAGGAAGCTGGATTGAAAGCAGAGGATTGGGAACTTGAACCAGGTCTCTGGTGTGGTATGTAGGCAGCCCAAGCAGAATATTAACAACTATGTCAAACTCCTGCTTGCTGTCCCCCCTTCCCATGATTCTTTTAAGTGTGCTAAATTTTGTTTTATTGTCTAGTATATTCCACTTAAATGAATGCTTCATAATTAATATGCAGATACTGATTTTACATATATATAAGATCTTATTGATAATTATTCATTTCTTTTATAGTCTTGATGATTTTCTGTCTAGATATTGCATCTATTAATGATGGATACTGAAGCTCCCATTTGTAACTGTGGAATTGTCTGTTTCAGTTTTCAGGTTTATCAGTTTTTGTTTCATGTATTGTGAAACTCTGTTGTTCAGTTTGTACCCATGTAGAATTGTTATATTTTCCTGGTAAAGTAGTTCCTTTATCATTATGTAATGTCCCTCTTTATACCTGACAATTTTCATTGCTTTGAAGACTTTGATGTTAATACAGATAATTCTACTTTATATTGGTATTTTCAAGTGATGTAGCTTTACCCTTTTACTTGTAATCTGACTATATAGCTATATTTGAAGGGAGTTTACTGCAGACAAAGAAAGTTGAGACAGACTTTTGTTCTAAATCCATTCTGAAAAGTCTCTGCCATCTAGCTAAGATGTTTAGACCATTTACATTTAATGTAATTATGCTAGGTTTGAATTTAGGTTGGACATTCTATCATTGATTTTCTGTGTGTTCTCTCTGTTTTTCATTATTCAGTTTCTACTTTTCTGACTTTCTGTGATTAGCTTGAACATTTTTAGCATTCCATCATGGTTCATCAATACTTTTTAGTATTCGTATTGGGTAGAGATTAAAATATAAACATCTAATATATCACACTCTCCTAGTATCAACATTTACCATTTTGAGTAAAATGTAGTCCCTTAACACCAATTATGACCCTACTTTATCCACCATCTTATGAAACAGTTTTCTTAAATATTACTTCTCAGACATTAAGAAACATATCACATAATATTATAATTTTTTGTTTCTATCATAAAACATAATTTTAAATGTTAAGAGAAGAAAAACAGTCCATTTTAATTTTTAACAAGATGTTTCTTTCTATGTTGTTCTTTATTCCTATTTCTTTCAAGTTTTCTTCTTGTATTTCTTTCTCTGGCAATTCTTTTAGAGCAAGTCTGTTGGCTACAAATTCTCTTAGTTTTATTACATGCAAGACTATCATTGTTTAACTTTCATTCCTGAAAAATATTTTTGCTGGGCGTATAATGATGTTGACTATTCTTTAGTTTCAGCACTTGAAACATATTGTGCCATGTTTTTATCTACATGGATTCTCATAATCAATCCAGACTACTTGGGTTTTTATAAAAATATTTATTTTTTATTCTTTTGAACTGCCCTAAAACAATACAATTAATTTTTTATTTAATTTTTTTACCAATATTTTTAATTGATGTTTATTTGATGATTAAATTTTGTATATATTTAAGGTTTACAATTTGGTGATTTTCTATGTATTTATTTACATATGGAAATAAGCATCTCAACCTAATTAACATATCAACTATCTCAGACAGTTATCATTTTAGTAAGAAAATTTAATATCTATCTTCTTAGCAAATTTCAAGAATGCAATATTGTATTCTTAATTAAAGCCACATTTTTATACACTAAATCTCCAGAATTGATTCATCTAGCATAACAGAAACTTTGTACCTGTTGGCCAACATCTCATTTCTCCCATCCCTGCCCTGTAACTACCATTATACTCTGCATCTCTATGCTTTCTACAAAATTAGATCACAAATACAAGTGAGATCATGCAGTGTTTGTGTTTTCTGCCTGGCTTACTTCACTGAACATAATATCCTATAAGTTCATTCATGTAGTTGCAAATGCAAAAAAATTTATCTGTTTTTTCTTTTTCCATTTTTTGTATGTATATAATCTTCTGAATTAATTCATTGGTTGATGAACATTTAGATTATTTCCATATCTTACCTATTGTGATAATGCTATTTGGGATCTTCTGGGCTTCCATATCAATTTTAGGGTTTTTATTTTTATTTCTGTTAAGAAAGCCACTGGGATTTTGATAGAGATTGAACTGAATTCATTGGTTGCTTTAGTTATATAGGCATTTCAATAATATCAGCTCTTGCAATCCCTGAACATGGTCTGTTTTTCCACTTATCTGTGTGTTCTTTAAATTATTTCATCAATGCTTTATAATTTTTAGTGCACAAATATTTCACATCTTCAGTTAAGGTTATTCCTATACATCTTATTCCCTTTGTTGCTATCGTGAGTATGATCATTTTCTTGATTTCCTTTATGTACAGTTCATCGTTCTTAATAAAAAGATTTATTTATTTATTTGAAAGGCAGAGTTACAGAGATGCAGAAGCAGAGAGAGAGAGAGAGAGAGAGAGAGAGAGAGAGAGGTCCTCCATTCACTGGTTCACTTCCCAGATGGCCACAATGGTCATGGCTTTGTCGATCCAAAGCCAGGAGCCAGGAGCTACTTCCAGGTCTCCCACGCAGATGCAGGGGCTCAAGGACTTGGGCCATCTTCTACCGCTTTCCCAGAACATAGCAGATAGCTGATCAGAAGTGGAGCAGCTGGGACTCGAACTGGCGCCCATATGGGATGCCGGCATCTGGTGGCGGTTTTACCTGCTACACCACAGTACCGGGCCCAGAAATACTATTGATTTTTGTATATTGATTATGTGTCCTATAACTTTACCAAATTAATTTATTACTTCTAACAGGTTTCACTGTTTTTTATTCTTTAATGCACATAAATGATCATGTCATCTATAGACAGAAGCAATTTAACTTCTTAAATTAGGTCTTTCCCCGTGCCTATTTTTTCTGGCTAGAATTTCATTACTATGTTGAAAGAAGTGGTCAGAGTTGGCATTCTTGCTTGTAGCAGATTCAGGAAAAGCTTTTCCCCCTGTTGATTATTTCATTAGCTGTGGCCTTTCCATATGTGGCCGTATAAAATATGTGGCCATATAAAATTCTTTTATATCTTTTTTTTAAGAATTATTTTATTTATTTGAAAGAGTTACAGAGAGAAGTGGAGCCAGAGAGAAAGAGTGGTCTTCCATTCCGCTGGTTCACTCCCCAAATGACTGCAACAGCCAGAGCTGAGTTGATCCGAAGCCAGGAGCCAGGAGCCAGGAGCTTCTTCCACGTCTTCCACGCAGGTGCAGGGTCCCAAGGACTTGGGCCATTGTCTACTGCTTTCCCAGGCCAGAGCAGAGAGGTGCATTAGAAGTGGAATAGCTGGGACTCAAACCAGCGCCCATATAGGATGCTGGCACTGTAGGTGGTGGCTTTAACCCACTGCGCCATAGTGCCAGCCCCCTTTTATACCTATTTAGCTGAGAACTTTAATCATGAATTGGTGGTGAATTTTGCTCAAGTGCTTTTTCTGCATTTATTGAGATAGTCATGTGGTTTGTTTTTCCTTCATTCTGCTAATGTGTGTGTCACCCTGATTGATTCATTCGTGTTGGACCATCCTTGTATCCCCGGGATAAATCCTACTTAGTCATGGTGTCTGCTCCTTTCCATTAACCATGGAATTCAGTTTGCTAGTATTTTATTATGGATCATTTTCCATCCGTGTTCTTCAAGGAAATTGCGCTGTAGGTTGTTTCAACAGTGTCTTTCCCTAGTTTTGGTGTGAGGGTGATGCTGGCCTCACAAAATGAGTTTGAAAGTATCCCGATTTCTTCTATTTTATTTTTAATTCAGACTCACATAAATCATCATTCTCCTGAAAGTCATGTTTCATTTATCTCTGGTTGCTTTCAAGAATTTCTCTGTGTCTTGTACTGTTAACAATTTGACTATGATGTATTTGAGTGTGGATTTCTTCGAGTTTATGCTAATTGCAGCTTCCTCAAGTTCTTGAATTTGTAGATAGCTTTTCACCAAGACTTGGAAGTTTTCAGACATTCCTTCTTTAAATATTTTCACTCTCATACTTCTGCAGCTCTTATGACACAAAAGTTACATCTTTTGTTACTGTTGCAAAACTCTCTGAATTTCGATTTAATTTTTCAATACTTTCTGTTTAGATCATTTCTAAAGATATATTTTCCACTTACTTATCCTTTCTTCTGTCATCTTCTTCCTGCTAATGAGCCTATCCAGTGAGGTTTAAAATTTGGGTCATCATGCTTTTAAACTCCCATTTGAGACTTATTTTATATCTTGTGTTTACTGGGATTTTGTTTTTCCATTTGTTTGAAGAGCGTGATTGCTTATTGGGATATTTTTTCCAATCACTGTTTAAAATATTGGCTTCTCAACATCTATGTCGCTTTTGTCTGTTGTCTTTTCTCATTCATGTTGAGACTTTGGGTATTACACGTAAGCTTGGATTACATTCTGGACTCTGAATATTATGCTATAGGACTTTGGTTCATACTTAAGTTTTCTTTTTTTTGCCACTCAAAATACATTTTATTGAATGATATGATATAGCAAAATACAACTGGGACAGAAAGATGAAGATATTTATCATGCTGTCTTTTATTTCACTTGGCACATGGCTGATGGAATCAGAGTATTTCACACCCTGAGAGAAGCCATAAGCAAAAAAAAAAAAAAAAAAAAAAAAGATCATCAGCTTCAACTTTTGTATGGAAACTTTCTTTCCTTGGGGTGTGTGTGTGTGTGTGTGTGTGTGTGACTATAACCTTCTGATCATATGAGATTGAATAATGTTAATGTAAAAAGAGATGGTTGTTAGTGAAATGCAGTGACTTCCATCAGACTTGACTCCTATTTTATCAGGAAGCCAATCCCCTGAGAATTATTAGAAAGCCAACCCTGGCTCAATTCTGTGGGCTGGGGATCAAATATCAATGAAGTTCATATTTATGGTGATGTTCTAGTCCATTTGTGTACTACCTATAGGGAATTTGGAACCTGAGCAGCTTTCCTCACCATAGTTCAGTTCTCAAAACCATTTCACACAACCTAGATTATAATCTACTATTCATCATCCTCCTCTTCTCTCTGATTTCCCCTTCCCACTTTTCCATCTCCTTGCTGTTGGTCACTTGGTGCAGGACAAGGGTATCTGACAGTGCTTCACCTCCCAGCCTCTGTGGCCACTGTGTCTGGTGGGAGGAGTCGAGATGACACCACCTCCCATGTGTCCCCTGCTATGATTTGGGCGTGATTTGTCCCTCACATGTGCATGCACTGGAGGCTTTGTCCTCAGTGTGCTGGTGGTGTTGAGGTAGTAGAACCATTAATAGGCAAGACCTTATGCAAAGTAATACATCATGAGGGCACCATACTCGAAAGATCTTAATGTAGTTCTCATGGGACCCCAAGCAGTCCCCATGAAAACAGGTTGTTAGAAGGAGGAAACACTGGTTCCTCCCCACTCTCTGGTTTCTTGTCTCACTACATGACTCACCTTCTTGCACACTCCAGCCCTGGTGCTATCCACCATGAGACCTGCACCAGACATTGAACGAATGGGGCCACTGGTTACGGGATTGTAATAAACCTCTTTTCTTTATATACTACCCAGCTACAAGTATTTTGCTGTCCCAATGGAAAATGGAAGAATGCAGTCCCTTAGGGTAGGATTAGGATCGTGAGCATGGCTCCTCTCCACTGTCTCCGGGGCTGATGCATCAGGTGTAGGTGCTGGGGAACGTTCCATGCCTTTGCTGTTGTACACTCAGTGTAGGGTGGCAATGGTCAACAGGCTTATCTTCCATAAGCTGCACAGCACGTAGAGGTGAGGGAGAGGGAGGCCATTTGGCTTATGCTCAGGCAGGGAAAAGTTGATTGACAACCCACAGAGTCCCAGCAGGACCAGTGTGGCTAGGGGATGGTGTGACATCCTTCATAGTGTTTGCTTTGAGTAGAGCAGTATAGCCAACATGTTTCCATCATGCAGGGCTACTTTCTTCCCAGCCTTTGAATATAGATAGTAAATTTCCCTTGAGAGGCCATGCCCATTGATGACTGTGGGTTGCAGGCTGGTGCCATACTCAGGCAAGGATATATAAGAAACCTTAAACCCTCCCCTTGCAAGGAACTCACAACAACTTCTCCTTGGAGTCCTGATGTCCCTAGTCTGTCTCTTTTCTCCACCTCTTAGTCTTCTGACATTTGTTTCATGCGGTTTATTCAGAGCCTTCAGTTATAATTAGCAGGAAGGACTGTGTAGAATGCTCTTAGTCCATTTTGCCTGGAACCAGATACTCACTCCTTTTACTTCTGTTGATAAAATCTTAAACTCACTTCTGACTACCATCCTGAGCCCAGGTTTCATTGATGCTCCTCTCTGTTTAACTCCTAAAGCCCTTTACTATGTCTCATGTAATTCAGTACCTAATTATACACCAACTTGGAATTCTTGCTGATTCATTCATGTTTACTGGTCTTATCTTCTCAACTAAATCATAAGTTCCATGTGGGTATACATGAGGTGTATACATAGGGCTTGTC
Source organism: Lepus europaeus (assembly GCF_033115175.1). Taxonomy (NCBI): domain Eukaryota; kingdom Metazoa; phylum Chordata; class Mammalia; order Lagomorpha; family Leporidae; genus Lepus; species Lepus europaeus. Next base: position 97,856,677 of record NC_084838.1, read on the forward strand.
AGAATTCAGGGATCCAGATTGGGGTCAATTAATTCAAATTCTAGAACCCACGTGTTTCTGGAGCCAGACAGCTCTACATTCTAACCCTGTCTTTATGTAGTACTAGATGCAGCATCTTAAATAAGTTACTTAATCTCTTTGAGCTCTGGCTTCCCCTCCTGTAAGATGGTTTTAGTAACATCTTTATCACAGGAAATAGTATTTGAAGAATTAAAGGTCAAAATAAGGGGATCAGGTATCAAGCCTATTATTTAAGATGCTTGTCTCCCATGATTTCTGGCTCTGGTTCCTGACTGCAGCTTCCTGCTAATGCAAGACCCTGGGATACAGCAGTAATGGCTTAAGTAATGGGTTCCTGCCACCCATATGGCAGAAGGACATGGTTCAGGAGAAGAAAACTTGTCAGGGGAGGAAAATTAACACAGCCAATTGGTGAATTTTGTTGAGAATACCAAGAGAGGGGTCCTTGGCAGGTAGTTCCATTCTGGAAGGACTTTTCAAGATGCTGCAAGGATTTGGGTATGGGGAGATGGGGACTCTATTTTATGGAGTTCGACTTCAAATTGTTAAAAGAGAAAAATCAAAGAGGTGTATCTGAGGAATGATGGTGGAGACAGAGCGAGGTCAAGTGTAAAATGGTCCATGATCCTAGCTTGGCAGAGTCAAGATTCTGTGGCTTCTACCTCTTAGAAGGTGGGGCAGTACACTCTGTGCACACCCCAGGACAAGGCTGGCAGCCATGCTGTCTTCCCCAAACAGGAAGGAAACTGTATGTGTTCATTTAGCACCAGCTTGTAACTCATGAAAGATGAGGCAGGAAGAAACATAGTACCAACATCTTAGTCTGTTTTCTGGTGCTCTAACTGATCCCACAGACTGTGAAACGTGCAGAAGAGAAGTTTGTTCGTGGCCTGGAAATCCAGCAGCACAGTGTACTGTGGCATCTGGTTGGGGGTTTCCTGCTGGGTCAGGAAATGGCAGAGGGCATCACAAAGCAGAACCGCAAGACAGCTTGCATGGATCTCTCTGCCCCCTCCTCCTTTCCTTATAAAGTCACCATCATCTAATCCCAAGTAACTCCCAAAAGCCCCACCTCCAAATACCACAGTTGGATTGAGTTCTGCACTCCCCCCACACCCAATACCTCACAATGAAGATTAAACTCCTACATGGGTCTTGGTGGCAACCTAAGTAACTGCTCAGCTTGGATCTGGAGAGAAACAAGTCCCAGTGATACTTCCATCTCATGAATCTCTGTCTACCTGAGCACTTCATTTATGGCCCCAAATTTGCAGAACCAGCTCAGAAAAACAGAACTGTCAAAGGAGCTTATTGAATGCTGTTCTTTAAGCTCTACTCTTTGGGGTCTCTCTGTTGCCCTGGGTGGCTTCCCAGTGTTTTCTTCCTAACTGCATCCATGCAGGAAGTTCTGGCCAATTTCCTCCCTTCTTGATTCTTCAAGAGATGCTTTGGTTCCCTAGCATCATGCTTGTATCTTGCTGGGTCAAGAGTCCTTCTACATACCTGGTTGGCCCACTCCCTGATCAGACTCTGTGGGTCTGGTGGTTTGCAGTGCATGTGGTGGCCGAGAGAGGGAAGGAGAGAGCACTGGATTGGGTATATTCTCCTGGCAGACATCCCTGAGCTAACCACGGCCTGATTCCCCAAGCCCTCCATCCTGTATATCCCTCCACTTTGGAAAAGGCTGTGGATGCAAGTCCCACTCTCAGACCCCAGTGAGCTTCCAACTGTTGAGCATACTAGTGTATAAGCTCCACGGAAGCATGTGGAAATATAGCTGGAGAAACCCTCACAGAGCCTTCATGCTTCAGGGGTCACCCTGCAGACAATGTGGGGGGCAGACCCAGCAGCCTGGGCTTGGAGGAAGGAGGGTCAGGAAATACAGGCAGGAGAATAGGGTAGAGCTGGCATCCAAAGGACCCACGTCCACCATGGCCCCCCACTCACCACCATGTCACCTTGTGGACATCGCTGACCTCTCTGCTGGGGTTTGGATATGGTTTGTCCCCCAAATGCATATGGTTCTTGTGTTGCACATTTAGTCCCCAGTGTGATGATGTTAAGTAGTGGGGTCTTTAAGAGGTGGGGCCTACAGGGAAGAGGCAAGATCATCAGTGGGGGCTCTGCCATGAGAAGGGACTAAAGGTAGTTCTCTTGGGACCCCAACTAGGTCTCGTGAGAGTGAGCTGCCATTGAAGAGTGAGCGCAACCCCTCCCCATTCTCTAGCTTCTTGTCTCGCCATGGGAACTCTCCCTTCTGCACATGTTCCTGCCATGGTGATGCCATTTCCATAAGGCCCTCCCTGGAGGCCATCCATGCGGGCTGCCCAACCTCAGACTTCTAGTCTCCCAAGTCCTTTTTGTGTTGTTGAATTACGCAGCCTCAGCTATTTTGTTACAACAACTGAAAGTGGACTAAGATGCTCTCCTAGTTTGCCTCTTTCTTTTTTTCCTATGAAATTAACACATTAACATCAGAAATAACACTAATATGTGAGTGGCTTAAAAACACACAGGGGAAGGTGTTTGGCACAGGGGTTAGCACACCTATTGCAATGCCCTCCTCCCATATCAGTGTGCCTGGGTTCAAGTCCTGGCTCTGCCCCCAAATCCAGCTGCCTGCTAATGCACACCCTGAGAGGCAGTGGTGATGACTCAAGGACTGGGCCAACCACGTGGGAGACCTGGATTTTGCCCCTGGCTCCTGGCTTCGGCCTAGGTCAGCCCCAGTCTTTGCAGGCATTTGGGAAGTGAATGGGAGTTTCTCCCTCCCTCCCTCTCTCTCTCTCTCTCTCTCTCTCTCTCCCTTCTTCCTCCCCTTCCTCCCTCTCAAATAAGTAAAAGCTTTCTAAAAATAAAAATATATAAATGTTGGCATGGGAGTATATTAATTAGAAAGGCAATTTCCAGCTACATGAAATGTTCCTAGAATGGGAGATACCTTCTTCTCTTTAACTTCATTGCTAGGATTCAGGGCTGCACATGAGTGAAACTGACAGGAACCTAGAGGGCAGGAGTTTGGGCAGCAGGAAAGCAATGAAGGACCAGAGTGACTGGAAGGGCACCTAGGGGACAGATGGACAGAAGGGGTCTGTGGCCAGGAGTATTTCTGCCCAGATACATGAAGTGGTCCTTAAAGCTGGTATTTAGATTTCCAAAATGGTCCATTGCTCATCTTAGCTATTAAACAGCACTTCTTAAGTTCAACAGTGATTCTGATTCATATGCAACACTCGCACATTTCTATGGACTACAGTGCGACATTCCAACACAAGTATGCAGCATCAACCAATCAAAATGGCAACTAACATTTCCATTTCCTTAGCTTTTCTCTGTGTTTGGAGTCTCCCAGCTGCTCTCTTCCAGTTCTTCATGCAGTGTATAATAAGTTTTGAATTCCTGGAGAGAAAGGAGTGGAGTGCTTTCCCTGGGAAACCCCTGATGCACACACATGAAAACATACACCCACACATGTACACGCCATCACACCTGCACACACACCGCAGAAAACTTCACGGTTCCTGTGGCTGTCACAGCTGTCATGCTGTATAATCAGTTCGCACACATGTTCTAGTTGGTAGGAGCCAGCGCTGTGCCTACTCCCATCCCTTTGCAAGTGTGCACTGTGTGTGGCGTATTTATAACCACTGGGGGAATTCCTGATTTGTTATCTGTTGGCATGTACGATTCTAGTAGCAACATTGAAGTGATGCAATTTTCTCTGCTTAATTTCCCCAGTGTGCTTGTAATTATTGATTTACCAAATGAAAGCATTCTCATTTCAGCAGGCAGTCATTACTTCAGCTAATCCTGTCTTGGGTCTAAATGAAGGGCCCTGATGAGCGCCGTGCTGGCGTCCGCACCTTCAAGCGCCTGTCAGGCTTCCTGGGGCCATATTCCTCTCTCCCGGGCACCGACCACACGGAGATACAGGGCTTCTTTATGGCTCATGATTGCCCAGATGAGGTGTAGCACAGGATCTATGTGTTGGTGTGTTTTCTGCAATACTTTAATTAATTTCCAATTTCTACTTAAAGATGCACACTCCAATATTTCCCTAAGACAGTGCATGATCCGTGGGCACAGGATGAACCACTGTACCACCAAACCACACCGCATTCAACATCCTTTCCCTCAGTGGTTCTCAAGATGTGCTGTGTTCCAACCGCTCCAGCATCACCTAGGGCCTTTTTGACACGTGAATTGTGGAATTCGGCACAGACCCATGAGTTAGAAAAACATTGCTCTCTGTGTGTGATCCAGGGGCCACTGTGCCTTCGTCTGGCGAGGCTCTGGTTCTGACCCTGAGGAATGCCATCCTTGCAAAGACCCACCAAGCCTCCCAGAACTCCCTTCCCTCCTCCTGGGCAGGGCTCAGGTGCTCGCTCACATCTGGGAAGGGATCGCTCACAGCCTCCTTAGCAGATGCCACTTCTTCTCTGGTTACTTCTTCCTCCCAGGAAGAATCCTTTGGCTCACTCTCACAGCTGAGCATCTACCTAGTCTGTTATAATGAGTCCTCCATGCTCCTCTGGGCTTCTTGTCCTGTGAACAACATAAGGCTGTCCCTGTCTGATTTGACAAGAATGATCATGGTCTGAGTTTGGGTTCCCACAATTTATGTCCCCTGCAATTCATTCCACGTGTGTGTGTTAGGAGGTCTCCCTGCCCCAGGCCCCATGACATTCCTAACCATTCACACGCTTATAGTGTCCCATCTGGAAATCAGAACGTCTCTTCAGAGACAAGGACACAGGCCTGCACATGATATGCTGTTAGAACTTCTGTCACACGGAGCCTGGGCCCCCAGGAGGAGAGGATGGAGGGGAGAGGCTGCCGTTCTCCCCCCCTTCTGCCTCCTGCAAAAGTTAAACTTGGCCTGTTGGGATCTTCATTTCACAGTGCACCCCGCTGTGGCGATGGGTGAGTCACTTAACTCAGGGGCTGTTTCTCTGGTGGGTCCCTGGGGAAATCTTGGTGTCTCGGACTCTCTCTCCTTGAGGTGAGAAGTCCCTCGGTGGCCAGCACCTGGTCTTGGTTCTCCTTGATGTTCACTTTACGTGGCCTGTAACTTTGTGGGGTGGGGGCCACTTCTAGTAGGTTCTTCTGGGCAGCACTGGCAAGAGACCCCACTAGGTCTCAGGAAATCTGCCTCCTGTACCCACCACCCCCTCCCCTGGCTGACTGGAGGGCATTTCTTTTCAGACCCGACAGTCTTAGGTACCAGGGCTAATGACTGCAACACGTACATGTGAGGGGAAACAACTCAGCCTGCAATACTCCCCCTCCTTCACAGGGACTCTTCCTTGCCTGTGCTCGAACCCCGGCACCAGACCCACTCAAGCCCCAGGGCTGCAGAGGGCAACTCCTCCTCCTCCTCCTCCCCAGCGGAGGCTCCTACACTGCTGGGTCTCTGGCCCTTTCTCCAGGCTCCTTCCTCCACATGGTCTTCCTCCATCCTCCATCAGACACCCACTGGGTGATTCCTGATCTTCAGACTGGAACCCCCGGAGCTGTGAGCTGAAACCACCTTTTCTGTTTATGAGCTGAGGCTGCCTCTGGTACTCGGTTGCAGTCATGGAAGCTGACTGATTTGTAGCAGACACTGCAAATCCCATCCTTTACTGTATGTTCCCCTCAACTCCCTCAACTGAAGATCAAGATGTGGCAATCCTAAGGAATACCAGAATCAGAACAGCATTGCCCGTAAGATGTGGGAATTAACTTGAGGAGATTCAGGAAACTTTTGGGCATGATGGAAAGGTGGTTTTTAAAATAAATATCTATTTACTTGAACATCAAAGAGTGGGGTACACATAGAAACACAGCACACACACACAGAGAGAGAGAGAGAGAGAGAGAAAGAGAGAGTACATGAGAATCTTCCATCGGCTGGTTTACTCCCCAGATGGTTAGGCTGGGCCAGGCCAAACCCAGGAATCAGGAATTCCAACTGAGTCTCCTACTTGGGCCATCCTCCACTGCCTTTCCAGGAGCATCAGCAGGAGCTGGATCTGAATTGGAGTACCTGGCACTCGAACAAACATTTAGATACAGGATACCATGACAACCCACTATGCCGCAATGCTTGCCCAGGAAAGGCACTCTATTTGGATGGAGAGGTGGTCCATGGGTGTATGTGTAGTCAGAAGTCATCCAATCAGGGTACTGATCACATCAGAGTAAGCAGCACTTCCATTGCCTTTTAATGACTTTACGGTTGGAGCCCCCACTTCCTCTCTCCCAGTTGTTCACAGAATATATAACAGGTTAGTATGTGACCTACTACAGTCACCCCACTGCGACTGTCTCGCTTCTTCAGGTTCCCCTTACATTCTAGCTGCTGTGGTTGCTGAAGTCTTCTTGCTTTGAAAGCTTCGAACACTGCAGACTTCTTTTTATGAGAATTTTGTCCACTCCGTTGTGTACACAAAGGATTGTGCTCAGGATAACGTCACAGCGAGTGGGAACACACCCAGGTCTGACCCCTTGTTCCAAGGGTCTGGCTTTCAGTATCTGCCATTCCAGGCAGCTGTTTTAATATTCTGTACCAAGTGTATGCGATGCCTGGGTTGTTATTTGCAGGAGAGTTTGATAAGAACAATGTGGTTCTTACCAGAAGCTGAACTTCTCCCGATGTTGTGTGGCTTCTAAGTGCTTTCCACTTGAATGGGCACTCTTTGTTCTCTCGTGCCCAAATGATACAGGGGGAATATGGTGCAATCCTGAACCTCACGCTGATATTCTGATCAACAACAGACCACATGGATGAGGCTGGCCCCACGAGATTGTAATAAAGCTAAGAACCCCTATCACCTAGTGACATTGCAGCATAACATATTGCCAATGGATATGAGTACAGCACATACAATTGTGTATGCCACAGAATACTCAATCATGATAATAAATGTTATGTATTTCCTGTGCTATATTTTTATCATTATTTTAGAGTACCCTCCTTCTTACAAATAAATGATTGTGTAACAGTGTGCTGAGTTAACAATGGCAACAGCCTCATTCATCTCCTGTTTAACCAAATCTCTTGATTGTGTCAAGAGGCCACACTGAGTGATTGTGAGTGCGCTGTATGACGTTCACACAGTGACAAAATCACCTAACATCGCACTTCTCAGAATTACCCTATCATTGAGGAACACATGATTCTTCTTGACCATTGGTTTTCTACCCTTGAGCCAAAGCTCTCTTCCTATGAGGCTGATTCTTCAGTACTTAGTAAAAGTTTTAAGTTACAGTCACTTAATATAAGGAATTAAGACCTTATAATTTTGCCAGCGGGCAGTGGGAGTAGGCTTCAGTCTGGCTCTTTGGGAATTATTCCCAGAATTCTCAGACCTGTCCACCTAACCCTGCTTGAATACTTTTTAAAATTTTAATGTATGTATGTATTTTATGTGACAGGTAAAGAGAAAGAGATCTCGTACCTCTGGCTCATTCCCCTCAATGCCCACAACAGCCAGGTGGAAACTAGAAGCTGTGAATTCAAACTGGGTCTCCCACCTGCGTGACAGAAACCCAAGCACCTGAGCCATTACCACTGCCTTTCAGGGTGTCCATTAGCAGGGAGCAGGAACAGACAGCAGAGCTGGGACTTGAACCGAGGGACTCCAGTAAAGGGTGCAGGTGTCCCAAGTGGCAGCTTAATGGCGGCACCAAGTGCCCACCCTGCACTTGAATTCTTCATGCACAAAATTGTGAAATATAGTAAGATTATCATTGATTTTGGGGTAGTTTGTTACACAGCAATAGATAAGCAGAACCACCGCCTGGCCTTTAACAATCTTCACCTGCATCCTCACTGTGAGTCCGCAGCGTGGGCCTCCCGTGTCCTGGCTGTTCACTGGCTACAAGCACTGCTGTATCCGCTCTTCCTCTCACTTACTCCACCACACCCGAATTCACTACCCGAGGAGCCTTATGGGCCCAAACTCCAGAAGTCCCTTTCTGCTGATGAGCTGGCTCCTGGCTCTGGTTCATACCTTTCTATCTATTCAGGCCACATAATCTCTACATCATGGTAAATGCCCGGGCTCTATCCTGCCAGCAGCCTGCAAATTCATAGCTCTGTGTTAGCCCACTTAGGCACCTCTCCCTCTTCCACATGTTGGAGGCAAAGTGACTTAAGTCTGTCCTCTGGTTTCCTTCATCAGGTGCCTGTAATGGTGTTTAAAAGGTAACGTAGGGAGGCAGCGCTGAGGCATAGCTGGTAGAGCCGTGCCTGCAGTGCCAGCATCCCATATGGGTGCTGGTTGGTGTCTCAGCTGCTCCATTTCTGATCCAGCTCTCTGCTTGTGTCTGGGAAAGCAGCAGAAGATGGTCCAAGTCCTTGGGCCCCCACACCCACGTGGGAGACCTGGAGGATTGGCACAGCTTCAGCTGCTGTGACCATTTAGGGATTGAACCAGCGGATGGAAGACCTGTCTTTCTCTGCCTCTATCTCTCTGCAACTCTGCCTTTCAAATAAATAAATTGATAAATCTTTAAAAATAAAATAAAAAAGGTATTGTAGACCTGTCCTGTAAAGTAGCAGTAAGTTGTTGCCAAGTAATTGGCAGGATGTGAGGAGAAGCAGCCACCACCCACAGAACTGGGGAGATGAAGGGGAGAACTTAAACTTATTGAAGCTTAATTAGGCCGGCACCGTGGCTCAATAGGCTAATCCACCTCCTGCGGCGCCGGCACACCAGGTTCTAGTCCCGGTCAGGGCGCCGGATTCTGTCCCGGTTGCCCCTCTTCCAGGCCAGCTCTCTGCTGTGGCCAGGGAGTGCAGTGGAGGATGGCCCAAGTGCTTGGGCCCTGCACCCCATGGGAGACCAGGAGAAGCACCTGGCTCCTGCCTTCGGATCAGCGCGGTGCGCCGGCAGCAGCGCGTCAGCCGCGGCGGCCATTGGAAGGTGAACCAACAGCAAAGGAAGGCCTTTCTCTCTGTCTCTCTCTCTCACTGTCCACTCTACCTGTCAAAAAAAAAAAAAAAAAAGCTTAATTAAGAGGGGCCACATACGCTTGGAACCTAAATCTCCAGGGAGGAGCCACTGGCCTGCTAGTTGTGGTATTTCTCAATTGTGTGTGTTGGAAAAATTTCAACCACTTGCTTCCAGTAGAACAAATTACATTGTCAGGAAGAAGGGGCAGCGCTATTTTTCTTTCTCCTCCAGTCTTCAGATGTCCCTTTAATGCCTTCTCTTGATAGAACACAGTGTCTGCAGAGTTCCTGCCCCAGCCTCACGTGCCTGAGTGCAGAAGGGTGGTTTGAAGCTGGGAGACAACAGCTTAAGAGACAGAACCATTACAAATATTGTAGCCACAGCCAGTGCTGTGGCATAGTAGGATAAGCTTCTGCCTGCAGCACTGGCATCCCACATGGGTGCCAGTTCGTGTCCTGGCTGCTCCTCTTCCCATCCTGATCTCTGCTACGGCCTCGGAAAGCAGTGGAAGATGGTCCACATATATGGGCCCCTGCACCCACATGGGAGACCTAGAAAAATCCTGGCTCCTGGCTTTGGATCAGCCCAGCTCCTGCCGTTGAAGCCATGTGAGGAGTGAACCAGCGGACCTGTCTCTCTGTCTCTCCCTCTCCCTGTCTGTAACTGCATCTGAAATAAAAAGAAAAAAATCCTGTAGCCAAACTTTGGTTTTTGAACCTGAAATTGTTTTATCTTGTTAAATTAGGACAATAATTCTTATATGTAGTCTATTTCTTCAATCTTATTTTGCATTTTCTGTTTGCATTATTTTAAAATTTTCTTACTTTTTTCATATGCCAAATTGATAATGTTTTCTTTTCAAATTATTTGCTCAGTGACTTGTACATTATTGCTGGGCTGGTATTGTGGAGCAGGCGGTAAAGCTGCTGCCTGCAGTGCCGGCATCCCACATGGCACTGGTTTGAGTCCCAGCTGCTCTGCTTCTGACCCAGTTCTCTACTAATGGCCTGGGAAAAGCAGCAGAGGCGCAAGTGTTTGGGCCACTGCCACCTATGTGGGAGACCTGGATAAAGCTCCTGACTTTGGCCTGTACCAGTGCTGTCCGTTGCTACCATCTGGAGAGTGAACCAGCAGATGGAAGAACTCTCTCTCTCATTCTGTGTGTGTAATTCTGACTTTCAAGACATATAAATAAAATCTTTTTTAAGAAAAACAAGGAGTTTTCTTCTATTATACTATGCTAATCATAAGTTAAAGCACAGAAAAAACCTACTTATTTGAAAATATTTCTTTTTACATATATATATACACAGATAGATATACATATAGATACAGATACATGTAAGATTATTTCTTTCTTTATTTACAAATAGCCACAGTAGCCAAGTCTGGTCTAGGCTGAAACCAGGAGTCTGGAGCTCCATCTGGGTGTCCCATGTTGTTGTTAGGGACCCAAGCACTTGGGCCATCTTCCACTGCCTTCCCAGGAGCATTAGCAGGGACCCGGATCAGAAGTGGAGCAGCTGGGACTTGAACTGGCACCTACAGGGAATGCTGGCATCACAAGTAGTGGCTTAACTTACTGTATCACAACATTGGCCCAGTATAGTTTTCAATGACAAAAATAAAATTGGATAGTGTGCTAATTTCCAGTAAGGAATAGAAGGCTCAGTTTTAAGAAATCATGCTAAAGCAGCTTCGAAAAAATATGTTGCATTCTTGAGTGTGAATCTTTGTCCTAGGCCTTTCTCACCTTGACAGTGGGAGCCTACAGTCTGGAGGCCATGACCTTTCCTGCTGATCTACCAGCTCCATGGGGTCCTTCCCTGGCCAGAGCACCCAGCAAGAATTTCCACTCAGTGTCGACACTGGCGGCAAACGGGTGAATGTACGCAACAGCAGAGGAAACCACAGCAGCCAGCCCGGTCTCACTTAATCAGGTAACACGCAACCAAGACCGGCTGGCCTTTAAGAGCAAAGAAAGGCAACCTGGTGTTCACAAAATGTGTAGGGCCAGGGCAGGTGTCCTGACGCTCCATGGTAAGCTATGCAGAGTGCTGGAGCTCCAGTTCCTCCTCTGCTTCCAATCCAGATTCCTGCTAATATCTGGGAGGCAGCAGAGGATGGCACAAGTACTCGTGTCTCTGCCGCCCATGGGTGAGAGCCAAATGGAGTTCCTGGCTCTTGGTTTCCATCTGGCCCAGCCCTGACTGTGACGAACATTTGGGTAGTGAATCAGAGGATAAAAGATCTCGTTCTCTCTCTCTCTCTCTCTCTCTCTCTCTCTCCCCTCTCCCCCTCTCCCCTTCCCCTTCTCCCTGATCCCCGTCTCCCTCTCCTCTTCTCCCCCTCCCTCCCTCTCCCCTTCCCTGTCTTCTCTCACTCTTACATTCAAATAAATAAACTTTTTAAAAATTTACAGAGCCAAGATAAACAACAGAAAATCGGACAGTGAAATAAAAAGAGAATCAAAAGAAAACATTTAGACTACCCTCAGTTAACAAATTTAAAGAGATTTAGAAAACACCATATCCAGATAACAAGTACAGCATGTTATGAAAATGTAACAAAAAACAGAAGCGCCTTCAAAATGTAAAGCTATGATTTTAAAAAAGTTTCAGTAGGCTTGGAAAATCAAATCAGCTCCCAAGACTAAGAACAAAAAGAAGGGAAATGTTAGAGGACCAAAGAGATATGGAAAATCAATTAACAGAACTTTCAGAAACAGTGAAGAGAGAAATTTAAGAGAATGGATTTTTTTTTAATTGAAAGGGATTCTCAAAGCTACAGTATGTGAGCCTTGAGACTGAAAGGCATGTGGACCCCTGAGCGTGGTAAGTGGGCAATGATCCTATGTGAAACACATCCTCAGCAAATTTCTGAGCAAAAAAAAAAGAAATTTCTAGAAACTCCCAGGGCAAAATCTAGAAGGGGGAAAAAAAGGCCTCTTTAAAGCAATGTGATTCAAAGTGACATCATACTTCTTAAAATCAAGTCAAATAGTCGATGTTTTAAGATAAAAACCATTTGTAACCTAGGATTTTAATTTGAGTCAAAATTCAAGCCAGTGTGGAGGGAAGAACTCAGATGGTTGTAGATCACAAGGGTTCAGGAACTGTATCTCGTGTTTCCTCTTTCTTGGAAAAGCACTTTAACAAGATGCGCCTGTCCCCTCAGAAATATGAGTAGGAATATTTAACACCTCGACAGGCAGACTCACTCGAGAAGAGCCGTGAAGAAAACCTCAGGCCGACACCCTTGCTGTGTGATCTTGGGCCAAGGCCTGGCCTACTGGGTGTCCTATTTCCTGATGATAAGGTAGAGAGAGGGGTCCTCTTAAGGCAAACATTCCAGAGACTATGTTTTGTTTTCTACACTTTAATAAATTGCCAGCAATTTAGCAGCTTAACATTGTACACATTTATTGTCTCAAAATGTCTGTGGGTCAGGAATGGGCCTGACCTAGGAATGCTTACCTAGGCTTCTGCTAAGTGTCAGTGTGGAGTGGGTTTTCAGTAGAGGCTTAGCTGGGGAAATCTGCACTTCCAAGCAGGCCACCTCAAAGTCTGTCCCCACAGTCCACCTGCTGTGGGTGGGATGTGGTTTGTTCCCCAGAGGGTCACCTGTTGGAGGTGTGGTCCCCAGGATGGTGCTCTGAGAGCTGTTGGAACCTTAGGAGGTGAGGCCAACTGGGAGATCATGAAGTCCTTAGGGACGCTGCTCTCGGTAGGGTCTCCTGGAGCAAGGTCTCCCAAGAGTGAGTTGTTACAAAAGCCTGAGGCTGGCCTCAGCTCTCGCGTCCTGGTTTGAGCTGGGGTCTCCCCTGTGTTCACTCTTGCTCTTGTCATCTGCTATGGGCCTTGCCAGAACTGGAGCTATGCTGTTTGGATATTTACCAGCCTCCAAAACTGTGAGTGGAATCAATCTCTTTTCTCTATAAAGTTAGCCAGTCTCAGGTATTTTGTTATAGCAATGACAAATGGACTGATGCGTTAGCTCTTCTCATCACACAATACACAACTCCTTTACATATGAAAAGCAGACATTGTGCCAAATCTGGAGCATCCTTCCCAGGGAGGCTGACCTCAGCCGTGAGGTGGACGAGAACATGTCTGTCATGGGGAAGGCATACGTGATTTCACAAAGCTACTGAGACACCAGGGCAGCCAAGGGAGAGGTCCATGACCCAGAAAAGTAAGGTTTTTAGGAGGTTTGCTAGGGTCTTTGCAATCTTATGTCAAGGTACCACCTCTTTGGTTTCTAACCAAAGCCTTCCCACTCCACTCTACCTGGTAGGTCACTGACTTCCCAGAGCCTGGGAGGAAGCCCTGGGTATTCACATGATACATGCCAGTTTAAGGAGCTCCTATGAAGTGAATGTAAATAAGGAGCCATAAATAACTCCTATACAAATCTTCCTTCGATGTTATAAACAAAGATTGAGAGAAGGCCTTAGGGAAATCAAACTTCCCTCATCTAGTTTTCCAGTTTTCTTTAGAAAGAAGAGAAGTTATTCAGAAGATACTGTGAAAATGTCAAGCTGTTCTTTCCAGTGTGCCTTGCAGGTAGAGCCTTGCCGTGTATTGAGTTTAGAGAGGTTGTAACTGTTAGCTAGAGTAGTACTAATTTCATCAATAAAACAGCTTATAAAGTAAGAAACAGCTTATTATTATCTGTACGACTTTTTCTCTATATGCTGCAAATTCCCTTCTCCTCCTTTCTTTCCTCCCCTCCTCCCCTCCCTTCCCTTCCCCTTCCCTCTCCTCCTCTCTCCTCCCTTCCCCTCCCCTCCTCTCCTCTTTCCCCTCCTCTCTTTCCTTCTCTCTCATGCCCTCTCTCTGCCATTTTCCTACACTTTCCACTTAAATGAAACAGCAGGCCTTCTTCTCACTCAACACACTATTGAACCTATTGAACATTTTACCAAATGTCCTCCGGAATTTGTTACTAAATGATGAAATAACACAGAAGAGTGTCACTTTACCACAGGCTTTACCATTCTGCTGATCAGAGTTTCCATTTGGGTACTTTATTTTTTTTTAATGAATTGGTCTGGCATTATATATTCACATGCATCTTTTTGTAGTTTAATAGCCTGTGGTAAGTGCTGTCTTTAGTATGTTTATGGAATGAACTACACATGAATATTCAAGAATTACAAAATAGAAAGGGACTAGGCCCTAGTGGATTCTTCCTCCCTCTCTCTCTTTCTCCCACCCTCCCTCCCTCCTTCCTTCTTCCCTTCCTTCCACCATATTGAGAGAGAATTTACTTGCAGTAACACACACAGACCTTTAGTGTATAATTTGAAGACCTGACAAATGATGTACCTGTGAAGTGCACCTACAGCAAGCAGACAACAGACAGGGATGCCTGTGTTTATCAGACTCAATGGATGAGCTCTTCATGAAATGTGCAATGGAGCTTGGAAACCCATGGCTCCACACTAATGCTTATTGGTGAGTGCCACGGCCTGTGTTATTCTATGCCTCCTCACCATATAAAATTTTGAAAGACGCAAGTTTTTTTTTTTTCTTTTTGACAGGCAGAGTGGACAGTGAGAGAGAGAGAGACAGAGAGAAAGGTCTTCCTTTTTGCCGTTGGTTCACCCTCCAATGGCCGCTGTGGCCGGCGCATCTCGCTGATACGAAGCCAGGAGCCAGGTGCTTCTCCTGATCTCCCATGCGGGTGCAGGGCCCAAGGACTTGGGCCATCCTCCACTGCACTCCCTGGCCACAGCAGAGAGCTGGCCTGGAAGAGGGGCAACTGGGATAGAATCAGGCGCCCCAACCGGGACTAGAACCCAGTGTGCCAGCGCCGCAAGGCGGAGGATTAGCCTGTTAAGACACGGCGCTGGCCGAAAGACGCAAGTTTAAAGCAGCCTTGGATCACAGTCCCTGAGAGTGCACAATGAAGTCTCCTGTGAAGGTCACTCTCGCAGCCTCTGCTGATAGGTGAGAGAGATTGGGAAAGTCCTCAAGGGGATGCAGGCTTTGCCTTAGATTATGCCTGATGTCACTCTAATTGGACATAAACACAGCTGGGATTGTTGACTTAAAAGGATGGAGGAGGCCCACAATGAACAAGAATGGTGACACTGAACAACGCAGAGCAAGGTTGTGCTAGAATGGAAAAGGGTACCAGGAAAAATTGGAGAAAGATACCTTCCATTTTTATTCTGAGCTCTTTGTGCAGTGAGTCAACCTGCAGGGATTATTCAGCTGTGCTGGGAACTCATGTTCTGGTAGGGCCTGATCCTCCCAGCCAGTTCAAATGAAAATCTCCATGGCAATCCCTGCTTCTCACAGGGAACCTGTCCTGCAGAAGTAAAGCAGGTAACAATTGGCAGGTATCAGGTTCAAGAGGGTAGCACAGCCCTGAGATGGGGAGGGTATGCAGGAGTGATGGTGATTATAGGAGAAGCATTGCCCATGTCCACAGCGAATTCCTTCTTCCATCACTCTGTCCCTTGAAAAGGAAGTGCTTCCAAGCTATGGCTCATCAGGAAACGGAAAGGCTTCTTAAAAAGTAGCTTCTGACTGACCCTCAAGTGGGCACAGTACCCCTCCTCCACCCACTTTCTCTGAGAGTCAGATTGGCTGCAATTGCTTGTTTGCCATCAACATTAGCACAAAAGCACCAAGAGAAGCCTACTGAATCCCCTGCATTCCAGATCTCTTCCTCTTGATTCCACTGAGTAGCAACAGCACCACCTTTGCTG
This sequence comes from Lepus europaeus, assembly GCF_033115175.1. Classification (NCBI taxonomy): domain Eukaryota; kingdom Metazoa; phylum Chordata; class Mammalia; order Lagomorpha; family Leporidae; genus Lepus; species Lepus europaeus. The sequence continues at coordinate 97,872,361 of NC_084838.1, forward strand.
GACAGCTGGAATCTATTACCTCCATCACACAGTGACTGCTTAGTCATCTCCTGGGCCATAGGCAAGAGCAGCCCAAGAGTCCAGGCGGCATTTACAGCTGCCAGTGCAGCCGAATCCTGATGTGGTTCCCTGATGCAAGCATGTTCAAACAGGACCCAGGATTGCTGACACAGCACAGTTTACAAGAATGGAAGAATGTCTTGCCCTGTCTTCCCTTCCCTTTCCTTTATCTTCTTCCCTTCCTCCCTCCCTCCCTCCCTCCCTCCTTCTCTCCCTCCTTCCTATCAGCCATAATGAGGTGGAATTTACGGCAGTAAAATGCACAGATCTTGAGCAGACAATGTGATGCCTTAACAAATGCACATACCTGCATAGCCACCTCCACAATCAAGATATAGAACAGCACCATCATCTCTAGAAAGTTCTCCTGACTCTCTCTCCAGATCCGAGAAATAAAACAATTTTCAAGGAAGTTCTTGTTCTTAAATGGTTTGCCTGCTAAACGGAGCAATAGGGCATAGATACTTTTTCTCCCATGTCTGGGTTCTGAGGTCCTTGTTGGATTCTGTTTGTATTAGTCCAGGTTCTATAGAGAGACAGAAGCAATGGGGTGTGTATGTAAACCTACGAAGAGAGGTTTTCTAGGGGATTTGGTCCACTTGATTATGGGCCGCTGGAGACCTGGAGTCCAAAGGCCAGGAAGCCTGGAATCCTGATGCCCTTGGCTGGAGATGAGCATGTCTCAGCTCTCAGGAAGAGACCAAGCAGACTTCGGTAATTACTCTCTCCAGACCCTCAGCCAACTGATGGTGCCTACCCACATGGAGGCCAGGTCTTCCTAGCTGGTCCATTGAGACTCACATACCAATCTTATTTGAGAACCTCCTCATAGAAACACCTTAAATAATGCTTTTCCAAGTTTGTAGGAATCCCTTAATACAGCCAAGTTGATGACTAAAATCAACCATCACATTATCATTTGAAATTTATTAGTGGAGTGAGTATTTTATCTGATGCTACAGATCTCATGCTTACAGATGAAGATCATGTTTCAGAATCATGATAGACTGATTATAAATTATGTTTAGTTTATTTAACAAAACTTACAGGAAATTAGGAACTCTGTGGGTGTTATGAGGGAGAGGCTAAGGAAATTGGCTGGTATCTGCCAGTCTTCCCGAACAAGCTTGGACTTTGGTTCTGGTGACTGCTGATAACATTTGTGGGTGAAGGAGAATCTACTACACACCTTGACTTCCTCACCTGCTCTTAGAAGTGAGATCGGGGCCAGCACTGTGGTGTAGCGGGTAAAGCCGCAGCCTAGAGTGCCGGCCGGCATCCCGTATGGGTGCGAGTTTGAGACCTGGCTGCTCCACTTCCGACCCAGCTCTCTGCTATGGCCTGGGAAAGAAGTAGAAGATGGCCCAAGTCCTTGGGGCCCTGCACCTGTGTGGGAGACCTGGAAGAAGCTCCTGGCTCCTGGCTTTGGATTAGCACAGCTCCGGCCATTGCGGCCAACTGGGGAGTGAACCAGCAGCGAATGGAAGACCTCTCTCTCTCTCTCTCTCTCTTTCTCTTTCTACCTCTCCTTCTCTCTCTGTGTAACTCTGATTTTCAAGTAAATAAATAAATCTTTTTTAAAAAAAGTGAGATCAGGTTGCATAATTCTGAAAAGGGACGGGGAAGAGACTTTCAGTTTCTTTTTCTTAAAGTGGCCTCTCCTTCCCTTGCCCCTCATTTTGTTTCTAACAACTCTACTTTTGGTTCTCAGTTCTCTCTCTCCACCCTTTTCTACTTCTTCCTCTCTTTCTACTCCTAGTTAAGGAATTGGCAAGGTGTCCCTGGAGGAGCTGGGGCTCTGGACTGTTGGGATAGGGTTTGTTTTGAAGGCAGGACTGGAACTTTGAGGCCTTTGAAGGCAGAGAAGATCTAGACCAGGGAAATGGCAAGAGGGAAACATGCACAGACAGAAGTATGACTAGAAGAGACGGATAGCCTGATCACGCAGATGTAGGGAGTCGGACAGAAACTCGTTACTTGTTGAGAGGCTTTGAGCGAGTTATTTAATCTCTCTGATCATCAGTTTTCACATCTGTAGAGTGGGGAATAATTAATACTCATGAAGGCAGCTGTGAAGATTGCTGCTGATGTGCGCTAAGTGCGTATGATGTGCATGGTGTGCACGAAATGATGGCTATTACTATAATGGGGCTGGGCAGGAGCAACACGGAGACCTGTCTGGCTGAGGAAATCACAAGCGTGTAGAATGTAAAGAATCCAGTAGGAGCCAAGTCACAGAGTATCATTCATTGATAGCATTTCTTTTCAAAGTAGCACCTACTTTGTAAAGTTCCATAAAATGGAGACACATGGGAGGCGATGGGAGCCTCTCCCCTGTAGTTTGAGATAGTCAGATAACAAAGAATGTAAGGAACTCAGTGTGATTGCTATCACTATTTCCATGTAATGGGTCAGCACTCTTCATTAAATGGGTCAGCACTCTTCATTATTATGACTGAGGCAACGTAAGGAAAATGTGCTGAGTGACTCAATCCTAGCGCACTAGGACTTCCTGTTGTGACAGAAGAGTATTTATGATGATTGTATGGAGAGTGTTAGGTTTCTCAGAAACTGAGCCTCAGGGGTGTGATGGGTATGAAAGTAACTTTCCAGGGGCAGTAGACTGAATAAATATTTACTCAGCAAACGCCAATGGCGTGCACAGAGAATGCCACACTCTCTGTCAGCCATTCCTCCCTTATCCTACATCCTCTGCAACCAGGATTCCTATCTAGAGTTTTGAGTGGAAAATACCTGCCTTCTGTTTTAGTGTCTTGTTTTTTCCTTCGTTTGGTATGAGCTTTTCCCATACTTTTTATTATATCGGAACTACCTTGCCCAGGTTATTGCTTTTCCCATTTCAGAAGTTTTATTGCATCGACCCACAATGGACCACATATTTTTGTTACATTTTGACCTATTGGATAAATCCATTATTTCATCATCACAACTGACAGCGATGCAAATGTTTCCTCATGTTCCTCTAACCAACCTCCATCCCTTACTAAGCCCTGGGCAAGTGTCATTGGGAGATCGGGGTTCTATCTTGCTCCAACTTGTAGGGTAGAGGCTGTACTTTGGCCATGGCATGTTGAGAATACTAAGGCCTAATCATCCTTGTCCCAGCTCATGGATAGTTGCTGCACATCAGGAGAGGCGAGCCAAGGACTCTCAGCTTCCTCCTCCCTTCCTCTGGCCACACAGATCCTAGAGCAGGGATACCAGTGGAGGAGAACCTTTCCACTGTCTCCACTTCCATCTTTGGAGTTCTGGCTCAGAACTTTTACCTGAAGAGGAGAAGCAGGCCATGAAACAGGTATCTCCTAATCTTTTCCCAAAGAAACTGCATTCATTTGCAATGGAAGCTGGAGAAGTTCAAGCTACGGCCACTGTCAAGAACAATGGAGACTCTGGTAAAAGACCACTGGGAAGAGGTTCAAGATCCAGGTTGAACTGTAGGCCCACTATTTTTCAGGAGGAAACTGGTGAACACCCAGGTGGCAGGAGTCCTCTTGGTGTCAGAGCATAAAACAGTGACCTCAGAAACTTCTTTCCAAGGAGTCAGAATTTGAATGGATTAGTTTGCAGAGCATCTTATGCCCCAGGGAGTTATTAACAGACCTGTCAGCTAGAAACCAGTGGAGTGTGACAGCTGGGTGTGATCAGAGAAGAGCGCCCCAGCAAAACCACTGTCACCCAGGGTGACTATTAGTATACTTAAAGCTGAAACTCCCTGAAGAGCGACATCAGAGGTTAATATTGTGTGTGTTTGGGGAGGAGGCAGTAGTGCCATAACATCACTAAAATAATACATCCAGTCACTACATAAATAAACAGACAAAACTAATAGGCCTGGAGCATTGCCAGTACTCAATGTTGCTACAAAATACTATACAAAATATTCTGTTTCTAATAAAAAAAAAGTAGAGATATACACATACTGGAATGTGTGACTCATTCATTGAAACAAAGTCATGCAACAAAAATTACCTGAGATAATGTTAGATTTATCATAAAAAGATGTCAAGATAGACATTATAATTGTACTTACAAAACTAAATGAAACCACTATTAAAGGATCAAAGGAAGGTATCATGCCAATTTTGCATGAAGTAGAGGATGAGAATAAAAAGGTATATAAGAAAAAATAAAATGGAAATTCTGGAGTTGAAAAGTATAATAACCAAAATAAAAACTCACTGGAAATGCTCAATAGTGGATATGAGCTAGGATCAGAATGAATAAGCAAGCTTGAAGATAGATAGATCAAAATTATGGTGAAGCCAAAATAACAAACAATAAGGAAAAATGAAGAAAATCTAAGAGAAATGTGGGGCACCAGCAAGTGTATCAACATATGCACAACACACACACACACACACAGCTCATTCTCAAGATACTAGTTCCTTAGAACTAAAGAACAATAATCTATACATCCAGAACACTCTACAAATTCCAACAGGATAAATCCACACAGAGAATCACAGGCACATCATAGCATAAATCCTTGAATGTCAAAGATGTAGAGAAAATTTTAAATGCAACAAGAGAAAAATGACTTACTGCTTATAAGGAGAACCTAATAAGACTAACAGCTGACTTCTCTAAAGAAAGAATAGATGTCAAGAGACAGTAGGATAATATATTAAAAGTTTTCAAAGTAAAAACTGTCAAACACTAAATAGGTTTTATTTGCCCTCTCTATAGAGAAAGAAACCAAATATGAATGAGAAAGGTTAACATGGTAGAATACTTTGAATCCAAAGATTCTAAAATTTTCTAATATGAGATTTACCTTTTAATTTTTGACTTATTTATTTATTTGAAAGACAGAAATATGGAGAAAGAAGGAGAGAAAGAGATATCTTCCATTTGCTGATTCACTCTCCAAATGGCTGCAACAGTCAGAGCTGAGGTGATCTGAAGCCAGAAGCCAGGAGCTTCTTCCAGGTCTCTCACGTGGGTGCAGGGGTCCAACACTTGAGTCATCTTCTGCTGCTTTCCCAGGAGCATTAGCAGGGAGCTGGATCAGAAGTGGAGCAGCCAGGACTCGAACTGGTGCCCATATGGTATGCTGATACCACAGGCAGAGGCTTAACCTTCTATGCCACAGTGCTGGCCCCTTAACTTTTAATTTTTTATATAAAGGTTAAAGATGCTCTGATTCCAGAAGTCTTAATGTTCCATTTATTTCTAAAATTGAGAAAAGTTAAAATCTTTAAAATTGAGGCAGGAATAATTTTTTTTTGTTTTTATAGTATAAGAAATGTTAATAATACTTACAGTACACTGACTTTTAAAGGGAAAAATAAATATAACTTGGAGTGTAACTCTGTCTTTCAAATAAATTAAAATAAATCTTTAAAAAAAGGATGGAAAAAGAAATTCCATGCTAACAGAAACCCAGAAAGAGCTGGTGTAGCCATCCTAACATCAGACAAAATGGACTTTTACACAAAAACTGCTAAAAAAGACAAAAAAGGACACTATGTAATGATTAAGGGATCAATTCAACAGGAAGAGGTGACTATCATAAATGTATATGCAACTAATTACAGGGTACCTGGCTATTTAAAAGAAATGTTGGCCGGCACCATGGCTCAATAGGCTAATCCTCTGCCTGCGGCGCCAGCACACCGGGTTCTAGTCCTGGTCAGGGCGCCAGATTCTGTCCTGGTTGCCCCTCTTCCAGGCCAGCTCTCTGCTATGGCCCCGGAGTGCAGTGGAGGATGGCCCAAGTGCTTGGGCCCTGCACCCACATGGGAGACCAGGAGAAGCACCTGGCTCCTTGTTTCGGATCAGCGAGATGCGCTGGCCGCGACGGCCATTGGAGGGTGAACCAACGGCAAAGGAAGACCTTTCTCTCTGTCTCTGTCTCTCACTGTCCACTCTGCCTGTCAAACAAAAAAAAAAAAAAAAAGAAAGATAAAAGAAATGTTAAGGGATCTAAAAAGGGACATAGACTCAAATACAATAGTACTTGGGGATTACAATACCCCACTTTCATCAATGGACAGATCAAACAGAAAATCAGCAAGAAAACATGAGAGTTAATAGATACTAAAGACCAAATGGACCTAACAGATATCTACAGAACTTTTCATCCTACAGTGGCAGAATACACATTCTTCTCATCTGTGTATGGAACTTTCTCTAGGACTGACCACACACTAGGCCATAAAACAAGTCTCAGCAAATTAAAAAAAAATCTAATTCATACCATACATCTTCTCAGACCACAATGCAATGAGGCTGGAAATCAGTAGCTCAGGAATCTCTAGAACATAAGCAAATACATGGAGATTGAACAACATGCTTCTGAATGAACAGTGGGTCATTAGAGAAATAAAAGAAAATTCTGGAAACAAAAGAAGATGACAATACAACATATCAAAACATGGGATACAGCAAAAGCAATATTAAAGTGAAGTTTATAGCAAGTAGTGCCTACATCAAGAATTTGGAAAAGCACCAGATAATGAGCTATCAATGCATCTCAAAGATCTAGAAAAGCAACAACCAAATCCAAAACTAGTAAGAGGGAAGAAATAGTCAAAATTAGAGAAGAAATAAACAAAATTGAAACAAAAAAATAGAAAAGATCAGCAAAATGAAGAGCTGGTTTTTTGAAAAAATAAACAAAACTGACACCATTGGCCCAACTAACAAAAAAAAAAAAAAAGAAGAGAGAAGATCCAAATCAATAAAATTAGAGATAAAAAAAAAGAAATGTAAAACAGACATCACAGAAATAATAAAGAGCTGTGTGCTGACAAACTAGGAAACCTAGAAGAAATGGATAGATTCCTGGACACATACAACCTACCTAATTTGAGCCATGAAGACACAGAAAACCTAAACAGACCCATTACCAAGATGGAAATTGAATCAGTAATAAAGACCCTTACAACAAAGAAAAGCCCAGGAAGGATGGCTTCATTGCTGAATTCTACCAGAAATTTAAAGAAGAACTCTATTTCTCAAGTTATTCAAATAAATTGAAAGGGAAAGAATCTTCCCAAATTCATTCTATGAAGCCAGCACCACCTTAATTCCTAAACCTGAAAAAAAGATACAACAGAGAAAGAGAACTAGAGACCAATTTCCTTGGTGAACATATATGCAAAAATTCTCATCAAAATTTTGGCCAATCAAATCCAACAATACATCAGAAGGATCATTCACCCGGACCAAGTGGGATTTATCCCTGGTATGCAAGGATGGCTCAACATTCGCAAATCAATCAATGTGATACATCACATTAACAAACTGAAGAACTAACACACATGATTATCTCAATAAATGCAAAGAAAGCATTTGATAAAATACAACACCCTTTCATGATGAAAATTCTAAGCAAATTGGGTATAAAAGGAACATTCCTTAACACATTCAAGGCAATTTATGACAAACCCATGGCTAGCATCCTACTGAATGGGGAAATGTTAGAAGCATTCCCACTGAGATCCGGGACCGGACAAGGATGTCCACTCTCACCACTGCTACTCCTGGAAGTTATAGCCAGTGCCATTAGGCAAGAAAAAGAAATAAAAGGGATTCAAATTGGGAATGAGGAAGTCAAATTATCCCTATTTGCAGATGAGTGATTCTATATATAGGGGATCCAAAAGACCACCGAGAGACTATTGGAACCCATAGAAAAGTTTGGTAAAGTAGCAGGATATAAAATAAATGCACAAAAAAATCTACATCCTTTGAATACACAGACAATGCCACAGCTGAAAAAGAACTTCTAAGATCAATCCCATCCACAATAGCTACAAAAAAATAAAATAAAATAAATTTAACCAAGGATGTCAAAGTTCTCTACGATGAGAAGTACAAAACACTAAAGAAAGAAATAGAAGAAGATACAAAAAATGGAAAAATCTTCCATGTTCATGGATTGGAAGGATCAATATCATCAAAATGTTCATCTTCCAAAAGGAATTTACAGATTCAATGAGATACCGATCAAAATACCAAAGAAAAAAATGATGCTGAAAATCATATGGAAACACAGGAGACCTTGAATAGCTAAAGAAATCTTAAACAAAACAAAAACAAAAACAAAAACAAAAACAAAAACAAAAAAAGCCAGAGGCATTACATACCAGATTTCAATACATACGAATCCACTGTTGGTGAGAATGTAAACTAGTAAAACCACTATGGAAATCAGTTCAGAGATAGCTCAGAAATCTGAATATAGACCTACCATATGATCCACCTATCACACTCCTGTGAATTTACCCAAGGGAAATGAAATCAGCAAAAAAAGAGTTATCTGCACCTTCATGTTTATTGCAGCTCAATTCACAATAGCTAAGACATGGAATCAACCTAAACGCCCATCAACTGAAGACTGGATTAAGAAATTATGGAATATGTACTCTGTGGAATGCTACAAAGCAGTAAAAAAATGAAATCTTGTCATTTGCAACAAAATGGATGAATCTGAAAACATCATACTTAATGAAATAAGCCAGTCCCAAAAGACAAATACCTTACATTCTCCCTGATTTGTGATACTAGTAGAGCACCTAAAAGGCAATCAGTGGAAGTGAAATTGATACTTTGAGAAGCAATGATTTGGACAGCCCTTATCTTGACTGTAGAGAAACTGTATTGTTTTTAATGGAGAATGAGACTAGGAATGGGAGAGGAGGAGGAGAGTGGGAGTATGTGTGGGAGGGTGGGTATGATGGGAAGAATCACTATTTTCTTAAAGTTGTACTTATGAAATTTGAACTCATTAAATAAATGGTTTATTTGGGAAAAAAAGATAATTTTACTTCTTCCTTACCAGTATTTAAATCTGCATATAGTTTTTTAATAAAATTCATTTTACATAACCTTTTTGGGGACCTCTACTATGCATGAATTTAAAATGTTTTTCACCAAAATAAATTTCTTTCTACTTCATTTTTCTACGAATCTTCTGGAATATGTTCATATTCTTCCAGTACTTTTAAAGATGTCTTCAAATGTACATTGCTTCTCATGATATAACAGCTTATATTTGTCTATAGTGCTTCCTTAATTCTCTAGTTCGTTAGATTTCTTATCAGTAATCTTGAGTATTTTGGTTAGTGTGCCTTTGTATGGTTTTCATGCTTCTTCTACTTAGGGTTTCTTAATAATTTTGGTATGTGAGTTTATTGTTTATATCAAATTAGAAACATGTTAAATTTGCTTTTTCAAAGGTATATGAGTAAATTTATAATCCCTATTATCTCTCCTCTACTTAATGGGATCCACTTATATGTATGTTAATCTACCTGCAACTGTCCCTCAGCCCATCAATGTTCTGTTAATGTTTTTAATTTCCTTTTCCCTGTGTGTTTAGTTTTGGAAAGTTTCTATTGCTGAGTGTTCAAGTTCACTAATCTTTTTTTCTGCAATGTCCACTCTGCCTCTAATTCCATCCTGTATAATTTTCATCTCATGCATGATTGTTTTCATCTCTAGCAGCTTCACTTAGGTCTTTATTTTACATATGTCTATTCAGTATTTTGAACATTCAGAATACTACTTCAAAGTCCATTTCTATTCATTTCAATATATGCATCTGCTTTAGTTAATCCTTATTGATTAATTTTTCTTCTCATAATGAATTATACATTCCTATCTCTTTGCATGTCTGGTAATCTTTAATAGAAGCCAGGCGTTATGAATTTTACATTGTTGGGTCCTGGATATTTTTGTATTCCTATAAATATTCTGATGCTTTTATTCTGGGGAATAGTTATATTTCTTGGAAATAATTAAATTTCTTGGAAACAGTTTGATTTTTTCAGATATTGCTTTTAAGATTTATTAGAAATATCCACAGAAATCCTCAGTCTAGGTTAATAATTCCCCACGACTGAGGAAAGTCTTTCCTGGGTACTTAACCAACTACCCCATACATTAGGAAATTGTCTAGTTTGGCTTGTGGGGACTGGCACTGTTTCTGACTCCTCAAGAATGCTTGGCTCTGCTCTCTGTTAACTCTTTCAGGTGCTTCTTTCTTCCCACACTGATCACTCCTAAGATGAATACTCACGAGTGCACCTTCTGCACATCCTCAGAGTTCCCTCTCTGGCTGGCTCACCTCACTCGTACACCTTGAATGTGTGCTGCCTTGGTATTCCTAACCTCTCAGGACATCTCAACTCAAGGAGTCCTCAGAACTCCACTTGCAGCCCTCATTCTGTGTGCTGCGACCTCAACAATCTCCGGAGGCAGTGAGCTGGGGCAGGTGCAGGGCGCATCTTATTTGTTTCTCACCTCTCAGGAATCACTGTCTTTTGTAACCTGGTGTACAGTATGTTAAAACCCATTGTTTCACATATTTGGTCTGGTTTAGAGAGGGGGCTGGCTTCAGAGAGAGTAAATCCAATCCTTTTTCCTCCATCTTGGCTGGGAATGGAAGTTGATCATAGATAAGGGTAAAGGGACTATGTGCAGAGGCGGGTGGCCCAAGTTAAGGGAACCAACAAAGGGTGCACTCAGGGAGAAGCCCCTACCCTTCACATTAAGAAGCAAGAAGGAGAGAAGTGTCGATGGAGCCTGGCAGAGCATAACTGTAGAAGGGGTTCACCTGAGAGGAGCTGGCACTGTTGGGGAAATAGCCATTGCCAGAACCGTGGTGTTCAGAAAAGAGTCAGTGCAGCCGAGGATGGCATTGTGGTACAGTGGGTTAAGCTGATACTTGTGACACCAGCATTCCATATGAGCACTGATTTGAGTCCTGGCTGCTCTGCTTCCGATCCAGCTCTCTGCTAATGCAGCTGGGAAAGCAGCAGAAGATGGCCCAAGTATGTGGTCCCCTGTCACTCACATGGGAGACCTGGATGGAGTTCCAGGCTCCTGGCTTTGGATTGGACCAGACACAGTTGTCGTGGTCATTTGGGGGATGAACCAGTGGATGGAAGATTCTCTCTCTCTCTCTCTCTCTCTCTCTCTCTCTCTCTCTCTCTCTCACCTTCTCTCTCCATCATCCTGCCTTCAAATAAATAAGTAAATATTAAAAATAAAAAGAGTCAGTATAGGAGTCCTGGTGCTGGCCTTTGAAAGACCTGCTCACAACATCTGCGCTTGGCCAGAATTTGTCAAGTTAAATTTCCAGAGGATTCCCACCATGCTAAATCATCAGGGTGGTTAAACAGTGCCTAAAGTGTCGTCTGATCACCTGCTTTCCTTCTGAGAGTCTGGAAATTTGGCATGGAAAGATTGGGTTTCCCATGACCCATCCTTCTACAGAAACTCTGGGCACTAGGTTTCCACTAGCTCTCCAGGGTTGTGACATTTTACAGGTGTTGCTGCAATTCTGTGTTGAGGGAATTAGGGCATCCTGTGTGACTGCTCTGGGAGAGGATGGAGAAGTCTGCGCTTGGTTTCCTCCACACACTGCCTCGTTAGAATAAATCACAGTCATGAGCAAGATTATACACGTGGTCCTGTGAGTTGTTCCACAAGTCATTGAACCTGGAGGAGGACCTAGGGACTCTGACAAAACAGGTGAGGGAAGGAATGAAGAGGGGAAATAAATGGTCCAACATCTCTCTCTTGTAGCTAATTTCCTGTGTGTCACCTGCAATTCACCTGGGCGTCTCAAGGGTCTGAATAGTGCAGAGCACAGGGGTGAGCTATTCAAAGTAGGCAGGGCAGAAAAGGGCGGGGAGTGCTGTAGCAGAGGCGCTGGACAGAGCATAATGAGCACAGGTGCACATTATGCACTTACTGTGTTCCCTGCTCTTTAGTAAATACCTGAAGCCTACTGCATATGATACCAAAGCATGTATATCTATATATATGTATATGTAATATATATATAAATAGATAATAGATAGCTAACATACTATTTGTATATTTATAAACATATATTTAATACAAATATATGTATTTATATACATATATAACTTTAAAAGTTCAAAATACAACATTTCAAATTGTACAGATCAGAATATAACTTTGAGAGGTGTAATTTAATGTAAAATTCCTCTGGTTATCAAAGAACTTTTTGCATTTTCAAGTTCTAAATACCTTTGTTAGGAAAAGTTGCCCTCAATGTTAATCAATTGTGTAAACATCACTATTGAAGAGGATTAGCAACATCGCATTCATATGATTCATTCAGGAGCTTTCCGAAAGGCGATTCTGCAGTTTAAATTTAATTATAAAGAACTTTGACTTTGGCCAATCAGTGCATGACGCCTCTGAGGGATGATGAACGCATTATTCCCTCTTGGTGTTGGAGCACTGATTTATCATACAGTCAATAGCTATTCCATGCCTACTCTGTGATAAGAAATGAACTAATAGCTAATTTCCATTTCAAAGGAAGTGATTTGTTTTTCTTAGGAGAGGACAAATATTACACCTCACAGAATTTGATATCTTGGTTTGTGTATTAATTTTAGACACTCTTTTAAACTACAGATTTAAAAAACTCAGGTAATGGGGCTGTTGCTATGGTATAGCAGGTAAAACCACTGTCTGCAGTGCCAGCATCCCATATGGGCACTGGCTCGAGTCCTTGTTGCTCCACTTTCGATCCAGCTCCCTGCTAATGTGCCTGGGAAAACAGCGGAAGATGGCCCAAGTGCGTGGGAGACCCTGAAACAGCTCCCAGCTCCTGGCTTCAGACCAGCATAGCCCTGGTCATTGCAGCCATTTGGGGAGTGAACTAACAGATGGAAGACTTCTCTCTCTGCCTCTCTCACTCTCTTCACCTCTCTCTCTCTCTTTCTGTAACTCTTTCAAATAAATAAAAATAAATAAATCTTAAAAAAAAAAAAAACCTCAGGCACCCCTCTGCCAAGATAGACACTCATTCACATTCCAATATGTCTATCTGGTGAATAGCACAGTAAATTAAATGAAGTTCTTAGAGTCAATAGTGGATATTACTGAGGGCTCAGCTAATTTGGTGCCTTCTTAAATGACCTATATGAATTAAAAGTTCAGAAAAGATTTTCCTGACTGAGATGACATTCTCAGAGTAGCCCAGAGGACAACTAACTTTTTTAGACAGAGTGACATGGGGAGGGTGGGAGAGGGAGCAGGAGAGAGATAGGTCTTCCATCCTCTGGTTCACCCCCAAATGGTCCCAGTGGCTAAGGCTGGATCAGGCCAAAGTGAGGTGCCAGGAACTTTATCCAAGTCTACCATGTGGCTGGCAGGAGCCCAGCGTGGGCCATCTTCCACTTCTTTTCCAGGTACATAAGCACGGAGCTGGATCTGAAGTCGAATAGCTGGGGCTCTGACACTCTGATATGGGATGGTGGCATAACAGCCCCATTGTGCTACAGCGCTGGCCCTGGGAATTGTGACTTTGTGTACCAAAGAAATATTTGGAGGAGTCCAGGTGAGAGGTGATGGGTGAAGGGTGGAATGATACAGGAGACTAGACTGCCTGTCAGCCAAGGGCTTCCTGGGGTTCTCCTGGAAGCAGGGATGGGCATCAAGGATACATGGACCTCAACTCAAATTCAGCTGCAGAACAGGCAACAGATGGCATATGTTCATCTTGGGTCTGTATGCCTGGCTTTTAATTGGCTTTTAATTAACCGGGAGGAAGATAAACCCTGGTAGGTTCAAGGAATCTTTATTCTAATTCTAGCTGGAATGCTTACTGCGTGATTTTGGCCAACTTAAGCTTCCTGAGCTTCAGTTTTTGCATCTGAAAAATGGCGATCCTGATGATCTACACTGCAGGCTTGCAAAGATTGCTTAACTCGACTGGTATCATTTGTCATTCTCTATTAGCCACTAAGGTTGGCTGTATTGGTACACACTGTCGGCTGTGTTGCTGTATCATGATCAGAGGACTAGAGACTCACAAATGTTAAAGCACCAAGCAGTATAACAAATTAGTAGACACTTCTCTGTTTTTGGTTCACTATCTAAATACGTATGGGGGCTTTTTCAACACATTAAAGATAATTTTATTATAAAATCCAAGAATTTTAAAAAGTTGCAGATACTATACAAATATGTATTTTTTTTCTACTGAACCACTTGAGGATAAGTTGTGGCAAATACTTCAAAAAGCAAGAACATTCTTCTGGGTTATCTAAGCACAACCTCCCCAAATCAGAACAGTGACAGCCGGCGCCGCGGCTCAATAGGCTAATCCTCCCCTTGCGGCGCTGGCACACCGGGTTCTAGTCCCGGTCGGGGTGCCGGATTCTGTCCCGGTTGCTCCTCTTCCAGTCCAGCTCTCTGCTGTGGCCAGGGAGTGCAGTGGAGGATGGCCCAAGTGCTTGGGCCCTGCACCCCATGGGAGACCAGGAGAAGCACCTGGCTCCTGCCTTCGGATCAGCGCAGTGCGCCGGCTGCAGCGTGCCGGCCGTGGCGGCCATTGGAGGGTGAACCAACAGCAAAGGAAGACCTTTCTCTCTGTCTCTCTCTCTCTCACTGTCCCCTCTGCCTCTAAAAAAATAAACAAACAAACAAAACCAGTGACAAATGCATTAGTTCTATCCATCTCTACTTTTCAAGCTTTGTCAGTTCTGCCTGTTACAGACAAAGGAGCCAATCCAGGCTCCTGCTGCATTTGTTGCCATATTTCTTTGGTTGCCTTCTTTGGAACAGTTAAGGCTTTGACACTTGAGGAGCCAGGCACGTTCAGCTGATTTTGTCTGGTAATTGCTCATAACTGCATGCAGACTGTGTGATTATTACCTTCTGCCAGGTGGTGTATGACGCCCCTTAGTTCCACTGCAGGTGAGAGTTGAGTTTGGTCCCTGGGTTCAGGGCATCCTACCATGGTATTCTTTTTTTCTCTTCCTAAGTGATGTATTGTGAAACCTATTTGGAAACTATATGATGTTTCAATTCCTCATCGAATTTGCAGCCACTAGTTTTAGCACCTATTGATGGTTTCTGTCTGATTCAACCAACAATTAATCATACTTTGAATGTTTGTCATATATTTACCACCAGCATTACATTGTAAGAGAAGTGTTCTTTTCTCCCTAATTATGTTTGTTCTGTTTTGTGCTTAGACCTGTGCACACTCGGGATTTCCTAGTTTAGACAGGGATTTTTAAGCCTTTACTATCACTACTTACTTTGACAGTCAAATTACCCCATTTTCAGCCAGTAGAAGCCTCTTCAAGTTGGCATCTATGTCTGTGCAATGTCCCCATCTGTCTTGAAGCATTTTTTTATGCTCTGCAACAAAATGTTCCAGTCTCATCTTAATTTTCCTTCCCTAGCCTTGGAATGAATTAAAAGTTACAACTTGGAAATGCTGTGCTGGAATTCTCACAGAGAATATGGTATCCTCCCAGGACCTGGGGCAGGCACAAGAACAGCAATGGAGAGTGAGTGCCAAGTTGGGGGGAGGCATGGTCCTTTGCATCGAGTGTTTTTCATTAGTAATGGAAGCCCATTGTCCTCTTCACCAACTTGCCAGGCCTGGAGTCAAAGGATGTGGGAGAGGCCAGCTTTTGATTTTGTCTTTCAGCCCAGAGTTTATCCATGGATCCACTGAACTATCGCTGAGTATGCTCTCATTCTATCTGATTTAAGTGTTGATGGTACTTGCAAGACTTTGGCCAAACACTCACAGGTACACACAAAAAAAGTTAGAAAAATAATTCAAAAATACTCTCTCATCAAATCTATGTAGACCGTCTTACTGGTGGTAGCAAAGTCAAGATAAACTGTCTTAGGATCCCATTGTGAAAATACTCCCGGCCGGCACCGCGGCTCAATAGGCTAATCCTCCGCCTGCGGTGCCGGCACACCAGGTTCTAGTCCTGGTTGGGGCGCCGGATTCTGTCCTGGTTGCTCCTCTTCCAGTCCAGCTCTCTGCTGTGGCCCAGGAGTGCAGTGGAGGATGGCCCAAGTGCTTTGCCCCTGCACCCGTATGGGAGACCAGGAGAAGCACCTGGCTCCTGACTTCGAATTAGCGCTGTGCACCGGCCGCCATTGGAGGGTGAACCAATGGCAAAAGCAAGACTTCTCTCTCTCTCTCTCTCTCTCTCTCTCTCTCCACTCTGCCTGTCAAAAAAGAAAAAAAGAAAAAAAAAGAAAATACTCCTGCACACTGTGTGCTCAGGAAATAAAATTAATGGCACTTTTTGCTGGAAGGCAGGGATGAGTTCAGCTGTTATTTTCTGTTCGACATTAACCCTTTGGGTGGCAGCATAAATTCTGAGTCTCGCTGCCCACAGGATGCAGAGAGCAGGCTAGGCTCCTCTTAGTTAATGAAAAAGAAGTGTGCTTTCTCTTTCTTTTCCTCTCAGTCATGCATAAATTGAACACTGAAAACACAGATCTATGTACTGCAAAAATTCAAGACTTTGGAGATTTCATTGTCTAGACAGATGTGGTCAGTCTTCCGAGCACAGGTGAAATGACCCCCTAGTCACTTTTTTCCCAGGATTCATTCTCACTGGAGGTGGAACTTCTGTAAGACTCTAACTGCTCAGGGCTGGAACGTGACCTGGGTGTCCCAGGACTTTAGAATGACATTTGTCTCTTTTCCCCAGAAAAGTTTTATCAAATTTTAAGCAAGTTTTTCAAACCTCACTGCATACTCTAGGCTGACCAGTTGCATTGTATATGGTAAATTGGTTTTGACTCTGAGGTCTGCATTTTTCACTCAGGGTTGACACAAACCTGGCTTCCCCACCATTCCCATGCACCTGTACACACTATCCATGCTGATGTACATGTAGAGCAAGTACAAATTATTTGCTTTTGGTAGAAATCAATTGCAAAAGACAAACTTTAAAAATAATTTTCTAAAGTCGAATTTTCTTACACTTACCACTTTTACCTAGTTTACCATTTTTATAGTGGTATAAAATAGACACCCAAAATACAAGATAGACAGTTGTTATTAGTCATTATGGTAGAAAAGGCAGCAGCAGCATATTGTTTTTTTCAAGTAAAAGTTGTGGTCCATTGCCACTTAACAATTTAGCTTTTCTCTCTTGACAGGTCCTGGGGAATTACCCAAAGGAGAAGTTATCCAGCTTACTCTTGAGTGGTTGATGACTAACAATCGCATCACATAACCGAGAAGAGAGTAAGCTTAGGGATGTTCTATAATGAAGCCTTTGTCTCTTCTTTGTCCTGGATTCTTGGTATAGACCCTCTAAAATCTCTGAGTGACAGACCGTCTTTGTTATTCAAGTGGTACTTGGTCACTCCTGAGTTTATGCAAATGAGGTAGCTCTTGGGGTGGGGTGGGAGTGGGGGACTCTGAGATAGCTTCCAGCATGGGGGCTGATGATTAGAAAGGCCAATCCTGTCATAGAGGGTTGGAATTTTGACCCAACTCAACCTCCAGGGAGAGGATGGGAAAGCTGAAGATCGAGCTCAAACACATGGCAAGTCATTGAATTATTCAAGTCTACACAGTGAAACCCCAACAAAAATTTCAGACGCTGCACCACAGGGGGCTTCTTGGTTGAGGAACACAGTGATGTGCCAAAAGGGTGATGCACACTGATTCCACAAGGAGACAGTGGATGCTCTGTGTTTGGCACCCTCCTATACCTTGCCCTAGGTGTCTTTTCATTTGGCTGGTGTTGAGTGTTATTCTTTATAGTAAAACTATAGCTGCAATATTCTTATACAACCACATGCCAAATGACATATTCAAGATGGGCTGCACATATGACAGCAGTTTTAAGATTATAATAGAGCTGAAAAACATCTAACATTTGTTGACATCATAGACACTGTGACACCACAGTACAACATGCTCCTCACATGTTGGTGGTGATGCTGGTATAAACACACCTCCCAAGCTGCCAGTTGTACACAAGCGTAGTACATACATTTCTGTGCAGCACACAATATCCTATGATGATAGTAAACTACTGCTGCTGCATTCTGTATTGATCATACTGCACTTTTTAAACCATTATTTTAGCATTTATTCCATCTACTTCTAAAAAGAATCAGTGTAGAACAGTATGCATGTTGTGCTGGCAGCAGCCTCAGGCGTCCTGTGCTGACCGTGTCCCCTGATGCTGTCATTTTCTCTCCTGATTGAGTTAGTATTTTGTGGTTCAGTTCACCATGGTTTTAGAGTCAATAGATTAGCAGAGCCTAGGAGTGTAGTAGGCTACACCATCTAGGTTTGTGTCAGTGCACTCTATGACAATCCAATAGTGATGAAATTTTCTAATGAACTATGGCTCAGAACACATCCCCAAAATTAAGCAACACATGACAATGGAAGACTTCACTGAGTTTTGTGTATTACTCTAACAAATCATCAAGCCTGAGAGGATCATGGGAACGCCTGCATTAGTATATTGGTCAGAAGGGCTGATGGCCTGGGGACCCCTTGAAGTTGACCTGGAGCAATCTTGGTGGAGGACCATGCTCTGAACTGTCGAGATCTGGGCTGACCCCAGGCAGTGAGTGCCAGAACTGAACTGCAGAGGACCAGCTGGCTTCAGAATCAAAGCAGTCTTTGGAGCAGGCAGACAGATACATTGCTCACACACATCTGAGGAAAGCACAAGAGGCCTCCGAGGGCGGAAGTGTGGCTGACCAGCCTGGACACAGCTCACTCACCCATCCCAAAGGAAATGCTCCTCTCCCCACTGCTCACAGGATGCCCGTCTCTCTGCCCACCCACTGATGGGGGTTCAGGACTTTGTTTATGTCTATGGAAGTTGTGAGGACTGGTTTTCATGGAGGCAGTCATAGTCAGGGACAAAAGGGGAGACTGTACAAGGAGGCACGAGATACGTGGTCTGTCTCCCACTCTGCTCCCTGAGCCAGACTGAGCCCCAGTGGTTGAGAAAGGAGGGTCAGTGCAGGAGGTGCTGCTTCTCAGGGCGAGCCTGGGAGCAAGCAGTGCCATGCTGCCATGTGGCTGCCAGGTAAGGAGCTGCGGCAAAGAGCTGGCGAAGGCATGGTCTTCCCATGTTCTGAGGGAGACACCTTGCTCTGGCTTCTTGGAACTTAGAAATCCAGGCAACACCAACAAGCATAAACAAGAGATTCCTTCTATAAAGAACTCAAGAAACTCAACGACAACAAAACAAGCAATCCAGTTAAGAAATGGGCAAAGGTACTAGTACTATTGGTTGAACTCAGTAATTAACACACAATTATTCTTAGGTGTTTAAATTTTAACTGAAAAGTGATCCCTGTTAAATCTAAGAGTGGAAAAAGAGAGGGAGGAGATGAAGAGCTATGGGTTATTTAACTATGTGCTAATTTTCAAAGACTTGAATAATCACCTTGTAACAATGATCAGATTTGGTCTATGTTATGTCATGATTTTAAGGAATCTTATTTCAACCAGATATTTTGGATTTTGATATTGGTCTATTATGCTATGTTATATGTGCGTGCATATTGTATGTTCACATGGGGAAATTTTATTAAGAGTTTTATTTTAAATGGCTTTTAGATAAGATTGTCCATAAATTTAAGCTGCTAAAATCAATCAAAGATACATTTTAATTTGTATGACCTGAATCTGTGTATCATATGTTTTAAACTTGTTGGTAGAAAGAAACTAAAAACATTTTATATGGTTGTGCTTAAGTTTACTGGTTAAACAAACTACACCATGTTAGATATTTAAGACGTGTTTTCAAATACATGATTCTTAAAATTTATAGAAGGCATTGGACCTTCCGGTAAATGTTTTCTTAAGTTGTTATCTAATGGTTGAAACGGTTTGCTAAGTATTCATGTAATATTGCTATTGTCAGCAAGTGATCTAGGACTTGCTCCCTCATTTCTCTATTCTAAGCCCAACTTGTTCTTTCACTTCTCTATTCTCTTCAAGGTAGGGAACTAATTCTATTATGAAGGAATCTGTCGGATGCACAATTTAATCTTTAGACCTTATAAGAGATGGCTAACATTTTTCTGTAATAGCATAGCCAAAATAAAAACTTAACTAATAATCTCATAGCTAGATTCACATCGCCATCAGCGAAGTATACAGTAAGTAGAAAAAAAAACCTCCCTTTCAGACCAAAGGGAAAGAAAGTTTTAAAGTGAGAATATAATTTTCCTCATGGGCATTGTCTACCTTAGAAAAACTACTACAGAACATGCCTGTGACTATAGACTTGTAGTTCAGGCCACCGAAGATTAGACATGGGACACGGGCACTCCCTTGACTTGCATTGTCTGGTCTGCTTTAACACAAACCAGGAGGAAAAGAAAGCTAGGCATCAGAAGCAATGGGTGGCAGGCCTATTAATGGCTGATCTGTACAGTGATCTGCCCTCAAGGAGACCCAACAGGCCAGTCCACTGCAGTGGCTTTCAATGTGGTAAGCCTGGGCTTCAGCAGAAGTCAGCTTGTGAAGAGCCCTGGCAGCTCTGCCAAGAGTTGGATCACTGGAAATGGACCTGCCCTGGAATCGAAGGATGCCCAGGTCAGAGCCACAGATCTTATTGGCTCCAAGCTGAAAAGCCCTTCACTCAGCCCAACTTCCAAAATGACCACTGCAGTTGAGGGGACAGCCAAGTAGGGTCAGCAACATTGCAGGCAGAACTGTAAATTTCTTGTTAGAGATGCCCCCTGGCTTTACCTGGCCAGCTCTCCTCCCAGGCCAGCCAAGTAATGAAAGTCAACAGAGTGCCTTCCCCTAGGAGGTTCACACCTCCCTTAGGATATACCCCATGTGAAGAGATAGATAGGTCTGGGCCTCTTAACTTACAAGGCCTAAAGCCCAACAGATTATTATCAAGCCCCTTCTATCAGGTTCTATTTGCCTCTCAATCAGAAAAATTACTTGTAGCTTAGACAGCACCTTTCTTAGCTCCTCTAATAATGACTCTGTCCTTTGTTCTAGACCCTGTCTAGTGCACTTGGGCCTCATTCCTTTGTAATCATAACCTCTACTCTACCACCAATGGCTCTACTCCCAACCTGTGTGTACTGATGGTCCTCTTCCCCACTTAATGCTGTATAATTGTTCAGACCTGGTTAAGGCCACTCTTAGGATCATTGGTTACTATCCTCACCCTGTCTTTTATGACCTTGTCTAAATATGATCAGAGTCGGCAAACTTGGAAGGCTTCCATAGCCTTGGCAACTCATGACGGCAGCCTAGGGTGGTTACTGGCGCCATAAACTAGAGTGTCAATTTGTTGGGTCAACAACAGGAGCCACTGTGCACTTTCTCCTCATGTGGGATCTCTGTCCTTAATGTGCTGTACATTTTGATTTAATGCTATAACTAGTACTCAAACAGTATGTTTCACTTTGTGTTTCTATGTGGGTGCAAACTGTTGAAGTATTTATACTAAATTGATCTTCTGTATATAAATAGAATTGAAAATGAATCTTGATGTGAATGGAAAGGGAGAGGGAGCGGGAGAGGGGAGGGTTGCGGGTGGGAGGGAAATTATGGGAAGGGGAAGCCATTGTAATCCATAAGCTGTATACTGGAAATTTATATTCATTAAATAAAAGTTAAAAAAAAAAAAAAGAAATGGGCAAAGGACTTGAATAGACGTTTTTCAAAAGAGGAAATTCCAATGGCCAACAGACATGAAAAAAAGGCTCAGGGTTGCTAGCCATCAGGGAGATGCAAATCAAAACCACAATGAGGTTTCACCTCACCCCCATTAGAATGGCTGTCATACAGAAATCAACAAACGGCAAATGCTGGTGAGGATGTGAGGAAAATGGTACCCTAATCCACTGCTGGTGGGAATGTAAACTGGTACAGCCATTGCGGCAGACAGTATGGAGACACCTGAGACGTCTGCAAATGGATCTACGGTAAGACCCAGCCATCCCACTCTCGGGAATTTACCCAAACCAAAAGAAAGCAGCAGATGAAAGAGTTCTCTGTACCCCCATGTTCATTGCCGCTCCATTCACAGTAGCTAAGATACAGAATCAACCCAGATGTCCATCAAATTATGACTGGATAAAGAAATTATGGTATATATACACTATGAAACACTACTCAGCAATAAAAAAAATGAAATCCTGTCTTTTGCAACAAAATAGATGCAGCAGGAAACCATTATACTTACTGAAATATGTCAGTCCCAACAAGGCAGATACCATATGTTTTTCCTGATTTGTGGTAACTAACAGAGTATCTAAAATATAACATATAGGAGTGAAGTTGAATTCTGAGGTTCAATGATTGTTTACAGCCTTTGTCTCTACTGTTGAGAAACTGTTTTTTTCGTCATACTATTTGTTGAACTCTTTACTTACTGAAGGGTAAATCTTATGAGTATAAACTGAAAATAGATCTTTGTAAAAATTAAGAATGGGAATAGGAGAGGGAGGAAGAAAAAGGGTAGAAGCATGGGCAGGAGGGAGGGTAGGGTAGAAAGTATCACTATGTTTCTAAATCTGTATACATGAAATTTGTGTATCTTAAATAAAATTAAAATAAACAAATAAAAATAAGAGGTTCCTCACAACGGGTTCTGTACGCCGTGCTGGCTGAGACCCCTCTGGTGGTTTCAGGACTTGGGCACATTGACAAGTAGGACCTGGGGCTGCAGCAGCAGAGCAGGTGAAGCAGTGAGCGCTCAAGCTGTGGGGCCTGTCGCAGGTGCTCTGGTTGGGAGCCAAGGAGACACCACCTGGTGAAGCCTGGGAACAGCCGGCTTAGGGGGTTCCTTGAGGAGGCCAGAAAAGTCTGGCCTGCTGCTGTCTGTGGAGAGCCATTTGTGTGCAAAAGCCAACTAAGGGGCTAGCACTGTGGTATGAAAGGTAAAGCACTCAGGGAAAAGTACTACACAGCCAGTCCTTCGTCTCTATGAGTTCTGCATCTAAGGATCCAACCAACCATGGATCAAAACTACTCAGAAAAATAAAATGTCTGTATTGAACATGTACACATCTTTTCTCATCCTTATTCCTTAGGCAATACAGTATGACAACTATTCATATAGCATTAACACTGTCTTAGTTATTACAAGTAATCTAAAGATGATTTAAAGCATACGGGATGATGTGTGTAAGCTCTGTGCAAATTCTACCCTGTTTTATACAACAGCATTGAGCACCTGCAGATTTTGTCCTGGTACCAGTTCCCCACTGATTTGAGGGCACAGCTGTATGGCACAGCAGAGATTCTCCAAGGAAATTGCCTTGCTGGGGAGCTTCCCAAGATAACTGGTATTATTCAATGCATCTTGACTTGACCACCAAATACAATTATTTGGAACCAAAAAAAAAAAAAAGTGGCTTGTTTTCCTACCACTTGTAGCCCTCTGCTCTCATTTTTAATAATAAAAAAGCTTAAGTATGATCATTTCACGAAGAAGTAGCATGCTATAGCACCCAGAGAGTAGGGAAGCCATGTTCAGGGAGCGTTTTGCTCCAGGAATGGGTGACAGCTTCACTGTTCTTGGGGTGAGAAGATAGTACCCATAGGGACTGTCTCCCGAGAGACAGCAAGAGCCCACTGGAGGTTGTCACTCAGACTCACCACCAAGAGAGACAAGCAAAAAATAACATGCAATTGTTTTAATTGCAAGAAACAGAAGATCAGTAGTAATTATGGACTTTGGCAATTTTGCAGCCAAGGAAAGGACATTTGCTAATGCATCAAGATGCCACTGCCACGCACCTTGCTAATGTTCTCGAGACCAAATGTAATCATCCAAAACTATAAATGATGTCCTTTCCCTTATAGGAAGAGACAGAGATGCTTGGGGAAGACATGGAAAAGGATAAATATGAGTTGTTCTACATTGCACCTGCTGTCTCAGCATTGTGATGCTAACACCAGTGAGCTCCACTTCAGCCTGACTATCACCTATGAGGAACACATTTACCTTTAACTTTGACCTTCAGAACTGTTGGGTCTCAGAGCTGACCAGGGGCAGAATTTGGGGTCAAATTCAGATACTCAGTCTCCGAAGTTTGTAGCCTCTCCTGCTAACAGGCTCCCTTTCTGTCTTGGGACTGCTACAACAAAATACTGTACACCTTGTGGCTTGTTAATAATAAAAATTTGTTTTTCACAGGTCAGGAGGCTGAAAGTCCAAGACCAGGGCGTCATCAGGGTTGAGTCCCCTGCTGATCCTCACCTGGGCTGCAGAATGCCAGTTTCTTGCTGTGCCCTCTGGGGTCCCTGATGTCTGTTCATGAGGTCCCCATCATCATGACTTGATCATCACCAAAGAATCACTTTTTTTGTTTAATATTTTGTATTAATATAAAAACAACGGATTTCATGTATTTCAAATATACATAAGGATATTTCCCTTTCTCCTTCTTCCTCCCCCTTTTTCTTTAAATTTTTACAATAACATACTTTTAATTTACTTCATAATCACAGGTGGAATGTTCTACTAAATATAGTGTTCAACAGATGAAAAACAGGAAGACCCCAGGAAGATCCCAGTCCTTCACACCATAACCTTAGTGGTTAGAATTTCAATGTGGACTTTGGGGAGGACACAAACATTCAGTTCATAACACTTTCTAAAGGCTTACACTGCAAAGCAAAATCCTACAACCTGAAGAGGTGATAATCCCCCCAAATACAGTATATACATCTGAGAAAAAGTGTATGCTAGGGCCGGCGCTGTGGCACAGTGGGTTAAAGCCCTGGCCTGAAGCGCCGGCATCCCATATGAGTGCTGGTTCTAGTCCTGGCTGCTCCTCTTCCCATCTAGCTCTCTGCTAGGGCCTGGGAAACCAGTGGAAGTTGGCCCAAGTCCTTGGGCCCCTGAACCCACATGGGAGACCTGGAAGAGGCTCCTGTCTTCCTGGCTTCGGATTGGTGCAGCTCCAGCCGTTGCGGCCATCTGGAGAGTGAACCACCGGATGGAAGACCTGTCTCTCTGTCTCTACCTCTCTCTGTAACTCTTTCAAATAAATAAAATAAATCTTTAAAAAAAGTAAAACTTTTTTAAAAAGTGTGTGCTAAGAATAAACAAACATAAAAATCTGAAAATTATTCTAATAAAAGTAGAATGTAGACTTTGGGTGACAGTGACGTGTCAACATGGGTTCATCAGTTGGAACAAGTGCTCCATTGTAGGGAGGTTGTTGATAATGGGGAAGGCTACGCATGCAGGGGAGCAGGAAGTATATGGACAATCTCTGTACTTTCTGCTCAACCTTTCTCAAAACTGCTCAAGAAAACAAAGTTTATTTTAAAATATAGAATGGGCAAGAGGTCTCCAAAAAAGTACATGGGTATGACAAAAACCTTGCATGGATTGCAAAAGAAAGTTTACACCAAAATAAACTTTTAATTTAATTTGCCTACAATTTTTTTTTTAAATTTCAGAGGCAGACAGAAAGAGAGAGAGTGAGTACTTTGATCCACTGGTTCATTCCCCCAAACGCCCACATGGCCAGGGCTAGGCTGGGCCAAAGTTAGATGCTGAGAGCCAGGAACTCAATCTAGGTCACCCACATTGCTAGCACGAAGCCAATTACTTGAGTTGCCACCTGCTGTCCCAGCAGGGTCTGCATTAACAGGAAGCTGGAGCCAGGAGCTGAAGCTGGGTATTGAACCTAGGTACTCTGATGTGGGATATGGGCATCCTAACAAGCGATTTAACCACTAGGAAAAATGCCCACCCACACAAACATAGTTCTAGAGATAGAGGGAGAGAGGCAGAGGGAGATCTCTTTCTCTGGTTCACTCCCCAAGTGCCCACAACAGCCAAGGCTGGGCAAGGCCAAGGCCAGCAGCCAGGAATTCCATTTAGGTCTCACAAATGGGTGAGTGGGATCCCAGTACTTTTGCCATCACCTGGTGCTTCCTAGGGAGCCCACTAGTAGGAAGCTGGAACAGAGAACGGAGCTGGGACTTGAACCCTGGCACATTTATATGGCATATGGGTATTCCAAGCAATGGTTTAACTTGTACACCAAATGCACCTCCCGTCCAAACTTTCTAAGTGCCTTCATAGTCTCTGGGCACTCACTGTTCAGTAAGTTTTTCTATCAGAGCTCACTAATCCTTACAAGAAACACAGCAGGAAAGTCCCAGGGTTATCCCCTGGTTTGCAGATGAGGGAATCAGGCCCACCCAGTCAGTGACAGGCCAAGGCTCTAGAACTAGTCACAGTGGAGCTGGCACTCAGGCCTTGCAGGTGCATTTCAGGACAGTTAGTACGCAGGTGCTGGTTATGTCTGCAGAGGGCAGTTTGTTCTAATGGTCTTCAAGGTGTCTGACCAGTGCACCATTCATTAATTAGAATCTGTCTCAAAAGAGTATTCTGAGATTTGCTGCTGTTCCGAGATGGCAGAATAGCAACAGGATGGTCTGATTTATTTGGGATGCAATTAATATAAAAAAAAAGTGGAGAGAATGTGCTCAGGGTAAAACTGCAAGGGAAACTGCAGTGGGACTCCCAGCAAAAGCAGCAGAAACAGCCCGAATCTGTGTGGAAGGTGCAGACATACCTGGGGTCCGTGAGACAACGCAGGACACAGCAACTCAGATCTGGGAAGGAGGGCGCCCACCCACCCTGGCAAACCAGGTGAGATCAGACTCCAGGGCCTGCACCACTGCTGAGCCAGTGAGAGGGAAAGTTTGGGGAACTATGCCGCTTACTTGAATCCGGGCAGGACACTGCTCACCCAGAGAGGGGGAGGAGAGGAGAAAAGAGCATCTCTCTCCCTCTCTCTCTTTCTCTCTCCTGCTCCCTCCTGCAACAGCAACCTGCAGCCAGTGGTGGGAAGCCGGGCACCATATTCAGACTTGGGCACGTAGTGGCTGCCCCAGATTGTGTGCGTGCACCCAACATTTCTTGGGATGCCTTCCACCCAGTCAGCAGAGGGCACCCAAAGCAGTGTAGGAGCAACTGACTGAGGTGGTCTTTATCGCAACAGCTGCACTCACCCAGCAATGGGAGGGGAGGGGGAGCCATCCCTGCAGAAGGGAAGTGCAGGCTGCAGGACTCTCCTAAGCACCCAGCACAATCCTGAAATGAACAGGGCTGTGGGAGGCAGGTATTGTGAGCACAGAGATCTTACTAGAGAGACAAACTCATGTAACCCACTGGCATCAAATCTGGTTGGGAGGACAGGGCTTGATCCAGTGGGCTGGAACACATGTGGACAACAGCTCTGGGAGCACCTTGGTCCTCCTGTAGTCAGGCTGTGCTATCGGAGTGGAGTGGCTGCACCTGCACTCCTTAACCCTGAGAGCCCTGGATGCTGAGACTGAAAAAACACTGTGATCCCATGAGAGGAGACAGGCTGTAGCTAGGCTCTGGGCAATCATAGAGTGCGGCAGTGTACTCTCAGACTCCATGGTTGCCTAGAGCAGCTTATAGCAGAGGGAACGGTGCTCATAGGAGGGACTGGACAAATCATATGTGCAGCTCATACAGCGGTGTAGAAGAGTGTTGAACACACTGGGGGCTAACACCTATACACTTCTCAGCCTGGAGGAGAAGAAGTGACATTCCTCTCCATTAATACATGCAAAAATTCAAGCAACAATAATAAGGAAGACACTATGACCTCTGCAAAGGAGTACTTGGATGGGAGATTACACATTCTTTTCAGCAGTACATGGGATTTTCTCCAGGATAGAACATATAGTAGGCCATAAAGCAAGCCCCAGCAAATCCAAAAAATCAAAATCAATTCATGCACCTTCTCTGATCACAATGGATTGAAGCTGAAAACCAACAACTCAAGAATCTCAAGAATATATGCAAACACATGGAGACTGAATAACATGCTCCTAAATGAGCAGTGGGTTATAAAAGAAATCAAAAGAGAAATAAAAAAATTTCTGGAAACAAATGAAGATAACAATACAACATATCAAAACATGGGATACAGCAAAAGCAGTGTTAAGAGGGGAGTTTATAGCAATTAGTGCCTATATCAAGAAACTGGAAAGTCACCAAATAAATGAGCTGTCAATGCATCTCAAGGACCTAGAAGAAAAAAAAAAAAAACAGACCACAAATTAGAAAGCAGGAAAAAAATAATTAAACTTAAGGAAGAAATAAACAAAATTGAAACAAAAAATATAATAAAAGATCAATGAAATGAAGAGTTGGTTTTTTGAAAAAAAATAAAGAAAATTGACAAACCACTGGCCCAAATAGCCAAAAAAGTGGGAGAAGACCCAAATCAACAAAATCAGAGATGAAAAAGGAAACGTAACAACAGACATCACAGAAATAAAAAGAATCATCAGGAATTACTACAAAGAGCTGCATGCCAACAAACTGGGAAACCTAGAAGAAATGGATAGATTCCTGGACACATACAACCTACCTAAACTGAGTCATGAAGACATAGAAAACCTAAACAGACCAATAACCAAAATGGAGACTGAATCAGTAATAAAGACCTTCCCAACAAAGAAAAGCCCAGGTCCTGACAGCTTCACTTCTGAATTCTACCAGACATTTAAAGAACTAATTCCAATTCTTCTCAAACTATTTAAAACAATTGAAAGGGCAGAATCCTTCCAAACTCCTTTTATAAAGCTTGCATCACCTTAATTCTTAAGCCAGAAAAAGACACAACAGAGAAAGAGAACCCTAGACAAATATCCCTGATGAACACAGATGCAAAAATCCTCAACAAAATACTAGTCAATTGAATCCAACAACACATCAGAAAGATCATTCACCTGGACCAAGTGGGATTTATCCCTGGTATGGAGGGATAGTTCAACATCTGAAAAATCAATAAGTGTGGTTCACCACATTAACAAACAGAAGACCAAAAACCATATGATTATCTCAATGGATGCAGAGAAAGAATTTGACAAAGTTCAACACCCTCTTATGATGTAAACCTTAAGCAAATTGAGTATAGAAGGGACATTCCTCAACCAAATCAAAGCAATTTATAACAAACTCACAGCCAGCATCCTACTGAATGGGGAAAAATTGGAGGCATTCCCATTAGGAGCTGGCACTAGACACGGATGCCCACTCTAACCATTGCTATTTAATATATTTCTGGAAGTTCTAGCTAGAGATATCAGGCAAGAAAAAGAAATCAAAGGGGGGCCAGCGCTGTGGCACAGTGGGTTAAAACACCACCTGCAGTGTCAGCATCCCATATGGGCACCAGTTCAAGTCCCTGTTGCTCCACTTCCAATCCAGCTCTCTGCTATGGCCTGGGAAAGCAGTGGAAGATGGCCCAAGTCCTTGGGCCCCTGCACCCACATGGGAGACCTGGAAGAAGCTCCTGGCTCCTGGCTTTGGATTGCTATGCCATTATGGCCAATTGGGGAGTGAACCAGTGGATGGAAGACCTCTCTCTCTCTCTCTCCTCTATCTTTTTCTCTGACTCTCTTTCTCTCTCTGTGTAATTCTGACTTTCAAATAAATAAATAAATCTTTTACAAAAAGAAAGCAAAGGGATACAAATAGGGAAGGAAGAAGTAAAACTATCCCTATTTGCTGATGACATGAATCTATATATAAGAAACCCAAAAGACTCCATGAAGAGACTATTGGAATTCATAAAAGACTTTGGTTAAGTATTAGGATATAAAATCAACACACAAAAACCAATTTTATTTGTGTACACAGACAATACTATAGCTGAGAAAGAACTTCTAAAATCAATCCCATTCATAATAGCTACAAAAAATTTAAATACCTAGGAATAAATTTAACCAAGAATGTCAGAGACCTCTATGATGAAAATTACAAAATATTAAAGAAAGAAATAGAAGACTAAAAAAGTGGAAAATTCTTCCATGTTAATGGATTGGAAGAATCAACATCTTCAAAATATCCATTCTACTGAAAGCAATTTATAGATTCAATACAGTATCTTCAAAATACCATTCTTCTCAGGTCTAGAAAAAATGATGCTAAAATTCATTTTAAACACAAGTTATCCTGAATAGCTAAAGAAATCTTAAACAAAATAAAACAAAACAAAAAACAAGCTGGAAGCATCACAATACCAGACCTCAAGACGTACTGTAGGGCAGTTATAATCAGAAAAGCCTGGGTC
The DNA here is from genome assembly GCF_033115175.1 of Lepus europaeus. Lineage (NCBI taxonomy): Eukaryota > Metazoa > Chordata > Mammalia > Lagomorpha > Leporidae > Lepus > Lepus europaeus. The sequence goes on from NC_084838.1 coordinate 97,902,307, forward strand.
TGGCACAAAAACCGACGTGTAGACCACTGGAGCAGAACAGAAACTCCAAAAATAAATCCATGTGTCTACAACCAGATTATCTTTGACATAGGAGCAAAAATCAACTCCTGGAGCCAAGGCAGTCTCTTTAACAAATGGTGCTGGGAAAATTGGGTCTCCACATGCAGAAGTATGAAACAAGATCCCTACCTTACACCTTACACAAAAATCCACTCAAAATGGTTCAGAGACCTAAATCTATGATGCAATACCATCAAATTCCTAGAGAACATTTGGGAAACCCTATAAGACAGTGGCATAGGGAAAGACTGCTTTGGAAAAGACCCCCAAAGCACAGGCTATCAAAGCCAAAATTAATAAGTGGGATCACATCAAACTGAGAAGCTTCTCCACTGCAAAAGAAACACTCAGCACAGTGAAGAGGCGGCTGACAGAACCGGAGAAAATATTTCCAAACAACGCAACTGACAAAGGACTAACTTCCAGAATCTATAAATAGCTCAAGAAACTCAACAACAACAAAACAAACAATCCAATTAAGGAATGGGCAAAGGGACTGAACAAACATTTTTCAAGAGAGGAAATTCAAATGTCCAATAGACACATGAAAAAGTGCTCAGGATTGTTAGCCATCAGGGAAATGCAAATCAAAACCATAATCAGGTTCCACCTCACCCCCATTAGAATGGCTCTCATTCAGAAATCAAGAAACCCAAATGCTGGTGAGGGTGTTTTCCCATTGTTGATGGGAATGTAAACTGCTACAGTCACTATGGAAGACAGTATGGAGACACCTCAGAAAGCTGAATATAGACCTACCATATGACCCAGCCATCCCACTGCTGGGAATTTATCCAGAGGAAATGAAATCAGCATATGAAAGAGTTATCTTCAGCTCAATTTACAATAGCTCAGATATGGAATCAACCCAGATGTCCATCAATTGAAGACTGGATAAAGAAATTATGGTATATAAACACTACGGAATACTAAACAGTGGTAAAAAAAAAAAAAATGAAATCTTGTCGTTTGTAACAAAGTGGAAGCAACTATGAACAGTTATACTTAGTGAAATAAGCCGGCCGGCACCGTGACTCAATAGCTTAATCCTCTGCCTGCGGCGCCAGCACACTAGGTTCTAGTCCTGGTTGGGGTGCTGGATTCTGTCCCGGTTGCCCCTCTTCCAGGCCAGCTCTCTGCTGTGGCCCGGGAGTGCAGTGGAGGATGGCCCAAGTGCTTGGGCCCTGCACCCACATGGGAGATCAGGATAAGCACCTGGTTCCTGGCTTCCGATCAGCACGATGCGCTGGCCACAGCATGCTGGTCCCAGCAGCCATTGGAGGGTGAACCAATGGCAAAAGGAAGACCTTTCTCTGTCTCTCTCTCACTGTCCACTCTGCCTGTCAAAAAAAAAAAAAAAAAAAAAAAAGAAATAAGCCAGTCACAAAAGGACAAAACCATATGGTCTCTCTGATCTGTGGTAACTAATAGAGTACTCAAAATATAATCTATATATTTTGAAACTGACGCTTTGAAATGTGATGATTTTGAACAGCTCTTGCCTTGACTGTCTGGGAACAATGTTTTTCTTGTCTGTTTTTGTTCTTTTTTTTTTTTTCTTCATACCTATTGATGAACTCTCTACTTGGTTTAGGGTTAATCTTATGAATATAAAAATTACCTGAAAATTGATCTCTGCAAAAACTAAGAACGGGAAAGGAAGAGGGAGGGGGAAGAAAGGCAGAGTATGGGTGGGAGGGAGATGAGGGGAGAAGAAGTATCAAGTTCCCAAATCTGTATATATTAAATGCATGAAGTTGTATTCCTTCAACAAAACAAAGAAACAGAAATAGAAACAGAAAGATAAAATAAAGAGTATTCCATAAAAACCCGAGAAGAATGTCCAGATTAGAAACGGAAAAGAGGCAGGTGTGCCTCTCGGTACCATGGCCTTGCTGTGCTGAACACTGGGGGCCCATAAGTAGCCCATAAACTTCGTGGACATGAGCTTCGTTTTCTAACTGGACTCTGGGAGCAGTCACCAGAGCTGCCTGCCTCTCCTTCTATCAGAGGCCCTGGTTTGTTTTTCCTTCGTGCACACTCGGAGCTGACACACAGAGCTCCTGGTGTCAGCAACTATAAGAGAAATCAAGCCATGACCTGCCTTCCAACAAGCAGCAGAACCCACAGGTGCACTTTAGGAACTGATCTTGCCCCTGATAGCCCTGATATTTACTTTCCTTCCCTGGTTTTCCTCTTTTTTAAAGGTCTTAATACTGTTTAGATTTTTGTTAGCTGCCTTGAGTCACTGTTTGAATTGGCTAGGTTACAAATATTCAAACAATTCCTCTCTCTCTTTTTTTGTCTTATGTAGGCATGAGTGCCTTATTTTCTTTGCCTTTTTCTGTTTCTAGGTCATTTCCACCTAAGACCCAGGGTGAATAGAAAGTCTGATAAACAGTTGCCATACGGTTCGTTATAGGGGCAAAAAAAAAAAAAAAAGGGAGTGCTCTGTTTCCTGCCTATTATGAAGGTCATGGCTGAGATCCCTGCACCAAAAAGCAAGTTAACAAGGGAACTCACAGCAAATCTATTTGACCCCCACTTTACAAGTCACAAGGGGGCCTTCCCTTGAAGACCCAAAGACCCAGGGGAACTCTCTCCATTTTTACGCTTAGGTTCCATCAAGCCTGGTCAGCTGTGTAGAAAAAGGATAGGACTCACAGCAGGTGACACAACGGTACAAAAGTGAGTGGGGAAACGCAGCAGGGCCTGTGTCTTCAGTTCTTTCCTTCCAGCATGAGACAGGACTGGTCTGAAATGGAGTTCTTATGTTCTCCTATTAGTTCACATAAATCAGACCAGCTCCAAGACAGAAAGCCTGGGGATGATGATGAGCAATGTTTTGGGGCTTTATGACTTTGTTTAGAGAAAGGGGGGTTCTAGGCTCCATGATCTGCCTTGGAGAAGAGAAACTCTGGTTTCTGTGGCGGCGTTGTGGAGCTGAAGGGAAGCAGGAGAGGCTCAGAGGAAGACATTGCTTCTGAGCCTTCACGTCAGGGTAGTATTTTCTTGATCCCAACATCTCTTAGATACAAACCAAGAAGGAAAGCCATCTACTAAGGGTGTAATTCCTAGCTTCTGGCTCAAGAATCTTATGGAAGCCGTGTTCCCACAGATCTGTTTCATATAAGGGCCAGGCTGCATCCCTGGGGTTGGGGCTGCCACAGAGACTCTGAGACGGGTAAACCCAAAACCATTTACAACCTGGCCCTTTATGGAAGAAGTGTGCAGGCTGATAAGAATGTAAGTGTGGAGGCTGAAGAGAATGAAAATCAATTATAGTAGTAATAGGGGTGTACCTTGCAAAACCAACCCTAGATATTTTGAGTTCAAACAATAGCCATTACTCAAATGGTGAAATAGAGAAAACTGCACAATGAGACCACTATATAGCAAAATACGGGCTGTTGAGTTAGATGAGTTTACTAGGAAAGAAAAAGGATTGAAAGCTAAGGAGCTTCAACTCAGAAAGGAACTTTAAAGAAGCAGAAAGCTAACCAAAAAACAAGGAAATAAAGAAATGAAGAAATATTGACAAAGTAGAAAACAAAACAAAATAACAGTGAGAATGAATAAAAGTAGGAGCTAATTTTTGGAATTAGATGTGGTTATGGTAAATATTAAAAGTCATAACCAAACATAATGAACAACTTCATGTCAGCAAATCTGAAAACCTAGACAAAATGCTTATTTTTCTAGAATAAGTGCACTATCAAAACTGATTCAAGCATAAATAAAATCCTGATTAGCTCTTCGTCTTATAACCACAATCATAAAAATTACAGTTTTAAGAACAACCATCGAGAAATTAAATTAGTAGCCAAAAATCAATAAACTGAAAAGCACCAAGCTCAGATGATTTTGTAAATGAAATTTATCAAATTTCCCAAGAAAACGTAACTTGTTATGTTGTAAGACCAAAGAGCAAGAGAGAAAACCAGAAAAAAGACAGCACAAGAAAAACACACAGGCCCATTTCCCTTGTAAACATGAATGTAAAAACCCTGAAAAAGATTTACAAACTAAATGCTTCAACGTACCACACACCGTGCATCGGGCACAGAGGCCTGCGACATCATTAACAGTGAGAAATGTGTTAATATGTTAATGTAATTAATCGTGTCACAGACTACAGAGGTAAAGGAGCTGCAGATAAATAGCATTTGATGAACTTCTACACTTACCGTGAAGTACACTGGCAAACTGACAGTACACTGGGACTTCCAGTGCCAGGTAAATATCATCTACTGAAGGCTGACAGCGAGCAATAACATTTAACGGGTAGGGGTGAAGAACAGTTCCTTTAAAATCAGGCACGAGGTGAGACGGACCACAGCTCCCCTCAGCATTGTTCTGAAGGTCCCAGACAGGACAGAGTGACAAGGAGGAAAGACAGACATAACTGGAGAGGGGAGGGCATTTGCAGTAGTTAAGACGCCACTTAGGATGGCGACATCCCCTATCGAGTGCCTTAATTACAACTTGCTGCTTATGCTCACCCTGGGAGGCAGCAGGTGATGATGGCTCAGGTACTTGGGTCCCTGATGGAGTTCCTGGCTCACGGTTTCAGCCTGGCCCGGTCCTGGCTGTTGCAGGATTTGGGGAATGACATTGCAGATGGAACATCTCTCTCTCTCTTTCTCTGTCTCTCTCTCTCTCTCTCTCTCTCTTGGTGTCTCTCTTGGTGGCACGCAAGCTAATGAGCCCTGTGTCCAGTAACAGCCTGTGCACGTGACAGTCTACTGCCACTGAGGACTGCGCGCGAGAGGCGAACAGCTGACTTTCACAGTGTGTGGCTGGCTCTGTGTCTCTGTCCACGGCAGGGACGGGGGCAGGAGAACTCCTGAGTACGGGGGTCTGGCTCCTGGGCCTCTTCCACTGACTCCCTGCGAACTCTGAGCTCCCTTGCAAACAGGAGTCCAGCCAGCTCAGGGGCAGACTGGGAGGTGCTCCCAGGGCCACCTGGGCCCTCACTGACGGCCTGCCTGGGAGTCGGGCTGAGCTTCAGGGCCAGCAGACTTAGGCCTCATTTGGTCTCTGCCAGTATTTCTCTTTGGGAACACACAAACGGAAGGCTGGGGTGTGCAGCCCTTTGTGAGCTGTCCCAAGGAGAGGTGGAAGGGCAGCATTCCCAAGACTCACAGCCTTCATGGTGTTTCTTACCCTCTTGCTTCTGATCCCTGCTGTATTCTGGCTCTGCACTTTCTCTGGGGAAGCAAAGGGACCTCCTCCCAGGCACTGACGGATACAGTGTTTAAATAAGGACTGGGTTTGGTGTCCAGCTCCAGCCTCCTGCTAATACACACTTGAGAGGCAGCAGGTCATGGCTCAAGTATTTGGGTCCCTGAAACCCACACAAGAGACACAGGTTGAATTCCCAGCTTCTGGCTTTGGCCAGGCCCAGCTCCAGCCATTATGGACATTTGGGGGAGTGAACCAGTAGGTGGGAGTGCTCTCTCTATCTCTCTCCTCCTCTCTTTCTCTTTCTGCCTCTGAAACAGCTAAATTTATTACATTATTTTTTAAAGAGAGAGAGAATCTTAACCTGCCTCTCCCTCCAGCTGGCACACAGACAAAGCTGTTATCTGTTGGGAAGTTGGAGTATTTTCGGTTGGGTATTCTGTTCTTTCCTTTTGGCACTGGCCCCAAGGGTATGCACAGAGTGCAATTATAGTGAAGGCAGTGCGATCACAGTTTCCTTTTACCCCCCTGGCCTCGCATTTTGATGTGGGTGGCAACAGTAGCCTGGAAGGCCAGCCCTCCTGCAGGCCACGGCAGGGCCACAAGGCACTGGAACCCCCCAGTTGTGGGCCCAGGAAGAGGCCCCTGTGCACCTCACAGCTACACTGCCTTCGAAAGGCCCAAGGCCTTGTCCCATGTGGCTCTGGGATACTTGGAAACACTTGAAAGTAAATGGAGCTCTGATGGCATTTTCTGGGTATTGAAACCAATGCACAGCCTCAGCTACACCTGGCCACGTTGTGCCCAGCAGACAGAAAAGGCCTGTGGCCACTGACACTGCTGGGTGGAGGCAGGGAGACACCATCCCAGCTAAACGATGGAACAAGCAGACCCCCCTGTAGCTCTGCTGTTCTCTCCTGCTCCCAAGGTGTGGATCACTGGGGGGCCCTGCTGGCTCTCCTGCCCCCTCCACAGGGTGTGTGCATGGTGCCCCTTGCTGGGACAGTAGCAGGAGTGCTTATCTCTTCCAGGGATCTGTGACCTCCCCAAGTCCACAATGCCAGCCCATGTCACATCCTGTCAGGCAGTGTTCCACACACAGTACTCTTTGCCCACTGTGGAATGAGCCCATGTGTTGAGCAGAAGCCAGCCAGGGTGACGTAAAGCTGCCCTCCTGGTGCCTGGCTCTGAGGCCTGGATATGCCGAACTAAGCTGCTGGGAGCCCAGGCAAACTCACCAGCCTTCCTCCGGACCTCAGATGTACATAAGAGCCCTGCTCTCTGATGACCGTCTCGCCACTTCAGCGAACCAGCAGGGCCTGTGGGGCCATGTCAGCTGCCATCACAGCTGGGTGGGCCCGGGATCCACAGCAGCTTCCATACCCGCAACTGGCAACAGGCACAACACTAACACAATCCAACACTCACCCAATTGCCTGACCAGTCTGCCTATAAACGATTTCAGCCACACGCTGAAGAAACCACTGCTGGAGGGAGAATTCTCCCAGCACTCTCCTCATTCATGTGGGAGAAGCCCACAGGGAAAGAAGTGACTAAGGCAAGGGAAACAGGGGCTGAGGGCAGGGGCAGAAAACAACCATGGGGGAAGTCTGAATCGCCAACATCAGATTCCAAGTCATCGTGAGGGTTCCACCGTATGTGTCAACATGGCTGGGCCACAGTGCCCAGGGTCAAACGCTACCCCGGGTGTCTCTGTGATGGCTGCCGGACTTGAGCTGCAACATAGATTCTTCCCTGGGTCTACTCCCTGCTGGCTCCCCAGCAGACTTTGGATTTGTCAGCCATCGCTGCGTGAGCCAATTTCTTGGAATCAACCAGTGCATCTGTCTCCCACCTCTATCAGTCTCTCTCTATGTATCTGTAGCTAACTGCCATCCATCATCTGCTGATATCTATTGTCTATCATTTATCTTTGTCATCTACTTATACACACATCCCATTGGCTCTGCTTCTCTGCGGAATGTCAGTTAATACCACCTACTCACATACCCTGAAGGGCCTACGCTCAGTCTTTCTCTGCCCACCCATGTTCCCGGCCAGCTGAGAGTGGACATGAGTGATATCTGAGAGGACAGCTCAGGCTGAAAGGACACAGAGTAACATAAAGAGGCCCCAGTAGGCCATCATCACATGTGCTGGTTCATTGTAAGAAGGAGAGATTCCATTCCTTTCACAGATTTTCAAAAGAATAGTCTGTAGCCTAAAAAAGAGCAAAGTTAGGAAGCCATGGGTGGAGAGTAGAAAGGGGTGAGAGAAAAAGACAATTTAATGAGTCAAGGAGATAAGAAGGAAGGAAGGGCAGATCAAAAATGGAAGAAACAACGGTATATAGGCAAATAAATTTTGTGTTCATTTCTCTATCTCTGTAGATAAATTACTTGTTATGAGAGAGGAGAGCCCAAGAACGGACATTGTGCTGCTGGCTTAACAACTCAAATCCTTGAACAATATCATAACTGCATTTTGAAAAGACCTTTGCTGTGGTGCAGTGGGTTAAAGCCTCGGCCTGCAGTGCCGGCATCCATTATGGGCGTCGGTTCTAGTTCCCACGGCTCCACTTCTGCTCCAGCTCTTTGCTGTGGCCTGGGAAAGCAGTAGAAGATGGCCCAAGTCTTTGGGCTCCTGCACCCACATGGGAGACCCGGAAGAAGCTCCTGGATCCTGGCTTTGAATCAGCTCAGCTCTGGCCGTTGTGACCATTTGGAGAGTGAACCAGTGGATGGAAGACCTCTCTTTCTCTCTGTCTCTACCTCTCTCTGTAACTCATTCAAATAAATAAAAATAAATCTTAAAAAAAAAGACCCTTGCAAGTCTGTTTCAGCACTGCCTATCTTGTCAGCTGCAGACTTCAGTAAGCCAGACCCCACACTTCCCTAAAACCGGACTCTTTGGCTTAGATTAAGGCGTTGAGAAAGGAAGAAAATGCCCTCTTCAAAAGTCACAATACCAGATTCCCCTACGTTTCTTGTTCTATCCCTTGGAGGCCATCAGTTATTCTTGTATCATTTTGTTGATAAGGCAATACCCAGAAATGAGAGATGTATCTGTCCATCTACAATGTCTGCTCTACAAAGCTTTTATAGATAGATAGATAGATAGATAGATAGATAGATTCATTTATAATCAGAAGGATGGGTATTTAATTAAAGTCTCAAGTGAGAAAACGGAACTTTTTTTTTTTTTGAGTGTCAAATTTATACCAACAGAGAATGCCTTCTAAAATCTGGAGAGTAAATTCCACACTGTGCATGGCTCCCGATATACGTGTCAATGAAAAAATGAAAACGGACAACACATTAAGGACAGATCCCACATGAGAAGTAAGTACACAGTGACTCCTGTTGTTGACTTAACAATTTGACACTCTTGTTTATGGCGTCAGTAATCTCCCTAGGCTCTAGTCATGAGTTGCCGAGGCTATGGAAGCCTTTTGAGTTCCTCCGACTTCGATCTTATTCTGACAGGGTCATAGTCAAACTGGAAGTTCTCTCCTCCCTTCAGAGAAAGGTATCTCCTTCTTTGATGGCCCCGTTCTTTCCACTGAGATCTCATTTGCAGAGATCTTTCATTTAGGTCTTCTTTTTTTTTTCCCAGAGTGTCTTGGCTTTCCATGCCTAAAATACTCTCATGGGCTCTTCAGCCAGATCCGAATGCCTTAATAAAGGGCTGATTCTGAGGCCAGAATGCTATTCAGGACATCTACCATTCTATGAGTCTGCTGTGTATCCCACTTCCCATGATGGATCATTCTCTCCCTTTTTTATTCTGTCAGTTAGTATTAGCAGACACTAGTCTTGTTTGTGTGATCCCTTTGACTCTTAGACCTATCAGTGTGATCAATTGTGAACTGAATTTGATCACTTGGACTAGTGAGATGGCATTGATAAATGCAACCTTGATGGGATTGTATTGGAATCCCCTGGCACGTTTCTAACTCCACCATTTGGGGCAAGTCCGATTGAGCATGTCCCAAATTGTACATCTCTTGCCTCTCTTATTCCCACTCTTATATTTAACAGGGATCACTTTTCAGTTAAAATTTAAACACCTAAGAATAATTGTGTGTTAATTACAGAGTTCAGCCAATAGTACTAGAACAAAAAAAAATACTAAAGTGGATAAAGTAATACATTGTACATCAACAGTCAGGACAAGAGCTGATCAAGTCACTGTTTCTCATAGTGTCCATTTCACTTCAACAGGTTTCCCCTTTGGTGCTCAGTTAGTTGTCGCCAATCAGGGAGAACATATGATATTTGTCCCTCTGGGACTGGCTTATTTCACTCAGCATAATGTTTTCCAGATTCCTCCATCTTGTTGCAAATGACCGGATTTCATTGTTTTTGACTGCTGTATAGTATTCTATAGAGTACATGTCCCATAATTTCTTTATCCAGTCTACTGTTGATGGGCATTTGGGTTGATTCCAGGTCTTAGCTATTGTAAACTGAGCTGCAATAAACATTAAGGTGCAGACAGCTTTTTTGTTTGCCAATTTAATTTCCTTTGGGTAAATTCCAAGGAGTGGATGGCTGGGTTGTATGGTAGGGTTATAATCAGGTTTCTGAGGAATCTCCAGACTGACTTCCATAGTGGCTTTACCAGTTTGCATTCCCACCAACAGTGGGTTAGTATCCCTTTTTCCCTTAATGTGTTGTCCAATGTGAAGTAATGCTATAACTAGTACTGAAACAGTATTTTACACTTTGTGTTTCTGTGTGGGTGCAAACTGATGAAATCTTTACTTAATATATACTAAATCGATCTTCTGTATATAAAGATAATTGAAAATGAATCTTGATGTAAATGGAATGGGAGAGGGAGCGGGAGATGGGAGGAGTGTGAGTGGGAGGGAAATTATGGGGGGAGGGAAACCCATTGTAATCCATAAACTGTACTTTGGAAATTTATATTTACTAAATAAAAAATTTTTTAAAATAAAATAAAATAAAAGAACTTCCTAAAAAAAAATGAAAATGGAATCCTGCTGGGACTGACCCAAGGGGCAGAGCAGAAACGTTCCCTTCAGAGTGTTCTTGAACACGTTCACCAGAGTTAACAGAGTTGCACTGGCCTGGAAGATGGACAGATCATGTAGAAGGCTTGCACTGCTTCTACTAACAATAATAGCAAAAGCAGGAACAAAAACAATGATATAATAACAACTCACCTTACTCAAAGACACAACTTGCCAAGCTCGGTACTAGGCACTTCATAAGTGCTCATTCTCATTCCCTTGTCCGATGGAATTCCCCCCCACACACACCTCACTGTGACCACTCTCTTTTACAGTGAAGAACATTGCAGTAAAGAGTATCGCCGTGTGGCTGAGACTCCGAGCCTCAGGTCAATTGCCCAGCCCCACAGACTGGCACAGGGCAGAGGAGGAGGAGCTAACCCATCCATGCCAGACAGATTATATCCACATGAGTCTGAGCGTGAGGGGAGTAAAACCAAAGTTTGGAGAGGGAGCTCCTTATAGGGGTGCTGGGTGGATAAGATGTAAACTTACAGCCCTGCCCCAGTGTTTGGCTGAATATCCCAGACTCAAAGAACCTGGTAGCTTAGAGTTACTGCACAGTTTAGATCTATGTGTTTGTTGTTAGCTGTAACAGTAATACTGTTTGAAAAATGTGACTGCCTCCAAGACATTCTGTAAAACGGAATGCCTTCAGGAGCAGAGTTTAGGTGCTGTTCTAGCTTATCCCTTGTCTGCAACTGTTCTTTGTTAACAAGGAGACCCTTTTTTTGAGTTTAATAGTCAAATTAACATCTTCCGTCACTCTCTGGCAATGTTTCCAGAGCATTCCGTAAGCCATGATTCTCTCCAAAGACGAGAAGGGCACCTTGGGCTTGGGTGTGCAGATGGTACTGCTGACAGGTTATGGGAGGATCAGCTAGGCAGGCCACATGAAAGTCCTCTTTGGGACGCACCGTCCTGTGCTGAGCCATAGATCTGGATTCTGCAGGGTCTTGCTGGACCCACTGCGTCCGGCACAGCTGCCATCAAGATTCCCAGGCAGGAAGTGAGCTGCGGGCACTTCCTTGTAGGCATCAGAAACTGAGGATGCCCGTGTTCATCCTGACACAAACAAACAGTGCCGTCAAGAGTGCCCTCATCTAGCAAAAAAGTTGGTTTGGGCTGTTGGATTCCAGGTTTGCCACCCAAGAAGACTGAATTGTCTCCTGAGCTCTCTGAGACAGCTGCTCCATCTGTCTCCAGCCCTGACCCCGTTGTAGCAACACAGGTTTTCCCGCATCAGGGTGTCATCCACAGCCTGCATTGGCTACCTCCATCCCTGCTCAGCAGTGGCTCACCAACTGCACCAAGGGCCTGTGCAGATCTGGAGCCCACAGCCCTTTGCTGGGGGTACTGACCATCAAGGACACCTGTTAGCCAGTGAAAATAATGTTTTTCTTTTCAGCACAGAGACCAGTATCTGGTCTCTGTTAGGACTGTGAGACATGCTGCTCAACCAGGTCCCCACAAACCAAACCAATTGTAGACAAGGCATTCAAAGAGTGAGCCAGACAAGGAATCCAACCTCTGTAGCCAAATAGCTTGCTCCTTAGTTTTCTGATACTCAAAGTATTTTGTATTACAATGCATTTGTATTATAATACCCAATGTGTTCATCCCTGTGCAACAGAAGTAATCTAGCACGCCATAACATGGTTAAGTTAGAACAGGAGTGAGAACGAGTGTCTAGAAGGATCTAGGAGTCTGCTTACAGCATTATCCTGCCAAGGGAAAGCAAGGAACAATTAAGAGGGGCGGGAGTCTGATCATGAAACCAGCAATTGCTGCTTAATTGGTCACAACAGTTAACAATTCAGGCCCTAGTTCGCGTCAAGAGTTGGTTTAGATACTAAGATCTCGTTCTTCACAACCACTGGAAGAAATGTAGGTACCGTCGTCATCTGATTTGACAGATGAGAAACAGGTGAGAAAAGTCAAAGAGCATCCGTGCGTTCATAAGACTAAGAAAAGGCAGATTTGGGACTAGCTGCTGACTCGGAGAACACCCGAACTTTGAGGCCTCTGGCACCTCCCAGACCACAGTGAAACAGGGAGAGAAGCTCTTCCCAGCACCAGAAGTCACAAGGCCCCAAAGAGCCTCTCACCTCCTTGGTTCCTCCCACTGAATGATCCACTAGTAGACACTGCAGGCTGCACAGTGGAGTTCAGTAGACAACGTTGCACCCTGGCTGTGCTGCTGACTAGCTATATGACCTTCTTTTCTTTTTTTTTTTTCTTTTTTTTTTTTTTTTTTTTTTGACAGGCAGAGTGGATAGTGAGAGAGAGAGAGAGAAAGGTCTTCCTTTTTGCCATTGGTTCACCCTCCAATAGCTGCTGCGGCCGGCGCATCTCGCTGATCCGAAGCCAGGAGCCAGGTGCCCATCGCGGTCTCCCATGGGGTGCAGGGCCCAAGGACTTGGGCCATCCTCCACTGCCTTCCCGGGCCATAGCAGAGAGCTGGCCTGGAAGAGGGGCAACCAGGACAGAATCCAGTGCCCTGTCCAGGACTAGAACCCGGTGTGCCGGCACCGCAAGGCAGAGGATTAGCCTGTTGAGCCACGGCAGCTATGTGACCTTGTTCACTGGTCCTCGCTAATAAAATCAGAGGAAGAATTCCTGGCAGACTTGTTATAGAGTAATTGAGAAAATTGTTATAGAATGATAGAGACAATGCATCTAATGTGGAATAAGATGGGAAAGAATGGAGCCATTTTTCAGGGCTAGGATGTCAGGACACGGCCCTGTCACCCTGAGACTGAAATAATTTAGGTGAAAACTATTTAGCATTCAGGAATTTTTTGAAGGGGACTATAAAAGACCTCACAACAATGCCATCATTTTGACTTCTCTAGCACTGTGCCACAAATAGGGGATGGGAAGAAACCAGTTCACGCTTCCATGATTTCAATTTTGCTTTTAATGAACCCACATGTTTCAATGTGGCTTTGGTGGGTACCACCTAGGGCCCATCAGCTGCTCCTGTGTGGGGAGACCCATGGGTAGGAGCAGCTTTTGACACTGTCCTCCTTAGTGGCACCCCCATTTTTCATTTCTACAGCTACTCAGGCAGCTGTCCAAGTTGGCTCCAGAAGACGTTAACTTTGCCAAAAAATAAAGTCAGGTGTATCAGCGTGTACCACCTCGACAAAACTCAAGGAGTATAATCTTGTTCTTTAGCAACTTCCTTAGTGGGTTCACAGCCTCCGGCTTCCCCAGCCTCACCTATGCAATGACACATGTAGGAGCCAAGGGCAGGAGCTGAACTACTTTCTCCTGCTTCCAACCAAATCTGGAGGTGGCTGGCTCCTGCTATCTCCTTGAGCGTATTCCCCAAAATAGTGTATGAGTATATTCCCTAAAATAGTAACCATATGCTATTTTACAGTATCCCAGATGACACAGCCCAGGAGACAATGTTATATAGCTCCTGTCGGGAAGCAGCATAGACGGACAACAGTGAAACAGACCAGGTCTGCAGAACCATGAGCAAGTAGTAGGAGCAAAAATAAGGTATAACCCCTGGTCCATCAATGGAGGGCATTCATATACCACAGTTGGTGACATCCAAGGCTCTAGGAGGTGGCTCCCCAGCGCAGGTTGGGATCCAAGGCCCAGGAATAGGGAAGAGGAAGTGATCCAGGCAAGCTGGATGGTAACCTTGAATCCAGATGGGAGGGCTAGAAAGGGCAAGGTCAGGATCCCCATGTCAGAAGATCGTGGGTACAAAGTTGGGTGCTGCATTCCAGAGACAAGGTATAAGCCCCATTCCCAGGATAGGCCCAGGTTCACATGAGGCTAACAGGAAGACTGACCTCACATATGCTCTGATCATCCATCTACTCACCCTTCCATCTCTGCATCTATTCACCCATCCATCTAGCTATACATTCATCTAGCCTTCTATCCATCCATCTCTCCAACCCATCCATCCAGTTACCTATTCATTCACATACCCTTCATCCATCCATCCATCCATCCATCCATCCGTCAGCTTACCCACTCACTATATACCCATTCATTTACCCATCCTCTGTATTTCCAGTCATTCATCCATCCACGCATCCATCCATCCACCTATCTACCCATCCACCCAGCCACCCAGCCACCCATCCATCCATCCATCCACCCATCCATCCAGCCACATTCTTTTTCATTATTCAGCATGATACTTGGGATGAAAGAAAAAGTTTTAAAAACAATATCTAAATCCTTTTCTTGGCGTTCAAAGGGAGAGCAATGCTGAGTGAACTATTCCTCGGACCTCCGTGGGGGTGGCCCCCTCTCCTACCCCCAGGGAAGCAGTAAGAATCTGTCAGAGTCCAGGTCCTTTCTATTGGATGACGATACATCAGTAAGTTTGTGGAAAATGGAATTAACATACAAATTTATTTTGATGCGAAAAAAAATTCCATGAACTTTTTTAAAGACCCCTGGTACTTGGGTAGCCTCACACAGGAAGGCTGGGAAGGCAGGGCCAGGCAATTGTCAGCTCTCCTAGTGGAGTGCAAGACTTGTTTGTTAGGTGTCTCTGCATTTCCTGTCCATTAAGAGAAATAAAAATTTAAAAGGTGAAGCAGTCCGAAGAGCACTGGAATCCTGACATGCAGTGGATTCATTTACTTGCTGGGGAAAAAAAAAACACAACCTCAGCAGCTTACAACAAAAGGCATTTATTATCTCACAGTTTCTGTGGGCCAGGAGGGTGAACTTCTCACTCTGCAAAATTCATGAGGTTGATAATGGTAGTTCCTATTTACCAACCTCTACAAGGGGTGGGTAAGGTACCTGCATGATACCTGATCGAGAGCCCAGCTGGGAGAAGGAACCCCGATGAAGGAACCAAGACATAAGGGGAATTCCACCCGCTTCACACCTCATAGTTTCGAAAGGCAAGCTAGGTGTGAAATCCACAGCCAGTTTCAGCCAAGCAGGGGGACACTCGGGCTATCCAGAACTAAGGGGAAAGTAAGTCTCGCTGGGGCACGCCACATCTGGGATGGTCAGCCTTTCTGTCTAAGCCACGAGAGTTAATGCCAACATTATCCTTTACTAACCACGAAAAAAAATAGCTCGGGCTTTGCTTTTAGTGCATTGGTAATCATAATCACTGCAGGAGAAGAACTCACTTGACACTAAAACATGCTACCAAGTGCCAACGATAGTAGCAATATTTTCCCAAAAGGTTTTCTTTTCTGAAACAACACAGCTACAGATGATGCCATATGTCTCTCCTCCATGAAACAAGCTGGGGAGGGTCTTCTCCCTGGAAGCAGACCTCTCACCTCTGCCAAGGAGCAGGATGAGGCTGTGGAACCTTGGGAAGAGCCGCAGTCACGGGACAGCATATCTGTGAACAAGCTCCACGTGCCCATGCTTCCCACCCTCTCTGATGAGACCTTATGTTGTCCGGGCAGGGTCAGACTGTTTCGAGATGAAGACAGCGAGAAAGTGGCCAACGGTTAGCTTTTCATTTTCAACACAGACTTTTTAAGCACTCAGTGAAAGCCAGGCTTTGTGGGGAGAGAGGGGGTGTGGCAACCACCCCCACCCCCGACTTGCCATCATCTGTAAAGAGTAAAGTGAAGGTAAGAAGCGCTGGGCTTTTGTGCCCTCTTAGCTCAGACAGGGTGGCCTGAGGCTCAGGGGACTCCCTCCCCAAAGAGGCTCAGGAGTCTCCTGCTGGTAGGTGGGCAGGGAAGTGGACTGGGGAGGACAAGAGGTGTGCAGGTAGGAATGGAGTCAAGGCAGGGATGGAATCAGCCCTCGCTCTCCATGAAAATGGTGCACAATGAGAAGAGAATGCAGCATGGGCTTGTCCTCACTCCTAGTTAGGATTCCCCAGGGCAGGCACAGCCACACAGCGGTGATAGTGGAGTCTATGATGGCCGCCTGGCTGATACGGGAACTCCTTCTCTGTGGAAGCCACCAGACAAGAACTATGGCTTGGGTTTGCTGGCTGGAGCTTTTGGGGACACCAGTGCAAGGTGCACAGGGACCCAGTGGGAATTGCACACAGATGCCGAGGTATTTTTGCCCTCCTTGCCTCCCGCAGTGCTTAGGAAGGACCCCATGGGCTCATCTATGCAGCAGAAGGAATAGAGGCAGCTGCAGAGAGAGCCTAGCCAGAGACCAGGGTGACACCTGAGCCAATAGACAAGCTTCCTCCGATGCGACTGAACGGTACTTCCGTGTGCCCAGGTGCCATTTGGAGCAGAGAGAGCCTAGCCAGAGACCAGGGTGACACCTGAGCCAATAGACAAGCTTCCTCTGATGCAACTGAACGGTGCTTCTGTGTGCCCAGGTGCCATTTGGAGCAGCGACGTAGATGTGGTGCGTGCTTAGAAGGCAGAGGCATTGCTGACAGCTAGGATATGCTGTAGAAGACTCTGTGTGTGTCTCAAAGAGCCTGATGAAACCAAAGCAGAGCTCAGAGTTCACAGGAATCAGCGAGCTGAGATGGGACATTTCAGTTTCCCCATTACCAACCAGTGTATCAGGCAGAAAAAGAAGTTACACTTGTTTGCTGCACCTGTGAATCCTAACATGTGCTGTGGTTTAGATCTGCTCTGTACTCGGACGCTCATGTTGAAATTTGACTGCCAATGGGGCAGTGTTGGGAGGTGGGACCTTTAAGAGGGACTAATGGCGTTCTTACGGAACTGGGTTACTTCTCGCTGTGGTGAATGAGTTCTCCCTCTCGGGTGACTGGCTTAGTCGCCACAAGAGCAGGTTGTTGTCAAAGCAAGGAAGCCCTTCCTGCTTTCTCTTCTGTCTGCCTGATCCTGGACTCACTAACCTCCAGAAGGGAAAGGTGGAGGTGATTCTTCAGCCCCAGTGGTGACCCTGAGACCTGCTGTTGGACAGGCTTCAAATAGGGTGTCAGAGCTGCAGGCACTGGGATCTGTTCAGTCCAGCATTTTAATCTCACCTATAAGACGTCTCTGATTATATGGTTTATCCATGGCCTTATGCCTACTACATCAAGACTTAAAATCAGAGCCAGGATTTAAATTAAGTTTCCTAATGTCCCTGCCCCTTCTGAGATTTCCAGGGATTTGGATAGGATGGGAGACCTCAATGCCACTGTCACATCCTGCATCTCCCCTGTCATTGCTTGCTGAGAGCAGCCCCTTAGCTTTTCCTTACCTAAATGGGTCAAAGCAGGAAAGAAGCACCATGGATTCCAAGAAGCTTTCCAGCTCATGAGGGTCCTGTGGCCCTTTTGAGTCTTTCCATAGGGGAGCATTATTTATGAAAGGGAAGTCCCAGGATGTGGGACTTGATCAGCCCTGGCCACAAAGAGTGGTCTCTGACTCCTTGGGGCAAGCAGTGTTTGCCAACGGGACAATGCCAGGAATGACAAGATCACTGATGGATTCTTGGGAGCTCAATTATTTACACAATGGACGATTTCAGGCCAAGTAGGCCTCTGATGTGCTGTAGATGGCAAGCAGGTGTTGAAACTTGCCCCACGTCGTGGTGAGCTCATGCAACGAGTCAGGAATGATAGTGGTGAATTTTCCAGCCACACTGCCAAGCACACGTGTGTGCACACACACACGCTAGTGCTTCTGTGCCGTGCTGAGTGGTGTTCTAGTGTGCAGAGGCACAGGGGCCCTCCCGCTCAGGGGAAAGTTGGCCATGGGCAGCTCTTTAAGTCTTTGCATCCCAGCTCTTAATTTCCCCCCACCCTCCCATCCTGAAAGGCATACTGCTGAAATTCCGTGTGGCAGTTGTGTTTTGGAAAAACCTGGTGTATAAGAATCAGCCACCAAGGACAGAGGGTTGATACCAAAGAGAGGGGACAAATCCAAGAATACACACAGTGTAATTGGCTCTGGGAGACTTGGCAATGGAGGTGTGGTCTCAGGCAGCTGTGAGATATAGACCTCCCTACCAAGAGGTTGGTGAAGAAGGGTTCTATAGACAGGCCATCCACGGGTAACCTAAATGAACCTGAACTTTCTCCAAATATATTAACATTTATTTTTAGGTGTTAGATAAGGGACAGTCCATGGTCCAGGCCGGGAGACAAACCCAGCTGCTTATCTTAATGACTGTTTATCTCATAAGGGTAAGATGGTAGTTATATCCAAAATGGCTGTGGTCATGTCAAGCTGACGTCCTGCAAGTAATCGAATTCAAGTTGTGTGTTACGTGTCCTCATTCTTGGTGCCTTACATGATCTCTTACAGCTTTCCTGAGAGCAGCTCTCCCGGCAGCAGGGTCCCTCTTGAGGCTCAATGGGCGTGCAGCCCAAACGAGGCTGCCACCTGCTCCGTACCCTCAGGAAAGACGGGAGGCAGCACCCGGTGGCCTTTACCACTGAGATGCTGAGTGTCCCATTCAGAAGCTCAGAGCCCTCAAAACTTTTTTAAAAAGGATATTTTCCCCCAATAATTGTTTCACCTTTTTTCTTAGCAGTTTCCAAGTATATAAGCCAGTGTGATTGACAGTGGTCACCACGCTGTACAGCCGAGTTCCAGGACCTGTTTCTTCTGCCTCCCTGATGCTCTGTACCCTCAGTAACTCCCCACCCTCCACCTGCGGCTGACAACCACCATTCTCCCTCTCTGCTTTGTCAGCTCAACTTTCTAGATTCCACTCAGGAACTATTTTCTGGGACTACAATGTTTTTAAAAGGACTGTCTGCCAATCCCAGGCTCAACAGGCCTATATTTGAGGGCCTAGTCTTAGAAGCTGAGCACAATGTCCCATCAAGAAGCTAAGGGCAACAGGCTATCCACTGAAAGAGTCAGCATGTGAGCATCTATTAATTCATTAGCAGTGTTTGATTTTGCAGACTGAATGGCTTAAACCCCAGATATTTAACCTTATAATTATGTACCTCTGCAATGACCTCTCCAAGTAAGGTCATGGTCTTAGGCACTGGGGTTAGAACTTCAACAAATGGAAGAGGGGAAGGGGCACACACAACTCAATCCCTCACTGTTTCCTTACTGGGTACAAATCATTCTGTAGGGCAGATGTACCTGATAAGCTCATCTGTCCCACTAACAAAACGATCAGGAATTTGGCCTTTACTGGAGAGATTTGGATTTAAATGAGAATCATCCAGGTCGAAGTGTATGGTTTTAAGGATAACACATTTCCTTACTGTTTATTTTCTAAGGATGACATAGGCTGAGCAATCTTCTCAGTGCTTATTTTTGTACCTTTGTATTAATAACATATTTTCTCTTTCTCTGAAATAAGGACCACTGCCTACCCCAAACCCTTTCGTGGCTGGCCACACCTCGCTCAAGCCCACATCTTTTCCATCATCTTCCTCCTTGAAGGCAGCCAAGATTCCTACAATCTGGAGAATCCTTCCTTTATTTAAGCCTCTGCCTTCAGTGTTTGAATCACACGAGTAAGTTTTCCTCAGCACAACTGAGCACTCTCTTGGTTGTCAATTTTATTTTGTGTACAAAGTAGGGACAACTATTACATGAAGAGTTTGACTTTCACATGGAGTGGAAAAGTAGATCCAGTGCATTGAAACTCATGCTTTGTCTCTAGTTATGTCACAAAAGGCTTAGATTCATGCTCCCCTCTACTCCAAGGACAGTGGTAAACAAATAGCAGGTGTTTAATAAATGTCTGTGATTAGTTGTTCTCAGTTCACCAGGATTCATGGTACATACTTGTGAAAGAAAAACCAGGGATTGATGTAGTGCAAACAGGAGAGACAGATTTTACCCAGGAGCTACTGCAATAGAGAAAAGAGCTCAATTCTACAGTCTAGGGACAGGATGGGGTCAGTGGATGGAAAATCCCTAAGAGGAGATAGCAAATATGAGAGAGATTCCAAGGCAAGTGACTCAGATGGCTCCAGACCACCTGGGAGATGACAAACCACAGGAGACATCAAAGGTGATGAGGCACTGAGGTTGGGGGTTTCTGGTTAAACTGATTTCTCGGGATTACTGCTGAACGTTGTGGCCCAGGACACAGGCTTGAGGAATCTGGCTACAGTTTGCTCAGGGACATAACCTTGGTTACACTCTTATTTACTAGTGGATGGTGAAAAGCATCAAAAGACCAGACGGATCTATCTTTCTCTCATCTCTCTTTTTTGAAATCTGCCAATAGCACTGTCTTTAGATTCAAGCGGGAGGGATCCCTGCTCTAGGCCTCATGTTTCAGAGGGCCCCAAATGTCACACATGCACACACACACACACACTTATTAAAGAACACCTGAACTCCTATGCGTGGTAACAAAACTTCTCACAAACTTACCAAGTCATGCTAAATTATACCTATTAAAATGACCATTTTTATCCCATTTGGCTAGATAAGATATAGGACTCTAAAATGCTAGTGCCAACTCCCCACTAATAAGGGAGACTCTTTGCTGTGGGATTTCCCCCTTTCTATATTGTGTTTCACAGAGCAGTTTTCTGGCAGCAAGCAGGATAATAATCCCAGGATTTGATGGACAGCTATAAAACAAAACTTCCTTCTCCACTACCAAATCCTCCTGGACTTCTTCCAACATCTCCATCTCGATTCTCTCTTCATTTTTCCATCTACGGCAACCCATAAAGCCATCATCAACTCTGGTCTCCACGAGTGGGCAACAGCCCCTCAGCTCACGTCTCTGATTTGCTTCCTCTGGTCCAATCTTCACACAGCAGCCATCACTGGCTCACCTACAACACCTGCACAGCTTCCATCAACTTAGAGTTGCTCGCCTCCTTTTCCATCCTCACACTGCATCCAAGCTCCTGACCACAGCGGGCAGCACCAGACTTTGCTCTGCCACCGAACCGGCTGAGCTCTCCCCAGCCTCCGGTCCCTGCCTGGACCCCCGCCCCAAACCTGGAATTCATCCCGCCCCCATTATGAAGTAACCTCTTTGTATTTGCTATCCACATGACCAACTTTTTCTCATGCTCCAGCCCACTCTTCCAAGTATTCTCCTCCGACAGCCCAGCTAATGTCTTTTCCTAACCATCAACACAACTGAAATTGTCTCTGCGCAGTTGACCTTCATATCTACCTGGGGTTGGCTCCAGGACCCCCAAGATGGCAAATCTGTGGGTGCTCAGATCCCTTAGTAAAATCGCATAGTATTTGCAAATAAATATCACATCCCCTGACAGACTTTAAGTCATCTCTAGTTCCTTATAATAACTAGTATCATGTTAATGATATG
The DNA here is from genome assembly GCF_033115175.1 of Lepus europaeus. Taxonomy (NCBI): domain Eukaryota; kingdom Metazoa; phylum Chordata; class Mammalia; order Lagomorpha; family Leporidae; genus Lepus; species Lepus europaeus. The sequence continues at coordinate 97,923,755 of NC_084838.1, forward strand.
TAAATACTTGTTGGGCTGCATTGTTTAGGGCACAATGTTAGAAAAAACTGTCAGTACATGTTCAGTCCAGATGCAATGTATTGCCCCAAATATTTTCAGTCTGTGCTTGGTTGAAGCTAGGGATGTAGAAGTCAGGGATATGGAAGCCAGAGTGTGCTTTTTTCCTAATTACCTTTCTTGCCAACACTACCATATGAGGTTCTAACAATATTCCTGCTAGTAGATATTTTCTGAATGAATGAAGGACCTTTATTTTAATCTTTAGCAAAGTGTAAAAAAAGTTAGGCATACTCATGCAAATCTCAACTTCAGATCTTCATGGAGTAACCAAATTCCTTTCCTTTCTATTTCCTCTGTTTCTTAGCCACATGTCTCCTCTTATCTCCAAAGGGTAAGGGTTTAATGACATTAAAGATGTTTACTGAAGTTCTCTTATCTTTACGAAAGCTCAGGAACCATCTCTTGGCCATTCTCGCATTTTTCCTGCTTTGGTAGTGGGAATTTTCCCACCTCATCTCCCATTTGAGAGTGCTCTGCTGGTGGAAAAGTTTACTCTAAGTCTTACTGCTAAGACACTATAACAAGAAATAATTTATCTCATGGCAAGCGGCTCTTTCAAACACTGCTGCCTCTGCTTCTTTGAAAAGTGCCAGCCATTTACTTACTCATCACTTCTACTTCACTGTAACAATGACTAGTATACTTGTGACTGCTTTATCACTCTTTCTGTGTTGGGAGAGGTACATGGGCGTCAAAGAAAGACTCCTCACTGTTCCACAAGTTCTCTTTGGTCTCTCCAGTCTTTCTGCTCATCACTGATTTGTGTGCCTGGAGGCTAAAGACCAACTATAACACAGCAACAAGTCACAAAGCTGGCCTAAATTGTCAGGGGAAGACTAGTGTTGTCTGTTGGTTGATAAACTAAATATAAGAAAAAACTGGACATTATCAGCTGTCATGGGTCATACAGGAAACCACTCTTCTTTCAGTTTGACAGATTATTTATGTTTATTCATTCATCTGATAAATACAAGGGTACTTAAAAACATTTCTGGAACATGCAATTAAAAGATTATTTTATTTTAGTGAAAAACAATTTCTGAAACTATGCATAGTTTTTTTTTCTATAATGTGCATTTCCACAAATGTGTTGAAGTATCCTTGCTATGTGTCAGACACTGTTTGGATGCCACTCATCTTTGATAGCCTAGTGTGCACAGTTACAATGAACAGACTTTTTTATGTACTTAAGTTTAAAACATTTTTATCATCCTGAGTGTGACAGACTGAGAAAAAGTCACTGATCTCTGTCCTCCCTTTTCCTTTGGTTATCAACTCCAACTTTTAGCTGGACATAGGACTGCCTTAAATGAAGACTATGGTTCTCAACCTCTGCTGTGTTTATAATATGACTGTGTGGCTATGCTTCAGGCAAGGAGAAGTGGGCAGAATGTCACAATGACTTCCAGGAAGAGTCTTATAGGAAGAGGCGTGCCCTTCCTCATTTCTCCTTTTTTTCTGCTGAATGAAATGCAGATATGGTAGCTAGAGTTTGAGCCATCATCGTACCCGAGAAGTAGAAGCAACATGAAGGAGGTGATGGAAAAACAAAAAATTTCAACAGACTTTTGGATGATAAAAATCAGATGATGCCATAGTAACCGAGTTAGAAGGGGGAAGAAATTTCTAACACATGGTGCCTGTTGAGAGTGATACCAATGCAGAGAGTAATTTTCCCATGAAATGCTCAGGAATTGGAGGCAGCACATAGGGTAGTGGGCAAGGTGGACAGATAGGACTGGTTGGTGTCTGTATATAAAAGTCAAACTCCTAAGACATCTTTACTTTCCACTCTTACGCACATTACTCCTCCAAATCCTTTCACTGCTACCTCCAGGAATGACAAAGGAGTGTTATTCTCTGAAGAAATAAACAAAGGAGGCACTGGATTGAGAAAATCAAATAATTGCAGGATGGGGCAGAAAATGTAGCAATTAAAGAAGCATCTTTTGGAAAAGCAATTGGACCTAAAACCTATTTTTCTCCCCTAGAACAGCTTTAGCAGGGCATGTCCAACCAGAAAGCAAGAGCCAACTATAGGCTTATAAGAGACACATGTTAGATTCATGGGAAAAAAAAGGTTGATAATAAAAATAATCATATATATGTATATTTATATATCAGAGAGTAGCCAGAGAGAACTGGATTAGCTATACTAACATGAGATAAAATAGATTTTGAATTAAAAAATATCATAAGAAAAGAGAGGGACATATAAGTATAAAGGATATAAGTATATAAAGTATAAGTATAAAGAATAAAAACAACAGAAAGTCATAGCAATTATAAATGTAAATGTACCTATAAAAAGGTATCAATCAAACTACATGAAGCAAGAATTGACCAAACTGGAAGGAGAAAGAAGCAATATAGTAATTATGGCTGAAGATTTTAATAATGTTCTCTCAATAGTTGATGAAAAAGATATTTAGAAAATCAGAAAGAATATAGAAAATGAGCAACTCCATTAACCAACTCGACCTAAAAGACATGTACAGAACACTCCTCTGTCCCCCCAAAACATGTGCATTCTTTCCAAAACTGCAAGCAATATTCTACAGGACAGACTGTGTTTTAAGCTATAAAATGGGTTGTCTTAGGTTCCTGTGGCTGTTTTAACAAATTGCCACAAATGCGGTGGCCTAAAACAATAGGAATGTATTCCCTCACAGTTCAAACTCCAGAAGTCTGAAATGAGCGTTATTTACTAGACTGACACCAGGAAGTGGGCAGGGATGGATGCACCTCTGCAGAGGCTCTGGGGGAGAGCCCCTTCTACACAACTTGCAGCGTCTGGTGGCTCACGACACTCCTTGGCTTGCAGCTGCATCTTTTGGATCTGCACCTCTGTTTTCACTTCACTTCTCTCCTATGTGTATTTATCCTCCCTCTGCCTTCCTCTTAAAAGGGCACTGTGGCTGCACAGCCCAGGATAATCTACAGATTCTTAATGTAATCACATCTACAGATATTTTTATCTTCTTGCGGTGTAATGTTTACAACTTCTAGAGACTATGACAGGAATATCTGGCTATCTTTTCAGCTTATCACTCATGCAAATATCACTACATTTACAAGACTTAGAATAATATAAAGTATGTTCCAGGACAAAACTGTTAAATTAGCAATCAACAAGAGGAATAAATATGCCAAATTATTAGATATAATAATAACACTGGAAATTAAATTGCAGCCTTCTAAGTATTCATGGATCAAAGGAGATATTTGAGATATTTAAAATATTTTGAACTAAATTAAAATGAAAAGCACACCACTTCAAAATTTTAGGAATGCAGCAAAGTAGTGCTTAGCGGAAAATTTATTGGTTTCATCTCTTACATTTGAAAACAAAAAAAGTCCTAAAAAAAAGAATAACTTGGCTTCCCCCATCAAGTAGTTAAAACAGAAGAGTGAAATAAATCCAGTATAAACAGAAGGAAGGAAATAATGAAGACTGGAGAAGAAATCAATGAAAAAAATCCCAAGGTCAACACAGAAAATCAGTGATCAAGGGATTTATTCTTTGAAAAGATCAATGAAATTGCTAACCAATAGGTAGATTTATATGAAGGAATGAGAAAAAAACATCATTTCCAATATCAGAAATATAAAAGAGGACACCACTACAAATTCTAAAGAAATTAAAAGGTTTGGCCGGCGCCGTGGCTTAACAGGCTAATCCTCCACCTTGCGGCGCCGGCACACCGGGTTCTAGTCCCGGTCAGGGCGCCGGATTCTATCCCGGTTGCCCCTCTTCCAGGCCAGCTCTCTGCTATGGCCCGGGAAGGCAGTGGAGGATGGCCCAAGTCCTTGGGCCCTGCACCTGCATGGGAGACCAGGAGAAGCACCTGGCTCCTGGCTTTGGATCGGTGAGATGAGCCGGCCACAGCAGCCATTGGAGAGTGAACCAACGGCAAAAAGGAAGACCTTTCTCTCTGTCTCTCTCTCACTATCCACTCTGCCTGTCAAAAAAAAAAAAAAGAAATTAAAAGGCTTATAAATGTATATTATAAACAACTGCATGCAAAAAAACCAACAACCCAATGAAATGGAAAAATTCCTAGAAAGACCTAACTAAAACTGATACAAAAAGTAGAAAATCTAAATAAATGTATGAGAAGAAAGACAAGTCAATGGGCAATGCAATCATCCACAAGAAAACCCTGGGATGAGATAATTTCACAGGCAAGCATTTTCAAACATTTAAGCTGTATCTTCCATCCACTGGTTCACTCCCCAGATGACCACAAAGGCTGGAGCTGGGAGAATACGAAGCCAAGAGCCAGGAGCTTCTTCCAGGTCTCTCATGGATGCAGGGGCCCAAATACTTGGGCCATCTTTCACTGCATTCCCAGGCTCATTAGCAGGGAGCTCGATCGGAAGTGGAGCAGCTGAGACTCAAACTGGTGCTCAAATGGGATGCTGCTGCTGCAAGCAGCAACTTTACCAGCTATGTCACAGCTCCAACCCCACAAAAACTCCTTTAAAAACTGAATATATCTGGCAAAGGATTGTGGACAGATGGTTGGTACAATTCCCCCTGTTGATCCTAGGGCTCCTCCTTACCTCGCCTTGGATATAACGAGGTTGGAGCAGTGGGAGCAGTGTCTCATGTACTCCAGGCAGGGGTAGGACTGTGGAAGCCCTGCCCTTGAGACCTATCTGGCCACTCTCAGCAACAGGATGAGGCCTGCAGGCAGCCACCAGGGCTCCTACTCCAAGTCCCCCACTGGGTCCTTGGCAGCAATCTGGCTACTCCCTAGAGAAGCAACAGCCACCACCCTCTGGATTCTCCAAGGAAATCTATGACATTTGGATCAGGTCATGGTGGAAAAAAAAAGAATGCCTATACAGTGGAGGATGGCCCAAGTCTTTGGGAAGACCCGGAGGAGGTTCCTGGCTCCTGGCTTTGGATCTGTGCAGCTCTGGCTATTGTGGCCAATTGGGGAGTGAACCAGCAGAACCAGTGGACGACCTCTCTCTGCCTCTCCTTCTCTCTCTGTGTAACTCTTTCAAATAAATAAATAAAAAAGAATGCCTATGAGTTGGAAAGTTATTTCAAGCCTTCCGTGTTTGAAGATTCTAGAAACACAGTGTACAGCAATACTCAGGTATTCACAGGCCAAAAAGGAAGATCCTCTTGCTGGTGTTTCTGAAGTTCATCCGGAAGCTTCAAGTGTCAGGAAATTTTACTAAGTTGAACCAAAGATGATGACTTTAAAGTAGAACCTTCCTGGTATTTTCCATCTTATCAAGTATGGCTGATATTAGATGGATAATTTGCAGCTCTGTTCGAATTGCCTACTACAATTTAGAAGATTTGAAGTTCCCATATATTTAACATTCCTGGTTATATAACGGATATTTGCCTGTTACTGCTTTTATGATGTTTTAAAATAAAGCACTTTATTTCTAAAAAAATTAGCATACCTAATTTGCAGCAACTAACCATTATATGTGATGACCAATTGGGGTTTGGCTTAACATCTGAAAATCATGCAAAATACCATGTTAAGAGGTAAAAGGTAAATACTACTGATCATTTCAACACTCATGAAGAATTTGACAAAACCCATTCATGGTAAAAATTCTGAACCAACTATGAATAAAAGGAAATTTCTAGTACCTGATAATGGCATCTATGCTAATAATGGCATCTATGAAAACTCTACAGCTAACATGAGAGTTGCTTATGAAAGACTTGTGAATGGCTTCTTCAACATCTAGCCACTACACTGAAGTGAGAAAAATATTAACAGGGAAAAATGTTCAAAATCATTATTCATTAGGGAAGTGCAAATTGATGCCACAATTATATTGTGCTACATGGCTACAAAAATGACTATAGTTTCAAAAATTAAAAATACGTAAATGAGTAGAAGCTGGAACCCTCATACATTGATAACAAGAATGAAAAATGGTGCACCCACTTTGAAAAACATTTTGAAATCTTCCCAAAAGGCTAAACATAGGCCTGGCCCTTCCACTCCTGGGACTGACTCAAAAGGGATGGAAACATGTCTACTCAAAGGCTTGTGCCAGAATTTCATAGCAGCAATATTTTTTTTTGACAGGCAGAGTTAGACAGTGAGAGAGAGAGAGACAAAGAGAAAGGTCTTCCTTCCATTGGTTCACCCCCCAAGTGGCCACTATCGCTGGCGCTGCGCCGATCAGAAGCCAGGAGCCAGGTGCTTCCTCCTGGTCTCCCATGAATGTGCAGTTTCCAAGGACTTGAGCCATCCTCCACTGCCTTCCCGGCCACAGCAGAGAGCTGGACTAGAAGAGGAGTAACTGGGACAGAATCCGGCGCCCCAACCGGGACTAGAACCCAGGGTGCCGGCGCCACAGGCAGAGGATTAGCATAGTGAGCCATGGCGCCGGCCCATAGCAGCAATATTTAAAACAGCCCCAAACTGGAAAAATTTAACTACCCACTAACTGATAAGTGTCTCTTCCTCTCCTTGTAACTGTACCTCTCAGATTAAAAAAATAAAAAAATAAAAATCTTAAAAAAAAGCGATCCAGACACAAAAGACTATACATTATCTCATCTCATTTATAGAAAATTTTTAGAAAAGACAAAACTACTAGGCTTAAAAAAGGGCAGTGAGTACCTCAACCTGGGGTTTTAAGGAGGAATTACTTGTAAAAACAAATGAGGAAAATTTGGGGAGTAATGGAATTTTTCTAAAATTGGATTGTGGTAATGGTTGCACAATTGAAATAATATATAAAAACCATGGAGTTTACAAAAATATTTTATGGAATATAAATTATATCTCAATAAAGTTGTCAAAAGTTAAGTGAATTGATGGACAAGGCATTGTGGCACAGCAAGTAAAGCTGCTGTTGGCAACATTATGATCCTGCTCCTTCCTAATGTGCCTGGGAGGCAGTAGAAGAAGGTCAAGTACTTGAGTCCCTGCCACCCACGTGGCAGACCTGTATGGAGTTCTTGGCACCTGGCTTTAGCCTGGCCCAGGCCTTGCTGTTTTGGCAATCTGGTGAGTGAATCAGTCAATGAAAGATTTTTTTTCTCTCTCTCTCTTTCAAATACATCAATAAATCTTCTTTAAAAAATTGTACTGCTCATCATGGTAATGTAGTCTCATAAATTGACGGGACAACCTTTGTGCACTTCCACCAAAACTGCACTGTTCACATTTGTTCATCTCTATGAGAAAACTGTTAAGTCACTTATCTCATCTCTGCAGGCCCACACTGCCTCGTGTTTCCTGGAGGCGTCTGAAGTTTCTGGAGTTCCTTCTTTGCTTAGAACGCCCATCATCCTTTACTACTTTGTAGCTCTTGAGTGCCTTTAACTGAGAGTGATCAATTAATCAAATCAAGCGTACATAGAAGCAACCAATTTTAAGTGTGCTAGTGAAAGGTGTTCTTGTTTATTTGTTACTGACTTCTAGGTGATGCGTTATGATCGGAGGGCATAATCCGTATGACTGTAATTATTTTAAGTCGGTTAGACTAGTTTTATAGCTCAGGATGTGGTCAACGGCGCTAAAAATGTGTTTTTCTGGCCGCCGCGGCTCACTTGGCTAATCCTTCCCCTGCAGCGCCAGCACCCCAGGTTCTAGTCCCGGTTGGGGCGCTGGATTCTATCCCGGTTGCCCCTCTTCCAGTCCAGCTCTCTGCTGTGGCCCGGGAGTGCAGTGGAGGATGGCCCAAGTCCTTGGGCCCTGCACCCGCATGGGAGACCAGGAGAAGCACCTGGCTCCTGGGCTTCAGATCAGCACAGTGCGCCAGCTGTAACAGCCATTTGAGGGGTGAACCAACGGAAAAGGAAGACTTTTCTTTCTGTCTCTCTCTCTCTCACTGTCTAACTCTGTCTGTCAAAAAAAAAAAAATGTATTTTGCTGTGATTGGGTGGAGTGCTCTAAATATGTCAATTAGATGTTGGTTTGTCCATAGATTGTGTTTTTTTTTCCTGTATCCTGCCTGTTTTTTTCTCTAGAAATTCTATCAGTTGTTGAGAGCAGAATGAAGTTCCTAAGTACAATTATTGATTTGTCTCTTTCACCTTTCTTTTTTAATTTTTAAAGATTTATTTTATTTATTTGAAAGGCAGAGTTACAGAGAGAGGTAGATAGAGAGAGGAGATTTTCCATCCCCTGGCTCACTCCCCAAATGGCTGCAACAACTAGAGCTGGGCCAATCTGAAGCTGGGCCAATCAGAAGCCAGGAGCCAGGAGATTTTTCCGGGTCTCCCACGTGGATGCAGGGGCCCAAGCACTCAGGCCATCTTCCACTGCTATCCCAGGTCATAACAGAGAGCTAGATGGGGAGTGGAGTAGCCGGGACTCGAACTGGCACCCATATGGGATGCTGGCACTGCAGGCCAGGGCTTTAACCCACTGCACCACAGCTTTCAACTCTATCAACTTCTGTATAATTTATTTTAAGGCTTGATTAGTGAGTAAATATTTAGGATTTCTATATCTTCTGGTTTTTTTGTTTTTTTTTTTTTTTGACAGGCAGAGTTAGACAATGAGAGAGAGAGACAGAGAGAAAGGTCTTCCTTTTCTGTTGGTTCACCCCCCAAATGGCCACCATGGCTGGTGCGCTGCACCAATCCAAAGCCAGGAGCCAGGTGCTTCCTTCTGGTCTCCCATGGGGTGCAGGGCCCAAACACTTGGGCCATCCTCCACTGCCTTCCCGGGCCACAGCAGAGAGCTGGACTGGAAGAGGGGCAACCGGGACAGAATCCGGCACCCCAACTGGGACTAGAACCCGGGGTGCCGGCGCCACAGGCAGAGTATTAGCCTAGTGAGCCATGGTGCCGGCCCCTGGGTTCTTTTTATAACAGTAGACACCCCTTATCCATGGAGGATATTTCCAAGACAACCTGAAAGTGCAGATAATACCAAACCCTGTATATACTATGTTTTGTCCTATATATACATACATACATATGATAAGGCTTAATTTATAATTTAGGCACAGGAAGAGATTAACAGTAAAACTAACAATAAAACAGAACAATCCTAACAATATACAGTATAGAAGTTAGATGAATATAATATCTCAAAATACATTTTTATAATTTCCCTGCCTTTCTTCTTGTGATGATGCTATGAGACAATGCTTATGTGACGTGAATGGCATAGGCATTGTGATGTTACGTTACTACATACTTGGACACAGCACTGTGATCTGATACCCAGTCAATCTGATAACCTAGTCAGCATCCGAATGACTAACAGGCAGGTAGCATATACAACATGGATACTCTAGACAAAGGCATGATCTCCATCCAGGGTGGGATGGGACAGGAGACTTCAGCTGGCTGATCAAAATTGTATGTGCTTTGAAATTTGGGAATTTATTCCTAGAATTTTCCATTTAATATTTTTAGACCAGGGTTGACTGTGGGTAACTGAAACCGTAAAAAATGAAATGAAATTTCATTTCTGTGTTATGTAACGCTGCCCTTCATCTCTAGTAATTTCCTTTGCTCTGAAATTTGCTTAATCGGGTATTTACAAGAGCGTTAATGCTTTTAAACATGAGTACATGATGTATAATTTTCCATACTTTACTTAACTTACCTGCATGTTAAATTTGAGATGAGTGTCTTGTAAACAAATGAGCAATTTGTAGTGGTCTTTTAAACCCACTTCATCAATCTCTGCCCTTTTTTGAGTGTGTCTAGGCCATTTACATTAAATGCAAACCTTGATATGTTACGGCTTAAGTCTGCCAGTTTCCAATTTGCTTCTCATTTATTTCCGCACCTTATTTTCTCTGTTTCTCTTTTCCTGACTCCCTGTAGGTTCTTAAACATTTCTAGGATTCCTTGATTTATTTATAATGTTCCTGAGTTTATTTCTTGGTATAGTTATTTTAGTGGTTGTTCTGGATTTGAAAATATACAAATACGAGACAGCATTGTGATGCAGTGGGTTAAGACACCACTTGCAATGCCTTCACCCCATACTGGAGTGCCTGGGATCAAGTTCCTCTTCTGCTTCCATTCTAGCTTCCTGCAGATACACCTGGGAGGCAGCAGGTGATGGCCCAGGTACTTAGGGTCCCATCACCCTTGTGGCAGGCCTGGCTCCTGCCATTGGCCTGAGGCGGCCCCAGCTGTTGCAGACATTGGGTAATGAACTACCAGATAGAAGATATTTCTCTTTCTGTCTTTTTCTCTCTATCTGTTGTTTTGCCCTTCAAATTAATAAATAAAAACTTTTTTAAAAAAAGAAAATATGCAAATATGATCTATCACAGTCTAGTGATATCATCATTTTATCCCCTTGAGTGAAGTGGGACTATCTTGTTTTTATTTAAGTTTCTTTACTTTCTGTATTTTTAAATTTTACTGTCTAGAATATTAGATTGTGTTATAACATTTGTTTCTATCTGTGTAACTTGTAAGCACAGGAAGAGGGTAGTCTATTTTCAGTACCTGTTTTCTCCTACTTCTGTTGTCCTTTCTTCCTTCTTGGTCTTCTAAGATTCCTTCTTTCATCATTTCCTTTCTGTTTGAAGAACTTCCTTTCCCCATTGTGTGAGTGCTGGCTCTGATTGATCTTCCTTACTGGTGCTCTGGGACTCCGGTTCAGTTCAAAGGAGACATTCGTCTACCTGGGCTGCCTTGTGGTATCAGGTCAGGGACTGGCAGGGTGAGGCAGGGGTTGCCTTGCTCTTCTGGGTGAGTGGACAATCCTTAAATACTCTGCTGCTGTGCTCTTCCTCCACTCCTAAGTCCTAAACTAACTCATCTTCTTACTGCCTGGCAAACGTCTCTTGATTTCTCTTCTGCCATTTCCATGGTTTTGAGTTGTATTCAGTGAGTAGGAGCAGAGAGAAAGGACAGCCATCTTACCTGGACTGCAGCCAAAACTAGACAACTTTTTTTTCTTTTCTTTTTTTTTTTTTTTTTTTTGACAGGCAGAGTAGACAGTGAGAGACAGAGAAAGGTCTTCCTTTGCCGTTGGTTCACCCTCCAATGGCCGCCGCGGCTGGTGCACTGCGCTGATCCGAAGGCAGGAGCCAGGTGCTTCTCCTGGTCTCCCATGGGGTGCAGGGCCCAAGCACTTGGGCCATCCTCCACTGCACTCCTGGGCCACAGCAGAGAGCTGGCCTGGAAGAGGGGCAACCGGGACAGAATCTGGTGCCCTGACGGGGACTAGAACCTGGTGTGCCGGTGCCGCAAGGCGGAGGATTAGCCTAGTGAGCCGCGGTGCTGGCCTAGACAACTTATTTTTATATATTGCCTTTGCAACCTGTAATCTAAATAAAATCATGTATTCTAGAAGTTTTTAGTGTCCTTAGGACTTTCTACAAAGCCAATGACAATACTCCAAATAGAATTTTCATTCTTCCTTTCCAATCTGTTTGTTTTTAATTTCTTTTTCTTGTCATATTTCACTGGATGAAATTTCCAGTACCATGTTGAATTGAACAGTTATCCTGTTTTTTCAGTGTATTTTCTTGTTTTTATATATCTAAATTCATGCTGCTGATTTTTTGTAAGTATTTTTCATCTGTGATCATGAGCAATTAGACCTGTAGCTTTCTTTTCTCATATGTCTTTGGTTTTTATTATGGGGTAATATTATCCTCATAAAATGAGCTGGGAATTTCCCCCCTCAATTTCTATGTCCTGGAAGAATGTATATAGAATTCATATTATTTCCTCAAATGCTTGGCAGTGGGGCAGGCATTTTAGACCAGCAGTTAAGGCGCCCAGGTCCCATGCTGGAGTGCCTCAGTCTGACACTCAGCTCAGGCTCCTGACTCCAGCTTCCTGATAATGCAGGTTTAGGGAAGCAAAGTTATGGCTCAAGGAATCGGATTTCTGATACCCCCATGGGAGACAGGAAGTAAGTCACTGGCTCCTGACTCTGGACCTGACCAGCCCCAACCACTGTGGGCATCTGAGGAACAAACCAGCAGATGAGGTCTCTCTGTCTCTCTCTCTCCACCCCCTCCAAGAAAATAAATAGAATTTTTTAAATCTTTTTTTTTTTTTTAAAAAAAAGAACTTCCTTTACTTCAATTTTAAAAATGTTTGGTAGAGGCCGGCGCCGTGGCTTAACAGGCTAATCCTCCACCTTGCGGCGCCGGCACACCGGGTTCTAGTCCCGGTTGGGGCGCTGGATTCTATCCCGGTTGCCCCTCTTCCAGGCCAGCTCTCTGCTGTGGCCCGGGAAGGCAGTGGAGGATGGCCCAAGTGCTTGGGTCCTGCACCCCATGGGAGACCAGGAGAAGCACCTGGCTCCTGGCTTCAGATCAGTGCAATGCGCCGGCCGCAGCGGCCATTGGAGGGTGAACCAACAGCAAAGGAAGACCTTTCTCTCTGTCTCTCTCTCTCACTATCCACTCTGCCTGTCAAAAAAAAAAAAAAATGTTTGGTAGAATTCACTAGTGAGGTCATCCAAAGCCGAGGTCTTCTTTGTGGGAGATTTTAAGTTTGAATACAGTTTTCAATTCCGTCATTGACATAGGGCCATTCAAGTAATCTATTTCTTCTAGAATGAGTTTTGGCAATTTATGTCTTTCAATATTCCACTCTGTTACACTGATCTACAGAAAGATATTCAAAATACTCCTGCACATCTTGTGTCTGCCCAATCTACAGTGATGACTCCTCTTTGAGTTCTGATATTGGTAATTTTTGCCTTTTATCTTTTTTTCTTGGTGAATCTGGCTAAATTATTTTATTGTCAAATGCTTTTTCTGCATATGTGACATGATCATATTATTTTTCTTTCCTAGTATGTTCATATGGTGTGTTACACCGATAGATTTTCAAATGTTAAGTCCACTTATAATTTTTATTTGAATGGCTCATTGAGGACAGACTCTGCTCCCAGCCATCTCCTGGCCTTTCTCCCCTGCTTCTGGTTTCACGATCATTTTAAGCATCAAATTAGCATTCGAAGCAAAAGGTTGGCACTTACAGAGCTGATCCCCTTTCTGTCTGGAAAGAAATTATGTTCCTGTTAGCGCCTTCAGCACATCTCTCTTTGTGTTTCATTAGCCAGAGCTGTGCCACCTGGTTACCCTTAACCCTATGAAAGGCTAGAAAAGCTAGAGCTGTGGCGCAGCTGGCGACATCATCATCCCATACCGCAGTGTTGGTTTGAGTCCCAGCTGCTCTGCTTCTCATGCCAACATCACCTGCTGACAGCTTAACCCGCAGTAGCATAAGGCTGGCCCCAGATGTAGGTTTCTTAACCACTGGGACATTTTTATTCACCAGGATGCTACAGCAAGATCTTACCTGGCTAACACTCCACCTCTTGGTTTATTTTGTTTCTGGTACTTTCTTCCTTGTGAAACAAGCGATATATGTAAACTTTCTTCTCCTTTTCCTCAACATCACTCAGCTTCCCCCATTTGAAACAGAAACAAGTTTCACATCTATTCAGGTTTCGTGATGAGGGAAAAGTAGGTCCTGTTAATGTTGTCATGGATGCCACAGCCCTGTCGGGTGTCTAACGACACTACCAAAAGATTTTACTCTGTGTTTCCAAGCCCTTCCCGCAGATGTACACAGAAACAGAGTTTTTCTACCGAGATGAAAGTTAAATGTGTCACTACTTAGGAGATTAAGCTATGAAAATGACATTGTTCAGCAAAGATGCCAGATGAAATCAGTGAGGGGGAGAATTCTTTCTCAGAGGGGTGTGATCCTGCTCCTCTGTCTGCCCCATGTCCCAGGAGTTCAGGGAGAAGGGGGCAGGAATGCTGACACAGAGAGTGGGTTACACAGCTCATATAAGCACAAGGTTTAGTGAAAGATAATTGCTTTGGATCACCCAAAAGAAGTTTATTCCAGATTAATTTATTTGAGCTAAGTAATTTTTAAAGCAATAAGGAAAAGCCACATCAAATGTCAATTATCTACATTTCAAAAAGCTGTTTATATTTTTTTAAGACGAGCTCAAACAGACCCATCGAATGCTTTGAATGGAAATAGAAGAAATGACATTGTGATTCAACGGTCTGGAGAAAAACGATTATCTTGGCCACTAGACCTTGTATTAAGCATTTCTTTATAGATGAATAGAATCTTTGAGAAAGAAGAATCTTCTATGAATCGTTTAATCCCATCTCCACAGAGAGGCACTGTTTGCATAAATAATTTTAAGTGTTTATGCTGGATATCTACTGCAATGCTGAACACACAGGAAGTTGCCTCCAATAAACCCTTCTTGAATTGAATTTTTCTTTGCTCTTAATCCTTCCCAGGGAAAAGCAGTAAAAATGAGCTGCACGCTTTCCTTGAGCATTCCCGTGTAGAAACTTGCGCGAATCTCTCCATTGTTCCCTCTCACTCCTCTTCTATATTCTAGGCTGGGTGTGCGGGTGGCGGGGTGCTGGGAAACATGTGGCAAGCAGCTCTGACAGCAGTTTCCTGAGGCCTTGGTTGATTTCTGTGGTGTGAACACTGTCACCATGGTGCAATCAAGAGCTACAGATCTGAAATCACTACACACTCAATAGGCACAAATAATTTTGAGAACTCATACAACATAAAATGGAGCAGAAGTTAGGAATTTGTGAGTTTTCAGTATGTTTTTTTTTCCTGATATCTCTCTTTGTAATTTTTATTAATATGAAGAGAACAAATTTCATGTATTTCATATAGAATTCTAAGAAGATAATCATACTTCCTTCCCTCTCCCCCTCAACCCACTCTCATACCTTTCGTTTTTATCCTTTAATTTTTGCAATAACATATTTCAATTTTCTTTATAATCATAGGCTAATGCACCACTAACCATAATGTTCAACAAGTAGGAAGCAAAAAGGCCACTGTTCCAGAGGAATATAGACAAGGGCTATAAACAATAATCAAATCATAAGATGTCAATCTCATTCTTAAACATTGTGGGTTTTTTGGTATTCTATATTAATTGCCACACATAAGAGAAAACATGATATTTATCTTTTTGGGGACTGGCTTATTGCACTAAGCATAATGCTCTCCTGTAGTGTCCATTTTGTTGCTCAGAAAAGATTTCATTCATTTTATGGCTTAGCAGTATTCCATTGTGTATATATACCACATTTTCTTTATCTAACAGTTGATGGACATCTGGGTTGATTCCATCTCTTAGCTGTTGTGAGTTGCACTTTGAGTATTTATTACCACTATTGATAAGATAACATTTAATACAGGCCCGGTGCCATGGCTCACTTGGTTAATCTTCCACCTGCAGTGTCAGCATCCCATATGGGCATCAGATTCTAGTCCCGGCTGCTCCTCTTCCAGTCCAGCTCTCTGCTGTGGCCCCGGAGGGCAGTGGAGGATGGCCCAGGTGATTAGGTGCCTGCACCCACATGGGAGACCAGGAGGAAGCGCCTGGCTCCTGGCTTTGGATTGGCACAGCGCCGGCTGTAGTAGTCATTTGGGAGGTGAACCAACGGAAGGAAGACCTTTCACTCTCTCTCTCTCTCTCTCTCTCTGTAACTCTACCTGTCAAATAAATAAATAAAAACTCTTAAAAATAACATTTAATATAACTTCATAGCAGGTTGTTCTTATAGTTTTAAAAATTTCATTTCAAATTTCAAATTTAAATGGGGGGATACATGGAAACACAGAGAGATCTTTCATCCTCTTGTTTGTTTTGCATATGGCCATAACTGTCAGGACTGGACCAGGTTGAAGCCAAGAGCCAGAAATTCAATCCAGGGCTCCCACGTGGGTGGTAGAAACCCAAGAACTTGAACCATCATCTGCTGCTTCCCAGAGTGTGCATTAGCAGGAAGCTGGGTCCCAAGCAGAGTTGGGATTTGAACCCATCACTCCAATACGGGATGCATGCCTCCCAAGATGCAACTTAACTACTGCACCAAACTTCCATGCTGAATTTAATTTTTAATGATGACTTTAAAACCAAGATTTATTTGCTTGAAAGACAGAGTTACAGAGACAGAGAAAGAGAGAGGGAGGAAGAGAGAGAATCACCTATCTGCTGGTTCATTCCCCAGATAGCTGCAACAGCCAAGGCTGAGACAAGTCAAAGCCAGGAACTCCATCCAGGTCCCCCACATGGGTTGCAGGGGCTCAAGCACTTGGGGCATCTTCCACTGCTTTCCCAGGTGCATTAACAGAGAGCTGGATTGGAAATGGAGCAGCTAAGATTTGAATCAGCACTCATATAGGATCCTGGCATCACTATGTGGCAGCTTAACCCACCACATCACAATGCAGGCTCCTAATGATGACCTTAATAACAGACTTCTTTATGCAAGTCTTCTTAGTGTGCCCATTTGACTGTGTCTCTCATTCTTTTTGTAAGGTTCTAATTATTTCCCTGTATTGTGAGAGGGACCACGTCTATTTGCATTATGAAAGCTCAATTAACATGATACATGATATTGAGAGAATAAAGGACAACAGACATAGAAAAAAAGGTTTTCACAGAATCTAACACCCTTTCGTGACATTAGTTCCCAACACACTAGGAATACATGGGAAGTCAATTAAAGGCAGCTACAAAAAGCTCACAACTAATGTTATCTCTAAGGGTAAAGAAAACAATGTTCTTCCTTCTAAGATCAGGGACAAGACAAGCATGTCTACCCTCACCATTTATACTGAATGCTGTACTTAAAGCAATTAGGAGAAAAAAGAATAAATGAATGAATGAGTGAAAGAGAGCGACAGCAGGGAAGAAGGAGGCAAGGAGGATGGAAGAAGAGCAGAAGGAAGGAAGGAAAAAAGAAAATCTAGATTAGAAAGGAGGAAGAAAATTATATCTATTCGCAGATGAAGTGATCTTGGAGATACAAAATCCTGATTAGTCTACTAAAAACTATTAGAAGTAAACAAGTTGAGCAGGGTTGCAGAATAAAAGATCAATACACAGAAATTAATTTTATTTTCATAATGAACATCTGGCAAATGAATATTATGAAATCAAATTAAGACAGTAATTTCATTTTTAAATAGCATCAAGTACACTATAATGGGCTAGCATTGTGGTACACAGGGTTAAGCCACTGCCTGGGATGCAGGCATCCTATATGAATGCCAGTTGGGGTCCTAGCTGCTCCACTTCTGATCCAGCTCCCTGCTATCCTGGGAAAGCAGTGGAAGATGGCCCAAGTGCTTGGGCCCCTACCACCCTCATGGGAGATCTGGATGGAGTTCTTTGCTTCTGGCTTCAGTGTTGTCTAGCCACTGCTGTTGTAGCCATTTGGGAACTGAAAAAGATTCTCTCTCTCTCTCTCTCTCTCACTTTCTCCCCTCCCCCATCACTCTGTTATTAAATAATAAAATAAGAAAAAGAAAAAGTCATTATTTAGGTACAAATTTAATAAAAGACCTACAAGACTTGTTATGATGAAAACCACAAAATACTGTTAAAAGAAATGAAAGATCTGAGGCCAGCACTATGGTTCAGAGGGTTAAGCCAGCATCACATGTGGGCACTCAAATCTGGCTGCTGCACTTCTAATCCAGATCCCTGTTAATGCACCTGGGAGGATGCCCAGGTGCTTTAACGTACAGCAGAAGATGCCCTAAGTGCTTGAGCCCTTGCCACCCATGTGGGAGATCTGAATAAAGATTCTGACTCCTGGATCCTGGCTTCAGCCTGGCCCTGCCATGGCCATTGCAGCCATTTGGGGAGTGAACCAGTGATGGAATATCTCTCTCTCTCTAACTCTGCCTTTCAAATAAATAAAAAGAACTAAGAAAAATTAAAAAGAAATGTGAACAATTTAACTAAATGGAAAGACATCCCCTTGTTTTAGTATTGTTAGATGGCAATACTGGGTAAATCGATCAACACAATTATTAATTCCAGGTGGCTTTTGACAGAAATTGAAAAACTGGTCTAAAAATTTGTATGAAAATACAGCATACCTAAAAAAGTCAAAACAATATTGAAAAAGAACAGAGTTGGAGGATTCAGACTCTTGAGTACAAAATTTAGTAGACACATTAGTAAGTTGAGACAGTTTGTACTAAAATGCCCCATACTGGAATGCCTGGGTTTGATATCCACTTCTAGCTCCTGATTCCAGCTTCCTGGTCCTGCAGTTCCTGGGAGGCAGCAAATAGTGACACAAGTATTTGGGTATCTGTCACCCACACGGGGGTTCCCAGCTAGATTGAGTTTCTAGCTCCTGGCCTTGCCTGGCCCAGTTCTTAATGTTGCAGGCATTTGGAGAGTGAACCAGAGGAAGGGAACTCTGTCTGTCTGTCTATCAATCAATCAATCAATCAATCATATATCTACCTATCTGTCAAGTGAATAAGTTTTTAGAAAACAAAAATAGACTCTACAGAATGTGAAGATATATTTGCAAGCCATATACCTGCTAAAGTACTTGTATACAGAATATATAAAGAATTATTGCAACTTGATAATGAAAAAAGTCAGTTTTTAAAATATGTATCTATGCACATATTTGAGAGGCAGAGAGACAGAGAGTGGGGGGGAGAAAGCGGAGGCAGGCAGAGAGAACCATGCACCAGTTCACTCCTCCAAATATCCACAGTGACCAGGGCCATTGAGCCAAAGCCAGAAGCTAGGAATTCAATCCAGGTCTCCTATGTGTGTGGCAGGGACCCAACTAGTTCAGTCGTCAACAGCTGTCTCCTTGAGTATGCATCAGCAAAAGCTGCAATCAGGAACAGAGTTGAGACTCCAGGCACTCTGGTATGCTTTGCTGGCAACTTAAGTGGCATCTTAACAACCAGGCCAATTTTTTAAAAGGGCAAATTACTTGAGTACACATGTCTCTGAAGAAACTATACAAATGGCCAATAAGTATGTTAAACATTCTTAACATTATCAGTCCTTAAGAAAATACAAATAAAAACCACAATAGATACCAACCACTTCACACTGTTAGAGTGACTATAATCCAAAAGATAAACAACAACAGGAATTGCAGTCTTCCTACACTGCTGATGGGCAGGTGAAAGAGTAAACATGCTGTAGGAAACACTGTAGTAGTCACTCTAAAGGTTACGCTATTTGACCCATCAGTTCCACTTCTAGGTTTACACTGAAAGAACTGAAAACACGCATCCACATAAACACTTGTCTGTGAATGTTCACAGCAGCATTACTTACAATAGTCAAAAAGCAGAAACAACTCAAATGTCCCATCAACTGATGAACAAGTAAACAAAATATATATACTCTACAATGGAATATTCCCAGCCATTAAAAAAAAGAATGAAATCCTGTCTTTTACAACAAAATGATTGCAACTGGAAACCATTATGCTTCGTGAAATAAGCCAGTACCAAAAAGACAAATATATGTTTTCCCATATTTGTGGTGACTAATATCCAGAGTATAAAAAAGTAATGTATATGAGCAAAATTGACCTTTTGAAATTTGATTATTGTTTACAGCCCTTTTCTATACTCTTGAAGAACACTGGCTTTTCTAGTTACTACCCGTTGAATTCATTATTTTGTATAGGGTTAAGCTTGTGACTATAAAATATGTCATTGTAAAAAGAAAAGAAAAATTAGAAACAGAGGAGGGAGGGAGTTTGGGTGGGAGGAAGGGTAGGATGGGAAGTATCAAGCTCTTGAAATTGTATATATGAAATATATGAAATTTATTCACCTTATATAAATAAAAATTTGTAAAAAAGAAATTACTGAATGATACAATATGATGAACTCTGAAATACTATATGAAATATTATCTAATAACAGCCATAAAAGCCTGTTTATTATTTAATTTTGTGTATGAAACATCTAGGATGGGCAATTTTACAGAGACAAAGTAGTTTAGTGCTTGGGACAGAGAGTGGACTGTAGGGTTGGACAGGAAGGTTGTGGGGAGTGACTGCTAATAGGTCAGTGGTTTGGGGTAAAAGATGAAAATATTGTAATTAAAATATTCCATGTTCATAGATTGGAAGAATTAATACAATCAAAATGTCCATGCTACCCAAAGAAATTTAACAGATTCAATGTAATCCCAAACAAAACAACAAAGATGTCCTTCTCAGATCTGGAAAAAATGACCCTAAAATTCATATGAAATCACAAGAGATGCCCCAAATAGCTAAAGCAATCCTAAGTAATACAAATAAAGCTGGAGGCATTACAATAGAAAATTGCAGGACATTTTTTAGGGCATTTATAGTCAAAACAGCTTGGTACTGGCACACGTATAGACATGTTGACTAACAAACAGACTAGAGACCCCCAAAATTAATCCATACATCCATGACCCACTAACCTTTAACAAACAAGCTAAAATCACTCCCTGGAGAAAGGACAGTCTCTTCAACAAAGGTGTTGGGAAAATTGGATCTATGTATGTAGAAGTATAAAACAAGACCCCTACCTTACACCTTATATAAAAATCAATTCATAGTAGATCAGGGATCTAAATCTAAGACCTGAAACCATCAAATCACTAGAGGAAAACATAGGGGAAACACTGCAAGGCATTGGCATAGGCAAAGACTTCTTGGGAAAGACCCCAGAAGCACAGGCAATAAAGGTAAAAATAGACAAACAGGGTTACATCAAGCTCAGAAGCTTCTGCACACAAAGGAAACACTCAACAGAAACAACCAACAGAATGGGAGAAAATATTTGCAAATTATGCATCTGATAAAGGATTAATATCCAGGATATATAAGGAGCTCAAGAAACTCAACAACAACAAAACAAACAATCCAGTTAAGAAATATGCTGAGTATATCACCAGGCATTTTTCCAAGGATGAAATACAAATGGCCAACACACATATGAAAAGATGCTCAGGATCACCAGCCATCAAAGGAAATGCAAATAATGATCACATTGAGGTTTTCCCTCAACCCAGTTGGAATGGCTGGCTGTCATCCAAAAATCAAAAAATAACAAATGCTGGGGAGGAGGTGGGGGAAAAGGCTTCCTAATCCATTGTTGGTGAGAATATAAACTCACACAACCGTTATGGAAGGCAGTATGGAGATTCCTCAGGTGGAAGACAGTGTAGAGATTCCTCAGGAACCTGAAAACAGATCTGCCATGTGACCCAGCCATTCCACTGGGTATTTACCCAAGGAAATAAAATCAGCATATGAAAGTTATCTGTACCCCCATGTGTATAGCAGTTCAACTCACAAAGTTAAGATATGGAATCAACCCAGTTGCCCATCAACTGGTAACTGGATAAAGAAATCATGGTATATATACACTATGGAATTCTACTCAGCCATAAAAACAATAAAATCTTGTCTTTCATAACAAAATGAGTACTACTGGTGACCACTGTGCCTAGTGAAATAGCCATTCCCATAAAAATAAATATCATATGTTTTCCCTGATTTGTGGTAACTAATATACAGAGTGCAAAAAATGTAATGTAGATAAGCAAAACCGACATTTTGGGATCTGATTATTGTTTATAACTTCTGTGTATACTCATGAGGAACAATGGTCTTTCTACTTACTACCTGTTGAATTCTTTATTTAGTGGAAGGTTAAGCTTGTGAGTATAAAGTAAATTGAAAGCATGTCATTGTAACAATTAAAAGAAAAATAAAAGAAGGAGGAGAGGGTGGAAGCATGGGTGGGAGGGGGGTAAGGTTGGAAGTATGATCATGCTCTTAAAACTGTACATATGAAATACATGAAATTTGTCTTCTTTATATAAATAAAAAAATCCACATAAACAAAACCAAAATATTCTAGTTAGATTAGGTTGGATTGTGGTGCTGGTTGTACAACCTTGTCACCATATTAAAAATACTGAATGTTACACTTTAAATGAGTGAAGTATATAGTACTGAATTGTGTCTGAATGACGCAATTTGGAAGAAAATATAGCAGAGGTCTCTGAGTCCTGATCCAGTTCTCAAAGTCATTGACTTTGGTCTGAATCGCTCGGCAACCTGTCGGACCTTGTTGGAAACACCTGGATGGCCAAGGTGCAGACCTCAGAAGCAGTACCATTTCCTCTGATTAAACCTTTTCTTTCACTTATTGGTCTAAAGGACAAGTCAACCTCACAAATGCCCCCTGATCTCAAGTCCCTTTTGGTGACTCCGAGCACATCCTTGTCGGCTGGCACCGGCACTCTCCAATCTCCTCCAAGGTCTTCTCTTCAGACTGCAGTGGGCACACCCTGTGGTGTATACTTGGAGGACCATGGGAGGTGCGGGTGGCACAGTGTGTCATCCTGGAGCAGCAGAGTCGGAGGATGGACTGTTTCAACATGAACACAAGCATAAGTCAAGTCCATGTGAGGGAGAGGCAGAGAGGAAAGGCGTGTTGCAGCCATTGCAGCTCTGTCCTGCAGCTTGCTCACTCCTACTATCACTGAGGACGTCCCAGTTGCAAACTCTGAGAAGCCCATCCGAGGCGTCTTCGCAGAGCCACCAGCTCCCCAGCTGAGGAGGCTGCAGAGGGACTGCCTTTGAAAACATTTATAGATTTCACCGCAAAGTACTCTGTCCACGTGAAACTGTAATTTCTTTGTGTTTCATTTAACCGTTATTTAAGAATGTCTGTTCATGGTGAAATGTTTGTCTTCCCAATATTTAATTAAACTGCATTTCATGGCTTAAAGCATTCCTTGATCTGACTTGTTTTTATGCAAAAATGATGGGCCTCATTTTTTGCTTTCTAACAGAGTGGAACTATGCAAATGTTTTGAGTAAATGATAAATGAAGCAGCTTGGCCAGAAGCAGTTATTTCCACAGGAGGCAAAGCTACAGAACTATCCAAGCAGAATGGAATGATGCCAGTGGCTGGCAGATGTAGGGAAACTGATAGAAACATCTCAATGTGGCTATTATCAAGCAATCAAAATAAATAAAAAAGAAATAAGGACCAAAAAAACAAAATACCTAAGATAAAATTGGTGGACAAGTCCATTAGCAACAGTGGTCTGGTTTGTTTTGTGGTTCCCATCTAAATGTCTTGGCACAGAGGCAGCACTCGATTTACATATCCCCAAAACTTGCTTTCTAAGTTTGTTTCTTCCCACTGGGCGTTTACTGTCCTATAGAAGCAGTGTTAAGGCCGGCGCCGTGGCTCAACAGGCTAATCCTCTGCCTTGCGGCGCCGGCACACCGGGTTCTAGTCCCGGTTGGGGCGCCGGATCCTGTCCCGGTTGCTCCTCTTCCAGGCCAGCTCTCTGCTGTGGCCAGGGAGTGCAGCGTGGGAGACCAGGAGAAGCACCTGGCTCCTGCCATCGGAACAGCGCAGTGCGCCGGCTGCAGCGCGCTACCGCGGCGGCCATTGGAGGGTGAACCAACGGCAAAAGGAAGACCTTTCTCTCTGTCTCTCTCTCACTGTCCACTCTGCCTGTCAAAAATAAAAAAAATAAAAAAAAAAAAAGGAGCAGTGTTAAAAATGGTTGTATCTCAGACCAGCCCATGAGGAACTTCTCAATCCCTAATGTAATTAAAGTACTCTGCATCCACAATAAAACATGTAAAACACAAGATTGCAACATTGGCAATTCAAACAGGAAAACAATAAAAATGAATGAAAAAAAAAGTATTCCCTTATTTGCAAAACTTGTCCCTATGAAAATCTCATTCAATTGGAGGGAAAAATGAAAAAAAAAAAAAAGTGTTTATAAATTTTGTGGTGACTCAAAAGCAAAGCTGGCGGCATTCTTCTCGAATCTAACCCTGTCTAGGCATGGGTCTTTCTCCAGAGAGAATCCTGAGACGAATTTGAGAGGCTGCCCCAGGACGCAGAGCAAGGAAGCAAGGAAGCCACTGAAGGATGTGTCTGTCAGTGGGGAGTTACTGTTACAGGCAGCCAGGGCTCGGCCCCACTAGGGCTGTCGGAGAGGCCATGCAAACACCCTTCAGCACGGTCCCACCTCGGGTGAGGGAGCCGGGATACCGAACCCCCTGTTCATGTTGCCTTTTGGTTGAGATCACTCCTGTGGATGCTAACATCATGCTGCCAGCAGCCTGCCCTGCACAGGACATACATTTTCTGGTAGCTTGGGAAAGTGCCAAGATGCCAGGATGCAGGATGTCATCAGCATAAACCAAGTGCAGGTGGCCACTGGTGCTGGCTTGGCACGGTCAGCAGGCCTCCGAAATTAATGGAGGATGTTTTTTCTAGAGCAGTTATAGGTACAAAGAAAATCTGAACAGTTAGGACAGTTAGGACCACTGTCCTAACTGTTCTTTAATGTGTTGATGTGATGAATTACATTAATTGATTTTGAATGTTGAACAGTCTTTCACACCTGCATTGCATCCCATTTGCTCAAGGTAAATTTATACATTATTTTGCTTGATTGCTAATATCTTATTAAGGGCTTTTTCATCAATGTCAATGAAGGTGCTTGTCTATACTTTAGGTTTTCCTACCCCGGTGGTAGGTCCCAGGGAGGGTTCTGCTCCTGAGCTTCTGTCCAGGACGAGGATACTGTACATGCACAGGTTTGTTTCCACACTGGGGGACAGTGGTCCCAGCTGTGAATTTAGTACTGTGATCTAATAAGATCCATGTATTTTCAGTTTGTCTTCCTCTTTGTGTGTGTGATTATGAAGGGGTTCTCTGAAGCAGAAGGTAGGTGAAATGCAGGACTTGGGCTTTGCTAGCCATAATCTTTTTCATAATTACTCCAATTTGCCCTTGACAATCAAAAATGGCCATAGCAAAGGACCAGCGCTGTGGCATAGTGGGTAAAGCTGCCATCTGCAGTGCTGGCATCCCGTTTAGGCAGTGGCTCAAGCCCTGGCTGCTTCACTTCTGATCCAGTTCTCTGCTATGGCCTGGGAAAGCAGTCCTTGAGCCCCTGTAGCCCCATAGGAGAAGGAAGCTTCTGGCTCTTGGCTTCGGATCAGCCCAGCTCTGGTTGTTGCAGCCATTTGTGGAGTGAACCAATGAATGAAACACCTCTCTCTCTCTCTCTCTCTCTAACTCTATCTCTCCCTGTGTCTAGTATTCTCTCATTCTCCCTCCCTCTCAAATAAAGAAAGAAAAGATGGCAGAACAAAAAGGCAAAAAAAGAGACTGGGATAGCATTTGTACCATCACTGCATGTTTATGTCTGGATTTCTTGCCCTCTAAGAACTATAAACCCAATTTCCTTAAGCCACATGGGTCAGGGGTTTTGTGACTGAGAGTTGAACGTATTTTCAAATTGAGATCACCAATCCCATTACTCAATTAAATGAGTACTCACTGATATCATTCCTCAAGGCATTCTTTTCTACTTACTCTTTCTTTCAGCCACCCCACATGCCTGCACCTCCATTTATAATCTATGCACAGATTAATTACAAAATTATCAGTTCCAGTCCAGACCTTTATCCCTGAGTCTTAGTCCTGTAAATATACACATTGTACATATGTGTTTATAAGTTTTGTGTATGTGCATATTCACATTTTTCAACCAGATGAGCAAATATAAACATCAATACATATGTGTGCATATTAAGGTAGAACATTTTAAAATAACTCTCAATAAATGTTAGATTAAAAAGGCAATCCATCATGGCTTAAAGTACAAATTTCTAACAGGAGCAACAAGTGAACTTATGAGGTGTGGCCAAAGTATTACTCAAAGGAAAACTCATAATATTAAATGAAATTATTGGAATACAAAAAGAACCTGTCACACAAAACAACAAGATGAAGCTACAGAAAAGATTTTAAACATCAGAAATTAATAAAATAGAACTGAAAGCAACAAACACTTGTGAATTAAGAAATTATGAGAGAATTCACAAGTGAATAATTTTGAGAATGAGAAAGAGCATAGACTGAAGATGCAGGAGAATTTTCAAACACGGTTGAAGAATATTTATATCAATAAAGATTATGATATAGGTTAATTAGATTTTCTAATAAAATATTAATAAGCAATATTAACTTTAGAGTATCCTGAAAGTGCAAACAAAATACTAACTGGGAAAAAAACCACAGGTGGTGGATAGCAGTAAACTGATTATAAATCCCAAAGGCAGCTGCCTTGTCTGTCTTGTCTACCAGCAAACCTGTGCCTGGTGAATAGCAGGCACTCAATGGACGCTGGCCAAGTGAATGAATGAATGTTTCCTCCATGGGGAAATATGCTAGGAAGTCGTACGATAAATTTTATCAACCTTGAAGGCACAAAACACAATGCAAGGTTTTCTGTCTTGTTCCATTAGAGTGGCACTTCCTAACACTTCCAGACAGCACAGAAACCTGTATCTCAGTTCAATACATCGACAGAGACAGTCTGTGTAAAATAATACAAAATTAAATATAGTTCTTAATAACAGACATCAAGAGAACATAATAGATTACTTTAACACATTGCTTTAACAGAGAATCAGATTTTAATTCTCTGTCAAAGAGAAATAGATTAGTATACTTGTAACATTTTCCATCTGCCAATGTCTTTGATTTACATTTTGAAATAAACTGTTAAAAATCTCCAAATTAGGATAATGTTTTGAATAAGATAACACAAATTTTAGCCTGAGCTTTTTTCATTTCTGTTGGCATGGCGTATCTTTTTCCAGCCTTTCACTTTCAGTCTGTATGCATCTTTGTTGGAAAGATGTGTTTCTTGTAAGCAGCAAAAAGATGGGTTTTGTTCCTTAACCCAATCAGCCAATCGGTGTCTTTTAACTGGACAGTTCAGTGTGACTATTGATAAGTAGTAACTTTGCCCTGCCATTTGCCAAAGATATTCTCTAATATACACTTTGAGCTTCCTGTGATCTTTTGCTGTGAGGTTTCCTTCCTTTACCTTCTTTCATATGGATGACCGTGTTTCTGTGTTTCTGTGTGTAACACATCTTTAAGCATCTTTTGCAGGGCTGGACAAGTGGCGACAAATTCTTTCAATTTCTGTTTGCTATGAAAGGTCTTTATTTCACCTTCATTCACAAATGAGAGCTTTGCAGGATATAATATTCTGGGCTGGCAGTTTTCCTCTCTTAGAACCTGGGCTATGTCTCGCCATTCCCTTCTAGCTTGTAGGGTTTCTGATGAGAAGTCTGCTGTGAGTCTAATTGGAGATCCCCTGAGAGTAATCTGACGTTTCTCTCTTGCACATTTTAGAATCTTTTCTTTGTGTTTCACTGTGGTGAGTTTGATTACTACGTGTCGTGGTGAGGATCTCTTTTGGTCATGTTTACTAGGGGTTCTATGAGCTTCCTGTACTAGGATGTCTCTGTCCTTCTCCAGACCCGGGAAGTTCTCTGCAAGTATCTCACTAAAAAGGCCTTCTAATCCTTTCTCTCTCTCCATGCCTTCAGGAACTCCTGGAACCTGAATGTTGGGTTTTTTAATAGTATCCTGTAGATTCCCAACAATATTTTTTAGATTTCTAATTTCCTCTTCTTCTCTTTGGTTTGACTGTATACTTTCCTGTGCTCTGTCTTCTAAGTCCGATATTCTCTCCTCTGTTTCACTGACTCTGTTTTTAATGCTCTCTAATGTGTTTGTCATTTGATCTATTGAGTTCTTCATTTCATTTTGATTTCTCTTCACTATCACACTTTCCTGTTCTACTAGTTTCTGCGTTTCATTTTTATTCCTCCTTAAGATTTCATTTTCTCGCAGGAGATTTTCTATCCTATCCAGTAAGGAATTCCGTAGCTCAAGCATTTGTTTTTGAAAACTTCTAATTGTTTTTATCATAAATTTTTTGAAATCTATATCTTGCATTTCTTCCATCTCATCATCTTCAATCTTGGCTTGGGGTGTCTTGTTCATTTGGGGGTGTCATAATGTCTTCCTTGTTCTAGTTTGCTCGGTTTTTGCATTTGTTGCTTGGCATTGTAGAGATATTCTTTGGATTCTTCTTCCCTCACTGTGGTGTTTTTTCTTGTTATACTATGACTGTATTAAGTGGAGTGTCTGCTTTTGATGGAGCCTTAGAGGCTTGAGATGGGTGTGGCCTGAGGGTTCTGTTTGGTTCCTCAGGGTTAAGGGTGTGCCAAAAGTGACACTCCCAGGTAAGGCATGGTAAATCTCTCTCTCTTTCTTTCTTTTTTTTTTTTTTGCTTATTTTCAAAGATTTGAATAATCACCTTGTAACAATGATCAAATTTGGTCATTATTTTATGTCATGATTTTAAGGAATCTTATTTCAACCAGATATTTTGGATTTTGAGCCTTCTTGGCATTCTTGACAGGCATTCAAAAAATCAAAGTTTCAAACAATCTGAACTCTAAAATTTCCAGTAAATCTTGGACTTTGGTTTTTCCAGTTTGGGCCCAACTGAAAAAATCAAAGGACCTATGTCTCTAATCTTATAGAGACACCAACTAATCAGGCTATTTGGATTATAGTAGAAGTACTGTCAATATGTGACATGGTACTAAATTTTAAATTTCTATAATGGAAAATGCTATTAATACAAATGTTTGAGAATTAAAAAGTCTAATGATCTTGTGTTACTAGCCATAATACTTATCCTAATGAGAAAGCCCCAGAGGCCTAAAGGGTTAAATACTTGTAAAATCCTACAGGTGCTTTCAAAAATACTGTGAAGTAAGCAAGTGCCTCTTGTTGGTTGATGAGTTTATAATTTTAAACATGGCGACTTAAAGTCTTTTGTCATCCATAGTTATATATGATTTGCTGCTCATAAAACTAAAGCGTTGTTGGTTCTGTGTTTAGCTGTCCTCCTATAGGTTCCTATGGACTTTTTCCAGCCACTTCTATTGTATTCAGTACTTTGGGATGGCTCTGTAAACAGATGAAGCCAATAAGGTATTAACAGTACCAACTGAGAGAAAGTATGGTTAACTGAGGTTACTAAAAACAAAAAGCAATTCAAATCAATTGGCAATTTACAAAAGAGTTTAAAGACTTTAAAAGCTATTATTAAAATTGCTATATTGGTCTATTATGTTAGGTTATATGTGTGTACATATTGTATGTCCACATGGGAAAATTTTATTAAGAATTTTCTTTTAAATGGCTTATAGATAAGATTGTCCATAAATTTAAGCTGCTAAAATCAATCAAAGATACATTTTAATTCGTGTGAACTGAATCTCTGTATCATACGTTTTAAACTTCTTGGTAGAAAGAAACTAAAAACATTTTATATGTTTGTGCTTAAGTTTAATGGTTAAACAAACTACACCATGTTAGATATTTAAGAGGTGTTTCCAAATACATGATTCTTAAAATTTATAGAAGGCATTGGACCTTCTGGTAAATGTTTTCTTAAGTTGTTATCTAATGGTTGAAACGGTTTGCTAAGTTTTCATGTGATATTGCTATTGTCAGCAAGCGATCTAGGACTTGCTCCCTCATTTCTCTATTCTAAGCCCAACTTGTTCTTTCATTTCTCTATTCTCTTCAAGGGAGGAAACTAATTCTGTTATGAACGAATCTGTAGGATGCACAATTTAATCTTTAGACCTTATAAAAGAGATGGCTAACATTTTTCTGTAATAGCATAGCCAAAATAAGAACTTAAATAATAATCTCATAGCTAGATTCACTTCGCCATCAGCGAAGTAAATAGTAAGTAGAAAAAACCTCCCTTTCAGACCAAAGGGAAAGAAAGTTTTAAAGTGAGAATATAATTTTCCTCATGGGCATTGTCTACCTTAGAAAAACTACTACAGAACATGCCTGTGACTATAGACTTGTAGTTCAGGCCACCGAAGATTAGAGATGGGACTTGGGCACTCCCTTGACTTGCATCCTCTGGCCTGCTTTAACACAAACCAGGAAGAAAAGAAAGCTCGGCATCAGAAGCAATGGGTGGCAGGCCTATTAATGGCTGATCTGTACAGTGATCTGCCCTCAAGGAGACCCAACAGGCCAGTCCACTGCAGTGGCTTTCAATGTGGTAAGGCTGGGCTTCAGCAGAAGTCAGCTTGTGAAGAGCCCTGGCAGCTCTGTCAGCCAAGAGTTGGATCACTGGAAATGGACCTGCCCTGGAGTTGAAGGATGCCCAGGTCAGAGCCACAGATCTTATTGGCTCTAAGCTGAAAAGCCCTTCACTCAGCCCAACTTCCAAAGTGACCACTGCAGCTGAGGGGATGGTCAAGTAGGGTCAGCAACATTGCAGGCAGAACTGTCAATTTCTTGTTAGAGATGCCACCTGCCTTTACCTGGCCAGCTCTCCTCCCAGGCCAGCTAAGTAATGAAAGTCAACAGGGTGCCTTCCCCCAGGTGGTTCACACCTCCCTTAGGATATACCCCATGTGAAGAGATAGATAGGTCTGGGCCTCTTAACTTACAAGGCCTAAAGCCCAACAGATTATTATCAAGCCCCTTCTGTCAAGTTCTATTTGCCTCTCAGTCAGAAAACTTAATTGTAGCTTAGACAGCACCTTTCTTAGCTCCTCTAATAATGACTCTGTCCTTTGTTCTAGACCCTGTCTAGCGCACTTGGGCCTCATTCCTTTGTAATCATAACCTCTACTCTACCACCAATGGCTCTACTCCCAACCTGTGTGTACTGATGGTCCTCTTCCCCACTTAATGCTGAATAATTGTTCAAACCTGGTAAATGCCACTCTTAGGATCATTGGTTACTATCCTCACTCTGTCTTTTATGACCTTGTCTAAATATGATCAGAGTCGGCGAACTTGATAGGCTTCCATAGCCTCGGCAACTCATGACGACAGCCTAGGGTGGTTACTGACGCCATAAACTAGAGTGTCAATTTGTTGGGTCAACAACAGGAGTCACTGTGCACTTGCTCCTCATGTAGGATCTCTGTCCTTAATGTGCTATACATTGTGATTTAATGCTATAACTAGTACTCCAACAGTATGTTTCACTTTGTGTTTCTATGTGGGTGCAAACTGTTGAAATCTTTACTTAATATATACTAAATTGATCTTCTGTATATAAAGAGAACTGAAAATCTTGATGTGAATGGAAGGGGAGAGGGAGCAGGTGAGGGGAGAGTTGGGGGTGGGAGGGAAGTTATGGGAGGGGGAAGCCATTGTAATCCATAAGCTGTACTTTGGAAATTTATATTCATTAAATAAAAGTTAAAAGAAAATTAAATGTAGTTGTGTATAAAGAAATTGTCACCAACTGTTGCTTGTTTGTATGAATGCAAAGTGCTTCAAACCTTAGTAACCTATTAATTTATTAACCTATATTAACAAATTAAAGAAAAAAACACATGGTCTCCATGGTACTATTTGAAAAAGCATTCAACACAATCCATTCATTAATGAAAATAACATTTTGTCCATTGAGATAGAAGAAACTTTCAACTTGGATAATGGCTGTCTATTGCAAATAAAACCCACGATGGTGAAACATTAGACGTTCTTGTCACAGCCAGGAATAAGCAAGGATTCCACGACTGATGCCAATGTTTGCCTTTTGCAGAGATCCAAAAAGAATAGGAAAAACACTGTAGAGTTGTAAACACTGGCAAGGAGAGAGCAAAACTCTCATTCATGCTGAAAGACATGGACCTTGTGTTTATTCTATTGCTGCCTAACAAATTACCACAAATCTGCTGGCTTAGAACACCACTAGCCATTTATTTTCTGATGGTTTTGTAGGCCAGAGTCTGGGTGGATTCTCTGGAGTCGCGGGAGGCACAAATCAAGGTGTTTGCTGGGCTGAATTCTGGCCAACTCCACTTCCAGGGTTGTGTGTGTTGTTAGTAGAATTAAGGTCCTGAGCTTCTGGGTCACTCTCCATGTCGGCAGCAGAGAACATTCCTCACGTGGCATCCCTCCCTCACGTGGCATCCCTCCCTCACGTGGCATCCCTCCAGGGCTTTGAACCTCTAACCCTTCTTCTCTGAGCAGCCAGAGAGCACTCCCTGCTCTTAAAGGGCTCCTGTGAGTAGGTTTGGTTGCTCACATAATTTCCCTATCTTAGCGTCAGCTGATTAGTAACCTTAATTATTTTTTTTATTTTTTCCTCTTTGGTAGTGTTACTAGTGATGTATCAATATTGTTGATTCTTTTCAGATAACCAGTTTTGTTTCATTGGTCTTCTCTATTGTTTTCCTATTCCTACTCTCACTGCTATCTATTCTTGTCTTCCTGCTATTTGAATTAGGTTTATTATGCTCTTCTTTTTCTAATTTCTTGTTATGTGGAGTAGATGATTGATTTTAAGCCTTACCTCTTTTTTTTTTTTTGACAGGCAGTTAGACAGTGATTGGGAGAGACAGAGAGAAAGGTCTCCCTTCCGCTGGTCCACCCCCTAAATGGCCGCTACAGCCGGCGTGCTGCACCAGTCCGAAGCCAGGAGCCAGGTGCTTCCTCCTGGTCTCCCATGGGGTGCAGGGCCCAAGCACTTGGGCCATCCTCCACTGCTCTCCCGGGCCACAGCAGAGATCTAGACTGGAAGAGGAGCAACCGGGACAGAATCTGGTGCCCCAACCGGGACTAGAACCCGGGGTGCCGGTGCCGCAGGCGGAGGATTAGCCTAGTGAGCCGTGGCGCCGGCCGCCTTTCCTCATTTTTAATGTAAACATTTAGTACCACAAATTTCCCTCTAAGCACTGTATTAGATGCATTTCCACATAATTTGGTATGTTGTGGCAACCTTGACTGTATCTGCAAAACCCCTTTAGTCATGTAATATGAAGGTGATACCAGGGAGAAGTCATGGGAATCATCTTAGAATTCGCTTATCTTAACTTTCCTATAAGAAAATCTAAAAAGAGCAACTGAAAGCATTATAGTCAGACAGAATATCGAAATGCAAATGCAAATAACTTTGCAGTAAATACGTATTTTATAAAATTCACTGGAAAAACTTCCAGACACAAAAAGAAACCAAAACAGGACTGGCATTGTGGTGCACCACATTAAGCTGACCTACAAATGGCAGCATTCCATGTGAGCACTGATTCAAATTTCAGCTGATCCACTTCTGACCCAGTTCTTTGCTAATGTGCTGGGAAAGCAGCAGAAAGCGGCCCAAGTACTTGGGCCCTGCCATCCACTTGTCAGGCCTGGGTGGACTTCCTGGCTCCTGTCTTTAGTCTGGCCCAACCCTAGCCTGTTGTGGACAATTGTGGAGTGAACCACCAGGTGGAAGATCTCTCTCTCTTTCTCTCTCTCTCTCTCCTTTCCTTCCTTCTCCCTCTCCCACTATAACTTCACCTTTCAAATCAATACATTTTTGTAAAAAGTGGAACTAAATAATGCGAAATGGATTCAAAACATGCTTATTTTGAAATCCATACATCCATGGATCTTCAAAAAAAAAAAAAACGAAAAATGTGTATTGGGAAAAAAACTCTGTATTATCTCAAAAAATTTTATGCCAGAACATACATTTTTTAGCTCCATTTTCCACGAACTTTTTAAAGTATCTTCTAGATGAATTAAAGAGCTAAATTAAAAAAAAAAAAAACCTTAAAAAAAAAGCCTTGAAAATACAACAAAGAGAATCGAGGGTACGATATAATTTGGGAATGTACTAATGGTTTCTGAGCAAGATATGACATGGCAGTTTCAAGAGGTCTGACTACGGCAAATAGAAATCTGGAGAGTAGGAAGGTTTTATGAATTAAGTTCACATGAAAGCAACAAAAATGGTCAGAGTGCCTAAAAAAAATCTACTCTGAACGAACTGTGCTGTAATGTTTGTCTTTTGTGGAAAAGACGAGTAAATACGCACAGCCATGTATAATGCCTCTCGGAAGGTCAGAAAGGTTGCAGACAAAATAAAAACCAGACATTCCCAGGAACGGAAGGGCAAGCAAAGGTAACTTTCAAAGCTTTGCTTTATATCAGTTTTGTATAATTGGAATATCTCCTTAAAACTATACTTCATTTATTTTTTTCATTTGAAATATTTCAGAAATAATGTGTTGTAAAAAGTTATATAATACAGAGGTGTGTGAAATTAAAATTGAAAGTGTCCTTCCATCAATAATTATTCTTATCTTACTCTTGCTCACAAGGTATAATAAATTTTGTGTGTAAATCCATACAGACTTTATTTTTTATTGTAGAATTAATCTAATTTTGAAAAAAAAAATGTGCACTGGAGCCAGCACTGTGGCAAAGCAGGTTCAGCCACTGCTAACAACATTGGCATCCCATATGAACACTGGTTCTAGTCCCAGCTGCTCTACTTCCCATCAGCTCCCTGCAAATGCACCTGGGAACAGGGGAGGATGGCCCAAATGCTTTGGCTCCTGCCACCCATATGGGAGACCAAGATGGAGTTCTAGGCTCCCAACTTTGGCCTGGACCAGCCCCAGACATCTCAGCCATTTGGGGAGTGAGCCACTGGATGGAAGATTTTTCGTTCTCAATTTTTATACAGTAATTTTTGATGGCTATGATTGTATCTAATACCGTTATTAAATTACCTTTCTGATATCTGAATATTCAACTAACTTTCATTTTTAATAGTAAGTATGCTTACAATTCATATTTCCCTGTATATGCCCACTTTCTACTTATTTTCCTTTTGGTTTTATAATTAAACATTTCTTATAAATTACACAAGAAATATTGATGATATTTATACAAAAAATGGAAAAGAATATCACAAAAACAAAGAGCAAATGATCAGCCAAAAATACATTTGGCAAAGAGCTAACTTCCACAGCCTACCAAAAATGCTTGAACATTAATTAGAAAATGATTTCTAAATCTTAATGTGAGGTGGTCAAAAAATATGAATAGATAGCTTTGAAAAAAGGAAATTCTAATTATAAGTAAACATGTAAAAATATAATCCATTTGTTAGCTAGGGAAACATAAATTCAAGTAATAGTAAGAAACTAATTTCACGCAATATATTTCATAAACATTAGAATAGATGATGACACCCTGGTCTGTGAGAATCTGGGAGAAAGGCCACTTGCATGTGTTTGCTCCTGGGAAAAGGAAAAACTGCAACTGTTCTGGAAAGAAATTTGGCAAAAATCTATTAAAAAGTTAAAACATACATGCTCTTTGGCCTAGCAATCTCACTTCTCGGAATCTATCCTATAAAAATAAAAACACCAGCACTCAAGGACATCTGTTGCAACACATTTTGGCCTGGCAAAAACAAACAAGAAGTGCGAAAGGCAATCTGCAGAGAAATGTAAACAGTGTGTCCATTTTATAAAACGTTTGTCTGAAGTCAGCCGAGCATGTAACATCCCCCAAACTGGAAAGAATGCTGAGGCTGAAGAGTGAAGAAGAAAGTTCCATGGAACAATAGAAGAGGAAGAGTTTATTAGGGTTATATATAGGGTTCCCAGACCAGGGTGAATGGAGATCTAGTAAGAACTTATGGCAAGATTTTCCACATGGGGTGGCAGAAGGGGAAAGATTTTATACATTGACAAATCAAAAGAGAACCAGGGTGGAAAACTGTGTTGCTACAAATCTTTGTCAATACTTTAGGAGTTAGCCCCTCAGGTGTCCTGCTGGCCTTTCTGACCTTATCAGAAAGACCTCTGATAGTACTTAAACTTTATGGTGGTGCCAATTGGGCTGGAGGGGGGATCAGGGTTCTTCTAGGAAACAAGCATCAGAATGGAGGGGCATTCTGTTGCTATTCTGTTGGCATTGCTGTTGTTTGCTGCCTCACAATATTATCTGTATGTTTGCTCTGGTCATATGAGTATGATGAAAACATGGGAAGGTGTGTACCTGGCCTATACCTTTGGGAGGTGGCGGCTTAATACAAAGCATTCAGGGCCAGATGATAATGAGATGATGATGATGATGGTGATGATGATGATAGAGATAGTGATGGTGATGGTGATGATAAAGGTGATGGTAATGGTGGTGATCATGATGGTGATGGTGGTGGTGACAGTGATGGTGGTGATGGTAATGATGGTGATGGTGATGGTAATGATGATGATGATGGTGATATGGTGATGGTGATGGTGGTGATGGTGATGATGGTGATGGTGATGGTGATGGTGATGATGGTGATAGAGATAGTGATGGTGATGGTGATGATAAAGGTGATGGTAATGGTGGTGATCATGATGGTGATGGTGGTGGTGACAGTGATGGTGGTGATGGTAATGATGGTGATGGTGGTGATGGTGATGGTAATGATGATGGTGATGGTGATGATGGTGATGGTGGTGATGGTGATGGTAATGATGATGGTGATGATGGTGATGGTGATGGGGATGATGGTGATGGGGATGATGATGGTGATATGGTGATGATGATGGTGATGGGGATGAGGATGATAATGATAGTGATGATGGTGATGGTGATGGTGATGATGATGATGATGATAGGGATGGTAATGATGATGATGATGGTTTTACTCGAAGCACAGATTATTTTGTAATTGAATATTTTTAAAGAGCTGAATGAGTTGGACGTTAGAGTGGGGTAATAATACTCTAAAAGGGCTCATGTAGATATCAAAGTATAGGTTTATGCAGATAAGATTATCAGCTACCACTGACCTGAGGGTGGTGAAGCATGATCTGGCACATCTCTGGCTAGAAAACACATTGTTTTAAGTCCAGGTTCCTGCTACTTCTCTCTCCTTTCCTCTAAAAGAGTCCCTTAAGAGGACACCTGTTGGATCTCTTATGATGTGCTCAGCAAAGGCCACGTGAGGCATCTGCAAAGCCCTTCCCAGCAGCTATAACAGAAGTTAGGAAACTGCAGCCTCTCCTTCTTCCATCCTGTCCTTAACCACTGGAGCAAATGCCCACCCCTTTCTGTCCTGTCCTGTTTGCTGGCCTGCTGATGACCACTTTGCCAGGATGAAAACAGAATCTGAGAAGCCATCACAGGCTCATTCTGCCCAAAATCAGAAATCTGGAAAGGACAAGAAGACCAAGGAACACCATGTTCCTTCTGTCTCCAGCAGCAGCCCACAGTCACCAGAACCAGAAGTTGCATAACAGGAGCACACATTCAGTTGAAATGAGGACCCAGGAGCTGACTTCTCTCTCCTGACTGCCCCTCCCTGGAACTCAGAAGCTGACTGCCTGTATATGCAGCCATCAGCATGTGTATTGCCAAGGAAGTGATCTCTGGAAACACAGCATTCTGGGGTGATTTTTCTGACTAAATACAGTTTCCAAACCTGGGCACTGAACACTCATGACCCAGATCTAAGGCAGAGACTGTTGCAGCCTCTGACCTTGAAAAGTCAACCCTCAGGAATGAGAATGAGCAGCGCAGCCCGTCAGCTGCTTCATCCTGGGAGCAAACCACAAGAGGCATTTTAAAGACTCCAAAGGCGTCCCAACATAAAAACATCCCACCTGAACTGGGAGCAGCTGTCCTCCTCTTCACTGATTTCCTGCTCCTCACCCAGTTTAATGCTTACAAGCAGGAACTTTTGGATCGAATGAATGACAAGAGGCACTTTTATTCCCATTGCATTCCTGGAATTCCAGTTGTCCCAGACGGGTGACAAGGTGACCAGCAAGGCAGTACAGCACAGCACCGTGACTCGCAGCCTCCCGGAAGCTGGCTGCAGGAGCTCTGTGAGTTTCCATAACCATGATGATTTGGGGCTCTTCTCTGGGCTTCAGTCTCCTCGACTAAAACTGAGGCTCATAATCACACATCGGTGGATTCCCACCGGTGAAGCAGGACAGAGGTGTTCGATACAGCAACTGGCCTTCCCTTGTTCCCCTGGTAAAGGTTTTTGCTTCCTCATTGTGTAGGAAAATATCACTGAGGTGGTTCTTAGAATGCTTGACCAGGATCACCTTCATGACAGTCTGTGTGGGCATTAAGCCATCACTCTGTGTTTGGCATTGGGCCAGATTCTGTATAGCTGTTTTTTCTACTCTTTTCTTGTATAGCAACTCAGCTTGTCACAAGAGAATCATTATTTGTACATAAGTGACATTGTGATGACAACAGAGGTGGTGGTGGTAGCAGTTATGATGATGGTGATGGTGATATGGTTGTGGTGGTGACAGTGTTGATGATGGTGATGATGGTAATAATGATGATGGTGATGGTAATAATGGCAATGATGATGGTGGTGAAGTTGGAATACAGGCCTGTTTAGCTGCACCCTCCCCCATTCCCATTCTACCCTGCTGCCTCCCTGTCATTCCAGGCCATGCTGGATGACATCACTGATGGATGTGAGATGTGTCAACCTAATAACAATAGAGAGATTCTCCAAAGGCAATACATTTAGTCAGGAGGGATCACTGCAATGCAGAATAAATTATGGGCATACACCAGGTGGCACAGTGAGACGGAGACAGATTTTTAAAGGTAAAATGAGGAAAACTATGTAAGTTGGGATTTTTTTTCCTATTTTTTAACGCTCACTAATTTATTTTCATCTGTTTGAAAGGTAGTGTGTGTGTGTGTGTGTGCCAGAAAGAGAGAGAGAGAGAGAGAGAGAGAGATCTTTCATCCATTGGTTTACTCTCCAAATGCCCACAATAGCCAGAACTTGGGCAGACTGAAGCCAGGAACCTAGAACTCCTTCCAGGTACCCCACATAGATGGCAAGGGCCCAAATGCTCGATCCATAATCTGCTGCCTCCCAGAACACATAATCAGGATGCTGGATCAGGAGTAGACGTGCTAGGGGTGCGGGCAGTGATGTGGTACAGCTGGTTAAGCTGCTGCCTGTGATGCAGGCATCTCATGTGGGTGCAGGCTCGAGGTCTGCTGCTCCACTTCTGATCCAGCTCCCTGCTAGTGTGCTTGGGAAGGCAGCAGAACATGGCCCATGTGCTTGGGAGTCTGCACCCAAGCAAGAGACCCAGATGGAGTTCTGGGCTCCTGGCTTCAGCCTGGCCCAGCCCTGGCTGTTTGCAACCATTTGGAGAGTGGACCAGCAAATGGAAGATCTCTATCTCTGTCTCTGTCTCTCTCTGTCTCTCTCTTTCTCTGTTTCTCCTTTAAATAAATAAAAATAAATCTTGAAACAAATTTTAAGATAAAAATAAAAAGAAGTGGAGGTGCCAGGACTTGAACCTGCACTGTGATATGGGATGTGGCTATTGTGGTCTTTGTTCAAGTTTAAGGCCCTGACAAAGTCTCTCATGATG
Organism: Lepus europaeus; assembly: GCF_033115175.1. Taxonomy (NCBI): domain Eukaryota; kingdom Metazoa; phylum Chordata; class Mammalia; order Lagomorpha; family Leporidae; genus Lepus; species Lepus europaeus. Next base: position 97,962,667 of record NC_084838.1, read on the forward strand.
GTTCTTGTCATCAGCAGCTGTGCCTAGGATGTCCTCCTGCACGACCTTCAGATTTATGTAGGTATTTAGGTTATGGATTGACTCAAGACTCCATTTTGATTCTGAGAACTTTCACAGACGCAAGAAATAAGGGGTCTTCAAAAAGTTCAAGGGAAACATGCATTATGAACAAACTATGTATGAATTTTGAAACTTTTTGCACCAAGAACACTTGGCTTTTAATTCTATTTTTCCATGAAATTTTTCAAGTACTCTCTTACATGGCACTGGTTGGAGTTGGAATTCTCAGAATGATCATCTCCAGTGTCTACTTCATCTCAAATATTTACTGATGCAGCTAGAAACAAGACAGACAATACTCATCTTCATTGAGACTACATAATAGTGGACAGAGAGATATTTTTTAAAAAACAACTAAATAAGTTAAATATATAATGTGCCAAGTGCTAGGGAGAAAAGAAACCAGTGGATGGCAATGGGCTGGGCCAGAGAGATAGGTGCTTTGTAAATTTTAAATAAAATGGTGGGGCCGGAGCTGTGGTCTAGAAGGTAAATCTGCTGCCTGCAGTGCTGGCATCCCATATGGGCATTGGTTGGAGTCCCGGCTGCTGCACTTCCGATCCAGCTCTCTGCTATAGCCTGGGAAAGCAACAGAAAATGGCCCAAGTCCTTGGGTTCCTGCACCCACATGGGAGACTCAGAAGAAGCTCCTGGTTCCTGGCTTCTGGCTTCAGATCAGCCCAGCTCCAGCCTTTGCTACCACGTGAGGAGTGAACCAGAGGACAGAAGACTTGTCTCTCTCACTCTCTCTCTGCCTCTCTGTAACTCTGACTTCCAAGTAAATAAGTAAAATCTTTAGATAAATAAGTAAAATGGCTGTTTCTGAATTATTTTCTAAGCTAAGGTCCCATAACCCAGTGGTAACCTCTACAGTATAAAAGCTGTGGGAAGCGAGGGCTGGTTAATCTAAATGGGGAGCTCCTAGGAGACAAACAGCATTCGCAGTCCTGACCTACAGCTCACCATTCCACAGCATCGCCACCAGCCCCATGTGCCTGTTTAATGTATTTAAGATGAATTAAAATTAAAATTCAGTTCTTCAGTTGCACTGGCCACACCCCAAGTGGTCAGCAGTCCCATACGAGTCTGGGATATTTCATCACTGGGGAACAGTCTCTGGATAGGGCTGCAGCCAAGTAAAGGGGTCACGTGAGTGGTCAGAGAGGGGGATACTTGGCACTGGGGTTTGGGAATGGGGTATAGGTTGAGCTATAATTAAGTCAGGGCGTTGGTCTTGAAGCAGGTGTTGATCCCTCCAGGAGGTGTCTATCCTTTGCAAAACACTGCAATCCAGAAGAGAACTTTGCTTTAGCCAGCCTAACTTAGGCACCACTATCCCCTCCTCTCTCCTCCACCTGCTTCTCCATACCACCACCCTCATCATCAGTGTCATCAGAGCTGCCACACATCAGCCACCAAGTCCTTTTCTGTTACCTGATTTTCTTCCTGTAAAAATGTGTTATGCATTCAGTGGATGTTGTCTATCAATTATAAAACCATCAGTTTCTTTTAGGTTTAAAAAAAGGTATATGAATATCTGTCCCTGTGTGGCCTCCTTCTTCAGACACTTGTCTAAAGAAGCAATTGATGGAATTAATAGAAGTTGTTAGGAAATAAGTAATTGGTGAAACAAATACTAGTTTTAAAATAACGTAAGATGCTTCACTGAGAACTAGAGAAAAGACTCTCTGCTGTATAATGTTTCCAGGAAAAATATTAGTACGTGCAATGCATGATAAAAGAGAAAAAGAAGCCAACTGTGCAAAATAGTATTAGGAAAATGTGAATATGGACCATGTAATTAGCAAACAGAATTTGTACCAATGTTGATTTTTGCCAAATGTGATCATTATATGATTTCTGTTAGGAGACAAATGCTAAAGTCTTCAAGGGTGAAGTGTCGTGATGTGTGCAGTTAACTTCCAAATGCTTCCTTTACAAAGCAGGCACACCCAGGTCTTCAAACAAGTGCATGGAAATGTGCATTTTGAAAAAAATTATGCATAGATTACAAAATCTATTGGAACAAAAACACAGTTATCTTTTTATTTATTCCATTTTCCATGGATTTTTTCTTTTTATTTTAGTTTTTAACCTAGTGCATCATTTTATTTTTAAATACAACAGCAGTAACGTAAGTGCCCCAAATACTAATGTACTAATATACCTCAAATGATCAGCGTTGGCATCTCACAATTATCACTGAGATACAAAACATAATTATATATACAAACATGAACAACTGGTAAATCTAGGCAAAGGACATGTAGATGTTTGATTAGGTTTACAAGGTTGAGTACAAGGTTGAGTATTTCAGAATATAAAGTTAGGAGAAAATGAAAGTGTATTTTTAAAAGAGCAAACAGTGAATTGCTCTTTGCTACTGAATGACTACAAGTCTTTGAAAAGAGTTAGTGGATAAATATTATTCATTTTACATATGTGAATTCATCTGTTTCCAATGGAATATGGTTTTCTTCCCTTATGAAAGAAAATGCTAGTCCAGTTTCCTAAACTGATCATATTTGGTGCTTGAATTTAAAGTTTAATCTCCCTAAGTGTTGTTGCATACACTTATGCATTTTATTGGAATCTTATCTTGGGGGACAAAATGCTAGCATGTCAGACTCGGCCCCCTGGACCTCTGAAGTGCAAATTCCTTCCACTCCTTCCAAGTGCCGTCATTGCTTTCTGGAGGAGCCAGCGCCGTTCCCACAGAGCAAGAGGATTTCAAGGGTACGTGTCATTCACTCACACACCGAGGGCCATCTGGCAGCCACATGCCTTGACCTGTGAGGACTGCTCTGGGCCCAGAGAATAAGGGGGAAGAAAGCTGGGTCACAGTGTAAAAGCAAATTGAGAAAACTGCTCCCTTCCACTGTGCTGCATTAGGTAGGACTCCCCTTCAAGTGGCAGGAAACTTGACCAAGGCTAGATGAAGCCGGGAAGGAAATCAAATACTCCACTACTAAAAGTCTAGAGAACAGGGAGACGCATTGCTCATTGTCCCAAGGGTCTGGAGTTCCTCTACTGCTCAGCTCTGCCTTTCCCCATGTGAGTTCTATTCTCAAGTTCTTCTCTCCTGGGAGCAAAGTGGCTGCAGAAGCCCCAGCCTATTATTCTCCCAAAGAGAATCCCAGGAATAGTAAAAGGCTCTTTCTCAGAAGTCCTAAGAGAGATTTCTTTGGATCTCAGGGAGTCACATGCCCATCCCTAAGCCAATGACTACAGGTGGAGGAAGCAAGCGTGTTTCCAGATGCTGAGACACATCCATAACCATTCTAGAACCTGGTGCCCTAAGGACAGGCCCATAAGTGGGTCCTTGGTGTCTGCTGGCAGAAGTGGAGTGCATCATCCTGAGTCCCCAGTTCATCCTGGAAATCATTCAGATGACTGAATGGAGTACGCATTCCAGGGTAGGACTGGAAGAAGAAGAAACATCTTACTCCTCCACCTGCTCTGAAACTCTTGTGTATCTGCAAAAGACAAAACCTTCCTCTCCTCATGGCTGGATTCTCCTTTTTATTTCTGAGCTTCATGGCACTTTCAGTTGGAACAGGAGTCTTGTATCTTTCAGTGTAGGCCACTGGGATAAGGAATTCACTAATGTTTACTGAAGTGGCTCCTGCTCCTGACCCCTACCATCGTCATATATCTCCCAGGAACTCCTGATGGCTGCCTTCTGGTTGAAACAATGGGTTTCTGACAAAGAAACACCTAAGTGTGGAGCCCAGTACTGTAGTTGGTGGTGGTTCAAACTCACTGGATTCTTAGAGGAAAGGGAGAATACACCTCAGGCTTGTCTGTCCCACCCAAGGGTCAAGGAATCCAAGGTTCTAGCTCTACAGTTGAAGGCTGTCTCCTAGTTTCTTCAATCTCCATCTCTTCTGGTCCTTCCAGAGTGTGGGTCAGGCTCACAGGGCCCGCGGATGGAGAGAGGCCAGGGCTCCTGCGAGAAGCCATCAGCATGGATGGTTTCGGCGAGTATCATGGTGGCATGATGGGCACCAAATTCAGCTACAGGAGAAGACTTGTTCTGGGATACCTGTTGGAAGCATTATTCAAGGGACACTACTGGCTAATGATCCTATCATAAAGAGGTTGTCATATCTGGGAAATAGGGCAGACTTTCCGGTACCCTGAGAGATGGTGGCATCTCTATTCATAGCCTAGATGCCACATAATTTAAAAAAAGCCAAATGACAGACTAGGGACCACGGCAGGGGAGCTGGATTCACAGTTACCGGCTCCTACAGCCTGACTCACTGGCAGAGGCAGAAGATGAATTTGGAAGAGCTCTGGGTCGCACCTTGTGGAGAAATCTGAACGACATCCTGAGTGAGAGCGTGAATCTATCTGCTTTCTTACTGAACAAGGTTAAGGAGGAAACTAGGAGCGCTGAAATTCAAGGGCAACCACGAGTGGGAAGCGGTGCTCAGGGTACTGAGTTCTTGTGCAATCTAGCACTGGAACCCATGGGGCTCTCAGCAAACAAATGAGGAAGAGGGTCTTGGTACCTTTCTACCTGACATTAAAGTGTAGATATAGAGTAGAGTGGAAATGCCAGGGCTTTCTAGACAAGTAGATTTATTTTCAATCTCAATTGCTGTACTAGCCCTGGACCCTTGGCATCTTGCTCACTTTCTTTGAGCTCCTATTTTCTCATCTGAAGAACTGGGATGAAATATCTTGGAGATCTGGCTTGAGGGTTAAGTGAGCAGATGGCAAACACACAGCACCCTCATAACAGGGACTCAGTGGCTGAGTGGTGTCTGCTGGGGCAGCCCTGCTGTCATGAGCTGGGAGCTCCATGATGAGGGTCAGATCTTACCTGTCAATAACTCTACTCTTTCTGTAAGAAGACCGGGCAAAACCAAGAACCAAGAAAGAAAAAATGGACACTCACAAGAAGAGAAATAAAGTTCCCAAGAGAGGCAGCTGACCTTGGCAAGCTATTAATACAATAAAATTATTAATGTATGTGGAGTGAGTCTGTTTTCTTGGCATGTATTCAATTTTATATTCTCTGTAGAGGGGCGCTGAGTCAACAGGGTGGGAAAGGGATAGAAAGGCCAAGAAAATGCTGTTACGGGTGAAGCCTTTCCCACTCACTCAGAAGAGCTCAGGAAGGGTCAGGGGCTGAGTCAGTGAGCCAGCTCAGCCATCCCTCCACGTGGCCATCTTCGGCTGAGCTCATAGGAGTCTTGACTATGTGCTCAAAATAGAGCCCTGATTCAGAAGGCTTCCTGACAAGACACAAAAATGAAACAGCACATTGTGTTGTCACAAAAGACAATGGGGGACTGAACGGCCTATTTTGGGGGTCCCTTCTTTCTCCCTTTTGTAAGCTGAAGTCACCATCTGCGGTGTGGGCAGGAGGACTCGAGCTTGTGTGTTGGCGGCCCTGTGGGGTCTGCGGCTCACTCATGTAGTGGTGAGGATGGATTACTGGGTTATCTTGCATTATAGGGATTACTGGCTAAAGGGCTTCATTGTTGTTGCCATGTAAAACCTTCAGTCCTGTGGAAGCTACAGATTCTGGAATAATCTATTTCAGGAGACTCGATACAGAGGAGTCATGTGACAGAGCAACGTTGTGCCACCAGCGAGCGTTCCAGAAAATGAGTTCTTGTTGAATGTGTCCCAGTGCTTCTCCTCCCCTACAACATATTAGACAAAGTGGCTTTTTTACCAGGCATCCTCTGGGGCCTGGAAGACCAGGATGGCACACTTTGCCCTCCAGCCTTGCACGTCCCCAGAGACAAGATGGCCCCAGGGCTGGGATTCCAATCTCTCCTTGCCAAATAGAGCCTAGCCTGTGTGTTCTGATCAAACTCACAGCATATTTTTAAAATGTTTTCATTCTGCAACTGTTTCAGACATACAGAAAAGCTGCAAGAACTGCACAAACACATGTGCCCTTCACCCCCATCCCCCAGATGTTAACGCCCTGCCACACTGGTCTCCTCATTCTCTATGGATACATACATTTTTTTTTTGAACCATTTGACAGAAAGTTGCAGCCACAATCCCCGTGCTCCTCAACAGCTCAAGGTATAATTCCTCAGAAGCAAGGACATTCTTTTTTTTTGACAGGCAGAGTGGACAGTGAGAGAGAGACAGAGAGAAAGGTCTTCCTTTTGCCGTTGGTTCACCCTCCAATGGCCACCGCAACCGGCGCGCTGCGGCCGGCGCATCGCATGATCCGAAGGCAGGAGCCAGGTGCTTCTCCTGGTCTCCCATGGGGTGCAGGACCCAAGCACTTGGGCCATCCTCCACTGCCTTCCCGGGCCACAGCAGAGAGCTGGCCTGGAAGAGGAGTAACAGGGACAGAATCCGGTGCCCCGACCGGGACTAGAACCCAGTGTGCCGGCGCCGCAAGGCGGAGGATTCGCCTAGTGAGCCGTGGTGCCGGCCATGGACATTCTTTTACATAATAACACAAGGATCAAAATCAGAAAATTAATATTTATATAATATTATCTCCTCTCTAGGCCTTTGTGGAAGGTCACCAATTGTTCAGGTAATGTCCTTTAGGACCAAAGGAAACACACAAACAAACAAACAAAAAACCCTTGTCTAGGACCCATGTTGCATTCAGTTGTAATGTCTCTTTAGTTTCCTTTAAATGAAACAATGGCTCCATTTTCATGAGACTGACATTTTAAGTTTTCTAAAGTTTATTTCAAAGACATAGAGACACACAGAGCCTTTATCTATTGGTTCGCTCCCTAAATGTCCACAACAGCCAAGGCTGAGCTGGGCTGAAGCTTGGAGGCAGGAATTCAGTCCAGGTCTCCCACATGAGTAGCAGGAACCCAACAACTAGCCTCATTACCTGCTGCCTTCCAGGGTGCACAATAGCAGGAAGCCGTAACTAGAGCAGGCACTCTGATACAGGATGCCTAAGCACAGCTGTAACACGAGGCCAAACCTCTGCTTTGAGATTGGTATTTTGGAGAATGCCAAGTCAGTTAACTTGTTGGCAAGTTCTCAGATTAATTAAGTAATAAGTGACTTAGGGGAACACCTTTGGGTGACAATCACAGTAATGACCAACTGATTCAGACAACTGTCAATTGATGCTAGAAACAGCGGGTGAATGTATGACGGAGAAATGGAATATACATGGTGTCAACGCACTTCCCACAGAAAAGTTATTGATTATGAGGGAAAGTAGCCACACCGCACTTGGAAGGCCCCGCAGATCCACAGTAACCTGGCCAGGAAAGCTGACATCAGCCACGCTGGGCTTCGCCTGGCTCCTGCTGTGAGGCGAGAACACAATAGGAGGAAAATGTGGAATACAGACTGCTCTCGGCGGCAGCTTTCTCAGTAGCAACCCTATTGTGCAGCAAGCCTGGCAGAACTTGGGGCAGTTCAAAGCCTTCCTACGACCTTCCCAGAACCTTCCTGCCTATCTTGCTAGCTCATCCTACTCCCCCCAAATCCTCAGCTTGTTTAGGGCCCTCTTTTTCCTTCGTAGCCTTGAAGATCATGTGCCACTTTTAGTTTAGAGTTAAAACTGCATCCTGGGTATGGGCACTGTGGCACAACAGATTAAGGCCCTGTGAGGACACCTGCAGGGTTCTGGTTCAAGCCCCAGCTGCTCCACTTCCTATCCAGCTTCCTGCTAATGAACCTAGGAAGCAGTGGATGGAATGATGACTCAAGAACTCCATGTTGGAGACCAGGATGGAGTTTCAGGCTCTTGGCTTCGGCCTGGCCCAGCCCCAGCCCCAGCTGTTGCAGTCATTTGGGGAATGTTTCTTTCTCTCCCTCTCTCTTTCAGTTTCTCTCTCTCTCTCTCTCTCTCTCTCTTTCTCCCTCTCTCTGCCTTTCAAATACATTTATACATAGATCTTTTTTCAAAACTCCATCATGATCAGAATCAATCCTTCCTCCTTGACTTTCAGCTCAGGGTCTAGCATGGATCTGTACCTCCTGGAGCTGCGGCCTCCCTGTGGCTCCTCCTATGCACTCCACAGCAGTGAGGGACGTGGGCTCTGAGGCAGGACAGGTGTGAGCCTGAATGCTGACTCGACCACATGGAAGAATGAACATAACTCTCTCTCTCTCCATTTTCTCAGTTGATTAACGGGATCAAGAGTACCCATGTGTTGGGGTTGTGCAGAGTGTGGGGAAAACTACTTGTGAAATGCTTGCTTATCACACAGTTCAGCATACAGTCAACATGCAGTCAGAGTGAGCTTTTGTTCTGATGATCGTCAGCATTTTCACAGTAGCCAAACCTCCTGGGTTCAAATACTGAATCTACCATACCCAACGCTGTGCTCTCCAGCAACTGAATTCACCTCCTTTGTAGGATGATTAAAGGATCAAAGAAAACAGTTTCCCAGTGCCTGTTACCCAGTATGACTATGTAGCTTTTCACTGATCTTCTTCTTTTTCTTTTTAAAAATATACCTGGAGAGGTCAACACTGTGGCGTAGTGGGCTAAGCCTCTGCCTGCGGTGCCAGCATTCCACATGGGCACCAGTTCTAGTCCCGGCTGCTCCTCTTCTGATCCAGCTCTCTGCTATGGCCTGGGAAAACAGTAGAAGATGGCCCAGTGCTTGGGCCCCCACACCCACATGGGAGACCCAGAAGAAGCTCCTGGCTCCTGGCTTTGGATTGGCCCAGCTCAGGCTGTTGCAGCCATTTAGGGAGCAAACCAGCAGATGGAAAACCTTTCTCTCTGTCTCTCCCTCTCTCTGTCTGTAACTCTCAAATAAATAAATAAAATCTTTAAAAAATTATATCTGGATAAAACTGCTGAGTCCGCCACGAATGCTCCCATGGTAATGCTGATCCTGGCTAGAGAAAGAAAGGGAAAGTATGATCTGCACTTCATGAACAAGAGGACTAAGGGAAATTGAGGGAATTAAGCTAGCTCGGCAAAACCACACATCTGCAAATAGCAAGATGGGATATTAATGCAGCAGAAAATGTAGTCATGTGCCACAGAACAATGTTCCTGTCTGCAATGGGCCTGGAACCCAATGGCGGTCCCGTGCGATGACGTCACCTAGTGAAGTAGCCATCTCAGCTCCTGTCAGTCTGCTGTGTGATGTTCACACACAACAAAGAAAGTGGCCAAAGATGTAGCTCTCCGGGCATCTCCCTCATTAAGTGACACATGACTGTATTTGTGAAGACTGTGTGCCAAGTGCTGCCCCAAGCACCTGGAGCACAGAACCCAGCTGAGGGGTTCTGATCCCGGCTGCTCCAAGACAAGAGGAGCCGGCACACTGTGGGGAGGTGGGAGTGCGGCCCCACTCTGACACTGGTGTTCCTCTCAGCCAGCTGAGGTCCTAAGAAAGGTGATGCTGGAGACAGGACATGAGGCTTTAGAATAAGCAAGGTGGAGGAGCTAAGGGATGAAGGCAGTCTAGGGGAAGAAGAGGCAAGAGTGAAGCGGAAACAGCAGGAGACACTTGGAGACACAGGTCCCTTGGGATGGACTGGAGCCATGGGCATTGGTGGAGGTTGTGGGACAGGAGTTAGCAAGAGCAATCCTGGCAGGTTTGTGGATGGGCTGGAGACACACATGTGTAGTTCTGGACTTTTGCTCATCAGGCCCCTCTGGGGAAGGGAGTTTGGATTTTCTATGCTTTGCCCCTAAAATGATTCTCAGGATAGTCATCTTCACACTCAATTTTCAATGCATTCCCCAAGCATGTTGTAATTCTATTTAATTACTCTCCCTTTGCCCGCATTGGAAGATTTGATCTCTTGATAAGTCCCATGTGGTGTCTGGAGGGCATGATGGGCAGCTTGGGGCGGGGGTCGCACCTGCCTGCCCTGGCCTTGCTAAAGGAGTAGCTATATGGCCCAGCAGGACAGTCCTTGGGGGCTTCAGATTGTGACCTACAGGAAAGCAGCCAGCCGGACTCAGGAGTGGGAGAACAAGAAACAGCTCTTCTCTACCTACCGGGGACCTCCAGGGGACCAGGCTGGAGGTGGCAGGCATGGGAAGACACACGTTGTGCTCCTTGGTCGTTCTGAGCTCCCCAGAAGCAGTGGGATTGTTTGCACCTGGAGCTCAGAAGCCAGGCCAGGTGGGGGATGGAGGTTTGGGTTGGGGGTGAGGTCATTCCCAGGGAATGCATGGAACCAGAAGAACCTACAGTGAAATATAAGGTCCTGGAGAAAACTGACATTTAAGGATATACGACCCAGGATTTCCTTTCTGTATAATTTTTCACAGGGCTCCCCCCACAGCCATAACTCAAAACCACTCTCTTGAGAGTCACGTGAGACCCACATTCGAGTATGCGGAGGAGGCATGGCTTGAGCTAGAGCTCACAACACTAGCACACGAGCTCCCAGACCAAAGTCACCGCAGCCAAGAGCTCATTTTAATTCTGAAGATCCTCCCTGCTGTATCTGGGTTGCAGTCCATGCTTGGTCAGTCACAGAGCCTCAGGGATGGACAATCTTTTTTTTTTTTTTTGACAGGCAGAGTGGACAGAGAGAGAGACAGAGAGAAAGGTCTTCCTTTTTGCCGTTGGTTCACCCTCCAATGGCCGCCGTGGCTGGCGCGCTGCGGCCGGCACACCGCGCTGATCCAAAGGCAGGAGCCAGGTGCTTCTCCTGGTCTCCCATGGGGTGCAGGGCCCAAGCACTTGGGCCATCCTCCACTGCACTCCCGGGCCATAGCAGAGAGCTGGCCTGGAAGAGGGGCAACCAGGACAGAATCCGGCGCCCCGACCGGGACTAGAACCCGGTGTGCCGGCGCCGCTAGGTGGAGGATTAGCCTGTTGAGCAACGGCGCCGGCCAGGGATGGACAATCTTATCCATGGCACGTGGGAGAAAGGAACAGTGCTCTCCAACTTGCCCTCTGGCCTCCCCTTCATTTTCACATCCAAGCCTCCTCCACCCCTTCGAACACTAAAGAAATACTCATAAACCAAGGTTCCAGTGGAATACTTTGTACCCCAGCTTTTAGGGTCAGCATGACATTCTGACTTTTTCGTTTGGTGACTATATCCCAGCCTCACTTCCTGGTAGGTTATATTTTTCTGGTGCCCTTACCATTCTGCATTAGCTCACTGGCCATTTTTAAATGGCCCTGCAGGAACATAAACACTTAGAGATTTTTTTTTTTTTTTTTTTTTTGCAATGGCAAGAAGAGATAATATGTTTGAAGCCAGTGCAATAGTTATGTTTAGGAAAATCACCATGGGATTTAAGATGATGCATTGATGTAATGCAATTGGTGGTTTATGAAAATTCTTTTGGACTAACCTCGGCTGTGTAAGCACAGCCACATTCCTTGCTAGTGAGTAGGAGGCAGGGCCCAGTGGAATCATTTTTTAAGTGTTCCATTACTAACCTTTCACTTTCTGCCTCTCGAGGGAGTGGGGGTTTAAAGAAGAGTGAGGAGGGCTCCAAATTTTCTATGGAGGTCTGTTTGATTCTTCAAGTGGTAAAAGGATAACTCCAGAAATAGTTTAAGACATTGGTCATTTGTCTCCAAATTGTGTTCAGTTACAGCCTTGCATTCCGCTAGATGCAATGTTCAAAAGATGGAAATCGGGAAAGATTAACAATCACTTGTATAAGGGTCAGAGAGGTTCAGTTTCACGACCAGAAAGAGGGGGAAAGTTCCCATTGGCTAAAATATTGTCAAAATAATTCCCATGGTGGAAAAATCATATTCTGGGAACTGGGAAACATCAAACATCTTGACTTTCTCTACTTTCGATAGTTTTACAATACAAAGTGAAACATTATGAAATATATGCCTATTTTTGAAAAGATCTATTTCTTTATTCATTTATTTATTTGAGAGTCAGAAAGATAGATAGATATTTTATAGACAGAGAGAGAGAGAGAGAGAACTCATTTGCTGGTTCACTCCCCAGATGGTCACAATGGCAAGGGCTGGCTGAAGCCAGAAGCCAAGAGCTTCATCTGGGTCTCCCATGTGGATGGCAGGGGCCCAAGCAACTGGGCCACCTTCTGCTACTTTTTCCAGGCCATTAGCAGGGAACTGGATCAGAAGTAGAGCAGCCAAAATACAAATCGGTGCCCACATGGGATGCCGGTGTCACAGGCAGTGGCTTTACTCGCTCAGCCATAATAGTGGCCCCCTCTATTTTTAAAAAGTGTGCTAAAGGAGAATTAAAATGGAGAAAACATAGTATACAAATATTTTTATTCCTATTTATGCACAAAGCCTACTATCATGATCCTTTTCCGGCAGTTAATTTTGTCTTTGATGTTCCATTAAAATGTGTGTCTTAAAGAATAGGAGCGTCTGGGGAAACACAACGGAAACTTGATGTGGAGCTTATTTTTAAAAGAAAAGAAAAACAGTCCTGGAACCCTAATGAATGCGTGCCGGCGCACAACAGCGCGCTGTGCCGATCCGAAGCCAGGAGCCAGGTGCGTCTTCCTGGTCTCCCATGCGGGTGCAGGGCCCAAGCACTTGGGCCATCCTCCACTGCCCTCCCGGGCCATAGCAGAGAGCTGGACCGGAAGAGGAGCAACCAGGACAGAATCCGGCGCCCCGACCGGGACTAGAACCCGGGGTGCCGGCCCCGCAGGCACAGGATTAGCCTAGTGAGCCGCGGCGCCGGCTTGGGCATTGCACTGATGAGAAGCTCACGGAAAGGGGTCCAGAGAACATCGTGTGTTTGGATTGAAAACATTTCTGAGAACTTAAGAGAGTGGTGTCTCATAACTACGAAGACCCTTGGGTGCGGTGCAGTCAGCAGCTGCCCCTCAAGGGCCAGGGTGCCTTTTAAACCTGTCCCCATTGGGAGGCTTGGGATACGAGTCACAGAATACTCCGATGTGTTTGAAACCCCTGGAAGCTGTCCACGCCGGCACATGCTCACGCATGAGTCACCAGGTCATCTGGCGGAAATGCAAATGCTGACCCTGCAGGTCTGGGTGGGGCCCTGGACCGGACCCTGCATTTCTAACGATCCCCTGGGGAGAGGGGGGTGTTGACACTGCAGGCCCCCGGGGTACCTATGGGTGAAAACATGGAGATCACGATGGCCTTCTAAACCAAGACGTGCCTGCGAATTGCAGGATGTGGAAGATTTGGAGACATCATCCGGCAGCAAACCCACCCCTTCCTGCCACCTTCCTATGGCCAGATGGGAGATGGAGGCGGCGGGGAGGCCTCAACCTCAGGCTTCTCTCCTCACGGTAGAAACATCCTTACACAAACACGTCTGTCGTCAAAGAGACGACCTTTTCCCTTCTTCTCCCCACTGTGACCAGGACTGTTTTTAGCCCCCGCCTAGCTTCCAAGGGACACTGGAGAAGCAGATGCTGGTATTTCCATGGCATCTGTGGAGAAGCAGTGAACATGGGGCAGCCACCAGCAGTCTGTCTGTCTCTCTCTCCTTCTCCAATTCCCCCCACTCCCGGCCCCACACACACACACCCTGGACAACAGCACCGAGAGGGACAATGACTCCATCATGCACAGACAGCAAAACACTTGCAGTGTAATAAGAAAACAGAATGGATGCAATAAGGAAAACCAAGTCACGTCAAGTGCATTTGAGATTTTTAAGGAAAGGCCTGCTTTACCTAGGCAACTGTATTATGGCTAAGGTCACCTAGCAACTGAAGATGCATTGCTAACACAAGGGTACTTCCAACAAGTTCACAGGAAAAAGGAATTTAAAGATAAAAATAAAATAGTTAGGGCCGGCGCTGTGGCGCCGTGGGTTAAGGCATGGCCTACAGCACCAACATCCCATGTGAGCTCCGGTTCTAGTACCTGCTGCTCCACTTCCAGTCCAGCTCTCTGCTATGGCCTGAGAAAAGCAGTGGAAGATGGTCCAAGTGCTTGGGCCCCTGTACCCATGTGGGAGACCTAGAAGAAGCCCCTGGCTCCTGGCTTTGGCTTGGTCCAGTTTTGGTTGTTGTAGTCATTTGGGAAATGAACCAGCAGATGCAAGATCTCTTTTTCTCTCTGTCTCTCCTTTTCTCTCTATAACTCTGCCTTTCAAATAAATAAATAAATCTTAAAAAATTTTTGGTACAAAATTTTTAAATATTTTGGTACAAAAACTACTAGAAAAATACACAGTTTTTGATGATATGCATTTTCCATAAAATTTTTGAAGACCTCACATTTATTTTCTCTGATGATCAGCAACATGTTATTTTAGGCTCTTGAGAGTCACCATTCTCAGTGCATCAAGGAATGAGGAGGTCCTTTCCCCACTGGATTAAATAGATTAAGTAGATTCTGTGTGGGAATGTCTAGAAAGGTTGCATATAAGAGTCAAGCTCAGAGCATAGCACACAGAAGGCACTTGGTAAAAATAAAACTATACAATAATATAGTATAATACAGTTTATTTGTGTGTGTATGTGTGTGAAGGATAAGAAGATGAACTGGGGCCAGCATTCTAGTGCAGCAGGTTAAGCTACCACCTGCAATGCCAACATCATATGTGCTGGTTTGAGCCCCAGCTGCTCCACTTCCAAACCAGTTTCCTACTAATGTGCCTGAGAAGGCAGCTGAAGATGGCTCAAGTACATTGACACCCACATGGGAGACCCAGACAGAGTTGTAGGTTCCTGGCTTCAGCCTGGTCCAGCCCTGACCATGGTGACCATTTGGGGAGTGAGCCAAATTTATCCCTCTCACTGAAGCTGCCTCTCAAATAAATAAATACATTTTAAAAAAAAGAAGATAGATTACATATTGCACTTCAACTTTCAGTTTATCTATGCAGATTGAGATAAATGCATGACAGTGTTACATGAGCTGTCTCAGTAGATCTACGTAGTGATACCTGAGAGGTGTTTGTCCACTCCCTGTAATCTCTCCAAATGCTGGCAGACTCCAAGAGGAAATGGGCTACTCTCAAAGTGCTGGCCTGGCAAATCCAAGTGGCACAAGTATTCCAACCACTGACGACAATAAGGAATTTTCACTAGTTGTAGTAATGGAAATGTCATTGCCTAAAAATCCTTTGGTCCACTAATTACCTGACTCAGCTTCTAACCGATAATTTGACACATGTCTGCATAACATGATTTGGTTTAAACTGTTCAGAGTTCACCTCATTAAATCATTTACTTAATGATCACTAATTTGAAAGATACTGAAAGTATTTGTCAACCATGGTAAGAAAATAGATCCTACCAACTTCTCATAGTTGAAGTAGCACTGACATCACCATCCCATAACTTAAATACCTATTTGACTTGAACTTTGCTTCTACTCACAAAGAGAACATTTTAGCCAGTGAGCATATTTTTAGTTAGCATGCAACTAAATTTGTTTCTTTTAAATAGGATACTGATCCTATTTATTCTTACGCTAGACTTGTGTAATTATACCTGCCAGGGGCGAACAAACACTAGAATGACTATGAAATATTCTTTCCTAAAGAAAAACAATTATATAATGATATTTATGTACTTGAAAGCATGTTATCTTTTAAAGCATTACTGTGGGAGGCTGTAAACTTATTTAAATGATGCTGAAATTGCTCAAAATAGTTTGAGCCTATCTTTGGGAATGGGTTTTAAAGCCAAGGCATAAACTATACAAAATTTATATCATCTAATGACCAATCTCCAGAACTGCAATAACAAAACCAAAATGATTTAATTTGGCTTGCAAATGGTCTACAAAGTAAAAGTATATTTACTCTAACTTGCGAAGCTTAAAAAAAATATGTATGGGCAATTGTCTTTATAATGAGTAAAATAAAACTAGGGTAAAAAATCTCAAATGTAATCACATATGACAAAGATTCCCTAAAAAAGAAGCAATTTAAGATGGTGATGAAGAAACTTAGGTAACTGGAAAAATATGGAAGTGCAAAAATAATGATCAGTTTCAAAGAGAAGCTAAATTCTGAAATGTGAGCCTAAAAGGATCAACGTAGATTACCACATGAGTCACAGGAGCACAAAGCATCCTGACTCCTCTGGAGAGGCCTTTGGCAATTTCTAGCAAATTGCGTAGACATTTACCTGTTAATCCTGTGACCTTACGTATAGTTTTCCTTAAAGATACCCTAGCACAAAAAGACTCCCAGCAACCAAAGTTGTACAATATGAGCATTAAATAAGGACTTCATGGATTAAAAGCCGTCACCTAAAAACAAAACAAAACAAAAAACGAAAAAAGAATCTTCAAGTCCTTAGTAATGCTTTTTAAATAGAGAAAAAGAAGTCGCTGCTTATATGATAGTTATTGTTAATAAATACAGAAGGAATTCTACAATTAAACGTTGCTGCCATCGAGGTAGCTTTAGGCAAGGATTAGCAGTGAATCCTGACATCATCAGGTGAACAGATGCTGGACACATAATCTTAAAGCATCACTCCACAGATTCTTAAGGACATGCAGACAATGGATCCATCCTGAAGACAAGATCAAGCCACCACCACCCAATCCTAAGACAAATCAATGACACGAGAGAAAGCAGCCTCCACCAGCCTTCAACTAATCAAGAGAAGCAACTGGCCCAATCCAGGCGGTGGACTACTGTACAGGACGACTGGCCTAGACTCTTCAAAAATGCCAAGGAAGGGGACTAAAGAGCTTTGCAGTCATACCATATACCACTTTGATCACATCCTGAATTTTAAAGCAAAACACAAACAAGCAAACTAGAAGTGAAGTTAATGTTAGTGACAGTTGGGTACATTTTAATATTATCATATTAAATATTGCACTTTTGAAGTTGATGATGGTCTACTGTGGTTAATAGGAGATACCTTGGTTTTTGAAAGATACGTGGTAATTTTCAAATAGTTCATCAATGTGTGTGTGTGCATGTTTGTGTGTGCTTACAAGGAAAGAAAATAAGAAACTGAACAAATGTGGCAAAAGTATTTTTAACAATTGTTGACTTCAGAAGGAGGGTTTATGGGGTTTGTTGTACTATTACCTCGATTTTTCTCTGGGTTTTAAAACTTTTGAAAAAAATTGAAGGAAATCCAGCAGATGACTGGCCAGCTGCCTTTGATATATCAATCTATAGAATGTGGTTTTATGTGTTTGAATTGTATTACTCTCATCATTTAAAGGAACCTCTCTGGCAGGAATCAGGAGTGGTTGCAGAAGAACTTTGGTTCACCAAAAGACTTCTAACTACATGTGCCTTTTCTTGTGCAGACATAGAGCCTGTAGTTGAAGAAATATCAATACCTCCCCAAAGAGCTGATCGTGCAGTAACTAAACTGTCCAAACTCAAACAGAACACACTCAGAGCTGCGACCAAACCATTATCTTTTCATAATCTTTAAGGAGCCATTTGAAGGGCCTAAAAATTGGCTTTATAAAGCAATGTTGTTCTTAAATGTTGATGATGGGATATTTGGTGCAGAGAACAACAGTGTTCATGGATGTTTCTGTCATCATTGAGGCTGCCAGACACCATGGGATGGATGGCCTATTCTCATCAGCCTTCTGTCAATACTTTTCATTAACATACAATTAAACTAATAAACCAGTCACTGTGTCCTAATGAGAAATATCCCAAAGAGATACAGGGATTTATGAAGATAAAGAAAATCCTCAAGTTTCTAAGTATATGAGCATACGTCAAAGAGTTTGTAGAAAAAAAATGAAATTAAAGGTAAGTTTATTTTGGTGCCACAAAACTACAATTCATGCATGTTTTTTCCATAGCATGAATTTTTCATAAACTCTTTAAAGTTCCCTTGTATGGATGGATGAAGAAGTTTTTTGCACCAGAACAAAGTTACCTTTTAACTCCATTTTCCAGGAACCTTTTGAAGTACACTCACACGAAATTATACTTAGCAATTCACTGAGTCCTTATTAAAGCTCACACGTAAGCATGCTGTTTGTGCTCCCTACTTAACTGGCCTTTTGTTGCCCAGGTGGTCGTGTGAACTAGCCGGGCTGCTGTTCATAGCCTTCATCACCACCTCCGCAGTTTACCAGGAGCCCTGAGATCTCACGAGTCTTTCTAAGCTCCGGTTTTCATTCCAATCCACACTGCTCATCAACACCAAATTAATTTCTCCTGGTTTCAGAAGCCGCCATCCACTTGCCTGCTTTCTTCTCCATTTCCCTCACTCACACTAGACTTCCAACCCTCCTGAAGATGTAAGCTCCTGTCTACAGTGAGAGCCCCCAACATCGCCGAGAAATGCCAGCTGAGCTCCTAACAAAGGCAGCGGAGAAAAGCCTCCTATCACTGAACGTCTCACATCCCCTCTGAGGCTGTCACGACCCCAGGTCGGCTCCATATCGACATCCTCATGTCATCTTTCCCTTTTGTGTTGCTGTGCAAGACACCACACTGACACTTACTGGCCTAAACATCGACAAGCATTGATTTGTTCACAGTTCTGCAAGGTGGGCAGGACTTGTTGCAGACAGCTTGTCTCTCCTCCGCAGACATCACTGAAGAGGGCTGGACGATCCATTCCCACAGCCCCGCTCACATCACAAGCTGATTGGTATGGGCTGTGGGCGAGATGGTCCCCCAGACCCTCGGTTCTCCTCTATGCAGCCTCTGCGTGTGCTCTTGTGGGCTTCTCACCGGCTGGCCAACACAAGGGAGCAGGTGCTTTATGTTATGGCAGCTGGCTTCCTTTAGAGCCCAAACTCAAAAGCCTCCAGGCTTTCTAATGACATAAGCCTGGGCTTGGCAAGGCGTCTTTTCTGCCACATTCTTTCAATTGAGGTGAGTCACCAGGCACCAGATTCAAGGGGAGGAGATTCCACAAAGATGCAGACACCAGCAAGTGTATCAGCTGCCACATCATCCAACCATCAAGAAAAGCTTACAAGCAAACTGGCAGGCTATTGAAGAAAACAGGAACATGCGTGTTATCATGTGTTACAATGGGGATGAATTCTATCCCAGGGCAGGCATTTGATCTAGTGGTAAAGATGCCCACAACTCACCCTGCAGTGCCTGGGTTCAGTTCCCAGTTCCTGACTTCTGCTAATACAGACCCTGGGAGGTGGCTCAAGCAATTGGGCTCCTGTCTCCCACATGACAGACTTGGATCAAGTCTGGACTCCCAGTTTCAGCCCTCTGATAGAGCCATGGCAAATTTTTGTGAATGAGCAAATAGGAACTCTCCCCCTCACCCACAGGCAATAAATACATGAATTTTGTAAAAGAAAAAAATTGGGGGCTGGCATTTTGGCACAGTGGGTTAAGTTGCTGCTTGCAAAGGCAACATCCCAATGAGCACCAGTTCAAGTCCCGGCAGCTCCACTTCCAATCCAAATACCTGCTCATGTGCCTGGGAAGGAAGCAGAAGATGGCCCAGGTGCATGGACCTACAATCCATGTGGGAGACCCAGATGGAGTTCCAGGATCTTGTTGTAGCCATTTGGGGAGAGAAACTGTGAATGGGAAATTCATATTCTCTTTCTCTTCCTCTCTCTCTCTCTCACCCTCTCTTATCTCTGCCCTTCAAATAAATAATAAATAATTAAAAAAACGGGAAAAATTACGGTTATTATTTCAGGGGAAATGTTTTCAGATTTTGCATGGACCAATGGAAGAGCACATTCCTTACAGATTCTGCAGAAATGAGACTTCACTGTGTGTGCCTCTCTGTAGATGCAGTCCTGCTTTGGTCTGATGAACAAAGAACACAAAACGAGGGGCAACGGACCCGCTCCTCGGCTCACTCAGGTTCAGGGTCAGATCAGGCTTTGGGGGCAGTCGCAGGCCAATGAGAATGAAGGCAGGAGCCTCACTGAAGCACAATGATGTCGACGTCATTGTGGGGTGGAGTGGGGGAGGGGGAGGGCGCAGAACAAAAAGCCCAAACTGTAAGGGAGTAAAAGCAGAGGAAGAAGATCCCATCAGCAGCCAAGTAGACGCAGCTCTGGCTTGTTCTGTAGCCTGCCCTGGAACGATTGAAAGCTACGGATCTTCTTTTCACATCATGGAATCTACTTTCCACCTGCTGTCTGAGGGGAGGATTTGAGGCTCACGTCACAGAGGCTGGCATTTGGCCTGGTGGTTAAGACATTAGCTGGGACACCTGTGTCCCTTATCAGAGTGCCTGAGCTTGACGCCCACCTCAGCTCCTGATTCCAGCTTCCTGCCAATGCACACCTTGGGAGACCACAGGTGACTGTATTCCTGCTACTTATGCGGAGAGCTGGAATGAGTTTCAGGCTCCCAGCTTTGGCCCAGCCCAGCCCTGGTCGCTGCAGGCATTTGCGGAATGAACCAGTGTATGGCAACCCACTCTCTATCTCCCTCCTCCCAAACTACCTCTCAAACAAATACTTTTTTAAAAAAACAGTTAGTGAGAATTCCTGGGGTCGATATGCTGAGCTTATTTGTTGAAGGAAACAGTTGGGATTATTAACTTACGTACTCAAAGGGAATGCTCCTCAACCCTTCCCTGAATGCCATGCCAAGAAATAAGATGGCCATGCGTTGGGCTCGGGAATAGTACAAGAAATCCTAGACATTATACTTGAACCTGAAGGGAAATGGCACAGCTGGAAACCAAAAGTTATTTTCTCCAGAAAATGGAAGATGAGGGACTACTTCAAGAGGAAAAGGGAATGACTTCATTTTACGAGGTTAACATAACCTTGATACAAACAGTAAACAAAGACATTGCAAGAAAAGGAAATTACAAAGACCAACATCCCTCAAGAATACAGACATAAAAACCCTAGACAAAAATATTAGCAAACCAAACCCAGACAGTTATACAAGGATGACATGCCCTGACCAAATACATGGATGGTCTTGAATGGATTCAACATTCAAAAAAATAAATGTGATTTGCCATACTAATAAGAAAAAGTAAAAGAAAAGCCCACAATATAATCTTCTCAATAGATTCTTTAAAAGCACTGGACATAACACATTCATGATGAAAATGGGCAGTTTTATATTGTGGGTTAATGGTAGAATGAGAGAAAGGAAACTTAGACAAGCATGAGACAGCTTCCCTAGTCAGTGTAGCTCATCTAAAGACTGAAGGGGTAGGACAGAGGCTTGAAGGTCACATAGTATGACATCAAGCAAGCACTTGTAAGACACATCCATATCAGAGTGCCTGGGTTTGAGGCCCAGCTCTGCTTCCAATGCCAGCTAATGTTTCCCATAGGAGACAGCAAGTGATGACACAAGTATTTGGGTCCCTGCCACTCACGTGAGAGACCTGAATTGAGTCGCAGGTACCTTTCTCCAGCCTGGACCAACTCTAGCTGTTGCAGTCATTTGGGAGTGAACCAGATGAAAGAATATCTCTATCTCTCTCTGTATCTTTCAAATAAACAAATAAAAAAAATTTTAAAGTCACATAATCCATAACATCACACATATAAGAGTCTTCTACCAACCTGGAGGCAAAAACTTAAGGACCCACAACCCTAAAGTGAGAGCTCCCTTACCTCCAGAGTGTGCTGTTATGTCTGTGGAATTCATGGTATGGCTAAAACCAGAAAATAAAACCTCTAAAGAAAATGTAAAGGTATTATTTAGCTCAGAGAACAGGTTGAAGAGCGACTCGGTAGCACTTCTCAGTGCTGTTGAGAAATTAACATGGGAGACAAGAATTAAGAGCATGCTGGAAAGACAACTGCGCTGAAGTGGCACCTGGGCTTGGGACAGTGCTTCGGCTCGTGGTGAGATCAGATCACCCAGAGCACTTGTTTAAGGATGGTTCTCCCAGGCCCTGGCCCTGCTGATGTGGATTTTGAGATGGGATTGAATTGTCTCTGCTGAACTGTTGTTTCCAGCCAAGTTTGAGAAACACTGGACTAAGATGTACCATAAACGCTTATGGCAATAAGGTACCTGTGAAAGTCTTTAAAACACAATAGGTATGTTGAGTTATTTTTCTCATTAGGCACAATATTTGTGTTTCTTTATTAAGAACATTTCTATGCATTCCTACTACACCAAAATGTTTCTGTTTTTCAAGTCAAGATGTTAAATTTCCCATAATGCCTTTTGGTTTCCATAGATACATTCATATTTTCTAATTTCATAAGAAATTAATACAATAAACTATACTGTAGACATTTGCCAAGGCTGAGCTGTCCCAGAATAAACTTACTTGAACATAGTTCATGCTATTTTTACTGCATACACTGAATTTGATAACATATGTCTAAGATTTTGGCACAATCAGCCATAAAGTGAGATCACTGGGTCATAACTTTTCTGTGCTATCTTCCACAGGTTCCGTAATCAGAGTTAGAGGCTACAATAAAAAAGAAAAATTGCCAGCTTTTTCTATGTGCAACCATAACAAAAAAAAAGTGAGTAATAGCCTGTTCCTTAAAGTTTTCCCAGGAAATGTCCCTGTAGCTGTGTGTAATCAGACATGTGGCTGACCATGGCGCCCTGGGAGCTGCCTGCTCTGATCAGGGCTTTTTCTGGGCTTAGGAACTGGAATGACCAAAAGAGGAGCAAGGCCTGGGCATTAGTCATGGATCCTCAAGAAGCCCTAGAATAATACTTCTACCCACACACTTTGCATGATAAAAGTTTGCCTCTACCAAATCGATCGCTTTCATTAAGGAAAAACAAATAAATCCTTCCATTTTATTCATCATATTGAAGTACATGAAAATCAGTAGCAACAGTTAACAGCCCATGGCAGCAAACCAAGTTAAAAAATAGCACTCGACTGGCCGAACCCCAAGCTCATGAAAAGAACAGGCCCTTCTCCTTAGTTGCTGCAGCCTTATTATTTATACATGTTTCATCTCCATTAGGTGTGAGGAAGCATGGAAAATAACCCACAGCCTGCTAAAACTGCTGCTGCGGCACACGTCAACGGGGCAGAAGCCCCTGTGGTGGGGGAAACGGTGCAGTTCTGTCTGTGAGCCCCATTTCTTCTCTGAAAATGTGCTGACATCAGCTCAAACATCAGAGCCTTAGAGGTGGTATCACCCCTTTTTTTAAGGGATTTATTTATTTATTTATTTGAAAGTCAGAGTTACACGGAGAGAGGTGAGGCAGAGAGAGAGAGAGAGACGTCTTCCATCCTATGGTTCACTCTCCAATTGGCCACAACAGCCAGAGCTGTGCCGATCCAAAACCAGGTCTCCCATATGGGTGCAGGGGCCCAAGGACTTGGGCCATCTTCTACTGCTTTCCCAGGCCGTAGCAGAGAGCTGGATCTAAAGTGGAGCAGCCAGGTCTTGAACTGGCACCCATATGGGATGCCAGCGCTTCAGGCCAGGGCGTTAACCCACTGCGCCACAGAGCTGGCCCCAGAGTTGGTATCCCTAACTCGGAGTAAAATCCCATAAACAGCAGCAGAGCTTTCTCAGGAATGCTGTGTAATCAAAGAAGATTACAATGTTTGAAAAACATGAATATTGATGGTTCTGATCTTAAATAGGTCCTAAGAAAAGATTTTTCTCAAAGATGCTTTAGAAAGTTAAAACTTTACTCAATTTATTTCTCTTATAATTAGCTAGAAAAGAGGTTTTGCAATGAGTGTGGGATACCAATTCTAAGTGATGAAAAATCACTGTGTCGCAACTAACACAGTTTTGTTTATTTTTAATGTCTCATAAAATAAGTGTGTGCCTTAGAGTCAATGACTTCTTGGGTTAAAGGAAATATGCTATGGATGTCTGTTAGGTCAAGTTTGTTGATCCTGTTATTAAATCTTCCTTCTCCCTTTGGATGTTTTGGTTGTTATTATGCTCTCAATTACTGAGAGATGCATGATAAAATTTCGCACTGTGGTAGTGAATTTTTGTGGTTTTATCAGTTTTTGCCTTACCAATTTTGAGGCTGTGTGTCCAGGTAAAATCAATATTTTGTCAGTGTACTGCAATTCTCATTGTCTCTAACTGTACTTTTCCTCCTCAAAGTATATTTTCCTGAATAAGTGTTTCTATACCAACTTTGATTTGTTTAGCACTAGCTGGATTCCTTTTCTAACTATTTATTTCAAGACTTCTGTATCTTCATGTTTGCAATATGCTTTTTTATTGCTCCTTTTATTCTACGTTCATTTCACTCCTTTCTTTCCTTGTTTGTATTGGCTGCGAATCTTTTTTTTTAAATCCATTTTCCCATCTATTAAGTTCAAAGTCGTACACTCTTTGTTCTTTCAATCATTATTCTGTAAACGACAAAATGCATCCTTGCTTGTCTGGGTCCTACAGCCACTGTGATTTGTTCTCTTCCTGCAGCCAATGCCAGAACCTTAGAACATTTAGCTCCATCTACCCCCCCCATTCTTACACACTCCTTCTGTTGCGTTGAATTTTTCATCACATAAAGCATTATGATGAATGTTTTATGAAGTCAATGTTACCTTAGATATTTGCTTTTTTCATTACTCTTACTCTTTCCTGCATCTTTGACTTTGCTCTCAGCATTGTTTCCCTTCACCTGCAAAGCACTATATGGGAAGTTCCTTGGTGCACATGTCTTGTCTGATAATGTCTCTATTCACCTACATTCTTGAAGGATCTTTTCCATGGGTATCCTTGTTGTCGGTGATGTTCCTTCATCCCATTAAAGCACCATTACAATATCCTCCCTCTCTGTTGTTGCTGCTGAAATGTCAGCTGTCAGAGCAACTCACTGCCCTGACGGTTTTGAGTGTGAGAGGAAGGAAACCCTCAGAGCTGTCTCAGCTGTCAGAGCTCCCTGGGGCTGGCCCTGGCTGAAGAAACTGCCAGGCCCAAGGTCTTAACAGCCTTCCAGGGGCAAGCCGCTTTCGCTGACTGGTCAATACAGCAAAGTAAAGGGCCAGCTTCCTCACTCTGGCTCACTCCTGAAGGCCCACTCCAGATTCTGGGACTCCTGCAGGATCACCCAGACCCTTCCTTAGCACTGCACTGTCTCCATTTCTCCCTGGTCCCAATCCCGTCTTCTGAGCTCGTTTTGCAGGGTTTTCTCTCATGAATGCTCCCAAGTCAACCTCCTACATCCCAATCCCCTTCTCACAGTCTGCTAACCAGGGACCCCGATCTATGGCAATTTGTATCAAGAGTGGTCCCCCAAAACAGACACTGGGATGGAATCCTTTGCTGGATCAGCCCTGCCTACCTTGCAACATCTATCTCATTGTTGCTGTTGAACCATCAATTCTGACAGCTGACACTTCAACAGAAACAAAGGATGCAGAAGATGTTAGAGTGGTTGCTTTAATGGGATGAGGGGACGTAACTGACATCCACGGTGACAGGTAGAGCTCAGAGAGCCTCAGCACAGGAAACCACGTAGGTGTGAAAGCTTCCATTGGCAGTAAGTCAGAAGGAAGTGCATTAGCTCAAGTGATGTACAAGAGGCTCGAGAAAACTGGCAAAATATACAACCATAAGGAAAATGGAATTGAGTAGTTATTACAAAACCTGATTGATCTCCTGGAAAGATAATTAAAAGCTGAGATAAATCAATTAGTAACTAGAAGCTAAGTGTGGATGCAGAAGGTTGCTTTGGTCATAAATAAAGATGGTCTCACCTCCTGCAGTGCAAGAGCAGAGAGAGCTGGAAACCAGAGTGTCTTGGTCCATTTTATGTGCTAATGATATAGACACCAAAGGTTGGGTAACTCATAAAGAAAAGAGATTTATTTTGGTTCAAAGCTCTGGTCCACAGTTGAGGAGCTGCATCTGCGGATGACTTTGCTGCTGGCAGAGCCCTAAGGCAGGACAGGGCATCACAAACAGGGTAAGAGACAGGGAGCATACAAGAGACCTAGCAAAGGCAATTTTTACAGCGGACCCACCTTTGATATAACCCATTAGCCTGTTAATCCATTAATCAAATTAATGTATTAAAGCATTCATGAGGGCAGATGGCTGATCACCTCTTAATATATCATAATGGGGATAAAACTCCAGCATGGTTTCAAAAGGGAAAAGCCACGTGTAAACCAGAGCACAGGGCCAGGCCTTCCTGGTAGAGTGACAGAGCTCCTAACAAGGGAACATTTGCTCCAAGGCAGTACTGTTATGCCAAGGTCAGGCAATGGCCAGGAAAGGAGATCTCAACACAGAGGACGGGACATCTGAGTTAGTGTGTCCTAAAATCCTGAGTGCCCATATTCCCCTGAGCCTCGGAGCCAACGTTAGCTTGTTGCTGCTCCCTGAAGGCTACACTTGCCTTTACTAAGGTAACACAAAGCCCTCACCTCCCGACACACCTGCCTCCCCCAGGGTCTGCCCCGACTTCTTCTAGGTCAATAACTCAAGTTACATCACAACAGAAACAAATTTGCAACCGCTGAGCCTGAAAAGGGAGGAAGGTGACTGAACCCCAAAGGTACTGCAGGACCCAGCCAGCAGGTGCAGGCAGGAGCTACAGGAGCACACCCAGGACTAGGAGGTGCTTCATCAGCGGTGCCAGAGCACAGTATACAGTAAGAGAGTTATTTGAGGGGTGGGTGTTTGGTGCAGCTGTTAAGTCACTGCTTGGGATGCCCATACCCAACACCAGAGCCCCTGATCCAGCTTCCTGCTGATGCATACTCTGAGAGGCAGCAGGTGATAAATCCCCATCATCCAGGGGGGAGGCCCTGGCCCAGTGCTGGCTGTTGCTGACATTAACGGATTGAACCTATAGATGGAAAATCAATGTCTGTCTAGCTTTAGGTCTATCTTTTTCTTTCTCTCTATGCCATTCAAATAAATAAATACAAAAAAATTAATGTTTTTTTTTTATTGACAGGTAGAGTTAGACAGTGAGAGAGACAGAGAGAAAGGTCTTCCTTCCGTTGGTTCACCCCTCAAATGGCCGCTATGGCTGGCGCGCTGCACCGATCTGAAGCCAGGAGCCAGGTGCTTCCTCCTGGTCTCCCATGCGGGTGCAGGGCCCCAGCATTTGGGCCATCCTCCACTGCCCTCCCGGGACACAGCAGAGAACTGGACTGGAAGAGGAGAAACTGGGACAGAATCTGGTGCCCCAACCAGGACTAGAACCCAGAGTGCCGGAGCTGCAGGCGGAGGATTAGCCAAGTGAGCTGCAGCGCCGGCCTAATTTTTTTTTTTTTAAAAGAAAGTAATTTGAGTTATGTAGAAGGTTTAGAGTAACTTCCCCAATAAATCTCTTTTATGCCTAATCTCTGCTTGCAAACTGCTTCTTGGAGGACTCATACAGACACAACACTTTCCTCTGCCAACCCAGCTTCCCTCTTTCCCTTCTATGGCTATAGATCCCAAGAGCAGTCCTCCTAAACCTCCTCCTGCACCCTTTTCATTCCTCTGCTGTGTTACTGTCTCTTTGCTGATGTCTTGAACGTGTTTCTCCTTGGAGTTCTTATTTCAAGAACTTATCCTTTTCTGTCTCTGCTGGTATTGCCCCCTCATCTGTGTTTATTGATTATCATGGATCTCTTTTCTTAAGAAGAGTCTTATTCATGTCCATGAGGATGGTTCTCTCCGGATTAGCTAATTGCTAAGAACCTCAGGGAGAAAGGACAGACTGGGGGAAGAGCTTTAACTCAGGAGAGTGGCCTGGATGGACTTTGTCACAGAGTCTGTGTCCTCTTGTGTGTGTGTGTGGTGTGTGTGTGTGTGGGGGGGGGTTTGTCCCGGTGTCTGCTCCACAATCTTAATAATCCATTCAATGAGACCTGAGTGCTTTGCAGCAAAGTGCAGGGGTATCTGGGGCACTCAGCTAATATTGAGGCCACTTCAAAATGTTTCTAGAAAAATGTAGTTAAAAGATGAGCTTATTTGGGTGTCCCCCAAAACCTGCAATCCATGCAGTTTTATCACGATACACATGCCCCATGAACTTTTTGAAGTCTCCTTATGTGCTTCGGTTTCAATTTTTTTTTCTCTTTGCAACAAAATAAACTTACCTTGTAATTCCTTTTTCCATTCACTTTTGAAAACATATTATTTATTTATTGGATAGGCGAAGAGATAGACAAGAAGAGACAGAGAGAGTGGGCTCTCATCTGCTCGTTCTCTTCCCCAGAAGCCTACAGGGTCAAAGCCAGGAGCTGATAGCTCAATCCTGGTCTCCCTTGTGGGCGGCAGGTGTTCAAGTACTTGAGCCGTGACCACTGTGTCCCAGGTCTGCATTAGCAGGAAGCTGGAATTAGGAGCTTGAGTCAGGACACAAACCCAGGTACTTCGACGTGGGGCACAGGTGTTGTAACTGGTGTCAACCACGAGGCCAAACGCCCACAGGAACTTTTTGAAGTATTCTGTGCCAAGCTGACTGCTGTGAGGATTCCTTCTCCGACTCTTGGGCTTTAAAGAAAGCCCAGGCATATTGATGGTTTCCTTCCACGTTGGTTCACCTGCAATGCCAGGTGTGGACGTGCAAGGGCAGGGCCTTTGATTGGGCTCCTTAAAGGCGTACCACACTTTTATGGAAGACTGCAAGCTAGCCAAGACCAACAGGGATTGCATGCACTTATTGGTGTCATCTCTCAATATGATCTAAAATTTATTGTATTTGACAGCCTTGATCTTTCCATGTGTGGGTTTTTTAACGTGTATTCAATGAACATAGTTTTTGTTTTCTTCTATTGCTCATTCTTTTGTTGTTTGAAGTTGGCCACTGGAAAAGGACGTGCATTGAGACTAAACTCTTGAAATGTGTCTTTACAAAAACTTGCATTCTGTCCTTTCTAAAGCCCAAGATCCTTTAACACTTCAACTACACAAGTATAGATGTGTAAGACTGCTTAGTGAGGCTTCAGCAATCCGGATGACAAGAGCCACAGAATAAATGGAAAGCTACTGAAACCAGGTCAGCATAAACAGCATTCTTCCTACCAGGAATTAGAAATTTACATTTGAAAAGGGGGTGTGAAGGGGGCCTGTGCTGGGGGTGAAGTGGGTTTGAGAGGCTGCCTGTGAGGCCAGCATCCCATAAAGCAGTGCCAGTTTGAGTCTCAGCATCTCTGCTTCCGATCCAGCTCCCTGCTAATGCACCTGGGAAAGCAACAGAAGACGGCCCAAATACTTGGGCCCCTGCACCCACACAGGAGACCTGGAGGATACTTGCTTCAGCCTTGCCCAGCCCCAGTCATTGGCACTCCCTGGGGAGTGAACCAGCAGATGGAAGATCTCTCCCTCTCTCTCTTTATCCCTCTCTCTGTCACTCTGTCTTTCAAATAAATAAAATATTTAAAAGAAAAGGTGTGTTGGGGGGGGGGGGGTGGAATCAGCCTGGGGTTCAGCTCAGAGAAACAAAACACCAACAGCATGCTTGGGCTCAGAGTGCCTCGATTACTCATAAAAGCTGCCTTTGGGAGGCAGCAGTGATGGTGTCTGGGAGGGAAAGCAAGCAGCCACGGCGCTGAGCAAACTCCCCCACGTGTGAAGTCATCCGCAGCGTGCAGCAGGAAAAACAGCTGCCTCCTCAACCCGCATTTCACAAAAACGCTCTTTGTTTCTCCATGACCTCTGCTCTCACTTTGTTAGGCGAAGACTGGCTCGCGAGATGAGACCCTCTGTGAAGCAATGTCGCTGAGGCCATTGAACACCATTTCTTTGCAAGCACTGGAACACAACTCCCTGCCTGTGTCTCCACTGCGCTGTGAATCCGACATGATTCACAGTGTGGAGGGGGAGCAAAGTCTGATGCAGCACACAAATTAAGCGCCGTCTCCCTCCCTCTTACCAAACATCTGGATGCCAGCTCGGGTCGGCCCACGGATGTCCCGAGTTTTCCTGGACTTTCACTATCAAAATGACCACTTACAGAATAAGAGACAAATGACGATGACTCATACCACACTCAACGCCTGGATTATAAATTCAGAAACAGATACTCTTTGGCCAAAAACAAAGGGAGGAGGAGTGTGTTCAGAAATTACACAACTTGTTACCACTAGAGGAAGCTGGGGAAGTATGCACAGGAATTTCTGTCCAAATCCATACTTACTTCGAAGTATACAGCTAAAAACAAACCTTTCCTTTGATCTGTCTTTGGCTTCCTTGCCTTTTGTATCAGTCACTGTTAGCTTCACACTGGGCTAGTGAAAAAGTAAACAGTCCATGAGGCTTTTCAAGATGAAACTTCAACTCAGTGACTCATGAACTGAGAGAAGCGTTGACATCCAAGTTTTTCAGAAGCAAAACCAGGCTGGACAGAGAACACTGATTGCGGTGTCACCGCGTGCCAGCCGTAGGGGCAATGATACCACCCACCTGCTTTCTACAAGCATGGCTATCACGATGGTTAATGATGGCACAGTGTTCATATGCTAGGAGCTGGTGCTGTTGAACAAAGAAAATCCCTCCCAACATGTCCCAGCCTTTCTGCCCAGGCCGATGGTGCCTTTCGTGGATGTAGTAATAAAGGCCTAGGAGTGCAGGGTCAGAGCCTTCAAAGAACAGAGGTGTGCCCCTCCTGCAGCCAGAGGCCAGCTTGTAGCTCTGATACTGCCATTCTCCAGGAGAGCAACCCAAACAGTGAGATTCCTGAGCGTTATCAGGATAAGGTGTGCCAGAAAGCCACTGTCGTCCCACCTCCTTCTGTCCCTCAGTTTTGCCAACATTCAGCCAGGAAGCCCAATGCCTGTGTGAACTCTTAGCATCTTAGCAAAACACTGCTTGGAGGAATAATTGAACCATAGGGACCACCAGACATAAAATAAAGCAACCCAATGTTTATTCTCATTGTACATTTTTAATTAATGTACTCATTTACTCAGCAAACATTTACTGCATTCCAGACATGACTTTAGGAATCTGGTGCTTAAAGTGAAGAAAACTGGCAAAGACTCTTGCCTTTTGATTTTTTTAAAAAAAGATTTATTTATTTATTTCAAAGGCAGACTTGCAGAGGGAGGGAGAGACAGAGAGAGAGATCTTCCATCTGCTGGTTCACTCCTGCAAATGGCCACAATGGCCGGGTTGGGTCAGGCTGAAGCCAGGAGCCTGGAACTCTACTCAGGTCTCCTACATGGGTGGCAGGGGCCCAAGCACTTAGCCCCTCTTCTGCTGCCCTCCCAGGCTCACTTTGTTGGGAACTGGATTGGAAGTGGAGCAGTGGGGACTTGATTATATAGTATGCTGGTGATACAGGTGGCGGCTGAACCCAGTGCACCACATTGCCGGCCCAAGGCCTTTGGAAGCATACATCCAAGCAGGAAGAAACAAACAAAAACAATAAGCATAATGAGGGTGGGTATTTGGCCGAGTGGTTAGGATCCCTTTTGGGACACTCCTATCCTACATCAGAGTGTCTGCTTAGAGCCCCAGCCCTGCTCCATGTGCACTTCCTACTACCGTGCACTTTGGGCAGCAATGCTAATGGTTTGAGTAGCTGGGTCTCTGCTACCCACGTGGGAAACCCAGATTGAGTTCTTGACCTACAACTTCAGTCTCAGCTCACTCACTCACGTGGGGAGTGAACCAGCAGCTGGGAGATCTCTGTCTGCCTCTCTCTGCCTCTCTAATAAATAAAAATCAGTGAACAAATAAATTTATAAAAAATAATGAGTACAATATAAAAAAGAAGTAAGCATCTCAATTTTATATAAGGTAGTAAAGGAAGGACAAGATGAGATGTGAGCAGACGTTAAAGGAGGTGAAGAAGCGAGTCTTGAGTGTCTAGGAGAAACTAGCAAATGGAAAAGCCAGCGGAAACTCTCACTTGGAGGGAGCTCAGGGAAGAGCAAAGAGATTCGCGTTCTGGAGCCTGGGAGAGAAGAATTGGATATTTTATACAAGTGGAAAAATTGGTGTCAGGTAGAAGCATCATTAGTTCATCTCTGGCACTAATTTTCAGTCTTCATTTGCACATCAATAAAACATGATAAGCTTGTTAAAATCCAGATTTCTGAGCCTAGAACTTCCACAGTGAGAAGCCTGATAAATCCTTTACCCAAAAAGGAATAAGGTAACCAGGGAGGAAAATGA
Source organism: Lepus europaeus (assembly GCF_033115175.1). Lineage (NCBI taxonomy): Eukaryota > Metazoa > Chordata > Mammalia > Lagomorpha > Leporidae > Lepus > Lepus europaeus. The sequence goes on from NC_084838.1 coordinate 97,994,505, forward strand.
TGGGAAAAAAAAAAAAAAACTCTACCATTTTAAGACTCTTGAAATCAACCAAGGGCATATAACAAATTGAGAAGGTTTTATTGGAGAATATATATTATATATTCAAATGTATATTTGAGAATATATATTGAACACTCTGAGTTTGAGACTCTTTGGCCTGAGCTGATCCTAGCCCCATCTCCCGGGTCTGCCAGAGCAGAATTTTCAACAGAGCATGAAAACTACAAGCTTTGCTACCAGAGGCAGATGATATGCTTGGAGTGGAGACAGTGAACAACCTCATGCCCCTGAACATTGCTGGGAATAATATAAGGGGTCTTTATGGGAGATACATATTATTTTTAAAAATCTATGCATGGGTTTCCATTTTTTTGCATTAAAATAAATTTTTAATTCCATTTCTCCACAAACTGTTTAAAGTACCCTTGCACAGATACTTCTCCCAACAACATGAGAATACAGTTCTTTTCCAAGTACGCTTGGTATATGTTCCAGGAAGGCCCCAATGTTAGGCCATAAAGCACGAGTCTGTAAATTTAGAAGGTTTAAAATCATACAAAAGTATAAGGAAAATCAAGCATAATGCAGTATGTAAGAAATGAAGAACAGTAAGGAATTTGGGAAATCCTCTAATATTTGGATTAAATCAGGAATTTCTAAAAGAATTTCTGGTCAAATAAGAAAACTCAAGAGATATTAGAAAATATCTGGACTAAATGAAAATACAACATAGCGGAATCTGAGAGATTCAAATAAAGCAGATTGGCAGGTAATTTATGGCTTTAAGAACCCGCACTAGAAAAGAAGCAACATCTTAAAGCAATAACCTAAGCTTCAACCTTAGCAAACTAGAAAATAAGAGAAAACTAGATGCTAAGCAAGCAGAAGGGAGGGAATAATACAGATTAGAGTGACATACTGCATGATTCCACGTACATGAAATGTTCAGAGATAGTAAAACTGTAAAGAGAAAGTAGATTAGTGATTACCTAAGATGGAGGTGAAGTGGCCATGAGCATATTGATTTCCAGTCCAGATTCTAGTCTCCCAAAGAGATAAAAATCCACTTAATCACATATACAGATGGGGAGGGCTCTTAGCATGTACCCTGGTCCCAGATGGAGAAGGTGGGCTTATCCAGCAGACAGTTAAAGGGATAGGATTACATTGCAGCCCTGTAAGAATTCCAACTCTCCTTATACCCTATCAGAGGGGAGGGGTTTATAAAGATGAACAATGAAGGTACAAGATGGACTTTTGGGGGAACGAAAATGTAAAGCTGGTTTGTGATAGCAAGAACTGTGTTAGGGTTCTCCAGGGTAACAGAATTCTATACACACAGATATATATATATATATATATATATATATATATATAAAAGTACTCAATAAGTACTTCACGAATGGGTGAGGATAGAAGTACTCAACATTAGCACATGCTAGGCCATTCTATATATATATATATATATATATATATATATACACATATATACATATATATATATCTGTATCTATATCTCTATCTACATCTATAAATATACACATATACACACAGAGCGTCCCAACTTACGATGGTTCAATGTACAATTTTTCAGTGCTGGTGTGAAAGCAATGTGTATTCAGCAGAAGCCAGCCTGGGAAAGCCGAATCTGTCTCTCTCAGGGGCTGGCACCCTGTGGTCTGACCCTCTCTGTGGTGAGCGTGGACAGGATCAGCTCCGTGGCCACAAGAGGAACACGCAAGGTTCTGAAGGGTGCTGTGCTGCTGAGAGCACACGCGCAAGGGGTGACACGATTCAGTGTGTTTCTCACTTGTGATATTTTAACTTGCAATGGTTTCCACCCCATCCTAGGTCGAGGAGCCTCTGTACAGAAAGAAAAAGGGAGAGCGAGAGGGCCTAGTAATGAGGATGTTCAAGTCAAATGAGCTCTTTGGGTCAGGAGCTTGTATCTCTTGCCTCCAGTATTTTAAGAGTGTGCAGAAGGCCCTTAGTCCTACGTATTAAGCGAAAATGTTAGGTAGGAACACAGAAATTAGCCTTTGTGTGTTAGGGCCCAAGGAAGCAAAGCACCTGCAGAAAGACAAGCAGCAGCCTCTGAAGCACACCGGGAGCAGCCCAGTATCTTACACTACAAAGGCCTGTCCATACCCCAGGAACTTTATGGGTGGTCCCAGCTACCCAGGAAAGGAAAGCACCCAGGAGAATTCTCCTTGCCTGTGCCAAGAGAGCTTCCCGGTCTGATTACATTGGGTAGTAAAATCTCCGGAGGAATTTGACTTATTTCACACCCAGCAAAACCCTTGGTCCAGGAGAAGGGGAAAAACTCAACCTCATTCCCTTGTAAGTCATAGTACAAATGCAGACTGGGTTTTTTTAACCAGCGACTGTGCTCCGGCAGAACTTAATGCCCCGATCCTTCAGCCCAGCCGGGTCTTTTCCAATCCCTGGGTTCCCCTCATCGCACCCCCAAGTGAGGAAAATGTGTTGGGATAAGGTAATTGTCAGGAATGCCTTACTCAAACAACAACTTGGCAGACAGGAAATGTTAGGACAACTCACAATGGAGGGTGCTTGAAAGAAAAGTGCTCCAGAGAAGTGAGGGCTCCTCCTCCTCAATTGCAGGACCTCAGCAAGCTGGCAGGGAAGAGGGTGATAGATTCAGCAAAGGGAGAGGAGAGGAGATGTGGGCAGCTCAAAATCCTAACCTTCACAGTGCTCTAGCCCTGAGGACGAGAGAGTCCCCAAGACGCTTACAATTTCTGCAAATATTAAGTGCACCAAGGGAAAGCAATGATTCTTTTTTTTTTAAAGGTGAATTCTTATTTATTTATTTATTTATTTATTGACAGGCAGAGTGGATAGTGAGAGAGAGACAGAGAGAAAGGTCTTCCTTTTTGCCGTTGGTTCACCCTCCAATGGCCGCTGCGGCCAACGCATCTCGCTGATCAGAAGCCAGGAGCCAGGTGCTTCTCCTGGTCTCCCATGCGGGTGCAGGGCCCAAGGACTTGGGCCATCCTCCTCTGCACTTCCGGGCCATAGCAGAGAGCTGGCCTGGAAGAGGGGCAACCGGGATAGAATCTGGCGCCCCAACCGGGACTAGAACCCGGTGTGCTGGCGCCGCAAGGCGGAGGATTAGCCTGTTAAACCACAGCGCCGGCCGAAAGCAATGATTCTTATAAGGGCACACCACCAATCCAGAGCTACAATTTATTCCCAGAAACACAAAAAGTAAGAGCTATTGGCTAACAGTCCTGCAACTCTGTGGCACACACCTTCTGGGAGGGACAGCAGAGTGAAAGGTGACCCCGAAGGTTTCAGGAATCCCCCACATCTGTGGCAAGGAGTCCTAGAGCACTCGGGGCAGCTGTCAGATGCTATGAAGCAGCCCTCCATAGAGCCTTGGAAAACGGGCAGGTGGGAGGGGTGGACAGGGTGAGTGTTGTCAGACAGAGCTGGCAGGAAGGACCACTTGTGCTCCTGTGCTGTGGTTCACAACTCAGTACCCCTATTAGCATGGAGCTTAGTATATAATAGGTGCTCAATAAGTACTTCATGAATGGGTGAGGATAGAAGTACTCAACATTAGCACATGCTTGGCCATGCTAAGTACTCAACAAACAAATGCTTCATGAATGAGTGAGAAATGAATGAGAATGGAAATCAGGAACAGGTGTGAGAAGGAAATGAAGGAGGAAGAAGGATACATTTACCAATGTTTTGTTATTTTTTCAGGATAAAGCCTAGCCCAGGGTTGCTCTCCCAGTGTCTGGAATATTCTCCTCAACAGAAATAAAGTTCCTGTGGCTACTTCCTCCGTCTTCCTTTGTGCTCTTGGAAAGTGTTGTAAAGAAATTGTCCCTGTCTGTCTTTTCTAAATTGTTCTCTTTCAATGTGTTTAAAAAGCACAAAATATTAAAAGAGAGTTTGAAAGGAACTTAATAGGAACTAATAGGCAATTCAGTCAAATTAGCTGAAGATTCATAACCGAGAAGTAGTCAGATGGGGAGAACAATATCCACCCAATTGGGGGAACATCAGGGGATTCCCATACAACGTGCTCATCCTCTGGTCTCTGCTTGTGAGAAATGCCCCAGGTTGTTACTGTTGTGGGTGGGAAATAAGACAGAAAGTGCTTGGTAGGCAGTCTGTCCTTAAGGATTACTACTGCCTATCATTCTTTTCATTATCTCTTGCTGAGAAGAAGGGGTGGAGCTCTCATATGCTTTTCTATTTTTTTAAGATTTATGGATTTATTTCAAAGGCAGAATTACATAGAGAGAGAAAAGGAGAGAGAGAAAGAGAGAGAGAGAGAGAGAGAAATATATATACTGGTTCACTCCCCAAGTGGCCTCAATGGTAAGGGCAGGGCCAAGTCAAAGCCAGGAACTCCATCTAGGTCTCCCATGCAGGTGGCAGGGGCCCCTGTACTTGGGCCATCTTGATCTGCTTTCCCAGGCACATTAGCAGGGAGCTGCATTGGAAGTGGAACAGCTCAGATCGGAACTAGTGCTCATATGGGATAACAAAATTGTAGGTGGTGGTTTAATGCACTGAACCCAACAGCAGCATCTCATGTGCTTTTCTAATTATATCTTTTTTTTTTTTTTGACAGGCAGAGTGGACAGTGAGAGAGAGAGAGACAGAGAGAAAGGTCTTCCTTTGCCGTTGGTTCACCCTCCAATGGCCGCCGCGGTTGGCGCGCTGCGGCCGGCGCACCGCGCTGATCCGATGGCAGGAGCCAGGTGCTTCTCCTGGTCTCCCATGGGGTGCAGGGCCCAAGCACTTGGGCCATCCTCCACTGCACTCCCTGGCCACAGCAGAGAGCTGGCCTGGAAGAGGGGCAACCGGGACAGGATCTTAACGGATGTATTTTGTAATGCAGTTTTAGATTTCAGAAAAAATGCAAAAAAATCCTTTCCCTTATTCATTACTCCTACTATTAACATCTTGCATTAATGTGGTATAATTATTGCACTTGATGAACCAATATTGACACATTATCACTAAGTAAAGTTCACAATTTACATTAGCATCCACTGTTTGTGTTGTACATTCCGGTTCTGCCAAATATTGTCACAGATCCACTATTACACTACCAGACAGAATTGCTTCATTGCCCTAAAAGTCCCCTAAGCTCCTCTTTTCATCCTCCCTTGCCCTGACCCTCTGGCAAGCACTGCTCTTTTCACTGTGCTGTAATGTTGCCTTTTCCCAAATGTCACGGAGTGAAAATCATGCAGGACGCAGCCTTTTCAAACTGTCTTATTGCACTGAGCAATCTGCAGCCAAGATTCCTCCACGTGTTTTTGTGACTTGGTAGCTCATTTCTTTTTATCGCTGAGTAATAGTCCATATGCATTATGAATACCAATTATCTGCTGCGGTTTTAAACACTGGAGCTGGGTAAAATTCGTAGCTGTTGGCACACTGTCAAAGAGTGCTGTCCAGAGAAGCAGCATAAATACCATAAAGAGCTTAAAAACATAGCTTTTGTTATCAAACTTGAATAGCAATATTCAGCATTCAAAAAATATATATATGGAGCATAGTGTGTAACAGGTGTTGTTACATACTTGATCCTCCAATCCTGGGTACAAGTGGCAAACACAGACATGACCCCTGTGTTGCTTTCACTGCCCATCCACCAAATGTGCTCAGTCTAGTTCCCACCTGCCTGGAAGTCACTCTGCACTACCAACTGTTCTAAAGTGCCTTGCATCAACCCATTTAATCCCCCCAAACAACCCTATGCTTAAGTGTCATTGCTAGTACCGTTTTCCAGAAGAGGAAAGTGAGGCACAGAGCAGCTCAGTAACTTGCTTGTCATTCCAGCAGTGCCCAGTGGCAGAACCTGGAACCAGAGGCAGGCAGACCAGCAGTGGAGTCTACTTCTGACAGCTGAACTATGCTGTTCTTAACAGAAGGCTAGCAGGATGGCAGAGGACACAGCAGTAACAATCACACAGCGTGCTCTGCCCGATGAGCCCTGAGGAACAGCAGGGCCAAGGGGAGGTAGTCGGTAAGAGCTGCTTCCTGAAGTCCGTGAAAACCAAGCTGGCCTCTTTCTGAAGCCTGTACCTGGGTCAGCTCGTGACTTCTGAGAGGCTCAGGATCTCACCCAATACTGGGAGCAGCCACTTCAGCTAGCCTCGTGAGGTTTGAGCAAGAAATCCGCCATGCCCTGGTGACGGTCACACTGGCTAGCTGCAGTGAAGAAGAGAGGATCCTGACGACATCTTCCTTCCCGGTGGTTCTCACCTGTTTCTCTCTCTCTCTCTCTCTTTCAAATAAATAATTTTTTTTTAAAAAAGAAATAATTCATAATGGAAAATATGCCTCCTGCCTTGGCTGTAATTCACCATCATGATATAAAGTGCTGGGCCTCTGGACTGATTCTGGGAGGGCAGGACCAGGGCCAGCACTGCGTGCTCTGCCACCTGGACACCTGCCAAGACAAACCCTGGAGCACACAGGCTTGCTCACCCACCCCAGGGTCCTCAAATGGCCCTAAGCCTCCTCCCCCAACCCCTTCACGTGTGCTTATGAAGATGCATCCATAACAGTAAGGCATTCCTTCATCATGGGACACTTGGCATTGTATGACGAAAGTATGAAATAAAGTCAGTTATTGTACTAGTCAGGGTTCTCAAGAGAAACAGAACCAACAGACACAGCAGGTGCTTGGCCTAGCAGTCAAGATCTCAGTTAAGCTGTCTACGTGCCTCACTGGAGGGCTTGAGTTGGAGAGCCAGCTCCGGCTCCTAATTCCAGCTTCCTACTAATGCAGATGCTGGTAGGCAGCACTGATGGCTCAAGTAGTTGGGTTCCTGCCACCCATGTGGGAGACCTGGGTTGAATTCTCAACTCCAAGCTTCAGCCTGACCCAGCCCTAGGCATTGCAGGCATTTGGGGAGTGATCCAGCAGATGGGCGTTCTCTCTATCTGTTTCTGTCTCTCTGCCTCTCAAATAAATAAATTAAATAATTTTTAAAATAGAATCAATGGAGATATATGTATGAGTTCATGAACACATGTATATAGAGATATTCATTGTATGTATACCCATTATATATATATATAGATCTCAATTATACAATATATATATATATATATAATGTCCAATATATAATAAATGAGGGTATTTCAGAGGATTCGTAGAAATAAAATTACAAAATAACTTTATTTTGTTGTAAAACATTTTTTAAATCCATGAATTTTTTCACAGTGTGCATTTCTCATGAATGTTTTGAAGAGCCCTTATGTACAGGTTTCAAAAAGTTTTTGCATGAGAATAAACTTATTTCTTACTTTCATTTTCTTTGAAGAACCCTAGTATATACATTTCATATAATATATGTATATTAAACCTAATAGTCATACCATTCAGAATTAAGTAAGTATGCTAGCTCTGTCACTTCTATAAAGTCAGGTACTGAATCTCAAGCTGACGCTATAAAATATGTTTCCATTAGGAAGGCCAGATTTGGTACACACCATTTTGACTTGAAGCAATTTTTTGGCCGTGGGATATCTGAGAGGACTGCTTATAGGTCAATGGTACACACTCTGTTAGGTCTTGGAAAAAGGTTGTACTGACTAGTGGGGGAGGGGGAGAGTTAAGTGTGAGTTTTCCCTCTTGCCAGTAATAAAGCCATTTATCAGACAAGAGACTGACTATATATAGACCAAGTAGCTGGCTGTCTCCATGGTGTGATTTTTGTGGCTCTGTTAAAGGCCTGTTGCCCACATGGAGTCCACGGGGTCCGCTGATATCTACCAAAGTCCACAATTAGGTATATCTTCCACAGACAGCACAAATGAAGAATAAGGCCATCTCTTAAGGTGAGAAGATGAAAGATAAGTCCACCTCTTAAGGTGGAAAGATGTCCAGGGCACATCAAGCTATTCAGAGGTGGGTGGGTGAGTAGGGGTGTCAGATCCCCTCTGAGGCAGGTGGTTCCAGGACATCCTGAGGGCACCAAATGAGCAGAGGTAACAAAAGGAAAGGGTAGGGAGTTCAGTGGTGGTCACCCTGAGGGTTATGTGTTTATGCTCATAAAGCTCCAGGTTTCCTGTAGGAGTGGCCATGTTTGGGCACCACTCATGCCACATTTGCACTGATGTGTTGGAAACCGCCAGAAAGCAGACACCTAGTTCTTTCCTCTTACTCCAAGGAAGAGCAGGAAAGGACATTTGCAAATGACAGATTGATCCAAAAGTCCTTGGCTGAGGTGAGCACTGGTTGCTTGTCACTTTCTTACTCTTCAGTAAGAATATGAAGTTCACCCGAATACCCTATTGGTGGGAATGTAGACTAGTTAAATCACTGTGGAAGACAGTACGGAGATGCCTCAGAAATCTGAAAATAGACGTACCATATGAGTGGTAACACTCCTGAGAATTTACCCAAAAAGAAAATGAAATTAGCATATGAAAGAGTTACCTGTACCCTCGAGTTTATCACAGCTCAGCTCACAATTGCTAAGATATGAAATCAATCTAGATGTCCATCACCTGATGACTGGATAAAGACATTGTGCTATATACACATGATGGAATACTAATCAGCTGTAAAAATGAATCAAATCCTTTCCTTTGCCACAAATGGATGCAACTGGAAGCCATAATATTTAGTGAAATAAGCCAGTTTCCAAAAGATAAATGTATGTTTTCCCCGATTTGTGCTAACTACTATTCAGAGTATAAAAAAGTAATGCATATGAATGAACTTGACATTCTGAGATTTAATTATTGTTTATAGCTCTTGTCCACACTCCTGAGGAACAGTGGGTTTTTGTTTTTGTTTTTTGACAGGCAGAGTGGATAGTGAGAGGGAGAGACAGAGAGAAAGGTCTTCCTTTGCTGTTGGTTCACCCTCCAATGGCCGCTGCGGCTGGCGCACCGCGCTGATCCAAAGGCAGGAGCCAGGTGCTTCTCCTGGTCTCCCATGGGGTGCAGGGCCCAAGGACCTGGCCCATCCTCCACTGCACTCCTGGGCCACAGCAGAGAGCTGGCCTGGAAGAGGGGCAACCGGGATAGAATCCGATGCCCCGACCGGGACTAGAACCCGGGGTGCTGGTGCCACAGGTGGAGGATTAGCCTATTGAGCCGCAGCGCCGGCCCAGGTTTTTGGTTTTTTTACTTACTACTTGTTGAACTCTTTATTTAGTGGAAGGTTAAGCTTATGGTTATAAGTAAATTGACAGTGTGTCCTTGTAAAAACTAAAAGAATAGTAAGAAAGGAAAGAGAAGGGAGGATGGGAGCGAGAGAGGGTAGAGTCGGAAGTATGATTATGCTCTTAAAACTGCACATGTGAGACTGCCACGATGGCTGAGTAGGGCATGGCCACACTAACTTCGGCTGCGCTGGGATATGAAAAGAACAAAGGAAGGACCACGCTTCCAGGGGCCTGATGGGAATTTTCCGTAAGGAAGTAAAGAAAAAAATGAAGACTTTGTGGAGCAAGAGGAGAGAAGAGAGAGACACCTCTGCAGCCGGCTGTGAGCTGCCATCTTACCACGTCAAGGTAAGAAGAAACTGCTGCACGCCCCACCGATTGGAGCTTCAGCAAAGAGGGAATTGCACAGTCACCCAGGGGCTTTTACTGCAGCCCGGGGAGTGCCTGGGGTCAGCCACCTTGCTACCTCCCCTCCCGCACTCTGCAGAGTGCCATACTTGGCAGCAAAGGCTGGGCAGTCAGGAGGAGATTCCATCTTCTCAGAAGTTAGAGGAGTCTGATATTGCCTCAGGAAGAGCCTTGTGGGCCACACTGACCCTGATGTGTCCTGGAGCACTAGCGGGGGTAGGGTGCCCCCCAGACACTGTGAAGGGAGAGTGCACTGCCTGCTCCCCCTCCTCCCCCAGGGGCTCCCAGTGACAAGCACGGAGGAGCCGCCATCTCGATAAGCCAAGCTGTGGTTCATGAGCATGCAAGTAGAATTTATCTGAGGGATAAACCGTGGTCGACTTTGAGTCTGGCCTGGAGGAGTGGCAGGGGGTGGGGCACACACTCAAGCCTGTAAGGCACTCCCCGCCCCTAATTCTATCAGGAGTGACTGCACTCACTGACAGGAAGCAGGCTCTGGGGATGCCTCGGCTCCCTCTGTGGAAGGAGCAGGCTCACAGGTCCGAGAGTGTATCCCCTGCTCCCTGTGACTGTGCTATGACTGTAGCTATTTTGTAACTACACAGTAGGCCATGGGGTGTGGCTGGGTCTCTGGGCAATCACTGTGTCTGAGGCTCACTCTGAGGCAATCACTGTCCCTGAGTGCTTGGGATGGGTCATAGCACAGCTTCTGAGCTAACGCAGAGGACCACACAGATCTGTTGGGCAATTCGTGCACCTGCATGGTGGGGTATGTAGCCACTGTGGGCTCTTCCTGGGCACCGATCCCCTTGGCAGAGAGGAGACGAGGCGGTGATTGCACCAGCATGATGTAATCATGTGCCCTCCCCCCACTATCAACAGGGTGTCACCCTGACTCTTGCACTACTTCCAAGTGCTCACTGGATTCCCTGGTCCAACCCAGCACAAGCCTCTGAAGGAGCAGACACTCCTCCAAGCCACCAAGGCATGTTTCAAAGACAAAAGTCACCATAGGAGAAAAACAAAAAAATGTTTCCATATATGTCTAAAAATAAACATTAAAAATATACGAAACATGAATAAAGGAGCCAAAATGAGTCCCCCAGAGGAACACAAGACTTCCATATTAGAATGTGAAGTCAAACAGAATGATGAAATGCCCGAAAAGGAATTCAAAAGAAGAATCATAAGACTGGCCAGCGCCGTGGCTCACTAGGCTAATCCTCCACTTGTGGCACCGGCACCCTGGGTTCTAGTCCCGGTTGGGGCACCAGATTCTGTCCCGGTTGCTTCTTTTCCAGTCCAGCTCTCTGCTGTGGCCCGGGAAGGCAGTGGAGAATGGCCCAAGGACTTGGGCCCTGCACCCACATGGGAGACCAGGAGAAGCACCTGGCTCCTGGCTTTGGATCGGTGCAGTGCGCCAGCTGTAGCAGCCATTTGGGGGGTGAACCAACAGAAGGAAGACCTTTCTCCCTGTCTCTCTCACTGTCTAACTCTGCCTGTCAAAAAATAAATTAAAAAAAATAAATAAATAAATAAAATAAAATAAAAAAGAATAATCGTAAGACTACTCAAAAACAATGAGAAGCAAATTCATGACATGGATGAAAAATTTTGCTGATAGAAATATCTATCTGAAATATTAGATATCAATCTGAAATATTAGAAATGAAGAATTCAATATGTTAAATAAAATAATAGACTTGATGAGGCAGAAGAAATAATAGCAGAGGTAAAAGACAAATCTTTGGAAACATCTCAGTCGGACTAAAAAAAGAAGAAAAATTTGGAAAATTGAAAATAGTGTTCAACAAGTATGGGATATCATCAAATGAAGTAGCACACATGTCTTAGGAGTTCCTGAAGGTGTGGAAAGAGAGAATGCGTTAGGAGGCCTATTCAGTGAAATAATAGCAGAAAACTTCCCTAATTTGGAGAAAGGAACATCCAAGTACAGAAAACACTTAGTAGTCCTAATACATGGGACCAGAAAAAGATCTTCAACACAACACATTATAGCCAAGCTTTCAACAGTAAAACATAAAGAAAAGATGCTAAAATGTGCATGAGAGAAATACCAGATTACCTTCAGAGGATCTCCAATTAGACTGGCATCTGATTTCTCAGAAACCCTACAGGCTAGGAGAGAATAGAGATACATAGTCCGACTTCTAAAAGAAAAAAAACTGCTATCCCAGAATACAGTACTCTACCTAACTCTCATTTATAAATGAAGGTAAAATAAAGAACTTCCAAAACAAACAGAAATGTTAAGAATGTGTCCTCACTTGCCCAGCCTTACAAACAATACACAAGGATGTGCTACACACAGAAACAGAGAAAGATAGTCATCATTATGAAAGAATGTGAAGGCAGAAAATCTCCTAGTAAAAGTTCAAAGGAAATCCAAAGCGAACAATAGGAATATTTATGGAAAAATTGCAGGGCCAAGTCATTACTTATCAATAGTCACTTTGAATGTAAATGGCCAAAATTCTCTGATTCAAAGACACAGACTAGCTGAATGTTTTAAAAAACAAGACCCATATATTTGCTGCCTGTAAGAAACACAATTCACCAACAAAGATACACACAGACTAAAAGTGAAAGGATGGAAAAAGATAATCATGCCAACACAAAGCAGAAAGAGCAAAAGTAGCCATCCTAATACCAGCCAAGATAGACTTTAACACAAAAACTGTTAAAAGAGATGAAGAAGGGCATTATGTAATGATTAAGGGATGAATTCAACAGGAAAATGTGACTCTAGTAAATGTATATGCACCCAATGCCAGGGCACCTGGCTATGTAAAACAAATGTTAATGGATCTAAAGGGAGATATAGACCCTAATACAGTAATAACAGGGGATTTCAACACCCCACTTTGATCAATGGATAGATCACCTAGACAGAAGATCAACAAAGAAATGACAGAGCTAATCTACACTATGGACCAAATGGGCTAAATTGACTTCTACAGGACATTCTACCTCACAATTACAGAATATACATTCTTTTCATCAGTGCATGGAACTTTCTCTAGGATAGGCCACAAGCTAGGCCATAAAGGAAGTCTCAACAAATTTTTAAAAAATTGAAATCATACCACGTGTCTTTTCTGACTACAATGGAATGAAGCTGGAAATTAACAACTTAAACTCTAGAAAATATGAAAACACATGGAGACTCAACAACATGTCCCTAAATGAACAGTGGGTCATAGAAGAAATCAAAAGAAATAATAAAAAAAAAACTCCTGGAAATGAAAGAAGATGACAACACAACATCAAAACTTATGAGATATAGGCCGGCGCCGCGGCTCACTAGGCTAATCCTCTGCCTTGTGGCGCCGGCACACTGGGTTGTAGTCTCGGTCGGGGCACCTATCCTGTCCCGGTTGCCCCTCTTCCAGGCCAGCTCTCTGCTGTGGCCAGGGAGTGCAGTGGAGGATGGCCCAAGTGCTTGGGCCCTGCACCCCATGGGAGACCAGGAGAAGCACCTGGCTCCTGCCATCGGATCAGTGCGGTGTGCCGGTGAACCAATGGCAAAAGGAAGACCTTTCTCTCTATCTCTCTCTCTCACTGTCCACTCTGCCTGTCAAAAAAATAAAAATAAAAATAAATAAAAATTAAAACTTACGAGATACAGCAAAAACAGTGTTAAGAAGGAAGTTTAGGGGCTGGGTGCGGCATAGAAGGTAAGGCCACCACCTTGGATGCCAGCATTCCATAGGGACGCTGGTTTGAATCCCAGCTGCTCCACTTCTGAATCAGCTCCCTTCTAGTTTGCCTGGGGAGGCAGTGAGGGTGGCTCAAATCCTTGTGTCCATTTACCAACGTGAGAGACCAAGAGGCTCCTGGCTCCGACTTTGGATCAGCCCAAGTCCAGCTGTTGCAGACATCTGGAAAGTGAAGCAGCAGATGGAAGATTTCAATCTCTCTCTACTCTGTCTCTCCCTCTGCCTCTGCTTCTACCTCTGACCCTCTGTAGTTCTGCATTTCAAATCAATAAATAAATCTTTTAAAAAACTGCTCTGTTGTGGTGGAGAATTTAAAAAAAAGAGAGAGAAATTGATAGCAATTAGTGCCTACATAAAGAAATTGGAAAGACATCAAATAAATGATCTAACAATGCATCTCAAGGACCTAGAAAGAAAAGAACAAACCAAATCCAAAATTAGTGGGAAGAAAGAAATAATTAAAATTAGAGAAAAAATAAACAACATTGAAATAAAGAAAATATACAAAAGATCAGTAAAACGAAGAACTAGTTCTTTGAAAAAACAAACAAAATTGATGCACCATTGGCCCAACCACCAAAAAAAAAGATGATCCAAATTAATAAAATCAAAGATGGGGGCTGGTGCTGTGTCATTGTATGTGGCACCAGCATCTCATATGGGCACTGCTTCATGTCACAGCTACTCCTCTTCTGACCCAGCTCCCTGCTATGCCTGGGAAAGCAGTGAAAGATGACCCAAGTCCTGTGCCCCTGCACCCACGTGGGACACCTGGAAGAAACTCCTGGCTCCTGGCTTTGGATCGACCCTGCTCCACCTATTGTGGCCATTTGGGGAGTGAACCAGTGGATAGAAGACCTTTCTCTCTGTCTCTCCCTCTCTCTGTAACTCTACCTATGAAATAATTTTTTAAAAAATCTAAAATAAATAAATGAATAAATAATAAAATTAAAGATGAAAAAGGTTACAATGGATACCACAGAAATAAAAAGAATCACCAGAAATTACTACAAATAGCTATATGTCAACAAATTGGTAAATCTAGAAGAAAAGGACAGATTTCTGGAACATATAATCTGCCAAAATTGAGTCATGAAGACATAGAAAACCTAAACAGACAAATAACCAAGACATATATTGAATTAGTATTAAAAACATTCCCAACATGCCGGCACCGTGGCTCAGTAGGCTAATCCTCTGCCTGCGGCGCCAGCACACCGGGTTCTAGTCCCAGTCGGGGCACCGGATTCTGTCCCGGTTGCCCCTCTTCCAGGCCAGCTCTCTGCTGTGGCCTGGGAGTGCAGTGGAGGATAGCCCAAATCCTTTGGCCCTGCACCCACATGGGAGACCAGGAGAAGCACCTGGCTCCTGGCTTCAGATCAGCATGGTGCACTGGCTGCAGTGCGCCGGCTGCAGGGGCCATAGGGAGGTGAACCAACAGAAAAGGAAGACCTCTCTCTCTGTCTTTCTCTCTCTCACTGTCCACTCTGCCTGTCAAAAAAAAAAAAAAAAGACATTTCCAACAAAGAAAAACCCAGGGCTGGATGGCTTCACTGCTGAATTCTACGAAAATTTTAAGGAAGAACTAATTCCAATCCTTCTTAAACTATTCAAAACAACTGAAAGGGAGGGAATCCTCCCTAACTGCTCTGAGGCCAACATCACTTTAATTCCAAACCCAGAAAAAGATACAACAGAAAACTATAGACGAATATCCTTGATGAATATAAATGCAAAAATCCTCAACAAAATACCAGCTAATTTCATCCTATAACGCATCAGAAAGATCATTCAACTAGACCAAGTAGAATTTAACCTTGGTATGCAGGGATGTTTCAACTTATGCAAACCAATAAATGTGATACATCACATTAACAAATTGAAGAATACAACCCATATGATTATCTCAGTAGACACAGAGAAAGCATTGGATAAAATACAACACCCTTTCTTGACAAAAACCATAAGTACATAGGGTATAGAAGGAATATTCCTTAACATAATCAAGACAATATATGAGAAACCCACACCAGCATCATACTGAATGGGGAAAAATTGGAAGCATTTCCACTGAGATATAGAACCAGATAAGGATGCCCACTCTCATCATAGCTATTCAGTGAAGTTCTGGAAGATTTAACCAGAGCCATTAAGCAGGACAAAGAAATCAAAGAGATACAAATTGGAAAGGAGAAAGTCAAATTCTCCCTGTTTGCAGATGACATGATCTTATAAATAGGGAAACCAAAAGACTCCACTAAGAGACTACTTGAACTCATAAGAGAGTTTGGTAAAATTGCAGGGTATAAAATCAACACACAAAAATCAATACCTTGTTGTATACACAGAAGATAATGCCATGGCTGAGAAAGAACTTGAAAGATCAGTACTATTCATAATAGCTACAAAAAATTTAAATACCTTGGAATAAATTAAACAAGAATGTGAAACATCTCTACAATGAAAATGCAAAACATTAAAGAAATAGAAGAAGACACTAAAAAAATGGAAAAATCTTCCATGATCATGGATTGGAAGAATTAATATCATCAAAATATACATACTACCCAAAGCAATTGACTGATTCAATAGAATTCTAATTAAAATACCAATGACATTCCTCTAAGATCTAGAAAAAACAATGCTAAAATTCAAATGGAAACTCAAGAGACCTAGAATAGCTAAAGCAATCTTACACAACAAAAATAAAGTTGAAGGCATCACAATAACAGATTTCAAGACATAATACAGGAAAGTTGTAATTAAAACAGCCTGCTGCTGGTACAAAAAGAATCATGTAGACCAATGGAACAGAATGGAAGCTCCCAAAATTAATCCACACATCTACAACCAACTAATCTTTAACAATGAGCTAAAATCAGTCCCTGGTGCAAAGACATTCTCTTCAACAAATGGTGCTGGGAAAATTGGATCTTCATATGCAGAGGTATGGAACAAGATCCCTACCTTACATCTTCTCTAAAAATCAACTCTAAATATATCTACATCTATGACCTTTTACCATCAAATTACTGAAGTAAAACATTGGGGAAACTCGGCAAGACACTGGCATTAGCAAAGACTTGCTAGAAAAGACCTCAAAAGCATATGCAATCAAAGAAAAAATAGACAAATGAGATTATATCAAGCAAAGAAGGTTCTGCACTGCAAATGAAACACTTAACAAAATGAAGAAGCAACCGACAGAAAGGAAGAAAATATTTGCAAACTATGCAAATGATAAAGGATTAGTATTCAGAATCCATAAAGAGCTCAAGAAACTCAACAATAACAAAATAAATAATACACTCAAGAAATGGGCATAGACATGAACAGGCATTTTGGAGGATCACTAGTCAACAGGGAAACGTAAATAAAAACCACAATGAGGGTTCATCTCATCCCAATTAGAATGGCTATCAACCAAAAATCAGAAAACTGTAAATGCTGGTAGGGATGTGAGGGTAAAAGGTATCTTGATTCACTGTTGGTAGATTAGGATCCAGACTATTACAACCATGTAAATAAACTAGTGCAACCATTATGGAAGACATTACGGAGATACCTCAGAAATCTGAAAATAGGTCTACCATATGACCTAGTCATTCCACTCCTGGGAATTTACCCAAAGGAAATGAAATCACCATATGAAACGGTTATCCATCCTTCATGTTTATAGCAGCTCAGTTCACAATAGCTAACCTACAGAATCAACCCAGATGTCCATCAAGTGATGACTGGATACAGAATATGTGATACATACACACACACACACACACACACACACACACTATGGAACACTACTTAGCCATAAAAGCAGTGAAATCTTGTCCTTTTCAACAAAGTGGATCCAACAGGAAACCATTATGCTTAGTGAAATAAGGCAGTTCACAAAAGACAAACATGTTTCACCTGATTTTGTGGTAATAAATATATACAGAGCACAAAAAATATAATCTGTATGAGGGAAATTGACATTATGAGATTTGATCATTTTTTGAAGATTTATTTTATTTACTTGAAAGGCAGAGTTACATAGAAAGGTAGAGCCAGAGAGAGAGAGAGAGAGAGAGGTCTTCCATCTGCTGGTTCACTCCCCAAATGGTCACAATGGCCAGAGCTGAGCTGATCCAAAGCCAGGAGCCAGGAGCTTCTTCCAGGTCTCCCATGTGGGTGCAGGGGCCCAAGGACTTGGGCCATCTTCTACTGCTTTCCCAGGCCTTAGCAGAGAGCTGGATCGGAAGTGGAGGAGCCGGGACTTAAACCTGTGCTGATATGAGAATGCTGGCACTACAGGCTGGGGTTTTAACCCACTGTGCCACAGCTCTGGCCACAGATTTGATTACTGTTTATAGCCCTTGTCTATACTCTTGAAGAACAGTGGTTTTTCTACTTACTACTTGTTGAATTCTTTATTTGGTGGAGGATTAGGCTTGTAATCATAAAATAAACTGAAAGTATGCCATTGTAAAAGTTAAAAAGAAAAAAGAAGAAAGAAGGAGGGAGGGTGGGTGCAGGGGTGGAAGGGAGGATAGGGTGGGAAGTATTAATATGATCCTAAATCTGAATACATGAAATTTGTTCACCTTACATAAACAAAAATTTTTAAAACTGTATATATGAAATACATGAAATTTGTTCCCTTTATATAAATAATTTTTTTTAAAAATGAAAACAAGATGATATAAATGGATTTTAAAAACCCTGGCTCATAATTTATATAAATTAATTGAATTCTTTTAATAAAGATTGAAGTTGGAAAGAAAAAAAAAAAACAAAGACTATCAAGGTCAGCACAACTCTGTCACCCTGTTATATGATACACACAGCTCTCCAGATGCAGGGGAATGGGTCGCCAGTGTCAAGGAGGAAAAGTGGCTTGGTGCATAGGAGAACCCAGGTGTTAAAGAAGCCATGACAGCTCACGCTCACTTATTTCCCAAAGCTTACTCATAACCTATCAACTTTATTCTCTGGACATGTTCTTTAATAACAGCCTCAACCAAGGAGCCACTAGGAATGCTTTATTTCCCTCTCATGTACTTTCCATGGTGTTTCTGGGCTGCGCATGGGGCTCAATCTCTCTGGCTACTCTTGCTCACCAATAACCACCCTCCCAAGTGGGAGTCCCCTTGGGGAGTATGCCTCCATGCTATTGCTTCATCGTACCTTCTGAGACAAGGGTCTCTCAGTGGACAAGTGAAGCGTGTTGAGTGGCTCTTGGGACTGGACGGCCTGGTCTTTCTGGCAGGATCTGCACTGACCTGTCTTCACTGTCCTGGGAATCCCATGGCAGCCGGCAAGGCAGTTGCAAGGAGAGGCCCTCTGTTCAGACATGCAGAGTCTGGGCTGCCAACCTCACACCCTCTCTTGTCAAAGCCCTGGCACCATTCCCATTCCTCCTAAAGAAAGCCTTAGTGTTTCTGCAGGACGCACAGCTTGGCTCCCTCTCAGGGAAGCACTGTAGAGTAGCCACTTACTGAAATACTCATATAAATAGCTTCAAGAGTCAAAGGAGCATGCCAGCAAGGGATACAAGGAGTCAAACTCTGGGACGTACGCAGCCACATCACTCACTAGGGTGGAAATAACCCAGGTGGAAGATACCCTGTTGGGTCACTGGCTGACCATGCAGGCCCATCAGCAGGAAGGGACTCTGCAGATGAGCCTTTGAGGTCAGTCTTGAGACACCTGTGTGCGAAGCAAAGACGGCTGAGAAGGTTGATAGTCCCTAACTGAGAGTGCACGGAAGAGTAAAAAGGCTGTAGAAGGCCAGGGTCATGGAGGGAGGGTGCTAAAGGCTGACTTATTTAGGGTGTCCAAGTCTCAAGTTGCTGTTACCCTAATTAGACAAAAACCACAGAGAGGGAACAACTCATGCCCAGTCAGGAGGAGCAAGCATGACAGCATCTATGCATCCCTTTGAGCACAGTGGTTTACAGCAAGGAATTTATGAGGTAAAGAATTATATTCATTTTGGCATTATGTATGCACCAGTAGAGAGTGCAATGGTATACAAGCCCAATAATATAGGTATGATTAACATAGATTACATACCTTTATCTGTGGTCCTAAAATACCACAATGTCTAGTTGAAATGACAGAAAAAATAATCCACAATGTCTAGTTGAGTGAAAAGCTTGCAAAATAATACAATCCTAATTTCATTTTAAAATTATGTATGCTGGCAAATTAAGTTAAACATGAAAGTGTCCTAAACTATGCAGACCCGTGGTCAGCAGAATTCTAACCATGTTCCCCAAGATTCCGCTTTCTGACACTGAGAACCCATGGAGAGGGTGAGGTACTTACTATTGCACAGTTGCTCTTGATAAAGAAGGATGAACTCTGTGGGTCTCATTTAATCACAAGAGAGGAGAACAGTTCACAGTCACTGGAAAAAGAAATCAGAGAAGTTTGAAGCATGAGAACAACTCAATGGAAATTTGCTTGTTCAAAGATGGGGAAAGGCAGGTGGGAAGGAAATGAGGCAACGTTAAGGCGCAGAGAGAGATGGAGCTGACAGACAGCAAGGAAATGCGGGCCTCCACCCTAGAATGCAAGCAACTGAATGTAGCCAAGAATCTGAAGGAATTCTGCTATGGTTTGCTTGTGATTTGAGTGTCTCTCTATGCATCTGTTGTGATTGAAGGCCTAGTGATGGGTATAGTGGCTGCTTTGCGAGATGCTGTGGACCCCTTAACATGTGAGGCCTAGGGGACGGCGCTGTGATGCAGCAGGTTAAGCCACTGTCTGCTATGCCAGCATCCCACATGGATGCTGCTTAGAGCCCCAGCTGCTCCACTTCTGGGAAAGCAATGGAAAACAGCCCAAGCACTTGGCCCCCTGCACCATGTGGGAGACCAGGAAGAAGATCCAGGCTCCTGGCTCCCAGCTCCCGGCTTTGGCATGGCCCAGCCCCAGCCATTGGGGTCATTGGGGAGTGAATCAGCAGACACAAGATCTCTCTGTCTCTTGCTGGCACACACGCACTCTCTCCTTCTCCCTTTCTGTAACTCTGACTTTCAGATACACAAAATAAACCTTAAAAGAAAAGAGGTGGGCCTAGAGGGAGGTCCTTAGGTCACTGGGGGCATGCTCTTCATGGGACTCCTTGGTAGTTCTTGCAAGAAGGTTATTTTAAAAAGCCCGAGTTTGGCCCACTCAGTGTCTCCCTGCTCCTGATTCAAGATGTAAACACTTGCTTACTCCTGCACCTGCTCCATCGCCCACTACCCACCACAGGATCTCTCACCAGAGCCAGAGTCTGCAGCATGTCATTCAGAACTTGAACTTCTAACACCGTGAGCTAATAAACCTCCTTTCTTCCTGAGTAGCTGGTGTCAGGCGTTTGGTTATAGTGACAAAAAGACAACTAAGACAAACTTAGAAGCAGATTCTTCTGCGGAGGCAGAGAAGAGCCCAGCTGGCTGACATCTTCCCTCTGGTCCTTGCAGGGCCCTGAGCGGAGAATGCAGTCAAGCCACAGTCACGAGAACTGTGAGTTAGTGAATCTGCACCGCTGTTTTAGCTGTTATATCTGCAATGACTTGATCCACGGCAATAGCATACTGATGCAAAAATGCATAAGGAAAAAAAGCCTAACAGACGTGACACCCAAATGATAGCAGCAGTCAGTCACAGTGAACGAACAGGCCTACTGTGCACGTTGTGCAATGAGTATAGATTCTCTTTGCATTCAGGAAAGAAAATTTAAAGGCAAAAAAATGCATATCATACTGTTATAAAAGAACAATACATCTAATGGATTTAAAAGTAGAAAATATCCTTGAATTGTCAATTGTATACAAAGTGTCAAGCACAAAAGTTTATTTTAATTCAGAAAAAGTAATGAACTTGATATATAATACCAGCTTGCATGTGGTCATTTTACAGGCTCATGTAAGGACACAAAAATTATTGTGCAACTATCCTGGAAAAATTATTTACCCCTTGACAAGAAACCTGATCAATGGTTTGATACAGAAAAGCATTATTTTTAAACTTAGTGTAGGGCTACATCCTAAGGTTATGAAATCCACAAGGGTATAAAAGAGACAACCTTAGAGACCTGTTTCCTCCTCTGTTCTTCTGAGAACTGACAACCTAAGTCCCCAGAGGATTTGCTTTCACCCACACATGAAGCAGAAGCTGTGACTGCCTGGACATCCTTTGTCACCATCATGTGACTCTAGCAGCTAAATCAATTATTCACATCATCATCTTAATCATTTAACTACAGGCCAATCACTAATTTTCTCATCAGCAAAACTGAAATTGATCTATCATCACTCTGCATCGACCAAGAGGAAGCGCTCCATTGAATCCATCAAGTGTTCATTATTCTGCACCAGGAGCGTGAGTGACACATTCCAGCTTGTCTGTCAGCCTTGCTCACTGGGACGACACTAAAACACCTTTGCTAAAGGAGTGCAAGCCGCTTCAAGAGTGTCTGTGAGCCAGGAGAGGGTTTCTGAAAATAAGAAATATTCAACCTTGTCCTAGATTGTACTAATCATGGTTATTTGTTCTTAGTTTACTGTTTCGTTTTACAGACAAGATAGTTAACTGTGAAAAATATTATGAAGGCAACAAACTGGAATATAATGAAAGGATGGCGGTGATATGCGAAATGTGAGATGGAATAAAAGGAAAGAAATGTGCAGAGGCGGAAAATCAGTAACAGTAGGAACTGAAGCTCCCAGAAGTAGTGGGAACATGCATTGCAATCACTTGAATGTAAGACTAAGAGTCATGGAGCATAAGACACAAAGTCATTATAAAATGATGAAGGGAACAATTCAACAAGAAGATACGACAATTGCAACACTTGTATGTATGTATATGTTATTGGAGCGTCTAAATATATAAAGCAGGCCAGCGCTGCGGCTCAATAGGCTAATCCTCCACCTGCAGCGCCAGCACACTGGGTTCTAGTCCCGGTCAGGGCGCCGGATTCTGTCCCGGTTGCTCCTCTTCCAGGCCAGCTCTCTGCTGTGGCCCAAAAGGGCAGTGGAGGATGGCCCAAGTGCTTGGGCCCTGCACCCGCATGGGAGACCAGGAGAAGCACCTGGCTCCTGGCTTCGGATCAGCGCGGTGCGCCGGCCGCAGCAGCCATTGGGGGGTGAACCAACGGAAAAGGAAGACCTTTCTCTCTGTCTCTCTCTCTCACTGTCCACTCTGCTTGTCAAAAAATAAATAAATACATAAATAAAGCAAATGTTAATAGATTTGGAGAGAGAGAGATTGTAATACAATAGTAGTAGGGTATCAATGCCACACTTTCAACAGTGGATAGATTATCCAGGCACAAAATCAACAACAAAACACTGGACTTGAACTACACTTTAGATCAAGCACACCTAATAGATATTACAGAACATGCCATCCAACAGCAGCAGAATATGTGTTCTTCTAAAACATAATACTTCCAAGGAGTGACTGCAAGTTAATCCACAAAAAAGTGCTAACAAAGTTAAGAAAACTGAAATAATATCAAGTATCTCTTCTGACCTCAATGATAGAAATGAATAATAGGAAGCACTTCAGACATTCATAAATGTATGGAAAATAAACCACATGTTCCTCAAGCACTAATTGGTCAAAGAAGAAATTAAAAGGGAAATTTAAAATATATCTGTAGAGATGAAAATGTAAACATAACATACAAAAACTTACGTGATACAGCAAAAAGCAGTTTTAAGAAGTAAGCTTAAAGCAATAAATGCCTATATAAAGAGGAAAAAAATTCCAAATAACCTAATGTTGCACATCAAAGAACTTGAAAAATAAGAACAAAGTCCAGAGTTAGGAGAAGGAAGAGAATAATAAAAATCATAGTAGAAGGGGCCAGCATCATAGCTCAGCAACACTGGCACCCCAAATAGGCGCCAGTTCATATCCTGGCTGCTGTACACCTGATCCAGCTCCCTGCCAATGGCCTGGGGAAGCAGTGGAGGATGGCCCACTGCTCCTGCACCCATGTGAGAGACCCAGAAGAAGCTCCTGACTCCTGGCTTTGGCCTGGCCCAGCCCCAGCCCCAGCAGTTGCAGCCATTTGGGGAGAGAACCAGCAGAAGGAGGCTCTGGCTCTCTCTCGCTTGCGTGCGCTCTCTCTCTCTCTCTGTAACTTTGCCTTTCAAATAAATAAATAATTATTTTAAAAACTAAAAATCAGTGTAGAAAAACTGAAACAAAAACTTGTAAAACAAAAGAGAGCAAGAATCAGTTCTCTGAAAATATAAGAAAATCAGTAAACCTTTAGTTAAACTAAGAAAAAGGAAATAAGATTCAAACAAATGACATAATATTTGAAACATCATACATTACAACTGATAGCACAGAAACACAAAAGATCTAAGGGATGGCCATTAACAATTATATGCCAACAAACTAGATACCCTAGGAGAAATGGACAAATGCCTAGACACAACATACCAAGAATGAATCATAAAGAAACTATGAACAGACCAATAATGACTAATGAGACTGAATCAGTTAAAAAAAAAAAGTCTCCTATCCAAAGAAAAGTACAAGAAATTCATTACTGAGTTCCACCAAACATTTAAAGAACGAAAATCAATCTTTGTCAAACACTTCCAAGAAATGTAAGAGGGTAAACATTCAAACTCTTTTTACAATATCAGCATTACCCTGATACCAAAGGCAGAAAAAGACATTCTAAGAAAAGAAAAGGAAATTATAGGCCAATATAAATGCCAAAAACAAAACAAAATACCTCAAGAAAATACTAGCAAACCAAATTCAACAATGCATTAGAAGAATCCTTCATTGTGATAGGCAAAGATAGTTCAACAAACACAAGCCAATGAATGTGATACAGCACTGTAACAGAACAAAGTAGAAAGGCCAAAGGATTATCTCAATAGATGCATAAAAAGCATTCTACAAAATTCATCGTTATTTCATGCTTAACAAATTAGGCATAGAAGGAATATGTCTCAACACAATAAAGGCCACGCACAACAAACCCACAGCTAACATCATACTCAAGGATGAAAAGCTCTAAGTTCTTCCTTCCTGCAAGGTCAGGAACAAGACAAGATTGTCCACTCATGCCACAGCTATTCAACATGGTACTGGAAGTCCTTGCCAGAACAACTGGGCAGGAAGAAATTTTTAAAAGTACCAAAAGACAAAAGTAAGAAGCTAAATGGTACCTATTTGCAAACAAGATGCTCTTAGAAATAGAAAACCTTAAAGACTTCATCAAAAACTTCTATAATTAATAAGATCAATGTCCGCAAACTCAAAAGGCTTCCATAGCCTTGGCAACTCATGACTAGAGCCTAGGGAGATTACTGACGCCATAAACAAGAGTGTCAATTTGTTAAGTCAACAACAGGAGTCACTGTGCACTTACTCCTCATGTAGGATCTCTGTCCTTAATGTGTTGTTCATTGTGAATTAATACTATAACTAGTACTAAAACAGTATTTTACACTTTATGTTCTGTGTGGGTGCAAACTGTTGAAATCTTTATACTAAACTGATCTTCTGTATATAAAGAGAATTGAAAATGAATCTTGATGTGAATGGAATGGGAAAGGGAGCGGGAGATGGGAGGGTTGCAGGTGGGAGGGAAGTTATGGGGGGGGGGGAGCCATTGTAATCCATAAACTGTACTTTGGAAATTTATATTTATTAAATAAAAGTGAAAAAAATTTTTTAATTCTATAATTAATAAATTCTGTTAGTTGTAGGATACAAAATCAACACAAAAACCAGCAGCATTTCTACACATTAACAACAAACTATTTGAAAAAGAAATCAGGAAAACAATCCCATTTATAATAGTTATAAAAAATGAATATACTTGGGACTAACTTTAACAAAGGAAATGAAAGATCTGTACACTGAAAACTATAAAACATTGATGAAGGAAATTGAAGACATAAACTGCTATAGTTTGACTATTTCCCCCAAAGGTCCATGTGTTAGAGGCTTGGTCCAGGACGGCAGTAATGGGAAGTGATGGAATGTGCGGGGCCTAGTGAGAGGGCCTTAGGCGGCTGGGAGTGTGCCCTTGGAAAGTATTTGTTAAACAGCCAGTCTGGGCCAGCAGTTCTCTCCACTTCCTGGTTTCCCAGGTAATTTTCCTCTGCATGTCCTCTGCACTGTTCTCCTCCACCTTCATTCAACAGAGACTACACCAATGGGCCCAACTGATCTTGAACTTGAACTTCCAAAGCTTAAGCTAAATATACTTTTTCTCTTTATAAAACTATTTGCCTCAGACAAGTTAAGTGACTGCTTGCTATGCCCACAACTCATACCAGGGTGCTGGTTCAAGTCCTTGCTATTCTGCTTCTGAACCAGGTTCCTGCTAATGCATCTGGGAGTGAGCAGTTGATAGGTCAAATACCTTGGCCCCTGTCACACATGTAGGAGACCTGGACAGGGTTCCTGGCTCCTAGCTTTGACCTGTCCCAGCCCTGGCTATTGTGGGCATTTGGGGAGTGAACCAGAGAATGGAAGCTCTCTCCTGCTCTCTCTCTTTCTCTCTCCCTCTCTGTCTCTACCGTTAAAGTAGATTAAAATTAGAAATAGAAATTTTTAAAATAAAGTTAGTTGATTCAGATATTTCATTATACCACTGGAAAACTAATATACAAATAAATGGAAAGCTATGTTAACAGACTATAAGAATTAATATTATTAAGATATCCATACAACTCAAAGCTATCTACAGATTTAGTGCAACCCCTAACAAAACTCCAATGACATTTTTCACAGAAATTTAGAAAAACAATCCTTAATTTGTATGGAATTATAGAAGACATTGGCTAGTCATAGAAATCTTAAGGGAAAAGAACAAAGTTGGAAGCGTCACACTACCAGATTTCAAAATCTACTACAAAGCTCTAGTAATCAAAACATGGTACTTGCTGAAAAACAGACACATAGGCCAATGAAACAGAACACAGAGCTCATAAATAATTCCATGCATTTGTAGTCAATTGATTTTTACTAAGGTGCCAGGAACACAATGGTGAAAGGATAATCTCTTCCATAAATGGCACTGGGAAAACTGGATATCCACATGCAAAAGAATAAAATTAGATCCTTATATCACATCATATCCAAAAATCAATTCCAAATGAATTAAAGATTTAAATTTAATAATGGAAACTGTAAACCACTGAAAGAAACACAGGGAGAAAGTTCCATGCCACTGGTCTGGGCAAAGATTTTTTTGATGTAACCCCAAATGCTCAGGCAACCAAAGCGAAAACAGACAAGTGGGAGTGCATCTAACTAAAAAGCTCCTGCATGAGAAAAGGAAACAATCAGTAGAGACTATCTATGGAATGGGAGAAAACACCAAGCCATACTTAAGTAAGAGGTTAATAAACAAAACATGTAATTCAAACAACTCAGTAACAAAAACAAAAACAAAAAAAAAAACTTAGCCATGAAGCAGATGCTGTGGCTCAGTAGATTACGTCACTGCTTGGGACACCCACATCCTGTAGTAGAGTGTCTGGTATGTCCACCTCAGCTTCTGATCCAGCTTCCTGACAATGCACATCCTGGGAGGCCGCTCAAGTACTTGGGCCCCCACCACAACTTGGGAGACTCGGATGGAGTTCTTGGCTCCTGGTTGCAGCCTGTCCCAGCCGTGGCTACTGTGGGAATTTAGGGATTGAACCAATGGATAAAAGATTTCTCTATCTTTTTGTCATTCTGCCTTTCAAATAATGAGATAAGAAACAAGTAAGTATTTTAAAAAAAAAAAAAAATGAGCCAGGGACTATAATATATATTTCTCAAAAAAAGACAAATAGCCAAATAGTACATGAAAAAAAAATGTTCCACATCACTAATCATGAGGGAAATGGAATGTAAAAGCATGATGACAAATTACCTCACATCATTGAGAATGGCCATTATCAAAATGACAAAGAATAACAAGTGCTGTCAAGGGTGTGGAGAGAAGGAAATTTGATGGAAATGCAAATTAAGACAGTATGTATGGAGGTTCCTCAAAAAATTAAAAAATTATTGTGAGTCAGTCATCCCACATCTAGGTAGATATCCATAGGAAATAAAATCAATATACCAAAGAGACTCCTACACTCATGTATGTATGCTACCCTATTCAAAATAGCTAAGATACAGAATCCACTTAAATATCCATCAACCAATAAATGAATAAAGAAGATGTGATATGGGGCTGGCATTGAGGTATAGTGGGTTAAGCCATTACCTGTAATACTGGCATCCTATATGGGCACCTGTTTGCATCCTGGATGCTCCAATTCCAATCCAGTTCCCTGCTAATGTGCCTGGGAAACCAGCAGAAGATGGCCCAAGTGCTTGGGCCCCTGCCCCCATGTGGGAGACCCAGAAGAAGCTCCTGGCTACTGGCTTCGACCTGGCCCAGCCACAGCCATTGTGGTCATCTGGGAAATCAAACAGCGGAGGGATGATCTTTCTGTCTCTATCCCTCCCTGTAATTCTGCCTTTCAAATAAATAAAACAAATCTAAAAAAAAAAAAATGTATACATTCACAAAGGATTACTATTCAGCCTTAAAAAGGAATATAATGCTGTCATTTGCAAGAATATGGATGAGCCTAGAGGACTTTGCGCAACATGGAATAAACCATGCACAAAAAGACAAATTCCACATGACCTCACTTATGTGTGGAGTGTGAAAAAGACATAACCATAGAAAGAGAGGATAAAATGGTAACCAGAGGCTGGGGGTTGAGGAGATTGAGAAGTTGCTGGGTGAAAAATACAAAATTTCACCTAGACATAGTGAAGAAATTCAAGAACTCTTCTGGTGATTCTCATTAATAACAGTATACTGTACATTTGAAAATTACCTAAAAAGTAGATTGTAAGTGTTCTCACCAGTAAAAATGAAAAAGTATGTGAGGTTATGCATAATCAATTAGCTTGAGTCCTTCCACAATGTATATGTATTTCAAAACCTCGTGTTGTACACCACACATTCAAGCACATAGAACTTTCAAAAATCAAATCAATAAATTGGCATCATGGAGCATGAAAATTGTGATTACCAAATGAAAGGAAGTAGTCTAAACAACCAGAAAACAAGAGGTGAGAATGCAACTATAAGGCAATCATGAGGAGGAAGAGATGGAGACAGTGTAAAGGGAGCATATTTTTCTACTTCCATGTAGGGACTTGTTACACACAGCCCATATCTGATAAACCAAAAAGGCATTTCAATATTTCACTGCTTTTTGAACACACTCTCTGAACCTGGCACTATTTCTAGCTTGGGATAGACAGTCATAAACCTGTCTCCATGGAGCATGCATCTAGCAAGAGCTAAAGGCAAGATAAGTAAGCTCTGGGGTTAGTGATCATTGTTATAAAGACAGTAGGAGATGGGGCTGGTGCTGTGGCGTAGTGGGTAAATCCCCGCCTGCAGTGCCGGCATCCCATATGGGCGTTGGTTCAAGTCCCAGATGTTCCACTTCCGACCCAGCTCTCTGCTATAGCCTGGAAAAGCAGTAGGAGATGGCCCAAGTGCTTGTGCCCCTGCACCTGCATGGGAGGCTGGAAGAAGCTCCTGGCTTCCATTTGGCCCAGCTCCAGCCATTGCAGTCATTTGGGGAGTGAACCAGCAGATGGAAGACCTCTCTCTCTCTCTCTCTCTCTCTCTCTCTCTCTCTGCCTCTCCTTCTGTCTCTGTAACTCTGCCTTTCAAATAAATATTAAAAAACAAAAAAAGTCAGTAGGAAAAGAGATGTGATGGGAAGAATGGATGGGGGAGGTTGCTCCAGATGGGGGAGCCGAGAAAGGTCCCTCCAGGGAGCGGTGCTTGGGCTCCAGGTGAAGGAAGAGGAGAGGCAGCCTTCTGTGTGCTGGGGCAGAGCATCCTAGGGTAGGTGCAAAGGCCCAGGTGGGAAGCGCTGAGAAGTTTGACGGTACGACGTGTCCTGGGGACCAATACAGACACAGCAGGGCCACCCTGTGATGTGCTGCAAGGAAGAGATGGAGTTCATGAGAGACTTGCAGCAGGATTGTGACCCCAGGCTCCTGTTTAGGATGAATGGCTGTGGGTGGTAAGATTGCTCGTGGGCAGTAGAGGGAGCAAAGGTAGTTGGGAGGCTCCTGCCTGTGCTGGTGAGAGATGCTGCGGTCAAGCCTGATCAGTGTGAGAAGTGAATCAAGTGTTTTGGGGAGAAGAAATGAAGAATTTGTTGCACTGAAATGTGTTGGGTCAGGGCAGAGGGGAAATTGCAGCAAGTAGATGGAGAAAGCTCTTTTTATTGAAATGTGAAATGGTGTGAAAGGAAGGCATTTTTGAGGCTAGCACCGCCACTTAATCTTTTTTTAAGATTTATTTGAAGGGGCCGGCGCCATGGCTCACTTGGTCAATCCTCTGCCTGTGGCGCCGGCATCCCATTCTAGTTCCAGCTGCTCCTCTTCCAGTCCAGCTCTCTGCTGTGGCCCAGGAAGGCAGTGGAGGATGGCCCTAGTGCTTGGGCCCCTGCACCTGCGTGGGAGACCAGGAGGAAGCACCTGGCTCCTGGCTTCGGATCAGCACAGCACGCCGGCCGTAGCAGCCATTTGGGGAGTGAACCAATGGAAGGAAGACCTTTCTTTCTGTCTCTCTCTCTCACTGTCTAACTCCATCTGTCAAATTAAAAAAAAAAAGGGATTCATTTGAAAGGCAGAATTACAAAAATTGAGAGAGGGACAGATAGAGAGAGAAAATCTTCCACCCACTGGTTCACTCCCCAAATGGCTGCAACAGCCCAGCAGGGACTTGAACTGGCACCCATCGCAGGCCGAAGCTTTACCAGCTTTGGCACAATGCCAGTGTCTGTCACTTATACATTAAGTTGATGATGCATATCCAGGCACTCAGTGGTGAAGTTAAGTAGAAGAGAGGATGGCCAGGGTGAGCTTGGGGAGAGAGCTTCGCTGGGGGAAGTTCACTAAGTACAGGAAAGTCAGCGCTTGACAACCTACAATATTCTCACAAAAACCGTGACCCAGGGGAAGAGCTTGTCTCATTGTGGGAAATCCATAGATGTCAGTAAAGTTATATGAAAAGCAATAGAGGCATAAGTAAATTACTAAGAGCTGTAAGGCTACTCCTACAAAATATGAAATGGGCAATAAATTTTCCAAATCATCAAAAGAAAAGTATTGACAAGCTGAAGCAAAGAAGCTAACAAGAAAAGAAAATTTAGTAAAAAGAAACAGCAACATAAAAAATATAAAGAAAAATGAAATGAAGAGTTAGACTCAAATATATAAGCCACATCAAATAAGAGACACACTGCTCTGTCAAAAGGAAAAATCGGCCGGCGCCGCGGCTCACTAGGCTAATCCTCTGCCTTGCGGCGCCGGCACACCGGGTTCTAGTCCCGGTCGGGGCACCGATCCTGTCCCGGTTGCCCCTCTTCCAGGCCAGCTCTCTGCTGTGGCCAGGGAGTGCAGTGGAGGATGGCCCAAGTGCTTGGGTCCTGCACCCCATGGGAGACCAGGAGAAGCACCTGGCTCCTGCCATCGGATCAGCTTGGTGCGCCGGCCGCAGCGCGCTACCGCGGCGGCCATTGGAGGGTGAACCAACGGCAAAAAGGAAGACCTTTCTCTCTGTCTCTCTCTCTCACTGTCCACTCTGCCTGTCAAAAATAATAAAAAAAATAAATAAATTTAAAAAAAAAGGAAAAATCGCTTTTCAGATTGAATCAAAACCCATAGAAGAGCAGCACAAACAAAAACTGGCAAATGACAAAGACAAAAAGGTATAGAATATGCAAAATCACAGAAGACAACCAACACCCTCTGAAGAAGCGTGGCTGTAGAAATAACATCAGGAAAGATTTAGTTTGAGGCGAAAGGCATTAAATGACCAGGGTCACTCTGTATAATGATAAAAGGTATGATACAGCACGACAGTCTGCATGAATCTCCATGTCCCAGACAATCTATTACAGAAATTTTTAAAGCGAAAAATGAAGAAAACACAGGGAGACAGAGGAGCACAGTAACAGTAGGAGATGCATACTCACTTATCATCTCACAGGTCAAGTAGAAAAATTGGAAAGAATACAGAAAATGGTTTTTGCAATGTGCACCAGGATCCTCTGCAACTCCTCTAAAAGTACCATCCAAACGAGTCTATTCCCATCAAGTCTGGAGCAACATCCAGGAATCTGAACGTTAATATGCACTTCAGGTAATTCTAATGTCCAGACCACATCTCAAAATAAAAATGATAGATTCAAAAAGCCACTGTAAGGAGTTGGCACTGTGGTGTAGCAGGTAAAACTGCTGCCTGCAGCACCGGCATTCCACATGGGCACCAGTTCTAGTCCCGGCTGCTCCATTTCCAATCCAGCTCTCTGCTATGGCCTGAGAAAGCAGTGTAAGATGGACCAAGTCCTTGGGCTCCTGTACCCACGTGGGAGACCCAGAAGAAGCTCCTGGCTACTGCCTTTGGATTGGCCCTGCTCTGGCCATTGCAGCCATTTTGGGAGTGAATCAGCAGATGGTTAACTCCTGAAATGGCCACAAAGGCCAGGGCTGGGGGAGACTGAATCTAGGAGCCAGGAGCTTCTTCTGGGTCTCCCACGAGGGTGCAGGAGCCCAAGGACTTGGGCCATCTTCCACTGCTTTCCCAGGTGCCTTATCAGGGAGCTGGATGGGAAGTGGAGCAACCAGACTCAAACCAGTGCCCATATGGGATGCTGGCACCACAGACAGTGGGTTGGCCTGCTAAGCCACAGCACCAGTCCAGACAGTGTGCTCTTCTAAGGCACCTGTACTACCCATGAAGCTGTACAATGTTATTTTAAGGTAGACTTACATTAGTTCAAAATATGTAATATTAACTCTAGGACAGTGTGATCTGTATGAGAAGAGAAGAGAGAGAATGGAACAACATAAAATGTTCAGCTAAAACCAGAGAGGCCATAAAAAGAAGAGGAATTTAAAAATATAATAAATAGGGATTGGGACCAGCACTGTGGCATAAATTGGTTAAGCCTTCATCTGTGGCACTGGCGTCCCTTCCATACAGGCACCGGTTCGTGTCCCAGCTGCTCCTCTTCCAATCCAGCTCTTTGCTAACAGCCTGGGAAAGCAGAAGACAGTCCAAGTGCTTGGGCTCCTGCATTCCCATGGGAGACCCAGAAGAAGCTCTAGGAATCAAGTGTTGCAGGTTAAACCACCACTTCTGATGTCAGCAACCCATACTGGAGTGCTGAGTCAAGTCCTGGATACTCTGCGTCCCATCCAGCTTCCTGCTAATGCACCTAGAAAATCAGTGGGAGATGTCCAAGTACTTGGGCCCCTGCCACCAGCATGAGACACCCAGAAGGAGTTCCTGGCTCCTTTTGGACCAACCCAACTCCAGATGTTGTAACCATATGGGGACTGAAGCATCAGATAGACGATCTGGCTAGCTTGCTCTCTTTGCTCATTCTTTCTCTATTTGCCACTTGGTCTTATAAATAAATAAATAAATCTCTAAAACAATCCAATAAATATAAAATTATCATGATAGGTATTAATCCAGTTATATCAATAATGAGATTAAATGTGAATATTCTAAGTATATCAATGAAGAGAGAAGTTGTTCAAGAGAATAAAAGAAAACTTGGTCTATAAGAAACCCACTTTACTGAATTCTACCAGACATTTAAAGAAAAATTAACTCCACTTCGTTTCAAGTTATTCAAAGCAACTGAAAGAGAGGGAAGCTACCAAATTCTTTCTATGAAGTCAATATCACCTTTATTCCTAAACTCAGAAAAGACACAACAGAGAAAGAAAACTACAGGCCAATTTCCATGATGAAAATAGATGCGGGGTGGGCACTGTGGCATAGCAGGTAAAGCTGCCGCCCGCAATGCCAGCATCCTATATGGGCTCCGGTTCAAGTTCTGGCTGCTCCACTTCCGATCCAGCTCTCTGCTATGGCCTAGGAAAGCAGTAAAAAATGGCCCAAATCTTTAGGCCCCTGGACCCACATGGAAGACCTGGAAGAAGCGAAGAAGCTCCTAGCTCCTGGTTCTTGGCTTCAGATTGGCTCTGCTCCAGCTGTTGTGGCCAATTGGGGAGTGAACCAGAAGATGGGAGACTTTCTCTCTCTCTCTCTCTCTCTCTCTCTCTCTCTCTGTGACTCTAGCTCTCTGTAACTCTGCCTTTCAAATAAATAAATAAATATTTTTTTAAAAAATGGACACAAAAATCCTCAACAAAATTCTGGCCAATCAAATCCAACAATGCAACAGAAAGATCATTCCCCCAGCCCAAGCGGGATTTATCCCTCGTATGCAAGGATGGTTCAACATTCGTGATACATTACATTAGCAAACTGAAGAACATAAACCATATGATTATTTCAATAGATGCAGAGAAAGCATTTGATAAAATAAAACACCATTTCATGATGAAAACTCTAAGCAAACTGGGTATAGAAGGAGCATTCTTCAACACAATCAAGGCAATTTATGACAAACCCACAGCCAGCATCCTATTGAACAGGGAAAAGTTGGAAGCATTCCCACTGAGATCTGGAAACAGACAAGGATGTCCACTCTCATCATTGCTGTTAAATATAGTCCTAGAAGTTTTAGCCAGAGCCATAAGACAAAAAAAAAAAGATATCAAAGGGATACAAACTGGGAAAGAGGGAGTCAAATTATTCCTATTTGCAGAAGACATGATTCTATTTATAGGGGATCCAAAAGACTCCACCAAGTGACTATTGGAACTCATAGAAGAGTTTGGTAAAGTAGCAGGAATAAAATCAACACACAAAAATGAACAGCCTTTATGTATACACTGACAATACCATGGCTGAGAAAGAACTTCTAAGATCAATCCCATTCGCAATAGCTACAAAAAAAAAAAAAAATCAAATATCTTGGAATAAATTTAACCAAGGATGTCAAAGACCTCTACGATGATAATTACAAAACATTAAATAAAGAAGTAGAAGAATATACAAAAAAATGAAAAAATCTTCCATGTTCATGGATTGGAAGAATCAATATCATCAAATGGGACTGGTGCTGTGGCATAGCAGGTTAAAGCCCTGAATTGAAGCACTGGCATGCCATATGTGCACTGGTTCTAGTCCCGGCTGCTTCCCTTCTGATACAGCTCTCTGCTATGGCCTAGGAAAGCAGTGGGAGATGGCCCAACTCCTTGGGCCCCTGCACCCACGTGGGAGACCCAGAAGAAACTCCTGGCTCCTAGCTTCGGATCAGCGCAGCTCCAGCCATTGTAGCCATCTAGGGAGTGAACCAGCAGATGGAAGACCTCTCTCTCTCTGTCTCTGCCTCTCTCTGTAACTCTGTCTTTCAAATAAATAAAATAAATCTTAAAAAAATCATCAAATGTTCATTCTTCCAAAAGCAATTTACAAACTCAACGTGATACCAATAAAAATACCAAAGACATTCTTAGATCTAGAAAAATGATGCTGAAATTCATATGGAAACACAGGAGACCTCCAATAGCTAAATCAATCTTATACAACAAAAACAAAGCTGAAGGCATCACAATACCAGATTCCAAGACATACTACAAGGTAGTTATAATCAAAACAGCCTGGTACTGACACAAAAACAGGTGGATAGACCAATGGAACAGAATAGAAATGCCAGAAATCAATCCAAGCATCTACAACCAACTTATATTTGACCAAGGAGCTAAAACCAAGCCCTGGAGCAAGGGCAGTCTCTTCAAGAAATGGTGCTGGGAAAACTGGATTTCCACATGCAGAAGTATGAAGCAGGATCCCTACTTACACCTTACACAAAAATTCATTCAAAATGGATTAAAGACCTAAATCTATGACCTGATACTATCAAATTATTAAAATACAATGGGGAAACCTTGCAAGACTTTGACACAGGCAAAGAGTTCTTGGAAAAGACCCCAGAGGCACAGGCAATCCAAGGCAAAATTAACACGTAGGATTACATCAAATTGAGAAGCTATGTACTTCAAAAGAAACACTCAGGGAAGTGAAGAGGCGACCAACAGAATGGGGAAATTATTTGCTAACAATGCAACTGATAAATAATTAATAAACAGAATACAGAAAGAGATCAAGAAACTCAACAACAACAAAAGAAACAACCCAGTGAAGAAATAGGCAAAGGACTTAAACAGACATTTTTCAAAAGAGGAAATCTAAATGGCCAACAGACACATGAAAAAATGCTCAGGATCACTAGTCATCAGGGAAATGCAAATCAAAACCACAATGAGGTTTCACCTCACCCCAGTTAGAATGGCTTTCACACGGAAATCAATGAACAACAAATGCTGATGAGGATGCAGGGGAAAAGGTACACTAATCCATTGTTGGTGGGAATGTGAACTGGTAAAACCACTATGGAAGTCATTTTGGAGATACCTCAGAAATCTGAATATAGACCTACCATATGATCCAGCTATCACACTCCTGGGAATTTACCCAAGGGAAATGAAATCAGCAACAAAAAGAGTTACCTGCACCTTCATGTTTATTACAGCTCAATTCACAATAGCTAAGACATGGAATCAACCTAAATGCCTGTCAACTGAAGACTGGATAAATTATGGGATATGTAATCTATGGAATACTATATAGTGGTTAAAAATGAAATCTGGTCATTTGCAACAAAATGGATGAATCTGAAAAACATCATACTTAATGAAATAAGCCAGTCCCAAAGGGACAAATACCATATGTTCTCCCTGATCTGTGATAACTAATAGAGCACCTAAAAGGAAATCTATAGAAGTGAAATTGACACTTTGAGAAGCAAAGACTTGAACAGCCATTGTCTTGACTCTTGTCCTGACTGTCGAGGAACAGTTTTTTTTTTTTTTTTTTTTTTCCCCTTAATGGAGAATAGAGCTGGGAATGGGAGAGGAAGAGGAGGTGGGTGGGAGTAGGAGTGGGAGGGCTGGTATAGTGGGAAGAATCACTATACTCCTAAAGTTGTACTTACAAAATTTGTAGTCATTCAATAAAAGGTTTCTCTGGGGAAAAAAAGAAAAAGAAACCCACTTTACACATAAAGACACAAACTGAAAGTAAAGAATGGAGAAAGATACACCACAATAACACTAACCATAAGAAAGGTGGAATGGCTATATTTCCAGAGATAAAGAGGGTCATTACAGAATTATAAAAGAATGAAAATTAAATGAGTATGTATCTAACAGCAAAGTATTGAGACAGAATTTTATAAAACTGGAAGAAATGGGTATGTCTACTTTTTTTTCTTAAGATGTATTTATTTACTTGAAAGTCAAAGTTACACCGAGAGAGAAGGAGAGGCAGAGAGAGAGAGAGAAGTCTTCCATCTGCTGGTTCAGTTTGCCATAATGGCTGGAGCTTCGCCGATCAGAAGCCAGGAGCTTCCTCCAGGTCTCCCCCAGCAGGTGCAGGGGGACTTTGGCCATCTTCCACTGCTTTCCCAGGCCATAGCAGGGAGATGGATCAGAAGTGGAGCACTCGGGACTTGAACCAGCACCCCATGGGATGCTGGCACTGCAGGTGGCGCTTTACCCGCTATGCCACAGCACCAGCCCCCGGGTATATCTACTCTTATAGTTGGATCCTTCAACATTCTTTGTCAGTAATTGATAGATGGAACCAGCAGAAAGCAGTAAGGGAAGATAATCTGAGCAGTACCAACAATCAACTTAGTCTTGTTTACCTCTATGATACACTCCACCCAATTACAACAGAATATACACTCTGCTCAAGCTCACATGGAACATGTACCACAACGGGCATGCTCTGGGCCATCCTCAGATCACAGTGGAATGAAACTAGTAAATAATAATAGAAAGATAGCTAGATAATCCCCCAGATATTTGGAAATAAAACAATACACTTTAAGATAACACAGTTGTCAAAGAAATTAAGAGAATTTTAAAAGACGTTTATTAAAATAATGGAAATACAACTTAGTAAAATGTAGAGAAGTAACTAAAGCAGAATTTAGAAAAGAACCTATGGCATTAAAGGCCTACATCAGAAAAGAAGAAAGTTCTGAAATCAACCACCTAAACTTCCACCTTATTAAACTGCAGAAAGCAGAGAAATTTAAGCTAAGGCAAACCGATTAAGAAAAATAATAAAACTAGGGGGAAAACTTATATATGAAAAATCAACAAAACCAAGAGCTGTTTCTTTGAAAGGATTGACAAAATTGATAAACTATTAGGGAGGCTATCCAAGATAAAAAGTAAGAAGACATAAATTAGCAATATTAAAAATAAAAGGAGTACCACTACTACTAATTCCATGGATATTAAAACAATAATAAGGGAATACTACAAACAATTCAGTGTCCATAAATTTAATTTAGATTAAATAGATCAATTCCTTGAAAGAAATTAACTACCAAAACTCAAAAAAGGGAAATAAATAAGCTGACTATTCCTAGATCTATGAAATAAATTCAATCATAATTAGTAACCACCCCTCTAAATGCACTTGAACTAGATGGTTTTACTGATAAATTCCACCAAATGATTAAGGAAAAGTGACATCAGCCTGTTCCACGAAATAGAAGTAGAGAAGTACTTTGTAAGTCATTTTATGAGGCCAGCATTTTCCTAATATCTAAATCACAGAAAGAGAAACTATAGACCAATAAAAATGCTCAATAAAATATGAGCAACTTGGATCCAACAAGGCATAAGAAGTGAGATTTATCCCAGGTATTCATAGATGTTTCCATATTCAAAAACCAGTCCATGTAACCCATCACATTAACAGTTTAGAGAAAAAGAAATCTCACAATTTTATGAGATGCAGAAAAAAAATTTGACAAAATTCAACCCCATTCTTGAGAAAAATTCACAGTAGACTAAGAATAGCAAGAATTTCCTCAACTTATGAAGAACCTCTATACAGAAAACATAGCCAACACCACACATGATGGAAGAAACCATGGCTTTCCCATGAAAATCGGGAACAAAGAAGATGCTCCCTGGCACCACTCCTGCTAACATCCATGAGAAGTGCTCACAAGTGCAATAAGCCAAGAGGCACTACACAGAACGGAAAGGAATAAATAAATTTATTGATTATTAATGTATTTAAAGTTACCTCTTTTTTTACAGCTTGTAGTAAGAAACATACTCAACTGTGAATCTGTCTAACAAAGTCTAAACCTATTTCATATCTTACTACCCTCCTTGGCAAGACAAATAGCTTAGGAGTCTTTAAGTGCTCATTGAGTATCCCTCAATTTGTTACTATTGCCTAGAATTCCAAATGCATGTTATGAAGCATATAGACCAGAACCATTATTATTTATCTGTAGTGTCCACAATAGTTTATCAACCTCTGCGAACAGCTGTTTTCCATATCTTATGCCTTTCCTCTAGGTCTGTTTTTCCCCCTTACCTGAAGTTTATCCTTGAGAGCTATTTCAAGTAAGTATCAGTGAGCTCATGTTGTAATTCTGATTGTGTCTTCATTTTGCTGTTACCTAACCTTCAACTGTTGAATTCACTTGTATTAGTCTGCTTTTCATTGCTATAGTAAAACATCTGAGGCTCAGTACCTTACAAAGAAAAGAGATTTATTTAGCTCACAGTTCTGGAGGTTCAAGGTCATGGTTCTGCTTCTGATCAGCTCCGGTGAGGGCCTCTGGTGCATGTTGTCACAGCAGTGGGAGTGTCTGAGAAGGAGGGATCACATGGTAAGACAGGAAGCCAGGGCCTGAGAGAGAGCCAGGCTTGCTCCTTCATTACAACCCTCTCGTGGGAACTAACAAGTGTCTCAAGAGAATGACATTAATCTCTTCCAAGGGCAGCTCCCTTGGTGACCCAACCACAACCCCATACAGGACCCACCATCTCTTTACACCACCCCATTGGGATCAAAATTCCTACACAGGAATGCTTAGGGGACAAACCGAGTGCAAACCACAGCAATACCATTCTGTTATCTTCTGACATCTAGTTTGCTGGTTGTTGTTCATTGAAGTACTGCTTCTGTGTAAGTACTCTGTTTTCTCTCTCATACTTTTAATAATTTATCTTTTCATCTTAGATTTTTTCAATTTCACTTTTGTATTCAGGAGGTATTGATTTCATTTACCTTGCTCCATGTTCTGTGTACTTTTTATCCAAGTACCTCTTTCTTCAATTTCTGTAAAAGTCTCAGTTTCTAATTCTTCAATTTCCCTATATTCCCTGCTTCTGGAACTTCTCCCTGGAGATGCAGGTTGGAGACTATCAATCCAGCATCAATGTTTCCCAGCTACCTTTTTCTAGTTTGTAAAATGTATTTATTTGAGAGACAGACAGAGCTTTCATTCCCCAAATGCCTGCAGCAGCCAGTGCTGGGCCAGGCTGAAGCCAGGAGCCAGGAAGTCAATCCAGGGCTCACACATGAATGACAGGCACCCTGGTACCCAAGCCATCACCTGCTGCCTCCCAGGGTGCACACTAGCAAGAAGCTGGAACGGACAGCTGGAGTCAGAAAATGAACCCAGTACTCTGAGAGGGGACACAGGCATCCTAACCAGTGTCTCAACAGCTAGAACCCATGCCCATCCCCCCTCTTCTATCTTAAATTGTCTCTCTGTCAAATGTACTGAATGAATTCTTTATTACTATTCTCTAATTTACCTCTTTCTGACTTTCACTGTGTTCAATACAGAATGTTTCCTATACAAGTTTTTTTTTTCTTTAGTAAAAACAGATTTATTGATTTGAAAGGCAGAGTTACAAAAAGAAAGAGAGAAACTGAGAGATAAAGATCTTCCATCTACTGGTTCAGTCCCCAAATGCCACAACATCCAGAGTTGGGCCAGGCCAAAGACAGGAGCAAAAAGCTCCTTCCAGGTCTCCCACGTGGGTGGCAGGGCCCAAGCACTTGAGTCATTTTCCGCTGCTTTCCCAGGCACGTTAGCAGGAAGCACGATCAGAAGTTGAGCAGCTGGAACACAGGGGAGATGCTGGCATCGCAGGCAGCAGCTCAGCCTTCTGCACTCAACGCTGGCCCCACAAGTTGTTTTGTTTTGTATTGCTTTTCATTTCAAATGTACATATCTTATTTTTTTTTGGACAGTGATAGCATTCTGCATGATGCAGTAATTGTGAATCCAAGTCACTTTACTTTTGTCAAACCTCTTAGAACGGTCAAAGCAAAGAATGAAAATGAATGCTATCAACTATGAACTTTAACTACTAATAATGTATCAGTATTGGATTACCAATCCTAGCAAATGTATACCTTGTGCTGTGGTAGACAGGAGGATGGGAGTATGTGGGATCTTAATATAATTCCAACACGCTTTTTCTATACATATAAAATTGCTCTAAAAATAAAATATATTAACCTTTTTAAAGCTATGTATCTTTGCACCCAAGATTCCTGGTCAATTGATCTCTAGACTCAACTATTTCATTTCTGGCTTTGTATTTTGCAGTCTTTTTCTTTTTCTTGGATATCTTTCCTTCCTCTGTGTGCTTCAGGACTTTGGCATGCTTCCTTTGAAGTATTAAAAGGCTCCACTGGAAAACATATTACTATGAAATAAGTCTCCTTCTACGTTTTTGTTTGGTCATTTTGTTTCTTGCGGATGAGTCTCTTCATGGGCTTGGAGGTTCACTGGGCACTTTTTATGAAGCTCCTCTGGGCTCCCTGAGTTTCACAGGGCCTTCAGTTCAGAAGCTGGTCTTAGATCCTTGATGCTGACCCCCAGCCCCACAGCGGTAGTGGGGATTTTGCAGATCCAACGCTGGTGCCAACAAGCACCTTATTTCAGGAACCGGTCAAAGCCATACTTGCATTCATGCTCTGGGCCCAGCCATTCCTTCAAGCCCTGACCAAGCAATGGTCAGCA
The DNA here is from genome assembly GCF_033115175.1 of Lepus europaeus. NCBI lineage: Eukaryota > Metazoa > Chordata > Mammalia > Lagomorpha > Leporidae > Lepus > Lepus europaeus. The sequence goes on from NC_084838.1 coordinate 98,035,674, forward strand.
GTGATTTTTCCAATCTCCTGGCACAATGTAGGGTGACCGTGCCACTCTCTGGAATAGGTCGCTATTGATCCTCATTTGGGGATCTGAGCTCTGGATTAGGTCACTATGGATCCTCAGCCAGAGGAGCAACCTCTGCCTTAGGTAGTGGGCTAGAAACGCCTGATTTCTCAATGCCCAGGAGGACTCAAACTCCCAGCTACTTCTGCCTGCAGGTTCACCCGGAGCCCAGGAAGCCAATCAGGTCTATAATTCATATACACACCCACGGAATGCAATTTCTTATAAGGAGTTCTGTGTTTTGTTTTTTCATTTTTATCTTCTTTTCTATCTTATCTAGCATTGTTATATGAGGGGTCTTCAAAAAGTTCATGGAAATGCACAATATGAAGCTACACATGAATTTCAATTTTTCTTTTGTACTAAAATAAACTTATCTTCTGATTCCAGTTTTCCTTCCTTGAATTTTTTGAAGTGACCTCATATGTCTGGAAAAGTGAGCCTACTACTGCCTCGTGAAGGAAGTTCACGACGGGCAGCATTTATCTTTCTTTTTTTTTTTCTTTCTTTTTTTTTTTTTTATTTTTGACAGGCAGAGTGGACAGTAGAGAGAGACAGAGAGAAAGGTCTTCCTTTGCCGTTGGTTCACCCTCCAATGGCCGCCGCGGCTGGCGCGCTGCGGCCGGCGCACCGCGCTGATCCGATGACAGGAGCCAGGTGCTTCTCCTGGTCTCCCATAGGGTGCAGGACCCAAGCACTTGGGCCATCCTCCACTGCACTCCTGGCCATAGCAGAGAGCTGGCCTGGAAGGGGGACAACCGGGACAGGATTGGTGCCCTGACCGGGACTAGAACCCGGTGTGCCGGCGCCGCAAGGCGGAGGATTAGCCTATTGAGCCGCGGCGCCGGCCAGCATTTATCTTTCAAGTTCAGCATTTGAAATTAACCCTGCAGGAAGAGATTTTTTTTCCCCTTGCATGAAATAAATATTTGATTTATTTTCTCAAATGAGTAGCTATTTATAAGTCAATTATTATCTCTTTTTTCCTCATTTAAAAAATGTTTATTTATTAATTTCATTTACATAAAAGGTGGAGTGACAGAGAGAAATATCCACAAAACCCAGGACTAGATAAGGTCAAAGACAGCAGGTGATAGTTCAAGTACTTGGGTCCCTGTCACTCACATGGGCTCCTGTCTTCAGCATAGCTCAACTCCAGCTATTACAGGCACTTAGGAAGCAAACTAGCATTTATTTGGAAGATCTCTGTCTTTCTTTTTTTTCTCTCTCTGTCTTGTTGTCTAACTTTCAAATAAATTTTAAAAGGCCTTTGAAAAAATGGAAACGGGGCCGGCGCCTCGGCTCACTAGGCTAATCCTCCGCCTGTGGTGCCGGCACACGGGGTTCTAGTCCCAGTCGGGGAGCCGGATTCTGTCCGGGTTGCTCCTCTTCCAGGCCAGCTCTCTGCTGTGGCCTGGGAGGGCAGTGGAGGATGGCCCAGGTGCTTGGGCCCTGCACCCCATGGGAGGCCAGGAGAAGCACCTGGCTCCTGCCTTTGGATCAGCGCGGTGCACCGGCGGCAGCGGCTAATGGAGGGTGAACCAACGGAAAAAGGAAGACCTTTCTTTCTGTCTCTCTCTCTCACTGTCCACTCTGCCTATCAAAAAAAAAAAAAAAATGCAAACGGAAAACCTTCATGATCATGTGATAAGCAAATATTCTTAGATATGACATCAATGATAATATTAATTCAGAAAAGAAAACAAATAAATTGGACTTTTCAAAATTGAAACTTTCTTCTCTTTGTAAAGCACTGTTATGAAAATGAAAAACAAGCCATACACTGAGAGAAAATATTAGTAAATCATATCTCTTATATATAAAGAACTCTCAAAATTTAATAATAAGCAAACAAAAAATGAACCAAAAACAATATGCTAACACTTTATCAAGTTATAAAAATAACTGCTTTAGTATATGTTCAAAATATTTTTCAAATGAAAATCTCAATGAAATGCCATCATATATTTGTTAAAATGGATAAAAATTCAGGAGACTCATCATATCAAGTGTTGGTGAGGATGTGGAAGTGGAACTTTCATATTCTCCTAGTGTAACCAATCTGGAAAACTGTTTGGCTCATTTCTGAAAAAATTAACCATCATCCTACAATGTGATCCATCTAGCCATTCAACACCTAGGACAGAAAAATACACATTCACATGAAACCTATATAAGAATGATCACAGGAGAAAACACCAAGACGGCAGTATAGGGAGGGAGCTTACTGTTCTAGTCTAGGGGAAAATAGTTAAAAAAAAAAAAGCGGAGAGAGTCCAATCTCAGGGAAGTTAGGGAGAAAACGGCAAAGGAAACTCCATGCAAATCAGAGACTCAGTGGATGTGTGTGGAGGGAGTGGACCCCAGCAGCTGAGAGCATGAGCACCAGCTTTGGAGCGTGGGGTGAGACCAGACTGCAGCAGCCCAAGCCACTGGAGATAAAGCTGTGCGAAGAGCCTGGTGTGAGTATGGCTTGGAGTCCTGTGGGAGGCCAACCTAGGAGAAAAAAAGAGGGGCACATTTCTCCCTCCCCAACCACCTGGCCCTGGTGTCCTGTAAGTAGCCGAAAAAGGGCAGCCACCATTTTGGACAAATGTAATAGCTGCACCAACTTGTGTCTACAGGCCCAGCAACCAACCAAGAAGAGACGCCTGAGTCTGCTGGGAGAACTGACAGTGGCTGAGTGCTCATGACTGTGGGAGCCTTGTGTGCTGGGGCTGTGAAAACACCACGGCTGTGTGTGAGGGCGTAGGGTAGGGCTGGATCTTTGGGGCATCACTGTAGGCTCCCTGATTCCCTGGTGAGGGTCATTGTTGTGGGATCTGTGCTCACTGTATGGATCCTTTGTGTGGTCTTGAAGGAATACTGTACCAACTGGGGCTAGCGACTGGTCTCCTTGGAGGAGAGGAGATGAGCATGAGACTAAGCAGATTAATCCTCCCCTCTGATAAAAAAAGAGAGACCACGCCCAATTTGGGTGTCTCCTTGGACACTCCCCTCACCCTGGAGCACTGAACAGAGCTCCCTGGCCACATCCAACACATGCTGCAGGGTATTCACTGAAAAAGCAGACACTCCACTAATCCACAGAGGCATAGTCCAAAGAAAAAAGCCTTCACAGGGAGGAAAAAAACCAACAAGTATCTACACAAATGCCTAAAAATAAATGCAGCAATTCAAGAAACAAGAATAAGGAAGACAACATGATGCCTCCAAAGGAACACAACAACACTCCAGTACTACAATGTGAAAATGAAGAGACTGAAGAAATGCCAGAAACGGAATTCAAAAAATTGATCACAGGATTAGTTAGAAGTAACCAGAAGCAAATCCACAAATTAAAGAAATCCATATACAACATGAATGAACATTTTCCCATGAAATTGTGATTTTAAAGAGAAATCAAAATGAAATATTGGAAATGAAGAATTTAATAGATGAAATGAAAAATGTGGTGGAAAACCATAACAACAGACTTGAAGAGGCAGAAGAAAGAATATCTGCATTAGAAGACAAATCTCTGGAATTTTACAGTCAGACCAAAAAAAAAAAAAATAGAAAACTAAAACACAGTGTTGAAAAAAATTTATGGGATACTATCAGATGACCCAATATATGAGTCTTGGGAGTTCCTGAAGGTGTGGAAAGAGAGAAAGAATTAGAAGGCCTTTTTAGTGAAATAATTACAGAAAACTTCTGTATTTGGATAAAGAAAGGGATGTCCAAGTACAGGAAGTACAAAGAACTCCTAACAGACATGACCAGAAAAGATTCTCGACACGACACATTGAGGTCAAACTCTCAGCAGGAAAACATAAAGAAAAGATTTTAAAATGTGAAAGAGAGAAACTCCATATTACTTTCAGAGGATCTCCAATTAGAATCACAGCTGACTTCTCATGAGAAGCTCCACAGGCTAGGAGAGAAATGTCTTTTTTTTTTTTAAAGATTTATTTATTTATTTCAAAGTCAGAGTTACAAAGAGAGGAGAGGCAGAGAAAGAGGTCTTCCATCCGCTGGTTCACTCCCCAGTTGGCCGAAACGGCTGCGCCGATCCGAAGCCAGGAGCCAGGAGCTTCTTCGAGGCCTCCCAAATGGGTGCAAGGGCCCAAGGACTTGAGCCATCTTCTACTGCTTGCCTAGGCCATAGCAGAGAGCTGGATTGGAAGAGGAGCAGCTGGGTCTCGAACCAGCGCCCACATGGGATGCCTGAGCTTCTGGTCAGGGCGTTAACCCACTGTGCCACGGCACCGGTCACATATTCCAAGTCTTAAGAGAAAAAAACCCTGTCATCCCAACTACAGTACCCTGCAAAGCTCTCATTTAGGAATAAAGACCTTCTGTAACAAACAGCAATTGAAAGAATTTGTCACCACCCGTCCAGCCTTACAGGCTGCTTAAGGACGTGCTACACCCAGAAACGTGGTCATCACTACGAAAGAAGGTGGAAGCAGAAAATGTCCCAGTAGAAGTACAAAGGCGATCCAAAGTAAACAACAGAAACACGAAAAACAGCAGGGAAACTGAGTTTACTCTGGTTTTTATTCTGTTGTTCCTTAGATTTCAGAATATCTTGTTACTGGGAATCTAGCCACACATTAAGGTAATCTGTTTTTTAATCTTTTTAAAAAGAAGACCTTGATTATATTGGACCATCTTGTTTTTTCCTTCTCTTATTACATACCATTTGGTGACTACAGTGTTAAGTCATAGTTCTTACATCGTTGGGCAGAAGAGTGTTATCAGTTATTTTAAATGAATTTCCTTGTCTTTGAAGCTCAGTCAGTAAGTGTGTTGTTGCCACAAAAGAAAATACTTGGGTTTGCATTACTTGAATACTTGAAATAGATAAGACACATTATGTAATGAATTGGGTTTTTATTTCTGGATAAAATTCGAAATGAAATAAAGATTTGAACTACTTAACGAGTGAAAATGATAGTGCTTATAAGCACTGGGAACCCGTACGTGTTTGAGGCATCCAAAACTCAAGTGTTTACTGGATCTTTCTCCTGAAAGCATCTTCTTTTCTGAGCTTCATGCATTTACTCTGATTATGGAGGTTATAAAACAGCCGAGAGAGTGCCATTATATCTGTGTTCATTATGAATCTCATAGCTTTTCTAGTTAGGAAAAAAATAGTCTCAAAATATAAATAGCCTTAGTGTCATTTTTTGTTAATATTTTACCTACTAATCGTATTTTAGGTACTTTCAATCATTTTAATAAGGTGTCTACAAAAATTTAAAACATTACATATTGTCATTGAACTAGTTAGTGAGGAGTGAGAAAGAAAACTAGCTTACTGAGACTGCATTAGTTAAATTTTAAAGTTTTTAATAAAGGAACTTTCAGAGAGACGCTGAGACCTGATGGCATCCATTGAACTAGCTCCTGTGACGTGGAAGGAACCCCCGAGGCAGTGGAGGACGTGGGAGGGCATTTACTGGCTGTGGTGGTGGTTGTGATGTGCTAGTACTTTTTTTATTTTTATTTTTTAACAGGCAGAGTTAGACAGTGAGAGAGAGAGAGAGACAGAGAGAAAGGTCTTCCTTTTCCGTTGGTTCACCCCCCAAATGGCCACTACAGCTGGCGTGTTGCGGCCGGCACACTGCACCAATCCAAAGCCAGGAGCCAGGCGCTTCTCCTGGTCTCCCATGCGGGTGCAGGGCCCAAGCACCTGGGCCATCCTCCACTGCACTCCTAGGCCACAGCAGAGAGCTGGACTGGAAGAGAAGCAACCAGGACAGAATCCAGCGCCCCAACTGGGACTAGAACCCGGGGTGCCAATGCCGCAGGCGGAAGATTAGCCTAGTGAGCTGCGGCACCGGCCTATGTGCTAGTACTTAAATACAAGTAGTACTTAAATACAATGATATTTTTGTTGCCCAATAATCTGTAGTAGAGTCCTGCATTTATCTGTACTAAAATAACTATAACTTAATGGAATCTACAAAGAAGAAACTTTATGACTGTACTGTATTTGGGAGGCTTTGTACAGCTAGGTAGTTTCCAGATACAAAGCACTTGGATTTAAAATTTACTATTATAAGAAAGAAGATACGACATTATTCCATGTGCTTAAATGATAACTTGCTTATTGAGTTTTAGAAGAAAAAAATATGAAATGAGTAATTGCCACTGCATTAGCTATAATGTTAAGTTGGTACGTTGTAGCATAAAGCTTAAATCTGTGTTTCTCAAATGCAAGCAGTCTAAGGCTGCTTTCTACACACTGTAAGTGCTACAAAAGGTCTCAGCACTGAACATGCACTGATACCTCTCAAATGAATGCAACCCAGATGCAGGTGTTTGATACGCCTCAGAAAGTATCTCGCCATCTGCAATTTGTTAATGTGTTTGGTAATGAAAATACCTCCTATTCTTATGTTGTTGTTGTTCCATATTTTCATGTTTAAATTTGAATTTTTACATTTCTACTACTGTTAATTTAAGTACAGTTTGTTCAATGGTTAAAATGGGGTTGTCAGTGAAGAAACTTAAAAACAGCCTCATTCATGTAAACGCTTAAGTAAAAACTTCATTTTGTGTTCTATGTTCAAAAAAAAAATAAAACTTATTTTCATTTTCTAAAAATAAAGAATGATCATAGAAGTTTATTTATAAAAGCCACAAGCAGGAAACAACCCACACGTCCGTCAATGAGCAGATAAACAGCCTGTGGTATATTCCTACAGTGGAATACTACTCAGCAATGAAACCAATGAACTAGTGATAGACCCAATGACGTGAATGGAGCTCAAACTAATTGTACTGATTAAAGAAGCCAGTAAAAAAGTTACATGATTTCTCTTATAGGAAATTTTAGATAATGTGAATTAATCAACAAGGACAGAAAGTATATCAGTGGCTGTCTCAAGATGTAGGGTAAAGGTAGGTAGGAGGTGCAAACAAACTTTGAGGAGCGGTGGAAATGTTGAACGTGGTGATGGTTGCACCTATGTAGACATCTGTCAAAAGATACCACACTGTACATTCAGATATGTGATTTTATAATTTATTAATCATTCAGTTATAGATTAATAAATCTGTTTGCTTTTAATCTGTGCTTGGAGCCAGTGTTGTGACACTAGAGGCTAAGCCACTGCCTGCAGTATGGGCATGCCATATGAGCAGCAGCTCGAGTTGTGGCTGCTTCTCTTCTGATCTAGCTCTCTACTAATGTGCCTGGGAAGGCAGCAGGTGCTGGCCCAAGTACTTGGGTCCCTGCCACCCATGTGGGAGACCCAGATGGAATTTCAGGCTCCTGTCTTCCATCTGGCCCAGCCCTTCCCATTGTGGCCATTTGGGGAGTGGATCACCAGGTGGGAAATCTCTCTGTCTCTGTCTTTGCCTCTTTCTGTCTCTCTACCTTCCAAATAATTTTGTTTTAAAAACCCTCTAAGTAGATGAAGAGCTTGGAATGATTCCAAAAAACTAATGAAAAGCAAAGCAAAACAAGTAGCTTATCAAGACACTGAAGCCAACCTTAAGGAAATCATAGTGGCCAAATTTGGAACAACTTAAATCATAAAATAATCAGATGGATAATGAATACAATGAATAAAGTAAATATCCATAAATCCACACTGATATAAATAAATAAATAAACAAACAAACAAATATTGGGGGAAGAGAAAGCACTTCCTGACTGAAGGATTACAAGAAATAAACGTAGAAGGCACAGGGAACTAACAACTCACTATCAAGCAAACACCCAGTAAAAATTACTGCAGAAAGATTCATCCATGGTCCAAGTTGGAAGAGACAGTGCATCTGCATGGTCTCAAGGCATCTCCTTCAAGATATTTATGAGACTCAACCAACACAAACATTGGAACCAGCAAGTTAGGTGACATTTATAGAAAGGTTATCGTTTTCCCCCCCAGGTTTTTAAATTTATTTCTTAGCATAAGCATGACAAATATTTTTAACAAAGTAGAAAGCAAAAGCCCATTATTTAGCATTCAGTAAAGGCACATGACCTTGTAATGATAGCTTTCTCTTGTCTCTTCCATCCTTACCCTCTCAGCTCCTTTTAAGCTCAGATTGTAAATATGATGATTGACTATGTGGTGGACCACAGTCTTCCCTGTGTTACTCCTGTTTTCCCTAGGGAAGCTTCTTCTGCCATCAAATATGGCCTATAGGTCACATTTTTTATCAGATCCTAATGAAATGCAGGTATTTTCTCTTAAAAAGAATAAATAAAACAAATATTTGCAAATATGCATGAAGGGTGAAAAGATATTTATTAAATCCAGCCATCAATGATCAGTGGGGAAACCCTCTATCTTATTTGCTATCCTATCCAACATAACAAGATTAAATCACTGTATACATATTGTGAGTCCCTTGATATGCGACTCCAAAAAAATCACTACATTATTTGTGATATTCTTGCCAAAAATCACATTTTATTCATAAGAAAACATAGATAAACCCAAGATCTTAAATACGATCACTGCAGGCAGAAAACCTATAGGCTACATTCACTCTGGTAACCCCAGCAATTAACATAATGCTGTCCATGTAGGAGACATTTAGTGTATGTTTGTTGAATGATTAAATTGAATAGATGAATGACTTCTACTTTCTGGGAGAAATTTTGGCATTTCTTACAGAAGTTTATTTATTTAAAAGGCAGATTGACAGAGAGAGGGAGAGCAAGATCTTTCATCTGCTGGTTCACTCCCCAAAATGGCCATAATGACCAGGGCTGGGCCTGGCCAATGCCGGGAGCGAGAACTCCATCTGGGTCTCCCATGTGGGATGCAGAGGCCCAAGCAGGTATGCTATCGTCTGCTTTCTCAGGTGCATCAGCAGAGAGGTAGATTGGAAGTGGAGGAGCCTGGACTCAAACTGGTGCTCTATTATGGGATGCCAGCATTGCAAAGCCATAGCTTACCCTGCAGCTTCACAATGACAGCTCTTCTTACAGAAAGTTTTTAAAAGTAAAATTGGTGATCATTTGGGGGATTATTAAGTTATAGCCCAATCGATAAGGAAATGTATGGGTCTTAGATATAATCAAGACCTCACAGTTCTACTGCAATAATTCTTCAGAGATAAAAATCTTATTTTTGTAAATATAGAAAAACAAATGCATTTGAGATAAAAAGCCTTCCCTGAAAGACAATTCCAATTGAATAGAAATAATTTTTCTCTTCCAACTGCTTTGTTTGTACCTAGGGGACATAAATCATGAGTTAATTTAGTTGTTACATTTGTTAATTGTATTCTTCAAGATTTATCCACTTGAAATCTCATTTCCTACCAAAAGCTAATATTTAATTCCACATGATACAAAAACAAAACAAAAAATGAGGTATCATAAGTTAAAAAGATATATCGGAAGTCAATTTAGACTGTTTTCATTTTATAGCTATTTTAATGTTTTCATTCTATTAGTTCTCTTAATTAGATAATACCTACCAGTACAAAATGCACTATAGTCCCATTTTTAAATTTCAATTTTTTTTCTTTTTTGACAGGCAGAGTGGATAGTGAGAGAGAGAGAGACAGAGAGAAAGGTCTGTCTTCCTTTTTGCCATTGGTTCACCCTCCAATGGCCGCTGCGGCCGGCGCATCGTGCTGACCCGAAGCCAGGAGCCAGGCGCTTCTCCCGGTCTCCCAAGCAGGTGCAGGGCCCAAGTACTTGGGCCATCCTCCACTGCCTTCCCGGGCCATAGCAGAGAACTGGCCTGGAAGAGGGGCAACCGGGGCAGAATCCAGCGCCCCAACTGGGACTAGAACCCGGTGTGCCAGCGCCGCAAGGCGGAGGATTAGCCTATTAAGCCACGGCACCGGTCCATTTTTAAATTTCAAACACAATGTTAGACTAGTATATGTAGTAAATGACGACTTAGCATAATGTCAAATATGTTTCTTCTTCCATATACAGCTTCAAATTGTCAAAAAGGTTTTTTTAGCATAATCACATGAGACAAATACTAAGTTACAAGCATTTAATAATTTGCGAAATATGTTAGGGAAAAATCAAAGGTTTATTTCTTACTATTTTTGCTGATAATCCATTACATTTAGCATGAAAAAAAAAAAGATTCATGATACAAAACTTACTAGACATGTCCTGCTTGTGCTTATGGCTTTATGTTCCTCTCAAAATTCACAAGTTGAAATCCTCATCTCCAGTGCCTCAGAACGTGACCAGATTTGGAAACAGGGCTTTTACAGAGGTGATTAAGTTATAAAGAGGTTAATAGGGTGGGCCCTAGTCCAACTGGTCACAGACATGTGTAGGGCCCCCCACACGAACGCAAAGGAAGAAGATGGCATCTACACGTCAAAGAGAAAGGTCTGGAACAGATTTTTCCTTCAAAGCCCTCAGAAAGAACCAACCCTGCTGCCACCCTGAACACAGACATCTGTCCTTCAAAACTGAAAGCTTGTTTTTGTTGTATCAGCCTCCTCCTCCCCCTGCCCCCAGCCTACACTGCTTGGCTATGGCAGCCCTAGCAAAGGAATGCAGGTGAGAATTCCAGATTTGGTCCTTAGAGTGAATAAGTACTTATTGAGCTTGTCAAGGACTGAGAAGGCTTTATCTTCTACTCTACTTGCAGGCTAAAAGGTCAACACACTACTGTTTCCCAGAGTAAGGACTTCATCACTCACGGCACAAGCAGCTGACATGCTGGGCCCAACACAAGGTGTCCACGGTGGATACTGCACTTGCAAGGGCTCTGCGACAGGGCATGAACCCACAGAGCCCAGGCAAGTCACTGCTGCTGCCGCAAGTGGGAAGCTGTAGGCAACAGAGAAACGTACAGCAAAGTCCGGGAGGTGAGAGAAGGATTGGGTACTATCAGAAACCCAACATTCAACATACCTGGAACCTGGACTAAGAAGGGAGGGAGGGTAATAAGAAGATGATGTTACAGACAGGAGCCCAGTTCCAGTCACGTAGGGCTTAAGCATCCTGCTTTGGGATGTGAATTTTGCCCTGATGATAATGGAGAGCTAGGGAAATGGTTTGAGGGTGAGGAGTTGAGAACAGATCTGGTTTTCAGAAAACTCACTTTGGCCACTGTTTGAAAAGCAGATGTACTCAGGGCAAGGCTGAAGCCCGTTAGCCGCCGCTGGAGTTTAAGTGGAAACTATTTGGTGGCGGGGAAGATGGAGTCATGAGCTCTTTAGTACTGCCCCAGTGCAAAGGAGGAGCGGTTTGCTCTACCGTAACATTGGAGACTTCAATACTTCACTTTCACTGGAAGGCAGCCTGTCCAGAGACCAGATCAGTAAGGATACAGAGGGCTTCAACAACTCTATGCATCAATTAGACCCGGCATATAGACACAGAGCTCTGCACTCAACAATAGAACACACGTCTTCCCAGGTGGACTTGAAACATTCTCCTGGATAGGTTGTATATCAGGCCACAAAACAAGTAGCAATATATGTTAAGAGATTGAAATCATGCAAAGGATTTTCTCCAACAATAAAGAAATGAAGCCAAAAAAAATCAACAACAAAAGGAAATTAGAAAATTCACAGCTATGTGGAAATTAAGCAAGCGCTTTTATAACCATTGGGTCAAAGAAGAAATCACAAAGGGAAGTATATCATTAGAGGGAAATGAAAAAAGAAAACAAAATATATTTAACTTATGGGATGTATCTGAAGTGGAGCTCAGAGGGAAATTTATAGCTGTAAATAGCTAAATTAAAAAAAGAGAAAAACCTCAAATCAATAACCTAAAAATGCCTGAGGAATCTGGAAAAAAAAAGCTTAAACTTAAAGAAGGACATAAATAGACTAAAATAAAGTTAAAATAGAGAAGATAGAAAAATGGAGAAAATCTGTTAAACCAAAAGTCACTTATTTAAAACAACCAAAAAAATTGACAAATTTTAAATAGATTGATAAAAATGGAAAAGGCATAAATAACTAAAATCAGAAATAAAAATGGGGACATGGCTACAGATGGTACAAAATTGAAAGGATGTGTATTAAGATAATACTATGGAGGAAGGCTTTTGGCACAGTAAGACACCACTTGGGAGCCTCCATCCTATATCCAATTGCCTGGATCAGAGTCTCCACTCCACTTCCAATCCAGCTTCCTGCTTATGTGTCCCCTGCTAGGCAATGGTGATGACTCAAGTACTTGGGTCCCTGCCGCCTACCTGGGATACCTGGATTGAGTTTCTTGCTCCTGGTTTCAACCTGTCCCAACTTGGCTATTACAGCCATTTGGAGAGTGAACCAGCAGATGAAATCAATCAATCAATCTCTCTCTGCCTTTCAAATAAAAAAAAAATTTTTTTAAAGAACGAATATTACGAATAATTGTATGCCAAAAACTGGATAACCTAGGTAAAACAGACAAATTTCCAGAAACACATAAATTAGCTAGACTGACTTTACAAACAGAGCAGTACACCCAAATCCCTGCAGACCTGTCTCTTGCTTCAATAATACTTTGATGGAACAGCCGCAGGGATTCTCTTCCAGCCTCTGAGAGCTCTCTGATCTTTCCAGTTACAAACTCCTGACCACTTTTCAGCCATCTCCTGCTTTTGGGACCAGCCAAAACCATTTGTGTCGCCATCTCCTTATTGTGAACCAGTTTTTAACAATCCTGGAACCTCTTCCAAGCCTTGGACCTAATGGACTAAAGGTTTTTGTTTTTTTTTTTTAAAGACATTTATTTATTTGAAAGGCAGAGTTACAGAGAGAAAGAAAAAGAGAGAGAGAGAGAAAGAGAGAGAGGTTTTCCATCTGCTGGCTCACTCCCCAAATGGCCACAACAGTTGGAGCTGGGCCAGGCCAAAGCCAGGAGCCAGGAGCTTCTTCCAGGTCTCCCACATGGGTGCAGGGGCCCAAGCACTTGGGCCATCTTCTATTGCTTTCCCACGACATTAGCAGAGAGCTGAATCAGAAGTGGAGCTGCTGGGACTCGAACTGGTGCCCATAAGGGATGCACTCATTGCAGATGGCAATTTTATCTACTACTCCCACATCACCAATCCCTGGACTAATGCTTTTTTAAAAAAGAAGAAAAGGAGGTGAAGGAGGAGGAGGAGGGAGAAGGAGAAAAGAAAAAGGAAAAGGAGAAGAAAAAAAGAAAAAAATCTAAACGGACACAACAAGAGATTGAGTCAGTAATCAAAAACACTCTATCAAATGAAAAACCCAGGACCAGACAGCTTCACTGTGAATTCTACTAACAGGCAAAGAACTGACACTAATCCTCATTCTTAAAAAAAAAAAAAAATAGAAGAGGAGAGAATACTTCCTAACTCATTTTATGAGGCCAGTATTATCCTGATACCAAAGCCAAAGACATCACAAGAAAAGGAAACTTCAGACCACTATCCATTATGAATAGAAATACAAAAATCTTTAATGAAACGCTTGTAATCTGAATCCACACACTGCAGCATGTATATAAGCCTTGAAAACATTATGTCGAATAAAGTAAGCCAGGCGCAAACACCCGAGCGTTGGAGGCCTGAGCTCCCATGCTCCTACCCTTCTGCTCTCCAGGTGCTTTCACCGTGGGATGTCCTTGGCCACGTTATGACGTCACAAAAGGGCCCCTCCCAGATACCAGCACCACACTCTTGAATTGTCCAGGATCCGGAACTATAAGCAAACGTGCAGGTCAGAATCAGTCTCAGGTATCCAGTTACAGTACCAGATACAGACTATAAAGAAATTAAAAATAGAACTTCCATATGACCCAGCAGACCCTCTTCTGGGCACACATCCTAAGAAAATGTGAACAGCACCTTATAAATACACTGCATTCCTAGTTCGCTGCAGCTTTGTTCATTACACCAAGAGAGGGAAAGAACCTGCGGGCTTGTCAGTGGGTGAACGGATAAAGAGAATGTGCACAGTGGAACTCTACTCAGCCTTTACCAGGAAGGAAACGTCCCTTGAGAAAACACAGATGACCCTGGACATCACGTTGGTGGAATACACCAGACAGAACCACCACGTGATCCCTCTCTCTCATATGGAGGGTTTACAAAGCTGAACTGAGAGCAACAGAGGGCAAAAGGGAGGTGACCAAAGGCTGGGACGTGGGGGGAATGGGGAAAGGTTGGTCAAGGGACACAGATTTCAGGAGGAAGAAGTTCAAGAGCTTCATTGGAGAGCACAGTGACTGTAGTTAATGGCTTGAAAATTGCTTGAAAATTGCTGAGTAAGTAGATTACAAGTTTTCTCCCCACAAAAAGTATGCAAAGTAATACATATGCTCATTAGTATCATTTTTCCATATATGTAAACGTATTTGTAAATATACTTCAAAACATCACGTTGTAGACTATACATACATACAATTTTTACTTGTCAGTTTAACAAATAACATAAAAATCAAGAATCATAGGGTTGTGTTTAGCAAATGAAAAGTAGGTTTTAAAAATGAAGAGGGGCTGGCGCTATGGCACAGCGGGTTAAGCTGGCACCTGCAGCAGCGGCATCACATATGGGCACCAGTTCGAGTCCCGGCTGCTTCACTTCCAATCCAGCTCCCTGCTAACTGCCTGGGAAAAGCTGCAAAAGATGAACTGCTTAGACCCCTGCCACGCATGAGAGAGACCTGGATGATGCTCCTGGCTCCTAACTTTGGCCTGGCCCAGCCCTGGCCATTGCAGTCATCTGGGGAGTGAACCAGCAGATGGAAGCTCGCTCTCTCTCTCTCTCTCTCTCTCTCTTACTTTAAAATAAATAAATCTTTTTTTAAATGAAACAGAGCTGAGAATGTAACAAAGAAAACCACGGAGATGGAGAAAGTGTAAAGTGAGCAATTTTCTCCACCTTCGTGTTGGGAATTGTTACACGCTGTGCACATTGAATAAGCAAATCCCCCAGAAAGGCATTTCATTCATCCAGGGACTAATTTTTGAGCACACCCCCTAAACCCTGCCCTACTTCCAGCCTAGGATAAATTGTCATGAACTTGTCCCCACGGAGCTTGCATAAGCAAGCTCCATGACTTGGTGGTGGTTGTTATAAAGACAGGAAGTGATGAGTGTAATGGGAGAAATGGATGGGGGAGGTGCAGATGGGGGAGCTGAGAAAGGTCTCTCTGGGGAGGGGCCTCTGGGCTCCACCTGAGAGAGCAGGAGGCAGTCTTGTACCTGCTGAGGCAGAGTATCCCAGGGCAGGTGCACAGGCCCAGAGCAGGATGCACTGGGGAGTGTAGCAGGACAACGTGTCCAGGGGCAACACAGACAGTGCAGCTAAGCTAGGATGTCTGGCTGCACCACAGAAGCCTGCAAAGGCAGGAGAAGATACAGGAACGGGACAGTGGGGTCGGGGTAGGGGGATGCATATGAGTAAGTGAGTAAGCCAGACAAACAGAACAAAATAAAATCTACATGTGTAATCAAAACGTCACACATGCAGGGGTAGAGAACACAACAGTGGTTACCAGGACTGGGGGTGGAGTGGAGAGGAAGTGAGGAGACGGGGGTCAGAGGACACATGTGGTAGACATGTGGCACGAACAAGCCTGCAGATCTGGAGCTCTACCTGAGGATGACAGCTAATAAAACTGTATCTGGGATTCTGGATAAAGGAGGGGATTTTAGAGGCTCTTGCCATAAAAAAAAGAAACCAGGGGGAAAAAAAGTAATTATATGAAATGATGGATACGTTAATTTGCTACAGTATAACATTTTACTATAGTGTCACAGTCACATTTATGCATTAAATATGCACAATAAAACTTATTTTTAAAAATGGTTAAAATAGAAAATTTTTATGTTGTCTACTTTAACACATTTTAAAACTAATAATATAATATGTCAAAAACCGTTGATTCATACACTTTAAGTGGGTGAACTGTGTGCTATGTGAATTATATTGCTGTGATGTAAATTTAAAAGATAACTTCTCAAAAGCTAGAAAAAAAAGGAAGAAAAGGGGAGGGATGAGGAGAGAGAGGCAGGGAGAAAGGAAGGGAATACCATTATATTCTTAGAATTGTATCTATAGGGTTGGTGCTGTGGCATAGAGGGTTAAGCCTCCTCCTACAGTGCCAGCATCCCCTGTGGGCATTGGTTCGAATTCCAGCTGCTCCAATTCCCATCCAGCTCCCTACTACTGTGCCTAGGAAAGCAGTGGAGGACAGCCCAAGTGACTGGGTCCCAGTGCACATGTAGGGGACCCGGAAAAGGCTCCTGGCTTCATCCTGGCCCAGCCCTGCCCATTTGGGGAGTGAACCACTGGATGGAAGACTCCCCTTTCTCTCTCTCTCTCTCTCTCTCTTTCTCTCTCTCTCTTTCTCTCTCTCCCCCCTCCTCTTTCTTTCTCTATTGCCTTTAAAAAAGAAAAAGGAAACAAAAAAGCATTCTATCTACAAACTACACTGTGTTAAAAACTACAAACTATACTGTGTTAAAAACAAAACTGTATAAAAAGAAGAAATCTAGGTAGGTAGAGTAGGTAGGAAAGTATAGTTGGCTATCTACGTGGGAGTCAGTGAATATTTGTCATTGTTCATGGCCACTCAACAACTGAACCTCTCCCTGTGTTTGAAAAGAGAACCTGCCTCTCATCAATGAGGTTGGAAATCATCCATTAATTTTCCCAACCTCCTGGTAGCCGAAGGTCGGGCCCATGGGCTGGACTATGCCAATCAGAAACATCTAACCCTCCCCAGCTCTCAGCGGCAAGGAGGTGACGTGAAGGCTCCTTCCGTGCAGGGAGAGAGCCTCTGCAGGAGGCTGCGTCCTGTCTGCAGGGGCGTCGGTTCCGGCAGCAGCACTGGCGGAGTCAGCCACACCAGCTGCAGTTTCTCCAACAGCAGAGAGCCCTGCCTTTCTGGGCCCATTCCTGCAGTCTGATCTGGGGCATGGCTTCTGGCCCTGCGGCTTTCAAACCTGATCTGCCTGCCTGCCCACGGACCCTCAGAATTGTGTGGTATTCTTTAAATGAATGATGTTCAGGGGCAGGTGTTTGGCAGGGTGCTTAAGATGCCCACTTCCACACCAGAGTCCCTGAGTTCAAGTCCCAGATCTACTTTTGATCCAGCTTCCTGCTCATGGGCAACTTGGGCGGCAGCAGATGGTGACTCCAGTACTAGCATTCCTGTCACCCACAGAGGAGATGTGGATGGAACTCCAGACGCCGGGCTTCAGCCTGGCCCAGTCCCAGCTGTTGCAGCCACTAAGGTAGTGAACCAGCAGATGGAAAATCAATCAATCAATCAATCTCTCAATAAAAAAAAAAAACTTTTAAAAACTAAATTACACTTGTTCTTCATATCCCTGGGTTATACATCCTTGGATTCAATCAATTGTGATCAAAAATATTCAGAAAAAAAAGGAGTGCTCTGTTATGGAGCAAGGTGTGGGGGTGAGGGCCAGGTGACTGGAGCTCAGGGGACGCTCCAGGTAGGCTCAGGTAGGGGGATCGTTTCTTCCTAAACGACAGAGAGTTTGTGTTTTCGGGTAACTTTGCATGTTGGAAAGCAGTGGATTTGCTGATATATGGCCATTCTCCCTGAGCAGTCTCTCCTACCCTGAACTCCAGGAAAATAGCAAGGGAGAGCTGAGGGGCTTTTTAAAAATATTCATTTTATTTCTAGGAAGAGAGGCAAAGAGAGAGATCTTCCATCGGGGGGTTCACTCCCCAAATGGCCAGGAGGTTGGGGCTGGACCAGACCAAGACCAGAAGCCTGGAACTCCATCTGGGTCTCCTACAAGCACTTGGGCCATCTTTCGCTGCCTTCCCAGGTGCATCAGCAGGGAGCTGGATCAGAAGCAGAGCTGCTGGGATTCAAACCAGTGCTCAGATATGGGACGCCAGTGCTACAGGCAGTGCTTAACCTGCTGTGCCACAACACAGCTGCCCACAGACACCGAGCTTTTAAACGTGTTAACCCCCCAAGACAAAGGGGAGGGGACAGCATCGCCAGAGAATGAGTTCAGCAAACTGGATGGCAAATGCGAGTGCTCTCGCAGAGTGGGCACCCACAGGCCCCCAAGCAGCATTAATAAAAAGGTCCTCCCTCCCGTGCCAACAGCACACTGGCACACAGGACGAACACTCCCCAAACCTGCTGCACCTCCTGTAAGCCGCGTGGAGTGCACCAACCCCACACAGTAACACAGAGTAAGAAGGGCAAAGGCTCTCTGTGTAGGAGAAAGCAGCATTATGACAGGAAGCAGAGTGGCTGTGGGGGACAGATGCAGTCGGCTTGCCAGAAAAAGGCTAACACTACGCAGAAGACTGGTGCTGAGGCTTTGGTGTGTGGAATCCCGGCTGCAGATCCAACAGAAAGCTGGGCAAACATTGTGAACTGGGAGGAGATAAGGAGGGAAAGAGCCATGGGATGCCGTGCTAGGCTTCTAGGCTTCATCTGCTGTGTTAGTATAAAGATAAGAACATCGCAAGGTAACTGCTGACTTCACTGGGTGGCGGTTGGTCTTTGGGGAGGGAATAAACTAGAGCCACAAGTAAAATTCCTTCTGGGGGAAATCTGAGCGCTCACAGGTCTCCTAGCGCTCCTCATTTCTGACGGAGACTGGTTGAGCTCACACCGCCCGCTGGGGTTATCTGACTTTGTACTTGAGTCACTTCGGATGTCATCAGAGCCCACCTGCTGCTCAGCAAAGGTCATTGTCTGCCACGTTGCCTAAGTGGAGACTGGGGTTTGGGGGGAGATCAGTAACACACCCATAATCCCCATAATCTCACATGCCTCTGGCGGTACTCGAGTCACTTGGGAAGGAATTTTGATCCTGCTCTCCAGGCACAGTTTACTGTAATGTGTATTGTCTACAGATTTTCATATCCTGCTTCAGATAAAGTGATTGGAATAAAAATAACACAAGGTATCTCCACCATGTTGGAATGACCACAGAGAATATAATTTCTGGTGTATTAAACTTGGAGTGAGATGAAATCAAAATAAATCAGTGAAAAGGGCCCAGGTTTCCAGCCTGGAGATTCAGATCAATGACAGGGCAGCACAGAGGAAGTGGGAGCTGCTGGCTGGAGGTCTGGGTCCAGTCTGCTTTTATTACAAAGTCTCCTCCCCATGTCGCCACCAGATATCCCCATCCCAACACCTGCGTGCCAGGAGGGTTCTTCCCTGGAGACATGGAGTCTCGTATCTTCCCATCTGCTGGACCTGGTATGGTGCATACTGTATAAGCATCAGGACAAGTGTGGGAGAGATGATTCCATAAAGAACACTTGGGGTGCTACTACCCAAACAAACAGAAACGGGAATGGGCTCTGAGTACTCACATACCAATCTATCGCAGGGGATGGTATTTTTAAGCTGGACCTAAGAATGAGGAGAAAGCCCTACTTGGCACCAGACAGAATGTTCCTGGTACAGGAAGCAGCATATGCAAAGGCCCTGCGGTGGGAAGATATTAATACAGTATATTCTAAAACCTGAAAGACTATATATGTGGCTGGTGCTGAAGGGAGCATAGTGAACATTTGGGCTTTCTCCTAAGTACAATGAGAAGACCCAGAAACAGATCTGATTGGAGCCTGGCTACATGCTATTCTTAAAAAAAAAAAAAAAAAAAGATTCTATTTATTTATTTGAGAGGCAGAGTTATAGACAGAGAGAGGGAGAGAAAGAAAAAGAGGTCTTCCATCCAATGGTTCACTCCCCAGATGGCTGGAACGGCCGGAGCTGCGCCAATCCGAAGCCAGGAGCCAGGAGCTTCTTTTGGGTTCCCCATGTGGGTGCAGGGGCCCAAGCACTTGGGCCATCTTCTACTGCTTTCCCAGGCCATAGCAGAGAGCTGGATTGGAAGAGGGGCAGCCGGGACACAAACTGGACCCATATGGGATGCCAGCACTACAGGCGGAGGCTTAGCCTACTACGCCACAGCGCCGGCCCAGGCTACATGCTATTCTGTATGGAGAATGAGAACGCAGCAACGTGGGCAGCTGAAGAGAAAGGTGCCCTGGCCCCAGCTGGTGGCGGTGAGTGCAGACAGACACAGGCAGACATGAGATGCATTTTTGGAGAGCTTCCTGCTATACCTTGGTTCCTCCACACAACAGGAAGGGGGAAAGAGGTTCATGGTAAACTGTAAATCAGTTTAATGTTTGTTAAATAAATAAAGCTCTGATGTGTACTGTCTTTACAAATCAGATAATAAAGCAGAAGCACCACAAAGTTATTTTTTTTTTCAACTTAAACACCAATAAGGAATTTATATTGGGCAACAGAGGCCCAGAGTGGTTCATGAGTTTACCTGAGGTCACACAGCTGCAAGTAAGAGGCAGAGCTGGTCTAGGGAGCATGCTGTCAATCACATACTACGCCGACTCTCTTGGCATACAGGGTTCGGCCATGCTGACAAAGTTTAAATAAACGGTTTATTGTGAACTATTAGATATTGAATCACTCGTAAGAGAGAAGCGAGACTGGGTTGAGAACAAAGGTTCAAGCAGAGAGTTTCAAAGGAAATGTTTAAGCCATGTAACATCTATAAAGATAGTCAGGAAATTACAGCAATCTCCCCATTACGACAACTCACAGGGGCAAGCAAGAAGCCGAGATAAGGCGACTAGGTTTAAGCAGAAAAGCAATCTGCAGATCCCCTGGGTAGGATGCAAACAACAAGCCCCAAAGGCAGCAACAGCAGGTGTTCTATCCCGGCCATTGTCTCCAGGTTGCCTGGCAGAGTCTGGTCCCACAGACAAGCCAGTAACAGCTGCTTCTACAGTGCTCTGCGACTTTAAGAAGCCAGTACTTCCTCTGATTCTGGCTCTAGAATTGGGAAATACATCCTCAGGTAATAATGCAATTTCTTGTATTTGGTTGTGGCACCGCCCACAGCTGTCTCATCCATCATCAGCAGGTGCACCGCGAGCGCCTCTTGGCTCTTTTTGCCATGCCTACACAGCACAGGCTGAGCCTGGGGTCACTTGTTTCTAGATCAACATCTTTGAGGAATACAAGTCTTTCTGTGCTACACATATCTTTTGTCATGTGATTTTAAACTGTAAAGAAGACCAGACAGTGGCCAGGGCTGTAGTGTAGCGGGTAAAACCACCGCCTGCAGTGCCGGCATCCCATAGGGGTGCTGGTTCGAGTCCTGGTTGTTCCTCTTCCAGGCCAGCTCTCTGCTGTGGCCTGGGAGTACAGTGGAGGATGGCCCAAGTGCTTGGGCCCTGCACCCGCATGGGAGACCAGGAGGAAGCACCTGGCTCCTGGATTGGGCCTGGCCCAGCCCCGGTCGTTGCGGCCATCTGGGGAGTGAACCAGTGGATGGAAAACTCTCTCTCTCTCTCTCTCTCTCTAACTCTCAAATAAATAAAAATAAATCTTTTTTTAAAAAAAAGGAGACTAGATAGTAAAAAATGAAAGTTATACTCACCCTCACCCCTGCCTGCCCCTGCGCACAGAGACGACCACCGTGAGAGACTGGCAGAGCATCTGATTTGTGTGAATAGGCAGGCAGCTAGTTTAGCCTCGATGAGCGGGAATCTTCGCAGCCCTGCAACGGAACCTCTTCTCCAGTCAGAGCCACCCGCCTTCCCAGAATGCACCTGCGCAGAGGGTACCGCGGAGAGGGACCGGCTGTTCATCCGATGGAGTGAATAGGCAGGCGACTAGTTCGGCCTCCGTGAGCGGGAATCTTTGCACAGGGCCCTCTGTTCCTGTCAGACTGGGACATCCGCCTACCCATGATGCACCGGTGTCTCATCCGGGAGACGCCGTGAGAACAGGGGCATTAGACTCCACAGAATTCCCGGACGGCCTCGCACGTCGAGCTCAGGCGCCACCCCGACCTCATAGAAGCTGAGAACCAAGGTGAGCCTTCTTCTCCCCGTTCCGCGGCGGGCGTTATCCGGGCTTTCCTCTCAGGCTATCCTCCGGCCCGCGCACCAGGGGCGTTTCTCCTCGTGGGGCAGCCCACAGTCACGCGTGGGTGTGTGTTCGCCTCGCTTCCCCTTTCAGTTAACGCCGTCCTCACTTCCGGCACCGACATATGCCTCTGCTTGGAGGTCTCACCTCTGAGGGGCAAGACCCTGGATCGAAAATTCAGGCGCTCGGGTCCCAGTCGGATTTTATGCACATTGGATAAGCATTTTTGCTTTAAAAAAAAAAAAAAAAAAAAAAGGCTTGGCCGGCGCTGTGGCTTAACAGGCTAATCCTCCGCCTTGCGGTGCTGGCACACCGGGTTCTAGTCCCGGTTGGGGCGCCGGATTCTATCCCGGTTGCCCCTCTTCCAGGCCAGCTCTCTGCTGTGGCCAGGGAAGGCAGTGGAGGATGGCCCAAGTGCTTGGGCCCTGCACCCCATGGGAGACCAGGATAAGCACCTGGCTCTCACCTTCGGATCAGCGCAGTGTGCCGGCTGCAGCGCGCCAGCCGCGGTGGCCATTGGAGGGTGAACCAACAGCAAAAAGGAAGACCTTTCTCTCTGTCTCTCTCTCACTTTCCCCTCTGCCTGTCAAAAAAAAAAAAAAAAGGCTCTATCTGCTGTTCTATCCTTACTGTACAGGTATTGTCATTTCCACCTCAGGACAAACAGAGCTATCTCTCTCTGACATCCCACGTTACGGAGGTAGAATGTATGCAATGACCTGCTGGCGGGCGCGGTGAGCTGCTTCCTGTTGTCTTATACAGAACAACACAGCGAACGCACTCGGGGCAGCTTTGCGCGTCTGCGGGCAGGTTCTCAGAAGGGCATTGCCGGCTCTGCAGGGCGACTTCTGGGAAATGGAACTACAGGTTACAAGGGAGAGACAACCCTGGAGACACACTGCGAGACTCGGTCTTTCTATAAGATTTACTTATTTTATTGATTTGGATGGCACTGTTACAGAGAGAGAGAGATCTTCCATCCGCTGGTTCACTCCCCAAACGGCCGCAATGGCGGGAGCTGGGCCAGGCTGGAGCCAGGAGCCAGGAGCCTTCTCTGGGTCTCACACACGGGTGCAGGGGCTCACTGACTTGGCCCAACCTCTGCTGCTTCCCCAGGTCGATAGCAGGGAGTGGATGGGACATAGAGCCGGCGGGTCTCAAACAGGTGCCCGTGTGGGATGTGGGCGTCATAGATGGCAGCTTTACCCACTACACCACAGCGCCGGCCCCCAAAACTCACTTTACTTTCTGCACTCAATTTCTGTCACACCCAACAATAGACATTCTCATTCTTCATCGTTGCCAGTTGGAGAAATAAAAAATACCTCGTTTTCATTTTCTTCCTTATTAATGGAGGTACTCATGCTTCCATAGGCTTAACTCACTTGCACCGTCAGAAATTATTCGTATCTTTTGCCTATTTTACTATTACATGTTGGTCTTTTTCTGGTGGATTTATTAACAAAATATCTAGAATAAAAATTACTCCAAAAAATTTAAAGTATCTTTCCAGTTTCTTTTCTCTACTCATTTCACTTAAGGTATCCTTTATCAAACAAAAGTTGTTTGCTTTTTACTTAAATACGTTTCTCTTCTCTTTTATGACTTCCAAGTGTCGCTGTCATGCTCTAACCAAAGATTATAGATTCATTCTACCACATTTTGCTTTAGTACTTGTCTGTGTAATTTTAACAATTAAGTCTTCAATCGCTGCCAATATCTCCATGTTGGGAATGAGATACAGGTGTAGCCATCCACCCCCCACCCCCTCCCCCACACTCTTACCCCTACCCCTACCCCATACCCCCACCCCACCCCACCCCCCCGCCATGATGCACCTGCCCAGTGGTTTCAGGTGCTTCACATCAGTTCTCTCATCCTCCATAGTGTCTGGCATCTACTGGGGGAAATTGGAACACTAAACACACACTTCCCAGGCTGCCCTGAAGCTGGGGTTCTGGAAACAGATTATGTTCCACTGTTTGGACACACTCCTGAGGCTTCTGGGAAGAAATGAGCCATCCTCCTCCCCCAGCTCTTGCATGTTGCTATTAGCAAGGGGAATCAGCCAATGGGAGGCTCTCTGGCACCAATGATATAACATCCATGGCCAGCTCCCTGTGAACCAAGTAGCAGTGGTGAGAGGCACAGCTTCTGACCTAGCGTCACAGCTCTTGACTGCAGAGGGCCAGTTTCCCGAATGTGAGAGGTGGTTGCAGAGGCAACAGCTTCTTTGTTCCTGTGCAGTTTCAGTGGTAATTTCTGCGATAGCTTCCATGGCTCTGCATGAGTCAGTGGTGTTTAAGCTGAGTCATCCTGGGAGGCCCAGCCTAGAATTCAGTCACGTAGCCCTTCTAACATGTTGTAAACATCCCAGTCCCTGTATTAGATCATTTGCTATTCAAAACACCCATGCAACATCTACTTCCTGCAGTAAACCCAACTAATATGCTCTTTGACTTAGATAGTCATGTGTATCTTACATTGTTTTATGCTTATGCAAGTATACTTGAAACAGTTTGTGCAAAAATGAAATTGAAAGATAAGTTTATTTTGGTGCAAAAAAAAAAAAAAACCACGGAAATCTATACAGTTTTTTCATGATGCATTTTCCATGAACTTTTTAAAGACTTTGTCACAGGTGAATCTATTCCTAGAATTTCTGTTCTATTCCATTGATCAATGTGCCTTTCAGTGAGGCTATATCGTTTTAATTAGATTCATCTCAGTTATTCTTTTCTTTGAAAGCCAATTTGACTATTCTAGAACATTTGTCCTTACAGTGGAAATTAAGAGTCCATTTTTGAAGTTCCTAATGATATCTATTGGAATTTTGGTTAATTTGGAGGTAATTGTCTTTATATATTGACTATATAAATTCAGAAATGTGTTCAATCTTTTCACTTGTATTGCTTCTTCTTTGTCATTTATTCAATATATTTGCTAGTTTTCTCTACATAGATCACCTTGCATTGTTTTGTTGGATGCAGTGTTCATCATTTAATAGTTCTTGTTATTATGAATAGGAAACCTTTCTAATTATACTTTAAACATATAAGCTGTAATGTGGGGGCCAGCACTGTGACATAGTGGTTTAAGTCAGCTTGCGATGCCAGCTTCGGAACATTCTCCCGACTGCTCTACTTCCTATCCAACTTCCTGTTAATGTGCCTAGGAGAGCAGCTGGAGATGGCCCAAAGACCTGTATCCCTGCCACCCATGTGGGAGATCAGAGATCCTGGCTCCTGGCTTTGGCTGGACCCAGCCCTGGCTGTTGCAGTCATTTGAGAAGTGAATCAGTAGATGGAAGACTTCTCTTCTGCTCTCTGTCTCTCCCTCTCTACTCTGCCTTTCAAATAAATAAATCTTTTTAAAAATTAAAAAAACAAGCTGTACCAATAAGAGCTGCATTAATTAAACACTACCTTGGCCATTTACATTATACTTTCCCTACTGTTGAAGCACAATGCAAATCTGTAGCCCCCCAAATACCCATTGAACAATGACTCCAACAAGCCTGAGGTTTTTCTTATGCTCAGCAAACCCAGAGATAAGCACTTGCTGACACTGACCTTGCCCTCAAGGCCAAATGGGTGCTAAGAGTTCCATTTTCAGATCAGAGAGAGAGGAAAACAGAAGACTATGCAGCCTCTTATGACATCTCGTTGGCTAGAATTGTGTGGCTAGCCATCTCTGTCTCCAAGGAAGCCCACAGAAGTAGGAGACACTTGCAAATCCCAAAGCAAAGGGTAGATAAAGACCAAACAGATAAGCCTGGAGTAGGTGTTAGGCAAGTCAAACTGGGTAATTCCCATTCCCAGGCTCCTCATCTGCCCCTTCTGAGAGCAACACAGGGGCCATCGCAGGCACACACAGAAAGAAACGGGAGCCGGGAGCCGGTGGAGTTTCAGCAATTTGCCGAGGGTCACACAGCAGGAAGTGCTTTGGGGCAGGCTTTCAGCTGTTCTGTACAAATGTTAACATTGTGGGACCAGTGTTGTGAGACAGCTGGTTAAACTACTGCTTCGGCTGCTCTGCTTTTGACCCAACTCTTGCCAAAATGCCTGGGAAGCAGAGTTGATGGCCCAAGTGACTGGACCCCTGCCACTCCACGTGGAAGACCCAGATGGAGTTCCCAGCTTCTGGCCTCAGCTGGTGTAGCCATTTGGGGAGTGACTAACAAATGGAATCTCTCTCTCCTCTCCCTCACTCTCTCTCTCTCTCCATCTTTCAAATAAATAAATAAATTGTTTTAAAAACGGTGTGCTCAACTACATTATTGAACTCTCCTATTATTTCTGCAAATTTTAGTTTTCCTACACATTTTAGGTAAATGAACATGTTGTCCTCATGACACTGATATTTCTTTTTTTTTCCTGTTTCATTGCATTGGCTAGGACCTTCAAAATGACGTTGATTAATAATGGATTTCCTGTTCATTTTCCAATTTAAATGTTTCACTGTTGAGTGGTTAAATCTGTACAAAAGACTCTTCAAATATTTGATACCAAAAAAATAGATATTTCCAATAACAAGAAAATCTTTTTCTGGTTTGCAGTTTAAAATATTTTCCTTTTTAATGGTACTCATTTTTCTAAGTTTTAAAAAACATGTCATTGTGAGACAGTGAGAAAGAACAAGACAGAGCTTCCATTCGCTGGTTCACGTCCCTGAATCCCCACAATGGCCCTAGGCCCAGAGCCGAAGCCAAGAGCAGGGATCTCAATCCTGGTCCCCCAGGGGGGGCAGCAGAAACCCAGTCCCTTGAGCTGTCACTGCTGCCTCCTGGGGTCTGCATCAGCAGATAGCTGGAGTCAGGAGATGGAGCCAAGTTCCAAATCCAGGTACTCTGATGTGGGGTGCAGACTTCCTACCTGGTATCCCGGCCACTAAGCCAAATGCACACCCCAGAGTGTTTTCCCTTTTTCGCTTCTAAATATCTACTCTTTGACTGCTCTTCAATGAAGTTAACAGCAATACATATCATACCCAAACTGGAGCAGGAAATAATTTCCCTAAGACTCCCACCCAAGGACTTCACAAACCAACCTCCCGTTCTCTTCAGCTCTGCCCACGTACAGGAAGATTCAGACCTGACAAGCAACCCAGCGACACGGCTGGCTTGCACAGGTTCATCCGCGGCAGGACCCTTTTCACAATACCATGAAAAGCTAGAGGGATAGACACCAATTTCTCCCTAAGACAGAAGGAGCTGTCTGGCTGTGCTCGTTACTTTCAGGGAAGGACATGTCATCAGGAAACCTATTTTCGAGAACATCACTCAGTTTCGAGAACATCACATTTCTGCAGTTTCTAGAAGCTTGAAAGAGGGGCCAGAGTTTCCCAGAAATTGGAGCCTGAGTCAAAGCTCCCAGGCTGAGGCTTTCTTGGGAGGAACAATCCTCACAGTGCAAGAAGGAGGGAAGAGGAGGCAGACAAATGGGGACATGAGGAGATGTGTTCCCGTGCTGAACACAGATACCCAGAACAAGACAGCTCGTTGCCCGGTGATGAGGAAACCATAGCGCTAAACCTCACGGTACTGGAAGCATCTGTCTCCTGGTCCATCTCATCCCGCCACTCTCACCCCCACCCCCTGCCTCTTTGTGCTCAGAAATACCTTTATGGTGCATCGGTGCATGCTGGGATTGTGCTCCCTGCCCTGTAGCAGCATCCAGGAAAGCCGGGTCCCTGGCCCTACACACTTTTGAGTTGCTAAGGGACAGGAGATATGAGAACATGTTTGTGGGTTCTGCCCAGCCCTCCTTGGTGCAGCAGGGAAGCTGTGATGAAACAAGCCACACCCCAGGGGGACCTGAGTCAGCTGCTGATGGTGAAAGAAGCAAAGGCTCCTGAGATGGAGCCTCTGCAGGTAGTCAGCCGCCGAGGCCTGGGACCGCTGAGGACAAGGAATACAGGGACTTGGACGGTGGCATTTTCATAAAGGGGAGTGGTTGTGGTTGTCTTCTTATGCATTAGGGGGAAGGTGCTATGGAACAGGAATCATTGGGCAGCACAAGCCCTGCCCTGGCCAGGAACAGGAGCAGGAACAGCCTGAGGGGTGGCATATGCCTATCAGGGATGCTCCTTGGGGGCTGCACTTATGATGGCCTTGCCTTAGGGCCACCAATTCAAGTCCACATCTACATCTTACAGTCTCCACCAAGCTCTTTGCCAGACCTCGTTCCTCCCCAACTTCCTCTGGTCACCAACAACCCTGGCTTTGCCACACATGTCCTCCCGCTTGTTACCCTCTCTTCTGCTGGTTCCTGTTTGTGGATGGCCCACTCTTCCTTAAAACTGTGGTCAAGAGACAGGTGTTATACAGCAGGTTAAGCTGCTAGTTTGGCATGGCTGCATCCCATGTCAACATGCTGCATTGAGACTAGCTACTCTGCCTCCAATTCAGCCTCCTGCTAATGCATCCTGGGAGGCAGCAGATGACATTCAAGTGTTTGGACTCCTGCTATCCACATGGGAAGGCTGGATGGGGTTCCTGGCTCCTAGCTTTGGCCTGGCCCTGCTCTGGATGTTGCTGGCATTTGGGGAGTGAACCAGTGGAATGAGGATCTTTCTCTCCCTCTCTCTGTTTTTCAAGATAAAAACATTTAAAAACAAATAAAAACTGATCATATTCCATCCTTTCGCGAAGTGAAAGCCTGTCTACAATGGGAAACGAATCTCCTCTCTTTTGAATCTTTCTTGGCACACAGTCTGGGCTTCAGAGGGACAGTTATGACATTGTGACAGTGGTTTGTGCGATGCTTTTAACCCATCCTATTACTTCCAGAGGCCTGGCTTCGTCTCTGGCCCCTGGGAATTTGTCTGTCAACATGCATTAAGTGAAGAAGTGAACAAAGGAGCTTGTAGACTAGAGCGCCTCGTCTCTCGCAAATTTCCCGGGGATCCTTGGCACCTAGCAAGTGTTCAACAATGGAATAATCAGTGAACTCTCATGCCCATCCACCTCACTTATGGACCTGGGTGCTCACTTGCTCACGAGAATGAAATGAGGACCTGGCAGTGTAATGTGCTGTCCAGATCCAGTTCATGCAGACACATACAAGCATACCTGCACACGTCCATGTGCACGTGCACACACACAAGCCTTTGATGATAGCATTTCCAGGATGTGGTTTGATTTTTTATTAGATTAATAATTGCATGGGGCAGGTATTGTGGTACAGCAGGTTAAGCTGCTGCTTTTGATGCTGGGATGCCATACTAGAGTGCCAGTGCCAGTCCCGGCTGTCCTGCTTCTGATCTAGTTCCCTGCTAATGCACCTGGGAAAGCAGAAAATGATGGCTCAAGACTTCTGCCCCTGACACCTACTTAGGAGTCCCTGATGGAGTTCCTGACTCCCCTCTTCAACCTGGCCCAGCTTGGAAGTTGTAGCCATTTGAGAATGAATCCGTGGATGGAAGATCTCTCTTTGGCTCACTTTCTTTCTGTTGTTCTGCCTTTCAACTAAATAAACACATGTTTTATCATATGTCAGGTGCTTTCCTGGGTGGGTAGCAGATACTAATTTGATCCTCAGAACATGTTGAGATCGATATCATTACCAGTGGTTGCCAACAGGAGAAACTGAGGCAGAAAGCTGTGGAAGAAAGTGACCTGCCTCCAGCCACACAGCTCATGAATGGTAGGTTCCGCCTCTGGGTCTTCACCACTGGGCTGCACTCTCACATCTCTCTGGGACCACAGAAGAGCCTGCTTTTTGTCACCCCACTCATTCGCAGACTCACAAAGCCCTCCACAAATGTGTGCACCCTGCCTGACGACATCATTCCATGGCAGCCGCTGACAAGCTGTCCCATGTCTACGGCCCAGGAGGCTTCTCAGAAGACCAGAAGTGTGGTCAAACACCCAACTTCCGGGCTTCTCCGTGCACTTCCCAAACTGCTGGTGTTCATTTTAAGATCTTGCTGAAACAAACCACACCTATAGAAAACTTTTGTCTCTAAGTGTTGCATTTCAACAATGTTATTTCCTCCTGTGCCTGTGATAATCAGGCAAGGTGAAGGTTATGAATGAGCCAGTGCCTGCTGGGAGTGGCTCCTCTGCTGACTGGTTTCTTTGCACCAAGAGCCCGTCTATAGTTCCTTCTCAAGAATCACCCTATGGGTGCAGAAGGGAGACTGCTGAGCGTCTGGTTCAACTCTGGCCTCAGATGAAAGAAGGGGCATTCAGAGAGAGATGACAAGATCCTCATGCAAGTCTGGTGGACAGAATGTACTAAAAGCCAGGCCTATAAGTTGCAGTCACGGCTCTTTCCAGTAAACTACTCTGTGCATGACTTCGCAGAAATATTTAGATAAGCTTTACCTCACTGATTTGAGCTGCATTGCAATGTGAATGTGTCATCTCTTATTCTTAGTAAAATGGTTTTTGTTAGAACACATTTCACAATTTTATATTTCACATGAGCCTAGCACTGCTAGCCATGTCCCGGTCACTAGTTAACTGCTACCACAATGCTTGCTCCATCACGGAGGTTTTGCAATGAGCACAATTAGCGGCTCCCGACGTCCTCACCATTTCTAGTGCACTGCCCTGCTTCACGCCCACCCTTTATGTTCATCTTCTTTCTCTTGGCACCCTTACTCACAATTCCCACTTAATCTGAATGAATAAAAAATGCTTACTGAAATGTGTGCCATCTGTAGTGGCTGAATGTAAAGACATGTTTCAGTTTTTGTAATAGTGTACTTGCAACATTTTCCCTTCTTTGCAAAACCATCTCTTTCTGGTCTTTCCCTGGGTCTTTTGGAAAAGCTCTGAAATACATTCACACCATCAGCTGCTTTTGTCTGGGGAAATCATGCAGTTGGTGTGGAGATCTCATTTCTTTCTTAGCTTGAGCAAAAGCTGCTTAATAGGAAACATTCCGGCTTCCTATGCATTGAAGCCATTGCTTCCACAAGCACTGTGATTGGACCATCTTCTATTACTCAAAAATTTCCCCCAAAAAATCTCGTTTCCTGAAGAATAAGGCCAAGCATGCTAATGGAACCATGGGGCAGAAGCTGGAAGAGAGAACAGAAGTGTTTAAAGTCACACCCTCCAGGTAGTGGCTGGGATAGGTGAGTGACAGGAGAGAAGAGGAACCTGGAAGTCTGGTAGAATAAAGGCGTCATCCAACGCAGTATTGAGGATTTGAATGACTGGAGAAAGGCCAGAGGGAAAAGTAAGTGAACCAAGTCAGTCAGGAGAAAGACATGCGAAAGAAGAAGAATGCCAAGAAAAGCAGAATGCAAAGGAAAGGTGATGAGGACTGCAGAGGCAAGACGGAGGATTCAAAGTGGCAGAAACTCTCAAAATAAAAGAAGCCCAGGGCTGCAAGAGACGATCGCCATTCCAGGAAGCTTCTGCCTGAACAGTGAGTCATTAGGTCAAAGCCAAGACACCTGTGTGTGGGAGACAAGTCCCATGCCATCACTGCCACACGAGCTCATCTTGCAAAGCCTTGCTATGTAAGCAGGATGAAGCAGAACAAAACTGTGACTTACGGACTTAGAAACTGCGGGAACTTCTGTTCTAGAAGCTTAACAAAAGGAGGCAAAGTGGTCAATAACCATCACTTAGCGCAAAGAAAACGGTCCCAGCACATGGAGCTCGAATGCTGGCCCTAGGGCCCCGCCGAGACCAGCGGTCCCCAAAGGATTTCCAGACCTCTCTGTGAAGAAATACAGAAGCTCAGTACCCAGAAGAGCTAAGGTCCAAGCTGCCCAGTTTGGGTTGCCAGTTCTGAAGCTGGCCTTTCAGTTGTGCACCCTTTCCTTTCTGCCGACTCTGCTGAGCTCCTCCTTCAGTTTCCAATGGGGTAGGCCCTCAGTCTTCTTTTACTTACTGATTTCACTTATTTGAAATGTAGACAAACAAACAGCAATCTCTCATGCCCTGCCTCACTCCCCAAATGCCCTTGACTAGCCAGGCTTGGGCCAGGCCAAAGCTGGGAACTCAGTTCAAGTCTCCCACATGGGTGGCAGGGACCCAACTACATCAGCCATCACCACTGCCTCCCAGGGTGCACCTGAGAAGGAAGCTGCATACCTCAGCAGACCCAGGATCAGACCTGGGCACTGTCATGGAAAACAGGTATCCACAGAAGAGACTTAACTGCTGGGCCAAACGCTAGCCCTGAGTCTCATGTTTTAATGAACTACACACCAACGCTGAAAATCAGGATTTTCACCAACAGAAAAATTCAGATGTTCACTTCCTTTCTTGCAAAACTGGAGGTGAGGGCCCCTAGAACTGTATTCCAGCCTTGCCACACTGGACAAATGCCGTGAGGGGTGGCATCTATTATCTCTCTCTGTGCTACAGTCCCCATGCAGCTAAACTCCTGAGCTTGCATTAGGTATCCCAGTTTGCAGCTGCCACTGCCTAGCAGGGCCCAGAGTACAAACCTCTGGATATACACAGCCTCTGCAATCATAGGGCTCTGGCCACAGGCTTAGTCACGTTTGCTTCACCAGAAAGTGTGTTGGCAGGGTAATAAAACAGAGCTGAATGTGGTTGGTTTTCTTGTGCTGGGTGTTCTGGCTGCCTCCACCCCACCCCCAGCACTGAGAGGGACAGGCACGGAGAATAGAAACGCGTTGACCTCACACCTCATAGAGAACATTCCTCCTCCCCACCCTCCTCCTGAGCCTCTGATCTTGGTGGAAGCCCTACCTGACCACACACTCACATGGCTGCTTTCCTTGAAGCCTCCCCATCCTGGCTCACTTGTTTCAAAGCCTTTAGGTTTTATGCTCCATTTACTCAGTTTGATCTGCAAACAGTCGCCTGCCCTGTGGGTTTTCCAGGATACACTCTCAGTATCGATCCAACACAAGAGCACTGGGGTCCTGGGGACAGATGCGTCCTCATCTTGTTCAGCGGTCTCCCAATCACCAGGGGGAGCTAAAGAGTTATTTTCTAAGCTGGTAACACAGTTCTGCGTGACCCTTCCTCAGAATTTCAAGTCAGCGGGTAACAGAAAAGGAACCGCACATTTGAAAACGGGGGCAATCCAAAATACTCCAAGGAGCTGGGGGAGCAGCAGGTACCAGAATTCAGCATGAAGACCAAGTTTCCAGGTTCGGAGACTTCTTCCACCACCACTGCCTGGAGGGATTGCAGGCACACTACCGGCCTATCTTGAAGATCAAACTGCCCCCCTCTCCAGACAGTAGCCGTTTTGGAGCCCCAGGAAAGCATCCAAAAGGCAGAACGTGGAGAACCTGTGGGGGCCAGGCAGCTGTGCATTCCTGACCCTGAAAAGGCAACTGTTTTGTGGACAGGCCCTTGATTGCATCTACGAGAGGTTTGGTTTTTTTTTCTTCAGAGCTATAAATAGCCCTGGCTTAGGGAAAAAAAAAAAAAGAAAGAAAGAAACTACCAGTAAACACGAGAAAAGTGGAAATTCTAAACCCACATCAGGGTTGGTTTTCATCAAGATAGCCCACTCTCTGCGATCACCGTGTCGCTGAGCGGGTGTCCCTGGCAGCACCCAAGGAGCTGTGTCTGGAAGACGTCAAATCACGTGTGGCACAGCCCCAGCTCCCGGGTTCCGGCTGGGGACGCCGAGCTCCGAACCGCAGCGCGGTGCGGCGACGACAGGGCAAACGCCCAAGCGACGGGGGTCACAGGCATTGGAAACGTCACGCCAGGTGCCCACGAGGTGTGCGGTGAGAGCGCGCCGGACGGCCCGGGCTTTCGGCCGCCGGTCTGCACGCCCCTCTGTGTCTCCAAACGCAGGGGAAGAAAACGGAGCCGCGGGACGCTCAGCCCAGCCTGCACGCAGCCCGAGCGACCGGGGCGGGCCGCCCCACCCGCCACATGCCCTGTTTGGACGAGCGTGCGCGCCATAGCCAGGAACATGGCTCCCTCGGCCCAGGCCGGCACGCCCCTCCACCCGAGACCCCGACACGCGCGCGGGGCTGTGCTTGCCGCGCGCCTCCCCAACCTCGCGCGCAATGATTTCACAACTCGCGGCTGGGAGCGCTCCCCGGCATTTACGTCTCCCCGCGGAAACCCCAGAATTTGAGGGAGAAGGCGACCGCATCCGACTAGGGGCAGAAATGACACCCAAAGGGCTACCGGGCCCCTGATCGCCAGAAGCGACCCTGCGCGGTCGGCTCAAGCTCCAGCGCCCAACGCCAGTGGGCGTCCCAGCGCGGCGCGTCCCCCCTGGAGAAAGCCGTGGCCGCCTCTCCGCGCGGCCCGGGGACTGAGGGGGGCCCCCACGACCTTCGTCCCCCCAGTCGCGTGACGCAACAACTTCACAGCAGACCTCATCGTGCAAGGGGAGGTGTTGGCGCGTGCAGCGTAGCCTGCGCGCCCGGGGCCGTCTCCAGGACGCGCGGGGTATTTGAGTCTCTGCTTCTCCCGGAGCAGCTCTGCCCCGCCGCCGCCCCAACCCCTTCCCCGCCGCGGCACCCCCGAGGGCCCTCAGCTCCCCGGCCGCCACCCGCTGCCTTTCCGGCCTCCCGCCAGCTCCACCGCACAAGGGTCGCTCCTCTCCGCAGTGTTGCGGGGGAAGGCAAGGCCGAGGTCGCTGCCACGCCTCGCCCGGTGCTCGGTCGGCAACAGGTAGGCCGGCCGCCGCCGCCGCTGGGGGAGACAAAAAGCGCTTCTGCGAGCAACGAGGGTCGCGGGGAGCCCGGAGCCACCACGGCAAGGCCAGGCCCGGGGGGTCCCGGGCTCCTCCCCCCCAGGCTCCTCCGCGCCGCGCTGGCTGCGCCGGCCGTTGCGCAACCCGGAGCGGGGCGCAGGGCGCGGGTCCTGGCGGACGCCGGCTCGGGCGGCGGCGGTGTCCGCGGCCGGGGAGGGACGCGCACTGGTGGCGGCGCCGCGGCGGAGTGCAGAGGGGGCGGGGCCGCGGAGAGCCCGCCCCCCCGGCCCGCCCCTGCCGGCCGCGGCCATTGGCGGCGGGCCGGGGGCGGGTGCGGGCGCGGCGATTGGGGCTGCGGCCGCCCGTCACGGCGGGGCTGGCGGGCGGCGACGTAGCGCGGCGCTCGGAACTGACCTACTAACACACATCTCTCGGCGCGGCCACGGCGCCCGCGGACCCGGCGCGCCCGCCCGCCTCCCGCGCCGCGCCCTCTCCGCCGCCGCCCGCCGCCCGCCGCGGCCCCGGAGGCCCGGCCTGGAGCCGCAAGCCCCGGCGCCGCCAGCCCGGCTCCCGATCTCCCCTTTCTTTCTCCTCGCCGCCCCGGTGCGCCGGCCCGGGAGCAGGAACACGGTAAGCGCTCCGCCCACCGCCGGCCGGGGGGCCCCGCGCCCGCTCCCCGCCCGCTCCCGGGGCGCGCGGCCGGGCTGGCGCGGGGCGTGGGGGTGCGGGCCGAAGGGTGCGCGGGGCTCGCCGGCGGCGGCGAGCGTGCGCGGGCCGCGCGTTACATAAACTTTTGCTGCCTCGGTCGGGATGGGACTCCCGCCCGAAGGTGGCTGCTTTGATTGCAGCGCGCTGGCGCCGCCGGCACGTAGTCCCGCCTGGGGTGCGCTCTCTGCCGCGGTTGCATAACGTCTCCCGATTTCGGGAAAATTGCTGTTTTGGTGGGGAAGCGGCGCCGGGGTGGTTGCGCCCCCGCTGCGAGCGGGAAGATGCGCCCTGGTCTCCTGCGCCTGGCCCCTCCGCGGGGCCGGGGGCGGAGAGGACAGGGCTGAGGAACGGGGAGCCGTCTGGCTCTGCGTGTTGGGGACGCGCGCTGGGAGCGCGAGCGGTGACGGCATCCGGAGAATGCCTGTGTCAGGCGCTGTGTGTGCCCAGACGTCTCCCAGCCCGTGTGTCGTCAGCGTGTTTTACAAGCCCTCGGGAAGGTTGTGGGATTTGTCCTCGCGTGCGTTGCGTAATCTGCCCACGGCGCAGCGCCGGCGGGGTGGTGGGGAGGTGCGCGCGTGTGCGTGTGCCGCGGTGTGGTCGCGGTCGCGCGGCGCTGAGCCCCGGGGCGCTGTTTACATCCACGCGAGGTGTCCCCCACGGCCCTGCGGAACGTCGGAGGCAGCTGGGGCTTGGATTCAGGGCTCGGGGTCCCCCCCCACACCCGAGAGGTTCCGAGCCGTTGTTTTGAAATCTGGGGCGAATGCATTGTGACGTCTGCCTCCCCCTCCCCACCTCCCTGATCCAAAGAAATGCGCTGCCTCTTAGTAGCCCCCGTTCGCCCGGGGTCGCCGCGGCTGTTTCCGACGCGACAAGACAGCGCACATAATAGTTTCCTGGAAATGTTGCATTATGTAACTGCCGGATTTGCTGGCACCGAGCGTAGAAAGAGGGAGCTAATTACGCGATTTTATAATCTCGCTACAAAGAAACTAGGGCAATCTCAGCCTGGAAAAATGTCACTGTAACAGTTCTTTTTTTTTTTTTTTTTTTCCCTCAAGGATATTTTCAACAGGAAAGTCGACAGCCCCGTAAGCGCCGAGTCTGCGCAGCAGGCTGCCGAATGCGTGTCTTTTTTGCCCTAAATGAAATGTGCGTTCTTCTAAATTTAGCGCCATCGCGTTTGAACAATTGCGGCCTCGCGGAGCTATTCCTGGTGTTTTCTCCCGGGCTGCGTGCACATCCAAGTTCAAGGCCTCCTGCTGTAGTTTCACGGCGCACGCCCTCGGAGACCTTTGATAAGGCTGTATTTTTAGGAAGGCATTTCGCTGCGCCTCCCTGTCGCTGGAGGACACTTGGGGAGCCGCCGGCCCCCCGGCCCCGGCGTAAATACCACCAGCTAAGGAGGTCAGAAGTGTGTGTTTCCCGTCGTGTGCTCGCCCCCCCCCCCGGCCGGATGTGATTTATGGGGAACAGATATAGGTTAGTGGATTGTGTTTCTGTCCGGATACCCTAGTTTCACTTGGGCGCCGAGCACGCAGAGCGCCCTGGAGTCCCCACCTAGTGCCATTGCGTGTGCCTCTATGCATGTGCCAGTGTGTCCATGAGCAGGTTTACACACACGCACACCCACTTAACATTTAAATAATTAAAGCGCGTGGTTATTTGTAGGGGGTAGTGGGGCCTTATTATAGCGATTCGCCGCCGGCACACGTTACGTTGCCCCAATCAACTGCAGTGGCTCTCGGAGAGGCTGGCGGCTCGCTTTAGTCCTCTCGCCCACCCCCCCACGCCCACCTCCCCACGCCCACCCCCCAGCCTCCGGCCCGGGTGAGAGCCCCGGCCTCTAGGGGCCGCGTGGCGCCACCTTCCGACCGCGTCCTCGCGTGGCGCGTCCCGGCGCCCCTCCCTCCTGCCGCCCCGCGGGGGTCTTCGGGCAGCCGGGGCTACGGACGCGGGCCCCGCGGGGCTCCCCTGGTGCGGGCGAGCGGGCGGGCACGGCGGCTCGAGACCGGGAAGCGTCTCTGGGCGGCGGCCGCACGGGGACCGCTCGGTGGCCGGCGCGCCTCCCCGCCCCCTCCCCACATTCCTTTGTTCTGGCGCGGGGGGTCCTCGCGGCGCCGAGGCCCCGCTGCGCCGCCCACCCGGCGGGAGGCGGGTCTCGGGGAGGCGCGGCGTGCCGGTGTGCTCGCGGGTAGCCCAGGCCGCGGGCGCGGGGGCGTGGAGGGGCCGCCCGGGCGTCTCGGCGACGCGCTTCCCGGGGGGGGGGGGGGCAGACGCGCAGGCCTGATGCACGCGTGTGGCACGGCGAGGTTCCGAGACCCGCGCACACCTTTGTTCCCGAAGGTCCTCGGTGCGTTTCAGGGCCAGCACGTCCCCATTCCTGGAGCCGAGAGGACCCTAGGGAACACGCAGAGACCGCAGAGGGTGGGGGTGGGGGCGCTCCGGGATTTGTGGGGCTGGAAGGGCAGGCTCGGCTTGGCAGTGGCCACTGGAGCTGATTGGGGGGTGGGGGGAGGTGGACATGGTGGTTCTTTTTTTTTTTTTTTTTTAACCTTCAGTTTCTATGGGCAAAGGATAGTTCAGAATAAAACCAAATCGGAACACCCACGGAGACGCCGCTGTTAAGAACTGCAGTGGAGTACTTTGGTGCCGGGGGTAACAGCGCATGGCTGGCAAGTGGCTCTCCGTGGAGGACCGGCCGAGGCTGGGCCCACACCCTTAGGAGCCTGGCCGAGACCCCCTCCCAGAGACCTCAGGAAGGTTGGGGGAAATGCACTTAAAAGATAAGGTTGTTGAACTTTAAAATCCACACATAGTAGTCACCTGCGTTCTCTGCCTAAATTGCTGGGCAGTATTTTAACACTAAGGATTGGTGTTGGAATTAAGCCTGCGGAAATCATTTCTTGAGATCTTTTTATTATTTTTTTTTTCTCCTAATGATGACTTTTTTCAGAAAACTGTTTGTCCTGGTGTTCCGGGTTGATGGCTGTTTGAAGGGAAGGCAGAGACTTGGAGCTCCCAGCTCAATGGGTTACTGACTTGGGGACTGTGTGCAGGGGCAAGAGCTCAGCACTCCCCTATAACTTATGTCCACCGAGTTCTCCCACCTGCACCGTTCCTGATTCTAACACCCTGTGGGCTGAGATGAGCAGCAACTGGGGAGTCCCCCTTATGCCCCAGGGATGAACCATATAGGCGGCCTCAGTGGAAAACGAAGGCCAAGCTGGGTGACACTGTTGACATGGGACAGCAGCAGGTGCTTCCTGCAGAATCATGCTCACCGGTGCCCTGATTCACAAGTGAGAGTAAGTGAATGTTAGACACTGAGCCCATCTGTGCCAGGTACCCTCCTCCCGATTTCACAGAGGAGGAGATGAGAACCTAACCTGAGGCCCAGGTGCTCCAGACTGAAATCCAGGTAGCCTCCCTGCTTCTGAGGGTGCCACCGCCCCCCCTCCGCCCCCTTCCTTCCTGTCCCTTTAATGAGCATGAGTGCAAGCTCACTGGTTTTTGAAACAATTTCCTTTGCTGCTCTGAGGGCTTATCTTGGCGAAGTGCAATTATAACAACACTGATGCAACAGCCTGAAAATTAAAACCCCTTCTGAGCGCCCTTTCACACGTTGAGCAATGCGCCTGACTCACCGGGCTGAGTGGAGTTTTCGAATTGACCTTGCCTTGGTCATTAGAGTCAATTCCGAGATGTAAATATGATTGCAGCAGGGGTGGAAAAGGTGCCGTCATAGTGGCAAGGCTGTGTTTTCACCCCAGTTAAAAAATCACACATACTTCATTATTTCCATTGTAATCCAGATGGCATTGCTGCTCTTAGAAGCACACTTGGGATTCAATTCAAAACCCAACAGAAACAATGTCATTGAAGTTTCCTTTAATATTCAGTTCTTGTTTTCCAGAGGTATGCCTGCATTTCACGGGGCAGGCGCATTGTTTGGTATCCTGTTATTTTTTCTGAATTATACTTGAGTTGATTTTTATCCAGATCGGGCCGGTTGTGTGAGAATGTCGAAAGATGTTGACCTTTGATCACAGGCATTACATAAGAGCTTTTCAGTTTCAAAATGAATTTTTATTACCACTACCCCCAATTATCTCTCACATTTTCTTGCAAATATCTTTCCTGTAGCTAAAGCACACACACACAAACACACACACAACTGCTTCTCATCTGGTTTTAATTAGAGAGCACAAGCTTGTTTTGAAGTTGAGTAAGGGTTTACTGGATGCCATTCGATTCTACCCTGTGCCATGAGGACCGGGCTTCATGGGAGTCCCAAACAGTTGCAAGCCATTCAATGATCAGAACTGCACTGTCTTTTATCAACTTTCAAGAGATCTTAGACTATAGTGAAGTAGCCTGCAAGCAAACACTGAAAGTAAGACATGTTTTTAAAGTCCCCTCTTAAGCATCAGACCTCTAAGGTAAATGACATCTGCTGTTCTGTGCTGACAGGGAAGTCACAAGGCAGAGTGGGGGGAGCAGGACCAACCCCCTAAGATCACGTCAGGAGCCCTCTCTGCCATGTTCCCACCCCTGAGCCCATGTCACTGTGCCGTGTCACGTGTGTCACCCGTTGCAGAATGTCCCATAGCCAGGGGACTTTGTGACTGTTACTGTCCCTTAAGGTCAATTATCTTGTCGCAACATTTCAAGAATATTAATGGTTGCCATGGTAAGGTTGCTGTGGATTTTTACAAATAACGTTTCTGCCGCTGCTGTCTTCGTTGATCAGACCACGCAGCTGCTAGTTTGCAAGGGTTTGTGCTCCCTCTGTGCCCTCTTTAGAACAATCTCCTTGTGCCTTGGGTTGCAAACACTGGCCTCTTAGACGAGAACATCAAGTTAGACCGTTCCGTGTTTCAACTACTTCCATGACATCAATGCTGTAATAAAATGCAGTGTTGTCATCATGTTTATTAGTTTCAGATCCAGTTTTCAGCTAGTTCTTTGTTGAACTCAAAATATTTTCACTTATAATGAACTTGATCGGGTTTGGACACATTTGTTTACAGATGCACCCAAAGAGAAAAAGTAGGTCAGCATATTGCTTATGATAGGGTGACTTCTGGCACAGGGTGTGTGTGTGTGTGTGTGTGTGTGTGTGAACTGCTTCTTTATCTCTGCTTTTAAGTATTAAGTTTGTTCTTACCCAAGGATAGGAGTACAGCATTTCATTGATGCAAAAGGCAATAGGTTTTACCCACAGGAAGAAAAAGGAGGTTAACATCTTGTTGGTATTCATAATTTAAAAGTAGAAAGAGCTGTGAATGGCTTCATTTTTTTTTTTTTTCATGAAAATGACACCTCAGAAAAAAACAAGTGCCTTAGGAGAAAGCTGGTTTACAGTTTAACATAACTTAGGTCTATGTTTACCTGGAAAACAGTGTTTTTCTTTGTTACCTAAGCTATTCTCTTAAGAAAGTAAACAATAAAAGAGCACACCAGAAATCATGTCTCAAAAAGGAATTAAAAGATAAATTGATGTTAGTGCAAAAAATTTTTTATGTCCCTGCATAGGAGAGATCTTCAGAAAGTTCGTGGAAAATACATATTATGAAAAACCGTGGCCAGCGCCGCGGCTCACTAGGTTAATCGTCTGCCTGCGGCCCCGGTACTCCGGGTTCTAGTCCCAGTTGGGGCGCCAGTTCTGTCCCAGTTGCTCCTCTTCCAGTCTAGCTCTCTGCAGTGGCTTGGGAGTGTAGTGGAGGATGGCCCAAGTGCTTGGGCCCTGCACCCGCATGGGAGACCAGGAGAAGCACCTGGCTCCTGGCTTCGGATCAGCGCAGTGCGCCAGCAGTAACAGCCATCTGGGGGGTGAACCAATGGAAAGGGAAGACCTTTCTCTCTGTCTCTTCTCTCTCACTGTCTAACTCTGCCTGTCAAAAAATTAAAAAAAAAAAAAAAAAAGGTACGGATTTCAAAATCTTTGCACTAAAGTAAACATCTTTTCTTCCCATTTCCTGTGAACTTTTTGAAGTACTCTCATACATTCAGAGAGTCAAGGGAAAATGAGATATTTCAGTAAAAATCCAAGTCACTGCACACAAGAAAGAGTGGTTCATCTTGTTGACAGAAGCTTAAAATCAAACCATGCAATAGAAACAGATTTGCAATAAAGTCCTTTTAAGGGGTAATAACAATTTTCTCATAGTAGATTTTATTGTCTAAATTATTAGTGAGGTCTTAGATCCCTGAGACAGAATGTTTGTTGTCTTCTGTTTTTTTGCGCAAAGGGCTTGGATTGCCCAACACTGTGTCTGTGACAGATCAGGTGGAGAACAGGGAAGACTTATGGCCCCAGAATCACCATCGCACGACAAGCAACCGCCTGAACCACAAACATGATCTCCATGTTAGCTTGTGAAGTTGTTTTCTTTTGGAGATGTTTTTCCAAGTCAAATCTTATTTTTAATTAAAAGCAGTATTTAGGTCATCCAGACTTATTTAGGTCAATAAACTATTTAAAAAAAATCTGGGCTTTTAAAAGCTCATTTCTGTCCAAAAAAAAAAAGCAGCTCCTCATTTCTGCTTGTAGCCATAGTGTGAGAAACTCCGGGAAAGCAGCAGGTAGTGATGGCACCTGCCCGTGAGCTGTGGAAAAACACATCAGCTGGCACGTGATGACTCTGGCTGGTGAATTTCTCTTTTTTATTTGTGTTTTGAAGAAAGAGTCAT
This sequence comes from Lepus europaeus, assembly GCF_033115175.1. NCBI lineage: Eukaryota > Metazoa > Chordata > Mammalia > Lagomorpha > Leporidae > Lepus > Lepus europaeus. Next base: position 98,077,566 of record NC_084838.1, read on the forward strand.
AGCATCTTAATGGGTGTAATGAAGTTAATCGTGCTGAATATGCTAACATCATGGAATTGGCATTTAGTGTCAATTATTCACCAAAAGAGAAACATAAGCAGTGACTAATGTGGCTCAGCATTAACTCTTGGTTTGAAAGGATGACGCACAGGTGAGGTCGCCGTTAATCATAGGAGAAAATATCGGGGCTTGAAATGAGGTCGTCAGGTTCACGTAGGTGCTGATGCTCTGAGAAGACCCTGCAAGCCCCCTTGGCACTGCTGTCACGGCAGCTCCTGGCTGAGGCACCTCAGCAGGGGCCAGAGCGCCTCTCGGCTTTCACCTGCTGTGTGTGATCTTGAGAAAGTCGCTCGGATTCTGACTTCTCTGACTTGTTGCTGTGCGAGGTGGGAAGGTCAGAGACACCTGGCACACACACACACACACACTGAAAACAGATTCACTTTTGGTTTTGTTTAAAAAAAAAAAATTTGCAGGTAACGAAGTCCATAGCTGTCGTGTTTCTTTTCTTCCATTTATCCAAACATTAATCGGATTTCTAAGAGATTAAAATTCTAGCAGAACTATGAAAATTACTAAAATGTCTTCACATACTGGGCAAGATGTGAAACAACTGTAAAGATGATGGAGGAAGGTTCCAGATGGTATGTCTGCTGGCTTATGGAAGTTAGGTGGCACTTCCAAATGCCTTCCTGCCCCCAAAAGGACCAGGGCAAATGAGTGTGTGTGGCTCAGAGAAGGGACTGTGTTGCAGGGATACCCACAGCCCTGGCTGCAGTGCAAGAAGAGACTCGGCTGGACCAGGACCGTAGCTCTGCCACTTAATGAGCTGCGCGACGCTGGGCAAGTCACTTCACGTCTCTGAGTCTTAGTTCTCTCATCTGAAAATGGTTATTGTGAAAGTTAATGAAATAAAGCCAGTCACCCCACACCCGCCCCCCACACACACACACACACTCATACTGCTTGTTGCATAGTGTTTGATAAATGGCACCTGTTGGGATTGTTTTGTTATTATCACTATACCAAGCACAAGAGCAGCGTGGCTAGCAGGGAGTGATATGTGCCCAGGCCATATGCTGGTGGCACTCTGTGCAGAGGCACAGTTCCCACCGCACCCTCGAGGTCTGGCAGTCTGGGGAGTCTGACTTTTCTCTGCTTTTTATAAGCCCCCTGGGTCCAGTTCAGTGCCCAGCACACAGCAGCGGGTCTCCATACTTGTTGAATAAGCCAATCAGTAAATAGTAGTTCTCTCCCTGTGTTTAAAATATCTGCTATCGAATTCACCCAATACTGTATCTCCCCCCTTGTCTAGTTCCCCCATAATCCATCATGGCCCAAAAATCTTTATTTTTTTTTTATAAGATTTATTTTCTTTATTTGAAAGAGTTACAGAGAGATGCAAACCAGAGAGAGAGAGAGAGAGAGAGGTCTTCCATCTGCTGGTCCATTCCTCAAATGACTGCAACGGCCAGAGCTGAACTGATCTGAAGCCAGGAGCCAGGACATGGGTGCAGGGGACCAAGGACTTGGGCCATCTTCTACTGCTATATCAGGTCATAGCAGAGAGCTGGATTGGAAGTGGAGCAGCTGGGACTTGAACCAGCATCCATATGGGATGCCGGTGCTGCAGGCTGGGTTTTAATCTTCTGTGCCACAGCACCGGCCCCTAAAAATATTACCTTAAAGCAGTAAAGCATGAGGATATTTTAGAGAGCAAGAGACCACAACCATGTAACTTTTGTTACACTCTATTGATGTTCTATTTTATTACTAGTTATTGTTGCTAATCTGTTACTGTACTTAATTTGTAAGTTGAACTTTATCATAAGGATGCATGTATAAGGAAGAACAGCCTCCAAGGTTTGGTGCTGTCTGCAAGCATCTACTGGGGGTCTTGGAACACATCCCCCTGGGTTAAGGCGAGGAGGCAACTGAATATTGAATGAAAAATAAAGCATCGGGGCAATTTTCTGGTTATAAAACTGTCTAAGGTAAATGAGTGGCTATTAATCAAATGCCAAGCACCTAATATCTCCAGTTCGTGGCCAGAAGCATCCACAGATATTTTAATTTCCTCTCTGAAGTCATTTGCAGTATAGTTGGATGCAAAAGATAAACACGGAGGAAGACACACAATGTATGAAGTCAGCGCCTCTCCCCACGTTATCTCACCGTGCTGATAAACTGTGTTCGACACTGCAAGGCTATTTGATAAATCATAATACAGAAAGTATCCTAAGATAGCATGTGGCGATTCGCTGATTGAGTTGTAGAGACAGTGACTGTGTCCCCAGGAGAGAAGCACGAGGGGTTCTGGGGACACACAGTGACACTCACTGATAGGAAGAAACATGGCAAAAGAAGCGAGGTTTCCTGCAGGCTGAAGTGTAGTGGTAATGGAGCGGACACGTCATGCGCAGGCACCTGGAGGCAAAGGGTTTAAGAAACTGTAAGACAAATGGGCCGATTTTAGCTCAGTGGAAGCAAGGTGGTTCCGTGTATGAGGTGTGACGATGGCTGCCTGCCCTTACCTGCACCGATACATACCTGTGCGAAGCGCGTACCTCACTGGAAGTGGAATGAAGTCACAAAAAGCTGAGGAAGGGTAACTAGCACAGGGTGAGTGGAACTCTTGAAAAGCATAACTACTTAAGCGAGGCAGTGTTTGCGAAATACAGGGTTTCTTTGGAGGTTCTTGTTTCATCGTGTTAAAGACATAAGAAAATGCAAGGAGCACAAAGATTCTCACCTTACGAAAATATCCAGAATAAGAGTGTGCAGGGCACCAGAGGGTGTTTATATAAAACTGAACATGTGGAAAAGCAGTACCTGAAAATAGAAAGGCACCTTGGCAAAGGCCAGGCCCCTTGGCATCCCTTCTCTGGAATTCCTCACTCTGTGCCCCGCTACTCATTCTACTCTAGTGAGTGACAGAACACAGCCTGTGACAGGTGCAACCAACCCATCCCATACGTAGAGAGAAAAATGGGTTTTCATGTTAGAAGACAAAACCTGAAAATGATAGGGAATATGAAAATGCACGGGTTTCAAAGTTTTTTGGCACCAAAATAAACTTACCTTTTGATTCCATTTTCCTCGAACTTTTTGAAGCACCCTCACAGGCTCATGCTTCTGAGCGATCAATAGAAAGATTCCTTTTCTACAACCTCACCGCCTGCCGGGTCCCACTCTCTGCCTTCATTTCCCTTTAAAGTCTCATTATCAAAAAGCAAACAGAAACTTGGAATTAATCACCACACATTTCTGTAGGTTGTGACTGGCTGTTCCCTGAACCATGGTGGCTCGGTTTAATGGACAAAAACTTGGCATGAAACCTTATTCCTTATGATCCTGATATTATTACATCATCCCTCCTATTCCTTCTGGAAGAGACAAAAGCAACCAGCAGGCCTTTCCCATTGATAAAATTAAACTCCATTTCATTAGTCATTATACAGCTATGCATAAGAAAGAGGCAGTGACGTAAAACAAAAACATTCAATCTTCTTAATATGGCAGGATAGAGCCACACCGCCCAGAGTGCTGAACCAACAGTTGTTGTACCACATCCACTTTATGAAAACTATCACCAACTGGAAAATCACACAGCCAGCCGCCAGAGTCTAGAAACACAGATCCAGAACCACGAGAAGACTGTTATTAGAATGTAACGTGGATTGATCATCTCATGTCAAAGCAAATGTCAGGGCAGATTCCCACTGTGAATATTCACCCGTGGGAGTGCTGGTTGATTCTATTTTGAGTTCTCGTGTGTTATTTGACACAAACGAGTAAAACTGGAGGAACTTCTTTCCATAATTATATTGTCTTGATTTAAAATAATTTCAAGTTTCAAGAGTATACCTTAAGAATAAAAGCCTAAAATAAATAAATAAACTCCTCAAATGGTGTCTTTGTGTAAGTCCAAAGCCACCATGTAATCGGCATTATTAAGACTGTGTCCAGAGCCACAGAAAGCTTGGTGGATGCTTCCACCTTGTGTGGTGAATCAAGGTGAGGAAGCAAGACAAGCAGCATTGCTAACCTCATCAGCACAGGTGCTGCTTTGAGGTGGGTTCCTGCGGAATTCGCTACATTGAGGTGCAGAGGGGCACCTGCAGGATTTCACTGGGGTGGAAGCCCACCAGGCAGTCAGAGATGTGATGGGCAGGTTTCTGTCCACATTAAGGTGCGGGTTCAAATGGACAACAACTCAGGTGTTAATGCAGCTTTTTATCTCCATTTTTGTAGGAATAAAAATTTAGCTCCATTTGTGCTTTATTCCATACCTTGACTGCAAGATTTGTGCTGGTATTAAAGAAGGTTGGTATTGGTAGGAAAGGTTCCTTGTAAGAAGCAGGCATGTGTGGGGCCGGCATTGTGATGCAGCTGGTTAAGCTACCACTTGCATCTTGCATTGCTGGCATGGCATATCAGAGTGCAGGTTTGAGCTCTGCTCCCCATCCAGCTCCTTGCTAATGGGCCTGGGAAAGCAGCGAAGGACAGCCCAAGCTCTTGGGCCCCTGCTACCCACGTGGGAGCACAGGATGGAGTCCCAGCTTCCTGGCCTCCACCTGGCCCAGCCTCAGCTGTTGGAGCCCTTTAGGGGAGTGAACCAGAGGAGGGAAGGTTGTGCCCCCTCTCTCTCTCCCTCTGTCACTCTGCCTTTCAAATAAATAAAGTAAATCTTACAAGAAGGAAGCATGGTTTGGCCATGATAGAAATGGTATCTGAGATTGTTCTGGAACATCACAATATGGAAGTCCTGCGCAGGGAGACCCACCAGCTGGAGGCCATCTGCCCCTTCCTTCCTAGTCGTGGCCCTTGGGCCTTCCTGCTCCCCACAGCCTCTGCTTCTCCCCCAAGGAAGGCCTTGGCTGCCCTCCTCACTCTCCTGGACCGTGCCGGCCCCGCCCGTGGGTCTCCCGGGTTATCTGTCCCCGCAGGCTTCCCGACTTGGGTCCTCGCTGGCCGGCTGAGATTGCACCCTGGCTGCGCCTTGCCTGTCCGAGGAGTAACCGTGCCTTTCTGTGCATTGCAGATCACCCAGAAGTCCCTCGGCGTCCCCCAGGCGAGCCCCCCCGACCGACGGAGCCCACCGGGAACACGAGGACGGCGCTGGATGGCTTTTGAGCCCCCGTCTCCAGGGAGCCTGAGCACACTGGGGGAGTAACTTGGCGGGCCGCCGCGTGCCGACGGTGAGGCGTCCTTGGATGCAGCTAAGGACAATGCAGACCATCAAGAAGGAGCAGGCATCCCTGGACCCCAGCGGCCCCGGGGACAAGATGATGGCGCTTCACCCCGCCACGCTGACCGAAGTGCCTTCGGAGGAGTTGGCCGCCGGCGAGGAGCTGCTGCTGGGCGAAGGCAGCGTGGGCAAGAGCAAGTCGTCGGCGTGCCGGCGGAAGCGCGAGTTCATTCCCGACGACAAGAAGGATGCCATGTACTGGGAGAAGAGGCGCAAGAACAACGAGGCGGCCAAGAGGTCCCGCGAGAAGCGACGGCTCAACGACCTGGTCTTGGAGAACAAGCTCATCGCGCTGGGCGAGGAGAACGCCACGCTGAAGGCCGAGCTGCTGTCGCTGAAGCTCAAGTTCGGCCTCATCAGCGCCGCGGCGTACGCGCAGGAGATCCAGAAGCTGAGCAGTTCCAGCGCCGTATATTTTCAGGAGTACGCGGCTGCCAAGGCCGGCGCCAGCGCCTTTACAGAGGAGCAGGACCCCGCGGGGGCAGCGGCGGCGGCCGCAGCGGCGGCAGCAGGTGCAGGCAGCTGTATCTCGGTCATCAAACACTCCCCGCAGAGCTCGCTGTCTGACCTGTCGGAGGCGTCCCCCGGGGAGCACACGCAGGGCAGCCCCGCGCCGCAGGACAAGTTCCAGGCCATCAAGCAAGAGCCCGTGGAACTCGAGAGCTACGCCCGCGAGCCCCGGGACGACCGGGGCCCCTACGCCGTGTCCATCTTCCAGAACTACATGGGGAGCTCGTTCCCCGGCTACTCCCCTCCGCTGCTGCAGGCCAACCGCTCCTCTAGTAACTCCCCGCGGACGTCCGAGACTGACGACGGCGTGGTGGGGAAGGCGTCCGACGGCGAGGACGAGCAGCAGGTCCCCAAGGGCCCCATCCACTCCCCGGTGGAGCTCCCGCGAGTGCACGCGGCCATGGTCAAGGTCCCCGAGGTGAACTCCGCACTGCCGCACAAGCTGCGCATCAAAGCCAAAGCCATGCAGATCAAAGTGGAAGCCTTGGACAACGACTTCGAGGCCGCGCACAAACTGTCCTCCCCTGTGGACGTGGCGCCCAGAAGACACTTGGACCTGGACAAGCACGCGGCCCCGGGCGTGGTGCATTCCTCCTCTCTCACTCCTTTCTCGGTGCAGGTGACGAACATCCAGGATTGGTCTCTCAAAGCCGAGCACTGGCACCCGAAAGAACTAAGCGGCAAAACCCAGAACGGTTTCAAGACAGAAGTGGTGGAAATTAAAGACGATGGCTATAAGGTCTCGGACCCAGACAATTTGTACCTGAAACAGGGCATAGCAAACTTATCCGCAGAGGTTGTCTCGCTCAAGAGACTTATAGCAGCACAGCCCATCTCGGCTTCGGACTCTCGGTAAGCGGTTGCCAAGGAGGAGCGGGGCGCCCGGGGGCGACCTCGCGGGCAGTAGCCCCGTTCGTTTTTGTATTATGCCGAGTTTCCACTGGACCTGTGGTGTCATTTCACTGTAACGTGCACATGTTGTCTGTCTGGTGTCTTTTCCGTGCACACATCATGATGAAGATTAGATTGTGTTCCCGCTCTGCCTTGTGTATAGATGGTCCATACAAAGGCTGTATATATTGAGCATTATTTTTGTTGTTCTGTTATAAAGCGTGGAAGTTACCGGTTTCAATAAAGGATTGGTGACAAACACAAAACTTCTGCTCTGTTCCATTTGGTTTATGGGAAAGGAAAAGCAATTTGAAGTGACAAAGAAAAAAAAGATACTAAAGTGTCCTGCTTTTGACTTTTGTAGGATAGTGAAGTTTTCTCCCCAAAAAAGCGACAAGTAGGGGTAAGTTCAGCAAGTGACTAGTTTTTGCAGGCTAGGAAAACCTTTAAAGTCTTCTAAGGAGAGGAAAAAAACCTAGCAGTGAATTTTCTTGCCTTTGAGACTAATTGATAGACTCACTATTTTTTTTTTTTTAAAGTTATCTCTGTTATTTTAAGTAGAGAAGTTGTTCAGTGTCAGCCTCCCGTTAGTCATCTCTTTCAAGTGTGACACAAGGATCTGGCTAGTTGAGTCACTGACCCACTTTATTAGTTGAAAGGCTATTTGAAAAGAGCGGCCAGAAACTAAGAGTAAAGGTATTTTTACGTTCTTTCGGTCTCAGTTCTAGAGCACGGCAGTCCAGGGCATTCAGCTACATCTTGTTTTTATTTAGTTTCCAAAGTTTCAAAGATCACATCCATTAGCGCATGTGCACAGCTACACTCTGAGTATGCGTGTGAAGATGTGTTCCTGATGAGAATAGCTGTATATCTTTACATAATTAGCTCCAAAATGGTAGAAATCCAGGAAAAAAGCACTATTGTAAATACACTGAGGATAAAGCCTTTACTATCTGCCCAAGACTCCTCCCACCCCTACCCCCTGTCTCTCACCCTATGCCACCTTGGCACCTCAGCCCAGCAGCCCAATTGAGTGGTCCGCCATCTTGATTTTGACTGCCCTGTCTGAATAGAAGCCGGATGGTTGATGTGTTAAAATTGCTGCACTTCCGCATTTTACAAAGGATGGTGCTCTGAGTTCAAGCCAGTAGCACACATGCACACGCCGTCCATTTTGCCCTTTGGGCCATGGGCACCAGCTCTCTGATAGGTCCTGGCTGCTAGAGAAATGTGTGGTTGGGAGAGGCCCAGAAGCAGACTCATCTCACTGGGAATGTAGCAAAGCCGAGAAAGAGGGCAAAAGTACCGGGTGGAGTCTGCACCCAAAGGTCTTGGACGGCCTGGAATGGAGAGGATGAATCACACATGAAAAACAACAGGGACACAATGTAAAGTCAGGGTTCTACGTTAAAAAACAAGGACAGGCCAGATACACAGCAGGGGAAAGAAGAACGACATGGGGTGGGAGGGGGCTTTACTTCCTGCAGCTTCCCGAGTCCACGCTGGGTGGACTGTTGGGCTGTGTCAGTGCCGGTAGCTACTGGAGCGAAGACCCCTGCCCTGCGTCCCTGGTATAAAACCATCAGAAAATACTAAGGAAACTGTTGGTCCATTGTTCGGAAAAGGGATGAAGCTTGTGCCTTGGGGTGCTGAAAGGAAGACATAAGAAGTGGAAGAGAGCCAGAAAGCCAGATCTGGAGTTGCTTTAAGAGCGAGCTTTCTGACTCAGAGCAGTACCAGAAGCCAAGAGCCCAGCACAGGCTGTAGCACTGTCCCAGTTCATTGCTGAGTGACACCAGCATTCTTGATGTCCACTGAGGAAATGCTGTCGCCCCTCCTTCCCACGCACAAGGACCCGCAATGGGACGGAGAACATGGTTAAGAGCAAGTACATCTATAACAAAACTCAAGCAAAAGCCTCAGAGCTCCTCAAGTCCTGAGTGTCTCCAGAAAGGTTCAGGGAGGTCCGAGGGGCAAGAGTGGACTGCAGCGGACACAACCCAAAGACACCCCCACAGGGCTCCCTCCCCCCAGTGGTGATGAGACTACAGAAAGAGTGGCCAGCTGTTCCCTGGGCAGCCTGCCCTGCAGCGCATCTGTCCTGTGGCCAGCAGTATCTCTTTGGGATTAGGGTGGTTTTCTTGGCTTGCTTTCTATTTATCCTGCTCATCCACAGGAGATGGGTTCTGTAACCCCCAGTAGATACCTGAAACTGTGGATAGTACCAAGCCCTATATACACTTTTTTCCTACAGGGACATATGATAAAGCTTAACTTATGGATCAGGCACAGTAAGAGATCAACAGTGACTGTAAAATAGGGCCATTATAACTATATACTATAATAAAATGATTTAGAGTGTAGGAATCATTTATTTCTGGAACTTTCCATCTAATATCTTCAGCATGCAGGTGACCACTGAGACCACGTGGGTTGAGAGAGGGGCTCCCCATCCGAGACTGAGCAGTTGGCTTACTAGCTCTGCCAGCTAGCCTGGGGGCCTAGGCAAGGGGGGGCCTAGGCAAGGGGAGGCCCTGCAGGCTCTTGGCCCTGCCCTGAGGCCAGGAAGTGCCTTCTGCCTGCAGGAGAAAAGGAAGCAATCCAAACAAGTGTCCAAAGTGGCTTTCTCTGTAAAACACCAAGGCTGCTAGTTAAGCACCCACTTGTCTGTTACACCACACTTGTTTGAGGATTGTTTTTATCTTTAAGGAACAAAAATTCCCAAGTAAAACCAGGGAACAGCTGTGTAGGTCGCCAGTCCCTGTGGCATGCATAGCCACAGGGAGGTCTTCCATCTGCTGGTTCACTCTCCAGATGACTGCAACAGCTGGAGCTGGGCCCATCTGAAGCCAGGAGCCAGGAGCTTCTTCCGGGTCTCCCAGGCAGGTGCAGGGGTCCAAGGACTTGGGCCATCTTCTACTGCTTTTCCAGTCCACAGCAGAGAGCTGGATCGGAGGAAGAGCAGCCGGGACTAGAACCAGCACCCATAAGGGATGCCAGCACTGCAGGCAGCAGCTTAACCCGCTATACCACAGCACCGACCCCCACCCAGCCATTATTAGAAACTTTTTAAAAATTGTGGTTTTTTTTTTTTTTTTTTTTTTTGACAGGCAGAGTTAGACAGTGAGAGAGAGAGAGAGACAGAGAGAAAGGTCTTCCTTACGTTGGTTTACCCCCCAAATGGCCACTACGGCCGGTGCTGCACCGATCCGAAGCCAGGAGCCAGGTGCCACCTCCTGGTCTCCCATGCGGGTGCAGGGCCCAAGCACTTGGGCCATCCTCCACTGCCCTCCCGGGCCACAACAGAGAGCTGAACTGGAAGAGGAGCAGCCGGGACAGAATCCGGTGCCCCAACCGAGACTAGAACCCGGGTGCCAGCGCCGATTGTGGTTGGTTTTTCAAGACTGACTTATTTGAAAGGCAGAGTGACAGAGAGGGAAAGAGAGAGACCTTCCCTCTGCTGTTTCACTCCCTAAGTGGCCACAGGACCAAGGTTGGGCCAGACCAAAGCCAGAATCCTGAAACTCCATCTGGGTCTCCCATGTGGGTGGGTGGCAGGGGCCTAAGCTCTTGGATTGCCTTTCCTTGCTTTCCCAGGCTAGCATTAACAGGGAAGTGGCTCAGAAGTGGAGGAGACAGGACTTGAACAGGTGCCCATACAGGATGCCAATGTCACTGGTGGTGGCTTAACTCACTGTATCACACACCAGCCCTTGTGTTAAGATGTGTTTAAAACCTGGTAGATGTTAAGCTCATTTTTGAAAACTAGAGATGTTGCCTCAGAAGTAAGAATCATTGGCAGCACCCACCTGGTTTTGGTTTCCTTGTGCTCGGCAGGGTGGGGACGAGAGCTGTTTCCGAAGTCATGTAACCACTGGGATGACTTGTCCAAACTGCCACTAGCACTGGAAAATCTTGAATGAGAAACTTGCCCCCGATGTGCAATTGTGTGATGCTCCAAACACCAATAAGGATAGAGAAATAAAAAAAAGAAATTTAGATTTATGAACGGCAGTCAAAAAAAAATGTGAACTAACTAAGCCGTCTTACGGGAAGTTTCATCTCAAGCTCGGCTGGTTGTTAGACATGGGCAGTATTTTCCACGTAGGTGGCTTATGCTGATTCCAGTGAACAAAAGGAAAAAAGTGAATCCAAGAACTAACGGAAATCAGGCAAATGTCTCAGAATGAGCAAAGGGGAATGCATGACACTTGAAGGTAAGGGAGAAGCACTGCTGATTCATCACACCCACCCCGCTTCTCAGAGCTGTTTGCTGAGTACCCATAACTTGATTGGCAGGCGAGGGGAAGGGTTAGCCTCCAGGCTCACAAAGTGCACTAAGCCAGACAGGTAGGGCTGCCATTTTGGATACCTCCGTTTTACCAATTGTACCCATTTGAGAAGGAACAAGAGAGAAGTACTTGAATAAAGCCCAAGGTCCTCTGGGAAAAGCAGGAATTTTTTTTTTTTTTTAAGATTTCAGGGGGCCAGCGCTGTGGGGCAGTGGGTTAACGCCCTGGCCTGAAGCGCCAGCATCCCATATGGGCACCAGTTCGAGACCTGGCTGCTCCACTTCCGATCCAGCTCTCTGCTGTGGCCTGAGAAAGCAGTAGAAGATGGCCCAAGTCCTTGGGCCCCTGCACCGACGTGGGAGACCTGGAAGAAGCTCCTGGCTTCTGGCTTCGGATTGGTGCAGCTCCAGCCGTTGTGGCCAGTTGGGGAGTGAACCAGCAGATGGAAGACCTCTCTCTCTCTCTCTCTCTCTCTCTCTCTCTCTTTGCATCTACTCTGTGTAACTCTGACTTTCAAATAAATAAATTAATATTAAAAAAAGAAGATTTCAGGAAGAAATCCTGAGCTTAGGAAAAGCTAGTGGGAAGGGCGGGGTTGAGGTGGGGGTAAGCCAGAAGTGTTTCTGTTTCTGCGATTGCACACAACAATTTAACAAAAGGGAGACAGCAAGCAGGAAGAAACCTCTAAATGAATGGCTCCTGAAGCAAACAGATATCTCAGTATAACGAGGTTAAAAGGAAAGTTGTCCTAACCGCTGGGTCAGATTTCCAGTGAAAGAGAACACTTCCCTTCTGAGAAAGGAACTTTGATACCCTGCTGGGGTCACAGGAAAACCCTCAGAACAATGATGCCTGCAGGTGCCTGGCACACACAGGTGAGTTGCTTTACAGAGAAAGTGAGAGGGAAATTGGTTTGTGCAGTGGGGGGGAGGGGGGAGCAGAGCTTGGGGGTCACTTTTGAAAGGAAGGCGTTAGGGGAGGAAAGAGAAGGGAGGAGCCGAGGCAGCTACGCTTGGCTCCAGGTCAGTGTGGGCTCCCCAGGAGGGGTGGGCAGGGGCAGCCTCAGGACCAGAGTGGCCATGCTGAAGGGAAACAGGCGAATAACTGGTTCTTCCATTTCTCCAGCGGATTTCCAGCAAGTTGCCACCAGGTTGCCCAGTACTTTGTATGAGTGCATTTCCGTGTGTGTTGGGCTGCCTACCCAGGTAGGTATTCCTGCAGAGCAAGGCACAGCTTGCCTGCAAGCAGGAGCCAAAGGCTGATGTCCCCGAGGGGTCTGCGGAGTCTGGAGGGGGACTTGGATGTGGACGGCGTGTGCCACTGAAGCCGGGAGATGGTCTTCTCTGGATCTCACAGGCTGGGGAGGCATCTCGACGTAAGGCATGGAAGCTGCCCCACGGATCGACCCGTTCTGGGCCACGTGCCAGGCAGAAATCCGCTTGTGAAGGAAGGACCAACACTCTAAAAGTAGACGTCAACAGTACACTCTCCAGGAGCGGACGCGGTGACCACAGCAGTGAAGCCCCTGCTTGTGACTCCCACGTCCTGAGGTGCCGGGTTTGAGTCCTGGCTACTGTTCTGATCCAGTATCCTGCTTGTGCATCCTGGGAGGCAGTAGGTGGTGGCTCAAGTGCTTCCCACGTGGGAAACTGGGAGGGAGTTCCTAGATTCTGGCTTTGGCCTGGCCCAGCCCTGGCTGTTCGGGCATTTGGGGAGTGAAGCAGTGGAGGAAACATAATTTTTTCTTTTGACAGGCAGAGTGGACAGTGAGAGACAGAGAGAAAGGTCTTCCTTTACCATTGGTTCACCCTCCAATGGCCGCTGCGGCCGGCACACCACGCTGATCCAAAGCCAGGAGTCAGGTGCTTCTCCTGGTCTCCCATGTAGGTGCTGGGTCCAGGGACTTGGGCCATCCTCCACTGCACTCCCGGGCCACAGCAGAGAGCTGGCCTGGAAGAGGGGCAACCAGGATAGAATCCGGCACCCCAACCGGGACTAGAACCCGGTGTGCCGGCGCCGCAGGCGGAGGATTAGCCTATTGAGCCACGTCGCTGGCCAGAAACATAATTGTTTAACTCTTCCTCTCTCCCTCTTTTATGCCTTTCAAGTAGATGAAAATAAATTTAAAAACAATAACGCACTCTCAAGAGGTGGCATACATGGAAAAGAATATACCTTCCAAAGAAACTCAGGAGCCAGACAGTAATCCTGGGCAGGGAACTAAAGGACATTTTTGCAATTAAGGACCCTGGATTAGACCTTGCCTCAGCACAGGAAAAGGGTTGAGCGGGGCTAATACCACCATGCTGGGGTGGGGATGGGAAAACCAATAGGTATTCTGCATCATTTGGAGAAGTGAATTGTATGGAGGCTTAGGAAGGAATCAAATTCAAAGATCAACAAACACAAAACTGGTTCCCAGAGGACCTTGAATCCAGGCTTAAGAAATTGCCCTTGATTCCCTTAGGAGTGGCCTGCCTGCTTTGAAAGACAGGGAGGAAGCTGGGGCTGGGGTGGATTCCGGTGTGAGGTCAGAGGAGCAGGTCGATAGGGGAGGCCAAAGATTTGGAGAAGTCCAGACAAGTCAGAAATATTCTAGAACGGCTGGCGCCGTGGCTCAAAAGGCTAATCCTCCACCTTGCGGCACTGGCACACCAGGTTCTAGTCCCGGTTGGAGCGCTGGATTCTATCCCGGTTGCCCCTCTTCCAGGCCAGCTCTCTGCTATGGCCCGGGAAGGCAGTGGAGGATGGCCCAAGTGCTTGGGCCCTGCACCCCATGGGAGACCAGGAGAAGCACCTGGCTCCTGGCTTCGGATCAGCGTGGTGCGCCGGCCGCAGTGCACCGGCCACGGTGGCCATTGGAGGGTGAACCAACGGCAAAGGAAGACCTTTCTCTCTGTCTCTCTCTCTCACTGTCCACTCTGCCTGTCAAAAATAAAAAAAAGAAAAGAAATATTCTAGAACCATTTATTTCCTTCTCCCTGTCACTGATGGGTACGATACCACAGAGCAGGTGACTTATGGAGAAAAAGGGTTTGTTTTGGCTGAAGGCTGTGGTCCAAGGTGGAAGACCTGCATCTGGTGATGGACTTGCAGGTAGAGTCGGGAAGGGGTACAGGGTGAGAGACAGGGAGCAGGCGTGTGTGTGTCTCTTATGTTTCTCTCCTTTTAAAGCCACCAGCATTCAGTAATAGGAGACCCCGTGATTATCTTAGCCAATCCAGATCACCTCCCAGAGGCCCCGCCTCCGATCACTACAGCTGTGTTGTATCCAACCTCTTCACACCTCACAATGGAGATCACGTTCCAGCATGAGCTTGGGGAAGGGGCAAACCGAATCCCATCACAGCAGTCTGGAAAGGGTAGAAAGTAAAGAGTGGGGTAGGTGGGCAGCCACGCAGAGGTCAGGGCAGCCCCACCGGTAGGGAGTTGGGCGGGAGCCATGAGGTCTTTAGTAACCAGGGTTTTCAGAATCACCCCATGATGAAACTCACCATGGCCCTGCGTCGTGACTTCCCTGCCCTGTGGGGAGTGCTGGAGGTCCCTGACCTGAGCCACCCTCATGTCCAAGCGGGGGCGGAGAAAACGTCAGGTGACCTTTGCACATTGCATCGCCAGGTTGGCAGTGTTCTAAAACGTACTGAGGAGCCAACAGCAGTCACTTGCCTTCAAAATATATACATTTATTTGAGAGGCAGAAACAGAGCTCCCATCTCCTAGTTCACTCCCCAAACGCTAACATAATTTGGGCTAGAACCAGGAGCCAGGAACTCAATCCACGTCTCCCTCATGGGTGGCAGGAACCCAATGATTTTAACCATAACCACTGCCTCCCAGGGTCTGCACGAGCAGGAAGCCGGAGTCAGGAGCCAGAGCTGGGACTCGAACCCAGGCACTCCAATGTGAAACTGGGCATCTGCATCAGTGGCTAACCCACTAGGCCAAATGCCCACTCCTGCTCGCTTTCGACATTTGGATTTATGACTTCACTTCGTTCTCTTGGTTCTTTGCATGTGGACATAATTTTTCTTGGGAGAGAATGGGGGAGGAATTAGAAGACGAGAGAGCATTTGGAGGAGAAAGGAAGTGGTGTAGGTAGGAAGGAAGAGATGGGAGACAAGAAGAAGCTGAGAAGAAAGTGAATGGATAGGAGGGGGGAAGGTCTGGTTTTAGGGGAAGCCAAAGATGGCTCCCACCATGGGCTGGAGGGGGTGTAGCCCAGGAAAAGTAGTTTTTCTCCTCTTCCAGTACTCCTAAACTAACACAAAAACAGTATTTTCTACTAAACGGTTTAATACCTGCATAGTGTTTTGAACATTGTCACAATCAAAATATAGTCACAAGGGGTGGGAATTGGCACAGCAGTTAAGCCCACAGCCCATAGCAGAGTGTCTGTTTCAAGTCCTGCTGCTCCACCTATTGATTCAGCCTTCACTAATGTACTCCCTGGAAGGCTTCAGGTGATGGCTCAAATAGTTGGGACCCTGCCACCCATGTGGGAGACCTGGATTGGGTTCCAGGCTCCTGGCCTCAGCCTGATCCAACACTGGCTGTTGCAGGCATTTGGAGAGTGAAGCAGTAGATGAAAGATCTCTCTCTCTCTCTCTCTCTCTCTCTCTCTCCATGTGTATGTGTGTGTGTGCCTTTCAAATCAAATGAAAATAAATAATACAAATGTTTAAGGCTATATCTTTAAAAATGATGGAGTCACTCTTATCCAACACTAATCCCCCAAAATGATAAGTAAAGGCAGGAGGTTGTGAAGGAGAGGCTGTTGATCAGGAGCCTGTTCCTGATAACAGGAACCATCAGAAAAGACAGCGAGAACCTCAGCTTCCTACAAAGAACAGTTCTGCAGGGAACTCTGCTGGACTCAGTCTGACACCACCATTGTTATTGATTCTTAGAGCCAAGGATAATTGATTCAAACCAACTTACATAATCCACCTCATTTTGCCTTTATAAACTTCCCTTTGCCTCAAACTTTTTGAACAAACTTGTACTTTACTGGGCCACACATATTCCTATCGCAATGCCCTGCTACTCCCAAATAAATCTCTTTATTTGTTTATTGCTTTTTACATAGGCTGGTGGGGCATGTTTATGAGTTAGAAGGCAGCATTTTTTAAAAAAAATTATGTATTTGTTTTCATTTTATTTCAAAGCCAGAGAGGGAAACGGAGAGGGAGAGGGAGAGGGAGAGGAGAGGAGAGGAGAGGGAGAGGGAGAGGGAGAGGGAGAGGGAGAGAGAAAGAAACTTCTAACGCTCCCACCAGGAGCGTTAGCAGGGAGCTGGGTTGGAGGTGGCACAGCCAGGATTCAAACTGGTACTCATATGGGAAGTCAGGGTTGCAGACAGCATCTTAACCTACTGCATCACAACGCCGGCCCCTCCGCAAGCTTTTTGAACTACCTTGGGTGTCACCCACTCTTCTTTCTCTCCTCGGTTGTCAGAAACATGATTAAGCCATTCTGGACTTAGAGCATACACTCAAACGCAGTCAGAAGGTTGCTTCTTTTCCTGGCCTAAAACCCTAAAGCCATGTCCCATATTGTATGACAAGAAGTCTTCGCAATTTTACCTCACTTTCCCAGGTACATCAACATTTTCTGAGTGCTTCCGAGTGAGGAGGTTGAGCCAGGGTTACTGAAACAGGTGGATAGTAATGAACCTATTCTTAGTCTTCTACAAAGAATGATAAGTATCACAGAAGTTTATTTTTCTTCCTTGGTTTGTAGTTGCTTTTGTACTATATGCCTCGCATAGTGCCTAACATCATACCTACATCACTACAGAACCAAATTGGGATAACTATTTTGATAACTCAAGTGGAAGAATTCTGAATATTTTTGTATTGCAAATGAGGATGTTTTTAGAAAAGCAAGATAATTGTCTCTATTTTCCTCTTGCCATGAGCATACACATGAGGCCTGAAGTTGGCAAAACACATGGAAAACGCCTTTGCTGCAGGTGGCATATCCTTAGAGTCACACAGATGGAAGAATCGAGAAAGCGTCACTCTGAGTATTCATCGAGGTTGAAAGTAAATTAATGCCAGGCCAGAATGATCTATGATGGGGAAAAAGTGTGAAATGACAACTGAAAGCGACAAACAGTGGCTATGCAGAAGAAAGCACCTGCTATTTTTGTCATTGTCTGACATTTTTGCCAAGTTCTTTTATACCTAAATGCTACAAATAGAGTACGAAATAGTAAACTCTGCCTTAAATAAGAAATAATGGAGTAACAACAGCTCATGCCTTTACAAGCCCTCAAGGTGTAGTAGAAACTTAAACCATGATAGCCAGCACTACAGCGAGAGTGCTGGAAGCATTTCCCCTGTGCTTTCCTTCCTCTACAACCCGGAGTGCAGAAGCAGGTACCCAGGCTACGGGTGACTGAAGATTTGGAAGCTACTTCAAAGAAATGTTTTGCCTGTGCAGAGGGAAATTGTCTTCCCCTGGGGAGTGAGCATGCATGCATGAGGAAGTGCTAAAGGTGTTTAAAAAGTTAATGGAAATGGAAATTGTGCATATGGAAAAAAAATTGCATGCATTTTTAAAAAGCATGTGCACCTTAAACTTACCTTTGGTTCCATTTTCTACCCACTTTTTGAAGTGCGCTTACCGAGTGGCCTCTGTTACCCTTAGGGAACACATCCTGAGGCTGCCAGTGGATGCTTGAACTGCAAATCCCTTTTTCTTATCATGTACCAGGGCCATAACGTTTGCAGTTTAAAGTGCAGTAGCAAAACTAGTAAAGACTTTTTTTTTTCCCTCTTCATGATTTTACAGAAAACATTCTCTTACCATACATCTTAGCAGCTTCAGCATATGATTTTTTTTTTCTTTTATTAAGCTGAAAATGTTCATGTTTATACTTAAAGGCTTTCTGGCTTCTCTTCGGCCTATCTGAATTGCCAGCATCACCACTCTTGTACTTTGGAGCAATTGTTAAATGAAATAAGGGTCACTTCCAAAAACAAATCCCATCTGCCGAAGTGCTACTGTAGATCTGATAACCCAGGCTAACAAGAGCACAGCCTACCCAGTATGGATGCCCTGGACAAAGACAGGATTCTCATTCTTTGGTGGGACAGAGCAGGATAGTGTGAGAGCGCATCACACCAATCAAGATGCCGTGCAATTTAAATCTCATGGATTGCTTATTGCTGGAGTTTTCCTTTTACTGTTTTTTTAAAGGTTGTTTACTTATTTATTTATTTTTATTTGAAAGGCAGAGCAACAGACGAAGAAACAAATAGAAACAGATCTTGTGTCCTTTGGTTCACTCCCCAGATGCCTGCACCAGCCAGAGATGGACCAGGCCAAAGTCAGGAGGCAGGAAGTCCTTCTGGGTCTCCTATGGGTGTGGGGACAAGAACCCA
The DNA here is from genome assembly GCF_033115175.1 of Lepus europaeus. Classification (NCBI taxonomy): domain Eukaryota; kingdom Metazoa; phylum Chordata; class Mammalia; order Lagomorpha; family Leporidae; genus Lepus; species Lepus europaeus. The sequence continues at coordinate 98,095,898 of NC_084838.1, forward strand.
AGGACTTGGGCTGTCATCTGCTGTCTCCAATGGCATGCACTAGCGGGAAGCTGGGTCACAAGCAGAGGAGCCAGGACTCCAACCTGGACACTCCAGTATAGTATATGGTTTCCCAAGCAGTGGCTTTTTTTTTTTTTTTTACAATAACATGACTTTATTTTATTTATTTATTTTAAAAGATTTATTTATTTTATTTGCAAGGCAGAGTTACACAGAGAAGGAAAGAAAGAGAGAGGAAGACCTTCTATCCACTGGTTCACTCCCCCAAATGGTGGCAAGAGCCAGGGCTAGCCCAGGCTGAAGCCAGGAGCCCAGAACTCTATCCAGGTGTCCCATGTGGGTGCAGGGGCCCAAGTACCTGGACCATCCTCTATTGCTTTCCAAGGCACATCAGCAGGGAGTTGGATCAGAAGAGGAGCAGCTGGGACATGAACTGGCACCCATTTGGTGTTGCAGGTGGCAGTTTAACCCACTATACCACAATGTCAGCCCCAATAACATAATTTTTTTTTTTGACAGGCAGAGTGGACAGTGAGAGAGAGAGAGACAGAGAAAGGTCTTCCTTTTGCCGTTGGTTCACCCTCCAATGGCCGCCGCGGGTGGCGCGCTGTGGCCGGCGCACCGCGCTGATCCGATGGCAGGAGGCAGGTGCCTATCCTGGTCTTCCATAGGGTGCAGGGCCCAAGCACTTGGGCCATCCTCCACTGCACTCCCTGGCCACAGCAGAGAGCTGGCCTGGAAGAGGGGCAACCGGGACAGAATCCGGTGCCCCGACCGGGACTAGAACCTGGTGTGCCGGCGCCTCAAGGCGGAGGATCAGCCTAGTGAGCCGCGGCGCCGGCCCAATAACATAATTTTAAACACAAATATTTTCCTTAACTCAGCACAGGATCAAGGATTGCATTATAATGTTAATTCTTTTTCCCCCCAAAGAAACCTTTTATTTAAGAAATACAAATTTCATAAGTACAACTTTAGGAATATAGCGATTCTTCCCACCATACCAGCCCGCTCACCCCAACTCCCACTCCTCCTCCTCCTCCCTCTCCCATTCCTAGTCCCATTCTCCATTAAGATTCACTTTCAATTAACTTTATACACAGAAGACAAACTATGCTAAGTAAAGATTTCAACAATTTGCACACACACACACAAACAAAAACTGTTTGAGAACAAGTTTTACAGTTAATTCTGTATGGGAATTAAATGCACAGTGACTCCTGTTGTTAATTTAACAACTAACACTCTTATGTATGATGTAAGTGATCACCTGAGGCTCTAGACATGAGCTGCCAAGGCCTTCCTTTTCCATTGGCTCACCCTCCAATGGCTGCTGCCAGTGCACTGCGTCCACCTTTTTTTTTTTTTTTTTTGACAGGCAGAGTTAGACAGTGAGAGAGAGAGAGAGACAGAGAGAAAGGTCTTCCTTCCGCTGGTTCACCGCCCCCCCCAAATGGCTGCCACGGTCGGCGAGCTACACTGATCTGAAGCCAGGAGCCAGGTGCTTCTTCCTGGTCTCCCATGCGGGTGCAGGGCCCAAGCACTTGGGCCACAGCAGAGAGCTGGACTGGAAGAGGGGCAACTGGGACAGAACTGGCGCCCCAACCAGGACTAGAACCCAGAGTACCGGCACTGTAGGCAGAGGATTAGCCTAGTGAGCCACGGCGCCAGCCAATCTTATTTATATGATACCTTTAACACTTAATCCTATCTATATGATCACTTTATCATTTAAGATGACATTTTTACCACCCAGCTTAATGGGATTTGGGGGTCCCATGGAAAGTTTTTAAACTGTACCCTTAGAAGTAAGTCTATAGGAATGTATGCAGAACTATACAGCTTTACAGTTACAAACTTCCTTCTCCCTCTTATTCCCACTCTTATTTTTTACTGAGATATATTTTCAATTGACTTTATACACATATGATTAACTCTGTGTTAAGTAATGAGTTCAACAAATAGTATGAAGAAAGGGAAAAAACTGTTCCTCAAAAGTCAAGACAAGGGCTGTTCAAGTCATTGCTTCTCAAAGTGTCAATTTCACTTCTACAGATTGCCTTTTAGGTGCTCTATTAGTTATCACAGATCAGGGAGAACATATGGTATTTGTCCCTTTGGGACTGGCTTATTTCATGAAGTATGATGTTTTCCAGATTCATTCATTTTGTTGCAAATGATTAGATTTTTTTTTTTTTGCCTCTGTGTAGTATTCCATAGAGTACACGTCCCATAATTTATTTATCCAGTCTTCAGTTGATGGGCATTCAGGTTGATTCCATGTCTTGACTATTGTGAATTGAGCAATAAACAAGGGGGTACAGATAACTCTTTTATTTGCTGATTTAATTTCCTCTGGATAAATTCCCTGGAGTTGGATGGCTAGGTCGTATGGTAGGACTATATTCAGATTTCTGAGGTATCTCCAAACTCCCTTCCATAGTGGTTTTACCAGTTTACATTCCCATCAACAGTGGATTAGGGTACCTTTTCCCCCACATCCTCCTCCGCATTTGTTATTTATCGATTTCTGTATGAAAGCCATTCTAACTGGGGTGAGGTGAAACCTCATTGTGGTTTTGATTTGCATTTCCCTGCTGGCTAGTGATCCTGAACATTTTTTAATGTGTTTATTGGCCATTTGGGTTTCCTCTTTTGAAAAATGTCTATTTAAGTCCTTTCCGAAGCAGTATCTTAACCACTGTACCAAACACCTGCCATATATTTCCAAAGTTTAAAGCACTAACCTGTGCCAGGATCAACCAATCATCAACCAAGTGGGATCTTGTCCTATTTGTATCTCCTCAAGGTAAAACAGGGCTTTCATTTTGGGTATTCAAGGCGAAGTTTTCAGGACAATTGTTGTATGGATTAAATAATACCTATGATGTAGTACCAGTGTTACTGATCTTTCTTTGAAGACAACTTAAAGAAATTATCTCACCTGGCTCTGGAAATGTAAAACAAAATCATCTTGTTATTTTAGACCAGAGATTTCCATTTTTTTCTCATTAGTTTATTTAGCTCACAGTCCTAGTCATAAAGAAAAGAAGGAAGGGTGGGAGGAAGGAAAGAATGAAGGGAAAAGAAAGAAAACAGAAAAAGAAAAAAGAACGCATCTATCTACATACTTACATACAGATCCACTATCTATCATCTATCCATCCATCCATCCAACCAACCACCCATTTATCCACATTTTTATATATCTATCTATCCATCTACTCATTACCTATTTATCCATCCATGCATCTATTTTTTATAAATTTTAATTTTTTAAAGATTTATTTTATATATTTGAATGGCATAATTACAAAGAGAGGTAGAGACAGAGAGAGAGAGAGAAAGAGAGAGAGAGAGAGAGAGAGAGAGGTATTCCATCCGCTGGTTCACTCCCCAGATGGCCACAACAGCCAGGATTGGGCCAGGCCAAAGCCAGGAGCCAGGAGCTTTTTCTGGGTCTCCCACGTGGGTGCAGGGGCCCAAGCACTTGGGCCATCTTCTGCTGCTTTCATAGGCACATTAACAGGGAGCTGGGTGGGAAGAGGAAAAGCCAGGTCTCGAACCAGCACACATATGGGATGCTGGTGCTGCAGATGGAGGCTTTAACCTGCTGTGCCACAGTGCCAACCCTGGTGCATCTATTTTATATAAATTCTTTGCAAGAAGCTTCTCTGGATGAAACTTTTGCAGAATTTCCATTTGGTCTCGATGTGTACAATTGTAACTGACCCCAAAGTCATTCTGTTTAGTAATTTTCTACCTTGTATTCCAGCAGCCTTTCACAATATTTATAAGATATTAAGTTTACCATCTTCTCTTGGTCACTAAGTTATAGGCTTCTGAAGTAAGAGAGGTATTGAGGTATTAATTATTTTAAGTGGTGCATTTTTAAACTTCTTATCTCTTTTTATGAGTGTTCACTAATGAATTCTTATTAAGCCATTAAGGTAAGATAATTTATTGTTGCATGTTTTTTTCTATAAAATGAGAACAGCTTGTCTTGATCTGCCTGAATCATAGTAACAGAAGCTTCCAGAACATCTGCTTTGGTGTGAATATCTAATGGGACTTACACAGAGCAAGCTGTTCTTGTCTGGACTCAGACGCGACTCAAGTCCCTGAGAAAAGATGGCACCAAATCAACTACTGCTGGTTTTATTTACATTCTTTTATGTCATTCTATTTTTTGCTCTAGATGTTCTGTTATTGAGGCATTCTTGTGACTTGCAAAAATTCCATTAAGATTCTACATCTAAACCTAAGACTACAGTGTTAAATCAGGAGAAGGCGTCCATTGTACATGCAGAGAAGGCATATTTTGTGACTCCTTGTGCTATTCTTGGCACTTGAGGGATCCCTGCCATGAATCAGAGAGGCTCCGGGACACTAAGCCAACCTTCCATAACACAAGGTTGTGTATCTGCAGAGCCGTCAGTGTAGCATTAGCTGCAGCATCAAGTCACTCGCAACCAGTTTTATACACGTTGTTTGGTTTAACTTCCTTTTTTACGTTCTTTCTTTTTATTTTCTTAACAGGAATCTATTTGCTTATTTTTTTAAGATTTATTTATTTATTTGAGAGGCAGAGTTATAGACACAAAGAGTGAGAGACAGAGATCTTCCATCCGCTGGTTCACTCCCCAAATGACAGTAACGGCCAGGGCTGGGCCCAGTTGAAGCCAGGAGCCAGGAGCTTCTTCTTCATCTCCCACTAGGGCCAACTTCCACTGCTTTCCCAGATGCATTAGCAGGGAGCTGGATCAGAAGTGGAGTAGCTGGACCCCAGCTGGGGCCCATATGGGATGCCAGCACTGCAGGTAGGGGCTTAACCTACTACACCACAGCACCAACCCCAGAAATTTATTTTCTCACAGTTCTGGAGGTTGGACAGTTCAAGATCCAGGAGTGGGCAGACTCTGTATCTGGGGAGGGGCTGCATCCTGACTTGCAAATGGCCTTCCCTTGCTCGGATTTGCCTTCTGGAAACAGCCGTGCTCATGCCAATCTTCTCGTGTGTGTGTGTGTGTGTGTGTTGTCATAGATACTAAGTTTTGCTGCTCAAGATGTGGTCCTGGCTCCAACAGCCAATCCGACTTGGAGGCTGCTTGGAACCCCGAGTGTCAGGCCCGCCCAGGAGTGGGAAGCTGCACTCTGACAGCATTCCCAGAGATGATTCCCATGTGCTCGTTAAAGCTTGAGAGGTATGATCTATTGGAGTGGCCCCCAGAAGTCTACCTTGGTGAAATCAGTGAAAAATGAAAATTATAGGATGCTTTTCATAGAGCGGGATGTATTCGACTTCTTTTAGGAGACAGTTAGGACCCTGCTACATTTTCTCTGTTGTTTCTTGCATAAAATGGTGTTGAAGGGCAGATGATAGGAGATTGATTTTCTTGCTTGGTAAAATAAAAATTCAACAATCTTACATCACCTATCATTTTTTTTTTAACCTGAGCAAAGAAATGTGGAATTCTGGGAATCATTGATCTATGGGACTAAGGCCACGTGTGGAAGGCCCCACAGGAATGCTGCCCCTCCGGGTAGGTGATTGGCACAGTGGTTAAGATGCTGCTTGGGACATCTACATCCCATATTGGGCGTCTGTGTTCAAGTCCTGGCCCTGCTCTGTATTCCAGGCCCCTGCTAATGTGCGCCCTGGGTTGCTGCCACCTAAGCTCTGGTCCCATCCAGCTGTTACAGGCATTTGGGGAGCGAACCCGAGAATGGAAGATCTTAGTCTCTGTTTCTCTCTCTCCTCACCCCAACAACCTCTGTGTCTCTGCCTTTCAAATAAGATGAAAATGAATCAATAAAACCTGGGGAGGGGGTACTGTTTAGAGAAAAGAAATGCCACACCTCCCCGCTGCCGTCCTCCAAACTATTCTATTCCTCCACGTCCTGGCGCCCACCACGCACAGCCCTGGGTCTGCTCCTGTGGAGCCACTGCTGCTGTCCGTCTCCGTCTCACCAACTCCCTCACATCCTCTGAGGCCAGCTGCGAATCCAGCACACCCATGACCACGTCCTCTCTGGTGCTTCCACAGGGCAGCTCTCACACTCGCATTACTGTTGGTGGATGGGTCTTTCTGAATGTGTTAACAGAACAGAACGGCACCGCCAGAGTGATTCTCTTGAAATACTCTGTTTGATAGGTAGAAAATGATAAGCAGAAAAGCTGTGGGCCCAGTGCTGTGGCGCAGTGGGTTAAAGCCCTGGCCTAGAGTGCCAGCATCCCATATGAACGCTGGTTCAAGTCCCGGCTGCTCCACTTCCGATCTAGCTCTCTGCTATGGCCTGGGAAAGCAGTGGAAGAAGGTCCAAGTGCTTGGGCCCCTGCACCCATGTAGGAGACCCAGAGGAAGTTCCTGGCTCCTGCTTTGGCCTGGCCCAACCCCTGTCATTGCAACCATTTGGTGAGTGAACCAGCAGATAGAAGACTTCTCTCTGTCTGTCTCTACCTCTGTCTGTAACTCTGCCTTGCAAATAAAAAAAGAAAAGAAATCTTGAAAAGAAAAGTAAAGAAAAGAAAAGCTGTTAGTTCAAGAGACAGCTGAAGAGATGGTGGTTGTGTTACTTCATCCCCCTTGCCTTTGCCTCTGTTTCTTTGTTTGGAAAACAATACCTGATTTAGCTCAGTGGACTGGATGACCCTGACAGTAAAACACAAGGAATCCGGCAGGCGCCGTGGCTCAATAGGCTAATCTTCCACCTGCAGCACTGGTACTCCGGGTTCTAGTCCCGGTCGGGGCACCGGATTCTGTCCCAGTTGCCCCTCTTCCAGGCCAGCTCTCTGCTGTGGCCCGGGAGTACAGCGGAGGATGGCCCAAGTACTTGGGCCCTGCACCTGCATGGGAGACCAGGAGAAGCACCTGGCTCCTGGCTTCGGATCAGCGCGGTGCGCCGGCCGCAGCGCGCTAGCTGCGGTGACCATTGGAGGGTGAACCATCGGCAAAGGAAGACCTTTCTCTCTGTCTCTCTCTCTCTCACTGTCCACTCTGCCTGTCAAAAAAAAATAAAAATAAAATAAAAAACACAAGGAATCATGGAAGAACCTTTCAAAGGTAAAAGCTAAAACATTGAACATATATTAGGCGATTTTCTTTCTCATGGTTTACTTATCTCACTGGAAGCTGAACCATAAGTGAGTCTTAGGTGCCTGCACCATATTTCTAGGGCTGCCGTAACAAAACACGATAGGCCAGGCGGCTAGAACAACATACACTTACACTCTCACAGCTCTGGAGGCTGAAATCAGAGATGAAGCTGTGGGCAAGGCTGGTTTCCCCTGAGGCCTTTCTCCTTGTGTCCTCCCAGGTTCCATCTCTGTGTGTGTCTCTCCTAATCTCCTTGTGAGAATTCCCATCCAGATGGGGTTAAGGCCCACCTTAACGACCGTACTTTAATTTCGTTTCATCTTTAAAGACTCAGCCTTGGGGCCAGCACTGTGGCTCACTTGGTTAATCCTCTGCCTGCAGCGCCGGCATCCCATATGGGTGCCGGGTTCTAGTCCCGATTGCTCCTCTTCCAGTCCAGCTCTCTGCTGTGGCCCAGGAGGGCAGTGGAGGATGGCCCAAGTGCTTGGGCACCTGCACCCACATGGGAGACCAAGAAGAAGCACCTGACTCCTGGCTTCAGATTGGTGTATCTCCAGCCAGCCGTAGGGGCCATTTGGGGGGGGGGGTGGTGAGCCAACGGAAGGAAGACCTTTCTCTCTGTCTCCTCTCTCACTGTCTAATTCTGTCAAATTAAAATAAATAAATAAATAAATACTCAGCCTTCATATTCTGAAGTTCAAGGTTGTAGGACCCTCAGCTTAGGAATTGGGGGTGGGGAAGGCATAATTCAGCCCCTAACAGTGACTTATTGACCTTTACACAAGTATCTGCAGTAGTCTGAATAAAGCAGAGGTACCTCCTACATGGTCTGTCCAACTCCACAAACTCAACCGGTTGTTAGGGTTCCCCATCTGCCCATTGCAGAAATGCAAACGCCATCAGATGAATCACGGTGAAGCTAAGGTGGTTCACCCTTGGAGGATAGACTGTGACCCAAACCCGACTCAAATGACAAGGGCATTTTGATGATATTTTTAACATCAGAGAAGTATAAAAAGAACATGCCACTGGACAGAAATAAAATGTGAAGGCTCCCCCTCTACCATCTGATCTTCCTGTGATGACCGGTGGGAAACCGTTGAGTGTGTATTTTTTCCTGCTGGAAGTGCTGCTTTGTGCTCATGTATGCAAACCTATACTGAAACGTACACACATATGGAGACTCCATCTGGAGGCATTTTCACATTCGTTTTGCTTTTATCAGTAACCCATCATTCCCTCTTGGTTTCATGATGTAATTTAGTGGAGCTGCATTTAACAGCTTGAAATGACAAGTAATCACCACATTTCACTGGGAGAGGGGATGGCAAATAATGTGCCCTTCCACTTGCTGGTGACAATGGGAAGCCCCGGTGCTTGGCGATGTGCTGGTGTAAACTTTGTCAATTGCCACTGTGATGGCTAATTGGTGTGTCAACTTGACTAGGGCAAGGGCTGCCTAGATAGCTGGGAAGACGTTACAGTCATGCACCACGTAATGACATTTTGACCCACAATTTATTGTGTATATGACAGTGATCCCGTAAGATTACCAAGGAACTGAAAAACCCCTGTGCCATCAGAACATCGTAGCACAATGCAGTACTCACCATCTGGGGTGATGCTGACACAGGCACATTTACTGAGCTGCCAGTTGGATGGCACGTAGTTAGGTACAGTACATAATACTTGGGTATGTTAATAAAGAACTACATTATTGGTTTATGTATTTATTATACCATCGTTTTAATCATTAATTTAGAGTAGATTCATTCTATTTTTTTTTAACTATACTGTATTCTGCCAGTACCAGCCTTATACAGGGGCATTACAAAAAGTTCCCAGAAAAATGAAATTATAAAATAAGCTTAGGAAAAAAAAATTTTAAAAAATAAGTTTAGGGCCAGTGTTGTGGCACAGCAGGGTAAGCCATAGCTTGTTACGCCAGCATCCCATATTGGAGCACCCGTTTGAGTCCTGGCTGTTCTACTTCCAATCCAGATCCCTGCTAATGCACCTGGGGAAGCAGAAGAGGTGGTTAAAGTACTTGGGCCTCTACCACCCACCAGGGAGACCAGGACAGAGTTTCTGGCTCCTAGCCCAGACCTGGCTGTTGTGGCCATTTGGGGAGTAAACCAGCAGATGAGATATCTCTGTAACTGTCTGTTTCTCTCTCTTTCTCCACCTTTCAAATAAACTGGAACATAAATAAGTAAATACATTTTTAAACAGTTAACTTGATTCAAATGAAGCTGATGGAAACGAAGAAAGTAAGGTAACAAGTGAAAATAACTGCAAGGAAACAGGCAGATAAATCCAGAAGGTGGGACTTTCAGTAGTAAAACTGGCCTGCTGATTCAAATACTTACAACCACATAAAAGGAATCAGGGCACAGGAAGGAGCTACATTTTACTGAGAGATTATAGCAGATGTCAATGCGATATATAGTCTTTAACTGGATCCTGATGTGTACACAAAAAGGCAAGGTTTGAGATAATTAGAAAACTTAAATATGAGTTGATGCTGGAGTTACTGGGTAATTATTCATTTTGTTAGGCATGATAATGACCATGAAATTAAAAGGAAAGTTTTTTTTTTTTTTTAAAGAGAAGTACACTGAGGTATTAATGGGCAAATGCCATCATGTCTGTAAGTCATATTGCAAGACTGCAGGCAAAATGGAAAATGCCTTTTTTAATAGAAAGACACAGAAAAATACTTAGGATTAAAATTTCCTGTCTATAGCTTAAATTAAAATATTTAAATGAGGGTAGGCATTGTGGTGTAATGGGTCCAGGTACTGCTTGGGATGTCCAGTCCCTGCTACCCTGCTTCCAACCCAGCATCTTGCTGATGCATTCTGGGAGGCAGTAGATAATAACTCCAGTGCCTGGGCCCCTGCAACCCCTACAGGCAATCCAGATGGAGTTCTTGGTACCTGGCTTTGGCCTGGCCCAGCCCTAGCAATTGTGGACATTTGGGGAGTGGTCCAGTGGATGAAAGATTTCTCTCTCTCTCTCTCTCTCTCTCTCTCTGGTGCTCTGATTTTCAAGTAGATGAAAGTAAATAAATTAATATTTAAAGAATATATAAATGAAAAACATAACATATATTGTCATTATCTAGGGTCACCCTACTATGCAATAGAACATCAGAAGTTCCTATTCCTATCTAATAATAACCTAATACCTATTAAACAACTTTTCCTCAAAAGGATTTTGGATGTTTTCATAATAAGCAATAAGAGACCAGAAGTTGTGTCTCAATGGGTTAAGTGGCTGTCTGGAATTCTGGCATCTCATATGGGTGCCAGTTCAAGTCTTAGCTGCTCCACTTCTGATCTAGCCCCCTGCTAATGCTTCTGGGAAAGCACTGGAGGATGGCCCAAGTCCTGGGGCTCTAGCACTCATGTGGGAGACCCAGCTGAAGCTCCTGGTTCCTAGCTTTGGCTTGGACCAGCCCCAGCTGTTGTAGCCATTTGGGGAGTGAACCAGTGGATGGAGGATTTCTCTCACTGTATCCCTCTCGCCCTGTAACACTGCCTTTCAAATTAAAAAAAAAAAAAAAAACAAAAAACTTAAAAAAACAAGTGTTTGAGAAGATAGATTATGTTTACCCGGATTTGGATATTATACAATATCAAACATCACAAGGTACCCCCAAAATAGGTAGAGATTTTATGTATCAGCTTAAATTATAAATGCTTAAATATATTTACAATATATATATGTATATATATATATATATATATTTAAATGAAGCAGGTAGAATAGAACCAGACATGACTAATGCCCACTGGCATCTGAGTGCCCCTTCTGACAGGCAGAGAGGTCGCACAGCAGTGAGCAGATTGTCAGGGCTGGCGAGCAGAATGGATGCAGAGTAAGGAAGAACTTCCCGGCTGAGCATTTGTCCACCTGACCGACACCCCCTTCTGCCTCAGCTCGTGCCAGGGCTCTCTCTGAAAGCTCTTGCTTTGCTTTGTTGAATCGCAAGATGGTGGAGCCTGTGTCTACCTGGGTCCCTGAGTCATTGCTCAGTGAAACACAGCCCCTGACCTCCCTTCCAACCCATGGTGAACCTGAAGCCTAGATGAGAGAGAAATGTTTTACGAGCCACTGTAAAAGATGATGGATTGTCTGTTGCTGAAGTGTCAGCTAGACCTTCCCCACTGATACGACCGACAAGCATTCAAACTAGGAGATGAGATTGTTGTATCAGTCTTTCTACCCTTCTGGCATTTTTGTTTGCAGTAAAAAGTCTAGCTAATACTTTTTCAAACTTATTTTTAAATTTTTAAAATTAAAAGAATTTAAGATTTTATTTATTTATTTATTTATTTTATTTTATTTTATTTATTTATTTATTTATTTGAGAGGCAGAGCCACAGAGAGGAGAGGTAGAGTTACAGACACAGAGAAGGAGAGGCACAAAGAGAGATCTTCCATCCACAGTTCACTCCCCAAATGGCTGTACTGGCCTGAGCTGGGCAGATCTGAAGCCAGAAGCCTCCCCTGGGTCTTCCATGTGGGTGCAGGGGTCCAAGCACTTGGACCATCTTCTACTGCTTTCCCAGGCCATAGAGAGCTGGATAGGAAGTGGAGCAGCCGGAACGTGAACAGGTGCCCATATGGGATGCTTGCACCACAGGCAGAGGCTTAGCCCAGTACACCACAACACCAGCCCCTAAAAAAATTTTTGAAAGGCAGAGTGAGAGAGAGAGAGAAGAGGGTGGAGAGGTAGGTAGGGAGGGGGGCAGGGAGAGAGAGAGAGAGAGAATCTTCCGACCTTGGTTACTCCACAAGTGACACCAACTCTTGATATGGAACGTGGCAGCTTAACCTGCCTGACCACAATGGCCGCCCCTACACTGCTTGCTTCACTGAGCCTTCATCTTATTAACTCCTCCACTGTGGTGCTGAAGCTACATTATCTGAGAGGCTGTTCTGGTAGAGTAGAAAAAGTCAGGACTCAGTGTTGCTTCTCCCATTAATTCTGATGGGCAAGAATCACCTTCTCTGGGTTATGGATTTGTTCCTGCAAAGTGAGGGGTTTAGGGCAGTCTCAGAAGTGCTTTCCACGTCTACAATGTAATGATGAAGTAATCTCAGTACTAATACTAATTATGTTTAGAAGGATACACATATATGGATATATAGCATACACAGTTTACGTCTGTTTCTACTTTCTTTGTATTTGCATTTCTCTCTTGACCATATTTTGTTTCTTATGTAGATACATTGCTAAGTAACGTATTTGGAAGAAAATAATGAGGTGCCAGCTCTGTGGCAGAGTAGATAAACTGCTGCCTGCAGCGCTGGCTCTCCCTATGGACACTGGTTCAATTCCCTGCTAATGTGCCTGGGAAGCAACAGAGGATGGCCCAAGTCCTTGGGAATCTGCACCCATGTGGGACACCTGGATGAAGCTCCTGGCTCCTGGCTTTGGCCTGGCACAGCCTCCGTGTTTGTGGCCATTTGAGGAGTAAACCAGAGGATGGAGGACTTCTCTCGCTCTTGTCTCTCTCTCTCTCTCTCTCTCTCTCTCTCTCTCTCTCTGCCTCTCCCTCTCTGTAACTGTTTCAATTAAATAAATAAATCTCTTTTTTAAAAAATGAAAATAATGATTGAGGGTGGGAAAGAAAGTTCTGTTTTATGATCTCAAGGCATGAGTCATAAATAACAGACTATGTAAGGAAATAGGTGCACATAAAGCCCCTTGAGAATGGGTGCTGTGGAGTAGCTGATTAAGCCACCACCTGCAACACCAGCACCATATATTGGAGTGCAGCTTCAAATCCTGGCTGTTCTACTTCCAATCCAGCTCTCTACTAATCCGCCTGGGAAAGCAGCAGAACATGGCTTAAGTACTTGGGACTCTGCCACCCATGTGGGAGACCCAGATGGAGTTCCTGGCTCCTGGTTTTGGCTTGCCACAGTCTCAGCTGTTGCAGCCATTTGGGGAATAAACCAGCAGGTGGAAGATCTCTCTCTCTCTCTTTCTCTCTCTCTCTCTCTCTGTCTTTCTCTCTCTCACTGCCTTTTGAATAAGCAAATACATCTTTTAAAAGTTTATAAAAAAGCACTTCTAAGTGGTCCATTGCTGAAAGGGGAGAGCTTGTGTATGGAGCATATGTTTTACAAAGCTAAGGACATTGGAAACTTGTAATTCCTAGGAAGAAAATAGAGATATTTTAAGTGTCAAAATTCAGGATTTTAGTGCCATTTCAAGGCAATACATAAGCAAAAATAGCAAACTGCAAAAACCACACAGGAATACGCTAATGAACATTTACTCTGTGGCTTTGAAGAACAAGAGGTTGGAAGCTAGCATGTACAATGCTCCCTCCTGTCACTTCTGTCTCCCTCCTGGCGTGGTTCCTCTCCCAACTCTCTTCACTTTGTCCCAGGGAAGAAGAGCAGCTCATTGGATGGGTCATTTGGTAAGAAGGAAGGAAGGCTTTGTGGGTAGCCCTTGGCTGTCCCTCTGTCTTTGGGATCGCCCCAAAAAGCAAGCATGCCTTCTCTGGCCCTTGGCTCCTTGAGTCTACGGGCACTAACTGCCCCAAGATGTGGAGCTAACTGTGACAACAACTACAGCGGTTGTCTGTCCTGTCAGAGACTGAGCAGGTGGGTCTTATCCGGAGTCTGGTTTTGGTGAGCCCGTTCGGCCAGCAGGTGGACAGCCATGTTCACTGATAGCCCTCTGAGTAGGAAAGAGAAGAGATGCCACAGAAATGGAGGCTCCCTCCCTTCCAGTGCCAGCCCCATTTCTCAGCTGGGTGGGGTGGGCAGGAAAGCACAGGGTCCTGTGCATTTGGGACATTGTCAATATTCAATTCTGCTGTAGAAGAGTAAACCAGTGGACAGGCGGAAACTCACGTGGTTGAGACTAGGTAAGTTAGCAAGCTCGTAGCTCGAAAGAGACTTGGAAACTCCTCAGACAGCTTTGATTTTAAAAGTGCTTAAGGAGCACAGCTTGCATATGTTCAACTCAGAGAGAGAGAGGAAATGAAAGACTAGGCGATACCTAAAATGCACGGTTCTCAATGTTCAACCACCTGTTGGTGACGTCCTTTCTGGCCTCACAGATCCTCTAACAAATGCAAATAAACTCCACAGCTGTCCAGCAAGTTAATTAATATGCTGTAAAGGGAAAAGACATCCTTGCCCTGTGGGTCCCAAGCACCTGTTCTGCTTGGGCCCCAGGACCAAACCTCAATTCTGTCCTCATGACATCATGGACTGGGACCGCAGATGTGACTGACACTGTGTGAACACTGCCTGAACAGGATTTAGAAGGTCTGGCCTGCCACCCTGGGGCACCCAATCTGCTCCACCAACCAGCCCTGTTCCTTCCCCCGCGGGCTTTAAATGACTCCATTAACTAAGAGCTTGGGACAGTTGAATCCTGCCAGTGAGGCTGTCCTGTGACCTCCGGGACCACTTGGCAGGTGATGTCAAGTGGGTGACGAGTACAGAATCCATCCCAGCTAAATTAGCAGGGAAACAAGGTCATGCTGCGGAAATGTTCCCTAACATCAAAGCGATGTTAAAGAGGAAAAACATCCACCCTGGGAGGACTATGGGAAACTGACTCAGGGGCTAAATGGAGAAAAGGCATGAAATAAGAGATTTAGAAATAAATCCAGATCAAAACTCAGTGGAGGCCTGACCAAATCCATGAGCAAACAAACAAACAAAAGCCACAGGTGGTGGCCTCTATCCTGGTGGGTGCTTTGGTTATACACATGAGAAGGGTTCAGCAGAGACCAAGCTGCCCCAACAGCTATCTGACTCCGGGGAGCTTGCCCTGGGGTCTCAGACACCCTCATCTCTGCCTGGAGGGCATAAAGGGGAGCACTGGGTAGCCGGCATTATGGCATGGTGGGTTAAGCTGCAGCCTGGGGACCCCTGTATCCTGTATCGGAGTGCCTGGTTCATGTCTTAGCTTCTCTGCTTCATATCCAGCATCCTGCTAATGCAGAAGCTGGGAGGCAGCAGAGGGTGGTTCAAGTACTCGGTCCCCTGCAAACCATGTGGAAGACCTGGATGGAGTTCCAGGTTCCTGGTTTAGCCCTGGACATTGCCACCATTTGGGGAGTGAAGCAGCAGATGGGAGTGCTCGCTCTCTCTCTCTTTTCAAGTGGATGAAAATAAACATTAAAAAACAGAAGAGAAGAGCAAGGTGTTCCACTAGTATGAGGATAGCGTCTGTACCATGAAAATCTTGCTTATGATCCTGTCACTCAAGTGACCAGAAGGAGGAGCTTAACACTAGGTCAGGCTTTTCACAAAGGAGACATGAATTTCACCGAATCTTAATAAATATAATGAGTTAGCAGGACAAATGAAACTCTGCTGAGAGGCACTTTGTCATTCTAGTTTTCCTTTGAAGAATGTCTTATTCATGGAATCACAGTAGTTAAGCTTTGAGCCAGATTTTTCTCATTGAGCAGAAAACCTTTTGAGATGATACAAATTGTGCACATCAATAGCTGGTTCCTTTCTGTCCCAGAGTAGCATTCCATGGTCCTATGGAACCACAGTTTATTTATCCATTCCCTCATTGAAGGACATTGGGTTGTTTCCAGTGTTTGGCTATTAAGAGTAAATCTTGTACTGGTTTTTATGTGACAACAACTTTTCATTTCTCTACAATGATAACCCAGGAGTAGGATGGTCAGGTCATCCAGTTAGAAACTGCTAACTCCTCTTCCAAAACAGCTGCACCGCTTTGCATTCCCCAACAATGTGTAAAACTTCCGGTTTCTTCTTATTCTTATCAATACATGCTGTTGTCAGCATTTTTCCTTTCAATCATTCTGATAGGTGTCTAGGAGTTCCTATTTTTTTCTCTCTCTCTCTTTTTTTTTTTTTTTGGAAAAACTTTGGGGATTAACTTATAATTTAGAAAAACATAACTTTTTCATTAATATCTGAAAGCAAATACATAGAAAATGACTTAGGAAAAAATCCATACAGACAAAAACAGCAATACAACTTTTAGGCATCATCAGAAGGGGTTTGGTGCCAATTGTTAGAAGGAAGCCTAAAAATAATAGGTTTTCTTTGACCAAAACCAACTAACTAACAAAAACAAAAACAAAAGGCCAATGGAGACTTTTCAGTGTTGAGATAAACAATTGTATCTCAATGTCCTTGGGGATTGGTTCTGAGATCCCTTCAGATACCAACATTTGTAGATGTTTGAGTTGCTTCTGTACAATGGTGTAGTATTTGCAGAAAATTTGTGCACATCATCTTCTGTACTTTAAATCATCTCTAGATTACTATTTAATACAAGGCAAATGCACTGCAGATAATGGCAAGAAAAAAAGTCTATACATGTTTAGTGCAGTCACAATCATGTTTGATCCATGTTTGATTGAATCTATGGATACAGAACCTACAGAAATGGAGAACAACTGTGTATTTTAACCTCTGGTAACCTCTCCACATGGCTACTGGAAGACCGGAGTCTGGGACAAGGACCTTCACCACAGCTCAGCTTTGACTAACAAAAGAAACCCTTCTCACCTCACTTCTATCCTCATCCCTTTATTGGATGTGGCTGCTGCATGACCATGCTTTCCTATCCCTGCTTGACATCAACAAGTAGGCTGTTGGACAGTCAAACTCTAATGTGCCAATACATACATGTATATGCATATGTGTACATGTGCACACACACACATGTGCCTTGACAATACCAAGCATTACAACAACCGAGCCTACCACAAACTGGAAACTAGCCGAAACCACTGACCACCACAAGCACTGTGGACAAGACTACCCTCAGATCAGCCTTAGGGAGACCCCACATCTCTGACACAGAGGAACGTCACAGAGTAACAGAGCATGTGTATTCCCTGCGTGGGTTCACTGGGGTCTGACAACACTTCAGGAGCTTGGGGGTGGTGGGGAGACTCTTGAGAAGAAGCCACTGGGGACTTTTGGTTTCAGGCAATACTTAAATAAAAGTAACAGTCGCTATGGGCTAGCGCTGTGGCCCCCAAGGGTTAAGCTGTCATCTGTAACGCCGGCATCCTATATCAGAGTGTAGTTTTGTGTCTTGGCTGCCGCTTCCAGTCCAGCTCCCTGTAATGCACCCGGGAAGGCAGTGGAAGATGGCCCAAGTGCTTGGGTCCCTGCACCCATGTAAGAGACCAGCGTGGGATTTCTGCTTCCTGGATCCTGCCTGGCCCACCCCAGGCCATTGTAGCCATTTGGGGAGCAAACCAGCAGATGGAAAGTCTCTCTCTCTCTCTCTTTCTCTCACTCTGATTTTCAAATAAATGCAATGAATCATGTTTAAAAGCAGCATGACAATTATATACATTAATAGACTTGGTGGTAACACAGGATGAAGACAACATGAACACGTCCAGTCCTTTCTTCTCTGGTTTTCTGGTGGAGGGAGCACACTGGAGTCACACTCCTGGCTTCTTTTCTCTCCCCAGTTCTTTTAGTCCTCCAAGGGAAGAGGGGAGACTCATCTGATTGGTCATTTGGAGAGACAGAAGAGCTTGAGGGGTAGCCACTGGGGCCTGGGACCCTACCTGTTTGAGGCTCCCAGCTCTCCTGAGAGCCTGCTCTTGCCAGGAAAGGGGGGAAATTTGGCCTATTGTTCAGCAAAAAACTGTGTTCAAAGATATAATTGGTAACATGTTTTCTACTGATTCCTAAACAATACCAAGTGATGGAACTCATTGGTCTGCAAATTGTCAGACTATAACAGGGTGGAGAAATCTAACACAGGAATCACAAAAATTCCCTCCCAAAAAAGCACCACACAAAAAGGATATGGCTCAACCCTCATCCTACAGAAGCCATAGCACAGGAGGCAAGGGAGGAAGTAACTCAGAAAGCATGTGCATCAAGAGCAAATTATCTCACAGAAAATAGCAAGTTGGGGTCCTGATGCCTCAGAACGTTCAGAAACAACGTCTCCAATAACAGGGGTCAAATAAAGTCACATTCCTTTAAACAATGTTGCTGTTTTAACAGCTTTCCAAAAATGTAACTCATGCCATGCCAATGAAATAAGTCTTTCATCCCTCAAGGGACAAACTGAATTATCAGAGGAGACAGAGAGTAGACAGGTTATAGGCAGGTAGTATGCAGACCCCTGTCATGAAGAAATACTATCCCACTGCCACAGATACAAACTCAGTGTCTGCCAGCTGGCCAGACCTGCACTACTGGCCAGTACTTTAGAGGCCCCCACATCTTTCTAGAAATGGCAGGTGTTCGTGAGTAGAATAACCAAAGAACATACTTCATGGGTAAGCTTGTCAAGGAAGGGGCAGGGTTACCTGGGCTAGTACATTCATTTATTCTAATAAACTGGCCAGTAGAGTCTCATTTTTTTTAATTTTTAAGAAGTTTTTAAAAAATTGCTTTACTTGTGTGTGTGTGTGTGTGAGAGAGAGAGAGAGAGAGAGAGAGAACACTTTCAACTGCTGGTTCATTCCCCAAATGCCCACAATGGTCAGGGCTGAACGGGGTCAAAGGCAGGAGCCCCAAATTCCGTTCAGATCTCCCATGTGGGTGACAAGGACCTGGGTACTTGAACTATAACCTGCTGCCTCTCAGGGCACAGGGCAGGAAGCTGCAGTTGGAGTGGAGCCTGGACTTAACTCCTCCAATGGGATCCAGCTGTCTCAGGCACCATCTTAACCGCTGTGCTCAAAATATGCCCCAGATTTGTGCATTTCTGTGTGCCTTTTATTTCCTCTAGAACCCCAAGTAGGAGAATTAGATGATGTTTCTTTCACTGGGTTAGCCTATAGAGATTTAAGAATCACCAAAATAAGCCAGAAGCTTATTTTTGTCAAGCTGGAGTGGATAACAAAATAAACTCTTACTGTTTTCAGGGTGCTGGTCTTTTAAAATCATCCCTCCCTTATGGATCTAGTCAAGAGAGAGTCCATACAGTAATTAAATAGCTGCCCAACTAGATACACCAAAATGCAATAGAAATACATTAAAAAGTCAATGCTGATAAACATAATTTAAATAAGCTCTAAAATGTGGTCAGTCCAGGTGGGCCCTGTGGAGCAGTGGGTTAAGCCACCACTTACAATGCCTGCATCTTATATCAGAGTGCTTGCTCCAAGTTCAGCTTCTGATCGAGCTTCCTGCTAATGTACCTGGTTGGCAGCAGGTGATGGCTCCAGTATTTGGACCCCTGTCCTGGATGTGGGAGATTCAGATTGAGTTCCTGGCTCCTGGCTTTGGACTGTTACCCTGGCTGTTGCAGCCATTTGGGTAGTGAACCAATGGATGGAAGGTCTCTCTCTCTCTCCCTCTCTCTCTCTCTCTCTGTTTTTGTCTCTTTCTCTTTCTGCCTTTCAAGTAGAGGAAAATTAACATATAAACAATTTTTAAATTGAAATGTAGTTGTTGATTTGATGAATAACAGCATGGGTAATATCCATATTTAACATGAATACTTGGATAAATTGTATTAGTTTGGTAATTCTGGCTTCAACAACAGCTATTTGTTGAAGATGGTCTCTGTAGCAAGAGCAAAAATGTAGCCGAAAGAGGGGCACTGGAACACAGAGACTCAGAGGTTCCAGGAAGGCTTATTTTGCAGCAGCATACTGAGAGGGAGCCAGACCACCACAAAGAAAACTGCAAGGTACCTGTCTGAGTCAGATTTGTTTGAACAACTAGATGAAGATGAAGATGAAGATAAGATGAAGATGAAGACTGAAAGAGGGGCCGGCGCCGCGGCTCACTAGGCTAATCCTCTGCCTGCGGCGCCGCCACCCCAGGTTCTAGTTCTGGTTGGGGCACTGGATTCTGTCCCGGTTGCTCCTCTTCCAGGCCAGCTCTCTGCTATGGCCCGGGAGTGCAGTGGAGGATGGCCCAAGTCCTTGGGTCCTGCACCCGCCTGGGAGACCAGGAGAAGCACCTGGCTCCTGGCTTCGGATCAGCGAGATGCGCCGGCTGCAGTGACCATTGGGGGGGGGGTGAACCAACTAAAGGAAGACCTTTCTCTCTGTCTCTCTCTCTCTCTCTCTCACTGTCTATAACTCTACCTGTAAAAAAAAAAAATTAAAAACAAAAGACTGAAAGAAGAAAAGGCCCTCTCCCTCCCTTCTCTACAACCAGGACATCTCCCAGTACCTAGTGTACAAGCTCCAGCGAGCTACTTTTTGGGGAGTCATTTTCCTTAGAGAACGCTACCCTCCCACTGTCTCCTTTACTTGTCACAAATAAATAAAGCTGTCCTCTGAGTGGTTCCAGCTCGAGGCTGATTATTCAATGACACTCCCAAGAGAATGGACGCCTTGCATCCAGTAACACTACTCTGGAGTTGAAGTTTGAGTTACACCAACCAGTGCAGAACTAATAGCCACCAGCGATACTGATGACCAACTCACAATAGAAGTTGGTAAGCTGGGACTGGTGCTATGGTGTAGCAGGCTAAGGCTCTGCCCGTGGCATTGGTGTTCCATATGGGCACTGGCTTGTGGTCTCCTCTTCTGATCCAGCTCTCTGCTAATGGGAAAGCAGTGAAAGATGGCCCAAGCACTTGGGCCCTTGCACCCATGTGGGAGACCCAGAAGAAGCTCCTGGTTCCTGGCTTTGGATCGATCCAACTCCTGCTGTTATGGCCATTTGGGGACTGAACCAGCAGATGGATGATCTCTCACTCTGTCTCTCTCTCTCTCTGTAACTCTACCACTCAAATAAATAAATAAAATCTTAAAAAATAAAAAAGGAAAGAACAAAATTGGCAGGCGGTCAGACCTTCAGCCAGACACAGTTTATTGAGGCCTTACACTTGAGCACAAGGGAGACAGAACAATGTGAAGGAGTTCCTCTGACTGGCTCCCCAAGGGAGCTGAACAGAGGTTTTTATCGGGTTGGGGAGGCGTTTCACACCCTCTGGGTCTCTGGCTCTTTCCCCTCAGCACACAGCGCTTGGATTTGCACCTGCTCAGTGTTCTGCATAGGTGCGGTGGCTCCTTTGGCACATGGCGTGCTCACTTCTGCATTCTCAGGAAGGCCATATATGGGTTGTGCTGGGTTGTTCTGGACATGTGCTCCGGGATGGGACTGTGTTAAGGTTAGAGTCTGGTTGCTTCTTGCTCCTGGTTGGTTTGGAGCTGGGTAGAGCTACCCATGGTCAGGGATGGTCACATGATCTGGTTGCTAGGAGCCTGATTTCTTGAGTCTTGTTTCTATCCTGGGTCACCAGGATGCATCTTGTTCTTGATGCTATAGTTCAGAAGAGATTTGGCATGCTAGAGCTTTATGTTGACATGCTCCAATAAAGGATGATACCAGATACCAACAGACTTTCCCTAAGGGACAATGTTAGGATTTTTCCCAGGATGCCTTGTGTTTGGAAACAGAGGACCCTTGAAGAAGACTGCTTAATCCAAGTTTATCAATGTATTGCACAAATGAGGCTATGACAACTGGATATCCTTGTAGGGCCAAAATAAAATTAAATCATTATGCTACACCATAGATAAATAATTCTTGTTAGATTAAAAACATAACTGTGGACCGGCACCGCGGCTCACTAGGCTAATCCTCCGCCTGCGGCACCGGCACCCCAGGTTCTAGTCCCAGTCGGGGCGCCGGATTCTGTCCCGGTTGCTCCTCTTCCAGGCCAGCTCTCTGCTGTGGCCCAAAAGGGCAGTGGAGGATGGCCCAAGTGCTTGGGCCCTGCACCCCATGGGAGACCAGGAGAAGTACCTGGCTCCTGGCTTCGGATCAGCGCAGTGCGCCGGCCGCAGCAGCCATTGGAGGGTGAACCAACGGTAAAGGAAGACCTTTCTCTCTGTCTCTCTCTCTCACTGTCCACTCTGTCTGTCAAAAAAAAAAAATAACTGTGATAAATGAAAAGTTTAAGAATTCAGAAACAATATAGGAAAAATATGTGCTAAGACCCTCAGGGAAATAGACAAGATACATATGACAAGAAAAGACTGGTAAATCTGACACCATTAATATGAAGCCTTCATTCAACCAAAGAGAGCAGAAACACAGTAAAAATAGAGGTCAAAGAGTGAGAAAAGATATCCAAAATGTACATAAGATATCTGTAAAGAACTACAAACCAGTAAAAATGGGACTCATTCCCCAGAAGAAACCTGGGCAAAGGATGTGCATAAAGAATTATCAGAAGAAATCGAAGTGTTGATTAATCAAGTGTAGAGTACACAGTCTCATCAGCTGAGACATTTGCTGAGAAATGCAAATTTAAACTGCAGTGACCAATCAATTCATAGCTACGAGAGGGAGAAAAATTTTTTGAATACATTATCTTTGGAGAAATAGAAATTTTTTTGTACTAATGATGAAATCGTAAACTCACAGAACTGCTTTATGATAAAGTTTTTCAAAATCTTATGAGCTGCACTGTGGTGCAGCGGGTTAACGTCCTAGCCTGAAGCACTGGCATCCCATATGGATGCCAGTTCAAGACCTGTTTGCTCCACTTCCGATCAGCTCTCTGCTATGGCCTGGGAAAGCAGTAGAAAATGGCCCAAGTCCTTGGGCCCCTGCACCCACGTGGGAGACCGGGAAGAAGCTCCTGGCTCCTGGCTTCAGATCGGCGGAGCTCCGGCCATTGTGGCTAATTGGGGAGTGAACCAGTGGATGGAAGATACCTCTCTCCCCCCGCCCCTCCTCTCTCTGTGTAACTCTGACTTTCAAATAAATAAATAAATAAATCTTTTAAAAAATCTTATGAGCCTAAAACTATGCAGATCTTTTGAACAGTGTCAGGTTTTGGTTAGTATTGGAAAATTTGGGGCAAGTGTATATAAGAAGACAAGTAACAGAATATCCACTTTAGTATCACTGACAATAGTGAAAATATTTTGAAAGCAACCTAAGTACCTATCAACAGAAAATGAATAGATAATGCCATCCATCTAAGTAAACACAAACAGTAAAAAAGTGAGAATAGTGACATGTGTCAAAAAAGATACTTTTCAAAATCAAACAGTAAAACAAACAACAAGTACAATGAATTTGAAGAGTTAACAGTATGAAGACTTGCAAGCAAATAAGTACACAAAATTTTAAAAAGCGGTTATCTCTGGGAAGAAAGAAAGAGGGGACAGGGAGTTTTAATAGTTTCAGTTCTATCTAATACCCTTAGAATAATCTTAACTATTGGCAAAATACTAGACTTTGAAAGTACTTGGTTATGGGCCCATGGGGGCTATTATGTTATCCTGTATAATTATCTCTTTTCTAGAAGTATTTTATCACAAAAATGCAACAAAGGAGTTCATTCTTACAATAATTTCAGTTGCTATAATTTAACAAACCTAATCTGGAATAGATTCTCAGCCCTTGTCTTTATGCCACTGACATTTTTTAAGATTTAGTTTTTTAGAATGTTCTTCATTTTGGATTGTCTAATACTTTCTCCTGGCTGGAGTCAAGTCACTTGGACACGATGCAGATGATGTGTCCTCCTTAGGATGCACATCTGGTGACATGTGATGTCACTCATTGTGATGCTAATTGCGATCATCTGGTTAAGCTCTTGTCCAGCTTCTTCACTGTATAGTTATTTTCCCTCTTACAACACAATAAAGAATCTGAAGGGAAATACTAGGATCTACTCTTCATCATGACAGCCTGTTAACCCAATTTATCATCCTTTGATGTTCCTTGATGGCATCAATATTTACTTAGGGTATTGTAATATGATGATTTTCCAACTTCAGCTTTCCATATTTATCACTTGGTGCTTGGCATTCAATGGAAAGCAATGTAAATAAAGTTTTATCTTTATATCCATCCATTCATACCCCCATCCATCTGTAAGTCCATACATCTTACCCATCCATCCCTCCATCTTTCTCTCCCCATCCATCCCTTCCTCCTTCCCTCCATCTATCCATCCATCCATCCATCACTATCATCTATCATCAGTATGGACTAATGGATTTATTTCCATTTTCACCCACCAAATTTCGTACTCAAATTATCCCATATTTTTCCCATGGAAGCTCCTAAAAGCTTGCTTTTGTGACAAGTGTCTAACATTTTTTAATCACTTCCTTCTTTTTTGTATAACAACATGTTCCAGAATCATCTTGTTCCATCTTTGCCTGAGGCCTGGAAGTGCTCCTCAAGGACTAGGTACATAAATCACGTGGATGAATTCTGTTCCCTCTCAGGGTGGGTGTGACATTCACTGAAATCCAGTTAGACTCAGTTTGCTTTCAGTTTTAGGTTTTCTCCTTCTCCCATTCTCCTAAGTTAATCTTACGTTTCCAGTATGCAGAACATGAACATGCCTCTAGAAGCCACACTGATATAAAAATAGTGTCACTACCTTCTGTATCCTTCCCTCTCACTCACTGAGTGTTTTCTGGTTTACCCTTCTTGTGTTTTTCGTTTGTTTTTGTAAACACATGCAGACACATGTATATCTTCATATTTTCCTTTTTCCCTCACTGAAGCTGTAGCACACCATATATGCCTATACTTTCATTTTTTTTTTCACTTAAACATATGTCTTGGAAGTCATCTATTCAAAGATTTCTTTTTTGTTCATTTTACAACTGCATAGCACCCCTCTGAGTAGAGAGATTTTGAACACTACAACAAGAATCGATGAATCAAGCACAGAGAGAGGAGAAAAGGCAGGGGATAGGTTTTCTGCAGGGGTAGAGGAAAAGGACATTGCAGTTACTTTAAAGAGTCACCCAGGGTTGTGGTGGTGAGTGTGCCAACTTCTCAGGATGCAGTTAGAGGTATGCATTCCATAACCTCTCTCAATTCAATTTCAATCTCCTTTTGAGAGAGAAAAGAGGAGCAAAAGAAAAATGCACATCCACCACCTTCCCCTTCTCTTTCTTACTGTAGCATCTGGGTTTTCAGACTGGAATCTGACCCAGACGTGACTGCCCTATACTTTTGTGCTTAGCCCAGCCTTGCGGAAACTGAAAATAGAAGTAAAAGATGCTAATAAATCCAACTATTTCTTATTTTTTTAACTCTTCATCCCTCCCTTCTAAACTGTATGTTTATGATAAAAATGAAATAGAAAATTATAATCTATAAAAATCATTATGCCACAGAATGTTTAAAAATCATATTCTACATTTCTGTCTCTCTGCATAGTATAAGAGCTAATAATTTTACCTCTGTGCATAGTTTAAAAAGGGAATCTCCTAGGCCTCCTCCCAAACAAATCATAATTAATTCTGTTTGCTGTCACCTTTCTTCCTGGAGTGTGGAGGAGGACTTTATATAATTGTCACTTAGTCCCATACTATCTAAACTAACCATCTATGGGACACTGTGTCCTCTCTTTCCCCAGAGCTCCACAGCAGCACCTCCTGTGAAATGGGCTGGCCTCTTACCAGCTCTGGGAAACAGAGAGAGCCTACTAATGATTTCAGAGAAGCACCCATTCCCTTAATTAAGTAAGGAGCTAGAAATGAAGATAGAGACCAGTTACTGTTGGGATGCAGCCCAAGTTTTGTGATCCTGGCTAGATGGTAACTGAGGTTCCACAGTTTTGTTCCTGCTCTGTAATTCAGAGCAGGGTGATCCAGAAGAGCAGTCTTATGGGAGACTGGGCCAAAAGAGCCCCCATTGGTCAAAACAGCTCCTCAACCAGTATTCCTCCCTGCTTTGCTGAGTCACTGATACCTTGGCTTCCTGGGGACATGGGGACTATGAAGCTAATAATTTTTGCCCCTAGAGTGATTTCAAGGATGCTTTGCAAACATCACTAATTTCTGTAGGTGTAGTGACATGACACAGGTGCAGAAGCACCGCTTTGTAACAGCAACACCACTTACTGTTTATGTGCATTGAGGGGCAGTAAGCAGTTTCCAAGAGTCAAGTTTCAAATATTCTTTTGGGTACTTTCAAAAAGAAACTGTACCTTAGTTGAATGCAGGATAATAACAACTATTTTTTAAATACTCATATGTATTATATGAAGGGACTTCCAAAATTCACAGAAAATGGAATTAAAAGCTAAGTGCAGTTGGTGTAAAACATTTTTTAAATCCTTGCTGGCCAGCGCCGTGGCTCAATAGGCTAATCCTCCGCCTGTGGCGCTGGCACACCGGATTCTAGTCCCGGTCGGGGCACCGATTCTGTCCCAGTTGCCCCTCTTCCAGGCCAGCCCTCTGCTATGGCCCAGGAAGGCAGTGGAGGATGGCCCAAGTCCTTGGGCCCTGCACCCGCATAGGAGACCAGGAGAAGCACCTGGCTCCTGGCTTCTGATCAGCGCGATGTGCCAGTGGCAGCGGCCATTGGAGGGTGAACCAACAGCAAAAAGGAAGACCTTTCTCTCTGTCTCTCTCTCTCACTGTCCACTGTGTCAAAAAAAAAAAAATCCTTGCATAGAATTTTTCCCCCCATAATATGCATCTATTATGAACATTGTGAAGATCCCTTGGGTATAAAATAACTAACAAGGCCTGGAAACTCTGCCTCCCCTAAGAGTACTTCAGTGCACTGGTTCTCAGTCTTAGTTGCACCTTAAAATCTTCTTGGGAGATTTTACAAATCCTTGGATCCAGACTGCAGCCCAGAACAATTCCATCAGAATCTTTTGGGGGTGGACATCAGTATTTTTAGAAGTCTCATTCAAACAGTTGTAAAAGGGTCTGATCAAAATGGACTCACTAGTGTCTAACCCTGGCTGAACAAACCTTGGTAGGTTGGGGTGGGGTGGGGTGAGGTGGAGGGCATCCAGGAAGGGCTCTTGTGTACAAGTTTCCAGATAACAGGAAATATTGCAAGAAATTCCACAAAACCACACCCTTGCTCAAAGGCCATGGCAACCTTAAACAGAAAATGCCCTGCAAGGATGTACGTCCAGCAGCTATCCACATTTGCAAGGGTGCTGCCCTTGTTATTGTAGATAAGGCCCCTGCCTGCTACAAGGGCATCCCATATGGTTGCTCCACTTCTGATCCATCTCCCTGCTAATGTGCCTGGGAAAGTCTTTGGGCCCCTGCCACCCACATGGGAAACCAGGAGGAAGCTCCTAGCTCCTGTCTGGATCATTCCAGCTCCTGCTGTTTTGGCCATTTGGGAAGTGGACCAGTGGATGGAAAATCTCTCTCTCCATAAATTCTGCCTTTCAAATAAATAAATACATCTTAAAAAAAAACCTAAAGAAATGATGACTTAATTATTTAATCTACCAGAAGTGACATAAACAGTAGCAGATTAATACTACCTGCTCTACAGTTCTAACCGAAAAGCCAAATGCTAAGTCTTGATATACTCTTAAAAATAAAAAAGTATTTGGGGGGCATGACTTTGGCCCTAAGTTCTTATTGACTTCATAGACAACTGCAGAGACAACATTTATGTGATGAACCAGATGAATAAATTTTTCCTAAATGTACAGATGTGGGTGTTTTGGCACAGTGAGTTAAGCTGCTCTTTGGAAAGCCCACATTTCATATTGAAGTGCCTGGCTGAGCCTGGTTATTCCCTGCCTCCTGTCCAGTTTCCTGCTGATGCACCTGGGAAGGTAGCAGAAGATGGCCCATGTACTTGGGTTGCTGCCACCCATGTGGAAGACCAAGATAGAACTCCTGGCTCCTGACTTTGGCCTGACCCAGCCCTGGCTGTTGGGGTATTTGGGGAGTAAACCAATGGCTGGATGATTTCTCGCTCTCTCTCGCTCTCTCTCTCTCTCTCTGTCTTCCCCATCCAACTTTGCCTTTCAAATAAATAAATCTTTTTTAAAAATGCTATACAGTAAGTCCCTTATACTTCCTAGAAACCGACACTACTGATAAATATTCATAAAAAGTAACATGCACTTTCCCAAGCAAGATTTCAAGCATAACTTTCTTTACTAGTAGCACCCCAGTGATGTGCTTGTTAAAAATACGTTTTCTTAGTTTCATATTTAATAGGGAATGACATCAGTGTTCATTTTAGGGCTGAAAGTGTGTCCTGGGTCTAAAGGCCACCCTATGCTGGGGCATTCACTGGGTTAGGATGAGTGGACCATGATGAGGCTGACATGAGCCACAGGGGGCTCTGGACTCCGCTCACTTCTTTCTACCCAAAACGTTGAATACCTCAAGGAAGCACCCTTAGTGTTGAAAAGATAAGTTAGATAATTTGTTTGAATCATATCATATTCTTAAATTTCTCTTTCAAAGTTGTGAGTTTATTCTTTCAAGTAAAATTTTGCTGTGAACGGAATTATGCACTACTTTTTTCTTAGGAAAAAAAAAGTCCAAGTCCCTACTGCGGTGGATGGCCTTTATTGGTCTTACACGGTAGCCACCCAACATTGACAGAGGTGCAGGAAATGCAGGTTATAAGGGGCCAGAAATGAAGGGTTCATCTTCCCTGTCTCCCAAGCCCTAACTGATTTGTTAACTAGGTTTTCTAATTCGGAGACAGGTCATGAGCAAGTGACTTCAGAGACGACGATCTGAAGGGAACCTCTACTGGACACAGTCATGGTCATACTGATGTTTGGAAGAAGGCCTGACTCACTTCCTGAACTATTTATAAATTCAGGTGCTTAAAAGAACCCAAGCATCCTAAGCAAAACCCTGCTCCTGATCTGGTGATTTCACAAAGGCACTTTCATTCAGTGCCGAGGCTGGAGATAAAACGCACCCATCAGATCAGCTACTTTGGCCCAGGCCCCAAACGGGACTACTCACAGGTCAGCACACTTAAATACTTAATTAATGATTTGAAAATGTTTCATGATTTTCCTGAAACACACTTCATTTTGGGAATGAAACTGCTATAATAACACATGTTTCTGCTTTTTTGTCTTACTAAGTCTCTGAGCCAATAGTCTTCAGTTTCTTTTTTTTTAAGATTTATTTATTATTTGAAAGTAAGAGTTACAGAGAGAAAGAGCAGAGAGAGAGAGAGAGAGAGAGAGAGAGAGAGAGAGAGAGAGATCTGGGTGCTGACGAGGGCCCTGTCTCACAGAGAAGCAAGGTGTGTTGCCAGAAGTCACATCACTAGTAAACCATGGAGTTGTAAGCAAATCATCAAGAGAGAGAGAGAGAGATCTTCCATCCACTGGTTCACTCCCCAAATGGCTACAACATCCGAAGCTATGCTGATCCAAAGCCAGGAGCCAGGAGCTTCTTCCAGGTCTCCCACATGGGTGGAGGGGCCCAAGCATTTGGGTCATCTTCTACTGTTTTTTTCAGGCCATTAGCAGGGAGCTGGATCAGAAGTGGAGCAGTCAGGACTTGAACTGGTGCCAATATGGGATGCCAGCACTGCAGGCTTGGGCTTTAACCTGCTGAGCCACAGTGTCAGTCCCCATCTCCAGTTTCTTAAATCACATATTCTATCAGTAAAAACTATTCAAACATATAAATCTAAATATATATATATGTATATATATATGTATATATATATGTATATATATGTATATATGTATATATATGTATGTATATATGTATATATATGTATATATATATATATGTATATATATATATGTATTCACACCTATGTATCTGTAGGTATGTATGTATATAAACATACATGAATAAAAGTTATAGGAAGAAGGGGTTGGCATTGTGGTCCAGTGAGGCAAGCTATTGCTTCAGGTACCTGCACCCCAGATCAGATTGTCTAGATCAAGTCCTGACTTATCTGTTTCTGATCCAGCTTCCTGCTAATGCATCCTGGGAGGCAGCAGAAGATGGCCCAGGTTCTGGGCTCCTGCCACCCATGCAAGAGACCTGGGTAGAGTTTTGGGCTCCTGGCTTTGGCCTGGCTCAGCCGTGGATGTTGCAACCAATTAAGGAGATGGAAAATATCTTTATGTCTGTCTCTCCTTCTTTCTTCTGTCATTCTGCCTTTCAAATAAATAAATAAGTAAGATAAATCTTTTTAAAAATGTTATAAGAAGAGGAAAAAATACAAGCAGAAGTTCTAAAATTTTTTCCCTACCTCAGCACCACTCTTGTACTACATACCCTCAATGTTACCAGAAACAAGCTTTAGGAAAACATGAAGGGCCAGTGCCACGGCTCAATAGGCTAATCCTCCGCCTTGCGGCGCCGGCACACCGGGTTCTAGTCCCGGTCGGGGCACCGGATTCTGTCCCGGTTGCCCCTCTTCCAGTCCAGCTCTCTGTTATGGCCTGGGAGTGCAGTGGAGGATGGTGCTTGGGCCCTGCACCCGCATGGGAGACCAGGAGAAGCACCTGGCTCCTGGCTTCAGATCAGCGCAGTGCACAGGCCGCAGCGGCCATTGGAGGGTGAACCAACGGTAAAGGAAGACCTCTCTCTCTCTCTCTCTCTCTTTCACTGTCCACTCTGCCTGTCAAGAAAAAAAAGAAAGAAAGAAAAGAAAAACATGAGGGGCTGGTGCTGTGGCATAGCAGGTAAAGCTGAATGTACTTTGCTGCTTTTTAGGCGAGGGAGAGATTTGATATCCGGGAGTCATGAATCAAAGAGACAAGCCCACTGCACAGTCATCTGTTGCTGCCTTGTGAAACTGCTAAAAGAACAAGAGATCAATAGATTAGCCACAGTATGTCTGTTCTTTGAGTGGAAGAAAACGTGTTGCTAACAGGGCTTCCACAATCCATGTGTCTTGCCTACCTATGAAAGACTCAATGAAATAATTACATGTCCTGGGAAAAAAGTAGAAGCAAGAGTAGAAGCAAGAGGTGGGAGATGAGGACAAAATGTCTTAAGGATTTGCTTACAACTCCACGGTTTACTAGTGATGTGACTTCCGGCAACACACTTTGCTTCTCTGTGAGACAGGGCCCTCGTCAGCACCCAGGAGGGCTGGGCTGGGCTAGTGGCACTTCCTCCACGCAGTGAGACTGCTGCAGGTCTGGGGCTGGGCAGGTGCATGGGGATCAGCAGAACTGGTTATGGGAAACTGAGGAACAGGATCCCTCTGGTAATGCCTGGCTTATGTCACACATACTCAGTCGGTTTAGGACTAAAGTATGAGTCAAGCTTTGCCTTCTTCTCGAAATGTATTGTGTGCGTTGAAGTTATAGATATTTGATGTGCCTATTTTGTACTTTTGGACAGGTTGAGAGCAGATAGCTGAAACCATGGAAACAGAAGCCATGGATAAGGAGGACCACTGTACTCATTCCCTTTTTCTCCTGTCTTGCGGGTGGCATCTCTTGGATTCAGAGAAGCAAGCCACATGCTGGAGATGGCAGAGCCTTTTTACTGTCCCTGTACTGTTGACATTGCCTCCTAGTCAAGCCAGCATATTCACAGATGCCTTTAATACAGCAACCCAGTTTGTGTTCATGAATCCGTTCTTTCTCTATGTTTCAGGCAAAATAGTATAAAATACGCTCTTATCTTCAGAGAGCCCCAAGTTCTGCTTTAGTTCTCTCACTATGTTTAGCTATTTGTGTGCTTGGTAATGCTTTCATATCACAGGTGACACCCACGCCCCGGTACAGGTCCTGTGCAGCAGAATTGTATTCTAGGGATGAAGCCTTCTGTCGTTTGGGCTGCATCCCAGGCACCCAGGGCTGGTGATCTTGTACTGCACACCCTAAATATTACCAGAAACAAGCTTTAGAAAAATAATGAGGGGCCGGCACTGTGGCGTAGCGGGTAAAGCTGCCGCTTGCAGTGCTGGCATTCCATATGGGCACCGGTTCAAGTCTCAGTTGCTCCACTTCTGATACAGCTCTCTACTATGGCCTGAGAAAGGAGTAGAAGATGGCCCAAGTCCTTGGGCCCCTGCACCCACGTGGGAGACCCGGAAGAAACTCCTGGCTCCTGGCTTTGGATCAGTGCAGCTCTGGCCATCTGGGTAGTGCTCTCTCTCTCACTCTCTCTCTCTCTGCCTCTGCCTTTCAAATAATTAAATAAATCTTTAGTAATAAAAAAAATGAAAGTGGGGCTGGCGCCGTGGTGCAGTAGGTTGATCCCCCACCTTTGGTGCGGCATCCCATATGGGCGCCGGTTCGAGTCCCGGCTGCTCCACTTCCAATCCAGCTCTCTGCTATGACCTGGGAAAGTAGCAGAAAGATGGCCCAAGTGCTTGGGCCCCTGCACCCACATGGGAGACCGGGAAGAAGCTCCTGGCTCCTGGCTTCGGTTTGGCGTAGCTCAGGCCGTTGTGGCTATTTGGGGAGTGAACCAGTGGATGGAAGACCTGTCTCTCTGTCTCTCCCTCTCACTGTGTGTAACTCTACCTCTCAAATAAATAAATAAATAAAATCTTTAAAAAATAAGAAAGAAAAACATGAAGCCTGTGGCAGATCAGATCAGGAAAAGTGTTAGCTGGGAGGCAAATGTTCCACTCCCATAAGGAAATAGTAGAAATCTGTATTGGTTCAGTTTACTGAGCACTCTGAATACCTCACCTTTTCCACATTTGCCTTCCAGATATTCCAAGCCCTACCCCTCTTTCTCAAATTGACGCTCTTTCTTCCTGTCTCACATTTGCAATCTTTTTCTGAAAAGTAGAAATGAACCAGAGGGAACTGAATTTTACTGACTGCCTCAACTGTGCAAAACAATGATTGAAAACAGGGTTTTGGAGGATGGCGTTTGGCTGAGTGGTTAAGATGTGCTTGCGACGCCAGCATCCCATATCAGAGTGCCTGCACTCTGTACTTCATCCAGCTTCCTGCTAACGCACACCCTGGAAGCAGCAGGTGATGGCTCAAGTGCTTGGGTTCCTGTCATCCATGTGGGTGACCTGAACTGAGTTTCTGGCTCCTGGTCTGGTCCTTTGGGAATGAAGTAGCAGATGGAAGATCTCTGTCTGTCTGTCTGCCTCGGTCTCTCTGCTTTTCACATAAATAAGTAAATAAATGAACAAGTGGAGGCTCTGGGGACAGAGAGAATGTGGTCTGAATTCCAGCTCCCTGGCTTCCTAGGTCAGGCTTCGGTAAGTAACTTAACTTCAGTTTCCTCTTCTACAAAATAGGGATGACAATGCCAACTTCAAAGCTTTCTGAATACGAAATAAAACGTCTAAATGCCTGGAACAGCCTGAGAGGGAAGCCGGCAGATGGCAGCTAATATTATCCATTCTGTTCTCATTTCTTGGTGACAGGTGCTTTACATACTTATCATCCCAATGAAATGGGCATGATAATTCTCAGTTTATAGACAATGACATTGAAGTTACAGATTGTGTGAGATGAAACAGATATTAGACTAAGCTGTTCTTCAGACGAAGACATTTCTGATGAAGTATTTACATTACGCACCACAATCTCAAAGTGAAGCAATGATGGAGTGAATCTGAAGCCATTGCTGTTTGATTTGGAATTTTTTGAGTCCATCCTACTTGGTATTTATGAGTTGTCATTCCTGATGGGTTATAATGGTCGTGGTGATGTTACCCATGATAACTTTTTTTAAAAAATCTATTTACCTATTTTCATTTTATTTGAAAAGGAGAGAGGGAAAGAGACACAGAGATCTTTCATCTGCTGGCTCACTTCCCAAATGCCCGCATTAGTCAGGATGAAGACAAGTCTCCCACATGGCTGGCAGGAACCATCTGCCAGCTCCCAGGAAGCTGATTTGGGAGCAGAGGATGCTGGACCCAAACCAGGTACTCCAACATGGCATGTGGGCATCCCAAGTGGTTAACCCAAATGCTGTGCCAAGCACCCAGCCCTGCACTACTTTTTCTTAATATGATTTATTTATTTATTTTACAGGTAGAGTTATAGACAGTGTGAGAGAGAGACAGAGAGAAAGGTCTTCCTTCCGTTGGTTCACTCCCCTCATGGCCGCTATGGCTGGCACTGTACCGATCCAAAGCCAGGAGCCAGGTGCTTCTTTGTGGTCTCCCATGCGGGTGCAGGGGCCCAAGCACTTGGACCACCTTCTACTGCCTTCCTGGGCCACATCAGAGAGCTGGACTGGAAGAGGAGCAACCCGGACTAGAACCCGGCACCCATATGGGATGCTGAGGCCGCAGGTGGAGGATTAACCAAGTGAGCCACGGCGCTGGCCCGGCACTAACTTCTAAGAATCAGCTTTTACCACCAGCCTGGGTTATCTGCATGACTGTTCCAGGTAAGGAAGACAGTCGAAAATGTTGGGGAAGGAGATAGTCCTGCTGCCGGCATTTCCCTTCCAGGTAACACATCCACTCTTTCAGTGGGCAGTCCTTCCATCTAACTTTGTATATAACTCAGACAACTTGTCAGCTTCCTGTAGTTGGCCTAATCAATCAATTAGGTAAGCTTGCATTATTTTAAATACTGGATGTTCTCCATAACTCCTATCTTAAAATTTACAATCTAGGGGCCAGTGCTGCTGCCTGCATTGCCGGAATCTATATGGGTACCAGTTTGAGTCCCGGCTGCTCCACTTCTGATCCAGCTCTCTGCTATGGCCTGGGAAAGCAGCAGAGGATGGCCCAAGTCCTTGAGCCCCTGCACTCATGTGGGAGACTGGGAAGAAACATCTGGCTCCTGGGTCCTGGCTTCAGATCAGCCCAGCTCCAGCCTTTGCAGTTGTTTGGGGAGAGAACCAGCAGATGGAAGACTCTCTCTCTCTCTTTCTCTCTCTCTCTCTCTCACACACACACACATGCTCTCTCTCTCCCTGCCTCTCTGTAACTCTGCCTTTCAAATAAATAATAAATCTAAAAAAATTTAGTCTGCTGATGAGTCAACATCAAGGTGTCAAAACAGAGACCAACATAAGTGAACAGTACTATAATTAGACTGCAATATGCAATGGTTGAGTTGTAAATAAAATTCACAGCTTTCCTGGCATAATGATTTCTCATCATCCTGTGTTGTCCTTGCATCCATTTAGAATATAAGTTTAACCGTCTTACACCAGGAGCAGGGCTCAGTCAGACTTGACAGTTTCTAGCTCCCCACTTTCCCCTAGTTCCTCCATGTGGTCCATCCTGGGATATGCCTCCTACAACTGCCTCCTGGTGACCACGTCCCAAGGGGACAGGTGGATACCATTTACTTTACTTGTCCCCAACATGGACTGCATAGAGAACCCCTCAGGGACCACTTCCAAGAGACAAGGTGACTGTGGAACTCCTGCCTACTTTCTGTACACACACCGGTTAGGGCTCCCCATTGGAAACTGGTTAGGACCCAGCCAGATCCCAGTAAAGGCCTTAGCCCCACAGGTCTCTCCCCAGCCTCGTTTGGTGGTTGGGATCCCTGTCACCTTCAAACTGCCTACCCACCTCAAGAGAGCCAAGACCAAACTGGAGAGAAACCAAATCAGCCAGCAATCAAAAGGAACATCATTATCGGAAGAGAGGGAAGGTACAAGGAAAGCAATGCTTTTCCTTGTTCTAAGAGAACCGCCACGGGTACTTTACCTAAGATGCAACGAAAGGCGCCTTCAGACTCATTCCCACAGCAGACACCGGAATGCCATTCCTTCCGTGTTTTCTCGCCATTTTGGGCAAACGCTGGGGGCACAGCATTGGGGAAAGTTGTGCTTAGCTCTCAAAAACGTAGCACATGGGCAATCGGAATATGCTCATAGCAGGACATTTTCCAAACGGTATTCCTGATACAGGGACAGGTGATTCAAAGCTAGTTGGTGACTTCCACACTACAGTGAAATGGAGTTCCTGCACGAGCCACCTGTCCCAAATCCCACCTCAGTCCATGGTTTGGAGGAACCCCTTTCCTTTTTTAAATTTTTATTATTTTTTAACTATTTACTTGAAAGTCAGGAGGAGAGCCAGAAGCAGAGCGAGAGCGAGAGCGAGAGAGAGAGAGAGAGAGAGAGAGATTTCACCCACTGGTTCACTCCCCAAATAGCGTCAACCCCCAGGAAGCCTGGAACCAGGAGCTTCCTCCGGGTCTCCCACGCGGGTGCAGGGGCCCAAGGACTTGGGCCATCTTCTACTGCTTTCCCAGGATACAGCAGAGAGCTGGACCGGAAGTGGAGCACCTGGGACTTGAACCGGAGCCCATATGGGATGCCAGCACTGCAGGCAGCTGCTTAACCTTCGAGGCCACGGGGCGGCCCCAGGCTACTACTCATCAAGACTCCTACCTCGGGGAAGGTCCAGTGCACCTGCAGAAGTCGGTGGGCTGGCGGACCCAGGGAGTAGACTCTCCGCTGTTGCTGTCCAGGCATGGCTAACCCACAGCCTCGGGCTCTGAGACACGGGTGCAAAGCAGAGCCCCTCACGCAGCGGCCACACTTTCAGCCAAACCCGAGGAGGCAAAGCATTTTAAGTCGCTCTGGCGTCTCACCTAGCACAGGGACCCCGGGGTAGGGGTAGGGGGTGCGGGGAGGTGACTCCCTTCGGGGAGTTCTCAGAATATATTAAAGGGAATATATTCCCTCTAAGTATCCGAAAGCCTTGGAAAACTCGTCCTCCTCCGCACCGGACAGATCAGGGAACAGGGGGCCTGCCCAGTGCCACACAGAAGCAGGTCTCAGGGCCCGGGGGCGCCGAGGCCGCACCGCCGCGCGGGCCTGAGAGCCAGGCCGAGGGGGCGTGGCCGGGGGCGGGGCGCCGTGCGCGTTCGCGGGCGCGCGGCCGAGCTGCGCCGGGCTGGGGCGGAGCGGAGCGGCGGGCCCGCGCCGTAAACAGACAACATGGCGGCGGCAGTGGCGGCGGCCCCGGGGGCCCTGGGCGCTCTGCAGGCCGGCCGCGGCCGTTGGGTGGCCGCTGGCTGCGCGCAGCTGGGCCCTGGGCTGCGGCTGCCCGGCTCCTGGGCGGGCCGGCTCGTGGGGCCGGCGATCGGGGCACTGGGCTGGGCGCCTGTGGCCAGGGGTCCCGCCCCGAGGAGGGGCTACAACTCTGAGGCGAAAACGGAGGAAGAGCTGCGGGTGCGGCACCTGGAGGAGGAGAATCGAGGTGAGGGGCGCGGGCGGCGTGGAGCCGCGGGCGGGGGCGGCTGCGCTCGGCCTCCGCACCCGCCGCAAGGTCGGGCCCCGCCCCGCCCCCACCCGCACCCCCACCTTCACCCTGCCGGCTGCGGGCGTGTGGTGTTGCCCCTGGTCGGTGCAGTGAATGCCCGGGCGCGTCCGGGCGAGCGGCTTCCCTGAGCCTTGGCCGGTTCGGCGCGGCCGGCTTGAGGGATGCAGCGTGCGCTCTGCGCTCCAGACGAGCCAAGGTCACTGCACTGGCGGGCCGTTCTGGCTCGCAGGTTTTGTGCTTGGCCGTGGGGCGGCTTTGGGTCAGGTCAGGTGTTTGGAGGTAGAGTTGTGGAAGCTGCAGTGAGAACGCGCGTCGTGGTTCCCAAAGATCTCGGACGTGACGCTGTCCTCTTGTCCGTTTCATCCGAGAAAGTTAGTCCCTGGGGAACTGTTCCACTCTAGGCGAACGGTTCTGAGCGCTTTGGGGTATGTGGGTGATGTTGAACTTGCCCTTGGGCCACGAGCCTGGAAGGGACGGGTACATTAGCGACCCGATAAAGAGGGTAAGATTCGGAGGGAGTACTTGGGTCGGTCCCTTTCGCTTGCAGTGTTGGGGTCCCCCTGGGCGGAATAGCAGCTCGCCCGGTGTACGACAGAGGACCAGGTGTTCGGTGTGGACATGCATGCATCGAGCACCTTTGTCACTAAAGCAGAAGTGAGAAATGAGTGAGTCACGATGGCGTCTTTTAGCGTAGTGAAGAGCCAGGGGATTAATAGGCTGTGCAAACTTTAAAGGCTTGGTGAGAGCAAAGGGCTGTGAAGATGCGTTTACCAGGGAGAAGGGCAAGGCATCGTTCAGTAAGCCGTGGATGTTGCTGCTAGGGAGAATCCTTGGGCAACCTCCCCGTGCCTCCACTCGAGTCGTGTAAAATAGGAAAGGTAACGCCAACTTGATAGGGTTACTGTGAAGATCAGATGCGATCCATACGCACTGCCACCCAGTATCCATCCCGCTGGAGGAGGTTGAGATATTTCATCCCTTACTTGTTTGTTCTTTCAGATGGACAGGAGCTTGGTCCGAGGTTAGGGGACGGGAGCCTGTGTGGTGCATTTGGGAAGTACCCTGAGGTAGAGGGGACTGTCCTGTAGCGTGTCAGGTAGCATAGTGAAAGCCAGCCGGGAGCTAGCTGCCGCTGGAGTGGTTAGGGCTGTGGATGGCACATCTCGGGTAAGCTTGGTTGTGCTGGGTTTTCAGTTACATTAGTATGTAACTGAAATGATATAATAGTATGCAACAGTATGTTGGATGCAAAGGAATTGCAAGTACAGCTAGTAGGAGACACCGTATTTTGGGGTTTTGTTATTTATTTATTTATTTTTGGTTTTAAATGAATGCAGATCGAAAGTAAGCTTACACAAAATGTCCAGGAAAGTCTTTAAGTTAGGATCTGAATGAGCCAAAAGAGGAGGTACCAGAGCATAGAAGGTAATTTAGTAAATCCTGATGTTTTCAGGTTATCTAAAATGTAGGAGTCAGTGATTTAGGACATCATAGTGTCTTAGGAAAACTGGCCCAGGCTTTTCTCAGAGTTGGCTATCGATACCTGTGCTTCGCTGTACCGTGGAACCAGCAATAAGCAGCATAAAGTGTACCAGGAGGTCAAGGATACTACTGGTGTAGCAATCTTGTCTTACAGGAGACCGGTCCAGAACTGGCATTCTCAGCTGCCGGGAGGGATAGAGGAGCCTCAGACTGGGTTTACAGCCAGTGTACAGATTTTATGCTGCTTTTGTTAAATTTATTCCTAAATATTTTGTTCTTTTTGGATACTTCTTTTAAAGGCAGAGTGACAGAAAAGGAGAGAGAGAGAGAGAGAAACAGAAACAGAGAGAGAGAGATCTTCCATCTGCTGGATTACTCCCCAAATAGTTGTAATGACTGTGGTGGCGTTAGGCTGAAGCCAGGATCCTGGAACTCAATCCTGGTCTCCCATGTGGGTGCAGGAGCCCAAGCTTGGGCCATCTTCTTCTGCTTTCCCAGGCCATTAGCAGAGAGCTGGATTGGAAGTAGAGTGGCCAGGACTCCAACCAGTGCCCCTATATGGGATTCCAGTGTTGCAGGTGGAGGCTTAAGCTCCTGCACCACAGTGCCAGCCCTGATATTAATAGTTTTTTGAGTGGACTTCTTAATGTTTTCTGCATATACAAGGACATGTAGCATGTAAATAATGATAATGGTATTTTGTTCTTTTCAATCTGAATATCTTTCTTTCTTTCTTGTTTTCTTTCTACTAGGGCTTTCTGTAACAGATTTGAATAAAAGTAATGAGCGTGGGGAGGTGTTGTGACTCAGCAGTTTAAGTTTCTGCTTGGGATAGCTCTGCCCCATTTAAGGTGCCTGGGATTGAGTCCTCTCTCCATTTCTGATCCAGCCTCCCACTAATATGCCTGAGAGGCAAGGCTTACTCAAGTACCTGAGTCCAAGACGTTCCCTGGCTGGAGTTGCTTGCTCCTGGCTTTGGCCTGACCCAGCCTCAGCTTCTGCGGGCGTTTGGGAAGTGAACTAGCAGGTGGAAGATCTCTCTCTCTCTGTTGCTCTGCCTTCCAAATAACTAAACATGAAAATAAGTAGGGAGAGCCAGCGTTGTTGTCATGCTTCTGATCTTGCGGTGGGGTGGAGAGAGGTGAAGAGAATTAGGACTTTCATCATCAATCATTAGTGAGGGATTTTTTTTTTTGTAGATTGCCTTTATCAATTGGAGAAGGTCCTTTTTTTTTGTAGTTTGTAGAGTGTTTCTTTGTTAAATTTTGTCAAATGCTTTTCCTGAGTTTGTGGACATGATCATATGATTTTTCTTATTTAGTCTGCTGATGTGATGGAGTATGTTAAATGATTTTCAACTATTGACTCAGTTTTGCATACTTAGAGTAATTGCACATGGTTGTGGTATATGATTGTTTTTATATATGATTGGGTTTGATTTGCTAATTTTATGTTGAGAATTTTTGCATCCATGTTTTTGAGAGATACTGGTCTTTGGTTTTTCATTCTTGTAATATCTTTGGTTTTGGTATGAGGATAATGCCAACCTCATGGAATGAGTTAAGAAGTGTTCTTTCTGCTTCTGTTTTTTCGAAGACATTGAAGAGGAATGGGATCATTTCTTTGATATTTAAGTAGAACCTATCTGTGAAGTCATCTGTTTCTGAAGCCATTTTTTTGGGAAGCTTATTAATTCCCAAGTTATTTTTTACTAGAGAGAGAGAGAGAGAGAGAGAGAAAGATAGATCGATCTTTCATGTGTTGGTTCAGCTAATTCAATGCCTTCAGCTCCTGGGCTGGATCAGGCTGAATTCAGGAGTCAGGAACTCATTCTGGGTCTCCCCCAAATACTTGAGCCATCACTTGCTGTCTTCTAGGATCTCCATTAGCAGGAAGCTGGAATCCAAAGCAGACCCCAGACTCAAAATCCAGGCACTCTGATGAAGAATGCAGTGGTCTTAACCACTGTGCCGAATGCTTATTCCGCTTACTAATTATGGATTCAACTTCTTTAGTAGATACAGGCCTGTGCGTTCTTTCTCCTTGTACGAGTTGTGGTACATCAGATCTTTCAAAGAATTGGTCCATTTCATCTAAATGATCATTTGTGACCATCGAATTGTTTGTATTTCTTTATTATGCTTATGGTATTCGTGGGATTCAGGAGTGATGACCAAACCCTTTTCATTTTTGATATTAGTGATTGCAGCAAGTCGGGCTAGAGGCTTAACAACCTACTGAAGTTTTTAAAGACGTTTTGGTTTTGTTGATTTTATCATTAATTTCTTGTTTTCAACTTTATTGATTTCTGCTAATTTTTATTTCTTTTTGTCCTGCTTACTGAGTTCAGGTTTCTTTTTATTTTTTTATTTTTTGACAGGTAGAGTGGACAGTGAGAGAGAAAGACAGAGGGAAAGGTCTTCCTTTTGCCGTTGGTTCACCCTCCGATGGCCACTGCGGCCGGTGTACTGCAGCCAGTGCACCGCGCTGATCTGAAGCCAGGAGCCAGGTGCTTCTCCTGGTCTCCCATGCGGGTGCAGGGCCCAAGTACTCGGGCCATCCTCCACTGCACTCCCGGGCCACAACAGAGAGCTGGACTGGAAGAGGGGCAACCGGGACAGAATCCGGTGCCCCGACCGGGACTAGAACCCGGGGGGGGGGGGTGCCGGTGCCGCAGGCAGAGGATTAGCCTAGTGAGCTGGCGCTGGCCTGAATTCAGTTTTTTTAGTTTTTTATTGTGGAAGGTTAGATCATTGACTTTTGATCTTCCTAATACATGCATCCAGTAGTATAATTTTTCTTTAAGCAGTACTTTTTGCCACATCCCACAAGTTTTTAGGTTATATTTTAATTTTCTTTTTTTTTGTTTTTTTTTTTTTTATTCACAGCTCAGCAGCGCTGTGGTCAACATGGCCCCTGCTTGCTGGATCCTTGCCGACAGCGTTCCCGGCCACCCCGGGGCCTCGGTTTATATCTATTTTAATTTTCAATTAGTTACAAATATTTAAAAATTTCTCCCAAGACTTATTTCATCATTATTTATTTATATATTATTTATATATTATTTATAAGGGCCTTTAAAATTTCCAAGTATTTCGGTATTTCCAGCCAACTATTAAAAGGTTTGTAGCTTATTTTGATTGTGGTCTGAGAACACACTTTTTATGATTTCTTTTCTTTTAAATAGTTTGGGTGTGTTTTGGTCTAGAATGTGATCTCTGGGAATGCTCGCTGTGAGCTACAGAAGAAATGTGTTCTGCAACTGTTGAATAAAGTATTCTGTGTTCAGTTTGCTCCACTATGCGGTTAGATCTAGTTGATAGTTGGAAGTGTTTCAACTTTACCCTTCCTGATTTTCTGCCCACTGAAT
This sequence comes from Lepus europaeus, assembly GCF_033115175.1. Taxonomy (NCBI): domain Eukaryota; kingdom Metazoa; phylum Chordata; class Mammalia; order Lagomorpha; family Leporidae; genus Lepus; species Lepus europaeus. The sequence continues at coordinate 98,137,697 of NC_084838.1, forward strand.
CTGTCAATTAATAATAGAAGTACATTGATACTGGCGCTGTGGCTCACCAGGCTAATCCTCTGCCTGCGGTGCCAGCACCCCGGATTCTAGTCCTGGTCGGGGTGCCGGATTCTGTCCCGGTTGCTCCTCTTCCGGTCCAGCTCTCTGCTGTGGCCCTGGGAGGCAGTGGAGGATGGCCCAAGTACTTGGGCCCTGCACCCGCATGGGAGACCTGGAAGAAGCACCTGGCTCCTGGCTTCAGATTGGCGCAGCGCCGGCCATAGCGGCCAATTGGGGATGAACCAAAGGAAAAGGAAGACCTTTTTCTCTCTCTAACTCTGCCAGTCCTAAAAAGAAAAAAAAAAAAAGTACATTGAAATCTACACCTGTAATAGTGGATTTGTCCATTTCTCTTTACGGTTCTTTTAGTTTTTAATTCACATAATTGTATGGTCCGTTGTTAAGTGCAGCAACATTAAAGATTGTTATGTATTATTGGAGGAGCGCCCCCTTTTCCTTGTGTAACGCTCCTCTTTATCCTTGAGTCCATTTGCTCTGAAGTGAGCGCTCTCTGAGTTCATATAGCTATCAAATCGCGATTCTGGCTTTCTTCACTCAGTCTGCATCTTTATATTTCAAGTGGGTTTCTCAGGTGTGACGTGTATTGGGTCTTGTTTCTTGACTGCTCTGACAGTCTCTTTCAGTATTATTGTTTCTTTTTCTCCTTTTTCTGTTTTCCATTCTTTTTCTGCCTTGTCTGGTTTTCATCAAGCATTTCATATTATTTTATTTTCTCATATTTTAGCATGTCTTTTTTTTTTTTTTTTTTAGTGCTTACCTTAGAACTTGCAATGTACATTTATAGTGAATTCAGGTCCACTTCCAAGCAACACTATACTGCTTCCTAGTAGTAAAAATATTAGAGCAGTCAGTTTTTACCTCCTGTCCCCTGTGTCATTGCTGTCTGCCTTCTCTTTTCTGTAAGGTATAATTACTTAATACATGGTTGCTGCTGTTTTGAAGAAATTGTTATCTTTTTGGTCACTTAAAAACTATGAATCAAAAAGAGTTTTGAAATTTATTTAGTAGGTTTGTTAGCAGTGGTATGTATATAGTAATTAATCTGCTGTTTTTATTGTAGGGTAGATCAGATGGGAAAATACATTGTCATGGGGACCAGGCTTGCTATCATGATGGAAGGAAGGAAAGTACAAATGTGTAACCAGGGAAGATAAGAAAGAATCCTGTTTTGCTGCATTTGAGTTAGAGCTGTTAGGATGAAGTCATGGTTTCTAATCTAAAAACCCCGAGTGCGTTAATCATATAATATACATTTTGGGTCTAAAAGAAATAATCTTCCAGAAGCAGTGATGGGAGCTGATCCCTGGGTCATGGGTTCTAAGTACAGTTTGCCAGGTCTGCTACAGGGAAAGCGTAAAGGGGAACATGGGATATCTTTTTGGGTCAGCAGTCCAGGAGTGCTCAAGTACTAAAGGTCAAAGAAAGGGGCTTATAAAGGCTCCCCCAGGCTCTAGATAGGGTGATGTGAGCATGGAAATGTATAGTGGTGGTAATGGCTTTTAGCACTTTGAATAAGGAATCTGTGATGCTCAAAAGTAAGAGTGTGTGTGTGTGTGTGTGTGTGAGGAAAGAGAGAGAGAGAGAGAGAGAGAGAGAGAGAGAGAGAGAGAGAGAGAGACTTGTTTTTAATGGGAGAATGGAGGTGGAACATCACTGTTTTGGAACCAGCAAGGTAATAATGAAGTAATTATCCTGGCAGTGCAAGGTGAGATCTGAATCCTTTGTCTTTCTCCAGTCGGTACCCAGCTGTCCCAACGCTGTTTACTCCTTGTTATCCCACTGATTTGAAAGTCTTGTAATTACACTTTTATTATAAACTAAATTTCATCTGAACATTTGATTCTGTTTCAGTATCCCTGTGTTGTGCTCCAATGTTACTCTAATTCCTGAAGTGCTGTGTTGTGTTTTAATATATAATAGAGCTGGTTCTTCCCTCCTACACCACTGTTCTTCTTTTTTGTTTTCTGTGCTCTTCCTCCATTGTTATTTTTCTACATAAATTTTCGAATCTTCATGTATAGTTTCAGAACTTGAATTTTTAAATAAGGGAGATACTTGTGAGATTATTTTTTCCTATATAGGAACATGATATGTGTTATTTGTTCACTTCTACTGTGTTTTTTTTTTTTTTAAGAGGAGTTCTACAAAATCTCTGCCAGTAGGACTTGAACATTTTTGGTTAAGCGTAGCCCTGGGTCATTCCCCCTGCTCCCTTGCCTATTTTCTGGATAATAAAAACGGAGGGTTTTATCCTAAGGTATCTTATGAGTGCTTGTCTACCTCTATCTCTCCCAGCCTGAAATAGTAATTTCATTTCTCTTAGAGGGTGCTTTTTGCTTTTTATTTAATTCTTTTGTGTTCTCAAGGTTTATAGTCATCATCTCGTAATGAATTTCCAAGTTGTTTCTAAGGTTTGGCTAATATAAAAATTCCTGAAAGTCTTGTGCACATCTCATTTTGTTCAGGTGAAGGAGTTCCAAGTCATTTCAGTGTATTCTCAGTGTATGTTACAGTACTTTGCCAGTTTTTCAGGGACCTGGATTATTTATGAGGTTTATCAAAAGTATTCTGTCAGTGATTTTACATAGTTTACATAGTTTCTTAAGTAATAGTTGAATCAGTGAAATTTGCAGAATTTTAAATTTATTGTTAATTTAAAAAATCTTATTTATTATATTTATTTGAAAAGAGGAGAGAGAGGGAGATAGAGAAACAGACAGAGGTCTTCCATCCATTGGTCCATTCATCAAGTGGCGGCAACAGTTGGGGCTGACCCAGGCTGAAGACAGCTACACAGAACTCAACCTCAGTCTCCCACTTGGGTGTCAGAGACCCAAGCACCAAAGCCATCACTTTAATGCCCTCAGCTGTGCATTAGGAGACTGGAATGGGAAGTGGAGCTAAGACTTCAGTGCAGGTGCTTTGCTATGGAATGTGGGAGACTCAAGCTGAATTTTTTTTTTTTTAAAGATTTATTTATTTATTTGAAAGGCAGAGTTACAGAGAGAGGGAGAGACAGAAAAAGAGAGAGATGAGATGGTCCATCCACTGGTTCACTCCCCAGGTGGCCACAATGGTCAGAAGCCAGGAGCTTCTTCCTGGTATCCTGTGTGGGTGGCAGGGGCCCAGGGACTTGGGCCATCTGCTGCTGCTTTCCAGGCCATTAGCAGAGAGCTGGAGCGGAAGTGGAGCAGCCAGGACAGGAACTGGTACCCATGTAGGATGCGGCATTGCAGGCTGAGGCTTTACCAGCTGTGCCACAATACCTGCCCCTAGAGCAACATTTTCACTGCTGTGCCAAATGCCTACCTCTGCAAAAATTTTTAAAGTAAGGAAATTATACACAGTCATGTTGAAATGTAAAGAAAAAAGCATCCTACTTTCATGCCATTTCATCAGAATTAAAGATTTGAAACATCTCCTGAGTGACTGCTGTGAATGATAGTTTAATTCATTGTCTCTCTGACTTGTGTTACCTATATTATTTTTATAGACAGTATCTGGGTCTCCTGTTGGTGTAAGACGAGATGTGTGCTGTTCTATTTTGTTTTCTGCTTTTCAGTTTCTGGAATTTATTAGTTTAAGTTGCTTTTTATGTGAACGGGAGAGAGTGAGAGGGAGGGAAGGGAGGAGGGGGAAGAGAGAGAGCTGAGAGAGGAGGGAGGAGCTAGATAGGTAGATATCTTCACCTGCCTGGTCACTCCCCCAAATTCGCATAGCAGCCAGGGCTAAGCCAAGGTAGGAGCTGGTGATTCCATCCAGATTTACTGCATGGGTGTCAGGGATCTAAGCATTTGAGCCCTCAACTGTTGCCTCCCACGGTGTGCATTAGCAGGAAACCTGGAGGGAAGCCAAGGTGGCACTCTGACCCAGGCACTCTGATAAGGGATGTAGCTGCTCAGCCTGCTGTACCACTATGCCTGCCCCAGTTGCTAGCATTTATAACTTTGTTTTTATCATCAAGGTTTATGATAATTGCATTTTGTTCTCATCTTAATTGTTAAATGTCTTACCTCAAAATTAAATATGTATAATGCTTATAATATTGTTGATAATAATTATGTTGATATTGTGGTTGAAAGGGTATTAATTTTTTTTACTCTAGGCTGTTTTCATGCACAATGACAAGCATGCTAAGTTCTGACACAAATAAGGTGCACAAAGTGATAAAATTTATTTAAAAGATGAGAAAGTGAACATACACACATGTGAGCATGGGTTGCCTCACACAGAGAGATACCCATCAGGAGTGGGCAGTGGGGCAGAGGGTTTGCCTGAAGGGAGTAGGGGTGGTGGAGGGGAGGCGGAAAGAACACTTGGCAGCCCTCCAGCCATGGTCTGCAGTAGAAGCGAGACTCCCTCCGAGTTGTTGGCCTCCTTTGTGAGTTGGGGTGGTGCCTCTCCAGGAATGGAGCCATCTGAGAATTATATGGCACCTTCACAAGTTCCATGTGGAGCTCAGTATCTATATTTTCATGGCATCCCCTCTAGGTCCTGGATGAAGCAGATGCATCCTGGGAAAGGGGGCATTTTGATTGATAAGTAGGAGGATAGAATTACATGGGGGCTTTGTGACTTCTAGCTCAGCAGTCTCCTGCTTATTTATCCTACATTAGTACCAACTTCAGCAAATCCCTGGACTTGGTCTACTGCTCATCTTCATTACTAAAAACTGAAACTTAGGTACTGTCATCTCTGCAGTAGCCTCAATTTGCCTTCTTTTTGGTAAATTGATGTGACAATTTCATAACACAAAATTGACCATTTTTAAAAAAGATTTATTTTTATTTATTTGAAAGAATTACAGAGAGGTAGAGAGAGAGAGAGATCTTCCATCAGCTGGTTCACTCCCCAGATGACTGCAACGGCTGGAGCTGCGCTGATCCGAAGCCAGGAGCCAGGAGCTAGGAGCCAGGAGCCAGGAGCCAGGAGCCAGGAGCCTCCTCTGGGTCTCCCATGCGGGTGCAGGAACTCAAGCACTTACTTGGGCCATCTTCTACTGCTTTCCCAGGCCACAGCAGAGACCTGGGTTGGAAGAGGAGCAGCCAGGACTAGAACCAGTGCCCATATGGGATGCTGGCGCCACAGGTGGAGGATTAACCTAGTGTGCCACGATGCCGGCCCCAAAGATTTATTTTTATTTATTTGAAAGAGTTACAGAATGAGGTAGAGACACAGAGAGAGTCTTCCATCCGCTTGTTCACTCCCCAGATGGCCACAACGGCTGGAGCTGCGCCGATCCGAAGCCAGGAGCCAGGAGCTTCTTCTGGGTCTCCCACGTGGGTGCAGGGGCCCAAGGACTTGGGCCATCTTCCACTGCTTTCCCAGACCATAACAGAGAGCTGGATCAGAAGTAGAGCAGCCAGTACTTGAACCGGTGCCATATGGGATGCCGGTACTTCAGGCCAGGGTTTTAACCTGCTGTGCCACAGCGCTGGCCCCAAAATTGACCATTTTAACGTTTTCAAGTGTCCTATTAGCCTTTTGTTTATCTACCATTTAAATAAAAGTTTTGGTTTATTTATTTTATTTACTTGGAAGGCAGAGAGCGAGAACAAGAGAGCTTCCGTCTACTGGTTGAAACCCAAATGCTTGCAGCAGTTAGGGCTAGGTCAGGCTGAAGCTGGAGTCAGGAACTTCATCCAGATCTACCATGTGGGTGGCAGGGTCTGTATACTCGAACCATCATTTGCTGTCTCCCACATTGCTTATTAACTTAACCCACTTCCACAGCACCTACTCCACCATGTTTTTTTTTTTTTTTCTTAAGGTGTATTTATTCATTTGAAAAGCAGAGTTACAGAGAGACAGAGGCCTTCCATCTGCTGGTTCACTCTCCAGATGGCCACAATGGCTGGAGCTGGACCAAGCCAAAGCCAGGAGCTTCTTCACGGAAGTGAAGGACTTTGGCCATCTTCCACTGCTTTCCCAGACCATAGCAGAGAGCTGGATTGGAAGTGGAGCAGCCAGGATTCTAACTGGTACCCATACGGGATGCAGGTACTGCAGGCGACAGCTTTGCCCGCTATGCCATAGTGCCAGCCACTTCACCATGTTTTACCTCAGCATTGATCTCTAATTCTAAAACATATTCATTACTCCAAAACAAACACCCAGATACCTTCATCTGTCCCTCCTTACTCCCTTCTCCCTTCAGCCTCTGGAAACCACTTTATCTTCTATCTTTATTGATTCACCCTAGAAATAGAATTTCACAATAAATACTCTTTGTGTCTTGTCTGTTTATTCAGTGTACTTTCAAAGTTCTCTGTGTTACAGGGTATGTCAGTACTTGATTCTTTTTTGTGGCTGAAGAATATTCTACTGTATGACTGTACTCTTTTGGACATTATGAATATTTTTGAATATTTGTGTGTAGTTTGTTTAATTGTATTGTAATAATTTTATATTTTACTTTTGGAGGAACCCCAGTGTGTTTTCGTTAGCCAGCTGTGTCAATTTACATTTCTGTCAGCGATGTATGAGAACTCCTGTTTCTCCTGTCCTTGCTAGACACTTTTTTTTCTTATTTAAGCAAAAAATTGTGAAAGTCATCCTTGTGGGTGTGAAGTGAAAATGCATTGTGATTTTGATTTCTGTTTCCCTGATGACTAACCATGGACATTATTTCAAGTGCTTCCTAGGCATTTGTTTATATTTGGAGAAATGGCTGTTCAAGGTCTTAGCTCATTCTTAATTCAGTTTTTTGATTTTTTTTTGTTTTTTTGTTGTGAGTTGTAAGAATTGTTTATGGGTGCCGGATTCTGTCCCAGTTGCCCCACTTCCAGGCCAGCTCTCTGCTGTGGCTTGGGAGTGCAGTGGAGGATGGCCCAGGTCCTTGTGCCCTGCACCCGCATGGGAGACCAGGAGAAGTACCTGGCTCCTGGCTTCGGATCAGCGCGATGCACCGGCCACAGCAGCCATTAGGGGGTGAACCAAGGGCAAAAAGGAAGACCTTTCTCTCTGTCTCTCTCTCTCACTGTCCACTCTGCCTGTCCAAAAAAAAAAAGAATTGTTTATAACATGGCTATTAGCAGCTGTATGGTTTGCAAATATTTTCTACTCTTCTGTGGACTTTCTTTTTACTTTCTTCACACTTTTGGTGAAATCTAATTTATCTTTTTCTTCTTTTTTGCTTGTGCTTTTGGTGTTTTATACACACACACACACACATATTTACGTTTTACTCATTTGAAATGAAGAGAAGAAATAGGAGAGAGAGACAGAGACAAAGGTCTTCCATCCACTGGTTCACTCTCCAGATGCCCACAGTGGATGGGAGGCAGGAGCCTGGAACTCCATCCGGATCTCCCCTAAGGATAGCTGAGACAAAAGTGCTGTAGCTACCAGCTGCTGTCTCTCAGAGTGGACACTGTCAGGGAGCTGGACTCAGAAGTGGAGCTTGGGCCTTGAACCCATGCACTCTGATGTGGGATGTGAGCACCCCACGTGGCGTTTTCAGCCCCGTGCTGATCATCTGCCCTTTGATTTTGTATTTGAGAAACTGTTGCCTAATCCAAGGCTCTGAAGATTTGTACCTATTTTTCCTTCTATAGGTTTTATAGTTTTACATTTGTGTCTTCTATCCATTTTGTGTTAACTTTTGTGTAGAGGAAAGTGTCCAACTCCATTCTTTTACTAACCTAGTTTTTCTTGCCACCATTTGTTGAAAAACTGTTTTGTTGCTATTGAATTATCTTGGCATCCTCATAGAAAACCCAGTGTTTGTAAGTGTAAGGCTTTATTTTTGCGCTCTCCTTTTAGTCTGTTAATCTATACTTCTGTCCTTATACCAGTACCACATTGTTTCATTGTAATTTTGAAATCAGGAAATGCGAATCCTCCACCTTAGTTCTGTTTCAAAATTGTTTTTCATTATTCTGGGTCCTTGTTTATCAGTTTGTCCACTGCCAAAAAAAAAAAAAAAAAAAAAAAGCAGTTTGAATAGTTTGAATTTAATTGTGGTAAATAGATCAATTTGGGGAGTGTTGCATCTTAATATTAAATCTTCTGTGAACATAAAATGTTTTTATTTAGGTCATCTTTAATTTTTTTCAATGATGTTTCATAGTTTTCAGGGTGATGTTGAACTTTACTGATTAAATTTATTCTTCAGTATTCTATTCTTGAAAAATTAACTGCTTTTCCATTAAGTAATATCCATATTTATTCCTGAGAACTTTCCTTGATCAGAAGTCTGCTTTGTCTGAAATTAATATAGCTACTTCCTCTTTTATTTGATTAGTGTTAGCATGGTACATTTTTTTCCATTTACTTTTTTTTTTTTTTTTTTTTTTGGACAGGCAGAGTGGATAGGGAGAGAGAGAGACAGAGAGAAAGGTCTTCCTTTTTGCCGTTGGTTCACCCTCCAATGGCCGCTACGGCCGGCACATTGCGCTGATCTGAAGCCAGGAGCCAGGTGCTTCTCCTGGTCTCCCATGCGGGTGCAGGGCCCAAGGACCTGGGCCATCCTCCACTGCCTTCCCGGGCCATAGCAGAGAGCTGGCCTGGAAGAGGGGCAACCAGGATAGAATCCGGCACCCCAACCAGGACTAGAACCCGGTGTGCCGGTGCCACAAGGCGGAGGATTAGCCTGTTAAGCCACGGTGCCAGCCCTCCATTTACTTTTTTTAAAAAATATTTATTTTTAAAATTTATTTGAAAGGCAGAGTTACAGAGAGAGATAGGAAGTGACAGAGAGAGAGAGGAGGAGAGAGATCTTCATCTGCTGGTTCATTCTCCAAATGGCCACAATAGACGGGGTTGGGACCAGGCCAAAGCTAGGAACCAGGAGCTTAATCTGAGTCTCCCATGTGGGTTCAGGGACCCAGGCAATTGGGCCATCCTCCGGTGTTTCCCAGATGCCATTAGCAGGAAGCTGGATTGGAAGTGGAGCAGCTGGGACTCGAATGGAATTGTTGCCCATATGGAATGCCAACACTGCAGGCAGTGTTTTAATCCTCCATGCCACAGCCTTGTCCTGACTTTTATTTTTTTAAAGATTTATTAATTTATTTGAGAGTCAGAGGGGGTGAGAGAGAGAGAGAGAGATCTTTTATCCACTGGTTTACTCCTCCATTTACTTTTAATATATATGCATGCGAAATATTTAAGTTGTGTTTCTTATAGATAATCTGTAGTTTGGTTGTATTTCTTGATCCACTCCGACAGGCTTTGTCTTCACTGTTCTAAGTGATACTGATTCAACTTGACATGATTGACATTCAAATTGATATAATTGGATTAGTATCTGCATATTTATTATATAGTTGTTACAGGTACTTTATAATAACAAAATATTCCTAATTTCTTACTCCATTTTACAATGCCTTAGCACATCGACAAATTTTTATATCAATTAAGAGTACTATGAAAGTTTCTATTTTACTCTTATTTCTGCTCCAGTGCTTTTCCTTTCTTTATGTAGAGCTGAATGACCTATATAATTTTCATTTTCTCTAAAGAGTTTGTTGTAACATTTCTTATGCAGGACAGGCAAGTTTCCTGGTAACAGATCCCTCCATTAAAATTTTTAAGGCCAGCGCTGTGGCATAGCGGGTAAAGCTGCCGCCTGCAGTGCTGGCATCCTATGGCATCCTATGGGTGCCGGTTTGAGTCCTGGCTGCTCCTTTTCCAATCCAGCTCTCTGCTAATGGCCTGGGAAAGCAGTAGAAGATGGTCCAAGAGACCTGGAAGAAGCTCCTGGCTCCTGGCTTCGGATTGGCGCAGCCCCGGCCATTGGGGAGTGAACAAGTGGATGGAAGACTTCTCTCTCTCTCTCTGCCTGTCCTTCTCTCTCTGTGTAACTCTTTCAAATAAATAAATCTTTAAAAAATTTTTAAATTTATTTTAATTTTATTTAAAAGAGAGATTGAGATAGAAAGATCTGTCTCCTATCTTTGAGTTCACTCCCCACATGCCTGCAACAGCCAGGACTGGACCAAGTTGAATCCAGGAGCCCAGAACTCAATCTGGGTCATCCACATGGGTGACAGGAGCCCAAGTTCTTCATCCCTCGTCTGCTGTGTCCCAGTGACCAGGACTTGTATGAAGCACTCCGTCACATGGGATGTGGGCTCCTGAGTGGTAACTTAACCGCCGTGCCAGGCATCTGCCCTACCCTCAACGTCCAGTTATCTGAGAAAGGCTTTACTTTTCCTCCACTTTGGAAGGGTAATTTTACAACATACATAATTCTAGGTTTTTTTTTTCTCCTTCAACACCTTATATACAGGCATGCATCATTTAACTGCAGGACATATTCTGAGAAATGTGTCGTTAGGTGATTTTGGCATTTTCCAGACATTGATAGTGTGTACTTACACAGACCTAGGTGGTTCAACCTATTACATGCCAAGGCTATATGGTATAGGTATGGCATCTATTAGCATGAAGAAGAAAACCTCACAAGATTAAATCAAGCACAAGCGAATACGTGCAGTCAAGAGACAAGGTAAACATAATGTGCCTGAGACTGCCGCCTGCATACACAGCATACTGTCTTACAGTAACTTCTTTATAAGTGAGAGTACACTTTCTAAAATAATGATAGAAAGGGTAATTTAGTAAACATGTAAGCCATTCAGTAGTTTATTATCATGATCAACTAGTAGACAGCATACATAATTGTATGTGCTGTATTTTTGTGCGGCTGGCAGCATGGTAGCATTGTTTATTCCAGCTTTAGCACAGACGTATGCGTAATACATTGTGCTGTGATAGTGATACAGAGACCATGCCATCACTGGGTGATTGGAAATTTTCTTTTTTTCTTTCTTTTTTTTTTTTTGACAGGCAAAGTGGACAGTGAGAGAGAGAGACAAAGAGAAAGGTCTTCCTTTTCACCCTTGGTTCACCCCCCAATGGCTGCCGTGGCCAGCGCATCGCGCTGATCCGAAGCCAGGAGCCAGGTGCTTCTCTTGGTCTTCCATGTGGGTGCAGGGCCCAAGGACCTGGGCCATCCTCCATTGCACTCCCAGGCCACAGCAGAGAGCTGGACTGGAAGAGGGGCAACCGGGACTGAATCCAGTGCCCCAACTGGGACTAGAACCTGGTGTGCTGGTGCTGCAGGCGGAGGATTAGCCTAGTGAGCCAGGGCGCTGGCCATGTGATTGGAAATTTTCAGCTCCAGTATATGAGTTCACTGTCATACTTGTGTATGTGGTCTCTGGTTGACCAAGGTGCATGGCTGACTGTATTTGCCTCCAGTCGCATCTTCTTTTGGTGTCTTCTGGGGAGAAATTGGATGTAATTCTTACCTTGTCTTCTCTCTCTCTAGGTAAGTAGTTTTCTTGGCCTTTATCCTGCTTGGTCTTCTCTGAGCTTCCTGGGATTGATTTAGTGTCTGCTATTAATTTGAGGAAATAGTTTCAAATAATTTCTTTTGCACCTTTCTCTCTTCACTTTCTGGAATTCTCATTATATGTATGTTATATCTCTCATAACTGTCCTGCTGTTCTTGGAGACCCTGTTAGGTTTGCATTAGTCTTTTTTTCCTCTTTGTTTTCCTGCTTTGGCCATTTCTATTGCGGTATCCTCAAGCTCAGAGAGTCTTATCGCAGCCAGTGGTGAGGTCCCCGCGGAGGTTTTACCTTTCAGCCATGTCCACGGTGAACCTTCAGCCATCTGTCAGTTATGGTTCAGGTTCACCTACCCCCACTTGTCCCTGCAGGGGCTTCTGCTTCTGGGTTTCTGCCCAGACAGACCATTGATTCTCCACATTTGGGGTCAACAGAAAGTCCTGTGGTGCCATTTCTCTGATCTAAGAAGAGATACTGTTTTTTCAGTTTGTTGAATTTCTTACTTGGGACTGAGGGCTGATTTCTAGCTTCTTATCTGCTGAACTGAAAAGTGCAATTCTTGTTATTTTTGATGCAATTGCAAATTGAATTTTTCTGATTTCATTTTTGGATTATTCATTGTAACCATATGTAAGTATAATTGATTTTTTGTATACTGATCTTGTATTATTGTGACTTTGCTGAATTCATTTACTAGTGCTGTATTTTTTTTTGTATTTTTGGGGAGTTTTTTTTCTACATAGGATTATGTTATTCTTTTTCAAGATTTATTTATTTATTTGAAAGGCAGAGTTAGAGAGAGAGAGAGAGATGTAGAGACAGAGAGAACTGGTTCAGTCCTCAAAATGCTGCAACGACCAGAACTGAGGCAGGCCGAAGCCAGGAGCCAGAACTCCATCCAGATCTCCCATGTGGTAGCAGGTGCTCTAGCACTTGGGCCATCTTCTGCTGCTTTCCAGGCGCATTAGCAGTGAGCTGGAGCTAAAGTGCAGCAGCCAGGTTTCCAACTGGAGCTCAGATTTCTGACGTCATGGGCTGTGGCTTAACCTGCTGTACCACAGTGCAGGCCCCAAGCTTGTGTTCCTTTTGAATGGCGCAGGGGGGTGGGGCGGAGAGAGAGCATGAGCTGCTAGTTCACTATCCAAACCTCTACAGTGGTTGGGGCTGGGTCAGGTTGAAGCTAGGAGCTGGAAACTCAGTGTGGGTCTCCCATGTGGGTGGCAGGGACCAAACCATTTGAGCTATTCCCTGCTGCCTCCCAGGGTACACACCAATAGAAAGGTAGAATTGAGAGTAGAACTGACCCCAGGTACTGCAGCAGGGCATGTGGGTGTTCCAGGTGGTGTGTTACTGCTCTGCCAAATGCTGCCTGTGTTACTTCTTTCTAATCTGATGCCATTCACTTCTTTTTCTTGCCTAATTGCCCTGGCTAGAACTTCCGGTACCTTACTGAATAGCAGTGGTAAAAGCTGACATTCTCCTTGTTTATCTTAGGGGAAAGATTTTCAGTTTTTAATTGTTGAGCTCAGTTTTTTTTACCAGTGCCCTTTATCCTGTTGAGTTATGAAACCTCCTGTGTATTACTAGTTTGTTGTATGTAGTGTTTGCTTACTCTTTTAAAGGGTGTTGGATTTTGTCAAATGCTTTTTCTCCTTTAGTTGAGAGGATCATATGATTGTAAGAATTTTTCCTTTATTCCTATTTATGTGATTTATTACTTTGATTTGTTTGTTGAGCCACACTCTTGCATTCCTAGGTTAAAAATCCCACCTGGTCATGGTGTATGCACCTTTATATGCTGCATTGGGTTGAGAATCACCATCCTGAAAATCCAATATCTTAATGCTTCAAAATCCAAAACTTTTTGAGCAGTGATATGGTACTGTAGGTGGGAAATTGCACACCTGCCTTGTGTGAGAGGTGCCCGGCACAGTACAGGGATAAAGTTACCTTCAGGCTGTATTCTGAAGTTACATATGAAATAAAAAATACACATACTGTGCAACATTACCTTCAGGATCTATTTTGAGGTTATATATGAAATATATACAGATCTTGTGTTTAGACTTAGGTCCCAGCCCCAAGATACATCATTGTATACATGTGTGTGCATCTTCAAAATCTGAAAAATTGTGAAATCTGTTACACTTGTAACCCATGCATCTTGGGTGAAGTTTATTTAACTTGTATTTTGTTGAGGATTTTTACATCTGTATTTATAATTGGTGTGTGTTCCCTCAGTATGCTCTTAGTTTCTTTTAATCCTTTCTTTACATTATAACTTGAGTGGCCTTTTTAAAATGCAAATTTGATGAGGAGACAAATTTTCATAACTTTATAAAAATTATTAAGAAACCTTTAGCCAACATAACCAAATGATGAAATAATAGGAGCGTTGTTATTAAAGGTATTGACAAAAATAAGGAAACTTATTTTGTTAGTATCCTATACTGGATTTGCCATCCTTGCCAAAATGAGGTGACAAGAGAAGGAAATGAGAAATTAAAAATCAACATTGGAGAGAAAATGTGCCTGCCAGTATTTCTAGATATTGATTGGTGAGTTGCTTAGAAAATTGAAGAGAACAACTAATTAAACCTATTAATAGTACAGAAGTTTACCAGGAAAATATTAAGTAAAATATCACTAAACTTTCTAAGTGTTTACAACATGTGATTAGGAATGAAATACAAATGAAAGCAATGCAAAGAATAACAAGTAGCCTTCTAAGATATGTGTAAGAAGTATATGAGAAAAAGCCTCTAAGTACGTCTTCACTGACCAGGACACCATGATCAGGAAAATGTGGAGCAGGACACTGTGTCCTAGAGCAGGGTGGGAAACATCTGGCTTGCAGGCTGTCTACGACCTGCAAAATCATTTGGTTTGGTCTTGCCAAGGCAACCGCAAGTGGGACTTGAAATACGATAAGTCTATAGAAGGCTAATTTTTAAGTTGATAATTTAATATGGTCCACAAATGATGTTATAAATATGCAAATGGCCCTTGGCAGAAAAAAGTTTCTCTACCCCTGGCCTAGAGGGAATGATTTAATAGGCAAGAAATAAGAACAGTTAATTTGTAAAAGAATGTAAAAGACTTTTAAACTTCTTTGATTTGACCTTAGTTCAGAAAAATGGTGAAATGTGATGTGAAGTGACATCACTTTCCTGGGTATGGTCAGAGTTCCACAAGATTCAATGTTGAATGAAGACCAGGGATTTTCTATAGCATTTCATAGGCCCCATACTGGCTGAAAATGATATGTATAGATAAGGTAGACTCTTCACACACATCATTTTCTTTTAAAGATTCCTAAATATAATCATGAGAAACCAATGGAAAGTAAGTTGTAGTAAAATAGTCAATTTCAGTATGAAAGTTCCAAAACTGCTGGAGGTAACTGATTTAGTGGATTTTGGTGACACTTTGCATATTCATAATGCTGCCGGCAGTGTCACATCTGGCACATACTATGGTAACACTTTAGTACTTATTCCATCCGGACTTCATGCTAGAGGCTGGCGTGGTGGCGCAGAGGGTTAAGCTACTGCTCCCAACGCTGGCATTACATGTCGAGACAACTTCCTGCTAATGCACCTGGGGAGCACTGGAAGATGGCCCAAATACTTGGGCTCCAGCCACCCACGAGGGAGGCTTTGGCCTGGCCCTGAAGTGGCTGCCACAGCCATTTTGAGAATGAACCAGTGGATTAAAGATTTCTCTCTCTCTCTCCTCCCACCTCTTCTTTGCTCCCTTTTTGCTCTACCATTTAAATAA
Source organism: Lepus europaeus (assembly GCF_033115175.1). Lineage (NCBI taxonomy): Eukaryota > Metazoa > Chordata > Mammalia > Lagomorpha > Leporidae > Lepus > Lepus europaeus. The sequence goes on from NC_084838.1 coordinate 98,152,837, forward strand.
ATAAATAATCTCTTTTTTTTCCTTAACCTTTCCTTCTTCTCCAAGAGAACACCAAATGATGGATGATGCCAGTGCAGCAGGAAGGCCCAGAGGCTCTGAGGGCCCTGGAGTGGGAGGCTGCAGCAGCGACATCTGGGCTGCAGCCATGGAGCTCGCCAGAGGCCAGGCCAAGGACAAGGAGTAGCTCCCTGTCACCAGCCTGGGCCACTGGGTTAAGGACATAAAGATCAAGTCCCTGAAGGAGATCTAGCTCTCCTCCGTGCTCATCGGGGAGTCTGAGATCATTGCCTTTTTCTGGGGATGTCCCTCAAGGATGAGGCTTTGAAGATTGCACAGTGCAGAAGCGGACATGGGCTGGCCAGTGGACTAGGTTCAGGGCTTTTGTAGCCATGAGGGACTACAATGGTCATGTCAGCCTGGGTGTGAAATACTCTAAGGAGGTAGCCACTGCCATCCCAGGAGCCATCATCCTGGCCAAGCTGCTAGGGGAACAAGATTGGCAGACCCCACACTGAGCCTTGCAGATGCTGTGGCTCTGTGCTGGTGTGCCTCATTTCCATTCCCAGAGGCACTGGCATCGTTTCAGCCCTGTCTCCAAGAAGCTGCTGTGGTAGGCTGGCATTGATGACTGCTATGCCTCGGCCAGGGCCTGTACTGCCACCCTGGGCAGCTTTGCCAGGGCCACCTTTGATGCCATATCCAGAACCTACAGCTAACTGCCCTGTCCTGGCCCTGATCTCTGGAAAGAGACTCCCAGAGAGTGTCTGTGCAGAGGACCCAGGCTCCAGCTGTGGCTACAACATGGGTTTTTAAGCAAGAAAAATACACTGAATTAAGCCTTTTTTTTTTTTTTTAAATACATTAGAAGGGATGATGATAAGGAGGTATTTGTGTTGTAAGCTTTACTTGATCTTCCCAGTCCCAGAGAGTTTGAGACAGTTAGTATCTCAGCAGAGTTGGAAAGCGAGTGTGAGGAAGGTTAAGTAACTTGCCCAGGGATAAATAACTGGGAACTGGCAGACCCCAGAGCCTGTGCTCCTAACTTCTCTTAGTTAATATCAACGTAGATGTCTCAAAAGCACTTAGGATTCACTTTAATTCAAAACCGACCTCACCAGCTTTACTCTCCCCTGCTTTCACCTTGGTATGTTTCCGTGTGTTTTTTCTCATTCAATGTCATCTCCTTTCCACCAGTTTCTGAAACCAGAAACCTAGTGCACACTCTTGCTACCCCCTCAGATTCAGTCAGCCCTCAATCTTGTCAGCAGTAACTCCTTCTAGATCTGGTCTCTTGAAAAGCTCTTGAGCCCTTTCGCTTTTTATTTCTGGGGCTGCCAATGTCAGCTAGACTGCGGCGTGCACCTTGAAGCTTCTACCCTTACTCATTTCTGGTGTGACCTTCAAGTATGGACTGTTGCTGCCCCCCCCCCCCCAAATGTTGTATGTGTGTGTGTGTGTGTGCATTTATGCCTCCTTAACCACCTCCTTAGGATAAAGACTAGATGTTTAAGCAGAGCCTGCAAGGGACGTTGGGCTGTGCTGACCTCGTCTCTCTCATCGGCCACTCTTCTCCATCTGGGTGACAGGACCTTTAGTGGCACCATGAGTAGTTTGTGTGCTGCCTGCCTGGAGTTGAGCCTGCCTTTCCCACCCCGACCTTTAACTCCTCCTCATCCTTCTAGTCTCGGATAAGCTTTCCCCTGGCCATCTGCCCTTGTCCTCAAAGTACTGTAACACTGTAGCATGGAACACATTTGATTGGACATTTTAATGGATGTTACTGTTTGTCTTTCCCTCTGGATCCTTGAGGGCTGTAGTGCATACTCAGTGAATTTGCGTAGATAACACATATAGTGTTCGCTGCTTAGTTTTATCCTTGAGGAAGCTAAAGCTTTAATGGCATAGTGTGGTGTTAGAATGTGGAGTTGGATTGCTACTCAGGAGCTGAGATTAGTTATTTAACCTCTGCAGGTCCCAGTATTTTTTTTTTTTTTTAATCTCTTAACAAAGGGTAATGGTAAAGCCTGGCTCTGGGTGGTTGTGGGGATTGTGGGAGTTAATGCCTGTGGAGCGCTGGGGGCAGTGCCTGGGCCTGCTAACCTGCTCAGTGGGAGCTGCTGTCCTCAGTATTGGAATCCACCCAAGGTCATGCACTGGTTTCTTGCAAGAGCCTGTCACAGAAACTAATTCTCCTTCCTGCTCTTCTCCATCATGAGATCAAGTGGAACTCTTGCAAATTTATTCTGTTCTGAGTTGAAATTTATCTTTATACTTTGTTTTAAAAATGAGTTTGCACTGCTTCTTGCACAGAGAAGGTGTGTGTACATTTTGGTGCCTTCAGTTTAATCCAGTTTCAAATAAGGACCATACATACCCACCCCAACTCAGTGAAGGTGTTCCTGCTACACAATGAGAATTGATGCTTACTGAGGGAATAAGAGGGTTGAATAGATGCTAAAGAACTTTGCATGTGAAATTAAGGTTTTTTTTTTTTTTTTTTTTTTTTTTTTTTTTTTTTTTTAATTTATTTGACAGACAGAGAGAGAGACAGAGAGAAAGGTCTTCCTTCCGTTGGTTCACCCCCCAAATGGCTGTTATGGCCAGCGCTTCGCCAATCTGAAGCCAGGAGCCAGGTGCTTCCTCCTGGTATCCCATGCGGGTACAGGGCCCAAGCACTAGGGCCATCCTCCACTGCCCTCCCTGGCCACAGTAGAGCTGGACTGGAAGAGGAGCAACCGGGACTAGAACCCAGCACCCATATGGGATGCTGGCGCCACAGGTGGAGGATTAATCAAGTGAGCCACTGTGCCGGCCTCGGGTTGTTTTTTTTTTTTTTTTTTTTTTTTTTTTTTTTTTTTTTTTAATTATTTATTTATTTGAGAGGCAGAGTTAGAGAGAGGGAGAGACAGAGAGGTCTTCCATCCACTGGTTCACTCCCCAAATGGCTGCAGTGGCTGAAGCTGGGATGATTTGAAGCCAGGAGCCAGGAGCCAGGAGCTTTTTCCGGGTCTCCCACATGGGTACAGGAGCCCAAGCATTTGGGCCATTTCCTGCTCTTTCCCAGGCTATATACAGAGAGCCGGCCAGGAAGAGGAGCAGCTGGGACACGAATTGGCACCCATATGGGATGCCCACGCCACAAGCAGAGGCTTAACTTCCTGTGCCACAACACGGACCCCAAATTCAGATCTTTTAATTCAGACATTTTGAAATAAATAATTAAATGATTTTAAACATGACATGAATTCCATAAACAGAATTATTTTTAGAAAGTGGATCTGGCTGTAGCAGTTGGAATGAGAGCCTAGATTTAGAAGGTAGTCCTTGATAAAGTTAGAGGAGTAGGAGTGTTGTGAAAGAGTAATGAACTTTGTTTTCTAGAGACTGAGTTTAAGTTCCCTGTTGGACTTCAAAGTGGAAGCCCTCAGGTTAGGTATGGGACAGAAGTGGTGGGTGAAGCCTGGGATATAAATACTGAAAATTTTATAGTATGACAGAAACAGGAAACACACTGTTAACAAGCGGCATACCAGTAGAGAACAGATGATGTCATATTTGTATGTGACAAGATTTTGTTAGCTATTACTTCTGCATACTGTATTCTTGAGGATGATGAAACCACATTTTATGTAGTGTCCCGTAATTCAGAGATTGTGCTAAGTGTGGCCTTCCATCTAGTTAGTCTGATAGAATGATGTGAAAGTTAGTAAAATGTTTTCAGATTACCTGATGATAAGTAAGAAGAGAGGAATTGAGGCCGGCGCCGCGGCTCAATAGGCTAATCCTCTGCCTTGCGTCGCCGGCACAATTGGGTTCTAGTCCCAGTCAGGGCACTGGATTCTGTCCTGGTTGCTCCTCTTCCAGTCCAGCTCTCTGCTGTGGCCCGGGAGTGCAGTGGAGGATGGCCCAAGTGCTTGGGCCCTGCATCCCATGGGAGACCAGGAGAAGCACCTGGCTCCTGGCTTCAGATCAGCGCGCTGCGCCGGCCGCGGCGGCCATTGGAGGGTGAACCAACGGCAAAAAAAGACCTTTCTCTCTGTCTCTCTCTCTCACTGTCCACTCTGCCTGTCAAAAAAAAAAAAAAAAAAAAAAAAAAAAAAGAGAGGAATTGAAGAGGACCTCGTGTCATGAAGTTCGCCCTAAAAAGGCTGAGGAAAAGCTATGAATATTAAACAGGTTAATTTTATCTGTGTTGCAGGTATCATTTTCTGTAAGAATAGTTTTCTCTTAAGAAAAGAACAAGTTCCTGCAGTGGGCCCCAGGGAGGTGCAGCTTGGTTGGGCCCCAGGTTGGCTAGAGGTGTGCTGCGGAGTCGTTCTCTGAATCCCTCACTAACTCAACTGCCTGTGTTCTTTTCTCGCCTTAACTAGGAATTGTGGTGCTTGGAATAAACAGAGCCTATGGCAAAAATGCACTCAGTAGAAATCTGATAAAGATGGTGAGTGTGAAGATTCCGCATGTGTTTCTAATGCTCAGACACAGTGTTGACATCTACCTGGAAATGATTCTGTCCTTTTTTCTTCCTTACCCTCCCTGTTTTGGTTTAGCTCTCGAAAGCTGTGGATTCTTTAAAATCTGATAAGCAAGTGCGGACCATAATCATAAGGAGTGAAGTCCCAGGGATATTCTGTGCTGGTATGTAAATGAATGTTATTGCAACATTAAAGACTGTCTGATGTTTCCTCAGGAATAGCCTGGTTTTCATTAAAATGTTCTGTGCTTTGACTTCCATTACCAGCTCCTCTTTGTGTTTGCTGTTTCACCAGGAAAAAAAAAATAAGCATAGTCTGTCAGTGTTAGAAACTTCTGCAAAATGTGAGTTGAAAATACTTTGTTATTAAAATTTGTGTGTAGAACATGAATACTATTTATGAAACATGAGTTAGGGAGGAAAAGTTGGGTATCCTTTCACAGCTTTGTGCTTTATACTTATTAGTTGCTTTAAAAATACTTTTAATCACTAGTGGTAGCAGCCCCATCACAAAGTGTTATGTGTAGACATTTGCTTTCAAATTAGTATGGTAGTAGCCACCCAAATATGTGCCCATACATTGAACAGTACTTTTCTGTTGGTATCTACAGCACTGAAAGGCGGAACTAATTCATGTGTATGTATTTTTTTTGTTTGTGGTACATAATCCAAAGCTAAAGATTAAGTCATCTTGCATATTTCCTTATCTCCAAGTGTTTCTAAGCCATGATATTGAATGAGTCCATTTCAGCTAGTAAAAACTACAGGTGATCAAGGTGACCAATACTAATAGCATGCAGTATCATTGTGAATTACTAATAAGCAAATAAAAGTACATGGTGACTGAAGCAGAAAAAATATTTTTTCAGTAAAACTATCAGTGGGATAATCCCCTTGAAGTAATCAAAGAATTTGAGGGAATGACCTGCAGTGTTTTACTCTTTAAGCAATTATTTGTGGAGCATTTTGAGTACTTAGCACCCAAAACAGTTCTAAGGATATGAGGGAATATTTTTAGAGTGTTTTTAAGGGTGTCTTAGTTGTGGTCAATGTTCTTCATCTTCATTCTCAAGGGGCCTCTCTCCCTCCTCCTCTCCTTCCCTCCCTCCCTCCTTTCCTTCCTTCCTTCCAGATTTATTTGAAAGGCAAGGTTAGAGAGAGGGGAGTGATCTTCCATCTGCTGGTTCACTCCCCAGATGGCCACAATGACCCGGGCTGGGCTGGGCCTTGCTGGAGCCAATAACCAGGAACTTTATATGGGTCTCCCACGTGGATGGTAGGGGCCCAAACAGTTGGGTGGTCTGCTGTTGCTCTTCCCAGGCCATTAGCAGAGATCTGGATAGGAAGCGGAGCAGCCAGGGACGTGAACTGGCACCCATATGTGATGCTGGCATTGCAGGTGGTGGCTTAACACGAACGCTGGTCCATTGAGAAACCTTTTAAACCTTAATCTTTATTTTTTATTTTTTTTGACAGGCAGAGTAGGCAGTGAGAGAGAGAGAGACAGAGAGAAAGGTCTTCCTTTTCCGTTGGTTCACCCTTCAATGGCCGCTGCGGCTGGCGCGCTGTGGCTGGCGCACTGTGCTGATCCGAAGCCAGGAGCCAGGTGCCTCTCCCAGTCTCCCATGCGGGTTCAGGGCCCAAGGACTTGGGCCACAGCAGAGAGCTGGCCTGGAAGAGGAGCAACCGGGACAGAATCCGGTGCCCGGACTGGGACTAGAATCCGGTGTGTTGGTGCCGCAGGCGGAGGATCAGCCTAGTGAGCCGCAGCGCTGGCTAAACCTTAATCTTTATGGCTTCCACCTTAAAATGCTGCAGAATTTTATTATATTTGTTATTTGGGTAAATGAGTTATATTTTAACCCGGGTAAGATTTTATTGCTTTTTCAAAGCATAATGTAGTATATCTACAAGGATGAGATTTTACTGTTGTAGGCTTAAAAAAAAAGCATGGAATTATTACCCTCAACTGTTTGGGATACGACGGTGTGAATTTGTCAGACGAGAACAGTCCTATGGAGCTCGTGGGGCTGGTGGAGACTTTGATGTGTATGGTGTATATGAAGCACACAATACAGCACAGTCATTCAGGAATTTCTGCCTATCCATGAAGATTATGCCAGGACCATATGCAAGTCCACAGTGCTCCAGTCTCTTACATGGAAGGGTGTGGTATTTGCATATAGTATACTCACATTATCTGTGTACTTTAAATAATTTCTGGATTGCTTATCCTAATATAATGTAAATGCTTTGTTAACACTTGTTATGCCCTAATGTTTAGGTACATGTTGATTACAGATGCAGTGTTTTTACCACATATTTTTTGGTCTTTGCGTGGTTGAGTCTGAAGATATGAGGGCTAACTATATTCAGTGAGTGGTAACTCTTAATATTTCTTACATGCCTTTATATATTTTGAATCTTTTTTCTTAAATATTGTGAAAAATTAGCCAAGAGAATTAAAGATCCTTTTATCAGTAACTTAAAGGAGCCAGATGAACCTAGTCTGGAGGTTGACCAGTTGTCTGAACTCTGTGACTGGCTGCTGGGAGGCCTGGAGGCTCCTGGGGCTGATTGGAAGGATGGAGAATAGGGTTTAAGGAAGGGCCTACCTGTGTGGATCTTTGAGGAGGGTTTTGTTAAACTGTGAAACCAGAACAGCACTTCAAAATTCAGTGTAAATGATCACCTGGCAGTGACTTAACTCCCTTCCTTCCTCCCTCCCTCTCTCCCTTCCTTCCTTCCTTTGGTTCACTCCCCAAATGGCCGCTATGGCCGGTGCTGTGCCGATCCGATGCCAGGAGCCAGGTCCTCCTCCTGGTCTCTCACATGGGTGCAGGAACCCAAGTACTTGGGCCATCCTCCACTGCCTTCCCGGGCCACAGCAGAGAGCTGGACTGGAAGAGGAGCAACTGGGACAGAACCTGGTGCCCATATGGGATGCCAGCACCACAGGTAGAGGATTAACCAAGTGAGCCATGGCACCGGCCCCTTGACTTTTTTTTTTTTTTTAAAGATTATTTATTTATTTGAAAGTCAGAGTTACATACAGAGAGAAGGAGAGGCAGAGAGAGAGAGAGAGAGAGGTCTTCCATCTGCTGGTTCACTCCCCAATTGACCACAACGGCTGGAGCTGTGCCGATCAGGACCCAGGAGCCTCCTGCAGTCTCCCACACGGGTACAGGGGCCCAAGGACTTGGGCCATTTTCTACTGCTTTCCCAGGCCATAGCAGAGAGCTGGATTGGAAGTGGAGCAGCCGGGACTCGAACCAGCGCCCATATGGGATGCCAGCACGGCAGGCAGCGGCTTTACCTGCTGCGCCTTAGCACCGGCCTGGTTTTGACTTTCTATTGGTAATAGTTTTTTTTTGTTTGTTTGTTTTGTTTTTCTTGACAAGCAGAGTTAGACAGTGAGAGAGAGAGGCAGAGAGAAAGGTCTTCCTTCCATTGGCTCACCCCCCAAATGGCCGCTAAGGACGGTGCTGCGCCAATCCGAAGCCAGGAGCCAGGTGCTTCCTCCTGGTCTCCCATGCGGGTGCAGGGCCCAAGGACTTGGGCCATCCTCCACTGCCTTCCCAGGCCACAGCAGAGAGCTGGACTGGAAGAGGAGCAATTGGGACAGAACCAGTGCCCCAACCGGGACTAGAACAGCTTGCGGTGCAGGATTAGCCTAGTGAGCTGTGGCGCCGGCCGGTAATAGTTTTTGTAACTATCTCAGACTTACTGGTAGAATTCTTTTTGTTTGTTTCTTCTGCATCTCTGTATTGGTAATTTCTTCTGCATCTCTGTATTGGTAATATAGTAATATTCTTTGAAAAATAAAACTTTAGTGCTTTATTACAGTTTTAAGCTGTTACAGGTTGCCTTTTTCAGCACATACTAAATAATATGTGAAATGTTGCTTATCAGACTAACAAGTTAGCCTTGAATATTTTTTTTCCAGGTCAGTAAAGCTATTTGCTTTCCTTAATGTGCTGTTTCAACTTTTGTATCATCAGGGTAATCTGTTGTAACTCATAGGGCTGGAGGTTCTTGACTCACTTGTAATGGAAATTGACAGGTGGTCAATGTTCAACCCAGACAAGGTTTGTTGGGGGCTTAGAACCTTCTGGTTATCTGACTGAGCTGCACTGAGGTTTTTATCGGGTTGGGGAGGCGTGGCCACACCCCAAGGGTCTCTGGCTCTTCCCCCTCAGCACACAGCACTTTGGTTTGCACCTGTTCTGCACAGGTGTGGTGGCTCTTTTCACATGCGGTGTGCTCAAATGGTTGTGTTGCTCTCTACTGCCTCCCAGGAAGGTCGTGGATGGGTTGTAATGGGCTGTTCTAGATATTTGCTCTGGGTTGGGGACGTCCTTAATGGGGGCTGTTCTGTGATTGGGGTCTGGATGCTTCTTGCTTTGGATGGGTTTGGAGGTGGGTGGGATAGTCAGTAATCAGGGATGGTTGCATGGTCTGGTTGTGAGGGGTTTGATTTAGTGAGTCCTGTTTCTATCCTGTCTCATTTGAATTGGTGTAAGTTATTTACATTAGTAATTCAGTATGTGTAGTGAAACCTTGAGGTCAAGGACCTGGTTAAGGGTCTGGTAGTAGCTGAAAGTATGTATCTTTCTCTCTCTCATTTTATTTTTTTAAAAGATTTATTTTATTTATTTGAAAGAGTTACAGAGAGAGAGTTAGAGAGAGGTATTGCATCTGCTGGTTCACTCCCTAGATGGCCACAACAGCCAGCGCTGCGCTGATCCGAAGCCAGGAGCCAGGAGCTTCTTCAGGTCTCCCACGCGGGTGCAGGGGCCCAAGGACTTGGGCCATCTTGTACTGCTTTCCCAGGCCATAGCAGAGAGCTGGATCTGAAGAGGAGCAGCCGGGACTCAAACTGCTGCCCATATGGGATGCCGGTGCCTCAGGCCAGGGTGTTAACCTGCTGTGCCACAGTGCTGGCTCCCTATCTCTGATTTGTAGGAAGACTTATTTATTTGAAAGAGATACAGAGAGAGAAGGAGGGAGAGGGAGAAATCTTCTATCTGCTGGTTCACTCCCCAGATGGCTGTGACGGCGGGGGCTGGGCTGGTCTGAAGCTTCTTCTGGGTCTCCCACATGGGTACAGGAGCCCAAGCAGTTGGGCCATCTTCCACTACCTTTCCAGGCCATTAGCAGAGAACTGGATTGGAAGAGGAGCAGCCAAGACATGAACCGGCACCCATGTGGCATGCCAGTGCCTGCTATACCACAGCACTAGCCCCATTACTGAGGTTTTTCATCTAAATTTCAAAGAAGTATGAAGTCCTCTGCCTGCGGCGCCAGCACCCCAGGTTCTAGTCCTGGTCAGGGCGCTAGATTCTGTCCCAGTTGCTCCTTGTCCAGCTCTCTGCTATGGCCCGGGAAGGCAGTGGAGGATGGCCCAGGTCCTTGGGCCCTGCACCCGCATGGGAGACCAGGAGAAGCACCTGGCTCCTGGCTTCAGATCGGTACAGCTTGCCGGCTGCAACGTGCTGGCCTTAGTGGACACTTGAGGGAGGGTGAACCAACGGAAAAAGGAAGACTTTTCTCTCTGCCTCTCTCTCTCTCACTGTCTAACTCTGCCTGTCCAAAAAAAAAAAAAAAAAAAAAAAGAAGTCTCCTTCTTAAGTTCTTAAACTGTATAATAACATGTCTAAGTGGGCTAGGTTAATTGATGTGTGATGTCCACATGTTGTTATATATTAGTATATTGTTATGAGTTTTTGGCTGTTTATTCATAATGATATCTAAGTGCAGATAAAAACTACATCAGTTATGAAGGAATACATGTGTACTTTCAGCTGGTGGGCCGTACCCTGGCCATTTCTTCAGGGTGGCAATCAATGTTGTGTACTATATCCTGTACACGTTCCCTTAGAAGTAACCATTCTGATCATGAAAACTAATGGTGAAGCATTGGCCTAAATGTGTGCCTCCTCCCTCCCCTATGGTTTCTAGGAATTGTTTATTCATTTAAAGTTTATGGAGGGGGCTGGCGCTGTGATGTAGTGGGTAAAACCACCACCTGCAATGCTGGCATCCCATATAGGCGCCGGTTCTAGTCACAGCTACTCAACTTCTGATCCAGCTCTCTGCTATGGCCTGGGAAAGCAGTAGAAGATGGCCCAAGTCCTTGGGCCCCTGCACCCATGTGAGAGACCCGGAAGAAGCTCCTGGCTCCCTAGCTTTGGATCAGTGCAGCTCCGGCTGTTGCAGCCTTCTGGAGAGTGAACCATCGAATGGAAGACTCTCTCTCACTTTCTCTCTCTGCCTCTGCCTCTGTGACTCTCTGTAACTCAGCCTTTCAAATAAAGTAAATAAATCTTAAAAAAAAAAGTTTATTGGGGAATGCTCTGTAGCATAATGGTTTAAGCTGCCTTCTGTAGCACTGGCATCCCGTATCCATGCCAGTTCGAGTCCCCGCTGCTCCACTTCCCATCCAGCTTCCCAGTGATGTGCCTAGAAAAGCAGTGGAAGATGGCCCATGTACTTGGGCTCCAGCACCCATGTGGGAGATGCAGATGAAGTTCCTGGCTCCTGGCTTTGGCTTGGCCCATTCTTTGCCCGTTGCAGCCATTTGGGAAGTGAACAGTGAATGGAAGATCTCTCTCTTTCAGCTTATCCCTCTCTCTCTGTGATTATGACTTTCAAATAATAAATAAGTCTTGGGAAAAAATAGTTTATTTTTGTATCTTCAGCATATATTTGAAGAAAGCTAAAATAATTCTATTTCAAATAGTATAAGTAGGCAAATTTTTAATATATTGCCTGAATTGCTACTGCATTAGATGTGAACGTGTATCATGGTATGTTTGTTCAGCTATTCTAAAACCAAGTAGCACAGTGCATATGCATTGTTTTTACCATATTGCTGTTGAAATGGAATTTCATGAAAAATTACTGAGACATGATTTTTTCCCTTTGAAATTCCTAAAATAGATGATAAACAATTCTTGGTAATTGGTTCTGTATGTAGAACTCTAAATTGAGTGTTTCAGTGAGTTAAACCAGTATGGGCTTTTTTTTTTTTAAAGTAAAGATAGTTTTACTTCTGCTTTTGAATTCTAGTAAATTGTGTTATGACTAAAGACTTCTCACTAAAATTGTCAGAATGCATTGTTGAACATTGTGTATATTATTCTAGTGGATACATATGTCCTGACATGGATAGGTGAGAGCAAACTTTTGACTAATAAAGTCATTTGTTGAACATCGCTTCAGAGTCTTAGATCAGGAAGCTGGAAGCTGGAGCCAGGACTCTGAACCAGGATGGGATGTGGGCATCCAAGTGGTGTCTTAACTGCCATGCTAAATGCCTGTCCTTGTAATCTTCTCTTAGTTTATAGTGTGTCAGAAGAAGGTTTTTCATTTGGTTGGTTGGTTGTATGTAAGTTTTGAAAAGTTCATTTATGTAATGTGAAAGGCAGAGTGATAGAGAAAGAATGGGTGAGACAGAGATTTTCGTAGTTTATTCTCCAGATGCCTGCAGTAGCCCGGACTGGGTCAGAAACTCCAGTCAGGTCTCCCATGTGGGTGGCAGGGACCCACCATCTGGTGACTTCCCGGTTGAGCATTTGCAGGAAGCTGAATCAGAAGCAGAGGCAGGACTCCATCCCAGGCACTCCTGTATGGGATGCAAGAGCTTCACCTGCTGCACTGCAGCACCTGCCCCTGTATGTAACTTTTGAAAAAAAAAAAAAAAAAAAAAAAAAACATGTTTCATTGAGGTATGAAGTTCTTGCAACACAATTTACCAATTTTAAGTGTGTAATTGCGGAGTTTTGAAAGATATTTATGCACAAAATCATGGTACGGACCACGTTTATCACTTAAAGGTCTCTTGTGTCCATTTGCTGTCAGTCCCTTATTCTTATGCTGGCCCTCTAAATCACGAATCTCCTTGCTGCTACTTTAGTTTAATTCTCCTAGAATTTCTTGTAAACAGACTGTTCCTGTAGGTGATCTTTTGTGTCTAGTCTCTTTCACTTGACATAATGCTGTATTATATATTTCAGTAGCTTCCTTTTATTACTGGGCATGATTTTCATTTTATTGCTGAGTATTTTATGTGTTGAACAATCCATTATATGGATATATCACAATTTATTTTTTTTTTTTAAGATTTATTTGAAAGAATTGCAGAGAGAGAGAGAGAGAGAGAGAGAGAGAGAGAGAGAGAGAAGGTGCCTCTTTTTGCTAACTCACTCTCCAAATGGCTGCTATGGCCAGGGCTGGTCCATGGCTGGGCCAGGCCAAAGCCAGGAGCCAGGAGCTTCATCCGGGTCTCTTATGTGAGTGCAAGGGCCCAAGGACTTGGACCATTCTCTGCTGCTTTCCCAGCTACATTAGCAGAGAGCCGGATCAGAAGTAGAGCAGCCCTGACTTGATGGGATGCCGGTGCTGTGGAAGGCAGCTTAATCCGCTGTGCCACAGTGCTGCCCCTACAATTTATTTTTCTTCTGTTAACCAGGTTATGCCAGGTTATGGTCATTTGGGTTCTTCCATATTTTTGGCTTTTATGCATGTTCTTCTATGACTATTTACGTATATCTAATGTATGTTTTTATTTCTCTCAGGCAAATACTTATGAGTCGAATAACTGAGTTTCATCATTATTGTATATTTTGTTTCATAAGAAACTGCCAACTGTTTTCTTATCATTTTATATTCCCACCACATGCAGATTTTCCACATCCTCACCAACACTTGATATTGTCAGCCTTTAATTTTAGACATCCTAATGGATATGTAGCCCTATGTCATTGTGGTTTTAGTTTGTATTTCTCTAATGACTAATGATTTTGAGAGTTTTCTTGTTGCTTATTCCCTTTATATGGTGTTTGGTGAAACATTTTTTTTAATTTTTCTTTAACTCAGAAAGCCAAGAACTACTTAGAAGGGAAGAAGGCTGTTTCAGCTTACGGTTTGGAGGTTCACAGGTGGTGCTGTGGGTTTCATCATTTGGTGGGGCTGGAGGATAATGGAAGGAGGGTCACATGGCAAGTCAGGAAGCAGAGACAGGAAGCACATTCCTTCCTCTATGTCCAAATGTCAGTCTTTATAAAGCCATCCTGATTTTAGCCTACTGAAAAGACCCTGCCTTCTGTAACCATAATTGGATCAATATTAATCCATCCATTATTAACATTAATTCATTAGCCACTAACATAGGCATTGGAGCTTAAGTGCATGAGTTTGGGAGGATTCTGTTCAGACCATAGCATGTCGATTCACATCTTTATCTCGTGTTTCCTGTGGAATATCTTCTTACTGAGCTGTAAGAGTTGTTACAAGTCTTTTGTCTGATACATTTTATAAGTATTTTCTTCCACTCAGTGCCATGCCTTTTTTTTTTTTTCTAAAGATTTATTTATTTGAAAGACAGACTTATAGAGAGATAGAGCCAAAGAGAGAGATCTTCCATCTGCTAATTCACTCCCCAAATGGCCACCATGACCAGAGCTGAGCTGATCTGAATCCAGGAGCCAGGAGCTTCTTCTAGGTCTCCCATGTGAGCGCAGGGGCCCAAGCACTTGGGCCATCCTCTGCTGCTTTCCCAGGCCCTAGCAGTGAGCTGGATTGGAAGTGGAGCAGCTGGGACTCGAACCTGCACCCATATAGGATGCCAGCACTTGCAGGTCAAGCTTTAACCCACTATGCCATAGCGCCGGACCCCATGTCCTCTTTATTTTTTTTAAAAATTTATTTATTTGAAAGTCAGAGTTACACAGAGAGAGAAGGAGAGAAAGAGAGGGAAGTCTTCCACCCGCTGGTTCACTCCCCAAATGGCCGCAAAGGCCGGAGCTACACTGATCAGAAGCTAGGAGCCAGGAACTTCTTCCAGGTCTCTCACATGAGTGCAGGATCCCAAGGACTTTGGCCATTTTCTACTGCTTTCCCAGGCCATAGCAGAGAGCTGGATCAGAAGTGGCACCCATATGGGTGCCAGGCAGTGGCTTTACCCGCTAGGCCACAGTGCCACTCCTCCCCATATCTTCTTTATATTTTATTTTGAAGAACAAAATTTTCAGTTGATAATTGATTTATCAATTTTTTTGTCCTTTATTTTTCAATTAATTTATTTTTGGTGCATGTGAATTAAGAAATGTTAAGCCACAAAGATTATCTCCTATGTTTTTCTTCTAGTACTTTTGTAGTTTATCTGTTTTACGTTTAGACCTTTGATCCATTCTGAGTTAGTTTGTATATATGTTTTGAGATAAGGGAAGGATTGAGATAATATGGTATAGAACTTTTAGCATCCCCAACCTCTAGGGAGGGGAGGAGAGCCAGAGATTGAGCTCTGTCACCAGTGGCAATTGATTTATCAACCATGCCTAAGCAACGCAGCCTGCATAAAAATCTCCAAACAATGACGTTCAGGTTGGTAGACATGTCTGTGTGCTAGAAGGATGGTATGTGTGCCCATAAGAAGCATGGAAGCTTCACACTGACCCTATTCCTTGCTGTGTGTATCTTCCATTTGTTCCCGAGTGTAGCAGCTTCATAATAAAGCAGTAGATGTACACAAAATGGTTCCTGAGTTCTAGAAGTCATTCTACTGAATTAATAAACCTGAGGAGGGGTTTGTGGAAACACTCAAATTTACAGCTAGTTGGTCATAAGTATGGATTGTCCTTGGGACTTGTGATCGGCATTTGAAGTGTAGGCAATCTTATAGGACTGAGCCCTTGATCTGTGGAGTCGGTGCTGAATTTGGGAATTACTGTCAGAAATTAATTGAATTGTTGGACACCCACTTGGTGTTGGAGAGTCAGAGAATCATTGTGGAGCTCCCCCACCCATTTTGTGCCAGAGTGTAGACAAAAAGTCATTCCAGTTGGTGTGTGGAGTACAACTTACTAGACTAACTCAAAGAACTCAGGAAGCACTTTACCTATAATTACTGATTTATTATCAGGGATAAAAGTGAGGAACATCTGGTTGGAGGAGATGCATAGGGTTGAGCTGGGGTGGGAGTGGGGAGAGCAGAGCTTCCATATGCTCTAAGTGTGCCACCCTCCCAGCACATCCATGTGCTTACTAATACGGGAGATCCATAAAACCTTTTATTGATGGGGTTTTAATGGAGGCTCCATTACATAGGATGAGAGTGGAGAATGTCCCATTAGTTGTATAAGGCCCACGAAATCATTTGGTCTGGCTCTGCCATAGCAACTGTAGGTGGGACTAGAAATTCAGTGAATCTATGGCAGGCTAATTTTTTTAAAAAAAGATTTATTATTTGAATGGCAGAGTTACAGAGAGAGAAACAGAGAGACAGAGAGAGACAGACACAGAACTCTTCCATCTGCTGGCTCACTCCCTAAATGGCTCCAATCACTGGGGCTGGGCTGGTAGGAAGCCAGGAGCCTGGAATTCTGTCTTGGTCTCCCATGTGGGTGGCAGGGGCCCAAACTCTCAGAGCATCTTCTAATATTTTCCAAGTAGCATTAGTAAGGAGCTGGATCTGAAATGGAGCAGCTGGGATTCGAACTGCAACATAGTTAGGATGCCAGTGGGCTATGGCTTAACCTACTGTGCCACAATGCTGGCCCTGCATGCCAGTTTTCAAGTTGACAATTTTGTATGAATAATGTTATGAATATCCAAATGACCTTTGTCAGAAAGAAGGTTTCCCACCACTGAAAACAGGTTTTGCACTGACCCAGACCTGAATAAATGAGTGTGGAACTACATCTGGGTATCCTACATGGGTGTTAGGGACCCAAGTACCTGAGCTGTCACCTGCTGCTTCCCAGGACGTGCCTTAGCTGGAGCTGGAAGTGGAGCAAGATCCTGAACCCAGACACTCAGATATGCAGCATCCCAGGTGGCATTTGACTGCCATGCCAAATGCCCTCCTCATGTGTTTCATGTGTTTTGATGCCAGTATTAGTTAGTGGCATTTCTTTTTAATTTCATTCTCAGTTTTTTCTTGCTTAAAATATATGCAATTGATTTTTTCTATATTGTCCTCATATCTCCTGTGACTTGGTGAAACTCAGAACCGTGTTTTTCGTTTTTTTTGTTTTTTTAGATGGAGCTTTTTATGTAGGTGGTCAGAGTGTCAGCCATCTGCATGTAAGAACAGTTTTGCCTGTTCCTTCCCAATCCTTTTTTTCTTATTGTGGTGATTATGGCTTTCATCACAGCCTAACCTTTGCTTTTGATTCACTGACTTTTTTTTCCCCATTTACTTTTGGTTTAATTTACTCTGCTTTTTCTAGCTTCTTAAAGTGGAAGCTTAGATCGTTGATTTGAGGCCTTTTTATACAGGTAGAACTGTTTACTCTTTTAGTCACATTACATTTCTTCATTGAGCATGCCAGAGTTGCCATTAACCATGAGTCAAACTATTCATGCCCTTTCTGAGGAAGTGATAATTTGTTTCTGACTGTATTTCCAGTTTTAAAAATTCTGCCTACATGAAATTTTAGAGCCTCTAGAGACTATTTTCTTTTTTAGGGGTAGGAAATTATATTAGTAATGACCTGCTGACTCATCCCCTGCTTCCACTCTTGGCCCCTGGCTGCGCTCACCCAGCAGAGCTTCAAGCAACCAGTGGCTCACAACACCCCCTCCTTGAGCTAGTCCTCAGAAGTGAAGCGAGTGGGAGGCAGGTTGGTGATCCTTAGAGCTGCCCACGTCCTGATCCTGGAGCCTGTGAACCTGTAACCTCACGTGGCAAAGGGAAAGATCTGGAGATGGAGAGAGTCTGGATTTTCCTGGAGTGCCCAGTGGAAAGATGGGGTTCACGAAAGAGAGGCAGAAGGGATCTCAGAGGGAGCGAGGGGGATGGGAGGCTGAGGCTGGAAGTGTGGAGTGTGGGCAGCTGCTGGAAGCTGGGAGGGCAAGGAAGCTCAGCCTTCCTTCATGGCCGTAGGAGAGCCCTGCCAGCCCATGTGAGACACCTCATGCCACTCTCTGTGTGCCCTTGTAAGTTTGGGGACCTTTGTGCAGAGCACTAGGAAACAGAAATGTGAGTAAGGTCCCCCCTGTTCTGGCCACGTGATCTCTGCCCTGTCCACCTCCCCCTTTCCGCTTGTCCCCTCCTCTGGGCCGGGCAGAGTTTCTTGTCCTCTGTTAGACACAGCTTGTTCTCTGTCACTGGACAGGCCTCTGCGCGAGTGTCTTCTCCTTATCGAACTGTTCCCTTGCCACTGAAGTCAAAGCAGGCCTCCCTACTTCCCCTTCCCCGTCACATTTTCCTGTTCGCTTCATCTTAGCACTTTTCAGTTCCTGAATTTATTTTTTACTTATTTATTACCAGTCTTCCTCCCCCACAGTTGAGCTCTTTGGCTGGAATTAGGGCAGGGGCCTGTTGGCCAGAATAGTGCCGGGCTCATAGAAAGTGCTCAACAAGTGGTTCACGGAATGATTGTGTGCACAAAGTTGGTTGTCGAGGAAGCAATATTGGCAGAGTGTCCTGGCTAGCTAAAATATGCTCTCATGTATACAGGTTCGTGCAGGTGGCATCTGTGGTTATGAAATGTAGTTTGTTCTTGAGGTGTTGTCAGGGTCTCACAGGTGGAAGGCTGTGCCCGAAGTACCAGTAAATTCCACCACTTCCACGCATGAATTTGTAGCAGGGGCCGGGGAAATCACGACTTCAGCCTTACTACTTACTGTTAAAACTGTCAGAAGAACGGAGTTTTGGATGTACGCCTAAATGGACTTTAAGTTCTGCACTCCACCACCCCCAGAAAGGGACGCCTTGGAGGAGCCGTGCTGCCTCTGGGGTGAGCCGAGAGTGGGCCACAGGGCCTGGGCTGTTCTCCCTTCGTCTCCCTAAGCTGCCCAGCTGGGGGGGAGGAGGGCAGTGGAGGCGTGATCAGCCAGGCAGGTCCTTCCGTGAGGCCAGGGAAACTTGGTTCAGCTCTTCACCCTGGGTCAGCTTTTGTAGAACTCCAGCCACAAGAAAGGCAAAGTTGATAATATTAGGAAAAAAATTCAAATTGTATCAGTCTGCTCCTGGCAGTTTGCTTTCTTACTGTTTTTCCTAGAAACTGGCATTAGTCAAGATTGGGGTCAGCAGACTTTTCCAAGTCAAGGGGCGTATACTTCGTGGGCC
This sequence comes from Lepus europaeus, assembly GCF_033115175.1. NCBI lineage: Eukaryota > Metazoa > Chordata > Mammalia > Lagomorpha > Leporidae > Lepus > Lepus europaeus. Next base: position 98,171,385 of record NC_084838.1, read on the forward strand.
TTTTGTAATCTTTGTCACAGTGCTTTCTTTAAAAACACCCTACTCTTTAGAAAAGTAAAGGCCGTTCCTTAGCTTGAGGGCCTTACAAAAACTGGGTGAGAGCTGCCTGCAGGCTGTAGCTCGCTGACCCTGTCTAGCCTAGGTTCCTTGCTGTCCTCTTTGCTTGGCCCTGTCCATTTCTTGGAACCTGTCTCCTGCAGCTTGAGGAGCCTGGCTGAGGGACACTGGGTTCTTTGGGAAGAAGCTCGAAGAGACCAGGTTGTGGCAGCGGTGTGTGCTGACGCACAGGAAATGTCCGTCTTTCATGTGTGATTGTGAGTGATGTGCACACAGCTGTGTGCTTCTAGTTATGGAAGTACTTCTCACAGCGCATGCTGGACGTGAACGCCAGTGGCAGTCAGGAGGATCTTGAGATTTCCAGCTCCCAAAGTCCCCTGATTAGAATTTCCACTTGATACGGTAGAAGTTTCTTTGGGGCAAAATAAGATTGAGAGACATGGAGGTAGTCAGTAGTTTTACGTGGGCTAAATAAAAGTGACGGCACTACGGTTTGTAATTAAATAGTGTTATCATGAATGTGCTCATTTAGAAAGTTTCTAATAGTGAGGATCAAGTACTTGTTCTCTCTTCTTAACTAAATGGTGGGTGATCTTCCTCTGGGAGTTATATGCAGTACCAGTAGGTTGGTTGGTTCTGTGACAGAGGGTGAAGCCGCCCTCCTAGAGTCTGTCTGAGAGAATGTGGCTGGTGCCAGCAGTGGCTCCGCTCATGGAGCACCTGCCCCACCTGGGTGTCGCTGCTGGTCCCAGCTGGAGCACCTTGCAGCCCAGCGTGATCTCTAGGGTTTGTTCAGATCACACAGCTCTCTGGTTGTTTTTGTTTCTCTTACAGTTAATTTTAATCATAGTACTCAGCCTAAAGTGAGAGGGATGCCTATTCCAGAGGGCTACATGCTTTATCTGTGTTCTCTGCCCTGAAAGCCCAGCCCATCAGCCATGACCTCCTCAGGTTAGGGAGGGCTCCATGCGCTAGCTGTGTGGGCTCCCGCCTTGCCCATCTGCACAGTGCCTTCAGTCTGCGCCCACCCTGCTCGTCAACAGCTGGACCAGCCATTTCCTGGATTTTTAAGGGAGCAGATCCAGCGCCAGTTACTCCAGAAAAGCAAGGTCTAGGGGTCTCCGTGGGCTCCTTGTTACTTCGGTGTCTTTGCTTCTAGGTCCTTTGTTGAGACAGAGCTAAGAATGAGATAAATAGAATTATATTATATATGCACACATACATTTCCATCTCTCTCTGTGTATGTGTGTGTGTGTATATGTATATATATATATATATATATATAGATAGATAGATAGATAGATAGCCATCAGTATACTAATACCTCCACTTCCACTTCATTACCACAAGGTTCGTTTTCATTTTCTCTCTTTGCATATTTGTATTGCCTGCTCAATCCTGTAATATACAGAATGTAATTTCACAATTGGTGATCTATACCACTATGGTAAACACACCTAACTAGAGTTTACTAGTAATTTATTGGTAGTGCTTTACAAACTTAGACTAAGGATTTAAAATACTGTAATACAGACTACTAAAAATACTGTACTGAGAAGTTATGCTGGTTGTTTCTTCTTGAATGTGGGTTATGTTTTATTCATTTGAAATAAAATTAGGTTTCCTTCCTGTTTACTTTATTTTAAATATTATTAACGTGCTTCAAAAGCCAAAACCATACAAAGAGGTACAAGCATGGAAGTGTTATTATAACCGTGTACCTGTGGCTCTGGCGTCCCATATGGATGCCAGTTCTAGTCCTGGCTGTTCCACTTCTGATCCAGCTCTCTGCCATGGCCTGGGAAACCGGTGAAAGATAAACCAAGTGCTTGGGCCTGCACTTGCATGTGAGATCCAGAAGAAGCTCCTAGTTCCTGGCTTCGGATCAGCTCAGCAATCCGAACTGGTGGAGTGAACCAGTGGATAGAAGACCTTTCTCTCTCTCTGTAATTCTGCCTCTCAAATAAATAAATTAAAAAAAAAGTAGTGAAATTTTATATTTAATTGGAGTAAAAGATGGCTTCAGATCCTGAATAAGGAGCTCTAAGTAAAAGAATTCAGAAAATTAATGAAAAATGTATATGATGAAATGAAACTGTACATGGATTTGAATTTTTTTGCACCAAAATAAAGTATTTTTTGTTTTTAACATTATTTTTTATTTATTTGAGAGGCAGAGATGGAGACATACAGATGGAGTTCCCTTCTCCTGGTTCACGTCCCAGATGCTCACAATAGCTGGGGTGAGGTTGGCCTGAGAGCCAGCAACTCAATCTGGTCTGCCACATAGGTGGCAGGAACCCAGTCACCTGAGCCATCACTGCTGCCTTCCAGTGTCAGTGTTACCAGGAAACTGGGGTCAGGAGCTGGAGCCAGGATCTGAAGCCAGGTGCTCTGATGTGGGACACTGACATCTTAGCTAGGCTACATGGCCACCCATCAGCTTACCTTATAATTCTGTTTTCCATGAACTTTTAAAAGTCCCTCTCATACTTAAGAATTGGTGACTTTACTAAGGAGGTAGTGCTGTAAGGACAGTCATGTCATATCAAGAAGGTCACGCTGCTGGTCCCCTCTGTACCTTGTCTGGAAGTTTCCTAATCATAAGGGACAGCCCTTGGGCCCCCACCAGTCAAGATCCCAGCCCTTAAGAACAGATGCAGTAGAGATGGACCAATATTGTAATATTTAACATTACCTCACCTGGAAGGCAGTGAGTTCTCAGCTTTGTGTAAAAGGAAAATACTATCACAAATTGACTTAAAACTGTAAGGTTTTAGGATTTCTTGAATCGGTGGTTCCGAAATTCCTTTCACTTTACTTTGCTCTCTGTGCCTTCTTCACCTGCTGCTTGGGAGCCTGAGCTCTCTGCATTTGTGGGCCTCATCTCTGCACATGAGGCTTGTTGAGTAGAAGAAGGTACTGTCCTCCTAGCTGGAGCCTTCAGACGGACTGCGCTGATGAACTCAGGCTAGCCAGGGCCCACCACTCCATGAGGAAGTCGGTTCATCTTCCAAGTACAGGGCCTGTGGGGTGCGGGGAGAACAGGACAGAGGCCAGAGGAACAGTAAGTCTAACACGAGGAAGTGGGAGGAGAGGAGCAGATGCTAGGTAGATGGTCACTATTCATCTTCTATAACTTTCTACTATAAATCAGCTGTAATGAAAATGTTAATTTTGTTCATTCAATTCAGTATTTTTGGGGGAGCCTGCCATATGTCAGGTACTTTTCTTGGATCCATGGATACAGCAGTAAATAAAACAGAAAGGACCCCTGCTCTTGTGGGACCGCTGTAGGCGGAGGAGAGGCACCATCCGTGTTTACTAAGAGGATATGTGACAGTATTCTTGCATCTTGGGGATGATTGTGCGTGTACAGTTACCAGACACAGCTTTAAATGAAAAGTGTCGAAGACAAACATGTCACAGGCGATAGAAGGCAAAAGATGACGTGGAAATAAAAACAAACCACTGGGTTGATCATTCTTACTGATATTTATAAATTACAGGTGAAAATATTTTGCAACTAGGGAGCAAAGAATACGGCTGTCCTGTTCTCAGCCAAATTGTGAACCATCACTTCAGTTTTACATTGCAAGTGCAGGGAGAGCTAGTAACTGTAATCTCTTAGAGCTACATTGGAAATCTGCAGTCAGCTTTTATAAAGCTCTGTGATGCTACTTCAGAAAGTTTATGGAAAGTGGCATTAAAAGGTAAATTTACTTTGAAAAAAGTTTGAAATCCATGTGTTTGAAGGTTCTTCAAAAAGTTCATGAAAAATATGGGCTATGAAAGAACTGCATGGATTTCAAAATTCTTGTTAAAGAAGTATTTATTTATTTGAAAGGCAGAGTGATGGAGGGAGAGACAAAGATGGGGGAAGGAGGGAGGGAAGAGAGAAGAGAGAGAAAGAGAAAGCGAAAATGAGAGCACTTTGATCCATTGATTCAATCCCCAGATGACTACAACAGCTAGGGCTGGGCCAGGCTAACTCCAGGAGCCAGGAACTCAGTCTGGGTCTTCTACATGGGTGGCAGGTGCCCAAGGCCATCTTCCACTGCCTTCCTAAGTACATTAGCAGGAAGCTAGATTGGAAATGGAACAGCACGGACTTGAATTGGTGCTCTGATATGGGATGCCAGAGTTGTAGGCTGTGCCTTAACGTGCCATGTTGCAATGCTGGCTCCTTCAAATTTTGTTTGCACCAAAATAAACTGTATGTTTTAATTCATTTTTTCACAAACCTTTTGAAGTACCTTGGTGTGTTCCAGGATCATGACATCACCAGTCATTCAAATGTTAGAGTCCTTTTCATGTGTTTTTATAAGCATATATATATATTTTTAAGTATGTATATTTATAGGAATGTGTGTACACACATAAGATCATATTAGGAAAATGTAAAATATGAATTTGCCATGTTTATGTTTTTGTTAAAATTTCTAATATTTTTTCATCATCCTCTTACTGTTCTTAAAACTATTTGTAAGATGCAGCTGGCATTGTGGTGCAGCAGTTAAGCTACCGCCTGCAGTGCTGGCATCCTATATGAGTGCCAGTTCGAGTCCCAGCTGCTCCACTTCTGGTCTAGCTCCCTTCCCTGCTAATGCTCCTAGGAAAACAGAAGAAATGGCCCTAGTGCTTGGGCCCCTGTCATCTGCATGGGAAACCTACGTGGAGTTACAGACTTCTGGCTTTGGCCTGGCCCAGCACCAGATGTTGTGGCCATTTGAGGAGTGAACCAGCAGATGAAATCTACTGCCCCCCCCCAACTCTTTCAATAAATAAATAAATCTTAAAAAATTATTTGTAAAGTGATCAAAAATATTAAATAAAGTCAGAATGAAGCACCGGCTCCAGCTGATAGAGAGTGTTGGTTATTTGTCCTAGTCTTATGTAACATACCTGTGTGCATCATTGTCTGTGCTGGTTGATTCCTAGGTACTCATTTCAAGCACACAAGGAATATTTATGGAAATTAACCATCTGCTAGGCCATAAAACCTCCACAGATGTCAGAGGACTGCTATCACTACAGAACATTCTGTCCTCACAGGCAGTTAAGTTAGAAGTCTTTACACAAAGGTAATCAGAAGAAAAGTCCCCTGCATTGGGGTACTTCAGGTAACTTCTAAGTAGCTTACAGCTCAACAGAGGAATCTTCATGGAAATTACGAAATATTTGGAACTAAATGATAACAGAACTACAGTATAATATAATGAAAGTTGTATTTTAGAAAAGAAGAATGGCTTAATGACAAAAACAGCTATGGCATAAACTCCAGTAGGGCAGAGTAAGTGGACATGTACTATTGACGTGGAAAGCGCTCCTTGAGTACTAAGGATAATAGAGCCAGTGCCAGCTCTCTAAAGTCAAATAGTCACAATTTTGGCTAATTCATCAAGGCTGAGGGAATGAATATGCAATATTCAGATTGAAAAGGGGGCCTTAGTCATAAATTCCACAGAGATTAAGCAGGTAATGTAATATTCAGAAGAACTTTATGCCAATAAATTCAGGAATTTAGGTGGAATGGATAACTTACTGGAAAATGAAACTTAACCAAAACTGACTGAAGAAATAGAAAACTTTAATAATCTCAGAACAATTTGGAGATTGAATAAGTAATTAAAAATCTTTCCACAAGAGAAAGCACCTGGCCATGATAATTTCAGAGGAATGTTCTACTCAAACATTTGTGGAACAGATAATTTCAGTTTTACATACATTCTTTGACAAAATAGGAAAAGAGCAGCCCATTCCCAGCTCATTTTCTTAGACCAGGGCAACCTGAGCTAGCCATGATACAAGAACAGCACAGGTAGATGCGTATCCTTAAATTACGTGGAGACGTCCCAGCCAACAGGGAGAGTCCACTGCATGCAGGCTGAGATGCAGACGGGAGCCCCAGAAACCACTGGTCGTCTGACCTGATGTTTTTCCAGAATGGAGGGAATAAAAGCTTATTTGCAGTGGGATCCAGGGTGGCCAGGGGCCTGAGTCAGCAACATGTCACAAAGCTGGAATGATGTAGAAATGATGACTTCAGTCATTGCACAATAATGGCCTTCAGATTTGTGAAGCATTTCATCTTTTAAGAGGAAAGTGTGGCTTGGAACTACTATTTCTCATCCATTAGATTGGTACCATTTAATGAGTGTCTTAGTCAGTGTTCTCCAGAGAAACCAAATCAACAGGGTGTATGTGCAATTGAATCACAGAATTATGGAGGCTGAGAAGGCCTAGGAGCTGCTGTCTGCAAGCTGGAGACCAGAAAAATGGGTTGGGTAGTCAGTCTGAATCCAGAGGCCTGAGAACCAGAGGAGTCCATGAGATAATCCCAGGACAAGGGCGGGAGAAGATGAGTTGTCCCAGCTTAGGTAGTGAGGCAGGAAAAAGAAGAGGCCACTTCCTCTTTCTCTGCTTTTTCTTTTACTTGACCCTCAAGGCATTGCATAAGGCCCACCAACACTGGGATGACCATCTGCTTTACTTAGTCCATGATTCAAATGCTGATCTCATCCAGAAACTTTATGGCCTAGGCAAATTGGCGCAGTTAACCACCTCAGTAAGTATGACAGTGCTATGCGCTGGAGAAACTGAACCAGTACAAAGTTGGTGGCCGGGAACCACTTTGGAAAACAATTTAACATTAATCTTTAAATGACTTACTTACTTAGAGAGCATGAGCACAAGCGATCCTATCTTCTGGTTCACTCCCTACAGGCCCACAGTGGTCCCAGGTGGGAGCCAGGAACTCAGTCCAGGTCTGCCGTGTGGCTGGTAGGGACCCAGTTATCCGAGCTATCACCAGTGTCTTCTAGGGCCTGCATTCACAGGAAGCTAGAGTCAGGAGCCAGAGCCCAGAATTGAAAGCCAGGTCCTCTGATACGGAATATGTATATCCTGAACTGCTACACTAAATGCCCACGCAGATAACACCTTTTTAAGGTCATCATTTGCATTCCATGTGAATGGATGGAGTCATTAGAGGGGCATGACAAAACAACAGTGACTTCCCAGCCTGGGGATGGGGTTTCTGGGAATTCAGGCAGTGCCGCACCCCCCCCCCCCCCCCCCCCCGCCTGTGTATGGCTGTCTGTCAGATATTTGAGTTATGGACGTTTTCATTCATAAAACTTCTCAGGCTGATCTCTAGGGTGCGGTGGTTCATCATTTTCCCTTTCAGGGCCGCACGAACCTTTGCTTCGTTACTCTAGGGTGGGGGAAAGGCCTCTAAACTGTCCACAGAGAGACTTTACAGATGCTACGTTGAGAATTGCAGCTGGGCTCCTGACTTTGGCAGTCCCAGTGCTTCACTTTCAGCTTAAGTCACAGACTGCTTCCTAGGGTTGTTGGAGAATCATTGAGTGTTTGCTGACTTGGTGGCTTTGCAAAGGAGTTAGCTGTAAAGGAATGGCATTGCTCTGGTGAAACTCGTCCGTGTTTCTGTGGAAAGGTTTTCTCCGCGTGAGTAAAGTTGATGAAGAACCCTGCCTTTCTCTAGAAATCAGTGATTTTCATAAAGTAACGGGAAGAGAGGAGATGGGCCCATCTGTTTCATCAAGATGTATTTCTAGGAGGTTTACGTTGAGTATTTAATAGTTACTGGACTTGCAATATACTTATGCTTTAGTTGGTTTTTTTTTTTTTTTTTTTTGATGTATTTATTTGAGAGCAGAATGAGAGAGAGAGAGAGAGAGAGAGAGAGAGAGAGAGAGAGAGAGAATATGAATCTCCCATCTACTGGTCCAGTCCCCAAATGACTGCAGCAGCTAGAGCTGGGCCAATCCAAATCCAGGAGCCAGGCGTGTTATCCAGGTCTCCCATGTGGGTGCAGGGGCCCAAATACTTGGGCCCTCCTCTACTGCTTTCCCAGGTGTGTTAACAGGAGAGCTGAATCAGAAGTGGAGCAGCTGGGACTTGAACTGGTGCCCCTATAGAATGCTGGCATTGCAGGTGGCCGCTTCACCCACTGTGCCACAGTGCTGGCCCCTATGCTTCCGTTCTGTGTTCATAATACTTGTAATGAACATTTGGACTTGAAGAGAACTTTTAAATTAATGCTTTAGGTTATAGGGAATTTCATAAGCAGTAGATCAATTTATGTGTGTATTTCCTTGCAAAGAAATGTGATAGGGTGATCAGTGAAAGATTTTAGGGCACAAACACCAATTATATCTGGGGAAAAAAATGAGAGTTGCTGTGGTTTGAATATGGTTTTTCCAAAGTGGTTCAGATGTCCACTTCCCATCTTGTAGTGCCTGGGTTCAGGTCTGATTCCAATTCCTTGATGACCCAAGTACTCGGGTTTCTGCTGCGTGTGTGGAAGACCTGAGTTCCAGGCATCTGGCTTCGGCCTGATCCAGTCCTGGCCATTGTGGGTATTCCAGGAGTGAACCAGCAGATGGAAGTTCTCTCTCTTTTTCTGTCTCTCTACCTTTCAAATGAATAAATAAATCAAAGTTAACACTTAATTGTCATTGAGGTGGTGTTGGGAGGGCTTTTAAGAGGTTATGAGCTCCTTAAGAGGGATTAATGCTTTTCTTAAAAGGCTGGCACTAGGGTAATTCTCTTGGTGGTAGGTAGACTCTTGTTGTAGAGGGCCTGCATCAGTTTCAGGATGTCAGTTTTTACAAAGCTAGACTGCCCCTTCTGTTTTGCCTCTTAACCGTTTACCTACTCTCTGCCAGGAGTCAGAGCAACCCACAGCTCTTGCCAGTGCTATGCTTTAGTATTTCTTCTACTTTAGCATTAATTTTTCTGTTTCTTATTTCTTGATAGGAATTCTTGATAAGGATGTTTGCCTGCTTTTCAGTTGCTCAGGGAAGCCTGTTGAAAATTCACTGACTGCAGATTGGACAGTGTCTGTTTTTGCTTCTGGCAGTTTTTTCTTTGTATACTTTGGGGCTGTCTTTGTATGCATAATGCCAATTTAGAGTCTTTATGACGTTGTAGTAGATTTTCTTTTTTATTATTATACAGTGACCTTTTAGCTCGAGTAATTTTTTTCCCCTTAGATCTCCTTTGCCAGATATTGGGTAACTTCCCAAGTTTCCTTTTGGTTAGTGTTTGCATCACTCTTGCCCTTTTACTTTAGCCATTGTGCATGCCCTTATATTTTAAAATATTACTTGTAAGCAGTACAAAATGAGCTTGAAAAATCTGTCCTCATGATCTTCTGCCTGAGTAACTTGCTTGAGTGTTCTTTTTTTTTTTTTTAATATAAAAACTTATGTGTTTTTATTTATTTTTTGAAAGAGAGAGAGAGAGATAGATAGATATTTTTCATCCTTTAGTTCATTTCCCAAATTCTTGTGACAGGACTGAGCCAGGCCAAAGACCGGAACCTAGAACTCAATCTGGGTTTCCCATGTGGGCAGCAGGGAACCCAGATTCTTGAGCCACCCACCCTCTGCTGCTCCCCAGGGTGCATATTCATAGGAAGGTGGTTGGGAAGTGGAGGGGCTGGAACTCCAACCATGTACCTCCTGCTGTGTGTGTGTATAAAAATGTACTGCAACATCATATTTGAAGAATTGGCTTGCTTAATTGGAAATTCTAGATTGGTAGTTCAATGGTCCCTCTTGCCCGCAGAGGGTATGTTCTGAGAGTAAGTGAGTATCTGAACTGCTGGATACTACCATTCCTGCATGTCGAGGAAACTCTGTATAAAAAAGCTATGCATGTGCCTCGAAAAATTTTAGCACCAAAATAGCTTATCTTTTAATTCTATTTTTCTACAGATTTTTTGTTATTTATTTACTTATTTGAAAGTCAGTTATAGGGAGAGACAGAGATGTTGATTTTTGGTTAATTTTTAATTAAAAATTTTTGTAGTTGTCATTTTATTTATGTATATTTTTTTTTATTTGAGAGATCGATAGAGCTTACATTTGCTAATTCACTCCCCAAATGCCTGTAACTGCCAGGGTGCCAGGACGGGGCCATGCTGAAGCCAGGAAGTCTGGATCTCCCTCTGGGTCTCTCATGTGAGTGGCAGGGGCCCGAGTACTTGAATTTCCCTGATGACTAGTGTTCTTGAGCATTTGTTTTATCATATACCTATTTGGTCATTCATATATCTTCTTCGTTTTTTTTTTTTTTTTAATATTTATTTTATTTATTTGAAAGGCAGAGTTATAGAGAGGCAGAGGCAGAGAGAGAGAGAGAGAGAGAGAGAGAGAGGTCGGTTAGTCGGTCGGTCTTCCATCCACTGGTTCACTCCCCACATGGTTGCAATGGCCAGAGCTGTCCTGATCTGAAGCCAGGAGCCAGGAGCTTCCTCTGGGTCTCTCATTTGGGTGCAGGGGCCCAAGGATTTGGGCCATCTTCCACTGCTTTCTTAGGCCACAGCAGAGAGTTGGATTGGAAATCGAGCAGCCAGGACTCGAACTGGCACCTGTATGGGATGCTGGCACTTCAAGCAGCAGCTTCACCCATTATGCCACAGCGCTGGCTCCTTGTATACCTTCTTTTAAGAAACGTCTATTCAAGTTTTTTGCACAATTTGGCTATTTTATTGGCATTGAGTTGTTTGGGTTCCTCATATATTTTGGATGTTTTCCTTTATCACCCATGTAGTTTGTTAATACTTTCTTCCATTCTGTAAGTTGTTATGCTCACTATTTTGTTTGCTTTGCAGAAGCTTTTTAGTTTGGTTTAATCCCACTTACCTAGGTTTGCTTTTGTTAACACTTTTGTTTCAAAAATTTGTGTGAGTGATTATCTTGAATATCTTTCTATAATTGTATTTTCCTTGAGTGTTATTATTTGATTTATCTGTATTTATACTCCTAAGTTTCATTTTTGTGCTACATAAATAATATTCTGTTGTATAAATTTGTCCTAGTTTTATTTACTCAATTGGTGGATATTTTGTTTCTTTCCTTTTTTTTTCTATTTTTATATGTTACATTGAATATTATTTAATGGATTCTCTTGGGTGTATGTTTGAGAGGATTTCTAGGGTATACGTTTATACCTAAGAACTGATGGTATGTGCCTTGTCCACTCTGGTTCTCACTCTCCCTGGAAGTATGTGATATCAGAAAGCCCTGTTCTGGATATTATATATTGTTGTGATTATTTTATTGTAGACTAACTGGAGAATACATAGCTGAGTGTATGCCTCCTAGTGTATTGTAATTTTACCTTGTTGTTTGTTTATATAAATGGGGACCAACCTTTCCTTAGATCATCAATTATATTAAAATAAATGTCTTTGTTGATCTCAGTTAATTATCCTATAAGGAATTCCATGTTTGTTCCTACAAGGAATCCCATATGTTTGTTTTTTTCTGTTGCATAGTTATCTTCTGTAATAAAATCATGATTATGCAGTTGCCAGTTCACACTTGAAAGTGAGCTTTTCTCAGATGTGACCACAGTCCTCTGGGTGAACAGCCACGATGGCACCAGGGTCTCACAGCACTGAAACGTGATATGCATTTGCCCTGATGGGCAGTGAGCAATTGTAGGTAGAACTCATGGCGTCTTTTTAAGAACAAAGGAGCTGGCCCCCACTTAGAGACAGTTAATGTCAACATGAATGCATTTATGTGTACTTTTAAATGAATAAATAAACATTTAAAACTTTCTTGGTTTCAATTTCCAATAGAATAGCTGTTGGTTGATATAATCCAAATGGAGTCCCTGCCTCTCAGAGTTTGAACAGGTCCTAAGGTCAGAAGTTTTGAGAAGGATCTGTGCTGTAGTATATTAGCTTGTGCCTCCATCTGTGGTGCTACTGGCATCCAGTGTGGGCATCAGTTTGAGTCCTGGCTGCTTCATTTAGGATCCAGCTCCCTGCTGGAGGCATGGGAGTGCAGTGGAGGATGGCTCAAGTGCTTGGGCCCCTCATCCATGTGGGAGACTTGGGTGAAGCTCTTGACTCCAGGCTTCCGATTGGCCCAGCTCCAGTCGTTGCCACCATTTGGGGAGTAAACCAGCTGATAGAATACCTCTCTTCCTCTCTGTCTCTGCCTGTCTGAAAGTCTGCCTTTTGAATAAATAAGTAAATCTTAAAAAAAAAAAAAAAAACCCGGGAGGGAAAAAAAAAAGAGGGTTGAGAAGCACTGCTTTAATCACATGGAAGATGTTATGAACAAAAAGGTAATTTATTCTTGCTGGTGACGGTCATCATGATGGAGAATTGGGTAGTATAATTTCTTTAAAAGGTGAATTCAGCTGAACTTCAAGTTATATATCACTCTTAAGTAAATTTTTAATTCTTTGCCTTACAACCTTGTTTATAACAAGATTATATTTGTAATTAAATACTTTGCAGGTGCTGACCTTAAGGAAAGAGCCAAAATGAGTTCCAGTGAAGTTGGTCCTTTTGTCTCCAAAATCCGAGCAGTGATTAATGATATCGGTAAGCACACTTGCATTCTCTGTTCAGTAGGAAGATAATCCTAAATGTCAGATTTTAAGTTACCCACTATCCGTATATATAAGTTTTTATCAGATACTTATATAGTTATATAACCATGATGTTTATGGTTATTTATAATTTTATAATTAAGATAACTTCTATATGATGGGATGGCATATATGAGTACTTATTTGAAAACAGAATAGTTTGACCTAAGCCTTTGCCCTAAAAATAGCTCTTTCTCATACACAAGAACATACACAAACATATGAATTTGAATTTTTTGTTTTCTTTTGCATAAATAGAATCATATTATTTCATTAATGTTACCAGATATATCAATTTATTATTAATACTTTTTAACTTACTGCTGCATACTAATTCATAGTCATTTTTAAAAAGTAGTAATTTATTCTGTTTATTTGAAAGGCAGAGAAAGATGAGGTCACCCATGGTAGCTGGGGCCAGGTGAGGATAGGGACCCTGCTTGAGCCATTACCACTGCCTTCCAGAGTCCACATTAGCAGGAAATTGGAATTGGAATCGGAGCCTGGACTTGAACCCACACACTCCTTGGGGATGCAGGAGTCCCAAGCTGTGTCTAAACCATTACGCCTGATCCACTAATCCCTAGTCTTACCCAAAATATTTAATTCTTTGTTAATGAACATTTAGATTTTCTTAAATAAACTGGTTTTTTGTTTAAACTAAAACAGTGAATATCCTTATATAATGATAGATTCCTAAACATAGAGTTGCTTTTCCAAGTATCATATATTAATATTATATTTTAATAAATGCTAGCTAATTGCATTCCAAAAACATTGTAAGAATTTATATTCTCATTAATTATATGACAGTATCTGTTCCATCATACACCTGCTAGCATTCAGTGTTGCTGTTTTTAAAAATATTTATTTATTTGAAAGGCAGAGAGACAGAGAGAAGACGCAGAGTGAGAGAGAAAGCTTCTATCTGCTTGTTCATTCCCCAGATGCCTGCAACAGCCAGGTCTTGGCCAGGCTGAAGCCGAGACTCAGGACTTAACCCACTGTGCCTCAACACCAGCCCCTACCTCATTTCATTCTGTGCTGGTGTATTATCCGAGGCCCTTCTTTGCTTCTGTCTCCAATGTCCAGCTCATTATATTCAGATGTCTTGAGCTGGAACTTTGTTTAGAAGTTCGTCAGAGAGCTTGATCTTTCAAGTCAAAGTTGATGCTGCCTAAAACTTTATTTCTATATATCCTAGGACAACTGGCTAAGACTGGTCTCTTTGTTGAAATTATCTTGATGCTTCTTTAGGAATCTTTCTGTTTTGTGGATTCCGAAATTGCAAAGTGTTGTGAGACGCTCTATCTTTACAGTAGCGTTTTCTTTTTTTTGATTATATCAGTAACTTTTCATTCTGGATCCTGATCCAGGCTCCATTTTTTCCTCCTTAGTTCTTTAATATTTGTTAATAGGACTTTTTATTACATCGTTATGCCAACATTTTTTGAGCTGCCTTTTATAATGACTTGGAGAGATTTTGAAAGTCATGTAGAAACTGAGTATCTTGGATAATCTATACATTAATTATGTTGGAAACCTGAGGCAGGCAGACTTTTTCTTAAGGGAACATACAGTAATGTTTTAGGCTTGGCAGGGCCACAGGGTCCGTGTCGAAGCTGAGTACGCAGCTGCCACAGTGTAGTGTGAAAACAGTGACAGACCATGTAGAAACAAATGCACATAATTCTGTTCCACTAAAACATTGTCTGTGCCTGCTGAAATTTGAACTTCATGTGATTTTTATGTCATAAATGGTTTTTTTTTTTCCAGTCACTTAAAAATGTAAAAACTTGGGTCAGTTATTGTGGCACAGCCTGTTTAGCTGCTGCTTGGGATGCCTGCATCCCATATTGGAGTGCCTGGCTGGAGTCCCAGCTACTCCGCTCTTCCAACTGAGCTTCCTGTTAGTGTACCCAGAAGGCAGCAGATGGTGGCCCAGCGCTTGGGTTCCTGCTGCCCGGGTAGGGGACCCAGGTGGCGTTTCAGGCTCCTGGCTTTGGTCTGGCCTAGTCCTGGCTATTGTGGGCATTTTGACAGTGAGCCAGGGGATGGAAGGAAGACCTAATGCTCTGTGTCTCTCCCTTCCAAATAAATAAGTAAGTAAATCTTGTTTAAAGAAGTGTAAGATTTATTCTTAGCTTACGGTTTTACTGAAACAGACATCGGGTCTGATTTTCTTTCTGTCTCAAGAGCCTCCCAGCTTCTTTATTTTCCCCTGTTGTTTGGAGTTGGTTCTAGTCTTCCATCATTTTTATTTGTTTATTTTTAAAAAAAATTAATGAATTTTAGAGACAGAGAGGATGAATTCTCATCTGCTGGTTCATTGCTCAAATGCCTCCAACAGTAGGAGCTGGACCTGTCCTGAGTTAGGAGCAGGAGCCGGCAGTTCCAGCCAGTGTCTCCCGTGTTATTGGCAGGAATTCAGTTACTTGAGCCACTCAACTGACTGCCAGGCTCTGCATTAGCAGGAAGTTGGCACTGGACTAAGGTGCTTCAGGTATGTGGGCACCTTAACTGCTTGGGTCAATAATACTCATATCCTATTTTTTAAAATATGTGGACTTCCAGTTCATTTGAACAACTTGCTCATGCTTCTCTCAGACCCTTTTGATTGGTTTTTGCTTTAAGATGTAAATTTTTTTTTTTTTTTTAGATTTATTTATTTATTTGAAAGAGTTTAAAGAGAGTGGGATAGACACAGAAAGAGAAAGAACTTCCATCTGCTGGTTCACTCATCTATGGCTTCAGTGCTGGAGCTGGGCCTATCTGAAGCCAGGAGCTTCTTCTAGGTCTCCCGCATAGGTGCAGGGGCCCAAGTACTTGAGCCATCTTCCTCTGCTTTCCCAGGCATATTAGCAGAGAGCTGGATTGGAAGTGGAGTAGTCAGGACTGGAATGACACTTCAGTATGGGTTATCAGCATCACAGGCAGCTGCTTAACCTGCTTACCCACAGCACTGGCACATTTAATAGACTTATTTAAAAAAAAATTATTTATTTGAAAGGCCGAGTTACCCAGAGAGGGAAGGATAAGCAGACAGAGAGAGGTCTTCCGTCCTCTGGTTCACTCCCTGGTTGGCTGCAATGACCAGAGCTGCGCTGATCCGAAGCCAGGAGCCAGGAGCTTCTTCCAGGTCTCCCATGTGGATACAGGGGCCCAAGGACCTGGGCCATCTTCTACTGCTTTCCCAGGACATAGCAGAGAGCTGGATCGGAAGTGGAACATCCGGAACTCAAACTGGCACCCATGTAGGATGCCAGCACTGTAGGTGTAGGCTTTACCTGCTGTGCCACAGTGCCTACCCCTTAATAGACTCTTAAACCAGAGAATACATCTTAGGATGTATGTCATGTGTTAGACTCTAAAGTCTGTTAAATTTCAGAAAATTATAATATACAAATATTATATATATGAAGCAGTTAACTTAGAGATAAAAAAGATGTATGCATATATAGAGATTTTAAAATCAATTATTTGTAAATTTAAAAAGAACTATTGAATTTTACTCATGGGTCAAAGAATAACTATAAAGGAAAAAAAAAAAAACTCTGAATGATTATGAAATCATTGTATATCCAAATATGTGAGATATATATTGGTTAAGGTAATACCTGAGGGAAATTTGCAACTTTAAATTCATATGTTATCAAGTGAACCCACTGAAAGTAAACAGCAAGTCATCACCTCAAACAATTAAAGTTGTACGTCCAAAGACAGTTGAAGGAAAGCAATTATGCAAGGATCAGAGATTTGTGAGGCAGAAGACAAACAGTTGGAAGGATCAATATGAAGCCAAGCCCTTTGCAGGCATAAGTGATTGTAGCAGTACGTGCTGCAGGCGACAGAAGGGCACAGTTATGGATACATGAGAAAGTGTGGCGAGAAAACTCTATGCGAATAAATGTGAAATTTGTGTCTCATGAAGAAATTGTGGGCTGGAGTAGTTATATAACCAGAAGAAAATTGAACCAGTGGTTATTATTTTTTTTAAAGATTTATTTATTTGAAAGGCAGAGATATAGAGAGAGAAGGAGAGAGAGCAAGGTATCTTCCATCTGCTGGCTCACTCCCCAAGTGGCCACAAGGACCAGAGCTCAGTCCATCTGAAACCAGGAGCCACGAGCTTCCTCCTGGTCTCCCACCTGGGTGCAGAGGCCCATGAACTTGGGATGCCTCGAATACTTTCCCAGGTGTTAGCAGGGAACTAGATTGGAATTGGAGCAGCTGGGACTCTATAACCAGAGCCCATAGGGGATGCAGACATTGCAGACCGAGGCTTAACCCTTCTTTGCCACAGTGCTGGCGCCTGGTTATTATTATTATTATTTTTTTTAACATAAGAAAGCACCAGGCCCAGTTTGTAGATGTTAAGGATGTGTGTTTTGGATGTCTTAGCTAACTTGTCAGGAACAGACCATACAATCTTACATAGACTGTTCCACTGATGGTAGAGTGAGATTTACTGCTGAAACTCACTGGTTTCAGGCTAGTATCACCTTTATAACCAAATTTGACAGAAGCAGCTGAATAAAGGAATATGAGGAGCTGGTCTCCTTGTGAGCATAGCAGCAGGTTATAAAAAAAAAAAAAAAGGAAGACTAAGTTGGATTTACCTAGCAATACAAGGGTAGTTTCTATGGAAATGTTAGAAAATATTAAATTTAATTCTTGACATTTGCCAATTAAAAAAATAATGTTCACTTCAGTAGTTCAAGAAAAAGTATCTGCGAAATGTCAACATCTATTCTTAGGAAAAGCTCTCAGTAAACTAGGATTAGAAGGAAACTTTCTTAGCCTGATGAAAACTGTTTCTTGATAGTTAAATGTTAGAAGCCATCTGCTAAAGTCAGGGACAAGATGAGAGGTTCCATTCTTACCACCCCCGACCAACATAGTTCTGAAGTCTTGACCCTTGAATAGAGCTAGGTGATAGAAATAAAGCAAGTAGGGACTGAAAACAAAGAAATCACAGTGTCTGTCTCATGTGGTGGGATTTTTTGTGATAAACTTATAAGGATCAACAAATTATTAGAAATATGGAAAGCACCACAGGATGGCGGGATATGAAGCCTATGTTAAAAATAATCTGTTGCCTTTTGTTGTACCAGCAACAGACAAAAGATGTCAAGAAGAAATACTTTTGAAAATAAGGAGCAAAAATGGAACTAGGAATATATGCAGCATATATATATAAAATTATGAAACTTTATTGAGGGCATTTAAAAATAAGTGAAGACACATCATCCTCTTGGATAGGAAAATTCAGTATCAAATGGATGATTCTCATAAATAATGTACAGATTCAGTATCTTAAGTTCTTAGCATCTGTTATGTGAAGGACTTAAACAAAAAATGGACCTCAAATAGCCAAATATTCTTAAAGAAAAAAAAAAGAGAGTTTTTGCCTTATCAATATTCAAGACTTAGTTTTAAAAATATAGATATTGGGGACAGCACTGTGGTGAAGTGAGTAAAGCTGCCGCCTGCAGTGCGGGTATCCCATATGGGCACTGGTTTGAGTCCTGGCTGCTCTACTTCTGATCCAGCTCTCTGCTATGGCCTGGAAAAGCCGTAGAAGATGGCCCAAGTGCTTGGGCTCCTGCACCCACATGGGAGACCTAGAAGAAGCTCCTGGCTCCTGGCTTCAGATTGGCTTAGCCATTTGGTGAATGAACCAGTGGATGGAAGACCTCTCTCTTTCTCTTTCTTTGCCTCTGCCTCTCTGTAACTTTGCCTTTCAATAAATAAATTAATATTTAAAAGATATAGAAATTGCGGTGTGTATTATTGGATTAATTTAGGGATAGACATGTGGCCCAGTGGGGCACAACAACAAACCCCAGAGCAGACCTGTCCAAGTGGGGAAGCTGATGCATGGGGAATGACTGTCTTACTAACTTTAGAAGAAGAAAGGAAAACATTTATGCTCTTGAGTGGGTTGAATAATGTCTTAAAACAAAATGCAACCTATGAAAGGAAAAATTGGCAACTTGTATCAATTTAAATTTAAGAGTATATTTTAATTAAAGAATACTGTGATGTAGAAAGTTAGTTACCAACTGGGAGAAAATACTTGAAACACATAGTGGCCAAAGGATACCTATGTGTCCATGCACAGGTGCCTATGAATCCACAAGTCAGTAAGACACCACCAAAAACATTTCACACCAGAGGAAAAAGGAGTATGGTAAATCTGGGAAAACAGCAGCAGCTCATTAGTAGCCATAGAAATGCAAATTCAGAGCACCACAGGATTCCATGGGACATGGACCAGATTAGCCAAACATTTTAAAGCCTGTCCTTTCTAAGAGTTACTGAGGAGGTTAATATCTGGGAAGGAAGCTTTATATTCTTCCATTGGGAGTTACATTGTTGTAACTGCTTAGGAGAACAACTTGATATTGTCTTACAAATTTGACCATCCACTTTCCTTAAGACAGGGTAATTCACTTGTTGGGGGCATTTACTAAGAGGGGTGACTCTAAGTCTGTTTTTAGGATACCCATAGTTAAGAAATATATCCACAGTTTGTGCCAGTAAACACATAGGAGTGGGAGAATGTTAAGATGCCAGGTTCCATTCTTTGTGCACTGCAGTCTGATACTCCCTGTGTTAGAAGAATTTCTGATTTGAGTCTCTATTGAATGGATTGCTGCTTGAATTTGAAACATTATTATCCTGTGGATATTTTCCACATGCATCCTTGGGAAACTTACATTGTTAATAGCAACAAGCTGAAAACAACCAAACTTCAGTGACATGAGACTGAATAAATATTTTGGTATGTTTGTACAATAAAATAGGCAGCATTGCACATGTGAGTAAATGAGTTAATATGCACCTGTAACAACATGAATAAATTTTTGAAGTACCATGTTGAATTAAAAACAGCAAGATACAATTTTTATAAAACTAGAAGCATGCAAAGCTGAACCTTGATAGTTTAGAGGCATCTAAGTATGTAATGAAATCACAAACACAGGAAAAATGCAGGTGCTAAAGAGCTGCGTGGGGATGGCACTTTGGGTTGGGAGGAGACAGGTGGGAGTTGATGAGGACACATATGCAGATGGGGATTGGTTCTGACCTAGGTCTGTCTGTGAGTGGGGAACGTGTGGAAATTGTGTTATACTGCATTACAGGAATATATTTCTTGTGTCCTTATAGAGCAAACTTGTTAAAAAGATTTCTCTGCCATGAGTGTTGCAAACATTTCTTATACTTTTTCCTGTTTTTTTTTTTTTTCCTTCTTCTTCCTTATATTCAAGAAAACCCAGAGTTTGTATTTTTAGGAAATATCTCTTAGTGTTAGTTTCTCAAAGGAGAGAAAAAAACCCTTGCATGCCTAACAGAATGGATTTATGGATCAGATACTGCACAGTGGCTTCCAATGACTTCTTGGCCCATTTCATGGGTTCTCCTCACGGCTTGTTCATTTTCTGCAAGACGAGCTTCTTTGATTTATCTTTTCTGTGGGAGGAAATGCCTTGGCTGGTGTGTGTGTTACACTCCCAAAGCTACTTCACATACAGACAGACCTTCCAGTAATTTGGTACCCTGACCAGGTGTGCTGGGGCCTGCCCACAGTCACTCAGGTGGCTGTCAGATCTTCAGAAATCTCGCAGCTGGCAGTCACATCAGGGAGCAGCCCTGAAGCCACGTTGTCCCTGACTGTTGGGTACCACTTTGCCGCCCTGGAGAGCCTCTCTCTCTCTGGGATCTAATAGGCAAATGGCTTTTCTTCTTGGCCAGGATCCTTCTTCCTGGCTGTGAGAATTTCCTGTGCTCTGCTTGCTTTTAATGAGAGAGAATCTGTTAAGTAAAAGCTATTTTATTAAAATAGAAATGAGAAAGAAGTTCTGTATTTCATTCAGTCACTGAATATGTTAGTGTTCCTAGTTTCTTAGAAGATCTGTTCTTACACAGTATACAATAACTCTAGGATACTAGAACAAAATTCAGGTTTTGTTTTTATTGTTTTGTTTTGTTTTTGTCTTAAATAACAACAAAGAAAGAATTCAGATGGCTCTTTCCCAGTTTCTTCATTCAAAGGACAGACTTCTAAAAGTAATCATTGTTGCAGGTCCCCTCCCCCTTCCAGGTAAGTGGGATCTGAGTTGAAAGCAATGCACTGATTATTTTGAATTATCGGGTCAGCAGTTCAGTAAGGATTCACAAACATGAAATTACCCAAATCTGCCAGTTGTCATTTGCCGATTTACCATCCCTTGTCCGGCGTCAGGATGTGTACATTCCTTGCAGTGTTTGGTTGGGACCCGGCTTATGCCTATCGCTGTTAGGACCCACATTGTGCAGGTTAGCCAGTGTAGATATATGAGGGCTGCACACGTGAGGTACCTCACAGATGGCCGTTCTTGTCTTTGATAGGGATTTAAATCAGATGTTTCATGAGGAGCTAGAAGATATTTTTAGAATTCTCTCTAAAATAGAAACTCTGGGCAGGGAGAGGGTATGGGGCAAATCCAGTTCTTTGAAGTTGAGGCATTGAAGACTCACGGCTTGATCAAGAAATACCTAAGATAGGTTTTCTTTCTTTTTTTTTTTTTAATTTTTTTTTATTTTTGACAGGCAGAGTGGACAGTGAGAGAGAGAGACAGAGAGAAAGGTCTTCCTTTGCCGTTGGTTCACTCTCCAGTGGCTGCTGCGGCTGGCGTGCTGTGGCTGGCGCACCACGCTGATCCGAAGGCAGGAGCCAGGTGCTTCTCCTGGTCTCCCAGGTGCAGGGCCCAAGCACTTGGTCCATCCTCCACTGCACTCCCGGGCCACAGCAGAGAGCTGGCCTGGAAGAGGGGCAACCAGGACAGAATCCGGCGCCCCGACCGGGACTAGAACCTGGTGTGCCGGTGCCGCTAGGCAGAGGATTAGCCTGTTGCGGCACGGTGCCGGCCCGATAGGTTTTCAGTAGAATTTTAGATCCGATGTAGCATGAGGTGAGTGATGTTTTTTGTAAGCAGTTCCCCACAATAATCCTTTAAAGCACCTTGCATTTCCACCTTCTTTTTCCTTTCTCTGAGGAAATAAAATTGCAGAAGCTGTAATTTAGCTTTGTAAATGCAAAGCTGAATTTGCATGGGAATACAGGTAATTATGTTAAAAGAGACAGTTGACAAAATTAATGTGCTAAGAAAAATCTTAAGATTTTTTTAATGAGGTTGTATAAAAAGAAATAATTTAATTTTGGAAGTTTTCAAATTCTGTGGTTAGCTTTCCTTCATGTGGTTGCAAATCTGTTCATCAAAAGCTCTCTCTCTGAATCTAATAACAAAGAAGATATTTTTATACAACAGAGTAAAAAATCTCATACAAATTTATGGGATAAACCTATTCTTTAACAGTGTTTCTCATTTTTATTAGTATGTTTCTCAGTTTTAGAATTGTGACACATTTGAATTTTGGAATTGAGAAGCTCAAAGTAACAAAATGTATCACTAATAATTCTCCAAAAAAAGCAAAATGATCATACTATAATGGATGTATATGTGTATTAACCCTTTTTCTTGGCCACCCTTCTGCTGAGGTTTCTTAGTGGGATCAAACTTTTCCTGCCCTAGGTATATTGGTACAAGTGAGTATTCTTCAATGTTTTGGTAACCAGGTGCTATTTCTTTTTTAACATCTTTATCTTACGCTTAAGGTTACATTGTATTATGTAAGAGAACACTTGCCATAACGTGATGCTTATTTTATTGTAGAAAGTTAAATTTTTATATCGTCAAAATGTGATGAATTCTTGAATTGTTTAGTATAAGTTTATTAAGCCTTATGGGCTGAACAGAATCTCTTGATGTGGATTCAGGAAATGTGGATTTCAGCTTTCCTTTTACCATCTGATTCTTTGCATCTGCCCTCCCCTGTTGTAAGAATGACAAGTGAGCTTTCTCTGTTTTGTTTCTTCTTGTGTACCTAGTCTCAAGCATTGTAACGGGTACATGCATGGTAGCTGTCAGATTGAAAGCGTAAATGGCCTAGTGTCTTGTTGGTGCAGATATGTTAGCCAAACTGTAGTTCTTTCCTCCTATCTTCAGGTCAAGTCCTCTCCTGGAATCTCTTTCTGTCTTTGCATAAAATTCCAAGAGTCATGCTGCAAGTTGCCAGAGCCTGATTCTCTTTGTAGTACCCCAGTCCCTCTCCCTGTTGCTCCTTGGCGGTAGGATGGTAGGTTGAACAGGATGGATGCTGTGATAGTAAATGAGGACAGTGGCCCCTTTCCTGGATTGGGATGGGAGGTGTAGCTCAGGAGATGAGGTGTGTAGACTTATGTGCAGAGGTAGTGGTGCCTAGCAGACATCCTCGTGGAAGTGTCAGGTTGGCAGCTGGATAGCAGTTTGGAGTTTACACAGGTAGCCGCACTCCAGAGGTAAATTTGGGAGTCATCAGAATTCTGATGCTGTGTGAAACCACGACCCCGGCTGAGACATGTAGGGAGTACGTGTGGAGAGAACCAAGTCCGAGACCTGTGAGCATTGTGGTGCTCAGAGGCTGAGTTGAAGATCCAGCCAAGGTAGGGAAGCAGGTGGAAAACAAAGTCACTTTTTTTTTTACCTTCTTCAACATTTATTTATTTATTTGAAAGTGTGACACACACACACACACAAATACCTTTCATCTGCTAGTTCTATCCCTAAATGACTGCAATGGCCCAGGCTGGGACAAGCTGAAGCCAGGAGCCTGGAACTCTGGATCACCCACATGTTCGGCAGGGACCCAAGTACTTGGGCCATCCCCTGCTGATTTCCCAAGTGCATTAGCAAGGGCTGAGTTGGAACCCATGCTCCAGTATGGGTTGCTGATATCGTAAGCAGTGGCTTTAAACCCACTGCACCACAATGCTGGCCCTGGGAAAATGATTTTCTAAAAGTCAAGTGAAGAAAATGTTTCGGCAAGGAGGATCAAATCAGATACTGTTGACCAAAAAAGATGAACAACTCAGAATTGTCACTGGTGAGCCCAACAAGCACTTTCATTGTAGAGGAGTGTTGGGGCTATGGATAGCTTTTTCTTTTCCTGGAAAATGATGAAAATCTCCATTCCTTGGCAGTTTTGGGAGCTCTCTCAAACCCCTAGTCTGACGTTTAGGTATAGGTCTGCTTCAGAAAGTACTTACCTGAAATGTGTCTTGGCTGTGGATGAATACCTCCCGTGACTTGGCTTCTTGTAGACCAAATATAAATGAGCATATGCGGAATGGTTTTCCCTCAAAAATATGTGTATGCTTTCTGTGAAGGATAACATCTGACTTATCATGTCTTAGTAATAGCCTCTGATGTAAGATTCAAAGCCTTGGAATATGAGTAAGACGTGAGTAAGTTTTTACTGAAATTTTAAATGTTGCATTTTTCACTGGACATGTTTAACCATTATCTTCATTTTAATTACATAAGAGGCTAAACTGAGAAATGTGCTTATAAAGGTATAAATCTACTTAGATCTCTTTCTTCTACGCCATATTATGATTTAGAGATTCTTGGGTAATGAATACAGAAGAACTGGCATAAATTCATATCCCTTTTAAGATTTCTTTTGATTTAACAGTGTCTGATACTTATTTACAGAAAATAATAGACAAGAGTGATTCCTTGTACTTTAATGCTTTATCACCATTTTATTAAAATCTTAGCTCTTTTAGATATTTCAGCTGTATTTTGCTTTATGTGAAATGAAGCATAGCTTATTATGAAAATACTTAAATTTAATACCACAGTGACTATTAAAATACAATTTGAAAGATTGTACATTTATTAAATTTCCTTTGCTATTGCTTACATGATTACTTGGCTTTTATTTTAGATATATTTTATTAAGAATTGCTTAACAAAGAACATTTTCAAGGTATGCAGAAATGTTTGTCATTGTGCCAGACTGATCTGAAATGTTTATTTATGCTCACTATGACTTAATTGTTTCAGGGTCAAGGAGATTTTTTAAAATATATAATTATTGTAGTCAAATTAGATGCAACCCAGCATGAATTTTACTTTTTTATTTTCCCAATTTGATGTAATGAGCAGAAATTGGAGTGCTGAATTATGGTGTGTGAAACATTGATTGATAGAACATGCTAGTTCATTGTCTTTGTTTTCCATGCAGTGACTTACGGATCTCAATTTTAGTTTTCTTTATCCTCTTGCCAAGAGTGATGGAAAATGAAAACAAGTCTGCAGGAGCCAATTATTTTCTCTTACGTGTTGTTAACATCTCTTTCCTATTGAGTCATCGTTCAGTGCATAGTTAAACTTCATGGTTTACAATTTATGCTTCTCTCCTTTCCTTTTTTGGAATTTTATTGACTTTGTTAACTTTCCCTGGATGTTAATATCATTATGAGTTCTGACAGTTTTTGTGAAAATTATATCATGTAAGCAGGAGCATTGGGTGTAACAGCTAAGCTTTGTTATTGACTCCAAAATAGTACTCTAGAATTTGACAAGACTTAAAAGAAGGGATTCACTCTTTTGGGGCTTTTCTATGTTTGCTGTGTCCCATAGGGAACGTCTGAACATGTTCTTTGTAAGCACTAAAATCTCTTTAGGAACCCTCCCTCCTTCTTTCTCTTATACGCAGTAATTATTCTCAATATTTTAATTTTATATACATATAAATAATTACATATGAATTTGGACTTTTTCTTGACTTTTATGTGAATATATTTTTAGATAGAAAGATACCCATCTTTGTTAAGATTGTAAGATTTTATTTTTGCATTTGACTGAGATACCATATGCATCTTTTACCCTTATCTTCTTTTCTTTTTTGTTTCCCTAACATTCTGCCTATGGTTGGGTTTTACTTCATGATCCAGGTAGAGTTTCTTTCTTCCTAGATGAATGTAGTTCTTTAAATGTACTGGTATGTTTGGTGTTAGGTCTATCGTTATGATTTTCTGTGGCCTTTGATTTAGGTAATTTGACAGTTAAAAAGCATCTTAAGTATGTTTGGTACTTTTCCGGCTTGTTCCATGTATGGGTTTATTCCAAAAATGTGAAAGCGTTGTATGACTATTTTTGTATCATTCAAGATAATGACTAATCCCAGCTCCCCAGGCGGTGCCTGTTACCTTTTTTATACTTTCCTGTTGTTTTGCGTCCATTATTGTGGTATGAGAGCAGGAGACCTCAGGGCCCCCCAGCATTGGGGTGCTTCTCACCACCAGCAAGCAGGCAGGCAGCTCTGCAGTGAGCACCACATCCCCCAGTCTGATTCGGTTCTGACGCGGGCTACTTGGAGGTGGTGTCAGATCTCATAGGGATCTCAGGGGCTCCGTCCCCAAGACTGCTCTCCCCACTTTAGATTCAGATCACGAGCCAAACATTGGCCTGTGCTTCTGACTTACCTTCTCTGAGTTGGAGTTCCCATAATCTCCTCTTTCAGTTACTTTGCTAGTGTGACGGACAGGACTCTGGGAAGCTTGTTTCATGGTTTATTATAAGGGGTATTTTAGGGGACAAAAGTAAACAGTCAGACGCAGAGGCCTGTAAGTCATGGTGCAGAGGGTCCCCAGTGCAGGAGGTCTGTCTGTTTGGAATTGGAGTGACCACCCTCCCTGCACATGGATGCATTCTTGTTCACTTCGTGGAAGTCCCCATGTGGTCCCCTACCCGCAAGCCCTCTGAACCCCTCAGGTTTTCATGGAGGCTTCTTTACATAGTCACGATTCATTAACTCATTGGCCTCTGATGATCAACTTAACTTTCAGCCTTGGCTCTTCTCCTTGGAAGTTGAAGATGGGGCTGAAAGCCCCAACCTTCTAAACTTGGGACCAGCTGCCATCCTGAAGCTACCTAGGGGCTGTCAGTCATCTCATTAGCAAAACAAACAGTCGCTTAGATGAGTCCAGTGATTTTTGGATCTGTGTCTCTGGAATTAAGGGGGCAGATCAGATACATCTTTACAGTATCACAGTAGTGAACTTGAGGCACTGTTTCTTAGGGAACTTGGTTATCATTACCGAGTTGCACTGATAATGCAGCCTTTCTGATAAGGTTGCTGGTGGGAGTGTGTGGATGGAGACCTACCCCCGCAGCCCCTCACCTGCAGATTTCCCGCAGGCAGGCTTTATGTCAGTGGGATTTTGATAGGCAGTAAATGCCCCAGGGTTGATCCTTCCTTCTTTCATGGTCATGCACTGCCACAGTATGGGCGTGGGGGCCCAGAGAAAGCTCAAGTCAGAGCTCCCTTGCAGTCAGCCAGCTGGTGCCATGCGGTTCCCAGGATTCCCTGGTCAGACCCAGCAAAGTAGTGTTGCTCGTGGAGCACAGAACCAGCCTCCTATCCACTTCCCTCAGAGTCTAGCCTCTCCCTGTGCTCTGATGCCTCTCACAGGTACTCAGGGGAAGGATGGAAGGAGGCTCACCATCCTGAAGCCTTCCTCAGGCCTCCAGTCTAGGATGGCAAATCAGTGATGGGCAGTCATGGTCAAGAGTCACACCCTGGGGCTTGCTACACTGCCTGTACCACAGATTGTAGTGGTGCCAGGCAACCAATGACAACTCTGTGCCTTAGTGTCCTGTAAGAAGAGGAGATCCTTGTAGTCATTGTAACTCTGGTCTCGTAAGGCTGATAGGGGTTCCCATGGTATCTACTAGGTTTTTCTGACGTGGCCACCAGTGTAAGCATTCCGTAAGTCCTTGCTAGGTGTATGTATGGATCCGATCCTCGTTAGAAACATTATGCTCCTTTTCTCGGTTTCACAGTGGTCGCTGTAGCAGAGAT
This sequence comes from Lepus europaeus, assembly GCF_033115175.1. Classification (NCBI taxonomy): domain Eukaryota; kingdom Metazoa; phylum Chordata; class Mammalia; order Lagomorpha; family Leporidae; genus Lepus; species Lepus europaeus. The sequence continues at coordinate 98,198,601 of NC_084838.1, forward strand.
CTGACCTGGGGTTTGACATTTGAACTCCCCACAGTTATGTTCTACTGCTTCTCTGAAAGCCATCAGCATGGTGCTTGGTGTGTGTTTGAAGCAGGGACTGACTGGAGTTAGGACTAATTCATTGAAACAGAAAGTGGCAGTATAAGCACAGTGTACCAGCTCAGCATTGATGAACCCAGACTAGACTAGTCTCTGATGTGTTGGCTTGGATATTGTCAGTACAGTGTCACTCAGAGTGTGCTCATGTGGAGTTGTGTTATTGACCCTCAGTTATATTAAAGAAGAGATTCTTTTCAATCACTGGATTGCTTTTGAAAAAATTGTAAGTGTTCTCTTCTGTTTGACTAGGGGAGTCACTATCTGTTTTGCTGAATTTTTCCAAATGTAGGGTTATAAGCTTTAGATGGAACTGAAGAGACTTTGTTACCCTAATCATTGAGTATGGTACACAGCATACAGTCAGGGTGTCCTTGGGTTCCTGTGGCTCAGTCTTACCCTGGAGCACTAACAGTCCAGAAGTAGAACAAAGGGCACTTTTACTCATGTCCCTTTGGTTTCAGTGCAATAAGAGATTATTATTTTATACCGCTAGAGCATTTTTTTTTTTTTGTTTTCTTTTTCTAGTAAAAAGTAACTATTTTTCTTTATGGTGTGAATCAGTACAACCTGAAAATACTGTTATGGGCATTGTGGAAACACCTGTGGGAGGGAGTGCCAGCCTTCAGTGTTTGTTCTCGATCTGCTGGTACCCTCAGGAAGGACTACTGCTGTCCACTTGGTAGTTGTTCATCGCAACAACTTGTAGAGTTTCTGCACTTTACTTGGCTTTTAACCTGGTGGTAGAAGTGCAGTTGGCTTGCGGATGCTTGCTCTGTTTGAGGCCTCTGCTGCCCGAGACTTCTCCCTGAGGCTGCGTCTCCGTCTGCGGCCTCCTCGCCTTCCCTTCGCTGTGCTGTTGGCATCAGGCTGGCTCCTTTTGCAAAGGCCGGACTTGGTTCAGGGCTCTGTTTTGTTTTGTTTCGATGATTCCTTTAGAACTCACTGATAGGGGTGGGAGGAAGTACTTTAAGCAGAAGGTAAAATTAGCTGAGTTTAGAGATAGGTAGGGATTTATTGCAGTTTTTGGCAGACTTTGGTTTTACTTCTAATTTTGAAAAATCTTGGTGCTCAGACTCCTAGCATTCTCTATGCGGCATTTTAATTGAAATGTTTCATTTCTCTTTTGCATAGAACACTGTTCTAATAAAACCGAGTTTAAAAGTCAGATAACGGACACTGGCATTCTCCCGTGACCATTGACTTGTTTATATTTTTGCAGAAGCTTACAGAGAGCCTACATTATGTGCTGTAATCTCCTGGAGAGCTGACAGTAGGTACTGTGATTTCCCACACACAGGGTCCTGTCTCTGGCTTGTTGCCCCCGGCTGTGGTGTCCGGAAGGCTGCGAAGTACACTAGAGACCTTCCTCAGAGCTGCTGTCTTTCCCTCTTAAAATAGAAAAACTGTTCAATTGTTTGCTTTAATTATATTTTTAGGAGCATTTCAAAGGATTATTATCTTCTTTGTCATACCTGGCTCATTTCCTGGTACAAAACTCAAAATAGCATCTGATCCCGTTGGTTGCATAACATTGAGTCATAATTTCTTCCTATTGCCGTTGGGAGTAGCCACTGCTCCTTGGATTTTCACTTCCCGTCTCATTCATTTGTGCTCTTATATAACTGCCATTTTAATATTTCTTCATGTCCTTGGAGCTGATAATCTGCCTTTGTAAAGGTGTGTTTTATGGGGTGCTCTCTGAAAGTGCTCCCAAATAGAAGGAGTGCAAAATGTAAAAACAAGTAGTATATACTTTGAGACGATGCATATTTTCTTGGCAAATAAAAAAAAAAAAAGAGACTGAGACACACATCTTTTAGGGAAAAACTAGGAGTATGTATTCTCTGAGTATTTATAATGGTGTAAAACTATATATTAATTACTTAATATAATATATACTTATTTAAGTATAGTGTAAAACTATACTTAATTATGTAGTGAAGAACAAGAAGGCTACTTAATTCTTTAGTAGGAAAAATTTATAGATAGCTTTCTACAATCCCAATTTGTGCAAATTAATATTTGAAAGTATTTAGTAGTTTAGCTACTTATTATTTTTGTATGAGGACTCCAAATTTATTTTCATTTTGTATTATATATTTGTTATTTGTTTATTTGAAAGACACAGAGAGACAGAGAGGGATCTCCCATCAACTATCTCCCCAAATGCTTGCAATAACCAGGGCTGGGCCAGGCCAAGCTAAGAGCTTAGAGCTCAGTCTGGGTCTCCCGTGTGTGTGGCAGGGAGCCAACTACTTGAGCCATCACCTGCTGCCTCTAAGCGTGTGCATGTGCAGGAAGCAGGCATGGAGAAGAGAGCTGGGATGGAAGCCCAGGCACTATGATATGAGATATGGGTGTCCTAAGCTGTGTGTTCACTCCTGTGTCAAATGCTTGTCCTGTTAATATATTTCTTACAGTGTTAAAGACTCAATTTCTCATATTATGAACTGTCAAATTTAAAAAGAATTACCATTCCAAAAGTATAAAACTATGAGGAGAGTGTTATATCCTCTAACTTCAGAATTAACGTTATGTCCCGTTGACCTATATATAGGACACCTAGAGAGGCAGATTGAGCAACAAATATGCCACTTATGGTAACTTTGAAATATTTGCAGAATTGAAAACTTGGACCTAATGGATTAGGAAAACGCAAGCATGAAGCAACTCATTTGAGCCCCTCTTGCCCCAGTCCCTAGGTCAGCCGCTGGGTGCCTTTCCACTGCTCATCTTCCACCGTGGTCAGTGTGAATGCCACACTCCCGGTCAGGTGGTCTCTGACACCTGTCTGCCAAACATGCGCTCCCGCATTTTGTTTTGTTAGCATAAATTTGTTTCTTACAGTACCTCTGATAATGGGGTGGGGCATGTTCATGGATCAGTCTCATTGAAGTACTTTTTAGTGCATCAGATGTTTTCCTTAATGACTCTGTATACTTTGAAAGAGATAATGCTAAGTGTAATGTTTAAGGACAAAATTTGTTAGAGATATGAACTAATAAAAACACAGGCGGAAATCTCATCACTGCCACCCTTTATGGTGTAATGCTGAGAACATTGATCTTGATCTTCCTGCTTTTATTTTGTTGTAATTCAGATTTATACAGCTGGGAATGTTCATACTTTCACAATTTAAGGCCAATGTATTTCTTCACCCTTTTACTAGTCTACATTTTTAGTGTGTCATTGGATGCAAGAAAAATTTTCTCTTCCATGTATATCACATCAGTGTGTTTCCATTTAGGGCAAAAAAAATCTAAGGAATGTGAGACCACTTGTTTACTATAAGTTACACTTTTCTGAAACTGAAACTCAGTCTTTTCTAAGTAGTGCAGATGTTTTAGGTCTGGGTTTGATTTTATTATTTTTTTAAGGATTTATTTATTTGTTTGAAAGTCAGAGTTACACAGCAAGAGGAGAGGCAGAGAGAGAGAGAGGTCTTCCATCCTCTGGTTCACTCCCCAATTGGCCTCAACGGCTGGAGCTGCAGCGATCCGAAGCCAGGAGCCAGGAGCTTCTTCTGGGTCTCCCACACGGGTTCAGGGTTCCAAGGACTTGGACCATCTTCTACTGCTTTCCCAGGCCATAGCAGAGAGCTGGATAGGAAGTGGAGCAGCCGGGTCTTGAACCGGCACCCATATGGGATGCCAGTGCTTCAGGCCAGGGTGTTAATCTGCTGCGCCACAGCGCCGGCCCCTGGGTTTGATTTTAGACACCATCTGAGATCACTTTGCTTACTTTTTTGTCTTGAAGAGTCGATTTTAAAGATGTAAAAAGACGAAAGTGTTCTTTCCTATCTTTGTAGACATAGTGCAACAGAGAACACTTCTGTGAATGGATGTGTGGAGGGGTTTTCCCCCATTCACGGAGTAAGCAATCCTGCATCAGATTTCCGGTGGACATCAACTACGTGTCCTGTGATTCAGCTCTTTCTATCTGGAGATAGCATCAGAGTCCACAGTTTGAGAGCTCAGTCCCACAACCGCCTGCCACTACAGACGCCAGCCTGCAATAGTGGCTGTCGCCTAGACTTTTGGTGGACTTGCTATTGTGGGGTAGAGAGAGATCTGGTCTACCCCTGTGTTGTTCTTCTATGGGCTCTTTGACTGCATCTAGAAACCAAGTGGAACATAAGGCTGATTAACAAGAGAAAAACACACATGTTTTCAAAAATTTATTTCTGTGAAGGGAACAAATCTCATGTATTTCATATATATATTTTTAAGAACGTAATGATACCGCACTCCCTGCTCCTTTCTTTCTTAATTTTAATTTTTGTATGATATACTTTGAGTTTATTTTATAATTACAAGCTTGACCTCCACTGAGTAAAGAATTCAACAGCTAGAAAGACCACTGTTCCTCAGGTGTTTAAACAAGGGTCATAAACATTAATCAGATCTCAAGATGTCAATTTCACTCATATATACTATATATATATACTTTATTTTTTTGACAGGCAGAGTGGACAGTGAGAGAGAGAGAGAGAGAGAGACAGAGAGAGAGAAAGGTCTTCCTTTGCCGTTGGTTCACCCCCCAATGGCCCCTGTGGCCAGTGTGCTGCGGCCGGTGCACCACGCTGATCCGAAGGCAGGAGCCAGGTGCTTCTCCTGGTCTCCCGGGTGCAGGGCCCAAGCACTTGGGCCATCCTCCACTGCACTCCCAGGCCACAGCAGAGAGCTGGCCTGGAGGAGGAGCAACTGGGACAGAATCCGGTGCCCCGACCGGGACTAGAACCTGGGGTGGCAGCGTCGCAGGTGGAGGATTAGCCTATTCAGCCACGGCGCTGGCTATGTACACTTTATTTTTTTGTGTACTCTGTGTATTAATTACCACAAGTCAGAAAACACAATATTTGTCATTTTTGTGACTGGCTTATTTCACTAAGCATAATAGTCTGCACTTGCATCCAATTTGTGGTGAAAGATAGGATTTCATGTTTTTATGGCTGAATAGTATTCCACTGTGTGTGTGTGTGTGTATTTATCACATTTCTTATCCAGTTGACAGTTGAAACCTTCTGGGTTGGATTCCATATCTTAGCTATTGTGAATTGAGCTGCTATAAACATGGGGTACAGATAACTCTTTCATATACTGATTTCATTTCCTCTGGGTAAATTCCCAGGAATGGGATAGCTTGGTCATATGGTAGATCTATGTTAAAATTTCTGAGGAATTTCCATACTGTCTTCCATAAGGGTTGGACTAGTTTGTATTTTCACCAGCAGTGTATTGGGGTATCTTTTCATCTACATCCTCACCAGCATTTGTCGTTTGTTGATTTCTGTGTGAGAGCCATTCTATCGGGGGTGAGATGAAACCTCATTGTGGTTTTGATTTGCATTTCTCTGATGGCTAGTGATCCTGAGCATCTTTTCATGTGTCTGTTGGCCATTTGTATTTCATCCTTTGAAAAATGCCTGTTTATATCTGTAGCCCATTTCTTAACTGGATTTTTTTTTTTTAGTTGTTGAGTTTCTTGAGTTCTTTATATATTCTGGATATTAATCCTTATGAGATGTATAGCTCCAGATGCTTTCTCCCATTCTGTTGGTTGCCTCTTCACGTTGTTGAGTGTTTCCTTTGCTGTGCAGAAGCTCTTAGGTTGATGTGATCCCACTTGTCTATTTCTGCCTTTATCACCTGTGCTTCTGGGGTCTTATCCAAGAAGTCTTTACCTAGGCCAATGTCTTGCAGTGCTTCTCCTATGTTTTCCTCTAGTAATTTGATGGTTTCAGGTTTAAGTTTAGCTCTTTGATCCATGTGGGTTGATTTTTTTTATAGTGTCTAAAGTTAAGGGTCTTGTTTCACACTTCTGCGTGCAGAGATCCAGTTTTCCCAACAAGGGTTGATTTTAGCTTGTTTGTTGGTTTTAGATGTGTGGATTATTTTCTGGGGTTCTTAATCTGTTATTGGTCAAGATGTCTATTTTTGTGCCGATGCCATGCTGTTTTGATTGAAACTGTCCTGTAGTATCTCTTGAAATCTGGTTTTGTGATGTCTCCAGCTTTGTTTTTATTGTTTCAGATTGCTTTAGCTATTTGGGGTCTCTTGTGTTTCCATATGAATTTCAGAGTTTTTGTTTCTAGATTTGAGAAGAATGTCCTTAGTATTTTGATTGGGATCACATTGAGTCTATAAATTGCTCTGGATAATATTGACATTTTGATGATATTAATTCTTCCAATCCATGGACATGGAGGATTTTTTCCTTTTTTGGTGTCTCCTCCCATTTCTTTCTTTAATGTTTTATGATTTTCATTGTAGAGATCTTTCACATCTTTAATTAAATTTATTCTAAGGCACTTAAAGTTTTTGAAGCCATTGTGAATGGGGCTGGTCTTAGAAGTTCTTTGTTAGCCATGGCATTGTTTGTGTATAGAAATACTATTGGGCTTTATGTGTTGATTTTATATCCTGCAACTTTGCCAAATTCTCTGAGTTCCAGTAGTCTTGGTGTGGAGTCTTTTAGTTTCCCTATGTATAGGTTCATATCATCGGCAGAAGGATAAATTGACTTCTCCCATTGATATACCTTTGATTTCTTTTTTCTTGCCTAATAGCTCAGGGTAAAACTTTCAGAATTATATTAAATATTAATAATGAGACTGGGAACTCCCTTGTCTGGTTCTGGATCTTAGTGGAAATGCTTCCAGCTTTTCTCCATTCAATATAATGCTGGCTATGAGTTTGTCATATATTGCCTTAATTGTGTTTAGGTATCGTCCCTCTATACCCAATTTGCTGAAGGTTTGAAAGGATGTTGTAAAATTTTATCAAATGCTTTCTTTGCATGGATTGAGATAATTATCTGATTTTTATTCTTCAGTTTCTTACTGTGATGTATCATGTTTATTGATTTGTGTATATTAAGCCATCACTGTATCCCAGGGATAAATTTCACTTGATGCAGATCTTTTTGGTGCATAGTTGGATTTTGTTTAGTTAGTATTTTGTTGATGATTTTTGCATCTATATTGGTCTGTTGTTCTCTTTCATTGTATCTTTCTCTGGTTTTAGAATGAAGGCGATGCTGGCCTCATAGAACCAGTTTGGGAGAGTTCCCTCCCTTTCAGTTGTTTGAACAGTTTAAGACGAATTGGCATGGATTTTCTTTAAAAGTTTGGTACAATTCAGCTGTGAAGCCATCTGGTACTAGGCTTTTCTTTTTTGGGAGGGTCTTTATTACTGATTGAACCTCCATCTTGGTTATTGGTCTTTTTAGGTTTTCTGTGTTTTTGTGCCTCAATTTTAGTAAATTTTATATGTCTTGAAATCTATTCATTACTTGTAGATTTTCCAGTTTGTTGGCATATAACTATAGCAATTCCTGATTATTATTTTTAATTCTCTTATAACATCTTTTTTTTAATCTCTGATTTTATTAGTTTGGATCTTCTCCCTTTGTTTTTTTGTTAGTTGGGCCAACAGTTTGTTAATTTTATTTTTTCAGAAAACCAGCTCCTCAATTCACTGATCTGTTATTTTTTTTTATCACAATTTTGTTTATTCTCTAATTTTTTAGTATTTATTATCATTTCTTTCCTCTTATTTTGGATTTGTTTTGGTGCTTGTTTTTCTAGGTCCTTGAGGTGCATTGTTAGAGCACTTATTTGATACCTTTTCGAAGTAGGCTCTATTTGTATAAACTTTCCTTTTAACACTGCTTTTGCTGTATCCGTAAGTTTTGATATGTTGTGTTGTCTCCTCCATTTGTTTCTAGGAATTTTTTTTATTTCCTCTTGATTTTTTTTCTGTGACCCACTGTTCATTAATGAGCATGTTGTTCAGTCTCCATGTGTTTGCATATGTTCTGTTGCTTGTGTTGTTAATTTCCAGCTTCATTCCTTGTGATCAGAAGAAGATATATGGTATGATTTCAATGTTTTTGAGTTTGTTGAGACTTGTTTTATGGCCTAGCATATGTTCTGTCCTAGAGAATGTTCCATATACTGTTGAAAACAGTGTTTGTTCTGCAGCTCTGGGATGAAATGTTCCGTAGATAGCAATTAAGTTCACTTGGTCCATAGTGTAGATTAACTCTGTTGTTTCTTTGATATTTCTTAATATTATTTATTTATTTATTTGAGAGGTAGAGCTATAGATATAGAGAGGGAGAAACAGAGAGAAAGGTCTTCCATCTGATGATTCACTCCCCAAATGGCCACAACAGCTTGAGCCAGGCTGATCCAAAGCCAGGAGCCAGGAGTTTCTGGATTTCCCATGGGCCTAAGCACTTGGGCCATCTTCTGCTGCTTTCCTAGGCCATAGGAAGATAGCTGCATCAAAATAGGAGCACTGGGACTTGAACTGGCTTCCATATGGGATGCTGGTGCTGCCGGTGGAGGCTTAGTCCAAAACATCACAGCGCCAGCCCCTCTTTGTTGATTTTTTTGTCTAGTTGATCTGTCCACTGATGAAAGTGGGGTGTTGAAGTCCCCCATACTGTTGTGTTGTAGCATAGGTTTCCCTTTAGATCCATTAACATTTGTTTTAAATAGCCAGGTACACTGGCATTGGTGCATATACATTTTTTAGAGTCAAGTCTTCGTGTTGAATTGATCCCTTAATCATTACGTAGTGCTCTCCTTTGTATCTTTTAACAGTTTTTGTGTTAAAATCTATTTTATAGTCTGATACAAGGATGGTTTCTCCTGCTTGTTTTTGATTTCTGTTTGCATGGAGAATCTTTTTCCATCCTTGCACTTTCAGTTTCTGAGTATCTTTGTTGATGAAGTATGTTTCTTAAATCCATTCAGCCTGTTTGTGTGTGCGTGTAAGCATAGATAAATACATACATACAGAGATCTGTGTATCTATATCCAGCCTAGCTTCACATTCCCATAGTTCAAAGTAAAATTAATAGACTTTTGCTTTATGGAATAGCTAATTAATAGTACCAGTTACTTCAGTTACCTCTGAAGTGTGCCGCGTCAGAGCGCCTGATGTCTTTCCCCATCAGCCAAGCTAACGGGACTGCTGCGTTCTCGATTTAGCGTGTGTCGCTTCTTTGAATGAGATTCATCCTCAGCACTGAAGTAACCCATGCAAGCTCACAAATCTCCCAGTTATGCATCAGTCATTTCACCTTGACGTTTCTGTGAACTGAGCATCTTGTCAATGACTTTAGGCTGTTACGGCTAGTTGTAGTACAGTGATGCTATTAATTTGACAGAAAAATCACCTGTTACAGTAATTGAATAGTGTGGGAAGGTTTAAAGGCATTATTTTATATCCATTTGATGGAACAGTGTACAGTCATTAACTATATAGTGTTTTGAAGACTGACAGTGAAAATGTTTATACTTTGTTACAGGTAAAAGAGACTAGTCCCTATATGGTATCCCATTTAAAAGTATAATCATGAAAAAATACATGAAATGCGTGACACAGTACATGAATGACCTTATTAAAGAAACATAAACATTTTCTGTTTCAGCTAATCTTCCAGTGCCAACGATTGCAGCAATTGATGGACTTGCTTTAGGTGGTGGTCTTGAATTGGCTTTAGCATGTGATATACGAGTAGCAGGTGAGAATACATCCCACTGAAGATACATTCTTTTAAAATAGTTTGTGTTTACTCTTCAAGTGATTCCTAATGTTTTGTTTTGTTTCCTGTTGTTCAGTAAACACTTTTTTCAATTTGTAGACATAATTCTAAGAATATAATGGTGTTCCCTACCTCCCTTTCTCCTGCCTCCCACTCTCGCCTTCTCACTCTTTTCCTTCTCTTTCTTTCTGAGTACTTCACCAAATAAGTTTAACACGTAAAAAAAAAAAAAAAAAACAAAACTTTAGTTTAGTAGGAATATAGGCAATTGCTCTAAGCAATGATTGAATGCAAAATGACCATTTCGTCTATATATAGTCAATTTTTAAGTAATCAAAGATCACTAAAACTTTAATAGTATAACATTCTTAACCATTGATTTGACAAAGATATAAAACAAAGTTTTATAAAACTATATTTGCAGCAATACTGATAAAGATTGAAGTCATACCATGTTTATTCTCAAGACATAAAATAATAAAACTAGAAGTCAACAATAGGAAGAACAATAGAACACTCATAAATACTTGGAAATTAAACAACATGATACTGAATGATACATGCATCATTAATTAAACTGAAAAGGAAATCAAAAATGAAAATATAACATATCAAAACCTGTGGGATATACCAAAAGCAGTATTAAGAGGGAAGTTTATAGCATTAAGTAAGATAGAGAAATGTCTCAAATTAATGATCTAATAATACATCTTGAGGACTTAGAAAAACAAGAATAGGGGACCGACGCTGTTGTGTAGTGGGTAAAGCCACCACCTGCAGTGCCAGCATCCCATGTGGGTGCCAGTTTCTGTCCCAGCTGCTCCTCTTCTGATCCAGCTCTCTGCGATGGCCTGGGAAAGCAGTAGAAGATGACCCAAGTTCTTGGACCCCTGCACCCGCGTGGGAGACCTGGAAGAAGCTCCTGGCTCCTGGCTTCGGATCGGCTCAACCCTGGCTGTTGCAGCCAATTGGGGAGTGAACTAGCGGATGGAAGACCTCTCTTGCTCTCCTTCTGCCTATCCGTCTCTCTCTGTGTAACTCTGACTTTCAAATAAATAAATAAATAAATCTTTTTAACAAAAAAAAAAAAAAAAAGGAAAAACAAGAACAGATCAAACCCAAAATCAGCAAGAGATGAAAAATAATAAGGATCAAAGCAGAAAATAAATGAAATTGAAACTAAAAAAGTAATATAAAGATCAACAAAACAAAAAGTTGGTGTTTTGAGAAGAAAAACAAAGTGAATGACATGGCTGCGTATTGAAAAAGTCTACATAATTTTTTTTAAAGAAACATTTATTTATTTATTTGGAAGGCAGGGTGACAGAGAGGAGACTGAAAGGGAACTTCATCTGCTGGTTCACTCCCCAGATGGTCACAACAGTCAGGGATGGGCCGGGGTGAAGAAGCCAGGAGCCCAGACCTCCATCCAGGCCTACCACAGTGGTGGCAGAGGCCCACATACTTGGGCCATGTTCATTGCCTTCCCAGGTGTGTTAGCAGGAGCTATATTAGAAGCCAACCAGCATTTTGCTATGGGATGCTGCTGTTGCAAGCGGCAGTGTAACCTACAGTGCCATGGCAGTGGCCCCCATAATTCCGTTTTTTCATACTCTTATGTGACTGTGCTGTGGGATTTGTGGTTTTTTGTCTCTGTGTATGTTTTCCTCTTTCCACTTTAGGTCCCTTTTTCTTGCAATGCAATTAATGGGTTGTAAATTGAAAAGCTAAGGTACATCGGATCTGTTTCTGAGGGAATGTGGATTCTGTGAGTTAGGATGCGGGATGTAGTCTGAACACATTTGCATATGTCGGTGAAGGAATAATTAAGTTGTTGTAAAGTAGCCATGAAAACAGACATGAAGAGAGGCAGCCTGTCCAGCTCTCTGGACAGTAAGTCATTTGCCAGAAAGTAACAAGGCAGGTGGTCTGGAGATGCTGCTCTGGCTCATCTGAGACATGGAGCTGTTTGACCCGGGGGAATTCTGGGCAGCTCGCACATTCGTATTGTCAGACTTAGCTTCCTCCCGATCCCGGATAATGAATGGGATCTGAACCTTCACATATGACTTGGCAATATCAGGTTTAGTGAAGTGATCTTTCTTCATTAGGAAGAATTCACTGCTAAGCAGTTTTTAATAGAAAACGTGTGTGATTCTGCCAGTATGTCACATAGCGGGTTTACTTATTTCCATGACTAAGTATCTTTTGAAGTGGTTCTTAAAAGAATTTATGCCATTAATTTCATTACAAAACAGTGTGTTTTTAATACATCTCATTTTACTCACTTTGCAGGTTGTCGTTTTTGAGTATAATGATTTTAATTTTCTTCCTTTGTTTTTAGCTTCCTCTGCAAAAATGGGTCTCGTTGAAACAAAGTTGGCCATCATTCCCGGTGGAGGTATGAGCGTCCACATCAGTGTGAGGCGACAGCACGTTCATGGGAAGGGCAGCGGGCTGGTGTGAGGCTGCACTCTTCGCTCCTCTGGCAAAGTCCCTGTCGCACACGTGTTTTTGGTTAGCCCAGGCAGATGATGTGTTAGCTGTTGATGGCGTTAGCTGCTGCTTTCTCTCACCGCTCTTTCCTGTGATGTTCTGCATTGCTTCTTAAGTTGTCAGTAATGGTTCTGTTTACGCTATCCTCACTCTTTGGGTCTGGTTTCTGAAAGAATTACACAGGTATCCTACAGCTTTTGTGTATACATTTGAGTTTGCCACCTTCCTGAGAGCTTCATGCTATTGTTCACTCCTTTGTGAAGGAGGAGAGAGCATTTCCCAGGCGTTGAGCCCCGAACTTGTATTTCTGTGCAGTGGGTCAGAGGTTGGGGTCAGTGGGCAGCCTGAATTTGGTGCTGAAGAGGTGTCGTTTCTCTTTTCTGTGAAAAACACAGGCGGCCTTCTTGTATTGGAAGTCATGTAAGAAAGCAGCTTCCTAACATTGGTACTGACGTCTTACATTGCCCAGTAAATCTGCATTTTTAGCTCTTTTGCTTCAGAAAATTTGGAGACACTGCATTTTGTGATTTTTTTTTTCAAAAAACATACTTAAGGATACATACTTTTTAAAAGATTTATTGAAAGATGGAAACACACACATACATACACACAGGTATCTTCTGTTCACTGATTCATGAGAGAGAGAGAGAGAGAGATCGATCCTCTGTTTGCTGTTTTACTTTCCAAATGTCCGTAACAGGTAGGACCATGCTATGCTGAAGCCAGGAGCCAGGCACACTAGGAGCTCAAGTACTTGAAATATCACCTACCACTTCCCAGGCATATTAGCATGGGGCTGCATCAGAAGTGAAGCAGCCAGGACTTAAACCAGTACTCTGATAGAGGATGTGGGCATTGTACACCAGCTGTGTCACTTGCCAGATTCAAGTAACTTTTCTTGGTCCATTTTACGTACCACAAATAATAATTTCATGTATGAATGAAGTAATAGTAACAATGTAAAAATTGCAGTGCTGAACATGGCAGACAGGTTTGTATGTGAATAGGTTAAATTGTATGTTTAACCTTATTATGAGAGTATTTATCTTGATTAGGGTATGTAGATAGAAATTAAAACATAAGTTGAAATGAGATTGAAGACTGTTCAGGTCAAAGTGTAAGAAAGACTAAGTTATTTGTAAGACTAAGTTATCTACTTTTTTAATCCATGAAAATGCTCTGCTTGTAGGCTAGAAGCATTTACTATCTACCTGTTCTACCACACCTACTTTTTTCATAGTAACTAATGAAAATGCAGGGTCTCTGAGGAAATAGATCCCCTTGAAGAGAATTATCAGATGAATAATATGTGAAATAAAACAGAATTTAGAGAAAGGGTGGCATGATATGTTTCTGAAATCTTTTTAAGAAGCAACCATTTACTGATATTTAGATGCAGCTAATCCTAGAAAGATAGTAGCTGTAGTGGATTGAATAGTGCTACACCCCATCCGGATTAAGGAATGTCAACCCAGAGCCTGTAGATGTGACCTTATTTGGAAAGGAGTCTTTGCAAATAAAATTAAGTATTTTTTTTTAAAAGAGTTATTGGTTTATTTTTAAAGGCGGAGTTAGAGAGAGAGAGAGAGTTAAAGATCTTCTGTCTGTAGGTTCACTCTCTAATGGCCACAATGGCCAGTACTGGGCCAGGCCAAAGCCAGGAGCCAGGAGCTTCATCAGATTCCCAAACACTTGGGCTATCTTACACTGCTTTTCCTAGCCATTCGCAGGGAGCTGGATCAGAATTGGAGCAGCCACATCTTGAACTGGTGCCCATATGGGATGGTGTCATCACAAGCAGTGTCTTTACCCACTATACCACAACGCTGGCTCCAAGTTAAGGATCTTCACATGATGTCCTCTTCGTTTCTTTGAGCCTTACACCTGATGACAGAGGTCCTTACGGAGAAGGCACGCAGAGAGTAAGGGAAGGGGCTGTGGGGACAGAGACAGGGAGTGATGGCATCTACAAGGCAAGGAATGCTGCAGCTCCCAGCTGCCACCAGAAACTGGGAGCAGAGGAATGGCCCTGGTTGTCCCTTGGTGCTTTTAGAATTAAACAACCCTGCCAACACCTTGATTTTTAACTTCTGACATCCAAAGCTGTGAAAGAATAAACTTTTTTTTAAAAGGTACTGAGTTTGTGGTAGTGTTTTATAGCAGCCCTAGGAAATGAATGTAGTCACATTTTAATGATGCATAAGTAATTGTTTTTGATGAGGGTTTAATAGGTGCCAGAGATTGGGGTAGGAGTACGATGAGCCTGGTAATTTTAGATATTTACTAGGTATTGAATGTAAAATGTTTTACATTAAAACCACTAGAAGGCAGAATGGTTGTATGAAAATAATATTTGGAATGATTAAATGAAAAATTTGATTAAATATACCACAGAAATGGGGTGAAACTTTTTTTTCCTTTTACTTGTGTTAAAGAAATGCATTTATTTATTTGGAAGGCAGAGTGACAAAGAGAGGAAAGGAAAGAGAAAGATATGTTCCATCTGTTGGTTCACTCCCCAGATGTTCCTAGCAGCTATGTTTGGGCCAGGCTGCAGCCAGGAGCCAGGAACTCCATCCAGGTCTCTCTTGCAAGTGGCAGAATCCCAGTACTTGGGCTGTCTTCTGCTGCCTTTCAGGCACATTGGCAGGAAGCTGGATCAGAAGCAGACTAGCTGAGGCGAGAAGGCGTATTCCAGCATGGGAAGTTAAAGTGCTGTGCTGTGCCCCTCGCCCTGCAGAAAGGTGGTAGCTTTCATTTCTGCCATCTTCTTTCATTGTATCACTGTGCCATGCCGTGTGAGGTTCAGAAGAGAGAGTTTTATCCCCAGTATCCTTAAGTTCCGTAGCTTCCTCTTCAGCAGTGGCTCTAGTAGCCAGACAGCACTAAGTTCTGTGCATGTGATCGGATTTGGGTTATATATTCTCATGAATAGAATCGTGAGCTCTAGGATGCTGGTGGTAGCAGCTGGGAATGGCTTGGGGCTTGGGGCTGCAGAGGCTGACCTGTGCCTCGAGTCCATTCTGCACACAGAGGCTGCCCGTGAGTCTCCGTGTCCCATCTGGGGCACTCGTGGAGCCGTTTTTCCAAACAGAAGTCAGCCTGGGTTGTGGGCTCAGTGAGACCTAATAAGGGAAATGGTGCGCTGCATGCCAGCACTGTGTTCCTGTTGGCCCTACCGGTCATAGTCAGGGCCCAGGGGCTGATGTCCACTTACTACCTCGCCAAGTGTGCCGTGGAGTCTGAGAGCCCTACTTGATGGCCCGTTCACAAATTTGGACTCTGCCTTCTCTTCCGTCTTGGGAGTCAATGGCCTTGATGCACAAGTTCCAGATGTAAAGACAGCACGTGCCATCATCCAGTCTAACCTTGATCCCAGCAACGTGGATTCCCTCTTCTTCACCACTCAGTCCTGCCAGGCCCTCTCGGGTTATGCGATCCCTATTTCAAATGAGGCCGAAGACCTTCTGGCAGCTGTCCACGAGGACTCATCTGTTACCAGTTATCTGTTATCTCCAGTTTGAAGAAGGACTAGAAAACAATGTGCTATTTGTGGCTGCTCCCTCATGCTCCTTGGAGCATGTAAGGACTGAACTGTCCGTAAGAAGGTCAGGTCATCTCATTAATTAACACCATCTTCAGCAAAAAGAACTCTGAATTATTCTCAGAAGCCTTCAGCATGTCTCTGCTGCTGCTGGCCTATCCCAGAATCATATGCCACTTGGAGTTGTGCTTGCTGGCTGTGCTTCCAACACTCACAAACAGGATACCCTGTGGTTGCAAGTTACCAGTGCCCTGTTGCAGCCTCTGGCTCAGGCCATTGTTGAACTAGAACATGCTAAACCTACTGCTTTCAGGGCCAGTGTCCTTCAAAAGATGTCTTTGACCTATGGTGGGGATGTGTTTGAATTAAACTTCACGAATTCCAAATTTTCCAGTGATTGTTACGCTTCTCTGTCAAGGTTGAAGGTGACAGCTGTCACATTGCAGATACCTTAGAGCCCCGAGTCAAGATTGCCACTGAAGTTGGTATCAAAAAAGTTGATCTTTCTGCCCAAAAGCCACCTGCGTGACCTTTTGAGCCAAAACCAAGGGCACGTTCTTCACGGACAGCCACCAGAGCTTCACCTTGTTCTTCCGGCCGTTAGATGTGAGCACTTGTGCTGAACTCACCCCTCAGCAGACATTTGTCTGACTCTGTAACCAGAAGACTGGCAGGAAATGTTGTTTGTCGCTGAGCTGGACAACAGGGACGTGTACAAGTGTAAACGGGATACCTCGAAGACAGATAGAATCTGACTCTGCCTCTGGCACATACACTCTGCTTCATCAGAGATGCTGCTTTTTTTTTTTTTTTTAAAGATTTATTTATTTAAAAACCAGAGTGACAGAGAGAGAGAGAGAAGGAAGGGGGGAGGGAGGGAAGAAGGGAAATAGAGGGAGAGGGAGAGGGAGAGAGAGAGAGCTTCCATCTGCTGGTTCACTCCCCAAATGACTAGAGTAGTTAGGACTGAGGCTGAAGCCAGGAACTCCATCTGGGTCTCTCTTACAGGAGGGCCCCAAGTGCTTGAATCATCCTCTGCTGGTCTTCCAGGCGCACTAGCAGGGAGCTGGATCAGAAGTAGAGCAGCCGGGACTCAAACTGGTGCCCATGTGGGATGCCTGTGTTGGAGTTGTGAGCTGCTGTGCTACAACACTGACCCTGAAGATGCCACTTTGAAGAACCCACTCCTCTGGAAAGTGGCTGCTGTGGTCGTCAGGTTCCCAGAGGAAGAAGCTCCATGGACAGTCTTGTCCCAGAATCTTTTCACTCCAAAGCAGGAAATTCAAGCGTGAGCCCGAGAAGAGCCCCGGTCAGTGGTGTCCAGGATGTTCACAGCCCTGATTGCTCTCGCCCTTGCTCCTGCCCTTTGCTCTGTGGATTCAGACTGATGCCAGTGTCTCCAGCTCCACTAGCGTGCTTTTCTTTTCTTCTGGTACTCGTGTGTGCTTACTGGACTCAGCTCAAACAGACCCTGAAATACCTGGCCATCTTGGAAAGTGTTGTTTCTGATTGGCAATCAATGCCGGTGCTGTAGGCATTCAAGAGAACAGTACATTAGTTCTAGAAGAAGGATGGGGATTCTGAAAACTGAAATGAATGTTGAGAAATGGAGTCAAGAACAATTCACAGTGTGAAAAGAAGAATGCAAAATATTTCATTTAACAAGAAACAAGCTGAGATTGTGGTTACACTTTGGCTTGCTGGTTTTCAGTTTCCCGGACATGGAACAGATATCTGTGAGCCCATATACTCAATTTCCTGGGCAAGGCTCCCCAGCAGGATGTTGTGAATATTCCAGACTTACCCTGTTGTTTCATTTGAAAGCTGAAGTTTAAAAGTAACTGTTTTGGAATAAAGAGAATGATCACAGGGAAAATACATTTGTCACAAAAATCAGAATGCTTTAACATTTTCCTGAATATTTATAAAGGATAGTCTTCTTTTTTTGTTTTTCCTCCTGAGACTGAGGAATATATTTCATTTGCTTCTCTATTTTAATTTTTAAAAAAGACTTATTTAGGCCGGCGCCGTGGCTTAACAGGCTAATCCTCCACCTTGCGGCACTGGCACACCGGGTTCTAGTCCCGGTTGGGGCGCCGGATTCTATTCTGGTTGCCCCTCTTCCAGGCCAGCTCTCTGCTGTGGCCCGGGAAGGCAGTGGAGGATGGCCCAAGTCCTTGGGCCCTGCACCCTCATGGGAGACCAGGAGAAGCACCTGTCTCCTGGCTTCGGATCAGTGTGATGTGCTGGCTGCAGCGGCCATTGGAGGGTGAACCAACGGCAAAAAGGAAGACCTTTCTCTCTGTCTCTCCCTCTCTCACTATCTACTCTGCCTGTCCAAAAAAAAAAAAAAAATTAAAAAAAGACTTATTTATTTGTTAGAAAGGAGTATGACAGAGTGAGAAGCACAGAGAAAGAGAGATCTTCCATCCACTGGTTCACTCCCTAAATGGCCACAACAGCTAGAGCAGGCCTAGGCTGAAATCAGGAGCCAGGAGCTGCATCCTGGTCTCCCACATGGGTGGCAGAGGCTTGGGCACTTGGGCCATCTTCTGCTGCCTTCCCACATACATTAGCAGGGAGCTGGATCCAAAATGAAGTAGCTGGTACCCAAACTAAACAGCATGCTGATGTCACAAGCCTTGGCTTAACTTGCTGCGCCACAATACCAGCCCCCAGAGTTGCTCCTATAATACCATGAAGATTTCAAGTTTGTACCTCTTGGCATTTAAATTAAAAAATGCATCTGATTGCATATGAAGCCCGTATTCACGATGAAAAGAAAAGCACATAGAAGTTTTGGTTCCCTTTCACATTTTACATTTACATTGCGTTTTAGAAACCAGCAGAGTATTTAAGGTTTTTTTGGCTTTTAAATGGTGATGTTTTTGTTTCATTAGTTTATTAATGTGACAAGGTCAGAGAGACATACAGAGATCTTCTGTTCATTGGTTCACTCCCCCCTTAAATGAGCACAGCAGCCATGGCTGGGCCAGGCTGAATCTGGGATCTGGGAACTGAGTCCTGGTCTCCCACGTGGCGGGCAGGGACCCAGCTACTTGAGCCATCACTGGTGCCTCCCAGGGCGCCCATTAGCAGGAACTGGAATAAGCAGTGGAACTGGGACATGAACCCAGGCATTCTGCTTTTGGATACACGCATTCCACGTGCCGTCTTCACTTCTGGAAACTTCCATCCCAGTAGGTATGTTTTAACTAAGATTTTGTGTATTACCTAAAGGAACTTTGCTGGAAATTTTATTCAGAAAAATCCTCTTCTGCCCTATCCATAGATTGTTTCACTCACAGATATTTTTGCATCTCCATTTTTCCCCTTCCCTTCACCTTTCTCGTAGATGATCCTCCTGCGAAAAGATTGCTTTTTGTTTGTTTGTTTCTGAGTAGGTGAGTTTTGCCACGATCTCTGAGATGTGCTCTGAGGCTCTGAACGTTTCTGTTAGCTGACTGGGAGATCTTCCTTCAAACACAGTGAGCAGCACTTGAGTTTCCCCCCTTCCTGGTGCATCTCTTTTGGTGCCAAGAAGGTGCTTGCTTCCTGTTCTGAGTGTCCCTGTGAACAGCCAGGGGCGTGATCTGCTGGGAAGGTCTGGCCGAGACCAGTGGTCTGGGCTTCTCTGTCAGCTGCCTCTGCTCTTTCTTTTTTTTTTTTTTTTTGACAGGAGGAGTGGATAGTGAGAGAGAGACAGAGAGAAAGGTCTTCCCCTTTGCCGCTGGTTCACCCTCCAATGACCGCCGCGGCCGGCGCATTGTGCTGATCCGAAGCCAGGAGCCAGGTGCCTCTCCTGGTCTCCCATGCGGGTGCAGGGCCCAAGCACTTGGGCCATCCTCCACTGCACTCCCGGGCCATAGCAGAGAGCTGGCCCGGAAGAGAGGCAACCGGGATAGAATCCGGCGCCCCGACTGGGACCAGAACCCGGTGTGCTGGAGCCGCAAGGCGGAGGACTAGCCCGTTAAGCCACGGCGCCGGCCTGCCTCTGCTCTTTCTTACTCACGCAAGAGCAACTGCTGACAGCCAAGAGATGGGTGGAAAGTAAATGGGGAGAATTCAGATGTGAGTTCTATATTGTGGGAAAAATGAATGCTACCTTTCCTCTTTTGTTATTATAGCGAAAATAAGTATCTTTGGGTCAGTACATGAATCGCATCCCATATAAGAAATGTAATTCTGACAAATTATGCTTTTGCATGTATGTCCATGGTTCTGTCCTGGACAGCATTGGCAGGGCAATCCCAGTGAAAATTTGCCTCCCAATTTGAATTCCTGTCTGTCTGATTGAGACAGAAGACTTAATGTGATGCTGCTGTTGATCCTGTCATCTTTTGACCTTTGATGATACCAGTTTACAGGGAAGCTGTGTGAGGGTACGTCAGGTTTGGAATTTTAAAAGATGCACATTTTCTGTGAATTACAGGTTCCTTGTATTAATCAGCTTTGTGTTACTACAACAAAGTACCTAATGCAGCTGAGTTAAAGAGATAAGGTTTTTATTTTAGCTCAGTTTTTGGAGGCTCAGCGAACACATGTCACGGCAGATGCTTTGTCTCTGGTGAGGGGATGACAGATTGTAGAAGGCGAAACCCACGTGAAGGAAAAGTCACATGATGAACCAGGAAACAGAGACTTTGGACCCAAAGTTGGGATTTTATAACTCTCCTTTTGTGAGAACTACCTTGTGAGGGCATAGACCCACTAACCAAAGACCTCCCACCAGGCCCACTTCCTGAAAGTCCCCACACCTCCATGGGGACCATATCTTTAACACCTGGACCTTAAAGGGTACCCAAACTTATATCCAAACATAGCACAAACAATTGATCAGAAAGTAGCCTTCAATTTTCTTGAACTTGAACTTGAATAAGAAGAGCAATATAATTATTTGTAAGGTATTTTTATAAATTGAATAAGTTGTTATGAAATAATTGTTTGAAGAGATAGTAATATGTAGTTTAAATTAGAAATTCAATTTCAGTCTTTATTAGAAAATATTTTGTTTATCATCAAATGATTATTGAAAGTATATAGTTTAATGAAAAAAGATACAAAGCAATATAGAAACATTAAAAGAAAATTGAGCTCCATTAAGTAATAATTATATCAGATAGAATTAAAAGATAGAATGTGGTTAACTGTCAGGTAGTTGAACAGACATTTCAAACTAATTTAAAAGGCAATAAAACATAGCAGGCAAAGCAGGCTAAGCCACTGCCTGTGACGCCATCCCAGGCTGGTTCATGTCCTGGATGCTCCGCTTCCATTCCGGCTCCCTAGTGGTGGCCTGGGAAAGCAGTGGAAGATGGCCTAAGTGGTTGAGCTCCTGCTACCCATGTGGGAGACCGAGATGGAGTTCCAGGCTCCTGACTGAACCCTGGCCATATGGCCATTTCAGGGGTGAACCAGCAAATGGAAGATTTCTCTTTGTCTCTCCATTACTCCTTGGAACTCTGACTTTCAAATAAATAAATAAATCATTAAAAAAAAATCCTTCTGTCTCATAGAGCCATTCAAAGTGAGTTGCATTTTCATAACAAGGTGTGCCTTTACTGTATATACTTATTATTTTTTTAAGATTTATTTTATTTATTTGAAAGGCAGAGTTACAGAGAGGCAGAGGCAGAGAGAGAGAGAGGTCTTCCATCCACTGGTTCACGCCGCAGATGGCTGCAATGGCTGGAGCTGAACCGATCCAAAGTCAGGAGCCAGGAGCTCCCTCCAGCGGCCCAAGGACTTGGGCCATCTTCTACTGCTTTTCCAGGCCTCAGCAGAGAGCTGGTCAGAAGTGGAGCAGCTGGGACTCGAACTGGTGCCCACATGGGATGCCAGCACTGCAAGTGGCGGCTTTACCCACTATGCCACGGAGCAGGCTCCTGTGTATAATTATTAAATAGGTTGTCGCCACAATGCACAGATGTTGAACCCATTCCTCCTGTGTAACTGAAGTTTTCTGTTTTTTGATCAGCACTTCCCCCAATCTTCCCACCCACCCAAATGCCAATTTGTTTGAAGAATCCAGTGATTATCTTATGTAGGCTTACACATTCTGGATTTCACTTAGCATTTCCTCATGGTTAGGTTTAGGTTAAGAAATTATGCCAGGACTATTTCACAGGTGGTACTGTATGTTTCATTATGTAGCTCTTGATGGGAGAGTCTCCTGTCCTTGGTAATGGTAACTTTCATTACTTGCCTATGGTAATGACTGGTTGTGGATATACTTGAAGTGTTCTCTTGGCATCTTTACGGAGAGAGAGAAGATGGGAGCACCCCGGTTTCATAGACGGAGAGGGAGGTTCCCCAGTCTTGCTCAGGGGCGCCCTCCCCAGGTCGGGGCTCTGGGACATTACTGCACATCCCTGTCAGCCGTGTTCAGTCGCAAGCAGTCTTCTGGCACATTTTCCACTCTATTTTAAGGCATGTCTGTGAGGTGATGACGGAATTTTAAATCCTGTGAGTGTGTTGTCCTGAACACAGTCGTCATTTTGGAAAGCTTTGTTTATAACCTTTGTGGAAATTCTCTTAGCATTTACATCAGAACTTGAGCTTATTTTTTTTCAATATCCTCAGCCGTGACTCATCTTTGTCCTGTGAGGATGAATTTGATTTTCATAAATAGCAATAGATCTTTCTGTGCCAAATCTGATGAATAAGGTCATACTATTTCAGGAAGAAGAAAACTTTAACAAAAATAAGACTGATTTTCCTAAGATGCCAGACATTTCGTCCCCGTTGTGAACACTGGACAGCACTGTTGCGTTCAGTGTAGTGTTTCCCGCGGTGACTTCCTTGAGAGTGACCACTTGCCAGCTGCCTGAAGTTTTGTGTAGTTATCCTATACACGTGCTTATGCTACAGAGTCTCATCTCTTTACCCATTAGACTGCAGTTTAGTAACTGGTTCCTTACATTTAGCTTAGGGTGATTGAGGAGTTGTCGACTGCACACTGTGTATGGGCCACTTGGGTACCTGCTGTGTAGGAAACAGACAACATGGAGGTATCAGCACTGCTCCCTTGGAGTTGGCCCTCTGAAATCTGGTGGGAGAGATGAGCCATGTGTACACGTGTCATAAATGCTCTATGATTGGGATGCTGAAGTGAACAGGAACAAGGCAGTTTGAAACCAGGCATCAGGAGTTTCGAGAACATAGCATGGATTCTGTCGGCCCCCACGATGGAAGACCTGATAGGTCTTATTGGCAAGCTCTGTGGCGTAGGTCCCTGGTCACTCCTTAGAGCTCGGTGCTACTGCTGCTTCCTTTGCTCACACTGTGGTCCAGGCGTACTTGCTCACTTAGCAGATGCCTGTGGATTGGTGTAGATCCTGGGGATGTAGCTGTGAACAAACCAGGAAGGATCCCAGCCGCGTGCTGCTTATGTCCCAGCACAGCAACAGTGGACATGGCGAGTGGTCAACTGAGTGCGATGGCAGAAGTGGGAGATGCTGTAGAAAAAGAAATAGGGAAGGGATCCGAGGGAGTGCACTTTAAAATGAGGAGTTCAGTACAAGTCTTAGTGAGAAGGTATGTTAGATAACACTTCAAGGGGTTGGTGAGAGGAAGAGTGTTTCAGACAAAGGTATCTCCCCGTAAAACGTGCATAAGGAATTATGCTTGGAACATTCATCCTATCACTGTGACTTCAGCAGAGAGGAGGAGGAGGGCGACAGTGGGAATGTCCCAGAGGCAGTAGAGGAGTCAGGTGACACAGGCACTTATGTATCCACTGTAAGGATTGCAGCTTTAACTCTCAATGCTATTATTTTTAAAGGTTCATTGTGATCTCTGTGCGAATAGCAATAACAAGGTTAGAAGTAGGAAGCCTGTTTTTAAAAGATGGAGCTAAGAGAATTTCTTGATATATTTGTTAGGGAGTTTAATTAAAATTATTTTTGTTAAAGATTTATTTATTTATTTGAAAGTCAGAGTTACAGAGAAGTAGGCAGAGAGAGAGAGAGAGAGAGAGAGAGAGAGAGGTCCTCCATCTGCTGGTTAACTCCCCAAACGGTTGCAATGGGGCCAGTCCAAAGTCAGGAGCCTGGAGCTTCTTCTGGGTCTCCCACATGGGTGCAGGGGCCCAAGCACTTGGGCCATCTTCTGTTGCTTTCTCAGGCCATAGGCAGAGAACTGGATTGGAAGTGGAACAGCCGGGACTTGAACCGGCGCCCATATGGGATGATGGCACTGCAGGTGGTGGCTTTACCCACCACGCCAAAGCTCCAGCCCCATGGAGCACTAGCCCCATAGATGGGGAGTTTAAAAGAGAAAGAGATAGAGATGTTAAGAACGACTCAAGGGACTGGTGTATGGTGTAACCAGTTAAGCCACTTCCTACAACACCAGCATCCTATATGGGTGCCGGTTTGAGTCCTAGCTATTCCACTTCTGATCCAGTTCCCTGCTAATGTTCCTGGGAAAGCAATAGAAGATGGCCCAAGTCCTTCAGCCCCTGCACCCATACAGGAGACCTAAATGAAGTTCCTGGCTCCTGGCTTCCACCTGGCCCAGCCCTAGCCATTGCAGCCCTTTGAGGCTGTGAACCAGCATGTGGAAGATCTCTCTCTCCTTCACTCTGCAACTCTGCTGTTCAAATAGATAAAATAAATCTTTTTTTAAAATTATGACTCAAAAGACTGGTTCAAGTAACTGAATATAGAATATGCATTTTCCTGAGAAATGAAAACTGAAAAAAGCATGTTTGGAAGTAGCATTCAAGTGTATTGTTTTAGACTTGTTTGGATAAAGGTCATCATTCAATATCCAAATGCAGTATTTATTTTTTTTTTTTGACAGGCAGAGTAGATAGTGAGAAAGAGAGAGACAGAGAGAAAGGTCTTCCTTTTTCCGTTGGTTCACCCCCAATGGCCAATGTGGCCGGCGCACTGCAGCCGGCGCACTGCGCTGATCCAAAGCCAGGAGCCAGGTGCCTCTCCTGGTCTCCCATGCAGGTGCAGGGCCCAAGGACTTGGGCCATCCTCCACTGTACTCCCTGGCCACAGCAGAGAGCTGGCCTGGAAGAGGAGCAACCGGGACAGAATCCGGCACCCTGACCGGGACTAGAACCCGGTGTGCCGGCGCCGCAGGCGGAGGATTAGCCTATTGAGCCGTGGCGCCAGCGCAAATGCAATATTAATCAAGTAGATGGTTATATAAATGTGAAGATAAGAAGAGTAATCTGGGTTGAAAATACAAATGTGGCATTTATTTTTTTCCTGGAATCCACTCTCCTGGTGTAAATGTATCTTGAAATCTAGAAACCAATATTGGAATGGCCTGGGCAGACTCCTGGAGAAAACCTTTATCTAGGTCATGCTTAAGAAACAGCAAAACAGATTTCCTCTCAGTATTTGCAGTGGCAACCAGGAACCAAAACATCAGGAATTCTTTCTTTTTCTTTTTTTTAAAGATTTATTTATTTGTTTGAAAGTTTCAGAGTGAGAGAAAGGGAGAGACAGACAGAATCTTCCCTTCACTGGTTTACTCCCCAAATGGCTTCACTGGCCAGGGCTAGGCTAGGTGGAAACCAGGAGCCAGGAGCTTCTTCCAGGTCTCCCACGTGGGTGCAGGGGCCCAAGGACTTGGGCCATCTTCCACTGCTTTCCCAGGCCACAGCAGAGAGCTGGATTGGAAGTGGAGCAGCCAGGACATGAACAGGTGCCTATGTGGGATGCCGGCACCATAGGCGATGGCTTTACCTACCGTGCCACAGCGCTGGCCCCAACATCAGGAGTTCTAAGGGACGGCAACTTCTTCAGTCGGAACTGTGGTCTGCAGAGAGCAGGACAAATCCTCGCTGCTTTTCTTTCCTCTGTGCCTCTACCATTTGATCCTGGACACTGGCATAATCGCTGGGAATGAAGAAAACAGCTCTAGTGATTTCTGACAGGGGAGATAGTGAAGAGAAAGCAGTCAGGAAGGTTATGCCATGGCATTGTTTAAGAACTCCTGGATGGGGCTGGCAGGGTGGTGCGGTGGGTTAAGCTGCAGATACAGTGTCAGCATCCCATATGAGCGCCAGTTCGTGCCCCGGCTGCTCCACTTCCAATCTGGCTCCCTGCTAACAGCACCTGGGAAAGCAGTGGAAGATGGCCCAAGTTTCTGGGCTCCTGCTACCCATGTGGGAGACCCAGAAGAAGGCCCTGGTTCCTGACTTCAGCTTGGCTCAGCCCTTGCCATTGTGGCCATTTGGGGAGTAAACCAGCAGAAGGAGGATATTTCTGTCTCTCCCCTCTTTCTGTAACTCTGTCTTTCAAGTAAATAATATAAATCTTTAAAAAAGAAAAAAAGAACTCCTGGATTCTGGATTCATCCCTGAATTGTGCCTGTGTCTCTGATGCACAGCAGCAGACCAAACAGTCTGAACAAAGTTTGTTCAGTTAACAAACTAAATGCAGGTTCAAGACTGGTCAAAGGCATCGAAAACATAATCAACCTTGAAATCACAATCTGCAGAATGCTACTCTGAATGTATGACTCTAATACAGTCCAGCTGACTGAATGTTACAACAAACACTTCCAGATCAAAATCCCGAATAGGAGATGATAAATAAATTCCAACCGAGATGACGATGATGGAGTTACCTGACAAGAGTTTAATTCAACTCTTCTAAAAATGCCCCAAGAAGTAAGGATGAAGGGTTTGAATCTTCTCCAATTACCTGTTGGTGACAGAAGGTATTGTGTCCCAGGGTTGGGAGTATGGCCACGAACACAATGCCAGACAGATGTGATCCTGACTAACCTGAGTTCACAGCCCCAGGGACAGAGCGAGCCAGCAGGCCTCGGGAGGAGGGTGGAGTACCTGCTAGGTCCTGCAGGAGGACGCAGTTGGCTTGTGTGGGTAATTCTGTTCCTGGCAGGGGACTGTACTCTGCTACTCATGCGTAAGTTGGAGCTGTGCCTGGTTTCCTTGATGCAGAGGGCTGTTTTTGGGAGTATAGTAGGGAAAGGAACTTGTTAGATCATTTATGATCCTCCAGTTTCCCTAGATGTTAAAGTAGCACAAAGTGTTGGGCTTTAATGTTAGGTCTTACATCACATGGGCACTCTTGAAACAGAAAATAAAAAGGTAGAGGTTGAGCATCCCTTATTCAAAATGATTGGAACAAGAAGTATTTCAGATTTTGGAGAATTTAAGTTTTGAAATATTTGCACAGACTTTACCTGAAGCTTGAGTATTCCTATTCTGAAAATCCAGCATGTCACCAAATCCAAAATTTTTTCAATGACACATTGGTGTTTAAAATGTTTATGATATCAGAACATTTTGTATATTCTAAAAAGTTTTCATTTATTAGATAGAGAGAGAGAGAGAGAGAGAGAGAGAGAGAGAGAGACACGGACACGCTTCCATCTGCCGGATGGAATGCTCACAACAGCCGGGGCTGGTCCAGGCTGAAGCCAAGAGCCAGAAACTCAATCTGGGTCTTCCACATAGGTGACAAGGACCCAACTACTTAAGCCATCACCTGCTTCTTCCCATGGTACATTAGCAGGAAGCTGTTACTGGGACTTGAACCTAGGTACTCTACATGGAAGGTAGGTATCCTAAGAGATAAATTTTTAACTGGTAGGCCAAACATGCATCCTGACCATTTTGTATTTCAAAATTTTGGGTTAAGGGTGTTTAACTTGTATCAACAAATAAACATTTTAGGACTAAAAAGTATAATAGCTATAATAAAGCACTGCATGGATTGAATTGCAGAATTACGATGACAGAAGAAAGTGGGAGTGGAATTAAAAGATCAATAGCTAATATTCAGTCTTCACAGCAGAGAATAAGAAGAACATAATTAAGTTAAAGAATCTGTTCTCTCCCCCTGCCCCCCAGTGTTAGAGGAAAATGACACATTATTTATAGGGAAACATTATGAGTGACTGACTATAGATTCCTCATCATTAACTATGGAGTCCAGAAGCAAGTGGAACAGCATTTCTAATTGATGGAAGGAAAGAAGAGAATAGCAAACAGAATTCTAACAGCCAGGGAGGTGAAGGTGAAGTAAGAACATCCTCAGATTACGTAAGACTGGGAGAATTTATTGCTTGTACACCCAGTGTGTTATTGGCAAGAGGATAGATAGCACAGTAATCAGTGGAGCACAACAGAATCCAGAAGTAGACCCACACAAATATCTCCAGTTGATATTGACAAAGGGGCACAAAACATGCAGTGGAGAAGATAAGTATTGGAAAAACTAGACATCCATGTACAAAAATTAGTAAAGAAGCTCAACGCAAACCTCACAGTTGTGCACAGTTAGTTCAAAGTAGATAAATGTAAAGCTGTACGAGTCGGTGAAGCTACAGGAACTTGGATAGAGTCTCTCTTGTTTCCTAGAACATAAACCAAAGGCCTGGCCTGTGGTAGGTACTCAGTCAGTATAACTGAATGTGTGAATTGCTGCTACTGGAGAAGATGGAATAAAATGAACTTCAGAGTACTTATACAAAGAAGACTAGAAAACTAATACTATGGGAATATTATTTTTTTGCTTCATTTTCCTTCATTAATTTAATTTTGTATGTTTTATATGTCCAAATTATATAAGTAATGAAATATAATTAATGGGTGATTTTGATTATAAGAAGTTTTGATGTCTTCCTTATAACCTCTAATTTGTTATCAGTCTTAATAGCCGTAACATTTTTGATTTATGTTTTCTTGTTCATTTTGTGAGCAGTGTGTTACTTTCCAGTTTTCCAACCATGATCACCGTAGCCTTATTTGCATTTTAATATTCTATAATGTTTGTTTTATCTGTCAAGTTAAATCAGTGGTCTCAAGAATCACTGGAAGCAGCACAGACAGCAGATGTTCAGAGATCTACCCTTGTCTCAGAGACATCAACTCAGACGTGTAGGGAATTAATAAAGGAGGTAAATGCCACCTTTCAGTTGGGAAGAAGAGCAGTGTGCTGCTGTCATATTTTAAAAATAAAACTTCATTCACTTTTTGTGAATTGCCCGTTTTTGTGACTACTCTTTTACATCTCTGGTGCCTGTCGTATGACAAACAGACCGTGAGCTCCTCAGGCCACCATCAGAGGGCTGTTTCAGTGAGGGCCCTCGAGCATTTCTTCTGAAAACTCGTATGTCTAGTCTAATAGCAGATGTCTGATTTGAATAGTAGAATCCCGATTAGATTCTTTTTACTATGAAATTTAAATACACTTATGAGCTCAGCAGTAACATTGCTGATTACCTATCTGATGATGAGCCATGTCTTCCTATGAGAATTCCCACTGTCAATAAATCAGTTTCAGTTTTTTAGTACTTCCTTGCCTATATTTGATATGGCCAGTCTTTTTTTTATTTAGTCTTCCTTATAAGTGTGTGATATCTGATTGTGGTTGTAGCTTGAATTTTCCTAATGCCTACTGTTGGTGAGCATCTTTTTGTGTACTTATTTGCCATCTGTATTTCTTCTTTGGTGACATCTGTTCAGATCTTTTACCCCTACCCCACTTTTTAAAGATTTATTTACGTATTTATTTGAAGGCAGGGTGAAAGAGAGAGAGAGAGAGAGAGGAGAGAGAGTTCCATCTAATGGTTCTGTTCCCAAAACGCCACAACAACCAGGATTGGGTCTGGCTGAAAGCCAGGAACCAGGAACTCCATCCAGATCTCCCACTTGGGTGACAAGGGACCCAAGTACTTGGGCCATGTACCACTGCTTCCCAGACGCTTTAACAGAGAGCTGGTTTGGAAGCAGAGCAGCTGGGCCTTGAACCAGCACTCCAGTGTTGGATGGCAGCATCACAAGCAATAATGCACTACAGTGGTGGCTGTACTCTTACCCTTTATAAAAATTGCTTTGTTTTATTTTTGAATTCTCACTGAGTTTTTATGCTTTTGAGTGTGTGGATACAAGTCTTTTTTATCAGATATATTCTTTGCAAGTGTTTTCTTCTTGTGACTTGATTTTTTTTCATTCTCTCGAAAATGTCTTTCAAAAAGTAGAGTTTTGATGAAGTCCAGTTTGTCAATTTGTTGTTTCATGCATTGTGCTGTTAGTATCATTTCTAAGAATTTTTTGCCCATACCAAAATCACAGATGTTTTTCTCCTGTTTTGTTCTAGAACTTTATTGATTTGGTTTACATTTAGATCTATAATGTGTTTTTTTTAAAAAAATGATTTTCATTTTTATTTGAAAGGTAGAAAAGAGATCTTCTGTCTGCCAGTTCACTTTCACATGTCTGCAACAGCCCGGCCTGTCCAGGCTGAAACCAGGAGCCGGGAACTCTATCTGGGTCCCATGTGAGTGGCAGGAACCCAAAATACTTGAGCTGTCACCTGTTGTCTCCCAAGACACACATCACTAGGAAGCTGAATTGGAAGTAGAGTTGCCAGAACTGGAACCCAGCATTCCAGTGAGCGAGACAGGCATCTCTAGCAGCCACTACACCAAATATCCACTCACTATGATCCATTTGAGTCACTTTTTGTAAATGGTTCTTTTTCCATATAGACATCTGGTTGTTCCATTTTCATTTGCTGAAAACATTATTCCTCTTGTATGCCATGGCATCTTTTTTCAGAAGTAATGTTCCCATGTGTGTGAACTGTTGGACACTGTTCTGTTCCATTCATCTACTTGTCTATCTTGAAACCAGTACTGACACTGTCTTGATTACTATATAATAAGTCTTGCAATTAGTTTTAGGCCTCTTAACTTTGTCACTGTTGCTTTTTGTATCCAGGTCCTTTGGATTTCTATATGAATTTTAGAATCAGTATGTCAAGGCATGTCAATTTCTTAAAAAAAAAATCCTGCTGAGACTTCATTTGGGAGTACCTTCTATATGTAGATTAATTAGTGGAGACTTGACACCTTGCACTATTCTCTCAGCAATTTGTTACGTTTTCTAGTTTGGCACACTGTTCTATAAATGTGAAATAGATTAAGCCGATTCCTAGTGTTAATCAGTTTTCTCAAGTGTGTGTCAGTCTGTCTGTCTCTCTCTACTGCCATTATAGAAAGAGAGAAATCTGAATTTCCAACTATAATTTAATTTGTCTATTTCCTTTTTCTGTTATATTGGTATTTGCCTTATGTATTTTGAGGTTCTGGTTTGATATTCATCAGCCTTTTGTTACTACAATGAAATACCTGAGAGAACTAATTTTCTTAAGAAAGCAGGTTTAGTTAGGCTCATGGTTTTGAAGGTTCATAGTCCTTGATCCTGCAGGCCCATTGGTTCAGCCTCTGGGATGGCCTTCTTGCTGACACTGTCCCAAGGTGGAGCAGAGTGTCACAGGGGAAGAGGGAGTGTGCAAGTGTCCGTGTTTGTGCTCTGTGGTCTCTTATAAAGCCACTAGAGTTCAGTCATGGGGGCTCTTCTTAACCATTAACACAAGACTTTGGGGATAAAACCTTTAACATGTGGGCCTTTGTGGGACATTGAGCAGCCAAACTGGTATCCAAATGTTAGCAGTTATTAAGCATAAACATTTGGTTTGGTCATATTTTCTTGATTAACTGACCTTTATGTTATTATTTATAGTTTAGTTATTCATTTGAGAGAAAGCTCACATCAGCTGAGATTGGGCAATGACATAAGCTGGGAGCCAAGAACACAATCTAGGTCTCCATGTGGGTGGTATTTGAGTCAACACTGCTGCCTCCCAAGGGCTGCTTTAGCTGGAAATTGGTATCAGGAACTGGAGCTAGGAGTGAAACCTAGGCACTGCAGTGTGGGGCGCATCTTAAGCTCTAGGTTAAACACCTGCCCACCATATATCATTTTTTAAAAGATTTATTTATTTGAAACTCGGCTTTACACACAAAGAAAGAAGGTGAGGCAGAGAGAGAGAGAGAGGTCTTCCATCCGCTGGTTCACTCCGCAGTTGGTCATGCCGGCTGGAGCTGTGCTGATCCAGAGCCAGGAGCCAGGAGCCAGGAGCCTGGAGCTTCTTCTGGGTGCAGGGGTGCAGGGGCCCAAAGACTTGGGTCATCTTCCACTGCTTTCCCAGGCCATAACAGAGAGCTGGAATGGAAGTGGAGCAGCCGGGTTTCAAACCGGCGCTCATATGGGATGCTGGCATTGCAGGCGGCGGCTTTACCCGCTATACCACAGCGCTGGCCCCACCTTATATCATTTTAAAGATGATGTTGTTATCTCTGGTAATACTGCTTGCAATCGAGGTCTGATATTTATATAGGCATTCCAGTTTCCTTTTGGCTGGTGTTGTCTGATGCATCCTTTTCTGGTTCACAATGGGAGCTTTTTTCCCCTTTATTTTTAATCTATCTTTGTCTGTTAGCAGATGCTACTGGATTTTCTTTTTTAAATCTTAGCTCACAGTCACTACCTTTAATTGAAATATTCAAATCATTTATATTTAATATGATTATTGAATTGTATTTAAATCTTTCATTTTCTTATTTTCTATTTACTCCATCTGTTTTTGTTCCCATTTTCTTTTTTGGCCATCATCTGGGTTAATGGAACATGTTTTTGTGGTTCTAGTTTATTTTTATTGGTTTATGCACTATTATTTTTATTTTGTCATTGTTTTGATTATTTTAGGACATATGCTGTACATCTTTCATTGTGGTGCTCTACCATCAGTGGATAGACCATTTCACATATAATTATATTATATTAAGTACTTGTATTTCTTTCTGTGATCTTTCTGCTATACTGCTACTTGTTTGACTTTCACATATTATATGCCCACATTGCATTATGATTTTTGTTGAAATGTTATTCATTAAAGAGATTTAAGTAATTAGGAAAAGCCTTATATATTTACCTCCATTAATTATTTTCAACTCTTTCTTAAAACTTCTCTGTGTAGATCATTTTCTTCACCAGAAAGTTTTCCTTGAATAGTTCTGTAGATTAGATTTGCCTGTGATGAACTCCTTGAGCTTTTGTATGTTTGATCAAGCCTTTATTCTACCTCTGCATTTGAAAATATTTTTCCTGAGTATTGAATTCTAGGTTAGCATTTGTATTTTTTAGTATTTTAAAGGTGTTACTCCATGGTTGTCTTATTTGCATTTTTTTCCTGACAAAGAGTCTATTATCTCTTTTATTCTCTGTGTACAATGTGTTGGTTTTTTTTTTCTGTAGCGTATTTTAAACTTCTCCTTTTCACTGGTTTTGAGCAGTTTCCATTATGTTGCACCCTGGTGTGGATTTCTTCGTGTTCCCTCTGCATGGTGTTTGTGGGACTTCCTGAATTGCTGCTGTTTCCGGTGGCTTTTCACACACCTGGTGGTTAGTATGTGCGCCGCTGAGTCCTTAAGGAGGGCCCGCTTCAGACTGTGGGAGCTACGCCCCTGCACAGCACTGCACAGACTGTAGTCACTGGAATGGGGCTCTTGGCTCCTTCTCTCCAGCTGAGAG
Source organism: Lepus europaeus (assembly GCF_033115175.1). Lineage (NCBI taxonomy): Eukaryota > Metazoa > Chordata > Mammalia > Lagomorpha > Leporidae > Lepus > Lepus europaeus. The sequence continues at coordinate 98,231,672 of NC_084838.1, forward strand.
GTCCGTGGACTCAGGCCGGTTCTCTCCTCTCTGCTCTATGTCCTGGAAACCCCTTGGAGGCCTAAGATTGGGCAGTAGCAAGGCTCATCTCAGTCATTTCCCATCGTTCAGCAGTCACTGACCTCTGTTGCTTCAAGTCCAGTGTCTCGAAAACAGTTTTTTGGTTTCTCAAGCAGGAGTAAATGCGGTCTTCAGCGCTGGCTTGGCTGGAAGAGGAAGTACTATAGTTTCTGAAAGGGGTAAATGCATCATCCTTCAGTTGCATGGTTTTTGTCAAGTGACTGATTGCTTAAGCCAGCACAGTTCCCTAGTATGCACTTGGAGGGACTGTTATTTTCCCTTTCATTGAAATCTCATCAGATGACTTCCAAGATTTATTGCCCACAGGTCAAATCATACTTAAAAGTGATGATCTCAGATTGGCATGAGTGGTCTAAAAGACCACTTTTACTCTGAAATAGATTTGCCAGTTTTTAGTTACTTGTCTTTAAAAAATAGGTACCATGTGTCAAAATTGTGGAAGAAATGAAAAAAAAAATCCTTAATGTTCAAGTTTCTTTTAAAATAAACTACTCGAAAAGCAGTGAAAAAGATCTTCTATTTGCTGGTTCATTCCCCAGATGTCCACAGTGTATAACACTATTAAATTTTCTTGATTTATATTTTTATTCCTATATAATTTATAATTCTTAGAATACTTTCTTTTAAGTTTCCCAGTTACTTTTCATATTTCTTATTTCCTATTGATAATTTCTTAGTGTTAACCATAACATGTACAGGTAATGCTTTCTGTTGCAGTACTTTTAGGAAGTAGTTGCAGTTTCATTTTTTATAAAAATAGTTACAGTTAGGGCAAGTGCTTTGTGCAGTAGTTAAGAGGATGCTTGAATGCCTGCATCCCGTATCAGAGCGCCTGGGTTTTGTCTCAGCTCTGCTTCCAAGTCCAGCTTCCTGCTAATGTGCACTCTGGGAGGCAGCAGGTGATGGCTCAAGGGGTTGGATTCCTGCCACCTGCATGGGAGAACTGGATTGAGTTACCCGTTCCCGACTCTGGTCTGCCCCAGTCCCAGCTATTGCAGGCATCTGGGAGTGAGCCAGTAGAAGGGAGATCTGCCTCTCTGCCTTTCTAATAATAATTATTAAAAAAAAAGTCACATTGACCAATTTTTGTAAATATATTCCAGGAATCTCTGTTTATAAGGTCTAGTCCCATTTATGTTTTACATCTTATTGTTTTATTTTATTTTTTTTCTTGGACCTGTCAAATTTGGAAGAGCTTTGTTAAAGTATTCGTTGCTGTTGTCCTGTCCCTTTCTTGTTTTGTTCTGTTACATGTATTTTGATTTTGTGTTTTTGGTTATGGCCTTCATCAGAGCCCTTATTTTCCCACTAGCAATTGCTTTTACTTAATGACTTCGATACTGAGATCCCTAGGGCCCTCTGTCTTCTCCCTTGAGTTGCAAAGTGTGTCTAAAGAGATGTTGTGCGGGAGTCTGCAGATGTATTCTACAGTGCACTCCTGCTAGGAGGTGGTTTTTAATCCTGTTGTCACTTTGTTTACTTCAGGAAGAAAACCACAGAGTAAATTTATTTGTAGGCCAGCATCTCCCATACCCTGTGCCTTCTAAAAGCTGTTATTCTTGTGTTTTTGTTTTTTGTGTGCTGCGCCGATCCAAAGCCAGGAGCCAAGTGCTTCCTCCTGGTCTCCCACGTGGGTGCAAGGCCCAAACACCTGGGCCATGCTCCACTGCCTTCCTGGGCCACAGTAGAGAGCTGGACTGGAAGAGGAGCGACCCGGACAGAATCCGGCGCCCCAACCAGGACTAGAACCCGGGGTGCCGGCGCCGCAAGGCGGAGGATTAGGCAAGTGAGCCGCAGAGCCGGCCTATTCTTGTGTTTTGACAGTGTATATCGTGCCTGATTTTATTTCCATGACACTATGTGCAAGATCAGTATTTCTTTATTTTTTCATGTAGCGTAAAACTACTTTTTGTTTTGCTTTGTTTCGTTTTTAAGCTTTGTGTTTCATTACTTGATTCTTTAGATGTGGCACTGGCAAAGTCATTCAGTAATTTTTGTTTGAGTTTCTCTGAAATAATCCTGACCTACTGTTGAAGTGTTTTGTTTTTGTTTTGTATTGCTTAGAAAAGAGTGCAGAACAATTTTATTAAAATCATATTGCTCTGTAGATAAGCATAGGCCATATTTTTGAGAGTTTCCAACTTAGAACAATTTATATATACAACATCCATTTTCATTCAGTACTAAACATTTGAAACTACACTGGGCAACTCTAGGATATTGGAATTTTTTTTTTGTCAGTTAATTCAATTAATCCTCCTTTTTTGTTCAAATTTTGAAAATATAGATAGCATTATTAGAGCCAACATAATTTACATGATACATAAAGGAAATTCATATGTAATACTGACTTTGGTTATTATTTCTGTCCTTGTGTGGAAGAACTGTTTAAACCTTTTAATGCATTAAACTGGGCTTTAGGAAGTTATTTTGGTGCCAGTCTCAAAGGACAGATCGCTGTTCTCTCCTACCCATGAAACTAGGTCACTGATGCCTGGCACATCCCTTTGACACAGGAATCGTGTGACGTTCAGGTGTGCAGAAATGGTGATATGTCAGCAGGGCCACTTTTCATTTCATGAACATAATTTCCAGTGCCCTGGAATTCATGTATTCCTTGACCTGTTAATAATGACACTGGGTCACTAGCATTTCAAAGGCAGAGGAAGCCTCTGAAGTGACCGTAGTCATCTCGTTAGGTGATGAGTTACAGGGTTTCTGTTTAGCCTGGGGGTTTGGCCTGTTGAGGTGGTTGACATTTTATGAAAACAGAGCAGCAAACTTGGGTCTGACGCACAGTGGGATTCCCTGCCTGAAGTGGTTGAGAATACTCCTCTGTCATCTCTAATGGACAGTCGTCAGTTGTCCGAATCTGTGGCTTCCACCCCCACAGAACCAACCATCCTCAGTGTGAAAATATCCTATAAAAATGCGTCTGCACTGAACAGGTACAGACTGTTTCCTCGCCATTATTCTGTAAGCAGTACAGGACAACAGCTATTTACAGTGTGTTAGGTATTGCCTAGAGATGATTTACAGGTTCAGGAAGGTATGTGTGGGAGGTTCTGTGTAAGCACCACCCCACTGTGTCGGGGGAACTTGAGCACCTGTATGTCTGAGCACCCCTGGGGGTCCTGGAATCAGCCTCTCCCCATTACTTGGGGACAAGAGACAGCTGTAGTTTGGGATTGTTTTCCTTTGAGCAACTTTAAACATGCTTAGGGAAGTTTTCTGTTTTCATTCACCAGCAAGAAACAAGTGCTTGGTAGATAGGAACTAACCACAAGGCTCCTCTAGAATTAAATGACCATTGGTCCTATAATATCTCATGTCTCAAATGAACTATTTTCAAATCAGTCAGGTATCAGTTTGGTGTTTCAAAAAGATGATGAGAAAATACAAACTACCCCAAAATCTCTAACCTGTCCCATCTGTCTGGTGATTTGGGGCCTTAGCGGGGCTCCTGGTTCGAATTCTCCCTCTCTGGCCTCGGGAAAGTGTGTTGCAGGTCTGTGCTTCTGTGTTCGAGTAGTCATGCGTATCTTATAATGGCAATGTCAGGACACTGGGAATGAGTGCTGTGCAGAGCTTTGGAAAGGTTCTGGTAGATACCAACGCCCATCTGTGTAGTGTAGGAGCCATGGTTAGTGTTGCTCTGTGTGTTTTATAGCAGTCAGCGTTCTTTTTTGCCATGTTTGTTCCTTTCTTGCCCAGAAACTTGTTATTCTCTTCCCTGCAGTGAGGGGTACTTAGTTCTATTTGGTTTCCCCAACAGGGCAAGTTCTAGGAAGAGTATCATTCTGAACTACTCTAGAAGGAAATTCTCATAGGGTTGACCATATCCTGTGTAATTTAGCCTGGCATAATTGAACAGGAACTTCTAAACTGTAGATTAGAAGGTAAAACTGCTAAAGGCAGGGTATGGATTTGGGGCCTCTTCTGTGCTCTAGCTTTTGAATTTCTCTGTTTAGGAGACTTTTTTTCCCTTGTGTTATGTACAGCTCACTTTCGTCTTATTATTGTTAACAGAAAGACAATTTATTTAATGTGAATTAAGTCTTGTGTTCTTCAGACATATATATTGAGCTGCCAATCTAATGTTTACCTCATTCTTTGATAATTTCCTTACACTTGAATTTGCTGTTATGAAATTTTCACTAATTATTTATTCATAAGCCCCAAAACCACTACTGGGAATGTGGTGGATAGCAAAGTCTTGCTAAATCTGAACAGATTTGGATTTTATTTGAGTGTACTCAAAGCGCGTCACTAGATCGTGAAATAAGACCCTGATGGACATCATGTCCTCTCGCAGTTTGCAATTACATCTCTCTGCTGTGTGATGGTGTGGTGTTCTGGCACCCCGCGTACCCTGAGGGAAGGCACTGCTCCATTTTGTTGACTCCTGTATCAGCAGTGTCTCCCTCAGTGCTTGCTAACTGATAGGAGCTTACAAATGTTTGTAGAATGAACCAGATGATTTTTTCCCCCAAGTTTTGTATTCTTGAGAATTTTAGGAGGCATACCCAGAAATTGTGTTTTATGTTCTTGGAATTTGTTTCTACAGAAAATACGTATGTTTTTCACATTTGTGTTGTGCTTCTGTGTTTTTTTATAGTCTGTTTTTAAATAGGCATCATTTCAGTGCCCTTTGGGGACAGATGATTCAGATTCTGGGTACTTTGTAGAAGCTGTTTCTCCACTATGAATAAAACAGGCCTTGAGAGAGACAAAAGAAAGGTTAAGATTCAAGAGTTATTTTGTGACTGCAAAATTAAAGCTGCAGGAAGTGTCAGAGAGCCTGATACCTATTTTAAATACAAATGACTGAATTTTCATGAGTCAGTGACTGCTGTGGAAATGGAGCCACCCCACTCTCAATGCCTGGTGTTTGGGTTTTGGTGTAATTATGTTTTACTGATTTACCTCATAAATGTACACATATGGGTGTTATATTTGATGCCTTAAATATTTCAGTTATAGAGACGGAGAGTTTTAAAAATATTTCAGTTTGTACCTCTATTCTGTGCAACCTTAACTAAAATATAAATTTCTAATGTCAGCTGATGTTACAGAAATCTAAATTGCTGTTCGAATCTGTGAAATGTAGCATATTGGTTTTCAGCTGTTCTCACAGACAGTGCTGGCTTCCACAGTAGCCAGTTGGAGAAGAATCCTTTTGTCCTACTCTGTAAGATCTCAGGGAAGAGCTTTCTCTTTGGTGTTTATGTTAAGTGAAGGGCTTGGTGAGTGGTCTTTTCATCCTGGCCTTGGCAACACCTGTATCTTTCTTTCTCAGTCTCTGGGTTGCTGCTGTGTGGGGTGGGGGTGAGGGGCTTTGTCCCCTTCCAAGGCACCAGTTCTCTGGCTGTTGGCAGCAGGTCCTTACCAGAGGTGGGCATCTGGGGCATAGTTTGGGGCTGCAGTCCTGGCTCATGGTGTCTCTAGCTTCCTGCCTGTTTTTGTTTTAAATACAATTGTTCAATGTTCCTGTTAATTCAGTAAGCGCCTTTTCTGTGTGAAGCAGCCAAAAGATGGTTTCTGTTGCTAGCTGCTAGGAAGTTTGGTAATAACTATCCATTTTCTAGCCTCCTACATTCAGATTGGTGAGTGCATTGATGCTAAAGCCCAGTGTTACATGGGCTTAGAGTTTTGCTCTTTGGCGCAGCAAGTTAAACTGCCTTCTGCAGTGCTGACATCCCATATGGGTGCCAGTTCTTGTTCCGGCTGCTCCTCTTCTGATCCGGCTCTCTGCTGTGGCCTGAGAAAGCAGTGGAAGATGGCCCAAGTGCTTGGGCCTCTACACCCATGTGGGAAACGTGGATGAAGCTCCTGGCCCCTGGCTTCAGCCTAGCCCGGGCCCAGCTGTGCAGCCATTTGGGGAGTGAACCAGTGGATAGAAGATCTCTCTCTCTTTCTCTCCCTCTCTCTGTAATTCTTTCAAATAAATAAATTAAAAAGGAGAGAGAGAGAGAGAGAGAGAGAGAGAGAATCTTGCTGCTGCTTTTCCTACAGAGTACGTTGTATGCCTACTAGGACTTACCTCATTTCCAGTGAAGCATTTTTGTTGGATTATAGGCCTGGGAGCTGTGTTCATCTCTGTCAAGTATTTTGTCAAGCACTTCTGTGTACCATACACTTGTGTCTGGAAATACAGCAGTAAACAGAGGAGACAAAGACACCTGCCTTCATGCAGCTTGCTTGCAAGGAGGTGTGCAGATAAGTAATGGGTTAGATGCTGTTAGTGTGACAGTGAGAAAGATTGAGCACGTTAGGGAGGAGTGTGAACCGATGGACCGAGGGGCCGTCAGAATGAGGGTTAAGATGACCTGGGGGGACAGTGAGATGATTGTGATGGTCCTGAGGCAGAGGGGGGAGAGCGTGGGCCCAGGTCCCATTTCTGCTGGGACAATGCACAAACCCAGATGGGAGCAAGGCTCACAGCTTGGCAACAGCCTTGACTCCTGAGATGTCCTGGTTGGTGCAGGGTCCTGACAGGACATGTGGAAGTAGCATCTTGGATGACCACTGCGGGCAGGCGTTTGGTTCAGTGGTTAAGAAGCCACTGAGATGCCTGTATCCCATATCAGAGTTTTTGCATTCGAGTCCTGACTCCACTTGAAGCTTCCTGCTGATACACCACCCCCCTCTCCCTGCAAAGCAGCAGGTGATGTCTGAAGTACTTGGGTCCCTGCCACCCACAGGGGAGACCTAGAATGAGTTCTGGAATCCTGGTTTTAGCCTATCCCTGCCCTGGCTGTTGCAGGTCTCTGGGCAGTGAACCAGCAGATAGGAAGATCTCTCTCTACCTTTCAAATAAATAAATAAAAATTAGCCCATATGTCCCTTCATTCTATATGTGGGATACCTATAAAGACAAATTGAGCAATAAATACACCACTTATGACATCTTTGAAATAAATAATGTCATTGAAATATTTGCAGAATTGAAAACTTGAGGCTTAATGGGTGAGTGAGTGAGTGAGTGAATAAATAAGTAAATAAGTGATCATCAAGTCCCAGCAGCATGGGAGCAGCCTGCATGTACTTCAGCAGGTATAGGTATAATGAGCTTAAATACACAGTTGTAGAAGGTGGTTTTTCAAAGTACATTAGAACTAACATTTTAAATACTCTACTATAAACATTTAAGCACATGGTCTGTTAAATCTGGGCCATATGCTCTGTCATCCTAATGTCTATTTCAGTCGTGGCACTACGCACAAAGAATGTGCAGGACGACCAGATTTTAGAATAGCATCATCTCCAGGGGAGCTGCTGTTTAGTTTCCTTATTTAACATACAACAGCATCTGACACCTGATACTCACACACTAATGCAATCTATGTGGAAGTGGCTAGGAGTTGGAGAAACTTAGAAACATTTTGAAGATTTTCACATTTCATTACAAAAGAACTGATAGGATATTTTACTAAACAGAACAGCTACATGTATAAGTATTTGTCATAGGAAAAGTCCTACTCAATGTTGGGTCTCTTTTCCTCACCTTTACTTTTCACTAAATACATTCTGACGGAGTATTTATTTTTGTCTGTGTGAATATTAAAGAAAGCTAAGTAGAAGCAATCTTCATGTTTTGTTGATTACATTCCAGGAAAAAAAAAAAAAAAGGAAGAAATGGCAGAGCATTAAGCCTGAATACCATTTGCTATAATTACCCTGTGTGAAATATAACTGGTAGCTGTCAAGCTTTGATTGAAACTTACTGAAGGTTGACACCAGCTGCATGCATTAATTGTTTCAGCAAGCAAGTGCACATACTGCAGTTACCATTTGGAAGCACACTCATTTCTATTTAATTTGTTGTAAAGTATTTTATGATTGAGTTTGGATGAGGGCTGCTAAAAGTTCACATTTATCTTTTGCTTTATTTCCAGCAAACAAAAGTTCCCTTAGCTAAATCCTAAGTACATCTATGAAAGTGATATTTCCAAATTGTGTAATACTGAGCACTTGGAGGAGGGGAGCGCATAAGTACTACTTTAAAGGAGTGTTTTGAACCATGCTTCTTTTAGATGCTTTTTTTGGACTCTTAATATTTATTCCTAAATATATGAATTTCAGTTTATAAGTATCTTTTTAATAAAGCAATTTGATCCTATTAGATTATTTTTTATCCCTTTTAACTGGAAGGTTGCAATCTCCAGTGTAGTTTTTCTGTAATCATATTCAGTCTTCACAAAGTGTAGACATTTCGGAAAGCATTGAGACACACACATTATCCTCTGTATCAGTGACGCACACCAGGAGGGGAGTATATGTGCGCCATTCACAAGTGTATTTCTGTGGGTGCACAACCACAGCGTTTGATCTGACAGATACCGTGTACAGCAGCAGGCAGGCTCAAGTACTAGTTCCTTATTCACATCTTTTAAAAAAGAATTTGCAGTCTTTTTGTTTTAGTAATAGATGCTATTTTTAAAAAATGTTTATTTTTATCTACTTGAAAGACAAAACAGCAGAGGAGGGGAGAGAGAGGGAGAAAGAGAATGCCAGCCATGTTATCTGAGTGTCCCATGTGGGTGGCAGGGGCCTAAGCACTTGACCCACCATCTGTCTACTGCCTCCCAGATGCATCACCAGGAGGCTGGATTGGAAGTGGAGTAGCCAGGACCCAAACCAGGTGCTCAGATGTGGGATGTCCCAAGCCACAGCTTAATTCAGTGTCCTAATACCCGCCCCTCTTATTCATACTGATCATGATTAGAGTTAAATAGAGATTCTAGTTGGAGGTGAAACAAAAGTTGTGTATTCCTTTATTGTCCCACAGATGGAATCTGTTTTAAGTCCAATGGGAACCCAAACAGTGTGCTTGTGTTTTAAAGTCATCTACGTGTGAATCCTGGGAAATAGTTCAATGTCACTGGATGGTAGAGAGTGTGCGGAGACATTTGTTGTTTTTGGCCATTCTGCACCTGTCTCCTTTGCTGCGAACATCCTGGTGTCCATGGGGCAAGCACAGGGCCTGTTCTCACCTGGTGGGGGTCTGCGAGGAGCCAGTGCCCCTGTGCTTCCTCTCCTTTGGTAGAGCCTCGAGCCCCTGCACTCTGGGCTCTTCTGCAGGGCCTCCCAGCAAGAGGTGGTGCAGGGTGCTTGGACAGGGCTCTGGGCTGCTCTGGCTTCCCCTCCACCGTCGCCTGCCCTTCTTCTCTGCCTGTCATCTTTGAGAGCCTCTATTGGCTTCTCTGAATCTTCCCCAAATCCCAGACTTTCACCTTATGCTAACCAGTGTCAATATTCGGTGCTTACAACCTTCATAAGAACTTCAGTGGACTTAAGAAGTGAATCTTTTTAAAATTTAAAGTGAAATGTTAATTTTACTGCTGGTTGGTGTCAGTCAGTTTGAAGCCAGCTTAAACTCCATTACTGGTAGACAGTTTTTCCACAAGACCCGTGAACCCAGCCAGGTGATCCATTTGTTTCTCTTTGCAGTTAGGTTTCAAAGATTGTTTTGTACCGATTCGGAAAGCAGGCCATAAAGGGGTGTTGCTAAATTGTTTTAGGAGAGTTTCCCAGTGCCCCAATATTTAAAACGATGGTTAATCCCCAATCGTCGGTTGATGCTTTGTGTCTTAAAGGGGGTAGACAAGCTAGAACAGTTCTTCACAGAACTTTTATGTAATATAGTTAGTTTATGTGTTTTCGCTTTTCATTTGAGAAAGAGGTAGAGCGAAGTCTTCCATCTAGTAGTCTACTCCCCAAATGCCTGCAACATCCAGGCTTAGGCCAGGCCCAAACCAGGAGCCTGGAACTCCACCTGGGTCTCCCCTGTGAATGACAGGGACCCAGGTACTTGAGCCATCACCTGCTGTTTCGCAGGCAGTGCTAATGCTTGCAGCTGGATTAGAAGGGGAATAGCCAGGACTCAAACCAGCCATTCCCATATGGGATTTCCACATCTCAAGCAGTGACTTAACTGCTGTGCCAAATGCCCACCCCTAATGTAGTTTTATTAGTATAAACAAAATGTAAAGTGACAGTTGGGGTAGAAGTAAAAGATGCCTGAATTTTTAGTATTATATTATGGAATTCACTCATGCAGAATAAAATATACTGTTAGCATTGAGTGTATTTGTTTTTTATTGAAATTAAAATACTGCTGGGAGAATTATGTATTAAAAAGAAATTAAGAATGATTTGGAATGAAATGGATAATTGGAGTTCTTACATTTAGATCTGTCACTGCATAGTTTTTATATTAGCTCACTATTTTGTTTCTATCACAACTTTTCATTCTAAGCCTTCTAGAGTTAGACATTTCTGTACATTAATTCATCTTTTATGAGGGAGCTCATGAAGAATGATTTCTCAAGTATTTAGAAAGTGTCAGGGGCTGGCACTGTGGTTCACCAAGTTAAGCCATTGCCTGTAGCACCAGCATCCTAAATGGGCAGCAGTTCGAGTCCTGGCTGCTCCACTTCCGATCCACCTCCCAGCTAATATGTCAGGGAAAGCAGTTGAAGATGTCCCAAATGCTTGGGTCCCTGTACCCATATGGGAGACCCAGGTGAAACCCCTGGCTCCTGGCTTTGGCCTGGCCCAGCCCTGGCTGTTGCGGTCATTTGGGGAGTGAATCAGTGGTTGGAAGATCTGTCTGTCTTTCCCTCTCTCTGAATCAGTGGTTGGAAGATCTGTCTGTCTGTCTTTCCCTCTCACTCTGTAACTCTGCCTTTCAAATAGATAAATAAATCTTTTTTTTTTTAAAATGAAAATGTTAATTATCAGAATTATATCACCTCATTAGGATAAACCTGGATAGAAGAATAGTCACAGTAGCATCTCGCTTTTATTCGTGTTTGTTTCGTGTCATGTACAGTATCCTGGGAGGTATTTAAATATATCACAATTGAGTGTGTGTGGATGTACTTCAAAAGAACATTGTGAAATGGTTTGAATTAATATATTAACATAAGAACTAGAAGTGTTTTGGGATTTAGACAGCATGTCTTGGGGTGGGTGTTGGGATATAGTGGTGGACCCTGCTTGGGAAATCTACAACCCATATTGGAGTGCTTAATTTCAAGCTCCCACTCTGCTTCCCATCCAGCTTCCTGGTAATGCACGTCTTGGAAAATAGCAGGTGATGACAAAAATACTTGGGTCCCTGCCACAGATCCAAATAAAGTTACTTTTTAAAATATTTATTTATTTACTTGAAAGACAGAGTTACAGAGAGGCAGAGGCGGCTGGGGGGGGTGGGGGGGAGGTCTTCCATCTGCCAGTTCACTCCCCAGATGGCTACAATGGCTGGAGCTGTGCTAATCTGAAGCCAGGAGTCAGGAGCTTCTTCCAGGTCTCCCACGCAGGTACAAGGGCCCAAGGTCTTGGGCCATCTTCTACTGCTTTCCCAGGCCATAGCAGAGAGATGGATTGGAAGAGGAGCAGCCAGGACTCGAACTGCGCCCATATGGGATGTTGGCAGTGCAGGCAGTGGTTCTTCTACCCGCTGTGCCACAGCTCCAGGCCCCCCAAATAAAGTTATGAGCTCTTGGCTTTGGCTTGGCTCACCCTGGGCTTTTGTGGGCATTCGGGGAGTTAAACAGTGGTTGAAAGATCTGTCTATATTTCTGTGTCTGTGTCTGTGTCTGTCACTCTGTCTTTCAGATAACTGAAACGTCAGACGTGTCTCTGAAATGTCCTGTTCTTTTAGTGTGAGTTGGTTCTTTGCACATGCACAGGTTTGCAGGCACTGTGTGCCCTCCTGATGGAGGAATGAGTTACCTGGAATGAGTTCATAATCCACAGTGTGTTCTCCTTCTGGAAATGTTACAGGAATCTCACATGTAATGCCACAGTCTAATTTAACCCGAAGTTTAGGTGAACACTTGTGATTTCAAGCATAAAAGAAAACAGTGTCTCCGTGTGAATGAACTGTAAATGGTGAAATAGCAGCTTGGATTTGGAGTGTGTTAGGGGTGCTGGTCTCTGAGAAGAGGCTGACTCCATGGGTTCTTAGTTGGCTTTCCTCCAGGATATCCTCCTGCTATCCAGAGTTGATGTGGCAGATCCCAGTGGCCATCGCTGAAGTCGGGAAGCAGTGGGAGAGATTGTGGACCTGGAAGTGGAGCTCCTGTGCAGCATGATGTCTGCAGGTGGAAGGCCGGAACCAGCCAATCCATGCTCTGGCCGTTCTCCCGAGCGCTAAGGAAAAGGTGGCCATATCCTTAAGGAAGGGAAAGTGTTCACAGGATAGGGAAAAGCAGATGGAACAGGGAGATGAACTGCCTCCATTGCCCTGTCCAGGGCACCCAGGGCATGGGAGAAGCAGCAGCCAAATGTCCCTGAATGTCAGCCCTTGGCTCCTTGAAGCTACTGACAGCAAGGGTGGGGACTGAGAGAATTACAGTTCGGGGGATAGTCTCATGGCTGCTTTCCATTGGGAAGTGCTGGCTCCCAGGGACAAGCAGATAAGGTCCAAAGGATTCAGGGAATGTGGGCAGCTGAAACCAGACTTGAACACCCTAAGGTAATCTACCTGGCTGTTCCAGCTGTTGAACAAGAACCAGACACTTGGAGAAGGAAGCAGATCAGTGGTGGATGTGAAAGACCAGCCTCATCATCAAGGTGTGGAGTTCAGGAATCAGCCGCTTGTTAATTGAGTGACTAGTTATTGATGATGAAAGGTTACCTAGGTCTCTGAACATTTATTTCTTTATAAAATGAAAGAGGGAATAGTTATATTACAAAAAGGTTTATTTGATTTGTCATCTTTAAAACATTCTTTATAAGCTGTAAAACACCATGGATGTGGCAATTATCCAGCTGCTGCTAGGTTGCCTTTGTCTGCTGTGGGCATAGCGAGTTCTCAGCTTTCGTGATGAACCAATGGGTTAAGCTAGCTCTTCCTTTTCTGTTGTCTGGACTGAAATAAAAAAACCCAGTGACCTCAAGATCTGAATTTGTTCCTGACTGTAGCTTTGCTTTTCAAACTCCCAAGCAAAGCACACCTAAAGTAAAACATAGCTGTGGAGCGCACAAGCAGTCTGCCCCTATGTTTACAGACCCTGAGGTCTCATTTTACACTTTATATAAAACTTGCTCTCTAGCCTGTACTGTGTACCAGCTGTTCCTTTTAGACCATACATACTTATGAGTAAGACGCTAACAGGGAGGAGGAGCTACTGCCTGCTGTGTCACTTGGTAGGTAGGACAGGGTTGCCTGAGCCTGTGGCTTCACATGCCCACGGTTGTAGGGGCACAGACCCAACTTTTGGGCCCTTCTTGTTGAAGAAGATGGGACTCTGTGAGGCCTGGTGTCCAGATAGCTGTCTGTGAAACCTTGTTGTAACAGTTATTACAAGGGGTTTGGTCTGGCCGGCGCCGTGGCTCAACAGGCTAATCCTCCGCCTAGCGGCGCTGGCACACTGGGTTCTAGTCCCGGTCGGGGCGCCGGATTCTGTCCCGGTTGCCCCTCTTCCAGGCCAGCTCTCTGCTGTGGCCCGGGAAGGCAGTGGAGGATGGCCCAAGTGCTTGGGCCCTGCACCCACATGGGAGACCAGGAGGAAGCACCTGTCTCCTGCCTTCGGATCAGCGCAGTGCGCCGGCCGTGGTGGCCATTGGAGGGTGAACCAATGGCAAAAAAGGAAGACCTTTCTCTCTGTCTCTCTCTCTCACTGTCCACTCTGCCTGTCAAAACAACAACAACAACAACAAAAAGGGGTTTGGTTTGATTACAAAATCAAGTGATCTGACAGGTTCATTTTTACAAGTGGGTTTCTAGATACTGTGTATTCTTACCTATGTAAGCCAGCTGCAGAGGGCTTTATTCATAGTCTATTGTTGTAGAAGCTACAAATTAACAAATCTTACTTGCTTAAAATATTCTTGAAGACTAGCCATCAATACATGACATTTTACTATAGTCTTTCTACTTTTGTGTGTAATTGTAACTTTTGGTTCTTAAAAGGAAATTTTTTTTCACACCTTGAAAGGCAGAGAGAGAGCGATAGAGAGGTCTCCCATCTTCTGGGTCACTCCCCACATGGCTGGAACAGCAGGGCTGGGCCATGCTGAAGCCAGGAGCCAGGTCTCCCCTCTGGGTGACTGGAGTGCCAGCACTTGAACCAGCACCTGCTGCCTCCCAGGATGCATTAGGAGAGCAGTCATTCCCAGAGATGGCAAAGATACGTGGGATTCTATTTAAAGGGCCCATGAAGAGCCAGCAGTTAATGAAAAGGACTTGCTGCTTATTAGTGTGTGTTTGTGAAACTACAGTGTTCCAAGGATGAAGAGAAGATCCTAAAAGTTTTCATAGAGGAAGAGAAACAAGTTACCTGTATATGAAGACCTATTAAACTGGTGTTACGATTTTTTTTTTTTTTGACAGGCAGAGTGGATAGTGAGAGAGACAGAGACAGAGAGAAAGGTCTTCCTTTTTGCCGTTGGTTCACCCTCCAATGGCCGCTGCGGCCGGCATCTCGCTGATCCGAAGCCAGGAGCCAGGTGCTTCTCCTGGTCTCCCACGCAGTTGCAGGGCCCAAGGACTTGGGCCATCCTCCACTGCCCTCCCGGGCCATAGCAGGGAGCTGGCCTGGAAGAGGGGCAACCGGGATAGAATCCGGCGCCCCAACTGGGACTCGAACCCGGTGTGCTGGCGCCGCAAGGTGGAGGATTAGCCTGTTAAGCCACGGCGACGGCCTGGTGTTACAAATTTTATCAGCAACACTGGGGGCTAGCAGTGTTGCCTACAAAACCCAAAGGTAAACATACTTTTGAATCTAGCATTCTATGCCTGGGACACTATTGGTCAGATGTAACAGCATAATACAGACATTTACATTTTGCAAGGCCTAGAAAAGTTACACCACCCCCACCCCCACTCCTCTGCGTGCATTGCCTTTACTAGGAAAATAGTGGAGTGTGTACCTGGGTAAACCCAAGGAGTAAGTTGGCCTTCAGGAAATGCAAGAACCACTTAATTGGGCAATCAGAGCAAATCTTTCTAGGAATCGTGGCTTTAAATTAGATCTGGAGATTATCCATTCCAAACTGGATCAGGGGTTCAAAAGACTTTTGGAATAAAGCTGGAATCGACAACGTGGGGATAACTATCTTCTGTCACCCCATGTTCACGGAGAGCAAGCAGTCAGAAGCTCCAGAAACCCCTCACCCGCCTCATGGCCTCAGTTGGATAGAGGAAGGCCGTGCTTTAAATCAATCAAGCAAGAAAAAGAGGTCCATTTCATCTTAAAACTAGAATTTTAAAATTTCTTGGAGTGGTCAGGAAATCATGGCATCCCGGGTTCTAGTCCCGGTCGGGGCGTCGGATTCTGTCCCAGTTGCCCCTCTTCCGTCCAGCTCTCTGCTGTGGCCTGGAAGTGCAGTAGAGGATGGCCCAGGTGCTTGGGCCCTGCACCCGCATGGGAGACCGGGAGAGGCACCTGGCTTCTGGCTTCGAATCAGCGCGGTGCGCCGGCCGCAGCGGCCACTGTGGGGTGAACCAACAGAAATGGAAGACCTTTCTCTCTGTCTCTCTCTCTCACTGTCCACTTTGCTTGTCAAAAAAAAAAAAAAAAAAAAAAAGAAATGGGTTTTTAGCACATGTCTTAGCCTGGCATGAAATAATATTTACGTATCATAATATGAATGCCCGTTGTTGATTTTCAATACTCTGAAGTAGTCTATGATAAAGAACCCATGATTGCTGCTCACTTCAAGTTATGAATGGCTGTACTCTTGATGTTGTTAAAGGAAAACCGTAAGCTTACCAAAGTGGGTCGTGGAAGGTCAGAGGCATTATGCATTGTGGTTCCAGTGTCAGCAGGGAACTAATAGACATTTGTATGTCTGACAGGTCGGAGGACAACTCAGAGCCATCTGTGGGTTTATATCTCCTTTAATCAGAATGGTGGTGAAAAATGCACAAGAAATAGCCACTTGCCTCCAATCCCTGCCTTTGTGTCCATGGCAGCAGTTGGACTGACACGCTGACATCTACACACATCCACATGCAGGCAACTGCATACACGTCCACATCCATGCACAGGCAACTGCACTTGGCCGTGCCCCCCTGTTGCTTCTATGGATTTACAGACAAAAGTGGCCCAGAGCCAAACCATTGTATAACAGATGCATGAGCAGCTTAGCCAAGCAGGTGGACCTGTCCTTACTGTAGACACACAGAGATATGGGAGCACAGAGATAAGGCAACATGGGCCAAAGGTGTGGGAACTTGATAAACACCCTCTTCCCAACTTCATCTCTTCAACAACGTGGACAAGTTCATTACTCAGGTATTCTGTTTACTCACAGATGGGGGTAGGGGTGGGGGGCCACGGTGAGGGTACAGATACTAGAAGTACAAATGAGCTAAATTCTGATTTTTACTTTAGAAGAATCGGTAGGCATTTTGTAAAGTCATTAAATCCTAAGTCCTATTGATAAAACTTATTACTCAGAGAATATAGAGAGAACTCAAAAAATTGAAAAAAAAATAGAAATTTTATCTTTGTGAGTCAGACATGAGGAAGAGTGAAAACACATAAATTCTTGTGTATTATTAGATTTCTGTGTACATATATTTTGAGAGACATAACAAAATATTTTCTAATTTAGTGTTTCACTAATCCAGGCCTATAATGAAATTTGCTGAGGAGAATTTGTCTGAATACTTGATCATGGTTTTAGGAAATAAAATATGTGAAAACTTTTGCTCTGCTCTTAGTTTTTAACCTGGCTCATTTTAGACAGCAACAGAAAAGTTGAGTGAATCATTGTTTTTACTATCATTTAACCTAACACTTTGTTTTTCCTCAAAATATTTGCACTCTTATGCTGTTACTTACATGGAACATAAGTGCACCTAGTTTACTTTTGTTTCAACAGATTTGAAATGTATCCCTGGATCTAACAGACTAAGGACATGGATGACAGAGATGATACTTTGTGTGGTAAACCCTGGTATAGAAGTGAGGATGGAACTTAAAAATTCTCTCTAAACCAGTAGATAGACATCAGTAGACATTTGCTCATTTGGAATTAAATCAGAAGTGAACTGTGTATGATCTTGGTGCTATTCTCTTTCCACTCTGAAGATAAAACTCATGGTAGATTGAGCTAGGAAGGACACATGGAATACCTCAAAATGCAGATCACTGCCATAACTTCAGCAAGACAAAAGTGCCCCCTTGCTCAAGCCATGTAGCCATTTTCATGGCTGCTCTTACCACTTTTGTTCCTTTCCAGTGGGGTAATTCCTGTTTCTCTTTCCCCCAAGCAGATTTCCACTCTGTGATTATATCCAAAAGTCCTGTGCTCCTTCATGTGCAGAAACAAGTTATTTTTTTAAAAAATTATTTATTTATTTGAAAGGCAGAAATACAGAAGCAAGGAGAGGGAGAGAGAGAGAGAGAGAGAGATCTTCCATCTGCTGGTTCACTTACCAAATGGCTGTAATGGCCAGGGCTGGGCCAGGCCAAAGCCAGGAGCCAGGAGCCAGGAGCTTCATCCAAGTCTCCCATGTGGGTGCAGGGGCCCAAGGACCTGGGCCATCTTCTACTGCTTTCCCAGGCCACAGCAGAGAGCTGAATCGGATGTGGAGCAGCCGGGACCCGAACTGGCACCCATATGGGATGCTTGCACTGCAGGCCAGGGCTTTAACCCACTGTGCCACAGTGCTGGCCTGAAACAGGTTCTTGATTACAGAAGGGCCATCTGGCTCCCTGGCTGTAGTTTACTGACCCCTGCGATGCAGCAGGTGGGAACATGGAGTCTGGAACTAGTTGGCTCTCCTGTGTATCCTTCAGTATGAAGATCCTGGAAATGCCAGTGCCATTGAGCTTTGTGAGGGAGGGTATGGAACGTGCTTGAGGACAGTGCCTGGCTCAGAGCAGCCGCTCTGGATTTCAGCCGTTACGGAAATAAGGTGCGTGTGGCTGTCAGGTTTACTCTCCTGCGCAGACTGAACTGGTGAGAGTCTCTAGTGGCAGTGCTGCTGTCCAACTGGCTGTGTTTGCAGGGAGAGGGCAGACCCTGGCAGCTCAGTGAGGTCTTTGCTGCCCCTGCTAAGTGATCCTGTAGCCTCTTCATCTTTAGTAATATAACACTACACTAACACTCCTCTTAGAAAATGGAGATGCAACTCAGAAGCATCCCAGGTTACACTGGATTTTATAGAAACACAGCTGTTGTAAAGTTAAGGTTGACAGGTATTGAATAGGGAGCTTGAAGAAATTCATAGGAATTTTGTATTATCTTGTTGTTCTGTTTTTTTTTTTTTTCCAAACTTTCTGAAGCTCCCTCATAGAAAGCACCCTTTAAAGATGTTAGCTAACTCTAATGTGTCTTGAAGGCATTTTGCAAAAATGATATTTATAGATCTAAGCAGTTTGTTAAATAATAAGAAGTAAGTGGGATGTAAGCTTGAACCGCTTTTATGCTTCTTCAGGTATTACCTTCAGTTGAACCTTTTATAATCTTTTTTCCCAGTCTTTCATGTGTTAATAAGATCCAATAGCCATATAGTCACTTCTGGCTGTTAAAGAGAAAAAAAGACCCCTTCGGTGTGGCCCAGTTTGAAGCTCCTGTCTCATGTGCAGTCTAGAAGTATGCCTTCCTACTGGTTCTTGCCATGTTGGAGTAACAGATTTGCCTTTTGGCTTTCAGATAACTGGAAAACAGGACAAACATATTAATCAACTTTTTTCAGTCACTGGATTATAGGTAGGAGGGTCTCCAAACAGTTCATGGAAATTGTATATTGTGAAAAAGCTGTGTGCGCTTTTCAAAATTTTTCATACCAAAATATGAACTTATCTTTGAAAGTCATTGTCCATGAAATTTTTGAAATATGTTCATAGTGTAAGAATGTGATTCTGACAAAGAGTTAAACAAGAGATGTCCTAAAAAAAAAAAAAAATTCCTGCAGCTTTCTGTCTACAGGTATTTTCTAGACGGCAGTGCAAGAGAGAGGGATCCAGGCAGTGGGTGGCAGGCTCTCTGGAGCGGCTGGAGTGGGTTATGAGGCGTGTGATACAGGAAAGGAAGAAGGAACACTGAGATCTCGAACGATGCTAGCTGACCTGATTTGGGCCAGGGGTGCGGCATAGTACCAATACTGTGATTGAAAGATAGGTCATCAGTAAAAATCCTGCAGACATTTAAAAGATAATACGGCAATAGGATGAACAACTTTATGCCAGCAAATTCTCCAACTTTTAAGACATAGACCTACCCAGACTGACATTAGAAAAAGGAGAGAATCTGAATACTTCTGTACTTTTTAAAGAAGTTGGATCTGTAAGTACGGATTTTCCCACAAAGAGCACTCTGGGCCCAGATGACTCACTGGTGAATTCTGTCAGCCTTTGAAAGAAGAAATACTGTCATTCCTACTAAAGTTCTTCAGAAATTACAAGAGGAGAGAATACTTCCCTACTCAAAAGACCAGTATTATCTTCCAACAGAAGCAAACAGAGAGGTGGTGAGGGGAGAAATCTGTACACAAATATCCCACAGGAAAGTAGATATGAAAATTCTTACCAAAATTTTATCACATCAAATTCAGTAAGACAAAAAAAGATCTCAGTTGTAACTCAGTCAATATAATTGACCTTATTAACAGAAAAAAGTGTTGCCATCTCAATATTTGGAGAAAAAGCATTTGACACAATTTGGTGTAATTCATGATTTAAAAAACAACAAAAACTTAATAGAATTAGAAACAGAAGGATGCTTCCTCAGCCCGTCAAAGGGCCTTTACATAATACCTGTAACTTACATCTTTAACGATGGGAACAAGATATGAGTGTCCATTCTTAGCACTTCAATTCAATATCGTACAGTAGGTTCCAGCCAGTTCAGGGAGGCAATATATATAGGAATGATATACAACTATAGTTTTAATGATGTGTGATTATTTTAAAATATAGATGAGTGAAATTGACATCTTTTCATTTGATTATTTATAGTCCATGGCAATATTCCTGCTGAACCGCGGTCTTTTCACTTGTTGAACTCTTTATTTAGTGGCGCATTAAGCCTTTGACTATAATATAAATTTAAAATATGTTATCTCAAAAATTAAAAAGAGTCAGAGAGGGTAGGAGGGAAGTATCATTATATTCTTAGAATTGTATCTGTGACCTACATTGAATCTGTTCTCTTTATTAATATCACATTAACATGAGAATTGTTAAGAATTGTGTTGCAGTAATTAGCATGAATTTGCTGTGACCCTGAGAATGAATAAATTCCTTGAAATCCAAAGGGAATAAAAAAAGAAAGACAATAAAGAATTAAAACTCTGTATTCAGTGGTTGACATTGTGGTGCTTGTGATCCTGGTATGCTATGTTGGAGTCCTGGCCACTCTGCTTCTGATCAGCTTCCTGCTGGTGCTCCTGGTAAGGCAGCAGATGATGGCCTGAGTTCTTGGACCTCTGCTCCTCTGTGGGAGACCCAAATGGATTTTCTAGTTCCTGGCTTTGGCCTGGCCCAGACTTGCCTATTGTAACCATTCAGGGAATGAAGCAGCAGATGAAAAATCTCTCTCTCTCTCTCTCTCTCTCTCTCTGTCAAATCAATAAATAAGTCTTTTAAAAAAAGCACAAAAACTATTCACAGATAACATGTTCTTAAGGAGTCTCTCAAAAGCACCATTATATGTGATGAGTGAGTTGAGCAGGGTCACTGGTTATAAGGTCAGAATATAGAAGAAACTATTTCTGTATACTAGCAATAAACATTGCAAAAGGGAGTTCAGAAAATTACTGTCGTTTACTAACCATGAAATATTTGGAAATAAATTGAACAAAATATGTGCAAGATGTGTATGCCCAAAACTACTGAACATGTTTGAAAGAAATGAAAGAAGGCTTAAAATAGTTACAGAAACATAAAATGTTCATGGGTCACATGGTATAATATTTTGAAGAAAACATTTTTTTTTTCCAAATTGATCAAATTCCTAGTTGAAATCCTAGCAGCTTGTGTGTGTGTGTGTGTGTGTTTGTGAGTGAAATGGCAAGATGGTAGTAAAATTGCAGTGGAAATGCAAAGAATGAAATTGGCTGAATTGTGTTGCCCAGTTTCAAGCCTTGTTATAACAGAAATCAAGGCAGCATGTTCCTGTTATTAAGAGTGTATGTGGCCGGCGCCGCGGCTCAATAGGCTAATCCTCCGCCTAGCGGCGCCGGCACACCGGGTTCTAGTCCCGGTCGGGGCACCGATCCTGTCCCGGTTGCCCCTCTTCCAGGCCAGCTCTCTGCTGTGGCCAGGGAGTGCAGTGGAGGATGGCCCAAGCCCTTGGGCCCTGCACCCATGGGAGACCAGGATAAACACCTGGCTCCTGCCATCGGATCAGCGCGGTGCGCCGGCCGCAGCGCGCCTACCGCGGCGGCCATTGGAGGGTGAACCAACGGCAAAAGGAAGACCTTTCTCTCTGTCTCTGTCTCTCACTGTCCACTCTGCCTGTCAAAAATTAAAAAAAAAAATTAAAAAAAAAAAAAAAAAGAGTGTATGTACAGAGCAATGGAACTGAATAGAACTTCCTGAAGTAGAGTCACATGTACATGGTCAGGGACATGGCAGGAGAGGGGCTGGGATCTGCTTTTACTCCCCTGTGCCTTCCCCTCTGAGGAGTGACAGACCTCCCTTGTCTAGGCTATACCTTGTCTCCCGTCCAGGAAATAGGAGTGCCTGCAAGTTTGGAATTTTTAAAAAGCCAATAAGCTTTTGAATCCAATGTTATTTTCATCAGTTTGATAAATAATCATGCCTTGGCCATCCCAGAGGCTCTCCCTCACAAAGGAGCACTTGCAAGGGACTGTGACCCAGGTACACCTTCGGAAGAGACAGTCACAGCCTCACAGCCACAGGGAGTGGAGGGCAGGCTGCCACCAGGGCCACCTCCCACCCTCTCCTTTTTCCCCTCCCGTTTGAGTAGACAGCTGTGACTGCAGGCACGCCAGCCTGCCCTGGGAAGGGAAAGCTCACAGCCCTCCTGAGTTGGTCCGTGGCCACTTCATTCCTCTCCTCCCAGTCTTCAGCTACAGACTAGCAGGAGGTGTCCGGGGTGAATCTGGAGGCAGCAGAGCCAGTGTAACCAGCTCTTTGTAAGCTCGGTGGAGGCCCTGCCTCAGTGGTTTAGAATTGGGGTACTCGTTCTTGGTGCTCAAGTGGCATCAGAGCGTCCAGATTGGGACCACAGTTCAGCCCTGCTTAACTGTGAATACCATAACCATAGTTTTATTAACAGCATTGTTAGGACAGATTCCATGAAGTGTTATTTTATGCCTCTAAATAAGCCATAAGCTTAATTGCTGCAGTCTGGAAAGACGTTTATTTGTTGTACCATTTAAACCTCACTAGCTAATTTAATGGAACAGCCAAAAGCAATTTCGGATCTTATGTTACAGATGATCAATCTCTGTTGTTTCTAAGTTGAAACTAAAATAAAATGTGTATATGACATTATTGAAATTTAATTACGATAAAATAGGAGTTAATATGCCAGAACTTAGAGCTTATCCTTTCATTATCTATTTTAAAAATAGAACTGCCTAACTTACAGTGCCCCAATTCATGAGCAATAAGCTTGTTTTGATAATGAAGAAAATGTCATTTTCCAAGTCAATCCTTACATTATACTTTTGGTCCTAAATAATAAAGGTCATTTGAAAATGGTTACTGTGTACCAAGTTAGCATTTGTTAGTTTGACATGAAAATTCTATTTTATGACTAAGAATAGCTTTTATATAAAAATATGTACATGTACATAGGCGTATTTCATCATTAAATATTGCTGTCAGGGCAGTCATGGAAATGTCCTCTGTTCCAGTTTTTCTCAGATCTATTTCAGACCTAGGCATCTGTTACTATATTTATCTTTATCTTAATCAGCCCTTGCCGTGAGGTTTGGTTATTTTATTACAAGCAGCTGTGCAAAGCTTTTTCTTTTAAAAACGACATTCTTTTGTAGTTCGGCCATTCCTCACAGTTGACACATCTCAGCAGCAAATGCTGAGCAAGTGAGCCGGATGCAAGGCCCGACACCACTCTCTTCCCTGCCTTCGCAGAACTACTGTGTTGTCAGGGCAGTTTAGACAGAAGGCATTACAAAGACATGCCAGCAGAAGACAGAGTCAGTACCGTGGGTTAGTGCGCTTAGGCTATTTTGAACACGATGCTTCTTTCCTTCCACTGAGTTTGACTATTTTGAGGCCTGCTTATAATCTTGCCAACACTTAACTTAATCTGCTTTCATGCTGAGAGAAATCTAAACATATTAGTGTATATTTTTAGTGACTTTGTAAGAGTATCAGACGTCTAAAACCTCAAACCTGTGGCCCAAGTGGGAGCTTTTGGAATTTATAAGCCTTTTTAAGAACCTAAATTTAAACTTCATTCCAACCTCTGGGTGGCTGTTTGAAATGTTTTCAGTGCCAGGCTGTGAACACGTTCGGCTGACCTTGGAGCTTGTGGTCCGTGGCAGGTCCTAGGGCAGGTCTTAGTTTGTTGTTTCTTCCACCTCAAGCCTTAAAGGTAGATTACTCCCATATTAAAGATGGGCAAACTGAGCCTCAGAACCTCTTCTCAGGCCTCACAGGTAACTGAGGATATTTGATCCTTGGTCTATGGATTGCTCCATTCTGTCATTTAGAAGTTTTGTTCAAAGAAAATAATCTTCACAGTGTAAACATTGTGTTGAAGGCACATCAATGGCTGCTACTCAAGGCAGTTCTTTGTGTATTTACTGTATTGTATAATTTGCTATTTTTAGATCCCATCTTGAATGTTTATGTATTTTCATCTATTTGAAAGGCAGAGCAACAGAGAGACACAGAGGGACAAACACACACAGATCTTCCAAGTGCCTTCACAACCAGGACTGGGCCAGGCCAAAGCCAGCAGACTAGCACTCTCATCCGCGTCTCCCATATGGATGGCAGGGACCCAAGCACTTGGGCCATTAGCAGGAAGCTGAATGGGAAGCCGAGTAGCCGGGACTTGAGTGGGCACTCTGACACGGGGCCTGCATGCTGCAGGTGGCGACTTACCCTGCACTGCAGTGCTCGCCCTGCTCCCCCATTTCTTAGGGTTTCAAATCCATTTTTCTTTCTGCTGCCACTGTGGTAATTCAGACTTTGGTTATCTGCTGCTTGATCCAATCTAGCATCTTTCCCTAGACTCTGGGAATCTGTTCTCTCTTCAGTATGCTTCTGTGTGTGTGATTGCCAGACTAATTTTAATTGAGACCTCCAGGTTCACACATTGCTAACTAAGGAAAGCGTGTTGAAGAGTTTGAGTTTGTTGCCAGCTCTGCCCCACCTATCTAGTAGCCATGCCCCAACTCGGCCAGTTGAGAAGTCCTGTCTGTCCCAGATGCCTCCTCCCGTAGCCCTTTGTGCTGTTCCTCTTATTGTACCTAATTTTTTAGATCCCAAATCATACCTGTCTAGGAAGCTCAGGACCACGGAATAAGCTAGTACACACCATCCAGGAATGCCCCTCCCACACTGCCATCTTCCCTGCATCTGATTGGTGCTCATGACAGTTTAAATTTACTTTATTAACAGGCTTTCTGTTAATTTATTGATGTGTAGATCTTTAAATATGCCAGAAAGGACATTAGTTTTATTTTCATTTTTATTTTTAGAAATACAGTTGTTTTCCCCTCTTTTTTTTAGCTTCCTTACTAGCCTTCTTATGTTAATTTCTTCTTACATATTTATAGTTTGTCTCCTTGAATCATGCTCTATTTCATATGATTAAAGTATTGTCTTTGATATATAAGGATTATCCTCTCTGCATAGTGAAGTAGTTCGATAACCTTGATGGACTAATCAGAAAAGAGGCTGTGAGTGGTCATTCACAAGGAGCAAGGTCATTCACAAGGTGCAAGCCAGCTCTTCGGTAGACGTGGAAGGAATCAGGCCCGAGGTGAGCAGAGAGCACTGGGGTGGCCAGGAGACTCAGCGAGCCAGAGCCCCAAGAAGTAACGCTGGCAGCTTGGCTCTTCTTTGGGTTTCAGCCGTTGCCCCCAGATTGATCTCCTGCCTCCTCAGAGGTTCTGGGGAACATAACGTAATACAGAGGAAGGTACCATTTATTAGCTTAATTTTTAGAAAATAAGCCATGTTGTATTGGTAAACATGAATCTCTGGAATCAGAATATCTGATAAATCTTAGAGCGGTGATTATTTGTTGTCTTCATATTATACTGTGGAGAAAGCCCAGGTCTGTGCGTCCTGTTAAACCTGGGAATGGGAAATGGGAAATTAATTTTTCAAATTTCTCTTGAGTAGGAAGTCGCTTATCATATGTAGTCTGAGGTTGAAGTGTTTATTAGACCCCCACTTGCTTTTCATTTTGAATTTCTGAAAGATTGTAGAATCTCAGTGACCTTAATCATTCCAAGCAATGAAAGGACCTTGTTTAAGGAACTTTGTGATAAATTATTTTCTTCAGAGTAGTAGACTCTAGTCTGCTTTTTGAAGTTATAAATCATACATTGAATTAAAAGGAAAAGATAAAAATTTCAATAAACCCACTAGTGTTAAAAGTATTTTACAAGCAGAATATTTCCTATTCTCATAAAGTGTACGTGTGTGCCAAGTTTACTACTGTAAACTTGGGGAGGTTAAGAGACTTGTTGGTCACCTCTGTCTTAAAGGCCAGCATTCACAACTTATTTCTTTGTCCTAAGGGTTTTGTGATACCTTCATCTCAATTTAGTTCAAAACGTGCATGAATCTGCCTCTAGCAGTGTCTTACTCTAATAGTGTACTTCAAGCATTTCTTTTGTTTTTATTTGTACTATCTGACCTCAGTAATCTGTGTGTCCCCTGCCTTTGTGCTACTCCAGCCTGGTAGAGTTGGCACTCGCCGAGGAAAGCCACTGTCCCTGTATCCTTAGGGACAGAAGAGACAGCATGGTGATGAGTGTGTCAGACTCCCCGTGACTGCCTCTGGAACCGAGTGAGTGGTGGGGGTCATGCTCCCATTTCTGAGAGTTGATGTGGAAATTAAGTGCTTTTATAATGACATAGACCATGCCCGTGCCACGACTCACTAGGCTAATCCTCTGCCTTGCGGCGCTGGCACACCGGGTTCTAGTCCTGATTGGGGCGCCGGATTCTATCCCGGTTGCCCCTCTTCCAGGCCAGCTCTCTGCTATGGCCCGGGAAGGCAGTGGAGGATGGCCCAAGTGCTTGGGCCCTGCATCCACATGGGAAACCAGGAGAAGCACCTGGCTCCTGGCTTCAGATCAGCGCGGTGTGCCGGCCGCGGCGGCCATTGGAGGGTGAACCAATGGAAAAGGAAGACCTTTCTCTCTGTCTCTCTCTATCCACTCTGCCTGTAAAAAAAATAAAATAAAAAATAAAGACATAGACCAGGGCCTGGTGCGTGGGAAAATTAGGTCAGTGCCCCCTTCTTGCTGTGTATCCAGGCACTACTATTACCATATTGCTACTCCTTGATCACGTATAAAAGTTTTAAAAAATGACATCTGCTTTTTCCTTCAAAAAAAAGTAAGTACAGAGGGGAAAAAAAAGTAAAGAAATACTGATTGGGAGGTAGATGGAGTTCCTCAGTAGCTGCTGCAGCCGCACTAAACACAAAGGACCATTTACTTAGAGAGTGGACTTTGAAGGATCTGGAATAGCAAAAACGGAAACTCCTTAGTACGTAGTCATTTACATTTGCCCTCAGATGCCCAAGTCTGCAGATGTTCAGGCCTCTTACATGAAACGTAGAATTTGCAGAGGATACAAGCACGTCCTTCTGCATACTTTGAATCATTTCTGGATGACTCATACCACCCGATCACACGTGAATGCTGTGTAAGTGGTTACCATTCTGTATTTAGTGAATAATGAGAAGAATAAAGAAGTCTGTACATGTTCAGTGCAGTCACATTTGGTTTTTTTCCCTTAATAGTTTTGATTCTTGGTTGATCCAGCAGACAGAGACTTGACTCAAAGCAGTTCAAAGGGGACTGTGAGTTATTCTTTGCTTGATGAGTATAAGAATTTTTTAAAAGATTTATTTGTTTATGTGAAAGGGTCACACACACACACACACACACACACAGAGGTCTTCCATCCACTGGTTCACTCCCCAGTTGGCTGCAATGGTCAGAGCTGCGCAGATCTGAAGCCAGGAGCCAGCAGATTCCTGTGGGTCTTCCCAAGCAGGTACAGGGGCTCAAGGACTTGGGCCATCTTCTGCTTTCCCAGGCCATAGCAGAGAGCTCGATAGGAAGTGGAGCAGCCAGGACTTGAACCGGTGCCCATAGGGATGCTGGCACTGCAGATGGTGACTTTACCTGCTACACCACAGCACCAGCCCCTATGAGTAGAAGAATTTATCTGGAGAGCTACTGAACAGATTGTCAGGGAGTGAAAGAGAACATTCAGGGAGAGCTGCCTCTGTCCTGGCACACACTTCACATTTGGCTGTCATTCCCATTTCCTTTACAGGCTCTTTGGGAGCTTCTATCAGTGGAAACCTCAGCTTCTAGCTCGTCTAGTGAATCCTTATCACCATGGTTGACTTGTGTTTACCATTCTCTAATGACCTCTCTCAGAAACCCAGCTCTTTCATTAGTAGTAATTCCCAAAGTGACTAAATTGCCTATGAGTATTCACACTCCATAAACACACAGTACAGACATAGATTTTACCCTGGTTCCCTCTGCATTGCAGAAAGATCTGAGAGGAGTCGAAACTTCTTCACTGGAGAAGACACTGGGAGGGAAGAACTCATCCCGCTATTGTGGGCCTTACCCGAACACTGCTGCTATACTCACTCACTGGCAAGGAGAGGACACGCACAGACTAGACACGGTGGCAAGATCATTCTGTCTTCTGTACCTAATAGATAAGGAAATCAAGAATCACAGAGGTGAAAGGTCATCCTGTGGGTTACACCGCTCTCCTGCCACAGGCAAGCACCCTGGTGACTTCTCTCTATACTGAGCACATTATCAGGGTGTTCATGAGTGATTTCTTCTTTATAGCTGGCATTTACTTGTATTCATAGCAGCTAGAAGGAATATATGTATGTTTGTAATATAGCAATCCTCTAGAGCAGGGTGTGGGCATGTGGTGTGAGAGTGCTGTAGAGCAGGGGTGTGGACATGTGGTGTGAGAGCGTTCTAGAGCAGGGTGTGGACGTGTAGTGTGACTGTTCTAGAGCAGGGTGTGGACGTGTGGTGTGACTGTTCTAGAGCAGGGTGTGGACGTGTGGTGGGAGCATGTTCTAGAGCAGGGGTGTGGACGTATGGTGTTACTGTGTTCTAGAGCAGGGTGTGGGCGTGTGGTGTGACTGTGTTCTAGAGCAGGGTGTGGACGTGTGGTGGGAGCATGTTCTAGAGCAGGGGTGTGGACGTATGGTGTGACTGTGTTCTAGAGCAGGGTGTGGGCGTGTGGTGTGACTGTTCTAGAGCAGGGGTGTGGACGTATGGTGTGACTGTGTTCTAGAGCAGGGTGTGGGCGTGTGGTGTGACTGTTCTAGAGCAGGGGTGTGGATGTGTGGTGGGAGCATGTTCTAGAGCAGGGTGTGGGCGTGTGGTGTGACTGTGTTCTAGAGCAGGGTGTGGGCGTGTGGTGTGACTGTGTTCTAGAGCAGGGTGTGGGCGTGTGGTGTGACTGTGTTCTAGAGCAGGGTGTGGGCGTGTGGTGTGACTGTGTTCTAGAGCAGGGTATGGGCGTGTGGTGTGACTGTGTTCTAGAGCAGGGTGTGGGCGTGTGGTGTGACTGTGTTCTAGAGCAGGGTGTGGACGTGTGGTGGGAGCATGTTCTAGAGCAGGGGTGTGGACGTATGGTGTGACTGTGTTCTAGAGCAGGGTGTGGGCGTGTGGTGTGACTGTTCTAGAGCAGGGGTGTGGATGTGTGGTGTGAGCGTGTTCTGGAGCAGGGGTGTGGACATGTGATATGAGCATGTTCTAGAGCAGGGGTGTGGACGTATGGTGTTACTGTGTTCTAGAGCAGGGTGTGGGCGTGTGGTGTGACTGTGTTCTAGAGCAGGGTGTGGGCGTGTGGTGTGACTGTTCTAGAGCAGGGGTGTGGACGTATGGTGTTACTGTGTTCTAGAGCAGGGTGTGGGCGTGTGGTGTGACTGTTCTAGAGCAGGGGTGTGGATGTGTGGTGTGAGCGTGTTCTGGAGCAGGGGTGTGGACATGTGATATGAGCATGTTCTAGAGCAGGGGTGTGGACGTATGGTGTTACTGTGTTCTAGAGCAGGGTGTGGGCGTGTGGTGTGACTGTGTTCTAGAGCAGGGTGTGGGCGTGTGGTGTGACTGTTCTAGAGCAGGGGTGTGGACGTATGGTGTTACTGTGTTCTAGAGCAGGGTGTGGGCGTGTGGTGTGACTGTTCTAGAGCAGGGGTGTGGATGTGTGGTGTGAGCGTGTTCTGGAGCAGGGGTGTGGACATGTGATATGAGCATGTTCTAGAGCAGGGGTGTGGACGTATGGTGTTACTGTGTTCTAGAGCAGGGTGTGGACGTGTGGTGTGACTGTGTTCTAGAGCAGGGTGTGGGCGTGTGGTGTGACTGTTCTAGAGCAGGGGTGTGGACATGTGGTGTGACTGTGTTCTAGAGCAGGGTGTGGGCGTGTGGTGTGACTGTTCTAGAGCAGGGGTGTGGATGTGTGGTGTGAGCGTGTTCTAGAGCAGGGTGTGGACGTGTGATGTGAGTGCTGTAGAGCAGGAGTGTGGATGTGTGGTGTGAGCGTGTTCTGGAGCAGGGGTGTGGACATGTGATATGAGCGTGTTCTAGAGCAGGGTGTGGACGTGTGAGGTGACTGTTCTAGAGCAGAGGTCGCCATCCCTGTTTGAGTGGAAAGTGGCAGACTCTTGGGCAGTCACACACTGGTAGAGGCTTGTCTTGGGGGTGGCTGTTCCTCAGTGGTTGGAGAGTTTAGATGATTCATCAGCTACTTACAACTTGAGAAATTCTTGTGTTTAATGAGCTTTTAAATACAGGTGCTGTTTTTCAGAGGGAAGAAATCATAATGAACATATTTTCAACATTTCTTAGAGGTTTCTAATTAGTTGCCTTGGCAATAGAATAAGAAGGTTATTCAGAATATTGAGTTGCTACAGACATGTAGCAGAGACCAAAATACTCTATGTGACTTTAGAATCAAAAGCTAGCAAAATGCCATGGTAAGCCGGTAAAGTCAGGCTGCAGGCAGCTCTCTGGGGATGCTACGGCTCACCTGCATCCCTGTGCAAGTGGTGAGGGCTAGTTCTGTTGTGCTGACCCTCAAACAGGACCTCAGTGTTGTGTGTGTTGAGTAGGACAGTGGCCTTTTGGGCCCTTGGCAGCTTAGTGTGGGAGAGTAGTGTTCCAGAGGAGTAGAGAAGCAAGCCTGTGCCCCTGGGCAAGCTGGGACAGATGTGTGCTGAGTGGGTGAGGCGGGTGTGTGCCCAGGTGGGGTCCTTGTGACAGGGCAGCCTTCACAACCTGGCTGCCCTCACAGCGGGCGGCCAGTCCCCGCACAGCTTCACTGCCCTCCCACATTTGACCTGGGGACTGTGGTGGTTTTTTCTGTTGTTGTTGTTTTTTCTTTCTAAAATAAGAAGTTAGTGGAGAATACAACTTTCCAGGAACTGTTGAATTTTTCCTTTTTAAAATTAAAGTCTTTTGTTTAAAGTTAAGATAAATAGTTGAAAAAATACATTTTGAACATGGCTTTTAAGTTCACTTTCATCTATTATATTCATAATCCAGAGCAAAGGTATAAAGGGTATTTGAGCATGCTTTTAATGTATCTCTTATACTGTTGATCTTATGTTACTGCTACCAAAAAAAAAAATCTCCTGAACAAACAGCTTTTGTGTAATCAGCTGAAAGAACAGCCGCGGGGGTGAGGTTACAGGAAAGGGGCTTGACAGGTGATTTGTGGGATATTGTTTCCTATGTTGTCCCAGCGTCACTGTGGCTCTGCTATTCCCAGAGCTGCCTCCTTTGGAACTCCACGCCTGTGCTGAGAAACACTGTGTTGTGCCCTGAATTCTGCTGGTCTCTCTTACATCATTTATCTGGAACTATCCATGACCAACATCAAAGTTTTGTCACACTGGTGACCGTGAGCAAATAATGCCAGCGTGCTAACCTGCTGGTGGTGACCTGTCTGTAGGTAACCGTATTTGAATGTGAAACAATAAGGACAAAAGCTGGCGCTATAGAAAAAGTCTTCAAAAAGTTCACGGAAAATGCATATTATTAAAAAAGCATGAATTGCAAAATTCTTCTGTGCCAACATAAACTTTATCTTTTAGTTCCATTTTATGCAGACTTCCTGAAGTCCCCTCACAGGAGTCAGAGGTGATCAAGTATAAGGCTGGCCTGCCAGCTCTTGTAAATTTCTTTTGTTGCAACCCAAAGCCCATCCAGGCATGGAGGCTGCATTTCCACTCCCCTAGGGCCACCTCCCTTGCAGAGGCCGGCTTTGTGTCGCACCTGTCAGGCTGAGCCTCCGCTGTCAAAGGCCCAACACAGTCAGGCGCCTGTGCTTTCATTCTCACGTTTCTTATAATGGTAGCCATTTTTAGAAAGAAGGGATTTATGTACTTTGTTTTGAGACACTGTAAGTAGGCTCCTTAGAGACAGAAATAATAATGAAAGTTTAAGCACTTAAAAATCCAAGCCTGATACAAGGCAGTTAATTGAAGAATTGGTTTTTTTAGCTATAGGTTACCCATAGGCGAAAGAGTAAACTTAAGTTTGTTATCTCTCATCATGTGTATAAATGAACAAAAGTGGATCACAGACCTAAATATGAAACCTAAAAACAAACTCTACAACAAAATAAAGAGAAAAAAAAATCTTTGTCTAAGATTTCTTGGATAAGATATAAAGAGCATGATCCATACAAGAATAGCATGATAATCTTGAACTTCATTGAACTTAAGAATGTCTTGTCAAAAGATACTGTTAAGAGGCTAAAAAGACAGGCCCCAGACTGGGAGAAAATGGGTACAAACCACATGTCTGAGAAAGGAGCTGTATTTGGAATATGGAAAGAGTATTCAAGAGAAAGAAGATGATATAACCTAATTAAAAATAGTCGAGAGATTTAGTCCTTACTGCAAAAAGATGTGAACATGGCCGATAAGCACATAAAAAGATGCTCAGTGTGATTGGGGAAATATGAGTGAGCAGCATCTGGCATGGTGGGGTCAAGTCTCATCTCTGCTCATGATTCCACCCTCCTGCTAATACGCGTCCTGCAAGACAGTGGGTGATGGCTCAAGTACTTGGATCACTTGGATCTCAGCCGATTTGCTTTGGCTTTGGTCCAGCCAAACGTTGGCTGTTGGGGGCAACTGGGGAGTGGACTACTGGCTCTATGTTCCTTCCCTGTCTCTCTGTACCTCTCTCTGCCTTTCAAGTAAAATAAAAATAAAAACAAATAGAAATGTAAAGAACACCCCAGTGAGAGACTACTAAACACTTATTAGAATGGCAAAACTTAAAAAGCTACAACAAGTATTAGTGGGAGATGCAGAGCACCTGGAACTTTCCTACATGCCATGTGGGATGCTAAAATGTCACAAACAATCTGTGAAATAGTTTGAGGGGTGAGTGTTGTAGGACACAGGGTTGAGCAGCTGTGTGGGCTGCCCATACGCACATCAGAGTGTCTGACATCAAGTCCTGACTCTGCATCCCATTCAGCTCCCTGCTGGTGGAGGCAGCAGGTGGTAGCCCATGTGCTTGACTCCTGCCACCCACGTGGGAGACCTGGATGGAGTTCTGGGCATCTGGCTTTGGCCTGCTTGGTCCACGGCTGTTGTGGGCCTTTGGGGAGTAAGCCAGTACGTGGACGATCTCTCTCTCTCTCTCTCTCTCTCTCTCTCTCTCTCTCTCTGTCACTCTGCCTTTCAAATAAATCTTTTTTTAAAAAGTTTGACATTTCCTTAAAAAAGTTAAATGTGTATCTAACATATGACTCAAATCGTAAGACTTGTTAGCGGTTTATATATTCCTAACACATGTAATTTTCACAGCTGCATAGATAACTCCTTCATTTCCCCACATTCTGTAGATATGCTATAATCCATTAAATTCATCGCCTGTTGATAACCATCTGACCTGCTTTCATCTTTGATTATTTCACATAATGTCACAGTGAAAACCCTTGTGTGCCTAGGTTAGTTCACATTTTTATCAGTCTGGATTCCTCGAAGTAAAGTAGCTGACGTAAAGGGCCGATGATCCTGGGTTTTGCCTCACCTTTCCCCCAGGGGTTGTAACATTTCGCCCTCCTTAGACCCTTGCTGATAGAACCACTAAAGTTGGGATACATGGTAGTTTGGCAGATGAGCAAGGGCATCTCAAGGCTGGAGAGCTTATGTACATATCAGCAAGATTGATAGTTCTCATGTGTCTAAGGGCCATGTGATTTTTTAGAAAGATGTGTTTATTTATTTATTTGAAAGACAGAGCCACAGATGGGATTGGGTGAGGGACAGGAGCTCTAGGGGAGAGAGATCTTCCATCTGCTGGCTCACTCCCCAAGTGACCACAACAGCTAGGTGTAGGCCAGGCCAAAGCTAGGAACCAGGAACTCCATCTTGGTCTCCTACCTGAGTGGCAGGGACCCAAGCACTTGGACCTTCTGCCACTGCCTTCCAAGGCACATTTGTGGGGAACTGGATCAGAAGTGGAGTAGGTGAGACTGAAGCTGGCACCCTGATATGGGATGCTGGTGTTGCAAGCGACAGCTTAACCTGCTGTGCCACAACATTGTCCCCCAGCCTTTTGAATTTTTTTAATTGGTTGTTCATAGCATTTGCCCTTCTTTCCTTTTTAAGCAAGTTTTCAAATCTCACTTTTTTACAGTTTATTACATAGTAAGAATTTGTTGAGGGCGGGTGCTGTGGCCTAGTGGGTAAAGCTGCTGCCTGCAGTGCCAGCATCCCATATGGGCACTGGTTTGCATCCCAACTGCTCTACTTCCAACCTAGCTCTCTGCTATAGCCTGGGAAAGCAGTAGAAGACGGCTCAAGTCCTTGGACCTCTGCACCCGCGTGGGTGACCCGGAAGAAGCTCCTGGCTCCTGGCTTTGGATCGTCCCACCTCCGACCATTGCGGATATTTGGTGAGTGAACCAGCCAGTGGAAGATGTCTTGCAACCCCCCCAACCTCTGTGACTCTTCCTTTCGCATAAATAAATACATACTTAAAAAATAGAATTAGCTCTTGATCTGTGATTTTTGTCCAATTAGAAATCTTTTTTCATCCTACTTTTGATCTCTCTTTTTTTTATTTTTTTTTATTTTTGACAGGCAGAGTGGACAGTGAAAGAGAGAGACAGAGAGAAAGGTCTTTCCTTTTGCCGTTGGTTCACCCTCCAATGGCCGCCGCGGTAGGTGTGCTGCGGCCGGCGCACCGCACTGATCCGATGGCAGGAGCCAGGTGCTTCTCCTGGTCTCCCATGGGGTGCAGGGCCCAAGGACTTGGGCCATCCTCCACTGCACTCCCGGGCCACAGCAGAGAGCTGGCCTGGAAGAGGGGCAGCCGGGACAGGATCGGTGCCCCGACCAGGACTAGAACCCGGTGTGCTGGCGCCACAAGGCGGAGGATTAGCCTAGTGAGCCGCGGCGCCGGCCTGATCTCTTTTTGATTTTTGCTTGATAGGAGTTTTTTAATTAGTAAGAATTGTTAATTTCTTTTTATCTGTGGATGAATGTTAGAGGCTAGACCCTTGGTGAAGGTGGTTCTCGTGGGCCCACTCACCTGCCTTGGTGCTTAGCCAGTGTGACAGGATAACCCCCTAGCACTGCCAGGAGAGTCAGCCACTGCCCAGTCCCTCCATCCTCTGCACTGGTGCAGGGTGGGCAGCACATGGGCAGAGGCCACTGTGTAAGTGTTGGTGATGCCTCTGCACTGTGCACTAGGAGGCAGTGGGACTCACAGGACTGGGCCAGACAGCTGGATTGGAGCTGTAGGTGTAGTCAGCCAGCTCCATTCCCCTGGCACTTTGTTTTTCTTTTTTAACAACAGTTTTCTGCTTGTATTTATGTAATATCTTTTTCTTTATATCCTTCCTTCCTTCCTTCCTTGGTCCCAAGGTTTCCAGAATCAGATACTTTCAGTTTATTGTTATTTTTCTTCTTCTCCTCCCTCCTCTTTCCTTTTTCTTTGTTCTTTCTTCTTCCTTATTATCTAAGACTTCCTTACTATCTAAGAATTAATGCATTGCCGAGGTGGTTCCAAGATTCAGGTTTTTCTGAAAGTATAGTTTGCATCAGTTTCAGAACCCAGAAGGAAATAGGAAGGATTGAGCAGCATTCATTGAAATGATCATCTTGACTAAAGCAATACAGCTGTCTAGGAAAGCCGCCCTGGGACGGGACAGGGAAGCCACATACTTGTGGCCCCTGGAACTCTGGGGGTGGAAGCAGCCCCAGAGCCCACGCTGACTTAGACGCACCGTATCGAAAAATCTCTTTTACTCTGTTCTTGGCTTTAGTACAAAATTGTCTGTTGTTACAGTTCTTTGTTTTGAGAGAAAACTTCTCAGAAATACTCAAAAAAATGTTAAGCTAAAAGCAGAACAAAAAAAAAATAGCTATTTCATGTTCAGTATTTTCCTTTTCCCCCACAGAGTTTCTCCTGTGTCTTGTTATCATGATAGATCACTTTGTGAAATCAAATTTATAATACACATGCATTTAGTCTTTATGATTTCAGCTCACTTGAATGAGAAGTTGTTGCTGCCAGGTAGGCAGGCAGAAGCATCATTCTAGAAATGCTTATTTGTGTCTTTATATTCTTAGTGTTTGTTAGGCATCCTGTGAAACCCTGAAGCCAGCATCTGTGTGCCTGTGGGCTGGATGGGAGCATGCGTGAAGTGAGGAAGAAAAGCAGCCAGGAAGCAGAAGGGATCCGTAACATGGAGACAGTAATGACAGTAGGTGACCCAGGGCTTGGTGCTGGGGATGCAGCTAGGACTCGCTCTCACCTGGAGAAAAGATTCCTCCCCCCTCTGAGCCCAGTGGTGTGCCGAATGAGAAAGGGGGCATGATGAGATACAGCCTGGGTAGAGGGAGAGGCCAAGTGAAGAAAACCTTGGGAAATGGAGAGAGGATCTGCTGCCTGGGAGTGTGTGTGGACAGAGAGGAGACCAGGGGTAGGGCCCAGTGCCGGGGGAACACCCTGTCAGGGGTAGCCATCCTTCAGGCCTCCCTTGATGGGGCTGGACTTGGAGGAGCACATCGGAGGGTGCTGGTTTTCTGCCACAGTGCTGTGCTGTGCAGGTGGAGGATCAAGGAAGGTAAGAGGTCAACAGCTTGCATTGTTGAATTTGCCAGTTGTAGGTGTGTGTGGTGGAGATGAAGGGGGTGGCAGGGTGACAGATAAGACAAGTGACAGCTAAGGGCTCAGGTCGAAATGTGGCTGATGTGTTGTGGTCTGGTGAGACAGGCTGCGTGGAGGTAAGTGAAAGTCAGGCTGAAGGATTGTGGGAGAAGGCAAGCGGCCGCAGCCGCCACGCAGAAAGCTCAGCTCACTGTGGTTCACAGCGGGCGGACGCGGGAGGGGCAGGCAGTGCTGGCATGGTTCTGCTGGAGCTGCCAGCTTCAGTGCAGGCTGGGCTTTAATGTCCTTTCAGGCAGCTTTTCTCCAACACTCTGGTCTCCTGGGACTCACTGGACTTCTACTTTAGAACAGCAGTTTTCCTTTGTCCTCCATATCTGTTCTCTTATGTTTATTTGCGGACCTTCTAACTTCTTCATGTGCACTTGCTACCTTTTTTTGCAAGTATTTTACCTTTAGCACGAGTTCTGTCTTTAGCCACGTTTCTTTCCTTGACCCAATTTCTAAATCTTTTATTAGTTCTGTTGGCCCTCAGCACTTTTCATAGCTCAGTGGTGTAGCTTTTCATTTCAGTCTCTTGCTCCAGCATCATCTCTTTGAGTCCCTTGCATTGATGTCTTGCCAGTCCAACTTGTTTGCTGGTGAGAACTCTCGTGGGAGCTCTCCTTCAGTTGTCACATTAGGCTGCCTTACACACAGGGCAGTGTCCAGCGTGCCAGGGCCTCTGCTTTTTTCAGGGGGAGGAGTGGACAAGCTGATGTGGTTTGGTGGCATCACTGCCATGTCTTCTCTCTCGCACATGGTTTTAGCATGAGCCACTGTCCGTGCTGTACTTCTGCCCCACGGTGAGTGGGCTTCAGGGAGAGGACTCCGTATTGTTGTGTAGGGTTTTGGGCTGGAGGCAGTCCATGGTGCAGCTTCATATACGTTCTTTCCCACTCTTGCCTCCACCTGGCTAGGCTTTCTCTAGTTTCCCATGAGATATACCCTGGGCTTGATGTCTTTCCCAGCCTGGGACACGGGCCTGGAATCTGAGGACAGCAAGTCTCTGCCGGTCTCTTTGCTCCTGTCCTCCACCTTCTGCAGCTGTTTACACTGTTGCCAGCATGGACAGGGAGACATGAGTGTGCACACTGTGTGGGGGGAGGGGCAGGGACAAGGGCGTGGTTGTCTGTAGTGTAGGGTTGGAGAGCCGCAGCTGGGTCAGCTGTCCAGGCCCCATAGGCCCTGACTTGAGGCCTCTGTTTCCCTTTATGTAGAGGGTGAAGATAGCCCCCACGGCACAGGGGAGGGAAGGATTAAATGAGG
The DNA here is from genome assembly GCF_033115175.1 of Lepus europaeus. NCBI lineage: Eukaryota > Metazoa > Chordata > Mammalia > Lagomorpha > Leporidae > Lepus > Lepus europaeus. The sequence goes on from NC_084838.1 coordinate 98,269,353, forward strand.
TCCTATTTATAAGTCAGGTGGCACTAGAGTTGACTCCCCTCAACAGGTGTCAGCTCCAGGAACTGGCCTTTCACAGACCTCTCACTTTCCTGCTGAGCTCTCCTGGTCTTGCTGAGCTCGTCTCATTGATTTTCACTTTGGCCTTATATTTCAGTACCTGCTTCATCGTTGGGGGTGATTGGTGAGCAGAGGATCATGGTATTCTCTCCCTTCTTTCTCCAGCTTTCCTTGTCAGATAAAAACCAGAACCCAAATGACCCTGTCCACATTCTGTGGGACTGCCTGATGGGAAGAGGCGCCTTGTTCCTCACAAAGGGGGATGGTTTTTAAGTTTCTCAGTGGGCTCCTTTCACACCCCTTTTCCTTCCAGTGGGCAGAGGGGCTCTGCTGGTACTGACACCTCTCCAGGCTTTGTCCACTGGACACCTTCGGTGATTATGTCACGAGGATGTTCCCCTTCTCTTACTCATTGCGCTTTTTGCCACACATCTCATCCCTTCCCCCGTTGGATTTTCAATTAGCTTTCATTGCTTTTCATGGATTTCAAGGGAGTTTAGGAATTAGATGTGAGCTAAATATCTACCCTAGAAAAATCTGAAATATATATTTCAAGTTTGTAATCAATGAATTTTATGTTTTCAGTGTTTAAAGAGTTCTCCGTTGAAAATACAGTATGAGTCAGGTTTTTGTTTTGTTTTTTTGTTTTTGACAGGCAGAGTGGACAGTGAAAGAGAGAGACAGAGAGAAAGGTCTTCCTTTGCCGTTGGTTCACCCTCCAATGGCCGCCGCGGCCGGCGCGCTGTGGCCGGCGCACCGCACTGATCTGAAGCCAGGAGCCAGGTGCTTATCCTGGTCTCCCATGGGGTACAGGGCCCAAGCACTTGGGCCATCCTCCACTGCACTCCCGGGCCACAGCAGAGAGCTGGACTGGAAGAGGAGCAACCGGGACAGAATCCAATGCCCCAACCGGGACTAGAACCTGGTGTGCCGGCGCCGCAAGGCGGAGGATTAGCCTATTGAGCCGCGGCGCCGGCCATGAGTCAGTGTTAATCTCTGCATCCCAAATACATTTTCAGAGGGACACCTTGCTGAGTCCAGTGTTTACCTGAGCTCTATTTTGTGTCGTGATATGGAGACTTGCGTTGTGCCTGCTAGGGTAGCACTAATCAATGCCTATTGTGTCCCTAAATTCTTTTCAGCTGTTCCTCTGGAGCAGGGGGAGACCAAGGGTCTCCCACCGGAGCCTTCTATTAGTAAGTGTAGAACTGTCAGGACACTGGGGAGCCGGTGAAGGGATGCCGTGACGGCCCTGTCTTTCTGATCATTAGCCACATGCTCAACAGCGTCTGCAAGCAGCTGGTTGTGCAGTGCTGGTGGGAAGGAGAGAGAGTCAACACGGAGACAGGTTGATTTCAAATATGATTTACCTCCCACTGGGCCTTAAAGTAGTTTGAAATCTGAAACTCTAAAATCTATGTAAAAACATGTTTATTAAACCTGCAGCTTAAGTTTCTATTCATTTATGAGCAAACTGAGTAGGAAGCCTGCAGGTGGCCAGTGTTGTGGGATTTCCCCAGCATTTTATTATGATGGTGTTGGCCAATGTTATTTTAGCTGATTTTCTATTAATACAGTGTCTCTCCTTATCCTTGGGGGCTATGTTCCAAGGTTCCCAGTAGACTGCTGAAACAGCATATGGTACTGTAACCAACCTTACACTTAGCAGGTGTTTTCCTATACATGCACACCTCTGGTGAAGTTTAATTTATAAATCAGATACAGGAAGAGATATACCAGAAATAATGACTAATAAAAGAGAACAGTTATAACACTAGACTGTAATAAAAGTTAGATGAATGTGCAGACTCTCAGCTGCCGTGAGATGTGCATGCAGTGAGGGTGCTGTCCTGGGTTCAGAGGAGCAACGCTGCAAGAGATTTCATCACAGTGTTCGGGGTGGCAACATGAATGCCTGACTTGTCTATTGCTGGGATGTTCTGTGAATGTTTTCAGACTGCAGCTGACCACAGGTGACTGAATCCAAGGAACGCAAAACGGAGGATGAGGGCGTGACCTCTGTACTACATGGTGAACATCTTCTAGTACATCTTGAGTGATTTATACAAGCTAGCCAAATGAACCTGCAAGGAAAGGCTACATTGATACTGTGAAATGTTGAGTATCTTGTCAGTTGCTGGGTTAGAGGAGGGTTTAATTGTTTCATAGAATGTTTTCTTCTTATTTTTGTTGAGGCTGGGAGAAGGTTGCTTTTTTTTCCCCCCACTGTTTCTCTTGAGAAATGGCTTACAGTTTTGAAAAACGGATTAGATGTTGGATATATTTTACAACAATTTGTTTCCAGTAAGTTAGAGTTGCTTCATCTTGCCTGGCTGTGCTCTGAAGAATGCCTCATCCCACTGTGTTAATAGGAAACAGTTGTACTAGTTCCCTGAGTAACCGAATCTTACGTTTTACGAAATGTTTGTTGATTTTCTGTTCACCTTTGGAAGTTTTAGTCACTGTCAGATATCATGGTTGCTTTAGTTCTTGTGTTTTCTGTTGAAAGGTGCCTTGTTTTGTTTTGTTTTGTTTTGTTTTGTTTTTAGGGGCTGCTGCACACCAGCTGAGCCAGGGGCCTCAGAACATGTGGGCCGGGCACAGTGCTGTGAGTGCCTATGGTCAGTTTCCCATCCATGCTGCCAGCCTTCTGCAGCACTAGCCCACAGAACCATAGGATGAGGTAGAGATAGGCAGGGCAGAGCCCAGAGAGGGAGCAGGCAGACCCTCGGCACCCCTGGAAAGGAGCGCTGGCATTCAGCTCCCCTCCCGGGGGTGAGCCCTGAGGCATCTTTGTCTCCAGTGGCAGTTCCACTGGGATTCTGCTTGGAAACTTTCTGCCCCCGTTACTGTCTCTGATAGCAGAGGAGGGGGTTAGTAATCCATTCCTCCTTTTGTTCTAGTTAGCCCATTATATTCTCTCTCAGTTTTGCTCTGACTGAAGCCTCAAGGGAAACTTATTTAAGGGTTCTAAACTGTTCCAGTCCCTGCGGTTGAAGGTAGCTGGCGACTGGAAAAACAGGAGAGCTGTAGAGTCAGGATGAGTTAACCTAGCACTGCTGTACTACTGCGTGTAGAATCAGGATGAGTTAACCCACCGCTGCTGTACTACTGCGTGTAGAATCAGGATGAGTTAACCCACCGCTGCTGTACTACTTTGTGGGAATGGGGTGACTGCTTGCCTGTCTGTGTCTCTCTGCTTGTCTAGTTTCTGATGAGCACAATAATAGTAGTGGCCTTGTAGGATTGTTGTAAACATTGTAAGGATAATGTGTTACATTTTATAGTATGTAACAATTTCCTAATAAATGGTGGTTATCTATTAACAGTGGTGCTACTGTACTGGAATTTTCAAATTTTCATCATGTGGCCTACTTTTGTTAAGGAAAATAAATATTTCTCTCTTCATGTTGTCTTTAGGTAACATCAAATGGGTTTATGTATTATTTCTTTTTATCGCAAATATTTTATTGTCCATGTGATAACACATAGGCTGTGACAAGTACTTACCCAGATGTTTTGTGTTCCAAGCTGAGAGAAGACATCTGGATTGGGGAGGATTTTCCACTTACATCTTCAACCCTTTATTAGAATTCTCATTATTGAGAACTTCAGAGTTCAGTTTATGAGTTACAACCAGAGTGCCCACTCTACTTTTTGTTTTTTTGAGAGACATAGGAAAAAGAGTCAGAGATTTCCTACCCAGTGGTTCACTTCTCCGATGCCCAGATGGCTAGGGATGGGCCAGGGCTGAAGATAGGAGCTGGGAACGCAGCCAGGGTTTCCCACATAGGTGGTAAGAACCCAGCTGCTGTGCCCTCGTCACCACCACCCAGGGTCTCCATTAGCAGGAAGCTGGAGTCAGGAGCTGGTGCTGGGTAGGAAGCCAAAGTTCTCCTATATCAGATGTGGGTGTCCAAATGCTAGGCTAAATGCCGTTGGTTCTCAGTCAGTCCCTTCTAGAAATGCCAGGAAAACCGTGAAGTGCGGGTGTCATTTCGTCCTGACTGAAGGTGGCAAGTGCACTGTGTTTCCTGTGATGAGCTTTCCAATAGGCTATCTGCCATAGTCTCCTCTCCCTTTTCAATTGTATGTTCTACTCACCTTCTCCTGGACCTTGGGAGAATGAGAGATGATTTTGAACTTTGGGGAAATAATCTCAGTGTCTTCTAGGAAGACTGCTCTCTGGTAAAAGAAAGGTGGGTGGAAGGGATGCCCCTTGTGTTCTGCTGCTGGTCGTTCTTTGTCCGTGTGGTGGTCAGTGTCTGGCATGGCCACCTGCTGCTTACACCATGTAACCTGCCCCTGGATAGGAGGTTGGACGTGGCAGGAGCTCCCCTCCCACCCTCCCAGGTAGTTGTTGAAAGACAGTAGCTCCTGGCCTGTGCCTGTCTCTTGAATCCAGTGAGGCTGAGTCCAAATGGGGACATTTATCATTAGGGATAATGAAACTGTCTTTTTGTAACACAATAGTTGCATTGTTTATACTTCAGCATCTTCACTGTCCAGCTGGGCTAGGGATTATCGTTACAAAATTGGCTTATTCTCAACATTTAAGAGAGTATTGTTTTCTTAAGCCAGAGTGGTCTCATAAAGGATGGCACTGGAGTTGGCAAGGCATTAAGCCTGACACTTACTTGTGAGGCGGTTTACAAAGGGAGGCAAGTAAGACACATTTTATTCTCACAAATATCACTGCCTCAAAATAATCAAGTCAAGAATTTTCTTTCAAGCTGGCTTATGTATTCATATTTATCTGACATTACAATTATATGTATGTTATGCATGCATAATTCATATTATATATATATATGTGTGTGTGTATATACATATATATATATATATACACACACCATAAAACCTGGTCATCCCCAAAAGGAAATATTCAGTCCTGTTAGCCTTGTGAGTAAGATACTAATATAACTATAAATCCGTTGTGTGTTTGTCTATGGTGTGTGACATACGTAACATACGTTGTATAAGTCTCTGGGGATTAAAGCCGACCAGTGCAGCACACGTGTAAGATACATGCGGTTGTGGAGGCGTCTGATGGCACAGTGCCGTCGCTGCAGGCAGGATGTTCTGTCGGTGCAGCGCAAGTGATTTGTCTGCTGCACGCACGCCACCTCGGAGGTTCCATGGGGTCGCTGGCTGATTCACTTGGGTAGGTTTGGGTGGAAGACTGTTAGAAGGAGCTCGGTTTAGCTCAGCTTGAAGATGGCACTTTTCTTGCATATGGGACAGCTGTGTTGAAAGATAATCATTTGGTTCCTGGATGTCTCCTGTCTCCCTGGATCATTTCCTGTGACAAAAGTGGTCTAAACTGTAGAACACAACTTCTGTCCCCAGGCATCTGCTGGCTCTTTCCAGGTCAATTGTGGGGGATACTGTGCTAGCCTTTCACCCCCACTGTGGCATTGATGCAGACACAGGACATGCTGAAATGAACTGTAGGGCATGTGAAAGCGTCTTTGGTTTTGCTACAGAAACTAACTGCAGCTATAACGGAGCTCATGGGGGAATCACGGGGCTCTCAGAGGCTGTTTCAGTGGCAGGAGACTCTAGACCTGTGCCGTCTGGTAGCACAGCCACTAACCACAAATGGCTACTGAAATTTAAATAGATTAAAATGAACTGAAATGAAAACTCGAGTCAGCCTCGCTGCACATCAGGCGCTCAGTAGCCACTGCTGCATGAGACCCTGAGAACGCACACCACTGCCACCATCACAGCAAGTACTCTGGCAGGACAGCTTTAGACTGCTTACTTGGAGGCCCTCGTTTGCTTTTATAAACCCAGCCATTCCTCCCATTTCAAGAACCAAGGTGCAAGGTTGAGAGTTGATTTGTGATGGCCTAAGTAATTTGCCTATCACTCACTACACTAGAGCAGGCATGAGGTTTGGTCAGGAGAAGCATCTAGAATCTCTTTGGACCCATCACAGCAAGCACCTATAATCACAAGTGCCTGAAACCACACACAGTGGCATAGAGGTGCACAGTGCTGTTGGTGGATGCCAGTGGCCCAAGATAGACAGATGCATACTGCACAATGGCTCTTTTCAAAATGTTTTTTTGAAAGTGAGACTTTATATTCAGCTGGTATTTCACTGTGTGTTTTTCAAAAGATACAGTAGTGCTTCAGCAACTATTATAAAAATTACATGTAAAATATTTTAAAAATAACTTCTTAAAAAAAAACTTAGTTATTTTATTTGAAAGACAGAGTTACAGAGAGTCAGAGAGTGAGAGAGAGAGTGAGAGTGAGAGAGAGAGAGATCTTCCATCTGTTGGTTCACTCCTCAAATGGCCACAGCGGCCGGAGCTGGGCTGATCCAAAGCCAGGAGCCAGGAGCTTCTTCCGGGTCTCCCACGTGTGTGCAGGGGCCCAAGGACTTGGGCCATTTTCTGTTGCTTTCCCAGGCCATAGCAGAGAACTGGTTTGGAGCAGCTGGGATTCAAACCGGTGCCAATGGGATGCCGGCACTGCAGGCAGAGGCTTTACCTGCTATGCCACAGCATCGGCCCCCTAAAATAACTTTTTAATGAATAAAACTTTGGTGTATCTGTTTTTCTAGCAGTATGTAAGATAATAGTTGAAAAGGCTTTCTGTGATAAATATTGGTGAAAGTTATATCACAAAGGGTTTAATTTGTTACCAATCTGCTCTGTTTGCTCTGGGAAAACAAATTTGGTGTTCAGGCTTCATTTCCCTGCCTCAGTCTTTAAAAGTCCAAGTTTTTAAAAGCTAAATGTGTCTTTAGCACAAGCCCCTTAGAACTCAAACTGGTATTTTCAAATAGGTTCTACTCTGGTAAAACTTCACATATTCTCTCTCCCTGTCTCTCTCTGTCTCTTCTCTCTCTCTCTCTCTGTGTGTGTGTGTGTGTGTGTGTTTTCATAGATTTGCAACATGCTAAAAGCCTCAGGGAACAGAAAATATTACAACACTTTCAACAATGGTCACAAATTAAAGGATAAGTATTTTTATGGTTTTGTAGGGTTGAGTCACATTCTGTTGTAAGACAGTAAACAAACTGTGCTTGTTCACATAGCTCCTCCCCTTTGACCCTACTGCTTTCTTTATGAGAGCAAAGGAAGTCGGTTTTGTGAGCATCCAGCCCTGATCTATCCAGAAAGCTCTTGCTTAAAACCTCTGACAGCGAGTTCCGCAAGCAATCAGTTGCAAAGGGCATGATGATCAAAGCTGATGTTGTGTTTCTTCTCTCAGTTCAAGGCAGCAATAACTTTCAATGGAGCTTTCTGTTTACAGGATGGAATATGTAAGTAATTCAAAAGTCATATCTCCTTCTAGAAGTCAGAGACCATTTCTGATCATGTCCGTACATGTCCTTAGTGCAGCATCTGTGTGACCTGCAGTTTGCTGTGTTGTCCTTTATTAGTGAGGCTCCTTTCTCCATGAAGCTATAAAGGAAAACAAAATGAAGACAAGGGGAAAAAAATGCTCAACATATTCCATCTTTAACACGCCTTGTAATCCAACATTGTAAGTTACAGTCAGTTATTTACATATTACATTGTAATTGTGTCAAATACAGCTTTAAATTGTTTAATACACTTAAGTATACAAAAGGAGAAATGGCGTCTGTGTTTAGTGTTTCTTTGCCCTGTGCATTGACTGCCCTGGTTGGCTGTGGCCTGGGAGAAGGGCTGGGGGGGGAGTGGAAGGTTGCTGCCTGACCCTCCCCTGAGGCACTGAGGGTCTTTACACCCCAGAGGCAACAGGGAGAGCACAGGGTAGGGGGCACAGTGGATGGCTTTCTTACTTGTCTGCTCTGGCAAAAGCTGGCTGCGCTTAGGCCTCTCCTGGTAGAGATTACTGCTTCCAAGTATGTTTATTTTAAGTAATATAATCTCAGGAAAACGTTATCTAGGGAAAAGAATCCTTGATGTCTTCCCAAAATATTTGATAACATGATGGGCAAATCAATAACAGACATGACATTTCAAGTGTATTTTCATTCTATCCAAATAACATATAAACATGAAAGCACTGTTATATGATTAAATCAGTTTTGCCATCTCTGGTGGTGACTGCTAATTACCTACCCTTTTTTTTTTTTAACTTTTATTTAATGAATATAAATTTCCAGTGTACAGCTTATGGATTACAATGGCTCCCCCCCCCATAACTTCCCTCCCACCCGCAACCCTCCCCTCTCCCGCTCCCTCTCCCCTTCCATTTGCATCAAGATTCATTTTCAATTCTATTTATATACAGAAGATCAATTTAGTATAAAGATTTCAACAGTTTGCACCCACATAGAAACACAAAGTGAAACATACTGTTTGAGTACTAGTTATAGCATTAAATCAAAATGTACAGCACATTAAGGACAGAGATCCCACATGAGGAGCAAGTGCACAGTGGCTCCTGTTGTTGACCCAACAAATTGACACTCTAGTTTATGGCGCCAGTAACCACCCTAGGCTGTCATCATGAGTTGCCAAGGCTATGGAAGCCTTCCAAGTTTGCCGACTCTGATCATATTTAGACAAGGTCATAAAAGACAGGGTGAGGATAGTAACCAATGATCCTAAGAGTGGCATTTACCAGGTCTGAACAATTATACAGCATTAAGTGAGGAAGAGGACCATCAGTACACACAGGTTGGGAGTCGAGCCATTGGTGGTAGAGTAGAGGTTATGATTACAAAGGAATGAGGCCCAAGTACGCTAGACAGGGTCTAGAACAAAGGACAGAGTCATTATTAGAGGAGCTAAGAAAGGTGCTGTCTAAGCTACAATTAAGTTTTCTGATTGAGAGGCAAATAGAACCTGATAGAAGGGACTTGATAATAATCTGTTGGGCTTTAGGCCTTGTAAGTGAAGAGGCCCAGACCTACCTATCTCTTCACATGGGGTACATCCTAAGGGAGGTGTGAACCTCCTAGGAGAAGGCACTCTGTTGACTTTCATTACTTGGCTGGCCTGGGAGGAGAGCTGGCCAGGTAAAGGCAGGTGGCATCTCTAACAAGAAATTTACAGTTCTGCCTGCAATGTTGCTGACCCTACTTGACCATCCCCTCAGCTGCAGTGGTCACTTTGGAAGTTGGGCTGAGTGAAGGGCTTTTCAGCTTAGAGCCAATAAGATCTGTGGCTCTGACCTGGGCATCCTTCGACTCCAGGGCAGGTCCATTTCCAGTGATCCAACTCTTGGCAGAGCTGCCAGGGCTCTTCACAAGCTGACTTCTGCTGAAGCCCAGGCTTACCACATTGAAAGCCACTGCAGTGGACTGGCCTGTTGGGTCTCCTTGAGGGCAGATCGCTGTACAGATCAGCCATTAATAGGCCTGCCACCCATTGCTTCTGATGCCGAGCTTTCTTTTCCTCCTGGTTTGTGTTAAAGCAGACCAGAGGATGCAAGTCAAGGGAGTGCCCAAGTCCCATCTCTAATCTTCGGTGGCCTGAACTACAAGTCTATAGTCACAGGCATGTTCTGTAGTAGTTTTTCTAAGGTAGACAATGCCCATGAGGAAAATTATATTCTCACTTTAAAACTTTCTTTCCCTTTGGTCTGAAAGGGAGGTTTTTTCTACTTACTGTATACTTCGCTGTTGGCGAAGTAAATCTAGCTATGAGATTATTATTTAAGTTCTTATTTTGGCTATGCTATTACAGAAAAATGTTAGCCATCTCTTTTATAAGGTCTAAAGATTAAATTGTGCGTCCTACAGATTCCTTCATAATAGAATTAGTTTCCTACCTTGAAGAGAATAGAGAAATGAAAGAACAAGTTGGGCTTAGAATAGAGAAATGAGGGAGCAAGTCCTAGATTGCTTGCTGACAATAGCAATATTACATGAATACTTAGCAAACCGTTTCAACCATTAGATAACAACTTAAGAAAACATTTACCAGAAGGTCCAATGCCTTCTATAAATTTTAAGAATCATGTATTTGAAAATACCTCTTAAATATCTAACATGGTGTAGTTTGTTTAGCCAGTAAACTTAAGCACAACCATCTAAAATGTTTTTAGTTTCTTTCTACCAACAAGTTTAAAACATATGATACACAGATTCAGGTCACACAAATTAAAATGTATCTTTGATTGATTTTAGCAGCTTAAATTTATGGACAATCTTATCTATAAGCCATTGAAAAGAAAACTCTTAACAGAATTTCCCCATGTGGACATACAATATGTACACACATATAACATAGCATAATAGACCAATATAGCAATTTTAATAATAGCTTTTAAAATCTTTAACTCTTTTTGTAGATTGCCAATTGATTTGAATTGCTTTTTGTTTTTAGTAACCTCAGTTAACCATACTTTCTCTCAGTTGGTACTGTTAATACATTATTGGCTTCATCTGTTTACAGAGCCATCCCAAAGTACTGAATACAATAAAAGTGGCTGGAAAAAGTCCATAGGAACCTATAGGAGGACAGCTAAACACAGAACCAACAACGCTTTAGTTTTATGAGCAGCACATCATATATAACTGTGGATGACAAAAGACTTTAAGTTGCCATGTTTAAAATTATAAACTCATCAACCAACAAGAGGCACTTGCTTACTTCACAGTATTTTTGAAAGCACCTGCAGGATTTTACAAGTATTTAACCCTTTAGGCCTCTGGGGCTTTCTCATTAAGATAACTATCATGGCTAGTAACACAAGATCATTAGACTTTTTAATTCTCAAACATTTGTATTAATAGCATTTTCCATTATAGAAACTTAAAGTGTGGTACCACATCACATCTTGACAGTACTTCTAATATAAGCCAAATAGCCTGATTAGTTGATGTCTCTATAAGATGAGAGACATAGGTCCTTCGATTTTTTCAGTTGGGCCCAAACTGGAAAAACCAAAGTCCAGGATTTACTGGAAATTTTAGAGACCAGATTGTTTGAAACTTTAATTTTTTTGAATGCCTGTCAAGAATGCCATGAAGGCTCAAAATCCAAAATATCTGGTTGAAATAAGATTCCTTAAAATCATGACATAACATAGACCAAATTTGATCATTGTTACAAGGTGATTATTCAAATCTTTGAAAATAAGCACATATTTAAATAACCCATAGCTCTTAATAAAAATTCAGCTGTTTTTGAACAATTAGAATTTAACAGACATCAAGAGAACATAATAGATTACTTTAACACATTGCTTTAACAGAGCATCAGTGTTTAGTTCTATGTCAAAGAGAAATTGAGCTTCCTGTGATCTTTTGCTGTGAGGTTTCCTTCCTTTACCTTCTTTCATATTGGTGACCATGTTTCTGTGTTTCTGTGTGTAACACATCTTTAAGCATCTTTTGCAGGGCAGGATGAGTGGCAACATATTCTTTCAGTTTCTGTTTGCTATGAAAAGTCTTAATTTCACCTTCATTCACAAATGAGAGCTTTGCAGGATATAATATTCTGGGCTGGCAGTTTTTCTCTCTTAGTACCTGGGCTATGTCTCACCATTCCCTTCTAGCTTGTAGGGTTTCTGATGAGAAGTCTGCTGTGAGTCTAATTGGAGATCCTCTAAGAGTAATCTGACGTTTCTCTCTTGCACATTTTAGGATCTTTTCTTTGTGTTTCACTGTGGTGAGTTTGATTACAACATGTCGTGGTGAGGATCTCTTTTGGTCATGTTTATTAGGGGTTCTATAAGCTTCCTGTACTAAGATGCCTCTGTGCTTCTCCAAACCTGGGAAATTTTCTGCTAGTATCTCACTGAAAATGCCTTCTAATCCTTTCTCCCTCTCCATGCCTTCAGGAACTCCTAGAACCCGAATGTTAGGTTTTTTAATAGTATCCTGTAGATTCCCGACAATATTTTTTAGATTTCTAATTTCTTCTTCTTTTCTTTGGTTTGCCTGTTTCCTTTCCTGTTCTCTGTCTTCTAAGTCTGATATTCTCTCTTCTGCTTCGCCCATTCTGTTTTTAAGGCTCTCTAATGTGTTTGTCATTTGATCTATTGAATTCTTCATTTCATTATGATTTCTCGTCACTATCACAGTTTCTTGTTCTACTAGTTGTTTCATTTCATTTTGATTCCTCCTTAATATTTCATTTTCGCGCAAGAGATTTTCTATCTCGTCCATTAAGGATTTCTGTAGTTCAAGAATTTGTTTTTGAGAACTTCTTAATGTTCTTATCAATTTTTTGAGATCTGCTTCTTGCATTTCTTCTATCTCATTCTCTTCATAATCTTGAATTGGGGTGTCTTTTTCATTTGGAGGTGTCATAGTGTCTTCCTTGTTACCTCGGTTTTTGCATTTGTTGTATGGCATGTTGGAGATACTTGGTTTCTTCACTGTGGTGTTTTTTCTTGTTACACTATGGCTCTATATTAAGTGGACTGTCTGCTTTCGGTGGAGCCTTAGAGGCTTGAGATGAGTGTGGCCTGACAGCTCTGTTTGGTTCCTCAGGGTTGAGGGTGTGTCAAAGATGATACTCCCAGGTTAGGCGTGGTAAATCTCTCTTTCTTTCTTTCTTTTTTTGATTCAAAAGGGAAGTAATTCCGCACAGCTGAACGTAATTGGAGGTAGTTAGCAGGCAAATGATATACCCACAGGAGCCAGAGATTGGAAGCTCTTTCCCAAGGACCACACAGGGAATCTGTGCTGCCCTCAGTGTGGGCTCCAATTCTCCTGCAGTCTCCCACTGGGTTGCCAAGTTAGATCCTAATCTCCTGTTATTTCACCCCTCCCCCCAGAGTCAGGTTTTTCTGCTAGGCTCAGGATCGGTGCAGACCTGAGGTCGCCCTGCTTATGACTATGTCCAAAATGGCGCTTGCTCTTTGTCTTGCTAGCCTTTGAGAGGTGAGCGGAGAGAGAGAAATTCGTGTCCGTATCGGTCACTTTTTTTTTTTCCTCTCTCTCTTCTAGTTAGCCTGGTGAACTTTTCCCCACAGAGTTTCAAGCCTTGTTCCCTCTAGTCTCCTCTTTCCGCTTGCCCGCTGGTTTCTCGGGCTATTAAGGTTCGGCTCACCTCCCGTTCCAGCGCTGGTGTGTTGAGTCTGCCGCTGGTGTCCCGAACTTGGGCTCCCACGCTCTCCACGCAGGTCCACTGTGAATCACTAGTTCCAGAAGAGTTTCCTCTGCTGTTTCTTCCCCTACTCTTCCTTGACCCTGCAGTATCTCCACTTTTATTAAACTGTCTCTCCCCCGGACTAATAGTGTGCTCCCTTCCTATTCCGCCATCTTGCTTTACCTACCCTTTTAAAAACATTTTCTCTGGGCTGGTGCTGTGGTGTAGCAGGTAAAGCTGCCACCTGCAGTGCCGGCCTCCTATATGGGTGCTAGTTCAAGTTCCGGCTTATCCACTTCTAATCCAGCTCTCTGCTATGGCCTGGGAACGCAGTAGAAGATGGCCCAAGTCCTTGGGCCCCTGGTTCCACGTGGGAGACCTGGAGGAAGCTCCTGGCTCCCAGCTTCAGATCGGCGAAGCTCCGACCATTGTGGCCACCTAGGGAGTGAATCAGCGGATGGAGGTCCTCTCTTTCTTTCTGCCTCTCCTTCTCTTTCTGTGTAACTCTTTCAAATAAATAAATAAATAAATCTTTTTAAAAAAATGTAGATCTTGTTATCTAGTCTGTACTTGGTCATATGGGCAATGAAAGGGTTGATGATGTGGTGGCATTACATAGTGAGGTGTGGCTACCAAGGAGCCTGCCTCCATGTTTGTTGGCTAATGCTCATCCTTTGTGGGAAGAGAGAAGCCTTAAACTCAGTGCATGTGGGTGGTGTTGCAGCCTAATAGTAAAGCCTGTGCTGCCTGAGACGCCAGCGTCCCATATGGATGCTTGTTTGTGTCCCAGCTGCTCTGCTTCCAGTCCATTTCCCTGCAAAGCGGCAGAAGATGGCCCACGTGTTTGGGCGTCTGCCATCCATGAGGAAGACCCAGATGAAGCTCCTGATTTTAATCTGGCCCAGCCTTGGCCATTGCAGCCACCTGGGGAGTAAACCAGCAGATGGAAGATCTCCTAGTGTGTGTCTCCCTCTCTCTTTAATTCTGATTTTCAAATAAATCTTAAAACAGTGCAGATATTTTAAAGAATATTCAGAATGTGCATCATGATAGGTATGGAAATGTTAACTTTTAGAAATACAACTACTAAAAGGAACCAAGGTCTGCCTGGTGAGGAAATGTACAGGAGTTGAAGATTGTGTTATCTGATAGCAAGAAGTTGTCAGAGACTTATCTGAGTCATGGCAGAAAGGGCTCCAGGGGAGTTGCCAGTGACCAATGGAGGGGGTTTGAACATTAAGAAATATATACAGTAGCTGCGGTGGACTGTCGTCCATCAGATAGGTTAGAATCTATAAGCTGATGGTGATGGCTGGAGACGAGAACTTACTGGTTTCCTTTGCAGGATGCTAGTGAACCACCTTGTGGTTCCGAAAACCAGTCAGTAAAGGCAAAGTATCAGCCACTTGAAAACCTGTGCAAACTTGCTTTTGTATTATTGCTAAGTCACAAGCAGACGAGGTGGACACACCCGTTTTGTGTATCTTCATTCTGCTCTTTTGTCTGTGGCTACAAACGCTAGTTCAGGGCTGTCGACATCCAGAATCTTAGTGCCAGAGCTGGTGTAGGCGTGAACGATGCTCCGGTGTGTAAAGCTCTACCCACCCCTGCCCCAGCACAAGGCCCCCTTCACCCTGTGTTCAGGCATCTGCATGCCTCACGCCTCCTCTCCCTCCTCAGGCCACCATACTTTGCATGTGAGGAGTAAACAGCTTTAAAATTCTTTGTTTTGCTAGTCATTCTTGGCATTCCTCATTATCTTTAGCATAGCTTTTACATCATCTGTTTGATGGCATATGGAAGAAAACATAATTCATTCCTGATATATTTGTTTTCTGCATACACATATCCCCCTAATAAATTCGGTAAATGTTAAATAATTAGGTACTTGGTATATAAAATGGTGAATATTGTGCAGAGATCGTTATAGACTGTTACATTTAGTTTAAGAGGTCTTTTTTTTTTTCTCAGCTCTTTGATTAATATCTATCTAGGGAAATCAGAGATTTTGGATGGGCTAAGAATACTCTTATCACTTTTCCCATTTACAATGTTAGGTTCCCAGTATCCAAGTATACATTATATTAGTCAGCTTTTCATTACTATAAGTTGAATACCTTAGAGAGGTTACTTAAGAAGGAAGAAGGTTAATTGAGGCTTATGATTGTGGAGGTTCACAGTCCAAGATGGGCAGCCCATTTAATGTGGTGTCTGATGAAGACAGTAGACAGCAGTGCGGGTACAGGGAGGACCACAGGAAGCGGAGAGGGGAGCTGATATAACCAACCCTGTAGTGAGAACTACCTTTTAAGGGCAAGCCCCCAGTGACCGGACTACCTCCCGTGGAACCCACCTGTTAGTCACCCTAATTAGATTATGCTTCCACTCTCTTCAGCATCATTAGCTTCCGACTTTGGTGTTTAAACATGTGTGTGAATTGGGGAGCCAAATTCTGTTCACCCCGTGGTGGTTGCTACTCACCAAGGTTTAAAACAGGAAATTTATTCTAGAAACCTTGATAAGCACTCTCTACATTTACTCATCCTAGCCACAGGATTGAATTGCAGCCATTTGTGATTGCACCTGCAAGGGTCTCCTTTTCGTCAGTCCAGTGGCCCCATGGCCTCTGCCAGGCACAGCTGCTCCGTTCTGGGTTTGGACTTCTGCATCTCACTCCACAGGGCCCTAACCATCCAGTTCTCCATAGACCCCATTGACTACTGGGTCCATGAATGTTCCTACTCTGTCATCTCTCTCCTTTACCCTAACTTCCTCCCCACTCTGGTTAGATGTCATGGTCCTTTCTGATAACCACTTCCTTGCAAATGATCTTAACAACACACCCCCACCACCTCCCCAACCCCTACCCCCACCCCACCACAGGGGGAAATGTAAGGACTAAATAAGTTTTGTGCTATTGAAGTGCTTTAGACAGTGTGTAGTACCTGCTCAGTGTCTGCTTCTGCTTGGGCTTAGCTTCCCTCCTCTCTCTCTGCACTTGTCTGGCAACATCCCAATTTATCTGACTACTCTGTGCCTGCCTTGCAAATAGCTAGAAACTGCTGGGGTCAGGTGAAGAGGGGTGGCTCGGACAGAGACCCATGATAACTCATCTTCTTGGCCACATACTCAAATGTGTAATGGATTTTATCCTACTGTATTTCAATAGGATGTTTGCTTTTCCACTTTGCAAAATATGCATTCAGATCTCTTTCTTCAATCCACCTCTAGTTCCAGACATTCTTGGGCATAAATAACAGGAGACCCCATTTCAGCTGTCTTTAAGAAAGTAGAAATACCCTGTAACATTCCAAAAGCCACAAGGCAACGCATCTTCAGGGTGGGTAAGTTTGATAGTTTAGTGACACTTCTCTGCTGTGCCATCTTCAGTTTGCCCATTCATCATGGCCTCAAGGTGGCTGCTGTGGCTCCAGACATCAAGTGAATGTAACATCATCCTGGAGGAAGATTAGTTTATTCCTGGAGTCTTTATTTCCATGGAGGATGTCTTCCCTGTAAGATTCTCCAGCGTCAGCACCACTTTGCTGGGGTAAAATGAACTCGCTTACCCTAACTGACCCTGCTCACCACCTCTCCCTCATGGCAGCCACAGGGCCCTCCTTCCTCTTGACTGTGCCACGCTCAGTCCCACCTTTAGACTTTCACCGTGCTGAGCTCGTTGTGGGTAGTTTTCCTAATTCCTGTGGCTGCCTGGGTGCTGTTTCTATGTTGGCCTCCCTTTTTTCCTGACCACCCGCCTGAGTGAGCCATCCAGGATGCTCTCAGAGCCTTTCCCCACTGGAAACTCCAAAGCACTCCTCACAGTTTGCTCTCTTGTTTCCTAGTTGTTTTCTTCCCTCCAGCCTGCAAGGTGGTCTGTCTGGTACGCCACTGTGTTCAGCACCTGGGACAGTGCCTAGCACTTACTAGGTTGCATCACCAATAAATAATTAATGCTATTATTAAAAAAAAAAAAGATAATCTGTTTTATCAAGACATAGGAAAATTACTCATTATGTGACTGTGTCACTCATGTTTAATAACACCTAGGTGACACACTGGAGCCCGGGGTCCTAGACAGCCTGCTTGTCACTGCCCTTACATTGCCCTGAGCCCAGCAGGACCCATTCAGGGCCCTCCATGCTGGGAAATTGCATGTAGTCGGTCAGACCTGACGTGGGCGCCTGCCTGTCCAGCGGTGTCACATCAGAGAGGAGCCTCTGCACCCCTGGGTCGCAGCTGCAGGACCCTCTCCTGTCCAAGCTGCGTGCAGTAGGAGGAGGGAGGTCAGGAGGCTTCCTTAGGGAATGACAGTGTACTCCACTGCTTGTCAGAGGATGCTCTCTTCCCAGTGGCTTCCTGTTCCCCAGAGGAAACCCCAGACCCTCTTAGGCCCATAGGACCACAGAATCTGGCGTGCCTCTGGCGAAGTTACTTTTAAAGTGGAGCAGAAATGTTGGTGTTAAAAGTTTTCTCTTTAGGGCCGGTGCCGCGGCTCACTAGGCTAATCCTCCACCTTGCGGCGCCGGCACACCGGGTTCTAGTTCCGGTCGGGGCACCAATCCTGTCCCGGTTGCCCCTCTTCCAGGCCAGCTCTCTGCTGTGGCCAGGGAGTGCAGTGGAGGATGGCCCAAGTGCTTGGGCCCTGCACCCCATGGGAGACCAGGAGAAGCACCTGGCTCCTGCCATCGGAACAGCGCGGTGCGCCGGCCGCAGTGTGCCAGCCGCGGCGGCCATTGGAGGGTGAACCAACGGCAAAAGGAAGACCTTTCTCTCTCTCTCGCTCACTGTCCACTCTGCCTGTCAAAAAATTAAAAAAAAAAAAAGTTTTCTCTTTAGGATAGCTATTCCTGTGATATATGTTAGAATCCTGGATTCCCTGTGAGTCATGTTTAGTTTTTTGTGTCATATTGCGCTATTAACTTATATCTGTAAAACCTTTGCTCGCTTTGTCATTACTGAAAAAGATAAAAAAATAAAATTTGAAACGATAGATTTTGTATGCCTGAGGATGGTCGGGGGCAGTTGAGTTACCCTTAGTTCCATAGAAGTAAAAAGAGAGCGTAGGCCGTCAGTCTTTAGTCTTTGATTGCTGCACATGGAGGTATTTGTGCATTCACACTCACAGCAGCATCATACCCAAGAGCCAAAGGGTGGGAGATGAATAGATCAACAAGATGTGGTGTGTGTGTATGTGTGTGTGTGTAATGGGATATCACTCAGTCTTAGAAAGGAATGCATTTCTGACAGCTGCTGCATTGTGAGTAAACCTGGAGGCCACGGTCCTAAGTAAAATTAACCAGTTATAAACAGACAAGGTCTGTGTGACCGCACTTGCGGAAGGTACCTGGAGTGGATGACGTGTGGCGGCACTGAAAGGCCAAGGCTGGGATGCAGTGCTAGGTGCTGAGCCTGTATGACGTGCCCTGTTCAATGGGTTAGAAAGCTCTCTCCAGCTCTGTGCCTGTGACTTCCACACCAGGTCCCTCAGCAGACTTGTGCGGGATCCTGTTTAGGAACAGTGAGCTGCAAGCAATTCGCTTAACGGAGTAGATCTGTTTCATAGTGTTGGTTTCTACCTACAGGATGTTACTTTGTTAAGGTTTTTTTTTTTCCCCAAAATCCTAGTTTGTGGAGATTGATACTATAAAAAGAATGATAGGATAAATAGAATAAATTTCATGGATTTGGAAAATGTTGAGTGTCAGCTCAATAAAAGGTGCAAGAGTTGTTAATAACGAAGGTCGCCTCTATTGGTTTGACCAGTCTGCATTAAGCCTTTCACGGAACGCAAAGATGAAGTCAGTTTTCTCAAAGTTCTCATCAGCTCCATTAGTAAGCGTAGTTATCTGGGTCATGTGTGGGGGCTTCAGATCGCTCGTGGAAAATGTGTGTTATGAAGAAACCACGTGTGGATTGTAAAACTTCTTCGCACTCAAGTAAATGTACCTTTGAATTGCATTCGCCACACTTTGTGGCACGTGCCCTGGCATTCCTGGGTCTGTGCTCGTTGGCTGCCACCAGAATCCATACGTGACTGGGGCCTGCCGCACAGCGTGCCCCGTCCCCTGAGTTCTCAGCGGGTCCTGCCTGTCCTCACCACTCTGAGCAGCGTCGTCGTGTCATTTACGGGACAATTTCAATCTCAGTGGCTCCTTCCTTTCAGACCCGTTTTCTGCCATATCAAGTAAACACTCAGTCTCTCTGTCTCTAATTGGGCAACTTAAATCCCTAATGATAACTCCATTGTCCAGAAGTAACATTCATTCCTTTATCTCTGAAAACACGCTTTTGGAAATATAAGTCCTTGGGGCCGGCACTGTGGCGCAGTGGGTTAACACCCTGGCCTGAAGTGCCCGCATCACATATGGGTGCCGGTTCTAGTCCCGGCTGCTCCACTTCCCATCCAGCTCTCTGCTATGGCCTGGGAAAGCAGTAGAAGATGGCCCAAGTGTTTGGGCCCCTTCACTCACATGGGAGACCTGGAAGAAGCTCCTGGCTCCTGGCTTCGGATTGGCGCAACTACAGCTGTTGCAGTCATCTGGGGAGTGAACCAGGAGGTGGAAGACCTCTCTCTCTCTCTCTCTTTGCCTCACCTCTTTCTGTGTAACTCTTTCAAATAAATAAATAAATCTTAAAAAAAAAAAAAAGGAAATAGAAGTCCTTTTCCAATTCATTGACATTTTGTTTTTCTTTTTATCACCCTTATTTTCTAAATACTGGTCCTGGTTCTTAATATGGTTTGCTTGGTAATAGTGTCTTAGTCTCTGTGCGTCCACGTCAGGCATCTGTCAGAGTGTCATTGCAGAAGGAAAGTGTGCCTTGAAACTCATGCTCTTCTGTACACACACACACTTTCCATAGTGATGTGAGTAGAGAGTGATTTCCCTTTCCTGTTCAAGGAAACAAAAGTTATCAAAGCCATCCAGCTCAAGTGTTGGATAATAGAGGGAGTGGAGACTGGCAAAGCAGAGGACATTGCAATTAAAAGGCGCAGCTGCTGCCGACTTCCAGCTGGAGTTTGATTACTGGATGGAATCCTAGATCCCCTTCTTAAGTTAGTAACTACTGTGGGGGTGGGGCCCCCTTAAATGAAGGGAGCGTGTGCTGAAGGTCGGCTATGGTTTGCTTTTTCTCTTGCAACCTGGCATTAGCTGCTCCTCTGCCTCCGAGTCACGTGTGCCCCGGGCCGCCTGGCAGCTATTTGAGGAATCTGTACACACATCCTAATGTTGCAAGTACTTCCTGTTCTTCTTGGTGGAGATGGAGGCTAGGCCTGTGTTAGCTGCTTTTGTCTGTCTCTGTGTAGTGAGAGCCTGGCTTCATCCCTAGTAGAAGGTTCAGGAGTGAATGTTACGTGGATCCAGTGAGCTAGGCAGACGTCAGCCACACACAGGCATCTATTACTACAGGATTACTCTGACCTAAGTTCATCCTACACCATGCTGCTACACCGCTGTGTTCCCCTGGAGTCCGAGAGCCAATGAGCTCTCAGAGTCCCCACAGTAGTAAGGGGCGAAGTGGAAGTCAGAACCGACGCAGTGTTCTGTCTCCCTGAGCGGCTTCTTCCCCAGCCCCCGGAAGGAGGGTGTGTTTGTGTGAGAGCAGCTTCGATGAGGAGAAGCTATTGGGGGTCAGCGGGCCTGAGAAAGTCTGTCTAAGCTGCAGTCTGGCCCCCTGAGGCAGCGCTGTGTGTTCAGCCCTGTCGGCCTGTTGTCACTGACCTGGACTGGGGGCGGGGGGGTGCAGGCCGGGCTCAGCAGTGCCCAGCTACAGAGCGGGGAGCTGCAGTGCAAAACCTTTCTCGGTACCATTCTCACATATTTCTTGGCGTGATTTCATACATGAGTTAAGAAGTTCCGTTTGGAAGTAGTTTTCCAGTTAGTAGTTTTGACATGTGATCGTCCCGGGTTTCTTTGACAGGTGAAGAGGTATATGACACTGAATTACTAAAGAGGTCCTCACCTTTCTGTCTCCTCTACCCCAGGGGGCACCCAGAGATTACCCCGCGCCATCGGAATGTCCCTGGCCAAGGAGCTCATCTTCTCCGCCCGTGTGCTTGACGGCCACGAAGCCAAGGCCGTGGGCTTGATCAGCCACGTCCTAGAGCAGAACCAGGAGGGCGATGCTGCCTACCGGAAGGCCTTGGACCTGGCGAGAGAGTTTCTACCTCAGGTACTCGATTCCTTCCCCGTGACTGCAACACAGGGCGTGAGGCACACACCTGAGATGTCCTTGGCTTGGGTTCCAGATAAGCAGAGGCGTGCTAACTGGAAAACTAGGAATCCTGTGTTGGGTTAGCATTAAGATTTTCAGAATTTAGGGCCGGCGCCGTGGCTCAACAGGCTAATCCTCCGCCTTGCGGCGCCGGCACACCGGGTTCTAGTCCCGGTCGGGGCACCGATCCTGTCCCAGTTGCCCCTCTTCCAGGCCAGCTCTCTGCTGTGGCCAGGGAGTGCAGTGGAGGATGGCCCAAGTCCTTGGGCCCTGCACCCCATGGGAGACCAGGAAAAGCACCTGGCTCCTGCCATCGGAACAGCGCAGTGCGCCGGCCGCAGCGCGCCTACCGCGGCGGCCATTGGAGGGTGAACCAACGGCAAAAGGAAGACCTTTCTCTCTGTCTCTCTCTCACTGTCCACTCTGCCTGTCAAAAAAAAAAAAAAGATTTTCAGAATTTAGATTAGGAATTGAACCCTAATTTTAATTCTGAAAACTCTCCCTTCACTCCCCAGCTGGTACTCTAAGCTAAGCCCCACTGAGATGTAGGGAGACGCAGTGGGTGGGCTGCCACGCTGCACCCCCCCCCCCCCCCAGGTGGAACTCCCTGAAAGGGCTGCTTGTGGTGAGAAAGGAGGCTGGTCTGTGGAAGCCGGTCCTCCGTGCATGGCTTCACTGGAGGGAACCTGCTGGAGGAGCGCACTGTCCCTCTGCTCGTGTGTTTGCTATGGTGCTGCGAGCCCTCGCGTGTGACTCCTCTGTGCACGCTGTAACACCTGTAACACCTGGCCCTCTGCACGTGTGCTCACCTGACTGTGGCCGCCCTCCCCGGTAGGGTGCTGACTGTGCGCTGCTGCTCCTGTTGTAAGGGCTTCTCTTTCTGTCACTTTTCCAAATACATTTTTCAAAGATTGCTTTATCTGAGATCACACATTAAAAGGTTTTCATGTAAGAGGAAGAGGCCTCTTTTGCTCTATAAGCAGTTAATGATATCTCCTTGTTCCTGATGGAGTTTGAAGTTTTGTGGCTCCCCTAACCATTTCTGGAGTCAACATAGCTTTCTGTCCAGCTCAGGTTCCTTCCTGCAAACAGGACTCAGAGCCTGATTCGGGGGCCATGGATTTCCTTTAGGAATGTTTTGAAGTTTCTCTCCAACATATTGCAGATGGGGTTGCACTGCAGAGTTTGTTTCTTTCTCTTTTAAAACAAAGATTATTTATTTGAAAGAGAGAGAGAGAGAGATCTTCCATCTTCTGGTTTACCCCCCAGATTGCCACATTGACTAGGGCTGGGCTAGGCTGAAGCCAGGAGCCAGGAGCTTCATCCAGGTCTCCCACGCAGGTGCAGGGGCCCAAGCACTTGAGCCATCTTCCACTGCTTTTCCAGGCCATTTGCAGGGAGCTGGGTCAGAAGTGGAGCAGCTGCAACATAAACAGGTGCCCATGGGATATGGGCGTCACAGTCTCAGGCAGCGGCTTTACCCACTGTGCCACAGTGTCAGCCCAGTGGAATGTGTTTCTAAACCACACTTCCTGGTATTTGTAACAGTCTGGTTCTTCTTAATTAACTTAGGCACTTTTTGTTTTTTGGGTAGGGCTCATATTTAACTTGTTGCCTACATAAGGTAAAGCAGCCTTATGCTTACACTTAATGCAAGTTCAGATGTATTTGTTGAATTGATGGAGAGCAAATAAAAAAAAATATTTTTACTGCCTTTAAAAAAAGAGTCTCAATATGTTTGATGTTTCTCTCCAAAATATTAGGGAGGTGAGAATTAATTAAAGGGAACAGTATCAGAAGTAATAATTTAACTAAGTATTGGTTTAGTAAAATCCCATAGCTTAACACTCAGTGACCAAATCATATCTCAGTTGAAGTAAAGGTGTGTTTGTAAAAGGTCCTGGGATAACTCTGATGCTGATATTCACAGCTGCCCTGGCCTGTTGACAGGTATGTTCAGCCCCCTGCTTCACAGTGCCACAGAGGGGGTTTTACTTCCTATGATCCTTCACAGTGGGTACTCACTGTCCACGTTGTGTGGCCTGAGAACAGGCGCACCAGCCTGGCACAGCCTGGCGGCCGGCTGTGTCCCACCTGCAGTAGCCCAAGCCACCAACCTCTGCCCTGTGCATGCCTCCATCCCCTATCATCCAGTAGTGAAAACAGTAGTTGTTACAGTTGATTCTTCTCTAGGCCCAACAGATGTGTAAGGGGAGATGTTGAATGACCAAAATGTGTGACTGCAAAACCACATGTACAAGACACTGAGGGAAGCTTCAGCTGAACTCTTTATTTTTACCTTTGTTACTTGTTACAGAATAGTTACTCTCCCAAATGATGAGAAAGCTGCTGTAAAGTTAGTATTTCTACATGATTTCTGTGTTCATATCTTCATTTCTCTAGAAAATGACGTGTAGAAGAAGGGGCATCGACTTTGTTTCAAAGGGGAAACTAATTAAATCAAGTGCTGTCTCTATTGGCATTTTAAATTTTCAGTGTTCTCTTTCCCTCCCTCCCTCCCTCCCTCCCTTCCTTCCTTCCTTCCTTCCTTCCTTTTTTCTTTCTTTCCTAAACCTTGATATCCAAAGTGGAGTCTGTGGACTGGCCGCCTGACGTCTACCAGGGGCTGTTGAATCCTGCAGAGCCCACGTGTGCATCCTAACAAGGGGGTGGGATCGTGTGTGCCTGCTAGTCTGACAACACCTCTTTTGGCTCTGTTGGCAAAGAAAATGGGCAAGTGAAACATGCTGCTCTGAGAACTTGCTTGATTCTCAGGAAAGACGTGGTGCCTACTTGCGCCACACACGCAGGTCCCTTTAGAGGATCACACCTGGGTGTTTAAGTACTCTACCCTGGGAGAACCACCGCCTCCGGAGAAGAGCTGTGAGCACAGGACTCGGGAAGAGAATTTACACAGATCGAATCTGATGACAGAAACCCCCAGGGAAAACGGTGTTGCTCATGTATTCATCGTGTTAGAATCCCTTATTGTACCTGTGATTTAGAAATTGCCATGTGTTTTAATTCAAGAACATTCGGGTCAGAATGCACCACTGGAATCACATTCCTCACCCATGAACAATATTTTAGGCATTTAAAATGAGATCAAATAACCAAATTCCGGCTGGGGGACGCTGGTTTTCTCTGGGGCAGTTGGTGAGTGTTTGGCTTTGATAGCAAGCTGTAGTGTTTCCTTCTCGCAGAGGGAGTCTAGTTCTTCCCTCCATGCCCCGTGCACATCCTGAATGACACGTAGACTGTGCTTTTGGGGTGGGAGCACTGCCTAGGGTACACATCTTCCTGAATCCACATTTGTGGTGGTTAGCTGTCAGTGCTAATGCAGGAAAGCTACAGAGCCCGTGCCTGAAGTGGGCGGCGCTGGACCTCCAGAGCCTCGTCTCCAGCCCAGACTTCTGTCCTGACCCCTGACCAGTGTGGGCTGAGCCAGAGCCCCTCCTTTACTTTCCCCTACTCTTAGGGAGCGTTGAAGAAGAATGAGAAGCCCTCAACTGACCTGCTGACCTTGCAGAATCTACAGTTTGCTACATGATGGAATAGTGTGGAATCTAATGTGATTACAATCACTGTTTAATGAACACCTTGAAAGGCTTAGTAAAGAGAGGTTCCATCTGATATCCCACACAGCCATTGTTGCCTGTGTTGTGGATCCAGCAGTGGAAGTTTCTGGGTTTTTGGCATTATTTGCGTAAATAGTAATTAAAATCTGTATTTTATAATTTGAATTTTAGGGACCTGTTGCAATGCGAGTGGCAAAATTAGCAATTAATCAAGGGATGGAGGTAAGTTCCTTAATGTTTAAATCTGTTGTTCAAGTGGATAATGGTGACTTAATTTAAATGAACCACATTCAGATATGTACTTGATTTTTCTTTCTTCTAAAATATAGCTATTTGAATGCCACTGTTACTGAAAGTTATTGAAGTTCCTTCTAACTACATCATTGATTTCATTCTGCTTATAATTATTGCTGATTTAGTGTGATAATCAAAGAATTAAATAATTTCACCAATGTCCTGCTGCTTATGGCGTGCTTATTATGTTTGTAAATTTAATATCTTTTATTTAAAAGGCAAAAATAGAGAGGGAGAGAAACAGAGCTCTCCCATCTCATGGTTCACTCTCCAAAAGCCTATAATAGCCTGGTCTGATTCAGGCTGAAGGCAGGCACGTGCAACTCAGTCTGAGCCTCCCACAGGGGTAGCAGGGATCCAAGCACTTGAACGGTCACCTTCTGCCTCCCAGGATGTCTATTGGCAGGAAGCAGAGCAAAGACTCAAACCCCGGCATTCCGGTATGGGATGTAGGTGTCCCAGTGACATCTTAACTGCTGTGCCAAATACCCACCCCAGAAACACCACCTGTACCAAATACCCATTGACGTAGTAGATTTACCATCTGGCAGTTTTTAGAAGAAGACGTTATGTGTATTCTCAACGTCACCATCATATTACGGAAAACTTTCAAGGAGGACCTCCTAGCTCAAAGCCGAGTCCAGCTCCTTCCGCCTTTAACGTCCCTGGGTACATTCTGCAGAGAGACAGAGGAACAAGGTGACCCTGTAGGGGGCCCTGGGGTTATCCTGGAAGGCGACTCCAGAGGAGTACAGGCTGTGGGGAGGAAGCCAGGAGAGACTCCGTGGGTACCCATTTCCTTTGAATGCTTAACTCCAGGTGTTAAATTCTGGTTGAATTTAGGGAAGTTTGGAGAAACATATTTCTTTGCAGACACAGAAGCTACTATATCTTCCTGTGCTAATAGTAAAGAGAGATTGAGTTTGTTAGCAGTAAATGTTGCTTTATAAGTTTGCAAAGTATTTGGTTGGTTCACGTGAATACTTAACACTCACAATACTGACAGTTCGATGCTTTTTAAAGGCCTGTTTCATCCTGACAGTACCCCCATTTGGTAGGAACTGCAGCCTTCTCCTTGTTCAGAAATGCATCTCGGAAGCAGAGAGGTTCAATTACTATCCCCAGGTTGCACAGCTCCCAGGGGATCAGGTCAGGACTTGATCCAGGAAGCCAGGTCTCCTCTGCTGGTCAGACTTCCAATCTGCTGTTTCATGGGGAAGGGTTCTGGTTTAGGGAGATAGGGTTATTCGATTTGAATTTATGTTGACTTTCAAATGCTACGTTTTTCTAAAAAGAACCATATTTTCTCCTTAGGTTGATTTAATCACGGGGTTGGCCATAGAAGAAGCTTGTTATGCTCAGGTATGTAAGCCCATTGCAGGTTCTCCGAGGGACCCTCGCGTCTTGTGGTTCCCTTCTGTATCATTTGAATGAATTACGTGATACCAGTGAGCAGATTTACCCTCTCGCCCATTCCAGAATCATTACAGAGGGCTCACGTTGTTTCTGCTGTTCCGTTGTTATCAGCTCCTAAAACAATTCAGTTCCACAGACTGATGGATGGCACTGGTCTTCAGAATTTCGAAAGCTCTTAGAATAACTAAATAAAATCTGTGCTCAGCTGTCCCTCTGGGCTTCTGCTGTCTTTCGTGGAGTAGGCCCGCCTTCGCTGCAGCGTGGAGAGGTGGCCGGGCAGCCAGGGAGTGTGAGGCTGCCACGCGGTGTGGGTGTGGGAGACTCGCTGGCTTTTCTGGTTCCTAGCCTTCTCTCTTGCCCACTGAGAATTCACTAATGAAATTACGTTTTCTTTCTTTCTATACAAATTAGTAGATCTTTCTATACAGGAACGAGGTGTTTTTCTTTTTTTCCTGAAAGATGTAACTTTGTTTTAGGGCATCTAAAATAGCAAAAGAGTTTTGTCCTACTTTTCCCAAGTTCGAAACTATGTGAGCTTCCCCTGAAGCATGGCGAAGCTGTGAGTTAGAGGCAGTGTCCAGGGTGTTCCCCTGTGCCTTGTCTCTGTGTGCAAATCACGTGTGTCACGGATGAGCTCGTGTCCTGAGTGAGATCAGTTATGAGCGTTTAGCAGTGGACAGCCTCAAAGCACAGTCAGTCCTAAACCGCCGCCTAGCCACGTCAAAGGAGCAGAAAGCACAGGAGGTGTTATTAACATAGACACCAATAAAAGAAAGATAGCTGGAAAGACCCCATTATTGGGAGATTAAGTGGGATATTATGTGTCAAAAGAAAAAGTCTCAAGGAATTTTCAAGTATTTTGAACTAAATCAAAATGAAAATACAACTTAATCAAAATTTGTGGGATGTTTCAAAAACAGTGTTTAGAGAGAAGTTTGTAGCGCTGAGTGTAAACGTTAGAAAAGAAGAAAGATCTAAAATCAGTAAGCTTCCAGTTTCTTGGAAAACTATAAAAAGGAAGAGGCAATTAAATCCAGAGAAAGCTGAAGGCAAGAAATCATAAACATTACAGCAAGAATCAGTGAAATGAAATTGAAAATAGGAAAACAGTAGAGAAAAATCAACAAAACCAAAGGCTGATGCTTGGTAAAGATCTTTGAAATGTACAGACCTTACCCAGTTAACCAAGGGAAAGGAGAGAAGAATAAAAATCACTAATAGTAGTATCAGAAATAGGAGAGAAGCTGTCGTATCTGATCCATGAACATTAAATAAAGCATATTATGAGCAGCTCTTTGTCCACAGATTTAATAACCTGGATGAAAGGGGCCATTTCTTTTCTTTTTATATTGAATTATTTAATTTTTTAGAAAGAGTGACCAACAGATGCAGAGAAAACGCCCATTTGCTGGTTTACGCCCCAAATGCTTGTGATGACTAGGGCTAGGCCAGGCCGAAGCTGGGAGCAGAGCTCAATCTGGGTCTCCCACGTGATGGCAGAGACCCAGCTGGTTGAGCCATACCTCTACTGCCTTCCAGGGCATTAGCAGAAACTGGAATCAGAAGTGGAACTGGGACTCAAACCGGGCGCTGCAGTCTGGGGTGCAGACATTCCAAGCAGCTGCCTAACTGCCATTCCAAATGCCACCCAACAGCCACTTTCTCAGAGCACAGCATCTTTCAGAGCTCACACGAGGAGAAATAGATATTCTGAATAGTCTTATTTTTATTTAAAAAAAAAATCAGCAATTAATAGCCTTTCAAAACAGTGGGTACCAGACACAGTCTCACTGATGAAATGGACCAAACATTTAAATTAGAAATGATAGTAATACCACTCCTTTGCAATTTCCAGAAAATAGAAGGAATACTTCCCAGTTCATTTTGAGGCCCTCATTATCCTAACACCTAAAAGAGAGAAAGACATTGCAAAGTAGATGTCTCTTCAGTGTATAGACACAAAAATTCTGAATAAAATAATAGCAAACTGAATCCAGCAGGGGAAAGAATTGCATACCAGGACCAAGTGGGATTTATTCCACATATGCAAGGCTGGTTCAGCATTTGAAAATCAGTCTATTCAACTTATCATATATCAATAGACTTAAGAAGAACTAGTGCATGATCATGTTCATAGATCCAGAAAAAGTATCTGACAAACTCCCACACTCATTCATGATAAAAACTCTCCCCAAACTAAGAATAGAGGGGGATTTCTTCAACTTGATGAGAACATCTAGCAAAAGTCTGCTAACATTTAATGATTAGGAACAAAGTACAAGGATGTCTCTTCTCACTGCCTTTTCAAAAACAGCATACTGGAATTCCTAGCCAATTCAGTAAGACAAAGAAAAGTTTAAGGTACACAGGTTGAGAAGGAAAAAATAAACTGGTTCACGTATGACATGATCATCTATGTAGAAAGTCCCAAAAAAGTCAACCAAAAATCTCATAAGCAAGTACAGGAAGATTTCATGATACAAGGTTAATACAAAAAAATCAGATGTTCCCGTGTATATCAGCAATGAGGCCCTGAATTTTTAAATTAAAAATATGATGCCATTTTCATTAGCATGCAGAAAGTCAAAAACCTAGGTGTAAATATATCAAAATATGCACAAGATCTACAGGAGGAGAACTACAAAATTCTGGTGAAAAAACAACAACAAGAACTAAGTAAGTGGAAACCTATTATTACAGTGTTTATGGATAGGAAGAGTCCCTGTGGTAGAAAGTCAGCTAGTCCCATTTTGACACACAGATTTAATACAATCCCAGTGAAAATCCCAACAAGTTATTTTGTGGATATTGACAAACTGATTGTAAATTTGTGTCAAAATTCTGAGTATCAGAACAACCAATGCAATCGTACAGAAAAACAAAGTTGGAGGACTGATGCTGCCTGACTTCAGGACTTAATGTAAATCTACAGAAATCAAAATAGTGTCATTGTGGTGAAAGGAAAGGCAAAGAGACCAATCAGACAGAATAGAGAGCCCAAAAAGAGCCTCAACATCAGTAGGCTCAACTGATAGTTGACAGAGTAGCAACTTCAAGTCCTTAGAGAGAGGTTAGTCTTGACTTAACTCAAAAAGGGTCATACATCTAAATGTAAAGTTAAAAACTATAAAACTCTTAGAAGCTAGGAGATATTTGCAGTGACATCGGGTTTGGCATTGGCTTTTTGGATGGTTTTTAATTCCATTCTCCATTAACTTTCTGTAGTACCCTTGTACAGATAGCAAATAATCATTTGAAAAGATGTCAAAAACATTTCAGTGAGAAACTACAAGTTCAGCAATGAGGTAAAGGCTGCAGACACCAAGTGCTGATGAGGGTGTGGAGCTCCAGAAACCCTCCGTGGTTGCTGCTGGAATGTCAAATGGTTCCGCCACTTGGGAAGAGTTTGGCAGTTTCTTAGAAAGCAAAATACACTCTCATCCTGTGATCCAGCCATTGAGCTCCTTGGTGTTCATAGCCAAATGAGTTGAAAACATGGCCACACAAAAACCCTGCACACCAAGCTTTATTCACAATTGCCCAAACGTGGAAGCAACGAAGATGTTCTTCTGTAGGTGAATGGCTAAATGGTGGCACACCTATACAGTGGAATAGTAACTCAGTGATAAGATACAAGCTGTGAATCCACGCACTGACGTGAAGGAAACTTTAAGGCACGTTGCTGTGTGTGAAGAGTTCATTCTAAAAGGACTGCACACCATATGGTTCCAAGTCAGTGACATTCTGGAAAAGGCAAAACAGAGACAGTTTTGAGTGGTGGGGCAGAGATGAACAAGTTGAGCACAAGAGATATTTTGGGCAGGGAGACTGTTCTGTGTGATGCTGTGATGATGGACATGTGTTATGATCTGTCTGTCGAAACCCATAGGACGCAGACCGCAATGAGTGAACATTAATGGAAACTACTGATTTTAGTTAATAATGTTTCAGTATTGGTTCATCTCTTGTAACAAATGTACCACACACATGCAAGATGTTACTAACAGGGGAAATGGCAAGGCAGGAGGCCGTGTGTGGGAACTCTATTTTCCACTCATCTTTTTTGTAAATTTAAATTGCTCTGAAAAACAAAATCTTTTCATGTTTTTCAGTAGATTTGAAATAGAGAGCAAAAGCATATTTGGAATAAGATTGTTCAATTTAGTTTCCTAATATAGATTTCAACACTTTAGAGTGTGCTTCTAGTTTTCTTACGCAATGCTTGATAACTTGACTGTTGTTTTTTTTCATCTTTGGTATATGTCATGCATTTTGTTTTTCTTAGACCATTCCAACGAAAGACAGACTTGAAGGACTTCTTGCTTTTAAAGAGAAAAGGCCCCCTCGCTATAAAGGAGAATAGAAGAAACAAGTTCTGCAAATGCCACTGTAATAAATGTACCTCTGGAAGTATCTTTCAGATCCACTCTATGCCTCAGCACATGGAGTCTCAATGACCAAAGTGAAGAGTCAGTTACTCGTGTGGTGTACAAAGTGTCTGGAATGGACCCATATGTGTATTTCATTCTGATGTGTATTGTTTCATCTCCATTCAGATTTATAAAGCTCATAGTGTATATTGTCAAAAACAAATTAAAAATAGATACACATTTTTAAATATTTACTGCTTATGAAACTTTCCGTTCTTAATTTTTAAAATGTGAATAATTTATATATTGCACATTCTAGGGGATAATATTGATTGTATGTCTACTGTGCTGCATTAAGAAAATAAAAATATTTCTGTATACCAAAAATGTGAAGTTTTACCAAATAAGATTTCTAAGTTATTACATACATATGAACAGATACATACATCTCAACCTGCAAAGTGAACTGGATAGATATTCTGAGTGAAAAACTACCTGATACAAATAAAATTAGTGGAAAATAAAATCTTGGGAATTTTTCTTTTACCCTAGTTTTTTAACCTGAGTAAGCCATTGCACGTTGGTTTGAGAAGAGACAGCGGGTCCATGCTGTTTGTGTCAGCATTGAATATAGCATTGGAGGTGAGGGACTAGTGCAGCCAGAGATGGGCCAGTGAAGTCCACGGGAGGCGGCGTTCTCTTGTGCTTCCAGGACCTCCTCCCAGCAACTGGCCCACCCCCTGGCCTCACCAAGGCCGGGCTGATTCACAAGGAAGAAAGAACATGGTGCAGCTGGCCCATGGACGTGCTTGGCACGGTGGGTGCAGAGTAACGTGGAGACTGCTCTCTGTTTCCCTGCCGCCAGCTGACTGCATGTGGTTTCTGCAAGGGAAGGAGGGGCACACAGCAACCCTTTCTCCTCTGCTGACAGATACAGCCTGCCCGCCTACCCAGGCCAGAGCTCTCCAGTGTCTGAGGTCCTGCAGCCGTGCTTGGTGGCGGTCGGGGGGTGTAGAAAGGAAGAACAGTATCGCGCTCTCAAGTAACTTGATGTAGCTTCCATTTTATCAAACTGGACTGCTTCTGAGCCTGGGCATGGTGGATTCAGCACCTGTCCCTGGTGTGTCGGGGGCCCCGGAGCACCCCTTGCACCTTGCTGTCACGCGGCCCAAGTGCCTCCCTCAGGAGTTCCCCTCCTCCACTGCACGTGGACATCCTCGTCCCAGGACCTTCCCTGAAATGGTCCTTCTTTGGTTTGGGAAGTCGAAGCCTGAATCGCAGTCCTAAACTTCTGAGGAGAGACAAAGGTGGACCCAGCGGCAGCTGCTGTTCATCCTGCCGGAGTGGGCAGCCTCTGTGTAGTGCGCATGTGCCCAGGTAAGCACTGTTTTGCCTTGATCTCCTTAGGCGCTGAGACTAGGCAGATTTATGGTGATTGCTCAGCTGATCAGAGTATACAGAAGGGGCTTATTAAAACGCATGGCAGGCCCCCTGGTGCTTATCCCTGCAGCCCTGCACACTTGTTTACTCATCAACTTGCCGAGCTGTTCTTTTCAGGTGTGATAATTTGCAAATAAAGGGCTGGTGCTTGTTTTCATAGTCCTCAAAAGGTTCCAGGGCCACCTTGTCCCGTCAGTGACATGCTAAAACGCCACTTCCATTTTTACTGAGTAGGAAATAATTATGTTAATGGGAAAAAGATTATTGCGTGTGCTGAATGACTTCTCTCTCGTACTGTGGATTCCTAGTCTGAACTACTCTGGCTGGTTGAGCACCATTTAATTTCCAGCAAATTTGCACTAAGTCACTGGAGTGTGCAAGCGTACTTCAAAAAGTACATGGAATTAAGAGAAGTTTATGTTGGTACAAACATATGTCTGTTCTCTGTACAAATGCTTACCTTCCACTGGATTTTTTTTTAAACCAATCCATGTTCAGGACTTTTTAAACCTAATATATTTTCATCTCTTTGAAAGGCAGATAGTGTTTAAAAAAAAAAAAAAAGATTTATTGGCTGGTGCCATGGCTTAACAGGCTAATCCTCCGCCTTGTGGCGCCAGCACACCGGGTTCTAGTCCTGGTTGGGGCACCGGATTCTATCCCGGTTGCCCCTCTTCCAGGCCAGCTCTCTGCTATGGCCCAGGAAGGCAGTGGAGGATGGCCCAAGTCTTTGGGCCCTGCACCCGCATGGGAGACCAGGAGAAGCACCTGGCTCCTGGCTTCAGATCAGTGTGATGCGCCGGCCACAGCGGCCATTGGAGGGTGAACCAACGGCAAAAAGGAAGACCTTTCTCTCTGTCTCTCTCTCTCTCACTATCCACTCTGCCTGTCCAAAAAAAAAAAAAAAAAAAAAAAGATTTATTTATGTATTTGAAAGGCAGAGTTACAGAGGTGAGGGGTGGCATGAGGCATCCTCCATCCTCCATCCACTGGTTCGCCAAATGCCTGCAACAGCTGGAACTGCGTCAATCTGAAGCCAGGGGCCAGGAGCTTCTTCTAGGTCTTACGTGAGTACAAGGACTTGGGCCATCTTCTGCTGCTTTCCCAGGCCATAGCAGAGAGCTGGATTGGAAGTGGAGCAGCCGGGACTAGAACGAGCGCCCATATGGGATGCGGGTACTGCAGGTGGCAGCTTTTCCCTCTACGCCACAGCGCAGGCAGACAGTGAACTTCTATCCACTGTTCCACTCCCCAAATACCTGCAGCAGTAGGACTGGGCGAGGCCAAAACTTGGAGCCTGAAACTCAGTGTGAGTCTCCCCCGTGTTGGTGGCAGGGACCCAGGTACTGGAACTATCAGTTGTTACCTCCAGGGGTGACATAAGCAAACAGCTGGATCAGAAGTGGAATAGCCAGGACTCAAACCAGGCAGGACTCAAATACAGGATTCAGCACCCTTCGTGGTAACTTCACTATCTGTGCCAAATGCCTGCCCCCCGACTTGGGTTTCCTTACAGCAGAACAGCAGTCTTGGTGATCATTACACTAGTTCTCCCTTACCTGCAGTCTCGTTTTGCATAATTTTAGTTACCTGCAATTAACTTGTGGTCCAAAAATATTAAATGGAAAATGCCAGAAGCATAAGTTTTAAATAACTTTTATTACAGTACATTGTTGTAATCGTTCTATTATTTGTTGCTGGTAATCTCTTATGTGCCTAACTTGCTTATCACAGGTCTGTATTGGAAAGACCATAATATATGTGAAGATAGGTTCAGTATTGTGTGCAGTTCAGGCACCCACGGAGCATCTGAAGACCTGTCTCCTGCAGATAAAGGGGAATGGCTGTAGTCCTTGCTCTCTGGGAAGGGGCCTGCTGTACTGGCTGGTCTGCAGAATAGCCCCCATGCCTTCCCCCCGCACAAGTAGAGTGTGTGTGTGTGTGTGTGTGCACGTCCTCCCTCCAAACCCCGTCAGCATGGCACAAGCTGACTCTCCAGTGGATGCAGCCTGTGTTCAGCTTAGGTTTCAGAAGACTCGGAAAGGGGCAATGGTTCATCATGTCTAGCTACAGTTCAGAGGACAAAAACAAAGAAAAGCACTTGACTGTCCCTCGGAGCTTGAGAGCTGCTGGATCCAGAGTCATTGGCACTGGTTAATTTATAACTTGCCTGTGAAAGGGAAAGAGCGCTCCAAGTCACCGGAATTCTGAGGGGAGAGAAGAGCTCTGATAATGGCCAAAGCAGGAATCCGATGTTCCGTGATTCATTTCCGTGACTTTTAAGAATCATTTTCAAGTGTGTATTTGTTTTCAATAATAAGGGATCTGGTTTTCGTATGCATCACGTCCTTTGTCGTATCAGATGTTGGCTTGGCACCAGCTTTTAACTTTTCGAGCAGCTCTCAGAAAGAGTGCTTTGTGCGTGGGCGAATTCATGGTCCAATCATGTACTCGTGATACAATACTTACCGAAAATGTGTATTTTCATATGGGCTTGCCGCTGCCTGGCAAGTGGCCCTCTTCCACACTTGCCCTGCGTTTCCACTGTGGTGATGTGCTGCCCTACATTTGCTCTTGTTTGAGGTCCAAAGGTCCTGGCAGGCAGACACTTTCAAAGAGTTAATCATGCCATTATTTGTCTACCAGCCTAGTTAAATATTAGCTAGCATGTATGTCAATGTTTATTGGGCTTTATCAAATCGCAGTAAAAGTTATTTTCTCATGGTCTATTAAGGAATCCCAGTATACATGATATACATGTGTTATAAAAATGCATGAGGCATTTTAAAATTATTACTTAGTTGCTGCTAATGTGGTAAATAAATAGCAGATGTCGGGTGGAGTCAGGAACTGGACCTAGAGCTATTGACCTTTTCATCACTGTGGAGCTTGCAAACAGCCAAACAGCATAAGCAAAGGCTGCTGATAGGTGTGTTTTTCTCAGCCCAGAAGGCGCAGCGTCCTTTGCCCTGAGTTGTTCACCAGTTTCCTCCTGACCTGGAAAGATACGGAAAGTGTGCTTATCAAACGATCTGGTGACCCGGGCTGGCAGGTGACAGTCGCAGCTGACCCGCTCCGCACCTCCTCCAAACCAGACGCTCACTCTCTAAGCTTTTGCACACCTCATACAAAAGCCTCGGGCAGTGGGTTTGTCAGTTTCTAGTTTAACAAACAGAGGCTGAAGGAAGGATTCGTGCTGGCCGTCTGTGTTCAGGGCCTTAGTGATGGCACCACCAAGTCCACAGAGCCAGTCTTGGGTGTGAATGATGCATTGGGTGCGTCAAGGTGCTGGAAGGGGCGGTGTGTGACCTTTCAGCTCGGGTCCCTTTAAAACCTGTGGCTCACGTGTCAAAGGACTTGCAGTTTGATGATACCTATCTAAAGAAGGCAAGGTGAGTGCCCCATGAGCCAGGAGCATCTCGGGCATCATTTGAGCAAGGAGGCAGATGTGTTGCTGTCTCCTGCCCTGCTCAGACTCACCTGGAGTATGGTAGTCAGTCCTCAACATCATGATGTCCTATGGTCATGGGTTCCCCGTGGTTTCCTTGTAAGCACACAGGAGCTCTTGGGGCGCTTCTGAAACCAACAGTGAGGCCGCCGACAAAGCATCTTCCTGATTTGTAAAGGAATTCAGTAGTTGCTCATGATGGCAAAGACCCTGTCTGGATGCAGTCTATAAAGGAGTGCTTTATAGTTCAGGAAGTCTCATGTGGATGTGGTGGTATTTCATTTGTTTCACATTTCAGGACAGAGCAATTACAATAGGGAGGTGGGGCTCACAGCCATGGCCATTTCGGAGACATGCCCAAGAACCTGCACTGTTCACCACAGGAGAGACACGCAGCGACACGTGGCAGCTGCCTGCTGTGGAGTTGTCGTGTGAAGGTGAGACCTTCCGAGGCTGCCGCGGGCTGCGGGGGAGCCACCCAGCTGTCACTCTCCCACCCTTTCTCCTTGCTGCTTACACTGCCCCGGGTCCAGAAGCCTCTGAGTGTGGAAGCAGAAAGTGGGCAGCGGTGGGACAGAGCAGGTGCCTTGGGAACTTGCACAGGTGGACCTTGACGACAGCCCTGGGCCCTTGGACAGTCTCTGTCCTTGACACAACACTAGCTGGCCTCCCTTGAGCACTGACACAGACCCAGTGGATGTGAAAGGTGGGCCTTTGCTGCAGATGCTGGTCTTTGGGGCAAAGAGAGCAGGTATCTGTCCCAGGTGTATCTACCTAAGTACTTGGTCCTCGGGATACTCCACAGCGTACAGAGTTTTCCTTTAGAGTTTTAAGAAAAATGATCACCTTGTCGGTATGCCATGTTTACGGCACATTTGAGGGACCAGGAGAGGATTGTCCTGGAGAAAGCACCCCACTTTCCCATCACCTGTTGGATTTTGTGTGGCTGCCCGGCACTTGCAGCTCCCTCCTTGCCCCACTGCCATGGTGGGCCATGGCCAGGCCATGAAGAGGCAGATTTCTGTCTGGACTTTGCTTCGGCTGACCCCTTGCTGCCATGGTGCCTTTAAATGGCTCAGCCCCGAAAGCGATGAGAGAGATGGAAGTGTTCTCTGATGGCAGTCTCTCCGGAACCCATTCCCCAGAGCAGGTCCCTGAGTCGTCTGGGTGCAGCAGTCGGCTCACCCTGTCATCAACGTGCAGCTCGTGGTGGTGTGCAGAGGAAAAGGCCTTGGAGGCTGTGAGCACTGGCAAGTGTACTCTCTTGACCTTTTCAAAAATAGCCTGAGCCACTTTCACTTTCAGCCTCTGAGCTGCGGTGAATGAGTTCTTTGTGTAGTTTACAGAAAGCGAAGAACTGTTTGGCAAGCGAGAGAAGTTCAGACTCAGCCTGTCTTGCATTGAGTAACATTTCTCTTGAGTTGTCTATTAACACTTTGCTATGGAAGACCAGAATCTGCTTGATATGGCCTATAATTTGAATGCTTTAAAAATACAAGTATGGGAGCCCATGTTGAGGCACACTGGGCTAAGCTGCTGCCTGGGATGCTGGCATCCTGTATCAGAGTGCTGGTTCGAGTCCCGGCTGCTCCACTTCCCATCCAGCTCCCTGCTGACGCACCTGAGAAGACAGCAGAGGATGGCCCAAGTCCTTGGGCCCCTACCACCCACGTGGATGAGACCTGAATGAAGTTCCTGGCTCCTGGTTTGGTGTGGCCCGGAGTGAAGATCTCTTTCTCTGTGTCTCTTCCTCTCTTGATGTCACTCTGCCTTTCAAAGAAATCAAATATTTAAATATATGTATATGTGTGTGTGTGTGTGTACGTGTGTACAAGAAATGGTGACACACCATAGGAAACAAAACAGCCTACATCTGACGTGGTGGAAAGACATTCTAGTCATTGTAGAAGAGATTGGAATATTTGTTCTTGACACCTGCCTGGGACTCTTGGGTGCCCACTCAACACCAATGGGACTGTGCACATAATACTGAAGAGCGACTTTCTTTGCCTGTGGTCTTTGTGGGAACGCACAAAGTGTGACTTGTGATTGTTAAACCTCTCTTCTAACAAAGACTGACATAGTAGAATTACTAGGTTATATAACTTCAAAACTGACCAGATGCACCATCTTTATAATCCAGCAATGTTTGAGGGTTCTTATTTTTCCACATCTTCATTAACATGTGTGACCTTCTCTTTGATTGTAGCCATCCTAGTGGGTGTAAAGTGGTGTCTTACTGTGATTTTGACTTGAAGTTTCCTGGTGACCATGGCTTGTTGGCCATGTGTGTATCCTCCTTGAAGAAATGTCTGTGCAAACCCTTCGCCCAGTTTTAATTGGGTTGTCATTTTATTATTTGTAAGTGTTCTTTATATATTCTGCATACAAGTCCCTTGTTGGATGTGTGATTTGCAAATCTTTTCTTCCGTTCTTTAGGTAGTCTCTTCATGTTCTTGATGGTGTCCTAGAAAGCACAAAAAGATCTTTAATTTTGGTGACACTTTATCTGCTGTTTCCTTTGTTGCTGGTGCCTTTGGTGTGATTTCTGAGGAACTGCTGACTAATACAAGGTGATGAAGATTTATGTTTTTGACTGAAGTTTTAGACTTCGCATTTAGGTTTTTGATCAATTTTGGGTTAACTTTTGTAGGTGGTGTGAGACAAGGGGCCCAACCTTCATTCTTTTGTTGGTTTCTAGTTGTCCCAACACCATTAATTGAAAAGACCGTTCTTTCTGTCCTGGTGCTCCTGTCAAAAATCAGTTAGCCATAAATGTAATAGTTTCATTCTAACCTTGCAGCTCTGCTCCGCTGATCTCTCGTCTGTCCTCATGCCAGCACCATGCTGTCTTAATTATTGTATCCTTCTACTAAGTTTTGAAATTAGAAAGCATGAGTCTTCCAAGTTTTTCAAGATTTTTTTGGTTATTCTGATTTCTTCATATTTCCCTATGACTATGGAATCAGCCTGTTGATATCTGCTCCCCAGGAAGGCATCTGGGATTTGAAAGTCATTGTGTTAAATTTGAAGATCAATTTGGGGAGTATTTCCCTCAGAACAATAGTATTTCCAATGTCTGAACATAGGGATTTTTTTTTTCTTTTTAGTTCATCTTTAATTTCTTCAGCCATGTTTTGTAGTTACCTGTGTGTCTTCAACTTCTTCTTTTTTTTGTTATATTTATTCCTGAGTATTTTATTATTTTTGATTTTATGATAAATGGAATGGCTCTGTTTTATTTTTGGACTGTTCGTTGTTAGTTCATAGAATTCCAGTTGATTTTTGTTATCAGAAATAATGTCCTTTGCTCTGAGCTAATTTATTAATTGTAATAGTTCTTTTAGTGGTTCTCTTAGGGTTTTCTGTAAACAAGATCATGTCATCTGCAGATGTAGTTTTATGAATTCCTTCCCAATCTGGACACCTTTTACTCCTTTTCCTGTGTTATTTCCTTATCTAAAACCTCCAGTGCAAAGTTGTATAGAAATGGCAAGAGAAAACATCGTGTCTTATTCCTGGTCCCAGGGGAGAGCATTTAGTCTTTCACTGTTAGATATGAAAGTAGTTGTGGATCTTTTCACAAGATGTCCTTTATGAGGTGAAGGTTCCATTCTGTTTAGCTTACTGAGTGTTTTGTTTTTGTTTTTAATCCTGAATGAGTGTTAGAATGTGTACAAGTACTTTTTCTGCACGAACTGAGGTAACCACAGAGTGCTTATTTTTATTCTGTTGATGTGGCTGTTACATGGAATGATTTTTTTCCAATATTGAGCCTTGCATTCCTGGGATCAATCCCTTGTCTGTGACGTATGTTCCTTTTATATGTTGTTGGGCACAGCTAGCTAGCACTTTGTTTAGGATTTTAGGATCTGTGTGTGTAAGGAGTTAGTCTGTTGTTTCCTTGTGATGTCTTTGATGGGATATCAAAGTAATATTGGCCTCTTAGAATGATCTTAGAAATGTTCCTTTCTCTTCTGTCTCAAAAGAGTTTGTACAAGGTTGATACTGTTTCTACTTTTTGGTAGAACTCATTGGTGAGGCCATCTGGCCCTGTTCCTTGCTTTGTTGGACATGTTTTGATTGCTAACTCAGTTTCTTTACTTGTTACGGCTCTATACAAATTTTCTGTTTCCTCTTGAGTCAAATGCAATTAGTTTGTGTCTTTTTAGGATTTCTTTCTCTTTAATCTGGTTTTCCTAATCTTTCATGTATAATTTTTCATATTCCTTTGTGATCCTTTTTACTTTTATAAAATCAGTAGTAACATCCCTATTGTTTCTAATGTTAGTCTTTTTTTCTTCGTTGGTTTATCTAAGTTTATCAGTGTTGATCTTTCTGAAGCACTATTCATTTCATTGTTTTTTGCTGTTATTATTTCATTCTAATCTTTATTATCCCTCCTTGTGCCTGCTCAATTTAACTTGCTCCTACGTTTCTAGTTTCTTTTTTTTTTTCTTGTTTTTTTTTTTTTTTTTTGACAGGCAGAGTGGACAGTGAGAGAGAGAAACAGAGAGAAAGGTCTTCCTTTTGCCGTTGGTTCACCCTCCAATGGCCGCCGCGGTAGCGCGCTGCGGCCTGCGCACCGCGCTGTTCCGATGGCAGGAGCCAGGTGCTTTTCCTGGTCTCCCATGGGGTGCAGGACCCAAGGACTTGGGCCATCCTCCACTGCACTCCCTAGCCACAGCAGAGAGCTGGCCTGGAAGAGGGGCAACCGGGACAGGATCGGTGCCCCGACCGGGACTAGAACCCGGTGTGCCGGCGCCGCAAGGCGGAGGATTAGCCTGTTGAGCCACGGCGCCGGCCCGTTTCTAGTTTCTTAACGGAGATGTTCGGCTGTTGATGTAAGACATGTCTTCCCTCTGATAAAGGCATTTGCAGCACCACATTTCTCTCCGAGCATCGCAGTAGCAGCATCCCATGCTTTAGTTAAGTGTTGGTAGAAACGCATTAACATAGTCCCAACCTGCTGTCTTTGGGAAAGACCGATGGCAAGCGTGGCCTGTGACTGGCATCTTGGTAGGTTCCCACCATTCCCAGAACTGACACAAACTGTGCCTCAATGGTTTCTACGCTTGCTCTCTGAGTATTTTTCAGGTAGAATGTGCCTGCATGGCAGCCACCAAAAACCCTGGGCTCCCAGCGTCTACTGCAATGTTGGCCATATTTCAGAGATTGTTACAGTTCTTTTCTGGGGGTATTAAATGCATCCTATGTGACTCAACTGTGAGAAGACCTTTGGAAGCTTGTGACTGATCTCCCCCTATCTGCCCCAGCCATCTTGTCCCTTTGATCCTTTGCTTGAGGTCCTTTGGCTGTGACACGTCCCAGCCATGGATATGAGTAAATGTCAAGTCCTCGGAGTTTTCCCAGTGACTTACTAAACCTGAATGTGGTCTTGCGAACTTTGACACATGGATCTCAAAGTGTTTAATTTTCTTTGTGATTTTTTGTTTTACATGCCCATCCCCTACTTTTTTTAGAATTCTATTCTTTAATCCACAAACTTTTGAATTTTCCTTTCAAAAAATTGATTCCATATTTCATTCTGTTGTTTGTTGGAAAATAGACTTTATATAACTCTGGTCGTCTTTGACTTCACCGAGACTTGTGTTTTGACCTAGCATATGATCTGTCCTGGCGAAGGCTCCACGGGCACTAGGGAAGAATGCGTATTCTGCTGCTGTTGGATGGACTGTCGAATAGATGAGCATTTCTAGTGTTTCATACATTTATTTACTTCTTTTTTAAAATTTAATTTTTTTTTTTTTTTGGCCAGGCAGAGTTAGACAGTAAGAGAGAGAGACAGAGAGAGAGAGAGTTATAGACAGAGAAAGACAGAGAGTTATAGACAGTGAGAGAGAGACAGAGAGAGAGAGTTATAGACAGTGAGAGAGAGACAGAGAGAAAGGTCTTCCCTCCATTGGTCCACTCCCCTAATGGCCGTCATGGCCGGCACTGCGCCAATCCGAAGCCAGGAGCCAGGTACCTCCTCCCGGTCTCCCATGTGTGTGCAGGGACCCAAGCACCCGGGCCACCCTCCACTGCCTTCCTGGGCCACAGCAGAGAGCTGGACTGGAAGAGGAGCAACTGAGACTAGTACCCGGCGCCCCAACCGGGACTAGAACCCGGGTGCCGGCGCCGTAGGCGGAGGATTAGCCAAGTGAGCCACGACGCCAGCCCATTTATTTATTTCTTTGTCAGTCTTCTGTGTAGTTGTTTTGTCCATTTCTGAAAGTGACATTTTGAAGTCTGCAACTGTTATTGAGTTGTCTGTTATTTCTTCTTTTAATTCTGTCAGTTTTTGCCTCATGTATTTTGATTGAGGTTTTCCTCTTGGATGCCTATGTGTTTATAATTGTTATGTCATCTTGTTGGATTAATCCATTTAACAATATTAAGTATACTTATTTGTCTGTCTCTAGTAACCATTTTGTTTTAAAATCTATTTTGTCTAATTTTAGCCACTCCAGGTCTCTTTTGATCACTTTTTGCATTGTGTATTTTTTGTATAGAATTACTTTCTACTTATTTGTATCTTTGAAATTGAGGTGAGTCTCTTGTAGACAGCATAATGTTGGGTTTTATTTTTTTTATAAATCTGTTCTGCGATTTGATTAGTTTTTTTAAACATCTACATTTATTATAATTATGAATAAGATAGAATTTATATATGTCATTTTACGATTTCTTTTCTACATGTTGTATCTTTTTTGTCTCCTTTCTTCCTCTATTACTGCCTTCTTTGTGTTGATTAGGTATTTTCTAGTGTGCCATTTTAATTACCTTGTCATTTCTCTTACTATATATTTTTCAAGTTCTTTTCTTAATGAATTCTGTGGGAATTACAATTAGTATCTTAACTAGTCTGTTTTGGATTACTGCCAACTTGATTTTAATAGTGTGCAAAATCTTTACTCCCATGTATCTTTTTACCTTCCCCCATACCCTGTGCTATTGTTGTCATAGAATTTAAATCTTTATGCATTATAAGCTCATCAGAACAGCTTTATAATGGCTGCTTTGTGACGTTGCCTTTTAATTTGGACTGGAGAAAAAGCAGCTTTTGCATGTAGATTTGAGTTACTGGCTAGTGTCCTTTCATTCCAACCTGAAAAGACTCCCTGTAGTATGTCTTGTAGGACAGGTGTACTATGAGAGATTTTCACTTTTCTGTTTTCTTGGGATATGTTGATTTTTCCTTCACTTTTGAAGGGTAATTTTGCTAGACATAGAGAGGGTTCTTGGCTGACAGTCTTTTGCCTTCAGTACTTTTGGCACATGTGATTTCTTATGAAAGTGTGGCTGTTCACCTTAGAACCCCTGTGCGTGACCACTTGCTTTTCTGTCTTGCTGCTGTCAAGATTCTGTTTGCGTCTTTGTCTTGGACAATTTTAGTAGAGTGTGTCTACATGTGGATCTCTTTGAGTTGATCCTATTGTAGCGGTCTTCTCAGGTGTGTAGATTTATGTCTTTTGCCAGATTTGGGGACATTTTTGTTCATTGTCTTTCTACCTCCTTCTGTCCTTCCCCCTGGCATTTGATAGTGTACTTGATGACATCCCAGGGTCTCAGAGGTTGTTCACGTTCCTTGGATTTTTTTTTTTCTGTCTTCAGAATTGATCATTTCTATTGATGTCTTTGCATTTACTGATTCTTCCCTCTTTCATCTCAAATCTGCTTTTGAGACTATTTAGTGAATTTTTTGTTACAGTTACAGTATTTTCAGTCTTAGAATTGTCTCTGTTTCAAATTTATTGGTATTGGTAGTCTTTGTTCAGTGAGATCTCATCATTCTACTTTAGTTTTTTGAGCACATTTTAAATAGCTGTTTTAAAATATTTTCTAGTTAATTTCGACATATGGGCATTCTTGGGAACAGTTTCTATTGCATATACTTTTTTTTTACTTGTATGAGTCACACTTCCTTGTTTCTTTGCAAGTCCCATAATGTTTTGTTGAAGAGTGGGCATTTTAAATAATACAATGCGGCAATCTGAACATTCGGTTCCCCTCCCCCATCCAGGTCTATAGTTGCCCTTCATCATCATTGTAATTTGTTTGTTTATGGACTTGCAGGGCTGATGCTGTATTTGTTGTATGTGATCATGGAAGTCTGTGCTCAGTCAGCTCAGCGAATGGACTGACAGTT
Source organism: Lepus europaeus (assembly GCF_033115175.1). Lineage (NCBI taxonomy): Eukaryota > Metazoa > Chordata > Mammalia > Lagomorpha > Leporidae > Lepus > Lepus europaeus. The sequence goes on from NC_084838.1 coordinate 98,313,323, forward strand.
AAATGCCTGGAGCTGCGAAGCCTCCAGCTCTTGCTGAGGGGCTCTGTGAGCATGTTGAAGCATGAATGGGCCGATGGTTGACAGCTCTGCCTTAGCACTCACTTCCTCCTCATGGTCAGTCAGAGGTGAGAGCTAGGGCCCTCTCAGTCTTTCATGAGTCTCAATACGTGCATGGGGCCTGCCAGATTCTGTGGAATATGTCTGAGGTTTCCATGACCCAGCATGGAGGTCTCATTCCCCAGTTTCCCTTTTTAGGTTTTCTGGCCTGCTGCTCATTTGCCCCAGCTGTTCTCACTGCCTCAGGTGGCTCTGACATTCAGCACTTGTCCCTGACTACTGCCTGCAAATGCTCTGTGGGTAAAAGCCCTTTCCAATGAGTCAGGGCAAATAAAGGCAAGGCCTGTGAAAGGGGGCTTTCCCATTAGTGAGTCTCCAGGGAACTGACCAACAGATCAAATCATCACAGGGTTCTAGGACCAGGGATGTTGGACAACTGTCAGTTTGCACAGTAGTGTGTTTCAAGTGTCCCCTCCAAGACTCATGTTGAAACTTAACTGTCCCTTATTACGGTATTAGGAGGTGGGACCTTTAAGATGTGATTAAGCCTTGAGGGCTCCACCTTCACAAATGGACTAATGCCATTGTTACAGGAGTGGGTTAGTTGTTCTGGGAGTGGCTTTATTATAAAAGAGCTCCCATTCGCGCACTCTCTCTCTCTCTCTCTCTCCTCTCTCACCATGGTGTGCTGCCCTCTACCATAACAGGAGACACCAGATACCAAGAAGGCCCTCACCAGATACCAGGTACTGGACCTGCCAGCCCCCAAGAATGTGAGAACTGAGTTTTCTTTTCAATTACAAATGCTCCAGTCTGTTGTATTCTGTCACAGCTCTAAGAATGGACAAGACACATGGCTACGATGATTGCAAGCCCTTTGGTTTTCAACGTGTATTCAGTGCTGGGACAAGAGGGTGGAACAGAGCAAGTTAAAAAAAAATGTTACGTCCTGCTCTGCCTGAGGTTCGGTCATTTTTTTCCTGGAATAAATGATCCTCAGATTGGTGTTAAGTCTTTGGCTACATTCTGAGATTTTTTTACAGAGTTTTCTAGACAGTTTTTGCGAGTGCTTTTGTTGGCACCTATGGAAGACCAGAGTTTGGGTGGCTGTGTGTTTGCTGCCTCCACTACCGCTCCCCTCACCCACTGGCCCTAGTGTAAGCGTGTGTACACAGCACGGGCTGTTACTGTTCGGTAAGGTGTGTAGAGGAGCTTCCTGGCCACTCGGGCGGCAAAACTGACGTCTGTTGAGTTCTACTTTACTCCCCAGATGGCAAGGTTAGCGGCAGCCAAAAGGGTGGAATTCACTGCTGTGTTGTGTTACAAGCGTGTGTCGTGAGGAAGAGCCCGGGGAGGCTGCCCCTGCTTTGTCATTGGGGTGGGTGGTCTGGGATAGATTTCTGCTCACTCAGCCCCCAGTGGCTTAACCAAGAGCCATAAAGCAAAGTGGATCAATCTAGAAACAAGGCATTCAAGGAGTAAAAATCACAAGTTAGTTCCTGAACTCCCAGCATCTGTTGTGTTTTGTGTTTTACAGAAAGTTGTCTTCCCTGCTCCTAAGTTCCTGTTCCAGTGTTGGATGTTTATGCCATGATGACAAAACTGTTCATTCGTTTGAGCTTGTCAGACCTTGGGCAGGATATCAAGTTCAGTGAGCATTTGCTGATGATGGAATCTGAGAGTCCTTTTCTTAAAAGAAAAAGAAAAAGTACAGATAAGATGAAATTTGATGATTTATTATTTCCAGTGTACAGTGGGGGACCAGGCTTCCTCTAGCTGGCTACTAGAATGTGCGTGTGGCCACTGGTTCCGTTTCAGCCGAATCATTAGGTTGAAAACAACGCTGTCCGCTGTGACAACTCTGAGGGCAGAAGATCACATGAAGTCATCCCACCTCCTCTCATACACAGGCCTCATTGTTGGTACCGTGGCTAATTACTGGTCGGCTCGCGAGGAGGTTGTCTTGATGTTACACAAACAGTTTATGCTACACAAGCTCTTTATTCATGTAATAATTACAGCATATTTGTCTTACGTATTTCGCAAGTGTTCTCTTTGGATAATACTGGCAAGATTAAGTAATTGTTTCTCGCTAACAGAATTGCTCAAGAACATCAAACATGACGGACCGAGGGTTGATGTATTATGCCTATGTCTTTGGCTCCCAGCCTCTTTTGACCCTTTTGTTTTCCTTATGTATAAAATAATATTCCTGTGGGGTCGTGTCTATTGTTTCTAGCACAAATGCCAAGAACTGCTCGTGCAAACTAAGTTGCTTTCAATGTCAAAGGGATAGTTTTTTTTTTTTTTTTTAATATAATGATCAAGAGTACTGCATCCAAGCCAGCCGCGACCCTGTGCCAGAAGTCAAGGACTTCAAAGCAGCTTCCTTCTAGGGCTCTGAAGGAACTGAAATTTCTATTTCTCCATATCATCCCACTTAATTATGGGCCATAAGTGACTGCTGGCAGGGAGCACGCATCACATGGCTCCAGTTCTGCTTCGGCGAAGGTCAGCAGAGGCACGAACACTGGCCTGCATTATGTGGCCCGTACTCTGCTCCCACGACACGTGCTTCGGGACCCATGTTGCAACGTCGTGCCGCTGATGAATAACCGCTTGCACAAGAAGTTTTTCATTACCCTGACGGCAGGCGTCCTGGAAACGATGAACTGTGTGACATAACTCATCCCACAAACCTGGGAGACTCAGACCAGGCTCCAGAGTCTCTGTTTCAGAAATAACTGGATGGATTTTGGCTTCTTAATGTGAGCATGATTAACAACTATTTTAAAGCTACTGAGCAAAAACAGAGAAACCTATTTAGGATTTTTTTTTTAACAAGTGGGAGTTTGATAGGAGTTTGGTTCCTGTGTGAACACTCTTCTACCCTGTTTTAATTTTGCCTTATGTGTTTTCCAGTTTTGCTACGTGAAAAATGTCAAATTTATTGAACAGTGCTCCATCTGATGAGCTAACAACTGAATTTATAGTTGATTTGGTTAAACATTTTCGGAGCCACAAATATACGACTCTCGTATTCTCACACACTGTATGAAGTTACCGTCTGATTGTTACGGAGTCCATGTCCCTACAAAGGTAAACTAAAATTCTACAGGCTTTCCGACCTTATCCCTGGAGAACAGTCTGAAAGCCGGGGCGTTGGGACTCTTCATCGTGACTGCGGTTGGCACCCAGGGGCTGCGCATTGAGGCTGCAGGCTGCTGTCCGACTTCCAGCTGTGTGCCTTTGTCCCCTGGGCCTGTGTCTGAGGGCAGCACCCAGCCACATAGCTGAGCTCCAGGCAGGAAGGGGGCTCCCTTCCCTGGGTCCCAACTCACAGGAGAGGCCTGCGAGGGGCGCCAGCTGAGATCCTTGGCACTCACTGTGGCCAGAGGGGTGGGGAGCTGAGCTTGGAGGAGGAGAGGCCTTCGGCAAGACAGAGGCGGGGGACTGCCATTCATGCCCCCCGACCCAACGCACCTCTCAGGTAGCCAGGCCCCACTTGCTGCTGTGGCTTGGATGTGGTTCCCCTACAAAGGTTCGTGTGCTGGAAGCTTGGTCCCCAGTGTGGCAGCATCAGGGTGGTGGGACCTGGTGGCAGCAGGTGGTTTGGTCACTGAAGACCCCGCCCTCCTCAGGGATTGTGTGGTGCTCTGGTCAGTTACCACAAGAGGGCGCTGTTACAGAACGAGCAAGTCCAGCCCTGGGTGGCTGTGGGCACGGGTTTCTCCCTTGCTCACTGGGGATTCTCCAGGCATGGCCAAGCCACCTGCCCCGAGGGCCTCATGGGAGGAAGCTGAACAGAGGGACCAAAGGATCTTGGACTTTCAGTCCCCAATACCATGCGCTAAATAAACTGCCTTTCTTTATGAAGTACCCGGCCTCAGGGATTTTGTTACAGCAACGAAGAACAAACTAATACACTTGCCTTAATGCGTGTCCTCCTCTCCAGCCGCAAATGCCAGCACCCTGCTCAGTCGGGGCCGCCCCAGGGCTCTGAGGCCAGGTCTCCAGCTCCCTCCAGTCCCCTCGGGGCTCGGTGCTATGGACCCGGCTTGGTGCCTGGTGCAAAGCCACTAACAAATGGGTAGACAGCGCCCTGAGAGCTCCAGGGCACACAGCCCACAGGACAAGCAGGGACTGGCGGGCCGCAGGGCTCACACATCCTCTGTTGACCGATCCCCTGACCGTGATGGAGGGCCTTGGTGCTTCTTGCTACCGAGATTCTTGCTGAAAGGGTTTCTTCCTGAAGGGAGGTTGGAGAGATTTTCTTGACTGGGGCCTTTAGCGCCCCACTGGCTCATGCACCACCTCACGTTTCTTTTTTTTAAAAGATTTTTATTTATTTATTTGACAGAGTTAGACAGTGAGAGAGAGAGAGAGACAGAGAGAAAGGTTTTCCTTTCGTTGGTTCACCCCCCAAATGGCCGCCATGGCCAGAGCTCCGCTGATCCGAAGCCAGGAGCCAGGTGCTTCCTCCTGGTCTCCCATGCAGGTGCAGGACCCAAGCACTTGGGCCATCCTCCACTGCACTCCCAGGCCACAGCAGAGAGCTGGACTGGAAGCGGAGCAACCTGGACTAGAACCCAGTGCCCATATAGGAAGCCAGTACTGCAGGCGGAGGATTAACCTAGTGAGCCACGGCGCCAGCCCCAACCACCTCATATTTCTATATGTAGTTTGGGGGTCTTGGTCTCTGTGTTCTGGGCTGGGAAGAGACCCCTTAAAACCTGAATTGGGGGCCATTACTGTGGCGCAGTGCGATAAAGCCTCAGCCTGCAACACCAGCATCCCACGTGGGTGCCAGTTTGAGTCCTGGCTGCTCCACTTCTGATCCAGTTCCCTGCTAATGTGCCTGGGAAAGCAGTGGAAGATGATCCAAGTCCTTGGGCCCCTGCACCCTTGTGGGAGACCCAGAAGGAACTCCTGGCTCCTAGCTTCAGATTGGCTCAGCTCCAGCCATTGCAACCATTTGAGGAGTGAACCAGCAGATGGAAGACCCTCCCCCCCACCTCTCTCTGTAACTGTTTCAAATAAATATTAAAAAAAAAAAAAACTTTCCATAACTTCGAGGCAGGGCGGGCACCCGTTGTCTAGTGGTTAGCAGTGTGATTCTTGGCAAATTGCTGGAGTGGTTAGGGGCTGCAAGGCCGCCTGCCTTCCACAGTGGGCCCAGAGTGCTCTCCTGACCTCGGCTTCATGCAGTTTGCCTTAAAGCAAGAAGAAGGAGAGGACATGGGGCAGGGGACCGTGGGTGGCCTCCTCCAGCACCCACGCCAGCCAGAGGGGTGGGCAGCTACACCCGCTCCTGGGCAAGTGAGCCAGCCATGGGGACAAGCCCATGGATAGGGCACCGACGCCTGTGTCTGAACCCTTCTGGTTCTAGCCTCAGCTTGAACGGAGCCAGTCAGGAAAAAGAGATCCACAGACTCAGGGGCAACTGGCCCTGTGGGCTCCTTTGCTCCCAGGACCCAGCTTTCTTCTCCTTCCTCTCCCTGTCCCCTGCAGGAGATGCAGCTCCCAGCCTCCCTTCCACTCCCCCTGCAGATACACAAGGCCTTGGTGGGAGGAGGTGGGCTGTTTTGCTTGGCAGCCTCGTTAGGACTTCTGGATTGGAGTAAGGAGGACAAGCAGGCGACGCCCACCACACTTGGTGTCTGATTCCAGCAGGTGCCACATGGTGCCAGGTGGGGGGCGGTGGGGCGGTGGTACCTGTCCAAGCTCCTGTCTTTGTTACCTTTGCGTTTGCGGTGCAGTGCCCCCCCCCCCAGTGTGTGTTTTGTGGACCCCAGGAGCCCGCTGGCTTATCTCAGGGTTCTTCAGACCCCTGTTGCTGCCACCTAAGTAAATTTGTCACAAATATGGCACTGTTTCCCCCAAGCCGTAAGAGTGGTTATGTATGGTAGGAGTTCCACCCAAGTCATCATTTCATTCTAGAGGGGATTTTGTCCCCTGTCTTCACAGAGGGTAAGAAAGGTGCAGGTGTTCTCAGGTTGGGCTCCCCAGAATGGTTTGCTGTCCACATGGAGGACAAAGGGGCAGCCCTGTTTCCTAGTGCCCAGCGAGCCGTCAGCCGCTCTGTGGCTTCTGTGAGATGATCAGGCTGTGCAGGTGAACTTTGCCAGCCTGTGCTTAAAGAAAACTTGCCAGTTGGCTGGCGCCGTGGCTCACTAGGCTAATCCTCTGCCTTGCGGCGCCGGCACACCGGGTTCTAGTCCCGGTCGGGGCACCGATCCTGTCCCGGTTGCCCCTCTTCCAGGCCAGCTCTCTGCTGTGGCCAGGGAGTGCAGTGGAGGATGGCCCAAGTGCTTGGGCCCTGCACCCCATGGGAGACCAGGAGAAGCACCTGGCTCCTGGCTTCGGATCAGCGCGGTGCGCCGGCCATAGCACGCCGGCCGTGGCGGCCATTGGAGGGTGAACCAACGACAAAGGAAGACCTTTCTCTCTGTCTCTCTCTCTCACTGTCCACTCTCTGCCTGTCAAAAAAAAGAAAAAGAAAAAAAAAAGAAAGCTTGCGAGCAAGAGAACACTTGCTTGTCCTTTTGAACAGTTTCCCTGATGTCTCTGCTAGGTGAGAAAAAGGAGAGAGGAAAACAGGAGGGAGGAAGCGGGAGTTACCAGCCTGCCCGCCTCGCAAGCCCTCGCAGCCGGTTCTTGCCTTCTAGAAGAAAGGACTTTGCAATGACCTTGTTTTCTTAGTACTTTTGATGGCTTTGTGTGACAGCAGTGGCAGCGGGGTATGTGACTGGGGAAGCGGGCTGTGCAGTGTGAAAACCAAAGGATGGCCAGGACTGGCCCCGTCCCTGTCCCTGGCCTCCTTCTCTCAACCTGGCTCCGCCAAAAGCCAATAAAGTGGTTAAACATTGACTTGGAGGCGTCCTTTGGGAATCTGTGTGTTCCAGCCCGCCCCCCAAGCAGAAGAAGCGGGGGGGGGGGGGGGGGGGGGGGGAGCAGGCCCTCACCACGATGCCTACGTGCTGGCGCTGACGCTGACGGCTGCTTCCCGGAATGGGACACAGATAAGAAGCCGGTGGCTGGGCTCAGGTTTCACGTGAACTTCACCACCATTGGCAAACCCTGTGTTGTAACTGCACTTAGCAAGTTTCTGGTGCTGGCTTTCCTGAGCGCTATGGATTGGGAGAGAGGGAGAGAGGGAGAGAGGGAGAGAGGGAGAGAGGGAGAGAGGGAGAGGAGGAGGGAGAGAGAGAGAGAGAGGGAGAGAGGGAGAGAAGGAGGGAGAGAGAGGGAGAGAGAGAGGGAGAGAGGGAGAGAAGGAGGGAGAGAGAGGGAGAGAGAGGGGGAGAGACAGGGAGAGAAGGAGGGAGAGAGAGGGAGAGAGGGAGAGAAGGAGACAGGGAGAGAGGGAGAGAAGGAGGGAGAGAGAGGGAGAGAGGGAGAGAAGGAGAGAGGGAGAGAGAGGGGGGGAGGGAGGGGGAGAGAGAGAGAGAGAGAGAGAGAGAGAAGAGAGAAGGAGAGAGAACTCTCACACCCATGATTTCCTGTTGGTAATTATTCTGGAAACCCCTGCTGGCCCATTTTGCCCTGAAGAGGGGCTGTGGTTGGGATAGTTTATTACCTTGGTAGTAAAAGTTTAACTTAATCTGCAGTCTTCCTTGCAGGATTTTGTGACCTGTAGGAGAAAAATGGCATTGAAGACACAGGCGATCCGGCGAGGGAGGGATTAGCTAAGGCTGATAGAGGGTATGCAGAGCCCCAGCCAGGCCAGGCAAAGCAGGACAGGGCCCCCCACCCCCACCCCCCCACTTCACCCCCGCCCGGCCTGCAACCTGGCCTGGGAAGCCCCCAGCTCTCAGCTTCCTGGGTGAGTGCAACCAAATGTCATTTCCAAGCGGGGCCTGTGGGCCAGGCTACTCATATGTCAGATTCCCATTCTCTGTCGTGTATCATGCCGCCTGTGTTTCCACAGAAGTGTGTGAGTCACCCCCCCCCCCCCCGCCCCTGGGTGGGGGAGGGGGCGCTGTGAGAGGGAAGGAGCGGCCACCAGCCACCGGAAGGGAGAGGTGGCAGGAGCCTGTTTATAGCTTTGTGAGTAGGCTTTCTTTTCCATAGGTTAATTTTTATCTTAACAACCAAGATAAGCTTGTGTGGCCTTTTAAAAAGAGACCTCTTTAAATACAAGGGACTATTTGAACTTGGTTTTAAAAAGCCAAGGGCATTTTTTTTTTGTGGTTCTCGGTTTATAAATAAAACCTATCCATGGTTGTTTAATGAGCATGTAAAATGCCTGCGACTGTTTTTAGTGCATTGCCTGAACGCTGGTGCACTGGTGCACCGGCAGCTCCCTCCTCCCTCCTGCCGCCTGGTGATGGGTCAGCGACACGCCCACCCTGGGTCGGGGAGCCCAGGGCTCCGAACAGATGGGGATTCTCAAGGCAAATGCTATTCTGGTGCACTTACTTAGGAAAAAGATCTAAAAATAGCCTTGAATGAGCAGAACCTGCAAAATAAGTTTTCGGCTTCTTTCTGCTCCTGCCAGCTTGGAAACAAAGCTGTCAGCGGTTTCTGTGAGGGGAGGAATCAGTACTTTCTTAATTTAGAGAAAGCAGCTCCACCAAGCCTGTAATTGGGTACCTTTAAATCTCTAAGTGTCTACAAGCCACCACCTGTTGTTCCAGAGGCTCTGACGCAGATGGGACCAGCTCGCTGCCTGGGGCCGGGCTGGGCTCGGGAGCAGTTCGTCTCTCTCCGGGGCCACCAGCTGATGTGCGGGACCCAGGGCCCAGGGGCTCCCAGCCGCAGGCAGCCCAGGCTCCGGGCCCTTTTGCACAGAAGCACTGCTGGAAACAATTTCTGCTCTCTGAAGGGGTCTGGGCCCTGAGGTCGAGAAAAAACCCTCAGCCAGGGAAGGCGGGGCCTCAGGTGAGTGCAGGTTGACTTGGGTAGCAATGGGCCAGAGCGCTGGGTTTTAGGGGGTCATTCAGCCCTCAGCATCCAGAGGGGTCTGCACCTGCCCACTCAACAAAGCACATCTGGACCCGACGTGCACAGACTTGCTTTCTGGTCACGCGTCCCCAAGCAGCACAGGCTGACAGCTGCTAACGTGGCGTTTACCTTGCGTTTGGTGTTCTGCGTCATGAGAGGTGAGCTCATGTGTACGGGAGGATTGCGTGGGCGTGCTGCTAAGGAACACCATGAATACAAGGCACGGCGCATCCCAACGGAGGGGCATCTGTTACCAGTCTCCTGCGGATGCCTAGGTTCGGTTCTACTTGGAGCCACCTTCATGGTGGGAGGGGAACAGCCGAGGGTCGTTGTCCCCAGCCTAGTGCGTCAGCACTGTTTTTGTGAATGGGTCCCACGTGCTAAGGGGTGTGCGTGTGTGCGTGCCTGTGTGTGTGTGCGGGAACAGGAGAGCCGCCCCCAAGGGCATGGAGCCCAGCAGGTCCTGCCGGAACCATGCGCAGCACCCCAGAGGAACAGCCTCTGCCCCCAGGCCCGACTGCTCACCCACAGCTCAGAGTCTGCTGCCTCGGCAACGCTCTCCAGTCGTTTTTCCGTATTTCACCCTCCTGTGCCTCCTTAGAGTGGGAACAGCTCCCAGTGCCGCCCCGCACATCTGCTCGTGCACACGCGGCTGCTTAGGAGACGGATCCTCCAGGGTCAGGGCTGGTGACCTAGTGACCCAGCTGAGGACCAGAAGGAAGCAAGGAGCTGCTCAGGGGTCGGGCTTCCTGGGAGCCAGCCTGGGCTGTGTCTCCTAACTCCATCCCTTCCACGGGAATCCAGTAGGCCTACGTTCCCATGATGCACCTGTGTCTCATTCCAGACCAGGAAGTAGGAGACACCATGATCTGGAAGTTAAGCTCGGTGTGGAGGTGCCAGTGAACCTCCCAGGAAGCCTCCGGCACACTGAGCTCCTCCCCCATTTGTATATTCAGCTGGGGCCCCACCTCCTGTCCCGTAAAGGGGACGGCTGTTGCGTGTGGGAGTGGCCCCTTTGGCTTTTTGGCTTCCGGCTCTTGTTGGCCGGTCTCTGACCTCTCCCATTCTGAGCCACTCGAGCCTGGCAGGTCTCCCTGTGGGGCGGCCCATGCCCACAGGTGAGTGTGCGCTCCCTCTCTCACTGGTGAACAAGTCCCGCTCCCCCTTGTGCACTGTATTTATGCCTCTGCTTTGAAGTCTTCCCTCTGTGGGGGCAAAGATGTGGAATATGGTAATTGACATACACACACACTTCAGGATTGTTTATTGGGGCCAACATTATAGTGCAGTGGGTCAAGCCACTGCCTGGATGACGGTTCCTATCCCAGCTGCTCCTCTTCTGATCCAACTCCCTGCTAATGGCCTGGGAAAAGCAGAGAAAAGATGGCCCAAGTGTTTGTCCCCTGCCACCCATATGGTAGACCTGGAAGAAGTTCTTGGCTCTTGGCTTTGGCCTGCTCAGCCCTAGCGGTTGCAACCATCTGGAGAGTGAACCAGCAGGTAGACAATCTCTTGCTCTCTCTGTCTCTCCCTCTCTCTGTGTATCTCTAGCTTTCAAATAAATAAATCTCTTTAATAAATATTTATTTAGAGATCGGTGCTGTGGCATAGCGGGCAAAGCTGCCGCCTGCAGTGCCGGCATCCCATAGGGACTGGTTAGAACCCTGGCTGCTCCACTTCCCATCCAGCTCTCTGCTAATGCACTTGGGAAAGCAGTAGAAGATGGCCCAGGTACTTGGGCTCCTGCACCCACATGGGAGACCCAGAAGACGCTCCTGGCTCCTGGCTTCAGATCGGCTCAGCTCTGGCCATTGCAACCAACTGGGGAGTGAACCAGCGGATGGAAGACCTCTCTCTCTCTCTCTCTGCCTCTCCTTCTCTCTCTGTGTAACTCTTTCAAATAAATCTTTAGAAAAAAATATTTATTAGAAAGAGAGAGTTCTTCCATCTGCTTGTTCGCTCCCTGAATGCCTGCCACAGCCAGGGCTGGGCCAGGCCGAAGCCAGCAGCCTGTAACTCCATCTGAGTCTCCCACATGGGCGGCAGGGACCCAGGGACTTGGGCCACCACCTGCTGCCTCCCAAGGTGCACATTAGCAGGAAGCTGGATCAGAAGTGGAGCTGAGGTTTGAACTCAGGTGCTCGAATACAGGACATAGGCATCCCAAGGGGCGGCTACCCAGCTGCCTGCCCCATTTGTTTACATTGTTTATGTACAGTCAGATGTCACTGGCTGTGCTCACCCAAAGGCTGCAGGTCCTGAGGCGGCGAAAGCGTGGCCTACTTACATAAGCAGAGGTTCTCTACGGAGTAGCAAGTGTGTCCGGGGACAGCCGAGCAGGGCCCGGGGAACAGGTGTGCCACAGTGAGCTATGTGCACATTCAGAAGACCCAGGCCAGGCGGTGGTCTTAAAGACAGTAACAGAGGACCACATCAGAAATTCTGCAACAATCATCGCGAGCCTCAGGGGTCGGTAACTAGGAGCAGATGTCCTCGCAGAAGCATTTTCTGGGCAAGGTTGGGTGTGCCTGTGCAAGGTGCTGGCTCCGGGGGTCTTTAAGGATCACTCTCATCAGGCGGTCGTGTGTGAGGGCGAACTCCAAGAGTCAAAAGTATCTCACATTCAGTTAAAAGAGTGCTGTCAACAAGTCTAGGTCCCACAGCATCATCTTTAGAGGAAATGAAATTCTACAAAGGAATAAAAAGAACATAATACTTTGAAAAACAAAACGGGGGGCTGGTGTTGTGGCCCAGCAGATTAAGCAGCCACCTACAATGCCGGTACCCCATAGGGGTGCTGAGTCCCGGCTGCTCCACTTCTGATCCAGCTCCCTGCTATGGCCTGGGAAAGCAGTAGAAGATGGCCCAAGCCCTTGAGCCCCTGCACCCACATGGGAGTTCCAGGCTCTTGGCTCTGGTCTTCACGTGGAGAAAGTGGAAGCTCAAGTTCAAAGCCTCTGAAAGCCTAGACTTAAAAAGACAAGCTCACATCTACCACGTCCTGGTGGTCAAAGGGAAAAGCAAGTGGACAGCAGGCCTCTTGGACCAGCCTAGGGAGGAAATCAGATATTTGTGGACAAAAAGCTCAGGCCTGCGGTTCGAGATCCGGCTACTCCACTTCTGATCCAGCTCTCTGCTGTGGCCTGGGAAAGCAGTAGAAGATGCCCCAAGTCCTTGGGCCCCTGCTCCCACGTGGGAGACCCGGAAGAAACTCCTGGCTCCTGGCTTCGGCCATTGGGGCCAATTATGAGTGAACCAGCGGATGGAAGACCTCTCTCTCTCTCTCTCTCTCTTTCTGCCTCTCCTCTCTCTGCATAACTCTGACTTTCAAATAAATAAATAAATCTTTAAAAAAAAAAAAAAAAAAAGCTCAGGCCTGGCACCTACGAAATAGCCTGTCCACAGCTACTGATTGCATGGCTGTGAGCCCGTTAGCTGTGGGCTAATATTCATGGTGCAGCTGCTGTGTGTCTGCCCCGTCCTAGGGAGCAGGGACTCTCACCACACGGAGAGTGCCTGTGGGTGCTGGCCAAGGCAGGTGTCATGCAGGGAATGCGCTATGACCAGACATTAGCAGCCCCTACCCCACCTGCAGGACGAGGTGGATCTCTGTACATTTTTGAGATGGTTCAGGGCCCCTGATTCGTCTGCCTCAGTCAGTCTCTCTGGAGTCACCACCACTCCTGTCCTGCCCTAGGATGTGCAGCCTGGATCCGCCCCCTCTCCTCCTACCTCCTTCAGGCTGGGATATTTGGGGGCAGGGGGCTTTGCCAAGCTGAGGACCATATCATGCCTTGTTCCTGGGCCTGCCTGGACTGTGGAGAACATGAAGGCTCCTGAATAGTGCATGGGCCACCAGGCCTGGCAGGTGCACAACTGACATCATAGACCCATAAGTAAATTCACATTTGCTTTTGGATGGGCAAGTCTCTTGGGCCCCTTCTCCAGGGCGACAGAGCCTCCTGCCTACTCCTGGCCACCCCGGTGCCTCCATCCTCTTGCTCCCCTCCCCCAGGGCCGCTTGTTTTCTGGAGAAAGGAGTTCCCCTTTCTTGTATGGCCCTGAAGCCCCTTATTTCCCCTCCCTCACCCCTTTTCCCCAGGACTCCCTGTCTGCAAGCATGTCTCAGGACTTACCTGGGCACTCCCTCCCCCGAGGGACACTGCTGGTTGCTTGTGACATTGAAAACTGTTGACCCCTGAAACTGGTGGCTGCAGGATTAGGGGTGGGACATGCCAGGAGGGCTCCCTGGAGGAAGTGGATCTGCTCAGGGCTAATGGAGCAGCTGGGAAGACAGTGAGAAAGCCCGTGGGAGGCCAGCCTCTGAGAGCAGAGGTTTGTTCACGGAACTCCTTGCACAGATCTCAGCCCTAACGGGGTAGTACAACCACCTGGGGGAGGTTTCCCAAAACTCCCCTGCCCCAGCTCCTGTGCCCTAGGCCACTTAATCAGAGTCTCCAGGGATGGGACCCAGGCATGGGTATTTTTGAAAACTCCCCAAGTTATTATCATGGGACGGCCATTTATCAAGACACGGTGAGAGTCATGGATTCAGTAAATCAAAGTGTGTTTAGTTTCAATCAACTAGCACTTCGTAGACCCAAACTGTGGACAAGAAGGGTGTCCCAGCATGCAAAGGGACATTCTGCAGGGCTCACAGCCAAAGCCTCCCTGGGCCTCTGAGCCCTGCTGTCTCCACCAAGGGGGAAGCCAGGCTGCCTATGGGCAGGTGCACGCTTACTCAGCGCACGACATCTCAGATTTATCCCATCAGTGAAATAAACACCCAACCTGAGATCAAAAGTCTGGACTGTACGATGTTATGAGTAACTCCAGACGCTGTGAGTGGCTCAGGACCCCCGAGAGACACGGAGCAGCTGTCTGGGCCACTTGTGCAGTGCACGTGTGAGTGTGACACTGGCAGAACACGCATAGTGTGTCCTAGGAACCGTGCAGAATCTGTCTGCCTGCTCATTTTGGCAGCTAAACTGAAAAATAGAAACCAAAAACCAAGAGACAGAGAGAGTGAGAGAGCGAGATGAAGAAGAGGAGGAGCAGGAAGAGGAGGAGAGGGAAGGAAGGAGGAGAGGAGGGGAGGGGAGGGAAGGGAAAGAGGAGAGCAGGGGGTGAGAAAGGAGGGGAGGGGAGCTGGAGAGGAGAGGGGAAAAGAGGAGGGGAGGGGAGGAAGAGAGGAGGGAAAGAGAAAGGAGGGGAGGGGAGATGAAGGGAGAGGAGATGAGGGGAGCTGAATGGGATTCTTACAGCGTCACATTCCGGGTGGAAAGCTGAAGTCATGAAACCAGACAGATCTCTCTTTCTTTCCCTTAATTAATTACAGGTTGTAAAGTCAGGGTGTGAGCTGGGTGCAGCCTTTTTGTTTTTCAGAGCGGCGTTTGACAGCTCCGGGATTTCATCACCTTCTCAGGTGTGCTGTAATTGTGTGAAACGCGCCCAGCTGCACTTGCGCAACTCCGTGTTGCTGCAGGGACGGTGCTGCCCCGTGGAGCCCACTTACATCATGTCGTGGGCAGAGGAGCATCCCACTTCGCCGTCTCATCTGAAAGACAAGATGTAGCTTCTTCTGTTTTTCTTTCTTTCTTTCTTTCTTTCTTTCTTTCTTTCTTTCTTTCTTTCTTTCTTTCTTTCTTTCTTTCTTTCTCTCTCTTTCTTTTCTTTCTTTTTTTTTTTTTACAGTAGTAACCTTAGAGATAAAAGCACTAAAAAAGAAACTAACAAACACCCAGAGTCCCCCACCCACCCAGCAGCGTGCCTCACCCACCTGTAGGATTCTGAACACAGCGGCGGCATGGAGGAGCTGATCGTGGATTTCAGACAGGGTTGCCTGCTTTGCGTGGGTGGGCGCTTCCTGCCTTGTTTTCCTGGTCTGTGAACTAGAGAGCAATGGCAACTCAAGTGACACACTTGTTCTGCATTCCTGTACGTACAGCGCTTCGAACTGTGCCAGACAAGATGGAACTCCATGCCACTGACTGCTATTAATCCCACGGCTCTTTCCACGTCTTCCTATGCTTGTGAAAGCTGACACGCACACAGGCATTCCAGCAAGCCCATACTCACAAAAACGTACCTGTATGTAAAGTGCACACAACCATGCGCACATACATACACAGGTGCACACATTCCAACAAGCCCGTATAGACATACGTGCACCCTTGTGCACACATAAACATGCATACACACACATCTGTGAACACACACACACACGTCTCCCCACAAATGACATAGTATCATACTCTGCACAGAGTTTGCGACCTGGGCTTGGCCTCTTCTCAGCCCCCACCCCCGTCACACCTACCCACAGGGCCACTGTTCCTAAGAGCCCTCTCCCTGCCTTGAGGGACATGTGGTGGCTCTGAGGGCTCACTGCCACCCTCTGTGTTGGGAACAGAGAGTTTTCATTTTCTTGACACTGTCAAGTCGCTCTGCAGAATTCATGCCAATTTTCCTTCCCACTGGAGAGCGCCTCTCTCTCTACATCCCAGGAGTGGATGCGCACCTGCACCCTGCCCATCTGATCACCAGGACATATTCTCTTGTTTTCTTTTGCATTTCCGTAATCGCTATTTATGTTATGGCTTCTCCTTTGCCTTGTGCAATGCGTAAGCACCATTGTGAGCAATGTCACTATCCAGTTCATCTTCTAGCTGAACAGCCGTGTAAGTGGAGTACACGTGTTCAGGCAGTCTCCAGCATGCCCCGACAGGTCATTTGCCAAATGAGCATGCTTAGGTGAAGGCGTTCGAAACCTGAACTCTTTATGTTGCTCAGGATGGCATTATCCTGAAAGCGCTCACCCTACAAGCCGAGATGAAGGTACCCATTCAAAACCTGTTTATGGGGCACCTTCCTTGAGTCAGGCACATCTGTTTTTTAATCTTTTGGGTGACATCAGTAAACATCAATGTTAAAAATTCCTTGCCCATGGTGCTGGCATTGTGGTGTATCAGGTAAAGCTGCCACCTGCAGGGCCGGCATCCCATATGGGTGCCGGTTCTAGACCCGGCTGCTCCACTTCCGATCCAGCTCTCTGTTATGGCCTGGGAAAGCAGTGGAGGATGGCCTTTATGTCCCTGCACAAATGTGGGAGACCCAGAGAAAGCTCCTGGCTCCTGGCTTTGGATCAACACAGCTCTGGCCGTTGTAGCCATCTGAGGAGTGAACCAGCGGATGGCAGATCTCTCTCTCTGTCTCTGCCTTCCTCTCTCTGTGTAACTCTGACTTTCAAATAAATAAATAAATCTTTTAAAAAAATTTCCTTGCCCGTGTGGAATTTGGATCTGTCCCTGATGGTATTTATGTTTGGGTGACACGGATGAAGAGTACATGGCCGGTGGTGGCTGCTGCAGGCTGGAATCCTCAAGTGCCAAGGCCACACAGGACTGGTGGGAGGTGATCTGCGCTCCTGATGTCCCCGGCGGCCAAAGGAAGGACCAACAGGTGGCACTCCAAGACCCCTGAGCTCTCCTATATCCACATAGGAAATGAACTCCAAAGGTGCCTGCCTTGTCTGAGCTGCACTGCAACTGGTGGTAAAATCAAAGCCACTGCCCAACTTCCCGCAGGGCAGCTCGGGGAGCGCTTAGAACTTGCTCCCTACCACAAAGCATCCACACACTTTGGGGTCCCCCTTGGGGCCCCTGTAGAGTCCAACTAAGGGCAGATGGGTTTGAGACCCATTGGGACCAGCCTTGGGCCCGCATTATCTTCTGTGTCTGGCTCTTGCTCAAGCTGATGGCGATGGCCCTTGTCTCCCCTGGTCTTATTTGAAATATCCCAGCAAAGAATTTCAATGGCTTCCCCTCGGCTGAGGCTCTTTCCTCTGGGCCAAGCAGCAGGCCTGGCTGGGTGGCAGGTGTCCCTGGGCTGGCCGGGTGCAGAGGCTCACCTGGGCCGACACACATAGGATTCTAACTCCACAGCAGCTCCCACCAAACAGTGTGGCCTGGAAAGCGAGGCGATTTCCCAAACCCTTAGGGGCTTCTTCTAAAAGAGAGCTAAGTCACTGGTGGCTTTGTAGGTCTGATGTGTGAGTGACAGGGCTGGGCCCAGGCCTGCGCCGTTAGATGGTTCAGGAATGTATCCTATTGCAGCCACAAGGAGCTCTGTTAGTGGAGTTGGGGGCGTGCCCTGGGGTGTGAGGCCCTGTAGAGTTTCCTGTGATTGCATCCCTAGCTTGGTGGCTTAAAGTGACACAGATCATGTGTGTGTGTGTGTGTGTGTGGGGTGGGGGGGTTGGGGGTTGCTGTCGAGTAGTTTGTGCTGCTCGTGTACTCCAGGCGCTGGGTGAATTGTTCGCGGCTGTTTTCCACCATTCTGTCTCTTCACTCTGGAGTGTACCCTTTGCTGTGCAGAAGCGTTTTGCTTGGATAAAATCCCGTGTGTTCACTCTGGCTCTCTTTGCCTATGCGCTTGGAGTTCTATGGCACAGCAGGGTAGCCACAGTCTATGACAATCTAGAATATATTTCAGAACCACTGCAAGGGTCCGAAAGTTTTCAACACAGAGAAATCACAGATGATGGAGGGGAAAAGCTAACTAACCTGACCTCATCCTCACACGTGGGATGCAGGCATCAGGTTATCCTGCCGTGCCCATGACATACGTACGATTATTACGGGTCAGCCAAGAAAATAAACCAGAGCACAGATTTCTTCGCTGGCTGCTCTGGCTGCTGAAGTCCAACATGAACCAGACCTGGCGGGAGTCAAGGTGTGGGTGGGAGGCCGCAGGGAGAATCCTTTGCATTGTGAATTTCCAGCTTCCATAGGGGGCTGGATGTTGGTCCCTCCCCCTGCTTCAAAATGCAAACGTCCCGCCTGCCTCCATCCCCATGTCACCTGTTCTCTCCTGAGCCTCCCTCTGGTGAGGGTCCTCGGAATAACGATGCCCCCCAATCGGAAACTGACTCACCCTGGAAAGTCCCTTTTTCCGTGTACAGTGGCCTCCCTGAGTCCCAGGGCTGAGGACAGGTATATATTTGGGGCTCATCGGCCTAGCAGGTGGGAGACACCCGGAGAGACTCACACTGCTTCTCTGGGCAGTGGGTGCAACAGGGGAGCTGCACACAGCATCCGTGTCCTCCTCCAAGCCAACGAGTCCAGCTAGGACCAGTTCCTGTGCGTGGCCACGGCCTGGGCTGAGGGGTCTCCAGGTAGTAGCCACTGAACCCTAGCCCTCTCTGTCCAGAGACACTGTGGGTCCTTGTGAGGGAGGACAAAGCAGCCAGGGTGGCTGGACGTGGGGGCACAGGACAGATGACAGTGCCAGAAATGGCCAGCCTCACGTATTGCCGGGGAGACATCACTCTCTGGGTAGGGACTGGACAGGTGTCACAGCGGGGCTGGGAACAGGAGGAGGAAGTTCTCATGGGCTGACCGTGAACTCTGTGTGGGGGCGGGGGCGATGAGAGTGCAGGGGAGCCAATGGAGCCAGTACCAGGAGGACAGAAATTACCTCCTAACCCTGGCCCCAGGGGATCCGGTCCAGGCTGAGGTCTCTGCAGGCCATGGAGGGGCGGGGGTAGGTTCTCTATTTTGCCTTTCTTACTGCCCTCATTGAGCCATCACCTGTAGAGACGAATTTCCCATTTCAACTCCTTGGGGACCACTGGGACTTCGCAGGGACTTCTTTGCCCGCCCTGACAGCTCCAGCCCTCCCTTCTCCACCTCCTCTGGAGCTTCGGATCCCTCTTACCCGTGGTTGGAGGGCTCACTGCTGAGTGTCATGGGGTGGGGGCAGCGTCCCCCCGTAACAGGTGACTGCCCAGGGCACTGTTTGCAGACAGCACTGGGGAGGCCTGAGACACCCCAGGGAGCCCCTGGGAGACCTCTTGTCTCCCACTCAGGGCTTATTTTACACCTGTGCCCACTGGACAGTGAGAGTTTTGTGCTCGAGCTGCTTTCAGACAACTGTGAGCCTTGGGCTGTGCCCAGCCATTCCTCTGGTGTCACAGGGAGATGCCCCGTGGACTGGCCAGTCCCGTGGCCCCAGGCCTTTGGGAGGAGCAGGATTGCACCCACTTCTCCTGAAATACCCCCCCTCCCCACTGCAGGGTGGAGCCCGGGGTAGAGCACTCTACCCTGGAGAAGTTCTAAACCGGAAACCTCCATGTTGCTCCAAATGGCATTAAATGGGGTGAGCGAGCACTCCAGCAAGTCCCAGGTGTCGGGTGGGCTTCCTGCATGAGTGGGACCCCCACGGCCTTGCTGCCTGAGCTTTTCTGCCCACCTCACACCCTGCACAGATAGGCCCGGGGGGTGGGGGCTGCTCAACAAGGATTGATAACGGCAGGGGTGCCGTGGGCCAGGCTGTGCCTGGGTTTTGCACCAAGCACCACGCGGGTGCAGTGTCTGGAATCTACCAGCCAGATTCTGAAACTGCTGTGGCTGTCCAGCCCCGGTCAACACCTCTGAGCTGGGAAAAGCTAGGGCCCCCTCCTCTGCACCCTTCATGCTCAGCAGGACCCAGTTATGGCCTGAGCTACATTTCCCCCTTTCCCAAGTCCATCTGGCTCAAAAACATCCCTGGAAAACCACAGAAATCACACAAGGCCCACTTCCTGGCAAACACAGCTTCCCGAGCCAGACATGGCTGGCCACAAATGGGTTTACCGTGAAATCAAGTATGACAGTGACATTCACTGTGTCTTCCAACAGCCTGGCAGAGGTGCGAGAGAGCAGCACTAGTGTGTTTTAGGACCCTGTAGGTAGGGCACTGCCTGCCCGGTCTGTATGAGGAAACCTTCTGGGAAGAACAGTGAGCCCCAGGCCAGGGGCTGTGCGATCACTACACCCTGCGGCTCTCGCCGCGAGATGGAGGCTGCAGAAGACAAAGACTGTGTCATTTCCAGTTTGCATCTGTAAGTAACCACATGTAAGTGAAGCTGGAAGCTGAGTCAGAGAGACAAAGACGTTGCAAGCGCTCTTGCCGCCCAGGCCTGAGATGAATCCCATTCTTCCTGCTCCCCTGAGAGCACCAGGCGGCCAGGTGTCCCGCTGCACCGGGCTCACCCACTTGGTCACACAATCGCTGTCTCCTAGCCACGGGTGAGAATCCCCTCTCCACCTGTTCATCGGTCCTCGAGGGATCTCACAAGGAGGTCTGGTGCCCAGGCACACCCCAGACTTCAGCATCTCCTGGCACATTAACTGAAAACCATTTCTTCACTTTGAAAACACAGAGGAAGGCTGGGGACAGGGGGACCGAGACAAGCACAGGGGCAGCCTTGGAGGCATCAAAAGCTGTGTTCGGTGTCGGCTGTGCCATTTGGAGGGAGCGATGCCCTCGGGGGCTTGTGACCCGTGATACCCTCCAGACAGGCAGCATCCCGCCACGTGCCCAGCCCCTGGTTCTGGAATGGTGTGCTGTGATCAACCTTGAAGGAAGGGCCAGTTTCGGCAGGTGCTCCCTCTCTCCCGGTCCTGGACCAATCCTTCTGCAGGCCAGCAGGGGCGTGAGTCTGCACACAGGGCCTCCCCGGGCATGGGGCGGTCGTGCGACATCGCTGTGAAGGGTCACAGTGTTTGTCTCTGCAGCTTGTCGGGGACCTTGTGTCGGAGCAGACAACATTCTGCAACCCCCAGGGGGGCCACGCTGGGCCAGCGCCGGCAGCGCCCCACCCCAGGTTTTCCACACTGGTTCCCACTTCAGCTGCGAACAATCTTTTTATTGTTCCTATAAACCACTGGTGCTGTCAGACTGCCAGCCGGAAAATGCTTTGCGGGACCACGCATCCTGATTTTCAGCCACCACGGTGGCGGCCGCGGTGCGGGTGGCTCTTGGGTTTTCTGCTGCCATCCCTCTGTGGGAGACTGGGCGGTGCCTGCCCCTGGACATCACGCAGCCCCTGAAGATGTTCGTAGGGTCAGGGCCACTGGTGGAAGCGACTTGCAGCCTCCAGGAAACACACTTGAGTCTTCATTACCAGCTAAAACCATTCTCATCTCACTGTCACAGACATCTGAGCAGGAAGGTCCCTCAGCTACAGTGCAAACCACAAGGCTTCTTCAAAGAAGTCACACGTCCAAGCCTTTAAAATTCTGCACCATGCACCTGTTGACATGAGCACAGACCCACGGATCTCACTGCATTTTCCTTCCATCATTCTTTTTGTACCCATCCCTCCCCCCAACACACATGGTTTTTCCAGGGTCCTAGTTAATAACACTTAGTCATTGGGTTTGCTGGGTTTTCTTACCCACATTTAGTATTTTTTTTTTGAGAAAAAATAATTTATTGTCAAATTTGGCAAGCACTTAAAACACATCATGGGATGAACTTGAACGTTATTGACTTGGGAGTTGAATTCGTTTTCCCTGGCTTAAAAGAGCCGGTTCTGCAGCAGTGGAGCTGGCATCCGCTGTAGGAGTCTCCTGAGAGTGTGAACTTGTTAATTTTAGTGCTTTGGGGAAGTCCTTTTCTTGGGATGCTTTGTTATGTTTTGGTGGGAGGTCATGCTGCTCTCGTAAAACATGTTGGGATGCGTTCCCTCCTTTGCAGCTCCCTGGAATGCTGTCTGTACCATTGGTGGGGTTTGCTTCTTTCAACAACTGCTGAAATTTACTTATGAGACCATCGGGGCCTGGAGCTTCCTTGGTTTATGACAACAAATCCAATTTCTTTAACGAATAGAGAGCCATTAAGATTTCCCCTTTCATCGGGTGTAAAATCTGGTAAATTTCTCCTTTCAAGGGATTTGTCTATTTCATGAAGTTCCAAATTGACTAGTATAAAGTTGCTCTCCAAACTGGATTACCCCTTTCAAATCTATAACATCTGAAGTGATCACTAGTCTTTCATTTCTGATGTTTGTGATTTGTGTTATTACTATTTTTTCTTGATCAACTAATAGTGAGTTTCTCTATTTGTAAATTTAAAAAAAATTTTTAAATTTCTTTAATTTATTTGAAGAGGAAAGAGAGAGAGAGAGAGAGAGAGAGATTCTACCATCCTCTGGTTCACTTTTTTTTTTTTAAGATTTATTTTATTTATTTGAAAGAGGGTTACAGAGGCAGAGAGAGAGGTCTTCCATCCGCTGGTTCACTCCCCAGGTGGCTGCAATGGCCAGAGCTGCACCAATCTTAAGCCAGGAGCCAAGAGCTTCTTCTGGGTCTCCCACGTGGGTGCAGGGGCCCAAGGACTTGGGCCATCTTCTACTGCTTTCCCAGGATATAGCAGAGAGCTGGATTAGGAGTGGAACAGCTGGGACTTGAACCACTGCCAGCACTTCAGGCCAGGGCGTTGACCCACTGCGCCACAGTGCTGGCCCTGGTTCACTTTTCAAATACTCAAAACAGCCTTGACCTGGGCCAGGCTGAAGCCAGGAGCCAGGAACTCAACGTAGGTCTTCCACCTCCCTCGTGAGTGGTGGGGAGCCAAGTACTGGAGTTGTCACCTGTGGCCTGCCAGCGTGGAGGTCAGCAGGGAGTTGGAATCGGGAGCACAGCAGGAACTCAAATGC
Source organism: Lepus europaeus (assembly GCF_033115175.1). Taxonomy (NCBI): domain Eukaryota; kingdom Metazoa; phylum Chordata; class Mammalia; order Lagomorpha; family Leporidae; genus Lepus; species Lepus europaeus. The sequence goes on from NC_084838.1 coordinate 98,335,806, forward strand.
AGGGAGTCCAGTGAGAGATGTGGGTTTCCCAGGCAGCATCGCAGGCACAGCGGTGCCCGACACGCGCCCCTGTCATTTTGCCCCAGTGTTTACTCTGTGGATTTCTGCTCTTTCTCTTCACGTTGGGTTCACTTTGCACCTCTTTTTTTCTTTTTTTTTTTTAAGCTTCTTGACTCGGTTGGGATCTCAGACATTTCTTCTTTTCTCACGAACACTTTCAAAAGTGTAAATTTCCCTCCTGGGACTGCTTTAGCTGCCTCCCATCCATTGTGATGTCACATTTTCACTATCAGTCAATTTCAACTATTTACAAAATTTTTTCTGATTTATTTTTTGAAACCTGGATTATTTATAAATGTGTAGTTTAATCTCCAAATAATGGGGGATTTCCTCCATATGTTATTGATTTCTAATTTAATCCTGCTGTGGTCAGACAATCTACTTCGTGTGACTTCACATATTTTAAATTTGTTGAGAGTTGTCTTTAAGGTCCAGCTTCGGAGGCGTCTCAGAAAGTTCATAGAAAGTGTATATTATGAAAAAAAAATGCTAGGAATGCAAATTTTTTGCCCCAAAACAAACTTATCTTTTAATGCCTTTCTCCATGAACATCAGAAAGTATGCTTTCTCCATGAACACCGAAAAGTATGCTTCTATAGTTTATCCTAGTGCATTCTCTATTTGGATTTGAAAGAATGTGTGGTGTCACAGCAACGGCAGGTAGATCCAGGTCCCCTGTGAGTCAGCGCCTGGGCACGTCTACCCCTGTTCTTTCCAGTTGGCCTGTAAGTTGCTAAGAAAGGAGTGGTAAGTCTCACTATGACTGCAGGATTCTTTCTCCAACAAGCTAAGCACAGAAAGGGGTTCACTTCTTCCATGTGATATTGGACATTTGTGGAAACCCCAGAACCAGGCTGATCCTGACTGCTGCAGTTCTGGTCCTTGCTCCTTTAGGAGTAAGACAAAGAAGGATGGGCACCCATCCTCTCGTCTCTTCTGGCCAACACTGTGCCGAGAACCTAGAAATAGCTGTAGATAAAGCAAGAGAAAGACGTAAGAGGCTGAAGTGTTGGGGAAGAAAAGGGAAAACTGTCTCTCTTTGAACACGACAGGATTGTTTACATAGCAAATCTTAAGGAATCTAAAAATCACTAGTCTAAGTTGCAGGATACAAAAATCAACTTCATATGCATATAGTAATAGTAATTGGAAAATAAATTTAAAAAATTACAGAACATTGCTAAAACAGACACTGAAAAAGGCCTGAATCTATGGAGAGATTGCTCCAAATCACAGTTGAATTGGAGGACTGAACAGTCCTAAGATATCAGTTATCCTTAAAGTGACCCACAGTTTCAATGAACTCCCAATAATAATCTAGACAGATCCTGTTTCCCTAAAGTTTCCCTGAAAATGCAAAGAAGCTAGATTAATCAAATATTTTTTTTAAAGTTTGAAGGCCTATATCACTTGGTTTCAAGATTTCCTGTAATGAAGTAGTGTGGTACTGCCGACAGGAAAATACGAACTCGCTGAACCTGACGGATGACCACAGGTCGGAGCTGCTCACTGAGAGTCACTTCATGTTCAGCCAAGATGCCTGTTCAACAGGGAAAGGAAAGTATTTCCCATAACCAAATGTCTATATAGTAAAAAAAAATCAACAACACTTACCTTGTTCCACATACAAAATTCACTTGAAGTGATCTAAGACACTTTCTTCCTGGAGGAAAGTAGAAGAGAAAACCTTCGTGATCCTGAGTAGGTAAACAGCTTAAATAAAATACAAAAAGTACAAACCATAAAAATGTGGATAAACTGGACTTTTCAAAACTGAACACTTTCCCTCATCCAAAGACACCATTAAGAAAACGAAAAGACAAGTCACAGCATGGGGGAAAATTCTAGCAATACTTCTGTCGGCAGCCGACATGTAACCTAATATATAAACAGTCATTGAAACTCAATGTTCAAAGGACAAACAACACAATTTAGAAATGGGCAAGTTATTTGAACAGACACTTCAGCAGAGAAGAGATATAAATACCCAGCTAACACATGGAAAGATGTTAACACTGTCAGTTGTCTGGGAGATGCAAACAAAGCCACAAATAGTCAGCACTGCACACAGCTACTAGGGAGGTAGAATTACAGACTGATGATAGCAAAGTGGTCTTGATGGGACTCAAAGCAGAGCAAACGTTTTAGAAAATCATTGGACAAATCATACACCTGTCACGTGGTCCTATCTTCCCACTTCTAGGCATTGCCCCCAAATAAAACATATGTCCAAACAAAGTTCCCAGCATTTTCATCCATAAATCTTCATGGCTACCAGCAGGTGAATGGAAAAATCACTTAGTGTGGTGGACCAGACCGTGCACTGCTACGCAGTCATGGAAAGGAGTGAACTCTGTGTGTGTCACAGCAAACAGGAAGCTCAGAACCACTAGACTGAGTGGGAGAAGCTAGGTATACAAGAACACACACTTTAGGATTCCTTCTATACAAGATCTATTAATACAAACTAAACTAGGTGACAGAAACCACGTGAGTGATGGCCTGGGGGCCGTGAGTGGAAGGAGAGGCTGCAAAGGTTCCCCAGGAATTCTCTGTAGATAAAGAAGATGCTCTACCTCTTGGCCATGGCAATGCCCCCCCCCCTTTAAAAAAAAAAAAAAAGGATTATACGGCCGGCGCTGCGGCTCACTAGGCTAATCCTCCACCTTGCGGCGCCGGCACCCCGGGTTCTAGTCCCGGTCCGGGCACCGATCCTGTCCCGGTTGCCCCTCTTCCAGGCCAGCTCTCTGCTGTGGCCAGGGAGTGCAGTGGAGGATGGCCCAAGTGCTTGGGCCCTGCACCCCATGGGAGACCAGGAGAAGCACCTGGCTCCTGCCATCGGATCAGCATGGTGCGCCGGCTGCAGCGCGCCTACCACAGCGGCCATTGGAGGGTGAACCAACGGCAAAAGGAAGACCTTTCTCTCTGTCTCTCTCTCTCACTGTCCACTCTGCCTGTCAAAAATAAAAAAATTTAAAAAAAATTAAAAAAGGATTGTTTATTTAAAAGGTAGAAAGAGAGAGAGAAGAGAGAGAGAGAGAGAGAGAGAGAGAGAGAGATCTTCCATCCACTGGTTCACTCCCCAAATGGCCACAGAAGACAGGTCTGGGCAAGGCTGAAGCCTGGAGCTAGGAGGTGCATCTGAGTTTCCCACAGGGTGTTGAGCCATCTTCTGCTACTTTGCCAGAAGCGTTAGCAGGGAGCTGGATCACATGCAGAGCAGCTGGGACTCAAACCACACTCCGGAGTGAGAGGCCAGTGTTGCCAGCTGTGGCCTAATCTGCTGTCCACAGCGCCAGTCCCGTAGCAGAGATTTACCACTCCATAGAATGTAAACGGATGCCACTTAAGGATGTAAGTTATATATTTTTAGAGATTTATTTATTTATTTGAATTCAGAGTTACACACACACACAGAGAGAGAGAGAGAGAGAGAGAGAGAGAGAGAGAGAGAGGTCTTCCATCTGCTGGTTCACTCCCCAGTTGGCTGCAACGGCCGGAGCTGCACTGATCTGAAGCCAGGAACCAGGAGCTTCTTCCAGGTCTCCCACGCGGGTGCAGGGCCCAAGGACTTGGGCCATCTTCCACTGCTTTCCCAGGCCACAGCAGAGAGCTGGATTGGAAGTGGAGTAGCTGGGATGCCAGCGCAGCAGGCTCAGGCTTAGCCCACTATGCTACAGTGCTGGCCCATAATAAACCTATCTTTTAATTCCATTTTTCTACAAACTTTTTGTAGTATCCTAGTACAACTCATCATTTTAGACTGAGGATAATTGCTAAAAGCTTTACAAGAAGATTTACTGTTCCTATTAAGTGAAATTTTTTTCTTTCTTTTTTTTTTAAACATTTATTTGAAAAGAAAAGTTGCAGAGAGAGAAGGAGAGACACACCCAGAAAGAGATCTTTCATCTGTTGGTTCACTCCCCAAATGGCCACAATGGCTAGGGCTGGGCCAAGCTGAAGCCAGGAGCCTGGAACACCGTCCAAGTATCCCACATGGGTGGAAGAAGCCCAAGCACTTGGGCCATCTTGCACTGCTTTTCCAGGCCATTAGCAGGAAGCTGGATCAGCAGTGGAGCAGCAGCTGCTTGAACCTGTGTCCACCTGGAGTGCCAGCAGGCAGCAGCTTAACCTACTGTGCCATAGCGCTGGCCCCAAAACTCATTATTTTTTTATTTTATTTATTTGAAAGACAGAGTTACAGAGAGAGGTAGAGACAGAGAGGTCTTCCATCCACTGGGCCACTCCTCAGATGGTCACAACGGCTGGAACTGAGCTGATCTGAAGCCAGGAGCCAGGAACTTCTTCCGGGTCTCCCATGCGGGTGCAGGGGCCCAAGGACTTGGGCCATCCTCCACTGCTTTCCCAGGCCATAGCAGAGAGCTGGATGGGAAGAGGAGCAGCCGGGGCTAGAACTGGTGCCCATATGGGATGCCGGCACTTCAGGCCAGGGCGTTAACCTGCTGTGCCACAGCGCCGGCCCCAAAACTTATTTTCTTTTAAATGAAGATTTCATGCATTGGATCTGTTCAAAATGACACACCTATTAATAAGGGAAGGACATGAAATCCACATCTTCTGAAACTGTCACTTGCTGCATCATGGAATGGTGACATTAAACCATTTCTAGCTTTTTGGGTCACTTTTGTGCTCTAGGAAACTGGTGCTTGACAAAGAAAGAAAGTAAGGCTAAATATGAACAGTCTGGATTTTGCCATGGAAGTGTGTAATACTTACTAATGTGTTGATGTTGCTGCTAAGATGAAATGTTTTTAAGGAACAGAAGATAAATGCGTCTAGATTTTGTTGTTTGCCATACTCAGTATGTTCTAGGGATAATGCAAATTATTCCTTGAATGGCTAAATTACGAGATTTTACCTTTTCACGGCCTTTTCTGATAAATCCTGTTGGGTGGGACGTTGGTCTCAGGCTTTTTTCTGATTGTGTGATTAAAGGTCACCACTTTGGGTGGTCAGCCATGTCGGTGCTCCTAAGGCACCTGTCTCCAGTTCACGGTGGGCAGAATTCCCAGGTGGGCCTTGTGGATTGAGTCCCTTCCCAGGGTTGTGTGACTGTGCAATGCCCAAGGGATTTGCAGGTCAAATTCACCGGTTGACCTGCAAATGAGGAGATGATCGGAGAGGTGCACGCTAATAGTGAGAGCTTTCAAAGCAGCATTTCCTCTGGCCGGCCACCGAACGGGAAGCTGGAGAGATGTGACACAAAGGCCGTTCTGTGTTGCTGGCTTTGAGACAGAGGAGGCCATGGGCAAGGACCTGAGAGTGACCTCACTTTGCTGAGGACAACCCCAGGCTGATTTCAGGAACTGTGAGGAACCGGGTTTGGCCAACAACCTGGCTGAACTGGGGAGTGTGTTCTTTCCCTGAGCTTCCAGATAAGAGCACTTGACTTTGGCCTTGGGACAGTCTAAGCAGAGAACCCAGTCCAGCCCGCCTGGACTTTTGACCTCCAGAACTGTGAGATAATAAATGGGTGTTGTGGTAAGCTATAAAGTCTGCTATGCAGTAATAGAAGTTTATTATTTGTTGTGTAGTGATCGAAAACTAATATAGAGCTATGATAATATAATCATAGTAATAAACCATTTGATCTGCTCCCAGTTTTATTGCCATTGCCTGGAATAATGAGTAGGCTCACTTTTGGTTTTGTTTGGTTTTATAGTTGTGGACAAGGTCTCGATTTTCTAAACAATGGGGAAAGTTCAGGTAAATCATGACCTATCTTTGGGGTTGCTCTGCTGAGTTAGTTTTTTGTTTGGGGGCAGGGAGAGAGAGAGAGAGAGAGGGAGGGAGGGAGAGAGAGAGAGAGAGATTCTATCCACCAGCCTACTCCCCAAACACCTGCAACCACCTGGACCAGGCCAAGGCTGGGAGCAGGGAGCTCCATCCAGGTCTCCTGCATAGGTGACAGGGACCTCATTATTTGAGCCATCACCACTGCCTCCCAGGGTGCGTGTTAGTAGGAGATTGAAATTGTGAGTAGAGCATCTGGAACTGAGACCTCCTGCCCTGAGTGCTGGGTCCCTCACGGTCCCAGTGCTGGATGCCTGGCCAGACCAGGGACCTATGTTCTCACGGAGTCTCCTTTTGGGTCCTGAAGCATCTTGGAACATGCCCACCACCCTCCAAGTTTTGTGTATTTAAGGAGGTCCTTGGAAGAGAGCGGCAGGTGGGGCTTAGCAGGTGTGACCCGTCGTATGCACAAGTTAGAGAGCAGCAGATCCCCTGCGACTGCTCCCCAGCCTCTGGGGGTTTCCTTCTGCTGTCCTGGTGGAGGGCTTGGAGATGGTGCGGGCAGCTTCAACCACACGGCAGGGCCAGCCTGGCAAGGGTCCATGGGCTGCTTGTCCTGTCCTCTAACCTGAGCTCACCGTGGCTGATGGGGGTGCCATCTTTCCTCTCCTGACGACGCATCCCTGGCAAATGGGACTCTCAGCTCTGGCTCTGCACTTGCACTGTCTTCTCTACCTGAGCAGTGCTGCCCCTCCACCTCCTCCTGGGTCTTTGTCCAACCCTTCGACCCCAGCTGACATACTAGATCTTTCCATAAGCCTTGTTTGGATTCCCCCTCCTGTCGTGCCAGGGAGAGGCCCCGAGGCTCATGTCCATACAGCATTGAGCCTCTAGTGCGGCAGCAAGTCACCCCAGATTTGGTGGATTCGCACAACCATTTTGCTTTGCTCACAGCTCCACAGGCCAGGGATAAGTGATGTGCTTGGCTGGGTGCTTTTCCCCCAGGACTGTCCCTGGTGCACACAGTCAGAAGTCAGCTGAGAGTGACCGCGGCCATCGGAAGGCTTGACTGAGTTGGCCCCTCAAGATGGTGCACCCACATTGCTGGGCAGTGGTGCAGGTTGTCGGCTGGGGGCTCGGGTGGGGCTGCGATGGAGCATCCACACCTGACCTCTGTCTCCAGCTGGAGCTTCCTCTCGGCATGGCAGCTGGGTTCTAAGAGTCCCATGTTGTCAGCAAGTGCTCTGGTTTGACTGTGTCCCCCCAAGGTCCTATCTTGGGCACTTAACCCCCCGATTCCTCTGTTGCTGGTTTTGGAGGTGAGGCCTCTGGGAGGTGGTGAGGATTAGACAAGGTCATGAGGTTGGGGCCTCCATGGCAATGGTAGTGTCTCGCCGTGGGGTGACCTCCCCTCGTGATGACGCAGGAAGGAGCCCTTACCATATGCTGGTGCCATGGTGTTTACATCCCAGCCTCCAGAACCGTGAGTCAGGTAAGCCTCCATCTCCCACAAATTACTCAACTTCAGGTTCTTTGCTGTAGCTGCAGAAAATGGGCTAAGGCAGGAAGCATTCCAAGCCTCAAAGCTTTTCACAGCCAAGCCTGGAGCTCCCACAAGTCACAGGTCAACCAGGTCATCCCAGCCAGCCCAGATTCAGGTGGACAGGACCCAGACCCCTGCCGGTGGCAGGGACAGCACAAGATGTGCAGCTACTCGCTTCCTCTGTCACACGTGGCCACCTCCCATGACGCTCCTCCAGCAGGGCTGGCTACAACTGTGTGCCTTCCCCAGCACCAAGCGCAGGACCCAGCCCCACAAACACATATGTGTGGACGGTGGAGTGAACGGAAACAAGATTCAGCAGCAGTGAGGGGAGAGAGTAGCAACTCTTGCAATGCACGGGAGCACCCTGCACGGGATGTGTAAGGGTCTGTGCCCGTAGCTAGGCTACTGGTAGGGACAGAGTTGACCCAAGTGTGGGCCGGTTGTCAGTCTGAGCTCCTGATTGAAAAAGCCCCATGGGCTGCCCTTAGAGGGAGGGGCTGCTTGGATTTCAGGGACAGTGGGCTGCAGAGGGGTATGACCCATGCCACCCTGAACATGGCACTGGGTCTGCCCACTGTTTACTGGGGAGAAGATCCTCCAAGCTCAAACCCTTGGGAACATCCCCTTGCCAGGGATGCACGCAAGCTCCGTTTCGAGGGCATCTCTGAACCAAGGGTCCGCCCGAGTTCTTGGGGCAAATGGCTGTCCTGCCACCACACAGGCCAAACAAGCTTTGACAGCCCCCAGTTAACCCCCTCGTCTGCAGAATTTTATTTAGTGCAAATGCTGGTTGACCCACAAACATCCTGTTTTGCTAAATACATCAACCACTCCTGGAAGCGGGCTGTGGTTTTCAAGCGTGGGTTATGCCTTCCCTCCTACACACTGGCGTTTTGTTCCGGCTGTCTTCTAGGGTCGTCATGCTTGGTCCCGGTCTCTCTGAACACAGGCACGTCACAGCATGACCACCGCAGACAGGCAGACCCTGACCAGGTAGCTCTCTGAGCACGAAGAAGGGTTGGTTGCAGGGGGCAAGGGACCGGCCTCTTGAGTAGTGAGTTCCCTTAGAGGTGCAAGGGCTTGTGGGGTCCACCAGGTGGGACTTGCACTGCCAAGTATCTCTGATGGAAAGAAAGAATGGGGGTGCTGAGGTCAGAGAGGACAACCCTCCACCACAGCTTCCAGAAGCAGGGGCCAGAGGACACAGCCACTGTGAGCTGGAAGGTGGCCAGCTGGGCCCCTGCGCAGTCTCTGTGCAAAGGGAGACGTGGGGCCAGGCAGAGAACGCCATGAGGGAGCTGTGCAGGTGCAACAGGCACTCACACAGTTCTGCTGGTCTGCTTGGGCTGGTCTAGAGTTACACTCCAGGACATCTCAAAGGCAAGAGTGTCTCTTTTTGTTGTACAAACGGATGGAGCATCAGAGGGAAGGATGCCTCCTGGGGGGTGTTCAGCTGTCTAGACATCGGTTAGGATGGTATCCCATAATAGAGTGTAGGTTCAAGTGCTGGTGGCTCCACTCTCCATGACAACTTCCTACTATTGTGCACCCTGGGAGGCAGCAGGGGATGGCTTAAGTTCTCGAGTCCCTGCCCCTGATATGGGAGACCCAGGTTGAGTTCCTGGCTCCCAGCTTCGGCCTGGCTCAGTCCTGGCTGTTGTGGACATTTGGGGGAGTGAATCAACGGATGGGCGATCTCTGTCTCTTGGTTTATCTATCTCTCTGCCTCTCTCTCTCAAAAAAAAAATGAAGTTTATAAAGGGGGCTGGCACTGTGGTGCAGCAGGTTAAGCTGCCATTTGTGACACTGGCATCCTATTTTGGAGGGCCGGTTTGAGTCTTAGCTGTTCTGCTTCCCACCCAACTCCCTGCACCGGGGAATGCAGAGAAAGATGGCCCGGGTGCTTGGGCTCCTGCCACCCAGGTGGGAGACCCAGGTGGAGTTCCAGTCTCCTGGTTTTATCCTGGCCCAGCCCCAGCTGTTGCAGCCGTTTGGGAAGTGAATCAATGGAGGGGAGGTCTCTTTGCTTGTCTGTTTCTGTCTCTGTGCTTTTCAAATAAAGAAATAAATAACAAATGGCTCCTGGCCAATGAGAGCTACAGGGCCACAGCTCTGCTCTGGTGCTGGCTCTGGCTGAGACACCATGTCTCTCCCCAGTCTCCCTGCCTCTCTCTGTAGGGTTTTATGAGGGTCAGATTTGTGATGTTGCCCATGAAGCCCGTAGCACAGTGCTCAGTACAGAGCGCCTGGTCTTTCTGATTCTGTGGTTTCTGTAACAAACAGTATCAACAAGTGATTAATTCCCATGTCTGTCTGAAGGTGGAAATCTCATAGTGCCCCATGTGAGGGGCTTCCCAGCTGTCACTCATCAGTGACAGCGGCTTTGCCTCATGGCCTGGTTTTCCACAAAGAAGTCTGGGCGGGGAGCCTGGCCCTGGGGCTGGCTCCCACCATGCATCGTCCTCTTGCAGTCCCATAAATGCGACACCAGCCTTTCAGCATCTTGGGGCCTAGCTCATCCTTCCCAGAGCCGCGATCTGTGGCCGTCATGGAGGTGTCTTGGATCCGAATCCTCCACGCCCAGGGTGTCGAATGGCCACTTCTTTTCTTTGGCCCACGAGGAAGGCCTGAGTCACCGGTGGTGCAGAGTGATGGACGGCCATCACTTTGTAGTTCGCTGAAATGATTTCATCGCGCAGGGTGCTGAGTTAAGTTTACTTTTGAGAAGAGTCAGTTTCCAGTAGTGGAGGAAATAAACCCACAAGAATTCTTTAACACCCAGTAACTCTGTGAACTTGAGTTGTCCTGAGTGAGGTGTGGCCAGCAAGGTCGTCCCCCAAGGCACCGGACTACTGTCTTCTCTCATCTCCTGGGGGCCAAGAGTTAAACATTCTAGAGTTTTCTGCCACCTGCTCGCTGCAGGCTTTGCAGCCTACAGAGGAGTCCAGGAGAGGATTTTACAGCCCTTGTCACTGCTCTGTGGAGCGTACCTTGTGGTTCTGAATTTCTCCCGTCAACCCAGGGAGTCTCGGGGGGATGGCAAAGAGGTCCACACCATCCTAGAAAGTCACCCTGCCAGCCATGTTTCTCACCTACAAATGCAGTGCGTGGTGGGGGCGCCCTCTGAGTGCGGGAATGCACCTCGCACCTGTTCAGCTCACAAAGGCTCCCTTGGATGCCTGGGAGCCGGAGACCCTTAGTTCAGCTGCAGATGGAGGAGCAAGAGATACCATGTGCAGGAACAAGATCAGTGAATGAACACGTGGGGACTGAAGTGACCTGGGGTGGAGATGGACGTGGGAGCCCAGCCCAGAAGCAGAGCAACCATGGCGGCACCCGAGTCAGGGAACCCCTGGGGTCCTTGGGTCCCACCCCAGGCAGGGGCAGGGCCAGCTCTTCATACACACTGTCCCATCATCCTCCACTTGGCATCCCTCATGCTTGCGTGACATCTCAGGGTTTCTGCCACTTCCGGGAGGAGAGTCTTTGATTCTTTTCACTGAGAGGAAGAGATGCTTGAAGATAAAAGGCCACGTGTGCTCAGGGCACACAGCAGAGGGTGCTGAGAGGAGGGCTTTGATGTCAATGTCACCTCGCCCCCGCTGAGCCACGCAGTGCAGGGTAGGGAAGGCACAGCCGCAGCCCTGCAGGCGCCCCTTGGGTATGAGCTGCCCTGCTCCACGAAGAGCCAGTGGGGCCTGGTGGTGCCGACGCCGAGTTTCTTGCCGGACTCCACCTTTTGGTGATACCTGTCTCATGGCACAGCTCATCCATCCTGATGGGTGGCCTTCCCAGCAGGGGCCAGGGACATGGGCACCCTCAACAGAAGCAGGGTTGTTCAAGACCAGTCTGGCCGGGGCCCCCAGAAGTCCGAGCAGACCCTGAGCTCTGCTCTCTGTCCACTTCCATTCATACCACACTTGTCCCTGCCTCTGGATGTCGGCCTCAGGATGTCGTCTTCCTTCCTCCCAGACACCTGCTAAGCATCCCTAAGCAGCTGTCCCATGGCCCTCCCCACCCTGCTGGGCACCACTGTCGCCGCTGACCACCACCAACTGTCCATAGTGGGAGAACTGGTGCCTGGGTTTGCCCGCTGCGTTGACTTTGGAGGCCTGGATGAGAATCCGGGGCGCACGGCACACAGAACTTCGTAAACGGCTTCCGTGAGATGGCATGGTTCTCCAGAACCACACACATGCCCAAGAGAGGACACCAAGGGTCACCAAAACCCACTTGCAAATGCCCACAGCTCAGGTGAGTGTTGCCTGCAAGGCCAGGCGGTAAATACCTGTCTCTTCTGCCCCCAGGCCCCCTGAGGCCGGGGACCACCATCCCTGGGGCTGGGGGGCTGCGGTGAGCAGTGACTGTGTGAGAGCCTCTTAGAGACAGTTGGCACTAGAACGAGCTGAGCCTGTTTGGGACAAGAGCCAGAGGTGTTTGGAGATGTGACAGGTTCGGCTGGTGGATTTATTTTTCTCACTGGTACTTTAGTGCAGGGGCTGGTAAATGAGCATGTCCTGGTAAATGACAGAATTTTTTTTCCATTAATTTTTCCCCCAGAAACCTCTTATTTAAGGCATACCAACTTCATGCATTTCATAAATACAACTTAAGGAATATAGTGATTCTTCCTACCATGCCCACTTTCCCACCTGCTCTCCCACCCTTCTTCCTCCTCCCTCTCCTATTCCCATTCTTATTTTTTACTAAAATCTATTTTCAATTAACTTTATATACAGAACATTAACTCTAAGAGTTTAACAGATAGTATGAGAGGAAAAAAAAAAAACTGTTCCTCAATAGTTTTGTTGACTTCTCATTTGATTTCTTCGATGACTCACTGTTTGCTCAGAAGCATGTTGTTCAGTCTCCATGTGTTTGCATCTGTTCTGGAGATTCTTGAGTTGCTGATCTATAGCTTCATTCTACAGAGGTCTGAGAAGATTCATGGTATAATTTTGACTTTTTTTTTTTTAATTTGCTGACACTTGCTTTATGGCCTAGCGTGTGGTCAGTCCTATAGAAAGCTCCATGCACTGCTGAGAAGAATGTGTATTCTTTACAAGTGGGATGAAAAGTTCTGTAGATGTCCGTTAGGTCCATTCAGTCAATAGTGTCGATTGACTCTGCTGTTTCCTTGCTGATTTTCTCTCTGGTGGATCTGTCCACTGCTGAAAGTGGGGTCATGAAGTTCTCTGTTACTATTGTATGGGAGTCTCTGTCTCCCTTTAGATCCATCAACATTTCTTTTGAATAGCCAGGTACCCTGTAATTAGGTGCATATACGTTTATAATAGTCACTTCTTCCTGTTATCACGGAGTGATGCGATTCCTCATCAGAAATCTCCTCTGTGTCTCTGCCTACTTGTTCTGTTTTTCTGGAGGACCCTGATCAACAGAGAACGGATGGGCGGGGAAGATGAGCCAGATGTCTTGTTGGGCTCCTGCCTCCTTCAATCTGTGTGGTTCTGTGCCCTTCCCGGGATCTTGGGGAACAGTGAGGCGGGAGGGACAGAGATGCACAAGTGGAGGTGGCTGGTGGGGGACCAAGAAGGGCCTGAAGGCCCACTGAAAAGATGGTGATTTGGAGAGCAAGAAGGCAAGAAGGGGCGGAACGTGGTCAGCACACAACCCTTCATGTGGTTGGAGAGCCGCAGAGCAGACTGGAGCTGCCCTGAAGTCCCCGTTCATTGGCTGGGCAACAACTCCCCAGGGCCGTGGGATTCTGCACCCGGCGTGTAAAAAAAAAATGGCCAATTCCAACTGACCATGGCGCAGCAGGCACCCCACACACCCCATGCTGAAGCTTTTATGCTTAAAAAAATGTAGAAACTTCTAGACTGGGGGACAAAATGGAACATTCTACAACAGGGAACAGGTAAGCAGCTGTGTGTGGGCAGGCAACATCTCAAGGAGTGAGTTAGGGAAAGGGGTGCGCACTCTCTCTCTCTCTCTCTCTCTCTCTGTGTGTGTGTGTGTGTAATCGATGGATTTTTCCTGAAAGAACTCACTCAGCCCTTAGACACAGCTTCTTGAGAAACTGAGACATGGGTATTTCCTGAGAGTCCTGTGCTGGTTTTATGCGGAAGAACAGAATGGGATTGTAAACCGTGGTGGTTTTGCCACAATCTGACTTGGGGGTGGGGGAACTTTGCCCTCTGGGAGAAGAACCGGCCCCTCCCACCTCTGCTCAGTGCAGCCAGGAAGTGCCCTGGGATCCCTGAGCCGCCGCCCCCCCAGTGCTGGCTACCAGCAGGGACCGGTCTGGGCCCCTTCCTCACCACGTGCACAGCCATGATCTCTGGAGCCTGCTGGGTCTGCAGGTTTGTGACTCTCAGAATCCGTTCGGCAGAGTCCCAACAGCTGGGACCTCTGGGCGGTAATGGGGTTCACGCCCCTCTCGGAGAAGACCCCGAGAGCCATTCCCTCTGTGGGTCAGGAGAGGAGGCCACCTAAGAATCAGGAGGTGCGCTCCAGGCCCAGGATCTGTGCCTCCTGCCCCAGAGCTGGGAGGAATCCACGTCACACCGAGTCACCGCCTTTGCCGAGTCTCTCAATGGCTCCAGCCAGGGACAGTCGGTGCTCCCCTGGGTTCCTGTGATTCGATGGCACTTTCTGGGGTCACCCAGGGCAATGATCTCTGCAAAGTCCTCTAGCAACTCAGTCTAACACACACACACACACACACACACAGGTCCCGGATTTAAGGGGCTGTCCTGCCTGCCATGCCCAGTCTGGGGAAACGGATCTCTTGACTTGGGAGCCACTCCCTGAGAGCCCCACACCTCTCCCAGGCAGGCCGCCTCCAGCCCTCTCTGAGCAGAGCCTCTGTCGCCGGGGGAAAGATGGCACTTGGCTGAGCCTTTCTCTCAAGCAGGTGCAGCTGAACAAATGTGACAGAGGGCACTGGTTCTGTTGGTCCCTTTCCCTAATGCACCAATAGTTGGCCTTACAACAGGTGGCCTTACAACGAGACAAGCACTAATAGCACAGCTGGATCCGTAGCCCTCCTTGTCTGAAAAATCGAGGTCTTTTGAAAGGACAGTCAAGTTTCTTTCTCCTCTCTTTCTCTCTCTCTTTTTCTTTCTTTTAAAGATTTTATTTATTAATATGAGAGGTAGGGTCACAGAGAGAGAGAGAGAGAGAGAGAGACCAAGAGAGGTCTTCCATCCACTGGTTCACTCCGCAAATGGCCGCAATAGCTGGAGCTGGGCCAATCCGAAGCCAGGAGCCAGGAGCTTCTTCTGGGTCTCCCACGTGGGTGCAGGGGCCAAGGACTTGGGCCATCTTCTACTGCTTTCCCAGGCCATAGCAGAGAGCTGGATCGGCAGAGAAGCAGCTGGGACTCGAACCGGCGCCCACATGGGATGTCGGTGCCATAGGTGGAGGCTTAGCCCACTACACCACAGTGCCGGCCCTGACAGTGGTGTTACTTTGAGAAGATAACCCAGGCATTCAGGACTAAGCCCCACCGCACCGAGAGAAAGCACAAGAGCCCGAGCTCCGTGAAGTGGCTGAGATGTTCCCGGCCTGGGGGTCCGCTCGGGTACTCCGCTGTGTTGTAATGATAAGAGTCATTTAAAAGGCAAGCCCCCGCAAGGCCAAATGTGGTCAAACTGTTGCAGGGCGCAGGGGTGACACACACGGGGAAGGAAGCAGAGGTTTGTGGCGCAGAGCGGGTTTCACGATGAGTTGTGCCATTTCTCCAGAAAAAGCTCTGCCGACGGTCACGCTGTGCTACTGGGCAGCTGGGGCGCCGATCCGACGGCGGCTTCAGGTCAGGTTCGCAGGGACCTCTGTCTTCACAGTCGCAGCCAGTGAGGGCTTTCTGGGAGGAGGCGGGGAGCGGGCCTCAGCGTCTGCTGTGTGCTGTGCATGGTCCGTCACCTGGAACCTCGGAGCCTGAAGCACTGTTCTCTCTCCCTGGTTTCGTGGGTGGCCGGGGATAAGGAGGCCAACACTTCTGCAGGGGTCCCGTGGGGGTCTTCCCTGCTGGCAGTTAAACACGACAGGGCTGAGTCACTGGGACTTGGGACCTGCTCAGGCCCAGCTGGGCCTCTCTCTGTGGCCTCTGGGTCTCTCACCTTGTCTCTCTAGTGGGTAGATGGACTTTTTTTTTTTTTTTAAGAAGATTTACTTTATTTATTTGAAAGGGAGAAAGAGAGAGATTTTTTTTTAAAAAAAAATATTTATTTGAAAGGTAGAGTTACAGAGAGGCAGAGGCAGAGAGACGAGAGAGAGACAGAGAGGTCTTCCATCTGCTGGTTCACTCCCCAAAATGCCACAATGGCTGGAGTTGGGCTGATCCAAAGCCAGGAGCTTCTTCTGGGTCTCCTGTGCAGGTGCAGAGGCCCAAGGACTTCAGCCATTTTCTGCTTTCCCAGGCTATAGCAGAGATCCAGATAGGAATGGAGTAGCTCGAACTCAAACCAGTGCCCATACAGGATGCTGGTGTTGCAGGCGACAGCTTTCCCCTTCCATACCACAGCGCCAGCCCCTAGATGGACTTTTAAAATCAGAGGTTGGCGGGGTTTTTTGGAAAGGGCTGACTATTTGAGGTTTTACAGACCACTCTCCCTATGTAATGCAAAAATGGCCACAGACAGTACATGATGGGTGCTTACGAGCCACGGTTAGCTCAGTCTTATCTTACCTGGAGGTGCAAGGTCCCAGGAGCACGACAGTGACACCGGTGATCCTTTGCAGGAGGTAGATCCACAGGAGCACAGGATCACCTGTCACACTCTGTTGGCCAACTTCTGTCAGAGTCAGTCCAGAGCAGCACCACTCCTGCACCCTCTGAGCTCCAGTGTCTGTGGCACCACAAATCAAACTGACAAAGCACAGAGCCACAGGAGAACACACATACAGATTCTCAGTGATGTTAACATAGTTTTTACACGTGCATGGCAGGCCACCAAAAAAGGAAGTGAACACCCGAAAGGGTGCTTAAGGCAAGAGCTTCTCTACCGTTTTAACAGAAAGTGATACATTTATGGAGACGTGACAAGGCCCAGGAAATGGACTTGGGTTGCTAGCAGCAATAAATCGTGGGAAAAAATGTGTTAGGGAGACTTATGGAAGATCAAGTTATTTCTTAAACATCTATTTTCATTTATTTGAAAGGTAGAGAGAGTGAAAGAAGAGAGTGGGAGAGAGAGAGAGAGGAACCTTCCTCTGGGATTAGGCCAGGCTGATGTCAGGATCCCAGAATTCCAGCTGATTCTCCCATGTGGGTGGCAGGTGTTAGGTTTAAGATTTTTTAGGGTTCTAAGAAGGCGAGGAAGTGAAGAGATAGAGCTGAAGACTTTTATTGAAGACAGGACAGCATGGAAAGGGTGTAAGGTTTATGCTCAGATAGCAAGCCCACCAGGCAGTGGGTAGCCTCCGATTTATGATTTTTTGTTGGGATGGGGCCATGTGCACATGCAGACACTCACACGCACTGTGATAGGGTGGCTGTGAACGGGCAGAAGAACCTCTTGATAGGCGTTAATCAAAGCCAACGGTTTCCAGTGTATGGTCCTATCAGCTTGGAATGTCCAGGGCAAGTGGGCGGCTGTAAGAGCCAGCAGAATTGTAGGCCACAAGATTCCATCATGACATCCCCAGGGTCATTCTTGCTCAGTTTGCCAGGTCAGCCTGTGACACTGGCATCCCATATTGGAGCACCAGTTCGAGTCCTGGCTGCTCCGCTTCTGGTCCAGCTTCCCACTAACGCACCTGCCAGGTGTGTCATTCGATCTTGCCTAACAACAGCCTAGCAGGTAACACAGGGATCCAAGTGCTTGAGCCAGCACCTGCTGCCTCTCAGGGTGTGCATTAGCAGGAAGGTTTGTGGTGCAGAGCTGGCATTGGAAGCAGAGCTTGGCCCCTAGCCACACCCTCCACTATGGGGTGCTGCACCAAGTGCTCCCCCCACGGGTTATTAAGGTTTGTCTGTGCAGACTGAAGTCAGTGCCATGTCCTCTTCCCAGCTGAGACGGACACTTTGACAAGGAAAGCAGGTGCCAGTAGACAGACAGGGGCGGGGGGACAGACTCCCTGGCTCTGTAGTTTCTCAGTTGCCTTCAGCTTCAAAGAGCCCTTGGGGCATGTTCTGGGGAGGCTTGTCCTGACTGCAGAAGGACAGACATGAGGAGTTAGGGTTCATGGGGCTGACTCTGGACAGGCACTCCCACTGGAGTGCGGGGTGTAAGCTTACACTTTGGTGTTGGAGTCGCAGGACACATCGGTCTACGCCATCCTCCTGGTGAAAGCAAGCGATGGTGTTTACCTGCAGAAATCAAGGTTTTGTGGGCCTTCGCTTACCGTGAGTTCCTGGAACAAGAACAGGAGGGCTTGGCCATTTTCTGTAAGTGCTGCTCCTCCAGGGTTAACGATAGGACCTAGGGCGAGGATTTCGTGGTGGGGACAGACGTCTTCTCTGCCTGCGCCCCCTCATTCCGTGCTTTTGCACCTGGGCACAGGAAACAGAAATGCCACCTGGTGCGTGCTCACTCTCAGCGTGTTCTCAGTAGTTTCCCAAAACATGGCACGTGAGTGCATTTGCACATCAAGTTGGTAGCACATGCTTACCTTTATACAGTGCAAGACAGAAAACTGAAAATGATTATTTCCGACCCTTCATGGTTCACTTTTTCCCTGGTGAGCAAACCTCTCCCTGTAGAAGAGTTTCTGGAATGTACCCCCAAAGTGCGTCATTTCTATGCAGAGTGTGTGTGTGTGTGAGTGTGCCTGTGTGGAGTGTGTGTGTATTGTACGAGTGTCCGTAGTGTACGTGTGTTTGCATTGTAGATGCACATGCGTATGTGTTGCATCTACGTGTGCTTGTGTGTGGTGTGCATGTATTGTATGTATGTCTGCATGAGCTCATGTGGTGTATGTGTGCACATGTGCATATGTGGTTTATGCATGTGTAGTGTACCTGTGTAGGTGTGTGTGATGTATGTGTGCACGCATGCACTGTAGATGTGCACGTGTGTGGGAGGCACCTGTGTGTGTGCATGTGTCTCTGTGTGTAGTGTACATGTGTGTGCATGTGTGTGTGAGTGCGTGTACATGTGTGAGTGTGATGCAGCAACAAGAAATCAGCACCCCAGCTTCTGTGCTGCTCTCCCATGGCCCCAGAACTCTCCTGGGGATCATTTAGAACCCCGATGAGCTCTAACGCCAAAACCCAGACAGGCGGCTGTGGAGGAGCGCGAGGCCTTCCTTGTGTGTGGTGAGAAGACCGCTTTGCCTGGAGCTGGGGAGGGCATGGGCTTTTTTTTTTTTTGTCTGTTTTTGTTTTGTATAGAGTGGAGTTTGGCCGGAGCTGCTTCCCTGGTGGCGCTGGTGCCTGATGGAGGCTGTGGTGACACGGGTGCAGAAAAGGAATCAGGGTCCTTGGGCACAGGAGGAACCTCTGCACTCTGCGTCCAGGCTCTCAGAGTGGGCCGGGGCTGGGGGATCGTGGCCCAGGCACCAAGGTGCCTCCCCCATGCGAGCCCGGGCATGCTTTGGGGATGTAGGACACCTGCGGACCTCAGCGCTTGACAGTGCACCTGCACTTAGGGCCAGCCTGGATGCTGGATGTGCGCCGCCCTTCCCGTGTGGCTGTCCCCCTCCGCGGCACACCCTCCTGTGGCCACTCGCCTTCCGCATCCTCCCTTCTTTTCTCGCTGGGGCCCAGGCAGAGGACTTGCCTGCTCCTGTCCATTCACCTGCAGGTGAAGACGGGGCCTGCAGAAGCCTCTGGGCACGAAGAGAGCAGCACACATGGTTTGGGGACATGGGAGCCTCCTGGTGTTTTTCAGACTGTGGACTGGGACTCACGAATGAACGGTGAAATCAATGTAAGAGGGTGTAACGGATAGGTTTTAGGAATGAGTGGAGGGGCTGGCATTGGGCAGTGTTGGAGACGACTGCATGCTACACTTCGGTGCCTGATTTGAGCCCCAAACCCTCCACGTCTGATCCAGCGTCCTGCTAAGGCACACTCGGGAAGGGCGTGCATGATGACTCAAGTACTGGGACCTGGAGGGAGTTCTGGGCTCCTGGAGTCGGTCTGGCCCGGTCGCAGGCATTTGAGGGGTGAAGCAGCAGATGGAAGATCTCTGTCTTTCAAATAAAAAGAAAAAAAAAAAACAGAAGCAAGAGCAAACATCAAATTTAAAAATGAATAGGATATTGCAACAGAGTGCATCTTGGTAAATTTTTTAAAGATTTATTTGTTCATTTGAGAGGCAGAGTTACAGAGAGAGAGAGAGAGAGGAAAGGTCTTCCATCTGCTGGTTTACTCTCCAAATGGTTACAGCAGCCACAGCTGAGCAGATCTGGAGCCAGGAGCCTGGAGCTTCTCTCACGTCTCCCATGTGGGTGCAGGGGCCCAAGCACTTGGGCCATCTTCCACTGCTTTCTCAGGCCATGAACAGAGAGCTGGATGGGAATTGGAGCAGCAAGGACTGAAACCGGTGCCTATATGGGATGGCGGTGACACAGGCAGAGGCTTAACCTACTGTGCCACAGTGCTGGCCTCTCTTGGTACGTTTTTTGCATTGATTTTTGTACTTTTTTCTATCTTTGCATTTCTCATGTTGTATCAGAATCCATGTCGCGTACAGTGTGTGCGTTGTCATGTTCCTTTGTTTTCCTTTCTCTATTACTATTCCCTCTTAGGTTTTCTCTTCTAAGTATTGAAAACAAGCAAGTTTTGATTTCCCACTTCCCTGCTGAGAGGCTGGGTTCCCAGTGCCCCTTCCTGGGCTTTGTCCTTCGCCTGGGGACGCTGGTGACCTGAGCTGACCACCTCACCTCCCCCAGACCCTACCGGGACTCCCTTGGGTGCCCTGCAGGAGCCTGGCCCCTAGCTCCATCCCTTTGTTGCCGCTCCTGCTCAGCAAGGCTGGGTGCCATCCTCTGAGTGCCCGTGTCCCTTACACTCTGCGCAGGCAGCCCTCCCCAGGTGTTGCCGTCCCTGGGCCTTTGGTGTCCCTTAGTAAGAGCCTCTGCTCCAGTCTGGCCCCAGCCTGGGCCAACATCCGTGTCCCAGGGCTGCCACACAGCTCTTCCCTCCTGTCTCATCCCTCCACACCCTGCGGCATGCTCACGGAATTGGTGCAGCCACTCTGGCATAAGGTTTATTTTGAGCCAGAAGTAATAATGATAGTAATAATAATAATAATAATAATACATAGCAGACATGGGACAAGCTCTCTCCAACCTCTCTCTGCCAGGAAGGGCAGGAAGAGCCTTCATCACCAAAGACAACTCCAGACCCTTATTAGCCCAGGGATGGTGCAGAGGAACCTGCATAACAGACTTTCCTAACAAACCCCTAACTTCCATCAGTTTCCCCACATATTTGCCTTCCCACAATTTGCCACCCCCAGAAAGCCAAAGTTCATCTCTTTTGTCTTGCCACTCCCCTACACATTTATTATTCTGTGTTACAATGCTACACAAGGGGCTAATATGGATTAAGCCACCACCTGTGATGCCGGCATCCCACCTGGGATGCTCAAACCTGGGTGCTGGTTTGAGTCCTGGCTGCTCCACTTCTGATCCAGCTCCCTGCTAATATGCTTGGGAAAGCAGCAGAGGATGGTCCACGTGGCCTTTATTTATTCAAAATAAATGAAAAAAAAAATCCTTGAGAGAGAGAGAGAGAAGAGAGAAAGAGAGAGAAACAAGCCAGACGACACACCAGAAAGCCATCAGAAAAATTCAGGATGCAGGGCGTTCTTCAAGACAAGGCAGCTGAGCTCTTCAGAAGCCAGCCTGGTGGGAACAAAAGCTTGCGTCTTGCTCGCAAGGGGCTCTAGACACCTGCTGTCCACATGCAATGGTGGCGGTGGTGGTGGGACTTGGGTGTCATTCGAGAAATACACAGCCCCCCTGCCAGGGAGAGCTGGGGAGATTTGGAAGAGAACTGGGCATCGGCGGTTGGTAGGGGAAGACCATCAGTTTTCTGAGGTGTGTAAGACTGCGTGGGCGACTGTCCTTTCTCTGTGGTGATGCCCATTGAGGGTTGAGTAGAGGATTGTCACGATAGCTGCTTCTTCAAAATGATTCAGCCACCAAACAAAAGTGCTCACACACAGAGATGCCGCCACATGGAAACAGTGGCTGAATCTGAGTTGCAATCTTTTTGGGTGCTGATAATTCTATTTGTTTTCAACTTTTTGATAAGCCTGAAATGTCCTAACAATTAAATACGGGGGGTGGGGTAGAAATAAAATGCAAAACTAATTCTGCTGCTCCTAGAACTGAAAGTATTCAAAGGCATCAGGATAAATCCAGATGTTTTAGGCTTGCTGGTGCTACGGACAGGGCCCCTCCCCTATGGCCTTTTGATTTTTCCCACAGTCTCTGTCCTGGTCCCATAAGTACACTAGCCTGCTCTATTTCTTCCAGACCCTTGCCTGCACTGTGCTCTTGACTGGAAGGCCAATTTTTTAAAAATTTTCTTTCTTTCTATTCTTTAAAGATTGATTTATTTATTTGGAAGTCAGAGTTGCAGCAAGAAAGGAGAGAGAGAACTTCCATCTGTGAGTTTACTCCCCAAGTGGCTACAATCGCCAGTGGTGGGCCAGGCCAAGGCCAGGAGCCACGACCTTCATCCATGTCTCCCATGTGAGTGGCAGATTGGGAGGGAGGGAGCAAGGGAGTGAGGGAAGTGTGGCTTCCTTTTGGAACTGTATCCATGGAATGCATAAAATCTGTTCTCTTTATATTAAAAAAAATTCTGTAAAAAGGCACTAGAGAAAAGTAAAAAAAAACAAAAAAAAAAAAGAAACAGAAGCAATTTATCTGTATGGCCAGAGCTCCTAGCAATATCTCTGTTACTTAAGGAATGTTCCATAAGTTGTTAAATAATTGAATGAGAGTGAATGCAAACTTAACTTTTTAGCAATAGTGTTATTTTAAGTGACCACTGACAGTAGGCTGTGGTTTGTGTGTTGTTTGTCACCTAAGGGTTTGTATGTTGGAAGCTTGGTCTCCAGTGTGGCAGTATTAGGAGGTAGTTGGACCTTTAAGAGGTCAGGCCTAGTGGAAGGTCTCTGGGGCGCTGCCCTGAGAGGGAATTAAGACAGCGTTTGTGGGACCCACCCTGAGTTAGCTCCTGCAAGAGGCAGTGTTGCAGTAGAGCGAGCTTGCTCTGACTTCCTGTCTTGCCTAGGGTCTCTCACTCTCGCACTCACTCCCACCGTCATGATGCTCTTACCAGAGATGAGCTGAGCTGATCCTAGCACTGTGCCCTGAACCCGCCAGACCTGTGAGCTGAGTAAACCTCTTTTCTTTGTAAAATACCCAGCCTCACACATCTCATTATAGTTACCGAAAACAAACTGGCACACAACGCTTTATTCAAAATGTGTTTATTTATTTAAGAAATAGAGAGAGATCGAAAGTTCCCATCGGCTGCTTCACTCCCCAGGTAGCCGCAATGGCTGGGACTGGGCTGAGCCATAGCTGGGAGCCAGGAACTCAGTCACGGGTGGCAGGGATCCAATCGCTTGAGCCGTCACCACTGCCTCCAGGGTCTGCATTAGCAGGGAGCTGGAGTCAGGAGTCAGAGCTGGATACTGAACGCAGGTACTCTGATATGAGATGCGTTTGCCTTTACCACTAGGCCAAATGCCTTCCCCACACACAGTCTTTGAATGTGCCGATGTAACACGACAGTTGGACCTATATTGCTACCACATGTTTTAAGAGACGGTGAAGCCAGGATAAAGTATTTATTTTACATCGCACTTCTGCCCTTTCAACCTGTGGGGCTCTGATGAACTACGAATCTCTTTGACGCTTGCTTTTCACATGGAAGAAGGGGGGATTGGCAAAACTGAGAAACCACTGCTGCCCTGGACTGATGGCTGCAGACTTGCACTGCTTGCTGGCTGGCTGGAGTCATCCTGTGCTGCCGCCGGGGCCACAGTCTGGTATACGTAACAGTTTGAACATTGCAGAGGGGGCCTCCAGCAGCCAAGGCTCTATGTTCACACACTACAGAAACCTAAAGTAATGCAGACCCTGGGTGCCGTGACCCTGGCACATCTTTATGATGAAAGTGTTCCCAGAGAAGGATATCATTATTGTTCCTGGTAGCAAAAACCTGGAACTGATATAAACACATGTCAGTAGAAGAATGGTGGACCAAGCCAATGCACAATCATTGTATAGAGTATTGAACTAGAACCTCAGGTAGACTTTTGTAGGTCTACGTCTAAGAAATAGTCTTGATGAACTCTTAAGGGAACAAAGCAAGTTTCAGAACAGTGCTTGTGATACGATTCTGTTTGTTTATACAGACAGGAGAGCAAGCCAGGCATCGCTGTGACCCTGTGTTGGATGAGCGGGGACGGGTGCTGGGCAGGCTGCCTGCCCATATCTGCTAACAACGGTTGCCTCGGGGGTGCGAGTGTGACTCAAGTCTTGCTTTTTCTTTATGAGAATGTTCTTTCTTTGACTTGTTACCATAAGCACATACTACGTTTAGTTTTTTTAATAAAATGCAGAATGGGAAAACCCCACAAGTCCCTCCTCTCCCACAGAACAAAAACAAAAAAAACTCAAGCGTCCAAAGTGGAGCTACAATGATTTCTGCTTCCCCACTCGAGGCTGTGGGCAGGACCCCCCCTGGGGGGGGGTGGAGGGGAGGCAAGTAGGGAAGAGGAAGCAGGAGCCAAGGTTCAGACTCCTCCCACAAGACGAGAGAGCCCACCCTAGTCACGGCACTGCACACCTCATTCAGGTCTCCCCGTCTCCCCACCTCTGTCTTTTCATCTGTCTGGGGATGGGATCCAGGGTCCCACACGGCAGTGGGCTGGGCTGTGGCTCCTCGGCTGCCTCCAGCCTGCGAGCACTTCTCAGTCTTGCTTGGACTTTCTCGACTTGGACAGTTTTGACCAGCACTGGTCTATTATTTTGCAGGATGTCCCTCAATTTTGGTTTGTCTGATGCGCACTTACAGTAACATTGAGCGTATGCGTTTCAGGCAAGAATATCTTGGAAATGGTCTTGTGTTCTTGTAGCATGCTTGTCTGTGTAAGGGGTCTTAGGAGAACTCATGGAAAGCGCGCATTATGAAAAGCTATGCCTGGATTTCAAAAATCATTCGCAACAAACAGGCATTAAATTTTAATTTGAGAGGCAGAGGGACAGAGGGAGCTTCCGCCCACTGGTTCACTCCCAAAATGCTTGCAATGGCCCCCAGCAGGGGCTGAAGCCCGGAGCCTGAGAAACTCAATCCAAGTCTCCTACATGAGTTGTGGGGTACCCCATTACTTGAGCCATCAGCAGTGCATCCTGGGGTCGGCCTTAGCGGGGAGCTGGAGGCAAGAGTTGGAGCCAGGTGTGAAATCCAGGCACTGTGATGTGGGGTATGGACGTGTTAACTGGTGTCGCCTCAGCTAAGCTGAATGCCCACTGCTAAACTTCTCTTTTCATCCCATTTTCCACAAATTTCTTGAACCTCCTCATACGATAGGTGCATCTTACCAAGGACACATGCTGGAACGTGTGTTTTTCTTGATTTGGTTAACCTTGGTCATTTGGCTAAGGTAGTGCCTGCCTCATTCCTTAGTGCAGAAGTAGGAAATATTATAAAGTAAATATAGATCAGAAATATAAGATGTAAAAGCAAATATAAATACGAACTAGTAAAGCTATGACTTTTCCCTTGGTGGAGGTACTTTGAGTCTACGTAAACAACTGTTGTCTCCACAAATATTTAATCTTGCCTGCCACCATCATTACCGCGGGATTTGCCCAATGTTGATTTTGTGCTTCCTGATTCCTTTTGCATTTATTAGTAGAATTCTTCTCTAAGGGTGAGCTATCTCTTCACCTACTTATTTACTTATCTCTTTACCTATTATTTACTTATATTAGTATGGAATCATGATATTTGTGGTTTTTTTTCTATATGACCTAGATGTCTATGACCAGTTTAAAGAAAGGAATCATGGATTATATTCAATTGTGTGTGTGTGTGTGTGTGTGTGTGAGAGAGAGAGAGAGAGAGAGAGAGAGAGAAAAGGGAAGGAGAGAAGAAGAGAAGGAGAGAAAGAGAGAGAATATATAAATGGCATGCCATGTAAGTTTATATACTGAATCTCATTGTGATGGACATACAAAATTTGCTTTCAAACCAGAGAAAATCTTCAAAATGATCACAATTTTCTTATCATAAAATAGGAGTTTTTAAACATAGACAATTATATTCCATCAACCTGGGGCGTATCTATTCAAGACCGTTTCATCAGGTTCAATGTCAGAAAGCCCTGAAAGTGACAGGTGGAAGGGCGGTGCCTCCCCAGCAGGGAGGAAACAGCACAGTGAGGAAGGAGCCAGACCAGCTCTGTAAGATGGCGAAAGTCCTAGGACCTCCTGCTAGGGATGCTCTGTGCTAGGATGAGTGTTGCTGCCTCCTAGGTACCCATGAGAGCACCCGGCAGTGGCAGGTGCCCAGCAAAAGGTGGCTGTTAACCCTGGAAGGATCAGAACTCCCACCCATGGGCCGACGGTGGCCTTGTCCTCTGGTCTCTGCTCTGCTCCCTTGGTTTTTGGGATCCCCCCCCAACGGTTCCCTGCCTGTCCTCACCCAGCTCCCTTTTCTTCACATGCGCCTGTGTGGATTTCCTCTCGCACGTGGGTCTCCTGTGGGGCAGGTGCAGGGATGGGAGAACACTGGGGGCGAGGAGGGGCTCTTCTCTCAAGGTGTCCAGCAAGGCTGGCACCTGCCACCTGGCCTTTTGTATTCTTGATTCCAGTCTGTGGCATTTAATCCCTCCCCACACACACAGGGACACACATGTGTCCCCTTGGGTGCTCCAGGTGCCTCACAGGAGTGCAGTCACACAATACATGGTCTTAGGGCACCGGCTTCTTTCACATAGCCCAGTGGCCTCAAGGGGCCTCTGTGTGATAGCACGTGTCAGCTTTCCTTTCCTTTGTAAGACTGAATCATAGCCTGCTGCCTGTATGTGCTACATTTTGTTTATCCAGTTCTTCTGTTGATGTAAAATTGATTTTAATAATA
This sequence comes from Lepus europaeus, assembly GCF_033115175.1. Taxonomy (NCBI): domain Eukaryota; kingdom Metazoa; phylum Chordata; class Mammalia; order Lagomorpha; family Leporidae; genus Lepus; species Lepus europaeus. Next base: position 98,362,193 of record NC_084838.1, read on the forward strand.
TATTTACCTTAATCCATGTATCCCACTTATTGTAATTTCAACTGTAATCAATATAAAATTATTTGATCTGTTTTATTTGAGAGACAGACATGCACATGTGCACACACACACACAAAGAAATAGCAAGTGAGATAGAGAGAGAGAGAAAGAGAGACTACCTGCAGGTTCACTCCTCAAATGCCCACAATATCCAGAACTGGCCTGGAATGAAACTGGGTCACAGAAACTCGGTCTTGGTCTCCCACATGAGTGCAAGGGACCCAAGCACTTGAGCCATGACCACGGCCTCCCAGGGTGTGCGTTAGCTAGGAGTTGGAGTCAGGAGCTCCTAACCACAGCAGGAGTCAGGAACAGGACATCGAGCCCAGGGACTCTGCCTGGGTTAGTGCCTTAACTCTGACTGGCTGGTGTCCAAAGCAATATCTTAACCACTGGTCTAAATGCCTGCTCCACTGTAAAAATCATGGATGAGATGTTTCACATTCTCCATTTTGTACTCACACTGCGGTCTACCGTGTACCTTATACCTGAGGGCACACCTCACTTCAGACTCACCCCATTCAGGTGCATGGAAGCCACACGTGGCCGAGTGAGCGCTGCCTTCTACAGGAGGTCTCCGTGGGCAATTCCTGCCGTCACAACCCTTCCGGACGGCTCCTGGATTTGCCCCGTGGGAAGGGTGTGTCGGCATTCAACCTCCATTCTCATTTCTCCTGTGTCCTGCAGAGAGGCAGAGGCTGCGAGGCTGCCTCCTGCACTACGTCTTTGTGCACCTGCGGCTCAAAGGGCCCCAGCAGCACTTGTGAGGCTGTGGTTCTTGCTGCCAGCACGGGAGTTTGGTTTTCTATGCATTGTGGACCCAGGTCACCTTGTCTATGCACTGGCTTCATGGAGGGGCAAGACAGAAGTTCCCTTGCAGAAATGGTCACACACCTGAGAGTGATTGCCTGGCTCTGTCCATCTCTGGATAGCCGTCATACAGCCCTACCTACTTGACGGGGTGCAGGTGAATTCCACGCTAAGCAGGTGAACTTGGACAGACACCGTGGTGGCCTTGGAATCTTCCAGTGGCAGTAAGGAGCGTGTGTATACACCAGATGTGCCGTACCATTAAAATACGGACAAGTCAATGGCATTTCACACAACCTGCCCATTGTGTACAAGGATCCTGGTTGCATTTACAATTCCAATGGGCCTCCTTGGCCGAGGAAGCCCCATGTCATCAAATAGCTAATAAATGGAATACTCAGATTTCTCTCTGACTTCCCATAGGCAGCATCTCCAATTACACAAAGTACTGAATATTAGGTCATAATTGAATTTTATAATAAGTGAGGAGGAAAGAAGAGCTTGGGGAAAGAGTCTATAACTCATGCCAACTTGGAAAATGGATACACTAGATGGGAAGAAAGTTGATTAAGACTTTAAAAGGACATTAATATTGTGGGTGATGTTTAAACGACAATTTCCTCTACGGATTATAAAGCAATTTAGGCAAGTGATATGTAAATATTGCAGGGATAACTTTTTTCTTTAAGAAGAAATTAGACTCAGAGCCTCCCCCCCGCCCCCCACCCCTAGCTGTCAGTCACTTAACTGAGTTGTCTCGGTTTTCCATTTAAATGTGATCCACATTTGTCAGACTTGAGTGTTTCCAGAATTGTGTTGTAGAGTCTTTTGAGAGAGAAGCACATTCCAAACAGTCACACTCATGTAATATTTATGCTAATGCAAGCCATGTAAAGACTGCCGGAGCGTCCCTCTGGACACCGTGTGAATGAGTATCAGCATAGCTCTACTTGACAATGATTGTTAGAGATTTCTGTAAACCAGGAATGAGACGCTCTGCCGGCGCCCTGACACCCGCACTATCCCCTCAGGACACACGCATGAGCATGCCTGTGCCCTTTCGCATTTACACACACACACCTTCCTACACACCTGCACACATGGACATCTGAAACGTGGTCATGCACACAACACACACACACACATACATGTGCACACACAGGTAGATGCTCCTTGACTTACATTGCAATGGAGTTACATCCCGATAGACCCAGCGTAAGTTGGAAAGATTGCAAATTGAAGACACATTGACTGTGCCTCATCTGCCGAAGCTTGGCCTTGCCTACCTGAAATGAGCCCAGAACACGGGCGTCAGCCTGCAGCTGGGCGTCGTGGCCCACAGAGCCTGCTGTGCAGAGCAGCGCTGAATGTGCCGTGTCATTTATCTCTAATTTTTAAAAAAGACTTATTTTATGTATTTGAAAGGCAGAGGTATAGATTACAAGGACAGAGAGAGAGAGAGAGAGATCTTCCATCTGCTGGTTCATTCTCTAAATGGATACAATGGTCAAGGCTGGGCCATACTGAAGCCAGGAGCCAGGAGCTACTTCTGGATCTCCCATGTGGGCACAGGGGCCCAAGGACTTGGGCCATCTTCCACTGTTTTCCCAGGCCATTAGCAGAGAGCTGGACTGGAAGAGGAGCAGCTGGGACGTAAACTGACACCCATATGGGATGCCAGCACTGCAGCGGAGGCTTAGCTACGATGCCACAGAGCAGGCCCTGACTGTTGGCTTTTAAGGTTTGCGTAGGTACTCATGCTGTTTCTGGGGTCTCCCAATGATGGAAACTTCCAGACTTCCTCTTGGAATGTGCACTGGTCAAGAGGACAATTCCCAGGGGTCACAGTGAGACAGGGCACATGCTGAGTGCTAGCCTCGGCTCTGAGCACCGAGCGTGTGACTTGGTCGTCACCAGGAACTAAAACAGATGCTGCTGTCTCTCCAGAGTTTGGAGAGGTCATCAGCTTGCCCTTGGTCACACAGAGAGGGTCACATCGGCGCTGACCTCATGACTCATTGAGCAAGGCCCCTTTAGAGCCCCAACCCCTTAGAATGTGGCGTTTTATGCCTACAGCCCACAAACAGGTCTCATCTCCGTGGGGCCAGAGCCGGGGGCACATGTTCCTGTGGCTCTGTCACCTACTCTGCTACCTAGGTACTTTAAACAAAAGCTGCCTGATGTGTGTCTGGGGGACCACATTGAGGAAGATACCGCCTGGGGTCGGGATGAGGTTGCTCTGTGGAGTAGAGGATCCGTGTGTAGATCTGCAAGTCTAAATTGCATGGCTCTTGGACACCAGGCCTGGCCCATTTACACTGAGACCGGGAGTGTGCTGAGAAGAAAGTGTATGTTTTCAATGGTGCCCAAAAAGGATCCCCATAAAAAGGAGTGCACGACACAGCCTTGGGGAGGGAAAAGCCCAAACCTGCAGTCAGTGCATCCCTGCACCAAAACGGAATCATTGGAAAACCATTACTGCCTTACATTGCTAGAGAATGAACTACTGAGTTCATGTTGACAAGTTTTATTATTGAAGTAGGCTGACTGACCAAGCCCCTCTACCACCGTTTCAGCCCCAATTTCCACAAAATAGTAAAAAAATAGAGAAAAATTTAGAAGAAGAAAACCTTAATGATACATGAGGGCAGTAGAGTTTTCTACATAAAAATGAGAAGCAAATTAACATGTAAAATGGGTAAAGATGCCTAATGATCAGAAAGTGGCTGCCACAGCTCCACATCCTAGGTTCTTACATGGTGTTTGCTATGGTAGTAAAAAAATCACAAAGGAAGTAGACTGGCATTTGGTAATGAACAAGCTTGTTACATGAGTATATGCATATTAATATATACATGCAGAAATGGCTCAGTTATGCCAACAGAAACCATGCCTTCTTTTCAAGCACAAGCAGACAATTCCCAAACATTACAGCTAAAATGAAATGCTAGGAACATCTCAAAAATTCCCAAAATGTAAAAATTATACAGCCCACAGTCTGAAAAGATTGCAAAAATATTTAAGCATTCATATTCAAGGGTTGGCAAAATGAATCTATTCTCAGATTTTCAAACACTCTTTAAAATAAAAAAAAGAAAAGAAAAATTAAATTTCCATGTTGGGGATTGGGAAATGAATGTCCATAAGATGTTCTTTCACTCTGTCGTGATGGATGTGGGCCGAGTGCCCGCCAGTGAGTGCCGAAGCAGACACGTCTCAGTGCATTGTGGGAAGCTAAGATGATGGAATACAAATATAAGCTTATTTTGGTGCAAAAGAATTTTGACATCCACATCATTTTTTACAATGCACATTTCCCATGAACTCTGAAGGGACCTCTTGCATTGTGGATTTCAAAATGATTTGCACCAAAAGAAACTTATCTTTCAATTCCATTTTCCATGAACTTTTTGAAATGCCCTTGTGTACTTTTTACTAAGTATCAGTGAGAGAAAAAGATCTCAGACTCATTTCATGTGTGAGCCTAAACATGAACATCTTAGCTAAAATAATGGTTCACTAGTTCTATTTGTATATTAAAGAAGCAAAATATGGTGAACAATTAGAGTTCCTAATATAGAGTGCCTAGTCTATATGAGAATGGTTTGGCCAGTGCCGTGGCTCACTAGCCTAATCCTCCGCCTGCGGCGCCAGCACACCGGGTTCTAGTCCCGGTTGGGGCGCCGGATTCTATCCCGGTTGCCCCTCTTCCAGTCCAGCTCTCTGCTATGGCCTGGGAAGGCAGTGGAGGATGGGCCAAGTGCTTGGGCCCTGCACCCGCATGGGAGACCAGGAGAAGCACCTGGCTCCTGGCTTCGGATCAGCGCAATGCGCCAGCCGCAGCGGCCATTGGAGGGTGAACCAACGGCAAAAAGGAAGTCTCTGTCTCTCTCTCTCACTGTCCACTCTGCCTGTCAAAAAAAAAAAAAAAAAAAAAAAAAAAGAGAATGGTTTAATGTCAGAAAATCTATTAATACAATTACCCCTTAGTGGACAAAGGAGAAAAAGCAGGGGCAGACCTTACGGTGCAGCCAGTTGCAGCTTGCGACACCACCATCCCATATTGGAGCACCAGATTGAATCCTGGCTGCTCTGCCTCCAAGCTTATATGCAAGGATAGCTGTTCCGAAACATTTCCCAAAGACAAGTAACAGATGGGAGGAAGCTATTTAGCAAAGAAATAGGATCCAGAATGTAGGAAGGGTGCACAACCACAAAACCCATACAAACCAGAGGATAGAACACAGGGCAGAACAAACAGTAATCCACAGACCTTGGACAATAAACATATCTTAAAAACGCCCCTCCCGGGGAACTGCAACTTCAGGTGAGGGCTTCTTGACTTGGCCTTCTGGCCATTGGATTGGACACAAAGGGAGGAGTCGTTAATGAAACTGTATTCCATGCACTAGAGGGAACAGACCGGTGCACAGGTGTAAGACAGAAAGCTAACCGCAGCAAGCACTAGGAAGCACCTGTAGGTGGAACTCAGTGCATCTACTTAAGCCAATGCCGGAAGTGTGTGAGCACCACCAGCCAGCACTGGGGCTCTGAGGGCGGAGGGGTGGGCCACCCACTGTGTCTTTCAAGTGTTTGCTCTGGACACTAGGGTCTCTTCCTCAAAAGTCAGACACGAGGACCTACTGATGGAAGTTTTTTTTTTTTTTTTATTTTTTTTTAATTGCCCTAGGCACTTACTTAGGTCTTCCAGAAAAATGTTACTCTTGATGTTTCTTCAGCGAGCTACTCAGCATAGTGTATAGACGGTTTGTTCTAAAACCAACCCCAGAACTGTTCAAGGATGGAATTTAGCATTCTGGCTCCCAAGAACAATAAGTAGGCTATATTAAGTTGCCATTGCCATGCAGGTGGCCACATTGCATATGCGGCTCTCTTTGTTTTCTCAATAAACTAAAGATGCCTGAGGCACATTTTCTCAATGTGTCTTTCAACATCAAAGCAGGCACCAACCATCCAAGAAATTCCCAGAATCGCACAAGACCCAGACCCCTGCCCCCAAGCGTGCAAGATCTTCTAGGAAACTTGGTCCTGTCTGGGACCCCGTGTGTCACCTACACAAAGGAGGAATAGTGCGAGTCAATGTTCAGGGCCTGTCTAGAATTAATAAAGTAGGGGCTGGTGCTGTGGCGTAGAAGGTTAAGCCACCGCCTGCATCGCCGGCATCCCATATGGGCACCAGTTCCAGTCCCGGTTGCTCCACTTCCAATCCAGCTCTCTGCTATGGCCTGGGAAAGCAGTAGAAGATGGCCCAAGTGCTTGGACCCCTACATCCATGTGGGAGACCAGGAGGAAGCTCCTGGCTCTTGGCTTTGGATCGGTGCAGCTCCAGCTGTTGCAGCCATTTGGGAAGTGAACCAGCAGATGGAAGACCTCTCTCTCTCTGTCTCTCTGTAACTCTGCCTTTCAAATAAAGAAACGAATCTTTTTTTTTAAAAAAAGAATCAATAAAATATATTTAAAACAAAGTCTTGATCCAACATTAAAGCTCATTGTAGCAACTGGTTTGGATGTCCTTGACTTTCTCCATCTTCTAATTTTAGAATGGAACGAAATTATTTTTGAGTGCATGCTTATGAATTTCCTGGCCACTTTTAAGCCCTTAAAAATTTAGCACTTTCTCTCTCAAGAGAAAAAAAGAGACTGTAGTAGCAGGGAAATTCATGTGCTAAGTATACACCAGGCAGTGACTTTTTATAGCGAGGAAGGCACTTCAAGAAGTTCGCGGAAAAAACGCAATTAAAAGACCAGTTTGTTTCGGTGCTGAAAAACTTTGCAATCCAAGCAGATTTTTTTTTTTTTTTTTTTTTTTTTTGCCGCACGTGCAGTTGACATCAACTTTTTGAAGCCCCCTCAGAGAATACGACTTCAAAATCAATTTTGGCACCTAAGTAAACTTTGAAGTTCATTTTTTTTCCTACAGAGTTTTTGGATTGCTCTTGGATTCCAAGAATAGAAGGTGCCAACCTGAACCCTGCCAGCCGTGCTCTCTCGTCAGGGAAATGAAATCCAATCGCTGCTAATTCTTGTTGTGTCATCAACGTGCAGCCCCCTTGAGGAGAAACTCCCTTTCTCTCTGCCAGAGCGCCTTCCCAGGTCTCTCCATTGTCGGGAGCCAACAGCAGACAACACAAATGATCACGCACACCCAGACACACTCACGACGCCCGGAGTGGCTTCCATTCACCCCTCTCTCGGCTGTGGTTCCCGACCAAGGCAACCCAGAACGCCAGCAGCGAATCGAGTCAGCTTTCCTGCTTGTCCCTAACCCAAGAAAGCGCAAAACGGCATCTTTCTGGCTGCTGTGTTCTGTTTCAACTCGCTGATTTCCTATGCAGCCTGGCAGGGTCCCTCCACCTGTGATGGATGCTTGAAAAGGCTCTCGTGGCCGGCGCCGTGGCTTAACAGGCTAATCCTCCGCCTTGCGGCGCCAGCACACCAGGTTCTAGTCCCGGTTGGGGCGCCGGATTCTATCCCGGTTGCCCCTCTTCCAGGCCAGCTCTCTGCTATGGCCCGGGAGTGCAGTGGAGGATGGCCCAAGTGCTTGGGCCCTGCACCCGCATGGGAGACCAGGAGAAGCACCTGGCTCCTGGCTTCAGATCAGTGAGATGCGCCGGCCACAGCGGCCATTGGAGGGTGAACCAACGGCAAAGGAAGACCTTTCTCTCTGTCTCTCTCTCTCTCACTATCCACTCTGCCTGTCAAAAAAAAAAAAAAAAAAAAAAGAAAGAAAAGGCTCTAGTGACCAGCTAAGGGATGAAAAAGAAGGCACAGCCACCCCCACAGAGCCTCGTGGGGAGATTTTTGAGAAAACATGCCGGACACCTCTGAACAGGTGGAGCATCCCAAGGAGTTACTGTGTGTAGTAGAAGTTGGAAGGTTTTCCTATCCACCTGTGGCCGGGCGGAGGGAGGTGAGCTCGGGCCCCTCCCAGGGTGCTGAGCCACAGGCAGACGCCCGCTCAGTGCAGCCGGCCATCACTGATCAGTCAGTCCCCCTGTCTCCCCTTCTCCGTCCTTTCTTTCCCTGGCTGCACGGGTTTTCTGAGTCCCTCTCCAGCCTGCCTTCTCATTTGCCCTCTCTCCCAAACGAAATCCAATTCTCGCAGCTCAGCTGTGTTTTGTAGCTTTATGGGCGATCCAGACCACACACTCCCTTTCCATTTGCAGAGCTGCCTGGTCCATGGATGCCTCTGCATCACTTAACCTTGTTCCAAAGGCCCGCTCTCCTCTGCCTAACAAGGTTGCTCAAAGCCTCCTCTATAGTCGCATGCAGCCGCTCTCCGGCCGCCCACGAGCCTCTGCCCGGCCCCGGCCCCTCCAAGCTTTTGTTCAAAGGTGCACAGGCACCTCCTGATGGTGATTTGTTGCCGTGACAGCGCGCCTGACCCAGCCAGCGCGACGCTCTGTACTCAGGGCTTCGCGACTGGCACGTCTCAACATTCCTAAAAGCCCAGAGAGGATCTCAAAATAGAAGAAGAAATGAGAATTTAAATTAGAAGCAAAGGCCCTTGCAGGGCTGCCGGCTTCGGGGAGGAGGGTCTTGCACCGCATCCCCCCACCCCAATTCCCTGGCTGCATGGTGCTTGTATCCCAGCATGCTTTTGGTTTTGCAATGCCGGAGTCGTCCACCCAGGCCGGCAATGGGAGCTCCCAGTTGGAAAGGAAAGCAGGTATCCGGCCGGCTGGGGCTGCAGAGAGTGAGCCCAGGACCTTTTCAGAGCCGAGGGATATCCCTGGGCTCCTCAGACACCCATGGTGCAATGGCTAAGGGTCCTTTTTTTTAAGCAGCCAAATACAAGGAGGGTAGGCATGAGAAGGCAAAATTGAGTTTGACTGGAAGTTTGAGCGTCTGTCCTTGGTCTTTGGCTAGGGTTGTGATGCTGTGACCCGAGCCCATCAGATAGAAGCCCCAGGGGCTGCACCGCAGGGCAGAGTTCTGTATGGCTGGGGATGTGGCTTGTGGGACAGGGTGACAAGGGTTGTGCGTGGCCTGGCGAGGGGCCGTGTATGCTCAAGAGGGTTGCAGCACATCGCCCTAAAGAAGGGAGACCAGCAAGACCCTGTTCTTCCCAGCCTGGAGCATGGCCCCTTCTAGAGCCCTGATTCCAGTGGATGCTGTTGGCATACTGGACTTGGCTTCCTGGGACCTCATGGGGAGGCGGGCACTACTTCTCGTGCTGGTGCCTGGCCCACTGCTCCAATATACCCTTGGTGTTAGCTGCATGGATAGGCTACACATTTTCCCCTTCAGCAACAACACCCTGAGCTGCTCTCCTTTAAACACACCAGCAAGGGCTGGCAGCTCTCAGGACAATGGCCCGAGTGGAGCGCCACCTCGTGCTACAGTCTGAACATCTCTCCCTAGTTCCTGAAGCCTAATTGCCAGCATGGTGGCGTTAAGAGCTGGGGCCCTTAGGGAGTGATTAGGCATGAGTTTGGAGCCCTTGTGAATGGGATGCAGGCCTGTGCAGAGGAATCTTCGCTTGCATTCACACCTTTTGCCTCTTTTCCTTCTGCCAGGTGAGGACGCGACAGCCAAGGCATCACCTCGGAGGCAGACAGCAGCTGTCCCGGACACTGAGCCTGTCCAAGCTGTGACCTTGCACTTCCGCTTCTACACCTGTCTGTTCTTCGTAAGTCCTCCAGTCTCAGCTATTCTGTGACAGAATCCCCCGTGGATGGCAACACCTCTCCTTCCTTTATCTCCAGTTTCCTAAGGATCAGTCCCCAGCTGGTGTGAGGATGCATGGAGTGAGCGCACTGGAAAACCAGACTTGCGTTGTCTCTTGTGGGTTTGCTGTTCGTCCCTCTCTGTGCCTGGGGGAAAAAGGGGTCATGGCCATGACTGTCCTGACCCTCCTCCCCCTTAGCTCCTTTAACACTGGCTCTCCATGATTGTTTTCCCAAAACATAGGCACGATTCCTGATGACGTGAGAGGGTCACCGCTGGGAGATGCTGCGGGATCCTTGCATTCCTAGGTGAAGCTGCAGGAGCACCCCCACTGAACCTGTGGCTCCTTGGGTCAGAGGCTGAGAATTGACCCCCAGACCCACTGAGCACAGGGTCAATATGCACTTCCCAACCAGCCACAGGATGGTGTGCCATAGCTACAGCTGCTGTTTGCTGCGTGTTTTCTTCTAGATTGTCTTCAAAACTCTGTAAGATACCAAAGGGGCACAAGTTGTCCATACTGGAGTGCCTGGGTTCAAGTCTGGGCTCTGCCTCGGATTCTAGCTTCCTATTACTGTGCATGCTGGTGAGCCAGCAATGATGACTCAAGTGGTTGGGTCCCTGAAACCTATATGGGAGGCCCGAATTGAGTTCCTGGCTCCGAACATCAACCTAGACAGTCTTGGTTGTTGCAGGCATTTGGGGTGTGGACCAGCAGCTGGAAGCTCTCTCGGTCTCTGTGCATCTGTCTGTCTGCCTTTCAAACAAAGGGAAAATAAATAATTTTTAAAAATTTAAATATTTATTTGTTGGAAAGGGTTACACAGAGAGGGGAAGCGTGTGCGTGCGCACGAGAGAGCACTTCTAACTGATTCTATCCACTGATTTACTCCCCAAATGGCCACATAAACCAGGACTAGAACAGGCCAAAGCCAGGAGCCAGGAGCCAGGAGCTTCTTCCAGGTCTCCCACGTGGGTGCAAGGGCCCAAGATCTTGGGCCATTTTCTGCTGCTTTCCCAGGCACATTAGCCGGGAGCTGGATCAGAAGTAGAACAACCAGGTCACGAAGCGGCTCCCGCATGGGATGCCATGTCGCAGGCAGCAGCTTAACCTGGCGCTCCACAGTGCTAACCCCTATTAAATTTTTTTTAAAGAACTACAAAACCACGTGCACACTCCACGGACCACCTAAGAAGCAACCCTGTGATTTCCTGCAGTGGGTGGGACAGCGGGCCCTGGCTTTGGGGCTAAGCCATCATTACTTTGAGGAGGGAAGGTGCTGAGGGACCCTCCCTTGGTACAGCTGTTACACCACAGCCTCTTGGAAAACAACAGCAGGAGAAAGTGCTTACTATTTACGACAGAACAGCGTATGTGGATGTTGATTGTAAGATTCACACTGTTACAAGAAACCTGAATACGGCGAAGACTGTGCACTTTTTCTGGGCTGATGCTAACTATTCCAGTCCTTTCACGGGCATTGAAACAAGTGGATCTTTGCCCATAACTTAGAAGCAGTAGAGCCATTGCAAGATCCAGGTTGCCCAGGGATTTCACTGTGTTTTCAACCTTTGGGGGTAGCCTTTCAGTTTTTGGAGATTTGTGGGTGGTGTGGACATGGAGGGTGGACCCCATCAGACAGACTTGCGTTCAAACGCTGGCATTTGCTTGGGTGACCCATCAGGTGAACGCTCCAAGATCTAATTCCTCAACAGTCAGACTGGGAATTACGGTAGCCCCTACTGGCTGGAATTCTGGCAATTAAATCGCTCAGCCCACAGCTTCACGGTGAGCAAGTCTTCAACAAATGCCAGTCTTTATATAAGGTTTTTACCACTGATACTTAACTTCCTCGTTCACCCATTTGCAGCTTTCGTGTTATTCTGTGCAGAAGGAAACCGGTCCTGTGCTTAGTTGAAAACTGTCTTGGTTATCACAGTGCCTGTTGCTGTCCAGACATAAGTGCTCTTTCCTGGGAGCAGGCAGGCAGTTCCCCAACCCCTGAGAGCAGGAAAAGAGGCTGGAAGGTTGGGGGTCTCCCCAGTGGAGTGTGGGCTTGAGTGGGTGCAGGCATCTCCACTCACTCACTTTGTCTTCCAAGATTAGCTGTGCAGTTCATATGTTATCAAGACCCAGCAGGGAGTATCCTCCAGGGTGTGCTCAGGGAATACTTGCCAAGAAAATGGATGAATGGAGGAGAGTGGGTGGGTGAATGACTTCCTTTGTTTTTCTCTGGGGGGAGATGTACTTGATGGCAGAGCAGGTGCTAGGAGCTGCATGAGCTACATCCCAGCCCTGCCACTGACCTTAGGGTTACTACATGGCCCATCTCTGTTTTCCCTTCTTCATTCACCCACCTGGTGGACACCCAGCTTACAGCAATCGGGTGGGTAGTAAATGAGCTAACGCAAGGTGCTCAGTGCAGGACTTGGTAGAGCACTAACAATACCACCAGCAGCATCCAAGTCACCAAGAACCATTCTTCTGGGCTTATACCTCTCCAGCTGAGGCACCTCTTGGATTTCTTAGGTGGAGAGGGGGGTTAGAGCCAGCCTCGGTCAATTTGATATTTCCACTGCCTGACACCATCACAGCCAATCAATAATAGACCACATACATGATGGTGGCGCCATTAGATTATGGTGGACCTGGACACTCCTGTCACCTAGTGACATTGTGACTGTCATGACCTCGTGGTGCCACAATCACTCACATGTTGCTGGTGAGGTTGCTGTGGGAGCAGCTAGCGCACTACCAGTTGTGTTAAATAGACCACATGCAATGATGCACAGCACACAGCACTCGATAATGACAATGAATGACAGTGGTACTGTGTCATGTCCTTACCACGCTACACTTCTATTGTTATTTTAGCATACACTCCTCCTTATAGACATGTTTCCCATAAATCTGCTACATGGGCAGCAGCTTCACGCATCTTGGCTCTTGATTGCATCATCTTTTGTGCTTGATTTGATCTCGTGTTGATGTGTGCATCACGGCTCCTGAGCAGGTGGAATTCGCGGCTGATATTGCTAATACAAGGGCGCCTCTTGTGACTGACCTGGAAATGAAACGAAAGAGAAAGAGGCCCATGGAGGTGAAAATGGTGCTGATTTCCACTTGCCATGCAGGCACGTTCCACTGCACCATATCTGTGACCTTGAAGAACCAGAACAGAGTGAGGAATGCTGCACGCTGGATGACGTGCACCCACGAACAGCCCACTCCAGGAAAAGGAGTAGTCTTGAGATGACGAGTTTAGCTTGTTGTGGGGCTGTTAGGTGGGCTTCGTACATCTGTGTGTGTGCTGCTGGGGAAGCAGGGGAAGGAGGCTAGGAGGGGAAGCAGCCTGCAGCACACGCACAGGGAGGGAGAGGTCCACGCAGCCAACAGCTGTCCCAGAGCAATGGAGCATCAGCCACACAGCAGGGTACTGCAAAAGTCCAGGGAAGGGGCCGGCGCTGTGGCATAGTGGGTAAAGCTGCTGCCTGCAGGGCCGCCATCCTATATGGGCGCCAGGTCCAGTCCTGGCTGCTCCACTTCCCATCCAGCTCTCTGCTGTGGCCTGGGAAAGCAGTATAAGATGCCCAAGTCCTTGGGTCCCTGCACCCACATGGGAGACCTGGAAGAAGCTCCTGGCTCCTGGCTTTGGATGGGTGCAGCTCAGGCCATTGTGGTCAATTGGGGAGTGAACCAGTGGATGGAAGACCTTTCTCTCTCTTTCTCTCTCTCTCTCTCGTTCTCTCTCTATGTAACTCTGACTTTCAAATAAATAAATCTTTAAAAAAATAAGTTCATGGAAAATGGAATGCAAAAGCAAGTTTAGATTGGTATAAAGGCATTTTGAAATCCATGCATACTAATTTTTTAGCATTTATTTTATTAATTTGAAAGGCAGAGTTACAGAGAGAGAGAGAGAGGGAGAGAGAGAGGTCTTCTATCTGCTGGTTCACTCTCCAAATGACCACAACGGCCAGAGCTGAGCTGATCTGAAGCTAGAAACCAGGAGCATCTTCCGGGTCTCCCACATGGGTGCAGCTACCCAAGGACTTGGACATCTTCTACTGCTTTCCTGGGCCATAGCAGAGAACTGGTTTGGAAGTGGAGCAGCCGGGACTCAAACCAGCACCCATATGGAATGCTGGCATTGCAAGCTGGGGCTTTAATCTGCTGCACCACAGCACCTGCCCCGTGTAGTATTTTTCTAGCATGCATTTCCCTGTGAACTTTTGAAGACCTGCTCTCTATACTTGACAGTTTGTAGTAGTCATAGCAACTAAAAAAGAGACAGGTGAAATATATTCTATTTAACCTAAGATATCTAAAATATTACTGTTTCAACATGTCATTGGTATAAACGTTTGCCATTGAGCTATTTCACAGGTCTTTCTGTATTGGATCTTCCACACTGGTAGGCATTGTGCATGGACAGCACATCTCTGTGCTGCCCTACCACAGTTCAAGTGTGCCTAGTGCCCACTTAAGGGTGTCAGGACCTTACTGAGAAGGGCTGAGACAGCAGCGTGGAGGAGGTGTGCAATGAAGGCTGGACCACAGGGCTTCTTCCGTGTCCAGCAGGGCTGTGCTTCTAGCAGTCACGGAGGGGAGGGAGCCCCCTGACCCGACCTGGCCATGAGGCACCAGGAGATGGCATGGAGCGTGTGAGAAGCAGGACCTGTGCCTTCTGCCTCTGGCGCCCACCTCCTTTCCCCACAGTGTCCCCGTGCACAGGAGGCCAACACTGGCAGCCAGTGCAGAGTGTCTGTGGCTAGACGTGTCCCCTCCCCTGAGCCCTCAGCTCTGTGGGGCCTCTTCTGGTTTCTTGGCATAGCATGCCCTCTGGCTATGCCTGTGAGATTCCTTCTTGCCTACCTGTACCTCCAGGCTGACCAGGGTCATCTTTTGATGCACCATGGCCGCTCTGTAGCCACAACTCGCAGGAGACTGTGCTATCAAGGACTGGCTGTCACACTCTGCCTGTCTCGGTACTGTTTCTTTCTTTCTTTTTTATTTGACTGATAGAGTTAGACAGTGAGAGAGAGAGAGTGAGAGAGAGAGAGAGAGACAGAGAGAAAGGTCTTCCTTCCGTTGGTTCACTCCACAAATAGCCACCATGGCTGGTGCTGCACCAATCCAAAGCCAGGAGCCAGGTGCTTCCTCCTGGTCTCCCATGCGGGTGCAGGGCCCAAGCACCTGGGCCATCCTCCACTGCACTCCCGGGCCACAGCAGAGAGCTGGACTGGAAGAGGGGCAGCCAGGACTAGAACCTGGTGCCCATATGGGATGCCGGCGCTGCAGGCGGAGGATTAGCCAAGTGAGCCAATGCACCGGCCCCTCCAGTACTGTTTCTATAGCATGATATTGGCCCTGCTCCTCTCTGGTGCTGGGTTCTGTGTGTCTGTTCCCTTGAACCTGGGCCAGCCTTGCTAATGACCAACACAGGTAGACAATGGAAGTGAGGCTACCTTGCTGCTAAGGTCCAATCCTAACAGGCAAGGTAGCTCCCACTTCTGGTTTCCTTCTGTCTTAGCCTGTTTCCGGCTGCTGTAACAGAATACCTGAGGCTGAGAAATGTCTCGGCCTACAGTTCTGCTACACCCTGGATATAACACCACCTTCCTCACCACATTGACGGAGTTACAGGCCTCAGGGTCTGCGCACCTGCAGCTGTTTTGCTTCTTTCCTTCATAAATATAAGGTTGCTTCTGTATGTTGCTTCCACACACTTGTTGCACCTGCACTGTGGTCCCTCCTCTTCCCCTGAGTTCTGCATCCCAGCACGGCCCACCGGCTCCATGCTTCCCACTTATCATTTCTCTCTCTGTTGCAGGCAGGGCCTGTGTGTTTTAGCTGCATCTTCGCATTTTAAGAGTGTTCTGGTCTCTTCCATCTGAACAGGTCCTCCTGTGAGTCCATGCTCCTCTTGGCCCAATTCTCCTTCCATTATCAGTCCAGCTTCTCCGGAGTTGACATCACCTGACTTCCTGCCTGGGGGTCCCACCTGCTCCCTGTTGTCACCACTGTCCTCCCCAGTGACGGCGAGGCATGTCCTTGGTAAGGCCACAGAGGCCCCGTGCGTCAGAGCCGTGGTGTTTTCCAGCCCTCTGTTTGCCTTGCTCAGCCTCACGGCAGGGCTCCTCGTGGCTGGCCACTTTCCCCTCTTTGGTTTCTGGGAACCATTCCCTTGGCATTAACTTCCTTAGCACTCAATTCAGAGCTCATGAATGAAACACCATAACTCACCATGCTTAATATGGAAAATAAGCTGTTCACAGAGTCAGAGACTTAATGAGCAAAAATAGGCATGTTCCTGGAACTTTCAGTGGGAATAGGTGATTATTTTAGGCCAGATATTTAAAAATGATGTGTGGGGCCAGCATGGTGGTGCAGTGGGTTAAGGCACCTCCTGCAGTGCTGGCATCCCATATGGGTACCAGTTCAAGTCCTGGCTGTTCCATTTATAATGCAGCTCCCTGCTGATGTGCTGGGAAAGCAATGGAATATGGACCAAATCCTTGGGCCCCTGTACCCACAGGGGAGACCCGGATGAAGCTCCTGACTCCAGCCTGGCCCAGCCCTAGCTGTTGGTGCCATTGGAGGAGTGAAACAACAGATGGAAGATCTCTTTGTATCTCTCTTCCTCTCTCTCACTCTCTCTTTCTCTCTGTAACTCTGCCTTTTAAATAAATAAAATAAATCTTTTGGAAAAAAAGAAGTATGTTTGCTGTGTCATTAAGCCCTCTGCTAACCGTGTTAGTGATAGCAGCTCCTGTAGTGCGGTCACCAGGCCAGCTGCAGGGCCCGTGACCTGGGCAGCATCTCAGGCCCACACTCAGAAGCGACCTGTGCGCTTTCATCCTCTGTGGTCACTATATTGAAATTCTTAATACTTTTTGAACAAGAGGCCCCGCATTTTTCCTTTGCACCTGCCCCCCTAAGTTAGACCACCGGTCCTGTGGTTGTCACAGGACAAGAACATAAATCCAGCAGTTTCTTTCCTTTTGCAACTTTCCCAGAGCCTCAGCCACAGGCCCTTTGGAGTGGCCTGTACATTTCCCGGGGACTCTACGTCCAGTGCAGTCCGCGGGGCACTGCCTCACGTGTGGGGCTCCCAGGCTGCGTGCTGTCTGCTTCCAGCAGCCGCCTCGAAACCTTCCCGGTGAGACTTTCTGCTGCTCTGGAGGGAGCTGACCCGGCTGCGAGTCCTGTGGTCGTGTCGGGCTTGCAGCTGCTGTTCCGATCCAGCTGCCGCCGGTTCCAGCGGCGAGGCAGAGCCATGCCTCCTTACGTTGAGATAACCTTTCCCAAGGTGACTTCTCCCTGGTGTCTCTCAAGAGTCCTCTGGAGAGCGCTGCAAATGCAGAACCCCAGGCCTCACTGGGGAAACTCTGGGGTGGAGCTCTGGACTCTTGCTGTTGAACAGGTCCCATTAAAGACCATGCATGAAGGGCGCTCAGCCACAGGTATTCTCTCTGACATTTTATTATGAAAAATTAAAAATACACAGAAAAGGTAACAGAGTTCTACAGGGACTACCAATACCCATAGCACCCAGATTTTACAGTTCACATTTTGCTATATCTAACTTATTATATGTCAGTCCCTCCATCCCTACACCCATCTACCCATTCTTCTATCTATCATCTATCTCAATCCATCCATCCATTCATGTCTTCATCCATCCATCCACCTACCCTCCCATTCATCCGTATGTAGGTCTTATTCCATCTCCTCAATGCTTCCTGCTTGGATCTATGATTTTCTATGAACAACAACAACAACACTGCCAGACAGAAAATGTTTGAAAAAGCACAACACAACACAAGGCTTGTAGGCTACCACCTGTCTCTTTCTATGTGTTGTGGCCTAGTGTGGAATAAGCAGTCTATCTCCCTTTTGAATGGTTATCAACCACTGAATTTGGTTTCTTTTTATATTCATTTAATATAAATACCTTCAATATGTACATGTACACATATGTAAGTAAATATAAAAAGAAGCAAGGTTCTTTTTAAACAAGAATCGCAACGCACATATGTACTTTAAAAATAATCTCATTGTTTTTTTTGAGAACGTTTTGCCTTGCTCTTCCCAGGATGTTTTTCTGAGATGCAGGACAGGTTACATTAAGCCTCCCTGGGAAAAAGAAGCGGGGAAAAATGGGAACAAAACAACACACACACACACACACAATTAGTTCCCAGGGGAGCTACAGATGCCCTTGGTCCAGTCTGTGTTTGGCTGCTGTGGGTACACCCATGGCCAGCTCTCTGGAATGAATTTCAAGCTGTCTCATTTGCAAAGGTCTGTTGCTATCGCCCAGTCTCTGGCGCCCCAGAGCTCTTCTGCCTGCTACTCTTCAGATCACACAGGTCACCCGATAATCAGGGCTGTGCCAGCCTTGGTCAACGCAGGCTCGGAGCCAGTCCGTCTGTTCTCAGAAAGCTCTTGTGGGGATGTGGCATGAGTTTACTGAGCTAGCAAAGCTCAGCAAAGAAAGGTTTGCGGAAGGGCTTTGCAAGGACGGGTGAGATGAAACCTCACCCAGAGAGAGAAGAAAGGGAAGGGTATCGAAACAAAAACTCTAAACCCAGGTCGTGCGTTAGCTCTGGACTGGCTCCTTCCCAACCTTTGGTCCTGCCTGGAGCCCTGGACCTCGTGTGCTGCCTGCATCAGTCATGGGTTAGCACAGGGCACAGCAGCCTCTCAGTTTAACACCGACACCCCATGGCAAGCGTGGCCATGGATCCACCTGCACACACACGAATCCGAAGTCTGGGTCTGGCTGGACAGTCAAGGGAAGAAGGACTTCAGATCTGAACTGAGTTTCTCAGAGCAACCCTGAAACCCTGCATTTGGGTGATGGAAAGCTGAACACACATGCTCACGTCTCCACATTGGTAGGTCCACGTAGAATAGAGTTCGAGCAGCATTAAATGTCATTTAAGAATTAAGTGTGTGGGGGGTGAAAGATTATAAGCCATCTTATATTTTATCTTCCCACCTTAACAAGTTTTCTGAAGACAACTTGACCCTTTTTTTTTCTTTTTTTTTGACAGGCAGAGTGGATAGTGAGAGAGAGAGAGACAGAAAGAAAGGTCTTCCTTTTTGCCGTTGGTTCACCCTCCAATGGCTGCTGCGGCTGGCGCATCGCACTGATCTGAAGCCAGGAGCCAGGTGCTTCTCCTGGTCTCCCATGCGGGTGCAGGGCCCAAGGACTTGGGCCATCCTCCACTGCCTTCCCGGGCCATAGCAGAGAGCTGGCCTGGAAGAGGGGCAACCGGGACAGAATCCGGCGCCCCAACCGGGACTAGAACCCGGTGTGCTGGCACCGCAAGGTGGAGGATTAGCCTGTTAAGCCACGGCGCTGGCCACAACTTGACCTTTTCTGAGTGACTTAACACCATTTCCCAGGAGAGGTGCCAGCTGGACTCCAGGTCCCATAGCTCAGGGTGGGAAATGGAAACTCACAGATCCCTCAGAGATCACTGTTCTTTAAAAGCTTTCAAAAATTCATTTATTTGAGAGGCTAAGAGACACAGAAAGAGACAGACAGATACACACACACATAGAGTGTGCCATTTCATTTACTCCCCAAATGCCTGCAGTGGCCAGGGCTCGGCATGAACCAAATCCAGGAGCTGGAAACTCAACCTAGATCTCCCACATGGGTGTCAGGAAGCCAATCACTGGGTGTGCAAGAGCAGGAAGCTGGAGTCAGGAGCCTGAGCCAGGCGTGGAGCCCAGGCCCTCTGAGATGGGGTGTGGGTGTCTTCACCCCTGGGCTAAATGCCTGCTCTGTTATTCTTCAAGGCTCAGCATGCTCTTCCCCAGAACTCTCCCCTCCAGAGTGATGAGGAGACAAACCCCAATATCACAGGCGTCAGGAGCAGCAAAGCCAGGCGACAAGGCATTCCCACTGAGCACAGAATACGTGTGATGGTGACAGACTGGCATGGGCACCGGTGAAGGAAGGCGGGGGAGGAAGTGACAAGATGAGGCCCCGTACCCTGGGATAGCAGACCCCCAGCAGGTTAACAAGAGGGGCTGGCTTGTTGAGAACAGCAGCTACATCCTGCCCAGGGATTCAGTGAGCCCCCTCACTGGGATCCCCTTGGATGAGAACATGCTAGCCTCATCAGATCACACCCGATGAGCACGTGTGTCCCCCCTGAGATGACAGCAGGGAAGAACACAGAACCCACCTGAGATCTAACCAAATGGGGACATACCAAGGAGCTGGAGGAGCCAACATGAAGAAACTAATAGAAGGATGCCTGCAGAGCTATCTCCTGGTGCGTAACTAACCCTGCAAAAGCTGAGCGCTTGAACACCAGACCCTCATTGTCTCACGGGTTCTGTGAGTCAGGAATCTGGGGGTGTCTCAGCTGTGTCCGTGGCTCAGGGGCGCCCGTCCAAACCCGTGCGTGACTTCGATAGCCCTTGCCAGGCGGGCCTCTCCGGGGAGGCTGCTTCTCTCCCAGGGGCTGGCTTCCTTCAGAGCCAGTCAGCTAAGGAGAGTGAGCATGGAAACTGAAGCCACCGTCTTAAGACCAAAACCCAGGGCCCTGCTTTCTGTGCATCGACACTTGTCTCCCACGTTGGTGACAACTTCTTCTGACCTTCAGTCCTCAGCTCAAGGGTCAGTCCCTCTGACCTTTCCGTAGAGCGCCCCCGCTTTGTTGCATCACAGCCCTTGCTTGGCCCACTCAGAGCATGCCTTCCCATTTGTAATGCCTTTCCTTTGCCTACAGTGAAGACGGCAACATCGTCGTATCATAGACAATCGTAACACGCATTCGGAGGGAGGAATACATCCGATCCTGAACAGTCGCTGTGCAGTCGCTCTGTTCCTAAATAGCCCAAGGCGCAGAGGGAAAATCAGAACCAACCTGGAACCCAGGGTTTCCCTGCACACCTGGGCCAACGTGACCGCATGGGGACTGCGGCTCCCCATGGGACACCGTTTGGGAAGGTCCTGGCCTCACCTAAACTTTTTGCATGAGGAGCTCTGGAGCAGAGCCCCAGGCATGTTTATTACTTCAAGCTCCTAGGGTTAGTCCAGAGGAGCCAAAATTGAGTGTCCCTTTGGGGAGAAAAAACATGGGCACCTTGAGGACAAGATCTTTTTGCCTCTGACTTGTTACTGTCTGTTGGCACCTGGGATCGAAAGGGGGTGGGTAGGTTTGACTCTGCTTGAATTTCTCTAAAAAAAAAATATCACTCTGGGAAGAAAGAAAACTCCAGCTGCCAACCAAAGACCCCACATGCTAGTCTCAACCCAGGTCCTTGCTGGAGAACCTGCGGGAGTTGTGAAATCGCAGCATCCTTCCCTCCCTCCTGGGATCTTGCTGCAATTGTCTGGGGGGTGCCAGGTGCCCTGGGGGTGGGAATGCACAGCCAGGGCCAGGGCTGCAAGTCTTCACACAGCACACTCCTCCCTCATTGCTGCACGCAAGTCACTGTCTCATGCAATTTGCATACACTCAGGCTAGGTTTCTACCCAAGGTTAATCTTTTTAATTAGCTTAGCTGCTATAGCATAGGAAACAAACATTGACCCTTAAGTAGATAATTGGCATAATTGAAACTATTAAATGATTTTCCCTGGGAGCTCATTGAGCAAAGTCATTCTTGCTAGAGGAAGGAGAAGGAATGGCACACACACACAGCACAATGCATTCGTGGCACACATGAATGATAATAAAGTTGTCCAGGCTTGCATCTACTCTGATGGCCCCTCCTGGAAGAGGCAGTATTTTCATTTGCTCCTTGGTCAACTCTTTGAGCTGCTGGCCAGCCTTGGCCCTCCTCTGTTGCCCAGAACCTAGGACAATTGACAAGGAAGGGTAGGTATGATGTGCACAAGGAGGGGCTCCCTGGAGTGGGGAGGGGGTTCTGCCGGGTGGGAGGAGGGCGTGCTGTGGACGGGTTTAGAGGCTGAGAGAGGAGCAGAGAGGTCTTTGGAGAAGGGGTAAGCATCTATGGGATCTGCGAGGTTACGTTTATGTAAGGACTCTCGCTGAGGGTTCTCAGTGGGACTCTTCTACCATCCTTAGAGCCCGGTAAAGGTCTGAACAGCTTCCATCTATCACTGGCCAGTACACTGGCATTTCTTTTTTTTTTTGACAGGCAGAGTGGACAGTGAGAGAGAGATACAGAGAGAAAGGTCTTCCTTTACCGTTGGTTCACCCTCCAATGGCCGCCGCGGCCGGCATACTGCACTGATCCGAAGCCAGGAGCCAGGTGCTTCTCCTGGTCTCCTATGCAGGTGCAGGGCCCAAGCACTTGGGCCATCCTCCACTGCCTTCCCGGGCCATAGCAGAGAGCTGGCCTGGAAGAGGGGCAACCGGGACAGGATTGGTGCCCCGACCAGTACTAGAACCCGGTGTGCCGGCGCCGCAGGCAGAGGATTAGCCTAGTGAGCCACGGCGCTGGCTTACACTGGCATTTCTAACGCAGCTGTGACATTGGTCGCTCAGCCCAAGACCTGAATAAAAGAAGCCTGACTACATTTGCGAGCAAAAGCTAAAGAGTATCATTTATGCTTCAGTCTTTTTCTTCCTATAAGAACATGTTAAAAAAAAAGATTTATGTATTTATTTGGCAGGAGGAGTGATGGAGGCAGAGGGAGAAATCTGCCATCTGCTGGTTCACTCCCCAAATGGCTACAATGGCTGGGGCTGGGCCACACTGATGCCAGGAGCTTGGAGCTCCATCTGGATCTCCCCCAGGTGGATGGCAGGGGCCCAGGGACTTGGGCCATCCTCTGCTGCTTTCCCAGCACATTAGCAGGGACTTCGATAAGGGATGCTGGTGTCCAAGGCGGCGGCTTAGTCTGCTGTACTATAACACTGGCTCCAAGAATACATTATTATGGTAGTTAGTTGCGTGTGTGTGTGTGTGTGTGTGTGTGAGAGAGAGAGAGAGAGAGAGAAACTATGCGTGGATGCAGAAATAAAGAGTTCTAACTATAAGTCAGGGTTTATAGTGAATATGAATCTATGTTTGGATACATGAGTACCGACCACTGTGCTACCGTTGCCCCCAGTACTGAGCACAGTAACAGGTGTATAGCCCGGGGGCAAAGCAGGCCATGGCACACAGCCCAGGTGTGCAGCAGGTTTGTGTAAGGACCCAATGGCAAGACCACCTCACGATGCATCTCCATGTGCCAGGGTGACTTACCCTTTCACAGCAGCGCAGTTTCATACCTGCACACGGCCCTAGATGGCGTTTATGTATCCCTGGATCTCCCATGTACAATGAGGCATTGGCCATCGTGTCTGAGGCCCAGGACACCCACGTGGTTCACCAGCAGCCATCCCCAGGGAACACACCAGAGAACCTGGGAGCTGTGAAGGGGAACAGAGTGAGTTCAAGTGTGGAAGAGTTCCCCACCTGTCCCTCCACCCAGCACCCCCACAGCTGTGACCCCGGTCAGAGATGCCTCAGGGTGTGTGGGCCTGGACCAGCGGGGGCTTTCCTTAGGAGACTCCGTCTTGAGCTGCCAGGCCCCACGTCCTTCCTCCCCTTGCTCCTGCTCCCCTGGGTTTTCTCACGATGAGTGATCAGATCCCGAGTCGGCCGGGGACGGTCGAGGCAGAGGCACACGAGGTCATTCTGTTACCTGCAAAGAGAAGGTTCCAGAAGAGCAGAGTGAGTCTGCTTCCAGCTCCTCTGCTTAGTGACCTGAGCTGTTACACCGCAGATGGTTCCCTCCTTGCACGTGGTTCGACTTAAGGATGATTCGATTTACGATGGTGCAAAAGCAAACCCGTAAAGCCAAGTTTCTTTTTTTTCTTCAAACTTCCAGGATAGTGCTCAGTAATTTGCATAGAGTATTCAACATTCTGTTATAAAATAGGCTCTGCGTTAGTTTCGCTGAACTGTTGGCTAATGTGAGTGTTCTGAGTGCGTTTAAAGTAGTTAAGGCTAAGCTAGAGTGTTAGCTGAAGTGTTTTCAATGTACTTTCCATTAGGATTTTTTTTTTTTTGACAGGCAGAGTTAGACAGTGAGAGAGAGAGACAGAGAGAAAGGTCTTCCTTCCGTTGGTTCACCCCCCAAATGGCCGCCACAGCCAGCGTGCTGCGCCGTGCTGAAGCCAGGAGCCAGGTGCTTCCTCCTGGTCTCCCATGTGGGTGCAGGGCCCAAGCACTTGGGCCATCCTCCACTGCCCTCCCGGGCCATAGCAGAGAGCTGGACTGGAAGAGGAGCAACCGGGACAGAACCGGTGTCCCAACCGGGATTAGAACCCAGGGTGCCAGCACCACAGGTGGAGGATTAGCCTAGTGAGCTGCGGCACCGGCCCCATTATGATATTTTCAACTTGCAATGAGTTATGGGGACTGGCCCCTTTGTAGGTTGAGGGGCATCTGTAATTTGAGCCTTTGTGTGGCTTCTCACGATAGCTTTACCACATGGGGGAGGTCACATCTGCCCAGCCCGTTGGAGGCGGCAGGTGAAAGAGCGGGGTCCTGAATCCATCTTGGCACCATGCGTTGTCTGTGGGTCCCCTGAATATTTTTCACACAGAGACAAACTACTGTAAGTGTGGACTTGCTGCTGTGATGTACAGTATAGAACTGGGGGGTGGGGGGGCAGTGCTGTGGCGCAGCGGGTTAAAGCCCTGACCTGCAGTGCTGGCATCCCATATGGGTGCCGGTTCTAGTACCGGCTGCTCCTCTTCCAATCCAGCTCTCTGCTGTGGCCTGGGAAAGCAGTGGAAGATGGCCCAAGTCCCTGGGCCCCTGCACCTGCCTGGGAGACCTGGAAGAAGCTCCTGGCTCCTGGTTCCTGGCTTTGGATCAGCACAGTTCCAGCCATTGTGGCCATTCGGAGAGTGAACCAGCGGATGGAAAACCTCTCTCTGTGTCTCTACCTCTTTCTGTAACTCTGTCTTTCAAATAAATAAAAAATAAATATTAAAAAAAAAGAACTGGGTTCACTGAAGTTGTTGGTCGAAGCCTGGGGTGATAGAAGGCCCCAAGGTCTGTTTCTAAAGCCACAGCAGGGTGCAGAGAGCTGTGATGGCAGCCGATGTCACGTGTTCATTTACCAGAAAAGCCCTGGTCTGCACGGGTGCATCCAGCAGCCCCAGAATTTGCCTCGACTCCTCCTTGGCATTTTCAGTGACTTGTTGGTTGTGCTGCACCCTGGACTGCCTCTGTGGGAGCACGTGCCCACAGCACCCTGGTACACCCTGGTATGGGAGATGGCAATGCTCGCGGACACACAGCATCCACGGTCGCACTCCAATGCTGACACCCTGCTGGCACGAGGCTTGCAGAGAAATTCAGGGGTGCAGTTGGCCTGGCCAAAGTAGAAGCGGGGTGATACAGAGAGCACGTGAACCTGAGCCCCACAGGTGTGAGCTGCAACAAGGACCTCACAGGCCTTCTAGTTTGCAGGATGTGTGTCTGGAGTCCCTGCCGCTATAGTGATTCACGGAGCAAGGGCAATCTGGTTCATAAGGACGCCACTCATGTGGGACTACAGCCCACCCCAAGGGCCTCATTTAATCTTGGCTCTTTAAGGACTCTGTCTTCAAAGGCAGTCACAGTGCAAGGTATTAGGGGGTTAGGACTTCAACATAGCAACCTCATGGGGCCCGATTTAGCCCACACCAGGAGGCAATTTAGATCTCATCGCTTGAGAGCTTAGTATCTTGCTGTAAGAAAGGCTTATGGGATGGCTTCTACCAACATCATTTTCTTGGAAAATACAACTGGCCACTGGTGTGACTTACTATGATTCTGATTTGATCTCGGTGATGTTGGTGAATAATGGCACAGCGCTGTGCTGGTGCAGGGTGCGGGGCAGGGACCTACTGCTCAGGGAGGGCCCACACAGGCCAGGGCACATCCCATCACCCACTAAGGCTATCGGAGTACCTGCTGCATGTAGAATGCAAATGGCTAGAATCTAGACCATGAATAGAAATAACCTTGAAATTAGCCTTGAACACAACTCCCAACTCTAATCAGGGTTTTTGCTGCCATCCCTCATGAGGTAGGGTTCAGATATATTTTTAAGGATTTATGTACTTATTTGAAAGGCAGAGTTATAGAGACAGAGAGAGAGAGAGAGAGAGAATATCTTCCACTCACTTGTTCAGTCCCCAAATGGTGGCAACAGCCAGGGCTGGGCCACAATGAAACCAGGAGTCAGGAGCTTCATCCAGGTCTCCCACACAAAGGCAGGGGCACAAGCTCCTGGGCCATCTCCTACTGCTTTTCCCAGGCATGTTAGCAGGGAGCTGGATGGGAAGTGGAGCAGCCGGACTTGAACTGGTGTCCATATGGGATGTCGGCATCACAGGCAGTGGCTTAACCTGCTGCACCATGGCGCTGACACCAGATCTCCGTTTCCAAAGAGCACGTCTTGCACTCAGAGCCTAGAATGTTGGAGCAAGTGCTGTGCCGGTGCCCTGCCTCATGTCCCACCCTTCCCAGGCCAGTGCGTGACTGTCAGCTGCCAAGCCCCAGCACCCGCAGCTCTGTCTGGCCATCACAGCCTGCTCTGCCTGACTCTTCAGCGCGTGGGAATGCTCAAGGATGAACGCCCCGGCCGTACCCGGCATGCTTCCACCAGCGGCTACCTCCTCCTTATTCCACACTGGGGGACCCAGACATCCACGGGGACAGCTAACTGTGCAGAACCAAGCACGCAGCCCAGCCTACCCCTCTCCCCCACCCCCGCCAATCTGGGCTCTGCTCCAGCCAGCCTCACCACATCACAGGAAGCTAGGAACACAAAGGGCGGGGACGGTGGAGCACCTGCCCCATACAGTGTGAGCTCCCAGATTAGACTTTATCTCCTCCACACAGCCCCAGCCCCACACAACTGTTTTGTGGCAATAGGAAGCAGGGGGAGTGGAATTTGCATATGAAAAGCCATTCCTGCCTATGTTGTGTGTCTGTAGGGCTGGGACCCTGTTCTCTGCTCAGCTGGGACCTGAGGGGTGCTGTGTGGGCACCCTCTGTGCCTCTCCTGGGAGCAGGTGGGAACGGACTGTTTCTTGATGCTAGGTTCTGATGGCTCTCAGGCCACTGGTGCCGCACGACTGTCCTGTAGCCGGGGATTCCCAGGGGTGGTCGTCTGGGGCCACTCTGGGGTCGGCCCACTCCCTGGAGGTGCTGATGGATTCAGACTGCCTCGGGCCGTGAAAAGCAGATACCCCAAAGTCCCCCTCCTGAGTGTTGCAGCCCATGCTATGGCTCTGCTTGGAGCCTGGACAAGTCCTCCTGGAGCGAGGGGGCCCGCTTGGCTGGAGCCATCCCCTCTCCCAAGATGGCCTTGTCCCCTGGACTTTCCCAACCTCAACCCTTGGCTACCTGGCTTCCTCTTGTTCCACTGGGACGTCCTCTGCTCTCAAGGCTGCGTTTAGTGCTGTGTGTTTTGCTTTGGACTTGGTCTCTTCCTTCCTGGTTCCCTGTTCTTAACAAATCCGCAACTTAACTCCTCTGGAAGCTGCCGGCCTAAATAACCACAGAAAGGGAGAGAGAGGGGCTTTTGAAAATGCAATGATTTTGTTCCGGGATGTGCGGAAGATCGCAACCCCAAATACGCGTGCCGTGACAGATCAGAGGCAGAGGGAGCCTAGGGCTTTCGAAGGTAAAACCAGGAAGGTTACGCAAGTTGCTTTAAAACAATTACCTTTGGCTCCGGGGATCAATAACAAGAGTGGCATCAGTGTAGGGCCCAGCCGGCAGGCACTGGGGAGCTGCTCTCACAGGTGCGTTCTTCACACTGGGGTGCGGTGGCCCTGGTGCCAGGTTAGAGTGCTTGTAATCATTTCTGTGGCCACGGGGCTCCGGTTTGTTAGGGTCTGACGCAACTGACTTCAGTCTGGTTCTGGAACTGACAACTTTCCCGGAGCAAAAACAAACCCAAAGAAGGGAGAGGCGGGTGTGACTCTGAACTTGACGGGACTGGGGGGGAGAAATGAGGCCACTAGGCCGAGTTGAAGGGTGCTGTGTCTGTTCAAAGTCGCTGAAGAATGCTGAAACCCTGAGCGGGGTCAGCACTGGGAGGCTGAACCGTGTGACGGAATGCTTTTAAAAGTGATTAAAATAACTCGGGAAAGGCTCTGCCAGGCGCTGGATGTGGGGAATGAAATGCACTCACTGGCCTGGCCCGAGAGCCGCGCCGGCTCTGAGGACCGTCAGCCGGGCACGCAACGATGATGGCACATTTAATCAGCCCTGCGAGCCTGCGCTGTGTGCTCATTGTGGCTGCAGGAAAGGGTGCTGTAACCCATCTTTAAATAGCAAATTTCACTTCATCCATCAAAAGCCGCTGCTATGCAATGACCTAATTTTAGCTCCTTATCAATTCCCCAGCGCTTGTGAGTTGATGTAACTTTGATCCTCTGATGCGAGATGACTTTTGTGCTGAATATAGCTAGAATTTAATATGAATCATTTGGATGGCTGCCCAGCTGAGCTCAACTGTGTGTGTGTGTGTGTGTGTGAGAGAGAGAGAGAGAGAGAGAGAGAGAGAGAGAGAGAGAGGGAGGGAGGGAGGGAGGGAGAACAAATACACACACACAGAGAGAGAGAGAGGGAGAACAAACACACACACACAGAGAGAGGGAGAACAAACACACACACACACACACAGAGAGAGAGAGAGAACAAACACACAGATTTAGGCCACTGAAGTGGATAACAACACAGCAAAGTCTTCCTTACTCCTGGGGCAACTGACTTCTGTGGCCAATGCCAAGTCTGCACAATATCCTTGGGCTTTTATTTTATTTTCCCTCCCAAACAAGGAGAGTCTTCCCGGCAAACACACACACAGGCAATACCACTCTACTACTGCCGAGATCTGATGAGAGTGTCAATAATTGCAAGGTGTTTTCAATGCATGTTTTCTAAGCAAATCCCTGCCTTTTCAAAGGGCTTTCATTTCCACTTCCCAAGAGAGAGCAGCTGAGAGGCTACGCAGGTGGAGAGGGCGTTTGGGAGAGCCTCGTCCTGCCCCTTATCTAGATCATTAGGTAGTGCTTCCTGGGCTTTCTGACTGTCGGGCTTTCTGTCTGCAAGGTGAGTTCCTTCCACCTTCCCGGCTCCAGGGAACAGCCGTCTGTGTCCCGGGCCGCAGTCCCGGGCATGGGGCGTGTGTGCGGCTGCCGACCGGCCCCTGTTTACTTGCCCTACTTGGCACTGTTTCTAGCCACAGGATAGTCCCATGGTTAGTGATCTCCACCTTCTGAGCATTGCAGGTAAAGTCAAGACAGGAGGATCCTGCAGATTCCCTGAGACGCACTGGCCCCAGGGCTGTTGACCCAGCCCCTGCGCCAGGCCCGCCCAGGCCTTTCCTATACAAGGTAGGGGAGGGGCCTCTGCATATTTTTTTTTTTACTTTTCCTTCCGGGGTTAACCACCGCTTGCTTGTAACCTCTTCCAAACCAGTTAGGGAGGGGATGGGAGGTCTTAAAGTTTCAGTCTGACTTGGTTATTAGTTTGCAGTTTGGCGGAGAGAAAGTCAGGACTGGCAATGTGCAGGGAGCCTGGGCATCAGTGCGCTTGGATCTCCCTGCTCTTTCTGTCGCTTGTACCCAACGGTGCACCCTAAGAGAGTGCATGCGCGTGGTGCAGATCTTTTCGATGGGTATACGATGATGTCTTTAGATCCCCAGCAAAAGTTTCCTTTAAAGAAGCCATAGGTTGTTATAATAAAGTATCTAGAATGAAATGGACTTCATGGACTTAAACTGACACAAGAGTGTTCCCATCAGCTTCTACATAGCTTGAAATGCGTTAGCACTTTTCTCCAGACCAGACTGGGCGGGGGGTGGGGTGGGGAGGACCCCCCACAGCTAGCTAGAACACACTAGCTCAGCTCTACTTAAAAATGCTGCTTCTGCAACTTTTCGGACCCACACGCTTCTGCCGTGACCAGGGCAATGGAGGAAGCGGCAGAACTCCACACAGACCTGCAGGAAGTGCAGCCTCGGGGTTGGAGGAGGAAGGCACCTGCTCGAGTCCCTGCACAGGGATGAGACCCTGTCCTGGGCAAAACACACAGTGGCAGAGTTGGGGGGAGGCAGGCAGAACCGTTTTAGATCAGAGGAGAAAGCTGTCCGTGTGAACGCCTCCCATCCCGGCTGGTATTTGCTCTAACCCGTTGCTTATGGTTTCTCCATGCCTGCAACAGGGCGGAAGCACTTTGCTTTGCCCCAGTCAAAACAGAATAAGGGAGCGCAGTTTGAGGGGTGAGGAATAAACTCCCCAGAGACTATTCGGTCACGGTGGAGGCACCATCATAGCGGCAATTTGAGGAAGTGTTTACAGATCGCTCCCTGTGCCCTGGGTTCTCTCCAAACGCTGCCTGCTCCTAACGCTGCTTCTCAATTCAAACTCCGAAGCTGGAATAGCAAACAAGTTTTACGTGGGGCCCTCAGAACTGCCACTGGGGAGACACAGGTCTGCATTCCCAAGAGTACAGGGGAAGCGGAGGATTATATGGGCAAGCAGTGTAGGTTTAGCACAAAGCTGTAAACATTCTTGGGCAGGAATCTTCTTTGAGAAAGGACAGGGTCCGTGTGACTCACAGAGATAAAGAAACAATGTAGATCCTTAGTAAAAATGCCCATAAAATAAGAGGCGATAGCCTTTGTCTGGAGCCACTGGACACAGAGCAGTTATGGGTCATTCTGGTTGCTCTGGTGCTTGCAATCTGGGGTGGAGACGACCGAAGTTCGCGTTCCTGCGAGCCACTTTACACGTGCACGGGGCTTACTCCCTTCATGGCCTCCCTCTTGTACGTTTTGAAAAATTCTTTCCCTGTCGCGTGCATTGTGGTGCTTCCTTTTGTTTTCACAATTCCACTTAATCCAATTACCGAAGAAGACAGGAGCTGCTGGCTCTCTGCACCTGCAGTTTCTGCATCCATGGATTCAACTAATTGTAGATCAGAAACATTTAGGAAAACATTGCCATTATACTGAACATATAAAGACTTTTTCTCATTCTTATTCCCTAAACAATATAGTATAACAACTATTTACATAGCATTTACGTTGTGTTAGCTACTATAAGTAATCTGGAAAAGATTTAAAGTATATGGGAAGGTGTGCCTAAGTTGTACAAGGTGCTTCAAAATGCCTGTGAAAAACTGGACCGAGGAGATAAGTTTAGGGGCCGGCGACGTGCCACAGGGTGTTAAACAGTACAGTACAGCATCAATCTGAATCCTCTTTGCTCCACTTCTCGTCCAGCTTCCTGCTGACAAACCTGAGAGAGCAGCAGAAAATGGTCCAAGTACCTGGGTTCCTGACACCATGTGGGAGAGACCTGGCTGGAGATCTGGGTGCGTAGCTTCAGCCTGACCCAGGCCTGGCCATTGTGGCCATTTGCAGAGTGAACCAGCAGATGGAAGACCTCTTTCTCTCACTCTCTATCTCTTCCTCCCTCTGTCTCTGTCATTCTGCCTTTCAAATACATGAAATAAATCTTTTTGTAAAAAAATATGTAATTTTATTTTTGGGCAAAAATATTGAAATCTTACATAGTTTTTTCGTAAGACACATTTTCCGTGAACTTTTTGAAGATCTCACACATGCATGGATATTGAAGTTTCTTGTACCAAAATAAGCTTATCTTTTAATTTCATTTTCTACAAACTTTTTGGAGGATGCTTATATGCAAATGCTATACAATTTCACATGCAAGATTAAGCATCTGTGAATTCAGTATCTGCAAGAATTCCTGGAACCATCCCCTGAGGATATGGAGAAATGACTGTTGTTTTGTTTGAATATTTGTCCCCCTCAACTCGGGCGTTTTTTAAGCCACAGTACTATGAGGTTAACAAGTTAGAGCTGAGGCTAGAAAATGATTGGATTGGAGTAGGTCATTAGGGCAGAATTGTCCTGACTGAGTCATCTGGCCTTTTTTTTTTTTTTTTTTTTTGAAGATTTATTTATTTATTTGAGAGGCAGAGTTACAGATGGAGAGAGGGAGAGACAGAGAGAGAGAGAGAGAGGTCTTTTATCTGCTGGTTCACTCCCCAGATGGCTGCAACGGCTGGAGCTGCGCTGATCTGAAGCCAGGAGCCATGAGCTTCTTCCGGGTCTCCCACATGGGTGCAGGGGCTACTGTTTTCCCAGGCCAGAGAATTGGGTCGGAAGTGGAGCAGCTGGGACTTCATATGGGATGCTAGCACTGCAGGCAGCCTCTTTACCTGCTACACCACAGTGCCTACTCCCCTGGTGGCTTTCTAAGGAGAGATGGAGACAGACTTATGGGCCCCCAGTCTCTCACCATGTGATCCTTTGTGTTACGCTGGGACCCCACCAGCAAGGATGCCATTGTCAGAGGCAGAACCGTTCAGACCCCCTGATGTTGGAATCTCCAGAACATCGAGCTAAGATAAGCCCCTCTTTGCATCCTAAGTAGCTTGTCTTAGGAGTTTCATGATAGTGTTGAAAAGCTTGATGTGGGGCGTGATCAATCGAGGCTGGCCTCCCAGGCAGTGAAAAGAATCCATCACAGGACAGAGGGCAGAGCTGCTCGATTTGTTGAATACTGCAGAGAGGACCCAGGGAAGCCAGTCGGGTAGGTGCTGAGGACGGCTGCGGCATGGCCTCTAATATGCGGGCTGCACCTGTAGCAGCCGTTCCCTCTTAGCTATGGTGACAGGTGCCGTATGCTTCCAAGAGAGCAGCAGGCAGGACAAGCAGAGGCTGTCCATTGCAATATGGGCTACAACCCAGAAGTATGCTTGTGAACTACAGTGTGTCCTCAGGCAGGGGGGGTTTCTAAGGTCTAAACGGTTTTCCCAGGTAGCTGATTTACGTCTCTGGGTAGACCTGAGGACCCTATATATATTTTATATATAATTTACATTTTATTATAAATATATTATAAAATATTGTATATTATAAAATATATAATCTATATTTTATTATAAATATATTATATATTATAAAATATTATATTATAAATTATATATTATAAATTATATATATAATTTATATTTTATTTTATATATATTTTAAGGGACTCCCTCCATGCCCTGGGGCCATCTTTCACAAAGCTGAGATGTACAACTGCACTATTGTTGAGCCTACTTTAGGAAGGAATAAACAGAGGTCCAGAGAGATCCAGCAAGGACCCAAGGTCACACAGCTCGAATCTGGGAGTCAGAATTCCAAGTCAGGCCAAGTCTCAGAATTTGCTGTTGGACCACTGACCTAAATTACCTTTAAGCAGCTAGAAACCTCCAATAATCATTCTCTATTTGAAAGGCAGAGTTAGAGAGAGGCAGAGGCAGAAGGAGAGAGAGAGAGAGAGAGAGGTCTTCCATCTGCTGATTCACTCACCAAACAGCCACAATGGCCAGAGCTGAGCTGATCTGATCTGATCCTAAGCCAGGAGCTTCTTCTGGATCTCCCACATGGGTGCAGGGGCCCAAGCACTTGGGCCATCTGCTGCTGCTTTCCCAGACCATAGCAGCAAGCTGGGTCAAAAGTGGAGCAGCTGGGACTTGAACCGGAGCCCATATGGGATGGTGACACTGCAGGTGGAGGTTTTACCCGCTATGCCACAGCGCCGGCCCCAATAATCACTCTTCAGATCCTTCCACACTGATCTGCGGTGTCCCAGGATCAGCAGTCAGTGACTCTTGTTCTGTGTTAGGACCCTGTTCAGGTCAGTGCCTGTTCTCGGTCAGTCATGAAGGCAGCTTTTTGATGTGGTCCCTGAGTGTCCCCAGATTTGTCAAAATCCAGGCTGAATCCCGGTCCCGTACAAAGCAGGGCGTTTCCAGCTGAGCGCTTTCAGTCCGTGGGTTTGTCCCTGGGGACGTGGCTAGTGCACACATGGATAATACGCCTGTGACTACCTGGCGTGAGTCGGTGTGATGTCATGAGATACAGCTTGTGTTTTCATTCAGTTTCCTGGCACACAACTCCTCAGTTCCTTGGAGTCTTCGGCATGAGACGTGTCTTTTGTGTGCTAATGAGATGACTGTAGCTGGGGACCCCTGGGTAGCTTCAGGTTGCAGACTGGCCACTAGAAATTAGAGGGCTAAGACCTTTTTTTTTTTTTTTTTGACAGGCAGAGTGGACAGTGAGAGAAAGAGACAGAGAGAAAGGTCTTCCTTTGCCGTTGGTTCACCCTCCAATGGCCGCCGCGGGGCTAAGACTTTCAGCCCCACCCCCAACCTCTGTGCAACAGAGGTGGAAGGGTGACTTGATCTTCAATGGCCAGTGATGTAATTGGTGGTACCTAAGCAGTGAAGCCACCCTAGAACCCCAAAAGGACAGGGCTCAGAGAACTTCCAGATGGCTGAACACCTGCCGGTTCCTGGAGGCCAGTGCTGAGAGAGGCCATGGAAGCTCAGAGGCCCTTTCCACCTGCCCTACCTGACGCAGCTCTTCATCTGTATCCTTTGTAATAGCCCTGATAGTAAACCAGCAGACACAGCGTTTCCCGGAGTGTCCAGAGCTGTGGTAGCAAATCAGTCCAACGCAGGGAAGGGTTGCAGGAATCCTGGTTTTCAGCAGATTGGCTAGAAGCACGGACAAAACACCTGGGACTCGCAATTGGGATCTAACGTGGGGAGGGGAGCAGTCTTGGGGACCGAGCCCTTCCACCTGTGGGATCTGATGCCACCTCTAGGTAGATAGTGCTGCGTTAGAAGACACCCTGCTGGCACCCACTGCAGGACTGCTTGCTTGCTGTGTGCAGGGGTAAAAGACTTCGGCCACAGACGTCTGCTGTGTGGATGGTTGTTGCATTGTGACAGCAGAGGGAAACCTTTTTTTTTTTTTTTTCTGCAGAGTTGGTGATTTCCTGTTGACCGTCATTGTCAAGGTCAGCTTAGATTTGTGGGAAGGCATGCTCAGGGTGGGTGGTCTGGCCTGGGGCTTCCTGCCCCGTGGAGCAGTCCACAGCCTGGTATTCCATGGGAGGCACCATCTGTGCTACTTTGGAGACGGACATCAGCACCAGGCAGTCCTTACAGCACAGGACAGCCCGAGGCAGGTTGTAGATGTGACTGTGTCTGGCTCACAGGGGACAATATGTCCTCAAGGTGCCCACACCATAGGCCAGAGACAGAGTTTGGGAAAGGAAGATGACCAAGTGCCAGGAATAAAAGATGTGAATGCAAAGAGCACACAGAATGTGTCAAAAAACAAAATCACAACACATTTCAAGGAATCTTAATTGGCTTTATTTGTGAGCCTGGAATCTGGGCAAGATTTCTTCCATAAAAAAGTCAGGGTTCCTATGAGCTGAGCAGAGGAGTTTTGTTTTGTTTTGTTTTTAAGATTGATTGATTGATTTGTATGTCAGAGTTACAGAGAGGGGGAGAGAGAGAGAGAGAGAGAGAAGAGAGACCAAGAGAGAGAATTTTTCATCTGTTGGTTCACTCCCAAAGTGGCTACAATGGCCACGGCTGGGCCAGGCTGAAGCCAGGAGCCAGGAGTTTCTTCCAGGTCTCCCATGTGGGTGCAGGAGGCCAAGCACCTGGGCCATCTTCTACTGCTTTCCCAGGTGCATTAGCAGGGAGCTGGATCAGAGTGGAGCAGCCAGGACTCGAACTAGTGCCCATATGGGATGCCAGCACTGCAGACCATGGCGTAACCCACTGTGCCAGAAGTACTGACCCCATATTTTTTTTAAAAGATTTATTGATTTATTTGAAAGTTGGAGTTATACAGAGAGAGAAGGAAAGGCAAAGAGAGAGCGTGAGAATGAGAGAGAGAGAGAGAGGTCTTTCATCCGCTGGTTCACTCCCCAATTGGCCGCAACGGCTGGATCTTAGCCAATCTGAAGCCAGGAGCCAGGAGCTTCTTCCAGGTCTCCTGTGTGGGTACAGGGGCCCAAGGACCTGGGACATCTTCCATGGCTTTCCCACGCCATAGCAGAGAGCTGGTTCAGAAGCGGAGCAGCCAGAACTTGAACCTGCACTCATATGAGATGCCGGCACTGCAGGTGGCAGCTTTACCTGCTACACCATAGCATGGGCCCCAATAAATAAAACTTTAAAAAAAAAATCCAAAGGTTGAAGTCCCAGCTCCTGGTACCTGAGAATGACAATTGTCTTCATAGATAGGCATGGTTAATTACCTTCCAAGAAGCAATTAAGGTAAAGTAAGGTCACAGGAATGGGCCCCGGTCCAGTCTGACCTGAGTCTTTGGAGGAAGGGGAGGTTAGGGCACAGAGACCATGTGAGTTGGCAGCGAGAAGACCGGGCCTACAAGTCAAAGAGGGAAGTCTCAGGAGAGACCCACACCCACACCTCCATCTCAGCCTTCCAGCCTCCCACACTGCGACTCCACAAATGTGAGCTTCCACGTATGTGAAGCCCCCATCTGCGGCACCAGGTGGGGCAGCCTGAGCTACTATACCACCCTTCTCGCCTCTCCAATACCAGCTGCAGTATTGTGGAGCCCCCCCCCCCCACCCCGACATGCCTGACTTACATGACTCACAGGTACAACCTACGCTTGCTGTGTCAATCATGCTCCTGGGACATTGCCAGCGTCTTTGAAAAGAGGAGCTTTTAAATAAATAAGTAGCGTAATCTCAAAGTGCTTGTTCACTGGCTCATCCGTTCACCAAGTCCCTGTAGTGGTGACCTCCACCCACGTAATAAAGCACTGCTGATCATGGCTGGGCCTGCGCTCATCTCCCAAAGATGGGTGACTGGAGAGCTAGGACAGGAAGT
Organism: Lepus europaeus; assembly: GCF_033115175.1. Lineage (NCBI taxonomy): Eukaryota > Metazoa > Chordata > Mammalia > Lagomorpha > Leporidae > Lepus > Lepus europaeus. The sequence continues at coordinate 98,398,429 of NC_084838.1, forward strand.
GAGGTGTGCACAGGGGTAATGTGGGACGCAAAGAGAGATCGCAGAAGGAGCCGGGTGGAGTTGGCCTGACTGGGAAGTCTGGGTTTGGTTCAGAAACATCCAAGGAGGAAGGTTGGTGGTCATGGCTGAGAAGGAAGAAGAGTCGGCCAAGTTGGTTCACCATGCGCAGGTTAGGGCGGGACTTCAAGTCCTGACTACCGACACCCTGTGTGTGGGAGCGAGGGCAGGCTTCAGGCCTGGGATCTGCAGGCACATGAGGGCCCCGGGCTCAGCAAGACACCCAGCACCCTGCTGTTGTAGGTGGGACTGGGAGTGGGGGAGGAGCTGATACTGCTTGCCTGGTGGGAGATCCTGGGTTCCAGAGAGCTCAGCAGCGATGGTGGGGCCGAGTGGGCTTCAGCTCACAGCAGGGTCTCAACCCTGCAGGCTGGAGCAAGGAGACAGGAGCAGAGACTGAGGGCAGGGCTCCCTCCTCTCTGGATTCCCAGCTGTTCCCAGAGTGGAAACTACACCCTTTAGACAAACAAATTGAGCAGAGGGTAACCAGGCAAGGGATGATACTCCAATCGGGCAGCCCTCAGAGCCAGAGACATTCCACTTTAGAGGGGATCAGGCAGCATTTTAAGGTGGAAAACAGAAATGAGGCACAGAGAACAGAGCCAAGGCACAGAGACAGCTTGGTTGCCAAGATGCACGTTTGTCTTGTTTGAGCACGGTGTGAGCAGCTGGTCGCCTGCGATTGAGTGACGTACCACCGCTGGCATTGGCTGAGACTCAGGTATCTGTTAAGAGACTCCACGTGCTCCTTGACTTCCTGTCCCCAGAAACCCATTGCAAGTGGGTGATATTGTCAATGGCAGGTGTGCTGCAGCCTTGCGCCTCCTACACTTCCTTGCTCAACAGCACAGAGCCTTGGGTATTGCAGTCACGCGGGGGTTGATTCACTGCCACCCAGCGTCCCCAGGGACTGCACAGTGCTGGCTTGGGGAAAGACCCAAATTCAGCGTTCTGAGAACGGTTTCTACCGAACGCAGGTGGCTCTTGCATCGCCGTAGGATCATAAGTTGAGGCACTGAAGGCAGACAGTCTGTGTATTCCTGAGTGAGACTTTAGTTAGTTCACGCTCTAAGGAGTCCAGTGTGGAGGCATTCCCAGGCCAGAGGGAGTTTAATTCAAGACCAGCTCCCTTCCTACGTGAGTTCTGCTGGCCTGCATCGTGGCTGCCTGGGACCCGGAAATCACTGTGTCCTGCACTCCTGTACCAGACTGGGGAGGAAGCCTGCTGGGAGAGCCCTTGGTACCCTACATCCCAGTGGCAGAGGGCCCGCCCACTGGGCCACAGGCTCCGGCTGCCCCTCCCTCCCCTTCTTCTGGTCTGTGCACATGCAGACGAGGTAACTCAGGAGTGACATCAGCCACACACCAGCCCCATTTGGAGCCCTGCCCCTGAGCCTTGCACATGCCCTCCCTCCATGCACACACGCGTGCACAGGTGAGTCCTGAGGCTCACGGACCACCCAGATGCACCAGCCCCTGGCGGACATGGCCGTGTGCTAGACCCGAGCTCCTGGAGAGAGAGGCGGGCCTGTGTACCTGTCTAACCCAACAAGTAACACAGCGCACCAGGGATTTGAAGATGTACCTACGTGCAATGCTGAACTGTCGAAGTGCCAGAGAAGCTCCTAATTCATTTGAGGGAAGCCAAAGAGCCTTCAGTGAGGCTGCACGAGCTCCAGGAGGTTCACAACGGTGGGCAGCAGGGGAGGGCTGGGTCCCAAGGCATTTCAGAGTCCCTGTTGCAAGTGGGGTGTCTAACCTGGGATGTGCGTCTATTGTCTCCAGCTCCGGGGGTCATCTGAGTAATGTGCACTTTGTGGTCAGCTTCCTGAAGCCCCCAGTGGGCTTTCTAAGTGGCCACAGCCTTCTTGATGTCCAGTGGTTTTGATGCCATCTTACAACTTGCTTATAGATGCTGACTGACCAACCCAACAGCCAGGCAGGCCCCTGAATGCCTGAGCCAGGACCACTGCCTCTCCTAGGCTCCCCCTATGCTTGGCTGATCCCTGTTCCATGTTGGTACTGGGAATTCCAGAAAATCTTCCCCACTCCACGTTAACAAAGGCAGGAGTGATGACTGACAGCCCCTTGGCCCCTTGGTCTTGGTTTGAACATGGTTTGACTCCTCAAACTCATGGAGGTGTTTAAACCCCAAAATCCTTTCATACAAATTATTAATTCTTTTGAGATCCAGACACAGAGAGTGACATAGATAGAGAGAGAGAACTCTCATCTACCGATTCACTCCCCAAATGCCTGGAGTGACCAGTGCTGGGGCAGGCCAAAGCTTGGTGCCAGGAACTCCATCTGAGTCTTCTACATGGCTGGCAGGAACCCACGTACCTGAGCCATCACTACTGCTTCCCAGGGTCTGTATTAGCAGGAGGCTGGAGTCAGACGTAGGAGCCATGACATTGAACTCAGGCACTCCAACCTGGGAGGAGGGTGTCCTCACTGTTGTCTTAACTGTGGGACCAAACGTTGTCCCCTAAGCCCCAAAGCCTTAGGTAGCTGGTTAAATGGTTTATGAATTAAGGTAGAGCTTGATCCAACTGTGGTGTCTCAAAAAGTGGGAGCTTTGGGAAGTGATTGGTTTGGATTAGGTTGCCAAGGTGGAGCCCTGTGATGGAGTCACAGTGGCTTTATAGGGATCAAGTGGAGGCGGGTGAAGAGAGTGCTGCCTGGCTCTCTGCTTCCTGGCACATCGCCCCTGCCTCTACACGCAGTCCACCCTCAGCAGGTGCCAGACTAATGGGGCCTCCGATCTTGGACTGTGAACCTCCAAAACCAAGAGCCTAAATAAACCTTCTTCCTCCCTAGGTGGCTTCTCTCAGGTGTTTGAGGTCAGGTGCAGCCTCCATAGGGTGCCTGCTTTCCTTAGAGACCCACAGCAGTTTGTAGCCTGTAGGGACACCCTGGCTCTCTATAGCTGTCTCCCGCACATGGTGTCCCCCTCCTGTGTGACATAGCTGCCTGGTTGGTTTGAAAGCAAGAGGCTAGGACAGCGCTGCTTCGAGTGCCATTGGATTCTTAGCAAACCTGATGGGTAGAGTCACAATGCTGTCTTCAGCAGGGACCGTGTGGCTTTCTCCAGCTAGGCTCTGGAGTTGCCTGTGTTTTGTTTCTCTTTGGAAAGAGGTCAAAGGAGACGTCCCTGTGCCCCCATGAAGTGAGGGCTCTTGTGGTGCTCACTGCCTGTGCAAGTGCACCCTCTCTTGGGAATGATACACTCTGAGCTGTAACGCAGCTGGGGGTGTTGAGAAGGACCGCCCCTCCTTGGCGAGCGCTGAAAGGGCCCCCCCTTCTCCTGTGGGCTCCAGTTTCTCAGAAGGGCCGCCTCCCTCAGTGACATTTTCCCTCCTTGCGTAATCAGAGCCCTGCGGGAGGCTAATTCCAACAAGAGAGGATTATACTCAACAGCACTAATTCACTTGGCTTCTGCAGCTGGGGGCCCTCTTAAAGCTGCAATATTGGGGGGAACAAGTGCAAAAGTGAGATTTGTGGCCTTTTCCTTCTGAAGGCTAAGTTTATGGGGTCACTGCAAGTACAGACACTTTTTTTTTGACAGGCAGAGTGGACAGTGAGAGTGAGAGAGAGAGAGAGAGAGAGAGAAAGGTCTTCCTTTTCCACTGGTTCACCCCACCAATGGCCGTTGTGGCTGGCGCACTGTGACCGGCGCACTGCACTGATCTGAAGCCAGGAGTGGACAGCTTGTGTTTCCACAAACGTGGTCTCACACAGCGCTTCCCGCTGCCATCTCAGGGGCCTGTGGACCCCAGCGCCCATTTGCAGGACACTGGAATGGACTGGCCTTGTGTGCTGCCAAGGAGGAAAAGGCCCTCCCTGCTCCCAGTCCCAGCTTCAGCCTTGAAGATGCCAGGGGACGGCGTGGTCTGGTCACACTGACCTGGGTCTTGCAAGATTGCCCTCTGCATTCTCCTGCTCTGAGTAGGCGGGGAGAATTGTGGTCCCTTGGGGGAGGGGAGTTGGCACTGAGGGAGGAAGACTCAAGTGAGCAATTAAAACAGGGTCCGGGGAGCAGGTGTTTCGTGAAGAGGCTAGAACATTCTATTTCACAGCAGAGTGCCTGAGTTCCCTTCTTGGTTCCTGCTCCGGACTCCAGCTTCCTGCTAGTGCAGATTCCAGCAGACAGCTCGATTGATTGGGCCCCTGCCACCCCCATGGGGGTCTTGGGTTGACGTTTCCAGCTCCTGGCATCAGCCTGGCCCCGCCTGGCACAGCCATGGCTGTTGCAGGCATTGAGTAAATAAACCTGCAGATGGAAGAGCTCTGTCTGCCTGTCTCTCTCTCTCTCTGTTCTTCTGCCTCTCGAATAATAACAATAAAAGACATGTGTTTTCTCTTGAGCAGAATAGATGCGATAGGATAAGTTGAGAACTTTAGTAATAATAAGGGGACACCCTTCAAAGAGATGAGATTACATCACCAAATGACTTTATGGAAAGAACATATAGAAGCTGATTTTTTAAGTCTTTGGCACATGATTGAAGAGAGAGAGAGAGAGAGAGAGAGAGAGAGAGAGAGAGAGAGAGAGAGAGAGAGAGAGAAATTAACTTTACGAGGACCTGCCCCCACAATGCTGGGAGCCCATTCCTTTTAATCAATTTCTGTCTCTAGAGATGAGGGCACTTCAGGGAACACATAGAGACATGGGATTAAAAGGTAAGTTGATTTTGGTGCCAACATTTTTGAAACCTATGCATACAAAGGGTTCTTCAAAAAGCTCATGGAAAATGAATATTAGGAAGAAAACTCCTTGGATTTTGCATTTTCTGTATCTTAATTACATTTTCCACGAACCCTTTGAAGTACCGCTGTGTGTGTGCATCCTGTTGATATGTTTCTCTGCAGAACCCTGAATGACACAGCGGGTTTACCTGTCTGAGAATGTAAAGGAGCTGCACCTGCTCATGTCCCGGCTGCTCCATTTCACATCCAGATCCCTGCTAATGGCCTGGGAAAAGCAGTGGAAGATGGCTCAAGTGTTTGGGTCCCTGCCACCCACATAAGAGAGCTGGATGAAGCTCCTGGTTTCTGGCTTCAGCCTGGTCCAGTGCTGGCTGTTTCAGCCATCTGGGGAGTAAACCAGCAGATGGAAGAATATTCTCTTTCTCTCTCTTCTCCCTGTTTCTCCCACTCTCTCTGTAACTCTAACTTTCCAAATAGATGGATAACATTTTAAAAAAATAAATAGGTAAATGTAGGATGGGGTAAGAGAGAACTTACAAATTAGCACAGGGGTAGGGTATCAGAGAGGAATAAGGCCAGGGTAAGTAAGAGAAAAAAATCTAGGAAAAATGAACACAAAAACAGACAGAGAAAACATTGGGGCTGGCGCTGTGGCATGGTGGGTAAAGCTGCTGCCTGTAGTGCCGCATCCCATATGGGCACCAGGCTGCTCCACTTCTGATCCAGCTCTCTGCTATGGCAGAGAGAGAGAGAGAGAGAGAGAGAGAGAGAGAGAGAGAGAGATCTCCAATGGTTCACTCCCCAAATGACTGCAATGGCTGGGGCTGGGCCAACTCCTAAACCAGGAGCCGAAAACTCCATCCAGGTTTCCCATATGGGTGGCAGAAGTCCCAGCACTTGGACCATCTTCCATTGCTTTCCCAAACACATTAGCAGGAAGCTGGATCAGAAGTGCAGCAGCTGGGACTCAGAATTGGTGCTTCAATGTGGGATGTCGGCATCACAGGCAGTGGCTAACCCTCTGTGCCAAAATGCGGGCCACACCACTATCTAAATTCAGAATGTTTCTCTCATGCCCAAAGAAACCCACCATTTGTGGCAGTCCCCTCCCTCCCAACCCCATCCCTCTCTATCTCTGTAGATTTATCTTTTCTGGAAATTTCATGTGAATGAAATCATGCAAAATATGTGTGTCTGGGGCAGGAAAAAGGAAAACCAATTGTTTTCCTACTGTCATATACTCAACGTAGCACCAGAGCATTTCTGACACAAGATGTGTGGGTTCCCCCTAACCCCACACCACGCAGCAAGCAGTTCTCTTGCAGAGAGCAGGTGGAAGTCCTGCAATCCCACCCTATTCTGACAGTCTATATGGGGATAGTGTCAAATCCCACATGCTGGAGGCTCAGTTCCCAGGACTTCCTCCCACTTCAGTTGCCAATTGCATTAGTAAGGTTGTCACCTATAGGTGTAGTTCTAACTGATCAACTGTATATTGGGAGTTCCTGTTCACCTCGCTTTGGGTTCAGTCGCAGTGGCTCACAGAGCTCATAGAAACATTTATCATGAAGGATATTACAAAGGATGCCAATGACCAATCAGATGAAGAGATGCTTAGGACAAGGTGCATGGGGAGGAGGGGGGAGCTTCCATGGGTGCTCTGGGCCTCTCCAGCACTGCTTATATCAGCGTTGCTACTCAGGGCACGACATTTGCCTCCTCTTCCGATTTTTTAAAGAAAGCCACATCTAGATCGGAAGAAAAGATCCCCAATTTGTTTTTAGGATTTTGCAACAAGTGGGATGAACCAGGAAGGCATTAAATTGTGGAGAGCCCAAAGAGGGCCACCAGTGCAACTTGCCACGTTGGTCTGTGATGAGCTTTGGCTGACCACACAGGACAGCTGCAGTTCTCAGCAGACCTCTCCAGTGATCTAGGAGCCATTTAGAGGACCCAGCAGGGAACAGGGGCACAGACACATGGGGGCTTCAGATTCTGAGCTGATGCTGGAAGGAAGAGTTGGAAGAGGCTCATAGATTTCAAAATGTAGAACAGGTCAAAACTTTATGGAACGCTGTGAAACAAGAGCTACTGGTAAAATGGCTTAAATAACACAGAATTGGGAACGCCCCAGGCAACCTGAATAGGCACTACTGCTTGAAAATGACTCTCACGTGAGGTTGGCCTCACGTACAGGAGGCCACCCATTAAGAGACCTACCTAGAATCCAGTACTTCAGGCTTTGATAATGACATTTCTTTCCGTCTTGAGGGTAAATATTAAAACCTCTACAACACTTAAAAGCAGTGTTTATATTAAGGGGCCCTTATTCACTGAGACCTTGGCTTCCTTTATCATTTTTTCAACTTTTCTCCTGTTATTTGATGTGTATTAATATTCAGGAGGATATTTGCCTTTATTTGTGAACATGATGTTGGAATTCATTCACATTTATTATTTTTCTGTATTTTTTTTTCTGTTTTGAAAACAGATGTTCTTTATTAGGAGATAATCGTACATCCACAGGCAGCCATGAGAAGTAGTGTATAGTCTTTTTTTTTTTTTAATAAGCAGCAGAAATCACTTCCAGCTAGCTTACTCTGTGTTTACACAGTGCCTCACTGATAAGCCCTGATACCTCCAGCTAATCAAAGGCATTATGATTCCAACTTCATCTAAGGAACATTTACATTGAGAGCTCAAATTTTTAAAAAAGATTTATTATTTATTTATTTGAAAGGCAGAGTTACAGAGAGGCAGAGGCAGAGAGACAGAGAGAGGTCTTCTATCCACTGGTTCATTCCTCAAATGGCTGCAACGGCTGGAGCTGGGCCAATCCGAAGCCAGGAGCCAGGAGCTTCTTCTAGGTCTCCCATGCAGGTGCAAGGGCCCAAGCACTTGGGCCATCTTCCACAGCTTTCCCAGGCCATAGCAGAGAGCTAGATTGGAAGAAGAGCCAGGACTCTAAACCAGCACCAATATGGAATACTGGCACTGCAGGTGGTGGCTTTACCCACTATGCCACAGCACCAGCCCCACTGTACCCTTTACCCAGCTTCCATCAATGGTAAGATTTTGCAAAACTCCAGTACCATGACTCCAGCAGGACACTGATGTGGATCCTGTCAAGATTCAGGATGCTCTGTGATCTCATGCATCCCGCACGTCGTCCTCTTACAACCACACGTACATATGATGTGACTTGTGCTACATCCTATCTTTTGAGGTCTGGCTGTTTTCACTCAGCACAATTGCCTGGAGTGTCAACCAAATTCTTACACAATAGTTCATTCCTCTTGGTGGCTAACTGCTATAGCTCTGTATGGCGGCATCACCATTTGCTCAACACTTCACCTTTGATGGACATTGGGGCTGTTCCCAGTATTTGAATATTATAAATCAAAGTGCTATGAATATTTGTGTGCAAGTGCTTATGTGGACATAGGTTTCAGGTCTCTGTAAAAAAATGCCCAAGTGTGCAATCGCTGGCATAGATGGTGTTGCATGCTTTGTTCAATGAGTAACTTTCACAGGCTGGCTGTACCCTTTTCCACTCCTGCCAACAAAGTATTTGTGAGTGATTCAGTTTTTCTGCATACTCTTGAGCATTTTGGATTGTGACTTTTTTATTTTAGCCTTTGTGAATGGTGTGTACTGATCATAGCTTGAATTTGCATGTCCCTAATGGCTAATAATATTGAATATCTATTTCCATGTGCTTATTACCTGTCTGTCCATCCTGTTTGGTGAAATGTCTCAGGTCTTTTGCCCATTTTCTAATGGAATGGTTTTTTTCTTTGTACATTTTGGATATATATATATACAATATACATATGTCTACTATATATATATACACATATGCACATATATATAGTAGATATCAGTCCTTTGTTAGATGATGGGAGGTTTGTGAATATTTTCTCACATCCTCTAGCTTCCCTCACATCCTTTTATAAGCAGAGGTTGAGATAAGAACCTGGGTGTGGGTTGATCATTTAGGGGGTAGCTCCAGGAAGCTCAAGGGAGGAAGAGGGGAGAGTAGGAGGGAGGCCCAGCCCACCGGGGACGAGTGGTGATCCCTGCTGTGGTACCTCCGGACATGGGGTGGAGTGGGGACAGGGAGGTTATTGCAAAGATGAGTCCTAACACAGAACCTCTACAGCTTCACTCCCAGGGAAGGCAGAGCACCGTCTGCCTCCTCCCATTTCTGGGAGGGCACCTGCCACTAACGGACAGCCCAGGCGGTCTTCATGCCCGGCAGGTGTGGAGAGCCCCCGGGGCATCCATGTTGACACATGGGACATCCACAGCTCACTGCTAGTCTCCTTACCACACAGGCACAGAGGCGGGACCGTGGAAACAGTCTGCCCGTAGCTGGGCAGACTGCAGCTAACTCGGCCTGAAGCTGATGGACACAGGGCCCCTGCCCGCACTGCCTTGTGTCTTGGCAGCCTCTGAGCAGCTGTTCTGAGGACCCCAGGATCACGTGCCTCACTGTGTGCATCCCCCCGCCCCGTGCTTGTTCCTCCTCTCTGCTGCGCCCTTACAGGGTGTGGAGCCATGGGGGGCTCCCCACACACCCCTCTGGTTCCCCATACTTCAGTGTCATCTGAGTGCCGGCGACTGCAGGCAGGTGCATGGTCGCCTCTCCACCGAGCACCCCTGCACCTGGTCAACCGCTCCCTCGACACCTCTACCTGCAACCCTGCCAGGACCTGCTCTCTCCTAATCTCCCTGGCTCAGTAAACGGCCCCATCCCGATATCTGAGCCAAGTCCTTCATTCCACTCCTCACCATGGTCCACACCGAACAGCTCTCATGCTGTCCTGCTCATTTCAAAATGTGTCTGTGTCCACCCATCAGCTCCACTGGGGTGGGTGGGGTGGGGTGGGGGTCACCAGAGCTTCTTGGTGAACTTGACCAGCAACTCCCGAGGGTGGGGGGCAGCACCAGGATGGGGTGGGCCGAGCAGAAGCTGGAAGGCAGAGAGAGTGCAGCATCTACAGCCACTGTGACGGGAGACAAGGAACTAGAGTTGTTAGAGGAGCAGGACATGGGGGTCAATAAAAGCAATGGAAGTTTTAAAAGACCAGCATGCTGGAGCACGGTTCTTGAGATTGGAATGGTCTGAAAGAGAGGGCAAAAGATGGGAAAAGGGCCGTCTCTGAGAAGGTGGGAAGGGCAGCTCTGTCCATGGCTGCACAGGGCACGTGGGTCCAGGAGGAGGGGAAGGAAGTCCCCTGTGATGGATGAGGGAGCCATTGCACATCAGCTTTGATGTCTTCCATGAGGGTGGGAGTCTGGGGTTGGGGGCTGTTGAACCTCCCTTATCCCAAATGCTTGGGATCTGATGTGTTTCAGATTTTGGACTTTGGAACATTCCCATATCCCTAATGAGATATCTAGGGGCAGGAACCCAAGCCTAAAGGTGAAATTTCAGAGACACCTTACACATACAGGCTGAGGGTCATTGTGCACAGTAATTCGGGTGCACCTGCGTCTTGCCTGGGACCCTTTACAGGTGTGTGGCAGGGAGCCCAAGGCAGGCCCGGCCGAGCTGAAGCAGATGAGGACAGCTGGCAGCAGGGCTGCAGGGATGAGTGGCCAGAGGCGGCGGAGAGAGAGAGAGAGAGAGAGAGAGAGAGAGCCTGTTAGAGGAGAGAGGGGAGGGCACAGAGGGGGCCAAGATCCAAGAAGAAGACAGAATGGATCTTCCAGGAGAAGACTGTACCAGTCTTTCACTTGTTTTATTTATTTGAAAAGCAGATAGAGAGATGACAGAGAGAGACAGATTTCTCATCAGCTTGTTCACTCCCCAAATGCCTATAATAACTGGGCCAGGCTGAAGTTGGGAGCCAAAAACCCAATTTGGGTCCTCCATATGGGTGGCATGGACTCAGGTACTTGGACCATCACCTGCTGCCTCCGAGGGTGTGTATCAGCAGGATGGTGGGGTTGGGGCTCAAATGTAGGTATTTTATTAGGTATGTGGGGCTTAACTGGTGTGCCAAATACCCTTCCCCTGTTTTCATTTAGTTTATCTTTTACATTTATTTGAGAGAGAGAGAGAGAGAGAGAGAGAGAGAGCGCGAACTCCCATTCTCTGGTTCACCCCTCAAACGCCCACAATGGCCTTTGGTTGGGACTGAGGCCAAGAGCCAGGGACTCAATCTGGTTTTCCCGGTGGGTGGCAGGGATGCTTGACCCATCACTGTGGCATTGTCAGAAGCTGGAATCAGGAGCGGAATGAGAACTTGAACACAGATACTCTGACATGTGACACAGACCAAATAAGGCTCACTCCCTAGTTTTGTTTTTGACATAAGCTCCGTAGCGAGCGCTTCTGGTTCTGGCTGGCCGCCTTCCCCTTCCCTGGCTTCTCTCTGTGTGGCTCTGTCTGTCTCTCACCAAGTTGATAACTGAACTGCTGTGCTCTGTGCACAGAGGGAGCCACGTGCTCCACGGCCAGACGCGGGGACCCCTGACTCCCGGGGCTGATGTGAGAACAGGTGCGTTGTGTATCCACGATTGCTTTCATCATCACTCCCCCTGCTCTTCTCTAGGGGTGAGAGGTGGGGCTTGTCTTGGAGACAGGGCTCAGACTCTGCTCCCGGGGAGTGGAGAATTGAGCACAGGACCCCTGCAGCAGTTCTGACAGGAGGTGAGCAGCTCTCATGATCACGGAGCTCCAGGGGGGCAGAGCCTGTCTTGTCCCAGGTTTCATCTTTCTGATCCAAGACTTCAAGGACCTTGATAGAAGAGCATGGAGCCTGATATTCTCTTCACCTGTGTCGGGCATGTGCCGTAGAGCAGCCTGGGCGTGCAGAACCTGGCTGTCTCCCTGTTGAGGAGCTCACAGATGGGAGGCGCCCACCTTCAGAGCAGTGCCAGGAATCCCAGGAGTTCCCTCCTGAGGCAGGAGACCTGACTCGGGACAAGTGTTTCCACTGTGGGGTTCTCTGTGAACAGGGTTTTTCCAGCCTTCTGGGAGTTGTGATTCCTGTATAAGCTCCATGAGCCCTAAGTAGGTGTGTATTGGACCCTAGAGCCAGTATCTTCTTTTAGGGGAATTAGGGATTGCTTTGTGGCTGTCCCTTGGTGATTGTGGAGAGTTCGAGGGTGGGAGGGAGCAGCTCGTGGAGTTCTGGGACATAGTGAGCTCACTGTGGGAGGTGACAAGAGGCAGCCAGGACAGGGGGGTGGCCTGAAGTGTGTGCCCAGACCCCATGAACCATGGATGGGCTGCGGGGCCACAGGTGGGGCTCCACAGGGAGGCTGCCTACGGGGAGGGCTGGTTGCCTACAGGTGGGGAGAGCTGAGTTATCGCTTGCTGCTGCGCCCCTGTGATGGGGATGCCCCTGGGGGTGAGGCGCGGCAGGTGCACCCTCCAGCCTGTGGCAGAGTGGGCTCCCATGCTTCTGTGGCTCCTGGAGTCAGGGGTGGAGCCAGATGAAGAAGCATGACCCAAATGCTGCTAATTTCAGGCTTGCTTGGCGGATCAGGTAAGGAATAACGGATGCCAAGTGCAGCAGGCTTGTGTGGGCGAGGAGGGAACAGCACGGGGCTGTCACTTCAATCAGGGCACAAACACTTCAGAGAAAATAAACACTTTAGAAGGCACTTGACCTTTTAAATGCCGAGCACTAAAAATAGGGATCAGGCACAGCGATGCTGTAGAGGGGCAAGGAGCCAGGCAGCGATCAGATTACTTTGGGAGTCTGGCCCCACACCTGACGTCAGCACCCCAGCTCCTTTACCTGGGGAGTAGAGAACAGCCTCTTACCTGGGGAGCTGAGACAGCCCTGGTACCCGGGGAGCTCAGACAGCCCTGGTACCCGGGAGCTGAGACGGGCTCCATCACTTGAGTGAGCAGAGACCGGTCTGTCTCCCAGGACAGGGAGGGTGGCAGGTCTCCCTCGGGCACAGTAGCTGAAACAGCGGATCTGGCCCTGTGCTGTCCCCGTCTGTTGCCTGGGTTGTCCAAAAGGCGATCCCCAGGGTGTAACACAAGTCCTGCTTGGCCTGCTGGGGCTTTGTCCAAGCCCCACATTTTCTGTGGGTCTTTCAAAGCATTTGGTTGAGTTTGCAGGGCTTGGCCAGGGTGGGAGGCAGTCAGAGATCTCCCACTGCACAGCGCTCACCCGGGCCAGGGCAGGTCAGGCAGCCGGCTGCTCTCCTCCTGCTCCTGTTACTGGGAGACAGCCTCATCCTTCGGGGACAACTGGCCTCACGTGTCCCTCTGGGACAGACCCGTGGTGCCATGAGGGGCCTGCATGGCCCAGGCGCTTTCGGTGGAGGGCTGGAGTTCTGTGCACAGTGAGGGCTCCCTCCGGGCATGATGGCGCACGCGGTAGTAGCAGAGTTCTGTCTGAAGGCATGCGGGCTGCAAGGTCAGCTTGTGCGGGGAGGCAAGGCCCCTGAAGCTCGGCAGAAGCCGGTGCTCCTGGTCCTCACCTGGGCAGGGAGCTGTCGTGTGTCCATGCTCAGTGTCCCTACCAGCCGCCGGGTGGGCGGTGGAGAGGGCCAGTTTGGGTCCATTGTTCTGCATGTAGCTGACAGGTGAGTGGGGCTGAGTGTGTGGCCATTCCCGGAGTGCTGGCCAGGGCTCAGCGGGGCACACAGGTAACCTCGGAGGACATTGGGATTGTGGGCTCCGGACAGAGAAGAGGGCTGCCGGCAGGGGCTCCGTTGGGCCCTTTTCTGCACCCCCTGCGCTCAAGGTGATCTTGCTGACTTTGCAGCACCAGCTGTCACAGGGTAGAGCCAAGCATTCCGTAGTCACTGGATTGCACGACCCATTTCTGCCCTGTCGCTCACCCCCTCCCCAGCCCGCGCCTCAAGCTCCTCCTCACGGGGGCCAGCCTCCCGCCCCTCTGCCCCTTCCTGTCTGCAAGTCTGCATGCAGCGCTGATGTAGGCGGTGAGCGCATGTCCTTTTTTCAGAGCCGGGACAATGACGGGGACCCCTTCCATGCCACGTAAGGCGCCCGGGTGCTCTTGGTTTGCTCCTCTGTGCAGGTGTGCCCTCGAAGGGCGGCTCCGGGCCAGCAGCTTCCGTGCACCCACGGGCGCCAGCCTGGGTGAGGTGAGAGCTCTATGTGGGGTTGCCAGTAGCCTACAGCGTGTAACTCGGAGCAAGGGTGGGGGCAGCTTCCCTCCCTGCCGGGGTGGGCTGTCACTTATCATCCTTGCAGGTGGCTGCAGACCTGGCCAAGTGGCAGGTGTGGCAGCCCGGAGAGTAACTTGGCAACTCCCAAATAGGGGAGAGGTGAAGGCTGACCGCAGAGTTTGAAGACCTCCTAATTTGCATCTTAGCCCGATTGCCGAGAGACTCTTAAAGAGAATCCTGTTCATGTCCTAATGGTGGATTGAGAACAAGCACCAGGCTGTAGCCACATGAACTTTAACACAAATAAAGAGTTTAATTTTTTAAAAAAAGTTTTATTTATTTATTTGAAAGACAGCACACACACACACACACGAGAGAGAGAGAGAGAGAGAGAGAGAGAGATCTATTTGCTGGTTCACTCCCCAAATGCCTACAACAGCCAGGCCTGGGCCAGGCTGAAGCTAGGAGCCAGGAACTCCATCTGGGTCTCCCATGTGGGTGGCAGGGGCCCAAGTACTGGAGTCATTACTTGTTGACTTCCAGAGTGTGCATTAGCAAGAAGCTGAATTAGGTGGGATGCAAACCCAGGAACTTCAAAATGAGCTGCACGTGTTCCAAGCAGTGACGTACCACCCACACCAAACACCTGCCCCTAACTGATTCTCTCTGATCCTCCTACAGAGTGGACCAGTTGTCCAATGTTGGATTCTCACTGCTTGCTCCCCCTCTGGTGAAGCTCATGGGTGCCTGATCAAAAGGGTGTTTCTAATCCATAAACTAAAATCCTCAGGGTGGGTGGGTTGTAGTTTCCAAAGATGATGTGACAGTGTCCCCCATGGCAAACACTTCTCTTCAGAGTGACCTGGCCTCTCCCCTCCAAGTCCATTTCTCTTCCTCCTGGAATTAATGCAGTCTGGAGAATACCTGAGCTGGTGGAACAAGGGGGCGGCGATGGTGCACCGGCTCTGGACATCCCAGCACATCCTTCTTCCTCTTTGTAAGGAGGTTGCTTGTGCAAGAGTCCCCTGCAATGGGAAAAGGCCAAAGCTCAAGGGACAATGTTCAGAGGAAGACCAAGGAGTATGGAGGAGGCAGCAGACTGAATGCAGGGGGCACCTGCAAGGGTACCCCAAATCCTCACAGCCCTGCTGATGCCCTGTGGGTCACAGTCAAGTTGCCCAGCTGAGCCAGCCTCAATCATCTGACCCACAAATTGGCAGCCTTCAAAAATGGTTGCTTTAGGCTGTTTTAAGGGGGGGTGGTTATTGTTATTCAGCAATGAGAAACAGGACATAGGATTATCAAGCAAATGAATTATGTTGAAATACAAGTTGTGATGGTTAATTTTAGCTGTCAACTTGACTGGGCCACTGGTTGCCCAGATATTTGGCCAGGCATTACCCTGGTGTGCCTGTGAGGGTGTTTCTGGATGAGGTTCACATTTTGAATCAGTAGCTTGAGAAAAAGAGCAGGTGGCTCTCCCCAGCCACAGCAGGCCACGACCACTCAGTTAAAGATTTGACTAGAGGCCGGCGCTGTGGCTTAACAGGCTAATCCTCCACCTTGCGGCGCCGGCACACCGGGTTCTAGTCCCGGTTGGGGCACTGGATTCTATCCCAGTTGCCCCTCTTCCAGGCCAGCTCTCTGCTATGGCCCGGGAAGGCAGTGGAGGATGGCCCAAGTGCTTGGGCCCTGCACCCCATGGGAGACGAGGAGAAGCACCTGTCTCCTGGCTTCAGATCAGCGAGATGCGCCGGCCACAGCGGCCATTGGAGGGTGAACCAAAGGCAAAAAGGAAGACCTTTCTCTCTGTCTCTCTCTCTCACTATCCACTCTGCCTATTAAAAAAAAAAAAACAAAAACAAAAAACTTAAAAAAAAAAAAAAAGATTTGACTAGAACAGAGAGACCAGGCATCCCTGGCCTTCAAGCTGGGACATTGGTCCTTTTTCCCCTGCCATCAGATTTGAACAGAGAGATCAGCGCTGCCTGGCGCTCAGAGCAGGGCTCACACCATCGGCTCTCCTGGGTCTCCAGCTTTGCTGGCTTGCGACTTGCCAGACTTCCAAGAATGGCCAGAAGAAAGCTTAGAGTTTGCGATCTTTGCGTTAAAAGGACAATAGGCTTGGTTCCCACTTGGCAGCTGGCAAAACAGCTAGTCAGACATACTTAGCACCTGGCATGGGTAGTGATGTGTGCAAGACTTGGACCCATCACATGAAATCTAAAAGTCAAGACCCCTGCCCCAAGATGGCTTGTGTTCCTCTCTGCACGTGGAAATACTGGAGCAGTAAAACCATGCAATAGAGAGGTGAAAGCAAGTCCCTGGGGGCAGGTTCCAAGGTGCACACCCAGGTTTGCAGGTAGCCAGATTGCTTTCCCTGGGAGGGGACCCGAGAGAGTGGAGCAGGCTAGAGAGGGTGGAAGGCTTTGCTCAGATTACTGCAGGGGACCTTCTGTGGGCATGCTGGGAAGCCCTGCAGAGCCCAGGCTGGCTGTTCACAGCTGTGACCATGACCGTGCAGATTCATGGGCTTCCCTTTTCCTGAACAGAGCCCTCCCCACCCTGCCCCTGTCCTGGGAAAACTAGCAGGTGGCTCAAGCAGGCTGCAGTTCTGTTTCTTGGCGTGGCCTGTGTGGCCGCACTGTGTCACGTGAGCATGCTGGGGGAGGACACAGCAGCCATGCTTTCATTTTGTGTCCGGTCAGCAGGTGTGTGCTGGTAGTTCGCTGCCTGCCATGGTCCACTACAACTGCTGTGTGTAACTGCTGGTGCCTGTGGCCTGGGAGTGTCACTGTCGTAGTCACCAGTCCCAGAGGGCTGAGGACTTTGTGTGAGGGAGATACAGAGGGTGTCCCCGAGTGGAAGGATAAATAAAATAGCCTCTCATGTCCTGCATGTTACTCACTCCCTGCCCATTCACCGTCGGAGCATGTCTGTCCTTGCTGGCGCGCAGGTCCTGGTGTGACTCCCTGAATTCACACTTCCGGTCCCGGGAAGTCTGTCTCTTGGGGCCGTGTCCTCTCCTGCATGGTCTGTAGGCTGCTGGAGCGGTTGCTTCCTAACGAGGGTCCTGGGGCAGGGTTGCATCAGGAGCGTAGAGCCATGGTGCAGGATGCTTCTTGGGACTGTGGGAGGAGCCAGGCAGGGAGGGTGTGAGGGGCTGGGGGATCTGAGAAACGTTGTTGAGCAACCGTCCTGAAACTCCAGCATAGGCAAGTGAAGCAAGGGGCACCTGGAAGCTGAGGGGGGCAAGGGAGGAGCTGGTGGGACAGTCGGATGTGTGACGTCCAGGTCAAGGTCTGCTGCTCTGGCCAGGGCCCTTGTGGTTGGCAGGATGAGCAGGACACAGAGGAAGGGAGTGTGGCTCTGCAGGTGCTTGTCCCCAGAGATAACCATGCTGACCTCCTGCCAGTCCTAGGCTGAATCCCTCTTCTGGAGACTGTCTACCTGGAAGAAGGTTCTAGAAAGTTCAGTTCTGCCAGCTCATGTTGAATCCAGGTTAATCACCTAGCACAACTGGTCACAGTTGGATCTTGTGCAAGGTTTCTTCAAAAAGTCAGTGGACAATGAAAATGAGAAGGGAGTTGATTTTGATGTTCATAAAAAAAGCTCTGGAACCCACGCAAAGTTTTTCTTTCATAGTATGCAATTTCCATGAACTTTCTAAAGACGGCTTGTATTTCAGTCTTTGAAGAATCATCTGGAAAGTGCAAAGCTGCTCCCAGGCTTGTCATGATTGGAGGGCTGTGAGCTTCAGGGGTGAAGCCCTGAAGTGTTGCCCCCACCAGGGGAAGTTCAAGGTTGACGCCCTGGAGCAGGGAATCATTCTACAGCTCCGTAGGGTAAACGAAGTGTAGCCTAGACTGTGTTTTGTGAGGCACCGGAAGAGAGGGATGATGGGGAGCGGGTAATGCTCGCTGTCCTGACTTGCTTGTTACCCACTGTAGACACGCGTCATGTGCTCACACTGTAACCCTATAGATGTGCCATTACTGAGTGGCAATCAAAAAGAAAAACAGGGGTTGGTGCCGTGGCTCACTTGGTTCATCCTCCGCCTGTGGCGCTGGCATCCCATATGGGCGCCAGGTTCTAGTCCCAGTTGGGGCGCCAGATTCTGTCCCGGTTGCTCCTCTTCCAGTCCAGTTCTCTGCTGTGGCCCGGGAGTGCAGTGGAGGATGGCCCAGGTGCTTGGGCTCTGCACCCGCATGGGAGACCAGGAGAAGCACCTGGCTCCTGGCTTCGGATCAGCGCAGCACCGGCTATAGCGGCCATCTGGGGAGTGAACCAACGGAAGGAAGACCTTTCTCTCTGTCTCTCTCTCTCTTGCTGTCTAAAACTCTACCTGTCAAGTAATAATAATAATAAAAAGAAAAACAAATTGTAAAAAGAATAGACTTCCTGTTTCCCAGGAGTGGGTCCCCAATCCATCAGCTTCTTCCGGAGGCTGGGAGCAGACTTTGTCCTAGTCTGTGTGCTTGGGTGAACCTCCCAGTTTCTGTTTGCTCTCACTCGGCCTCAAGGGCTCAGCTCAGGGGGGCCTCTTTACCTGCCCCACCCCTGTGACTCTCCCCTTTTATTGCTCTCACTTGTAAATGGCTGCATCTCTACCTCCCCCATCCCCACTCCTGATGGTGGCCTTTGCAGCTGTCCCCAGTGGCCAGAACCATGCACATTCTAAATGCTAAACAAAACTTACCGAATGAATAACCCTTGGCAGATGCTGCAAATTACTGATTTGCTGTGTCCTGAGCCTCATACAAGGTCCTAACTGACATTCCTGGATTCCTTTTGCTTACCCCTCTTTCAGATACTCCAGGGACTTCTCTTCTAAATCCATGTCACCCTTGTCACAGAGATGGCCAACATCACTCTGCACTCCCGGTGAACGTAGTAGAAGAGAACATTAGGTACTTGGCAGCTGGCTACAGCCAGGAGCTGGGGGCACCACGCAGCAGCATTCATAGGTCCCAGGAAGGTTCATTAGCATCTCCGTGAGAGTCATGGGAGCCTAAACTGTGGCCAACCCTGGAAAACCCTACAGCCGGGAGCAGAGAGGCGCTCCTTGGCTCCAGGGACCTCCCCAGAAGAGAAGCCACTGGGTCAGCGGGCTGGGCTGGAGCTTTTTTTTTTTTTTTTTTTTTTTTTTTTTTTTTTTTGCTGTTGAGACACAAGAGAGAATCAGCCGGATAGCCTTCTCTGAAACAGCAAAGATCCGACTCACCTCCACTTCCCCATCTCTTCCCAGAACGGGTCATTTCGAAATGTTCCTATTTTTCTGCAAGCCACCACCCTTCCTAGCACATCAAGTTCCTGGACAGCTGGGTGGGGCGTGTTTTTTCAAACCTCTGACTGGGTTCGTGCTGCTCTGTGGCACGTGTGACCTGCCTCCCCTCAAGCCCTGACCGTGTGTTCAGCAAGCCAGGAGAAGACCTCGTGGCACCTGCCTGCGCGATCCAACAGTCACCGCCCTTGCATGCGCTTCTCTCCCTCACCTGGTACAGCCTCTCTGGGATCTGTGACAGCGGTGATGGTCAGTGAGCACAGAGGGGCTATTGGCGTCCACCCTCTCTGATGATTTCCTCGATCACGGCCGTGCTTGCTCAGTCCAAACCTCCCCATGATCCGGCTTAGTCCCACTTGCTGCTTCTGTGGTTTTGAAACTAGCTCTGGTTTATCTTTTCTGTGTTACGGGAATTGCGTTTTTCAGCTCATTGTCAATTCTCCTCCCTGCAAACTTCTGCTGGCCTCCGGCCACCTGTGATGGCTCACCTCGCGCTGCCTCGCTGCCTGTGATCAAGGGTGTCACTGGGTGGGGGTGTCTGTGCGCTTTTGTCTATCTGCACTTTTGTCTATCGTTTTAAACAAAAAGCCACACATGCTGTATGAGTAATTCTATTTTCCCTGTCTCGATACTTTAGTGTGAAAAATTCCCCGTTGTTGTTGAAGATCTTCATCATGTCCTCCTTTGTGTTTTAAAACATGTATTATAGCATTATACCATTACACATAACTTATTTGGCCATTTCTTATTTCTTGCCATTTGCAATATTTTTAATATTATACTATCATAAACAATTCTATGATGAATCTCATGTGCTGGACATGTGTAGTGTGGACATTGTGTAGTGTCAGGATCACTCACTGTCAGCCTTCATCTGACAAACATCAATTGCTGGACATGTAAATGAACAAGGAATAGTCATTTGTTGTGCTTGGCCATTCGGATCTCAGGGCTGTTTGTGATCAGTTCTATTAGGGTACCTTACAAAGTCTGTGAGGGCAGCCATTCAGCCTAGAACTCAGATGCCCGAGTGCCACATTGGAGTGCCAAGTTCAAAACCTGGCTCTGGCTCCTGCTAACGCAGACGCTGGGAAGCAGTTATGATGGATCAATTGAGTGTGTTCCTTCCACCTGTAAGGGAGACCTGAACTCAGTTCTCAGCTCCTGTCTTCACTCTGGGCCAGTCCTGGTTATTGTGAGCATTTGTGCAGTGAGCCAGTGGATGGGAACACACACACACGCTCTCTCTCTCTCTCTCTCTCTCCCTCTCAAATTTGAAAAAAAAAAAAATTAGAGGAAACCGGAATTAAAAGAGAAGTTTATTTTTGTGAAATGTATGCATATGAGAAATCCTCAAGGAGTTCATGGAAAGTCTGTCTTAGGAAAAATCTATGCATGGACTATGTCTTTTTACAAGGTTGCTAAATGACAAGGGGTCAACGGTTCCAATTGCAGCCCATACTAAAGCTTTCATGGAGGGGAGGCCAGATCAGCAGAGCTCCTACGTACCTACTGTGCTTACAAGTGATGCGCTCTGTTCCTGCTCATGGGAGAGCCAGAGGCGTGGTCCCACCTACCTATAGAGGAGGTGGGGTGTGTTTGTCTACCTGCCTAACGCGGAAGAGGAAAGCATGTTGGTGTGTGGTGAGAATATATCTCCCTGTAGGACTTTTACTTACAATGGATATCCTGGAATGAGAGGTGTTGAGTTTGGCCACTAATATTTTTTCTTCCTAGCATATACCATTCCTATAGTCTACCAGCTTGTTTTTATTTTTAATTCAAAACCTTTATTTTCATTGTATTTGAAAGGCAGAAGGAGAAAGAGAGAGCAAGAGTGAGAGAGTGAGCGAGAAAGATCTTCCATGTGCTGGTTCACTCACCAAAATGCCTGCAACAGCCAGGGCTGGGTCAGGCTAATGCCAGCAGCCCAGAATGCCATCTGGCCTCCCACGTGGGTGGCAGAGACTCCAGTACTTAAGCCATCAGCTGCTGCTCCCAGAGTGTGCATTAGCTGGAAGCCGGGTCAGAACTGGGGTAAGTGGGCTTTGAACAAGGCACTCCTATATGGGAGGCAGGCATTGCAAGCAAGAACTTAACCCCTTGCACTATAGCACTGGCCCCCTCCTAGTTGTTTTAATTGTGGAAATTAAACTTTTAATAAACGTTTGTGTTTCATTTTTAGTGAGAATAATGATTCTTTTAGGATTTTTATTATGCATTTGTAATTTTCAAGTGTTTAATAGACTTACAAACAAATGAAGCTGAAAACCCTCTGAGTATACTTTGATTATTTAACCTTCAGAGTTTAAATTTTTATTTAAAGATGTATTTACTTGAGGGAGAGAGATGAGGGAGAGGGAGAGGGAGAGGGAGAGGGAGGGGGGAGAGAGAGAGAGTATAGAGATCCTACCCACTGGTTCACTTATCAAATGCCCACAACAGCTCTTGGTTGAGCCAGGCTGAAGCTAGGAAGTGGGAGCTCAATCCAGGTCTTCCGTGTGGGTGGCAGGGACCCAATTGCCATAGCCACCAGCTGCCTGCCTCGCAGAGTCCATAACCCAGGGAGGCGGAGTGAGGAGATGGATGGAGCTGGGCTTAGGACCCAGGTACTTGAATATGGGACACAGGGGTCTTAACTGGAATCTTAGTCAGCAAGCCAAATGCCCCCACCCCACCACCACTTTGCATTTTCTTTCTTTCTTTTTAGAATTTAGAGTTGAAAAGTTTTAAAACAGTTGGTCATCGCAGTGGCCCTGGTGCCGCTCACCCAAGGCCATCACTGATCTGGAGTGAGATCTGCCCCACGGCCTCCTGCATCTTGGAACTTGGGATGAGTTCCGGTTCTCCCTCTGTAGCCAGGCTTCGAATACGAGCCTCTGACGAAAGCCCACTCCGTGTCGTTTGGGTGCTGGGAGAGGAGTGGAAAGCTTAGTCACGCCCAGCAGCTTCTGCGGGTGACCTGGGTTGGGTGGTCAGGGAATGGCAGCAGTGAGAAGAACTTTGTTAATTCCCCAGGAGAGTGCAATGCAAACATTTAATTTTGGGGCCAGTGTTATGGTGTAGCGGGTTAGGTTGCTGCTCGCAGCATCGGTATCCCATACGGGTGCCAGTTCGAGTCCTGACTGCTCCTCTTCCTGTTCGGCTCCCTGTTAACGCACCTGGAAAAGCAGTAGATGATGGCCCAAGTCCTTGGGCCCTGGTACCCAAGTGGGAGACCCGGAAGAAGCTCCTGGCTCCTGGCTGTGGTCTGGCCAAGCTCTGGCCATTGCTGTCATTTGGGGAGTGAACCAGCAAATGGAAGACCTCTCTCTCTCTCTCTCTCTCTCTCTCCCTCCCCTCCTCCTCTTTCTCTAATTCTGCCTTTCAAATAAGAATATTTTTTAAAAAGATAGAAAGATTTAATTTTAAAAAACAATCTAAAAGAAGCATGCATGGCTAAATATAGAAATCAACATCTCCTCACACTCATGGAATTCAGCAGATGCCTCCAAAGACTTCGGGAAATAGAACTCCCCAATAGAGGTTGATTGTTACCTGACAACTCAACGGCTAAGAGAATCTACTGAAAAAGGACCGAGTGATCTAAAGCCCAACCGGAAGAGCACAGGTGCTATGTGCAGGCACACCTAGAACATGTATAGCGATGAACCACGTCCGAACCCACAGCAAGTGTTTAATAGACTTACATAGAGAGTGGAAATCACACAGGCGTGGTTTTCTGCTTATACCAAAGTGAAGGTGAGAAATCACTTAGTACAGGTGATGCACATATGTTGTTGGGTCCAGTCGATTCTCCAAATAGGCAGGTGCTGCATTTGTGGCTTGGACCAACCAAGGATTGAAAATCCTGGAAATAATTGCACCTGTTTTGAAGTGTACAGAAATGTTTCTTACCACGCCTCCCAACAAGAACTGTAGTAGCTACCTACATAGTATTTAAGTTGTATTAAGTATTACGAGTAACCTAGAGATGGTTTAAGGTGTACTGGAGGATATGCAGAACCATCCCACACAGATACTGAGGGACAGCAGCCTATACATCAGACACATATCTATTTAGAACGAAAGGATGAAATGTTATATACTAAAATGTTGGGAAGGCAGCTGAACTAGTCTTTGGAGAGGAATAAATATTCAAATTAGAGAACCAGAAATGCTCAAATGTAATGAGCTAATCAATAAGTTCAGGAAGCAATAAAAACTTTAAAAAATGATGAAAACTGAAGCATGTAGAAGGAAAGAAATAAGGGGGAAATGTATAAAAGAGAAAACATAAAACTAAGAAGATTATATTGATAAATCTCATAGTTAGTTCTGCAAAACAGCAAATAAAAGAAACAAATGGTTAAAATATAGTGAAAAGGAAGACTAAGGCCCAGTCTTATGGCGCATTGGGTTAGGATACCCCCTGCAGCGCCAGCACCCCCCCCCCTCCTGCCACACACACTCACACCATGTGAGTGCCTATGTTAGTCCCTGCTGATCCACTTCTGGTCCAGTTCCCTGCTAATGTGCCTGGGAAAGCAGAAGATGATGGCCCAAGTGCTTTGGGCACCTGCACCCATGTGGGAGACCCGGAAGAAGCTCCTGGCTCCTGGCTTCTGCCCGGCCCAGCCCTGGTCGTTGTGGCCATCTGGGAGTGAACCAGCAGATAGTGGATCTCTCTTTCTCTGTCTCTTTCTCTCTCTGTAACTCTGCCTTTCCAATAAATACATAAACGTTCAAAAATAAAAGTTAAAAAGAAATGCACCATTTATAGTAGTAACAAAAATACATGGCAGCTATAGATAAATACACCAACAGCTGTGAGAAGTCTTTGTAGATGGAATTTCAAGATGTTCTAGAAGTACAGGAAAGAAGGCTTGGAGGGTTAGGGCAGTGTGAGCTCATGGTTGGAGGGAAAGACTCAAAAAATGTCCATTTTCCCAAATTATTTCAAGAATTCATTGATATTTCAAATAGTATTCAAATTCAACAGAAATAAGTTTTTGGAAATTTAACAAGTTTATCAGAAACTTATCAGAAGAAGAAATAGCAAAGAATAATGGGTGTTGATCAAATGGGGAAGATTTGCTTATTATTTTTGTAAAATACAAATATTACTAATAATGAAAATGATAGCAATAATAATAATAGGTTGAGGGCATGGAAGAGAGAATTTGGAAATGGACCAGAGCCTATTGGAAAATTGATGTATGAGGGGCCTTCAAAAAATTATTGGAAATGCATATTATGAACAACTCTTCATATTTTTGATTTTGGTTTTTTGCACCAAAATAAACGTATCTTTCTATCCCATTTTCTATGAAGTTTTGACGTACAGACATGGACTTACAAATTAGAGAGAACACAATCAACCATTCAATCTATTCTTGTAAAGAAAGTGTTGGGGAAAATAAGATTCTCTGTCTCATATGTTAGCCAAATATAACTCCAAGTGGATTAAAGAACCTAAATATGAAAAGCAAAATTTTAAAGAAATATCAAAGTATATATGGAAGATATTTGTGATCTTAGTTTTTTTTTTAAATTTTTTTTATTTACTTGAAAGGTAGAGACAGAGGCAGAGAGAGATCTTCTACCCACTGGTTCCCTCCCTAGATGGCTTCAACAGCTAGGGCTAGGCCAAGCCAAAGCCAGGAGCCTGAAACTCCATTTGTGTCTCCCATGTGGATGGCAGTGGCCCAAGCACTTGAGCCATCTTCGGCTGCCTTCCCAGGCACATTAGCAGGGAACTGGATCGGAAGTGGAGCAGCCAGGACTTGAACCAGCACCCATATGGGATGCCGGCACTGCAGGTGACAGCTTAACCCACTGTTCCATAATGCTGGCCCATGATCTTAGAATTAACAAGAAGTTCTCAAAATGGAAAAGGTGAAACATAAAACAAGATTCATTAAGCTATATTAAAGTTAAAAACAAGATTAAAGGCAGTTTAAAAGGGGGAATAAACAAGTTCACTAGGAGATAATATTTGCAAACATATCTGATCAAAGATTAGCATTCAGAGTACATGAAGACTTCTTTTGGTTCCTAAGAAAACACAGGGTACTCTGCTATGGGGCTGCAGGGGTTGGGGACTCGCCGACTTCGGTGATAGGATTGTGACTGAGCAGACCACATAGACCCTGTGACCAGGCAGTTCCATGCTGGGGGACCCCCTAGAGAAACTCAGTCAGATGTCCAGAGTCATGCGCTAGAATGTTCCTAGGTAGGCAGATTCCAAGAGTAGGAAGCACACGCACAGTTTAAATCTGCAGGAGAATGGATCAGTGGTAGTGCAGTCTATTTAACGTGGACTGCTGCTCTGGTCAGTAAGATGGATGAGTTACTGTAAATAAACCTTCCAGACATAACGTTGGGAACGACTTACAGAAAGCTATTTACAAAATATACTATTTATCATTTTATATGGCAAAATACTATATATTATACATGAACACGTGAAAAAGAAGAGAAATACAAAATAAGGATGGGACTTAGGAATACCACGATTAGGGTGGCAGGTACTCTCAGGGGTGATGTGACTGGGGTCTTTCACCATAGCGTAAAACTTGACTTCTTTGTTAAAGTTTTTAAAAAATTTGTATAAAGGGCAAACTTGATTTCTCACATAATAAAAAATGTCCCTGAAGCGAAGATGCTGACATTTTGAGATCTTACAAAGTGAGGTAGATTTTATGCATCTTGTTATAGTTCACCTTTTCTTTTTTTTTTTTTTAAAGATTTATTTTATTTATTTGAAAGACAGAGTTACAGAGAGAGGTACAGACAGAGAGAGAGGTCTACCATCCGCTGGTTCACTCCCCAGATGGCCCCAACAGCAGGAGCTGTGCCGATCCGAAGCCAGGAGCCAGGAGCTTCCTCCGGGTCTCCCATGCGGGTGCAGGGGCCCAAGGATTTGGGCCATCTTCCACTGCTTTCCCAGGGCATGGCAGAGAGCTGGACTGGAAGAGGAGCAGCCGGGACTCGAACCGGAGCCCATATGGGATGCTGGCACTGCAGGCGGCAGCTTTACCAGCTACACCACAGTGCCCACCCCAATCTCCATTCTTTGAATATATTCCCAGAAGTGGGATTGATGGGTCCTAAGGTAGTTCCACTTTGAGGTTTTTTTTTTAAGAACCTCCATGCTTTTTTCCACAGGGGCTGCACCAGGTTACAATCCCAGCAAGAATTTACAAGGATTCTGATCCCTCCACATTCTCATCAACTCCTGTTATCTTTTTCCCCCACAACACTCATTAAAAATTGTGTGAGTCCTTTGGTGTGATTTTGATATGCCATTGAACATCAAATGATGTGTGCCATTGAACATCTTTTCTGTGTATTTGTGTGTTGTCTATTGACTTGTATGTCTTCTTTGCAGAAATATCTGTTTCATCTCCACTCTCACTTTCAAATTGGATTATTTCTTTTCTTTTCTGGGAGTTCCTTGGCTATCTTGGTTATTAACCTCATCAGATACGAGGTGTGCAAATATTTTCTCCCCTTCCATAGGCCACCTGCTCCCTGGGTTCCTTTGTTGTGCAGATCTCTGGTTTCCTGTAGTCCTACTTGTCTGTGTTTGCCTCTGTTGCTGGTGGTTTTTGAACCTAACCAAGCACTCATTGGCACCATCAATGCAAGGGAGCTTTGCCTCTGTTTTCTTCTAGTTTTATAGTTTTTGGCCCTACCCTGAAGTCTTTCAACCACTTCAAGTTGACTTTTTAAAGATGATATACGATAAAATTCCAATTTTATCCTTTTGTTTTTTGAATATCCAATTTTCCCAAGGCCTTTGTTGAGGAGAATATCACTTTCCCATTGTGTATTCTTGGCACCATTGTCGCAGATGACTTGCCTACATAGCTGTGGGTTTATTTCTGGGCTTTCTATTCTGCTTCTCTGGTCTATATGTTTCTCATGCTGGTCTCCTGCTTTTTAATACCATAGCTTTGTGAAATGGAACTGACACTTTTTCTTTCATAAGATTGCTTTGGCTATTTGGATACTTTTGTGAATGCATCTGAATTTTAGGACTGCCCTTTTCTATTTCTGTAAAGAATGCTATTGGTATTTTTACAGAAATTGCATTGAATCGATGGGTGGTTTTGGCTAGTTACAGATTTTGAACCGTATTAGATCTCCCTATCCTGGTACAGAGGGCGCCTTTTTGTATATTTGTATTCCCTGAATTTTTAAAAAATCAATATTTTGTAGTCTTCAGTGTGCAAATCGTTTCTCTCCTTGATTAAATTTCTTCATAAGTGTGTGTATTTTATTCTTCTAATGCTATTGCAAATGCGATCTTTTCCTATGGTTCTATTTTAGCAAACTATAGAAATGATCCCTGAAAGTATAGTCTTCGACGGTTCCATTTCAGATAGTTTGTTTCTAATGGAGAGAATACAGATTATTTTTGTATGTTGATTTTATGTCCTGAAAACTTACTGAATGCATTTATTAGTTCTAGCCATATTGCTGTTATTGAGTCTATTGTATTCTCTACATACGAGATCATGTCATCTGCAAACAGATAATTTTACTTCTTCCTTTCCAACTTGGATGCCATTGGTTCCTTTTTCTCATCTAACCTCCCTGTCTAGGACATCCAGTTGTACGTTGCATAGAAAGTAAGAGTGAGCATGCCCGCCTGAGCCCTGATCCTAGAGGAAATGCTTTTAACCACTCGGTATGATGCTAGCCATGGGCTTTTCATATGATGCCTTTATTATGTTACAAATTCCTTCTATACCTAGTTCCTTAAGAGCTTTTTTTTTTTTAAATCATGAAAGGGTGTAGATTTTTTTCCAATGCCTTTTCTATGTCTGTGAGATGATCATGTGATTTTTATTTTCCATTCTAATATACTGTGCCACATTTATTGATTTGCATATGCTGAACCATTCTCAAATCCCAGAGAAAAATCCCACTGGGCCTCAATGTATGACTCGTTGAATGTGATGCTGAGTTCAGTTTGCTAGTATTTGTGCAAGATGTTTGCATCTATATTCATCAGGAACGAACAAGAAAATACAAGGTCTGTAGTTTGCCTATAGTGTCTTTGGTTTTGATGTCACGGTAATGCTGATCTCATATAAGGAACTTGGAACTTTCTCCTTTACTTCAATTTTTTAAAAGTGATTTAAGACAGGCTGCTGCCATTCCTTCTACGAATGGTTGGTAGAATTCACCTGTGAAGACACTCGGTTCTGGATTTTCTTCTGAGAAGGTGTTTGACAACGGATTCGATCTCTTCATTAGTTATTGATGTGCTCACATTTTTCATTTCTGGGCCCGGCATTGTGGCACAGTGGGAAAAGCTGCCACTTGCAATTCTGGCATCCCATATGGGCGCCAGTTCGTATCCTGACTACTGCACTTTCGATACAGCTGCCTGCTATTGGTCCAGGGTAGAGTGGAAGATGGCTGGAGTGCTTGGTTCCTGTACCTGTGTGGGAGCACTGGATGAAGCTCCTGGCTCCTGGCTTTGGTCTGGCCCAGCCCTGGCCTGTGTAGCCATCTGGGGAGTGAACCAGCAGATGGAAGATCTCTCTCTCTCTCTCTCTCTGTCTCTCTCTCTCTAACTCTTTCAAATAAATAAATAAATCTTAAAAAATTTTTTAACTTCTTCATGATTCAGTCTTGGGATTATATGTTTGAGATTATTCAGTTTGATGGCATGTAACTATCTGTATTAGTCTCTTATGATTCTTTTTTATTTAGATCAAGTATAATGTTCCTTTTTTATTTCTGATTTTATTTACTTGAGTTTTCTCCTTTTATTTCTTAGTCTATCTATGGGATTCACAATTTTGTTTATCTTTTAAAAAAAAATCAATTCTTCATTTCACTGTTTTTTTTTCCTCTTATATTTCTATTCTCTGATTTGTTTAGTTCTGCTCTGATCTTTAAAAAAAAAGATTTTATTTATTTATTTGAGAGGTAGAGTTACAGACAGTGAGAGGGAGAGACAGAGAGAGTGGGCTTCCATCTGCTGGTTCACTCCCTAAATAGGCGCAATGGCCGGAACTGCGCCTATCTGAAGCAAGGAGCCAGGTGCTTCCTCCGGGTCTCCCACGTGGTACAGGGGCGCAAGGACTTGGGCCATCTTCCACTGCTTTCCCAGGCTATAGCAGAGAGCTGGATTGGAAGAGGAGCAGCTGGGACTCGAACTGGTGCCCATATGGGATGCGGGCGCCACAGGTGAGGATCAACTTATTGTGCCACAGAGTCGGTCCCCCGATCTTCCTATTTCCTTCTTTTTAATAACTTTGGGCTCTCTTCTACTTTTGTTTCTAGTTCTTTGATGTATAAAGTTAGCTAGGTTGCTGATTTGAGTTCTTTCTTCTGTTTTTATGTAAGCACTATAAGTTTCCCTCTTAGAGCAGCTGTTGGCGCATCCCACACGCTTTGTATCTTGTATTATCATTTTATTTGTCTTGAGAGATTTTCCAACTGCTTTGGATTTCTTCGACCCAATGATTATTCAAGGATATTTTAATTTCCACCTATTTGTGAATTTTCCGGTTTTCCTTTCTGTTCTTGATTTCTAGCTTCATTCCATTGTTGTCTGAAAAGAGACTTGGCATGATTTCAGTCTTCTTAAATTTGTTGAAACTGGTGTTTTTACCTAGTGTGCAGTGAATCCTAGGGCATGTCCCATTTGAACTTGAGAAGAATATGTATTTTTCTGCTGCTGGGCGGATTGTCCTGTCTATCTAGGTCTACTAGGTTCACCTCGCCTCCAGTGCTGTGCACGCCTGCTGTTTCCGTATTGACGTTCTGTGTGGATGTTCTGATGATGATCGGATGTGGGACATTGCCATCCATTTCTCTCTTCCTATCTGTCCCCATTTGCTTTATGCATGTATGTGCTCGGATTTTGTGTGCATCTGTATTTGTATTTGTTATGACTCATTTATCATTATATAGTCACCTTTGTCTCCTGTGGTGGGTTTTGACTTATCGTCTACAGCTGATGTAGGAAAAAGACGACAAGACAACAAAGCTGCTGCTGAGAGGCAGAGCCCAAGCAAACAGAGAAGCCGGCCACCCTCCCCGGGCTCCCTGATGACTCCGCTGTAGAAATGCAGGTGATTTTTTTCACAGGTGGGTTTGATTGCTGACAACCTGGTAATGGTCTTTGGCAACACGTCTACTCACTGCACTCAACTGGACGGTTAACAATTACTGATACAGCACCAGGGCGTCTTGTGAAGTTTTGAAAGGGACTCAGAATGAACTTTGAGTATGGCAGTCGCTTGCCGGAAAAGAAAACCAGCACATCATTTCCTTTCCTGATGAATTCGATTTGAACTTTACAATAAAGGAAACCAGTTTGGTTTCTCTCTTCTGAAGTCGCTCTTATCCCGATGCGATCTTCACGGTACAGAAAGTGAAAGCTGCATTTTCAGGTCTACGTGCAGTGGTTTGAAACAAAACGTGGTGGTGCAGTGTGAATCTACGGCTCACTCCGCAAATGACAGCAGCCATGTCACTCAACTCGTGCCTCGGTGCCCTGCTCCGTCTTACAGGGTGACAACCCTCCTGGGGCCATTGTCAAGATGAACTGAGTGAAAATAAAGTGTTCAGTTCAGAGCCTGTGGTCGAGCGGCACTTTATAAACGCGTGTCACTCTAATTTCATTTCCAGCTACACTGGCGGACTTAAGCTCCAATTTTATAATTGCTCACGTTGGAGGTAAGCAAGATATTTTATAATAGTACTTTTTAAAATATTTATTTGAAAGGCGGTGAACGTGTGTGTGTGTGTGTGTGTAAGAGAGAGAGAGAGAGAATCTTCCATCCACTGGTTCACTGCTCAAGGGAGTGCAACAACCAGGCCAGGCCAGGCTGAAGCCAGAGGCCAGGAGCCTGGGGCTCCATCCAGGTCTTCCACATGGGTGGCAGGGGCCCAAGCACTTCGGCCATCTTCTGCTGCTTTCCCAAGCACATTAGCAGGGAGCTGGATCAGAAGTGGAACAGCCAGGACTTGAACCAGTATCCCAATATGGGATGCTGGTGTCCCAAGCAGCGACTCAACACATTGTGCCACAATGCTGGCCACACACAATAGCCTCTTTAAAATGAGACATCTTGATTCGATGGAATGGGATCCTGGGACCCATCCAAAGCTGCAGGTGTCTAATACAAAGACTGTGCTACTCCCTGAGAGGGGTTTCCCCATGATTTGTGGGAGTTCCTGGATGACTACTTCATGGTGTAAGAGAAAAAAGAAAAAAAAAAAAACAGAGTTCGAGGATGGAGAACTAACTTTCTGGATATGGGGCAATTTGAAACAGGAAACCTGAAATTCCTGCAACGTCTCAGAACTCGTCATTTAAAAATAGGGCATCTACTTTTACTGTGCCCCAGATACTGTATGATGGGCTAAAAACCATCCACAGGCTCCGAGTGTCTCCAAGTCTGCTTGTGAGCACGTGTTCTTTTGTTGTTGTTAATTTTAAAATTTTATGATATTTATTTGAGAGGCAGAGAGATTGGGAGACAGAGAAGGGGGTGAAGAGAAAGAGAGAGAGAGAGAGGAGAGAGAGAGAGAGAGAGAGAGAGAGAGAGAGAGAGAGAGAGAGAGAGAGAATGAATCACCCACCTGCTGGTCCATTTCCCAAATGCTTGTAATGGTTAGGGCTGGGCCAGGGCTGAAGCTGCAAGCCAGAAACTCAATTTAAGTCTCCCATGTGGGTGGCGGGGACCCAGTCATTTGAGCCATCACTATTGCCTCCCAAGGCAGGAAGCTGGAGTTAGGAGCTGGAGCTGGATATGAACCCCAGGCACTCTGATGTGGGATGCACATCTTAGCCAGCATCTTCACGGCTAGACTGGACACCCGCCCTGCGATGACATCTCTGACTGAAGCTCCTAGAGGGCGGAAGCCAGGATTTAAATGCGCTCACCAGAAGGAGCCCATGTGCTTGTGGGTAAGTCTGGACAGGAAGCAGAGAGGGCCCTCCTCGTGCCTGCGTCCCTCCTCTCACCTGGGAGCTGCCCCCACCCCGAGCTGCCTGAGCAGTCATCATCAGAGCCTCTCTGCTGGGAATTTGTGCTGGAAACCTGGACGAGAGGGTTACTGTGTGCCCGCGGGTGTTTGAGTGTGAGAGTCCCTCCAGGTCAGGGCAAGGGGAGGGGCCGGGAGTCCCAGGAGGAAGCAGTTTGTAGAGAGAAGCAAACACAGAGGAATTTGCTGGAGTCCTTGCAAGGCTGGGGTGGGACTACCCTGGCACCGACACTGAATCCCTACAGTGAACTTCCTGTGCAGCTGAGCACCCCCAGTGCTCGCCCTCGGGGGATTAGCCTTGTTTTCAGGGAAGAAGAAGGTACTTGAAGTCCACGGGAGATGGAATTAAGAGATTCCATGAGCTTTTTGAAGCCCCTTTGTATCTAGTCATTATTGATTTCCTTTTTAAACATAGGTTTGCTTATTTATTTGAGGGAAGGAGTGGAGAGGAAGAGAGAGAGAGAGAGAGAGAGAGAGAGAGAGAGAGAAGGAGATAGCAAAACGTAACACTCTGGACCTGGTGAGGACACACAGGGGTTCATGTTGCTTGCACCTTGGCTGTGTGTCATTTTTCACAATAAAAAGCAGACACAAAAAACTGGGTTGGTATCCTAGTAAGGGACACCCACGTGAAGACACAGGACTGTCATGCAGAGTTAGCAGCAAACACACAGCAGCTCCGCCACCTGTGAGCATCAGCTGAGCCTCGGGTAACTCGTGAGCGTACCCGTGTCGCCAACACTGTCCAGTCTTCCGGATGGGAGCATGGTGTGGGGAGAGAGCAGAAAGGGGCCGCATGTGCTGTTCACAAGGAACGCGGGGCACTCTGTCGAGCGCTCGGCATTTGCATCTTGTCCCTCACCGTGGAAGCAAAGGCTTGCACTCCTGCAAAGGAACCTGCAGCAGCTGTGGACAGGAGAGCTGAGTGTGCAGGAGGCAAGATCGGGGCCCGAGTCCCCCCCAGGGCTGCTGCAGTCTCTCCGTCGGCTCAGCCAGAGCCCTCCAGAGTGAAGCCTCCACTCGGCTCACTCTGACCACCTCGGCTGGCACCTCCATTATGCACTCTGTGTGCCCCTGGTTTGGCTGTCATCTCCCGGAGGGTGGGATCCTGGATGAGGAAACAAAATCAGAAGGAACTGGGGGTCAGGGGACATGGCTCAGTCTACACAGAGGTGGTGGGATATTTGGAGAGGTTCAGTGCAAGTTCATGTCCTTGCACAACCAATGCACACGCACGTGCTCACACACACATTTCTTGCACCGTCCATCCTGCTTAGGAGTGGTTGTGGTGTCACTAGGCAAGACCCCATGGAGCGTGCACTGTCCCCAGCTGGTTGGGAGTCACCTCGTTTGTTCCCGAGGGGAAGCAACAGGGCCAAGAACCGGATGTGTGCATGCTGACTCCACAGGCTGGGTGTGCCATGCCCATTGAGGCGGTGTGGGGTGGGGGACGTGGAAAGTCCTGTCCCTTCTTGTGGGTGGGAGGGCCACCCTGTGGGTGCTACGGTGATGGGCAGGTGAGCGATGGGCAGATGGGTGTCCCAGTCGCAAAGCTGACTTGAGTCCATGAAGACAGCGAGGCAGGCACCCCAGAAGCCGGCGAGCAGGAGACGCAGGGCCACGCAGGGAGCTGGGCTTGGGGCTCAGGATGGCGGAGACATCCTTGGATCTGGGAACCAGAGAGGCGGGGTGGTCTCACCCAGACCTGGAGTGTGTGTGTGTTGTGAATGTGTACCTGTGTGTCCATGTGTGCGACTCTACGGTTGTGTGAGAGTATTCATGCCCGTATGCAAGCATGCAACAGCGCGTGACTGTGTGAGCGGGGAACAGAGCTCCCCGAGGGTCTGGCACCGGCTCATGGTGCGCCCTGGAGCAAGGCCTCTCCTCAGCGGCCTGCACTGGGAAGTCCACCCCAGCTGGTGTCTGATCCAGCAGCTGAGCATCGTCCATCCGAGCGCACATGTGACAAAGGAGAGGTCATGGAGGCTGCAGATATGAGTCTGAGGCCGTGGGCCAGAGCGGGTGTTCT
Organism: Lepus europaeus; assembly: GCF_033115175.1. NCBI lineage: Eukaryota > Metazoa > Chordata > Mammalia > Lagomorpha > Leporidae > Lepus > Lepus europaeus. The sequence goes on from NC_084838.1 coordinate 98,432,619, forward strand.
TCCACGGCTGAGCAGGGAGAGCTGATTACGGGGGTGAGGAGCACAGGAAATGGACAGCTCCAGGCCTCGCCCGAGGCCTCTGGCTTATGTAGCAGAGATGTCTCCGGCCTGTCAGCCCCCCATCTGGCCATGACCATGCACATGGGTCAGGCCTTCAGCATTCCCTTCCTTTTTGTGTGTTTTTTTTTTTTTAAAGGTTTATTTTTTATTTATTTGAAAGGAAGAAGAGGAGAGATACAGAGTCATCCAGCTGCTGGTTCACTCCCCAAATGGAGCCCAGGGCTCCTTCTGGGTCTCCCACGTGGGTGCAGGGGCCCAAGCACTTGGGCCATCTTCCGATGCTTTCCCAGGTGCATTAGTAGGGAGCTGGATCAGAAGTGGAGCAGCCAGGACTTGAACCGGGGTCCGCATGGGCTGCTGGCGTCACAGGCGGAGGCTTAACCTTGGCATCTCCTTTTCACGGAGACACGGAACTGTTTGAACATCCTTGTCAGAGAAACAGCCTCGTCTGCCACTCTGCAGGACAGATCTTCCCCGACGCGCTCTCCGCATTTCCCCTGAAACATTCACAGGTGCGGCTGAGACGATTCTCCCTCTGGAGACTCCCTGCCTTCCCTTGCCAGCTTCCTTTCTGCAAAATGGGCTTTGCGCTCTGCAGGTGGCACCCCCATCTGGGCTCACCTGGGATACAGCCTGGAGATAACTGGTCCCCTGCCTGCAGTGACACGGGTCACCTGCAGGGGCTTCATCCTAGGGCCCAGGCTGGCTCTGCACAACCACGTTCAGGGCCGTTGCCGGAGATCTCTGCCCACCTCCCTCTTGTTTTTGAACATCCTGGCTCCAAGGCCGGCGCGTGTGAGTCACCGAAGGTGCTTTTGAACTCTGGCTCACTCATTAGCAGGCCTCCCTTTCCTTTAACTTGCCACTTTGCAAGCAAATTATCTCTGATGATCAATGTTGCGCATCCCCAGGTATTTGCAATCCTGCCTGGGGCTGTTGTTTCCAGTTCATTAAAATGCTGTGGGGAAAGCCAGGTAGATGAGAAGCCCCAGGCCAAGCAGGATGGTTTGGTAAAGAACAGGCAACCTTCAAAAGCTTTGCAGAGCACGCATATTATTAAAAAAAAATGGGCATGAACTTCAAAACGTTGGGGGGGGCACAAAAATAAACTTCATCTTGTCATTCCATTTTCCACTTTTTGTGCCTCCTGCGTGTCTCTCCGTGTTGCAGGCTCCTCTTCCTCATTCGCCTAAAGCCCCATCATTTTGCAACACTCAAATCCGGCACTTTCCCTTCCAGGGGAAAGGAAGTGCTCCCGGAATGAGGGCAGAGACAAGGACTAGGAAGCAAAGCCGCGTGTGGTTGCGCGCTTCAAGCACCTCTTCCCGGCTTTTGCTCTGTCTCCCGGCACGCAGAGCCCGTGGAGGGACTGTGGTCTGTGAGTGCCAGCTGCACGGTGCAGCGGGCCGCGCGGGCACCATAGCCGCCCTGCAGCCCGTGCCGGGCGCGAGCCAGGTACCTGAAGGCGCCTGCAGTGTCCAGTGTCTTGGAAGCCGCACGGGAGGGCTCGGGTCTCAGGTTCCTCCGGAGCGGCGGCCAGGATGGCGAATGAGTGCCCCCCAGCGTCCAGGGCGGGAAATGCATGCAGAGAGACCGGGTGGAGGCACTGGGCCACAGAAGCCCTGGGGAGCTCAGACCCGGGCCAGCAGCCGGCCGATTCCTGCCAGATGCGGCCGGGAGTCGAACCAGTTAGCGGCATGGGCGCTGGGCGCTGACAGGGTCCCTGCAGAGGGGCTGTCCGCACGCCTGCCTCTCGGCGGCAGGGGCTACCTTGCAGGAGGCTGCGCCTCCCGGGAGGAGTGGCTGCCCTTTGCTCGCTCCCCAGGACTTCTCTGGATGTCAGCTTGATCTGGGGCCAGCTAGGCCCCTGGTGCTGGGCAGAAGCGGCAGGACTTTGTGCGGCTCTTTCGGCGTCTCTCCATAAACCCAGCCTGCACCCAGACCCCTCAGACAAACTCAAAAGTGAACTTTTGAGCTTCGCATTGCTCTCATGCGGAGGCTAGGGGCATCTGCCTGGGCCTGGGCACCCAGCAGGAAAAAGGCAGAAGGAAGAATGAGGGATGCAACAGGTGACCCGCCAGCTCCCCCTACCCCTAACCCCAGCACAAGTGTTAGGGAATACTGGCCCACACGACCAAGGCGTGGGTAGTAGGCGAAGCCACATCGGCCTGCAGGAAAAGCAGGTGTGGTCAGGTTGCAATGACATCAGAAAGTCCATTTGCTCCTGGGGTGGCTGAGACATCCAGAGTTGCCCCCGAACTACCCCTGGCCCCAGGACCCAGGGATAATGAGAACAGGGATAGAGAGTGACCCCACTTTGCAAGATGGGGAAGGCAGAGAGCAAGTCACAGAAGATCCCCCCCGCCCCACTCTCCACTCCTGGGGAATTTGTTTCCAAATCAGAGAAAGGCGTGTGTCCTCTTTCTGTCGCCTCAACCGACTTTGGTCGGGACAGAAGCAGGAAGAGGCTGACGCGGTGGAGCCGGCCTGAGGGTTTTAGTCTGTCTCCAGTGGTTGGCAGGTGGAGCCAGGTCCACTGGTGTCACGCCACGTGAGAGAGAGATTTGACTGTCCTCCAGCCGGAGGGCCAGACCTACTGGGCATGGCCATGCTGCACTCCAGACCCGCGAGGCCATGACCCTGACAGTGGCCGGCAGTGGCTTTGGGGCAGTTACAGTCCTGCAGGCCAAAGCACCCCTGATCCATATTTAATGGCCTAGTTTTAAAGACTTTTCTTTATTAAGATTGGGGGTGAGTGTGAGATCTATGGCAAGCAGGAGGAAGTTATTTTTTCTTTAAGTTGGCAGAGGTGAGAAAATAATTTTTCTTTTGGCAAAATGACCTAGGGAGATGTGGTTGAAGACAGAGGCAAAAAAGTGACCGACGAGGAGGAAACTTCCTGTGTGTGTGGTGCAGCAGGAATGACCTCTGTCACCCTGCGGGAAGCTGCGAAGACCACATATATGGGGCAGAGCCGCCCAGCACATGTGCAGTGGCCAGAATGGCCAAGGGCCCTTAGGAGCAGTGGTCGTGGCTCCAGGCATCAGTGCAGCCCCCGGATGTTCTGCCAAGATCTGAACCACGGAGGACGCTGGGCGGAGCTTTCTTTCACATGGGTTGCATGCTTTGCAAGGGACCTTCCAAAAGTTCATGGAAAATGCGCGTGCTATGAAAAAAGTACACATGGATTTCAAAAATGCTTTGTGCCAAAAGAAACTTACCTTTTAGTTCCATTTTCCATGGGCTTTTTGAAGTGCCCTTGTATTGGAGTTGACGGCTGGAAGGGAGGAGAAGACGGCCCCAGAGGTGAGAGGCCCGAGTGACTGAGAGGGGGCCTGTCCCTGCCATGTTGCTGCTCACGAGGGACCAGGAGATGCAGTAGGTCAGCGACAGGTGCAGACTCATCACACAACCAGGGTTCCCGGTGTCGTACTACTAGAGGCACAGCTCCCATGAGCAGCGCCAGCTGTTTTCTGCAGAGGAGTGAACAACGGCTGTGCTCAGGTGCCCGGGCGTGCGCTCCCTGGACAGGCGATGCTCCTCCTTCTAGCTGCCTGATGGAACCCCCAAGGTGAGCGTGACTTACCTAAAGCTGGAGCCAAGTTCCTGCTGCATAAGATAAGCCCTTTCCTCTGGTCTCGGCACGTCAGTCCACTCATATTTCAAGCAAACGCACACCTGTGGGTGAAAAAGAATGGATTTGGAGTCTGTTAGGATGAGCTGTAAGGGAGTGTAAGAAGGCGGAGGAGAACATTGGTTCTTCGGGGAACAGAAAGCGGCCCCACTCTTCCAGCCTTCTGAGGCTCAGTACAGACCAAACACCCCTAAGCTGAAAATCCAAAACCTAAAATGCTGCAAGTTCTGAGACGTTTTAAGTGCCAACAGATGCTACCAGTGGAAAGTTCCACACCTGACCTCCTGTGACAGGTGGCAGTCAAAATGCAGGTGCTGTCACAATGTATCGTGTAAAATGTGCTTCGGTCTCTGTGTGTAAGGTAGATGCGTCAGTACGTACTTGCAGATATTCCATGCTCTAGAAAATACGTGATCATTTAGGTCTACAACAGGACGGTCCTTGAGGCTTTTAGCTGCCTGTAGTTATTCTTTCTTTTAAATTTATTTACTTATTTTAGAAGCACATGGAGAAAGAGAGAGAGAGAGAGAGAGAGAGAGAGAGAGAGAGAGAGAGAGAGAGAGAGAGAAATGTCATCTGCTGGTTCACACCCCAAATACCGGCAACAGCTCCTGGCTGAGGCTGAAGCCAGGAGCCAGAAACTCAATCCAGGTCTCCCACACGTGGTGGCAGAAGCTCACCTACTCAGCCATCACCTCCCACCTCCCAGGGTTTTCATAAGCAAGAAGCCGATGTCAGGAGCAGAATTGTAACTCGAACGCAGGTGCTCTAATGTGGGACGTGGGTGTCTTAACTGGGATCTTCGCCACTAGACCAACCACCTATACCCTGACTCTTTCCTTTAACAGGGAAATAAAAGAACCCCATGTTGGAAAGTGAGCTAACCCAGATTGGTCCTTTGAACAACATAGTCCGTGTTCTGTAAGAGTGACACGATGTCATGGCCCCCAGTGACAGGAAGTAAGACACAGTAGGCCGTGTGGGTGAGTTCTGTTCTGCACACAGATGCCCATGCTCAACCAGGAGAACAAGCTTCTGCTCGTGCTGGGGGACAAGGGTGAGGACAGGCAGGTGACCGACAAGGGTTGTTCTGGTTACCCCTGGCTGTGCCATGAACACTCCAACTCTCAATGCCTTAGTAGCAGCCATTGTTTTCTCTCTCCTGGTCTCTGTCGGTCAGGTAGTCAGGAAGGGCTCAGCTGGGTGGTTCGCACTCAGGGTCCCTCAAGAGGTTCCAGTGTAGGGGAGAGATGGAACAGCAGGGCTGGCCAGGTATCTCTCTCTAACTGTGGGCTCAGTGCTTCTCTGGGTGGTCCCTCCACATGGTCCCACTTGGGCTTCCTTGCCGTGATGGCGGCTCCAGAAAATCAGACAGCTACCAGCACAGCCAGTGCGAAGTTTCTTTACGACTCGCCTCAGAAGTCCCATAGCAGGCACCTGCAGAGCTGCCAGCCACCCAGGCTCAAGGTGAGGGGACGCGTGACTTCCCTCTTGATGGCACGAGTGTCAAAATTACTCTGTCAGAAGAGCAAGTCGGTTGGCATGGCCATGTTGGAAAATTCCATCTGCTGTCCTGGGGAACAGCAGGCAGCCCCTTCCCGTGAAGCGAGGAGGTCGGGAATCCCAGCACCTTCACTTATGTCCTGATGGCCCCAGGGCACCAGTGAGCCAGTAGGTTTCTGGAGCTTCTCTCCCGGATGCCTCAGAGCTTCCTCCTTCGGAGCATCACGCCACCTGCCGGCCTGTCTTGAATTCGGCTCAAACATCTTCCAAGTCCCCAGGTGCTAGCTGCCCCCGCATGCCTCCTGGCTATAACCTAGGCCTGTATTTTATGCCACTGAATTTATTGGGCCACAGCTCTATGCACGGTCTTCAAAAAGTGCACTACAGAAAAAAAATCTATGTGTGGATTTCAATGTTTTCTCGAACCAAAGCAAACATCTTTTAATTCCAGTTTTCCATGAACATTTAATGTGCTCATGTGTCACAGAGGACTTGGCTGAAGTTTCATTTTAAGGTTTTACAATTTAAATAGTGTTGTCACAAATGTTATGTCAATAATGTCATAGAAATATAAATAATAAAGAATCGGATATCCATACATTTATTTTAAATGAGCATAGTTTACTGGGGCTTTTTATGAGAAAAATGAAGGAGTATACAATCAATATGATTTTAAAGGTTTCTTTTATGTATTTGAAAGGCAGAGTGACATAGAGAGGGCAAGAGAGGAAGAGATAGAGAAATCTTCCCCCCACTGGTTCACTATACAAATATCTATAACAGCCTAGGATGGGCTAGTTCAAACCCAGGAGTCTGGAACTTCGTCCAAATCTTTCATGTGGGTAGCACAGGCGCAAGCACTCAGGACATCCTCTGCTGCTTTCCCAGGCACATTAGCAGGAAGCTGGATTGGAAATGGAGCAGCCAGAACTCAAACTGGCACGCTGGTATGGGACACCAGCCAGGGCGTGTAGCCAGGAAGCTGTGCAGGCCCAGTGCTACCCAGTGCCTGTGTGCCTGTCTGGGAATCCATAGCAGCTCCCTTGGCCCTGAGCTCACAGCACCGGGCAGCGCTGGGAGCACGCTTCTCCCCCAGACCCGTTCTGCCTGGAGTTGCATCTCTCTTGATGGCAACACGCTCCTTTAGGTTCTCTGACTGATTCTTTTCCTGTTCTTCCTCTGCCCTTCCTTCTGGAAGCTCTTATGAATTAGACGCTGGGCCTGTGGGACGGGCTCTCTCGCTTTCTTGCCGTTCCCCGCCCCCCTTTTTTTTTTGACAGGCAGAGTTAGAGAGAGAGAGAGACAGAGACAGAAACAGAGAGAAAGGTCTTCCTTCCATTGGCTCACCCCCCAAATGGCTGCTACGGCTGGCGTGCTGCACTGATCCGAAGCCAGGAGCCAGGTGCTTCTCCTGGTCTCCCAAGGGGTGCAGGGCCCAAGCACTTGGGCCATCCTCCACTGCACTCCCTGGCCACAGCAGAGAGCTGGCCTGGAAGAGGGGCAACCGGGACAGAACGGGCGCCCCAACTGGGACTAGAACCGGGGGTACCAGCGCTGCAGGCGGAGGATTAGCCAAGCGAGCCGCGGCACCGGCCTGCCATTCCCTTCTTAATCAGCACTGGTTACTTTTCTCACCCTGTGCCTGTATCCTTTGCTCTACTTGCTGTGAGGCATCCAGGACCTTATTTTCCAACCTTTCTGTTGGAATCTTTTAAGTGACCGTAAGCTTAATTCTCAGAAATCCTTCTCAATCGTATTTGTTGTTTTTCATATCGCTCTTTCCTGATGTATAGATGTAGCATCTTCCGTTATTTCTCTGACAATATTAATGACAGTTTTCGGGGGTTGTGTTTTCCTTCTTGTTTGATCTCTAGGTGGATAAAGAAAATGTAAAAAATATATATATATATATATATTTATATACACACATATACACACAATGGAATATTACACAGCTATAAAAAGTAAGGAATCCAGGGGCCGGCGCTGTGGCACATTAGGTTAATCCTCTGCCTGCAGTGCTAGCATCCCACATGGGTACATGGGTCCTGGTTCGAGTCCCGGCTATTCCTCTTCCAATCCAGCTCTCAGCTGTGGCCTGGAAAAGCAGTAGAGGACGGCCCAAGTCCTTGGACCCCTGCACCCACGTGGGAGACTGGGAGGAAGCTCCTGGCTCTTGGCTTCAGATTGGCGCAGCTCTGGCTGTTGTGGCCATCTGGGGAGTGAACCAGCGGATGGAAGACCTCTCTCTCTGTCTCCCTTTCTCACTGTCTGTAACTTTACCTCTCAAATAAATAAATAAATAAATAAGGAATCCATGTGCAGCAAAATGGTTGGAACTGGAGGAAGTCACGTTGATGAAATGAACCAGACACAGAAAGACAAATTTGCATGTTCTCCTTTATACGTGCGAACTCCCTTCCCCTCTCCTTCCCTCCCACCTTCTCTCCCACCTCCCCTTCCCCGCCACCTCCCCTTCTTCTTCTTTTGCTCTTTCACTCCTTTCTGTCTCTTTCCTACTGGAAAGGTCCCTGAACGGTTGGGGAAACCCTTTTCCATTCCTGTGAAAGTGTGAACAGAAAGCCAACCTTGCTACACCTGTTGTGAACAGAAACAGGTCGGTGAAGCCGCCTGGAGCTGCACCCCAGAGAGCTGGCCTGGCAGGCTGCTTTTGCGTGGCTGCAGGTAGGAACCTGATGTCGTCCGTTCTCTCCCCCTAGAGGTGAGGACACCAATAGCTAGGTGCACCAGCTGGTGCATCAGCTCCCAAGCCTTTGCCTTGCTTTGACAGAGCTCTGGTCAGCACGGCTAAGGCTTCTGACGTCATCTACTTGCCAGAAAGTTATCACTTTTGCGTTTGCTTTGTTTACTGTCTAGCGGCTTTCTTGAGAGGTAGTTGACCTACAATACTGCACGTGCTTAGTGGTTTGCTCTGATAAATGCTGACGTAGATAAGCTCATAAAACCATCATCATGCTCAGGATAATGAACGTGCACTTGACCTCCAGAGATCCCCCACGCTTCCTGCTGCTCCCCACTGACCCCTTGGCAGTCACTGACGCACTTTTTGTTGCTACGCATTCATTTATCATTTCCCAAAATCAATGGAATCATCCAGCATATTCTATTTTTGGTCTGTGTTTTGAAAGTTCAATTATTGTAACAGGGATCCTTTCCATGGGTGTGTGAATTAATAGAGCCACCATGGAAATCAGTGTAGAGGTCCCACAAAAAACAAAAAGCAGAACTATCACACGATCCAGCTGCCCTGCTACTATCCGGAGGGAATGAGAGCGGTCCACTAATGAGACGGCAGCTCTCCCAAGGCTGTAGCAGCACTACTCCCAGTAGCCCAGGCAGGGAGAACCTGTGCCCCTCAGTGGAAGACTGTTCAGGCTTAAGAAAGGAGGGAAGCCAGTCATCTGTGGCAGCATGGATGAACCTAGAAAGACGAATGCCACAGGATCTCATGCATGGGCGGAATTTAAAGAAGCTGTGTTCCCGGATGGAGAGAGTAGAGGAGTGGTTACCAGCGGCTGGGCGGGCGGGCGGGCGGGAGGGGCAGAGGCCGGCCTGCGGGGTCACAGTTCCGGTCTTGGGCTGCCCAGCGGCGTGCCGATGGCTGTGTTGCTCCCATTAGGTGCGGACTAGAACTTCTCACCTGAGCACCCACATCCGTTTTCCCCTTGCTTTGTTTCTCCGGATGTAGTCTGGGTTATTTCTCCAAATTTGTGTTCACAGCATCTTTTTTTAAAGATTATTTATTTGAAAGAGTTACACAGAAAGAGAAGGAGAGGCAGAGAGAGAGAGAGAGAGAGAGAGGTCTTCCATCTACTGGTTCACTCCCCAGATGGCCTCAATGGCCAGAGCTGCACCAATCCGAAGCCAGGAGCCAGGAGCTTCCTCCGGGTCTCCCCCATGGGTGCAGGGGCCCAAGGACTTGGGTCATCTTCTGCTGCTTTCCCAGACCATAGCAGAGAGCTGGATCGGAAGTGGAGCAGCCAGGACTCGAACTGGTGCCCTTATGGGATACGGGTGCTACAGGCGGGCGGCTTTACCCGCTATGCCACAGCACTGACCTTCCTCTCTCATCCTGTTTTTAGGCTTTTTTTTTTGACAGGCAGAGTTAGTGAGAGAGAGAGAAAGGTCTTCCTTGCATTGGTTCACCCCCAAATGGCCGCCACGGCCAGCGTGCTGTGCTGATCTGAAGCCAGGAGCCAGGTGCTTCTCCTGGTCTCGCATGTGGGTGCAGGGGCCCAAGGACTTGGGCCATCCTCCACTGCCCTCCCGGGCCACAGCAGAGAGCTGGCCTGGAAGAGGGGCAACCGGGACAGAACCAGCACCCCAACCGGGACTAGAACCCGGGGTGCCGGCGCTGCAGGCGGAGGATTAGCCTAGTGAGCTGCAGCACCGGCCTGTTTTTAGGCTTTTTAAAAAGCATCTGATACATGGTATCACGTATACATATTTTGGCTTCAGTTTCTGTTAATTTTCAAAACCTGTGGGAAATAATTCAAAGTGGAGGAGTAAAGGACACACAGGCTAAGTAACTAGCCCAGAGTCGCACGGGGAATGATGGGGAACCTGGCATTTTCCTGGCCATGGGATCCCAGCACCTGTGCCCTTAGCCTGTCCGTGATAACGCCTTCTGTGGAAACCCTAACCCCTTTGCTTTCTACTGAGCCCTGTCAGGTGTGTCTGTCAGAACATCCCAGGCACTTGTGATGGGATGGCCACAAGAGCCAGGGCCGGCAAGAGCAAAGCCAGGAGCCTGCAGCCCGATCCAGTGGCGCCGAGACAGGAATCTCCCAGAGCAGTTTCAGGGAGCCAAGAGCCTTCCAGGTGAACCTGGTGTTCCTGCTTCAGGTGGGTTGGGTAGGGCACAGGAAAGCTGCAGGATTCAAAATCAGCTCGGCCCCAGGCTTGGCTACCGGCTGAGGGCCCAGCTAAGGCCGTCAGGCTGAGGCCTGGGGAACGAACCGTGTGGTTCTTGTCACCTGGCTGCTTGGGCATCCTTACAACATGGCAGCTGGGATCCGAGGAGGAACGCCACGTAGCGTGAAGGCAGAGGGGGCCGGCCCCTCACCGGCCCGCCTCGCAGTAGCTCAGCACCGCTTCTGCCACAGTGCGTGACTGGTAGCCGCGCGGACCTCCCGCACTGTACCTCAGAGCTTCACACAGTTTGTGAAAAGTGGAAGTGAGAGTTAGTTTTGTGAGGGAAAAGAAGTCCATAAGGAGTCTTCAAAAGGCTTGTGGGAAATGCATTGTATACTGTGCGGGGATTTCAAAGATCTGTGCACCCAAACAAGCTTCCTTTTATTTAAGATGTTCATGTTATTTTATTGATTTGGAAGGCAGAGAAAGCTATGGGGAGACAGAGGAAGAGACGTAGGCAGACAGAGTGTGCCCATCTGCTGGTCCCTTCCCGCATGCCTGCACAATCCCGGGCTGGGCTGAAGCCAGGAGCCCAGAACTCCATCCAGGTCTCGCCCATCAGTGGCAGGGACCCGGCTACTGTAGCCATCACAGCTGCCTCCCAGGCAGTGGGGCTGGGACCTGACTCAGGCGCTCTGAGATGGGAGTGGGCGAGGGCATCCCAAAGGGGCATCTTGCTGCTGCACCAAATGCCTTCCCACATAAAAATACCTTTCACGTCCACGTCCCACACACTGAAGTTCCATGGTATAATGGGGGAGATAGGTGAGCCCCTTTGAAAACTTGTCTGTGGCAATACCATTGACCGTATGATTGTTTAAATGTGTCTGTTCTTGCCTTAGGCTAAAACTGTTTCGAGGGCGGACCTCTTCTATTTGCTCACCTGCGTCCTCAGCCTCTGATACCCTTTCCAGTAACCGTGCAGAATAGATGGGGGCAGGAATGGGACAGTCAGCACGTCACTGCACTATTCCCTAAAACAATACTGCTTCCTCCCATGATGCTTTGTGGACCTCCAAGGGCGATCACAAAGTCACGTGCATTTTTCTCAACTGGGCTGGCTCAGCAATATGATTAGACATCTTTGTGGAACTGGTCTAAGATTAGGCAACTGTCATCTAATTTTAGCCTCGAAGTTTTCTGGAAGAGTCTGCTGTTTTTCTGGCACATGGTCCCTATTGAATAATTTTATGTTACAACCGAGCCAAGAATAATAAGAATTTTTCATAGCTGAAGACTTTGCAAACAACACCATAAATGGCCATGGCCTTTGGTCACCCCCAGAGATGGGTCATTTTCAATTGGTAGTCTGGACAGTAATAGTGACCTTACAAAGAATGCAGATTGCTCTGAAACACCCAGAAAGACGCTCATGGAAATCTTTTTGTCTTCATCTCTGCGAGGCGGGGAGCGGATGGGTGAGTGTTTGCCTCCATGTTCATTCCCTCAGGTGCACTGAACTGGGCTATTCCTGGGCACTCTCGCTGTGCCATTTGACCTCCCAGCTGCCTGGACCCTTTATAAATGCATTTTCCATTTCCACAGATGTGGGTTTTATTGATGTCAACAAAGTCATTTAAATCAGACTTATTTATAGAGAATAGTATTGGTTTGAAAACACAATTTGGACTCAAAATAGTAGTTGATTTTTAGAAGAGTTGGAATACTTTCTCTAAATTTATAGTTTATCCAAATGTGGAAATGTATGGGTCTGTGTTATTTTTCACAGAAGAAGTTTCTTTTTTTAAAAAAATATTTACTTTTGTATTTGAAAGTTATAGTTACATAGAGAGAGGAGAGGCAGAGAGAGAGTGGTCTTCTATCCACTGGTTCACTCCTCAGTTGGCCGCATCGACCAGAGCTGCGCCGATCCCAAAGCCAGGAGCCAGGAGCTTCTTCCAGGTCTCCCACGTGGGTGCAAGGGCCCAAGGACTTGGGCCATCTTCCACTGCTTTCCCAGGCCATAGCAGAGAGCTGGATCGGAAGTGGAGCAGCCAGGTCTCGAACTGGCGCCCGTATGGGATGCCGGTACTTCAGGCCAGAGCGCTGGCCCTAAGAAGTTTCTTTAAAGTGGCCGTTGATTCAGGCAGAAAAATATTTGCATGGTTGCAGGTACCCTAGGAGAGAAATTACAGCGACTGGAGGACACGTGGCAGATCATAAAGAAAAAAAGGAGACAATGTCTCATATATTTAAATAAATATAAATATATAAATATTTTATATGCTACAATTTAAATGCCGAATATCTGACTTTTAATTATTTTTAAAAAGATGCATTTATATATTATTTGAAAGTCAGAGCTACAGAGAGACAAAAGAAGCAGAAAGAGAGAGAGGTCTTCTATCTGCTGGTTCACTCCCCAGAAGGCTGCAATGGCTAGCGCTGGGCCAGGCTGAAACCAGGAGTTAGGAACTTCCTCCAGGTCTTCTATATAGGTGGCAGGGGCCCAAACACTTGGGCCATCTTCTGCTGCTTTTCCCAGGACATTAACAGGGAGCTGGACCAAAGTGGAGCAGGAGCTGGCGCTGTGGCATGGCGGGTAAAACCGCCACCTGCAGTGCCGGCATCCCATATGAGCACCGGTTTGTGTCCCAGCTGCTCCACTTCCAATCTGGTTCTCTGCTATGGCCTGGGAAAGTAGTAGAAGATGGTCCAAGTCCTGGGGTCCTTGCACCCGTGTGGGAGACCCGGAAGAAGCTCCTGGCTCCTGGCTTAGGATCGGCACAGCTCTGGCTGTTGCAGCCATCTGGGGAGTGAACCAACAGATAGAAAGATCTCTCCCTCTCTCTCTACCTCTCAAATAAATAAATAAATCTTAAAAAAAAAAACAAAACAAAAAAACAAAACAAAAAAAAACAAACTCTTATCTGGCTACTTCTGCTGAAATTTAAGCTTTTGTTCCAAACTGCTGTTTTTTCATTAAACTATCTTTTTTTTTAATTAAACTTTTATTTAATGAATATAAATTTCCAAAGTATAGCTTATGGGTTACAATGGCTTCCCCCTCCCATAACTTCCCTCCCGCCCGCAACCCTCCCCTTTCCCGCTCCCTTTCCCCTTCCATTCATGTAAAGATTCATTTTCAATTCTCTTTGTATACAGAAGATCAGTTTAGTATATATTAGGTAAAGATTTCAACATTTTGCCCATATAGCAACATAAAGTGAAAAAACTACCATTGGATTACTAATTATAGCATTAAATAGCAATGTACAGCACTTTAAAGACAGAGATCCTACATAATTTTTTTTCAAATTAATTAATTTTCTATGCCATTTCCATTTTAACACCAGGTTGTTTTTTTTTTTTTTCATTTCCAATTCTCTTTATATACAGAAGATCAATTCAGTATATAATTAGTAAAGACCTCATCAGTTTGTGCCAAACTGCTGTTTTTTCATTAAACTATCTTATAAATACTTTTTAAGTTATGAAAAAGAGGCCGGCACTGTGGCATAGTGGATAAAGTCCATATGGGCGCCAGTTTAAGTCCTGGCTGCTCCACTTCCAATCCAGCTCTCTGCTATGGCCTGGGAAAGCAGTAGAAGATGGCCCAAGTGCTTGGGGCCCTGCATCCACATGGGAGACTTAAAAGAAGCTCCTGGCTCTGGCTTCAAATTGGTACAGCTCCAGCCATTGCGGCCATCTGGGGAGTGAGCCAACGGATGGAAGACCTCTCCTCTCTCTCTCTTTGCCTCTGCCTCTCTCTAACTCTTCCTTTCAAATAAATAAATAAATAATAAAAAAAGAAGAAGAAGAAGAAGAAGAAGAAGAAGAAAGTGGAGCAGCTAGGACACAAACCCGTGCCCATGTGTGGTGCTGGTGTGGCAGGCACGGCTTTACACACAGTGCCACAGCTCTGGCCCCCACATCTGACTTTAGGACAAAATAAGAAAAATAATGATGGATTCTATTTGCGAATATCTATGCGGACTTCAACATGTTCATGGAAAAATGAAATGTAAAGATATCCTTATCTTGGTGCAAAAAGTTTGGAGATCCATCCGTAGCTTTTTCATAACTCGTATTTTTCATGAATGTTTTGAAGGCCCCTCATAGATGCAAAGATGAAGATGAAAAACTAAAAAATATTAGTGAAACAAGTTCAACAGTGAATTCGAAAATGAATCCTGCTTGATCAAGCGGAATTTATTCCAGAAATGTAAAAATGATTCAACACGTTTAGCAAACTCATTACATGAGCACATTTAGGAATCATATAATTATATCTACAAATTTAAAAATAACAGCTGAGTAGTTTTTAGCTATTTGTGACAAAAACGATAAAATAGAAGCAGCAAGAAGACACTGAAAGATGCTGAAGGTAGTTAATCAAAATCTACATGTTGTGAAATATTAAACATGGAAATGTGGAATATGACTGCAGTGCCACCCTCTACTGCCATTGTTAACAGATTTATTTTGGGAGAAAATATTTTTTTAAAATATTTATTTATTTATTTGAAAGTCAGAGTTATACAGAGAGAGAGGAGAGGCAGAGAGAAAGAGGTCTTCCATCCACTGGTTCACTCCCCAGTTGGCCACAACGGCCAGAGCTGCTTCGATCTGAAGCTAGGAATCAGGAACTTCTTCCAGGTCTCCCACGAAGGTGCGGGGGCCTCAAGGCCATCTTCCACTGCTTTCCCAGGCCATAGCAGAGAGCTGGATTGGAAGTGGGGCAGCTGGGCTCAAACCAGTGCCCGTATGGGATGCCGGCACTGCAGGCGGTGGCTTTACTTGCTATGCCACAGCATTGGCCCCGGGACAAAAGCTTGTAAAAAAAAAAAAAAAAGTAAGTTAATCATACCACGATCAGAATAGAAGGATCTAAATTTTTTTTCATGTGTGAATGATAGAATGTCAAGCTTGGAAAACACAACATCCTGGATTTAAAATCTGTTGAATTAAAAAGATAATTTGCACATGAAATAAAGAAATAGAAATCAGTTGTTTAAAAATGATACCAAGAAGTAGAAATTAAAGAGATTTCCCATTAATACTAATAGAGCTGTCAAAGAAATGGGGATGAATTGAAGATGACGTTTTTTTACACACAAAAAATCAGTCTTTTACAATTTCATAGGCGGGCGGGATGGTGGGGGTGTGGAGCCTGTAGGCCTGGCTGTGGCTGGCAGCTCTCACCATTTCCCTGTGAGTCTCGGTGCTGGGCTCTCCTCTGCACCGGCCCCTTCTCAGCAGGTGGCCTGAAGCTCTCACAACCCCCCACCCATCCCCAGGGCCCTGGCTTAGGAGGAAAGGAGCCTGCCAGCTCCCATGTTGGCTCGGAAGGGAATGGGAACATTTTCCCTAAGGCTCCTGGAACAGCTCTCTTTTCCTCCTTCTGGCCAGAAGTGGGTCACACGCTCACTTTTGAAGCAATCCTGGGAAATCCCGGGGTCCGGGAAAGTTCGTGTAATCGTTGGCACCACACGGGAGTCAGCTGAGGAACATGGCAGAAAGCTGTGTCCCGAGCAAGTCTGGAATTGTACTGGGAAGAGGGAAGCGAACGTGGATGGTGGCTGGGGAAGCAAAAATTGTTCGCTTGGAAGAAAACAAAGACAGACCCCATCCCTGCTCCCTATAAATAAATAGGAAGGTGTGAATAGTTTGAATGTGAAACAAACACGTAGAACTACGAGAAGAAAATGTAGACAGGCATTGTCTGACCTGGGGTGAGGAAGGTCTTCTCAGGCCAAGACAACCTCAAAAGCGTGAAGGCAAAAGACAACACACTTCGTCGACAGAAGTTAAACGCTTTTTATGGCAAAAGGTATTAGAGAGTCAGCCATGGAGGGTCTTCAGAAAGCTCAGAGAGAGTGCATGTTGTAAAAAGGTGTGGATGGGGCTCCATGTTTTCCATCAAAGTCAACATCCTTTAATAGCATCTTTCCATGAACTTTTTTTAATAGACTAAATTTTATTAAAAGATTTAAGACACATTTTCAAAAGGGCACATTTTATAATTGCAGCAATATGTAAACAGTTTTAATATTTTTGATATTGATGAATTATAATTTCTATTTGACTTTAAATTTTCACACATAATTTTTAGGAAGCTTTTATTTAATAAATACAAATTTCATAGGTACAGCTTTAGGAATATAGTGGTTCTTCCTCCCATACCTGCCCTCCCACCCCCACTCCCATCCCACCTCTACTCCCTCTCTCATACCATTCTTCATTAAGACTCCTTTTTAATTGGCTTTCTGTACAGAAGATCGACTCTATACTGAGTAAAGATTTCAACAGTTTGCACCCACACAGACACACAAAGAATAAAGTACTCCCAGGAACTTTTTGAAGAACTTTCAAAGAACTCATAGCAAAGAAATGATAGGGTAATATATGTGGACATATTTTAAATGTGGTTTACTAACTTTTTTTGCCTCTAAAAAACTTCTGGGGAGAAAGTGAAAACAAAGATCCAGTGGAAAAAATATCCAAGGACTTGGATGGGCGAGAGAAAATGTGAAAAGTGAGGAACGTTAACAATCTCAGCCTCACTGGTTTCATGTCAATTAAAACAATAAAATACCAAGTTCATCATCAAATCTTAACATTTTAGAGAAAATCGATGGGCTCCAAACCGGAAAGGGATTGGAGAAGCTGGTACTCTGAGTTTATGGATTAGTGTGAATTGTCAGTTTTTAAGGGAAGTGATCTGACAGTTATCCATTAACTCTGAAACAAAGACATCCCGCCGGCGCTGCGGCTCAATAGGCTAATCCTCCGCCTTGTGGCGCCAGCACACCGGGTTCTAGTCCTGGTCGGGGCGCCGGATTCTGTCCTGGTTGCCCCTCTTCCAGGCCAGCTCTCTGCTGTGGCCCGGGAGTGCAGTGGAGGATGGCCCAAGTCCTTGGGCCCTGCACCCCGTGGGAGACCAGGAGAAGCACCTGGCTCCTACCTTCGGATCAGCACGGTGTGCTGGCCACAGTGGCCATTGGAGGGTGAACCAACGGCAAAGGAAGACCTTTCTCTCTGTCTCTCTCTCTCTCACTGTCCACTCTGCCTGTAAAAGAAAAAAAAAAAAGAAATAAAGACATCCCACTTTGAGCAACGTGTTGTACAAAGACAAAGAAAACAAAACATAGAAATATATGCCTAGAGCGAGAATGTTATGCATTTATTATAACTTAAAAAACACAGGAAGCCATGTGAATATCCGTGTATGGAGGACTTGCTGGAAACAGCCAAGCTATGTTAAGTTCTATGGACTAGAAGTTGATGTGAAAAGCACGGTGTTGATACGAGGTAAACAGAAAGGGCAGGACAAAACAAAGAAGCCACAGGTCTGTGCAGGCCACTTGACAATAGCAGCCACCCTGGGGGGAGTCGTGCAGGTGTGGGTTCACCAGTGCGTGCAAGGGAACTGGAAACAGGTGAATGGCTTTGGGAGGTGATCTAGGTTTTAGGGTTCTCTGAGCTCTTGTAACCAAGTAGCCAAAGCTCACCTCCGAAACACACCTCCACAACGAGGAGAATGCTGCCACTTGGTTCAAGAAGCTCTCCCACCTCTTGCAATCACACTGGATTACGTTTGAAAAGGAGTCTTTACGTCTGAGTTTGTATTGGAGAAACCAGCCTGTACTTTTCCTCTTTTTTTTTTTTTTGCAATGGCCTTGTTGGGTGTTGGTATCAGGCTTCATGAACAAGTCATGTTTCCCGTTCTCTGGAGCATATGGTGTAAGATTGCTTTTACTTTTTCACAGAACATTGGGTCTGGAGTTACGTTAAAGGAAGAGTTTCAGTTACGATGTTAATAGTGCCAGGATTATCCAAGGATTTTCCTGGAAGTTTGCTGACTTTTCTCTTAAACTCTAGAATATAGAGTTCTGCATTGTAATGATCCTCTTACCCTCTTGTTAATACCTCCAGAATCTATAGTGATGGACTCCCTCATCTTTTCCTGTCTTGATTCTTATATTTGTGTTTTTTCCTTAGCCCTGGTCATTTGAAGAGCTGATTCTTTCAAAGATTTATTGAACGTTTATATCAAGCTTTATTTTCTATAATATTAATTTCTGCTCCTTTCTTTTTATTTCTTCCTTCAACTTTGTCTTTAGGGGCTGGTGTTGTGGTGGGGAAAGCCACTGCCTATGATGCTGGCATTCCTTACGGGCGCTGGTTCATGTCCCAGCTGCTCCACTTCCTATCCAGCTCCCTACTAATAGCTTGGGAAAACCAGCTCAAGTGTTTAGACCCCTGCCACCCACGTGGGAGACCTGGATGGAGCTCTTGGCTCCTGGCTTGGGGCTGGCTGTCCTGACTGTTGCAACCACCTGGGGAGTGAACCAGCAGGTTGAAGATCTCTCTCTCTTTCTCTCTCTCTCTCTTTCTGTAACTCTTACAGAATAAATAAATAAATCTTTAAAACAAAATTTAATGTGGTGTTCTTATTCTAAGTTCTTTAGATGGGAGCTTAAGCCACTGATATTTAGTGTTGTGTATTCTATGTGTTTAAGTTTTTGAATTTCCTTCTAGGCACCTTTACGTCTCACCATTGTTACTTTCCTCAACACAGGTTTAAAGTAATTTCTAATTTCTACTGTGATGTCTTCTTTGAGCCTTGAGTTATTTTGTTTATTTCTTGTTTCCAAACCCAGGGGAAATTTCCAGCTATCATTTCATTATTATTTCCCATATTAATTGAACAGTGATCAACTGGCTCCCTTGAATAAGGAGGGGCAGGAGTAAGGCCAAGACAGGTAGTGCTTCATGGAGCGGAGATTTCTGCTCACAGGGGTTGATGAGTGTGGTGAACGACATTCAGCAATGTATCTTTCAGCAGCTGCAAGAACTCCTCCTGCATCTCTTAACGTCGCTGCTGTTCCGGTCTGCCTCTGTTAGCTCTGGACCCGAACTGACATTCCCTTGTCGCTTATTCCTTCTTCTGTGTTTCTCATATGCTCGTCTCTTTGTGCTTTACTTAGAATATTTCCCTCGACTCCATATTCCTATTCACAGACTTTCCCCTTAGCTGTGTCTGTTCTGCTGTTTAGCACATTGGTAGTGCTTTCATAGCAATAATTGGATTTTTCAGTGGTAGAATTTCTGTTGCTTTTCTTTAAAAGTTGCTGGTGTTCTGCTAACACTTTCCTTTTTTTAAAAGATTTATTTATTTATTTATTTATTTTAAAGTCAGTGTTACACAGAGAGAAGGAGAGGGAGAGAGAGAGAGAGAGAGAGGTCTTCCATCCGCTTTGTTCACTCCCCAGTTGGCTGCTACGACCAGAGTTGTGCCGATCCGAAACCAGGAGCCTGGAGTTTCCTCCGGGTCCCCAACATGGGTGCAGGGTCCCAAGCACTTGGGCCATCTCTCACTGTCTTCCCAGGCCATTGCAGAGAGCTGGATTGGAAGTGGAGCAGCTGGGCCTAGAATCAGTGCTCAGATGGTGGCTTTACCTGCTGTGCCACAGCGCCGGCCCCCTGCTAAGACTTTCAATCTCTTCTTTAATCTGTCTAAATATTTTGATTCAAAATGGGTTTAAAATTCTATTGAGAAATGGTTGTTAATTTTGTTGGATGTTACAATGGTATAATGATGAAGTTGTTAGACTATAAACTGAAGCCTTGGGGCTAAAATTATCCATGTTTGGGATTTGTCTTAAAAATGTTCCTGCAAAATATGTGTATATAATTTGTTGAGGATAGGTAATTTATATACAAGGGCGCTTCGTACTGTTCTCTTTCTTTGGGATATATGATTAAATATTTCCACTGATTTAAAGTCTGGCTATAAAAAAAGCATTTTTTTTTTTGACAGGACAGTGAAAGAGAGAGACAGAGAGAAAGATCTTCCTTTTTTCCGTTGGTTCACCCCCCAATGGCTGCTGCGGCCGGCGCACTGTGCCGAACTGAAGCCAGGAGCCAGGTGCTTCCTCCTGGTCTCCCATGCGGGTGCAGGGCCCAAGCACTTGAGCCATCCTCCACTGCACTCCTGGGCCACAGCAGAGAGCTGGACTGGAAGAGGAGCAACCAGGACTAGAATAGAACTGGCGCCCATATGGGATGCCAGCGCCGCAGGCGGAGGATTAACCAAGTGAGCCACAGCGCCGACCCCCAGAGGCAGCAATTCTTATTGTTCCAGATTCATTTGAAGGGTTCAGGTCTCAAACCAATTCCTTCAACAACATTTTACACACTGAATTCCAAATCTTAAGCCTTTTTTTCAGCTAAGTACCTGGAATTACTTTGGTTCCCAAACTAAATCTTGAATCCTGCGTGCCTCAACTCTGTGCCCCGGTTACTGGCATTTAAACAAAACCACAGGAGTGGGGGTTTGGCCTAGGGGCTAAGGTGCTAGTTGGGCAGGCCTCATCCCATGACAGAGTGCTTTGGTTTGGTTCCTGCCTCGGACTGCTGGCCCCAGCTTTCTGGGAGGCGGAGGTCTTAGCTCAGGCGGCGGGGTTCCTGCCGGCCATGCGGCAGGCCTGGATTGAGTTCCAATCCCAGCCGAGTCCCTACCATGGCAGGCATCTGGGGAATGAGCCTGCATGGGGGAGCTCTCTGTCTGTCTGCCTGTGTGTCTCTCTATGACTCTCTGTCTCACAAATTAGAAGTTTTTTAAAACGTTAAAGAAACCAAGAATTTTCACGTATGCCGATCATTGGTATTATGTAATATACATGTATATATACAATGCACATAACTCAGAAACAAAGAGTATGCTAAAGACATCGCGTATTAAATATAATAAACTAAATGGCAAAGACTGATCTATCTCATACGAGGGCAGGTGAAAAAATTCTCCCGAGACTGATTTGAGTGCAAATACCGTTGGACATAGCTCCCACCCCTCAGAAACTCAGGCCCCTGGCTAGTGTGGCTGTGCTGTGGTGGGACTTCCTGATTTCAGAGGGGAGAAAGATGGCCTTCCTCGGGGTTTGGTGTGAGCCCTGCCCTGTGCCTGTGGGGTAGGGCACGCGTGGAGGCGGATGAAGGGCAGTGATGAGTTGTGTGACTCGGCTTCCCCATGAGGTCAGCCGGATGGTAGGCTGGCTGTGCTTGGTCAGGCTCTCCGCAGCCTGGGAGGAACGCTGGCTGCAGTCAGCAGAGAGCTGAGGGTGACACCTGGAAGTCAATTAGGGCCCGATAGCATCGTGGCTGCGATTAAGGTGATCTGACGTGGACTTCTGAGTTTAGCCTGGGGCGGGGCTAGGGTTGGGCTCCACAGCAGAGCCCGGGCGTGTCTCCCTGGGGTTCCGTCATGATGCAACTCCGGAGACAGCCCACCGGTGCCCCCCAGCCTCAATCAAAGCACTGGTGCCCCCTCTGGGCTGCCTCTCTCCATCCACACTTGCTTTCACTTCTCTGGGAAACAGATAGGGAGCCTTCTGAGGCTGTAGGATCTGCTTATTAGATTATTTTGCAAAAATGTATGAATTACAGTTTCAGAGTCTAGATTTCTTTGAGTTTCTCCCCTCCTCACTTGTTCTCCCCTCTCCCCTCCCATTCCTTCACATCTCAGGGAGAAATGAACAAATTCATCAAAGGTAGAGGAAGAAAAAAGACAAATTTGTGGAAATAGAGATGCCAGATTAGTCCTTATTATGGTTGCATAAAATCTAATTTATTTGAAAGGGGGAGAGAGAGAGAGAGAGAGAGACAGACAGACAGAGATATGTCCCATCCCTGGTTCACTCCCTAAATGCCTACAATGGCCAGGAACGGGCCAGACAGCAGCTGGAAGCCAGGAGCTCAATGTGGCATAGACCCAGTCCTTGAGACCCCACTGCTGCCTCTCGGGGTGCACAATAGCAGGAAGCTGGGACTGGGAGCAGCGCTGGGCCTTAACCCAGACTCCTCAGTATGGTATACAGGTGTCTCAAGCAGTGTTTAGGTACTCTATGGAATATGATATCCAAAACTTGTACTTGGAAAACATCATGGTAGCAATGTACCGTGTGCTACCTTGGAAAGAAAATCTGTAATAATTTCAGCAGAGAGATTTCTGTTCTTGTCCAAGTGGCCATTGACCAGGTTTTCTAGAAAGAAGAGGAAGTGAGCTTTGGATGGGGGGTGGGGGGTGGCAGGTGGCTCATACAGAAGAGTGGCTGGTGGTGATTGTCTGCTCTGGGGCTTCTTCAGCATCACACACAACTAGAGCTGCAGAGTGAAGGCCTTTCCCTGAGAAACAGAAAGGGGGGTCTGGGGAACCTTGAAAACATAAATAGGGGGCCAGCCTTGTGGCACAGCGGATGGAGCTGCCACCTGCGACCCCGGCATCCCATAGCAGAGCTCTGCTTTCCATCCAGCTCTGTGCTGTTGTACCTGGGACAGCAGCAGCACATCACCTGAGAACCTGGACCCCTGCCACCTACCTAGGAGACCTGGATGGAGCTCTTGGCTCCTGGCTTTGGCCTGGCCCAGCCCTGTCTGTTGCAGCCATTTGGGGAGCGAACCGGCAGATGGAAGATCTCTTTCTCTGTCTCTCCATCTCTCTGTCTCTCTCTCTCTCTGTCATTCTGCCTTTCAAATACATAAAATAAATATATATGTTTTAAAGAAGGCATAATGGAGGAAGCCGAAAAACGAGTAGGAAAAGCTGCACCTGACACAAACCACTGAGGGTATGAATGATCTGTGACCGTTTCTCTCTTGTTGCCAGCAAAGGCGTCCTGGCTGGTGAAATGCTACGTTTTCCTATGAAACTTCAGAGGCAGCCAGAAAGGCAATGAGAGCGGAATCAACATGAAATATGCTGACTGTGTTGAGTGCCCTGGAGGTAAAATGTCACCGCAGGCACTTGGCCTCTGAAGACTCAATTACTGGGCTCCTCCTGCAGAGCCGCTGTTGCAATCCTTGCTTCCAGGTCGCAGATAGCGCGAGCTCACGGTCGTAAACAGGAACCTGGCTATTTGGAGGATGAAGTTTTTGTTGAGTTCAAAGGATCTGAAAATACAGTTGTTTGGCTTCTCGGTTGTGCTCTGGCGCCGAGGGGAGCTGTGTTGTGCAGAAATCACACAGTTGCTCTGAGTGTCACACGCCAAGACTTGTTGGCAGGCGCAGGCTCCTGCCGGCTGGAGCTGCTCCAGCCCTGTGTTCTGCTGCCCAGGGAAGGCGAATAGATACTAGGTGTGTTGGCTGTTTGATTCTCCGATCCACAAGCAATTATTGAGTGCTGACTGGGTACTGAGCAACTTCCAAAGGCTAATGTTTCCAGTTGGATTTTGGTGGAGGGAAACGTGTCGGCCCAGGCTGCACCATTCCACGGGGCATGGCCAGAGGAAGTGTGTTCCTTCTGTAACTAGGAAACTTGGGCTTTCTTCTTTTAAGATTTTTTTATTTACTTATTTTCTATTTATTTGAAAGGCAGAGAGAGAGAGAGAGAGAGAGAGAGAGAGAGGCTCTTTCAACTGCTAGTTCAGTCCCTAAATGCTTACAATAGCTATGCCTGGGCCACCAGGAGCCCAGAGCTCACATGTGGGTAGCAGGGACCCAAATACTGGAGTCATTATTTGCACCTCCCAGTGGGTGCATTAGCAGGAAGCTAGAAACAGGAGCAGAGTTAGGACTTGAACCCGGGCACTCTGATATGGGATGTGGGAATCCCAATCGGTATTTTAACCACTGTGCCAAATGTTCATCCCTAGAGAACTTCAGTTTTCTATGAAGCCACAGGCACTGAGCTTGGCTACCCAGCGGAGTTTGGGGGCGTTATATTCGTTCTACAGGGAGAAAAGTCTTGGGATGGGAGGACATCGGCTTGGTTACTCCCGGCTAGGGTGCCCAGTAAGGGAAACCATTCACACTTCAAGCATGCGACTGGACAACGGAACAGCTTTATTCGTGTGCTCGTGCCTGCTCTGCACGCATGCGTGCACACAAAAGCACACGAACACAGTACGAGTTACTGACTAGACAAACTGGCCCTTCTTCACACTCCGAAATATCAGAAGGCAAATGTGATTGTTTTTGAAACACACCAGGGGGAAATTGCCAAAAGAAAGTTGAGTTCTGCCCAAAACAATACATGTGATGTCAGTCTTGAAGGAATTCGGGAAACTGTTTTG
Organism: Lepus europaeus; assembly: GCF_033115175.1. Classification (NCBI taxonomy): domain Eukaryota; kingdom Metazoa; phylum Chordata; class Mammalia; order Lagomorpha; family Leporidae; genus Lepus; species Lepus europaeus. Next base: position 98,456,766 of record NC_084838.1, read on the forward strand.
TTGTTGTTGTTGTTCAAGATAAACATCACATGTTTATCACAGATTCTTAGCGATTTTGATTCACTGTGATTCCTGGAATATTCATCATTGTGTTTGCTCTGGTTTCATGTACCCTCTTACAGAAAGATTTATTTACTTATGTATTTGAAAGGCAGAACTCCAGAGACAGAGAAAGAGAGAGAGAGAGAGAGAGAGAGATCTTCCATCCACTGCTTCATTCCCCAAATGGCTACAATGGCCAGGGCTGGATCAGGCCAAAGCCAGGAGCCTGGAGGTGCATCCGGGTCTCCCACACAGGTGGCAGTGCCCTTGCACTTGGGTCATCTCCCATTGCTTTGCCAGGTCCATTAGCAGGAAGCTGGGTCAGAAATGGAGGAGCCCGGACTTGAACCAGTGCTCATATGGGATGTCAGAGTAATGAGGCTGCTTACCCTGCTGTGCTACAACACCAGCTCCTTCTTGCTTTTTAAAATTTACATAATTTTCCCACATCTTTCTGGCCGCCTCTTTGCCCAAAGCCCTTGCTTGGGTCTGGGGAGGGTCGTATTTTGCAAAGAGGGTCACATCAATATGTAGCCCATCTTGCAAGTTCTCAGCATGGAGTGCTGGACTCCTGCCCAAGGAGGTGACGCTGTCCTGCCAGCCACACCCAAGAGAGCCCTAGAACTTCCTGGACCCCTGGAACGTAGAAGCGCTGGGGACTTGTGAAGCCTGGAGCACACTGGCTTTCTCAGACACTCAGCATGGGATCCCTGCCGCTCTGTTGTGAGGAACTCTGGACCACAGGGAGAGGCCGTGTGGGATGTCCCAGTCTAAACCAGGTGCCAGCGCGGACCATGCATCGATTAGGGAAGGGCCTCTGGGTGGCCCTACTCCCACCTCAAGTCCCCTGGCAGATGCTCCTGACTCTTGGGGCTGACATGAGCCCCCCGCCCCTCCCTGTCTGAATTTTGAGAGGTGGTCAGGGATGGCTGTGTCAGGCTGACAACTCGGGGAGTGCGGGGCAGGGGGCTGCTAGACAGCATCCCATCACCAGGACAGGTGCCGAGGCCTTCAGCCTTGTGTGGTGAGCCTCAGAAACTATCCAACATTGATCTTTAGTGCTACCTCCAATTTCCTCCTTTAGAAACACATACACTTAATTTTTTTTTATTTGAAAGGCAGAGAAAGAGAAAGAGAGCTCTTCTTTCTACTGGTTCACCCCTCAAATGCCCCCAGACAGCTGGGGCTGTCAGTTGAAAGCAGGAGCCCAGAGCTCAATCCCATCCTCCAAGTAGGAGACAGGGACCCAAGCACATGCTTCTCACGGAGCACTTTGACAAGAAGCTGGGTTTAGAAGTGGAGGGACTGAGGCTCGAACCAAGCATTCCAATATACGGTGCAGGCATCTTACTAGTGACTTAACCTCTGCACTGAGCATCTATCCCTAAAACAACACTGCTTAATGCTCCCCCCATTCTGTGATGAATCTCACAGGGAATGCAGTGAGCTAGATTTGTGATATATATACACAATGGTATTTCAAAAATTCTTGGAAAATGGAATGAAAATGTTTATTTTTATTCAAAAGTTTTTGAAATCCATGTGTTGTTTTTCCATAGTGTGTGTTTCTCATGAACTCCTAACTAGTCCTTGTACACAAATACATTTTCATGTATAATATGTGAGTATATATTATTTATATACCTGGCCATAGTATGGGGAAATAAAAGGAAAATAATTATTTAAAAAGTATTCATTAATTTACTACCCAGAGGGACACACATGCAAACACACATGTATACATGTGTATACAGAGAGAGAGAGAGCACGCTCTTGTCTGCTGGTTCACTCCCCAAATACCTGCAACAGTTGGGGCTGGGCCAGGCCAAAGTCAAAAGCTGGGCAGGCAATGCAGATCTCCTACATGGGTGGCAAGAACCTAGCTACCTGAGCCATCACCACTGCCTCCCAAGGTCTGCATTAACAGGAACCTGAATCAGGAACTGGGGCTGGGCATTGAACCAAGGCACTCTGACGTGGGATGTAGGCATGTTAAATGCCTATTCCCTAGAAAATGATTTTAATGATACAAAATCCAACATATGGTTGATTCTGTTACAATCCAGAAGCATTCCTAAAAATCACAATTATTGATAAAAATAAAAACAGGGCTAATGGGGAAATAAGGTTAGCAACAGAACACTCAACACTTATAATTTTATGATTTATTACTAAATCAATCACTGACTTCATTAGAATTCTGCTATTGCTTGAAATCTCTTAAAACAAACACATGTAAATATACCCTTTACCGTAAAAAACACATGAAGAGTGGGGTTTGGGCCAAGTTTTGGGGCTGGGGTGGAGAGAAGGGCCTATCGCAGGATGAAACACTGAGATTCAAGAATGAGTTGGCCTGTTTGCCTTTGCCCTTGTTAAAGTGGAGAATCTTCATATTCTACATTAGGGTTGTTATCTTTGATCCAGTGCAAGTGACTTTTGGTCACATTTAAGGAAGCTGATAATTGAAATTTTTATTTTTATTATTTTATTGCTTTCAAAGCTACATCTCTGATGTTGTGCAATATATATTCTTCTGGATGTGAACTTCGTGTAGAATCACATGATCTCCATGTCTTTGCAAACACTTGCATTTTATTATCTCAAACTTCTCTTCCTTCAAGGCCTTCCTTGGGATTCGCACTTGGATGCTTGTGAACAAAATGCTTGCTCATGGTTGGGATTTGGTAGAGGATACTTCTTCAAAGATGTCAACACTCAAGAAACTAACACCACACATTGTAGGCCTCATCTGTGGGTGAGCTTGGCCTGAGGTGTATCCATAAATGATCATATTTATAACAAATAAGTTTGGAGTTGAGAGAAGGAAGTCAATATTCAAATGAAAATTTTCTCTATATTTGACTCTGAAATAATGCACACACACATGCACACACACACAGTCATTCTGAATGCCTTGGGCACAAACACAGGCTGGTGATACAAGGGGTTATTTTTGTGACTCAAGCACCAACAAGTGGCTTTGTCATCAGGAATGCAATTTTCTGAAGTGATGAACCACTCTTGGTAAAGGCCCAAACAAAACAGTGCACGATCTCGTCTTAATTTACACAATAGATACAGTCTTGGAGATGTCAGTGTATTTTTAAATCCGTGTAGAAATATCGCTTGTGTTTACCTGTAGAGAGTTAGATTATAGGTACAGATAATTATAGACAGGTTTCTCCTGTCCGTATGAAAATCCAAATGAACATTCAAAAGTCATATGAGCTGAGGACAATTTTTGTTATTTTGTGCTATGGCTAGCATTCCTATTTAGTTCCTACCAAATGCCAGGAGTACCCCTCGGTTGTTGTAACAACCAACCAAATTCAGCATCTTATCCCACAATGGGCAAACTGTGGTGAAAAATGAATTCCAATCCTACATGATCTCCTTTGTTAAAGTTGGAGCACTGATTTTTGGAAAGGAATGGGAGTCTTAAAATGGAAATAGGTGGTTCAAAAAGTTTGTAGAAAAAATTGAATTAAAAGGTGAGTTTATTTTGGGAGAAAACTATTGGAATCCACCCATAGTTTTTGCGATATGCATTTTCCATGAAGTCTTCAAAGATATCTCTCATGAACAGATGCAAAGAAACTGGAGACCTCAAATCCCTAAATTAAACCGCATCTGTAAAGATTGACAGTCACGCAGGCCTGAGACTGCTCTGTTTAGAAAGGCCTGCTTGCACTCTTGGTTGCATTCTGTGAGCTTCGATTTTGGAAGGGCCCTCCCATCTGCTAAATGATCCTAAGGCTGTGGCACCTGTGTGAAGGAATACAAAGGAAGGCCAGTCTGAATTTGGACGCAGGCTCACTAAGAAGAGAGTCTGGATTCAGCTGGGCTGGGAAGGACCCTAGCAGTCTGTTGAGCTGACTCAGATAAGGATGTTGAAAATGTTGCCACTAATGTCTCAGAAGTAAGTGAAGAGTGTTATTGAGCAATCCTGAGTCACCTTAGAGCAAGCCTACTCATTTTGAACTGATTGTTAGTTCAAACCCGAGCTGTAAGGTTCCTTCTACCACTGAGGGCAAGGGATGAAGAGAATAGAACTGTGGAAGGGAAATCCCCATTATAGAATTGCAAATAGCTCAGTAACTCTGTGCCCTACAGTTACATAGAGAGTAGAGTTCATAGGCAACAATCCTGTATATTGATATAGCTTAGGAAATTTCCAAGCAAGGAGATGGAGGCGTTGATGCTTAGTTGTTTCTTCCTCCTCTTCTCCCTCTTCTTCTTCTTCTTCTTCTTCTTCTTCTTCTTCTTCTTCTTCTTCTTCTTCTTCTTCTTCTTCTTCTTCTCCTCCTCCTCCTCCTCCACCTCCTTCTTCTTCATTTATTTATTTGAAAGACACAGTTACACACACACACACACACACTATCTTTGATCTACTGGTTCATTTTCCAAATGGACACAACGGTCAGGGCTGGCTGGTCCAGGAACTGGGAACTCCACCTGGGTCTCCCATGTGGGTGGCAGGACCCAAGCACTTGGGTCATCTTCTACTGCTTTCCTGGACATGTGAGTAGGGAGCTGGATAGGAAGTGGAGCAGCCAGGACTTCAGTCAGTCTCCATAAGGGCCGTCAGAGCTATGGGTGGTGGTTTAATCCCCTACACAAATCTGACTCTGATTTCTTCTTAGTACTTACAATAGCATGTGATAGAAGAGAGTTAAATAGAAGGAATTATTATTGTTGTTGAAAGGACAAGGACCTACTGAAAGTTCTGTCTCTCTCCAAATGGCAAATATCCTAGAAGCCAGAAGTCTAGCATGGAGAAAAGGCTGGGGATATGACTATACAACTCTTTGCTAAAACCTTGACAAGCTCAAAATTCTGGTATATTCAGTTGTGTCAAGAGATTAAGAGTATTGTTGTAGATTATCTCGATCAAATTGGAGGCCCTCTGAGAAGCTTAAGGACACTGCCCTTCAGATCTGTCAGTGGAAACCCAGAGATAGAGAAGGGATTAACAGGAAAAGATTTGCGTGTGCAGCTTCTGCCTATTTGTGTGAAACCCAGTGAAAATGCAATTAAGATGTGCAAGTTGGGGCCAGCGCCGTGGTGCAGCAGCAAGCTGCTGCCTGCAGTGGCTGGTATCCTATATGGGCGCCAGTTCGAGTCTCAGCTGTCCCACTTCCAATCCAGCTCTCTGCTGTGGCCTGGGAAAGCAGTGGAAGGTGGCGCAAGTCCTTGGGCCCCTGCACCTGCGTGGGAGACCTGGAAAAAGCTCCTGGCTCCTGGCTTCGGATCCGCGTAGCTCTGACTGTTTCAGCCATCTGGGGAGTGAACCAGTGGATGGAAGACCTCTCTCTGTGTCTACGTCTGCCTCTCTGTAATTCTGCCTTTCAAATAAATAAATGAATCTTTTTAAAATAAAGATACACAAGTTCCTTTAAAAAAAAATTAGCAGAAACACTGCCAGCTTGGATTAAATGGAATGTAGACACAAGACCCCTCCCTCATCCATGGTTTCCCTTTCTGTGGTCTCAATTGATCAGCCGCAATCCAAAAATATTAGATGGAAAATTCCAGAAATAAACAACTCATGAATTTCCTGTAGCATGTTGTGCTGAGTAGTGTGACAGAATCTTGCAATGTCCATCCCAAACCTGCGGGGGTGAGAATCAGCCCTGGACCCAGCATATCTGCGGTAGTCACCTAATAGCTGTCTTGGCTATCGGATCAGCTGCTGTGGTATCAGTGTTGTGTCCCAGTCTGTACTTAATAATGGCCTCGAAGCACAAGGGTAGTGATGCTGACACTTTGGGGAAGGCATAGAGAAGCCACCACTGCTTCCCTTCTGTGAAAAGGTGAAAGTGAGTAAGGTGTTTTGTCAGAGAGACCAGATTCTCAGGACTTTTATTGCGCTGTGTCATCATAATTGCTGCCTTTTATTATTAGCTACTGTTGTTAATCTCTCATGGTGCCTACTTTATAAATCCATCTCTGTCATAGTTATGAACATATGGGGAAAAGCGTGGTATACCTCGGGTTTGGTACCTTGTGTGGTCTTAGGCATCCATTCACAGGGAGACTCAGACCACATCTCACACTGGCAAGGGGTGGTGACAGCAGAACAGAGTGGCAGGACTTAGACTGACAAAGTCACTCAGCAGCGAACAGGTGCTCCCTTCTGGGGAGACTGGAACACAACATGCTCAGAGGGTAGAGATGGAAGCCGTGGGCTGTGAGAGATGCAGATCCCCAGGTCCTCAGACCGACTGGGCTTTGCCTGATTGGGTTTCAGAACTGCTTGGACAGATTTCTCCTCTGTGCTTTTCATTTCTCTCCTTTCTGGGGGATACACACCTGGTCTCTAGTCTCACAGGCCCCCTGGTGAAGAGCTAGCTGTACCAGGAGCTGCACCTCTGATGGTGCTCAGGGACTCTAGCCACACCTGAGTGAGAGGAGAAGCCGATGTGTCCTAGACTTTTGACTGACGCTTCAGTTACTGTGGTAATGGGGTGACATCATTGGAAACCCTGGGAGAGGGTGGTTGTGGTTTGTAGGTGAGGAATGAGCGTGACATGGATCTGAGCTTGGATTGTGGTGAACAGCCGTGTGCAGAGGCCCGCATGATCTCTGCCCCAGTGTTCTCTCGTGACCAGGTTAGGGATTTGGCTGTTGCAATCAAACTGCCAACTGGTTGATGTTAAGCTAATCACACAAGCCCTATAAAAGTGGAGGTTTATTTGACTTGTAGAAGAAGAGGAAGTCAGAGAGATTCCAAGTATGTGTAGTATAAGGATACATCAAAAAGCGTATGGAAAATAAAATTAAAAGGTAAGTTTATTTTGGTGCAAAATAAATTTTAATCCATGCAGTCTGAAGACCCCTTGTACGTGTGGATTTCAAAATATTTTTGCACCAAATAACCTCCTCTTTTAATTCCTTTCTCCTATGAGATTTTTGAAGTACTCTTGTGTTGATGCACAAGGCAAAGATTGCCAGTGGCCTCTTGATGCTGAACTTGGTCCCTGGCTGACAGCCAACCAGGAAACAGGGATGTCAGTCATGCAATAGCAAAGAGCCAAATGCTGCCATCAACAAGCTTAGAAGCAGACTCTTCCTCCGAGATCTGGATGGGAGCTCAACCCAGCTCAGCCTTGGTTTCTGTAAGACCTTAAGTCGAGATCCGACCTGAGTCCACGTGGATTTCTGACCTATGGAACTGTGAGATCACACGTGAGTGCTGTTGGAATCATTGCACTTATGGTAATGTATAACACAGCCATATAAAACTAGCCTGTCCCCAAAACCCAATAAGCCATTCTAACTACCATAAACAAATACTTGTTGACCACTTGCCATGGAAGGGATATAAAGAGATAGCAGTAACAAAAATAGTAACAGGCTAATACATATGGAACACTTCTGCAACACACCAGGAACTGGGACGACTATGTGAGTTATCTCACTCATCTCGCCTATCTACCAAGGAAATATTTTTTATTAGTAGCATAAACATTAGAGAAATGAAGGGTAAAAAAGACACATAAATTATTCAAGACTAGTATGAAGCATAACTACAAGAAGTTCCATATCTTCCAGGGCAGTGCTGACTTCAAATATTCAGCTCTTGCCTCTGGATTGCATTTCAGCTGTCAAACCACAGGCTTGCGTCTTCAGTTCAGAAAGCATAGGATTTTTAGTTATAAAATAAGGACATTCAGGGATAGGTACTTGGGGCAGTGCTCAAGATGCTGCTTTGTATGCCTGCAGCCCTTAGCAGAGTGTCCTGGGTTGGGTCCCTGCTCCACTTCTGATTCCAGCTTCCTGCTAATGCACATCCGAGGAGGCAGCGGGTGATGTCTTGGACATCCACGTGGGAGACCTGGACTGGGTTCCTGGTTCCTGGCTTTCGCAGGTCCCAGCTCTAGCAGTGGCAGGAACTTGGAGATGGGAGGTGTGTGTGTGTGTGTGTGTGTGTAATATCTGCTTTCCAGATAAGTAAGATAACTAAATTAAAAGAAAGACATACTGTCCTGGAAGACTTCCAATGGAGTGCCATGGGGACCGCAGAGGACACAGAGCCCAGTAGATTTCCAGGTAGCAATGAAGGGGGAGATTGGGCTAAATCCAGTGTACACAGTGGGGCCTATTTCAGTTATGTGTTGCTGAGTAGCAAGCAATCTCACATTTAATGGTTTGAAACATATGCTTCTGTGGGTCTGGAATGGGCTCCCCCTGGCCAGGGCTGGAACATTCAGTTTCAAGGCGGCTCCGCCTTCCCGTGTCTGGTGACTTGGTACTGCTCTGTGCCACCACTCACTTCCTGCTTCTTCTCCGTGTAACAGTCTCATCTTTCAGATCCTCTCCGTGAGGCCTGGGCTAGTCTTGGCCTGGTGTTCTCAGGACAGCCACTCTTCTTTCATGGTGCTTGGCTTTCAAGAATTGATGCAAGAGCTGCCAGACCAGCCAAGGGCTACACCCATCGGTGGCACAGCATCCTGTCTGTTGAGGGGAACAGTGACAGCATCCAACCATTGTGTTGCAGGAGAACATGTGGACGGGAACTCATCGCCGGGGCCACCTTTGGAAAACACAGTCCTTTCGAGAAGCCAAGTGAGAGTAATTCTTCCTTCATGAGCAAGGGTGTGCTCAGGTTCTATGAGGCTGGCAAGATCTTAAGTTTCAGAGCAGTCCAGACACAGGGTGATGAGGGCCTAGCATCGTCCTACCAGGTTCCCCATGCTGCGAGCACACAGGAGAACCAGGACACACTGGAAGCGGGGAGCTTGTCATCCACTGGGGATGTGCACCTTCTTCCAGGCTACAGCACCCAGATGGGCATCCCCTGCCAACCAGCCTAGGATGCGATCTTCCATCCATTCTGGAGAGTTGCTGGAAGTGTCCCCACGGAATTGGAGTGGCGTGTTTCTACAGAAGCAGGGAGGAAGGAAAGGAACAGGTCGCTGTCCTCTCTCTTTCTTTTATGTCCTGGTTGCTGTCACACCACAGTTGTTCATGCCACTCGGAGCAAGGAGCTCATGGAGATGTCCCAAACCTCACAGAGGGACCTGTTCCGGTAATGCCGCATAATGGACATCCCAGTCTTAGTGGCCTAAAACACCAGCAAATCATTTGTTTTGCATATACAGCTGCCAACTTGTGCCTGTTATCTTCCGGAATAATGTGGCACGTTCAGGCTTCTCATTGAAGCCTTCAGGAAGCACACAGCCCTCAGCTACAAAGCAGTAACAGGGACTGCACCGTGTGGGAACACTAAGCCAGCAGTTCTCGCAGATCTCGCATTCCTACCGTCACCATCAGCTTACAGTCACTTGCTCGGCGTCCTTTCTATGTGCACCTGTAATTCCACGGCTGTGGCTTCTGCTTTGAGAGACAATAAAATGATAGCCATATTCTTATCTGGGTTCACATCCGTCCTATTGGGGATCCTCACCCCCACCCTAAGCAGCGGCATCATGTAGCAAAGTGTGAGGTAAAGGGCTGCTGGCGATGCCCCGAGACCCGCTGTGTGTGCCGACGTGTGTCACTGTGTCTAGCTCAGAAATGACTAATCTGGTGAGAGTCGATACATTCGTGGGATAATAAGCCCAAGAATAATTGGATAGACTGGGGAGGAAGTTGGCCCCGAAATTAAGCAGACCGTTAAGGAATAGGAAAGCCACACAAAAGATGCGCGTAGAGAAAAATGTTCTTCAAGAACAAGAAAATGAATGCAGCCGGGAATGTGTCAGGTTGCACCGAGTTTAGAGGGTTCGAGGGCTGAGAAAGCCAAAGGACAAACCCAAAGGACAGGCATCGGCGCTGCTTCCCCTCTGAGCTTCCCTGGCTGTGTTCCCGATGTGGTTCTATGAAAACAAATCCCTCTTAACCAAGTCAAACAAAGACGGAATTGTTGTCCCCCCTCTTCTCTGCCCCCAGGCCCTTTCGAATAGATGCTTCTCTGAGTCGTGTTGTAACTAAAGGAGAAACACAGCTGGATCTGGACTTGTGCGGGCAGGTCCCAACGGCCAGGCAGTGCGTGGAAGGGATGAGCTAATTGTTTTCTACGCATTTGCACAGAAACCATGTGTCTGTGACTGTATGGCGAAAAGGCCGAGAAGGGAAATCGCTTGCTTAATCCAAGGCCGTGACACACCTCCCCAGACAGGTCGGTCATGTAACTCCCTTGGGGGAGGGCCATTAGGAGGCCAGACTAGAGTGGGCATTCGTGTAGATCTTTATAGAAAGCCACGCCTAAGAGATTTATCCAAGCTTTTATCTACTAAAGAGGGGCAGCTAATGGCAACAGGAGACCCTCTGTGTGCACACACTGGCTTCTGTGGTCTGAATGCTGCTGCTCTCTCCACCAAATTATTTGTTTAAATATTTATTTATTTGAAAGGCAGAGAGAGAGAGAGAAAGAATATCTTCCATCTGCTTGTTTGCTCCCCAGTTGGCTGCAATGACCCCATCTGGGCCAGGCCAAAGTGGTGAGGAACTTGGAACTCCATCCAGGTCTCCCATGTGGGTGGCAGGGGTCCAAGCACATGGGCCGTCTTCTGCTGCTTTCCCAGGTACATTTTCAGGGAGCTGGATCAGAAGTAGAGCAGCCAGGGCTCAAACAGCTACTCTGATAGGGGCTACCAGCATCCCAAGTAGCTGCTTAACCTGTCCTGCCACAATGCCGGCCCTTCCACCAAATTCTTTATGTTAGAACTTAACCCCCAAATGATGATATTAAGAGTTGAGGGCTTTGGAGGTGATGATGGCATGAGGGTGGAGCCCCCATGAATGGGATTCGTGCCCTTATAAAGGGGCTCCAGGGAGCCCGATTTCTGCCCCTGCTGCCTTCTCCCCCGCACGAGGACTGTACAAGCACATCTGACCATTCAATAAGCCCTCACTGCACGGAGTCGGCCAGCACTGTGGTCTTGAGCTCCCAGCCTCTAGCAATATGACAACTGCATTTTTGTTGTTTATAAGCTATCTAGTCTGTGATGTTTTGTTATACACATCCTGAATGCAATAAGACATAGGCCAAATACATCTAGGACATGGGCTGGACCAAGTAGATCTCACTACAAGTAGATGACCTTGGACTATTTGTCCTGCATGCATTTAGTGAATATTAGCTCCGCAGGGGCCAAGACAGAGGAACAGGCTCTCTGCCAGCACCCACAGCTCCTCCTACTGTGGGGTCCAGAGCAGGTCTTATCAGCCTGACACTGTACACATTGCAAGCACCGTGTTATCCCTCTTTCTTCTCCGTATGTGCAAGGCTCCCATACTGGCTGCTGGGAACAGTCCTCCCAACGGAACGTCCTATGTCTTTTCTAAAAGGAGTTGTAGCAATAGTGCTTCTGCATGTCTTCATCTTGGGTGATGTGTTGGAATTCCTTACTGATTTTGTGAAAGTTGTCAAGAGGAAAATGGAGCCAGTTTTGTCAAACTCCAACCATCCAAACATCCAACCGTCCAACCATCTGTAAGTCTATCTACTTCTGTCTCTATCTATCTATCATAGGCATATCCATCACTTATCTGTCTACCTCCCTATCTATGAGGTTGTCAAGGAGAGGATCTCTGTGTGCCTGATAACAACAGCTGTATCACAGAAGACTGTCAGAACCACAGTCCTGCCCAAAGGACACACATGAATTGCTATAATTATACACACACACACACACACATTTCTGTAAAGTCATATGCCCAACAACTACCTGTTTAACCTTGGACTGACACAACCCTTGTGATTGATCCTGTAGCCAAGGATCACTGTTCCAAAATATCTTATGTAATCCGTCTTACTCACCTTTAAAAACTTCCCCTTCTTTGTCTCAACCTTACACCGTTTGCTGTGGCGCACGTATTCCCATTGCAACACTCGGCTAGTCCCAAATGAACGTGACCAATCTTGAAGGAATCTTCCTCCGTATGTTGCTCAGGCTGACCCTTGGGACCCAGGGAAGTTCTCTGGAAGCCAGGTACTGGACATCATTTCACTCGGCACTTTCATTGTAACTGCACAACACTAAAGCAGCAGACACAGATGCGGACAGAGGGAATGATGGTGGTAGGGACCAAAAGGCTCACTTGGCTCCAAACTTTCCTTCTTCTGCATTTCCGTGGTACCGTTGGTACTTGAATTCCCTAGTTTGGCTTTTGAAAGTTCCCGTACTGCAAGATGGGAACCATTTAAAACCACTGTCATCAAGGTATTAGCAGGAAAGTGGCTTTTCCTGAAAGGACCAAGGGGGTGGCCCAGGGCAAGGGGGAGAGAGAGAGAGAGAGAGAATGAGAGTGGGAGGAGGCAGAGAGAGCTTTGGGAACTCCCAGAGAGACAGGGTGCTGTCTGGCACATGGGCAGACCACCTATTCTGTAGATTCCCGAAGGCAGTGCGGGGAGGGGGGAAGGTAGGTGCTACAGATAATGGAGTGGGTACAGGTGGGGAAAAAACAGTCCAGAACCCTGCACAAAAGAGGGGGCTGGGAGTGCTGGAGGACCATCTGATCCAATTCACCCAGGCCGTTATCAGATACCTGCAGCAGCTGTCCCCACGCAGGCCTCAGCCATCACGTGGACTGAATGTGAAATGGAAAGAGAGTGGAAGGATGCACTTTTATTCTTCACGATTTTTCCTAGGGACAAGTCTGTTCAACATGGCTGCTTTTGGTGCCCAGAGAAGCTGAGATTCTGGGAATCAGTGTGTATGTCTATGTGTGTGGACACCTGGGAGGATGCACAGGCGCATGGACAATCATGCCTGGCTGAACCACGGGGATAGTTCCGACAAGTGTGTGGTTAGCTGATCTCATCGTTGTGTACTCAACACAAAACTAGAAGGTACAGCTCTATTCCATGGGCTCCATAAACATGGGGTGTGTGAGGCTGCTGCTGGTGCGACATGGCAGACTGTTCTACAGTAAACTCCTTCTACGAGCAGAAAATGAAATAACCATATAAAGGATCCCACGTTAAATACATAAATCAGCAACATTTGCTTACTATCATGATCAGAGGTTATGTGTGTACACTTGCATGCGCTACGTTTTTGTAGGGTTGGCAGTGCAGTAACAGGTTTATACCAGCACCACCTTTTATTTAGTAATTTTTAAAATTTATTTGACAGATAGAGTTAGACAGTGAGAGAGAGAGACAGAGAGAAAGGTCTTCCTTCCCTTGGTTCACCCCCCAAATGATCGCTACAGCTGGAGCTATGCCGATCCAAAGCCAGGAGCCAGGTGCTTCCTCCTGGTCTCGCACGCAGGTGCAGGGCCCAAGCACTTGAGCCATCCTCCACTGCCCTCCCGGGCCACAGCAGAGAGCTGGCCTGGAAGAGGAGCAACCGGGACTAGAACCTGGCACCCATATGGGATACCAGCCCCGCAGGTGGATGATTAACCAAGTGAGCCACAGCGCTGGCCCTAACCAGCACCACCTTATACACATGTGGGATGCACTGTGCTATGGCATTAGGATGGCTGTGACAGTACTCAGTGTTGGAAATGTCCAGCTCCATCAAAATCGTATGGAACCATTGTTGGGCACAAGATCCATCACGATTGTATAAGTAGCTGACGACGCTGGCATCTTGATTTATCGATACCTCGTGGCCACTTGCGGTAGGATACCTAGGGGAAGCCGGGCCAGCTGGACACCCCTGCAGATTTCAGCTCCGGCATGGACATGCGGTGGTGGCAATGGGAGAAGTTAGAGAACATCCTCATGTCCGGTGGGGAGGAGAGGGTCTCTAAGGGGCCCCACTCAGGCCGAGTGCCCTGAACACCACGAGGGGCAGAGAGGAAGCCAGGGTAGGTGTTGGAGCCTGAAATCCTGTCTCAGTGCCTGCTTTGAAGCCATGAGACTTTGGGAAGTTGTGTGGCATCGCAGACCCCAGATTTCCTATTCATCAGACGGGGGTAACAATAGCCCTTCTGCAGGGCCATGTGGGCGCTGGCTATGACGCACCCCACCTGGCTGTGTTGTGAGAGTGTCCTTGTCAGTAACCAGGATAGCCACAGACTACTTACAAATGCATCGAGTGACTTGTATGTGTTAGGATTCAAAAATCATAGGAATGATTGGACAAAAAAACTGCCTCAACTTTTTCCCACCCTTTAAAGCACTCCAAAAACCACATTTTATCAAACAAGCCATACAATCTCATTGCAAAGACCCAAGCAATAGAGAAGTAAATAATGTAGCAATCTACTTCTTGGAAACAGCTTCTGTTATGCACCTTTCAAGATATTTTCCTCCATGGTGACAGATTCATGTATGTTCATATATACGAATCATTTTTGTATCATATCATACAACACACATTTTATGATCCTCTTTTTACAAATACAGCTTAGAGGGGCAGGCAGTGTGGCTCAGCAGGCTGCTTCCTGCAATGCTAGCATCCTATATGGGCTCCAGTTCGAGTCCCAGCTGCTCCACTTCTGATCCTGCTTCCTGCTAATGCATCTGAGAAATCAGTGAAGAAGGACCAAATGCTTGGTCCCCTGCTCCCAAGTGGGAGACCCAGAAGAAGCTCCTGGCTCCTGGCTTCAGCCTGGAACAGCCCTGGCCATTGCAGCCATCTGGGGAGTGAACAACAGATGAAAGATCTCTCTCCTCTCTCTCTCTTTCTCGCTCTCGCTCTCTCTGTGTGTGTGTCTGTCTGTCTGTCTCTACTTCTCCTGCTCTATAATTCTATCAAATAAATAAATAAATACATCTTTTATATAAAAAAAAAAGCATGTTGCGTGTTCTACACATTTCTTCTTGTCTTCTTTATTTCTCCTCCTGCTGCTTTCTTTCAGTTTGTACCCAGCCCCTGGTGAGGACTAAATACCCACTTTTATCTAAACCCATCTCGTATGTACCTGAGTCTGTTTCTGAACTTGTAAATGCGGTTCTGTGGATTTATTTGCCTTTCCGATGTCACCATTCACTCCGTCAGTCACCGCTGCTGTACTCAGCATGGTTTCCTATCTGTCGTTTGCTTCACATCCTTGAAGTCCCCATTCACAGAAATTTCTGCCTGGCCATTTTTATACTTACTTCCTCCCGTACACATCTTGGAATTAGCTTTTCAAATTCCACTTAAATACTTGCTGTGAAATAGCCCATGCATTCATCAACCGTTGAATGGATAATCAAACTGCGGTTGATTTATGCAGCAGAATGTTAGGCACGATTAAAAAAGATTTCACTGTGATATATGCAACCACTTGGCCGAATCTTAAAATAATTGTGCTGAGTGAAAGAAGGCAGAAACAAAACAGCACATACAGTAAGAGTCGATCTTTACAAACTTCTAGAAGAGGCAAAACTGACTGACAGCGGAAGGAAAGCGGAAAGGAGAAGCCTCGGTGGGGGAGGGGGACCAGTCGGCAGGTGCACGGAGGGATGCTGCTGGGTTTTACATTAGGTACCGATCTGTGCTACACAGGCAGATCCCTCTAATGTTCACTTAAGATTCTTGCCTTAAATTCTATGTAACTTTTCCTTTAAAAAAGAGCTATCAACGAATATTAACTTTGTTGAATGATATGTGTAGGAACCGCGAAGGCGTGACGTGTACTGCTGTCTGCAACCTTAATATGTACTAAAAAGGACGGCTCCATGGATGAGTAGGTGGAAGGGTACATAGTTTGTGATAAAAACAGTATGGTAAACTGTTAACAGTAGACTGTAGATGGCACATGAAATGGATGTTTGCTGTGAGATCCTTTGAACTTTCCTTTATGTTTGAGTTTGTTCTTAATAAAATATTGGAGAAAAACCATGGTGAGGTTTTGAATTGATGCATTTATCTGGAGGAAAACTGGTGTCATTACAATGTCGATTCTTCATTAAGACCCATTCTCTTCCTCCATGAATTCAGGGACCTGGTTTTGACTTTGAGTGAAGACTTTTTGTAGGGTTTGTACAATGCTCATCGATATTATGTGATGTTGTTCCCTTTATGAACGGAATTCCCCTATTACATATTCTAATTGCTTATTGCTGGGTAGAATAAAGTTTGATTTTATTGCTGGATCTTTCATCTGGTGAACAGAGTAAACTCGTTACGAGGTGTAATGATTTACTGAGGATTAAGCTAGATTTCTATATGCACAATCACCTTTGCCTTCAAGTATCACCATATTTTAAAAATTCTTTTCCAGGTTTGATATGTCAAACTTGCTCTTATGTAATTGACACAAAGTATGCATTTGGGTAGAGGGCACAGATTCGCCAACCTGAGGGGCCAGCTTCACATCTGCCACTATGGTATTTATCAGCCATGTGAACAGCAGCCTCGGAGCGTCTTGTCTTCCTTGTCTGTCAGGTGGGAGTGCAAAGGGCAGCTGCCCCCTGGGGTTGCCCTGAAGTTTGTGTATCAGATGCCAAGACCAGGGGCAGGGGCCAAGGGCGTACAAGAACTTTGTACACAACCAGCTCCTTGTGAGCCTAAAGCGATAGTGAAATAAAATCTTAAAAGAACAAGACCAAAGTGATTGAGTAACAAAAGGCAGGTAAAGCATGTGCAGCTGCGCCTTCTTCCTGCTTCCTGAAGCTCCTCAGTGAGCTGCCCAAGGATATGGGAAGGAACCAGCAGGTGCTCCTGTTCCAAGGGAGCGGAGGTTCTAGTATGGGCCAGTGGCAGCCCCAGGTAGGGCTGGGCTGGGGACAGGACATGCAGTGACACACAGCAGAACAGCAAGACAATTACTGCACTGCCTCCCTCACACGTGGGAGCTACAGAGTTGGTCTTGGAGCAGTGGAGGGTAGAATAGTAGCAACCAGAGCCTGGCAAGGGTGTAGGGGGGAGGTAGGGGCGGAGAGAGGGCGGTTAGAGGGTGCAGGAGTGCAGTGGGACAGCAGGTATAACCTCTAATGTTCTGTTGCACTGTAGGACAACTGTGGCTGACACCAACTATGTGCATATTTCAAAATGACTTGTAGAAAGGATGTTGAATGTTCCCATCGCCAAGAAATGATGAATGTGCAAGGTGGTGGGGCTGCCGATCACCGCCAGGACCGGGTCATCACACATCATCCACATGTCTGGAAGTGTCACACTGAACCCCACAAACGTGTTCAATTAGGTGAGTCCATTAACAATGAACATACACTAAAGGTTTCAAAAATGTTTTTTTTCCGGTCAAAAGGGACTCCGCAGAGGATGAAGGTGGCCCACTCACGGCCTTGACATCTGAGATGGCTCCTTCAGGGGAAGGCAGGCAGGGGTGTCCAGGTGTGTGAGCAGGCTCGTTGGGACACAGGGAAGTGTACATTTCTGTGCTGTTGCGGGAGGAAGCCCGCGGTGAGGGTGACAGGCGCTGAGCACACGGCATGTCCCAGCCCATCCGGGCCACACTGGACCCGGGGCCCCCCTATAATTAGGAGTGCAGATGCTGCGGTCCCCACCTTGCCCACCCCCCGCCTCTCCCTTGAAGATATTTTAGACCGGGGGTTTTGATTTTATTTTTGTGTGACATTCACCTTGGATGGAGACACCAGGCTTGACTGACAGCCCAGGGCAGACTGCCTTTTTTATCCCTTGGCCTGAGCCGAAGCCAGGCTGTGGCTTCATCAACGGCAGAAGGAGGCCAGCTGAGATGGCTGCGGAGTGCCACAGACAGAGCCTGATTTCCGGCAGATGTCCCAGGCACCGGGCTGGAGAGCCCACCACAAACAGGGTTGCGTAAAAAACAATGCCTGCTCAGTGCGACCTGCCAGCCACAGGACAGCCAGGCACTCTCGGAGCCGAGCGAGACAGAGGCCAGGCCCAGCGGAGGCCACCTCCCGGAAGTGGCCAGGCCAGGGCTGTCCAGTGAGTCCTGTCCCAAGGGCTTCTGTGAGCTGCAGTTACCGAAATGAAGGGAGCCAACAGCAACCGAAGCCCCCACTTGCGCCTGGTGCCAAGTGCGCTGCTGAGGCGGGGCTTGGAGGAAACACGGGGGGTCTTAGGGCTGCTAGGGCCCCGCACTGCCCACCGGGTGCCTTGCAGGCCGCTCCGTCTGCCTGCTCCTTTCACGCCTGCAACTCTTGGGCAGGGACCTGGCAAGGAACTCCAGACTGGAAGTCTCTGCTTTCGGGGAGCCCGCCCTTGGGGACCCCGGGGCCGGGAACAGAGAAGTCAGTGTACTTCTGAGTGGGTCACAGGCTGTCAGGTTCCACAGGAAAAGTGCAGGAGCGCATAGTCAAGGTCAAGGTCAGTGCGGAGTTCAGCACGCGTGCCCAGCAGGGGCGGGGGCAGGGGGCGCCCCCTCCTAATCCTCAACACAGCCCTTGTCCTGGGAGGCACTGAGGACTTGCAGATGGGGAAACGAAGGCGGCGGGGGTTGGGGAGGAAGGTTTGATCTGTGTGGCTCAGAGACTCTGCTCTGGGATTGGAGTCCAGGAGTTCCTGGTTCTAGACACTACTGCCAGCAAATGCAGGAAGATAATCACTCTGAAAACGGAGAAGAAGAGCGCTTCAAACCGTACAAAAGAATGGGTTTCATGATGAGTATGCGGGGGGTGTGCAAATTTGCCATGGCCTCTGCCCCTGGCTCCTCTCCTCTGGATCAGGCCAAGTCCGGTCTCAGGGCCTGGGCCCCTTCTCCACGTGCTGCAGCCTGTGTGCTTCTAATTGCCCCCTGCACGGGCCCCACTGCTCCCTGCTGTTCCTGCTTTGTCTCTCGTGTTTGGCCAGCTTGCTTCTTGAGCAGGTGTGGCCTTCCCTCCTGGGCACCAGCTCCCTGGCACCCCGTGGGCCCCCTCAGCAGGTGCCTCTGAGAAATGGGCTGGTATGTGTCTCCCCAAGAAAGCCACAAGGCTGTGACAGTGCAGAACTGACCCAGAATGGAGCAGCTTAGAGGACTGAGCAAGTGGTGCCAAGTGCCAACCCAAGCGGCTCAGGCTCCCACTGAGGGGTCAGACCACAGACAGGAGGACACCACCCCTCTCACCTGCCCCTTGACACGGAGGCTGAGGGAGTGTGGACAAATTCCCCTCCCACTGTTTGCCTGCTGTGTGATCTTGGACAAGGCACCAAGCCTCTCTGTGTGCATGATGCTTCCAGGATAATAGAGCTTGCCCTGGGGTCAGGAGTCTGGCCCAGTGGTCAAGATGCCACTGTCCCTTATCAGAGTGCCTGGATTTCATACCTCACTCCAGCTCCTGCCTCTGACTTCCTGTTGATGAAGATCCCGGGAGGCAGCAGGTGATGGCTCAAGTGCTTGGGCCCTTGCCCCGTGTGTGGATTGAGTCGCTGGCTCCTGGCTTTGGCCTGGTGCAGCCCCACCTGCCGTGAGCATTTGGTGAGTGGGAGATTGGTCTCTCACTCTGTCTGTTTGTGTCTCTCACCATCTCTCCCCTCCCACGCATTTCTGTGCCTCTCAAACAAATACAAATCTTTTTGAAAATGCACTGTGTGTACATTTACTCCCTGGTAGGCTTGCAATGAGGATTGGACGAAGTGTAATGTTGCTTTGAATACTGCATTACAGCCTGCGAGTTCCACCATACCTGGGATTTCTGGAGATGCAAAGGTATGTGGTAGCTCATGGAGCTGTGTTCCATTAGACTGTGGCTTGAATAATTTTTACCATTTCAAACTATGGTGATCTTTGGCAGTAGGAAGTCTATTGGCATAATTCTCAGAATAGCATTTTAAAATGTGTCAAGGGGCTAGCATTGTGGTGTACTGGGTGAAGCTGCCACCTGTGAGGCCAGCATGCCACCTGGACACCGTTTCGTGTCCACTTCCAATCCAGCTCCCTGCTAGTGGGTTGGCGAGAACAGTGGAAGATGGCTCAAGTTCTTGGGCCCCTGCTACTCACATGGGAGGCCTGGATGAAGCTCCTGGCTTCTGGCTTTGGTTTGGTCCAGACCTGGCTGTTGCAGCCATCTGGGGAGTGAACCAGCAGATGGAAGATCTCTTTCACTCCTCCTCCCTCTCTCTCTCTCCCTCTCTCTGTGTAACTCTGATTTTCAAAATAAATAAATAAAACTTTTAAAATAAAATGTGACCAAATACCTAGGACATCCAAGGAAACCAACCATGTGTGTGGCTGCGCTGTGGCAATACCTTGATTTCTCCTGTGACAAGATCATGAGTTCTGCTGATCCTGTTTTGACTTGTTGCCTGAAGTGCCACATGAAGTCAACACTGCATTTCAGCTAGAGGCTACCAAGGGTTCCCCTTGTCCCTGTTCACTGCCTCCCCACCCCTGAATCCTACCCAGAGACTTGAGGGGGTCCTGATGGACTCCAGGTTAAGAAGATTGGAGTTTAGGAACATCGCCCTCTACAGGCACAGAGAAGAAAAAAACCTAGATGGACCATTTTATCTGTCCATGTGGATGATCTAATTCAAACAGAGAGGAATGCAATGAGAGAAAAATTCCATATTTTTACTGAGTTGTTTTAAAAAAGACACCTGCACTGGGCCGTTCTGTAGTGAAAGAGGCAAACATTCTCACTACTGAAAAAGAGGTGAGCACGTGGGCTGCTGCCTTCACAGGACGTCTGGCTGCCCTGTGGGGTGTGTCAGCCTGAAGCCTGACAATGGAACATGCGAGAGCGGGGCTGTGCATCTCCCTAATGGACTCTGGGCTTGGCAGGGCCCTCAATGCTCAGAGCTAGGAAGGGTGCCCTGGGGGTGGCACAGCAGGTGACCCACCCGTGTGCCTGGCTAGCACGTGTCCTGCCCGATTCAGGTGCTGGGGACTTAGCAGTGTTGAGAGCTGGGACCTGAGGGTTCATGCTGCTGTCTTGGGTGTGGGTGCCTCGTCCCAGGATGCCTCTGGCCCCTTCCCCTTCTCTCTGTCCTGGGCTCTCTTGCCCTCCCCCCTGCGGTCATGCTATGACCCAGCATGAAGACCCCTGCCAGAGGCCAGCACCAGAACCAAGAGCCTAGGAAACCTCTGCTGTCTGCTTTTCAGTTTTCCACTGTGCAGTGGACGCTTTCTGGCACAAAGCTTTTCCTAAAGTTGATTATTTCCTCGGGGTGTACAAATCAGGTGCGCACGGCACAACACCGGAGAAAGTCACTCAGGGCCGTGAGAAGCTGTGGACTCGGAGCGTGGCTCCTCTCAGCTGGGAAGGAGCATTTGTTCCTGAGGTTAAGTTCTCACCACGGATGCCTCCTATGCTAGCTCCTTTGCTGTCTATCCGTAGGGATGTGCGCCCTCTGCAGGAGAATGGGAGCCAATTTCCCGAGGGTTCCATCCTCCCGGCTGGGACAAGGACCCGGTCCTGCCTTGGTCACCGGGTTTCAGCCCTTCCAATGCTTCACAGTGATGGGGCTGACTCCTAGGCTGAGTCATCACCCTTGGGGCCGGCCTTGAACTGTGAGGAGGAAGGGACAGGTGGCCACGGCCACAGAACAAACTCTCGTTTTTCTTCTTTTTTTTTTTAACCTTTTTTTTTTTTTTTGACAGGCAGAGTGGACAGTGAGAGAGAGAGACAGAGAGAAAGGTCTTCCTTTTCCGTTGGTTCACGCCCCAATGGCCTCTGCAGCCGGCGCACTGTGGCCGGCGAACCGCGCTGATCCGAAGTCAGGAGCCAGGTGCTTCTCCTGGTCTCCCATGTGGGTGCAGGGCCCAAGCACTTGGGCCATCCTCCACTGCCCTTCCGGGCCACAGCAGAGAGCTGGCCTGGAAGAGGGGCAACCGGGACAGAATCCAGCGCGCTGCAGGCAGAGGATTAGCCTATTGAGCCAAGGCTCCTGTCTCTTATTCTTATTGATATTTTGCTTTGTAAAGAGGCCATTCTTGATGCTTCCACAGCATCACAAGAGCTCATTGCATGATATCTCCCTAGGAAGGTGCTCTGAGGGTCTTCAAGAAGCTCACGGAACATTTCTATTATTAAAAAAAAAGCATGCAAGGATTTCAAAATGATTGACACTCAGATTAACTTAGCTCTTAATTTGCTTTTTTCCGAGGACTTTTAGATGTACCCTCAGGTCATCCACCTGCTGGGTGCTGAGGGGTGGGTCAGGCAAACAGGTTTCTTGGTGTTTCTCTTCTAGCCATGCGGAACATTGTTCTGCCTCCCTTCCCCTGGAGCCCCCCTTTTTTTGGGGGGGGACCTTGTAAGCTTTTGGATTTCTGTGCCCTGGCAGGTGGCCCATCTGGACAAAGGAAAGCCCTGGGTGGCTCAATGAGAAGAGTTCAGGCGGGAGAGAGGCACTGGTGCTGGGCGGGGGCGTGCAGAGTGGAGCTGCTCGGACCCCCTTGCTGCTGCTTCCCGTTTCTGTGTTCCGTGGGCCACAAGCTCTGTGCCGATCGTGGAAACAGAAGAGGGAGAGCTGTCTGGGTGTCAGTTGGTCATTTTTTCTGGTGAGACAGTTTCACAGTTACCATGGGGAAACAAGAACTCTTGGTGCTGCCACTTCTGCTTTTGTGTATGTGTGTGTGTTTAAACAAGAGAACTCGATATCTGATTCCTGGCACAAGGACCTCGCCACTGGAGCTACAGGCTTAGCCGGGACTCACGGCCGTGCCAGCACCCCCGGGACAGGATGCTCCCTTTCCAGTGGCTGTGGGCAGTGGCGCCGGCCTTGCACACACGGGGCTGTGCCTTGGCTCCCGGGGACTGTCTACCTCCAGTCTGCTGGCTGAGCGGATTTTGTGCAGCCTGCATGTGGGGAGGCTCTCCACCACTTGGTGATGGCAGGTTCCCACATTTGAGAACCATGGCACAGCAAGCATTCCTTCCAAGAAAATTCCAAGGGGACCGGGCGTTGTGGGGTTAAGCCACCGCCTGTGATGCTCACATCCCATATGAGCACTGGTTTGAATCCTTGCTGTTCTGCTTCCAATCCAGCTCCCTGTTAATGCGCTTGGGAAAGCAGCAGAACATGGCCCAAGTGTTAGGGCCCCTGCCACCCATGTGGGAGACCCAGATACAGTTCCTGGCTTTGGCCTGCCCTGCCTCAGCTGTTGAAGCCATTTGGGGCATGAACCAGCAGATGGAAAATCTGTTTCTCTCTCTCTCTGTATATCCTTTCTCTGTCCCTCTACCTTTCAAATAAACAAATATATACTTTTTTTTTTAATAAAAAGGCATTTCTGAGGATGAGGAATTCCATCCCCACTCCAGCCCCTTATGTTTTCTGAGTGCTTCAAATCCTGAGCCCGCTGGGGTAAATCTGGGTCCAGGACAAAGCCCGGCATTCATTACTTCAAAAGCCAATCAACTGTAACCTTGACTACAGTGAACTTGACTTAGTCACTTATAAAAATACACCTGCATGGGCTGGTCTTTTGATGTAGCAGGTAAAACTGCCGCCTATGATGTCCAGCATCTCATATAGGTAACAGTTCAAATCCCGGCTGCTCCACTTCCAGTCTAGCTCCCTCTAATGAAAAGCAGCAGAAGATGGTCCAAGTATTTGGGCCCCTGCACCCACGTGGGAGACCCGGAAGAAGTTCCTGGCTTCTGGCTTTGGCCTGGTCTAACCATGGCCTTTGTGGGCATCTAGGGGAATGAATCAGTGGATGGAAGATCTCTCTGTCTCTCCCTACCTGCATTTTCAAACTCGATTTGCTAAGTTAGAGAGCCTGTACACAGGAACTTCAGGGAGTTTGTGGGAGAAAATGGAATTAAAAGGCAATTCTCATGCAAAAAATATGAAATTTATCTATAGACTTTTTATAATGCTCTACTGTGAGCTCTTTGAGCACCCCTCATATGCATGGAGTTCAAAATTCTTTTTACTCCAAAATGAACATATCTTTTAGTTCTGTTTCGCCAGAACTTTGAAAAGTGCCCTGTGCATCCCGACTGTGAGGCAGGCATTGTGTAAATGCTTTCTCAGCCTATCTTCCCAGCCAGCTGTTCACACTCCAGATGAGGAAATTGATAGAGGGCGCTGGGGTGAGAGGCGGGCCGCAGGCGGGGCCCTCGGACTGCTGATCTTCCTCCTCCTCCGTGACTGTTCTAGAACAAGAAAGAGCCAAGGGAGGGCCCGACTGAGCTGTCAGCTCTGGTTTGCCCAACACACACACACAAACACACACACACATACACACATACATATACACATATATGCATACATACATACACATATCACACATGTAAACATACACACAAACACACACAGACATATAGACATACACACAAGCACACATACACATACATACACACACGCATGCACACATTTGCACAAACACACACATATGCACATATACACACATAAACATACACATATGTACACATATATGATAAACACACATAAACACGCATATGCACATGCACATGTACACATACAATACACACATATGCACATAGACACATATACACAAATATGCACACACATATACACACCTGCACATACATATACACACTTACACACACAGAGCTGCCGGCTGACTCTCAGGATGGTTTATTTTCCTTTTGATGGACACATCATCACCGCACATTGCTGTCAGCTACAGTGTGCCTGAACTCCTCAC
Source organism: Lepus europaeus (assembly GCF_033115175.1). Classification (NCBI taxonomy): domain Eukaryota; kingdom Metazoa; phylum Chordata; class Mammalia; order Lagomorpha; family Leporidae; genus Lepus; species Lepus europaeus. Next base: position 98,481,192 of record NC_084838.1, read on the forward strand.
ACAGGGCATGTGCTGTGCAGAGGAGTTGCACAGACCCCCTGTAAGTTGGAAGTCAGAAGGAAGGGAGCAAGGATGGGGTGAGGGGTTGCTTATCATTGCCTCACAGGTTTGCAAAGTCAGCATCCCTTCCCGGGACTTCCTAGCACTGGGCTTCACTGCCCTGGGGTGCACAACGCTGCTGCCGGCGATGGCCGCTGAGAGACCAAGCACATCACCTTGCCGCCAGTAGCCAGGCTGCGCCTTTTCCGTGTGCCATTGCAATGCTAAAGTCAGAAGCACCAATGGTTCTAGATCTACGTTAAGAAGGGGAGTCATTTTGCAAAACAAGATTGCGAGATTCCTGCAGCCCGTTTGGCATTCCCCAGGCCCGCGTTCCCTGAGGACGGGCTTGGCCAGGACTCTCCCATCTACCTGCTCTGTAGGGCGCTGGGCCTCACCTCCTCACCTGCTTCACAGTGTGGAGGGGGTTGGGTCAGGGCATCAGGAACCAGAGGCTTGGTGTTGGCTGGGAGAGACCAGCTGGTGGGAGGGCTGTCCCCGGCCCTGCCTGGCGAGTCCCCCAGTAGCCATCGTGACCTGGGCAGAGAGGATGCAAGGGTGTTTCTCTTCTCTATCTCTTCTTCCAATGCAGAGACGGCTGCCTCTGGAAAGCCTTTGCAACACTGCACCCTGTGGGCTCTTTCTCCTTAGGGGCATGTCACTTTTTCTCTCTCCCTTTCCACTGGACAGCTAGAAACGGACATTATAGTCTGTTTTTCTCCATCTCAGTTAATATGAAACTAGGCTTATGTGAGAGTGCTGATAACGTAGGTGACAAGTGCATGCAAAAACACACGACAGGCATGGGAAACCACTTCAGAGAAAACTGCAATAGCGATCCGTTCCTAGACCTACCGTAGAGTACCAGCTGCAGATTGCTCTTCACAAGTCATTAAGAAGATTCCCTAAACATTTCTATTCATTTAGGCTGGTCTTTTAAGTAATTGGAATTAGCAAGAATTTTTTTTGCAGTAAATACTCTACAAAATGGATGTAATTATTTCATTCACATCCCCCTGAAATATTGTTTTTTGCGCCCACAGAAAAAACATTTGGATTCTTCTTGGTGCGATAAGTTCTGACGTCTTTCAGTTTTGCTCTGGATTTAAACAATGAAGCGGAAGAGGCGAGAATGCGCCAGGAGCTGCCTGGCTGGGGTGGGGGGAGCGGGGGAGAGCCTGCCAGCCCCTCCTGGTGTTGGCTGCTTTGGCAGTAGCTGGTGCTGGGGCTGCGTTGGGACATCATTCATCGTCTGTGAGCGCTTGTGAATTGTTCCACGCACTGGGCCTCGGCCTCCTCATCTGTAGAGACTGCAAAAATTCTCCTCTGTGCTGCACTGGTTGGAGGAGCCATATGATTGAATGAAAACACGTGTACAAGAGAGCTTCTTGGAAAATTGAAATAAGAGATGAGTTTATGTTTTGCCAAAAGAAAAAAAAAGTGGAGGCCATGCACAGTTTTTCATAGTGTGTATTTTCCATGGTCTTTTGAAGCACCCTGTTATAAGTCGCCCATCACATAGGAAGGACCTCCATAAGTGGCAGCTCTTGCTACTCTTTAAAGATCTATCTATCTATCATCTATCTAATTGAAAAGCAGAGCAGCAGGGAGACAGAGAGAGAAAGAGATTTTCCATATGCTGGTTCACTCCCCAGTTGTCTGCCATGGCTGGGGCTGGGCCAGGTTGAAGCCAGGGGACCGGAGCTCTCTCCAGATCTTTTGTGTGGGTGGCAGGGACTTAAGTATTTGGGCTGTCATCCTCTGAGCTGGATGGGAAGTGGAGCAGCTGGGATTCAAATTCATGTTCCCAAATGGGATGCTGGTGTTGGGAGTGGCGGCCCCACTATTGCTATTTTGTTACTGTCTGAGTGAACCTAGGATCATCTCTGTATGGGGGCCGGCGCTGTGGTGCAGTGGGTTAATGTCTTGGCCTGAAGCGCTGGCATCCCATGTGGGTGCAGGTTCAAGACCCAGCTGAATCCTCTTCCGATTCAGCTCTCTGCTATGGCCTGGGAAAGCAGTGGAAGATGGCCCAAGTCCTTGGGCCCCTGCACCTACATGGGAGACCCAGAGGAGACTCCTGACTCCTGGCTTCAGATCGTCACAGCTTGGGCCATTGCGGCCAATTGGGGAGTGAACAAGCAGATGGAAGACCTCTCTCTCTCTCTCAATCTCTCTCTCTCTCTCTCTCTCTCTCTCTCTCTGCCTCTCCTCTTTCTGTGTAACTCTGACTTTCAAATAAATAAATAAATCTTAAAAAAAATATGGGAAATGATAAGGCAAATAACAGAATTCCCAAAGAGAGCATCCTCATGTAGTTCAATTCTGTATTGCGCCCTGGGTCTGGGCTAGTGGAAAGAAGCAACTTCTGTGTGCGTTGGGCAGGAGAGGCTACTTGGAGCAGGTGGGGACTTGCCAGGACTTTTATGTGAACAGAACCATGAGGCGGGGAGTGAGACGCGCCGGACCAGAGCAGGCTGCAGTGAGCCCACCTGCCAGCCGCAGGTGCTTCTCCAATGGCTCTGGGGCTGGCTCATGTCACTAGCTGGGGACGTCACCACGCCAACAGAGTAGGTCAGGTCTTGAGGGACACGCTGGCCATGCCATCCTGAAGCAGGAGAGACTCCCACTCTCCCTAGGTTTCCAAGGTGGCCTTTGGTAAATCACTTTCCTAGAACTGCGCCATGCACTTTCATCGTTAACAGCTCAGTCACCGGTGTCATATGAACACCCCTGTCTGCTAAGCGTCTGTGAGTCAGCTATCCAATCCTGCTAAAGATAGCTTTGCTTGAGATCCTGCCTTTCCAGAGACTACCTGACACCACTTTCTATTTATGGACTGAATCAAACAAAAATAGCTATTTTTCACTCAGTGCCCCTTCTTCACATTCACGTTAATTTTTCCAAATCACTTGCAGGTTAAGAATCTTTAATCCAAAATCCAAAGTACTCTGAAATCCAGGAGTTGCTGAGCACTGACATGGCACTCAGAAAATTCTAGATTTGGGAGCATTTTGGATTTCAGGTTTTCGGATTAGGGATGCTCAAGGAGTGAAGTCTATGCGAATATTCCCAAATCCGAAAACCTCTGAAATATGAAACACATCTGGTCCCAAGCATTTCAGATAAGGGATCCTCAACCCATACATATACATTTTAGGGCTTGGTACTTACTTGTTATTGTCTGATCCACACTTGTAGCTCAAAGTGTCCAGTGGTTGGCAGGTTTGGTTTCCAGTGCCTTGGACGTCATTTGAAGCAAACAATAGGTTCTTGTGGGAAGGCAGCACTACGTGGTGCCCTGTGCCCTCGCCCTTTAGTTTTTATGCATGGGACTTGCTCAAGTTGTACTTGTCTAAGTGGGAATTAGGAGAGTGGAGCTCCTCTATCTGACTCCTGGGGATATATCCACAGCAAGTGAAATCAGCACTCGAAAGAGGTACCCACACTCCCATGTTTGTAGCAACTCAATTCACGGTAGCAGGGCCGGCGCCGTGGCTCACTTGGCTAATCCTCCACCTGCGGCGCCAGCATCCCATATGGGTGCTGGTTCTAGTCCCGGTTGCCCCTCTTCCAGTCCAGCTCTCTGCTGTGGCCCAGGAAGGCAGTGGGGGATGGCCCAAGTGCTTGGACCCTGCACCTGCATGGGAGACCAGGAGGAAGCACCTGGCTCCTGGCTTCGGATCAGTGCAGTGCGCCGGCTGTAGCGGTCTTTTGGGGGGTGAACCAACAAAAGGAAGACCTTTCTCTCTGTCTCTCTCTCACTGTCTATAACTCTACCTGTCAAATTAAAAAAAATCATGGTAGCAAAGATGTAGATTCCACATAAATGTCCATCAACTGCTGGCTGCACAGAGAAAATGTGGTGGGCATACGCAATGCCGTGTTACTCAGCCATAAAAACAAGTGAAGTCCTGACATCGGCAACAAAACGCATGGAACTGGAGATCACTGTGCTATGTGAAATCAGCCAGACCCAGAAAGACAAATATCACACGGGTTCTCTTATTTGTGGAAGTTAAGACGTAGAGAGAGGATAACAAGTATGTGGACGTCATATCATTTGGTACATCGTCATAAACTGGCTTTCCTGCATCACACCACGTACATGACAATGCACCCTTCTTCCCCCACCTTACAACCCTTTTCATGAGTCTTTCACCGTGTGATCTGAATCTCCGTATTCAAGAAAGATAGCACCTATGTGTATCTCTAGCATATATGTGCATGTGTAGCTTACACGTGTATGTATGGCTTATATGTATATGTGTAACATATGTATGTATATATAGAACACATGTGTATGTCTGCAATTCACATATGAAGTAAATGTGGCAAAACGTTAAAATTTGCTGGATTTTAAAGCTAAAAAATAGTAAAAGTATTCTAAAAAAATAAGAAACATGGGGAAGCTGAGGGGATGACGGTCAAAACTGCTGACTGTTCTTAGTGTTACTGAGAAAATGTGTTCAGAGCCCACAGCCGTGGGAGGAGCAGGCAACAGCGGTAAACGTGGGAAGAAGGCAGACGCGGCAACCTTACGCTGGCTCTACGCCGTCCAACAACCACCTTCTTTCCGTTTCCCGCCCTCACCTTTCCTCACTGCCTCCTTTTCCTCCATCCGTTTTGTTTGTCTGCTTTTTGGGCCTTGGCACGTGAGGCTGCCCGGTAGAACAGAAGCACCTGCCCCAGTCCGAACAGCCCGAGAAACAAGAGCCCTTGAGTTTGGATGAAGTCCTTTCTCCCACTCGTAACCGAAATGAGAATGACAGAGCTGCTCTTGAAGGTGTTACGGACAACAGAAAGACACATGGGCATCACGGTCGATTTCAACCCAGACCTCTCCCCTGGCCAAGAATGAAAATGTGTGCACTGACTTAAAAGGCTGGCCCGATTCACGCCTGAGGAGTTCACCCTTTGATTTCAGTGCCAGGGATGATTGGCTCTTCCACATTCATTATCCAATTAGTGGGATGGGCCTCCCTGCTCCCTGGCTCTGTACCCTGGGTTTTCCCAGGTTGTCATGGAGATCATCACAGCAGATGCCGTAAGCCAGGGCAAGTATCTCTTAAAGGCTGGAACCCCAACAGAATCTGAATCAGAGACACATAGACCAGAAGAAGAAAATCCCTCGTCCCCAAACCTCTGCCAAGCAAAGTGTCTAACCTCTTCCACCGTGGAGTCCCACAGGACTTCACCAGGAGAGAGAAGTCCTGAACTGTATTGGCTCAGCTCTAGGTGTCCACCTGCACCAGAGGCCACCTGCTGGCCACCCATTGTGTCCCAAGATGTCCAGCCTAAGCTGGGAAGGTGTAAGGCAGGTGAGGGCAGGGGCTAGGGGAGGTCTATACCAGCCTTGGCACTGCTTATGTGGCACAGCTCTGGGAGAATGAATTTAATCAGAGTTCTTGGTCCACCCTAAGCAAGTAGGGTAGGTAACTTTGGCCTGGATGTAGACCCAAGAAGCATGAGTGGTGTTAGCATGAGGAGGCTTCTGGAGGGGCCGGCATGTCTCCCGCTACATCTCACACCAAAGCCTTCATCAGACGGGAAATGCAGCCCCAGCTTGGTGAGCTGAATGGTTACGACTTTTTTTTGAGCCTGGTTGTGGGCCAGGCACTGTGCCTTCCATGCTTCCTTCCACGCAGTCCCCCACTGACCCTCGGCCGGAAACAATCGGATATCTAATATGTAGGTGAGGAAATGGAGGCCCACACACCTCTGCTGGCAGAGCTTGGACTTGGACCCGGATGTTCCTGGTTCTTAAGATCAATGAACATCAGAAAGGACCCATAACCCAGAAATACTGCTCGTCAGTCCACAGAATTTCTTCCTTGTTTAGAGAAGTCTTTTGTGAACAGGACGGAGAAGAAAAGATGCCCTTGGGGGTGGCGCCAGCCATTCAGTGTGGTTGCCCTGGCAACCGTACCCATGGTCAATAAGTGCCTCCCAGGTCCAATGTCATGGAAATTCCCATGAACTCTTTTAAATGAGGGAAGAAAAACACGAGTGTGGAGCAGACACAGCCAAGTGTCCCCAACATTCTTCCTTTTGGGAACAGAAGCCCTTAGAGTTCTCACCAGGTGCACGAACTCTCACCTCCAGACTACATTTCCCAGCCTCCTCTGTGGCCGGCTATGACCACATGATCAAGCTGAGGCCAATGAGATGGGAGAGGAAGTGATTTGTGCTATAGAAAACAAGGGGAATGCCTGCTTCATCCAGCCCCCACCCCAAACCTAGGAGATAGGAGTAAATGCCTGGAGCCCAGCAATGGGAGTCATGTGTTGAAAGTAGCAGAGCTGGTGCGCCAGCCTGGCCGTCTGGCCTGTGCACCTTGCGTTTGAGGCAAATCAACATATTTCAGTCGCTGTATTTTTAGGCCTTTGTTATAGCCACTCAGCTCACCTCCTATCTCGTATAGTCCAGTGGTGACTGCTCACCTCCTATCTCGTATAGTCCAGTGGTGACTGCTGACCTAAAATGGATCATGAAAATAAGAGGGTTCCCCACATCTTCCTCCACCTCCCCTCAACAATAGAACTGGCTGAGTACCCTCCACGTGTCTGATGTGGTGCAAGGGGCTCCCTTCCTGTCTCCCAGATAGTCGGGGACAGGTGTGTTCACCAAGTGCCACCTCACCTCGGAGGAGGAGATCAGGGGCTTGCGGAAGCAGCGCAGTATGTGGTCTGACCAATCTGTTGAAAATCAAAGACGCTTGTTTGACTCCCCTTTAAAAGATAAAAACCCATCTTCCTTCATTTTTATCTTAAATCATCACAAGGTAGAAATCGTATGCATCTAGGACATACCTGGAATAAATAATAAATGAGTTTTTTTCATTTGATCTAGGGAACATAAGAAGACATAAAAAAAAAACATGCAAAGAGAAACACAAAATTGTTTCTCTTTGAAATGTAAATGGGGAGTGTGTGTGGCCTGGTGGGAGCAGCCCTGTGCTGGAGGCCCAGGTGCCAGCTCCTGCTCAGAGCCTCAGAATGTGCAGAGAGAGGGAGAGAGGGAGGGAGGGAGGGAGGCGGATCCAAGGAAAACTTCTAGTTTCCAAAGATGACTACAACAGCACCTCCCAGCGTACAAGCTCTTCTGCAAGATTGTCTTACTCTCCCTCCCTGTAAGAGTTGGGAGTCCCAAATTCCTCCCCCTGGAGCTGGCCTTGCCCTGAAGACTGACTGATGAATAATAGGATGGTGTGGACACAACACATGGCTCCCAAGGCCAGCTCAAAGGAGGCCGTGGGATACCTGTCCACGGGCCCTGGAAAACTCAGCTTTCAGAATTCCCCTGGAGATCATGCCAGAAGCCCGGGGCCAAAGGAGAGGCCACTTGCAGGGTCTCTGGTGGACAGTAGTCCCAGGTGAGCCCAGCCCCATGGGAGGAGAGAGCCAATTCTAGATGCTTCCATCGCCAGCCATTTCCATCTTCTCAGCTGAGGCCCAGGCTCCAAGGAGTAGAGGCAGTTTCCCCCATGACCACCCCGGCACTGTCCCCCGACTCACAGGACGTCTTAGGCTGAGCCTGTTTTGCCACAGTCGTAACCGGAACCGAACTGAATATCCTTCACACAGTGCACAATTTTAGAGAGAAATGAAAAAGCACATCTTGAAAAACACGCTTGGAGTTATTATTAGTCATCTGGAAATTTCCTAGTTAAAATATCTGAGTGGAAAGATCATCCCACACAGAGATGTTTGGTGGATGGAAAAAGGCCACTGGGTAGTCAGATCAAAAGGGCTCCCTGGATGAACACAGAAACCCAGCGCAGCAGAGCCTGGACCGTGCCCTCTGGGCTCACCGGCCTGGCGCTGGGCTTCGCAGGAGGCAGAGTGCGTGGCAGGTCTGGGCACGGGGACCTCACAGGAGCTGTGGGGGCAGCAGAGTGGGAGGAGTTTGGGAACCAGGCATTTATACATACAGGGGGAGCACCCCTTGTTTGAAATACTTGGGGCCACCAGTGTTTCAGGTTCTGGGGTATTGCAGACTTGACCAGATGGGCAGCCCTAGTCTGAAAATTTAAAATCTGAGCTGTTCCAAAAGCGAAAGTGTCGTGAGTTCCTATAGAACACACGGCACGTTTTGGATGTAGGGGTTTTCGGATGAGGGATGATCGATCCCTTGTAACAGCCTTGTTCTCACTCACAGCGACTGCGTGAGTGAGTCTCTGCTGACTTCCAGAGCCCCAGCCTTGGAGGGGGGAAGGGGTCAAAGGTCAGTCAGAGCAGGCAGCTCATCCAGGGGACTTTCACCTAGGAGAGTGTGCGGCAGTCCAAGTCCTGCTCCAGGACAGAGGGCCAAGCACATGTGGCCAGGTTGCCCAGGCTGTGGCTGTCGGTGGGACCCCTCTCACTGGGCTGGGCAGGGGGTAGGGGAGCAGCAGGACCAGTGGGAACCCAAAGGGTCGGTGTTGCCAGCTCAGGGCTCCCTGGAAGCTGTCCTTGCTTTGCTAAAGATTACTGAGCATCACAACCAGGAGCATCTTGGATGCTTCTCGTCTCTCATTTCGCTGTTTTCCCTTAGCACGGATTTGCATAGTTGGGTTGGGCAAATCCTGCGGTGGACAGACTAGGACTTCCGGTGGGTTGAGCTCCATGGAACAGTGGCTCAAGATAAAAATGTCTTCTTTTCTTGCTTCTGGTTCCAATCCAACCCCTGCTGACGCTTCCCTTTGTTTACCAGGTGACACAGCCCTGCGGTTCAGAAGTCACAGTTTCAGTTCCCTTTCCCCAGGCTTCTACTTTCATTACCTTTGTGTGAGTCCTTCCAGATTGTCCACAGGCAAATGCAGTAGCTTCCAAGGGAGTTTTGAACCATGGATTGCGGGCTGCTATTACAACAACGTCACGCTCAGCGGGACTGGGCTTGGGATGGTCGATTTTCTTGTGTCAGGCTACAGTGCCCAGTTGTTTCGACAAACACTAGTCTGGATGCTGCTCTGAAGGTATTTTGTAGGCGTGGTCAATATGTACACCAGGGAGCCAGCACCGTGGCTCAGCCGGTTAAGCTGCTCCCTGCAGCGCCAGCATCCCATATGGGCTCTGGTACGTGTTCCGGCTGCTCCACTTCTGATCCAGTTCCAAGCTAATGCACCTTGGATCACATAAGCACACAACATGTTTTATGCTTTAATTAAAAAAATATTGACTATTATTGAATGTCAGGAAGCAGGCCAGGTCTCCCGAGATCCTTACAAACATCACTGATCATCGTAGGACAGGCAAAGGCGTCACGGCTGTGTGACGCATAAGGAGACTGAGCCATGGGAAGTGATGTGTCTTGCTCTCTGCCTCTCCTGCAGATGTTCTGAGCCCAGCTACAGCCAGGCTCCCCAGGACACAGCAGCTGGGAAGCATGAGCCACTTGCTGGACCCTCCTCTGTCGCGTGTGTGTGAACAGCCACGCGGCTTCCGTCCCCACACCCGCACACCCCAGGAAGACTTGTCTTCGGCTGGAGGCTCTCCTTCTACTCCAGTAGGGGTGCTTGTCCCAGCAAAGCCCTCTGTGTCGTGCTGGTGTTAGCGCTGCAGGCCTGGAGCAACCCTGTGTGAGGCTGGAGGACAGCAGGCACCGTCCACCTCTTGGGGACACGGTGCACCCTCGGCACACCTTCCTGGGCGCATCCCGGCCCCCTGCCCTCACCCCTGCTTTCTCTTGCAGGCTTAGTGGCAGGTAGATGCATTGGTGGAAGAGAAGACAGCAGGGACGGATAAAGACACTGGCTGGTGGCTGGGTGGACACCAGATGGAGACTGGGACCTTGACTCCCGGGCCTGGGTTGACCTTGGACTAAGCGAGAGAAAACACAGCCAGGTCGTCCTTGCCACGGTGCCGCAAGGGAGCCCCCTCGTCTGTGGCTTCCTCACTGACCATCAGCAGATGCAGAACTCCGCTTCTCTCCCCACCCCACCCCCTGACGGTCCTGCTGCAGCTTTGGGTGACAAGCCACCCGTGTGAACCACCGACCGAGCCTTCCCATGCAAGAAGAACCTGTGTGGAAATGCAAGGGGGAAGCAGCATCCCTCGGGTTCTTATTAGAAAATGTAATGTAGGCCGGCGCCGCGGCTCACTAGGCTAATCCTCCGCCTTGCGGCGCCGGCACACCGGGTTCTAGTCCCGGTCGGGGCACCGATCCTGTCCCGGTTGCCCCTCTTCCAGGCCAGCTCTCTGCTGTGGCCAGGGAGTGCAGTGGAGGATGGCCCAGGTCCTTGGGCCCTGCACCCCATGGGAGACCAGGAGAAGCACCTGGCTCCTGCCATCGGATCAGCGCAGTGCGCCGGCCGCAGCGCACTACCGCGGCGGCCATTGGAGGGTGAACCAACGGCAAAGGGAAGACCTTTCTCTCTGTCTCTCTCTCACTGTCCACTCTGCCTGTCAAAAATTAAAAAAAAATAAAAATAAAAAATAAAAAAAAATCTAAAAAAAAAAAATGTAATGTAGGGAAGTGGGGAGGTTGGTTTACCCCTCCCCAGCGCCTCCGCAGAATTCCATTTACTTCTCTTTGCCACAGTCCTGTGGCCATGTCTGCCACTCCCTGGCCCCCATGTCTGCCTGTCTCTCCCGGAACACATTGGAAGCTGCAAACACCCTGAGGATTCAGCCCGAACTCTCAGCAGGCGTCTGCTACGAATAAAGATGTAAGAGTTCTCCAGAGAGATGTGTGTGCAGGTGTGCATGTGTGAGTAAGAGGGAGGGAGACATTTGTGTTAAGGAATTTGCTTCCTTGGGTCTGGCAAGCCCAAGACCTGCAGGGCAGGTAGCAGGCTGGAAAAGTAGGGGAAGGTTGCTGTCACTTTCGGTCCTGAACTTGAAATACACAGGACAGGCAGCTGGCAGAAAACTCAGATGGGATGTCTGTGTTGCAGCCTCCAAGCTGAAGCCCCCCCTCCTCCAGGAAACCTCAGTCTTTGCTGTTAAAGCCGTCAGTGGATTGGATGAAGCCCACACACGCGATGGAGGAGGAATCCGCTTTACTCAAGGTCTACTGATGTCGGCGCAGGTGCTTGGCCTATGGTCAAGACACGGGTTAAGAAGCCTGAATCCACATGTGAGTGCCTGCATGTAATACTCGGCTCTGAGTCCTGACTCGGGCTCCTTGTGGATGCACAGCCCGAGAGGCCACAGCGGCGGCTCCAGTAATTGGCTTCCTGTCACTCACTGGAAGACCTGGATTGATTTTCCAGCTCCTGGCTTCAGTCCCAGGTCTTTGCAGGCATTTGGGGAATGAACCAGTGGATCTCTCTCTCTCTTTTCCTCTCTCTGTATAACTTTGACTTTCAAACAAATAAAAAAATAATATTTATTTATTTGAGACACATGCACACAGAGAATGATACAGGGAGACAGAGCTCCCATCCATAGGTTCCCTGCAATGATTGGCAGTGAGCCGTGCTGAAACCAGGAGCCAGGAAGTCAAACCAGGGACCACGCGCACGGCAGGAACCCAAACACTGAACACTTGAGCAGTCACCGCTGCCCGCCAGGGTCTGCATCAGCAGGAAGCTGGAGGCGGGAATCAAAGCCAGGCACTATGAGGTGGGACGTGGATGTCCCAACCACGAACCAAACACCTGCTCCAGGATCGTGGGCTGATGCAAACGGAAACCAACAACGAGAAGACGGGACCTCTGTAGGTGACCTTCCCCTTGGCCTCTGCCCAGGAGGCCGAGAGAGCATCAGGCTGGGACCCTTTCAGCTCCAGGAGCTGGGCCCTGCTCCTAGGGCTGCTGGGGGGCTGTTGTGAGCAAGAGCTGATAGCTGCAGTGGGGGGAAAGTCTGTATCCCCCATGGCTGAAACCCAACCACCAAAGTGACAATATGAGTGTGTGTGGGGGGCTTCAAGAGGTGTTGAGTTCCCCAGGGCACAGCCCTCACAGTGGCATTCATGCTGAGAAACCACGTGAGAACATCGTGAAAAGAGGTCCCTTAATGAAGCACCAGAGCGTGGCCCTCATCATCCTCTGAGCCAAGCCAGCACCTTGATCTTGAACTTGCAGCCTCCAGAACTGCGAGAGGTAAGTGCATGATTTTTTTTTTTTGAAGATTTATTTTTTATTTAAGAGGCAGAGTCACACAGAGAGGGAGAGATAGAGAGAGAGAGAGAGGTCTTCCATCCACTGGTCCACTCTTCAAATGGTTGCAAAGGCTGGAGCTGGGCCTATCCAAGGCCAGGAGCCAGGAGCTTCTACCAGGTCCCCCAGGCAGGTGCAGGGGCCCAAGCACTTGGGTCGTGCTTTACTGCTTTCCCAGGCTATAAGCAGAGAGCTGGATCAGAAGCGGAGCAGCTGGAACTCGAACCAGCATCGGCACACCCCGGCAGAGGCTTGGCCTCCTACGCCACAGTGCCAGCCCCAGTGCCTGATGTTTATAAGCCCCCGGGGTTGATGGCATTTTGCCACTGCAGCTAGAATAGGCTGAGACCACAGCTGGTGCTCACGGAGACCCCAGCCTGCTCCCCGTTGTGGGCGGGTCAGAAGGCTGTGGGTCCAGAGGCTGGGCTCCGGAGCTCTGACTGGGATGGAGCGGCTGCCACTAGGGGCCCTCTTTGCTGCCCCTGTCCCCCTGTCTCCCTCTCCCAGTGGTTTTGTTTGCCATCGGCCATGAACTTGAAGGCAGTGCCACATCCTGGCAAGTGCAGAGGGGGAGACGGAGAGGGTCTCACTGAGAGGAGGGGCTCAGAAAAGGCTGCTGCCCCCCAAATGGGGTCTCCTCCAGAGAGCAGTGCCCAAGCCACACGTGACAGTGTGGGCACAGAAGCTTCCTTTGTCCCTGGCTTTCTTACACTTGAATCAGTCTTTATAGGCTTGAGATAAATTTTAGTGAAAAATCTGAAAAAATAAGATTACTTAATGGGAAGCAAATTTCAAAATCGGCCCCAGTGTGGGCAGGAGACAGCAACTACCGACGGCAGAGGAGTCGAGGTGGGACTGTAAGGAAGAGTGGCCAGTGGGGTGAACCTGCTGCAGACCAGTGTGGCTCACCCAGACTTGGGGTTGGGGGGGCAGCAGTGAGGGCGTGTCCTAGGGAAATTCCCGATTTTGGGGGGTCCGGGTGAACACAGAGAAAAGAGTCCCCAGGAGAAAGCCACGCCCCGTTTTCTGTTGAGCTGTCTCAGCAATGACAGGTGACGCAACATGGATCCCACGCAGCTGTGTACGTGGGATTGCACACGGTTTGGCCTGGACGGGGGCCAGCTGGGCCCCCCCCCCCCACATCACCGCCAGAACCTGCGAAGGAAAACATGCTCTCATTCTTTTAACGTGTCGCTTTCCCAACACTGCACAACTGCTCCAGACTTGGGGACGTCACTGCCATCCCGCAGCTGGGAGGCAGGGCATGCGGTGGTGTTGCCAAAGTCGGTTTGGTTCTGGGCCCATGCAAATGATCAATAAAGAGATTTTCATAGGATGATGGGCGTGCTGGAAGGCAGGGACTAGAGTCCCATTTGTTAGAACTTCTCAGGTAAAGTTCCTACCTCTCCCACCTTTCTGCTCTGGGCAGGTGCAGGGCACACAGGTGCCCCAACACAGGTGAGGAAAGGACATGGTTATTTTTTTAAAGATTTATTTTTATTTACTTGAAAGACAGAGTTACAGAGAGAGGTAGAGACACACACACACAGAGAGAGGTCTTCTATCCGCGGGTTCACTCCCCAGATAACCTAAACAGCCAGAGCTGAGCTGATCTGAAGTCAGGGGCCAGGAGCTTCTTCTGGGTCTCCCATGCAGGTGCAGGGGCCAAGGACTTGGGCCATCTTCTACCGCTTTCCAAGGCCATGGCAGAGAGCTGGATAGGAAGAGGAGCAGCCGGGACTAGAACCAGCACCCGTATGGGATGCCGGCACTTCAGACCAGGGCTTTAACCTGCTGTGGCACAGTGCCAGGCCCCAGGACACGGCTATTGCATTTTCCTTCTGCTATGTGGCCGAGGCCCACAAACTCAGAGCCACGAAAGAACACAGGTGTACGACATCACGTCTCCGCAGAAAGTCATTAAATCCTTGTCCCTTGAGCATCTCGCTGGTGAAGTCATGTGGCTGTGTTAGTGGAGGTGACTGGAATACAGGTTCTCGTCCTCCCTTGAGAAAGGATTCAGGTGTGAGACTGAGAGGAGTAACCATCAGAGCAGCAAGGTTTATTGGGGTAGCGCACCTGGCAGAACAGATAGACATCTCTGTGAACAGGCCTGAGAGATGCACCCTGTCATTCCGACTGGGGAAGACAAGGTTACATCATTTACTGGAGAGAACGCACCTGTCAGGCCAGCCAGGCAGCTCAGCAGAGAGCTGAGGGCCCAGTTTGTATTGAGTCCAAAGCTTATAAGGGAATGGGGTCCAATTCTTCTCACCCTCTTCTCCTGGACTAAGGGTTTGCTAGCTGTGATACAGGTGAAATTCCTCCCGAGGTTTTGTTACCCAATATTGTCAGAGGGGAGAGAGGAGTCTCCTGGGATGATTTTCTTGGGGTGGGGGGAGGAACGGGAACTGGGACCACCTATAAAGTTATTGGGGTATGGGCAGGGCTTTGTAGTGTAAAATACCGGGCTGTGGCACAGCAGGTTAAGCTGCCACCTGCAGCGCCAGCATCCCACATGGGTACGGATTCTAATCCTGAATGCTCCACTTCCAATCCAGCTCCCCCCTAACGTGCCTGGGAAAGCAGAAGACGACTCATCAGCCTGGCATCAGGCTGGCCCAGCTCCAGCCGCTGTGGCCGTCTGGGGAGTGAACCAGCAGATGGAAGCCCTCTCTCTCTGTCTCCCCCTCTCGCTAACTCTGCCTTTCAAATAAATAAATACATCTTTAAAATAAAATACTGGGCTCCCCCCTAGGGAGGGAGGTTACCTTTCTGCAGGTGCTTTGTTCTCCTGGGGCCCCTTTCATACACACAGGCCAAGCTTTCTGCCTGCCTAACAGCATCTCGCTGGCTCCTTGAGTGGCTGGAGCAGCTCTCTGATCCTGGGGCTACCCCTGGGCTGTGTGCAACGGGTTTGCTACATCTTCTCCCAGCCCAGCAGGGCCACCTTCCTCCGGCTTCTTCCTGTGCAACTAGCTGAGGGCAATTCACATGATCAGGTGGCACCCAGCCCGAGCAGTCTCCCTTGGCCACCTCACGTCCCCTAATCACAGGGTAGCATGCCATCTTATGGCCAAGGCCCAAACTCAAGGGGAGGAGGCGGCTCAGACAAGACCTGGGGTGGGGGGAGCAGGCTGTAGAATCCTGCTCATCACAGGCACTCTTGGGATTGGATCCAAGGACAGGTTTGGGGCCCATGTTCCCCCAGGTAGCTCATCTTTCTGTCCAGTACAGCTGGATCTTGTTCTTTGTACTACCAAACACCAAACGACCTTTCCCTCTCCCCACATTTTTAAAATTTAGGGCATGGGGACAAATTGGAGATTTTCTGGGCGTAGAAAAAAAATTGGCACATGTAGCCGTAGTGGTGTGGTGTCTGGCCCCCGTCATGCGAGGTTTTACTCCATTACGTGCTGGGAAGCGCCGAGTCCCCGGGAGGTTGCTGGTCTGCCTGAGTCATCAGCCTGCACACTGGGGTACACAGCCACACAGCCCCTCCCCATCTCCTAGGCAAGGATGTGTTCCAACACCTCCCCCTGTGCTTGAAAGGGCTGACAGCACTGAACCCTGTATCTGCCATGCTTCCTCCCGCATTTAAGTCCCGATGATAAAGTTTCACTACACTTTCAAGGAAGTTCTCTTTGGCAAGTCTGAATTGCCAACATCACTACTCTAGTGCTTTGTGGCCATTATTAAATAAAGGGTCGCTTTAACCTAAGGCCCGTGGTACTGGTGACCCATCTGATAGTAGGCAGGCAGTATAGACAGCCTGGGTATGCTGGACAAAGGAGTGACTCAGGTCCCAGGTCAGATGGAGCAGTGCAGCCTAAGAGCTCATCCTGGTACTCAAAAATAACATCCAGCTTAAAACGTATTAACTTAGTATTTCTAGGCCAAGACTGACCATGGGTAACTGAAACTGCAGGAAATGAAACCATGAGAAAGGGGTGGGCGGCTGAGCTGTGTGAGCTGGGACCTTCCCCGGGCCATGGAGGGCTGTGTCATTCTCCCAAGTCACGTCGCCAATCTGTTGACTCCAGGGTCCCCTTCCCAGGCACTGGGGTAGGGGGGAGGCCCGTGAAAAATGAGCTTACAGGCTGCAAGGATTGAACTTGCATCCAAGTAGTCCCCGGCCCTGAGTTTTCCTCCAGCCTCTGAAAGGACCCTTGGGAAACACTGGATTTGTTCAACATGGACAAACTCCACCTGCAGCGGGAGGCCTCTTTTTAAAGGGCGTGCCCTTGACTTTGTGCATTGAGACCTCGCCCGTGGCCCTCATAGCTGCCACACTGCACTTTCAGTACACTGTCGCCACATTCACACCCAGCATTGCACCTGCTTCTCTAACGTTTTACCTGAAATTGATTCTTCTGACACAAACTTATAAAGCGCCCTTTGTATCCCTACTGAAAGCTACAGGTTTGAGGTACTGGATTTATTTCTTATATTACGCTCAAACATAAATACATGGTTCTCAGGCTATGTTTGTCCTTGGACCATCTTGAATCACTTGGAGAAATCCTGCTCTGCTGTGAAGAATACGTCCGCCTTAGCAGATTTCCCTAGAAAACACACACCCAGTCTATAATTTTATGTCTTTTATCTAATTTTCATATAGGGGATTTGCTTTGAATGTCTTCTAGTGGAACTTATTCCCAAGGCAGAATAGTGCTGTCCTGACTCGGGGTCCCTCCCGGTTACCCGCAGTGTGTCAATTTCCCGAACTGCATGAGTCAGCTTTTTTTAACTTTTGAAATCGCGAGAGGAGTCCTGGAGGAGGGAAGAAGCCTTATGGTAGCTTTCAGTTTGGAAATTCATTCTGAGACCTGGCAGCCAGAGAGTCCGCTGATGGTGTGTGGAGGAAGAATCCAGGGTGAGACAAGAGGCAAAGAGATGCATGGTGCATGTTATGCTTACGTCACCAACCCTCTGGCGACAACTCCCAGCCAAAGCCAGCCTCCAACAACCTAACGACCTCCCCCTGGGCCCGCCTCCCAGACACCATGATTAGAGCAAGCCTGCACCCTTAACCCACTAACATTCACCTCCTAAGCGTGAACAGAAGACCTCGGCAATTAAACACCTGTATGAGGTAGGGGAGCCAAGTGCTAGACACATCACAGCACCAGCAGCCTTGGAACTTTGCATCTGTAACAGATCAGACTGTGAGAACCGTTGCGAGACACTTGCATGGCAATTCCATCGCACAGTCCAGTCCTCCCTGGTGACAAAGGGTAGCGGCAATGAACGTGACTCTGGAGAAGGTCGTAAGGGGAAAGGACCAATCCAGTTTTCAGGGCAGTGTGATCAAGACATTACACGAGAAATGCAACACTGGGTTGTAAATAGGGTTTGTGCGAGGTGACTTTGTCCAGCTGCAGTGCCATGGATGTATTCTGAGCAGGTTGAAGGTGGGTGAGGCTAAGCTGGGACATATGGTAGGTTACTGCATGCAACACATGTTCCATGAAGAATATTTGCTTCACAAAGACTTCTTATATTTATTTATTTGAGAGGCAGAGTGACAGACAGAGAGAGGGAGAGACAGACAAAGAGCTCTTCCATCCGCTGGTTCATTCCCCAAATGGCCACAACACACCGGGGCTGGGCCAGGCTCAAGCCAGCCACCTGGAACTCCATCCAGGTCTCCCACAAGAGTGGCAGGGGCCCCAGTACTTGGGCCATCCTCTGCTGATTTCTCAGGTGCTTTAGCAGGGAGCTGGATGGCAAGTGGAGCAGCCGGGACTTGAACTGGGGCTCTGATACGGATGCCAGCATCACAGGTGGAGGCCCAACCTGATGCACCACAATGCCAGGCCCAGACATAGGAAATTTTCAACCTAAGGTGGTTTTACTGGGACCTCGCAGATCAAGGGGCACGTGCGTATCGGTCTCCTGGTCCAGCACCCTACCTTAGCCACTCTCTTCCACGGTCATGTGGTGACCACCATCCCTTGGGTCACCAAGCCCCTGCTCTTCCCCCAGTGGCCTCCCATCTTCCCGGCTGACTTCCACCTGCAGTCGGCTGCCATAACTCTGCAGTCTCAGCGGAATCTCCCCTTCACTATCCCCAGTACAGCCAACCCTCGTTCGCATCCTTAACTCCGGTGAGTTCCCTTGGTTCATCAAGAGCTTCTGGAAAGCATCCTGAATGGGGTGAACTCCATTTTCCCAGGACTGACAGGTGGGCTGGTGCTCACTGGTGCAGACACCATCTGTTCTGGCTGCCTGGTGCCTGGGCCGTAACAGCCGGTCTTACTGAATGCTTGGGAGTTCACCACGGACCATCCTATCATCCATGCACCTGCACCCCAGCAGTGGCTTATGGCTGGAAAAGACCCTCTGAGGTGTTCACGGGCCTCACTTTCATCATTTTCATGGTCTAGTTTCCAGCTATTTGGCTTTAATTCCTTTTTAGAATTAAGAGTTGGGGGAGAGATGGGATGAAAGTGTCCAGATCGTAGGTGTTCTTTGCTTGTTTGTTTCCTTTGGGTTATTTTATTTCCTGCTTTGGTATTCATGTCTTATTTTATTGCATTTTGATCAGACAATGACGCTTGTCTCTGTTTCTTGCCTGGAGTGTGTGAATCTCTAGGCTTTCTTTATTCCCTATTAAATGGTCAGTCTCTCGTCATGTGTTATTGGCATTTGAAAAAAAGTGATTATGTTATTTTGCTGTTCTAGAATTCTTTTTGCCCATTTACTGTTACGGACTGAAGGTGGTGGAGGTCTCTGTTGCTGCACTTTCTATGTTCCTGCACCTCTCCTGGGTGGCGGCAGCTCCTCCTGTGTGAATGCCGATGCCTTGCTCAGCGCCATGGCCCCTTTCCCTTCCTGGATGCCGTCTGTCTGTGGCCCCTGCTTGCTTTCTTGTTCACATCTGCCTGGGATGCCTCTGTTCATCTGTTTTTGGTTTTTTTAGATTTCTTTATTTGAAAGGCAGAGTTAGATAGATAGAGAAAGAGAGAGAGAGATCTTCTATCTGCTGGTTCACTCCCCAAGTGGCCGCTGGAGTTGAGCCGATCTGAAGCCAGGAGCCAGGAGCTTCTTCTGGGTCTCCCACACAGGTGCAGGGGACCAAGGACTTGGGCCATCTTCTACTGCTTTCCCAGGCCATAGCAGGGAGCTGGATGGGAAGCGGAGCAGCTGGGACTCTAACCAGTGCCCATGTGGGATGCTGGCACCACAGGCAGAAGCTTAATGCACTACGTCACAGCGCCAGCCCCATCTCTGTTCATCCTTTCACCTTCAAACAATTTGCTTCACTTTGGGTATGTTTCAAACGTATAGAATACAGTTTGATTTTATTTTGTGGTCTAATATTTGAGTCTTTTTATATATTAATGTATTCCATTTGCATAAAAGTATGCAATTATTGTCTCATCTATTTCAGGTTATGCATTCTGCTTTCAATCATTTAGAAAGTTTTATTTTAACTTGATATACATCCTTTGATAATTTGCTGAAGTAGTTAGCTTTTAATAATAATAAAATATCATTTATTGTATATTATATAAAATAAAATATTTATTATCTAAAATATCATATTTAATTTTTTATTCCTTAAATAAAATGTATTGACTGCAGATCACAATCAATGACAGACACTTTTGCTCTGAACTTGGCCCTGTAGCTTACTTTGTTTGGCCTATGGGACATCAGCAAACCTGTATGACATTGTCTGGGTAAGAGTTTGCATGTCGGGGTCATCCTCTTGGAACACCCTCTCTTGGGGCTCTGAGCCTCATGCAAAGAGACCCATCTCTCTGCCATGAAAACCACTACACAGAGAGAAAGAATGCCTGGGCAGCCCCTTGCCAGGTGAAGAAGCCGTCTTGGGTGTCGCAACCACAGCAGGCACTATTAACCAGCCCAGCTGAGCCCAGCCCAGACTGCTGAACCAGGAGACATAATTGGCCAATTTAGCTCATTAGATGTTAGGGCTGTTGGTTGCATAGTGATAGATCATTGAGATAGCAATCTTATAAAAATAATACTTATAAAATACATAAAGTGTGAAAGATGGAAGTATTTATCAAAATACTTAATGATGAGGAAATATGTGAATCACTGAGGCAGCTACCTAGGGAAATTAGTAGAAAAACACACACACACAGCCTGAAGAAAGTTGAGCTTGCACAGAGGCTTGTAATCCCATCCTGAATGGCTGCAGGCGGTACTCTCGGCTTGCGCGCTGACATCAAATGGGGAGACAGAACCAGTGACGGATCGAGTATTGAGAAGATAAAACAGCAGGTGTTGGACCGTGCTTCTGACTATCAGTGCTGGCAGGGAGTGCAAGGAGCCAGGTGAGCCTGTTCCTGGAAGGCTTCCTCGAATGGGAGTTGAGTGCAAATTTTCCTATCATATTCCACTGTGAAAAAGGAAACAACACAAAGGTATACTGTACCAGGTTAACAAATCCCCAGGTCAAGAGGAAAGTGTTGCTACTCCTGGAAGAGTTGCTCCTAAAGGCAGCAATTACCCCAGCTTTTAGGGAATTCACGTCCTGGCTTTTATTTAGGAACTGAATAGTATGGTTTAATTTGGTTGGGTTTTGGTCTTTTACCTGAATGCCAACATGCAGTATGTTTCCAGTTGTTTCTGGCTTGCTGTGTTTACCTGTCCATCCCTGCCCCTTGGGAGGACATCTCTATGACTGATGTCCATTTGAGTCATTTACAGTTTGGGGCAAGAAAAACACTACAGTGATGAATAAAACTGCATTGACCTCCCGGGGATCACACCAGTCCTTCTTCTAGGAACACACCTGAGGGTAAATTTTACTGGGACCTGCACTATTTGTGACTTTGGTTTCAGCAATTATGCCAAGTGGGCTCCCCGAGTGGTCACACTGACCTAAACCATCTCGCAGTGTGGGAGGCTGCACCAAACCCTGGTGCTATCTGACTTCTCTGGTTGGGCCATCACACTGTGATTTTAGTTTGGCTTTCCTTGGTTACTGCTATGGTTTAAGTATATTGGAATGTGGCCCCCCATCTGACAGTGTTGGGAGGTGGTGGGGAGCTCATTAGGAGGTACTAATGCAGCTCTCGTGGGACTGGATATGTGGCCCCAGTAGTGGGTCGTTACAAAGCAGGGTGGCCCCTCATAGTTAGTCTCATCTGCTCTACAGGTGCTCCCTTGGCCTTCTGGCTGTAGTCACTGTGCCAACCCTGCTCTAACCAAGTCCATAGTACTGTTTGCCATGAGACAAGGAGCTTGGTAAGATGAATTGTTCTGTCATCTTCCTTCCCCATCTGATGTAAACGCTTATTAATGAAGGCTGGTAATTGCCGTTTTCAGTAAACACAAACATTCCAGTTTAATCTCTTTCTAATTGGCTGACTATTGGGAGACGCAGTCTCAAATCTCTCCCTCCCTGGGAGGCATCTGGCCTTTTTTTAGAAAAAAGTAATTAATCTTTAATGAATTTAAAATGAACTTTCAATAAGTTAGCCCCGACATAATTGATTAATTATTATTTTGGCAAATACGAATCGTGCATATTGATGGGCTACAATGGGATGTTTTAATCTGTGTATACATTGCAAAAGGATTAAATCAAGCTAATTAGCATATCTGTCACCTCACCAACCTAACATCGTGTGTGTGTGTGTGTGTGTGTGTGTGTTGAGAGTGTTAAAAAGCTGGGCTTCCAGCATCTGGTCTTTTGAGTCTGATTTGCTGCCTAAGTTCCCGCACCGGAAATTGCTGATGGGGTCCAGGCAAGTGACTCAGCCGCTGATGGTTCTCTCTGTTCCCATTTGTACAATCTCTGAAGAGCACGTGCACTTCTCGGTCTGTTGCCCGCTATCTGCGTATCCGCCTGGTCTTGTAGTTATCACCGCTACTGTCCACGCAATTCTTAAGGTATCCCAGATGTCAGAAAAGCAGGGCTACAAGGCTGCTGAACCGTTGCACGGAGAGTTGTGTTTGAGCCCGAGACAACCCACCCCTCCCGGAGCCCCCAGTATTTAAATCTAAGCTGGGGCGTGTTTGTTTATGAGAAAGGCCCTCTGTGTCATCGACTGCAATCATGTGCCCCATGTGATTGGAGATACAGACTCACTGCCTAAGCTCAGATGGAGAGACACAGGGGAAGGGCTTAGTGATCAGCAGCTTGGCGAAGAAGGGAAAGGTGACTGCTCTTAGCGCAGAGTGCCCTGTGCTCCCAGAACTGCTCTCAGGCTGAGCAGTGAGTCTGGGGACAGAAAAGCTGTGCCCAAGTCTCTTTGTGAACATGAGGAACTTGGGAAGGTGCTGGATTTTCTCTGAGTCGCCCTTCCCTGTAAAGTGTGGGTTTGCAATCTATTGAGGAATCTGTGCCTTTGCCCGCGTGGCCCTTCAGCGCCTCCTGTTGAGAGGTAGCGTCTATTTCTCCACCAGGGAGCTGGACAGTGTGTGGCTGGGCGTGGACAACATCACGCACGAGAGGTGATGGGCCCATTGCTGTCAGTTCTCCAGGGGCTGTCCGCTTTGCTGGTTCCTGCTCCTTTGCCTCTGCCTACAACAAGCCCAGGCTGTTCTGCAGCAAAAGAGGGGGTACCTAGAGGAGAGCTGACCCATCCAACAGAGAGTGAATCATGCCCTTGGCACACACCACTGTCAGCTGACCTCTGGTTTCCAGGGAAACAGGGCAAGAGCCAACTCAGCAGAAACCACATCACCTCCCAGCTGGACCCAGCCTAAGTGGCCAACCAGCTAGAGCATAGCTACACAGGTGACTGAAGCTAGCAAATTTGGGGATGTCCTCTAGGCAAAACTAGCTCTTTGGGAGGATGTTGATTCTTGCTCTAACCCGCAGAGTCAGAGCATCAAATGAGGCCGTGTGTGTGAGCACGCTTTGTGAGTTCTAAGTAGCATATAGACCCGGGGGACCCTCAATATCCTTGGGCTCTGCACACATGGACTCAACCAATTGCAGACTGAAGACATTCGAGAGGTGGACATTTGGTAACAGCAGTTAGGATGGTACTTGGATCGCCTAGGTCCTCCATCAGAGACCTGGGTTTGAGTCTCTACTTTGCTATGGGTCAGAAGCTCAGGCTGTCTCATCTCTGTTCCATAATGCCTGGGGTCCCACCTAGGATGGTGTAAAGAGTCTCTCTCTCTCTCTCTCTCTCTCTCTCTCTCTCTCTCTCTCTCTCTCCCTCCCTCCACAGTCTTTCTGTTGGTCTGGCTTGGGCTCTGCACGGCATGGCCATCTCAGCCGTATCCATCAATGCTGGAGGCTCCACAGTGGCCATTCTAAGAGGTCTGGGTGGAAACTGTAAGCTTTCTTAAGATATGGACCCTGAAAGTCTCAGAGCATTGCTTTTGTCACGTTCTATGGGCTAAACAATTCTGGAAGGTGAGTAACTGGATTCTGCCTGCAGGGGAGAATAATAGAGAATATCTGGTCATATTTCTATTTGCAAGGCAGAGAGACAGAGTAAGAGATAGATATGGAGAGAATGCCTATCTGTAGGTTCACTCCCCAAGTTCCTGCAGTAGCCAGGATGGGGAGGGGGGAGAGAGCTGAATCTGGGAGCTGGGAACTCAATCCAGGTCTCCCACGTGGGTGGCAGGAACCTAATTACTTGAGCCATCATCACTGTTTCACAGAGGTCTGTGTTAGCAGAAATCCAGAATCAGGGGCTGGAGTTGGGACTCGAACCCAGGGCTCCAGTGTGGGCTATAGGTATCTTGATGGGCATCTTAATGGCTAGGCCAGATGCCCACCCTGATCAGGTTTACTCTGCCACCATCCACCTGTAGCGAGATAGATAGATCTGTGTGAAGACACCTCACCTCCAGCCAGCTCTGGCCCCTTGCCTGGAGATTCTCCCTGGTGTCTGAAGAACTTGCTCCATGCATGTGCTGGGCAACTTGGAAGTGCCAGCTACTTAACCCCAGGGCAACCGTAGTCAAGAAACAAGAGTGAGCAGATCACCCCCATGGTGGGATGGTTCTGGAACGCAGCGTGGTCACACTGGAGGCCCCCGCGGACTGGGCCCAGTTGTCCTGGCAGCAATCTGCCTTTATGGCCCCCGCCGTCCCCGTCTCACCTCCCCTGTCCCTTGCCCAGGCTTTCCAGATCTCCACCCCGGCCAGCTTTGCCCTGGCATCTGCTTTTGCGGACTCCTAAGATTGAGAAGGCTTGGGCTGGGGCCTTTAGAGAAGGCACGTGTTGAATGGTCAGCAAGTGCTTTTTTTTTCTTTTTTTTGACAGGCAGAGTGGACAGTGAGAGAGAGAGACAGAGAGAAAGGTCTTCCTTTTGCCGTTGATTCACCCTCCAATGGCCGCCGCAGTAGGCGTGCTGCGGCCGGTGCACCGCGCTGATCCGATGGCAGGAGCCAGGTGCTTCTCCTGGTCTCCCATGCGGGTGCAGGGCCCAAGCACTTGGGCCATCCTCCACTGCACTCCCTGGCCACAGCAGAGAGCTGGCCTGGAAGAGGGGCAACAGGGACAGGATCGGTGCCCTGACTGGGACTAGAACCCGGTGTGACAGCAGCTCTCAGAGCACAGGGATGGCACAGAAGTGGCAAAAGTAGAACTGATGTCCGCCAGGGTGGCCACTTGGAATTTGCACTGATGCCTAGAATTCCAGGCAGCACCCCAGAGTTGGGACTGTGGGGTGAGGTCCATGTTTTTATTTGGCAAGTCCAGACCTGAGCTTGTGCATATCTGTTTCCTTTCATGATTATTACTGACAATGATTTTGTCTTATAGAGCCCCCGAGTGTCAGCAAGGATACGCCCGGCACATTAAATACGCCAGGTTGGTCTGCTACCTCTGAGCACAACTGAGGAGGAATACGGGCCCCTTTGCTTGCTGTTCACGTGCTGTTGTCCCAAGCTTGCCCCAAGCCTCCAGATATAATAGATCACACACTCTGTTGCTCTTTGATTGTTAGGTTGTAGCTGTCTCTTGTGTGTCATGAAATCAGCAACACAACATATCTTTTTTTTAGATTTATTTTATTTATTTGAAAGGCAGTGCAGAGAGAGAGAGAAAGAGAGAGAGAGAGAGTCTTCCATCTGATGGTTCACTCCCCAGATGACCACAACAGCTGAAACTGTGCCGATCTGAAGCCAGGAGCCAGGAGCTTCTTCCAGGTCTCCCACGTGGGTGCAGGGACACAAAGACTTGGGCCATCTTCTACTGCTTTCCTAGACCATAGCAGAGAGTTGGATCAGAAGTGGAGCAGCCAGGACTCGAACCGGCGCCCATATGGGATGCCCGCACTGCAGGCAGTGGCTTTACCTGCTACACCACAGGGCCAGCCCCAACAAAACACATCTTTATCAAAAGCACAGATGCTGGCCTGTGCCCATGGGAAAGGCACTGCCCACTGGCACGTTCTGGAATGTTCTTTCCTGTGGTGATAGAATCTCCTGAGAATGACTGCTTGAAAGCCTCTGGCCTGGTTTCTCAAGGACCCTGGCGATCCTCTCTGTGCTGGAAGCTGGTGCTCCCCACAAAAAAGCTCCACAGATGCTACAAGGACAGAGCGCTCTCTGGCTCACCCTCACCTAAGGTCCACTGCCATCCTGGGTCATCCTAGCCAGTGACTGGTTGCAGAGCTGCACAGGAGGCCAGCCCTGTTGCCTCGGTTGGGGAGAAGCCTGAAGTGCCCCCAGCTGAACCCTTCCATGGCCTGGCCTCTGCGGTCCAAATTCTCCTATGCTCCCCTATCCTATGTCCTTCCCTGCTCACCCCATCTCCCCAGACCCCCACCTTGCACGAGTCCAGTTCTCTGGCTTATATTTGTCCCCAAAGGCACATGCAGGGCCCCAGCCTGTTCCCGTGGCAATCAAACATTTGGCCCTCAGTCGAGGCTGTAACTCTGGCCATGGCCACTGATATGGGACCCCTGGGTGTTTCCCCACTGTGGTGTGGTAGCTTCGAATTTGTGGTAAGAGGGAAAGTAGCAGAATGCCTTTGTGGGCATTGTTCTTTTCAACATGCAGACTCCAGGTTTCCCAGAACAGGGGACACCCAGCAGCGGCTGGCACTTGAAGCAGAAGACTCAAAGCTCCTTCTAGAATGTTCTCAAAAGGACATAGGGGTGAGAAGACGGACGTGGAGACAAATACACAGGGCAGCCTTCTTCTGGGGCCCCACGGGGAGGTTGTAGTGTCTCAGAGCCATGGAAGCAGATGGATTCCTGGCCTGCGAAGGCTTCTGAGTGGTAATCAGGATTTGTTATAATTGCTGTTTGTTCGGTTCATACAAAACTGACCTCTTCTGAGGAAGAAATTCAATTGAGCTCTCAGAAGCTCTTAAAAGAAAAACCCTCCCCAGATCAAAGCGGACAAACCAATTCAAAACTTCCACTTCCTCATTTCTCTGCTGAGTCTCAAGTGCACTTAGGAAAAAAAAAATCCACACCGAGACACACAGGCCTATTTTAAAAACAACAGGTATTTTTACATGGGTGTCTTGGCTTATTTCTGGACAGAAACTGGATCACACATCCACCAGGCTTTCTCCCCCACCTGGTGTTTGCCCTGCACCGTGGTTGGGGAAGAGCGGCCTGGGGTCTAACTGAAAACGCATTTTCCTTTCTTTCGTGTGATTGATACAATGCCATGAATTTATAGCATCTGCTTTCATCTTACACACAGAGGCCAAGACTGGAGCTTAGCCCGGTCTTTTCTGGAAACGGTGCCTTTGAAATTAGCAGGCCCACTTAACCAAAAGGAGCATAACTCTATCTTCCCGGGCGACTTACATCATCGTTTTTCATTGTAGATTTCTTTTTCAAGACTGTATCTGTCCCCCTTGATGGGTCTGTGTGTCTGTCTGCTGTGGACGTCCTTCTATTTCTAGAACATTCCAAACAAATTTTTAGGAAGGGCTTTTTTTTTAATTTTTATTTTTGACAGGCAGAGTGGACAGTGAGAGAGAGACAGAGAGAAAGGTCTTCCTTTGCCGTTGGTTCACCCTCCAATGGCCGCCATGGTTGGCGCGCTGCGGCCGGCGCACTGCGCTGATCCGATGGCAGGAGCTAGGTGCTTCTCCTGGTCTCCCATGGGGTGCAGGGCCCAAGCACTTGGGCCATCCTCCACTGGACTCCCTGGCCACAGCAGAGAGCTGGCCTGGAAGAGGAGCAACCGGGATAGAATCCGGCGCCCCAACTGGGACTAGAACCCGGTGTGCCAGCGCCACAAGGCGGAGGATTAGCCTAGTGAGCTGTGGTGCCAGCTGGAAGGGCTTTTACAGATGCCAGAATCTGGACAATCCCCACCATGGACAATGTGGCTATAATGCAGGAGATGTCTGTGAGGGTCGCCCAGATCTTTAACAAGTGGACGAGGCTTTGAGGTGTGGGCTGCAAAGAACCTGCATCCATACACACAAGGCTCCATCACCTAGTTGGGCTGCAAGAGGGAAATGCCCAGGTCCAAGGCAGCATCTCCAGGGCTGAAGGTCACCTCTGCCTCCGTTCACACAATGTGCTTGCATAGTTGACACCATTTACCAGCCTCCCAAAGAACCGGAAGCCACGGATCTACTGGAAGCCCTGCTTTTGCAAATAGGAAAACTGGGCACAGAGGGTCGCGGCTGATCAGGGATTCCCACACAGAAAGAGAAGCCGACAGGCAGGGAGCTACAGACACCCGTGCAGAGGGACACTGTGAAAAAGTGGCATTGGAGCCCAACAAGAAGCGCACAGCAGGTGAACACTGGAAAGCGGCTGGGATTACTGTGTTCAAGCACAGAGACTGCAACCCAGCCACGAAACAAGAAGAGGCTCCTACAAAAAGAAACAGCAGAAGCCTGAAATTTACAAGAAAACCTCCAAGATGGGCTCAATAGCTAAACTGGCGTGAATGAAAGACAAGTCAGCCAGAGTTCTTGTGGCACGTGGTTCCTAAACATAAAGAAATCAGTGTAAGAGAAAATCGATGCCCGAGAGAACCACTGGAAGTTTCCTTATGTGACTACTGGGAGTGTTAGGAAAACAACAGAGAAATCCAAGGGATGGAAATAATCACATAATGACTGAGGAAAATCGCTCAGAACTTCATTATTCAGAAGTTGGGCAGTGTCTGGGGCCGGCACTGTGGCCTAGCAGTTAAAGCCGCAGTCTGCAGTGCTGGCATCCCGTATGGGTGCTGGTTCGAGTCCCGGCTGCTCCACTTCTGATCCAGCACTCTGCTGTGGCCTGGGAAAGCAGTAGAAGATGGCCCAAGTCCTTGGGCCCCTGCACCCACGTGGGAGACATGGAAGAAGCTCCTGGCTCCTGGCTTCGGATTGGCACAGCTCCAGCCATTGCAGCCATCTGGAGAATGAACTAGAGGATGGAAGACCTCTTTCTCTCTCTCTGTCTCTCTCTGTCTCTGCCTCTCTCTGTCTGTAACTCTGCCTCTCAAATAAATAAGTAAATCTTTTTTTAAAAAAAGCCAAAACGTGCCACACTGGAGTGCCTGGTTTTGAATCCTGGTTCTGCTCCTGGGGTTCAGAACCTCGGGCAGCCATGATGGCTCAGAGAGTTGGTCCCAGACACTCCTCTGGAAGACCTGGACTGCGTCCTTGGCTCCAGGTTTGGCCCGGCCCAGCACTGTATTGCAAGAATCTGGGGAATAAACCGGTGGATGGGAGCTCTCTATCTCCTCGCCTGTCAAATAAAAGGAAAAAAAAAAGAACAATGGCCACTTTATGCAGCCTGATCCATCCCACAGGCAGCCCCAGGCTGGAAGGATGTCATGTAGGAGGGACTGTGAGAGCTAAGGGACGTGCAAGAGAGGACGACAGGTGGAAGTGGGGAAACGCGTATGGGGACAGGGCGTGGGCTGACACAGCAGTGGAGGGAGGACCTGCTGGGACAGCATGGGCCTGAGCGTGTGAGCCGTACTGAGACTCAGCAGCCGGCCCCGGCTTGCAGTGTGAGGAGCCGGCTGGGGCCCCAGGCACAGGCGACACAGTGAGCACAGACAGGCCCTCCGTGCTGTCAGGATCCTGCGCCTGCACACGCTCTGGCCAGGCAATGGGCGAGTGATCTGCTGCGGCTTCCGGGACTCTTCTGTCCCCTCTGAGCCAAAAGTGCTGATGCAAGCCCGTGGCCTAGGCTTTCGCGGTCCTGAGTGGTGACGGGCTGCAGCCTGAAGCAGAGAGGGGGCAATCTTGGTCCAATCGTGCTGCATGGTTGACGCACCTTGCTCAGTCTGCGCTGGGCTGGAGCTGAGAAGCCGCTGGGTTGGCTGCAAAGCATGGAGCTGAACCCCAGAGTGGGTTTGTCCTCTGCAGCAGGCACATGGCTTGTGCCGATCCTCTGAGCCTTGTGGGGCCCAAGGCAGGGCCCAGACCAGGGCCTTGAGCATGCCTCTGTCAGCTCTGCCTCCGCCCCCTGCGTCTCCCTCCTCTCTCCCTAGTCCTCTGCTTCAGCCATCAAGGCTGCATTGGTTCCATGCCTGAAGCAAGGTGCACATACACGCAGCCCAGGCTTCCTGGGATGGCTTGCTGAAGGGCTCTCCATCGCATGGGCCCTGAGCCCCTGCATGGAGCCATATGACTACAGAGCAATGGCTGGAACCCCAGGCCAGGGCTGGCCAGGGAGCTCAGTGCACACCAGGGATGCATCCATATCCCAGGCCCAGGGCCAGGCCTGGAGTGGAACAGAAGTTCTGCAGGTGCTGGGGGCCCTGGGACAGCCTTCAACAAGTAGGGGAGCTCATTAACACCTGTTGACTTTGAAAGTTTGGACTTGAAGATTTTATTGTGTGTGTGTGTGTGTCACTTTCCCAGCCACAGAGAGAGAGCTATCAGGCGGGAATCATCTCCCCCAGTCATCCTGTCACCCCCGGTTGTGTCATTCTAAGGCAGGTCCCTCTCCTTGGCAGACGCACAGAGTGGGCACGGAGCCAGCTGTTCTTTTGCAATGACTTTGGCACATGCGTGTCTCAGAGGCATTTTAAGTCAACACCGACGGCCCCCTTGGTGGCCCTGCCTGGGAGTCCCTTTCCCTTGTGGCTGTTTGCCCTGGGGAAGTTCCACTGTGCTTTGCTTTCGTTCCCAACGTGGGCTGTGTGGACTCTCTGTGCACCTTCCATTTCTCTGGGCTGCAGGAGGGGTCAGGAGATAGTTCACCAAACGTGGGTGCAGGCACTTGCTTGCACCTTGGGTTTCAGCGTTTGCAGCTCTCCAGGAGGCCACCACCTAGAGAGGAGGAGGCTGTGTGACAGCTGGTTACACAGCCCCACAGGGAACCACGCCCGTGCAGTGACCATGCCCTGGACGGGACACAGAGAGCACAGTGTGACCCCAGCTGTGGTCTCCCCACAGGTCAGGGGCTCAGGTCACCGTGTCACCAATGCTCACTGTCACCTAGCTGGGGACCGTTGGTCCTGTCGGGCCAGTGTTCTCCTGAAGAACCCACAGAGCTTCTGTCAAGTAAGATCCTAGGGTTTGTGCCATGGAGAAACAAACAAGAGCTGGGAGGAGTCATTGCTGATGGAGCTGCGATGATGTGGGAAATGCTCAGAAAGCCAGCCGCACCAGCATCATCGTCCTCCCATGCAGAGGAGGAAAACCAGACCTCAGTCCCAGCCCAAGAATGCTGCTAGAGGGTCACCAGGGATCCCGGTGGGTGGAGCCACTCCCACTTCAGTGCTTCCATTCCCGGACCTGGGCACACAAGGGCGTCGTGGACTGCATGCCAATTCCAAGCATAGACAGCTTCCTTCCCGTGCCTGGACCGGGAGGGGAAATTTCGCCGGAGGGCTGGTTATCTGCAACGCTGAACGAAACGTTTGGCTTCACAGTGATGCGCTGTGTGCATCCCGACCTCGATTTGCACCTGCGCTGCAGCCGTATCGTCGGTTCACCGAAAGGCAGCAAAAGGGTAGCTATATAGAAGTGTCACCTGTCACTCCTTTTCACGTCCCTCACGCTTTTTTGTGGATGCATCAAGGACGTGGCTCCCCCCGGCCTTTGCTTCCTTTCTGGAAGTCGAGGAAAAGCTTGAGTTGCTCTTGTGTGATTTTCCCCACTGCGGCCAGCACCCCCAGACAGGTGCCGGAAGACCCAGGCGCTAAGCTCTGAGCAAGCGCTTACGGGGTCCCTGGTCTCCATCCGCATCGCCCTTAGTTCTCCTCAGACTTTTTTTGGATTTAGTTTTCTGGCCTAGAAAGTAGAGGTTGCACTGGACCCGGGGCTGACTCTGCTGCCTTCCTGGACCCCGCATGCATCAAGGGAGAATTCTCTGCACCAACCACACGGAGCCTGGGACACATCAACCTTCTGCCCTGTGTTCTCCTGATCCAGCCATCAGGCCTGGACTGCTCAAGCTCCATGAATGAACCTGAGCATTCCTGATTCTCGAATTCTCCAGGGACCAGTCCCCAGTGGTCAAAGGACTCCAGGCTGGAGGCCCACAGGCCCTCCAATGACCAAACACCTCCAAATGACCACATGTCAAAGCCGAAGCAGCACCAGTGACCATGGACCAAGAAGCTCTCACTGCCTGCCAATACCTAGATGCCATAGACATTGCTTTCCCGAGTACGGCGATCTGCCCACCACTCACTTTGTACATAACTTACTCAATGCATTATGTCAGCACCTGTTGAGACGCGAGTTTCAACAGCACATCCAGGAAGCCTATCTTTTTCCCAACAAGCTCAGGTTCTTGTCTGGGTGCCGGCTGCCACCTAGTGGTCTCTCGGAGAGTAGCACTGAGGGGGCTGAGCCTTTGCATCTTTGGGTTCCAGCCTGGGGTGGGAGAGGCGCTCTGCAGAGACCCGTACCCCGCCCCCACCCCGAGTGTCAGGGGTTTGGTGCCACGGTCACCTCTCCCTCCTTCCGCCGTCTGATCCTCCCCCCTCGCTTCCCTGCTCCTGGTGATGGCTTCCTTTAAAGACTGCTCACTGCAAAGAGAGCCCAGGCCGCAGCGGGCAGCATCTCCCACGGCTACATGCTCCGGAAACCGCCCCTGACCGAGGCCTTTCCCACTCCGCCGCCGGTGCAGGTCCGCTGTTGAGCTCCAGAGGGCAGGGTCCCTCGTCTTGTCTCAGGGTCGCCAGGACAAGCTGGGCATGGAGGTCCAGGCTGGACCCGGGAGCTCCCTCCAGGTTGGAAGCCTGGGGCTGTGCCAGCCGCTGGTCTCTGTGGCAGGCTGCTTCGGCTGAGCACTCGCTTGGATTTCCTGCCGCCACGTGATGGAGTCAGAACCCCCAGTGTGTGCCGTGCAGCTACCACCTGAGCCTTCCGGGTGTTCCTGGACCTGGCGGCATGGGCTGACGGACAGGCTGTGGCCAGACGGACAGACACTGGGGGCCCTGTCTGGCTCCCCCTGTGCCTTCTCTCCAGTCAGACCCCCCACACCCTTGCACCTGCACCTGTCCCCATTAGTGCAGATTTGAAAGCAAAAGCAGGGCTGGGGGCAGAGAGTCTTCCCCCAGGGTCCTGCAAAAGCTGTGTGGAAACGGAGGCCATGGCCAATGCCATGGCTGTGGGCAGGCTGGGGAGGGGGGCAAGGAGCCCCCACCTTCCTCCTCTCAGGTGACTTCTAGAATCTGCCCCAGCCCTGCCCCCCCCCATGCCCTCTGCAGTCCCAGCCACGGAGCCAGTGGCCATGAAGGGCGCATCTGTGCTGTAAAACGCAGCCTCCAAGAGGTCAAAGGCAGGCGGCTTAGGAGGCTCCACTTCCCTGGCTGCCCAAGGGCCCCAGGGCGCACACAGACCTGGCCGCAGGTGCAGGGAGGCCAAGGGTTTGGGCTGCCCTGGAACAAGGGGGTGAGGTAGCATCCTCCAGACCCATGGAGTCAAAAGTCCTGAGTGAAACACACCATCAAAATGCATGCGTGTGCAGGGATCAAAGCACGTCTCAGGTGGGCGGAGTCACAGAGCCTCCCGGTTGGGGGTTCCTCACACTGTTCCATGTCTTAGCCGTTCCAAACACCACCGTAGCTGACCTGTGGGAAATGCTGACATGGGATGGGCGCACCCGGAATTCTCCCCCAGTGCCGCAGTGACCTGGGCCCCAGATGCTCATGTGGCAGGGACAAGGCAGAGGAGGGACATGAGGGTGGCCAGTAAGGTTGTCCCAGGTGGGCTGATACACACATACCTGGACTCACCTGGACACACCTGGACACACCTGGACAGCCCCATCACCATCAGGGGCGCCCAGCCCCTCCTTACCTTCTCCCAGGAAGCCAGACCACAGAGTTTGGACTCCCTACTGGATGAATTCAGGACCCTGCAGACCCTGGGGCACCCCTGGGCAGCTTGGGCTCAGCAGGGGAGCCCCCCGGGGAGGGGGCTGACTCATGACCGCAGGTGAGAGGTCATAGCTGAAGGTGGTCTGGGGGCGGGGCATGGGGGGCAGGGCTCACCTGCTTCTTCCAGGAACAGGTGCTCCATGACTACAGCCCCTGGCAGCCGCGGCCTCCTCACTGTGGTGTCCCGGTGCTGGATGCTGGTGCATTCGCATACATCAGTCTCTGTCTTGCTAAATGCTCCCAACCTGGACTGGGACCCCGGGGCGTCTCCCTCCCGTAGGCAGTGGGTCTCATTTGATCACGTGAGGACCTTAGACATTCACAGCCCAGACCAGGCAGCCGCTTCTCAGGCCTTGGGCTCCCAGGTGGCCTTGCATCAGCCCCGCCCCAGAGCAGCGAGAATGGAGTCTTGGGCTCACCTGGGGCTCACGGAGGTGGACGATGCTTTGCAACACGATCTCTGTGATGAGGGCGGGCTTGTCGTGCACTGGGTTAAGCGGCCACCAGCAGCACCTGTACCCCATGTCGGAGCACTGGTGCTTTGGCCTGGACCAGCGCCGGCCATTGTGGTCATTGGCCAGAGCTGGTTCTGAAAACAGGCCCTCTAGATTCTCTTAAAAAGGGCTCCGTCATTAGGAGTGCAGCACACGCCAAAGCTTCGGGCACATCAGGCTCCACAAGCCTGCCTCTGCCCTGGCCTCT
Source organism: Lepus europaeus (assembly GCF_033115175.1). Classification (NCBI taxonomy): domain Eukaryota; kingdom Metazoa; phylum Chordata; class Mammalia; order Lagomorpha; family Leporidae; genus Lepus; species Lepus europaeus. The sequence goes on from NC_084838.1 coordinate 98,515,231, forward strand.
GGGGGAAGCCTGAGATCTATGGAGAATCATCCCAGGCTCACTGTGGCTTCCTGGTGCTCTTCCCATGCCCCACCCAACACCACAGCCCCCACTTGCCCGACCCTGCAGACGGAAGAGTGAGGGATGTCGTCGGTTCCCGGCTCCGTTCCCCAATGTCGTGGAGCCATCATGGTTGCTGGTGACATTGACCACTCCGTGCTATAGGGCGCCCAAGATTTCTGTTCGTCCACAGAATGTTGGGCTCAAAATTACAAAATGCAATGAGGTTTAACAGCAAAAACCACTGAGCCAGTTTTGCTATCAGCCAGAAGGGTCCAGCGCCCTCATCATGTGGCCAGTATACAGTGTCTAGGGCACCCTAAAGGGCTGGAAAGGAAAACCCCAACCTGTCAAAACTCAGTCTGGGTCACACCTTCTACTTCCTGAACCCCAAGGGTTCCAAGTCCCCGGTGTCCAAACTCTGATGACCAGGAGGCAGGGCAGTGATGGCCACACCAAAGCAGTGCTCGCAGCTCTGCCTGGTGCGATTCAGGAGATGGCCAGTGCCCCGACCGCTGGCCAATTACACCAGACTCTGGGGCGGGGAGGGGGGAGCCTGGGCAAGGCATCTGGGTCAGCCTTTTTTTTAAGATTTGTTTATTTATTGAAAGACAGGGAGGGAGAGGCCGAGAGAGGAGCCAGAGGAGAGAGGAGAGAGGAGAGGAGAGGAGAGGAGAGGAGAGGAGAGGAGAGGAGAGGAGAGGAGAGGAGAGGAGAGGAGAGGGAGAGAGGGAGAGAGGGGAGAGAGAGAGAGAGAGAGGGAGAGAGGGAGAGAAAGTCTTCCGTCCGCTGGTTCACTCCCCAAATAGCTGCAATGTCCAGAGCTGAGTTGATCTGATGCCTGGAGCCAGGAGCTTCCTCTGGGTCTCCCATACAGGTGCAGAGGTCCAAGCACTTGGGCCATCTTCTACTGCTTTCCCAGGCCATAGCAGAGTGCTGGATTGGAAGTGGAGCTGCAGCCAGGACTCAAACCGGTGCCTGTACGGGATGCCAGCACTGCAGGCGGCAATCTATTTGAAAAGTTTTGCAAAGCTGTAAAATAATATGCATATGGAAAGTCCATCCCAGTGTGCTCAAAAAATCACGCAGCATGCATCTAGGCTACCAAAGTGATTTGCACACGTGGGCAACGCTTGGACATTCACAGGTTGTGAGGTTTTTATTGTAAGGTCCTTTGCATGCCAGTCTGCTCAGGGGTTGGAGGAGCAGCCGGCGGGCGGCTGGAAGGCATCACCTTGCAGTCTGAGAGCTGTGAGCCCTCACCTGGGTGCTGTGCCACGGCTGAGAACGGGGAGGGGCAACCCTGGGATCACTGCCAGTGTCCAGGAGGAGTCTTCCTAGGAGTTTCAAGGGTGAGAGGGGCCACTGCTCTCCTAGGATCTCCAGCTCCTCACCCACTGAAAGTCGTTTGCTGTGTGTGCAGCTGACGCAGCTGATGTGCCTGCTCCCAAAAGAAGCAGCCTCTTTCTGGCACAGCCACTTTAGCAGAGTGACTTTCTGGGTAAGTGCTGGCCCCTGCGGGTCCTCCCCAGTTCCCTGTGCCCTGAGGCTGAGGTCCATCTGCTCCTGGGTCAGGGTGGGAAAGCAGTGGCGTAGTCTCTCTCCGCCTCTGCAGGTTACAGAAACCTGGGACGTCATGGGATGCAAACTGTGGCAAGGAAGCGGGCCCCGGCTCTGGCTGTGCGTGTTCATGAATGAGCAAGCGCTGTTTATGGAGCATCTACGTTTCTCACTGATTGCTCTGCCACGTGATGACAGCCGTGGAGAACTGAGTCATTGAGGACCTCAAAGACTGACACGCTTTCAAGGCTCTGACTCATGGCTTTGCTACAATGAAGCTCAGCAGGAAAAAAAAATAGCTCCTGGCTGGCTGAGTGGTGTGCGGGCTGGGAGCGTCCCTCGCTTGCCTACAGCCAAGGCCAGGGGACGGAGTTCAGGAAAATGGGAGGGAGTGGGGACAGTAGCTCGGAGCATCCTTGCATCTCAGGGGGTGCTTCCCACACTGGGCGGGGGCTCTGGGGAAGTGTTCCTTCTTCCTGGAGGTTATGTTTACAAAACTATAAGACATGAAGCATCCAATTACGTTACCTGTGCCATTGTGTTGCGTCCAATTGCTCTTTTCTTTGCCTTTGAAGGCAAGGCTGATTGTATGTGGGGTGTGTGTGTGTGTGTGTGTGTGTGGAAGGGAAGGCGGGATGGGCTGATGTGTGAACACCAATCTCAACAACACAGAGGATGGCTCCCTTGGTGTGACCATGTCACTGGCAGTGAGCGGCTTGCCTCGGTTCCTTTTCGCTGATGGAATAATGAGCTACAGTTCAGAGAGACCAAAGTAAGGATGGCAAAGGTTTAATGAACTACATTCCAAGGGAGGAATGGGCCAGGTGAGAGAGCACCAAAGAAAAGCCAGAAAGTGCTTCCTTTCAATGAAAAGGTGAAAGTGCAGTAAGATACGTCGCGAGGGAGACCACATCCATGTAACTTTTATTATAATACATCGTCATGATTGCTCTATTTTATTAGTCATCATTATGGCTGATCTCCTGCTGTCTAATTTATAAATTAAACTTCATCCTATATATGTGTATACAGGAAAAATTGCAAACCTAGGCTTCTGGAATCCACCTGGGGGCCTGGCAAACACCCCCAAGTAGATTTCCTGAGACACTGCAGAGCGCCATCTGCTGGCCACAGAGCAGAACTGCTGGCGGCAGGCAGCTGAACACTGGGTTGCCTCGGCAGACGTTTTTAGGATAAAGCCTCTGTGCCCAGCACTGCACGTGCCAGCCTTGGCGCCTCCCCTCTGCAGTTGTGGAGGCCAGGCTCAGTGAGACTCGCCCAAGGTCAGTGCTGGAGACACAGTACCTGTGCCTATTCCAGTTCCATGCTTCTGTCATGATCCATTCATTTGTGAGCGGACCCTACAGCCCAGCAGGCAGCTGTAGTCTGTCTCGGGGCTCACCGAGGGGCCTCAGGCCAGGTGCCCCCGCATCTCCTGCAGACCCCCGGGTGGGCTGCTGCAGAGAGTACCCTGGAGGACTAGGAAGGAAGCTTGTGGCTGCAGGGTGTTCCGGGGCTTGACCAGAGAGGGTGGACAGAAGACAAACACATAGAGACGCAGGGTACGTCCACAGGAGGACAACTGGCCTGGGCAGATTTTTAAGTAATGATTGGAATAAGCTCCTTGGGTGTGGTGGCTGTGTGTATATGTAGTGTGTTTGTAGAATCTGTATACGTATCCCAGGCTGTGTGTGTGCAGGATGGATGTATGTACATGTGTGTGATGTTTGGTGTGTGTGGATCTTTGTGTGGTATATGTATGTGGTGTGTGCATTTGTGGGTTTGCACATGCATGTACATCTGTGTGCATGTAAATGTGGGGTGCACTGGGCATGTAGATGTCCGTATACACAATCATGCACACTTACGGTACAATAGTGTATATTGCATACTGTGCATATATGTGTGCCCACACATGTGCTGGTATAAATGCATATTTGTACACATGTGTGCATGTATGTGTCCGTGTGTGCACGTGCGTGCATTATGGGTGTAGCTGCCTTTAGGATAAGAATGAAACTGGGCTCCAGAATTCTTTTCTTGTCCATCCCAATGCTCCTTAAGCTGTCTTCAGGGACAAAGCAAACTTCATCACCCACTCATGCCAGTGTTTTGGCCGAAGCAAAGATTTCCGTGTCCTTGGCCCACTTCTGGAAGAGTGGGACAGGAGCGGGCAGCCCTGCGAGGGCAGATCCCCAGCGCATGAGCAGAGGCCACGGACCACCCCCTGGCAGGACCCCTCTCTGCAGACCTCCTCCTTCCCGGTGGCGGAGGCTCAGGGCGGCTCCAGGAGCCTACTTAGGATGGGCAGGGGACTCCACAGGGTTACAAAACACATCATGCATTTGGCCATGCTCTGTACCACGATTTATTTGACAGTGTAACCTAGCATGTCCTAATAGCCTCCATGAAAACCATCACAAAGCTAACTTTATGTTTTTATTAAAAATCACAGTGTAAAAAACTGTCCGGTGAGATGACGGAGCTCTTCTGAAATGCGTGGGCAAGACGCTGCCCTGCCAGCTGGTGCAGGGGGCTCGCCGGGGGCTGGGAGGGCCGGAAATCCAGGGGTGGCGTCTGCAAGCACAGCTCCAGGTAGACTCTCAGTCCCCGGGCTGACATCAAGGTGAAGTCAGCACCCAGCAGATCACAGCCAGGGCTGGGTGAGGGGGCGTGGAGGAAGGGCACGCTCAGTGCAAACAGCCGTGCCACTGAGCACGTTCTAGAAACATGCAGCCCTGCTGGGCAGGGCTCCTGAAGCAGCCACAGTCCCTGTGCTGCCGGCCAGGGCGGTCTGTGTGCCTCTGATTTCCTCTGTTCCCTGCTGGAGGAGGATCAGAGAATGAGAGCGCCTGGAGGGGGCCCAACTGCCAAGGAAAGACGCTGTTAGAACAGCGAGGAGAAGCTTGCACCACAGTAAACTTATCTTGGTGCGAAAAATCTAGCTCAAGCTAGAAGGCTCCAGACCTTTCCCCAACGGTCCACGCTCGCCCCTTTCTCAGGGTTCATCCAGCTTCAACTAAGCGGCCTTTCTCTATTGCACCTTCTGGATGACTCTCGGGGAAAGGGTTATTTTTCCCATGGGACAGGATTTTCACTATGTAAGACTTCCTCCCCCACCAGAGGGCGTGGGCACACGGGAATCTGCTCCCTGAGATGGCCAGGGTGGGGCGGGGGAGGGGAAGAGAGCCCCCGTCGTGGCCTGGTCACATTCTAGGTAAGTGCCATTTCCAGATTCCCAGGAGGGTATGGGTGCTGCTGATGAGGCTTAAAACTTACACGGGAAGAAGGCACGAGGGTTAGGTATAAGGGGACTTTTTATAAAGTTGCTGGTCACTGTATAACTCCAGGGACTCCACCTGTGTCTTGAGGATCTACTCAGTACACCCAGTGCTCAGGGATCCTCCCTCAACCAAAATCATCAAACTGCCAGGTAGCGCGATTCCAAAAGGTGTGGATGGCTTCTAGAAACTTCTAGAAACTTCTTAAGTTCTGCAAGTGGCTCATGGCTTTTCTAGGCTAGGCAAGGTATATGGATGGTCAGTTTTCTTTCCACCTCAACTCCCTTGTTAGGAGTAAGGCCTCCTCTCTCCTCTCCAGGAATGTGCTTCCATTCTCAAAGGTCTCAGGTGCACCTGAAGACCAGACAGGTGCCTCCACGGCACAGCCAGCAGCACAGCCCGCACGGCCGATGGGGCTTTCATTTTCAAGGGCCTTAGCAACAGGCAATGACCACACAGACTCACTGAGGCCAGGATTTGCTACGTGTAGGAGGACAGAAGGGACTTCTCCAGTCTTGGATCTCCAACTCAAAGGCCCCCTCGAGGCAGCCTATTTGAGGGTCAAGGTCTCTGGCTTTAGTATGGACCCACACTTTCTTTAGAGAGTCCCTGTTGATGCCGGTGGTCTGATGTCGCCCGCCCTCTGTCATGGTTCGTGTCCCCAGATCCGTGGGTTGCAAACCGCACACCAGATCCCTAGGTCCGTGGGATTTGTCGGTGCTGCCTTGGGGAGGAGGTTCCAAGGGGATGAGGGCCAGAGGGTGGGGCCCATAGACTTGCGTCAGAAGATGAGGAGAAGGCGAAGCTGGCTGGGCTTTTCCTGGGATGGTCTCCTGCAGCAGGCAGCCCCCGCCAGGGGCCCGGGCCACGCTCTCCCACCTCCCAGACTTCAGAACCTCGGGAAACAGATTTCTTTATAAATCACCTGATCTAGGGTGCTCTGATCTAGCAACATGCGACAGACAGATACAAAGACAGGGAATGACAGGCCGAGTGGCTGGCAGCCCGAAGCACCCTAGGGTCCTCAGTTGGGTTCAGGGTGATGGCCAGCCTGCTTCCCACCGGAGCGCACAGGGGCAGGCAGGGCTGTACTCGGGTGCACGCGCATAGCCCAAAGGGGAGGCGCCCGAGGACAGCAAGCCATGCCAACTCATGCAAACCACCCTCACGGTCCACACAGACGTCAGCCTGTGTCTCACAGCATCTGGGCGTTCTCTATTCCCTAACTGGCTGCCACAGGCCTAGATATCCCAGAGCTGGCCTTGTTTAGGGGTTCGGTTTGGTTGTTAAGCCTTGGAGCGCTATCTTGCTGGGGCAGCAGCCAGTGGCCGGCTGTCACCTTTGCGTCCCTCTGTTTCAGGAACCACTGCGACCCTGTGGGCTCTGGAAACGCTGGGCGTGGTGAGGGCCCCGCACCCTTGCCCTGGGGGCACCCACTGCAGCCAGGACCCCAGGACTATTGGAAGGACATAAAAGGAATTCCGAAGCACATCCTGCAAAGAATGTCCTGGGACCCCAGCGAGGCCACTGGACCGTGCTGTGTGTGTCTGTCCGCTCTGCGGAGGACGAGTCCCGGAGGCCAGGCTGTGGCTCCAGCCGGAGCTGGCTCTCCTATCCTGCAGAGCTGGAGAGAAGCGCCGGGAACCGAGTCAGCTGCTGAGTTCGCTTTCTGGTGCGATCCAGGGCAGCCCGGGTCAGGCAGAGGAGCCCTTAGTTCACCACGTCGTAGTAGTAATTGCGCAGCCGCAGTTCCACCGCTACAAACCCGGGCCTCTTCTCCACCCTGCAAAGGGAAGCCATGGAGCATTGTCAATGCCTTTGCTCTCTGCTGCTGACAGTGCCTCGGCGGGCACCGAGCGCGCACGGCACTGCCCCCTGGTGGCGTCCTCTCAGGCCTGCACCGCACAGCGAGGTCCCAGCATCCCAGCCCTGGAGAGACCAGAGGACTCCGAGACACACAGGGTCTCAGCCCACCCGGCTTTGCATTCTAACACGATCTCCAGGGGATTCAGGTTCACCTGCAGGTTGGGGGCGTTTTGCACTAGAACTCCCGGGTTCAGAAGCCATCTCCTTTGATTCTAGCAAAACAGAGTGTTCCAGAACACACTCCAATGGTTAACATGCTGCAGGTGCACTGAATGTGTGACTCATAATCTTCCTTGTTAGAAGACAACATGGACATAACAGTAGCTCTCCCGCGGTGCTCCGGGAAGGACTCGGATCTGTCTGTCATACATCTTAACATGGGCGCACCCCTTCCTCTTGACAGGTGAGATACTGATGTATGCAAGCTTTGGGTAAAAGCTTGTCACCCTCTGCAGCCTCTAAACCAATGTTCAGGAGGTGTCTCTGCTGTCACGGCACAGATCAGCTGGGAGCAAGTCCACTCATCCCCGGAGAACCACAGGCATGGCCCCAGGATCCCTACGGATACAAAGATGCTAAAGTCCCTCAACTAAAACAGGGTGCTACTCGCCTAGAACCTTCACAATCCTATACATTTATTTGTTTATTTAGTATAAAGAGAGCCTTCCCACCTGCAGGTCACTCTTCAAATACCCATAATAGCCAGAGCTCAGCCAGTCTGAATGCAGGCGCCAGGAATCCCTCTGGGTCTCAGGGGGCCAACTACTTGAGCCATCACCTGCTGCCTCCCAGCACGTGCACTGACAGGAAGCTGGCATTGGGAGCGGAGCCCAGGCACTCCGAGATGGAATGCAGGCCTCCCAGGTGGTACTTTTTGTGGCTGTGCCAAATGCCTGCCCACTCCCATGTACTTTTAATCATCTTACAATAACAGGTGCAATTACTACATAAATAGTCATAATGCTATATTGGTTTGGGAAATAAGGACATGGAAACAAGGTTTATACATGTTCAGCACATATCAACTATTTTTCTGAATGTTTCTGATCTGCGGTTGGCTGAACTCTTGGTTCTCAAACCCATGGAAACTAAGGCCTGACTAAATTCCTTAAAACCTTGGGACTATTTGCATCATTTTGCAAGAAACGAACTATTTCAGTGGCCAGCAAAGCCCTACTAAGACTGCTTGGTCAGCCAGCTGTGGTCACGTCTGGGGACACAGACCTTCAGTGTAGGGGCCATGTCTCTGGTCACCACGTTGGGGTCCACACCCTGGAATGGATGTTAGGGCCAGGCGATGGAGATGCCAGCACCTTCCCAAGGGCCTTGGGACTTCTGAATTCTAGAGCTCTGTGTGTGTTTTAAAGGTTCATTTACTTATTAGGGGTTGGTGTTGTGGCGTGGTACATTTAGCCTCCACCTGCGGTGCTGGTATCCCATATGTGTGCTGGTTTGAGTCCTGGCTGCTCCTCTTCCAATCCAGCTCTCTGCTATGGCCTGAGAAAGCAGAAGAAGATGGCCCAAGGCACCCACGTGGGAGACTGGGAAGAAGCTCCAGGTTCCTGGCTCCTGTCTTCAGACCGGCCCAGCTCCAGCTGTTGCAGCCATCTGAGGAGTGAATCAAAATATCGAAGATCTCTCTCTGTGTTTCCCTCTCTCTGTCTGTAACTCTGCCTCTCAAATAGATTTATTTACTTATTTGAAAGGCATAGTATTTTTTCACTCAACTATACCTCCCTGAACTAGTTTTAAGATTTATTTATTTATTTGAAACTCAGAGTTACACAGAGAGGGAGAGAGACAGAGACAGAGAGAGAGAGAGAGAGAAAGAGAGAGCGAGCTTCCATATATTCCTATGGCTGCAATGATCAGAGCTGGACCAGGCCAAAGCCAGGAGCCAGGAACTTCATCCAGGTCTCCCACATGGGTGGCAGGGGCCAAGCACTTGGGCCATCCTCCGCTGCTTTTCCTAGGCCACTAGCAGGGAGCTGGATCAGAAGTGGAGCAGCCGAGACTCGAACCGGCATCCAAAGGAGATGCTGGCATCGCAGGTGGCGGCCTGTGCACCACATCACAACGCCAGCCCCTTGAGCTACTCTTGTTAGACAGATCTGAACATCTGCCTGCCCTGCACTGGAGGTCCCCACTAGGAAAACTATAGCTTTCAGAAATACACTTCTGTGGGGAAGAAGCTGAACTGTGGAAAGGAGCTGTCACTTCTAACTCAGAGCCTGGGCCACCGTCACTGTCTCTGTCCACCTGAGGCTCTTCCCAGGACTGACTCCCAAGGGCCCAGCAGCCCCGGGGAGGCCAGGTGGGTTAGCCCCAGGGGAGGGAAATGAGGGGCAATGGTAGAAAGAGGGCTCTGGGAGTGTCTCCTGACCCAGACCTGGAGATCCATTCTGCACCAGGTCCCAGTGAACCCTCAGGACTGGCCGGGTCTCCACAGCAGCAGAAGGCACAGGGCACGGTGCTGAGCAAAGCTGGCAGAAGCCGTCCCTGTCTCCAGCAGCTCGGCAGAGCTGTGCACAATGACAGCCTCAGCATGGGCGCGCACAGCCCCAGGCCCAGTGCCCGTGCCTGTGGGTGAGGCAGCCAGCGCGAGACCCTCGGCGCTCCTCCCCAGGGCTCATCTGTCTTCCACCTCCCCACAGCTTCACCTCCTCCTTGACTGCTGGGCCCAGACCTTCAATTTCAATTTCAAAAGCAGCTGGGGCCTCCCATGGCCATGATCTAAGGATTCCAGTTGGGCATGTGGAGAATTGAGTCAAGATCGAAGAATTGGGAGCCGGCGCTGTGGCGCAGTGGGTAAAGCAGCCACCTGCAGTGCCAGCATCCCATGTGGGCACCGGTTCGAGCCCCAGCTGCTCCTCTTCCAATCCAGCTCTCTGCTGTGGCCTGGGAAAGCAGCAGAAGGTGGCCCAAGAACTTGGGCCCCTGCACCCATGTGGGAGACCCGTTAGAAGCTATTGGCTTCAGCCAGGGCTGCGCCAGGCTGAAGAGCCTGGGGGAACCTGGGAGTTGCAGACCCTCAGATGGCCCCTGAAGCTCCAGCTGACCCCTCACCTGCTGCTGCTGCTCCTGCAGAGGCCCCTCCTGTCCCGGACCGCACACCTGACTGTGCCGAGTGTTACGTCCCTGGCTGGGATAAGCACTCCTCTGGGCCCCAGGCGGGCTGTGCCAGCACACTGCAGGCCACAGGGCTGGAGACAACAGCTTGGGGCCCTTGCCCGAGTCCCTCAGGGGCTGCCCAGCCCGGGAAGGGCCAGTGGCCACTTCCCTAGTTTGCAGGTGTGATGCATCTTGGCCTTGAACTTCACCTGAGCATCATGTCGTGGGTTCTCTGGAAGCACGGGCAGAGCCCGGGCCCACCATGAATGCGATATGATGACAGTGTTTGCAGGACTTAGTACCGTCTAGGAAGCACAATCCTAGCTAACCCATCGGAGCTGGCCAAAATCCACGGCCGTGCCACACTACGACAGGCAACCAGGGAAGCCGGGAAGCAGAACGTTCGCCTCCTGAGTACCTGCGACAGTTGCTATGCCAGGAACGGGCGGCAGCACCGGAGTCACAGCCAACGCTGCTCCTAGGTCATCTACGCGCACATGCTTATGCGGGGATTAGAGTAACTGTGGACCTTGCCATCCAGCGCCTGCTCCAGGAAGCAGGACACCTGCCCGCCGAGTCCGTCCCTCATCCCCTGTCGCCCGTGCAGAAGGGGCGCGCCCCTGACTCACGGATAGGCCGGCGTCTGCTTCCTGCTGGTGCCCAGCCAGGCCACCCGCCTCTGCAGGGCGCGCGGCCGGATGGTGGCCAGGGTCGGTACTCACTCGTACGTCCAGCACAGGTTCATCAGCTCGTACATCTCTCTCGGGCACCCTGGAGGGCACCCCATCCGCTCTCCTTTCTCCAGCATGGCGGTGACTTCGCTACCTTTCATGCCCTACAGCATGCAAAACACACGCGAGCTGTCAGAACACAGGGCCAGCGAGACAGAAGCGACCGCCTGCCCCGCCCTCCGCCCGACCCACAGGCGCGCAGGCTGTAAAAGTCTGGGGAGACCCAGACTACACGGCATCGGTGATTTCTGGGTCTTTATGAAGGTCGTCTGGGCTGACCTGGCGGGGAGGGCGGTTACCAAGAAGGGCTCACCCACCCGGTACGGCTTCTGCCCGTAGGAAAACGCCTCCCACATGAGCACGCCGAAGCTCCACACGTCGCTCTTGCTAGAGAACTTGTAGTAGTTGATGCACTCGGGTGCGTACCACTTCACGGGCCACTTCCCGTGCGTCTGCGCCTGGAAGGTGAGCACATGGACACATCCTGTTAGCAATGACCTTGTGTGCATCTGTGTGCAGAGCAGTTGCCTCTGACAGCCCGAGCGTGGCGGCAACGCGGGTGACCGTCGGCAGGGTGGGCAAACGGCAGCGACCAGGGGGCTGTCATTCAGCCTCAGAGAGGAAGGGGACCCTGACCCCGCGACAGGATGGGTACGCTGCCCCACGTCAGAGTGACTGGGTTGGATTCCTGGCTCCATTTCTTGACTCCAGCGTCCTGCTAATGGGCAACGGGCACCCTGGGGGGCAGCAGACAACGGTGCAAGTCCTTGGGTCCCTGCCACCCATGTGGGAGACTCAGACTGGGTTCCAGCTCCTGGCTTCAGCCTGGCCTAGCCCCAGGCATTGTGGGCATCTGGGGAGTGAAGTAGCAGGGGAGAGTGCTCTCTCTCTCTCTCTCTCTCTCTCTCTCTCTGCGCCTCTGTCTGTCTCTCTGTCTCTCTGCATCTCAAATAAAGAGATTTCAAACAAATCTTTAAGCACTCCTTTTAAGATTTTCACACATACCTGTAAGATTCGGGCAGGATTGCTGGCACTGCTTGCAGCTTTTGGTCTTTGGCTCTCTCCTCTTTGGCCACATACAACTTTGCAGAGTACATGGGTGGCAGAGAGAGTCGAGCCTAAGAATCTACTTCATGGACGTTGCCCAAGAAAGACCTGGGTGTTCCCAGCGATATTTAACTGCTGTGAATGTGTCTGTATTGTCAAGCCAATGCTAACTATTTGGATAAGACTATGCACTTACATCATTTTAGAATGCCTTAAATTTCCTAACTTCCTAATTTAATAAAGCCAGCAGGGGCCGGTGCTGTGACACAGTGGGTTAATCCTCCGTCTGCGGTGCCAGCATCCCATATGGTGTTGATTCTAGTCTTGGCTGCTCCTCTTCCAATCCAGCTCTCTACTATGGCCTGAGAAAGCAGTAGAAGATGGCCCAAGTCCTTGGGCCCCTGCACCCACGTGGGAGACCTGGAAGAAGCTCCTGGCTCCTGGCTTCAGATCTGCTCAGCTCTGACCATTTCGGCCATTTGGGGAATGAACCAGCGGATGGAAGACCTCTCTCTCTCTCTCTCTCTCTCTCTCTTTCTCTCTCTCTCTCTGGCTCTGCCTCTCAGAGAAATATATAATAATTAATTTTTTTAAAGCCAGTGGTAATAAAGAGATCAACACCGTGCATGACAGAATGCCTCACTTCAGGATTTGAGATTTGGGGAGGGGGACACTGTTGAATGTTGTCACCTCTTGCAATGAAAAGCAGAGTTATATAAATAGAGAGAGACAGAGGGAGATATAGAAAGAGAGATCTTCCATTCACTGGTTCACAATCCAAATGGTACCAACAGCCTAGACTGGGCTGGCTGAACCCAGGAGCCAGGAGCGTCTTCCAGGTCTCCCATGTGAGTGCAGGGGTCCAAGCGCTTAAACCAGCCTCCTCTGCTTTCCCAGGTGCATCAGCAGGGACCTAGAATGAAAGGGGAGCAGCCAGGACTTGACCTGGTGCCCAAACAGGATGCCAGCATCACGGGCATCAGTTTAACCCACTGTGCCACAACACCGCCCCCAGCATGCCCGTATTTTTTAAACAATAGAATCAAAGCTTAAAAAAAAATACTTTATATACTTTGAGTAACCTACTGAAATTACTTCTTGAAAGCTTGCCGTGAGAAGATAAAGAAACACACATTTGCCTTTGAGTTTCCACGAGCTGCCGCTCTGAGCATCGGCGGCCTTGTCCCTACCTTGTAGTAGTTCTCGTCAGCACGCAGAGCTTTGGAAAGTCCGAAGTCGCTGATCTTGGCGTAATGTTGAGTGACCAGCAGTACATTCCTTGCAGCCAGATCTCTGTGCACAAAATTGCACTCCTCCAAGTATTTCATCCCCATGGAAACCTGATGAACCAGCTCTATGATGTTCTTGTCCTTGACATGCCTGCAAGTCACAGGGTGCCATTAGCCACAGCGGAAGCGCCCACTTCAGAACGACAATGAATCCCCCCCCGGGCTGTTCTTCTAACAACACTGGTGAGCAGCAACAGGTAATTTGTCAGTGTACAGCAGTGCAAGACTGCACACTGGCCTGCTGTTTGAAAGGTTTGGTTGCCATGGCCTGTTTTGGATGACAAGCAATGGAGCGGTCAGACCTGGCTCACAGACGGCCCAGCGTCAGTTGAAACCGTTGCTCCAATACCGGGCAGGTAACCACATCAACCCGTCTCTGTTGTGTACCCATTCGGGAGAAGTAACAGCTCTCCGTGTCACAGAGACCGAGGGGACACTCCAGGTACAGCAGGTCTCTGGTGCAGAGAGCAGGCTGGGCTCTGGTGGCTGACTCTGCCCTACTCCAAGTGTTGGCGACGGGATCAGTCACTGTACCTTATACTCCCAGAAGGGCTCACTCTCAGGGACTTGGCGGTCCGCCAAGCCACACAGCTGGCTAACACTAATCCAAAAATCCCAGATCTGAAACGTTTCAAACGCTGAGATTTTTGAGCACATTCTAAGTGGGAAATTTGATAGCGTGAAACTCTGCTTCGGCCACAGAATTATTAACAGTATTGTGGCAATGAATTTTGGGCCATGTGTATGAAGTGTGTATGAAACGCAAATGAAGTTCACGTTTAGACTGTGTCCCAGCCTCAAGATATTTCATTATGTATATGCAAATATTCCCAAATCCAAAAAAAAAAAAAATCCAAATTCATAAACATATCTGGTACCAAGTATTTTGGCTAGTGGATACTTAACCTGTATGAAACATAACAATTACCCCTGAGAAAATGTTTCTTGAAAAAAAAATGTATTTTAGTGCCAGCATTGTGGTGCGGCAAGTTAAGCCACCACTTGCTAGCAGCTTTGGCCTGTTGACGTCAGCATTTGGGGAGTGAGCCAACAGATGGAAGATTTCTCTCTGTCTCTCTCTGCCTTTCAAATAAATAGACAAATCTTTGGGGGAAAAAAGTGTGTTCTGCCTAGGGAGGAGGGATTTTTATTTTCCTTGAGGCTGATTCTTTCATGGAATCAGTAGGCAGACCTTCAAAAAAATTGATGGAAAAATTGAATTAAAAGATAGGTTTATTTTGATACAACAAAATTTGAAATTCACAAATAGTTTTCTCATAATGCATATTTCCAAGAAACTTTTAAAAAAATATTTGTTTATTTGAAAGGCAGAGTGACAGAGACAGACAGGCACACACACACACACAGACATACAGAGAGAGAGAGAGAGAGTTCTTTCATCCACTGGTTCATTCCCCAAACAGTTGCAAGGGCCTGGGTTGGGCCATGCCAAAGCCAGAAGCCTGGAGCTCCAACTAAGTTTCCTTCTAGAGTGGCAGGGGCCCCAGCACCTGGACCATCTTCTATTGCTTTCCCAGGCCATTAGCAGGGAGCCGGATTAGAAATGAGAAGCTGGGACTGGAATCAGCGCTTCGATATGAGATTGCAAGCAGAGCCTCAAGCCGCTGCACCACAATGCTGGCCCCATACATGCTTTCAAATATCATTTTAGTTTTTAAAATTCAGTCATTTGAAGAGAGAGAGAGAGAGAGAGAGAGAGAGAGAGACAGAGAGAGAGAGGGAGCAAGCGAGTGCCCCATTGGCTTGCCCATTCCCCCAAATATCCATAGTGGCCAGGGCTGCACCCAGCTAAAGGTCTCCCATGTCGGTGGCAGGAACTTAGCTACTTTAGATACCACCACCTGCTGCCTCACAGGTGTACGTTAGCCACAAGCTGCGGGCAGGAGGCCCCAATACTCTGCTGTGGGACGTCTTAGCCTGTGCCCAAGTGCCTTCCCGCTGGAGGACTTTATGAAGTCCCCTCACTGGGACAGAGTAAAGGAGGAGAATGAGGATTCAACTGCTGCATTAGAGCTTTTCCCCGAGCACCAAGAGTGAAAAGAGCTGCGTCCAGAGACTCCTCTCGCGTCTCCCCTTCCCTGAGCGAGGACCAGCCTGGGCAGGCGTGCCGTGGAAGTCCCGTTGGCACACAAGTGGGAAGGTGGGCCCCCCCCCGCCCCCGGCCATCACAGCACAGCTTCTGTGCCTTCCGGGGAACCCAGTGATACCTGTTCTGTTGCAAGTACTTATTGAGAGGCCCGAGCTCCGCCATCTCCATCACCAGCATCCACGACTCGGCTTCGCAGATCCCGATCATGCGCACGATGTAGGGGTTGTCCAGCTGCTGCATGACGTTGGCTTCCGACAGCAGCTCGTCTTTCAGGGCTGGGTCGTTGGCCTCGTTCTTCAGTATTTTCACAGCCACTGTCTTCACCACCCTGCAAGAGAAATCGCAACATACAAAGCTTGCCAGGGGCCGGTGCTGTGGTGCAGCGGGTTAACGCCCTGGCCTGAGGCACCGGCATCCCAAGTGGGCGCCTGTATGAGTCCTGGCTGCTCCACTTCTGATCCAGCTCTCTGCTGTGGCCTGGGAAAGCAGTAGAAGATAGCCAAGTCCTTGGGCCCCTGCACCCATGTGGGAGACATGGAAGAAGCTCTTGGCTCCTGGCTTCAGATTGGAGCAGCTCCGGCCATTGCAGCCAACTGGGGAGTGAACCAGTGGATGGAAGACCTCTGTCTCTCTCTCTTTGTCTTTCCTCTCTCTGTGTAACTCTGACTTTCAAATAAACAAGTAAATCTTTAAAAAAAAAAACAACTTGCCAGACTGGCTCACTTCTACCTACCGGTTGAGACCTTTTTCCCTAAAAGCCTTGGGACCACAAGTGTTCTCCCATTTCAGGATATTTTTGCACACATAATGAGCTATCATGGTATTGGGACCTGAGTCTACACACAAAATTCATGCATGTTGCACAGATACTGTATACATACAGCCTACACTGAATTATACATGTACAAGTGTTCTTCAAAAAGTGTGTAGGAAGTGATATTACAAGATAAGTGGACTATGGTGCAAAAAAAGAAAAAAGAAAAAGAAAAAACCGAAATCCATGCATACAAAGGGTCTTCACAAAGATCATGGAAAATGTGCAATATGAAAAAGCTATGCAATGATTTCAAAATGTTTGTGCCAGAATAAACTTATCTTTTAATTGCATTTTCCAATGGATTTTCTGAAGTGTCTTTTCATTTTGAGTGCACCTGCATTTCGACCGCGCCCTGTCACACGAGGCCAGGAGTGGAATTTTTCACTTGTGGCATCGTGTCTGTGCTCAAAACCGTCCAGATCCTGGAGCGTTTCCTGTTTCAGGTTTTCTGATTCGGGATGCTCACCCTGTAATGATCTTTTGTGAGGCATCACTCCCAGCAGAGAGAGTTAGGGAAATGTGGGCCACAGAACAGGAACGAAACAATGGGTAACAATTAGCTTGGCTTCCAACCACATTCTCCAGCTCATACGCAAGGAGATTAGCATGCCATTAAAATAATTTAATCTCTAATCACAAGTGCCTGGGTTCTTCAAATCCTGATTCCAGCTTCTGCTAACACAGGGAAGCAACAGGTGATGGCTCAGTACTTTGGTGTCTTCCACCTGTGTGGGACACTGAGTGAATTCCAAGCTCCTGGCTTCACTCTGTCTGAGACGTGGCTATTGCAGGCTTTGGGGTGTGAACCAGCAGGTGGAAGATCGATCGATGGATCGATCGATCTGTCTATCTATCTATTTATCTATCTAATCTCTCTCTCTATCTCTCTGTATCTCGCTCTCTTTCTCTCTCTCTCTCTCTCTCTCTCTCTCTCTCTATATATATATATATATATATATATCTCCCTGCCTCTCAAACAAAATAATAGATAAAAATGAACAATAAAAGTGGGAGAAAGTGCTGAAGAATGCCCCAAACAAGCAAAACCGCAAAGTATAGCATATTTAATATGCTGCAATAATAGCTTTCGAATAAGCCTTACCAACCAGGACATACATGATTTCTGTAACGTCTCTTTACTGACTATCTCAGATTATGTGTGTGAGCCTGAATATAAAATTTCTTTAATGTAAGTTGAAAATGAATTTCTGGGTGTGGCATCTATAAGCATATTGTGAAAACTCATTTAAGAAACACTTTGTTAATTTTAAGCAAGTCTCAATGATTTTGCAAAGTCTTTATTAAATTGACCTTTAATTTTTTTAACGTTTATTTTAGAATTTACTTTCATCTATCTGAAAGGCAGAGTAGAAGCAGGAGAAAGAGAGAGAAAGACAGAGTGAGCCTTTTCCATCTGATTCACTCCCCAAATGCCTGCAGCAGCCAGGGCTGGGTCCAGCTGAAGCCAGGAGCCTGGAGCCTGGAGCTTCATCTAGGTCTTCTATATGGGTTTCAGGGGTCCAGGCACTTGAACTATCATCTGCTGCCCCCCATCCACCCAGGATAAATTAGCTTGGAGCTGGATTGGAAGCAAAGGAACCAGGATTCAAACCAACACTCCAGCATGGGATGTTGGCATCCCAAATAGCGGCTTAATCCGCTACGGCACAAAAAGTTTGCAAAAAACAGATTATTCTTCCTCCTCACATAAAGACACCACATGGGTCATGTTCACTGTTGGGAACACTCTCAGGGAGTGAGGTGTAGAAGGGAACTTAACAATGCACGGCTTGCAAAACTGCATCTCTCTGCACGACAATTCTTACCGACATGGAAAGAATGTTCACTGCTTTTGTGGAATTCTCCAGCTGGAGACTGAAAATAGCACTATCCAAGCTAACAGGAAAACTAAGAGCAGAGCAGAGGAGGTCTGACACACAACTTCAGTGATGTTGCTAAGGGAACACACCCGCAGCACCCCTGCAGCCTCCCAGGCCCACTCCTGAGACCATGGAAGTAACAGTCCAGACCCCTTATTGTTTTAGTTTTCATGTCTCAGCGGCCTCTCCTCCACTGGGAGCCAATCTGGCATCTGGTGTGAAATGGGGGCAACATGGAGAAGAAAAAAAGATCTCTTGATTCTTACACAGACTTAAGGGAGAAATCTCATTCACAAAACTCCTGGAAATATGGCCGAGGAAGGAAATTTCCCAACTCATTCGATAGGGCCAGCATCGCTCTGATGCCCTGCCACATAAAGAAATCCTAAGAGAACAGTGGACGGATGTGCCGCATGAACTCAGATGCAGAAATTCTAGAGATAACAGTAAATTCAGGACTTAGGAGAAGGATGTAATGCATTGTGAACAAGGAGGGCTTATTCCAGGAATGCCGGATGGGAGTCGGTTTAGCAATCAACCCCTGTCATTCACCATGGAGACACTACAAAGGAGAGGAAGCTTATGGTCAGCTCCATGGAGGAGATGCTAAAGTTTTTCAGAAAAGCAAGACGGAAGGAAACTTCTTTAGTCCGGCAAAGATAACTAACACCATATCTAACTAACGGTGAAATACTGACAGCTCTCTCCCCGCTGCTGTTGTCTCGGTTCCCAGCTAGTATGGCAAGGCAAGGAAAACCACAAGTAAGTGTAAGGATCGAACAGGATGGAAAAAAAAATCTTCCATCATTCACAGGTGATGCATTTTGGATCACAGCATGCCTTAGCAATCTACTAGAAATAACAAGAGAGGAACAAGTACATTTAGCGACACTGCTGGGTTGTCAAGCTCACCTGTCAGGAGTGGAGACCTTTTCCCTGCCGTTTGGGTATTTATAACATCATTCATGAGTCAGACAATCATCAACTTAAAAACTAACCTGCTACAGATTTATTGAACGTGGCGTCCTGCCTGCGGCTGCCATGACAAAGCCAAAGCACATGATCCCTGGGCCTTCTACGGCCTACAGGCTGGACCCTGTTGACCTCTGCCCTAAGTGATAAAATTAGCCATATTTCTACACCCAGCCAGTGTCAGGGATCAGGAAGTAAAAGAGGAAACCACATGTGCTAAGATCAAAAGTGCCAAATACCCAAGAATGACTCTAAGGGTTGCTAAGACGTCTACGCTGTGCACGGAGCGGCTCCGTGAAAGAAGCAGAGAGAAGCCGAGGGCCCACGTCAAAGTGGGGGTGGCCTACGCTGGTGCGTGCAAAGGTTCAGTGCAGGAAAGACATCATTCTGCCCCAAACTGATCCAGACGCCTGCGCTGTCCCCAAACCCTCATACTGAAATTACTTATCCATAGTCACACCTCCCTTCATTCACATATTTAAGCAAATAATGCAAATATCACAAGCTTTCACAAATGAGAAAATTTATGTCTTAATCCTGGGAAGTTTGCTTTCCTTGTACAAAGTGATGCACGTAGAACAAGCACCATGGCCAATCTAGAGCGTGTGTGAAGACGTGGTGTACGTGTGTGTGTGTGTGTGTGTGTGAAAGACACAGCCTGGAGCAATAGGCTTTAGGACTAATTTTGTCAATGCTTTTGAATCTCGAACTGTGTGAGTATTCCACTTACAAAAAAATCTTTCACAAAAACCTCTTAGATTGAAAACGACATGGAACAAACCCAAACACATTCCTGCCAAGACGAGTTGGAAGAACGGCTTTGTCTCAAGGGACTTCAGAAGTCAATACTGCCACTGAAAATTCCAAGTGGGTTCCCTTTTGAGTACCAAATGAAATACACAAGTAGTTTAGGAAATTAGCACTTTTAGCTGTGTCATATGTACTGATATTTGAAATGATAAGATAAAGCAAATACATAATTATTCCAATGATATTCGGAATCCAAAATGTACTGGGTGAGAAAAAAAAAAGACAATTAAAAATCAAAGGAAGTAAGTGAAAACATTGCTTTGTTATCAATGAGTTATTTCATTTCAGTTAAATAGTGCATATCTGCATGTGTGTGCCTAGAAAGATAAGAAAACCAAACACTAAAGTTAGTTAGCAGTGGTGTTTGGGTGCCACAAATACGGTGTTTTCACATTATTTACACTTCTGCTTATTTCTATTTCCTAATTCTCTGTAATGCCTAAGTGCTACATTGAAACCAAAATAGAAACACCACAGTTCATTTCCCTAATGATGCTCCCATTATAATCATCCCAGAAATGAACAAATGTGGCCACGTTCGTGGAAAGGCCACGGGCCTGCTGTGCTGAGTTCTGTGTTTGGGATTGACTGCACAGAAGAGCTGTCTCCTTGGAGGCTCCCAGAACGGAGCTTGGACGAGGCCAGCAGTGGGGGCGGGAGCTGGGAGACTTACTTCTTCATTTGGTAGTAGCCCTTCTTCACGGTCCCAAAGTTGCCGGAGCCCAGTTCTTTGTCTTCCAGGGTCAGCAGCTTCCGGTCCAAGTAGACCTCTTTGGGTCTGATCTCCTCGGGGTCAGCATACGGGCTCTCGTACACTTCTGTGTCCATGGGCATGGCTTCCCTCTGGGGACCTGCAGCACAGTCAAGAAGCACACCCCCCACCCCAGGGCTGGATCATTCCTGAGTTCGACTGAGCACAGCTCTTAACCCACCTGTGCTCACAACACACCATCTCTGGGTACTGAGAACTCAAGGCGGGGGTGGGGGCATCAGCAAAGGGTCATCCACACCAGAGCCAGCCGTGGAGAGGCCCTGCCCAATGGCTGGGGTAGCTTCAGACCTGGTCTGAGAATTCTCTGATGCTCGTGCCACTGAGATGTGCAGCTGGCGTTAGCCACCTCCCCACCCGCCCCCTTGCCACAGTGGCTTTCGTAAGTGTGTCAGCAGAAGTGAACATGCGGCTTCCCAGGGGCGGCTAGGACAGGCCGTGTGACAAGCAGCACTACCACCCCGTGCCCTGCAGCGCCACGGGCTTTTGTTTCTTTGTGGCCACCTCCCTCTGGAAGCCTTCAGACACCCACCAGTGGTGGGGAAGCTCCCGCAGGCCCACTTGCAGAGACCAATCACAGAGGGCCTGAGACTCGGTGCAGACAGAAGAGGCCAGCCAGTCGCCGCTTACCCTGGGCTCACCTCCACCCCTGCTGGCCCAGCTCCTGCCACCAGCTGGTGGTAACAGACCCTGAACAACAACCGCCCAGCTGAGCCTTGCCCAGTTTTCTGGCCTACAGGACAGAACTAATTAAAGAACCGGCATTCTTTTAAGTCAATAAATAGCAATCAATAGATCCAGCTAATGAATTAAAAATTGGGCCTCCTACAGACCCAAGATCTCATTTCTGAGAACCAGTCAGGGAGGGGGTGTGGAGTTGCTCCTGGGCGTGTTATTTTCCCAAACTGTATCCTCTCATGGATTTCCCTAAGCACGTGGAGAATTCTAGAAACTTCACCCATTGCTGCACCTTTTGCAGACACTGACCCGGGCATACAAGCCTCTTACCAAGAACATGACCTCCTGCAGGTAGAAACTTTAGGGTAAGCAGGAGGTACAAGGAATTCTGCAGCAGCAGCCTGGAGGTGTTCAACACGACCCATTGATTGTGGGGAGGCCTGGGAAAGGACCATTTTGCCCTACAGAACACGCGACACCTGCTGCCAGCCACTGGGCGACAGGGCTGCTCACCGCCAACCATCGCTATACAAGCTGAAGTTATAGACAAGGCGGGTGGGTTCCTACGCCCAGTCTGCAGGCTTCAAGGCGCCTACACTATGAACAAGCGGTAAATACAGGCATCTCTTACCTCTGTCTGGCTCGTAGGGGTTGTACGAGATGCTACTGTCCGGCCGGCTCCCTTGGGGCGGGGGTGGCTGCAGCACACACAGGACAAACATGTCACTTTCTATCATCCACACACTGTTGAGTTGATCTGCATATTTTTAACTATCAACTCATCACATTGCAACGTATGCAGGGGAGACAATGAGCTAGGAAGACAGACACGGAAAGAGCAGCATTGATCTCATTCTTCTGGCAACTGTTTGGATTCTGGGAGCACGGGATCAAGCTTGTGCTGCTGAACCCCGGGGCTCAGCCAGGGCGTGCAGGGGGACGCGAGAACTCTCCGCTTAGCCAGAGTCCCCGCCCCTCCTTACTGCCGTTCACCTATTTCCTACTTCCACCTGCCAAAAGTGCAAGAGGATTTCTATCTCTTGTTCCCTCTGGATTTCTGCTCCTCCTTCAACTCTTCCCCTTTGCTTTTTATCTTATGTGGACATACGCTTTATGTCACGTGGAAGTAACTCCCACAGAAAAGTAAACACCCCCTAGCGGCTCCCACTTACTGCCCCACTCCACGGGGACAGGTATGCATGCCAGTCCCCGGCTGATCCTTATCTCCCATGGCGATCTGGCAACATTTGGGTCCATGCCAGAGGTGGCACAGGCCAGGGAGCTGAAGAGGAAGGCTGGCTGCCATGCACCCGGGACTACAGGGAGCCACTACTGGGGCTGTTGCTGAGTATGGCAGTCACCGGCCCTGTGAGATGGGGAATCCTCTTTGTCCCCCTGACGGAAGGCAACTCTTCCCGGTACCCACTGCAGTACCCAGAGCTCATCTGAAACAAGGCTTTGCTCGCTGTTATTAAGGGCGAGCTCCCCTTTTATTGAATTTGTCATTTCTCAAATAAATTAGCAATCTGCATCATGAAATGACTGGGGAACAAAGCCTGCTCCTTGTATTCCTAGGAAGTTTCCTTTTGAAAATCCTTATCTCAGGGCCGGCGCTGTGGTGTAGCAGGTAAAGCCGCCGCCTGCAGCCCCAGCATCCCATGTGGGCGCCGGTTTGAGTCCCAGCTGCTCCACTTCCTATCCAGCTCTCTGCTAAGGCCTGGGAAAGCAGTGGAAGATGGCCTAAGTCCTTGGGCCCCTGCACTCGCATGGGAGACCTGGAAGAAGCTCTTGGCTCCTGGCTTCGGATCGGCCGAGTTCCGGCCATCTGGGGAGCGATCCAGTGGATGGAAGACCTCTCTCTGTATCTCTCCCTCTGTCTGTAACTCTGCCTTTCAAATAAATAAATAAATCTTTAAAAAGAAAAAAAAAAAAAGGAAAGAAAATCCTTATCTCAAATCTTCCTGATCGGCCTTCATGCCCAAATCAGAACAAGGTTTCCCAGGACACTTAGTCCCCAGGAAAAGCACCACTCACTGCCCTTCCACCCCCGTGGTTGAATGAGTTGAGCAGCAATTTTTACAACCGTGCACCTTATCAGTGTCCAAACACTGGCCGTGAAGACGTGAGATACTGCGTGACTCTGCAGAAATTTGAACAGAGGCATTAAGCTTCGCACCACACAGCCCCTCGTCTTGCAACCCGCACTGACTCCCCGTGTGCTGTGCTGACGTTACAAGCCAGCAACCCAAAATAGTACAACGAAGCCACCATGCGTGAGGCCCGCCGGCGGCCGTGTGACTCCCAGCCTCCCGACTGCTCCCCTCTCCTGCTGACTCCTGAGTGTCACGGAGCCTGGCGCTGCCTACAGAAGGCAGGCCCTTCTGCTGAGGCCACAGGGTATCTGTCCGATCTGTCGAGGGGTTGTCGCTGAAGCCATTTGCTGCCACACTGCCTCTCTCAGCACTCCTGCTGAACGGTTTAAAAGAAGTAGCTAGCTGTATCCCCCCGCCCCACTCTGCTCTGGTGAGTGGCGGGGTTGGAGAATGTTCTCTGTGGGAGACACAGACAGGGTTCTCTCTGTGTTAGCAGAGCAGGGGGAACTTTATGATGGAGATGAAGGGATGCAGGCTTCCTCTCCCCTCCCCCCGCCCCGAGTACTGATGGGACAGAAGCTGGCTGAGGGCAACGGGTGCTCCATGAGGGCTCTGGCAAGAAGCATCACAACCACTTGGAACAGTGCTACAAGTGATTCACAATTTAATCATAAAATCCTAAGGAAAAATATATGGCTGACCCGTGTGATCACTACTTGTTATCACTCTTCCTGCTTTGGATGTGATGTTTTCTATGCCAACGGTGTCACTTTTGCTGCTCAGAGAACAGGTGTACAGGTGCCAAGGACAGCCTGACAGTTCCTCCCCTTTTTACCTATGCTCAGAACAGGAGTCGCACCTGCAGGCTACCACCAGAGGGCACTAGCTACCCAGCTTTTAACGTTTCAACTCTCCAGGTAGAAACCATCAATCCACAATGACTAAACATCGCGTTCAATTATAAACGATGGTCTTTGGTCTCCTGTTGGTAAGGCTTAACAGAAATGTATCTGACAAATATTCTTCGAGTGCCTCTGTTTACGAACTAGGCATAGAACTGAAATACACGTGTCTTTTGGTGCCCTGAAATATGAAATCCGTGTGTATGTGGAGTCTTCAAAAATGTCATGGAAATTTGCATAGTATGAAAAAAATGCATGGATGTATCCATTTTTTGCACGGAAACACACTTATCTTTAAATTCCATTTCCATGAATTTTTAAAAGAACGCCTGTATGTCCTAATGTCTATTTTGTGAACTTTAAATTTTATTCCAGTTTCTTGAAAGACATTTTCAAATTAGGCAATAACAGTCAGCAAACGGCAACATACTAAGTGACAAGAAAAGCCAACTGGCTTCAGGCACATTGGCTGTGATAAGCTAGGTGTGGCTCCCAGTCTTTGCAGGAACACCCAATGTCCAATGGGGAATAAGACCCCCTGGCTAATTGTGTACCTAGACACAAATTTAAAAGCCTTGCCATCAGTGTGTGCATTGAAATCCTGGGACACATTTTGGCTAAACCATCTAGACAGGGTGACTTTGAAATGCGAAGCTGACTGACAGTCTTGGTCTTTGGTTCTACAGGGTGCTATTGTTCAAGTCCCGCCCATTTCCCCCAGTAGAAGGATAAGGCCAACTTCTTAAGTGAATAAAGAAAAAAAAAAAAAACAAAACAGGACTCATCATTGGAGGGATTTTTTAAAATTAAGGTCTACCAGTACTTGTATTCTTTAGGCGAACACATCTCTATTTCATACGGATAAATATGTCACTATTTCTAAAGTTTAAAATGCATCTGCCCCTTAATTTTTATTATGAAAATTTCAAATTATTTGATTAATAATGTTTAAGACAAAGCATGCTGTTCATGAGCTATCTAGATGCAAGAGCTCATTCAAGTTCTAACGTGTGTTTTCCCCCTAAATTACTAAGAACAGCTAATTACACTGAGCAAATTAACAAGTTCAGGAAACTGATTTACCTCTCAGCTAAACAGATGGAATAATTGACATCATGCCCACAATTGTTTTCTCATGACTGGCTAGATCATGGTTAGTTCCCCATCTGTCTGTGAAAACATAAATATTACGTCTTCTAAAATATTCCTGATAAGTAACAGAAGTATTTTTAATTCATTGCCTACATCATATAATCCTGCCCCTTTATAATCACCTATTGATATTTTTGACTGCTATGAAACTCAATAGCTATGTCAAAATTGTTATGAATGTAAGTAGGCAACAATTGGTCTCTTCTCTTGCTCTCTCTCTCTCTCAGCCAGGAAAGTACTTTCATGATATTAATCAGATTCATTCCTTTCTAATATTTGATTCTCCCTTTTAAAACATTGCTTTGAAATGTGAACAGGATGTTGGAGCCAGAAGACAATCCAGGTAAGCAGGTTGACTGACAGCATTCCGGTCACGTGCTGCTGTACCCTCTTATCAGTGCTTCCATGGCAAGTGGGCAGGTCCCGGCGTCTGCTGCCCAGTGGGCCCAGTAAGGCTGACACATTTCCTGCTGGGTGACTCCTTGGCTAATGGCCACTGTTGTGTAATCCCGTGTGACAGCAGCCAGTCCTTGTGGGCTGTGTGCTGGTCACGTGGGCTGCTGGTGCTGTCGCCGCTTTCCTGTCATCTACCAAGATTCTCTGCCCATTATCCTGCTCGTTGACCTTCCTTATTGATTTATAGAAGCTATTATTATATTAATGCTATTGGCTGTACAGAGGCCATCATTACTAATATGTGGTCCAATTGTTTATTTCTCTTGATGATGTGATTGCTTTTATTCAACGTATATGTTTATTTATATTTCATTGTACTTACAGAAACTTGCTTTCAGCTTCCCTATACATGAGCTCTTTCAGTCTAAAGTTCACTCAAGCTTATTTTCTAGGCATTTCTTTAGTTACTGTGAGTGATCCAAGTTAGCGGACACCTACTGAGAGAATGACACAGGGTGGGACTGGGGCTTGTGTCTCCTAAGACCGCTTTCCTGTTTGGGGGGTGGGTGGGTTCTCAGTGCATCATCCTGGCTAGCCGGATGATAGTTATTGAATCGAACAGTAATCCAGGTGCTGCCGGGAAGACATTTTGCAAAATAATTACAGTGGATTTATCATGTGAATCAGTGGATTTACATAAGGAAATTGTCCTGGTGAACCTGATTTCATCTGCTGAGAGTCTTTAAAAAGAGTTAAGAGTTTCCCAAGACCTGGAAAGAGATAGCGAGAGCAAGAGAGAGAGAGAGAGAGGGAGAGAGAGAGATGGGGAGAGGCTGCACCAGTGAACAATAACTCTGGCCATGCCTGAGAGGCTATCTCCTGACCCTCATCATGCACCCAAAAGCCTGCCCTGTAGACACTGGATTTGCCTAGCCAGCCCCAGCAATGACGTGGTCTTTGTAATAAATCAATGCATGTGTGGATACACGTATGTAATGAGTCTGTGTTGTACATGTATGTAAAATACATCTCCACATGCAGAAATATATTAATTCACGTATATGTACAAGGGTACTTCAAAAAGTTTACAGGAAAAGGTAACTCAAAGATAAATGTACTTTGGTGCAAAAAGCACTTGAAAGTCAGGGATGCATTTTCTCACTATGCATTCTCTGAAGTTTTTGAAGATTCCTTGATGTGGCTGTAAATATGTGCACGTATGTACAGATGTGTGTATATGTGTGCAGGTCACATACACACTACACCTGTGCATGTGTGTGTCTGTTTCACAAGCAGTCTCCTATGGGCCAAGCTGCTTTGGTTGAAGTCTGAGTGATACACTTGGATTTACAGAATTATTTTAGGATTTTATTTATTTGAGAGGTAGAGTTATATAGACAGTGAGAGGGAGGACAGAGAGAAAGGTCCTCCATTCACTGGTTCACTCCCCAAATGACCGCAATGGCTGGAGCTGCGCTGATCCAAAGCCCAAAGACAGGTGCCTCTACCTAGTCTCCCAAGGACTTGGGCTATCCTCCACTGCTTTCCCAGGCCCTAGCAGAGAGCTGGACTGGAAGAGGAGCAGCCGGGACTAGAACCGGAGCCCATAGGATGCTGGCACCACAGGCGGAGGATTAACCTACAGCACCACAGCGCCAGCCCCTGATACCACAGAATTAAGACAAGCATAACATGCTGTATGTAATCTGTTCACAGTGAAATCACCCACTGCTGGGCCTGCACATGGGCTGGGGCTGAGCTGGCATACGGGCTTCAGGCCATGATAAGTAGCATGATCAATTAAAAAGTGGAGTGAGGGGCTGGCGCTGTGGCACAGAGCGTGAAAGCCCCAGCCTGCAGTGCTGGCATCCGACATGGGCGCTGCTTTGAGTCCTGGCTGCTCCACTTCCGATCCAGCTCTCTGCTAATGTGCCTGGGAAAGCAGTGGGAGATGAGATATCTCTGTCTCTCTCTCTTTCTGCCTTTGAAATAAATAAACATTTAAAGAAAAATAGGAGAAACAAACCCTTCTTTTCACTTTTCTGCAAAATTTGATCATACAGCAAAATCTAGAAATCCATCAGACATCAACATTACTGCCTCAAAAAGAAAAACCTTTTTCTGGGGCCTGTGCTGTAGTGTAATGGATTAAAGCCCTGGTCTGCAGTGCCAGCATCCCATATGGGTGCCGGTTCGGGTCTCGGCTGCTTCACTTCCCTTCCAGCTCTCTTCCATGGCCTGGGAAAGCAGTAGAAGATGGCCCAAGTCCTTGGGCCCCTGCACACACGTGGGAGACCCAGAAGTAGCTCCTGGCTCCTAGCTTCGGATCAGCTCAGCTCCGGCCATTGTGGCCATCTGGGGAGTGAACCAGCGGATGGAAGACCTTCCCCCCACACCCCTACTCTCTCTGCCTCTCTGTAACCCTTCCTTTCAAATAAATAAATGAATCTTTTTAAAAAAAGAGAGAGAAACCTTTTTCTAGTCCTCGAGATCTATTTCTTTTTTATGTGTTATATTTAAACTACTTTTTTTCCTGTTAGGTTGGAAATCTGCCAATAATGAAGTTATTAAAGAATATTAGATGGGGAGTTAGGGTAAACCAGCAGTCAGAATGGTGAATTCTGATGAATTCTGTGTTAGCCTCTCACAGCGATAATGAAGCCCTCGCTATCTGTCACCTCTCTAGCTTCCGTCACAAGCACACATGGCCAGCCACCCCTCACAGCATCATTTACACAATCCATTGCTTTCCCATTGCAACACGTGGCTCTGGCAACCCAAAGGTAAGCTGGCTGTCTTTCTGCGACCAGAATGAGCCGCCACCATCACGCTGACCGAGGACTTCGCAGCCCCGCTACAGCAGAGAGAGCGTGCGGACACGGATGCACGGGACCGCCACTCGACGGGGGGACCCACAGGAAAAGCACAGGGCGCACCTCGAGCGCAGACTGCCCAGGACTGGCAGGTGCGCACGGCGGCTGCGCACGGCACAGGCGTGGAAGCAGAGCGGCGGGAGCGTGAACAAGAGACGCGTATGCAGGGCAGGCCAGACAGCCCGACGCGCGGGGAGTGCGGGTCAGTCCTACCACTTAGAGCGAGAGGGGACGCTTTAGCACCTTTTTGGAGCCAGGCTTTGGGAAGGAGTAAGATTTGATTCTGGAGATTATTCCACCCGCCGACCACGTCTAGAAACCATAACGGCAAAGAGGAACAGTAAATTTAGTCTCAGAAAACAAACACAGGGTCCTTCCTGTGACAATGACATCCTAACTTGCTTCTGTAATCGCACCACCAGCCCCTCCCCACCCTACCAATGCGATGTGTCATGGGCAAAGCCTGGTCATTTGGAATGCTTCCAGAAAACCTTGCTACTGGGGCACAGGGACCTAGAAAAACATTAGGGAAATATTTGCCACGGAAGGGCTACCCAATAAAAGCTACAGCAGTCGGCAGCTGGTGTTGCCTAAGCATCATTAAGCCCTAAGCTGAAGGCAAACCACTCTTCCGAAGCTTCAGCTACACTTGAATGCTCAGGTGTATTGCATTGCTTCCAAGGTGTTTGGGGAAATTTGCTGAGTAGCACACTTGGGGCACCTGCCATTTTTCTGCATGTTTTTAGCATTCAATAAAAATGTATTCCAAAGTATTTAACTTCTTGAAGCGACTGGGCGATGCCTGGTTAAATATGGGGCTTGATCATCTCTTAAGGTTTTAAGCCCTAACCCTTCTTCCATCTCAAAGGAAAATGGGTCTGCTCCATGGAGCACAGAATATTAATATTTGGCTGCCAGGCCCATGAGTGCTGTCAAGGGTAAAATGAAGAGCCAGCTCCGCAAGGACCCTGCGTTTTAGATGCTGGATCCAAAGTTCACTGGTATTTCAGCAAGTCCAAGTGCCCCCAGTTGGAGGACAAGTGACTGCCCCTGCATGGGCACCCCTGCCCCGCCAGCTCCAATGTGGACGAATCTCCTACAGGAGGTAGATGTAGATTTGAGTTTCTGTGGACTTTATTTGTCAGGGCTTAGCAGGCAAAAAGTCAGGTGAAGATGGCATTAAAGGGCATTGCCAAGTCCACACTGACGCAGGAAACCCATTCCTGCTTTGAGTATAAATCCACACATCAGCTCCTGAGAGTCTGCAGGGAGAGGAGAAAAGGCTTCTCCCCCTGCACGGGCATCAGCCATGCCGCGAGAAAAGCCCCACGGAGGTGTGCACTGGCCACATTCTCACTGGTGCGGATTGGGAGGTGAGCCCTGGCCAAGCCTGCCCTACTCCATCTGTCTCAGTGGGCTTCTCTTATCTCATCCCAGGAAGCCTTCCATCAACCTTTAGTTGAACCAATTCATGCAGACAGGCCAAGTCCCCTAGGAACAACGTGGCATCTGATCCGACCGAAGAGCAGGGCCAACAACCTCAGGGAGACATCTTGTCTACCAGCCATGTTACACTGACCATGCACGTGGCCCGTGGGTGACACACATCTGTCGTCAGAGGTGGCTCATCAGATCTAGTGGGAGGCCTTTTCTGACTTAACATTGGCTTTCATGTTCATTTTAGAAAATGGGGAGAAGCCAAGAAATTCACTCAACTTGGCAGCTTTAACAGTGCCCTGATGTCCACCTAACACCCACTAGACCCCCCCAAGTCAGCAAGGGGCTTGTTTGCCTACTACTCCCGTTACTTTTCAACTCTATTAGCAATGGCTTCACCTGCAGATTATTTCTAATAACACTTACCGCAGGATGGGAGCTTGGAAGTTGTGGGCGAGCGTCAAAATTAACATTTCCTGATTAGAAAGAGCATGGACAATTATTGCAATAGCATGGAACCACCTCCTTACAGATCAAGCAGCGTGACAGACATGGCTGCTCGAGAAATAGATACACCTTCTGCACAGCTTCCCTTCTAATACCTGTTGCATACATGCAGTTAACATGAATTCATTTTTCATTTTAATTTTTGGCTATTTTTGGGTCCACGAGAGCTAAAATTGGAGCGACCGGATATCATGTTTAATCCATCAGGAAAAAATCAGAACTGGTCCAACCTGAATTTGCAACAGGCCAAATCTACAATGAGTGGACAGTGACCAATGGGCAAAAAGCCGACACTCCCATGACTTAGCAACTCACCCATCTGCGCGCCAATTTTTTGACATGGAACCGTGAGGACTCGTAACAAACCATCGGGTTTGTAAGAATAATGCTCCACCAGCTGGAAGTAAGCAAGAGAGCGCAGTGAGTACGAGGGCAGGAAGTGGAGGCATCGGGCTGAGAGCCGCCGACTGCCCCTTGGGCTTCTGCGGTGATTGGAGCCCTCATGAGTCTGCGGTGTCCAGAGAGCCCACTCTACCAGCATGGCCAGAGGTGGACGCACACCCAAGGGTTTCCCTCTTGGGCAGGGGTCAGCAATCGTTTTCTGTAAAGGGCCAGTTTGTGCTAGGTTAGGCTTCTGTGGGCCTTTACCCAGTTATTTCTCATCAGCACAGAAACCATTGTCTGCATGGGCTACACAGGGACGTGCTGAGAGCCAGGTCTGCTCTGTGGCTCGCAGACCCTGATGGAAAGCAAAGAGTGTTTAAGTAGGCTAAGTGCAGCAATGGCCGACTCCCAGCACAGCAGGACTAGGGCCCTGGAGTCACGGCAGGGTATACGGGTACCTTATGGTGCTGGCAAGAAAAGCCAACAAAATCCTACACATGACAAGGGACAGTATGGCGGGCATTTCTGATGTACTTTCCTGAACACAGCGGCCAGGAAATACTCAACAAGGAACACTTAGTGAGGGTAGAATACTACAATATACCATCGGAATCGGTAAAAAAGAGAGAGGCCTCCCGGGAAGAGAGAGCTTTCCAACAATCAGAGGTGCTTGACACAAAGGAATTGTACAGCCCTGGGTGTGGTGAGTGGATGCCACGCATGCAAACAGTCATGGGGGAGAGGTCGAATCCTGTATGAGGGTCAGCCTGGTGCCCAGGAAGGCCAGCCTTGCTTCCTAGGCTCCCTTAATCTCCACCAAGAGAGACTTGCTTTGCCTGAGGATGGCACCTGCCATTGAGAGCCCTCTAGAACATCCCCCAGGTCCAAGAACTGGCTGCTGTATGCCTGCTTCCCCTGGCTAGCCATGCCTTGTTTTGTGTACCTTTGTCAGAAAGGCTTGTCCAGTTGCCATGTGTCCTAGCATCCGAAGGCCTGTTGTTATACCCTGGAAGGGCCTGTGGTTACGCCCTGGACAATCATCATCTTGGCACACGGAGACCTGTGTGGCCCTGGACAGGCATCAGAACCTTGCAGAGCCCGGTGCATCTGACATGATGGTCCCCAGGTCCCCAGACAAGTGCTTCTCTGCCATGAGTCACCTGAGGCTGGAACATAGGCTCTGGTGCAGCAGATGGGGCAAAGCCTGGGGGTGTGTTTCTAACAAGCAGGGGCTGCTGCTGGTCCGGGGGCCACCCGGTGGACGGTGGGCAGCGCAGGCCTGCTCATTTCTGTCTCCGGGACATGTCTCTGTGCTCCGCCCCTGAGGACCGGGGAGGGGCCGAGCTGTACCTGCCAGAGTGTGTCGAACTTCTTCCCCTCTGGGATGGAGAGCTTCCCGGTCTTGTCTTTGTCGATGCGGTAGTGCAGCACCTTCCCCTCGTGCAGCAGGCACAGCGCATAGGACCCGTTGTTGTCTCTGGCCCTGATCCTGCAAGAGAGGATACCACTCTATCAGTCCCACCGGACCAGCTCCAGGCGCACCCTGGTTGGTGTGGGCAGTGGGCACTCTCCATGAATCGCCAGTGGGGAGAGAGAGCTGTGGGCAGCAGTACTGAGCCTCAGGGTCAAGGGCTCTGCCCAGCACACCCAGGAAGGCCTGGCTTACAGCCCAAAGATGATGTCAGTGGGCTGGCAACAAGGGAATGGTAGCAGGGTGAGGATGCACCATGGCTAGGCTCCAGCAGGGCCTGGGGAGCCAGGGGCTCACTCAGGAGAACCGGGGGTTGTGTGGGCAGTAACACAACCCAGGTACGAGCTCACACAATGCTCGTAAAGGACTCACCTTCTTTCCCCCGCTGAGGTCTGTGTTCAGGTCAGATCCACAGATGGTACAGGGGTGCTTGATGGACATTTTAACTGGGAAGGGTCCAAGACCACAGATGGAGAGCTGGGAAGGCCTCCATTCCCCAGTGCTTCCCTCACTCCTCCCACCTGCCCACGGCTGGGAGGGAGGTACCAGGCAGTAAGCAATGCGTGCCCATGCACCATTCTCAGGCTATACAGCACCCTGTCCCCAGCTGCCAGGGGGCATCTATGGGCATCTATCAGATTTCTGATGCCCCCTCTGGCTTGCAGGAGGTCACATCCAAGGCCACAGGAGAACTGATACAGGGGACATGTGTGGGTGTTACTGAGGGATTTCTGAAGCCCTCTCTGGGTTGCAAGCCACCAGGAGAGTTGAGACAGGTTTTGGAGCACCTGTGGCCTCACTTTTCCCCCTGCTGGGCAGAGAAGGGCCACATAGAGGTTTGAAAGCTGGGTGATGCCACAGGGGACGGAAACCTCAAAAACAAACTTGTTTTCAAGCGGTACATGCACAGTGGACAGTGTGCCTCCACGCCCTGCTGCTCGGAGGACATACCCCAGTCCCTTCCTACCTCGGCAGGAGCTATTCTGACATTTTGCTGCTGTAAAGAGAGTCCCCTGGCTGCCAAACCAGCCGAGCCATCAGCACCGCAAAGTGTGAGCTCCCTTTTCACCGTCACATGGCCAATTCGAGGCAGGAGCTGGTTTCTGTTCAACCAAGCAAACCAAAGAAAAAGAACCACGCACAGATGCAGGGGCAACTGCTTTACACGGTGGCACGGTTTGTGCCTGCTTTGCTTATTTTGTAAACATCAGTGGCTCACAGACAGGAGCGTTTGGAACTACAGAGAATTATGCAGAGAGACCAATGCCCAGAGGTGGACTTGCCTGCCTGCAAAAATTGGCCATGGGAGGAAGATGACCAGAGGCCACCCAAATATAAATTGAGAGCCAAAGAGAAATACCCTGGCACAACCTTCACTCTGGCAAAAATAAAAATGATTGAAAAGTTCAAGTGCTGTGGAGACGAGGGAGCAGCAGGAGTTCCCATGTACAGTCACTGGGAGCATCAGGCAGTTTAACCACTTTGGAAGATACTGACAATGACCTCCTGACACGGAAGCTATGCGCACCCGTGGGGCTCAGCAAATTCACTCCCAAGCATAGGAGCTGCGTGCACAGTGCCCCCAGCCGATGTGCCGGGGTGTTCATGCCAGCTTTATCCGCACTTGCCAAAAACTTCACAACCTACATGCTTGTTGGCCACAGAGGGAATAAATACATCAGATGAGAAACTTAGCCGTGCAATAAAATATGATCAAGCAAAAAAGTGAACGCACGGCAGCCTTGTGAAGACAGCTGAGTCACACGAGCACAAAATACACTCCCCGATTCCATACGCACCAAGTTCCCTCACAGACAGAAGCCAACAGTTCTGTTTGGAGTTGTCCATCTAGCCAGGGCACACTCAACCCCGGGGCCCGGGATGTGGGACCTCCCAGAGGGGGCAGGTGGCTGGTGTAGTGGGGTGTGTTTATGTGTGTGTGTGTGTTTGTGTGTGTGTGGGGGGGGTATCTCCTGCAGCCCTAGCTCTGGTTTATTTTTTGATTAAGGTGGTGTTGGCTTGAGAATTCTTCATTAAGCTGCACCTCTATAGTTATGGCCTCATGTGTGTTTTGTAGTTCATAGTACAAATAGTATAAAGTAGAGCTGGGGGCAGGTGTTTGGCTTAAGGGTTTAGGTTCCGGTTAGGATGCCCATATCCCATACCGGAGTACCTGAGTTCAATACCCAGAGCGCCACTCCTGACTCCAGTGACCGGGCTCCTGCCACTGTGTGGAAGACCTGGATCCACTTCCTAGCTCCTTGCTTCAGCCCAGCCCAGCCCTGGCCGGGGAAAACATTTAGGAAGTAAACTGCTTATGGGAGCTTTCTGTCTGCCTCTCAAATAAATAAAGTTTATTAAAAAAAAAAAAACAGCTGGTCAAGGAGGAAACAAAGAAGTTAGAGAAGACCTTGCCTTTGGACCAGCAACACCTGCAAGTGTCCCACTCCCCGAGGCTGGCCAAGGGGATGTAGCAGCCCTACAGGGGATTCCCACCGGGCAGCCTGTGCAAGCTCCCAGCGTAACCAGCAGGTACCGCACACCCGTGGACAACGGCCTGAGCAGGCCCTCTGGCAGCTGGCAGGAAATGGGGGCGCAGAAGGGAAACCCGCAGGCCCAGCATCTGTAGGTGGCAAAGACCAGAAGGCTCAGCGACATCAACGGCCAACAACTGCGAGGTATCTGCTGGCTGCAGGCAGATCCTGGGCGGGGCTCTCGCTCATGTGACGTGGGAGGAAAACTGGGTTGGCAGCTGTGGGCTGGCCACCTCCTGATGCTGAGAAGTGTCCCTTGGCGGGGGGCATACCCACCCAGGTTTGGGATGAGAGCAAGGGCAAGTTTCCCTGTTCCTGTCTATTGGGGTTCAGTTGGCTCCAGGCTGTTCACGGGTACCCTCGAATATTTTCTGAACAAGATGTAAGCTACGAGATGTGTGTTTGGTTGTTACAAAGCCTGGGATTTCTGAGACTTGACCTTGAGGTCATGCCAAAGGACCATGCTTGGCCTCCTTGCAGCCTGGCCACTCCTCGGGCTGTGCTGGGCAGGCCTCACTACTGTAACTGTGAGAGCAGCAGGAGCTTTAATCCTGCTGGGGCACAGCCTGGAAGAACGGAAACCCTTCACCACCCTCCTGTGCCGTCCGGGGGGTGGGATCACGAGTGCTGGGGACGCCGGGCACCGGGGTGGGGTGGGGTGGGGAAGTGAAGACCCCAGTGGTGGGAAATGCTTGAGGCTGCCTGCCGTGGCTCCTGGGACATGGGCTGTGTCTGCTGCGGGAGCACATGCCAGCCCATGAGGCGTTCCCATTCTCCCCTGCTGCTTCTCCATGGCAGGTGCAGTGCCACGGGTAGGACACAGTGCACTGTGATAATGTGGCAGTGGGCCTGACGATGCAGGCAGCTCCTAAGTGACCAAAGGGTGGGTGGCACGTACAGCGTGGATACATGGGACGTAAAACGTCCCGGGCAGCTGGGAGGCGTCATGTGAGAGTCCGTGTACACTGCTCAGAGTGGGGTACAGTTTGTACCTTGTGAATGGTCTATTTCTGGAATTTTCCATATTTTCAGACTTTAGCTGGCCACGGCTAGCTAAAGCCATGGAAAGTGAAACCATGGACGGGTGGGGGCTGCTGTCGTGGCCCCATTTCCTTATTGAGTAAGCTGAGGATCAAGGGAAGAAATTAAGTTGTCTGACTCCCAGTGCTCCCATGGGGCAAGGCAGATGTGACAGAGGATACACCTGTCTCAAGCAGCCAACTCACACAGCGGGGGTGCTGCTGCAGGGACACACCCAGCTGCCAAGTGGGTGACCCGTGGAGGCGTCAAGGTGTCACGGCTCTTCATGCAGCCCAGGTAGGCACCAGGCAGCTCAAGCGGGCTCCCAAGGCCAGCAGCAGAGGCATCATGTGAGACCTTGTTGGAAATGCAAACTGTGGACCCTAACCCTGGTCTCGTAACCTAAAAACCAAGGGTGTGAGGGTTGCCGGTGTTGTGGCATAGAGGTTTGTGTCCCGGCTGCTCCACTTCTGATCCAGCTTCCTGCTAATGGCCTGGGGGAAGCAGTGGAAGATGGCCAAAGTACTTGGGCCTTTGCTATCCACATGGGAGACCTGGAAGAAGCTCCTGGCTCTTGGCTTTGAAGTGGCCCAGCCTTGGCTGTTGCAGCCATTTGGGGAGTGAACCAGAGGACAGAAGTGCTTGCTCGCTCTCTCGCTCTCTCTCTCTCTCTTCCTCCCCAATTCTGACTTTCAAATAAATTAATCTTTAAAAGAAATGAAAGGGAGTGTAACCCAACCCTGTGCTTTGCCCGGCCCTCCAGGCAGTTGGCAGACACAGGAGGCTGCCCCTCACCTCCTGTGGGTTTTGAGCACATCCGGGGAGCCCAACTGCAGGGACTGTATGCACTCTCCACTCTGTATCCTGGTTTAGGTTTGTTCCTTGCATTCAAGAAATACACGGCCGGCACCACGGCTCACTAGCCTAATCCTCCGCCCTTGGCGCTGGCACACTGGGTTCTAGTCCCAGTCGGGGTGCCGGATTCTGTCCCAGTTGTTCCTCTTCCAGTCCAGCTCTCTGCTGTGGCCTGGGAAGGCAGTGGAGGATGGCCCAAGTGCTTGGGCCCTGCACTCGCACGGGAGACCAGGAGGAAGCACCTGGCTCCTGGCTTTAGGGGCCATTTTGGGGATGAACCAACAGAAGGAAGACTTTTCTCTCTGTCTCTCTCTTTCTCACTGTCTAACTCTGCCTGTCAAAAAATAAATAAAAAGAAAGAAATATGCAAGTGTCTGTACATAGGAACTGTCACAATTCTCCAAGCAATGGGCCATTGTGTGAATCTGATTTTTTCACAGCTACTTTATGCTCAGATTGTCACTGAAAAGGATTAGGGATGCCCATTTCCCAAGAGAGTTGCCTGCCCGCCACTCAGGCCTCATGGTGAGCAGGAGACAGGGAGGGCATGGGCAACGACAAGGTTGTTAGGATAGTGAAGGGTGATGGCTGTCACATCGGCTGTCCTACGCCAGGTCCACCAGGTCCGCTCCTGGACAAGGTCCACATGGGTCTGACTTGTATGTCCCTGATTGTGGGTGGACACAACCTTCATTAGAAAGCCAGAGCCACCAAACCATCTAATCCCCAGTTCTACCAAATGGTATAGACCCCTTTGGGCCACTCATTCTGATGCTCACTGGTTGATCCTGCGGGGCCTCCCATGGGCCCTGACCTTGAGGTGTGAATCTATGTGTGTGTTCATGCATGTTTGTGTCTGTGCACATATGTTTTTGTGTGTGCATGTTTGTGCATCTGTGTGCATATTTATGTACATGTGTGTTTTGTGTGTGCACACATGTTTTGTGTTTGTGTGTCTCTGCGTGCATGTTTATGCACATGCATATGTTGTGTG
Organism: Lepus europaeus; assembly: GCF_033115175.1. Taxonomy (NCBI): domain Eukaryota; kingdom Metazoa; phylum Chordata; class Mammalia; order Lagomorpha; family Leporidae; genus Lepus; species Lepus europaeus. The sequence continues at coordinate 98,552,809 of NC_084838.1, forward strand.
TGCACATGTTTGTGTGTACCCATGTTTTGTGAGTCTTTCTGTGTGCATGTTTGTGTGTATGCATGTGTTGTGTGTGCATGTATGTGTATGTATGCATGTTTTGTGTGTTTCTGTGTATGTTTGTGTGCCCACATGTTTTGGGTTTGTCTCTGTGTGTGTATGTTTGTGTGCCCACATGTTTTGGGTTTGTCTCTCTGTGTGCATGTCTGTGTGTGCACTTTTTGTGAGTCTCTGTGTGCATGTTTGTGTGCATACATGTGTTATGTGTGCATGTATGTTTGTGTGTGCATGTGTGTGCATGTCTGTGTGTAAAAAAGAGAGGATGGGGTGGTGCTGGGGGTATAATGAGGAGCATGACGGAGGGGTGGGAGGGGAGAGATGGGAGGGAGGGAGAGAGAAATGGCGACTGGCTAATAAGAAGAGGAGTGACTAAAGGTTCAAGCGCTTACTGCTCCTTGAAAGGGAAGGAAGACCAGGAGGACGTCTGGACTTCAGGTGCAGAGCACCGAGGGACATGCCACACAGGAGGGTTGATTGTCCACTTTTGTCCCTCCTCCCATCCAGTAGCAGCCCTGTCCCTCTCCAAACGTCCCCATTTGGAAAAAAATCACACAGTCAGTTCCCCCGGAGGCACTTCTGTCAGGCCCACACACCTCCCTCCCCATACCTGGCCACTCTGTGGTCACACCGTGTTCTGGCCGTGCCGTGGACCCCCAGATCCCTTCACAGACACTCCTCCTGCTGGGACAGGATCCTGCTTCTTTGCTAACACCACCATCATCACTCAGAGCCCAGTCTGAACATCGCCCCAGGGAGACTCCTCTTACCAGGACACGGTCAAGTGTGCTGGGGCTAGGCCCCTGAGGACCACAGCCCCGTCCCTGTTCCTGTGACACTGATGGCACGTGGGAGTGAGGGACCCCAAACAAAAAGGGAAACAAAACACAGTTCCAGGCAGTTGCAACGACATCCAGTTCCAGGTGACAACTGTGGTGCTGAGTGGCACACTGGCACGCGTCACAGACTGTAGCACGTCCGCTTGAGTTCAACATCTTCCCGGCATTGTAACTCTGATGAAGCAGGGACACAGCTCTGTGTGACCCATCACAGGGTCCCAACAAGCCAGGCAGAGCAGGGCTAGGGGGTGTGGGCAGCCAGGGATGCTAGTGCCTGAGATGTTAGCACCTACAAGGGACAAACAGGAGACTGTGGAGCAAGAATTCTGTCCAGGGAGAACTACTGGGGGACATGGCAAGCATGCAGAAGCCCAGGCCCCTTGTCCTTGGGACCCCTGTGCATGATGAGCTCTGGCACCAGCTGAGCCCCAGTGTCGGCGGTGCTGTGTGTGTGTGTGTGCGTGTGTGGTGGGAGGAGATGTGCTGTGGGACAAGCGAGATGTCACTCTGTGCAGGGGGACAAGCAACAAGGAACGTGAGGCCAGTAAGAGTCGCACACAGGGACTTCCTGCCTTCAGCTCAGGGTCTATTTTTATACACATCTCCAGGAAAGAACAGCAGAACTGGGGATCTTGCAGGGTGCAGTCGCTGTTCCAAGAATAGACAACTCTTTTTAAATAAAACTCTTAAGCGGTAGAAGATGGCCCAAGTCCTTGGGTCCCTGCACCTGTGTGCAAGACCCGGAAGAAGCTTCTGGTTCCCGGCTTCTCGCTGGTTTACTTCTCAATTTCCACAACAGCTGCAGCTAAGACAGGTCAAAGTCAGCAGCCAGAAATCCCATCTGAGTCTCCCAGACGGGTATCAGGGACCCAACTACTTGAACCATCATCCCCTGCTGCCTTCCAGGTGTACATGAGCAGAAAACTGGACTTGGAGCACAGCCAGGACTCGAACCCAGGCCCCTGTCAGACGTCAGCTGGACCATAGTGCCAATGCCTGCCCCTGGGGAACAGATCATTCTTTTTAAAAATCTCAAGGTCGCAGCTGTTCCCCAAAGAGCTGAAGACCAGGCTCTGTAGCTAGTGGGAAGTCAGCAGGCCCCATCACTTGGACTGTGCTATTTTGGGCTCACTTCATGCACCAAGATGCTGTGTGCACAGTCCCATGACATCTCTGTAGGAAATTATTGCTGAGTGTTTGGTAAAAGTCCAAACCTCAGGGGAAATGGGCTTGTATGTGGCTCTCCTAATGCTGTCTCGCCACACAGCATCATTGTCAGGGGCAGGGACTATATCCACGGAACACCCATGCCACCCCATGTCACCAGCGGGTGACAAGTTCACTGCTCTTGCTTTTTATAAGAGCATCATGGGCACAGCAACTAAGGCACTGCTGGGGATGCCTGCATTGCACACCAGAGCGCCTGGGTTCTAGTCCTGGTCCTGCTTCTGATTCCAGCTTCTTGCTAGTGTGCGCCTTGGGAGGCAGCAGGTGATGGCTGAATTAGCTGTATCTCTGCCGTCCATGTGGGAGACCTGGATTGGGTTCTCGGCTCCTGGCTTCCGCCTAGCTGGGTCCTGGCTCTGCAGGCATTTGGAGAATGAAGCAGAAGATGGAAAATCTCTTTGCCTTTTATTTAGGTTTAAACCGAGCATTGTGTTTAAGATCCTTTGTAAGGTAAGAGGGACTGTGCTAAAGTACGTGGACAATTCTAAATACAAGGGCACTCAGAGAAGACCCTCCTATGGGAGGACAAGTTGACAGAGTCTGCTGGCTCTAATCAATGTGCCTGAGCCAGTGTTGTTCTTTCTGCTTCCATCTCCAAGGCCAGAACGGAGCTGTTGTCCTCAGGAGACCCCAGGAAGCAACACTGAGGAGTGACAAACACAGACGTGCTTTTCAAACCCTGGCAGCGGCTGTCTGCACGCCACCCCGGCCACAGCAGCTCGCCTGAGACTGCCGCCCACAATTCCCGTGGCTGCTAACCAACTCTGGCCGAGCCGGCCTGCACCTCTAGAGCCCTCTGAAATTCAGGTGGCATTGACCACTCAGGAGGACCACGAGCAGAACTCAGGATCCACACCGCCTAAGTTCGGAATTCACAAGGCCCAAGTTCACAAACCTGCCTCTGAACAGACAGCTGCACTCACTGGTTCGGATATGCTACTCCCAGGACATTCTCTACCTGCCCCGGTACAGCTTGGTTGAAAGCAAAAATAGTCCTCTCGTCGGCTGAGATCACGCGGGAACTCTGAGTGGACCACCAGCAGCAGCCTTTTTCATTTTAGCTGGCCACACGGTCAGGGTCACACACCCGTGTTGGCTATGAAATGCAGGCTCCGGGGCCGAGTGCCCAGGAAGAGTTCATTGGAAGGTCAGGCTGGGTCACCAGGGACAGCTTCCACCCAGTGTCCAGTGTTGGGGATGCTGGATTACCCCTCGTCACCCAAACAGCCCTGTCATCAGAGGTGAGAGGAAAGAGGGATGCACCACACTTACAGAAATTTTCCATTCGTCTTCGATCCGATCAGGACGGTTTGCTCGGATTCATCCCGAGAGATTTTCCCGTGGAACCAGGGCATCTTTTCGTGGGCGGTGGTGGCGATCAGCTTCTCCAGCTGCGGCTTCTGACTGATGATGGCTTGCTCCAGAGCCTGGCCCTGCAGTGAGGGAGGACAGTGAGCGAGCCAGGCACAGATGGAGACGGGCTCCAGGCCGGTGCTGGGGTGTAGCGGGCTAAGCCTCGCCTGCGCCGCCGGCATCCCTTATGGGTGCCAGTTTGAGCCCCAGCTGCTCCATTTCCGATCCTGCTCCCTTTAATGCACCTGGGAAAAGCAGCGGAAAATGGGCCAAATTGTTGGGCCCCTGCATTCACGTGGGAGACCAGGATGGAATTCCAGGCTCCTGGCTTAGACCTCACCCAGTCCCGGCCATTGTGGACATTTTTGGAGTGAACCAGAAGATCTCTCTCTCTCTCTCTCTCTCTCTAACTCTGCCTTTCAAGAAAAACAAACAAACAAAAAGAAATGGATACAGATTGAGAACCCACAACCCTGGAAAAATAAAAAAGACATAGGGCCGTTGCTGTGACATAGCGGGTAAAGCCTTTGCCTGGGGTGCCAAATTCCTATATGAGCGCCGGTTTGAGATCCGGCTCCACTGCTCCATTTCCAATCCAGCTCTCTGCTATGGCCTGGGAAAGCAGTAGAAGATGGGACTTGGGCCCCTGCACTCGTGTGGGAGACCAGGAAGAAGCTCTTGGCTCCTGGCATTGGATCCGTGCAACTCTGGCCTTTTCAAACCGGTGGATGGAAGACCTTTCTCTCTGTTTCTCCTTCCCTCTGTCTTTAACTCTATCTTTATTTATTCAATAAATAAAATAAAATAAAGAGTTCTCAGCAAAAAAAAAAAAAAAGAAAAAAAAAAGACATGCACAGAAGTCATTTTCAGTCTGTCCTGGTCCTAACACCCTTCCATGCTACAATGGGATCAGACTTGGTTCATTCACTCACTCGTCGTCTACTCATTTATTAAATACAAACAGTAAGACTTTTTTTTTTGACAGGCAGAGTGGACAGTGAGAGAAACAGAGAGAAAGGTCTTCCTTTTTGCTGTTGGTTCACCCTCCAATGGCCGCTGTGGCTGGCGCATCTCGCTGATCCAAAGCCAGGAGCCAGGTGCCTCTCCTGGTCTCCCATGCGGGTGCAGGGCCCAAGCACTTGGGCCATCCTCCACTGCACTCTCGGGCCACAGCAGAGAGCTGGCCTGGAAGAGGGGCAACCGGGACAGAATCCGGCGCCCCAACCGGGACTAGAACCCAGTGTGCCGGCGCTGCAGGCGGAGGATTAGCCTATTGAGCCACGGCACCAGCCAACAGTAAGACTTTTATCTGAGGATCCTCATGGAAATGGAATTAAGATACCATTTTCTGGTACAAAAAAAAAGAAAAAAAACTTGGAAAACCATGAATAGATTTTTCATAATATGCATTTTCCAAGAACTTTGAAGACTCCCTGTATATTACTTAAGTATCTTCAAGAGTATAGTAAAAAAAAAATAGATTGTAGAATAAGGAGACTGGCCTGTCAAAAGCTATTGCATGTCACCTGGTATAACCCATGAGGTCTAGAGCGTGGCCTCCTGCCTGCAGCCTAGATGGCCTGGCTGTCCTATGTCGCAACCTCCAGGCGTTTGCAAGGAAAGTGCGTGTGGCTTCCCTGAGCACTCATTCCCCCACCCCAACCTGCACCTGCACCTGCAAGAAACGGGATCACACGCATGATGGCAGAAAGACTTGACCATGTGGACTTAATGATGGGGAAACCCAACATGGGGGAAGGGGCTGGCAGCCACTTGATTTGGTTTCTTTGTCTTTTTCGGTGGGAGAGACATAGATCTTCTCATTAGTCACTGAAGAGCCAAAGTTCGATTCCTCACATCGGAGAAGAGAAGGAGTAATAATATAACAGTTGCCATCCCACAGCAGGAGTTGGAAGAAGGGAGGCAGAAGGCAGGGAGGGAGACAAGGACGGCGACAGCCACACACCGCGGGGCACGCGGAACAAGGTGAACGGAGGAAAAAGCACACGGCTGTAGATCACAGGCCAGACATAGCCCTGGGTACTGGCAATGCCACGGCTGAACAGCAGGTGCATCGCGTTTTGTGGAGGAAGCCACTCTGCGAAGGCTACATGCTGCGGAATTCCCCTTACGTGACATTCTAGAAAAGGCGAAACTGTGGGGACAGGAATCAAACGAGCAGTTTCCAGGAGCTGGGACAGGCGAAGGTGAGGGAGCTCTTGTCTGCCTTGATGATGTAGGGATTATGTGATACCAGGCGTATGTCAAAGATCATAGGACTACACACTCAAAACGGATCAATTCACTGTGTGTAAAGTCCACCCAAGAAATAGGACTTACCTGACTTAATAAAGAATAAATGCATGGCCTAAGACATACCCAATAAATATGAATGAAAAATACTGAGTACATTATTGTAAAATCCCTCTGCGAGGCTGAATTTAACACAGGCCATACTGAACGAATAAAAGGAGTCTCTATAGCATCCTCAGAGGATCTATATGGCCATAAATCAGCATGCATCAGATACACAGCGAAGCACAAGACAGGCCTCCAGGGAACACAAGGAGAACTGGTTGAGCACTTATGTCTAAGAAGAGACCATCAATCTAAACTGCTGGCTCTTGACGCCAAATACCACCAAGAATGTGGCAGGAGTGCAAACGGTCACAACCTCTGTCACCTTTGTAGATGGAACTTGTCAATGTATCCACATTAAACACACATACACACACACACACACACTCATACCCTGGGCTGTGGCAAACCTAGCCTTTTTTGAGTTTATCTGGCAGGCATTGCACATAAGCTTAGTTTAAGATGGGGACAGAATACTGTTATTAGGAGAATTATTTGTCAAACCATAAAAATGCCCATCAACAGGTACTAGCTAAATAAATTTGGCATACAACAGGCAATGCCAGGCAGCCAGAGACAGGGTAACTGATACATAGAAACGTCTGCAAGAGATTTAGGAAGCTATCAAATCTGGTTCCAAACAGCGGGCACACCATGACCTTGTTAGGAGAATAAATAACAATAGATGCCCAGCCATGCCTCTCCCAAAGGGTCCACCATGAACTGGGTGGCAGGGGAATGGCCTCCTGCAGTGGAGACACCCACGTGGCTGGAGGGCAGGGGCCCACTCTCTGGGCTGTGTTTGTACAGAGGAAGGGTAGTCTTCTTGGAGCATTTTGGAGCCAGGGTCGATGACTACGGACATGGTTGCTAGGAGATTTCTTCAATAGGTTTGCAGAAGGTAGAATTAAAAAAAAAAAACTATTTTTGTGCAAAATACTTTGAAATCCATGCACACATGGGATCTTCAAAGTTCATGGGAAATGTGTATTACGAAAAAACTATGCACAGATGGTATCGTTTTACATGTACCATGGTTCTGCACGTGGGGGTTTACAGGGACCTATGAACTCAGGGCCGGCCACACCTCACCTGCAGGTTCCACGTTTGCTTCACGTACTCCCTGATGAGGCTCTCCTTCAAGTCCTCAAAGGGCCCGGTCTTGGGCTGCACCCCGGGGGGCCGGTTGAAGGGTGTCTTGAGGAGGCAGATGAGGCCGTCTGACTCCTGCGAGTGGTAGTGACAGAGCTCGGCGGGGCTGCTGTGCGTCCTGCCACCAGCGATGGCATAGGTCCCGTTGAGCTCCCTCTCGATGGTGTAGTGGTGCGCCTTCCTCCCGTGGGCCACCGACAGGGCAAAGCCGCCCAGGTAATTGCGACTCTGGCGCAGCAGGTAGAGCCCATCGGTCATGCCTCCCTGGACCAGGTAATCCTCGGCCTCTTCCCGGGTGATGTTGCCGAAGAAGAAGGGCAGGTGGTTGGCACTGTCCACCGTGTTGCTGGCCATGGCTGTGCTGGCCCCTTAGGAGACACGAGGGCACGTGCAGGGGTCCACCTGGGCAAGACAAAGACGGGAGTGCCAGTCAGCTTTTGTTACTATAATGAAATGCCCAAGAAAGGCTACTTTATAAAGAAAAGAGGTTTACTTTGGCTCATGGTTCTAGAGGTACTGGGTCCAAATAACATAGCAAGGATCTGGAAAAGGACTTTTGGAATATAACATATCATGGTGGGAGCATACCTGTCTGTTTATATCTCCTCTTTCCTTATAAAGCCACTAGGATCCGACCCTGAGGGCTCCACGCCATGATTTAATCCAATCTAACCACTGGCCAAAACTTCCACTGGAGAATAGCACACTTGGATCAAGTCCCCAGCCCCCTAGCACCATGAACACAAGACTTTGTGGATTAGACTTCCACATGAGTGTAGGGGGACGGATACTCAAATCACTCGATGTGAGGAACCCAAGCAGTAAGGGGCATTTGCTAAAACCCCCTGGATCCTTTCAAACTGGAGACCTGTCAGTCCAGCTCAGAACGGATGCACTCCCCTCGCTGGGCTGCCCACCACGCTGGGGTCCCTTTGAGACTGGATAAAAGCAGGATTTACTAAGTCAGGGTCCTCCCGCCTGACGGGTATCCAGCTGCAGCTCCAACCCAATCAGGAGAGACAGCAACCAGACTCCCCCAACCTGCACGTGCCCAGAACAGTCCAATGTGATAGGTACATGACCTTTCTGGGGTGGTACTGGTAACGACCAATGCCACAATTTTGAGCCCATTGTGTGCAACAAGAGAAAAAAAAAAAAGGAACTTTGCATGCACACAATACTGAGTTGGGTACAAGTCCAAGTGTCATGTGCTAAGAGGAAGCCCCCATCCTGTAAAAACCCCTGCCCAGCCCCCCTCATCGAAGCTGTCTCCCTTGTGCTTAAGCCCCCAGTAAACCTTGTCCAGTGGCACACTGGCCTTTTGTCCATTTCTATTTGCTTGGGGTCAGGATTACTTTGTTCTATACAATTATCACAGTTTCCCTACACACTCTCTGAATCCTATTTCACAGATTATTTACTTTTTATTTGAAAGAGAGAGTGATAGAAAGAGAGGGAAAGACAGAGATGTTCCATCGGCTGGTTCACTCCCCAAATGTCTACAACAGCCAGGGCTGGGCCAGGCTGATGCCGGAAGCCAGGAACTCCATCTGGGTCTCCCACATGGATGTCAGGAATCCAACGATTGCTGCCTCCCAGGCACGTTAGCAGGAAGCTGGATTGGAAGTGGGAGCATGGCTCCATCCCAGGCACTCTGACATGGGATGCGGGCATTCCAAGTGCGGCTTCACCTGTTGTGCCACACCTGCTTCTCACCCTCTGAATTGGTAACCCAGACACAGAGCATCTGACCACAGTGACCAAATTGATCGAATTTTTTTTTTTTGGTTGGGATAAAGAAGCCTAAGAAGAAAAAGTAGGGAATAAGCAAAAGCAATGTTGCCACACAGGGCTCAGAGCTCATCCTGAGGGTCCACGCCAGAGGCAGACGCCAGCGTGAGCTGACAGCCACTGCTCCCCTGTGGGTGCAGAGGACCTGCTCCCCATCACAGCTAATTCACAGCAGAGGCATCACTAGTTTCCGCCTGAACCAGGAGAGGCTGCTGCTTTGTGTAGCCACACACGGCGGCAGAAGCCGTGAGAGCTCAAGTGAGGGCCATGGTCACAGGCCGTGCAGAACCACCACCTGCGGTCACCTCAAGGCCTGAGACACGGAACGTGGTGTCCTTCCCACATGTCCCCATCCCTCAGCCTGGGGGCGCCACGCTGCCCCTCCCCCCGCACTTCTCCAGACCTCACGCTGGGCACCCTGTTTCCCATCTGCATGGCCAGAGACAGTCTGAGGCCAGCAGAGCCGTGTGCCTTGCATAAACCCACGCTGCAGAAGACAAACACCCGGAGGCAGTCTGCAAACAGGGAGGATACACACTGCCCAGACAGCAAGGATCCCAGGAGGGACGCACTGCAACCCAAAGGGGCTGGTCATGGCGCAGTTACTCGTACAATGCCGTAGTTCATCTGGGGCCAAGAGAGCCTGACCCTGTGTGTTATTCTGCCCAGTGACTGTACCATACACACACACACACATATACACAGAGATACCACATACACACACATTCAAACTACACACACACATAGATACTACATGTGCTTACACACACCACGCACAGATCCAAACTACACACACACACAGATACTACATACACATATACACACCACACAGAGATCAAAGCTACACACAAACACAGATACCACATACACATACACACACCAAATACAGATCCAAACTACATACACACACATGCACACACCACACACAGATCCAAACTAAACACACACACCACACACAGATCCAAACCACACACACACACCCAGATACCACATACGTATATACACACCAAATATAGATCCAAACTATACACACACACAAATACCACATACACACACCACATATAGATCCAAACTACACAGAGATACTACATATACATACACATACCACATACAGACCTAAACTACACACGCATAGCACACACACAGATACCACTTACATATACACACGCCACATATAGATCTAAAGTACTCACACACACATACCATATATACACGACACATATGATACACACTACACACCACGCACACATACCATGTACAATACACATTATATATATATACCACACACACACAGACGACATACTCATGCCACACTCATCTCACATGTCACACATGCACATATACACACACATATCACATACATACCCTACATCCCACCTCCCCACACACCTGTCCTGCACCCATCTACTCTCCCAAGCCCTGGGGACCATCACCCTCCATGGTCCACTCCGGTCGCCATCCCAAGCAGGTGACCGCCTTGGTTTCCTGGGGAGGGGCAGGGCCATGGTGGGGTCACGACAGCCCCACAGTGGCTGAGCAGCACCCCCTACCACCATCAACCATGTGACTTCCTGTGCTGGGTGTGAAGAAGCACCTTGTCCACCATTGCTGTCACTGGTGGTTTGCAGGGGGAGCTGATCTACTGCATGGACGGTGTCCAGCATGTCACCAGGCTACTGAATTTGGGGACTAAATACCGAGTACAGTATCCCCTGGTACACCATCTCAGAGCTGGCATTCCTGGTGCCACCCAGGGCCTCAGCCTGGCCTCCACCCTCCTCTTCCCCGTGCCACTGTGAAAAGAGAGGACCACCTCCATCCCAGCCGCTGTCCACATGAGCCTGGGGCCAGGCTGCTGTCCTCAGCCCACATCTCAGACAAGAGCTCCCGCTGACCACGGCAACCTCAGAGTCTCACCTTTGGCCACAGCTGGGGTATCTCTCAGCACCCATCATGCACGACAGATACGGGGCCAGCACCATTCCCACTATTTCTGTTCCTCCTGCACTCCGTGAACTTGCCATTCCCGCCACCGTCGCCACACACACTGCTCCAAGCTGCCTTCCTCTCTCGGCAGGGGAGGCCATGGCTCAAATTCTCCTTAGCACCCGCGGCTGTCATCTGCTCCTGGTGAGTGTTTAAAGCCCACTCCCAAGTCTTCGACGGTTCAGCATCCCATGTCACTTTTCTCCAAGTGTGAAACCACGATACTCAAAAGCACTCGATTAAGAAACACAGAATAAAAGCCTCAGGGCTCCATAGATCAGGTCTCCCACTGTCTCCCAACTGCACCTGCACCCCTCAGCCTGCTGGGTCTGACACCTCAGCACACAACTGTACAGGTAGGTTTTTGGCAAGGAGAGCCTGCAGGTGCCAGCTGAGCTGCACTAAACATGGAGAAGCCTTGGCTCTCTTGGAGACTTTTTATAACATAGGTTAAAAGTGCACACAGTCCTACAAAAGTGATGCGGACATGAAACGACGGGTCGTGACTCCCTGGTCTGTAGCTCTCCCTTCCTGCTCCATGGTTCCCCGCAGCACATCTTGGAAGGGCGCTGACCTTGACCACACCACCTTTGCAGCTGAACTTGAGTGCAGCCTCGCTCCGCTCACCAGAGGGCCAGTGCTGGAGGTGAGAATAGTGCTTGGTTCACTGCTGCACCTCCACGCCTGGAGCAGCTTCAGGCACACAATGGGTGGCCAGACATATGACCGTGGATGTTCACTTTTCTCTACTGAGCCCCTGACCCACACATCAGCTCATCTGATGTCTCCATGTGCATGCCCAACAGGCAGCTCAATCTTCAAGTGCCCAAAATGGGGCAACTGCATCCTCTTTTTTTATAACAAAGATTTATTTATAAAAATATGTATGTATGTATGTATTTGAAAGGCAGAGTTATGGGCTGGGAGGAGGCAGAGAGAGATCTTCCATCTGCTGGTTTACTCCCCAAAAGGCTGCCATGGCCAGGGCTAGGCCATGCTGATACCAGGAGCCTGGGACTCTGTCTGGGTCTCCCACATGGGTGCAGGGGCCCAAGCACTTGAGCCATCTTCCACTGCCTTCCCAGGAGCATTAGCAGGGAGCTGGATCAGAAGTGGAGCAGCCAGGATTCAAAGTGGAGCTCATATGGAATGCCAGCATTGCAGGTGGTGGTCTAACCTGCTGTGCCATCATGCTGGCCCCAGTCGCTTCTATACTGCACACTTCATCATGCCTATTTTTCTGCCTTGAATCCCTCCTAATTGAAAAGCTGACACCAATTATGTGGATACTTCCAAAAGTTCATGGGATATTGAACTAAACTAGACAGGTTTATTTTGGTGCAAAAATTCTTTAAAATCTATGCATAGCTTTTCCCCCTTAATATGTATTTCCATAAACTTATAAAAATATTGATCATTTTCCTTGTTTGAATGTCAGTGATTCAGAAAGAGAGAGATCTTCTATCAGCTGGTTCACTCCCCAAATGCCCGCAAGAGCCAGGCTGAAGCCAGGAGCTCAAAATCCAATCCAGGTCTCCCATGTGGGTAGCAGGAACCCAAGTTGTTAAGCCATCACTGGCTGCCCGTCAGAGTGCACATTGTCAAGAAGCTGGACCAGCGGTGGAGGAGCCAGGACTCAAGCCAGGCACTCCCATGTGGAATGTGGCCATCCCAAGTGGCGACTCAACTGCTGTGCCCAATGCATATGCCACCCATCAACTCCCTGGGGACATGCATGGATTACAACAATTTTTGCTCCAAAATTAATTAGTCTTTTATTTCTATTTTCGATGAATTTTGAAGCACAGTTATCCAGTCAGTTTTTCAGGAAGTGACCCTGGAGACTCTCGGGAATGTTTTCTTGCTCATTGCTCACGTCTAATCCACCGAGTCGGGAAGGGACACGCGTCTTACTAGCAGCGCCCATCAGTTACACCTGGAGCAGGCTCCTGTCCCCTAAGAGGCAGTGAGCTCAGGTAGGACCCTGCTCTGCTGATGCAGCCAGGGGCTGGAGGATACAGAGGATGGACAAGCCCCCCCCCCCGGGGGGGCCCTATTGGCAGCGTTCCTCTAAAACAAATCCCCAAGGCGTGCACTTCTCACCACTTCGCTTGGTGCTGCTCCCACAGTAGCGGCTGCCGTCTCTCAGATGACGGAGCCTTGCCTGGTCCTTTGGCCCTGAGCTCCCTGCTGTCCACTTCTCCTCCAGCAGACAGAGTGACGTGGGAAGACGTGTGTCCACCTGCACTGCATCCCAAACCTTCTCCCATCCTACCGGGTTCTCCGGGACACGGTCAGGGCCCCTCTAGCTTCTCCTGGCTCCCTGTGTCCAGTCAAACCACTCTTCTTTCTGTTCTCAAGTGTCCGTGGCTGTCACACCCTTCTCCTCTCCCCAGCCCCCGCCTCCTCCTCCTCAGGCCTATGGTCTCAGCTCCGTGTCACTCCCTCTCTCACACGGCTGCCTCTGCCTACCCCTCCTCAATCCCATTCATACTGAACCTCACAAAGCATCTGAATCCTTCCACAGCATCACAAGGCCACCCTAAAATGTCCACTCAAAGGTCAGAACAATTGGGCCACCTGCTCAAGCTTTGGTCATACCAGATGTCCACAAAACACCCAATGAAAACACGCTGCTCTTTCCTTGTAAGAGTGTCTACCACGACTGCATATTTCTTTCATAACACAAATGCTACCTGTGGCGCCCTGGAGAGCAGCTGGTCTAAGCTTCCAGAAGGGTCTGAGTGTCTGTGGCTGCATCAGACAAGCACACGGCTTCTTAGGGGAAGGGAACTCACTCCTGCAGGTGCCGATGCTGCTGGTAGGAAACGTGCTCTTAGCGGACTCCTGGCCTCTTCCTGTGTGGCCCCAGTCCCACATCTGCCTCCCAGGACACACCACACGTCCAGCTCTGCTCCCCCAGGACAACTGTCCAGGGCTTGCCCGGCAGTGGCTGCTCTGTGTCCATGTGTTCTTCTTCATCTGACGCTATTTTATGAGCTCTCATGCCCTGTTCACTCTGCCCACATGGTCTCACGTTGCCCGAGCCCCAAGATGTCCTCGGTCCAGTGCCTGGGGGTCCACACCTGCAGCTGTGGGCAGCCCCAGCTCTCCAGCATCCACAGCTCTGGGCTGCTGGAGATGAAGAACTTCCCTTTTCACAAGCAGATCCTCTGCGTTCCCCACCTTGATTTACATGCAAAGACATCTGCTTTAACCCAGTTCTCCCCCCTTCTGCTTCCTCAACCTTTCTCCACCTGGTATTTTGCATCCTATCAGCTCAGGGTTGCTTAACCTCAGTGCTCTTGACATTGGGGCTGGACCATTCTCTGATGTGTGCGTGCGGGGCTGGAGTATCTTGTCCACCATGTGCTGTGCAGCTGCAGCCCTGCCCTCCATGTCCCAGACGCCAGCACCACCACAGTCCCCAATCCTGCCAATCAAAACCCATCTCCAGACATTGCCAAGCACTTCCCCGGGGGCTTGGAAGCCTCTGTGTTAGCAGTTGTGACCTAACCACAAATCTCATGTGCGTCTGTTATTGCTCCAGCTTTCTTCCCAATGAAATAAATGTAAATGTCTTCCCTTATCTAAGGCATGTAGTAGAAGACAGGGAAGGCTGAAAAGGAAGCGACCCCAGTGGAGGTAGTGTGCACTGGCTCAGAAGACAGCAAAGCGCTGATGGTGGGACAGGCTCACGTCCCATTCCAGCTCTGGTGACCCGAGCATCCTGGCATCGCAGCCCCTCGCCTGGGACAGGGGATGACAACAACAGTCCCAAAGCCACCGTAAGCAACCAGTCATGAGTGGAGAGTGTGATGAGGTGCCCATGGCAACTGGACCCTCAACCCTGAGAGCTCTGAACAGAGCAGAGGATTGGGTCTTGGTGGGATGATGAAGAGAGAGGGGAGTGTTCAAGGGAGGTTTGGGCTGAACCAAGGACAAGACATCCTGTTTCCCTACAAATCCTCCCTTAGGCCAGGTCAGGGCCAGTACACACTCGATGCACCGTGAGGGCTGACATCTGGCAAGGAGCCATATGTCTTGTACAGGTTTTGGCACTGTTTCCCTCCACATCTGAGAAAATGCACCAGCAGCCCTAGCAGAGTCTGGAGCAACGAATTCTTGTGAGCAGTGGGTAGCCCCACTGTAGCCACCCAACATCTCGTGTCTTCCCCATGTTTTATTTATTTATTTTATTTATTTATTTGTTTATTTATTTATTGACAGGCAGATTGGATAGTGAGAGAGAGAGACAGAGAGAAAGGTCTTCCTTTTTGCCGTTGGTTCACCCTCCAATGGCCGCCGTGGCTGGTGCACCGCACTGATCCGAAGCCAGGAGCCAAGTGCTTCTCCTGGTCTCCCATGTGGGTGCAGGGCCCAAGGACTTGGGCCATCCTCCACTGCCTTCCAGGGCCATAGCAGAGAGCTGGCCTGGAATAGGGGCAGTCCGGCGCCCTGACCGGGACTAGAACCCAGTGTGCCGGCGCCACAAGGCGGAGGATTAGCCTGTTAAGCCACGGCGCTGGCCCCCCATGTTTTATTTACATTACATTATATCCTCATGCACCAATGGACACGTTCCAATCTCCCCTTCCAACTAGACTTGCAGTCCATTCGCCCAGGCTCCATGCAATCTAAAGCCGACTGCACAATCTCTGCCTTGGAAAATGCAGTTAACTTGGAAAATACCTGCTGGGTAGCTCTGTCTTATCAGGCAGCAACCACACAGGTGAAGACAATAGCCCCAGGTTTGCTGCTGTAAGTACACTGTTGCACCTAATAGCTGTGTGTGCTTAAACTAAAAACTCACACTTCTAAGGATGGTCGGAATGAAAAGTAAGGAACGGAAGTGCTAACACAAGCAAGCAGCTGAAAACCATGTAGAGGCCAGCACTGCGGCTCAATAGGCTAATCCTCCACCTGCGGAGCCGGCACCCCAGGGTTCTAGTCCCATGCGGGGCATCGGATTCTGTCCCGGTTGCCCCTCTTCCTGCCCAGCTCTCTGCTGTGGCCCGGGAGTGCAGTGGAGGATGGCCCAAGTGCTTAGCCCCTGCACCTGCATGGGAGACCAGGAGAAGCACCTGGCTCCTGGCTTCAGATCAGCGCGGTGCACTGGCCGCAGTGCGGCCATTGGAGGGTGAACCAACGGTAAAGGAATACCTTTCTCTCTGTCTCTCTCTCTCACTGCCCACTCTACCTGTCAAAAAAAAAAAAAAAAAGAAAAAGAAAACCATGTAGAGCCCCTGACTTCAGTGGGAGAAGATCTCATCCAGGGCAGCATGGATGTCAACATGATGAAGAGGGGTTGAGCTCAACATGGCCACCTGCACCTGTCCACCCTGCTGCCTGCTACACACGGCCTTTTAGTCTTCTACTGTTCTCTTTGTGCTCCCCCAAAGTCACTAGAATAGACAGTGCGTTGGGTAAGTTTGCTTATCACCTTGTTCCCTGCTGCCTAGATCAGAGCCTGTCTTAAGAAAGGGGTCTCCACCCTGCCAAACTTGTTGCAAAGTTAAGATGCATCCATGGCCTCCAAGATGGTACCCAGTGATCCTCACCTCCCAGTGTTCATATCCCTCGTGCTCTGACTGGCTAACCACAGAGGGATGGTGTGGGATGCCTGAGACCGGCTCATAAAAGCCCCTACTTCATGCCCTTGGTCTTTGGGCTGCTCCCCCTGGAAGAAGCCAGACGCTGCCATGTTAGAAGCATTCCCTTGTGGTAAGAGACTGCAGCCTCCAGCTGACAGGCAGTACTAACCTGCCAGGCATTTGAGCGGCCACCTTGGAGGAGGACTCTCCAGCCCCCCAGCAAGCCTTCAGAGGACACCAGGGTCCTGGTCCCAACTCGCTGCAACCCAGTGGAGACCCTGAGTCAGCCCAGCCATCTCAAATTCTGCACTCACAGACACTGGAGATAAGATGCCCTGAGGATTCCTTATCCAAAGACTTGGGACCAGAAATGTTTCAGATTTCAAAGGTGTTCAGGTGTTATCTGCATATACCTGATGAGCTATTGTGGGGATGGGACCCAAGTCTAAATGTGCAATTCACTTAGGTTTTTCACATATATCTTAGACATACAGACTGAAGATAATTTTATACAATGGTCTTAATAAATATGTGCATGAAACAAAGTTTCATGGTGTTGCATTTTCTATTTATGTCATCATGCCAGTGCTCAGAGAGTTGAGCATTTTGTATTGCAGATTTTTGGACTGGGGATGCTGTCCCTATAAATTAAGGCACCAAGTTTTAGAGTATTCTGTTACGTAGCAACAGATTCCTAATACAGCATGTGCAGTAGAGAAACAGCTCGGGATTAAGAATCATCTCAGCGAGCAAGGCTCAAAGAGTGAGTGAGGTGCTGGCGTGTGGGCTGCAGCAGTCAGGCCAAGACTTCCTGGTGTTGAGGAGGGAAGTTGAAGGTTGTGGATGCCTGTCATGTAATCCCATCTGCTGTCTGTGTTTCCTCATTGCCACGCTGGCCTGTGGATGACGCTGGCTCCCCAAACCCTCCAGGGTCACCATATCCGAGTCCAGCACCTACAGAACCAGGGTCAAAGGCAGATGCCAAGTCCAGATGAATCTGCTGTCACTAACAACACCATAATGCGTAAGCCTTCATTGGGTCATTGGCTTCTCTTCTTTTCCCTCTCTCCATTTCGTCCAGGTTACCACTCTTGGCTGTATCTTCTTTTCATCTTGTGCACGGAACATAACACATTCACTTCTTGCTCCTCGTGGTACCTGGGTTCCATCAAATAACCATGAACCCTGAATTTGCAAACTCTGAATTACCACTCTTAGGAGAAATACGGGGTCAGGTTCTGGGCATCCTCGCCTTACAATATTTTTGCTAACCAATCAATCCATAATCTTGTTTTCTGTATGTTTCCACATTAAGAAAATGTATCAGCTGGCACCGTGGCTCACTAGGCTAATCCTCTGCCTTGCGGTGCCGGCACCCCGGGTTCTAGCCCCGGTTGGGGCGCCAGATTCTGTCCCGGCTGCTCCTCTTCCAGTCCAGCTCTCTGCTACCGCCTGGGAGTTCAGTGGAGGATGGCCCAGGTCCTTGGGCCCTGCACCCCATGGGGGACCAGGAGAAGCACCTGGCTCCTGGCTTTGGATCAGCGCAACGCGCCGGCCATAGTGGCCACCTGGGGGGTGAACCAACGGAAAAAGGAAGACCTTTCTCTCTCTCTCTCTCTCTCTCACTGTCTAACTCTGCCTGTCAAAAAAAAATGTATCACATATTATTGATACATTAGTGTCTAACTCAAGGCCACCAGCAGCACAAATCAAGCCTGAACGAGGCTCCCCTCCCCCACACATTTTCTCTGGGAAGCACAGAGCAGGCTACACATACTCAGACACCAGGCAGCAGATTAGCGCTACACCTGCAGGCCACTTTAAATAGCGAAATTAACAAAAAGGCCAAAAATGCCAAAAAAAAATGTGGCTCCAAATAGACCCAGCGACAGAACCCTTATTTGCTCTATGAGCGGTGGAACAGAAAGGCGTAGGGTCATCTTGTTCGACCGCAGTGTCTGTGTTGGGGGACAGGTTTTTCACTGCATGTCCATGACCACAAAGGGCTGAGAAAATACTCTGCGTGTAGATTTTGAGGTTACAAATACATGTCACTGAGCAGGTGCACTCACAAACATGAATCCGTGAAAAAGAAGGCCTGACTCTAATTTTCTGCCCCTCGTCCTGCTCTCTCTGAGAAGACCCAACCTCATTCACAAAGATCCTCAATTTTCCCTGGGAAGTTTTATACACACACACACACACATATCACATATATACACATGCATACACACACACATATATTAGACTCTGTTCTTTTTTTGTTTTTTTGTTTTTTGATGGGCAGAGTTAGACTCTGTTCTTAAACAGGAAGAATGTTCAGAAAGTTCACACACACTCATATTATGAAAAAGAAAAACCACGTATGGATTTCAAACAATTTTTTGCACCAAAATAATCTTTTCATTTCATGTTCCATGAATATATATTTTTTTGACAGGCAGAGTTAGACAGTGAGAGAGAGAGAGAGAGAGAGAAAGGTCTTCCTTCTGTTGGTTCTGCGCTGATCCAAAGCTGGGAGCCAGGTGCTTCCTCCTGGTCTCCCATGCGGGTGCAGGGCCCAAGCACTTGGGCCATCCTCCACTGCACTCCCGGGCCACAGCAGAGAGCTGGACTGGAAGAGGGGCAACCGGGACAGAACTGGCGCCCCGACCGGGACTAGAACCCGGAGTACTGGCGCCGCAGGTGGAGGATTATCCTAGTGAGCCGCGGCGCTGGCCCCATGGATATTTTGAAGCACCTTTGCATCTTATTCTTGTTCCCTAAATCCGTGTTCACTTCAGCATTTTCCAGCTTGGCCGGAGATACTGGCTGTGTTTTTGCACCCTCTCTTTAAACAGTCACCCTGTCTGTTGTCATCCTGGCCTCAGCCCTGTGATTCAGAGCTTCTGTTGTTCATGTGACCACTGAAGCATGGCTCCTGCAGGTGCTGGCTCCCCTTCAACTTCCTGTCGTGAACACTGCCAATAGCACTTGACAACTTAAGGTGACTCATTTTTGCATCGTTGGGCAGGAGATCCCCTCATATACAAGTATAATTTTTAAAAAAATTATGGAGACATTGGCGTTGTGGTGTAGCAGGTAAAGCTGCTGCCTGCAGTGGCGACATCCCATATGGGTCCCCTTTCAAGTCGTGGCTGCTCCTCTTCCAGTCCAGCTTCTGCTATGGCCTGGGAAAGCAGTGGAAGATGGCCCAAGTGCTTGGGCCCATGCGCCCACATGGGAGACCCGGAAGAAGCTCCTGGCTCCTGACTGTTGCAGCCAATTGGGGAGTAAACCAGCAGATGAAAGACCTCTCTCTGCCTCTCCTTCTCTCTGTGCAACTCTGCCTTTCAAATAAATAAATAAATCTCTTTAAAAAAATTACGGAAAATGGAATAAGTTTATTTTGGTGCCAAAATTTCTGAAATCCATGCATTCCCATGGTCTTCAAAAAGTTCAAGGAAATGCATATGATGGTAAAATTATGCATGGATTTTAAAAATTCTTTTGCATCAAAAATATGGTGTTTTGCTCAACTTTATTTTAAACCTTTATCAAACAAATTGATAAGAATCATACACTACTGCAGCTGTAATGGTTTTGTGGTTCTTTTAAAACTTACTTTGAATGTGTGAAGTTGAACATCTTTTCACTTGATTATTTTTATAGCCCTCGCCTATTTTCCTGTTGGACTATGGTGTTTTCATTTTTTGTTTGTTGAACTGTTTCATAGAGCCATTAAACCTTTATAATGTCAATTAAAATCTTATCTCAAAAATAATAAAATATGGAACAGGAAAAATACCCATCGTCTCTGAGCTCAACGTTCACAAACTTTTTGGAGCGCTCTCACAACGCAGACTGAGGCGCCCCCCTGGCAGAAGTCAGGGGTCCTGTGGGACAGTTTCTACCAGGTCCACGGCATGCAGGGGCACAAATCAGGGTGATGCAAATCTAGACCCATGACATGCAAAGCCACCGGGCCACCTCCATGCAAAGCAGCCCTGAGCAAAGGTGCCTGGGAACTTCCTTTGCAATTTGAAGCTGAGAAGACTAAGCGTCCGGATGCTTTTTTGAGTCCTAGGACAAGCTTCTTCTGTGGGTTAGATTAATTTTCATAAGAAAGAGGATTGAGCCCAGCCCAGAGGGAGATGGAGCGTGAGTTCACTGGGCCGAGCAGAGGTTGGCTGGTGAGGTATGGAGAAATGGCCCAGCGAAGACCCAGCACCAGGCTCTGCACATGATCACCCTCCACTAGTCTGCACGAGGTCCTTCTCTGGTGAGATCTCAGTGTGCAAAGGAAAGCACGTGGACACAAGTCTGGGACCTCAGGCGCAGAAGTCGTCCTGAGGCGGCCCAGTGTCCACCCTCCGGCTTTGTTAGGAGACATGGAGTCCATCCTGCAGGACCTGTCCCCCAGCCTCATGGCCTGGGCGTCACCCGGCGTGTGCCTGGTCTCCCGAGAGAGGGAGCCATGCACCATGCTCATTTTGCTGTACCCTGTCTGCAGGACAAGTTCAGGGGATTTCTTCGCATCTAGAGACACACGTTTCAGAACCAAAGAGTAAGAGCAACACTGGTGATCACGGTGTTCACTAACGTTTAGAAACAGAGGGGGCATTGCTAGTTCCTAACCTTCAAAACAGCCATCTTTCTGCTGGGCCTTCAGACCCCAGGGCTGCTGGGAGAGACCTGACAGGACAGCAAGGAAAGGCTGGTCCGTCTCAGCCCGAATACCCCGGAAGTTCTTTTCTCTGCCCACCTGGACATGACTAATGCAAATTGCAAGTATTATACCTTGATGTCAACCTACACGTTAACTGTCAACATACTGGGTTACAGAAAGCCAACCAGCCCTAAGTACACCTGACTTTAAAATTGAAGGAGCAAGCACTCAGCCTCGCAGTAAAGACACCTGTATCCCATTCTGGAATACCCAGGTTCGAGTCCTGGCTCAGCTCCCAATCGCAGCTTCCTGCTAATACACATTCTAGGAGGTGGTAGTGACACTCACTCCCTTCTGTCCCTGCCGCCCACCCACATGGGAGACCTGGATTGAGTTCCTGGCTCCCCGCTTTGGCTGGCTGAGCTCTGATCATTGCAAGCATTTGGGGAGTGAACCAGCAGGCTGGAGCTTCTTGGAACAAGCTCCAGTGCACGAATGCCCTTGAGTCCATAGGTGGCCCTCAGGTGACTACGCAGACTCACCCCGGGGAGCGGGGTCCTGAGCCCAGCTCAGACCCAGCACAGAGACAGGAAGTCTCTGTTCATTGATACACACAGCTTCCCTGGTGGTTTTTCAAATTTTCAATTCACATATAATATTTTGCAATAATATTTTTTTGCAAATAATGATTTGCAAATATTTATGGGGTACAGTATGGTGATTCAAAATATGTATATAATATACAATGATCAAATCAGGGTATTAGCATTTTCCTCACCTTAAACATCAATCATTTCTATGTGTTGGGAACTCGGGACTTTTCTAAGCTTATTTTGAAATATATCATAGACTTTTGAAGGCTGGGATCACCCTACTGGGCTGTGCAACACCAGAACTAATTCCTCCTACCCGACTGCATTTTGGTGCCCATTATCTAACCTCCTTCCGTCTCTACCCCACCCTCCCCAGCCTCGAGTGATCACTAGTCTACTCTCTACAATTTTAGCTCCTCGTCACAAACGCTCCCCTGGGGAAAAGATGCGGAT
This sequence comes from Lepus europaeus, assembly GCF_033115175.1. Taxonomy (NCBI): domain Eukaryota; kingdom Metazoa; phylum Chordata; class Mammalia; order Lagomorpha; family Leporidae; genus Lepus; species Lepus europaeus. The sequence goes on from NC_084838.1 coordinate 98,574,860, forward strand.
ACTCTGAAAAGTTCATGGACGTGGGATTCAAATGAGTTTACTTAGGAGGAAAACATTTTTAAGTCTGTGCATCGTTTCTCTTGATAATGTGCATTTTCCAAGACCCTCTTGAAGACTCCCCCATGCATGGATTTCAAAAGTTGTTTGGTATCAAAATAAATTCCCATCTTCTCATTTCCATTCTCTATGCGCCTTTTGAAGTGCACTCATGCAAACAATGGACAAAACAGAGAGAAAAGAACTCGAGCTGGAAATGCCTGTGCATCTCACGGAGCTTGTCTTTCTCTGGGCAAAACGCACGGGCAAGAAAAACAAGGCAGCCAAGCTACAGAGCCCTTGTTGGGCCACCTGTCCCCAGTCAATCCCCCAGAGCCTTTCCTGCTCAGGAGATCTGAGGGAATGGGAGGCAGGGGAGGGCTGCAGGGACAGTGGCCAGCAGGAATGACATCTCCTGTCTGACCCGTGGGTGCCTGGCTGAGGTTTTCAGCTTTCAGACCATTTTACTTTTCCATCACTCCACCTCCCTAGTGCAATCTTTGCAGGGAGCCTAGGGCTGCTGGGAGAACCAAAACCCCCCACTGAACACAGATCAAGAAATCTACCGAGGCAGGCACTTGGCACAGTGGTTGAGATGCCCGTGGCCCACATCATACTGTCTGGGTTTTGAGGCCTGGTTCCACTCCCCAGTCCAGCTTTCTGCTCATGCAAGATGCAGCAGGTGAAGCCTCAAGTATTTGGGTCCCTGCCACCCGCATGGGAGGTTGGGATTGAGTTCCTGGCTCCTTGACCAGCTGTTGTGAGCATTCAGGGAGTGAATCAGTGGACAGGTGCTCTGTCTGTCTCTGTCTCTCCACCCCATCTCTCTGCCTTTCAAACAAAATTACATTTTTTTTAATTCAAAGAAAAGAAATGTCTTGGGTTCTACCGAACATATTTAAAAATCTGCCATCATTTTTCCCCTAGCCAATTAAAAAATAATTGCGGTGACTCACATATGCAAAATAGTCCAGAAGCTTATGATGATCTCTTGGGATTTCCTAACTCTGTCTTCCATAAGCCAGAGGCATGCACGCAGCCCGTGCTTAAAGAAAGCAGCCAAGGTTACACAAGGGGTGAGAAAGACGGTTCCGTATTTGGAGACCTGCAGGCACCAACCAGGATGGCAAAGTGCTCTCCGAGATGGGCATGTGCTTGGCAGTGGGATGCGGGCAGCTTAGGGGACAAAACCCCACATGCATTGACACAGCCCACAAGGATCCTTCCTAGGGATGCACAGATAGTCCTGAGGTCCCCATTTCTGATTCCTATAAATCTGACCTACCGTCGTTTCCTGGACTTAAATGAAGGTCTAGCATTACAGGCCCTAGAGGCAACAGAACAGGAAGGATGGACAAAGAAGAAGCACATGAAACAGAAAGAAATATTTTAACAGAGAAGACCAGAGGCAGGCGTTTGGCCAAGCAGCTAAGACACCCACATCCCACACTGGAGTACCTGGGTTCAATTCCTCACTTCGGCTCCTGACTCCAGCTTCCCGCGTGTGGATGCACACCCTGGGAGGCCGTGGCGATGGCTCAAGTAGTTAGGTTCCTGCCACCCATGTGGGAGCCCTGAGCTGCGTCCTTGGTTCCTGGCTCCAACACTGGTCCAGCCCTGGCCGTTGCACTCATCTGGGGAGTAAGCCCGTGGATGGGTGCTCTCTTTTGTCTGTTGGTCTCTCTGCCTCTCAAATAAATTTTTGAAAAAGCAGAAGCGCTGACTTGGAGAGAAAGCAGAAGACAAGCCCCAACAAGCAGGAGCATTTGCTGCTACAGACCTGTCCATAATTAGGGAAGTGGGCCTTTTCCTCAAAGCGTCAGCATGCAAAACACACCAGAAAGCAGAAGTGAGGGCCCCCGAGGGACAGGGCCTCTCTGAATTGCACACTCAAGTGAAGTAACACCCGCAGGGCACGGATCCCGCCAAAAGAAACACAAGTTTGGGGGGAGGTGATCAATGGCCATGAGCTTGCCTCTGCAGGCTCACCTAGCCTGAAGCACACCTTCCCAGTGGTTCTCATGAAAATGAACTTGGTCTAGAGGTGCCAGGTAGGATATATCACCATTTTCTTGGTTGTCTGATATTTTATAAAAAGTCCTAGGTTATAACATATACCAGATTTAACAAGGAGATTGAACCAAGTGGAAGGGAGATTCTCAAAAAAGCCAAAAGGGAGACCTCAAGGTGCTAACTCCCAGCCAGGCAAAGGCAGCACGGTCAATGTGTAGGGTTGAGGCCGGGGGCTGGCTCCCCTGTGCCTGTTCCCAGATCTGCTGGGGTGACAGCCATTCGTGGTACCAGCAAAGGGCACACCCCCCCCCAAAACTGAGACAAGGGCACTTACTTTTCAGTGCCAACTAAACAGTCATGTACTTTGTGAAGCACACACACTTTGAATCTCTCACTCAAGTCTCTGATGTCCTCCATACTCGGAAGAGGAGCCAGGACAGGCCCAGCCAGGCTGCACTCCACAAAGGCTGTGAAACACCACTGTGATGCACGATGGGAAAAGATTCTGCCCCATCAGTTGGTGCTGCAAGGAGTCAGACTGAGCTGTTGACTGGGGTGGGGGTCGCAAGGCTCACATGGGATGTGCTCAGATGTGCCACTCTGCACCCCGAGCCAGTGAAAATAACGGCTGACATGTGAGCTACAAAGAAATTAGACACACCTCACTGCCGGCCAGGGTGACTATGAGAACAAAGACCAGGAGTGAGAAAGGACCATGTCGCCTTGTGCTCAATGCTATAGGGAAAGTATTTATCACCATTAACTGTGATGTCACCTGGAGAATTGTATATTTTTAAAGATTTGTTTATTTATTTGAAAGTCAGAGTTACACACAGAGAGATGGAGAGGCAGAGAGAGAGAGAGAGAGAGAGAGAAAGAGAGAGAGGTCTTCCATCCACTGATTCACTCCCCAGTCGGCCGCAATGGCCAGAGCTATGCTAATCCGAAGTCAGGAGTCAGGAGCTTCTTCTGGGTCTCCCATGTGGGTGTAGGGGCCCAAGGACTTGGGCCTTCCTCTACTGGTTTCCCAGACCATGGCAGAGAGCTGGATGGGAAGTGGAGCAGCCAGGACTCGAACCGGCGCCCATGTGGGATGCTGGCACCGCAGGCTTTACTCGCTACGCCGTAGCACCGGCCCCCATTGCAGACATTTTTATCAAGTTAAGGAAGTTCCCACGATCACTGGTTGAAGGGTGATAGGTTTGTCAAATGCTTTTTCTGAAGCTCCTGATGGGACCAAATGATTTTTCTTCTTTAGCTTGTTGGTAGAAAGGACAACATGATTTTCACAGGTTGAAACTGCTGTGTGTATGTGAAACTCAGCCTGTCTGATTGTGGCACGTCATTCTTTCCATACATTGTCAGGTTTGACTTGCTAATATTTTGTTGAGGATTTTTGAATCTCTGATACTGTTTTCGGTTTTCTTTTATTTTAATGTCTTCATCTGGTTTTGGTAGAAGAGTGAATCTGGGGGGGCAGGCACTGTGGCGTAGCAGGTAAAGCCTCTGCCTGCCGTGCCGGCATCCCATATGGGTGCTGGTTCTAGTCCCAGCTGCTCCTCTTCCAATCCAGCCTCTGCTATGGGAAAGCAGTAGAAGATGGCCCAAGTCATTGGGCCCCTGCACCCACGTGGGAGACAGGGAAGAAGCTGCTGGCTCCTGGCTTTGGATCAGTGCAGCTCCGGCTGTTGTGGCCATCTGGTGAGTGAACCAGTAAATGGAAGATCTCTCTCTCTCTGCCTCTCCTCCTCTCTCTGTGTAACTCTGACTTTCAAATAAATAAATAAAACTTTAAAAAAAGAAAGAAAACTCTTAGGAAAAAAGAGAGTGAATCTGGACTCACAGAGTGAATCAGGTCATGTTCCTTCTGCTTCTATTTTCTGGAGAAGACTAGGGGAAGTTGCTATCATTTCTTCCTTCAAAGTGGTAAAGCCCATCACTGAGCCCACCTGAGCCTGTGGATTTCTTGTGTGGAAGATTATACTGATGTAAATTTTTAAACAAATGAGGCTATGCAGTCTATCTACTTTCCCTTTGGTAAGTTTTGGTAGTTGAGTCTTTCAAGAATTAAGTTCTTTTGCCTGTATTAACCAAATTTGCAAGTACAGAATAGTCCGCAATATTCCTTCATTAATTCCTTTTATGCCTGTGAAATCAGTGGTGATGCCTGCTCTTTCATTGCTGATATTGCTCGCTAGTGTCTTCTCTATTTTTTGTCTACTTTGGCTAAAAGTTTATCAGTTTTATTGGTAATTTCAAAGAACTAACATGGGTTTTATCTTTTCTATTGTTTTCTGGTTTGTAATTTCTGCTTTACTTTTAATTATTTCTTTTCTTCTTTCTATGCCCTTCATAAGGTGGAATCATCAGTTATTGAATATATGTATGTGTCTACGTTTGTTTTTTAAATATAATACATATACTTAATGCCATAAAGTTTCCTCTAAGGATTGCTGCTTCTGCTGCATCCCAAAATTTTTGATAAGTTTTATTTCCTTTTTATGCAGCTCAATTTTTTAAAAAAAAATCTTCTGAGATATTTCTTTGACCTATTGGTTAAGTAGAAACCTAGTGTTTAATTTCCACATAACCGAGGTTTTCCAGATATCTTTTTTTTAAAAAAAGTTTTTATTTATTTGAAAGGCAGAGTTATAGAGAGGCTTAGGGGGGGAGAGAGAGAGAGAGAGAGAGAGAGAGAGAGAGGGAGAGAGGGAGGGAGAGAGTCTTCCACCTGCTGGTTCACTTCCCAAGTGACTGCAATGGCCAGAGCTGGGCCGATCCAAAGCTCTGAGCTTCTTCCAGGTCTCCCACACGGGTGCAGAGGCCCAAGCACTTGGCCATCTTCTACTGCTTTCCCAGGCACATTAGCAGGGAGCTGGATCAGAAGTGGAGCAGCTGGGACTTGAACTGGCGCTCATATGGGATGCCGGCACTGCAGGCAGCAGCATTACCCACTGTGCCACAGTGCCGGTCCCTTCAGCTATCTTTTTGTGACCAGTATCTAGTTTAATTATATTGTATTCTGAAAACACAAGATGCACGACTCCTATCTTTTGCATTGGTTAATTTATCTTTTCCAGGAATGTGTTCTGTTTTAGTGGATGATCCGTGGGATCTTGAAAAGCATGGGCATTGTGCTTTTGATGGACTGAATATCTTGTAAGTGCCATCTCGATCAAGTTGATGACAGTGCAGCTCAGGTGATCCATACCCTGAATGATCTTCTGTCCAGTTGGTCTCTCAGTTACTGACAGAGGAAGACTGGAGTCTCCCACCTTGACTGTGCGCTTGTCTGTTTCTCTTTGTGTTTTCCTTGTATATTTTGATGTTCTGTTGTTATGTGCATATGTGTTTGTGCCTGTGAAGTCCTCTTGTGTATTTCATCCTTTATCACTGTGTAACAATTTCCTTGAAGCCTTGACTCACGTTGTCTGTGGGTTTTTTTTTTTTTTTTGTCCTTTAAGTGATACAGGCAGTCAGGAGCATGCCGGAAATGCTGATCATCCTGACTTGATCAGTACGTGCCGTATTCATGTCTTGAATTACCACATGTCCCCCACAAACATGTAATGATTACATGTTCATCAAAAAAAGGACTTTGTGGAATGTAAAAAAAATAAGTTAACATTAACCTTTACAAATATATTTTGTAGGGGGTGACGTTGTGTTGTAATGGGTTAAATTGCCACTTGCAATGATGACATCCCATATCAGAGCAGGAGTTAGAGTCCTAGATGCTCTGCTTCCAGTCCAGCTCCCTGCTAATGTGCCTGGAAAAGCAGAAAATGAGGCTCAAGTACTTGGGGCCCTGCACCCATATAGGAGACCCAGCTGAAGTTCCTGATAGCGGCTTCAGCCTGGTCCCACTCCAGTTATTATGGCCATTTGCGGAGTGAACCAGCAGATGGGAGATTCTCTCTCTCTCTCTCTCTCTCTCTCTCTCTCTCTTTCTCTCTTTCTGTGTTACACTGCCTTTCAAATAAAATATATAAATAAACCTTTAAAAACCCATTTTGTAAATGAAAAAATAGTAAAGGAGTAAACATAAATTTAAGATGGGCATGCATGCACATTTATGTGGGATGTATATGTACATGTACAGAACTGAAAGAGTGTGCCCTAAGCTACTAACTGATTTTTTTAAAGATTTGTTTATTTGAGAGATAGAGTTAGAGAGAGGAGAGAGTGAGAGAGACAGAGAGAGAGAGAGAGAGAGAGAGAAGTCCTCCATCAGCTGGTTCACTTCCCAATTGACTGCAACAGCCAAAGCAGGGCTGATCCGAAGCCAGGAGCCAGGAGCTTCTTCCAGGTCTCCCACGTGGGTGCAAGGGCTCAAGCACTTGGGCCATCTTCTACTGCTTTCCCAGGCCATAGCAGAGAGCTGGATGGGAAGAGAAGCAGCCAGGACTCGAACTGGCACCCATGTGGGATGCCGATGTCACAGGCAGGGACTTAGCCTACTATGCCACAGCACCAGGTCCTACTACCTGATTCTTATTTGTGGTTTGGTTGCCATTATCTAAATTTACAACTTAAAAAAAAATCCCAATACTCATTATCCTTCAAAACAAAACACGAAAAACCACGAAAATAACTAACATTTAACCTTGCACGGAACTTGAGTTTTGCCAAAAAACTTGCTGAGGTTCAACCTTTACTCCATAGGAACAGGCTCATTTACTCCATAAGGAACAGGCTCATTTACTCCATAAGGAATAGGCTCTGTGGGGCTGGCTGGTGGGTTAAAGCCCTGGCCTGAAGCGCCGGCATCCCATATGGGCGCCGGTTCTATTCCCAGCTGCTCCGCTTCCCATCCAGCTCTCTGCCATGGCCTGGGAAAGCAGTAGAAGATGGCCCAAGTGCTTGGGCCCCTGCACCTGCGTTGGAGACCTGGAAGAAGCTCCTGGTTCCTGGCTTTGGATCGGTGCAGCTCCAGCTGTTGCAGCCATCTGGGGAGCGAACCAGCGGATGGAAGACCTCTCTCTCTGCCTCTCCTCTCTCTGTGTAGGGTGAACCAAAGGAAAAAGGAAGACCTTTCTCTCTGTCTCTCTCTCTCACACTAACTTTGCCTGTCAAAAAAAAAGAGGAATAGGTTCTGGTCTGGGAAGGATGCCTGCTTCTCTGCTTCTCCCATGGACTGCTGACCTGTAGTTACACAGCACTGCAACAAAGACTCCCATTGCGTGAAAATGCCTGAGGCTGGGGCTGGTGTCTTGGCATGGTGAGCTAAGCTGCTGCCTGCCATGCCAGCACCACATGTCAGAGCACCAGTTTGAGTCCAGCTCCCTGTTAATGTGCATCTGAAGACGGCAGAAGATGACCCAAGTGGCTGGACCTTGCCATTTACACAGGAGACCCAGATGGAGTTCCTGGCTGCTGGTTTTGGCCTGAACCAGCAATGAAAGCCTCGGTCTCTCTCTTTCTCTCTCTCTTCCCACCCCCCGCCCCAACCCCTGTCAATCTATCAAATAAATTGTTTAAAATATGCCTGACGCTGCCCTGCTGCCAGGCAAGGATTTCCATCTGATAGCCTCTGACCATCCAATTTGCCTGTTTGACCCTGCAGGTCTCAACAGTGGGAGCTGTGAGAACTTCCACGGCAGGTGTGCACGCTCCTACATTATGTCAGTCTCCAGCCTGTGCACTCTGAAATAGGCCTGCCACATGAGCCTCGTGGTGAAGACACCACATCCCACATCACAATGCCTGGGTTTGGTTCCCAGTTCTGGTTTCTGATTCCAGGTTCATGCTGCTGTACACCCTGGGAAGGCAACAGACAATGGCTCAAAGTCTTGGGACACTGACAGCCACAGGGGAGACCTAGACTGAGTTTCTAGCTCCCAGCTTCAGCCCCAGCCCAGTGTTGCCCATGTGAGCACTTGGGGAGTGAACCAGTAGATGGAAACACTTGGTGTGTATGTGTGTGTGGGTGTGTGTGTGGGTGTCTATCTCTCTGCCTCTCTAACACCTGCCCTAAAATCAGTCTCTGGTTAGGAGGAAAACACTTCCTTTTAAAATATTGACTACGAGAAATGATTCTTTCATAAAAAATATTAGCATGATGATTAGGAAATTCTTATTTAAGAACCGACTGGAGGGTCCAGTGCTGTGGTGTAGTAGGTTAAGCCTCTGCCTGCAGTGTCGGCATCCCATATGGGCACTGGTTTGAGTCCCAGCTGCTCCACTTCCAATCCAGCTTCCTGATAATGGCCTGGGAAAGCAGTGGAAGGTGGCCCAAGTCCTTGGGCCCCTACACCTGCGAGGGAGACCAGAAGAGGCTTCTGGCTCCTGGCTTCAGATCAGCCCAGCTCTGGCCATTGCAGCCAATTGGGGAGAGAACCAGCAGATAGAAGACCTCTCTCTCTCTCTCTCTCTGTAACTGTCTCTCAAATAAATAAAATTAAAAAAATTTTAAAAACAGAACCCACTGGGCTTGCTACTATGAGGGCTTTTCAAACCGTTCATGGGAATACATATTATGAAAACTTATGATGGATTTCAAGACTATTTTTGTACAAAAAAAAAAAAAAGGCTTACCTTTTATTTCCATATTCTACGACCTTTTGGAAGTCCCAATGCATGTTGAAACAGAACTAGGAAGTCGGTGAGAAACAGCTATTAATCCTGCGACGCCTCCCTGTACCCAAACAGTGCCTGAGCCGGGTCCATCCCAGGAGCATAATCAACATCTATCAGTTGTAAGTAATCTCAAACACAGGGCTAAGAGAGTTTCATTGTACTACAAATATTTTATTTGTTACAAAAACATGCCTCATACAAAAACAGTACATTTCACTTGGTTCCAAAATTCATTTCCTTGCTTTGTACAAGAGAAACAAAACACAGTGATTCTTGCTATCTCAGACGAACATGAGTTTGTTCCAGGCCATCGCTCTAGACGCCAAGCTGGTGAGTACTGAACCACAGCTCCTCGGGTGAGATGCTTCCTAGTGCCCCTGGATGAAGCAGTTCCAGTGCAAAGCCTGACTATATGTGGGTTTCTTCTCTAAGACGGGGAATGTTGTAATACTATGGATTCATTCACATTGAACTCACAGCCTACAGCCTTATCAGTCCTACCTGGAGGTACCTTCTCTAACACACCCGTTTTCTCTCTAAGGCACATCACAGCCTGCGAACACTTAGGGACAACACTCAGGCCATGCTAAGGGCCCATTTTAAACAGCACAATGGAGGCAGGATACGGTCTAGCACTTCAGACATCCACATTCCCTAATGTAGATCCCAGGAGGCAGGGGTGGGGGCTCAAGCAGCTGATTTCCAACCACTCACCATAGAAGACCTGCATTGAGTTCCTGGGGTCTGGAATTGCTTCTAGCAGGAGCCAGCATTTGGGGAGTGAACCGGCAGATGGGAGTTCTCTCTGTCTGTCCCCTCTCATCGCCAATAAATTAATTTTTAAAGATAATTTTTTAAAAAAGCAAAAGCACCACAAATCAAAAAAGCGTGAGAATTTATAAATCATGGTGTTAAATGGACTAGGAAAAGGACGCTTGCTTGTGGTATGAGCTGAAGCACGTACTCAGAGCCTTGCCTCTGCTGGACACATGGATGTTGGTTGTCTCCAACGTTTTACCACTATGCACATGCCCAAGAATGACCCCAAAGGCACTGTAAATATTCACCGTGGGGTTGCAACTACATTTGGTGAGTGGGTGAGTTCACAAAGACAGTGCCCATTTTGAGTGACTCCTAGAATATTTACAAAGGCCTCGACGGTCAGAAGCAAACCAGATGAGTTTGCTCCACGTCCAGGTTATTGTACAAATTGATACAAGGGAGAATAGATACTAATATTTGGAAAATTCTCATCTCAGTTCATCTCAGCTGTCTATAGTCCCCTCTCCCTGGATTCACTTGTTCTTCAATAAAATGTTTCCTGCCACCCTCAAAAACACGGGTTTTATTTAGATATATCAAAATTCAGGGGCCACCATTGTGGCACAGTGGGTAGCATCCCATATGAACACCACTTCATATCCTGCTTGCTCTACTTTCAACCCAGCTCCTTGTTAATGGCCTGGGAAAAGCAGAAGATGGCCCATGGGTTTGGACCCTGACACCACGTGGAAGAACCAAATGAAGCTCTTGGCTCCTGGTGTCAACCTGGCTCAGCCTGGGTCACTGCAGCCATCTGGGGAGTGAACCAGCGGATGGAAGACCTTGCTCTCTCGCTCTCTCTCTCTCTCTGTAATCTGACTTTCAAATAAATAAGCGAAGCTTTTTTTAGAAAAAAAAAAATCAGTCCATGGTTGCAACACACCTGTCTGGTTTACTACTTGAGGTGTTGATATATGGTATAGACTGCTCCACAGTCAAGGCATACAGTGTAGACAGGGAAACACAGCAGTGCAAACAAGAGCAACTTTCACCCTGAAAGGGGCCCTGGCTCACCAGCTCTCTAGCCTTGAGCAAATTACCCTCTCTTTCCTCATGCATAAAAAAGGTGGTACAGCTTCAACTTTATTTGTAATCTTTTAAGGAAAATTATAGGCATACATGGTAAAAAGCAACTTTATAGATATTGAATGATGTGGAGCTATCCTTAAAAAAAAAAACAAAAAACCAAAAAAACAAAAAAAAACCCTTCCCACAAAAATGATAGGTGTGAAGAACATATGAAGCTCCATCTGCTCAAAGCATGCTGCTGGCTCCTACTGTTTCTTTCACCCTGACCACAAACAACTTGAGTGCAGCACAGGGTCTTGGCTACTGCTATGGTCCCAGCACCCCTGCTCCATATAGAACGGCTGGTCCTGGCTTGAGATTTGGTCCAGCATCAAGAGCAGCACCTGGTGGTGCCCTTCTTGCTGGCAGAGTCGTGAGGGGGTGCAGGGCACCCTGCCGCACTGGCTTTGGCTGCAGACCCACGCACGGGATAACCCTTGACCCTTTAGTATGTGAATCACATGGATGGATGAGGCCATTCATGAGGACCGAGCCCTGGTCCCCTCCTAAAGGTCCCCCCTCAATCCTCACAACAGGGACTGAATGTCAACGTGAGTTTCAAAAGCCATGAATTGTATTCTTTTTTTTTTTTTTTTTTGACAGGCAGAGTGGACAGTGAGAGAGAGAGAGAAAGGTCTTCTTTTTGCCATTGGTTCATCCTCCAATGGCTGCCACGGTAGGCGCGCCGCGGCTGGCGCACCGCGCTGATCCAATGGCAGGAGCCAGGTGCTTCTCCTGGTCTCCCATGTGGGTGCAGGGCCTAAGGACTTGGGCCATCCTCCACTGCCCTCCCGGGCCATAGCAGAGAGCTGGCCTGGAAGAGGGGCAACCGGGACAGAATCCGGTGCCCCAACCGGGACTAGAACCCGGTGTGCCGGCGCCGCAAGGCGGAGGATTAGCCTAGTGAGCCACGGCGCCGGCCAAAATGAGTTAAATTTTAAGACTAGTTGACAGTAATCTTATGTTGCAAAAGCATGTTATAAATAGAATCTGTGTAAATAAACAGATTCAAGAACCTGATTTTCACACTCTGGGAATTAAACATCTCATAACTAAATTACTACCTTGGTGCCGGGTTCTAGTCCCGGTGGCTCCTCTTCCAGGCCAGCTCTCTGCTGTGGCCCGGGAGGGCAGTGGAGGATGACCTTGGGCCCTGCACCCGCATGGGAGACCAGGAGAAGCACCTGGCTCCTGGCTTCGGATCAGCGCTGTGCGCCGGCCACAGCAGCCATTGGGGGTTGAACCAGCGGAAAAGGAAGACCTTTCTCTCTGTCTCTCTCTCTCTCTCACAGTCCACTCTGCCTGTCAAAAAAAAAAAAAAAAGAAAGAAAGAAAGAAAGAAAGAAAGAAAGAAAGAAAGAAAGAAAGAAAATAAGCAAAATCGATGTCCCTGAAGTAAAGAATTTAAACAAAGGAGTGCAACTCAAGTTTAAAGTGACAAATAAAGGAAACTTCCAGAAATCAAAGAGGCCTCACCTCCAGGGGATAAGAAAGCATCTTATCCAGGAGTCTCCAAAGGAAAAGTAAACTACTGGTGCACCAGCTAGCCATAGCCCACAGCACCCCAGCAAGCCCACCTGTGGGTCTGCAGCCTGAGGATCTGGGGCTGGGGGCTTGTTCACGGCAGCCAAGACAGGAATCCCTGGATGAAGGGTAAAGAGAGCTGCTCCATGCAAACAACTGAATGTCATCCACCCTGTAGAAAGAGGGAAGTTCTGCCATCTGTGACAGCACAAAAGAACCTGCAGGGACAGCACTGTAAGTGAAAGAAGCCAGACATGGGTAAGACAACGACCACATGTTCTCCCTCACGGGTGGAAGCCAAAACAACAGAAGTCCAGGAAGCAGAACGGAGGTTACCAGGGCCTGGGGGTGAGGGAAAGGATGGTGTCGGTCAACACAAAGTTGCAGTTAGGCATGGTAAGTATTCAAGGCAATGGCTATTATTATTATTATTACTATTATTATCTTGATTCCATCATTCCACATTGTATTCATATATCACACCATCATCGCACATGCCACAATTATAATTTATCCAAAAAATTTTAAAAACATACTGGACCTTCTCTTTGCTAGCACCTCAAGTCAGAAGACAGGAGAGCAATGGACACAGAGTTTTCAAGGGTGACGACATGTCCCCCACCCCACCCCAGGTGGTCTAGCTGGGCTCAGGGCTAGTCGTGAGGAATTTCAGTAATTTCTGGATTTGGACTAAAATATCTGTGGAAGTCGGGCAGATTCTGGTGCCTCAATGAAGAACGAGGGGGATGGGGTCCAGCATTGTGATGCGGTGGGTTAGACTGCTGCTTGCAATGCACGCATTCTATACAGGAACGCTGGTTAGAGTCCCAGCTGTGCCACTTCTGATACAGCTCCCTGCTAATGTGCCTTGGAAAACAGAAGATGGCCCAAGTACTCGGGCCCCTGCCACCCATGTGGGAGACCAGGAGGGAGTTCCTGGCTCCTGGCTTAGTTGTGGTTGTTTGCAGGTGAACCAATGGATGGATGCTCTCTTTCTCTCTCTGTCTCGTCCTCTCTCCTCTCTTTCTCTCTTTCAAATAAATCAAAGTTCAAAACAGACAGCACGGGGACAAGGAGGGCTATCCATCTTCTAAACACCTGCCACAAAGTCACTCCAGAAGCCTCTTAAAAAACACAGGCAGTTGGGCCGGTGCCGTGGCTCACTAGGCTAATCCTCCGCTCACTAGGCTAATCCTCCGCCTGCGGCGCCTGCATCCTCTATGGGCACCGGGTTCTAGTCCCGGTTGGGGCACCGGATTCTATCCCGGTTGCCCCTCTTCCAGGCCAGCTCTCTGCTATGGCCCGGGAGGGCAGTGGAGGATGGCCCAAGTCCTTGGGCCCTGCACCCGTATGGGAGACCCGGAGGAAGCACCTGGCTCCTGGCTTCGGATCAGCGCGGTGCGCCGGTCGTAGTGGCCATTTGGGAGGGTGAACCAAAGGAAAAAGGAAGACCTTTCTCTCTGTCTCTCTCTCACTGTCCACTCTGCCTGTCAAAACAAAACAAAACAAAACAAAAAAACAACACAGGCACTAAAGACACAGGTGTTGCTGGTGCGCAGCGAACTGCAGGAGCTACTGCTTTCCTGGGAGAGCTCAGGTCACAGGTGCACAAGGGAAAGCTCTTCTTCCCCCTGCAGGTGAAACTCACCCTGGAGACCTGGCAAGGGCTGGCCAGAGGAGACCTCTGTCCCTTTGGAAAAGCCCTACGGGCAGCCTGGCACACAGCCAGAGCAGAGAATCACCAGCTGTGGAGTTACCATCTCAGCAGGGAAGGTTCTGGTGCTCAAAACTAATCCAGACAGCTCTGACCACGGACTGGGCAGTCACACAGGACTCCCACCCAAGGCAAACAAAACAAAACAAATGTCTGGAGCAGGTGCCCGGTTCACAGGATTCTAAAGAAGGAAGAGAAAAGCTGTCATCCACGAAAACATTTTTAGTTACATAAAACTCAATTTTGATAAAACAACGGTTCTGAGAAAAATTTTTTCTTTTGAATTGGTACATCATAATTGCATAGATGAGGGTACTTCAAAGAGTTTGTGGAAAATGTAACTAAAAGGCAGTTTACTTTGGTGCAACAATTTTTGGAAAATCACGCATGACCTTTTATAACATGCATTTCCCCCAGACTTCTGGAAGGACCCCGGCAGCAGCGGAGTACAGTGTGATATTTCAACACATGGATGCAGGGCTGTGGATCTGGGCTAGCCGTTAAGATGCAGGTTAAGACACCTGTACTCCAGCCCATGCGACGTATTGGGGCTTCATACCTGCCTCTGGCTGCTGACCGTAGCTTTTTACTTACACACACACACTGGGAAGCAGCAGGTAATGGCTCAAGCAGCTGGGTCCCTGCCACCCACATGGGAGACTTGGATGGAGTTCCTGCTCTCTCAGCTGCAGCCTGCTTCAGTCCTGGGAGTGAACCAGCAGATGTGAGTGTACTCTCTTTCTCCCTCTCTGTCACTGTACCTCTCAAACAAATAAATGAAAATTGAACAAGAAAAAATACACGGGTATAATATACACTGATCAGGTCACGGTTCTCAGCATCTCCAAATCCTTGTCATCTCTGTGTTTGGAACCTTCAAGCTCCTCTCTTCTAGTTCTTCAAAAAACATGAGGGATCTGCAAAAACTTCAAGAGGAGTGCATGTAGTAAAAAAAAAAAAAAAAAAAAAAAAAAACAAAAACAGGCCAGTGCCGTGAATCAACAGGCTAATCCTCTGCCTTGCGGTGCTGGCACACTGGGTTCTAGTTCTGGTTGGGGTGCCGGATTCTATCCCGGTTGCCCCTCTTCCAGTCCAGCTCTCTGCTGTGGCCCGGGAAGGCAGTGGAGGATGGCCCAAGTGCTTGGGCCCTGCACCCGCATGGGAGACCAGGAGAAGCGCCTGGCTCCTGGCTTCGGATCAGCACGATGCGCCGGCCGCAGCGGCCATTGGAGGGTGAACCAACGGCAAAAAGGAAGACCTTTCTCTCTGTCTCTCTCTCTCACTATCCACTCTGCCTGTCAAAAACAAAAACAAAAACAAAACAAAAAAAACAATGCATCGATTTCAAAAAAAAATCTTTGGGATCAGGATAAGCCTATCTTTTCAATTCCTTTGTGCACAAATATAGGTTACTGTGAAGAGCAGTCACCTCTTGGCACTTGGAACCTGGGCACCATGCACAGTGTGACAGCTGGAAAACTATTGTGGTGGCCTCCCTTGCTGTCAGTGGAGCCCACACCAGGCCCCGGGTGCTGGGTGAAGCCCCTGTCGGGGAGCGGCTGCAGCTGGGTTTCCTGATTCGGGAGTGAGTCATCAAAGGAAGTGTGTAATTCAGGGACCCTCCAGAGTGGCTTCTCTCGTGGTATTTTATCTCCGCTCAAGTCAAGCCGCACAGGAATTCCCGAGACAGGCTGACCGGACGTCTCTGGCCAGCCACCCCGAGCGCACGTGCAGAGCTGTAGGACACAGCCTGTCCCTGCTCTGCGTCCACTCACCTCTGACCCTCCAGCCTCAGACAGCCTCCCATGGCCCCCAGACTTTTTCAAAAAATTTTATTTGCTTTATTTTTATTTATCTGACAGGCAGAGAAAGAGAGAGAGAGAGAGAGAGAGAGAGAGAGAGAGAGAGAGAGATCTTCCATTTGCAGCTTTACTCCCCAAAAGCCTGCAACAGTTGGGGGTTTAGCCAGGTCAAAGCCAAGAGCTGGGGACTTAAGCCACGTGTCCCACATGTGTGGCAGCGACACAACTACTTCTCACTGGTGCCTCCCAAGGCGCACATCAGCAGGAAGCCGAACAAGGGAGCAGAGCTGGGACTTGGGATGCAGCTGTGCCAACCCCCCAGCCCAGAGCTATAAAATGAGCCAACGAGGCACACATCTGGCTTTACTATACTGGGACGGGGTCACTCACTCAGCATGGCGTTTGTTCATTTTGTCTGCATAAGGAACAAGTTCCCACTTCCTTTTAGAATAGAGTAAACTTCAGATCTCAAATGCAAGGAAAGGATGGTGGGTTTTTCTTTTTCTTAATAGCAGAGAAATGAATGAATTTTAAGGCTTTTCTCTCTTCCCTCAAAATCCTCTGGAGCAAAGCCTTAGTTTTCTCTTTTAGAATCTACCACCATGCCTCAGTATCTGCAGTAGGTGAGTTCCAGGACCCCTATGGCTGCGAAAACCATTGCACTCCTTGCTGCTCAAGTCCTTTACAGAAAATGCTAGAATATTTGCATATGAGATACTTCAAAAAGTTCAAGGAAAAAACAATTAAAAGATAAAATTATTTTGCCACTAAACACTTTTAAATTCAAATAGTTTTCCGAATATGCATTTTTATGGAAAAATTTTTTTCATTTTCTTTGAAAGAGACAGAGAGAGAGAACGAGAGAGAGAGAGGGAGCAAGAGAGAGAGATCGATCTTAAACCTACTCATTCAAACCTACTCATTCAGCTGGACCAAGCTGAAGTCAGGCGCTTGGAACTCAATCTGGGAATCCTGCAAGGAAGGCAGGGAGCCAACGACGTGAGCTGTCACCAGCTGCTTCCCAGGTCCACAGTAGCAGGATACGGGGGCCAGAAGTGGAGACAGGCCTGCAACCCAGTCACTCCAACACTGGATGCAGGCATCTCAAACCGTGTCTTTTTTTTTTTTTTTTTTTTTTTTTGACAGGCAGAGTGGACAGTGAGAGAGAGAGACGGAGAGAAAGGTCTTCCTTTGCCGTTGGTTCACCCTCCAATGGCCGCCATGGCCAGCGCACCACGCTGATCCGATAGCAGGAGCCAGGTGCTTCTCCTGGTCTCCCATGGGGTGCAGGGCCCAAGCACTTGGGCCATCCTCCACTGCACTCCCGGGCCACAGCAGAGAGCTGGCCTGGAAGAGGAGCAACCGGGATAGAATCCGGCACCCCGACCGGGACTAGAACCTGGTGTGCTGGTGCCGCAAGGCGGAGGATTAGCCTAGTGAGCCGCAGCGCCGGCCTCAAACCGTGTCTTAACCACTGTGCCAATGCCTGCTCCTTTGATGAACTTTCTGAAGATTTCTTGTGTGCACGGATTCCAACACATTTTGCCCGAACTTCAAAGTGTCTTTTATTCTCATTTTCCACAAACTTTCTGAAGCCCCCTTGTCTAACCTATGCACACCCTCCTGTGGTTACAAGCCAGCTCTGGATTACTTACAATGCCTAATGCGACGTAAGTGCAGTGTCAGCGGCTCAGCACTGCTGCAATCATTGTCCTTAGTTAGTGCCTCGGACCTGACCTTGGTTGACTCCTCTGATGCTGTGGAAGCCGCAGATCAGCAGGGCTGATTGTGTCTGTGCTTAATATCCGAGGATGTATCAATCAAGCCAGACCCTCCAAGCCTGGGTTCCCACTCACAATTCTGCTGCAAGGGGAGAGCACTGGGGCACAGAAGGTCAGGCCACCGCTTCTGACGCTGGCATTCCATGTTGGAGCGCTGGTTTGAGTCCCAGCTGCTCCGCTTCTGACCCAGCTCCCTGCTAATGTGCCTGAGAAGGCAGCAGATGATGGCCTTAGTGCTTGAATGGACCTCTGTCACCCATGTGCGAGACCTTACGCAATTCCTAGCTCCTGCCTAGACCAACCCTGGCCACTGTGGGCAGCTGGCTAGGGAAATAGGAGATGGAAGATTTTCTCTCTTTCTCTCTCTGCCTTTTAAATAAACAATAAATCTTCAAAAAAACAAAAACAAAAAACAAAACAGCTGGCACTGTAGTGTAGCAGGCTAAGCTTCCACCTGTGGTGCCAGCATCCCATATGGGTGCCGCTGCTCCACTTCCGATCCAGCTCTCTGCTGTGGCCTGGGAAAGCAGTAGAAGATGGCCCAAGTCCTTGGGCCCCAGCACCCGTGTGGGAGACCTGGAAGAAGACCTGGCTCCTGGCTTCGCACTGGACCAGCTCTGGCCGATTCAGCCATTTGGGAGTGAACCAGCAGATAGAAGACCTCTCTCTCTCTGCCTCTCCTTCTCTCTTTGTAACTCTGACTTTCAAATAAGTCTAAATAAAATAAAATAAAACAGAAGTTGGCTTCAAGGCAGCCCCTGGGAATGCATGCCTTCCCCACATGAATCATCGCAACACCACGAGCCGGATGGTAATAGACTGTGGGCATGTGCATATGCACGTTGGCGAGGTTGTCCTGCTGAGCTGGCGATCACTGTGGAGTTAGTAAATAGCCCAGGCCATGCGCCCGAGGACAAGATTCGGAGTCTCTTCTCAAAGAGTCGGGAGAGGGCGTGTGGCCTGGGACACCCCCCTTCCATACTGGGTTCAAGTCTCAGCTCCAGTTCTGACTCCAGTTTCCTGCTAATGGACAGCCTGGGAGGCAGCAGGTGTTGGCTCAGGCAGCTGGGTACCTGCCACCCAGGTGGGAGTGCTGGATGGAGTTCCAGGCTCCCGCTTTCAGCCTGGCCATTGCGGGCAAGTGGGGAGTGAAAACAACAGATAGGAACTCTTGCTGTCATTGTGCATTTCCGGTAAATAACTAAAAATTCAAAGGTAAGGCTTCTCCCATGCACCATCAATTACTGGGATAAGATCCCCTCAAGAAAATTGGGAGCCAAAGGGCCGGCGCTGTGGCGTAGTGGGTAAAGCCACTGCCTGCAGTGCCAGCATCCCATTTGGGCGCCAATTTGAGTCCTGGCTGCTCCACTTCCGATCCAGCTCTCTGTTATGGCCTGGGAAAGCTGTAGAAGATGGCCCAAGTCCTTGGGCCCCTGCACCCATGTGGGAGACCTGGAAGAAGCTCCTGGCTCCTGGCTTCAGATCGGCTCAGCTCTGGCCGTTGTGGCCAGTTGGGGAGTGAACTAGCGGATGGAAGACCTCACTCTCTCTCTCTCTCTCTCCTCTCTCTCTCTCTCTGCCTCTCCTTCTCTCTCTGTGTAATTCTGACTTTAAAATGAATAAATGTCGAGAGAAAGAAAGAAAGAAAGAAAGAAAGAAAGAAAGAAAGAAAGGAAGGAAGGAAGGAAGGAAGGAAGAGAAAGAAGGAAGGAAGGAAAGAAGGAAATTTGGGAGCCATTGAAGTCAACACAAGGACAAGGGCCAAGCATTCTACCTGATGCACTTGCCTGGAGCAGCTGGGTGAAGAACTGTGATGGAGGGGGAGGGGGGAGAGGAAGAGCTGGTCTTGCTCTGGCGCTCCCCAGAGAAGGACCACAGAGGGCTGGGGTCCAACACAGTCAGGGTCCAGGAGCCCTTGCTACAACTGTGGAAACGCCTGTCGACTCTGACGCACAGCCACCAACCACATGTGGCCACTGGCCCTTGAAATGTGGCTAGCGCAACTGAGAACTGAATTTTTAATTTTATCGGATTTTGAGCAGCTGTGATGCAAACAGCCCCTTACAGCTAATGGCTCAATACTGCACATCTGTGGCAAGGAATCCGGGGAAAGCGCCCACCCCAAGACCAGTGCGATGGGGGCTGCAGGTCAAAGAGGTCTGTTACAACACACATATAGAGAGATGGACTCTGTCTGACCCAGGCATCTCTCCCTTCCAGAACTTTCTCATGTGTAGGCCAAACTTAAACGCTCTGGGCTTTCTTTTTATTAAGGGAGTGGTACTTTTTTCTCCAAAATTCAGCTAACTGTATCCAAATAAGAGTGTCTGTGATGGGCAGAGGAGGTGCCACGCTGGGAGCACAGTGCATACAGAAATATCTAGGGCATGATCTCCAACTGGACAACTTCAAAGTGCATGACAAGGGCCAGAACAGGTGACAAAGTGTCTCACGGCCCCAGAGTCAGAGAGACGCCATGCCTGTCTGTCCAGGGACAAGGGACAGCACAGCTGTGGAGAACACACTCTCCATGTCATTTATCAGAGGCACCCAGGTTCCAAGCACATCACTAGGGCACAGACAGATGGCTTGCTGCAAAGTCAGGTGACACCGCTGGGCAGGAGCCCATTTCTGTGAGCTTCCCATAAAGACTTCTCACAGCGTCTTCAGTCAAGCAGTTAGGAAGTTTGTTGGGATGGCCCCATCCCTGTCAGTGTACCTGGGCTGAATATCCGGCTCCACCCCTGACTCCAGTTTCCTGCTAGGGGAGACTCTGGGAGGTAGTGGTGATGGCTCAAGTAACTGGGTCCACTCACATGCAAGACGTGGACTGTGTTCCCTGCTCTGGCCCTGGCCCAGACCGGGCCATTGAGAGGGACGGGGGAGGCATTTGGGGAGTGAATCCAATGATGGGAACACTATTTGTCTCTCAAAATAAGTATGCTTTTTAAAAAGTTAAGATAGAATCATTTTGCTCATCCAAGGCCCCTTTGGTTCAACCCCCAGGGAACCAGTCACTGTTTATCCCAGACCTCCTGCATCCAACCATGAACACTTTTGCAGAGGGCCTGGTCCCTTCAAGCCAGTCTGCAGGCTGCTTTGCATAGAGAACCCTTGAGCTTGACAAACACCCAAGGGGTGAGTATTTTTTAGCCTCCTTTAGTAGATGAGGGAGTAAGAGCCAAAGTCATTTCACGCCAATGATGGAATCTGGACCCAGTGTCTAGTGTACTTCTGCTGGACCAAGTGCCTGGCGAGCTTCTGCCCACCACACTGCCCACAGGGGATGGAGAGAGGTGCTGGGGCCACTTCCTGGAACTGGATGTTGAATGATCAAAGCAACGGTCCTGGAGGTTTTGCTCTACGGACGGCGTGGTGTGGGTGGAGGGAGTCAGGCTGGGGACATGCCAGTATAGACGGTCCCCAGATGGTCCACAGCAAGAGCAGACCTCAGGCCACCACCTGCTGCAGCCTGTGGGGCCGGGCGCAAAGCCACAGACACCACACTCCCAACCTTGAGCGTGGCTGTTCATGATCTTCTCATGAGAAGCAAAGAGCGCACAAACACAGGTGGGTGACCCATGGTCTGACACCAACTACACATGATGGACTAAGGATATTTCACATCAGAGAGCCTGGTTCAAGTCCCAGCTCCTGTGCTTCCAATCCAGCTTCCTGCTAAAGTGCGCTCTGGGGTGCGGCAGACGATGGCGCAAGTACTTGGGGCCACCGCCACTCGGGTGGGAGAACCACGGAGCTCAGGGCTGCTGGCCCAGCACCAGCTGTTGTGGGCACTTGAGGAGTGATCTAGCATAGGGAAGATCTCTGTGTCTCTCTGCCTTTTAATTTCAAATAACATGAACAGAATGATCCTGAGAAAATAACTTGACATACGGAAACCATTCAAATTGTCTCATGTGGGAAATGCGACAGGTGGGTTGTCATAGCTGACTGAGGCACACTTTCTCTGTCTCTGGATTAGTTTACGGGCACTCATCTCATAAAGTTCACCCCAGTGTGCAGACAATGCACCGCCATTCTCACTCAGACACCTTCCTCCAAAACCTCCACGGATGGATTGGGAACAGAGGAGTGTTTGCAACAGAAAGATACAGGAATTGCTCTCTTATTTTCTCAATGTGTTGGTCTCTTACACACACACATACCCAAACCACATGGGTAGGGAGCTTCCTAGCCTGCCTAGAACCTTTGCTATCGGAGGCCCATACAGCTACCTTAAACCCAGTGTACCAGTAAATTCCATTCTGGTAGGAAGCTGGAGAACCTGCGTGCTAGCAAAGCCAGCTGACTCATCCCCCGACAAGGCTCCTGTGCAGGCTGCACGCCAGGCCGCCGCAGCGTCTTT
This sequence comes from Lepus europaeus, assembly GCF_033115175.1. Classification (NCBI taxonomy): domain Eukaryota; kingdom Metazoa; phylum Chordata; class Mammalia; order Lagomorpha; family Leporidae; genus Lepus; species Lepus europaeus. Next base: position 98,596,565 of record NC_084838.1, read on the forward strand.
GCAGGTGGCCCTGGGCCCTAGGAGCTGAGGGGACTTTGCTGGGATGGCAGCATGCTGGCCAGTGCCAGGAGCACGCTGTATGGCCGTGTAAGCTGCGAGACCTCTCGGAGCCTTGCCCTTTTAAAGGCACAGTGGTCCCAGCCATCAGGATCTCAAATCTGTTTCCGTGTTTTCTGATTTACTTCCCAGCCTCACCCTGGTCACTCTGTTCTCCTCTCCTGTAAGCCCTCTTATTTCTTTCTGTTTGTTCTAAATTGCAAAACTCACACTCATGATCACTCTGAATACAGCAAGCACACAGGGAAGCAGAGCGAAAACGTAACTTTCTCCTTTTTCTTCAAACCAGTTTGGCTTAGTATCTCCACCAGATAACTGCTGCTCTTGGATTAGTTTCAGGTGCCCAGATCATTCTACATACTTACACACATACACACACGTTGTAGATAGGCAGCAAACAACATCCCAGTGTAGCCTGTGTCTCTGTGCATGCAAGGGTTTTCAAAACCTACATAATGAGATGTCATATCTTGCTTTTTCACTAATAAACTTGGACATCTTCATACTTGGGACTACAAAAATTGCACATTAAAAAAAAAATAAAGACTGCATAGAATCCCCGTACATAGAAACACTGCTTAACCAGTTCCCCTACTCACATCAACTTTTTTTTTCCTTTTTTGGTATCACAAAATAAAATGTTGCAAAGAATTACTGTTTTCATACATATTTCTCCACTTTTGTCAATTTACATATATGTAATAAGTTCCTAAAAGTGAAACTGTTAGGGCAGGTGCTGTGGCGTAGCGGGTAAAGCCCCAGCCTCCAAGGCCAGCATAACATATGGCCTCCAGTCCAAGTCCTGGCTGCTCCACTTCCAATCCAGCTCTCTGCTATGGCCTGGGAAAGCAGTAGAAGATGGCCCAAGTCTCTGGGCCCCTGCACCCATGTGGGAGACCCAGAAGAAGCTCCTGGCTCCTGGCTTCGGATCAGCTCAGCTCTGGCTGTTGCAATAATTTGGGGAGTGAACCAGTGGATAGAGGGCCTCTCTCTCTCTCTGTCTGGCTCTACCTCTCTCTGTAACTCTGTCTTTCCAATAAATAAAATAAATCCTTTAAAAAAATAAGCTTTTTAAGAAAAGTAAAACTGCTGAGACAAAGCACTGTTTCAAGTTTCAGAAGATGTTATTAAATGGCCCTGCCAATGCTTACTTGTGTTTTTTTTCTTTTTCTTATTGATTTTAAAGTGCTTGCTACATATTAAGGCAATTGGTGCTTTGTCATAAGTATTGCAAATTAATATATCTTATAGGGTTTCTCGTGAATGGTGCCATGGCTCACTTGGTTAATCCTCTGCCTGCGGCACCGGCATCCCATATGGGCGCTGGGTTCTAGTCCCAGTTTCTCCTCTTCCAGTCCAGCTCTCTGCTGTGGCCCAGGAAGGCAGTGGAGGATGGTCCAAGTGCTTGGGCGCCTACACCCACATGGGAGACCAGGAGGAAGCACCTGGCTCCTGGCTTCGGATCGGCGCAGCGCCGGCCGTAGTGGCCATTTTGGGGGTGAACCAACGGAAGGAAGACCTTTCTCTCTGTCTCTCTCTCTCTCTCACTGTCTAACTCTATCTGTCAAATAAAAAAAATTTTAAAAAAGGGTTTTTCCTCACTTAAGTAATACATTTTTCATTCGTATAAGGGATTTGCTTAAAATTTGAGGACATGATACTCAGTATATATTTTTTTAAATATTTATTTATTTATTTGAAAGAGTTACACAGAGAGAAAAGGAGAGGCAGAGAGAAAGAGAGAGAGGTCTTCCATCTGATGGTTCACTCGCCAGATGGCCGCAGTTGCCAGAGCTGTGCTGATCCAAAGCCAGGAGCCAGGAGCTTCTTCCAGGTCTCCTACAGGAGCACAGGGCCCCAAGGACTTGGGCCATCTTCCACTGCTTTCCCAGGCCATAGCAGAGAGCTGGATTGGAAGTGGAGCAGCTGGGTCTTGAACTGGCACCCATATGGGATGCTGGCACTGAAGGCAGAGGCTTTACCCACTACACCCCAGCACTGGCCCCATAGTATATATATATATTTTTTTATTGTGGACTCCTCTGTTCTACATATTCAGTTAGAAAGACCCTCTTACTCCACAATTATTTAAAAACTGACCTATGTTTTCTTTTTGTATTTTTATGATTTCACGGTTTTCTTATTTACTCAACCTATAATTTACTCTGGTGTGGAGAGCAGTGTTTATTGTCTTCCCACTGAGCAGCCAGAATTTGAATTTGAATTAAGGAGACCTTGAAGACTTAAACTGCCCCCCCCCCCCCCCATGGAGGTGAAAGCCCTCTGCATGGAGCCAACACCCACATGTCTGTGGCTTCACTCTCTGAGTAGCTTTGCCGCTGCTTTTGTGGGATGTGTTTCTTTTATTGCCTTTAGATTTCATTTTCCCTGGATTCTCCCATAAGTTTTTTTTTTTTAATTAATTTTATTTATTTGAAAGACAGAGTTACAGACAGGCAGAGGCAGAGCCAGAGAGAGAGAGAGAGAGAGAGAGAGAGAGGTCTTCCATCCGCTGGTTCACTCCCCAGATGGCCGCAATGGCCGGAGCTGAGCTGATCTGAAGCCAGGAGCTTCTCCCGGGTCTCTAAAGTTGTTGCCCAAGTAGAGTGGAGCACAGTGTGCAGTGTCTTCAGTCCTTCGCTTGGGGCTTTCACACGTGAGTTCCTGTAGCCACAGGCGCCCCCACGGCTCATATTTCTCCCCTGTTGCAGCCCGAGAGTCCCCTCCTGCCCCAACACAGCAGCAAGAAAGGCCATCGTGAGGGGCAGCCGGTCCTCACTACACCAGCGTCGCGGATGGACTCGGGTCCCCACCCGCTCCCCAAGTCAAATGCAGAAGTCCTAACTGCCGGCGCCTCACAGTGTGATCGCACGTGGAGACAGGGTCTGACAGACGTGACAATGTGAGAGGGCGGTCCTTACAGTGAGCCCTAACTCAGCAGGACCGAGGCGCTGACACAGAAGGGCAATGTGGACCCCAGGGCTGCACCCAGACAGGGTGCCCCGTGCAGATGGCGGCAGCCAACTACAAGCCGAAGACAGAGGCCGGGCGCAGCTCTGCCCACAGCATGGTGGGCAACTTGTCAGCCTCTGGAAGGCTGAGAAAATGTTTCCCAGCGGGGGGTCCTTTGTTCTACTGGCCCCTGGTGGACCCATCCACCATTGCTCTAGGGATCAGTGTAGACACTGTTGCGGAGTCCTTCTAGACGAAAGCGCTGAAGGAGCATCTGGCACATGCGTATGCCTCGCAGACGCTGGTGGCCCCTTGGGGGAAATCACCGCTCACAAATATGCATCTTCTTTCTAGAAGGCGTCCTCTTCTCCACTTAGCATCTTCTTGACGGAATAACTAAAATCAGCACAAGTCCGTCCATATCTGCTTGGAAATGACCCTGCAATCTTTTTCAGCTCTTCTTGTCCAGCTCCGCAGAACATCGCGCACTCTCAGGACAGTAGCCTGGGCAGAAAGCAGCAGTGCTGCCCCGGAGGGGACAGTGCAGCCATGAGGGTCTCACGTGGCAGTGACGGTGACGCTCACGGCTCATGCCTACCCGCGCTCCTTCAAACTCTCTCCCCAGGCAGCTGCAGTTAACTTTGCTGTAAGCCCATTTTCCATTGCTGCCACAAAATACTAAGGGCTGGGTAACACATAAAGAAAAAAGCCCCTGCTTATGTAGCTCACAGTTTGGGGGTTTGAGAGCCCAAGATCAGGCTTGGGTACACCCACTGGTGCAGCCTCTGGTGAACAGCAACATGGCAGGAGCCTGTGTCAGAGGGAGAGCAGTCACACGGCCAGCAGGTAGCCAGAGGCATTGGGAGAAACAGGCTTGGTCTTCTGACAGTGGCTCCCTCCTGGGGGAACGAAGCAGCATCCTATGAGAACTACACCAACCGCTTTGGAGGGCAGTGCCCCCACTGATCTATTTAATTCCTGTAAGTCCCCAACTCCAAGTTCCCAACCCCTCCCAACATGGCCACACTGAGGACCACGCTTCATGATGGGGGAGAGCACAGCAGCCTACATCCCCGTGATGGGCTCATCCTCCACACCTCATTCTCCTCCTGTGTCATGGAGGACCGGCTGCAAGGGGGGGTGGGGCATGCAGCAAACGCAGCCTTAGAAAACTAACTCCTGGGGCCGGCACTGTGGTGTAGCGGGCAAAGCTCTCATCTCCAGTGCCAGCGTCCCATAAGGGCACTGGTTCTAGCCCTGGCTGCTCCACTTCCAATCCAGCTCCCTGCTAATGCACCTGGGAAGGCAGCAGAAGATGGCCCAAGTGCTTGGGCCACCGCACCCATGTGGGAGATGAAGCTCCTGGATCCTGGTTTTGGATCGACCCAGCTCCATTTGGAGACTGAACCAGCAGATAGAAGATATCTCTCTCTCTCTCTCTCTCTCTGTAACTCTGCCTTTCAAATAAATAAATCCTTCAAGAAAAGACAAAGGAAAGGAAAGTTGGAAAGTAAGTGTCATCTGTGTGCAGAGAGACAAACACAAATGCATCAGAAGCCCTCACATTAACCGCTTGTGGGTTCAGGGTTGCTTCTCCCAGCTCCTACTGAATCTGTGGAATTCTCAACACAACGTTGTAGGGACCATAACAAGCTGCCTACAACTACTGGTCCGAGAGAGAAATCAGCACGTTTGACACTCAGCCTTTCAAAGCCAACTGAGGGCTGCCGATGGGACTTCAAATTCTCCCGTCGCTCAAGCAGGACACGGACTCCCTTCTTCCTCCTTCGTACAGTAGGAGGGAAGAATTCTGGTTCTCGAAGAGAAATACTGAAGTTCTAAGGGCTGGCATCCCAGGGACGTCCCTCAGTGGTTGGACAAGTCCCTCACCTTCCAGGGCCTCACTCCCTCTCGGCAGGTGTCGCCAGGTGGTCCCTGAGAGCCCTCTGCCCCCCCTGACATCCCAGGTTTCTTCAACCCTGTCCCTAAGACAGCCATGACTTGTCACTCTCGCTGTCCTAATAAGCAGTGGGGTCTTCACAACGGAGCCTCCTTCTTGAACGTACTTCCTGCGTGAGCCATGGGGCCACCAACTGATCTCCAAGGGTGACAGAGAGGATTCCAGAAGCTGGGAGTGATTTGGGGAAGCCAACACCAAGCCTGTGTTGCATCCACTCCTGCTGTAGTAGCAGGGTACCGCCTTCCTGCTAAGGAAACGCCCCCCCCCCTCACCCCCCACCCCGGTCAGGCAGCTTTCACCATCAGCTGATTGGCTTTGCTGAAAAATAAGGAAGTGGTAGACTTCCGCATCCAGCCTGGGCGGCAGCTAGAAATACAAAGAACGCAAAGCGACAACGTGAAGAGTGAGCAAATGGGCAAACAGATGGAGACGATGCCCAGGAGACAGGGGCCTCGTGCAAGGCGAGAACGGCCACACCAGAAGCAGCAACCGAAACACACAAGGGCCAAACGGGCCGTTTTCTAAAAACCCGCAGCATGAACTACATTCTTTGGAAATTAGCTCCCTGCTTGTTAAAGCACAAGTATCCCAGGGCAAGCAGTGGGTTGCAGTGGGTTAAACTGCCACCTGTGATGCCGGCATCCCTCATCAGAGCACTGGTTCCAGTCCCGGCTGCTCCACTTCGGAATCAGCTCCCTCCTAAAGGGCCTGGGACAGCAATGGAAAATGGCCACAGTGCCTGGGTCCCTGCCACCTGGGAGGCCCAGATGGAGTTCTGGGCTCCTGGATTTAGCCTGCCCCCCATCCTGGCCATTGAAGCCATTTGGGGAGTGAACCAGAGGCTAGAAGATTTTTTTCTTCTGTGCCCCCCCCCAACACACCCATCACTCTTTCAAATAAAATAAAATAAACCTTTTTTAAAAAAATTAAAAACTTAACAGAGAGACTGAAAACAGGATGAGCAGGGTTGAAGGGCTTTTTTCCTACTTTTAAAAATATATTTTTGTGTGCTTGTGGAGAGAGATTGCTGCACCTGCTGGTTCATTTCCCAAGTGCCCACAACAGACCTGGGCCGGGGCAGGTTTGGAGCCTGGAACCTGGAACTCAAATCAGGTCTGCTTTGTGGGTGGCAGGAACCCAGACACTTGAACCATCCATCACCCCTGCCTCCCACTGTACCAAATAAACTTCTGTTTCAACTGCATTTTCTACAAAGTGTGGGAAGCACCCTCACATTGTGGATAACGAAAGAAAGGAGCAGAATGACAAGGAGTTAGATGACATAGGCTTCCCTACCCCCAAAATGTTATGCCCTGAAGACACACACACCTCTCTCCTCACGAGTGCCCAGGATGGGAGCTGGACAGGAAGGAGACCCACCTGCTCCCCGACAGAGGGATGGGGGCAGGCAGCCTTTATGCTGTTTGTTGTATCTGAACTCTTTACCCAAAGATGCCTCCTCCTGCGTCAATGATGCCACTGAAAACTTTATTTCCAAAGAAAATGTAAGAGAAGTCTCCCATCTAGGAGGCCAGAGGAACTGACTTTAGAAACTGTTCTCAAGAATTGTTCAGAGAAGTTGCTTCTTGGAAGCCTCCCTGGGAGCAAAGGCAGTTATCAGCCGCCATCCCAGACCACAGGGGCAGGTTCCCAGGGCTGCCCACCTGGGAGAGCCTGTGACAGTTGTGCCAGCTCTAACCACACGTCAGGTACCGGGACACTGCTGGTCACACCTCACAAGGAAACGCCCCACTGTGATCCTTTCATTCACGTGAGCTTCAGGGGCAGCAAAAAAGATGCAGAACGGGGATTTGAACCCATGGGAGCTCGGATCCCGGCTCTCTACCACTGTCTATAAACTGGGCGCTAATGATGACTCGAGCACTGATCAAAATCACTCACATATGCCTAGTGTTTAAGATGAAAACAAACACAAGAGCCTGCCTCTACCCAAGCAAAGCCTGGGACCCTGCAAAGGAGCAGCAGCAGGTCATCTTGTGTTACCCAAAGTGGCCACGGGATCCTTGCTTGCAAGACGCTGTCAGAGCAGGTGCACTCCACGCGCACAGGATGCCCTGTTGGGCAATCTGCACATATCACCTACTAAGAAGCCCTGAAGAAGCCCATGGTCTCCATCCCTGCCTGCAGAAATTATTCTGTCTAAGCATTCCTCACATGAGCAAGGAAAGCTTCCTGGGGATATGGCTGAACACGACACAACACACACCACAGCAATCAAGACGTCAGAGGCAAGGCCAGCCAGCTGAGCCCTGTGAGCTCCCGGGAAAAACAGATACTCCCGTAACCCAGGAAACGAAAGGTTAATGTCTGATCAAACACTAAGGTGACGGTAACTTGGTTTCAAAATTCCTGGGGCTGGCGCTGTGGCATAATGGGTAAAGCCGCCGCCTGCAGTGCCGGCATCCCATATGGGCACCGGTTCAAGTCCTGGCTGCTCCACTTCCCATCTAGCTCTCTGCTATGGCCTGGGAAAGCAGTGGAAGATGGCCCAAATCCTTGGGTCCCTGCACCTGAGTGGGAGACCTGGAAGAAGCTCCTGGCTCCTGGCTTCGGATTGGCACAGCTCTGGCTGTTATGGCCAATTGGGGAGTGAACCAGCAATGGAAGACCTCTCTCTCTTTCTGCCTCTCCTTCTCTCTGTGTAACTCTGACTTTCAAATAAATAAATAAATCTTAAAAAAAAATCTGACCAATGAAACTCCCAATTAGCTAAGTTAAAGAATTTTAAATAAATAAAATACTGTCTGAGAAAGAACTTGTAAGATCAGTCCTATTCACATTATTTATGAAAAAACTTAAATACCTTGGGATAAATTTAACCAAGGATGTGAAAGATCTCTACAATGAAAATTACAAAACATTAAGGAAAGAAATAGAAGATGACACAAAAAATGGAAATATCTTACACATTCATGGATTAGAAGAATTAACATCATTTTTATTTATTATTTATTTAAGAGGTAGAATTATAGACAGAAAGAGAAAGAGGTCCTTCATCTGCTGGTTCACTCCCCAAATGGCTGCAATGGTCCGAGTGGGGCCATTCAGAAGTCAGGAGCCAGGAGCTTCTTCTGGATCTCCCATGTGGTTTCAGGGGCCCCAGCACTTGGGTCATCTTCCACTGCTTTCTCAGGCCATTAGCAGGGAGCTGGATTAGAAGAGGAGCAGCTGGGACATGAACCAGTGCCTATCTGGGATGCTAGCAATGTAGGCAAATGCTTAGCCTACTATACCACAGCACCAGCTCCCAACAGTTAATATTGCTAAACTGTCCATACTACCCAAGGAAATTTACAGTCAATGAGATCCCAATAAGAATAACAAGGACATTCTTCGCAGATCTAGAAAAAATGATCCTAAAATTCATATGGAAACATGAGACCCAGAAGAGCCAAAGCAGCCTTAAACAATAAAAACAAAGCCAGAGGCACCAAAATACCAGATTTCAAGACATACTATAGGGCTTTTGTAATTAAAACAGGCTGGTACTCACAAAAACAAACATGTAGACAATGGAACAGCATAGAAATAATTAATTATTATTATTTATTTATATTTTATATATAAATATTATATAAATTTATGCAATATATTTTTATATAAACATATATTCACGTTTTATATTTATAATTAATTAAAATTAATAATTAATCTGTACATGTACAACCAACTAATCTTTGACAAACTAGCTAAAGTAACTCCCTGGAGAAAGGACAGTCTCTTTTTTTTTTTTTTTTTATAATGTTTAGTCATAAAGTTTTTTTTTTTATTAAACTTTTATTTAATGAATATAAATTTCCAAAGTATAGCTTGTGGGTTACAATGGCTTCCCCCCTCCCATAACTTCCCTCCCGCCCGCAACCCTCCCCCCTCCCGCTCCCTTTCCCCTTCCATTCATGTAAAGATTCATTTTCAATTCTCTTTGTATACAGAAGATCAATTTAGTATATATTAGGTAAAGGTTTTAACATTTTGCCCATATAGCAACATCGAGTGAAAAAACTACCATTGGATTACTAATTATAGCATTAAATAGCAATGTACAGTCTCTTTAACAAATAGTGTTTGCAATTTGAATCTCTATAGGCAAAATCAACTCACAATGGATCTGGGATCTAAACCTAAGGTATGAAACCATCAAATTACTAGAGGAAAGTAGAGAGGAAACACTGCAGGACACTGGCCTAGGCAAAGACTTCTTGGATAAAACCCTAGAAGTACAAGAAATAAAAAGCAAAAATAAACAAGTGGGATTATATCAAGCTAAAAAGCTTCTGCACGACAAAGGAAACAATTAACAGAGACAACAGCATGGGAGAAAATATTTGCAAACTATGCATCTGATAAAGGATTAATATCCAGAATATACAAGGAGCTCAAGAAACTCAACAACAACAGAACAGGCAATCCATGTAAGAAATGGGCAAAGGAAATAGGCATCTTTTCAAAAGATGAAATCCAAATGGCCAACAGACATATGAAAAAATGCTCAGGATCACTAGCCACCAGGGAAATGCAAATAAATGCCACTAGCATGCAAAAAGCAAAAGATACCAAATGCTAGTGAGGATGTAGAGGAAAAGGGACCCTAATCCACTGTTGGTGGGAATGGAAAGTGGTACAGCCATTATGGAAGACAGTACGGAGCTTCCTCAGAAACCTAAAAATAGATCTACCGTAAGACCCAGCCATTCCACTCCTGGGAATTTACTCAAAGGAAATGAAATCAGCATACGAAAGAGTTATCTGTACTCTCACATTTCTAGTAACTCAATTTACAATAGCTAAGATATGTAATCAACCCAAATGTCCATTAACTGATGACTGGATAAAGAAGATATAAGATACATACATATACACACACACAATAGAATACTACTCAGCCACAAAAAAGAATGAAATCCTGTTTTTTTTGCAACAAAGTGGATGCAACTGGAGACCATTATGCATAGTGAAATAAGCCAGACCCCAAAAGACAGATATCATTTGTTTTCTCTGATTTGTGGTAGCTAATATACAGAGTATAAACATTTAACATATATGAGTGAAATGGTCATATTTTCATTTGATTATTGTTTATATTCCTTGTTCATATTCCTGCTAAACAGGGGTCTTTCTACTTTGTACTTGTGGAACTCTTTACATAGTGGAGTATTAAGTCTGTGACTATAAAGTAAATTAAAATCATGTTATCACAAAAATTAAAAAAAGAAAGGAAGGGGGAAGGAGGGAGGCAGGAAGAGGAGAAGTGATATATCATTATATCCTTAGGATTGTATCTACAAACTATGTGAAATATGTTCTCTTTATATCAATAACATTTTTCTAAAAAAATTAAATGTAGATACAAAGTGCTAAATTGGAGTAAAAATAACCCTTCCTTAAGCACGATTCAAAAAATGTCCTCAGCTTCCAGCTACTGGGTACCCTGGGAGGCACCAGGCAATGGTCAAGTCCTTGGGTCCCTGCCACCACGTGGGAGACTCAGATGGAGTTCTCAGCTCCTGGCTTCCACCTGGCCCAACTCCAGCCATTACGGACATTCAGGAAGTGAAACGGCAGATGGGTGTTTTCTTTCTCTCCCTTTCTCTTTCCCTTTCCCCTCCCCCTCCCCCCTCCCCCTCCCTCTCCCCTCCCTCTGTCTCTCAAATAAAGAAGTAACTAAAAAATATGCGGCGAAGGAGGAAATCATAGATTTCTATGATACAGAAAAATAAAAACATCAATAATAGAAGTGAAAGTTAAGGAAATGTTTTCAGCAGTTGGGACAATGGATTTGCAGGAGGTGAAGCAGAGGTGAGTGTTGATAATATGCACACTTCAAAAGGCAGAACAGAGCATATGACTAAGCAACGGCAAAAAATATAGTCAATCAATAAACTTCCCCTAAACATTCTTCAGGAATTAATGCATGTTTGGCAAAAAGAGCCAGTGTCACAGGAGAGCAAGAAGCCAGAGGGTTCCGGAAAAGAGAAAGAGAGAGAGAGAGAGGGAGAGAGAGAGAGAGAGAAGGAAGAAAGAAAGAAAACCAGAACTGAGAGCTTATTTAGTACCTTCAACTCTGTGGAAAGTCACATCAGGAGGGTTTCTAGCTTATGTCAGAGAATAGGGAAGAAAATGGTGCCGGCTCAGTGAAAACTATGACAACACACAAAAATAGAAGGGTTTGCCCCAGGAAACACAAAGAGAATTACAAAGAAGAAGAGTAGGGGCTGGCATTGCGGTGCAGCAGGTTAAGCCACTGCCTGATACACCAGCACCTAATAGGAGCACTGGTTTGAGTCCTGGCAGCTCCATTTCTAATGGCAATTGCCTGGGAGGGCAGCAGAAGATGGCTCGAGTATTTGGGCCCCTGCCACCCATGTAGGAGACCTGGATGGAGTTCCTGACTCCTGGCTTCATGCTGGCATAGCTGCTGCAGCCATCCGAGGAGTGAACCAGTAAACAGAAGATCTCCCTCTCACTCTTTGTGTGTGTGTGTGTGTGTGTGTCTCTGTAACTCTGCCTTTCAAATAAATAAAATATATTTTTTTAAAAAAAGGAAATAATAATTGTAACATACAGCTTATTTAGCAGTAAACTCTATTTATATAATCATAATAAATATCAAATGACTGCTTGCCCCCAAGTGATAGAAGAATTATCCCAGGATGGAGTAGGTGATGACAGGAGGGCTGGGGAGCCAAGTCCAATGAATTCTCAGACTACAAAGTCAGTAGACATTGTCCAAAATTGATACATAAATGTACTATAAAGAAATATGTCTATTATGAGGAAATAAGGCGAATTCTATTAGAATAGCTCACAAAACAAAAAACTTGCATTTGGGAACAGTTCTAGAGGATGGGAAGAAGCAAGGGAGGAACTTGGCACAAATTAAAAGTGAAGAGAGGGGTTGGCGCCGTGGCTCACTTGGCTAATCCTCCACCTGCGGCGCCTGCATCCCATATGGGAGCCGGGTTCTAGTCCTGGCTGCTCCTCTTCCAGTCCAGCTCTCTGCTGTGGCCCAGGAAGGCAGTGGAGCATGGCCCAAGTGCTTGGGCCCCTGAACCCGCAGGGGAGACCAGGAGGAAGCACCTGGCTCCTGGCTTCAGATCGGCACAGCGCCGGCCATAGCAGCCATTTAGGGGGTGAACCAACAGAAGGAAGAACTTTCTGTCTCTCTCCTCTCTCTCTCTCTCTCTCTCACTGTCTAACTCTGCCTATCAAATAAAATAAAAATAAATAAATAAATATAAAAGTGAAGAGAAAGAAAAATTAGGTCAAGTCACAAAACATTTCCATGGCAACGCGGCAGGCTCTGATAGATGCAATGAAGCGTCAGTCTGACCAGGACAGAATGCGGATTTATCAAGGGCAATGGGCAGACAGGGCAGGGAAAGGGGAGAGCCCCTGCTGGACTTGGACAGTGCTTCTCATAGGCAGGCAGAGCGTGTATAAGTCAATGGCATTTCCGGTGTGGGTGTCCTCAACCTCCCCAGTAACGGTGCAGGTCCAGGGCCCTGCTTCCTGACACAGCCCCGTTCCCCCATGGAGACCTGCTGCCTGCCTGCTGAGTCCACACTCGGGCCAGGCTGGGAGCCACTGTCTCCCCGATCCTGCACCCCAACCTGGTGTTCCAGTATGGCAAAGTCAGGAGCCAGGGCCCCAGGCTCAGAGTCTTTGTCCATTGCTCAGAGCACATGATGGAAAGATCTCAGCCCTGCTTACCAGAACTATCCACCCTAAGAGCTCACAGCACCCTCTGGGAAGCCAGTCTCACCAAGGCTCTCAGTGCCCAGCTCTGCCTCCCTGCACCCACATGCCCGTGGCCTCCAGAAACAAACACGTGGCTTCCCAGAAAGAAATGAACTGAAAGAGTCATTTTCAATCTGCTAAATCTACTGTAACATAAACTAAACCTTCTCTCTTGGCAATCTTTGCCTTGGTTATAGTTCATTGTACTTAAGATCCCAATGCAACCACCTTTCAAGAGACATGGGACAACACTTCCATAATTGAATTTTAAGGGGAAAAAAATCAAATTGATACAAACTAACATTTTGTCAAATTTATAAGAAGTAGAAAATTTCCCTGATAAAGTAATATAGACAGTAAAAATATAGACAGTAAAAATCCAGTTGGTCTAGGGTTTTTTTTTTTTTTCCAAATTTATTTATTTAGTTAGTCTTTTTTTTTGGGGGGGGGAGAGGGGGGAGGGAGGGCACTCCCATCCAATGGTTCATGCCCAAATGTACCCAGTGGTGGCTGGGAACTGATCAAGGCAGAAGCTGGAAGCCAAGAATTCAATGCAGGTCTCCCACGTGAGTGGCTGGACCCAATTATTTGAGTTATCACCACCACCTCCTAGGGTCTGCATTAGCAGGGAGCAGAAGGCACTCTGCACCCAAGTCTACTGGGGGGGGGGGGGGCTGAAGTCTTGACCACTAGGCCGCATACCCACCCCGTTTCTATTTTAACCTTTCGACAAGCTCTCAGTAGAAAACGCTTCTTACGCGTATTCAAATCCAACCTGTTCACACCCAAGGTAGAAGGGGAAAGTGGTCGGACACACAGAAAGGAGGCAATTGGATGCCAATCTCTGGTTAGGACTCTGCCTTTGGCCCTGAATTGTTTTCAAAAGAAAAAAACAAATGCTTGGAGTGTAGATATTAAAAAAAAAAAAAAATTCTCCCCAAAGACCCAAATTCCTTTTCTGTTCCTTTATCCACTTACAGCTAAACCGATCCAGAAGGGGAGGAAAACGCGAGGGCCTGCAAGACAGGGTAGTTGTAGGTAGCTGGCAAACACCTATACAGTGAAAGCTGAGCCAGTAAAAAGCAGCCGGGATTATATAAAGGGTCCTGCCAATCCTCGGGCATGGATAGCAGGAGGAGATAGAGCCAGCTGCACAGTTGCCAGGAAACCGTGTATCTTCCAAGGCCACGCTCAGCTGGGAAGGGTGGCGATAGCCCTTCCTTTGAGAACCCACCAGACTCTCTACAATCAGACTGTCGGGAACTCCGTTGCTGTCAATGCTATCACCGAAGGAGGAAGCATCCCACTCCTGCTTGCAGGATCTCTTATCTTGACCGATCTAGAAAATTCTGTGAACCCCTGCTATTTCAGACTCTTTGAAACGATGGGCACTGCGGGTCTCATTACCAGAAAGTGTGAGATATGGCTCAAAATAAATGCACTCGGCTCGCAAAAGCAAATAGCAGTGCAAGGACCCTGACCCGAAGCGCTTCACAAAGTTCATGGAAACACTACGCATTGATTTCAAAAGATGTGTTCATTCCATTTTCCCTGAACTTTTTGAAGTCCCCTCGTACACTCAGTCCCTCATCCCCAGCTCTGAAAAACAGTTAAAAAAAAAAAAAAAACTAAACATAAAACACGTTTTAGGAAACTCATTTTGTGCAAACACCTACCCTAAACCAACACACAGCTATCTATAGTCTTTATCCTACTTGATGAGAACCTTGGCACTGTTAAATGCAAACGTGCAGTGACAGCAATGGGTAGGGCGGGGAGAGGGGAGTCACAGCCCTAAATGGGCACTGACCAGCAGTGTCGGGGTGGGTGCCTACCTCGGACCTTTCTAAGCTCTGGAATTCAGATCCTAAACCTCAATTCTACACTCTGCTGCAAAATCCTTATTTCCAGAACACATCACAGCACGAGCGTTCTGGAGACGACCACGGACACACACCGTGCTGCACAAGTCCTGCTAAGAACCTTGGGCTCAAAACACAGGGCAATTCCATCCGCCTCACAAGGTGCCTCATTTCTGAAATGCAAACGGAGCCATTAGACAGCTTTCCTGCCACTTTCACGTCTCAGAAAAGTTAAAGACCCAAAGCATCCACCCTATTTTTAACCTGCCTTAAAACAACACAAACAGTCTAGTTATTAAGATTAGTTATTAAGGATTATAAAATCCTAAGCATCCTAGCACTTCAAAGACAGGGAGTAATGTCTGCTTTGCCGCAAAATTGCTGTAACGACATTAAAAGTGTGATTTAGACAGAGCGAAAAGACTTGATAATTTCAACTGAGGGGTCTCCTCACTGCAAACACCTACTACTCACAACCCTAAACACATCCATGGCCAGTGCAGACTTTCACGCGAGACCAGGACAGCCCCGTGTGTTTACTTGCATTTCATTCAAATGCTGCCTGCTTGGAGGCAGTGAATTGCTCTCACCAAAACGAGGAAATCAGATGGAAATGCCATGGTTAATGTTTTTGTAACCTACATTTCCAGCTCTTTTCACTACATGCTGAAATGCTTGACGATTTAAAGACGATGACAAGAAAAAAGAAAAACTCTTCCAGCCAACAGTCTTTGAATTCAACCGCATTTCGGGTGAATCAAGGAAAAAACAAACAAAAACAAACAAACAAACAAAAAAAACCTCTTGAGAATATGCAACTCAGCCTGCAATGCAAAATGACTCAAACTCCAACTTCTTCAATGATTGTCTTCCGAGTCCTTGAATGCTCAAAACAGTGCATTTCTATAGTTTCTAGGGGAGTTGAAGGTTTTGGAGCTATGCTGCAAAAACCAAAAATATCAAGGCAAATGCACATTGTCCTGGGCACAGCGTGCCTGGTCTCCAAGTCATTCATTGTCTAAGGAGGAGTCCCTCCACGATGAGAACGCATCCACAGGGCCAAGCCATGCTACGGTTTAACAGCGCTGCACGAAGTTTTGCGTTTTCATGCAACTCTCTTTCTGCAATGTAAGAGGTGCACGCCCCAAGCCATAGGAGGCACAAGGCCATGGCTGCCCAGTGACCGATACACACGGCGGCGTTCCCTAGGGCATTCGTGTCGAGGGCCAAAGGAAAAACTCCTGCGGCCGCGCCTGGTGCTAGCCTCGCGGGGCGCAGAACCCGGGCCGCTTTCGCACCTTTTGTCCCAGGGAGGCGCGCGCGAGTCCGGGTCCCCGTGTCACCTTGGCAGCCTCCGCGCGCCCGCCTTGGCGCAGGCCAGAGAGCCTCCGGCCCCGCGCAGGCGCCGGCTCCCGAGCGTCTGGAGGTCCGGCAGAGGGGCTGGCAGGATCCCCTAGTCTTATCTCGTGCTTATCACCTTTACCTCCGAATTCAGACGGCCACGGTGCCGGGCAACGGCGAGCCCGGGCCACAGGAGAAATGGCCAAGGCTGAACCCGGCCGCACCGGCTCCTCCGCAAAGCGCCGGGACGGAGCGCGCGCGGCCACACCTACCTGTGCCAGGTGAGGCGAGGCAGGGACGCACTGGGTACCTGTCCCAGCTGGGGCTGCGGCGGGGCGTCCGCGCGGGCAGCGGGGCGCAGCGCCGGGCCGCCGGGGCTCCTCGCTGCTCTCCAGGCGCGGGGGTCGCTCAGCCGCCCGGCGCGCGGCGCTTCCTCATTTTGGGGCAACTTCCTTAACGCGCCCGGGCAGGCGGCCGCACTTCCTCCGGGGCAGCCACCCCTGCCACAGGCGCGCCCCACTGACCGCACCCGTGCGCCCCGCGCGAGGGTGGCCGTGAGGGCGGCAGGGGGAGAGGCGCCAGGGTGGGGCGCGCCAAGCTTCTCCCAGCAGGAAGGCTCTGGCCAAGGCCTCCATATGTAAAGAAGGTAGGGCTGCCAATGACGGGCGCAGGGCAGGCCGCAGCTCCTACCGCCTCCCCGCCAGCGGGCGCTCTGCTGTTGCTGCCACGGGCGCCCAGGGCCCCTTTGGGTTTGCCCTAGGATGGCTTAGGATGAGATCTTGCTCACTCATGGGGTATTTCCAGCTACCAGCCAGGAACGTACCTGCCGACTCCCTGACCAGGAGGCTGCTGGAATTCTGAAAAAAAGCGAACCCTTGTGACTTCATGGAACACGAGTGCATGGGCAGGGTCTGTGCGACCCCGAGGTAGTCATCATTACAAGGTACCTCCCAGTCCTCCCCCCCCCCCCCCCCAGTGGGGCTCTGATGTCTACTGCTAAACATAGATTTTCTCCAGGCCTTAAAGTGGCTTCAAACCACCCACCCTGTGGCCATCTCCCATCTCCACCCTGTTCTTTCTGTCCTACCGTGAAAGTTGTCAGAAGCAAAACAGATTCACTTTTGTCCAACTCCACGCCGGGAGGGGACTTCACGCACAGGTGCCTGACAACAGGAACTACACTTAAGCCTCGGCCAGAACCGCAACCTTGCGCCCAGTCCGCGGAGCCTCACTTCCGCCCATAGGTCTGTCTCACCATGGCCTGGCCGTACACAGATCCTTGTAGTCAAGAGTTACTACGATGAGGCTAAGCCTCTGCCTGCCGCACTGGCATCGCATGTGGGCGCCGGTTCGAGTCCCGGCTGCTCCACTTCCAGTCCAGCTCTCTGCTGTGGCCTGGGAAAGCAGTGGGAGATGGCCCAAGTCCTTGGGCCCCTACATCCACGTGGGAGACAGGGAAGAAGCTCCTGGTTCCTGGCTTCGGATCGGCCCAGCTCCGATGGTTGTGACCATCTGGGGAGTGAACCAGCGGGTGGAAGACCTCTGGTCTCTCCTCCTCTCTCTCTCTCTGTAACTCTGCCTCCCAAGTAAATAAATAGATAATCTTTATTCAAAGAAAAAAAAAGAGTTAATCTTTCAAAATATCTCCTGTAACCAGTTTGCCTTTTATAACCTCTCTTTGACTCAACCTGTGTGAATATGCCCACATGTTTCCCTTGCAATGCTATGCTCCTCCTGGTTAAATTAAGTTTTGGAGACTCTGTGTGTGTTTGTGTGTGCATGTGTGTGTGTCTGTGTGTGTATGTTGATTGGGTGTTTTTTTTTTTTAAGATTTTATTATTTATTTTCCTTTTTTCTTTCTTTCTTTTTTTTTTTTTTTTGACAGGCAGAGTGGACAGTGAGAGAGAGAGAGAGAAAGGTTTTCCTTTTGCCGTTGGTTCACCCTCCAATGGCTGCTGTGGCTGGCGCGCTGCGCCCGGCGCACTGCGCTGATCCGAAGGCAGGAGCCAGGTGCTTCTCCTGGTCTCCAATGCGGGTGCAGGGCCCAAGGACCTGGGCCATCCTCCACTGCCTTCCCGGGCCACAGCAGAGAGCTGGCCTGGAAGAGGGGCAACCAGGACAGAATCCAGCGCCCCAACCGGGACTAGAACCTGGGGTGCTGCCGCCACAGGCGGAGGATTAGCCTGGTGAGCTGCAGCACCAGCTTATTTATTTATTTTAAAGAGTTACATAGAGGCAGAGAGAGACATCTTTCCATCCGCTGGTTCATTCCCCAGATGACCACAGTGGCTGGAGCTTCACTGATCTGAGCCAGAAGCTTCTTCCAGGTCTCCCACGTGGGTGCAGAGGCCCAAGGACTTGGGCCGTCTTCTACTGCTTTCCTAGGCCATAGCAGAGAGCTGGATGGGAAGTGGAGCAGCCAGGACTGGTAGCAGTGCCCATGCGGGATGCTGGCATGGCAGGCGGAGGCTTTACCTGCTACACCACAGCACCAGCCCCTGATTAGGTTAGGTAGGATAGGCCAGTTCTTTCCCAAGGGTTCCCACACGGTATCCAGGTAACACTGGCATGCTCCGTGAGGACACTGATGGGCAAAGCTCGTTCTAAAATGCTGTCGCGAGAAGCAAAATAAAAGGATCAGAATGAAGTAGAGTGTGTTAGAGGAGAGCTTGGGCCACAGCACACGTAACGGAATGCTTACCCTCAGTGGGAGTCCCTCCGCCTTTGCTGTGTCATTGCACCCATTTTTACCATTGCGTTACTTTCTAACCTAAATGGAGGATTTTTAATATCGCTCCGTTTATTAATCATCGGACTTCATTTTGGTTCAGTTAGCCAGAAAAAAAGAGTGCTTGTTTCTGAGACGAAGGCTGCAGAATGCATGTCCAAGGGGACAGAGATGGCTGGGGATGGACGCTGGGGGCCCTGTTTCGAATCTGTGTGTGCAGAGCTGACCCAGCTTTGACTAAGAGCGCCCATTCCTCGGGATTTCACCTGACACAGGTGTCGGGGGGCTCTTGCCTCCCCCTCCATAACTGTTGTTCTCCCCCCCCCCCCACCATTGATTCCTCATCAATGTGAACTCCTCTGCGTGGAGTGATTTTTTTTTTTATGTCAAAGTCATCACATAAACACCTAGAAACATGTCTTTCCAGAACTCAGCCCATTCTCCCCGCCTTTCCTCACTCCCTCTGCTTTCTCCTCTGGTTTTTCTTTGTAAGCTTTCACTGGCTTAACCCCAGCAGTGATGAGGAGCACGCTGAGTCCTAAAAAAAGCCTGGCCCCCACGTGTCCTGTGAATTCTTTATGTTTTAGTTCTTTCGCATCTTTATGTATTTATTTACATTTTAGTTGAAAGGGAGGGAGAAAGAAAGAGAGCGATGTTTCATCTGCTGCTTCGCTCCCTAAATGCCCATAGCAACCAGTGCTGGACCAGACCAAAGCCAGGAGCCTGCAGCTCCATCCAGGTCTCCCATGTGATTGACAGGGATCCAAGCGCCTGAGCCCCCATCTGCTGCCTCTTGGAGTGCACACCGGCAGGAAGCTGGAATCGGAAGCGGACCAGCCGGGACTCAAACCGGACATTTTTCTAGGTGTTTATGTGATGACGTTGACATTAAAAACATCACTCCGCTCAGGGTGGTTCATGTCGAGGACAGCTCAACTGTGAGAAAACCATGGCAGTTATGGAGGGGGAGCTTGGAGATGGCTCTAGAGCCCCAGGCGCTCTGGTTTGGGAAGCAGGTGTCCCAAGCACCACCAGGTGCCAAACACCTGACCCTAGTTTCTTTTGAAATAGTATCTAGAGGGTGTTTGGCCTAAGGGTTAAGACGCCTGCGTCCCAATTCCGAGTGCCTGGGTTTGACTGCCAGCTCCAGCTCCTGACTTGTTTTCTCCTGGGTAGTGGTAGGTGATGGCTCAAGTAACCAGGTCCTCGCTACCCACTTGGGAGACCTGGGTTGAGTGCTCAAGTCCTTGCTTCGGCCCTGCCCAGGCTGATTGTTGTGGATACTTGGGGAGTGAACCAGTGGATGAGAGCTCTTTCTTGCTGTCTCTCTGTTTCTCTTTCTCTGTCTCCTTGCTTCTTCAATAAATAAAACCATTTTTTTAAAATAGCAAATGTATATTTGTGTTGTGTTTCCATTGTGTCAATTCAGACAAAAGAAACCTGTTGTCTGAGTGTCTCCAGAGGCTCTTTCCCGGGGTGCTTGGTTATATCAGGTGATTTGTTATTCATTCATGGGGTGAGTTGAGGCCCAGGAAGAAGGTATTTGTTTGAAACGGAGCTTGCCTTTGCTTCTGTCAGGAGTCTCTGGCCACAGTAAGATCAGTTCTTGGCCAAATTTTTTTGGACCCACCCAGCTGCTATGAATTTGCACTGTGAGCAGGAACTCAATTTTTGTCAGCTGTCAGTTTCTCAGACTCCCCCCCCCCCCCCCCAAAGCTTTGTTTCACTTTTCTTTTATCCTGGAAGGTGTGTTTCTCCCATCCGTGCCTTTCTCTTCCTTAGTCAGCACCATTTTATTTTGCTAGATCACAGTTCTCTCTCCCCGTCGCAGATTCCCTGGGAAATGAGGGTCAGTATTTCTGAGACCGTCCATGTCCTTAGCGGTACTAGCCTCCAGTTTAACTGATGGTTTGGATTGTGTCATAATCTACCTTGTAAATTACTTTTCTTTGCAATTTTTTTATGGCTTTCAGTGTTGTTGCTTGAAGTGTTTCTTCAAGCAAATCCAAACTGGCCTGATTATTTTTTTAAAAGTTTATTCTTTATGTATTTTTGTTATGGGAAACAGCAACAGAGAAATTATTCTTGTTATTACCTCGGTCCTTTGTCTCACATGGAAGAAGAATTTCCAAGCAGACAAGCAGAGAGATTTAAAAAGATTTATTAGAGTCAGAGACCTCCAGCCAGAGCAGCATGGAGGTATTGTATTGTGTTTCCATTGTGTTAATTCAGACAAAAGAAACCTGTTGTCTGAGTGTCTCCAGAGGCTCTTTCCCGGGGTGCTTGGTTATATTCGGTGATTTATTATTCATTCATGGGATGAGTTGAGGCCTAGGAAGCCATCCTGTCTGGCCTGCTCCTGATAAAACAGAAGACCATCCAGAAGGGTGGCATAGGTGTTCAAAACCAGCGGGGAGCTCAGGAGGAGCTCCCTTGCTATTCTCATGGTAAATTTGGAGATTCTGAAGGGAGGAGGGCAGCCTGTTTGTTCTTGCTAAAGAGAACATTTTGGGGGAGGAACCAAATATTTTACACCCCAGATTCTATTGGGACCACCCTGACTGCCTATTAACCCATCTGACTCCTCACATTTTCATTTTATTTTAAAGGCAGAGAGACCAAGAGACAGACCCAGAGAGGTCTTCCGTCAGCTGGGTCACTCCTCAGATGGCTGCAACAGCCAGAGGTGGGCCAGGCTGAAGCCAGGAGCCAGGAGCTACCCTGCAGTTTCCCGTGTGGCTGGCAGGGACCCAAGGACTTGAGCCACCACCTCCATTTTACAGACCCAGACATACATATTTTGTATCTGAAAAGTTTTCTTACATCGTTTTCTGAGTGATTCCTTTCCCTTCAGGTTTCTCTGTTCCGATGTTGGGACTTCGTTGTGTGCTCTTACGTGCTTGCACTGTTATCTGTGTTGTATACAATCCTACAGGTGGGACTGCTGTGCCAAAGGCTCTTCATGTCCTGATTGTTTATATGAACCCCCGCCTGAACGATGGTTTCACAGGATTTTTCACCTTTAGGATGGTGTGACAATGGGCTCCGTTCAGTAGAAACTGTACATTGAATTTTGAATTTGGAGCGTCCCCAGGCTAGCACTGTGCAGGTTCATGACATAGAGCAGGGCCAGCACACACAGCTCCCTGTGTCACCAGGAGAGGCCCCCATGGGCTCCTGTGCCAAGAGTATCTGGTCAAAATAGAATTCTTTAACATCCTGAAATGATAGCCATTCATTTAGTCAGGGCGATGTTAACACTTTTAGACCAGATCTAATCATGATATTTAACATAACTTTTTAAGACTTAATCCTTTTCATCAATCTGAACTTAACAGAGACAGTAGAGTACATAATAGATTATTGTGACAGAACATGAATTCTAAGTCTCTTGTTGTCAAATAAACCAGAAATAAAAAACCTTGAACATAGGAGTTAGCACACGAAATCATCGCATAACCCAGAACTATTTAACAGAGTCAAAAAGAGCTTACAGGACGTAACTCTAGAAATGGCGGAGTCACCAATTAAGCAGACACTGTTAAAAAGAGACGTTACTGTTATGCCCAGTTCAGTCGTCCCCAGAGACCACCAAGGGGCCGACACCGCTGTAAAGCACACGAGAGTTTTATTGCAGGTCCGGGCCTGCTCTCTCAATCAACACCAACGCAGCGGGTCTGATTGAGAGCCCCGACCCTTCAGTGAACAGGGTTTTTATAGGGTTTTCAGAGACATTCTATACATCATGGTACCATTTAGCAAATCATCTCATCCCACGGGAAATTCTAAGGACATCTCCTAGAATTGATTAGTGCATCCAGTGGCGGGAACGGACCTACTAACGGTGGTTGGATGGCTTTGGGGTTGATGCCTTTTGAATTGATTGGCCGAAGCATAGGGTCCGAGCTGCTGGGGTGTGCGTGCCAAACTGCAGGGTCTCGGGTAGCTATCAGTCACCTTATCTGCCCTGAGAAGACACCAGGAACTCTAGGTATTTCTCTGTTATCTGTTATCTGTTGCTAGGAGAGTTTATTGCAAGGGGAGTTCATTTATTTACTTCTGGCTTAGGGTTCAGGGCCTGGTCAGGCCCAAGTTACAAGATGGAGGCCCAATTTAAAATAGTTACACCTTGATCCAGGCTCAGGTCTCACATTACAGTTTTTGCAAAAACAGATTTTAAGATTTACGACTGAGACCATTTCCAGATATTCACTAACATTAGTACACATTTTTTACAAACCCCATTGTTATAACAGAAGATCAGACTTCAACTTTAGGTCAGTGTAATTTTGGCATTGACACTCAACTTATAGAAAACCTGTCAATAATATTTTAAAATTGTAAACTTTTTAAAACTTTTTGTGACTTGCTCACACCTTCCGAAACCTACAACTGTAGTTACTTTACATAGTCTTGAATTGTCATGTATGGACAACCTATGAGAATACATGCTAACAAACTCAAACAGTCTCTCTTATCAAATTTAAGATGTTAAAAATACACATAATACATTTTCCCAAGTTTTACTTAGCACCGATGCCTAGATAACTTAAGACACTGAGTTATTAATGAATACACACCATTATCGGAATTAAAAGTCAAAATTACATTTCCATGCTTTAAGTAACTAACAAGGATAATACCTCCTGAGCAGCAAACACGGACACTAGTGCAGGTTTACAACTTTGAAAAGATCTTCATCTTTAAAAAAAAAAAAAAAAGTTTAAAGCATATCAAAGATGCGTAAAACAGAGTAAGCAAACCAAGCAAACCGAAGGGCATTGCATTAACCCAATTTGATGAACCAATCTGTATTGGCTTACTCTAGTTAACAACATAAAGTTAACTCTTGTATACACAGAATTTACTCTCATTTTTATAAGACCACTCTAGTTGGAAAGCAAAAACATGAATACAACATAGGTCTGTCATCATTTACAACATTCTAATACACTTTGCATAATCTGAATTGACTCAAACAGCTGTTACTTTAACAAATTTATTATCTCATCCTTTGAGAGTTCCAGGGATCCGACTGGAAGCCCCAAAGTTGGAAGACTGGGTTTAGAACTGTCAGAGAGGCAAACCATTTAACCAAAAATTAGTACGTTTACCAAGGCCGTGGGCTAGATCTGATTAGAGTTAAGGTAATCACTCAAACATTAAAAACAGGCAAATAATGTAAACAACTTCGCGTTGCAGTTTTCCCAATCAGGACTCAGTACTGGCAATAGAAAAACACGAAACCTTCAGGACACGTGAAAACTCTCATCAGCTAAGACAGGGACAGCAGCACAGAAAAGAGCTGATCATCAGCCTGTGAGCCCATTGCGTAGGACAGGGAAACACATCTCAAAACAAAGCGCAGAGAATGAGGCTTCTGTGGGGCTGAAGGAAAAGTTTCCAGGAAACCTGTAAGGCCAGCAGTAGCCAGAGGCATTTACCCTCCCCCTCCTAGTGAGGAGGGGTATTGAATTGGAAATGGAGAGGGGAAAAAAAGCCCAGGGGAGCGCTCTCTCCCGAGATATCTGACAGGCCATGTTGGCTGGAAGAGAGTGCAGATAAAGACCATGGTGCCCCATGTACAGGGAAGACTGCGCACACCGGGGCCTAGCAGGACTGGCCGTGGGGTTGGGTAACTGTGCTGTTCACCAAGAGTGCTGGGAACCTCCTATAGCAAATCCTTTATAGCACAACAGAAGTTCGCATCGCCTAGTCTAATTAAAACAGCCACCAAGGTGAGATCTTAACCCATTCAACTCGAATATTTCAACCAAAGCCAGATCCAATCAGGGCTACTGCAATCAGTCAATTAAAAACAGATAGTGAACTTTAGCTCCTTTTTAGATTTAGTTCTCAGGCAATCAAAGCTTAGCAACAGTAATAGTGCACAAAAAAACTTTTCAAGACGTACCAGAGCTACCATAAGCTGCAAAGACAGAAAAACATTTACCAGGTTGCAAAGCGTTAATGGGTAGGTGGAGAGATCTGTGGAATTTCCCTCCCTTCCACAAGGCCAGCGGCATAGGAATGAAACAAAGAAAGGGAGACTGGGAGGAGGAAGGAGGAAAGTGACAGAGGAAAAGATGTGAGCCAGTGCCCTCACCTTCCCTCAGAAATCCCCAGCTGTGCCCGTGAGGCATCTCAACTGGAGGAGAGCATCGGGAAAGGCCCTGATGTCTGGGGACTGAGTGGGGGTTCAAAATCTCCTATCGCTCATGACTGCCCACCACCTAGTTGTCCGAGTTTACCTGGAGGGCCAATATTAGCCTCCATGGAAGCTAAGCCCTGCTTGCGTAGCAGTAGGCAGCGTGACCAGGCGTCCCTTCAAGAGAGGGGCAAGGTCCTCGGGTCGCAGTCTGGCCACCAGGAAGCCAAAGCGAGCTCAGGGGGTCTCCAGGCTCTCAGTCAACTACTCTTCCCAATTCCCCTCCCGTTCCTTACAATCCCTCTGAAGTTTTGGCCGTAGCTAAGCCATGGCTGGGAGGACTCGGCGTTCTCGGAGAGCTGTGGGGTGCCGGACACTCGATGGTCACTTCCACAGATCCAGTCCCGCTTGAGGGAAGGAATACTGACCTTCTTCAATGTCTTCTTTAAATCCCTTCGTGGTTGCCAAAATGTTACCGGAGAATGGCAGGGTTCTTGTCTTCGCACAAGACAGAATTCAGGCGTGAGACAGAGTAGTGGGAGGTAAAATAGCAAGGTTTATTAGGGAAGGGACATCCATAAGAACGGATGGGCACCTCTCCAGACAGAACCTGAGAGAGAGCGCCCAGTCGCTTAGACTGTGGGAGAGCGAGGTTACATGGTTGAGTGGAGAGAGTACACCTGGCCAGGCCAGGCGGGCGGCTCAGCATAGAGGCAGAGGGCTGAGCACGCAGTCCGGTGGAGGCTGGGGGTTTTTAAGGGGATGGGCCTTGCCTTCCCACCTCTGCTCCTCTTGGAACATAGGACTTTTTGGAAGTATATACGAAAAATTCCTATCTGAGTTTTCCCCCTGAAGTTATCAGTCAGGAGGACTAACCTGGGTTAGAGGAAGGATGAGCAGGACCCCCTGGAAGGTTGGATCTGGGGCAGCATATTTGAAATGCAGATACTGGGCTGCACCTGGAAGATTATCAGGCAGAAGGGGCGGGGACCCCCACCTGGCAGGTTATCGGGTAGAAGGGCAGGGCAGGAGGCAGAGATGGGCTGCCTCTGAAGGGTTATTGGGATGACTTTGAGATGTATATGCTGGACATAGAGGTCTCCTTAGGCCTTTGTCACACGCACACACAAGCTCATATCTGACTTCCTACCTAACACCAGTATGCTCTCTACATCCACCATTCCACCGGAATTATTTATCCCATTCATATTAATTTCTTACAAATCTAACTGATGGAGGAGCTTCTGGGTATTTAGGGCCACATTCTACTTTCAGGCCATATATTCTGTTCTCAGCATGTCCTTGGTGGCCCAATAATCATGCCTGTCCACCTTGTAGGTGTCATATCTTCATCATCTTCAAGGCCCCTGCTAACCATACCATCGCCTACTCCTGTTTGTCCTTCTTCAAATTTTTCCAATAAGCAAAAATTATGAGGAACTTTAACTCCTGCAGCCCCTCAGCATCTCTTCATGTGTGTGTGTATGTTGCCATTCCTCTTTCAAATCGCTTGTCTATATCTTAGCCCATTTTCCAACAGGGCAATTTATTAATTTCTTATTCATTTATAAGAGCTTCTTTATGTTAACCATTTTTAAAAATAGTTATTTATTTATTTGAAAGAGTTACAGAGAGAAAAAGGGAGAGACAGACAGAGAGGGAGAGAAAAATCTTCCATCCACTGGTTCACTCCCCAGATGGCTACAGTGGCCAGCAGTGGGCCAGGCCAAAGCCAGGAGCCTGGGTCTCCAAGCACTTGGGGCATCTTTCACTATTTTCCCAGGTCATTAGCAGGGAGCTGGATTGGAAGTGGAGCAGCCAACACATGACCTCATGGCCATATGTGATGCCAGCACTGATACTGGTCACAGAGGGGAAGGCAGTTGCCAGAGTGGGTCTCGTGAGTTCTTTTCTTCAGCTTAGTATAGAAATAAAAAGCCACAAAACAATTTGCAAAGAGGCAGAAACTTTTATTTGATTGGCAATTGATAGAGAAAGCGTCTGGTCAGAGAGGAGACCGGGTGGAGTGCCTGAGTGGGACACTGGGTTTGAGGATGTGTCCTGGGTTTTTAAGGCATTACTATTTTTTTCATTGGGTCATTCTGTGGGGGGCCCAATGGATGGGGGGTTTCACGTAGGTATGTTGATTGGCTGGGGCCCAAGGAGATAGCAGGGGTCTCCAGAGACTGCCTCCTTAGGGGCTCAGCCCCCTCCTCTGCTAGCTCTGGGTAGAAGATTGTAATTAACTTGAAGGTGTGGTTTAAAGCCACAAGGTCACACGTGCAGCACAAGAAGCTGTTAGTGGGGGAGATGCTGGTAGGTCTGGAGACAGGATTCCAGCCACACTGACAGCTTGCTTGTGATGGACGTTCTACACATGTTGAAGGGGCCCACAGACTCCCAGCCCCACTGGCCGGCCTCCAGCACCACAAACAGTAGCTTTACCTGCTATACCACAATGCAGCCCCACAATCTGATTTTAAAATGGGCTGAAAACTTCGACCTCACCAGAGAGGATATATACAGATGGAAAATAAGCACAATAAAAGATACTTCCCATCCTATGTCATCGGAGAAACACAGACTAAGTCGGCAGTGAGGTACTACCGCACACCTAGTACAATGGCCAAGATCCAGAATTCTGGCAACACTAGACATTGGTGAGGTTATAGAGCAACAGGAACTCTGTTCACTGCTTGGTGGGTGTGCAAAATGGAGCAGCTCCTTTAGAAGTCAGTTTGATTTTTTTTTTTTTTTTTTTTTGGACAGGCAGAGTGGATAGTGAGAGAGACAGGGAGAAAGGTCTTCCTTTGCCGTTGGTTCACCCCACAATGGCCGCTGCGACCAGCGCATCTCGCTGATCTGAAGCTGGGAGCCAGGTGCTTCTCCTGGTCTCCCATAGGGTGCAGGGCCCAAGGACTTGGGCCATCCTCCACTGCCTTCCCGGGCCACAGCAGAGAGCTGGACTGGAAGAGGGGCAACTGGGACAGAATCCAGCGCCCCAACCGGGACTAGAACCCGGTGTGCCGGCGCTGCAGGCGGAGGATTAGCCTATTGAACCACGGCACCAGCCTTGATGGTTTCTTAAAAACCGAACATACTCTTAACCGTACAAAGCAGCAGCTGTGCTCGGTGATCTACGTGAATGAGTTGAGAGTGTACGTCCACAGCAAAACTCACACGTGAACATTTACAGGAGTTTTACACGTAATCACTAAAACTTGGAAGCACCCAAAACGTACTGCAGCTCGTGCATGGGTATCTAAACTGCAGTACATTCACAAGAGGAAAGATTACTCAGTGCTAAAAGGAAGTGAGCTTTCCAACCCTAAAAAGACAGAGGAAACTGAACTGCATGTTGCTAGAGCAAGTAATGCCACTGGGAAAAGCTACACACTGCGTGATTGAGACCATGTGATATTCTGGAAGAAGCAAAACTGTGGAGTCAGTACAAAGATCAGGGATTGCCAGGGGTTGGTGGGGAGGGAGGAATGAGCAAGCGGAGTGCAGGGGATTTTTAGGGCAGGAAAATAAGTCTGTGCAGTCCCGGGCTGGCGGATGTGTGTCACAGGTACATATGTACATTTGCCCAAACCTATAGAATGTGCAGCACCAAGAGTGAATCCCAGTGCAGGCTATGGACTTTGGTCAACCTAGGTTCAGCCATCATGACCGGTACTCTACCCATGTCAAGGATGTCAATAGTAGGGGAGGGGACGTGGACATCTTGTCCTCTTGTTATGAACCCAAACTGCTCTAAAAATAAAATCTTTTGGGGGCCGGCACCATGGCACAGTGGGGTAAAGCCCTGGCCTGAAGCACCGGCGTCCGGTTCTAGTCCTGGCTGCTCCTCTTCCAATCCAGCTCTCCGCTATGACCTGGGAAAGCAGTACAAGATGGCCCAACTCCTTGGGTCCCTGCACCCACATGGGAGACCCAGAAGAAGATCCTGGATCCTGGCTTTGGATCAGTGCAGCTCCTACCGTTGAGGCCATTTGGGGAGTGAACCAGTGGATGGAAGACCTCTCTCTGTGTCTCTATCTCTCTCTGTAACTCTGACTTTCAAATAAATAAAATAAATCTTTAAAAAAATAAAATATTTCATAGTATTCTTTAAAAAAAGATTTTGTTTTATTTATTTGAGTTAGAGAGAGGTAGAGACAGAGAGAGTAGTCTTCCATCCATTGGTTCACTTCCCAAATGGCCACAGTGGCTGGAGCTGCACGGATCCAAAGCCAGGAGCCAGAAGCTTCTTCCAGGTCTCCCACATGGGTGCAGGGGCCCAAGCAGTTGGGCCATCCTCTACTGTTTTCCCAGGCTCATTAGCAGGGAATTGGATTGGAAGTGGAGCAGCTGGAACTCAAACTATCACCAGTATGGGATGCCAGCGCTGTAGGCCAGGACTTTAACCCATTGTTCCACAGCACCAGCTCCTATTTATTTATTTATTTATTTATTTATTTATTTAAGTATTTAATTTAAAAATTCACTGTTTTTGGAAATGTGGCAAATCATCATAACAGGAGATACCAGAAACAAACAGGAACATCCCCAATTCCAGACATAACCATCATTAACCTTAGAATACCCTCTTCCATCTATAAACATGGTGGATGCTATCATAAAAATATCATTCTTTTTTTTTTTTTTTTTTGACAGGCAGAGTGGATAGTGAGAGAGAGAGACAGAGAGAAAGGTCTTCCTTTTGCTGTTGGTTCACCCTCCAATGGCCGCTGCGGCCGGCGCATTGCGCTGATCCGAAGCCAGGAGCCAGGTGCTTCTCCTGGTCTCCCATGCAGGTGGCCTGGAAGAGGCGCAACCGGGATAGAATCCGGTGCCCCAACCGGGACTAGAACCCGGTGTGCCGGCGCCGCAAGGCGGAGGATTAGCCTGTTAAGCCACGGCGCTGGCCAAAAATATCATTCTTTAAAATAACATACTTCTATTATAAGTTTTTGCTCCATTGAAATGCGACTTTAATTCTATTTGAAAAAGTTTGAGAGAGAGAAAGAATGGGTGATTTGATAGAAATGATCTTTACTACCAATGTTGCATTTATGGAATGATCCCACTATGATGAGTGAAAGAGACAAGTGAAAATAAGGATCAGTTGTATTGGGGCTGGCACAGTGGCGCAGCGGATAAATACTCTGGCCGGCATCCTACATGGGCATTGGTTTGAGACCCAGCTGCTCCACTGCTGATCCGGCTCTCTGCTATGGCCTACGAAAGCGGTAGAGGATGGCCCAAGTCCTTGGGCCCCTGAACCCATATAGGAGACCCGGAAGAAGCTTCTGGCTCCTGGCTTCTGATCGGCGCAGCTCCAGCCATTGCGGTCAATTGGGGAGTGAACCATCGGATGGAAGACCTCTCTCTCTCTCTCTCTCTACCTCTACCTCTACCTCTACCTGTACCTCTCCTTCTCTCTCTGAGTAATTCTGACTTTCAAATAAATAAATAAATCTTTTAAAAAAAGAATCAGTGGTAGTCATTTTTTTTAAACAATATATCTCAGACAGCGTCAGTTAACTCTTCATGAAACGAGAGCTGGTGAGCTCTCACTCCACTTTTCCTTACTCACTTCCGAAGTTTTCTTGGTTACATTGCTCTTACATCACCAAGATTTAAGATTTTGCATTATGTCGTTGTAACCATGACCCCTGGACTGTTTATTCCGAATAAAGGGATTTCCTCCTCACCACCAGCCTTTCCACTTGGCACATCATTCTGAATTCCTATTGGTTGGCTGTTTGAGCTGTTTCCGGAAGTGACCCACACCCCAATCCTTCAAGCCTCTTTGGTTCAGGGTGTTCTTCTGTTACCAGTACTAGGGTTGGAGTGATGTCAAGGGTGGGTGTTTTGCTCCCTGCTCCTGCTGCCTTTAGCCTGTGCCTGGTGGTGAGACCCCCTTGTCTTTTGGCATTGAAGGTTGGTTTGCAGCCGTCTGAGAACAGCCAGTGCACCGCCCCTTCTGTTTTAGGGATACACTATCTGAGGCTGTGTTCTGTTGCTATGACTAATACCGGAGGCAGGACACTTGAAGGAGAAAAAAGGTGGATTTAGCTGACACTTCTGGACGTTCAAGACTGTGGTTCATGGGGCCGGCGCTGTGGTGCAGTGGGTTACTGCCCTGGCCTGAAGCACCGGCATTCCATATGGGCACAGGTTCTAGTCCTGGCTGCTCCACTTCCAATCCAGGTCACTGCTGTGGCCCGGGAGGGCAGTGGAGGATGGCCCAAGTGCTTGATACCCTGCACCCGCATGGGAGACCCGGAAGAAGCTCCTGGCTCCTGGCTTTGGATTGGCTCAGCTCCAGCCATTGCAGCCAACTGGGGAGTGAACCATCCGATGGAAGACCTCTCTCTCTCTGCTCTCCTCTATCTGTGTAATTCTGGCTTTCAAAATAAATCTTAAAAAAAAAAAAGACCGTGGTCCAGCACTGGCGTCTGGTGGGAGACACATGATGGATGGTGTCACAACAGTGGGAGTCTGGGTTGAGGAGAGCACCTGGCCAGACAAGAAACCGGGGAGATGCAGAGGCCAGGCTCTCTTTTCATGACAATGTCCTCATAGGGGCTACCTCGAGTCCCAAGAGAACTATGCCAATCTCTTCTTAGGCAGGGCCCGCAGTGACCTAAGCATCTCCCGCCAGACCCAACCTCTTAGGGGTTCCCACACCTCCTGCCACCAGCACACTGGGGACCCCGCTTCCAGCATCTGATCCCTAGTGGACAAGCCACATCCAAGCCATGACACTCACTCTTCCTTCTGGATACCCAAAGGATCCTTTATTTAACTCTGACATTGACAAGGATGTATGTTGACATAAGAAACACTTTTAGTGCTCACTTCAACAGCACATATACTAAAATTGGAATGAAGAAACACCTGTAGGGCCTGATGGGCTAAGCCTCTGCCTGTGGTGCCGGCATCCTATATAGGTACCAGTTTGAGTCCTGGCTGCTTCACTTCCGATCCAGCTCTCGGCTATGGCCTAGGAAAGCAGTAGAAGATGGCTCAAGTGCTTGGGACCCTGCACCCATGTGGGAGACCTGGAAGAAGCTCCGGGCTCCTGGATCTTGGCTTCAGATCAGCCCACCTCTAGCAGTTGGGGAGTTGTGACCATATGGGGAGTGAACCAGTGGATGGAAGACCTTTCTCTCTGTCTCTCCCTCTCTCTGTCAGTAACTCTACCTCTCAAGTAAATAAATAGAAATCTTTTTTTTTTTTTAAAGAACAACCTGCAGCTTCTATTCTAAATACTGTGTGTGTTTTTTAACCAGGAGATTCCCATTTCTCTTTCCAGGAAAGTTTTCTTGTATTATTTTGAGTGCTTTTCCATTGCTTAGGTTATTCAAGTAAATTCATTGCTCTTTTGCTTGTTACTTTATTATTTTTTCTCTGGTTTCTTCTCACTGTTTACCTTCCTTGTTCATGGTGGTTTTCTTTGATTTTTTTTTTTTTTTTTTGACAGGCAGAGTGGACAGTGAGAGAGAGAGAGACAGAGAGAAAGGTCTTCCTTTGCCGTTGGTTCACCCTCCAATGGCCACTGTGGCCGGCGCACCGTGCTGATCTGAAGGCAGGAGCTAGGTGCTTCTCCTGGTCTCCCATGGGGTGCAGGGCCCAAGCACTTGGGCCATCCTCCACTGCACTCCCTGGCCACAGCAGAGAGCTGGCCTGGAAGAGGTGCAACCGGGCAGAATCCAGTGCCCTGACTGGGACTAGAACCCAGGGTGCCGGCGTCGCAAGGCGGAGGATTAGCCAATTGAGCCGCGGCGCCGGCCAGTGATTTTTAAATCGGTAATTAAAGGTGCAGCACGTCTGCTTTGTGCCTTCTTTCTGATTTTTCTGTATGTAGGTTTATCGGTCCCCAAGTTATTCCCTTAGCTCTGGTTTTCTCTATGTTTCTCTCTCATGAGTTATTTTCTCTCTCTTTTTAAGAGATTTATTATCAATTTATGGTTAATTAATTAGTCTTTAAAGATCTCTGTCTCTTACTCTCGCTTGTCACTCTGCCTTGCAAATAAATAAGTCTTAACAATTTTTAAATATAACAAATGGGGAAAAGGGAGGTTAAGCAGCGACTCCTTTTTCTTCTCTCAAGATTGGGGGGGCGGGCATGCATCCTGTGGCACAGTGGTGAAGAGGCTGCTTGGCTGCCTAGATCCCGGATCAGAGTAGCTGCACCCTGTCCACCGCCTAGACCCCGGATCAGGGCGCCCGAACCCTGTCCCACCGCCTGGATCCCGGATCAGGGCGCCGCACCCTGTCCCACCGCCTGGATCCCGGATCGGGGCGCCCGCACCCTGTCCCACCGCCTAGATCCCGGATCGGGCCTAGATCCCGGATCAGGGCCCTCACCCTGTCCCACCGCCTGGATCGCGGATCGGGGCGCCCACACCCTGTCCCACCGCCTGGATCCCGGATCGGGCCTAGATCCCGGATCAGGGCGCCCGCACCCTGTCCCACCGCCTGGATCCCGGATCGGGGTGCCCGCACCCTGTCCCACCGCCTAGATCCCGGATCGGGCCTAGATCCCGGATCGGGGCGCCCGCACCCTGTCCCACCGCCTGGATCCCGGATCGGGCCTAGATCCCGGATCAGGGTGCCCGCACCCTGTCCCACCGCCTAGATCCCGGATCGGGGCGCCCGCACCCTGTCCCACCGCCTAGATCCCGGATCGGGGCGCCCGCACCCTGTCCCACCGCCTGGATCCCGGATCGGGGCGCCCGCACCCTGTCCCACCGCCTGGATCCCGGATCAGGGCGCCGCACCCTGTCCCACCGCCTGGATCCCGGATCGGGCCTAGATCCCGGATCAGGGCGCCCGCACCCTGTCCCACCGCCTGGATCCCGGATCGGGGCGCCCGCACCCTGTCCCACCGCCTGGATCCCGGATCGGGGCGCCCGCACCCTGTCCCACCGCCTGGATCCCGGATCAGGGCGCCGCACCCTGTCCCACCGCCTGGATCCCGGATCGGGCCTAGATCCCGGATCAGGGCGCCCGCACCCTGTCCCACCGCCTGGATCCCGGATCGGGGCGCCCGCACCCTGTCCCACCGCCTGGATCCCGGATCGGGGCGCCCGCACCCTGTCCCACCGCCTGGATCCCGGATCGGGGCGCCCGCACCCTGTCCCAGCTGCTCTGCTGCTGATCTGGCGTCCTGCTGGCGTGCATCCTGGATGCAGCAGCTGAAGGCTCAAGGACCTGGTTCCTTGCCACCCATATGGGAAACCTGGATAGAATCCGGGGGCCCCGGCTTCCATTTGGCCCATCCCAGGCATTGCAGGCATTTGGGGAGTAAAACAGCAGATGGAAGACCTCTCTGTCTCTTGCTGTGTTTCAGATAAATAAGTAAAACAGTTTTTGAACTGAGTGTGAATTGTCAGGCTCCTGTGAGTCACGGATAAGGTTTCTGTGAATTGGGAGAATAGGAGGTGACCTCACTGAGATCCTCTCCGACTTCTGCTTTTCCTGTGAGCCAGCATTCTTTGAAAGGCCTCTCGTTGAGTGCTTCTCTTTTTCTTGTTGGGTTACTATTGGTGACTTTAACATTTTTGTTCTTTCTCTTCCCTTTTTCTGGGGAGGGATCCAGGGAGGGCTCTTTTTGCTAGATAGTGGAGCTTTGGGATTCTCTCTTTCAACAGATTTACCTAGAATCTAATGCCACACAATTTTGCTCTGCAATGTACATTGTACTTGTACAACTAGAATGCAAAGTCCACATTATTCATCTCTTTCACATTAAAAACAGTTACACATCACGCACGATGTATCTGTTAGGCTGCTGTTGGCTGCAAGGAAAAGAACACTCAGCCCAGCTATGGAGATGATGGCATTTTATTGGCACTGTGTGTGGTTAGGGCAGCATCAGGTGTCACTTTGAACAGAGACCCACAGTTTAGGCTCACCGATGCCCCTTTGCCAACGTGCCATCACCCAGCCCTGGCTCGTCTTACACAGACCAGCTTGACTTTGACAGCTGCCTCTCTCAGCGATTCCCATAGCCTGGCCACGTCCATCCACCTGCCAGGAGGCCGTGGGGGCAGCCAGGGGCACGGCCTCCTGCTGCCCGCCCCGAGGGAAATGGGACTTTTCCCCTACAAGGGGACAGACTTCCTTCTTTTCTTTTACTTTTGGCAGTGAAGTTTTGAGCCCAAAAAAAAAAAAAAAAAAAAAAAAAAAAAGGGAAGAGACAGAAAAGTCACAGAGGACCATGGGTCACATGCGAACTGTGACTGAATGTGTTAAAACCCAGGGGTGCATGCCCTGGCCACAGGTCAGAAGGCATGGAGTGGGGCGGGCATTATGACGCAGCGGGTATTGGAGGAGTCCTGGCTGCTCTGCTTCCAGTCCAGCCCCTTGCTAATGGGTCTGCGGAGGCAGCAGAAGAGGGCCCAAGTCCTTGGGGCCCTGCCACTCATGTGGGAGACCAGGATGGAGTTCCAGGCTCCTGGTTTTGGCTTGGACCAGCCCTGGCTGTCGCAGCCATGTGGGGAGTGAACCAGCAGATAGAAGAGAAGATCTCTCTTTCATATAAATGCATTTAAAAAGAAAGTGTGGGATACGTGCGGCACCACCTGTGCCTCTGGGTGTGAGGTCTGAGCAAGTCAGATGTCCCCGTGTGCCTCAGGCCTGTTAGTGAGACTCACGTCGACGAGTGACCGCTGGGCCTCTTTTATCTGCCAGGCAGGACCTAGCCACTGGAGATGCAAAGGATAAAAACAAATGGAGAGACCTGTGCTCGAGAATGCTCCTTCTTTGCCTGTTTCAGTAGGTAAGTCCTTGTTTGCCTAATAGGCTGCTCTCTTAAACATATATTTATTAAACTGCAAGGTAGGTCAGCTACTTTTTTTTTTTTTTTTTTTTTTTTTTTTTTTTTTTTTTTTTTTTTGACAGGCAGAGTGGACAGTGAGAGAGAGAGACAGAGAGAAAGGTCTTCCTTTTGCCGTTGGTTCACCCTCCAATGGCCGCCGCGGTAGCGCGCTGCGGCCGGCGCACCGCGCTGTTCCGATGGCAGGAGCCAGGTGCTTCTCCTGGTCTCCCATGGGGTGCAGAGCCCAAACACTTGGGCTATCCTCCACTGCACTCCCTGGCCACAGCAGAGAGCTGGCCTGGAAGAGGGGCAACCGGGACAGGATCGGTGCCCCGACCGGGACTAGAACCCGGTGTGCCGGCGCCGCAAGGCGGAGGATTAGCCTGTTGAGCCACGGCGCCGGCCTTAGGTCAGCTACTTTTATCTTAGTGAAAATCAAATGGCTTTTCTCATACTAAGATACTTAATTCTTTTTCTTTTTTTAATATTTTAAGTTCACCTTTTAAAAAATTATTTATTTATTTGAAAGATAGAGTTACAGAGAAAGAAGGAGAAACAGAGAGGGAGAGATCTTCCATGCACTGGTTCGTTCCTCAGGTGGTCACAACAGCCAGGACTGGCCCAGGCTGAAGCCAGGAGCCAGGAGCTTCAGCCAGATCTCCCACTTGGGTGCAGCAGCCCAACCTCTTGGGCCATCTTACGCTGCTTTCCCAGGCACATTAGCAGGGATCAGAAGTGGAGCAGTCGGGACTCGAACCGGTGACCATATAGGAAGTTGCTGTCCCAGGTGGTGTTTTAACCTGCAATGCCACAAACAAGCACCAAGTGCAACTCAGCTTTTAACAATTTTTAAACACATAATTCACATATGATGCAACTTGCCACTTAAAACAGGCAATTCAGTTGTTTTAAGTGTATCCACACAGTTGTACAACCATCAGCAGAATCAATAGTAGCACATTTTTAAGTCACAAAAAAGAAATCCTGTATTCATTATTAGTAACTTCCCATTCATCCCACTGCATACAGTGCATCTCTTCCTCCCCACCCAAGACCCTGATGTCAGTCTATCTCCTGTCTCTGTGGACATGCACTTTCTGGATACTTCACATAAATCTAATTGTATAGTGTCTGCTCTTTGTGACTGGCTTCCTTCACACGGTGTGATGTTTTCCTGCATGCATGAGGTAGTTCATTACTCTTCATCACCAAATAATGTCCCATTGGATGGATATACCACATTTTATTTACCCGCTCATTGCTCTCTGCACGCTGGCTATGAGCATTCCTACCCATTCTTATATTGATGTATTTTCCTTTTTTCTCGGATATATGACAAGGAGTGAAATTGCTGGGTCATAGGGTAAGTTTGTGTTTGTTGTTTTGAGGACCTGACTGGTTTTCCAAGGCGGCTTCACCTTCACCACCGTTAGATTTCCACCAGCGGTTCGGGGTGGTTCCTGTTTCCACATCATGGCCAACTCTCGTTATTGTCTGTCATTTTCATCATAGTCATCCCAGTGGGTGTGAAGTGCTATCTCCTTGTGATTTTTGAGTTGCATTTCGTTTATGGCAAATTAGAATCAGAATCTTTTCCTGTGCTTGTCATGTATATGTCTTTGGAGAAATATTTATTCAGACCCTTCGTCCACTTTTTTTATTGAGTCACTTATTGTTTAGTATTGAATTGTAAGAATTTATTTATTTATTCACAAGGCAAAAAGAGAGAGAAATCTCCCATCCATTGGGCTGGCCTGAAGCTAGGAGCTGTAACTGAATCTTCCCGAGCACCCAGCTGTTGGAGCCCTAACTCCCAGGGTGTGCATTTGTAGGAAGCTGGAATCAGGAGCAGAGGTGAAAATTAAACCTCATCATTCCAGTGTGGGATGCAGGAGTACCAACTACCAGACCAAACACCTACCCCTGTCTTTCCGTTTTCTTGATGGCATCATTTGTAGCACAAAAGTTTTAATTTTAATGAAGCTGCATGTATCCATGTTTTCTTTTGTCGCCTCTGTTAAAAGAATATTGCTTAATCCGAGGCCATAAAGATTTACTTGCATGGTTTTGTCTAGGAGTTCTAACTCTTTCGTTTGTGTGTGGGATCCATTTTTTAGTTAATTTTTGTGTATGGTATGAGGCGGAGTTCCAACCTCAGGTTTTACATGAAGATAACCCAGAATCACAATGGTTGTTGAAACAACTGTTCCATCTAGGCCGGCGCTGTGGCTCACTAGGCTAATCCTCTGCCTTGCGGTGCCGGCACCCCGGGTTCTAGTCCCGGTCGGGGTGCCGGATTCTGTCCCGGTTGCCCCTCTTCCAGGCCAGCTCTCTGCTGTGGCCCGGGAGTGCAGTGGAGGATGGCCCAAGTGCTTGGGCCCTGCACCCCATGGGAGACCAGGAGAAGCACCTGGCTCCTGGCTTCGGATCAGTGCGGTGCGCCGGCCGCAGCGGCCATTGGGTGGTGAACCAATGGAAAAAGGAAGACCTTTCTCTCTGTCTCTCTCTCTCACTGTCCACTCTGCCTGTCAAAAAACAAACAAACAAACAAAAAAACAACTGTTCCATCCAGAATCAACTTAACACCCTTGTGGAATATCACATAAAGATTTATTTTGGGAGTGTCAATAGTATTTCACTGATCTGTGTATCTTTATACAAATACTATAATTTTGACTATTGGTGCCTCATAGTTAAGTTTTAACATGGATCTTTTTAAAGATTGTCTTAGGTATTACGGTTGCTTTGCATTTTCATACAAATTTTAGAATAAGGTGTCAATATTTGTGAAAACAAGAGCTGGTATGTTGATAGGGCTGTCTTGAATCTAGATTAATTTGAGAGTATTGCCATCTTAACATTATTAAATATTCTCTTCAATGAACATTGTCCACTTTGGAGGATCTTTTTGGTTTATTTATTTATTTATTTATTTTTGACAGGCAGAGTGGATAGTGAGAGAGAGACAGAGAGAAAGGTCTTCCTTTTTCCATTGGTTCACCACCCAATGGCTGCTGCGGCCGGCGCACCGCACTGATCCGAAGCCAGGAGCCAGGTGCTTCTCCTGGTCTCCCATGTGGGTGCAGGGCCCAAGCACTTGGGCCATCCTTCACTGCACTCCCGGGCCACAGCAGAGAGCTGGCCTGGAAGAGGGGCAACCGGGACAGAATCCGGCACCCCGACCGGAACTAGAACCTGGTGTGCCAGCGCCGCTAGGCGGGGGACTAGCCTGTTAAGCCACGGCGCCGGCCAGGTTTATTTATTTTTAAAAAAGATTTATTTGTTTATTTGAAAGAGTTACACAGAGAAAGAAAGAGAGGAGAGGCAGAGAGAGAGAGAGAGAGAGAGAGAGAGAGAGAGAGAGAGAGGTTTTCCATCCACTGGTTCACTCCACAATTGACTACAATGGCTGGAGCTGCGCCGATCCAAAGCCAGGAGCCAGGAACTTCTTCTGGGTCTTTCATGTGGGTGCAGGGACCCAAGGACTTGGGCCATCTTCCACTGCTTTCCTAAGCCATAGCAGGGAGCTGGATCTGAAGTTGAGCAGCTGGGACTCAAAGCAGTGCCCATATAGGATGCCGGCACTGCAGAGGGCAGCTTTACCTGCTATGCCACAACGCCGGTCCCATGGTTTATTTTTTAAAACCTCTTTTTCTTTACTTCCATGAACATATTTATAATAGCTCCCCATTCTGCTAAGTCTACCACCTGCTGCCCTAATAAGATACTTTCTATTGGCTATTTTTTCCCAGTACAAATATTTCCCTGATTGTATGCGTGTCTCGTTTTTCATTGTTGAAACCTGAACATTTTATTAAAAAATTATTTATTTATTTATTTTTTACTTGATGGAAAGAGAGAGAGAACACTTTCCCATCCACTGGTTCATTCTGCAAATGCCTGCAACAGTCAGACATGGGTCAGGCTGAAACCAGGAGCCTGCAATCAATCCAGGGCTCTTTCCCAACTACTTGAGCTGTCATCTGCTGTCTCCCAGGGTTTGCATTAGAAGGAAGCGGGAATCAGAAGAGTTGGGATTTGAACCCCGGAATTCCAGTATGAGATGCAGGCATCCCAAGCGCATCTTAACCACTGTGCCAAATGCCCTTCCCCAAACCTCAACATGTTAGATAGTCTGGGCGAGCTATGCTTGTAGCCAGTCTGGATTAGTGACACCTCCCGCCTCGGGGCTTGTTGTCATTTGCTGTGCACCTGTTTGTTGTCTTGGCTAGACTCGTTCAGTGATGCTTATTTCCTGATGTTGCGCAGTCTATGATGTTGGCCTCTGTGGGCACAGTCTCCCTGCCCAACATGATCACGGTGGTCTGATCTCCCTGGTGAGCTTCTGCCTGGCTCGTCCCGATGTTAGCCTCCTTGAATTGTCAACTGCTTTCCCCAGTTTTCGCAGCCCTGCAGTGCGAATTGCCCCACAGTCTGATCTGGTGGAAGCCCGCCCTCTATAGGAGGGACAGGTGCTGCCGGTCTTTGAGGCCCGTTAGCAGCCTCTTGTTCTGATTCCCTCTGGTCCTCTTCCAGCTGCTGTCTGCTTGCAGCTGCTCCTATCACAGAGCTCCCACCAGGTGTAGTCGCTCACCTTCAGGAGCTCCACTGCTTTTAACAGACCAAGGCATGAACCTCCTTACGCTCTTTTCCAGGTAGAGTCAGCTCCTTGGGGAGACCGGGGAGCCCTCTGTTTTACCACCTGCCTCTCCCCTGGGAAGAAACCAGTTGTACCCTGCACAAGAGCTGGGAGTGGGAGCAAGGGTCTGCTTCCCTCCCTCTTCCCAGACTGAAAACCCTACTCCTTGTTGGGGCTCAGGAAACCAGACCCCAGTGTGTGACACTTTGACATCCTGAGCACTTTGAATTGAAGACAACTGGAAGCCTTGGAAGCTGCCTGAGTCCAGGTCTTGTCAGGTGCACCCAGGTCCCTTATCTGAATCAAGGAAGATCTTCCAAAGAAACGAAACTGTGTTGGATTCCTTCCCCTAAAATACCATTCACCAGGGACTATTAAGTCATAGAAAATGAAGGCTGAAAAGCTTCCACCTGCTTCCATGAAATCAACCATCTGTTCTTTTGAGGACATCACCACCTGGAGGGTTGTGGCCAGGCAATTTGTCCAAGGCACAGATCTACCCCTGTCCTTCCAAACTCCCATAAACTCTCATCACCTCCCCCGGGGCTCTCTCTGTTCTTCAGGCTCATTGATCTCCCCTAAATATCACTAACTGCTCTGCTGACATGGCCTGCATCCCCCCCCCTACCTCTTCCCCAGTGTAGACGGGGTTTAAGCCTTAACCATCTGGCCCTTCTCTGAGTTTCATATTTTGTGTAGCTCCTGTGCACACGTGGATGTTAGCAAATGTGTCTGTCTTTCCTCCTGTTCACCCATTGTTAGTTTATTCTGGC
Organism: Lepus europaeus; assembly: GCF_033115175.1. NCBI lineage: Eukaryota > Metazoa > Chordata > Mammalia > Lagomorpha > Leporidae > Lepus > Lepus europaeus. Next base: position 98,637,599 of record NC_084838.1, read on the forward strand.
AGACTTGAGCCTTCAGGGGAGAGGAAGATTCTCTTTGCTTGTGTGGTGAGGATGGCAGCCTGGGTCTTCTGTGCCCCACAAGGGAGCTGGGAAGCAGCGGTTATGGGTTCAGCTGCTGAGCTGTTGCTGGGGCAGCACCTCCTCCTGCAAGTGGGGACTTGGGATGGGAGCCCGGTTCCTCTGGGATGAACTTGCAGGAAGCGTTGCTTCTACAACACGGAGGTGGGGTGGGGACGACACCGACCAGTGGCCCACTCCTTGTCAGGGGGAACCAGAGCTGAAGGCTGGATGCTGGGGGACAGGGTACCAGTGTTCTTGGCTGTGTCCACCCAGAGTGCAGCTTCTGTCTTGCTGAGCCCGGCAGAGGGGATGGGGTGAGTTGTGGCTCAAATGACATAGGCTCTTGTGTTCTTACTTGGATGTCATAGTTTTTCTGGAATAAATGTTTTCTCTTTGCTGTGTGTCCTTAGGACAATTCCCAGAAATTCACATTTGTTAAATGTATTTTTTTGCCAGTCAAAATTGTTTACTGGAAGATATCCTTACTCTTTTTTAAAAAAAATATTTTATTTATTTATTTGAGAAGTAGAGTTACAGACAGTGAGAGGGAGAGACAGAGAGAAAGGTCTTCTGTCTGCTGGTTCACTCCCCAAATGGCCGCAACGGCTGGAGCTGTGCCGATCCAAAGCCAGGACCCAGGAGCTTCTTCCGAGTCTCCCGCGTGGGTGCAGGGGCCCAAGGACTTGGGCTATGCCCCACTGCTTTCCCAGGCCATAGCAGAGAGCTGGAACTGGAAGCTGGAAGAGGAGCAGCTGGGACTAGAACCGGCGCCCATATGGGATGCAGGCGCTGTAGGCAGAGGATTAACCTACTGCGCCATAGCGCCGGCCCCAGAAGTCCTTACTCTTACACCAAAGTCCTTACTCTTCCTACTCTTCCATTCTGAAAACCTCACTGCTTTTTTCCTGAGGCCCTGAAGTGAAATGGTTCTTGTTGAAGGGTTGGCGTGCAGCATGCGCCCCTCTGGGGCAGGCAGACAGTGCCGGGGAAGGGGTCTTTGGCCAGCCACAGACCCTGGACCTGAGCACCAAGGGCCAAGAACACAGGGCACCCACGGTGTGATTTTTCTGGGGGCTGAAGGATTAGCTGTGTTAAACTGCAGCTCTTGAGACTAAGAGGTCTCTGAAATAGAAGAATTTATGGAGCTGCTAGAGATGCCAGGTCTGTATAAAGGACCAGGCCCTGAGACAAACTCCTCCAACGTCCAGCAGCAAGACAGAGAGCAGTTGGAAAAAATGTCCATTGGACCTAGAGCTAAGGACATTTTTATAATGCAAAGTTGGCGCAGGGCTGCATCTGTCGTTCCCCAATGAACGGCATAGACATAGACACTGGCTATGGAGAACGGGCGGGTGACAGCAGTGGAAGCTTTAGGGCTGGAGGGCTGCCCAGAGGAGGAATGCTTATGCTTCTGGCTCCGTGGAGGTTGTTACCAGGATGTGCTGGGGTGCTGGGTTGTGAGGAGGTCCCAGTTAAAGTTTTAGCACAGGATCAGGAAGGTGAACCAGTCGTTTTCAGCCAGTAGCTGATAACTTTCTTCATCTCCCCACCTCTCCATCCTCCAACCTTTTTAATTCAATTGTTCTCTTATCAGTGGTAACCTGCTCATGCCTGACCCAGACAAGTTACCTTTGGGCAGTCCTTCGCCTGTGTGCCCTGTGTCAGACAACTCAGCCCCGTGACCAGCCATTCCTATTTTTGTTTTAGTTCAGTGGTCCCCAAACAGATCTAGCTTGTTTAAGTCTGTGCATGGCCCTAGGGTATAGTGAATGACCCACAGGAAAAATGAAGCTGAATCTAAACCACAATGACCAACATAACATTATTTCAGAAGAGTCTTCTACTATAGAGTGTCAAGCACTGTGGTGCTAAATCCTATGAGACTGAACCCTGTAGCGTAGAGCAGGATCCAGCCTCTTGTCTGTCCTCCTTAGCCCAAGATGTCCTTGCCCATCCTCTATCAAAAGGAGTGCACTGGGGCCTGCGCCGTGGCTCACTTGGCTAATCCTCCACCTGCAGCGCCGGCATCCCATATGGACGCTGGTTCTAGTCCCAGCTGCTCCTCTTCCAGTCCAGCTCTCTGCTGTGGCCCGGGAGTGCAGTGGAGGATGGCCCAAGTGCTTGGGTCCCTGCACCCGCAGGGGAGACCAGGAGGAAGCACCTGGCTCCTGGCTTTGGATCGGCACAGCGCCGGCTGTAGTGGCCATTTGGGGGGTGAACCAACGGAAGGAAGACCTTTCTCTCTGTCTCTCTCTCTCTCACTGTCTCTGTCAAATTAAAAAAAAAAAAAAAAGGAGTGCACTGAATTGAGGGAGTGATACAACTGTCTGGTGACCTCTGATCACCGGACACAAGAAATCATTTGCTTTTCCAATACATAAAACCCTGTTGGCCAGTGTTGTCCGGAAGGGTTTGTTTAGGGGAATTCCAGGTTCAGACAGGGAAATTCCAGGTTGGGGGCAGAAAGTGACTACCATGTACATGTAACACCCCCTGACCCACGGAAGCCCACCTGACCATCATAAATTCCCTAAAGAGCATGGCATCAGAGATCCATCAAAGTCTCAAACACCAGTGGTCAACCAGGAACTTGAACATGAGCTGACCACGCACCTCTCAGTCCCAATTTAAACCTATGAAACCTTCACAGAACTCCTCCGGGAGCTGGGGAATTAAGCATTAGCTGCACAGCCCTTTGTTCGGCGCTTTGCAATAAATAGCTACTTTCTTTTACCACCCTTATGTTGGTGAGTGACTTCGTGCACATTGGGCAAGTGGACCCCAGTTTGTGGCTTCTATAGCAACACCTCCAACTAGTTTGGGGTGTTGTTTTGTAATACTACCTTGGGGATCACAGTCTATTTTAAGTGTACCCAGAAAATGGCATGTCTAGAAACCAAGAACAGAGAATATGTTTTCTTACTCAAATCTGTTTCAGTATCACTGGTCATTTCCTGCTTGTCCACATATCTGTTCCATTGATAATGTTTGAAAGATTGGCTGCTATGGATTTGCAGTTTTGATCTGAGGTTAGGGTTGCTCCCTTGAAATGAAATTAAGAATGAGAAATTTTTAAATTACTATATGCTTTGTAATTATCAATACAGTTTGCTGTAAAATTTGATTGCTCAGTAGAAATTGAAGAGTGATTAACCAAACTTATCTATAACTTTGAGTAGTTTGCTATAGTTTCGCCTTTGGTTTATGGATTATTTTTTTAAAAAGATTTATTTGAAAGGCAGAGTAGGGGCCAGGGCTTTGGCGTAGTGGGTGAAGCCCCACCTGCAGTGCTGGCATCCCATATGGGCACCGGTTCGAGACTCGGCTGCTCCACTTCCAATCCAGCTCTCTGCTATGGTCTGCAAAAGCAGTAGAAGATGGCCAAGTCCTTGCACTGCACCCGTGTGGGAGTCCCAGAGGAAGCTCCTGGGTCCTGGCTTCGGATTGGCACAGCTCCAGCCGTTGCAGCCAACTGGGGAGTGAACCAGCCGATGGAAGACCTCTCTCTCTCCCTCTCTCTCTGCCTCTCCTTCTCTCTGTGTGTAACTCCGACTTTCAAATAAAGAAATAAATCGTTGAAAAAAAAAGAAAGAAAGGCAGAGTGAAATACAGAGGGAGAAACAAACAAAAAGAGATCTTCCTTCTGCTGATTCCCTCCCCAAATGGCTGAAATGGCCAGGACTGAGCCAGGCTGAAGCCAAGAAACAGGAACTCTCCATCTGGATGTCTGATACAGGGTGCCAAGTACTTGGGCTATCGTCTGCTGCTTTCTTGGAGTATTAGCTGGCAGCTGCATCCAAAGTGGAGCAACAGGGACTTGAATCTGAGCTTCCATGCAGCATGCCAGCATCACAAGCGGAGACTGAACCCGCTGTGCCAGCCTGATCTGTGGGTTCTTAAGGTGCAGATCCCTTCTCTCCAAATAGGGGTCCTCTTTGACTTGAATCAATGGCAAAACGGTTTATAAGGGAACCATGGGGGCCACTAGACTGAATGAGGATAAATGAGTACAAAATTCACAAGTAGAATTGGCTTAATATAGAACTCTCAGGTTTTCTAAAGATAGCATATATGTCTAGAAGAAAAACTGAATCTCAACCCTAGATGTAAATAGTCCTAAATTGTATTGTATTTTTTTTCATAATCTTGCTCTACAAAAAGAAGCGTTAAGTGTCAATATTGCTCCATGTGTTGTTCTGTAATCTGATTATTGGATTCGGTTGCATGCTATGCAAAGACTGACCCTCTGCTTAATGGCCACGTATTCATCTCTTGCATGCATGAACCAGGAGTTACTGACCAGTTGTTTCCAGGATCACTGGGGACAGCCCTAACAGAATACCATGTTTATGCAGCTCTGAGCCCAGATGGATCTTTCTGTGTAGTGGAGGTGTTGAGACTTGGTGGGGGTGTGGTTTCATCTGCAATACTTGTAGCTGAATTGCTCTCTGGGAAGAGACACTTCCAGTTTAGACTTCCACCTTGTGTGGGCTGTGTTCTGCACAGAGATGCTCACTTAGTCTAGGGGTGGGTGGAGCTGAATTGAACTGAATTCTTCACACCTATTTGGGATTCTGTTTGTTCCCAGGCATGAGAGTTGCTCATTTTCTTTTCCACGAGTGGTTGGTCAGTGGGTTTACCCCACAGCCCATCTTCTCACTGATTAGCAATTAAACATCATCAAAGACTTGAATAGCATAAATGCTTGGGTTTATTTTTGGCCATTCTCTTCTGTTTCATTGCTCCATTTAATATGCTAGGATGTTGCTGCCTTCATTTCCATAATGTTGTAATTGTTTTTCGGAATTTGGAAATTCAGAGCGAAAGCTGTCTCCCCACGTGATGACATTTTTACTTTTGTTGTCAGTACAGGGAGAACATATATGGGTGTGAACTCCTGGATCACAGAGTCTCAGATTCAGTTTTGTGGAGATGCAGGAAGGCAAGAGAAGAGTGTTGCCTCCCATTCCTCTTTACTGAGTAGGAAAGTGAATCTACTCTCCACCATCCTGCAGTAGTGATCTATTCGGAGTGTGGCACTGGTCAGCTTTTGACTTCTATCACAAAATGCCTGACACGGGCTATTGTGAAAAAGTGGTGCATGTAGCTCCCAATCCTGGAGGTTCTATGGCCTGGTGCCTGCATTATCTTGGTTCTGATGAGGGACCCCCTCAGCTGCACCCTGTCATGGCAGGTGGCAGTGGTGGGAGCACCTGTAGGAGCAAGTGGATTGCATCTCAACCAGGAACCAGAAAGAGCCTGGGTGAGACCAGGCTCAGATTGTTACAACAATCCTCTTGCCAAAACTACCACTGAGTCACATGAGAAATGCCTTAGTCCCTTCCAAGGGCAGGGTCTCCAGTGACCTCTGGACCTCCCCACTGGGCCACAACTCTTAAAGATTCCACAGCACCCCCCGATACCACCTCCAACATAGAGACCCTTGGGGGAAACCCAAACCACATTGGAACCACAGCAAATGTGGTCTGTGGCAGGTGAGTGGCTAACAACATTGATGTTCTGAGCGAGTGCTGCTGGCTCCTCACTGTGTTCTCTCTTCACGCGTGCAGTTGTTTAAACACATGCTTATTGTGCATTCCTTAGATTGTGGTTGTTGGCAGAGAAAGTGTTAGTTTGTCTTATAATTCGATATAAAATGCTGTGTACATTTTACTGAGTAGCCCCTTTCACTAAATTTTTCCTCTTCTAGGATTTGCTTTGCCATTATGAAGACACTCCTTCATAGGAAGTACAAATTGAAACAAACATTTATTTATTTATTTATTTAGGAGCCAGAGGGAGAAAGCGTGAAGGAAAGAGAGTGTTCCTACCCACAGATTCACTCCCTAAATGTCTGCTATGGCTAGGACTGGACCAGGGCTCGAGCCGGAAGCCAGGAACTCAACCCAGGTCTCCCAAGTAGATGGCAGGGACCGAACTATTTGAGCCATCGCTGCTGTCTCCCAGGGTCTGTATTAGCAGGAAGCTGGAGTCAGGAGCTGGAGCCAGGCCTTGAACTTAGACAGCCAGTGTGGCTCATAGCCCTCTTAACCGGCAAACTAAATGAGTGCTCCCCAAGCTACCTGTCTGTGCAGAGGATCTAAGCGTGCAAAGGCATCGGTTATTCATTTATTCTGCAGTGAGGAGGAATATGTATTTGAAGTCACAGAGACCCACTTTCCTCTGTAATGAGAAGGTACCTTTTGGAAGTGGCAGAGAATCCTCAGGATCTAGAAGTGACAGTGCCTCTGGCCACAGTCAGAGGAGAGTGGTGAAACAGTGAGAAGCAGGGCGATGTCAGGGTCACATACCCCAGCCTGGGAGCTCAGATGGAGGTGGAGGGCGCCCACCTCCAGAGGCTGGAGGGTGTGGTCTTGGCGTGGGGGCTGCACCCCTCACTCTGCATGCGTTCTCCTCGTTATAGGCTACTCTGAGGGAGTCTTTTGAAGTTTTATTATTTTTAGTTGACATTTAAGAATTGTAGGTATTGGGGCAGGTGTTGTAGCATAGTGGGTAAAGCCTCCGCCTGTGACAGCATTCCGTATGAGTGTTGGTTCATGTCTGGCCCCCAGCTCCAGCCCTGGCTGTTGCAGCCATTTGGGGGGGTTGAACCAGTGGATGGAAGATTCTCTCTCTCTCATTTTTAAATAAATAAATAAATCTTTAAAAAAAAAAACAAAAAGAATTGCACGTATTGGGTCTGATGTTGTGGTGCTAGGAGTTAAGCTGTTACCTGTGACGTCAGCATCTCAGGGAAGCAAAGGTTCGAGTCCCGGCTGCTCCATTTCTAATCCAGCTCCCTGCTACCATGCCTGGGAAAGCAGCAGGAGATGTCCTGAGGGCTTAGGCCCCGCCCCCACGTGGGAGTGTGGCAGAAGCCTCTGTCTTTGAATTAAGCTTGTTTCTAACTGACGTGATTAAAGTCCTGGTAGAAGCCTTCCCAAGGCTGTGAGCGCTTCCACCATAGTCCCTGTCTGCTTGTACACAGCCATTTCAGCTTCTGCCTGTGAGCGCAGAGCAATGGTGTTAACCCTTGCCAGACGGCAGACGGCTTAGTGGCTTAGTAGTTTGACAGATGTCTTAGTGGCTTAGTACCTGGGTAAAAAAAGTATCTTCAGTCAAATGCATTCACAGGTGCAGGATTGTATCAATCCTGTGGCCACCGTGTAACGTTAGAATTTCCAATCAAATGTATACATGTAACCATATAAGGAAGAAAAAAAGGCTAAAACTATATATAAGGGAAAACCCTTCTTTGTTCAGGGCTCAGGACTTTGGATAAGAAATTCCACCTGGGCCTTATGCCGGCATAAGAAAAGATTACTTCCTGTTACGAGGCCTTGGTGTTTTGTCTCGGTACACGAATCCTGCTACAGGAGACCCAGATGGAATTCCAGGATCCTGGCTTCAGCCTGTGCCAGCCCTGGCCCCATTGTAGCCATTGGCAGTCAATCAGCAGATCTCTTTCTCTCTCTCTCTCTCTCTCTCTCTCTCTCCCCCTCTCTGTAACTCTGCCTTTCAAATAAATAAAGAAATCTTTTAAAAATAAATAAAAGATAATTGTACATATTCGTGGGGCACGATATGCTCATTCAGTGCATATATCCAATGTGTAAGGATCCAATCAATCAGTCTAATTCATGTTTGTTTGTGTTGGGACCCTTCCATCTCCTCTCTTGCAGCTGCCTTGAGATGTATGTGATGACTCATTGTGGACTATAGTCGCCCTACTGTGCGACAGAAGGCCAGAGCTCATTTCTCCTATTTCACTGTGATTGTGCACCTGTTCACTGACCCCTCCCACCCTCGTTCCCCCCACTACCCCAGAGTTCACCAGTCTACCTCGACTTCTCTGAGTTCGACATTTTCATTTCCACACTTGAGTGAGGTCACGTAGTGTTTGTCTTTTTGTGCCTGGCTTATGTCACTTAACAAAATATCCTCCAATTCCATGCATGTTGCTACAAAACAGGATTTAATCCTTTTTTTTAAAAAATAAAGATTTTATTTATTTATTTGAGAGGTAAAGCTACAGGCAGAGAGAGGGAGAGACAAAGAGGTCTTCCATCTGCTGGTGCACTCCCCAGATGGCTGCAATGGCCAGAGCTGGGCTGATCCAAAGTCAGGAGCCAGAAGCTTCTTCTAGGTCTCCCATGCAGGTGCAAGGGCCCAAGGTCATAGCAGAAAGCTGAAACACAAGAGGAGCAGCCGGGACTCGAACCAGTGCCCATATGGGATGCCAGCACTGCAAGCAGAGGCTTAACCCACTATGCCACAGCACCAGCCCCCAGGATTTCGTCCTTTTTATGGCTGAATGATATCCATTGGCTAAATACATCTTGGGCAACCACAGCATTAGAATCACTGCAAACACCCAACCTCACTCAGGGGGCACTGGGAAACCTGATAGGGCTCCATCAGGACCATCAGGACCGAATGGGTCTTTTGTTGTCCACTTCATCTCGGTCCCTGTGTTCAGGTGAATTACAGAGAAGCTCCTTCCTGGTTGGTACTGGTTGGAGCAGATTTGGGAGAGAGTGGCTGGGAGATGAGAGAGGAAGGAGAGAAGAAGAGGGGAGACAGCTGGCGCGCACAAACACACACACACACACACATCCTGAGCTGCACTGCCACGCCATCTCGGGGAACAGGTTTGAACATGTACTTTTAATTGTTTAGTTCCTCTGAGACATGTTTATATTAAAAAAAAAAGTGTAATTCATTGCCAACAGACATCAGCAATTGGCAAATTACAGCCACAGGCAGAATCTGGCCTGGGCTCTTTTTGTGTAGCTCCACCCCACCCCCATCATGAAAAGAGTGATTTGTACATTTTGAAAAGGCTGCTAAAACAAAGCCAAACGAAGTAGACTGTACTCTGGAGATGACATGTGGCCTCGGAAGTCTGCAATAGTCATTATCTGGCATCCTACAGAGTAAACTTGCTGACCTGTGACATGGATCATTGAAATGATTCAAGGAGCTTTTCAAGTAGCATTATGATCCCCATACCCAAAGTCAAAGAAGGGAGGTTGGTCGGGCAGCATCTGTGAGACATGCATTAAGTGAGTGCATTAATGGATATAAAGATTGTAGGCAGACGTTAGGTTTCGCCGTGAAAGTACATTCAAGCCACTTAACACTGAACGGGCTATTCAGAGCAGGTTACCATGGTCATACCGTAGCCAGGCAGAGACCCCGAGGGGTCTTGTCCAGTGTAAAGGCCAAAGAAAATAGGCCAACAATGTTTCAAATTGTAGGCAGAAAAGAATACATTTCAGTCTGCCAAGCCAAGACGCCAGACCAGCAAACACCAGGCTCACTGGGCAGCCAGGGGTTACAGGTGAACAGAACTCTTTCTAGGAAAGCTACCTATATTCATTAACTCAGGAGAAGTTTCGGGGAGGCTTCGGTGTACTCAAAAGGGGGCAGGTGCACAGGCCCACAAGTGGTCACCTATGGTACCTGAGTTCCAAGTTCAGGGAGGGGTGACAATTCAGAAGGGGGAAGCTGAGTGTGCATCCGCTGTGTGCTGTTGCCTTAAACTGGAGACTTGTTGCTGCTGTTTTTTTTTTTTAAATCAATTCATTTCTATTTATTTGGGAAGAAAAGAGGGAGGGATAAAGAAAGAAAGAGAGAGAGAGAGGGAGGGAGAGAGATCTTCCACCTGCTGGTGTGCTCCCCCAATGCTCGTGACAACCAAAGCTGGGGCAAAATGAAGTTGAAGCCCAAGTTCAGAAATCCAGAACTCCATCCAGTCTCTCACGTGGATGGTGCAGACCTAAGGACTTGAACCGTCCCCTACTGCCTCCCAGGGTGTGCATTAACAGGAAGCTGCATCAGAAGCGAAGGGGCTAGACATAGGACATAGGATGTAGTGTCTCAAATCGCTGTGTCAAATGCTCACCCGACTTTCAAAACCTTGAGTAGAGATCCACATTGAAATACAGTTGAAAGGATTAAAATAATGTAGTGTTACTTAATTCAGAAAACAAATTAGACTTAGAAATATATTAATATATTGGGGCCACTGTCCACAGCACTGGCATCCCATATGGGTGCTGGTTCAAGTCCCAGATGCTCTACTTCCAGTCCAGCTCTCTGCTAATGCGCCTGGAAAAGCAGCAGAAGATGGCCCAAGAGCTTGGGCCCCTGCACCCACATGGGAGACCTGGAAGAAGCTCCTGGCTCCTGGCTTCAGACCAGCCCTGCTCCAGCCATTACAACCATTTGGGGGAGTGAACAAGTGGATGGAAGATTTCTCTCTCTCTTTCAAATAAATAAATAATTTTTTAAATATTAATATATAGAAGTCCGTGTTTTAAGTTTTTAAATTTTTTAAACTTATTTGTAAGGCATTGTGACAGAGGGATACACAGACAGACTCCCTCCCCAAAGATCTGCAATGGCCAGGCCAGCGCTGCGGCTCAATAGGCTAATCCTCTGCCTGCAACACCAGCACACTGGGTTCTGGTCCCGGTCAGGGCGCTGAATTCTGTCCTGGTTGCCCCTCTTCCAGGCCAGTTTTCTGCTATGGCCCGGGAGTGCAAAGGAAGACCTGTCTCTCTCTCTCTCTCACTGTCCACTCTGCCTGTCAAAAAATTTAAAAAAATTAAAAAGTAATGCAATGGCCAGCACGGGACCAAGCTGAAGCGAGGAGCCAGGAACTCCATCCAGGTCTCCCACACAGGTAAGCAAGGACCCAGTTACTTTAGCCATCATCCCCGCCTCCCAGGGTATGTGTTAGTAGGAAATTGAAATCCGGAGTGGACACCCCAAACCTGGACATCCTGATAGGGGGATGAGGTCTGAAGCAGCTTTTTAGCTATGCCAGCGAATGCCCCCTCCTGTCCTTAACAAACTTTTCCTCTGGGAAAAATTTTGGACTTAGAAAATGTTGCAGTGTTGGCCCAGAGATCTCCCAGGTGCTCTGTGCCAGCTGCCCCCAGAATCTTGATGCGTTCAACCCTGAAGAACAGTTACTGCCGGGATACTAGTCACTCCACTGCAGATTCCCCTGGGGCTTCACCAGCATTCCCACGAACGCCCTTTTGCCTGCTTCAGCCCCCAGCCAAGAATCTCACATTGCATCTCGTGCCCTTTCCTGTTCCAGCGCCGCCCCCTCCAACGCCGCATTCACACTTGGGTTTTTAAAGCAAGAAAATTGGACCTTCGTGTTTGAAGCTTCCTTTGAGATCTCATTTTCTTTGATTCTGTAACGTGAAAACCACAAGACAGAAGGAGACAAAAGTTTCCCCTGCATACGTTTAAGTGCTTTTAAGTAGCTAAGGCTCTTTGGCAAGATGCCCAGCCCTCAGTGAAAGAGAAGGAAACCCAAGACCGCCCTTAGCCGTTTTTCTTAGACACTCAAAACTCTCATAATTAGAAAGTTCTTCCTGAAGTCGGAATTAACAGTGGCAGGGTTGTTCAGCAGAACAAAGAGTTTATCACTTAATTATTGCAGATGCAATGACTGGATGTTTGCCTAACTACTACGGAGCATCAAGGACCTAGTGTTAGGTAGGAAGTTAGAAATTGGCCTAGGAAATTTATATCTACTAAATAAAAGTTAAACAAAAAAAGAAATTGGCCTAAGTGTGTGAGAGGGGCCTCAGGGAGACAAAGCATCTGCAGAGGCTCACCTTGGAAACAGCCCAGGGTGTCCACTGCCAAGTCCTGCCCAGACCCTGATAACTTTACGGGTGGTCTCAACCTTCCCCCAAGGGAAGCTCCCCGGGGACAAACCTGTCTCCCCCACACCAAATGGGTTACCTGGTCTGATAGCATGGAGCAGTAAAATCTTTAAATCCTTTCTCCAAGGCAGGCACCCTAGGGGAAGCTCCTCTGCCCAGCACTGTGTACCCTTGGGAGGAATTTTACCTAATTCACTCAGCAAACCCTTTGTCCTGGGGGAGGTGGAGGAGGAGGAAGGGAGGGGAGGGTGCATTCTCTCCATTTAACCACCTCACCTTGCTGTCCCCAGCCTGAGTGACTGGGCACTTTCTCTCTGATTCTGTCCCATCCGTTCTGACAGATGCCCTACCCCCATTAAACCTTGCTAGCTTGCTTGCCAGTCCTCTCTGTCTCACCTCTGAACTCTTTCTTGCTGGAAGACAAGAACCTCCCCCCACCCGTCTCCGCTAACACTAGGACTGTGGTGACAGTCTGAGATCAGGGGCAACATCAAGCCTCCAGAGCAGAGTTTCTGTGCCAGGGGCGGGAAAACAGGGCAGACCTTCATGCCAGCTGCTGGCTTCAGCAAGATGAGTTCCTGCTTCATCTTGTGAGTGTGGGCTGCATCTTGGAGGTGGGACTTTGCCGAGCCCAGGGTCTTGTGGTTGGCAGCATGTCCACCGCAGAGAACGGTCTCGGGCGGTGGTTAAAGCATCAAGGTGCATTCAGCTATAGATCCCAGAAATCAAAGACAGGAGCCAAATACCTAGGCATTTCTTCCCATGCAGATTTTTAAAATATAAGTTTTAAGAAAGCTACCAGCAGGGCTGAAGCCGCGGCTCAATAGGCTAATCCTCCGCCTGCGGTGCCGGCACACCGGGTTCTAGTCCCAGTCGGGGCACTGATCCTGTCCCGGTTGCCCCTCTTCCAGGCCAGCTCTCTGCTGTGGCCAGGGAGTGCAGTGGAGGATGGCCCAAGTCCTTGGGCCCTGCACCCCATGGGAGACCAGGATAAGCACCTGGCTCCTGCCATCGGATCAGCGCGGTGCGCCGGCCGCAGCGCGCCTACCGCGGGGCCATTGGAGGGTGAACCAACGGCAAAAAGGAAGACCTTTCTCTCTATCTCTCTCACTCACTGTCCACTCTGCCTGTCAAAAAATTTAAAAAAAAAATTATTTCCCTATTTACGCTGGTTGGAGAAAACATTTCCAGACAACGCATTTGTGTGGGAGAAGGACAAAGGAATTCGCTCAGCCTCCACATGTGCCTTCTGCAGTATGGGTCACAAGTCCCAGCAAATTCCAGGGCAAAGTGTAGTCCCCAGCTCTGCCTGCAAATTGTCACCTGCGATCAGCCATAGCCTCTTCCTAGCCCGCACAGCTCAGGTTAGCCGGCACTCGGGGGGTGGGGGCCTGATTGCCCACCTAGAGGGGGGCAGTTGGTGCTCAGCGTCTCCCCCTTGGGGAGCCAGCCCAGTCTGGGGCCTGTTTGTCCCACACATGGAGGCACAGGTGCACCCATAATCCTGTTCTGTGGGGATGTCTCTGGGGATCAGAGCTGTTCTAGAATCTCCGCTCCATTTTTTTTTTTTTTTAAGAATTTCAGTTTTTATAAATCCTTTCTCACGTTGATCAAAGCTTTCATTTCCTGTTCACATTGAAGCTGCTTTCAGGAGCTCAGACGCCACCCGAGGCTGCCACCACAGTGTGGCCCTTTGGAGGCTGCTGTCACCAGCACGGCAGAGTGGCTGAGCGCATCAACCCTGCAGCCACACCCAGCAGCTGTGTGACCGGGGGCGAGCACTGGAACCCCTCTGGGCCTCAGCTGCCTGATGAGTACAGGAATCTCTCTCTGGAATCTGGGCTGGCCTGTTTCTGCGTTGGCCAAGAGAGAGCGGCAGAAGTGGTGCTACTGCCATGGTGAGCCCGGCTTTGTAGAGGGCTGGCAGCTTCTGTATTGGTCTCATAGAGCCCTGAACTGTATGAGGACTCTGCTGGAGAGACCACGGGGTGGGTGATGCAGAGTTTGCAGGAGGGGTCAGCCTATCCCGTCCTCACCAAGGCCAAATGGGTGAAGAGCCCAGAGGCCTTGTGAAGGGCCCAGAATGAACCTAGGTAATGCTAGGTGAAGTGGAAGAATCACCCAGCTGTGGCTTGCTGAACCTTTGAGCCCTCACATCACGAGATACTTGACCTGGTTGTTGCTTCAAAGCATCAGGTTCTGGAGCAATGTGTTCCATGTCTACCCAGTGCCCAATCACAGAATAGGTGTTGACATGTAAGGGAGGCCAACTCCATAATCTGCAGGGCCCAGTGCAAAATGAAAATGTGGGCTTTTGTTCACAAAACAAGACAGAATGGGCATTAACGGTAGAAAGGAAAATCAAGCTTTTTCTCTCCCTATCATCTCTCTCTCAACTTGTTACGATTGCTTATTTGCTGTTCTATGTCAGTCTAAGAAAAATTAACATGATACATTGTTACTATGGATATTGCTCTTCCTCTTTATACAGAATTGGCTATGTCAGTTTCAGATACAAACATAAGGATACTTCGAAATGTTCACGGAAAATGGACTTAAATGATGTTTACTTTGGTACCAAATAAGTTGAAATCCATGCACTTAAGGGGCCTCCAAAAAGCTCATGGAAATACATATGGTGAAAAAATATAGATGGATTTCTAAATTTTTTGTGCCCACATAACTTTATCTTTTAATTTGATTTTTCCACGAATAGTTGTCTTATATATAGAATTGCCACAATTAGATGATTTGCATTTTGTAGCACGTATGTGCGTGCGTGTGTGTGTGTGTGTGATTTCTACCAGAGCTGTGGAAATGCTGGAGTGAAACTCACTGCTTTTATTTCACCTCGTGATATGTACTCAAGCTGCCTGCCCTGCTGCCTCGGCTGACTGCCGAGCGGGGAAGCTCCGGAGGGCGTGGGGGATCCAGGCTCAGCCTCCCTTTCCCCCAGTGGCGTCCTTCTCAGAGCCTGTGGTTGGCTGGCCCTGGGAAGAAGTACGGGGAAGAGGGGCTGTGACAGGTGCCCTGGTGGCTCCATCTCCTGGAAGATTCTTGCCTTCTGTTCACACTTGGAGCAGGTTCTGCATGCAGGCAGGTCAACAGCAATGTGGTCTCTTGTGTTCCTCTCACTCATCCCCAGATGTGAACAGTTAACCCTGTGGAAGCTTTGTGTCTGGGTGAGCTCCCAATGTCATGATGCACGGAGGTTCTGTCTCAGGTTGATGTGTGTCAGGCACAGCAGTGGACGTGGGTGTTGTACAGCTCTGCTCTGATCTTGTGACTGGGCCATTATCTCTCTGGAATGCTCCTTACCAAGCACAGGTTCATAAATAAAATTCTTAAGAATCTCAAGGAGACAACAGCAGAGCAGTAAAAGTGTAGGGCCTCGTGTGACAGTGTGTACCATATGTGCATGAAGGGGGGGTCAGGTGTGGCTGCCCCTTTCCTGTACATTTTCATGATCCTGTTATGATCATGGCTGCTGCAAATGTGTGTCATGTGACTGACAGCTGGCCAACCAGGGCACCCCATGCTCTTGTTCCCAGTCATGTGACACAGCTGGCCAATCAGGGCACCCCATGCTCTGGTTCCCAGTGACTGGGCCAAGGATAGACATGTGACTCACTTGGAGCCACCCAGATGCTTCCTTGAGATCTGACATAGTCTCTTGGGAGAGGGAGCGTCTCTGTTCTTGTTGGATCATACACGGTTAGGTTATATATAGCCCTGGGGCTTGTAGATGTGTGTTTCTTGACTCACAGAGAAGCCTGTTGAGGAGGGAAGGAGGCAAGAAACAGGAGGAAGCAGAAAAGAACACAGTCAGGAGATGGAGCACAAAGCAGAGAAACCCATGCACACCTCATTTAGCCATGGGCTCCTAAGGAGCTGCGTCCGAACTCTACCTCCACCTGGGAGTGTCAGTTATGGAAACACTCTTCTCTCTCTCTCTCTCTCTCTGTCTCTCTCTCTCTCTCTCTCTCTCTCAGTAAGTCCTTTTCAGTTGGGTTCATCTCTAGCCACTGAAGGTGCCATGAGTGGTAGGTAACCACATTTTACTGTTATGAAAACTAACAGAGATCCCTGACATCAGTGAATGTTGGTTTATTTCCACCTCTCTTTATTGCAGCACATTTCTGCAGTAGCAGGAAGTAGAAGCCACATGTGGAGGAACAGGGGGCCCTGCAGAGATTTCTATGTAGAGTGTCTGTAAGATACCAGCTTTCCAAGGGCCGGCACTGTGGCACAGTGGGTTACACTGCTGCCTGTGGCACCAGCTTCCCATATGGGTGCTGGTTCCAGTCCCAGTTGTTCCACTTCCAGTCCAGCTCCCCTCTAATGCACCTGGGAAAAGTAGCGAAAGATGATCCAACTGCTTGGGCCCCTGCATCCATGTGGGAGACCCGGATGAAGCTCTTGGCTCCTGGCTTCTGCCTCCCAGCTCTGGCCGTTGTGGCCATTTGGGGAGTGAATGCGCAGATGGAAGGTCTTTCTCTCTCTCTCTCTGTCTCTGTCTCTTCCTCTCTCTCTCCATAACTCACCTTTCAATAAAATAAAGAAATCTTTTTTTTTTTTAAAGATATTGACTTTCCAGGAGAAAGCATAAGCACTTTATGTTAACAAACCAATGAGAAGTCGTCTTGTGTCATTCCATCTGCTGACCTGCATTCTACACATATCACATATGTGGTGTCTACTGGGAGGTTACAGGATGGACAAGGGCTCTGTCCCCCCAAAACTGAACATCTAAAGGGCAGGCAGGTGACCAGCAAGTCACTTGAAAAATATTCAATGTAACTTCGGTAGAGTCAGTGCTAGGAAGAATTTCAGAGGGTGAGAAGGAAGCAAGAGAGTGATCAGGGAAGGTCTCTTTGACCTCTGGCGTGTGAATGGGTGAAGAGATTAATGAACGAATGATCCATGGGAAGATGCAGAGTATTCCAAAGAGAAGGGATGGGAGGTCTGAAGGACCTGGGATGTCCAAGGAACAGCAACGAGGCAGGGAGCTTAGGACGGAGTGAGCCTGGGGGTGAATGGGTGGCGGTGAGTGACCAAAGATGCTTGGGATGGAGTGAGCCTGGGGGTGAATGGGTGGCGGTGAGTGAACAGAGAAGGAAAAAGGCCAGGTCTGGTCGGCATCCTTAGTCCCAGAAAATACTGATTTTGTTATACAGGCGAGGAGAAGTCATATTAAGATTTTGATCATCTGCTTACGTTTATTAAGACGTCTTATTAAACCCAAGGAACTGGCAATGCAAAATTTTAATTCAGATGGGTTGATTATGATTCTGTTTACAAAATTAAGGCATCATTCACATAAGTACTCAGACTTTAGAGTTGACAGAGGTCTATAGATGTACACACCAGTACCACAATCAAGATAGAATTTTCCTTGCCCAACAAATTACCACTTCCAATAAGTCCCCAACCTCCCAGAGATTATTAAAATTTTGAATTCTATCACATTACTTTTATTTTAATGAAATTATATACTGACATGATCTCATGAGTCTGGCTTCTTTGTTCAGCATCAAAATTTTACGATCTATCTCTGCTATTTGTTCATTTTTTTAAAAGATGTATCTATTCATTTGAAAGAGTTATATATAGAGAGAAGGAGAGGTAGAGAAAGAGAGAGAGAAAGAGAGGTCTTTCATCCTCTGGTTCACTCCCCAGATGGCTGCAACAGAGCTATACCGATCAGAAGCCAGGAGCCAGGAGCTTCTTCCAGGTCTCCACATGGGTGCAGGTGCCCAAGGACTTCAGCCATCTTCTACTGCTTTCCCAGGCCACAGCAGAGAGCTGGATCAGAAGTGGAGCAGCCGGGTCACGAACCGGAGCCCATATGGGATGCTGGCACTGCAGGTGGTGGCTTTACCCACTACACCACAGCGCCAGCCCCTGTTCATTTCTTTTTTATTGGATTGTGTTATGGTTTGAAGAGGAGTGGGCTCCCAAAACCCATGCTGGTGTTTAAACTCCAAAGTCTCATGTTAATGGTTAATGGACTCATGGTTGATAGATTAAGGATGAATCTTAATCCAGCCATGGTGTCTATAGGTGTCTTGGAAAGTCATTGGGTTGGATTAGGTTGCTGGGATAAAGCCTCAAGATGAAGTCGTGATGTCTCTATAAGGAGAGACCACATAGAAAGGAGATGACGAGTGTGCTTCCACGTCTCTGTTTCCTGGCTCACCATACGAGCCTCCCTCCACATGTATCCTGCCCTCATCTGATACCAGCTCAGTGGGGCTGACTGATCTTGGTCTGTGAACCTCCAGAACTGTAAGCTGAAATAAGCCTTCCTCATTCCTAAGAAGCTCCTCTCAGGTGTTTTGGTCGTACTAATGGAAAGCTGACTCACAGATGGTGAAGCTGTGAGTCATAACAAGAAGCACACATTCCCTTTGGTCTCTGTCCCTGCTTCCTGCCTCATAGTTCCCCAAGGCCACGGGACATCCAAGTGAGGAGTGCTGTTTTGTATGCCAAGAAGGCTGATGAAGGTAGGGGCCCTGGGTAGCCTCAGAATGGGGCTGGTTGCTGGGAGAACCGTATGATTAGAGGGGCTGGAATTTGCAGGCCTAAATGGACCTCTCAGGAGACAGGTGCCGAAGGCAGGTTGATCACTGCTGGCTGATGAATTAATCAATCGTGCCTATGTAATGAAGCCTCTGTAGAATCCAAAAGGATGGGGCTTGGGGAAACTCCTTATTGCCTGGAGGTGGCTCCCCAGGGAGGCAATGGACAATCTGGACCCTTCCCATCCATGTGCCTCACCCTGTGCGCCCCTTCATCTGGTGTTGATCCTTTGTAAAAACCCTTATTTTTTTTTTAACATGCAGAGTGGACAGTGAGAGAGAGAGACAGAGAGAAAGGTCTTCCTTTTGTCGTTGGTTCACCCTCCAATGGCTACTGCGGCCGGTGCGCTGTGGCCGGCACGCTGCGGCTGGCGCATCACACTGATCCGAAGCCAGGAGCCAGGTGCTTCTCCTGGTCTCCCATGCGGGTGCAGGACCCAAGCACTTGGGCCATCCTCCACTGCACTCCCGGCCACAGCAGAGAGCTGGACTGGAAGAGGAGCAACCGGGACAGAATCCGGCGCCCCAACCGGGATTAGAACCCAGTGTGCCAGCGCCACTGGTGGAGGATTAGCCTATTGAGCGGCGGCGCTGGCCTGTAATATCCCTTATAACAAGCGAGTAGGCTTCAGTCGAGTGTTCCATGATGTTCTGTGAGCTGTTCTAGCAAATTATCTAACCCAGGGTGGGTTGTGGGAACCCTGAGTTCTAGCTGGTGGGATGCAGCAATCACACCCTAGGACTTGGGGTTGGCATCTCAAGTGAGGGCAGCTTTGTGGGACGGAGCCCTCCACCTGTGGGACTTCATATTGTCCCCAGGTAGATGGCATCAGAATTGAATGGAGTGTCAGACACTCAGCTGGTATTGCAGGATTGCTTGGTGTGGGGGAAAAACTCCCAGCCTTTTTGGTGAGCAGAAGTGCTGTGTGCTGAGTGTTAAGTACAGTAGAAGAAGAGTTTTCTTGTTTTGTCTTCCGCACTTACACATGAATATTTATCTGTTTGTCCTTTCTTCTGCTTCTGCATAGTGAGCCCCTCCCAGTTTTGTGTGTTGTGAATACAGTTGCTTATGAATGTTTTTGTAGGAGTCCTTTCTCTTGGCCTTGTATTTTACGTCTTGAGTAAGTTCCCAGGATCTAAGAGCACAATCGACACCAGGCTGCCCCTTCCCAGTACTGGACTTCCCTTCTACTGGGTTTCCCCTGATGGCCCAGACTTGAAAACCTCTTGTTCCAGTTCCTCATTCTTTTCCTGAAAGTTCTGTGTCTTATGTCGTATATTTCATCTCCCTGCTTTTTAGGACATGTTCACACATACACCCAGGGAAGCCAAGCAAAGAACCTGGGCATGCACAGGGCAAGGACAATCTGACAGGATCAAAGACACCAGGCAAAGGGCTGGCGCTGGGGCACAGGGGACCAGCCACACACCTGCAACACCAACATCCAGTATGAGCACTGGTTCGAATCCTGGCTGCTCCACTTCTGATCCAAAGTCCCTGGAAAGGCAGTGGAGGATGGCCCAAGTCCTTGGGCCCCTGCCACCCAAGTGTGAGACCTGGATGAAGCTCCTGGCTCCTGGCTTCAACGTGGCCCAGCCCCAGCACTGGCTGTTGTGATCATCTGAAGAGTGAGCCAGCAGATGAAACATATCTCTCTCTCTCTCTCCTCTCTCTTAACTGTGCCTTTTAAATAAATAAATAAATCTCTCCCTTAAAAAAAAAGAAAGAAAGAAACCAAGGAAACAGCAGAGCTTAAACACAGTGCACACTGGGGCCCTTTCAAAAGGGAGAGGTCCAGAGGTCTGGAACCAACAGTCCCTCCGACCATACTGGCCTGATTCCAAACCCCTTCATCAGAACTTGCCTTACCAGGCTCTCTGCACACTGGCTTTTCTCCTGCCTAATCCACTGAGCCTTCCCCAGACCCTTAATCAAAGTGGTCGATTGCAGTTACATTCTCCTGCCTCCCTGCCGTCATGTGGGGAAGCCTTTGTCTTCTCTAACACAGCGACAGAGTGAGTCGGGAGCGATGGGCAACATTGACCTCCAGCAGAATTGCTGAGTCATGGAATGTGTCTGATGCGCTCGAAAGGATATTCCAGAAAAGGCTCCATGGGGGTCGGATCAGTTTGTGGGGGAGGCTTGTGAAGGGTCTGAATGTTCCTGCTGCCTCGCCATGATGACGTGACGTATTTATCCATTTTCAATTGAAATGTAACAGGACACCTCAAATTTAGTAGTTTAAATCAACATTGTGTGCAGGTCCTTAGCCTAGCAGGTAAGATGCTGGTTAAAATGCCAGAATCCCCTATGGCAGTGCCTGGGTTTGATACGTGGCTCTGCTGCTGACTTCAGTTTCTTGCTAACATGCACCATGGGAGGCGGCAGCAATAGCTCAACTGGTTGGGTTCCTGGCACTCATGTGGGAGACCTGGTTTGAATTCCTGGCACTATGTTTTGGCCCAGCCAAGTCCTGATCATGTGGGCATTTGGGGGGTGAAGTAACAAATGGTAGCACCTTCTCTCTCTCTCACTCCCCCCAGTTCTCACTTCTCTCTCTCTCTCTCTTTCATCTGTCTTGTTCTTTCTTTGCCTCTTGAAAAAGAAAGAAAGAAAAAAAAAAAAAAGATAATGCACAAAGTCCATGAACCTTTTGAAGACTCCCTCTTATTTCCTTATTTCTACATACTTTATTCTGTTGTAAAACGGTACAGGATATTTTTTGGGGGGGAGGGGTAAATTTATTTCCAACTTTTGTTGATTAAACAATGGCAATTTATAAATTTACTTTGTATACTGAGAACTTAGTAAGTTCACTTGTGTGATACGGGAGTTTGTAAATTCCTTAAGATTTTTTTATACCAACAACTGTGTCATCTGCAATTAGAAGCACTGTTATGTCTTCCATTCCCACATGTATGTCTTTCATTTATCCATTTTTCTTGTCTTATTGCAGTGCCTAGGATCTCCAGTACAAGTAGGAATATAGCTAATGAGCGTGACCATTTCCGTCTCCTTCAGGGAAAAGTGTTCAGTAGGGCTCTTACCAAGGGTGATGCCTGCTATGGTTTTCTCCACATGTTCTTCGTTGGGCTGCAAAAGTGTCCTATTTCCTTATTACGAGGTGTCCCAGAGACCTTGTGGACTGCTTTCAGTTAAAGGAGTTTTAAATACCAATAAAGTCAATAGCATCATTTTTATTTTTATTTTTTTTTATTTCACAGAGTTAGACAGTGAAAGAGAGAGACAGAGAGAAAGGTCTTCCTTCCGTTGGTTCACCCCCCAAATGGCCGCTATGGCTGGCGCTGTGCCGATCCGAAGCCAGGAGCCAGGTGCTTCTCCTGGTCTCCTATGCAGGTGCAGGGGCCCAAGCACTTGGGCCATCCTCCACTGCCCTCTCAAGCCACAGCAGAGAGCTAGACTGGAAGAGGAGCAACCGGGACTAGAACCCAGTGCCCATATGGGATGCTGGCACCGCAGGCAGAGGATTAACCTAGTGAGCCATGGCGCCGGCCCCAAAAGCATCATTTTTATAAACCAAGCAAACAAAAACTAGGCACTATCCTCTGTTTTAGCTCAGGGAAAACTCAGGTAAGGTCAGGGTGCCGTCACCTGCATTTTCCAAGAGAGAAAGTTCAGGCACTGCCTGGTAAAGGACTCTCCAAGGTCAGACACCAGAAAGTGGGAGAGCCAGAGCCTGGCGTTGGTGGCCCTGGAGCCTCAGGCATGGGGCTGCTGTCCTGTGAACCTGTCCTGCCTTCACTTGTGCATCCGAGAGTAACAGAGGCCACTGGACAGCACCTGCTTCAGCCTGGGGAGGAGGGGGTTGCTCAATGATTTACTAGAAGTGGGTTTCTACAGTGCGCTGTGTATTCCCGCATTGCAAAACTGTGTGTTGCTCTCAGATGCACGCTTAGAGGTGAGGCTACTTTCATTTTCTCAGAATAGTTCAGAAAACAAGTGGGGAGAAATACTGATTTGATCGCTCAAGGCAAGTGTAGGTCTCATTTTTAGTTCTTGGCTATCCCCACAGCTTGCCATAAAACCTATTTTTGTCTTGGCTGAAGAGATGAGAAAGCAACTAGGTTCATGACCCAAAGTGTAGCTTTTAAACTTCTCTATGTCTAAGAACACTTCTTTTCTCCATGTAATCTCAGGAGTGTACTTCTTTTTCTCTTCTCTAATATTAGACTAAATATTTTATATGCAGAAATCGAAATTGGCAGGCATGTTTTTATATTGCTTCTACATGTATATGTGAATTTACATATACACAGAATCCATGTCTGTGCTTTGGTTAACCATGAAAGAGTAACAGTAGCTACCACTTATTTAATGCCCACTTTATGTAGGCAGCCAGGGTCTTTCTTTCGTTTTCTTTTTTTTTTTTTTTTTGACAGGCAGAGTGGACAGTGAGAGAGAGAGAGAGACAGAGAGAAAGGTCTTCCTTTGCCGTTGGTTCACCCTCCAATGGCCGCTGCGGACGGCGCATCTCGCCGATCCGAAGCCAGGAGCCAGGCAGTTCTCCTGGTCTCCCATGCGGGTGCAGGGCCCAAGCACTTGGGCCATCCTCCACTGCCTTCCCAGGCCATAGCAGAGAGCTGGCCTGGAAGAGGGGCAACCAGGATAGAATCCGGTGCCCCAACCAGGACTAGAACCCCGTGTGCCGGCGCCGCAAGGTGGAGGATTAGCCTGTTAAGCCACGGCGCCGGCCTGCAGCCAGGGTCTTTCTATTTACCTTCTCTAATTCTTTAAGATTTATTTTAATTTTTTTTTTTTTTTGAAAGAGAGGCAGTCAGAGAGAGAGAGAGATGGAATGAGAGATTGAGGTCTTCCATCTGCTGATTCACTCCCCAAATGGCTACAATGGTTGAGGCTGGGCCGGGTCAAAGGCAGGGACCAGGAACTCCATCTGGGTCTTCCACACAGGTGCAGGACCCCAAGTACTTGAGCCATCCTCTGCTGCTTTTCCAGGTGCACTAGCAGGGAGCAGGATCAGAAGCGGAGCATCTGGTACTCACACCAGAGCTCCCATGTGGGACGCCGACGTTGAGGTGGGTGGTGTAACCCATGTGCCACCACGCCCAGCCCTGCCGTCTCTAACATCTTGTGTTATGACATAGATATGATCATTCCCACGGTGTAGTGGGAACTTGGGAACAGGGACAAATGAACTCCTCTACTGAAGGAATACAGGTAGTGAGTGGCAGTGCTGGGGGGGATTTCTGGAATTCCAACCCAGATCTGTCAGTGCTGGCAGACCTGTCCTTGTGTGACGACTCTGGTGCCATGTGGCTTTGCCTAGGGGAAGGAGCAGCACTGGAGCCGAGATGGCGCACGGTGGACCCTTCCCAGCACAAACGTTATTCTGGTGGGCAGGCAGGTTTCAGTCGCTGAACGCTCACCTGCTGAAACTTGTTTACTGGAGACGCTGCCCCAGGCACAGGGCCTTACGGTAATGCCCTTGTGAGGTTTCAGGACACAGTCCTGGGGCTGTGGCAAACCGCAGGAAAGGGGAACCAGTCCACCCCGCAGGTGTCTGAGGGTGTTAGAGAGCCTAGCGCCGCCTCCAGCCCCGCTCTCTCCTAGCGTGAATGCTGAGCACGCCATAACTACTTGGGAATGAATGAACAGAAAATGAAAAAACAAGATTTTCCGCGGTGCAGGAACTTTACTCAGTCAAATGGCCCTTGGCCCCGGACCCCCACCACGCCAAGCTGTTCATGGCTCATGGAACTATGGGGATGGTGCTCACTTCACGTTGCTTCTCTGGAACCCTGTGGTGCCCTCCCGGTGACCTCTGCTGGGGAGATGGACAGTGCATCAGGTCTGGCCAACTGGGGGCATTTGCTTGTGTGGGACGATGGGCTTGGTCAGGCAAAGGGCGTAGCAGTGACGAGGGGCAGCGGCTGATGGAGTTCACGGGAGCCCAGGACACCTGGGGGCTGGCAGAGGCTTCCTTCTCCATCCTAAGAAGCCCTGTGACCTTGGGCCCCTTGGTCAAGGTCGGCCAGGTTTCAGTTCATCTGCATCGTTGAGGAGGAAGCTGGAATAATAACAGGAAGTGTCGTGCACCTTGCAACAAGCGGTGTGCATACATTTTCCTTCTTTAATCTTTGCATATCCCTACAGATTATCTTTCTAGACGAGAAAGCAGACGCTTAGGGGAGTTGACCACTTGGCTAAAAGGCACAGCTAGGACTGTAGACCTGGGGTCCCCACGTGAGTCTGACCCCAAACTCCATGCTGCCCTTGCGACCTCACACTCCTCCCAGCTCCAAATGCATTTCTCACCAGCTGTTCTTGCCTCTGAAGAGTGAGAGCGTTTGCAACCCCATTTCCCTTACGTGCAAATCCCTACACTGTCCATGAACTTCCAGCAGAGGGCAGTGTAGTCTCAGGGAGGCGCTGTTCCTTCCCCGGGGCGGGGAACTGAAAAAGGTAGGGAAGGCTTCCAGCAAAAACCAGCCTCAGCTGGAAGGGGCGTGGTCTTGCAGGAGACACTGACCGGTGCACAGTGACAGATTGGATGAAATCCCATCTCAGCAGGCACAGTTTGGACAGTGTTTCTCAAAAGGCATCCTAGCAGCTTTTTTTTTTTTTTTTTAATATAGAGTTCTCATTTTGTTTCATGCGTGAAAAGGAGTGATAAAAGCTTGCGCTGCACCTCTATTTATAGAAGTTATTAACACGCCTATAATAGAAGCCATTTCGCTTTCTCTGGAACCGATGGTGACACTCGATGACAGAGCTGGTGACACCGTTGCCCGGCAATAGGCAATCCATGTGGTCCAGTGACATGGAAATGACCATTTAAAGAATTTGTGCCGGTCACAGATTGCCTTGAAAAACCTTGTGTTCCTTAGATATTCTTCCCCTCAGTCCTCAAGCTGCTGGGGTTCAGATGTGACCACCACATTAGCACCACCAACTAGCAGGTGACAAAGCTATCTTGTAGGTCCCCCCTCCATCCAGCCAGCTGCTTGCTACACACCCTCACATGCCCACCCCGGGTGACACAATGAACGTCTGGTTTTCATTTTCATAGCAACGTCCCCCTCGATTCTCGGTGTGTCCACTGCAGTGGTCCACACGTCCCGCCTGCCTTTTGGGCCAGGGCATGTGGGAGTAAAAGCAGCTAAGATGCAGAATAGAACTGGGAGCTTCTGGACTGGGTCCTTCCAAAGCCCTTTGTGTCTCCGAACGCACCGGATCCCCACACCAGCCCTCCCGGGGAGATGCTACTACACTCCCATTTCACAGCAGGGAAGACTGAGCCCGGACACGCCAAACAGTGTGTGCAGGATGGCGGAGCCGGTGAGAGGCAGAGCTGGGGCTCAATCCTGACAGCTGGATTTTAGAGTGTGAGCTTGTCCTTCTGACCCCTTCCTAGCTCTCAGTGTCAGCGACAGCAAAGCTGGGGGCCTACTGGATCTGTCTGTGGCAGGGGTCCAGAATCTTCTCTCTCAATGTAAATGTCGCAGAAGCTGTTGGTGACTCAGCACATCCCTGCCCCTGGACACGGCCACTGATCCACCTTCCTGTCTGCCTGAGAGCATTGTCCTAAGCCTCGGGAGGGCCCTCTACTCACAAGTGCTGGAGAGTTGCAGCCCTGGCAGCCCTTCCCCAGTGCCCGACAGGCAGGGCGTAAAGGCCCCAGCTCCCTCAACCCTAAGCAGGAATGGCCTGTGGCTTGGGGTTTCCATGTAGGATTCAGCTAAGGGGCCTGCAGAGGCCTGCCCTCTCCTCCCCGTGGGCCTCCCATCCCCCGCCTGCTGGGCTGCCCTGCAGGGCCCGGAGTACGGCTCCCACCAGCGCCTCAGGTCTTGGGTCTGCTTCTGAGGGGACAAGGACAATAGGGAGGTGATGGCCATTTTGACAGTGGCTTGGGACTTTCTGAAGATAACCAAGGATGTGCTGGGAACGACTGAACTCCCATTCCAGAATGAGAACTGACATCCGTGAAATGAGCGTGCTTGCTCGCTCCCACGCTGCTCGGTGACTGGAGACGCAGCCCGAGGCGTGTCTTGTGGAGTTGATGGGTTCCATTCGTGCCCCCACACCCAAGAATGCCCTTCCCGGAAGGAACAGGCCAAGTGCTCATGACGCCAGCAAACGAGACGAGTGCGGCCTTTGCTGGTGTCACATGACATACTGTGTCCGTCAACTTTTCAGCTTGTAAGCAGAAGGAGCATGTTCCAAATCACAAAGCCAAATGTTGTAAACACATAAAGCAGGAACCTAATTGCTTATGGCCAGGGTCAGGTCTTGTGTACGGTGCACACTTGTATGAGCCCTGCATCTATACAACCGCCAGAGCAGGTGCATTTAAACCAGCCCACCTCCATGTGAGTGACACGCTCTGCTCCAACATTAGGATGGCTAGGACATCACTGGGCAGTCCCTACTGCCACAGAGCAGTCTTACGGGGCCACTCTCCCATATGCAATCTATTGTTGACTGAAACTTTGTTATACTGGGGCCAGCATTGTGGTGCAGCAGGGTAAGCCACAGCCTTCAAAGTTGGCTTCCCATAGGAGGGCCGGCTCAAGTCCTAGCTGCTCCACTTCTGATCCAGCTCCCTGCTAATGCACCTGATAAATCAGCCGAGGATGGCCAAAGTATTGGTGCAACCCACATGGGAAACCTGGATGAAGCTCCTGGCTCTTGGCTTTGGCCTGATCCAGCCCCAGCCATTGTGGCTATTTGGGGAGTGAACCAACAAATAGAAAATCAAACTCTTTCTCTCTCTCTCTCTCTGTGTGTGTGTGTGTAACTGTGCCCATCATATAAATATATCTTTATTAAAAAAAAAAACTCATAAAAAAGAGGCCTTTGTTATGCAGCATAGTCGTTCTAATAAAATTAACAATTTGAGGAAGACAAATAGGATCTTTCATCTCCTCCCTTTGGAGGGAAAATGCTGTCCCCTTGTCCTGATGGTTAGGGTCGTGGGGCCTGGGGGATGGTGGTTGGGACCCTCTCTCATGGGCTGTGTGCTGTGTGATCATGTATCCGCATGCCCACTGCCCTCTGCACAGCGGATTCTGGATCTTGGCAGCACACTTGTCCACCTGTGCTTGAGTCCCAGGAACGATGTTAGCTGCTGTGGCCAAGGCCTTGCCCCCCACACGTGGCTCCACTTGCTCTCCTTCGTGGCTCAGGTTCCTGGACCAGGGAGGGAGCTCCTGCTTGGATTCAGACTCGCCCTGGGGATGACTCTTCTGCAGGGTGGACAGCACATCACAGCCAGCAGGAGTGAAACCCTGGGTTCTGAGTGTTGATCCTCCCAGGGACATCCGATGGACGGTTACCATGTGCCAGGCGCTATTATATGTGCTTTGCTCGTGTTCATACAGTTGATTTTCACAAAATACTTGTAATATATTATATTATATATTATCATGTATATATGTCTTATATGACATATATTAAAATAAAACAGTTATTTTCAGTGTCTTCACTTTACAATTAAAGAAACAAATAGCAGAGAATTCGAGCCACCTGGCTTGGCCCCAGCTCTGCAGGGAGCACTAGGTGCGCTCCTGGCTTCTGCTCCCAGGCTGAAAACTCCTTGTCCACCTTAGCTTTTTCTTCCTGGTTTCAAATGACTGGAACTGAACGGCAGGCAGTTCCTCTTTTCTCTTCCACGCTTGATCCCTTCCGGTAACACACACGCAGCGGTGCCCTGACAGAATTCTTTCTCCAGGAAAACATCTGTGTCGTCGCACATCTTCAAAAACATCAAATAACACAAGGTTTTTAAAAAGGGCAGCCTCAGAGGCTGCTTCCGTCAGCTCCTCCCAGAATGGAAAAGCTCCCCAAGAACATGGCACCAAGGTGAGAAAGAGCAGTGGTTTGTGAGCTGAGCTGCGGGGGGTCTGCAGGGCGTATGCCCTGGGCTTTCCAGAAAGCATCTCCCACCACACAGATGCACCTGCAGGATTTCTGGCTCCCTGCAGGTGGCCAAGACGTGTGCCAACTCACCCCTCTCCAGAGACCCCACTGAGAGGGGTTTGATGAGCGGGAACAAAGCGTCGTGTCAGAATCCACCAGAAGGGGACTGTCCATCCAGGAGCAAGGCTTTGATTTCTGCAAGAGGTAACCTGCAAGACAAAGGGGATTCGTGGCCAGCAGGGACTCCAGAGTCCTCCCGTGGGATGTTTCACTGCAGCAAGGGGAAGTGCAGGAGCAGTAAGTAACTACCACTAGCACGGAGTCCCCAGACCGACGGAAGCCCACGTGGCCATCATAAACTCTCCTTAAAGAACATAGTATTGGGGCTGGTACTGTGGTACGTCGGGTAAAGCTGCCACCTGCAGTGACTGCATCCCATGTGGGCACTGGTTTGAGTCCTGGCTGTTCCACTTCCGATCCAGCTCTCTGCTACAGCCCGGGAAAGCAGTAGAAGATGGTCTAAGCCCTTGGGTCCCTACACCCACATGGGAAGACCCAGAAGAGGCTCCTGGCTCCTGGCTTTGGACTGGCTCAGCTCCAGTCATTGCAGCCAACTGGGGAGTGAACCAGCAGGTGAAAGACCTCTCTCTCTCTCTCTCTCTTTCTCTCTCCCTGCCTCTCCTTCTCTCTCTGTGAATCTCTTTCAAATAAATAAATAAATCTTTAAAAAAAAAAAAGAACACAGTATCGCCAACCAATCAAAGGAAGGCCACAGCACCACTGACCAACCAGGAACCTAGACGTGCACCTCTCAGCCCTGACTTCAGTCTCTAAGAACCCTCGCCCCCGTCCCCTTGGGGAGACTGGGAGTCGAGCAACAGCTGCCCTGCCCCTTGCTCTGTGCTCTGCAATGAGCAGCCCCCTTCTTCCCCACCCCCTCAGTGATCAGCTTTCTGCACGTCTGGCACGGGGACCTGGTTTTGGGGGTTCCATAGCAACTCCTCCAACCAGTTTTGGGAGTTTTTCTGTTAAACATCTGCTGATTCACTCCCCTAAATGCCTACAGTGGTCCCATCCAAAGTTCCTGGGAGCCAGGAACTCAATCCGGGTCTCCGGCATGAGTGGCAGGAATCCAACTACTGGAGTACCACCTCCCAGGGTCTGCCCTGGCAGTGTTAACACACATAAACAGGCTCTGCAGAAAGGGTCATAGAAGGCTTATTCGGGGCAGTATGTGAGTGACCAAGGCCCAGGAAATGCATGCCCGTGACTGCTAATGTGTCCAAAGTGGTCTCCTTCTAGGGAGGATTTGTGTTTTCCATGACGGTCATTTTCATTCGTCACAGTGAACACACAGTGGCTGGGCCTGGAAAGGCAGGCTTTAGGCCAGCAGCGGGGGTTTCTCACAGCTTGGAGACTGCTCTCTAGAACATGATTGGTGGCCGGCACGTTCTGTCACAGGGAGAGTACTGTCTCTGGAAAGAGGCTACCGCAAAGGACGCTGCTGATTCATGCTAAGGATATTTGTGGGAATAGCTGAGGACCGTGTAGATAAAGTACCAAGGATAGCGCTGGGTTGCTGCAGGTGGCCACGATGAAACCAAGTCCATGTGCACAGCACCCAAGTCAAACGGACCTGGTGGGTAAGAGGGAGGGCTCTAGTTCTGATGGACACTCCATGGCAGCAGGTGTCGCTTGGGAATACTTGGCAGGATGTGTGGGGGAAGTTAATTCTCATCAGGAAGTGGCAGTCAGGAGCCAGGGCCAGGAGATGCACTGAAGTACTCTTCTGTGGGACCATTTTAGCTTCTGGGCCACAGGTCCCACCCCACTTTGCCCTGTTTTGATGACCTTGTTACTGTCAAAGGAAGCATCTAATTGAGGACAGCTCTGCAGGTGGAAAGAATTCACCACGGGGCTGGCGCTGTGGCGTAGGAGGTCAAGCCTCTGCCTGCAGCACCAATATCCATATCGTTGCTGGTTCGTGTCCTGGCTGCTCCTTTTCCAATCCAACTCCCTGCTAATGCATCTGGGAAAGCAGTGCCTGATGGCTGAACAAATGGAAGATCTTTCTTTCTCTATGTCTCTTCCTCTCTCTCTCTCTGTGTAACTCTTTCAAATAAGTAAAATAAATCTAAAAAAAAGAAAGAAAGAAAGAAAGAAAGAAAGAAAGAAAGAAAGAAAGAAAGAAAGAAAGGAGCCAGCGCTGTGGTGTAGTGGGTAAGGCAGCCGCCTGCAGTGCCGGCATCCCATATGGGCGCCTGTTCGAGACCCGGCTCCTCCACTTCCGATCCAGCTCCAGGCTCCTGACTTCAGATCAGTGCAGCTCTGGCCATTGTCGCCAACTGGGGAGTGAACCAGTGGATGGAAGACCTCTCTCTCTGCCTCTGTGACTATACCTTTCAAATAAATAAATAAATCTTAGAAAAGAAAAGAAAAATTCCTGACATTGCTGAGAGGGGTCCCAGACGGGGCGTCTAGTAGGGGAAGCTGGCCAAGAGTTTTATGGACTATAAAGTGGAAGTTCTTGTGATTGGTCAGGGAGAGATGCAAATGAGGCATTGAGAAGTCTCCAATCCTAGAAGCTGGTTGCTTCTGGGGAAAGGAGAAGGGGTGAGGAAAGAGAGCCAGAGAGGGAGGCTGGCAGCCCCTGCAGCCGTGGTCTGCGGCGGAAGAGAGACCCCTCCCAGTTGTCCATGTCCTTGGTGAGCCCAGGGAGTCTCCCCAGGGCTGATGTGGCTCCTCCATGTAGTGCACAATGTCTGTGTGTTCACGGTGTCTCCTCCCACATCCCAGATGAGACAGACGCATCCCGAGAAAGGGGCCTTTTGATGGACAAGTAGGAGGACAGAATTCCACATGGAAGCTTGTCCCTTCCTGCTCAGGGATCCTGAGCTGCCCTGCTGCCTGTTGATCCCACCTCGAAGGGAAGGGAAGACGCGTTTGTCTCTGCGTCACCCCCTTACCACTGCCTTCTGAACTTGTATCCTCCGAGTAGTTCTCCTGGAATATTTCTCTTGAGTCTTTCTCCTCTAGTTTTTCATGCTGCAAGCCATCGCCTGTGCAAGGTGTCCTACGCGTAACAAATCTTCCCAGCCAGATGAATCAATTTACAGGCTTTTACTGGGGTTCCATCCCGGGTGAGGTTATCCAGTCCCCACAGGGTACGTCAGAGGTTGGGAGGGCTCCTTTTATAGATACAGGGCACGGGGGTTAAAGGTTGAGGCGGGTCTGATCCTCACTGGTTGACCTTTAGGCGCCCGTGGGGACCTTGGTAAGGACTTTCCATCCCTGGCAGTGCGGGTAGAGACTCTCCATTCCCGGGCCTTCTCTCCTGCAGATCCCAAAGCTACCAGCCTTAAACCACCAGGCAGAACATGCACTTGTAAAGATGCACTGAGCATTTTCAAGCTTTTTATCTTGGCTGATTCTTACTTCATTAAAGCTCATTGATCAGGAAGCACTCCAGTAATTCTTCCATCATATAACAAATAGTCCATCATTATGCTAATAAGTTAATAGTAATAGTAAAAACCCTGAAACTTCTAGGGTTACCCAAAGCCCCCGGTTATTTTTTCAAACAGTTCTCACATTTTGCATTCCCACCCAGGTAGGGGCTCAACCAGGAGCCCCTGCATTGTGTTTTTATATTCAGAGCTTTTGGGAAAAGTCCCCTAATGTCTCTGGTAAATGACACCTCTTGTAAGAATTGACTTTCTTAGTTCCCATATTAATTGTGTGCATGAAATGACCGGTTCAGAGGGAGAACTGCTACATTCACAAAGGCACTTATATTTGCAGAATAATTCTATATTATTATGGTAATAACAAGGCTGCCATCCCTTTGCTATGCAAATTTCATACATTTTAGCTGAGTAAACACTTCCTCTCTGCTACTGTGTTGATTTGAATAACAAAGATGCAGACTGTTAGGAGCAGGGTGCTTTGGCTGAAGACTTCTTATAAAGAGATTTTTAAAAAAAATAAAACCCTTGCTCTCCCTCAATGGCTCAACAGCTGCCCCAGTGAAAATGGGTCCAACTAAAGCACAGGACCCCTTGAACCTAATTTCAGTCTTGGTATTCGGTAAGAAGAGGAAACTTGTCAATCTGGATAGTCAGCTCTCAGATCTTTGTCTTATTTTTTCCCATGCTTCATTAAAAAAAAATCTGCACCCACTCCCAACGTGTGCACACCCATGGCTAGGCTCATGGGTGAAAATGGTCACTTTACTTGCAAATGTAGGAAATGGGCCAGGAATAGGCCATATTGTTTGCCAGCTGCTTCTCTACAGGAGGGAACAGGCCCCTTGGAGCTCTCCCTGGCTTCCTGGTTGTGCAAGGATGCTGGATTATTTTCCTCTACTACTGCAACAGATCAGCAGGACCTTAGTGTTTGTAAAGAGCACAGGTCTACTGTGTGCCTGTTACAGAAACCTGGGGTGGGAAGACTCCCTCCGTTCAAACAAGCACCAGAGACAGTGGAGGTCCAAGCAGTTGATTCCGCCAGCGGGCTCAGCTGGAATCATTTCCCGAGAGCTGAGCCCCGATCCCAAGTGTCTTACAATATTTATGGGCTCATCAGCATCATGCCTTAGCTGGTCCACCGCTGGTGGGTTTACATTGCAGCCTGCGTGACTTAGGACCACACCTCCAATGGCCGGTGGGCCTGGGGTGTGTGTAGAAGAGATACCAGGGGCGGATTTATCAGGACAGATGTGTGACTGGAGTTACAGAAGCAGAGCTTGGGGCTTCTTCCCTCCCTAGCCAAGACCGCAGTGGGCGGGCGCTGCACGAGTTAACTGCGGGCAGCCACTTCTCAGGTCTGTGTAGGGAGGAGGGGTCCACTTCTCTTTCTTTGTCTCTGGTTGCGGCTGCATTTCCTCTACTGCCAGTGCTGAAGGTCAGGAGTCTGACTTGGGTCTCACAAGGCAGGAGTCAAGTCGCTGGCAGGGCTGCATCTCCTTCTGGCAGCTCTGGGGAGCGGCGAGTCCATGGCTTTGCTTTCCCAGTTTCTGCTGGCTGCCTGCCTCCGCTGGTTCATGGCCCCTTGTGCTGTCTCCCAGGCGTGCTACGTCCCTCTGGATGGATCTCTAACCAAGTTACTCTGCCCCTCCTCCTCTTGCTTCCCTCTTTCGCCATCACCTACACTGAACCCCCCTAGGTACTCCAGGATAATCTGTCTAAGGTCAGCTGATGAGCAAGCTCCTTCCACCTGCAACATAAAATACTCAAAGGTTCCAGGAATAAGGATGTGGCCGATTGGGGCAATGGGCCGTGGAATGGGACTGCCTGTCTCATAAGACACACAGAGAGCCTGTGACATGGGATCGCTAAGTTAAAGGCATGGAGCTGTTACCGGAGAAATGCAGGGTTCTTGTCTTCGCGCAAGAAAGAATTCAGGCGTGAGACAGAGAGTGTGGGAGGTAAAATAGCAAGGTTTATTAGGGCAGGGACATCCGTAAGGACAGACGGGCACCTCTCCAGACAGAGCCTGAGAGACTGGGGGAAGGGGGGAAGGAGCGAGGTTACATGGTTGAGTGGAGAGAGTACACCTGGGCAGGCCAGGCTGGCTGCTCAGCAGAGAGGCAAAGGGCTGAGTGCACAGTCCGGTGTGCTCAGGCTGGGGGTTTTTAAGGAGATGGGTCTTGCTTCCCCACCTCTGCTCCTCTTGGAACAAAGGGCTTTATGGATGCAAATGTTACCAGACAGGAGGAAGGGAGCAGGGTGTTTGAGATGCAGATACTAGGCTGTACCTGGGAGACTGTGGAAGATTGTCAGGCAGAAGGGGTGGGGACCTCCACCTGGCAGGTTACCAGGTGGAAGGGGGCAGGGCAGGGCAGGATGTGAATACCGGGCTGCCCCTGAAACACCATCGGGATGACCTTGAGATGCAGCATACGCTGGACATAGATGTCTTCTCTTTAGGCATTTATGTCGCACACACATAAGCTCATAACTGACTTCCTACCTAACAGAGCCATTACAGATGCTGGGGAAACTGAGCCCCTGAACAGTGCCTTGGATGCAGATGCTAGACACCATCACGTTCCAGTCTCCATGATCTCCCAGCCTCCCTCCCTCAGCTTCAAGTTCCCTTGTCTTACCTTTGTGATTGCAAAGCCACTTCTTACTAAAATTCACTCACTGAACTGAGGGAGTGAGCAGCTGGCCCTACAAGGTCTACTCACTGGATTCACGAGGTCATTTGTCTCCCTTACAGATCTGAATGTTCAGTCTTGTCCGGAGGAGTTCCTTTTCCAGGAACCCCAGGCACTGGGCGAAAAGTACCTATAAGGAAAGGAAGGAGCAAAACAGAGAGGAGACGTTTTACAAACTCACAACCAAAAAAAATTTATGCAAGAAAAAATAAATTCGCAGAGGTAGTTGACTGCCAGCTTGCACACAGACCAGGAGGCAGAGAGCACGGTTTTCCAGCAGGCGGGGTCCGCTTGCCCAACACACAGAGCCAGTTACTGCCCGAGTGTGGGGAAAGAAAGTAGGTTTTTATGGGACTGGCACTGTGGCGCAGTGGGTTAACGCCCTGGCCTCAAGCGCTGATATTCCATGTGGCCGCCGGTTCAAGTCTCGGCTGCTCTTCTAATCTAGCTCTCTGCTATGGCCTGGGAAAGCAGTGGAAGATGGCCCAAGTCCTTGGGCCCTTGCACCTGCGTGGGAGACCCGGAGGAAGCTCCTGGCTCCTGGCTTCGGATCGACACTGCTCTGGCCGTTGCGGTCATCTGGGGAGTGAACCATTGGATGGAAAAACCTCTCTCTTCTCTCTCCTCTCTCTGTGTGACTCTGACTTTCAAACAAATAAGTAAATCTTAAAAAAATATAAAGATTTATTTATTTATTTATTTGAAAGGCAAAGTCACACAGAGAGAGAAGGAGAGGCAGAGTCAGAGTGAGGTTTTCCATCCGCTGGTTCACACCTGCTGCGCCACAGCGCCAGCCCCATAAACACCTACTTTCTTTCCCAACACTTGGCTCTCTGTGTGTTGGGCAAGTGGATCCAGTTTGGGGAATGTTCTCTATCAGTTCCTAAAATCAGTTTTGGAGGATGATCTGAATCAGTAGCCAGAAAGACCTTGTCTCCCACCCTAGTTTGTTTCCTGATGAATTCCAAGAAAAAAAAAAATCACAAGGAATTATCACACTAAGTAATTTACTTGCGGTAAATAAGGAGACCAGGGGAATCATTTGCAAACGTGTGTCTCCAGGAACAGGGGGAAATGAATATGTAAGAGGGAAAGTTCAAGTCCACGCAGGAGCAGGTGGGGAACATGAGCCGGTGTATGCTGCATGTTACTGTAACAAGGCTTAAGCTCTCTTGCGATGGAGACCTTAGTCCTAAAATGAGATGAAGCAAAGGGTGCCCTTTGGGTGCCCTTGACCTTCCTGCACACGGGTGTTGTCCTTGTGTTGTGGTTGGAGCCTCTCTTAGAAGGTCTCATGAGAAAGAATTATCATGCGAAAGAGGCAGTGAAGGAAAAATAGGACTTAGGTTGGAAACCTCCAGTGCAAGGGGCAAAGAGGGGGTCCCGAGGGAAAGAGACATAAAGGGCGGGTGGTACTGGGGTTTTTAAGCACAATCTTGGGGAAGAAACTGTCAATCAATACAAAGTGGGGAAAACCCAACAAAAGACCTGATTTATATTCTAATGATTTTACCCTGTCTGGCTTGCTCAGGATAAAACAAAGAACCATCAGAAGGGTAGGGGATACCTAGTTTACTTTACAGTGCCTGGGAGCTCAGAAGGATGGAACCACTTTTCCTCTGCTATTCTCATGGTAAATTTGGAGATTCCTAAGAGAAGGGCACTTTTGATCTTGCTAAAGATAACATGTTGGGGGGCAAAGAAACACCTTGTAACCCCAGTTTCCCACTGGGACCACTCTGACAGCCTGTTAACCCATGTGACTCCTCACACTGGCAGTGGGGTCTGGCCCAGTCCTGGGTGACTGGGGCTTGCGTCTCTCCCTGCAGTGTGACCAAAACCCGAAAGGCAACCTTGGAAAATACTAGGTACACTCAGGATCTTGAAATAGAAAGGTGCCACAATAAAAGACTTTGGAGATACCTGGGGCATTAGTCAAGGACACAATCCATCTTCTTCTTCTTCTTTTAATTTTTTTTTTTTTTTTTTTTTTTTTTTGGATAGGCAGAGTTAGACAGTGAGAGAGAGAGAGAGAGACAGAGAGAAAGGTCTTCCTTCCGCTGGTTCGCTCCCCCAAATGGCCACTAAGGCCAGTGTGCTGCGCTGATCTGAAGGCAGGAGCCAGGTGCTTCTGCTGGTCTCCCATGGGGTGCAGGGCCCAAGCACTTGGGCCATCCTCCACTGCACTCCCAGGCCACAGCAGAGAGCTGGCCTGGAAGAGGGGCAACCGGGACAGAATCCGGCACCCCAACTGGGACTAGAACCCGGTGTGCTGGCGCCGCAGGCAGAGGATTAGCCTAGTGAGCCACGGCACAGGCCCTTCTTCTTCTTCTTTTTTTTTTTTTTTAAGAGTTATTTTATTTATTTGAAAGACTGAGTTACAGAGAGGTAGAGACACAGAGAGAGGTCTTCCATCAGCTGGTTCACTTCCCAGATGGCCGCAACGACCAGAGCTGTGCCGATCCAAAGCCAGAAGCTAGGAGCTTCTTCCGGGTCTCCCACAAGGGTGCAGGGGCCCAAGGACTTGGGCCATCTTCCACTGCTTTCCCAAGAGAGCTGGATCAGAATAGGAGCAGCTGGGACTAGAACCAGCGCCTATATGGGATGCTGGCGCTTCAGGCCAGGGCTTTAACCCTCTGTGCCACAGTGCTGGCCCCGACTATCCTTCTTCTAGTTTGATCCTACTCTTCATTCCTGACGGGCAGGAGAGCAAAGTTCCATCATCTGGGCCTACTTCCTGCTGATGCGTCATAAGAACCAGGAGAACAGCGGAATTGCTCCCAGCCAACGTAAGATGGGTTCACGAGAATGGAGTCGCTCCTGTCTTTGGTACCTCCATTGCTTTATGCTTGTAAGCAGAACACCTTGGAGTCTTCATGAGCATCCTCCTGGGGTCTTGAGTCAAGAGTTTCGGTGAAGTTTAGGAATGTGGAGCAAGGTTTTTTCCTTCTCTTTTTTGATGTGGCCTGAAGCTGTTAGCTGAATTGCTTCTATTATCTTCTCCTCTCCTCCACCCTCTGACCTATAACTAAATGTAGGACGTGGCAGATTTTTCTGCCCTCTTATCAGGTATTAAAAGACAAAGACGTGAACACAGGCTCCTGGGAGACAGGAAGTTAGGAACACGGCTGGGGGAGTGGAGTGATGTGTCCTCGGTGGAACTCTTTAGGATGGGAAAAGGAGTCTGGGATTGATGTAGACATGAGCATATGAATTTTCATTCCAGGTTCTTGCCTCTCACAGAGATAAGAATTCCAAGCAGAGGTGTAGTAACATCTACAAGTAGGGCGCTCCATTGGTATGTGTCCTGTTCCAGTCTGTACATCGTCTCGGCCCTACCCTTGCTTGCTGCTGAGTGCGGAGTCCTCTATCTTGCAATCCTATTGAAACCAGAGTTCAAGTGTGGGTAACAAGCCCTGTCCTTGTGTGCCCAGGGGATCTGAAGCCTGAAGCTTAGCCCCAGTGGCAAAACAGATTTTTCCAGGGTGATCTGCATTGGGTTTGCAAGAAGTTTGCTAAGGGAGTGCTAGGATGCTTACAAACACAGGCTACGGTGGAAGAAATAGATTTCAATATGCCTAACAGGACCCCACCCCATGGGACATTGTGCCATGCCCAGCATATCTACAGACACAGCAGCACACAATGGCACTGTGGCACAGTGGGTTAAAGCCCCAGCTTGCAGCACCGGCATCTCATATGGGTGCCGGTTCAAGTCCCAGCTGCTCCTCTTCTGATCCAACTCTCTGCTATGGCCTGGGAAAGCAATAGAAGATGGCCCAAGTCCTTGGGTCCCTGCACCCTTGTGGGAGACCTGAAAGAGGCTCCTGGCTCCTGGCTTCGGATCAGCTCAGCTCTGGCCATTGCGGTCATTCAGGGAGTGAACCTTCAGATGGAAGACCTCTCTCTCTCTCTCTCTCTCTCTCTGGCTCTACCTCTTTCTGTAACTCTGTCTTTCAAATAAATAAAATAATTCTTAAAAAAAAAAAAAGTTGGTCTCAAGGTTGGGGGTCACTTTTTGGGTCTCCTGTTGACCTCGGGTGTGTTACATAACGTCTCAAGTCCAGAGGGTCTTTATTTAGAGGAACACAGTGGATCCAACGGAATCTTCTCTGAATGGCTTCATTTCGCAAGAAAACTGTTCATTGTCCGGGAATCTTCGTTTCCAGTTAGCATAAATCTTCATAGCTGTGAAAAGAGATCCAGAATGTGTCTGCTGATGCTGAGTTGGGTGATTCCAGAATTTTCCATCCAAACAAGAGCTTTTCTGAGACTGAAAGGGAATTCAGGCCGGCGCCGTGGCTTAACAGGCTAATCCTCCACCTTGCGGCGCCGGCACACCGGGTTCTAGTCCCGGTTGGGGCATCGGACTCTATCCCGGTTGCCCCTCTTCCAGTCCAGCTCTCTGCTATGGCCCAGGAAGGCAGTGGAGGATGGCCCAAGTGCTTGGGCCCTGTACCCGCATGGGAGACCAGGATAAGCACCTGGCTCCTGGCTTCAGATCAGCGTGATGCGCCGGCCGCAGCGCGCCATCCGCGGCGGCCATTGGAGGGTGAACCAACGGCAAAGGAAGACCTTTCTCTCTGTCTCTCTCTCTCACTATCCACTCTGCCTGTCAAAATAAATAAATAAATAAATAAATAAATAAAAGAAAGGGAATACTGTCAGTAACTAGTCTAAGACTGCAGGAAAAATCCACAGCTGTCCAGGAGAAACTGTAGCCTACCCACGATTTCTTTTCTATTTTAAGAACTTCAATGTGCTGTGTATTTTAGATGTTTTGTAACAGTTACTAATAGTAATCGGATTCAGACCCTATTATTCCAGACAGGGTAGTAGTTTTTCTTTTTTTTTTTTAATTTGACAGGTAGAGTTATAGACAATGAGAGAGAGAGAGAGAGAAAGGTCTTCTTTCCATTGGTTCACTCCCCAACTGGCCGCCACAGCTGGCGTTGTGCCAATCTGAAGCCAGGAGCCAGGTGCTTCCTCCTGGTCTCCCATGCAGGTACAGGGCCCAAGGCCATCCTCCACTGCCCTCCCAGGCCACAGCAGAGAGCTGGACTGGAAGAGGAGCCACCAGGACTAGAACCCGGCACCAAGGTAGTAATTTAGTTATGAGATGTTTAGTTCCCAGAGTGTGAAAATCAGGTTCTTGAATCTGTTTATTTACACAGATTCTATTTATTACATGCTTTTGCAACATAAAATTACTGTCAACTAGTCTTAAAATTTAACTCATTTTATTTTTATTTACCTATTTATCCTTCAGCTAACACTTTTTTTAAAAAAAGGATTTATTTCTTTGAAAGGCAGAGTTAGAGAGAGAGAGAGAACGAGAGATCTTCCATGTTCAGGTTCACTCCCACCCCCAAATGGCCACAACAGCCAGAATGCCTGGCTTGTTCCTGGTCTCCCACATGGGTGCACGGGATCAAGAACTTGGACCATCTTGAGCTGCTTTTCCCAGGCCGTTAGCAGGGAGCTGGATTGGATTTGGAGCAGCCGGGACACGAACCGGTGCCCACAGGGGATGCCAGCATGGTAGGCGGCAGCTTTATCAGCTGTGCTTTATACAGTCCTTGAAAACCACGGATTGG
Organism: Lepus europaeus; assembly: GCF_033115175.1. Classification (NCBI taxonomy): domain Eukaryota; kingdom Metazoa; phylum Chordata; class Mammalia; order Lagomorpha; family Leporidae; genus Lepus; species Lepus europaeus. The sequence continues at coordinate 98,677,588 of NC_084838.1, forward strand.
CAGAGCTTACAGGCTAAATGTGAAGTTGGAGATGTATTATGCAGGTTTATGATGGTTCAGGCTAGGCCGGAAGAACATGTTTTATTTAGCATTTTAAAGCTTGATTTCCACCTTTTCAATATTTCAGTATGAATGGGGGCCTCTGTTTGTGCCAATGCCTGGGAGTGCTGGGAGAGTCGACTTGAGTGATGGGGAGATGGAGCTAACACAGGGGAGGGGATGCCGTTTTTGGACACAGCTAAAGGTTAAAAAGCTATTTTTAAAAACTATAGCCCAAACCCTACTCTTTCTTACATCTACTCTTTGGGTTCCCACTCGGTATTTATAGAAAACTTCAATTATTCAAATTTGTCCTAACTTAGAACATTTCCCCTAGCTTCTCTCAAATGAATGTTGATTTGCTGTCAAAAGTGTTTCTTTGATTCTAGCAAGAAAAGAGAAGGAAAAAAATGCAAGGCCTATGGGTGGTTACGTAAAAATAAAATCTCGTGCAGTTAGAGCACGCCACAGTTAAACAGTGCCTTCGATTAAAAAGTTCCACTTGCAGGAAAGCGCTGCGGCTCACTAGGCTAATCCTCCACCTGCGGTGCCGGCACTCCAGGTTCTAGCCCCGGTCGGGGCGCCGGTTCTGTCCCGGTTGCCCCTCTTCCAGGCCAGCTCTCTGCTGTGGCCTGGGAGTGCAATGGAGGATGGCCCAAGTGCTTGGGCCCTGCACCTGCATGGGAGACCAGGAGGAAGCACCTGGCTCCTGGCTTTGAATTGGCATAGCTCCGACCGTGGTGGCCATTTGGGGGAGGGGGTGAACCAGCGGAAGGAAGACCTTTCTCTCTGTTTTTCTCTCTCTCACTAACTCTGCCGTAAAAAAAAAAAAAAAAAAAATTCCATCGGCTCATTCCCTTACATTTGAGTGTCAGGTGGGTGGTGGTTGTTATTGTGCATCTAAGGAGGGAGAAGTTCATCAAGTCAATCAGGCGATTTTCCCGAGGTCTCCCCACCGCAGGTCTTCAGACCGGATGCACTTCCTTCGCTGGCTGTCTGATGCAGGGGTCTCTCTGCAGGCTGAGGGTCCTTTACCTAAAATGCTGAGGGGCAGAAGCGTTTAGAATTTCAGATTTGTTTCTTTTTCTTTTTTCTTTTGGATTTGAAATATTTGCATATACCTAATGAGATATCTTGGGGAAGGGACCCAAGTTTAAACATGAAATTCACTTACGTTTCAGATGTACTTTATACACTTAAGTTGAAGGTAATTTTGCGCAATTAAACACTCTATTTATTTGACAGACACAGACCTAGACCTAACCTGGGGGTGGGGTGATGGGGAAGAGGTGGGAAGAGAGGCTTGCTCATCTTCTGGTTCACTCTCCCCATGCCCACAATGACCAGGGCTGGGCTGGCACTGGAACCAGGAGCCTGGAAGCCAATCCTAGTCTCATGTGAAGGCGACAAGAATCTAGCACTGGAGCCATCACTGCTGCCTCCCAGAGCTGCACTGGCTGGAGGCAGAGTCAGGAGCCAGAGCCAGGGCTGGAGCCAAGGAACTCTGCCAATGGGATGTGGGTGTCTCAGCGGCTGGCCTAAATGCCCACTCCCCATACAATATTTGCTAATCACGCTGTGCAGAAAACAACATTTCATGGTGTGGAAGCTCCCACTTGAGGTATCATCTTGGTGCTCAAAAATGTATCAAACTTTGGGGTATTTTGAATTTTTTTAAAAAAATTATCTAATTGAAAGGTAGAGTGTATGTATGTGTGTGTCTGTGTGCGTGTGAGTATGTATGTGTGAGAGAGAGAGGTAAGAAGGGAGGGGGAGAGAAGAAGGAGAGAGAGGGGGAGAGAGAGAGAGAGAGAGAGAGAGAGAGAGATCGATCTTCCATCTTTAGAGGAAATATGGCCACAACCAGAGACAAAGAAAGAGAAGCAGACCCCTCCTCCCTACACAGACCTGAGAAGTGGCTGCCCGCAGTTAACTCCTGCAGCGCCCGCCCACTGCGGTCTTGGCTAGGGAGGGAAGAAGCCCCAAGCTCTGCTTCTGTAACTCCAGTCACACATCTGTCCTGATAAGTCTGCCCCTGGTATCTCTTCTACACACACACCAGCCCACCGGCCATTGGAGGTGTGGTCCTAAGTCACGCAGGCTGCAATGTAAACCCACCAGCGGTGGACCAGCTAAGGCATGATGCTGATGAACCCATAAATATTGTAAGACACTTGGGATCGGGGCTCAGCTCCCGGGAAATGATTCCAGCTGAGCCCGCTGGCGGAATCAACTGCTTGGATCCTCCACTGTCTCTGGTGCCTGTTTGAACGGAGGGAGTCTTCCCACCCCAGGTTTCTGTAACACATCCACTGGTTCATTCCTAAAGGATCTGGAATAAGATAAGGGATGCTCAGCCCATATGAGTTTTTCTTTTCTGCCTGCTTTGTCTTTTTTTTTTCTAACAATTTTTTTTAAGTTTATACAAGGTGAACACATTTCATGAATTTCATATACAGATTTAGGAGCATAGTGATACCTGCCATCCCACCCTCCCTCCTGCCCATGCTCCCATCCTCCCTCCTCCTTCCTTTCTTGTTCTTTTAATTTTTACAAAGACATACTTTTAGTATGTCGTTAATTATAAGATTAGCCCTCCAGTAAGGAAAGAATTCGACAAAATGTAAGAAAAAAAATGACTGTTCTGTAACTATAGAGACAAGGATTGTAAACAATAAGCAATTTTCAAAATGTCAATTTCACTTATATACATTGCATTTATATTACATTTTTTGTATTCTATTAGTTACCGCGGATCAGGGAAAACATATGGTATTTTGGGCGACTGGCTTTTCACTAAGCATAATTGCTTCCAGTGGCTTCCAGCACAGGATTTCATTCCTTTTTCAGCTGAGTAGTATTCCACAGTGTGTGTATGTGTGTGTGTGTATCGCATTTTCCTTATCCTAAAGAGTTATTTATTGATTTGAAAGGCAGATGGGGCTGGCACTGGGGCATAGTGGGTAAAGCCGCCACCTGCAGTGCTGGCATTCCCCTATGGGCGCCGATTCAAGTTCTAGCTGCTCCGGCTCTCTGCTATGGCCTGGGAAAGCAGTGGAAGATGGCCCAAGTCCTTGGGCCCCTGCATCCACGTGGGAGACCTGGAAGAAACTCCTGGCTCTGGTTTCAGATCAACCCAGATCCAGCTGTTGCAGCCATCTGTGGAGTGAACCAGCAGATAAAAGACACCTTTCTCTTTCTCTCTCTCTCTGCCTCTGCCTCTCTGTAATTTTGCCTTTCAAATAAATAAATAAATAAGAAAGGCAGAGTGTGTGTGTGTGTGTGAGAGAGAGAGTTATGAATCTCTGCTTATTTTAAATATTTATTTTTTTAAAGGCAGAGTTGTGGAGGTGATATATATATATGCGCATATATATATATACACACACACACACACACACACACATATATATATATATATATATATATAGAGAGAGAGAGAGAGAGAGAGAGAGAGACTTTCCAGCTACTGATTCACCCCCCAGATGACCACAACAGCCAGGGCTGGGCCAGGCTGAAGCCAGGAAACTGGGACTCCATCAAGTGTCCTCTGTCAGAGGCCAGGGTCCAAGCACTTGGGCCCTCCTCTGCTGCTTTTCCAGGCACATTAGCAGGGAGCTGGATCGGAAGTGGAGCAGCTGGGACTTGAACTGGTGCCCACACGGGAAGCCAGTGCTACAAGCAGAGGCTTAACCGGTTGCACCACAATGCCAGTCCCGAGATGAGTATGTCTTGATCTCAGTTTTCACTTTTTGAAAACTTTGACCTAGAGGAAACTTCAAAAAGTTCGTGGAAAATGGAATTAAATGATAAATTTATTTTGGTATAAAATAACTTCTTAAATAGGGACGTTGGCGCAGCACAATAGGTTGAGCAGCCACTGGCTGCAATGCTGGCATCCCATAAGAGTACCGGTTTGAGTCTCGGCTGCCTTGCTTCCAGTGGTTCAACTCCCCACTAATGTGCTGGAAAAAGCAGCGGAAGATGGGTCCAGTGCTTGGGCCCCCGCACCCAGGTGGGAGACCCAGGTGGAACTCCTGGCTCCTGGTTTCAGCCTGGCCCAGCTCCAGCCATTGTGACCATTTTAAGAGTGAGCCAGCAGATGGAGGGTCTCTCTGTTTCTCCTTCTCTCTGTGTAACTCTGCCTTTCAAATAAATCTTCTAAAAATAACGTTTTAAATAAATGCACTTTTTTCATAATATGCATTTTGTCTGTGAACTTTGTGAAGACGCCTTGTATTTTTCAAAGCTGCCTGTAGGTTTCAGTCGTCCTGGGTAAATCGAATGGGGCCATTTTTGTACCTGTATTGACTGCTTCACAAGAAAACGCTCTGAAGCTTGGGGCTTAGGAAGGTGCCGTGATTTCCCACGAACCCGTGGGGTTTGGGCTCTTCTTCTCTTGGTCTTGATTTGTTGTCTACGCGGCTGTAGCTGGCTGGTGCCTCAGCGGGGTCCAGGCTGGAGAGCCTGGGTCTGGCTCCCACACAATCGTGTATTCTGCATTTTCTCACACGTGGATGGAAGCGCTCCATGATGCCTGAACTGGGTGTGCAAGGGCACTGAATGCCTGACTTCCGGTTGCTCCCATCAGATGTTCTTCGTTAAAGCAAGGGACCAAGGAACAAGAAGTCAGAGGATGTGGGAACAGCAACAACGTCCCCTTGCAAAGAGGTAGGACCTCAACAACTATGAACCGTGCACTTCCTCCTAGTTTCCAGAAATGCATGTCCCTGCCCAGGGCCCCCACCCCGAGTCTCATCTCATCCCAGCATGGGGCGTGACGCTATGATTGGAGGTTTGCAGCAGGTTCTGGATGCCGGTGTGGCCATTTGGGTACAGCTCCTCTGGGCACGGCCTCCCTTGGGAATGCCCCTCAGTTTAAGCCTAGACACCTGAGAGTAGGGACTCCGACCCCCCCGTGCAGCACTGGGGCATCCATTCTTACCAAACCCTGCATGCATGCTGTTTCCTTCCTCCCCCTCCCCACTGGCCACATCAAGGACGAGCGCAAACCGACGACTAGCCCAGTGTTTCTACGAGGGACCCCTGCCTGGACCCTCTGTGGCCGGGAGGGGGGGGTGCAGCCTCAAGGTAGCACCTGGACTGCAGAAACTCATTCGTCAATCACATGAGTAGGACCAAGAACAGCTCGAGCAGGTGCACACCACACTGACAGTCCCAGCCCAGGGCCCCTGCCCATCCTAACGGGCCCGACCTCGGATTCCACCATCCCTCCACGTTTTTGTCTGGACACAGCACCAAGGCCCAGAGTCCCCAGATCTGTCAAGGAAGGCTGCTGCTTGGTTTGGGGGAGGCTCCTGTAGTAACTTGACCGCCGTGCCCCCTCGTCTCAGTATCTCGTTGCGCGCATGCGTCGCCGTGGGATCCTGGACTCGCCTTCTCCCGGGCTACAGCACAGCTTTCCCGAGGAGTGATCCGTGGCAGACCTTCCTGGTGCCTTCTGACCTGAAAACTTGGTAGGTGAGCATTATGCTGCCACACAGAGCCCACGAGCATCGCTCCGCGCTGACTCGTGTTTACAGACACCGCCACTCTTTTCTATGAGAAACTAACAGTAACCGCTTCCAGTATTGGGCGTCAGAGAGCAGCCTGGCTCGGTTTCCAGCTGCTTTCACAGGTGCACGAGTATCCGAAAGGTAGTTCCTGAATTCCTCATGTATCTGAAAAATCAGAGTTTGGGAGACAGAGCGAGGTTTCTAACTGTCCCAGCGACCTGGCCGTCTTTAAAGCTGCCCTTAGCGCTGGGAAAAGGCCCAAGTCCCTTAGCCATGCTGGGTGAGCACAGGAGCAACATGGAGTGGCCTTGATGGTGGCCGAGCAACCAGGGCGAGGGAGCAGAGCCTTGTGGGAGGTGGCTGAGAGTGGGGAGGGCTGCTCTCCAGGCAGCTTGGGCACATGCCCTGCTCTTTAGCACCAGGAAGGCCCAGTTAAAATACTGATGAGTGGTGGAGGGCCACTCCAGGGAATTCCGGAAAACACTGCACCGTCAGCACTAGCCTGCCGCTCCCTTCTGCACGGCCCCACTTTCTCCTGGAACAGAGCTCGCAGGCTGCAGGGCCTGATGGGAGCCCTGTGCCCTGAATTCCAGCACTTCTCTAGGGAGGGTGAGTTGGGGTGGAGGGGGGCTTGCTTCTTGGTGACATCAGCAGGGGGCTGCGGCGCCAGAGGCAGCTGCACCTGCCACGACCCTCGCTGTGGCCCCATCCTCACCTGGGGAGGCCCTGGCAACAGCAGGGGGTGGCCCACCTGCTGGGCGCACTGCTGGACCTGTCGCTCATTCCCCAGTGGCCCTTCCTTCCCTTTGCCACCCACCCCGCCCCAACCCCGGCCTGTGTTCCCTTCCCAGGGCAAATCTGGCAGGAAGGAGCCCCCTCCTCACACACACACCCAGGCTTCTGCTGAGCCCACACTGCCTGGTTTGTGACAGCTTCAGGAAACCTCAGTGTCTAAAGACCACAAGGAGAAGGCAGAGAAAAAAAGAAAGACAATAAAACATGGAGGGGGCCTCTTGGGGCCCCCTCACAAGAACCTGAGCCCCTCCCTGGGGACTTGTGGCCTTCAGCTCTCGCTCACGGCCCAGCCACTCTTGCCTCCAGCTGATTCCCTGTTGCCAGGGAGCCAGACAGGCCACCTGTTGGATTTTGCGTGAATTCTTATCCACAGAAGCCTGAACGTAATAGCAGGGTTCCCGTGGCCAGGGCGGGAGATGGTGGACGGTCCAGGCCGTGGCCAGGCCGGGAAATGGTGGACGGTCCAGGCCAAGGTGCTGTGAATCTCCTCTTCCTCCCCTTTGTTCCATTCAGGCCCTCATCTCGATGAGATGAGGCCAACCCACGCTGTGGAGACCGGATGCTGCCCACCCATCTACTCCACTGAGTCCACCACTCGAAGGCTCATCTCTCCCAAAGACACACTCAACAGCAATGCTCTCCAGCCACCTGGGCCTCCCTGGACCAGTCAAGCTGACACACAAAGTTGGCCATCATGTCCTCAGAGGTGCAGGCACAGGAGAATGGCTCCCTAGGTCACAGGTTGGCCACACGGAGTGGCTGAGAGCTGGGGAGCTGGAAGAGGAACTGTCATGGAGAGGTTTTGATCTGGCGAACGTTGCGTGTTCAGGAGTGGTACTACACAGGCGGAGGGCACAGCCCACAGCAATGACGGGGCGGACATTTGCCGAACATTAAATGATGCTCTTTTTCTCTTGTTTATTTATTTCAAAGGCAGAGTTACACAGAAAGAAGGAGAGGCAGAGAGAGAGAGAGAGAGAGGTCTTCCATCCGCTGGATCACTCCCCAGTTGGCCGCAACGGCTGGAGCTGCACTGAAAAGCCAGGAGCCAGGAGCTTCTTCTGGATCTCCCACACGGATGCAGGGACCCAAGCACTTGGGCCATCTTCTACTGCTTTCCCAGGCCATAGCAGAGAGTTGGATCAGAAGTGGAGCAGCCGGGACTCGAACTGGGGCTCATATGCGATGCCGGTGCTGCAGGCAGAGGATGAACCTACTGCGCCACAGCGCCGCCCCCCCCCCCTTTTTTGAAAAAAGATTTATTTTATTCACTTGAAAGAGCTACAGAGAGAGGTAGAGACAGAGAAAGAGGTGGTGGCTTTAACTCACTATGTCATAGCGCCAGCCCTAGAGAATGATGCTCTTGTTCGGTTCACATCAGTGCTTTGGTTTCTGATCCACATGAAGAGGTAGGTAAACAAACAAGGCACATTCATACAGGGTTGGTGTTTGGGGAACTTCCAAGTGCACTGCTTTCTGGTTCTGCTTCTAACGAGGCAGTGCTGATCTGGGACACGGGGGTCATCGTTTCATACTGCCCGTTTGCCCTGCCTTGGACTTCAGGAGACAGCATCATTCCAAGGAGCATCTCATCATTGTTTTTTAATTCATTTTATTTTTATTTAGTTGAAAGGCAGAGTTTCAGAGAGGGAGAGAGAGAAAGAGAGAGAGAGGTCTTCCATCTACTGGTACACTCCCCAGACAGCTACAACAGCTGGAGCCAGTCCGATCGGAAGCCAGGAGCCAGGAGCTTCTTCTGGGTCTCCCATGTGGGTGCAGGGGCCCAAGGCCTTGGGCCATCTTCTACTGCTTTCCCAGGCCATAGCAGAGAGCTGAATGGGAAGTAGAGCATCCGGGACTCGAACCAGCACCCATATAGGATGCCGGCACTGCAGGTGGTGGCTTTATCCGCTACACCACAACACTGGCTCCCCAAAAATCTTACTTATTTATTTATTTAGAGAGATTCAGAGTGCCTCTTTTCACTGGTTCACTCCCCAAATGCCCATGACAGACAGGATGGCTCAGAGCCAAACTGGGAGCTCGGAAATTCATCCATGTGGCGTCAAGAGCCAGAGCCAGGACTCGAACCCAGGTACCCTGATGAGACTTTGGCATCTTAATCGACAGGCCCCACACCCGCCTTTTCCTATCTCTTTTACAACTCTATCGACTCCATTCCAGGTGACAGAGGATTTGTCCAGATGATTTAAGTTTCCCACAGAAGAGGCGACTTTTGTTGTTGTTCTCTTTGATCACAATCAGAAATCACTGAATGATCAATGCATAACTATTTGAGCAGTGCAAGAAGTGTAAGGACGAGTTGTGCTTTTCTGGAAGCCTTCTGCCCCAGGACCACCACTGCTACACCACTCACATTCATGTGCTCTGTGTTTCCAAATGTGTGTCACTTACGAGGGTACTTCAAAAAGTTTGCGGAAAAGGGAATTTTCATGAATTTGCTAACGATCCCTTGTGCGGTGATTGGAAACCTGGATATTTAAAACTTGTTACTTATCGCAACACCGACTCTTCTCATCCTCTTCTCACCACCTCTCCCCTCCTAATCAACACTGAATTAGCAACCTGGGAAGTGTCCTTTCTTAATTGTCTCTTAGCTCTTATAATTATATGATTATATTATATGCATGAGATACTTTGAAAAGTTCATAGAGAATGGAATTAAACATTTTTTAATGTGAAAAAGTTTTACAATCTGTGCATATGAGGATTTCGAAGCTAATGGGGGGAGTGGGGGTGGTGCTGTGGTGCAGTAGGTTCATCCTCTGCCTGCAGTGCCCGCATCCCATATGGATGCCGGTTCGAGTTCCGGCTGCTCCTCTTCTGATCCAGCTCTCTGCTATGGCCTGGGAAAGCAGTAGAAGATGGCCCAAAGCCTTGGGCCCCTGCACCTGCATGGGAGACCTGGAAGAAGCTCCAGGCTCCTAGTTTCAAATCAGCTCAGCTCTGCCTGTTGCAGCCAATTGGGGAGTGAACCAGCAGATGGAAGACCTCTCTCTCTCTCTCTCTCTCTCTCTCTCTCTCTCTCTCTCCCCCCCCCTTTGCCTCTTTGTAACTCTGCCTTTCAAATAAATAAATACATTTAAAAAAGAAGTCTCTGTGCTGAGTCTAATTGAACAGTAGATGGTGGAGGTTGTTGACCTGGTTACCGATCGTCTCTGCAGGTGCTCGAGTTCTTCACACATCTATCTGCCTGGAGGAGAAGGCAGCGTTACTTCTGCTACTTTACCACCAGCTGAGCGAATCCACCTCCTTTTGGTGCCGTTTCGCTGATCTGATTGGGCAAGGGTCTACCACTGCTACTTTCATTTTAGCTTCCTGACTGCTGGCATAGTTGCCAGCGCCTTGCCGGGGTCAGCAGGTCCCTCGCAGGTTTGGTCTGGGTGCTGGCAGCCTCTGCTGGCCTCTGGGACTCCTCTCCCCGGCCTCCTGGTCTCGGAGCCTCAGCCTCTGAGATCCTACATAGAGGAGGCATGTGGTGTCATCGGCGGTTTTAAGACATCATTCTGCCTGAGGGGGAAAGAGTGAGTCATTGTGCAGGCAGAAGTGGGGACAAGTGGAGGACTGTGCAGGTGTGGCAGGCCCTCTGGAGAAGGCACAGGCATCCTGGAGCTTTGTAGTGAATTAGAATGGAAACAATATGCAACACATCATCAGATCTCATGTTTGCTTCTGGAGCGTTTCTGTGGCTCAAAACCCCCCCGGACTAGTTGGAGACAGTATTATAGAACCCTCAAACATGGACCTGCTCACCTGACACACAGAACCCCAAAACTGTGCTTGGTAACCCCACTGCCACCAGCCCCTCCGGGCTTTGCCTCTCTTGGAGCCCCTCCCAGCCAGTCCACCAGGAGGTCGCTGACTTAAATACATCTTGCTTTTTTCTCTGTCATGGAAATTATTCTTTCATGTGAGACAAAGAACCAAGGTAATCTCTTCGCCCCTGCCATTTCATCTGTAACATTTCTATGGAAATTATTATATTTTATTCTTCAAATTTGCATTTTGATAGGGTATTGTATATTGTGTTGCCATGGAGTTGTATGTGGCATTCTCCCATAATTCTTTATTTTTCTTTAAGATTAATTTATTCATTTGAAAGGCAGAGTTACAATGAGAGAGAGAGAGAGAGAGGGAATCTTCCATCTACCAGTTTACTTGCCACAATGGCCAAAGCTGGGGGATCTGAAGCCAGGAGCCTGGGGCGTCTTCTCCTGTGATTCTTTTATTCAACCGTTATCTGTTGCAGGGCAGAGGGAGAGAGACCCCCTCCCCTGCTAGACTCTATTTCATTTTATTTATTTATTTTTTTGACAGGTAGAGTGGACGGTGAGAGAGAGAGAGACAGAGAGAAAGGTCTTCCTTTGCCATTGGTTCACCCTCCAATGGCCGCTGCGGCCGGTGCATCGCGCTTATTCGAAGCCAGGAGCCAGGTGCCTCTCCTGGTCTCCCATGCGGGTGCAGGGCCTAAGGACTTGGGCCATCCTCCACTGCCCTCCCGGGCCACAGCAGAGAGCTGGCCTGGAAGAGGGGCAACCGGGACAGAATCTGGTGCCCCGACCGGGACTAGAACCCGGTATGCCAGCGCCGCAGGCGGAGGATTAGCCTATTGAGCCACGGCGGCCTAGACTCTATTTTAGACTCTTGCCTCCACACAGGGAAGAATTCAAGGAGGAGACAGAGAAAGGGGAGGAGGAATGTAATAGTCATCTAAAGGCAAAGGAAAAGTACATGCTCAATAGTGAATGTGAGCAGCCTCAGGAGAAAATGAGCATTGAAGGTATCTGATTCAGGGTTGTCCTTGTACAGATGTGGTAGTGCCCAGGGTAGGGCCCAAGTAAATATTAAAAGGAGGTGGTGTTTGGGGCTAGGCCCCAGTGTTACCTGATGATCTCTGGGAGTCCATGCTGTCTGGGGCACACGTAGCAGCTGTTGGAACATAGGACGTGTCATGGTGCCCGGTGCGTGATGGGAAGTGAGGCCCAGCTGCATCACTGGGAATGGGTGGGCCGAGCCTGCAGCCATGTTGGATTGGCATGGAAGGGGGTGGGGTCTGGGCAGTGCAATCCTCAGTTGCAGGGCATGCATGGGGTACTGTGTGGTGTTTTGCAATGCATACATTGGATGCCGATCTAATTAATTATATCTATCTCCTCAAACATTTATCATTTCTTGGTGGTGAGAGCATTAAAAATTCTCTCATAGCTCTTTTGATTTATATCCCTCTGTATTTATGTATCTGGCTCACAAGAGGTTTCTCTGTTTTTTGCTGATCTTTTCAAAAACAAAGCTATGGGTTTATTTAGCAACTTTTTTATTTTTAATTTGTTGATTTCAGCTTTTGTCTTTACGAAATTCCTCCTATTTTAACCTCACTGCTCATTTCCATATTTAACAGCCAAGTACCCGCCTTTTTTGTTTGGAAGATTTCTTTCTTTATTTAAAAGGCAAAGAGAGAGAGAGAGAGAGAGAGAGAGAGAAATCTTCCATCTGCGGGTTCACTTCCCAAATAGCTGCCATTGGACAGGGCTAGGTGAATCCGAAGCCAGGAGCCAGGAGATTCTTCCAGGTCTCCCACGCAGGTGCAGAGGCCCAAGCACCTGAGCCACCTTCTGCTGCTTTCCCAGGCCATAGCAGAGAGCTGGTTTGGAAGTGGAGCAGCCGGGACTCGAACCAGCGCCCATCTGGGATGCCAGCACTGCAGGCGGCGGCTTTACTTGCTATGCCACAGTGCTGGCCCCAGTACTGCCTTTTTTTTTTTAAACATGTATCCTTTCTTTTTCAGTAATGCACTTCCCCCCGAGTGCAGTTTTTATGGGCTTAGCTATGAAAATGTCTCCCCTCCATTGCTTCCTGGTAGTCTGTGGCACCTGACTCAGGATTGCAGCTTGCAAAGCTCTGCTGTGCATCGGGAGGAGGAGCCAGGGAGGCATTGCCATGCTGGCTGTGGTGCTTAGAAAGCAGCAGGCCCTTGCCTGTAGAAACGCTCATCCGTTTCCTTGAATTTTAACTGTCTAAGCTCAAAGGAGTCTCACTCTGGCAATCCTATGCAAATCGTTTTGGGAGAACACTTGGCAAAGAGCACCATGCCAAAGGTGGCCCACATTCCAAAGGTGGCTCTACACCTCCGTGTAGAGGTGAGCTCTTTACAGCTCCGCGTGTTTCCGTTCCCGCCCTTCGATGCTTCTCCTTTCTTTTTAAAGGTTTTATGTATTTACCTTCACTTGACCAGAAAGGTAGAGAGAATGGGGAGTGGGGGAGGGTAAGGAAAGGAGAGAGAGAGAGAGAGAGAGAGAGAGAGAGAGGAGGGTAGTGGGGGAGGGTAAGGAAAGGAGAGAGAGAGAGAGAGAGGAGGGGAGTGGGGGAGGGTAAGGAAAGGAGAGAGAGAGAGAGAGAGAGAGAGAGAGGAGGGGAGTGGGGGAGGGTAAGGAAAGGAGAGAGAGAGAGAGAGAGAGGAGGGGAGTGGGGGAGGGTAAGGAAAGGAGAGAGAGAGAGAGAGAGAGAGGAGGGGAGTGGGGGAGGGTAAGGAGAGAGAGAGAGAGAGAGCAGGGGAGTGGGGGAGGGTAAGGAAAGGAGAGAGAGAGAGAGAGATCACCCATCAGTTGGCTCACTCTTCAAATGACCACACCAAGCCAAAACCAGGAGCCCTGAATTCAGACCATGTCTCCCATGTGGCTGGCAGGAACCCAGGGTGCAGGAAGCTGGGTTGGAAGCAGGGGAGCCTGCACTGGTACCCAGGCACTCAAATATGGAATGTGGGCCAAAGCCTGCACCTCCCCTCCTCCTTGTAAGGTGAATCCTGCATTGCTTTAAAACTCCACTGCTTGGATTTTAAGGAAGACATACTTCCAATGGGAACATTCTAACTTCAATCTATAACAACACTGCTAATAACATGCCTTTATGCCATGCAGTCTACAGCTTTAAAAAAAAATCTGCATTTAAAATATATCAAGCACCAACATCGGTCAGGAAAGGCAGGAGCAGAACTGATGCTGTCTTCATTCATTTCCGTTTCACCCTCTCACCCCACAGTGAAAGATTCTACTTTGCCTTGATACAGCAAAACGCTGAGAAGCTGACTTCAGTTCACCCAGTATTTTCGCCAAAGCAACTGATTTTGGGCTGCCGTTAGACCCGAAGGCTGAGGAAGGGCCGTTCCTGGGGGTTGGGGTCTTTCACAAGGGCGGTCTCTAGTCTTTGTCAGTCTGGCCTGCTGGAGAGCAAGGCGTCTGCAGAACAAAGAAGTGATACAGCATGCTGTTTCAATGTCACTTAGGCACCGGGTAACGAGAATGGAAGGCATTCCATTGGAGATAATAAACCAATTTTTGCAAAAGAAGATGAAGGAATTAATTATTCAAGGGCGACGACTTCTCCCTCGACTTCATTTTCACAGACCGCATTTACCCTTTACTGTTTAAATAAGACACAGACCGCGCTCACCACTCACGCGTACCTGCTTACATAAGAAGGCAGCTGTAATTCAGTTCGGGAACTCTTCATTTGAGTGCACGTGATTCTCAACGGAATTGGCCAGCACAATGATGACAGCTGGGTAGGCAGGATCCCTGCTCTCTCTGTAATGATGGTGCTGTTTGGACAGGCAGCTTCTAGGCCAGGTCAGGTCCTCAGGTTCCCAGCACAGGGAAGTACCCTCCGCCTGCCTTTCCCTGGTCTGGCTGGGCTTCTCCACCAAGAGACTGGCCACCCACCACCAAAGGCATCACAGGCTTGCTTTTAAATCTAAGGAATGTTTTTTAAAGAAAAACTTTCAGAAGGGCCAGCCAGTGTTGTGGCGCAATGGGTTAAGCTGCCACCTGTGAGCTAGTTAGCACCCAATATTGAATGGTTGGCTTGCTCCACTTCCTAGCCTGCTCCTTCTTAATGTGCCTGTGAAGGCAATGGAAGATGGCTCAAGGGCTTGGGTCCCTGCCACCCACACCACCCAGGATGAAGCTCAGGGCTCTTGGCTTCAGTTTGGCCCAGCCCTGGCCTTTGCAGCCACTTGGGGAGTGGACCAGTGGAAGGAAGGTCTCTCTCTCTCTCCCTTTCAAATAAATCTTTTTTAAAAAATTAACAAAATTATGGGCCAGCACTATGGCATAGATGGTTAAGCCTCCACCTGAGTTGCCAGCATCCCACATGGGTACTAGTTTGAGGCTTGGTTGCTCTGCTTCTGATCCAGCTCCTTGCTAATGCACCTGGGAAGGCAGCAGGAGATGGCCAAGTCCTTGGGCCCCTGCACCTGTGTGGGAACCCTGGAGGAAGCTCCTGACCCCTGGCTTCGGCCTCGCCCAGCCCTGGCCATTGCAGCCATTTCGGGAATGAACCAGCAGATGGAAGATCTTTCTATCTCTCCCTCATTGTATTTCTGGCTTTCAAATAAATAAATAAATAAATTTTAAAAAAACTAACACAATTAAAAACTTATGGAAAGTGCATATTATGAAAAAAAGTATGCATAGATATCAACTTTTTTTGCAACAAAATAAGCTTATCTTTTAATTCCATTTTTTCCCATAAACTTTCTGAAGTACCCTTGTATTCTCTTTAGAAAACCATTGCTGGAGGACAGCTTTCTTGGAATTGAACTTGGCAATCATTGCTGTATTCGCTCTGGCAGGATTCTCTTGAAGCAGGGGGGGAGAGCTTTGCATCACTGCTCTCAAATGCTTTCCTCCTCTTTGCCATCTTAACCTTTGGGTCCTAAGGTTTCTGCTCCGCCCTGCAGGTAGAAACCTCAGTCATTCAAGGAATTCCACTTGCAGCTTGACTTCCTTGCAAATAGGCTCTTACCCAGGTCTTGGCTGCCTGCCGGAGGAGCTAGAGAGATATGCACAGATATTTGGTTTTTTAAAAAGATTTATTTATTTATTTGAAAGAGTTGCACAGCGAGAGAAGGAGAGGCAGAGAGAGAGAGAGAGAGAGGTCTTCCATCCACTGGTTCACTCCCCAATTGGCCGCAATGGCCAGAGCTGAGCCGATCCAAAGCCAGGAGCCAGGAGCTTCTTCCAGGTCTCCCACACGGGTGCAGGGGCCCAAGGACTTGGGCCATCATCCACTGCTTTCCCAGGCCATAGCAGAGAGCTGGACTGGAAGAGGAGCAGCTGGGACTCAAACTGATACCCATACGGGATGCTGGCAGATCATAAGTCCCTTTCTTTGGCCCCATTCTCTCCTAATAAAGCCCTAATGGGCCTGCGTATTTTTCTCACTTTGTAAGTAAAGTTTATCACACTGCGTGCCATGTTTGGGTCTGTATTTAGAATTCTAAGTAAATGGCAAGAACCTGGAAAATTAATTTAGGCCCAATCCTAGCCCGTAACACTTCAGAGTCGTTAAAAGCAGCCTATCACAACCGTGGGGAAGATGGTTTGTTTCCATGTTGGATACTTTCGGCCACAGCGGGCTGGGGCTGCAGCCTTGCTACAGTAGCAGGTGTGGGCTTCAGTCTGGGAGGTCTTTAGAGGCAGCCCCGGGAGGGGAGGGGGTGCTGATGCATTTCCTCCAGTTCTTTCTCTAATCCCTGATTGTCTGACACCACCAGCCGCTCCTCACTTAGCTGGTACTGTAAATAAACCGCATTCTTCGCCTCACCATCTTGCTGTTGAATTCTTGGCTTTTTTTTTTTTTTTTTTTTCTGATGCACGCAGATGAGCCCGGACTCAGTAACACGCTCAGCTTTGCCGGTTGCTCTGGGGAAGGTGTCTGAAGGAATTGGAGCAGCCCTGATGTTCAGGGAGAAACTTCCTGACTGCAGGAAGCGCCCCACGGCAGCTGCACTCCGCTTTGCCAGGCCGGCCACGATTTACTTTCTCCAGGGATTAATAGCCTGAGACAGTGACTTTTATGCTCTAGTGTATGTCCCAAATATGGAAATTTTGGATGATATAAAGTTTCCTTTTAGTTAAAGATGAAAGATAGATTGTATTTATCCATACATTGTTTACTGGTCATGTGCTTTTCTTGTGAATGGACAACATTTATTGCCATTTTACTTGTTTATTTATTTATTTTTTAATCTCATTTTTGAAAGCCTTTATATAGATTTGATGTGGGACTTAAGTTCATGAGCTGGAAGGCCCCCCCCCATACCTCCTTGTTACCATATCAACCCACCTGTCACTCAGACGAGCCCTTTGCCAGGATGCACCTCCCCTTACTTGGCACCTGGGGGTAGTACTGTGTAACCACTCCCATTTTCTAAGCTCTTAAGAAGCCTGGTGAAGGGGAGGGGGCTCTCTCTCCCTGTCTCTCCTGGTGGACTCAGGGAAAACAGGCTGAAAGGCTCTCTTTCCCCTTCCTGGCCCACTCCCTGTGTAATGATAGGTCAATTTGATAGATTATAGCTCCATTGTTTTCAGAGTAAAGATCTATCGCATCAAAAAAAAAATAAAGACCCAAAAACTCATATCTCTGTCCCTGTGTATTCTCACTTTGTGATAAATAAGCCTTATCACCTGCACGTAGTGGTTGTGCCTGCACTTATTCTCTAAGTAAACGGCAAGAACCTGAAATAGAAATTTAGGCCCAACCTAGCCCACAACAGATTCAGAGCTAATCTTTTGTTTAATATGTGAACATATAAAAATATAAATGAAACTATAAAAATATAAATGAAAATATAAACACATAAAATATAAGAAAAGGCTATCTTTTTATTATTTCTTAACCAATAATTTTTCATACTTCATGTGGTAAAATCAATTTTTTCTTTATATATGAGTTTTTGGGTCTTTATTTTTTTTTTTGATGCGATAGATCTTTACTCTGAAAACAATGGAGCTATAATCTATCAAATAGACCTATCATGATAATAATAGAATATGACCTGATGATACAGAGGACACAATGATTGTTTTTGGAAAATTGACTAATATCTTTATATATTTGGCAGCCACTTTAAAAAATAAGTTCTTTGAAGTATTTTTTCTTATCCTACTCATTTATTTGTTGGCTCATGTTATTTCTGTGCTTTTCAGAGAAAACTCTACGCTGCTCTGATGTTCCCTATTATCTTGTGAGCATTTGAACATTTCTTTCCATATTTCACTTGGTAATCCCTGCGGAACTTCTTTATATGTGCTTTCAGGCATCAGGGAGCCAAACACACTTTCCCCCATCCACATGAACAGTTGTTCTCGTAGTTCTGTCTATCCGTGGGGGCCACCTCTTTCCCTTTCCATGCTTCCGAAGAAGCTTATAGATCTGTAACCCCCAGGATGATGCTCAAGGGAGGGCTGAGCGAGCTCCGTCACCAGGCACTAGATCGTTTCTCCCCACCCACACCACGAACCAGGTCCTTGGAGATGGCCAGCCTTCCCCTGCACACCATCGCCCTTCTGCGTCTCTCATTTTCCCTGCAGGAAGACAGGGTGGATGCTGAGCATCCCCAGGGCATTGCAGGGGCCCAAGTGACAGTGCCTCGCGGCATTTTCATCCCACCTGGGCCATCAGCAGAGAGCTGGATTGGAAGTGGAGCAGCCGGGACTCGAACCGGCGCCCATGTGGGATGCTGGAGCTGCAGGTGGCGGCTTCACCTGCCGCGCCTTTCGCTTCCTAGTTGTTTCATTTTGAGGACTGTTCGGGGCTGCCTGCCACCCCGCTGGGATTTGGAGGCAGAAGCATAAATGATGAAACCCCGCAGAACCGGTAGCAGAAAGGCCGAGTGTTTATCAGTGTCCGCGCGCTGCCTCTTGTAACAGCAGCCAGGCTCTCCTCTTGTTCAGACGGCGGTGTGCCCCTGGCTCCAGACCGCCCCAGGTGGCACCGTGGCATGACTTTTTAGCGGCTTCGTTGAAGTCTGGTTGAAAACCAGTCAACACAACCTCTCGGAAGCGCACGCTTTGCTACGTTTGACCTGGATAAGCCTGTACAATCCCCTCCTATGATCACCAGGAGGAACCTACTGATTGCCCTCAAAGGTGTCCTCGAGGCTTTTCCCCTCCCTCCCTCCCACGGCCCAGCCCACCCCCGGCTCAGGCGGCCACACACCGGCTTTGTGTTGCTATAAATTATTTTGCAGATCTTAGCACCTAATGTCAATGGAATCGAACAGTGTGGGCTGTGTTCTGAGAGGCATGCCGGGCTGCGGTATATCTGCATGAGATCTTCCTGTCCGTGGCTGGGTGGTGTTTCTCTGGTCAGATATAGTGCGTTTGCTCCATTTTCTGCTCATGGACATTGGAGCAGTTTCAGGCTTTGTCTATTACAAATGAAGGGGCTGTGAACGGCTATGCGCAAATCTGCCTAGGGCTAGAAGTTGCTATGCGCAAATCTGCCTAGGGCTAGAAGTTTTCATTACTTTTTTTTGTTTTTGTATGAATGTTGGCTTTTGTACCAAGGAGTAGCAAGCCTAAGTAAAAGGTATAAGCTTACATTTTGAATACAGCATTTCCTGTGCACGAAAGTTCTAGTTATTTCAAACCCTCCCTCATCAGCAGTTAAGACGTGGTCTTTCTAATTTTGTTCATTCTGTTTTGTGCATCATGGAATCTCATTGTGAATTTCATTCTCATTAACTAGTGACTGATGGTGCTGAACATCATGACACGCTTCGCCATTCATAACTCTTCTTTGGTGAAATGTGGGTTGGAGTTATTTTTATTCACGATTCGTTTGGCTGTTCCTTTTCTTATTAAGGACTTTATTTCTCAATTTTCCTTCTGGCATGATTGTAGATTCACACACATAAATACAGACAGAATCTATATGTTCTTCATACAGTATCTCACAGTGGCAAATTTTTGCATACATATAGAATAGTATCATAACCAGGCGATTGACATGAATACAATTAATATTCAGCTTTTATCAAATTATGGGCTAATTTCTGTGTGTGTTTGCATGCTTATTTAGTTCTAATCAAAGTTCTCATGTGTGTAGATTCGTGTTACCACAACCACAGGTAAGATACAGAATGTTTTTTTTTTTTACATTTTATTTATTTATTGAAAGAGTTACAGAGAGGGGAGAGACAGATGGCAGGGGTGTGGGGGGAGAGAGAGAGAGAGAGAGAGATCTTCCATCTGCTGGTTTACTCCCCAAATGGCCACAATGGCAGGATCTGGGACAGGCTGAAGCCAGGAACCTGTAACTCCATCTGATTCTCCCACATGGGCGCAGGCGTCCAAGCACTTGGGCCATCTTCCACTGCTTTCCCAGGAGCATTATCAGGGAGCTGGATCAGAAGAGGAGCAGCCGGGACTTGAACCAGCGCCCACAGGACATGCTGGCCTCACATGTAGCAGCTTACCCTGCTGCACCACAACAGAAAGATTTTTGTAGCCACAACCCTCCCTATTTTCTCCTCCCTAATCCATTGCAAATATTAATTATTTCCTTCTCTATAGTTTTGTCGTATCAAGATTTCTGTATGAGTGGACTCACACAGTGTATAAACTTTGCACAATGCTTTGCCCAGTTGACATAATTCTTCTGAAATCCATCTAAATGGCTACATTTTATCCATAGTTTGCCCCTTTTGCATTGCCACATGATATTCCATGATACATGGTTGTTTTATCACTTGCTGTCAGACCACAGTGGTTTCCAGTTTTCAACAATTACAAATAAAGGCACTATAAGTGTCTGTGCACAAGTTTTGGTATGTGGTGTGAGGTACGATCAGATTCATACTTTACATATGAGTATCCAAGTGTCCCAGCACTGTTTCTTGAAAAGTCTCTCCACCCTCTACTAAAATGCTTCGGTGACTCTGCAAAAATCAGTCAATTATGGATGGATCTATTTCTTGGGGGGGGGGGAGTCTCTATTCTGATCCATTGATCTCTATCTGTTTTGACATGAATTCTATACCTTTGGATTATTGTAACTTCATAATAGTTCTTTAAATCAGGTAGTACGAATGCTTTAGCTAGCTGTTTTCCAAAAGCAAATGGGACGCTCCAAGCTTTTTAAATTTCCACATGAATTTTAGAGTCATTTTGATGATTTATTAAAAATCCTCCCAAGATATTGGGTTATATTGAGTTTATAAATGAATTTGGGGAGAACTGACCTCTTAACAATACTGAATCTTCCAATTTATAAACATGATCTTCTCTGTGTTTATTTTTCTCAGCAAGAGCTTTTTTTGTTTTCAGTATACAAGTATTACTTAACTTCATTCAGATTTATCCCAAGGCATATCAACTATTTTGACACAGTTGTAACCAGTAATTTTGAAAAAAAAAAAAAGGTTAATTTCTGATTATTCCATGCTAGTATACAAAAATATGGAGGAACTTCAAACAATGGAATTAAGTTAAAAGTGTACTTTTGTGCAAAATAATTGAAATCCATGCGTAGTTTTTTCATAATACACATGTTCTATGAACTCTTTGAAGATCTCTCATAGGCATGGATTTCAAAAATTTTTTGCACTGAGATACATTAATTTTTAAACTCCATTTCTCAAAATCTTTTTGAAGTATCCTCATGCAGCCAAATGGTATGTATTGATCTTGTGTTCTGTACCCATGCTAACTCCTGTATCCCTTTTCCAACGATTGCATCAAATATTTTGCATAGACGATCATGGCAACATCAAAACTCCACCAGTTTTAATACTTTTTTTTCCAATATGTATATCTTTTCTTTTTCTGATCTTCTGCACTAAAATCAATTCCCAAGTATAATGATGAAGATGTGGTAAGAATCAGGCTTCCCATCTTTTTTTTTCTGATCTTAGAGGGCTTGCTTTCAAAATTTCACTGCTGGGGGCCGATGCTGTGGAGTAGTAAGCCACGCCTCCACCTGTGGCCCCGGCATCGCATATGGCTGTCCATTTGTGTCCCAGCTGCCCCTCTTTCACTCCAACTCTCTGCTAATGGCCTGGGAAAGCAGTGGAAGATGGCCTAAGTGCTTGGGCTGCTGCACCCATGTGGGAGACCCAGAAGAAGCTCCTGACTTCTGGCCTCAGATTGGCCCAGCTCTGGCCCTTGGGGCCATCTGGGAAGTGAACCAGCAGATGGAAGACCTTTCTCTTTGTCCCTCTCTCCATAACTCCAGCTCTCAAATAAATACATAAAATCTTTTTTTAAAAAAAACTTCACTGTTACGTTTGAAGGTGAGCTGTAGGTTTCAGTTGGTTATTTTTTTTAAATTAAGGATTGTATTTATTTATTTGAGAGGTAGAGTTACAGACAGTGAAAGGGAGAGACAGAGAGAAAGGTCTTCCGTCTGCTGGTTCACTCCCCAAATGCGCCAGTATCACAGGTGATGGCTTTACTTGCGATACCACAATGTCAGCCACAGGTTTTAATGTTTTAAGTGTTTGTCTTAGGTTGATTTAAGATGTACTGCTTTATTACAAAGCAGATATAATGGGCTATTTCTAAAAAGCAGTCATATGAGAAGCGTGTCTTCTAAACACGCACGCACATATTCATTTTGACTTTTAAGCAGAGGAAACTGCCTAATTGGTTCTCATGAAAGAGAAAAGGGAGATGATGAGAGCGATTTCAGGGTTTAAAAATGGCACCTACGATGTAGTGTTTCGGAGTGAAAGATTGTTTACAGCCCTTGTCTCTACTGTTGAGGGACAGTGCTTTTTCTTCGTACTATTTGTTGAACTCTTCGCGTAGAGTTAATCTTATGAGTATAAAGTAAACTGAAAATAGATCTTTGTCCAAAATGAAGAGTGGGACTAGACCAACCCCCGAGTCCCGCTCTTCTGTCCAGTCTGAGCTGGTCGCCACCGCCAACCTTGCGAAAGCCCCTGAGAAGGGAAGTGAGAGGCTGGGAAGGTGTTGTCTTTAGCAAGATCATCATGCGGTCTGCGCACAGCGCCTCTGCGGGGGACTTTGCAGTGTGCTGGCCGGGATCTCTCTGTAGCAGGATCACGCTGTGCACATGCACTGCCTGTCCCACGAGGCTGGAACTTTGGAGAGGGGTGCCAGGGCTGTTAAGGCAGGGAGAGCGTGTTCCTGATGCCAGGCTCTGTCGTTGCCTCAGAACAGGCGTGGAGCGAGGTTTTACTTGCACGAGAACCCCTTCGCTGTAGGCGCGTCTTGTTGGGAGGAGTTTGGGAGGTGGCTGCGGGGATTCCGTGTGCGCGCGGTGCTCCACCCAGAGAGGATCAGGAGGAGGAGAAGGCCAGGTGCCTGCCCAAGACTGTTTAGGGCCCCAGAGTCGGAGACACAGGTGCGGTGTGGGCCTTGGTTTGGCTCATGTCTTGAACGGGGGAGGGTGTGAAGAGGGAGACACGCCTTCTCCATGGCTGGCCTGAGGTTGGAATGCCCGAACACAAGGTGCGGGGTACACTCGCGCTGCCCAGGCTCAGGTTTGCGGACATTGCTTCCTTTGGCGAGTTTCAGTCTGCACTGGCATGTCGGTGATTTGTGAGCCAGAGAGGGAAAGCAAGTGGGCTGGCTTCTTCCCAGGAAGAGGGTCTTGCCAGGACGTCCAAGTTTGGGTGACCACAGGCCGTTGTCACTGCTGAAGGGGACAGTAGGGGAAAGCCCCCAGACTCCCCGAGTGCCAGGCCAGCCCTGGGTTTCAGATGTGCCCTGGGGCTGCCAGCGCAGGTGTCTGGGGTAAGGAAGCTGTAGACATCCCTCTGCAGAGCTTGGAACCCTCTGCTGGTGCCTGCAGCTGCTCCTGAGGGGCCAGCAGCAAGCATTGGAACTGGGAACCAGGCAGCAGGAGCAGCTGAGTGGCAGGCAGGCAGCCTTTCTGTCCCCCCCCGCCATCTTCTCCATTCCCTGCACGCAACCACCTCCTCCACTCCCCCATCCTCCACTCCCTCCGCCTTTCCCTCCCCCTCCCCACCCCTCCCCAACCCAGGCATGGCCCTTTTGGGCTGTGTGAGGATTCCACCCCATTTATTCACCTCCCTTAAACACCACTCTCTTTCCGGGACTTCGTAGATTCTGGTAGGTTCGTATGTAGATCATATGTAGACATATATAGTTTATATATAGATCGTCCTCGACTCGGAATGGCCTGGTTTAGGGTTTTTTTGACTTTATGATGAGAATCTGGCCTTCCTTTCTCATTGCTGTTTGCAGAAAGCATTGTCGCCAAGCAGTCCTGGGAATGCCGACTTTGGGTCTTTCCCGGCTGGTGCTGTGTAGTTGTTGTACCTGAGCGAGTGCAAACAAAGGAGCTCCACACATTGATAAAATTTGATGGTCCTTTATTGCCAGCGGTGGAGAGTGGGCTCATGCCCTAAAGAACTCTCGACCCTGAAGCCCAAAGCAACAGGGTTTATAAAGGCAAAAACCGCAAAATCGGGAGGGGAATACATGGTTGCTAGGATCGGGGGGAATACATGGTTACTGGGGTCAAGCTGACCTAAAACATATGCGAAACTAGTATCAATTACAATCTTGACAATACCAGTTACAATCTTAACAATTCCAATTATAATCTTGACATTAATCCAGGTATTGGTTTTAATCATATGTAGGACATAGACAAATTACATTTTTATCATGAACCCAGGTGCAGCCTATCCACTTCCAAGCTTGAGCGATCATGCTAGGGGGTGTCTGTGCTCTGCCAAGTGTGATGTAGTGGACTGCTATTGTTCAACTGTTTTAGATCATAGTTTCAGACCAGAGTCTCACGGTGTGGGGGGACACCTCCCCAGAATGGAGTCTCGGGTTCTCCAAAATGGAGTCCCTACTGTCAAGGTGCTACTTCATAGTCACATCCTCTGCTGTGACATACTGGGTGAGGCCGCCGCCTGTAGTACCGGCATCCCATGTGGGCTCTGGTTTGAGTCCCAGCTGCTCTACTTCCGATCCAGCTCTCTGCTATGGCCTGGGAAAGCAGTAGAAGATGGCCCATGTCCTTGGGCCCCTGCACCAGCGTGGGAGACCCGGAAGAAGCTTCTGGCTCCTGGTTTCGAATTGGTGCAGCTCCAGCCATTGTGGCCAACTGGGGAGTGAACCAGCAGATAGAAGACCTCTCTCTCTCTCTCTCTCTCTCTTTCTCTCTCTCTGTAACTCTGACTTTCAAATAAAGTAAATAAATCTTTAAAAAAAAAGGGGGGGGGAAAGGTGTTGGGTGGGATCTGTTAGCTAAAAGGAGAGAGATTGTTCACACCTGCATCATTTTTTAGAAATTAGATTTTTGTATATGTGCTGCCGAAGTGAGCACTATAAATTACATTTAAACACACGCATCACGTAAGCAGTCAAATATTTCTGCTAGATTTGTTGGAACATATATGGGAATATTCTCTCTCCCTATTCCTCTTCCTGAAAGTGAACCTTCCTAATTCATGTTTGGAAAGATTTATTTATGTTTGTATGTATTTGAAAGGTAGGATTGCAGAGAGGAAGAGACAGAGAGAGATCTCCCATCTGCTGGTTCATTCACCACATGGCCACAACAGCCAGGGCTGGGCCAGGTGGAAGCCAGGCGTCTGGAACTCCATCCAAGTCTCCCCCGTGGGTGGCAGGGGCTCAAGCTCTCCCGCCTTGTCTGCTGCTATTCCCAGGCCCACCAGTGGCAGCAGCCAGGACTTGAATCAGCTCTCCTGTGGGATGCCAGCGCTGCAGGAGGTAGCTCACCTGCTGTGCCACAAGCCAGCTCCACCCTTCCTGATTCTTGGAGCAGACCACTTCCCTGTACCTAGTAATCGATGTGCCTGTCTTGCCACTTCCTGATCGCCCATTTGAGGTCTTGCTCCCTTCAGCTCCAACAGAAGGTGAGGCTCAGCTCCACTTTCCTGCTTGTCAGTGCTGTGCAGCAGCCTTCTTCCCAGCCCAGTTCCCCTTATCCAGGGAGCTCCACCTTACGCCCCGGCAAATGCCGGTCACAGCGTCGCCACCGCACAGGTCCTGCACTCTTTCTTTTCCTGCTCAACTTTCGATCTTTCCTGGAAACCTGAGTAGGCCGCCTCACCCCCTGGCTCCTGGTTTTGGATCAGCACAGCTCCGGCCATTGCAGCCATCTGGGGACTGAACAAGCAGATGGAAGACCTCTCTCTCTCTCTCTCTCTGCCTTTCAAATAATAAATAAATCTTTAAAAATTTTTGAAATTCATGCATCAAGGGGTCTTCAAAATGTTGACAGAAAATGCATACTGTGAAAAACCTATGCACAGATTTCAACATTTTTCTTGCACTGAAATTAACTTGTTTTTTGATTCCAGGTGCTTCTCCTGATGTCCCATGCGGGTGCAGGGCTCAAGAACTTGGACCATCCTCCACTGCCCTCCTGGGCCACAGCAGAGAGCTGGCCTGGAAGAGGGGCAATCAGCACAGAATCTGGCGCCCCGACCGGGACTAGAACCCGGTGTGCTGGCGCCACAGGCGTCAAGTGTGCCCTGGAAGGCAGCAGATAGTGGCACAAGTCATTGGGTTCCTGCCACCCGTGGAGGTGACCCAGATAATGTTTCCAGCTCCTGGCTTCAACCTGACACTGCCCTGGCTGTTTTGGGCATTTGGGGTGTGAACCAGAAGATAGGAGATTCAATCTCTCCCCCACCCTTGTCTTTCACATGTAATAAATAAATAATTAAACAAGTCAAATCTTTGCATACTTTTCTCATGATGCACACTTTCCATGGATGTCAAAAGTCCCTCTATGCCTCTCCCTCCTGTGATGTTGAGTTTAATGAAAGTTCAGAGAAGCTACTGGAGGTCATTGTTTGTTCTCCCTTGGGGTCTGGATGGGAGGCACACCTGGTCAAGGTGCAGAAAGCCTCTCCCTGGGCTGGGAGGGACAGTAACACAGGAAGGTCATAGGGACCTCAACTTTTACATCCGTTCTAAGACTTCTCAGAAGGGCAAAGCTCGCGTGTTGCAGCAATGAGTCAGAACAGTGCTCACTGGGTGGCAGAGGGGATTAGAGAAATTGTGCAATGGTTACATTCTACATCTTGGGAGCAGAGGGGTTTGGGGGCTTAGGGCAAGTTGGTTAACCTCTTTGTTCCTGGTTGCCATTTGTGAGATGAGACACGAAGGGGAGCTTCCTTGCAGAGCTGTGGTGGAATTTAAACAAGATAATGCAAATGTTTAGAACCAAGCCTGGCCAAGGAGCAGCTAGCAGACTTATTTCTCTTTGCATCCCATGCTGCTCTCACCAAGGACTTCCCTAAGCAATCGCAACTGTCAGCGCACCCTCCCTCTGGCCTCCTCATGTGCTGTCCACAGTGGCAGGTGCCGAGACCCCAAACTGTACAAAGCTCAAAAGCAAGGCAGACAGAAGCCGGGGAAGTGCCTAGCAGAATCGTGGCAGCCCCCTCTCCAAGTTCCTGTCTCTGCCCACTGAGCCCCAGCCCGAGGCACCAGGATCTTTGTACTCACTTATGTCAGCCAAGGCTCTCAAAGCCACCTCTACTAAACGAGGCATACTAGGGTATAAAGCGCTTCAGAATACGAAGTCAGCTACAGGGAAATGCGAAATGCTTGTATGTGTAAGTGCACCCCACCACACCAACATAGAGGCATGAAAAGAGCTCTGCTTTGGCCGCCTTTCCATTCCCTGGGATGGCTCGCTGGCACTGCTGGCCGGCGACACGTGTTCTGCTAACAGCCCAGCAGACCAGCCGCGCTTCCCGGTTCTGAAAGCGTGCTGAAGCCCACCAGAGCCTGTGATTCAAAGCTTGTTCATTGATGCAGATTTTGAATACTAATCAGCTTTTTAAAAAAATCCCTGGTTTTTTTGGAAGCAGAATTGGAAAAGAAAAGTGTTATATCTGGGATATTATTAGGATGGTGAGGGATGCCAGGCCGGCTGCCAGGAAGGGTAATCCAAGCAAGCAAAACAGAGACCAAGGCTCAAATAGCAGAACTTGGAGCCAGCCAAACCCTGCCGCACCCAGGGCTGGGAGCTGGTCCCCGCTTGCTTTCTGGCTGGCATTCCAGGCTTCGGGTGTTTGATGTGGAAGTAGCAGCAGTGGCAGCTGAACCATGGAGATGACTTTTCTCTGGACACATGAGAAGTTACTTACAGTTATCTGAGCTGTTCATGGTCATTGCTGTAACACTTCCCCCGGGCAGTCTTGGTTCCTATAATCACCCGGTTGGTGGTAGGTATTCTCTGTAAAGAAACAATGCAGGAGGCCGGCGCTGTGGCTTAACAGGCTAATCCTCCGCCTTGTGGTGCCGGCACACCGGGTTCTAGTCCCGATTGGGGTTCCGGATTCTGTCCTGGTTGCCCCTCTTTCAGGCCAGCTCTCTGCTCTGGCCCGGGAGTGCAGTGGAGGATGGCCCAAGTGCTTGGGCCCTGCACCTCATGGGAGACCAGGAGAAGCACCTGGCTCCTGGCTTTGGATCAGGGAGATGCGCCGGCCGCAGTGGCCATTGGACGGTGAACTAACGGCAAAAAAAAAGACCTTACTCTCTGTCTCTCTCTCTCTCTCACTATCCACTCTGCCTGTCAAAAAAAATAAATAAAATAAAAAATAAAAAAAGAAACAATGCAGGAAACAAGTATGGGTGGCAGGGACCATTAGCAATAGACGGGGCACAAGCCTTGTCTTGTGCGCGTTTGCACATCATCATTTGCACGCCCTTGCAGTGTGTGTGTGTGGTGTGTGTGTGTCCTGGAATTGTTCTATACCGGAGATTGCTGCTGCTGCGGATCCTTGCAAAGGCAGTGCCGGGACCTGCTCTGGCATAATATTCTTCTGGCCTTGGGCAGAACCTTTTTTCCCCCCTGGCCGCAGTCTTCTCATTTGCAAAGCAAAAAAAAAAAAAAAAAAAAAAAACAAAAAAACAAAAAAAAACAAAACAAAAAACCTAGATGGATTCCGAGGCTGCTGTGAACCCGGAGCCTGCGCCTTGCAGGCGGTCCTGTCTGCCCACTCGGCCATGTGACAGCTGGACTCAGCCTCAGAATCACCGGGGAGAGCTGCAGACTCGGAGCCCGCCTGCCATCATAAAGGATTTCTTTATCGGAATCACAGCTTCAGCACATTTCCACTGAGCCACTGCATCCCGCCTCCGATGGACATCGGTGTGCGTAAAATCTAAATGTTCCCGCACTTTTTAATCGGGAGAAGTCAATATGACTGGAGGCTGGAGGCTGGATAATGGATCCTACAGTGAGTCTATTCCGGAAATGGCATGGTCTAAGAGTTTTATTTCATCTTGTGGGACACATAACAGTTGTCCAAGTTCATGGGGTACCGTGTGCTGTTTTGTGAATGCCTTCTGTAATGATCCAGTTAGGGTGCGTACCATATCTGTCACCTCGAACGTTTATTGCTTCTTCAAGCAAGGCATTCAGCGTCCTCTCCTCCAGCTATTTGGAACTATTTGGCACATTATTTTAATATTGTTTATTGGGGCCGGCGCAGTGGCTTAGTGGGTAAAGCCACCCCCTGCAGTGCTAGTATCCCATGTGGGCGCTGGTTCAAGTCCTGGCTGCTCAGGTTAAAGTTTCTACATCAATAGTGACTTTGCTGGCCGGCGCCGTGGCTCAACAGGCTAATCCTCCGCCTTGCGGCGCCGGCACATGGGGTTCTAGTCCCGGTCGGGGCGCCGGATTCTGTCCCAGTTGCCCCTCTTCCAGGCCAGCTCTCTGCTGTGGCCCAGGAGGGCAGTGGAGGATGGCCCAGGTCCTTGGGCCCTGCACCTGCATGAGAGACCAGGAGAAGCACCTGGCTCCTGGCTTCGGATCAGCGTGATGCGCAGGCGCTGGCCGCAGCGGCCATTGGAGGGTGAACCAATGGCAAAAAGGAAGACCTTTCACTGTCTCTCTCTCTCTCACACTATCTACTCTGCCTGTCAAAAAAAAAAAAAAAAATAGTGACTTTGCCATTTGTGTGTGCAATTAGCTCCATATTTGGTGCACAAAGATTCCTTGGGAGATGCACCCCCTCTTCTGTCTTACTTACACTGCTATCTTGTTCATTACGTTGCCTGGCATCTTCCATACACATCTGTTCTCTCGTCTCGACTTGCAAGTTTCAGCTTACTTAGAGCGCTCAGCCTTGGGGGTTGTAGTTAGCACTTGGTGGGTTTGCTTGAGCAATTTTTTTAAATTTATTTTTTATTTTTTTATTTTTTGATAGGCATGCGGGTGCAGGGCCCAAGGATCTGGGTCATCATCCACTGCCCTGCGGGCCACAGCAGAGAGCTGGACTGGAAGAGGAGCAACTGGGACAGAATCCGGTGCCCCAGCTGGGACTAGAACCAGGGGTGCTGGCACCGCAGGCAGAAGATTAGCCTAGTGAGCCGCGGTGCCGGCCCTTGCTTGAGCAATTTTAAAAACAGAATGAGTGGGGGTGGTGCTGTGGTCTAGTGGGTAAAGCTGCCACCTGCAGTGCTGGCATCCCATGTGGGCACCAGTTTGAGTTCCGGATGTTCCACTTCTAATCCAGCTCTCTGCTATGGCCTGGGAAAGCAGTAGAAGATGGCCCACGTCCTTGGGACCCTGCATCCACATGGGAATCGAGAAGAAACTCCTGACTCCTGGCTTCGGATGGGCCCAGGTCCAGCCATTGCAGCCATCTGAGGAGTGAACCAGCAGATGGAAGACTTCTCTGTCTCTCAGCCTCTTCCTCTCTATAACTCTGCCTTTCAAATAAATAAATAAATACTTTTATTAAAAAAAGGGAATGGGTTATTCGTTACCCATGAATTTCATTGCATCTATTCACATCTATTGATATGGAAAGTATGCTTAGTCTTAGTTCCATTATGATATGCTATTTTTTTTTCCCTGAAAGCTGCCATTGTTAGGTTTTTGCAATTTGGTCTATTTGTTTTATAGATAGAGGCCTGCCTGTCCATAAAATAATTTCTGAAAAACTTGGAAGTTATCTGTCCACCTTTCATCCATCTCTCAGTTAACTGATTCCCTTTATAAAATGGATCTAAGGGAGGATGGGGCTATGGCTCAGCAGGTTAAAGTTGTGGCCTGCAGTGCTGGCATCCCATATAGGCACAAGTTCAAGTCCCAGCTGTTCCACTTCTGATCCAGCTCTCTGATAATGGCCTGGGAAAGCAGTAGGGAATGGCCCAAGTACTTGGAATCCTGCATCCATGTGGGAGACCTGGAAGAAGCTCCTGGCTTCTGGCTTCGGATCCACCCTGCTCTGGTCATTGTAGCCATTTGACAAGTGAACCCTTGGATAGAAGATTCTCTCTCTCTCTCTCTGACTTTATTTCTAAAATAAATAATAAAAAAAACTCTTAAAAAAGACACCTCAAGTTCAGTGAGTCTAAAAAAATGAACTAATGAATCATTTGAGGGAAAGTCTTTCAGATTAAAAAAATGGATATAAGGATGGGTATTGTGGTGCACTGTTAAGCCCTCGCTTCCGGCACCACATCAGAATTCTGGTTGAGTCCTGACTACTCTGCCTCCCCTACCTTTTGATGTAAATAGTAGAATTTCATTCATTCTTATAGCTTAATAACATTCCGTTGTGTGTGTGTTTGTGCGTGTGTGTGTGTATACACACATTCATCTGGTGTTGGACACATTGGTCAAACCACAGGCTTTCAAACAATTAATGTATCCAGGAAGAAATTCAAAGAGAAATCTGAAAATACCCAGAATCAAAGGAAGATGACAGCACGACAGGTGAGAAATTACGGGATCGAGTGAAAATCACACTAACAGTGAACATTACTGCTGTAAAAACATTGCAATGGAAGAAAGACTTCAGATTACCCACCCAGTGTGCTCTAGGGAATTAGTAACACAAGAGCAAAATGAAGTCTAAAACCAGCAGAAGGAAAAGGAGCAACCGGGACAGAATCTGGCACCCCGACCGGGACTAGAACCCAGGGTGCCGGTGCCGCAGGCGGAGGATTAGCCTAGTGAGCCACAGCGCCAGCCATTACTACTGATTTTACAGAAATTAAAAGCATTTTGAGGGGCCAGTGCTGTGACGCAGCGGGTTAATGCCCTGGCCTGAAGCACTGGCATCCCATATGGGTGCCGGTTTGATGAGTCCTGGCTGCTCCACTTCCGATCCAACTCTCTGCTACGGCCTGAGAAAGCAGTAGAAGATGGCCCAAGTCCTTGGGCCCCTGCACCCACATGGGAGACCCACAAGAAGTTCCTGGCTTCTGATTGGCACACCTCTGGCCATTGCAGCCAATTGGGGAGTGAACCATCAGATGGAAGACCTCTCTCTCTCTGTGAAAGACCTCTCTTTCTCTGCCTCTCTCTGTGTAACTCTGACTTTCAAATAAATAAATAAATCTTTAAAAAAACATTTTGAGAATTATATGAACAAATGCACACCAAATAATGCAAAACCTAGATGAAATGGAAAAATACATAGAAATACATAACCTACCAAGACTGTATCATGAAGAAAGAAACTATGAATACACGTACCACTATTAAGGAAATTAAATCAGCCATCAAAAGTCTCCCAGCAAAGAAGAGCTCTGAGTCAGATGGCTGAAGCAGTGAATTCTACCACATGTCTAAAAAGATGAACACTAATGCTTCCAAAACACTGGAGAGAGGGGAACACTTCACAACTTATTCTTTATTTGCTGTTACCAAAGCAAGATAAAGACATGAGAAGAAAATATTGGCAAATATCCCTTAAGAATACCAACACAGAAGTAAACAGCAGTAATGGCAACCACACAGAATTCAACACCATTTACAAGAACTATACAACATGACCTAGTGGAGTTTATTCCCAGAATGCAAGGATGGATCAGCATATGGAAATTGATCATCTGTTCAACCAATATAACCACATTAGCATAATGAAGGGAAAAGTGATCCTCTCGATTCTCACATTCAACAGCATTTGATGAAACAGTATCGATCCATGATAACACCCAAAAAGTCTTAGGAGGAAACGTCCTTGACATAAGGCATATATAAAAATAACACAGCTGACCTCATAGTTAGTGATGACAAACTGAAATTTCTCCCCCCAAATCAGAAACAAGACAATGATATCTGCTTTTGTCGCTAGCTTTCAACATAGTACTGGAAGTTCTCGCCAGAAAAATTTGGCAAGAAATTTTGAAAAAGCATCCAAATTGGAGATGAGAAGAAAAACAATCTGCTTATGAATGACATGTTTTTTTCTTTATGTGGAAAACCCTAAAGATTCTGGAAGAAACTGTTAGAATCTATGCACAAATTTAGCAAAGTTGCAGGATACAAAGTCAGTGCACAAACATTAGGCACATTGCTGCACATTTCCAATGAACAACCCAAAAAGAAAATTAAGAAAACAATTCCACTTCAATAATGCCAAAAGAATAAAATCCTTAGTAATAGACTTAATCAAAGAGATGAAAGAAAAGTATAAAATAGCACTGAAAAATTTAAGAATGCATAAATAAGTGAAAATATATAAGGTATTCCTAGTTTGTAAGACAAAAAAAATTTACTAAGATGCCATGACTACCCAAAATGATCTAGAGATTCAATCTAATTTCTGGCAAAAATAGTCTAAATCTCAATGAAAATTTGTATGGTATCTCAAGGGGCCTGGAACAGTCAAAACAGTGTGGAGACAGAGGGGCAGTGTTGAAGGAGTCTCACTTCCCAACTTCCTGACAAGGTAGTATTGGCATAAACACTAACAAATAGACAAATGAAACAGAGGGGAGAACTTAGACATGAATCCTTGTATGTATGGGTCAGTGATTTTTGACAAAGGTTTTGAAGTCATTCAATGGAGAACAGGCAATATTTTCAACAAGTGACGCTGAGGAATTGGGCATCCATAAGCAAAATGATGATGTTGGACCCTTACTTTATGCCATATGCAAAAATTAACTCAAAATGGATTATAGAGAATTATACCAGATATAGATAAATGTAACAGCTAAAATTATACAACACATAGGAGAGAACACAGGAATAAGTCTTTCCAATTTTGCATTAGACAATGATCTCTTAGATACACCACCAGAAACACAAGCATAACAAATTAGACAAACTGGACTTCATAAAAATGAAAGATTTTTATCATGGGTCACAAACAACAGAGTGAAAAGTACAAGACCCAGAACTGGAGTAAACATTTGCAAATCACACATCTGATAAAGGATGATTATCCAGAATCAAGGGAGAACTACAATTCAACAATAATAACAAATTTTCCTTAAATACCCATTTTACAAAATAATCATTTTGGCCAATAACCACTTTGGTGAAAAAGACATAGAATGGCCAACAAACACATGAAAAGTGTTCACCATCACTAATCGTTAGGGAAGCACACAGCTAGTCTGCAGTAGGACATCCCTTGACATCCATTAGGAAGCCTAGTACAAGAAACAGAGCAGGGCCTGTTGATAGGAATATGATAAAGTGAAAAGCAGTGTAGTGATTCAAAGAATAATAAAAATAGAACTAACTAGAATTTATTCTGGGTCTAAATCCAAAAGGATTGAAAGCAGGGACGTGAATAGATTATTTGTGTACACCAATGTTTGTAGCAGCAGAATTCACAACAGCTAAAGATAGAAGCAACTCAGATGTCCACTGAAAGGTGAATGGATAAACAAATATAACACTTACTGTGATGGAGTAGTACTCAGATTTTAAAGTAATAAAATTCTGATGCCTGCTATTACAAAAAGGATGAGCCTGGGATATACCCAAAGTGAAATAAGCTGGATAGAAGAATATACTGTATGATCCCAGTTACATGAGTTTCTTAAAACACAAGTTCATAGGGGTGGAAAATAGAAGAGTGGCTCCCCTCGGGTAGGAAGCCCTAGGGAGTTATTGTTCAGAGTACAGCCTTTCAATTTGGAAACAATGCAAAATCCTTGGAGACAGATAGTCATGGTGGGTGAATGTGCTTAATTCTCCTTAGTTGTATGCTTGAAGATGATTGAAATAATATATTTTATATTATGCATGTTTTACCACAATGATAATGATTTTTAAAGCTCATGCTACATTTAATTGATGATGTCTGCTTAATTAGCTTTTTAAAAATATATATATATATTTATTTATTTGAAAGGCAGAGTGACATCGAAAAACACAGATGGAGAGAGATCTTCTACCTACTGGTCCATTCCCTAAATGACCATAACAGCTGGGATTGGGCGAGGCTGAAGCCAGAAGCTGGGAACTACATCTGGGTCTCCCACAGAGGTGGCAGGAGCTCAAGTACTTGAGCTGTTATCCGCTGCAGGGAGTTGAATCAGAAGTGGCGTCTCCAGGACTGGAACTGGGACTCCCATGTGGAATGCTGGCTTCCCAAGCAGCAGCTTAACCTGCTGCATCACTATGTCCGTGGCTGCTTCACTAGGGTTTTGAAAACTTCCTTAATGTTAAAAAACAACGCAGGAGGCAGTAAGCATTTAGCTCTGCTAGGTTTCTTACGTTGCTTTCAGTTGTAGTGGGGCACGATCGCGCAGAAAGCCAGGACTCAGGGGCTGTGTTCAACAGGCCTTGGCGATCTGTCCCCTTCGGTATTAATTCTCCCTGATGTCTCCTGTGCTCCTGTCACTGCCTGCACTCAGCCTTCAGCTCTCCATTCTGAGATTTCAGCGGACTGATCTCTTCCTCATCTAATTCACTGCAGGGCTCTCCAGCAGGCCCAGAGAGCAATCAGTGCCAGCGAGATCAAGATGCCCCCGACCGTTGGAGGAGATGCCTTTAAGACGTCAGGAGGGGTGGGCATTCGGCATAGCGGTCAAGCTACTGCTTGGGCTGCCCGTATCCCATCTTGTCATCAGAGCTGGGGACTTGCATTTCACTTACCCTCCTTATGGGGGACACAATTCCACCAAAAGCAAGAAGTGAAGCAACCTTACAGAGGGCAGTCAAGGAAGGTTTGACTGCGGATACTACCTCTGAGGGCAGATTAAAGTCGAACAACGGGATGGGACTGCTGTGGCCAGATAGGCACACAGAGCCAAGGAGCACCGCACCCACTAGCCCTTGCAGGAGGAAGGTCTGGATGAATTTGGGCAATTGAAAAAGTATCAGATCAATTCACACCCGGAAGCAGAGGGAGGAAGGAGATGAAATTGGACACATGTCAAGCGGCTAGATTGGGAATCCGCAGCAACACCTCATAGATCAGATGAAGATTTGCGTTTGATTCTAAAAGCTCTGGGAGACCGCTCCGATCTTCCTGGCTGACTTGGAAAAAGACTGGAGAAGCTTATCAGATGGTATCTCCAAACTTTGGATTCTTTGAACAAACGAGTGAGAGGAACAAACTTTTTGCGTTCCGTATTATGCAGCTGGAAGACATACTAGAGGGTGAGAAGAGCAGAAACAGATGTGTAGAAAGGCTCAGAAGAGATCCTGGCCTGCTGGGAAGGATTCACGGCTTGTGAGAGTGACCGGGAAGTGGGGTGCCTGACACCAACATCCAGTTGTTATGCTGGGGAGCAGAATGTGGCTATCGGAGGAATGGCTGGGATGTGGTCCAGGGAAAAGTCACTGGGTACAAGAAGACCTTGGAAATAAGGGACCAGGAGGAAGGGTGAATCTCCGGGTGACATTGGATCCAAGTGGAGAGTGAGACCACCAGATGGGGACAAGATGCAGGAAAGGGGGTGGCACAGGACTTTTTGTAGTCAGGAGGGGAAGTTGTGGCTCAGAAAAGATCGTGTATTAGGATGAAGTAGATCTCTAACTGAGATGCTATGGGAGAATTAGGTGCACGCATTCCACAGGGTACTGAGGTAGGTTTGGGGAGGAGGCAGGGGAGGGCTGTGATGGACTGGATCCAAGGATGGAGAGCAATGTGAGTGCACAGAGCTGTTCACTAATATTTAGAGTGGACCAAGAGAACTGGGTCAACCTTATATAAAGCAGGGATGAGAAACTCCCTGAGATTAAGAGAACAGATGTCAGCTTTAGCATCTGTGTAGCTTGGGTAAGCCAAAAAGATTAAGAGCACAGACAAAGAGCGGCATCTCTTCCTTAATGGGGTACATGTGATATCAAAGGAGACAACGAAGGGCAGAGAAAAAAAAATCTCATTAGACGGAGGAGTATCCAGCGAAGTTGGTCAGAGCCTGAAGGGATGGTGAGAACAGAGAGTCAGGATTAAAACCAATGGAATTACAAAGAAACTCTGTTCTCTACAGAGACCCACCTCCGAGATTCTTCATTTGTAACACGTGGATGCTATCCTCCCCCAGTCACACTTGACTGCCATGGTGATGCTGTGTTGCAGGACGGTGCCAATCACTCAAGATGAGCTCTCATTGCCCTGGTGGCTGGGAGTGACCCGGTGGCAAGAGAACATGGGAGCTGAGGTCAAAGGGGAAGCAAGATGTGGGTCAGGACTAGAAGGAGGTGTCCTGACTGCTGGGCTGGTGGGAGGGCCAGGAAATGGGTGTGCTGTGGGGAGCAGAGCCTGGCACCCCATGCCTATGTGACAGCACCTTAGGAGGGACAGGGACAGGGACATAATGCAAAGGCACATCTTTTTCAGTCACCCATGTTTACTTGCTAATTAGCCAACCAATGAGTCTCCTGCCTTCTCTTTGATGAGCAGCAGGGCTGATGTGTACGGTTGTGGGATGCGCAGTTTGTATAAGGTACCCTGCCTTCTCTTGTAGTTTGTGTCCTCGGCTTGAGTTTGTCTCTGCTCCTCCCTTGGTGGTGTCTGGCACTCTTTGGACCCAGGTCATGACTGGACCTGCCAGCTCTTGCATGCCAATTTGATGAGCAGCAAGGCTGATGTGTACGGTTGTGGGTTGCGCAGTTTGTATAAGGTACAAAGGCGGCCAGCAGAGGGCGAGAGTGGGGCTGAGCTCAGCTGGCACGTGGGTCCTGCAGCTGGGAGAGGGCTACACCTGCTGAGGAGGCTTCTTTGCACAAAGGGTCCTCTGCCCCTCCCGCCATGCACTGTATGAGTGTGGGGAGAGATTGTATACACCCAGAGAGGAGCTGCCTTCTAATTTGTACAATGGCCACGTATAAGACTGTGCAGCCCTAAGTTGCAAGAACGGAGTGGGAACCTGGCTAAAGAGGCTCTTGTTACAGCCATTCCAAGGCCAGGACAAAGATGGGGCTTTCTCAGCTGAGTGGCCCTGGATTGATAGGCTGAGCCAGTTGTAATAGTTTCTTCCACCTGACCACTGAGGATCCCATCAGCATTTGTTACCGGCTCTGTCTCACCTGGATGGCATAACTCACCGGGATCCCTGCTCTCAGCAGCCTACCCCCATCTACTGAAGCAGGGAATCCGGGGGAGGCCCAGCTGGCTGCGTTTGAGCAAGCCTCCTACCCCAGGTGGTCCTGATACACT
Source organism: Lepus europaeus (assembly GCF_033115175.1). Lineage (NCBI taxonomy): Eukaryota > Metazoa > Chordata > Mammalia > Lagomorpha > Leporidae > Lepus > Lepus europaeus. Next base: position 98,715,097 of record NC_084838.1, read on the forward strand.
AGCATTAGAGACTCTGGGAGCTTCCCCGCCCCTTACAGGCCTGTGACTCTCATGGGGGAGCTTATTTAACGTCCAATTCTGAGAGCGACATTTAGGGGTGGGGCTTGAGGTTTGTGTGCTGAATGAGTCTCCAGGTAACGGGATGCTGCTGACCTGTGGATTAGTGTTGAATAACAAGCGTTTCCATGACAGCAGTGTTCTTGTCATACTCCTGGCTGCTTTAACAAAATACTATAGATTGGGCGGTTTGCAAATGACAGACATTTGCAAATGACAGACATTTATAGCTCACAGCTCGAAATTTCTGGAAAGTTTGCGATCAGGGTGCCAGCAGGCTCGGTGTCTGGTGGGGGCTCCTCCTTGGGTTCAGAGACTCTCCTCCTGTCCTCTTTGTAAGGGACACTACTCTGTCGTTTCCTAAAGGCCCCCAGTGCTCACACCTTCAAAGTGGCCATTGGATTTTCAGTGTGAGAATTTCAGGGGCCACAATCAATCAGATCATAGCGACTTAATTTACGATCATGTTAAACCGTGGATGCTCGCGTGGGACCCACGGCGGTACGGAGCCAATTATGGTGTGCACCGGACTGGAAATTGGCCCTGCTTTCAAAATGAACGTGCAGCTCCCCTGCTGGTTCTCTTGTGCAGCCCTGAGTTGGGAGCCCCTCTTCTAGAAGCAAGTGGGGCTGGCTCTGTGCGGGACATCAATGATGGGGGAGGTGTGGGGGCACCCTGTTCTTTCTGGCTAATGAAATGTGAAGGCTCCTGGGGGAGTATCAGAAAGGCCAGGGACATCCTTTGAAGTGAGCTGCTCCTTAGTTAAGCAAGGTCTCTGGGGACCCTGCTTTGCATCCTCAGAACAAACGAAGATGCTGGGCGGCACCAGGCGGGTGTGCTGGGCTCCGCAGAGCGGCACCGGCCCCTTCGTGGGCTCCACAGTCCTGCTTCCTGCTTCCAAGCCAGACCAGCTTTTGGCCTTCAGCATTCCGGTCCGTCATCTCTTGCCCCTTTTATGCCCAGTCTTATAATATTAACCTCATAACCTACATTTTGGTCGTCATGGAAAACGACATCCTGACTTATGAGGCTGGAGATGTCCCTTCAGATTCCAGAGACGGGGTGGGCAGTGACCAGGAGGCACCCTCCGTGTGCCTGGACCCTGCGCTGGGTCCCTCTAAGCCACACATTACTTTGTAAGGGAGCAGAAGCCGCAGGCAGGGGAGCATCCGGCTTTGAGAACTCTTTACAATAGTGGTGAGTCTGTTGGCAGTAGCCTGGACGACTTCGGTGAAAATGGTGTTACCTTTTTATGGTGTGGACTGCATGGGAACCCAGACCTGGTTTTAAAATTGCTTACAGCTCCCCTGCTGGTTCCAACGTGCACTCACATTATTTTTATATTCCAACGCCAGCCTCAGGATGAACTGGCCGAGAAAATAAATACCCTGGATTGTAAGTTATGAAAAGCGAAATTCTCAAGTCAGATTTCCTATGGCTGACAAGGAACAGGAGAGCTGGTATTAGAATAGATAAATGCGACCCCAGCAGCTGGAGCAAATGCTACCCACGAAACCACGCGGATCCGCGCGGCAGACGTTTCTGAAATGTTGGCTCAGGCTCGCCGTGAATCTTACTTCCCGCTGACGCACCTGTTTCTGATCCACGCTCCTGTGCCCACAATGGTTGATCAGCGTCAGGAAAATCAACGTGGCGGTCTCCTTGAAACCCGAACGGAGAACCACGCAGGGAGGAGGCGGTTCGCAGCCTCGGGCCCTATTAAATCAGAGCCTATTGATCTGTGTAGTCATTGGTCGGCGGGGGTCTTCGCCGGCCCTCTACGTGAGCAGGTTTTTAATTTAGTGTCTGGGAACTCTCTCTACGAAGGGCGGTGAGTAGTGACTGCAGTTGCTGGTGCGATTCTTAAACAAAAGGAGCCGGTGCCTTTCCTGCGAAAATTCTTCTAATCCGTTGCATGGTCAGAGCCTCTCTTCCCCCTCCCCGGGAGCGCGCGGTGGGTGGCACCGCAAAAGCTCTTCTCGGGCCAGCAGGCGCCATTGCGGCCGCAGCTCGCTCGGACGCCCGAGCCGGGGCAGCGCGCGGGGCGGGGACGGCGCCAGGCCCCGGGGCTGCGGCGGGCGCAGGTGCGGGGCGCTGACGGCGGCGTCACGGCGGCGGCGGCGGCGGCGGGGGCAGCGCGCAGCCCAGCCCCCGGGAGGAGCCGCGTGCGCACAGCCTGCGCCGCCCTGTCCTGCGCGAGCGGAGCTCCGGAGGCGCTCGCGGCGGAGTTGTGCTCGTCCCCAGGTAACCGATCTCCCCGCGCGGGCGGCCACTTCGGGGCGCGGGTGTGCGAGCCCCGGGCAGGGGATGACCGAGCGGTGCGAGGGCGTTAGCCCGGAAATCCCAGAGTTGGCCAGGGCTGGGGGGAAGCCAACTGCATCTCCGCATGCCGCTCAGGGCGGCTGAGCGTCCAGCCACCCCTGCCTAAAACATGCTTAAAAAAAAAAAAAAAATGTGCTTTCCACATTATTTAGAGGATGCTTTCCAAAACAGGAATTGCCTACCGGTTTTGTTTTTTTTTGGGGGGAGGGGGGTGGAGTGTAATGGTGCAGGTGCTTCTGTTGATGTGGAAGTTGATTTGCATAGGTTTAGGAAAAGTCATCCAAAGCTGTGGTCCCAAGTCGGGGGTGTCAAATGCGAGCGCGCTCCAGGCTGCTGCTGGGTCCTCCCGGGGTGGACTGAGCCGCCGAGCTGCGGCGGAACCCTGCCGCCCGCGTGGGTTCCTCGCCCTCTGCTCGTCGCCAGCAGCCAGCCTCCGGCTGTGGGATGTGGTTGCCCGCGGGCGACAGTCGCTGCTGCGGGCCAGGGCCGGCGGGCGTGGGCACCTGCGCGCGTCCTCGGCTCCCCGGCAGAACTCCAGTTCGCCCTCGGCGGAGTTGAAAGGGGCAGCCGAGAGATGCTTGCGTGACGCGGGCTGCATGGTGGCCGCTGTGGCGGCGGCCTGGCGTGCTTGCCTTCCCCGGGCACGTAGCCCACTCCCTGGCCCGGGATCGCGGGTAGCAGAACCCGCCGGGCTGTGGGAGGCTCCTGCAGCATAGCGGAACTTTGGCGATGCCGGATTGGAACCGAATGCTTTAAAAACAAAAAACCTAACCATCCTTATCATTTTTAAGTCAGCAGGTGTTCCGGGGAGCAGGAAAAGGCTGGATCACTTTACATTCTAGATCAGTGCATTTGAATTTGAAGGAGTCGAGTGGGAGGGAGGGAGGGAAGCAGAGGAGGTGTAACACATTTGGGGGGGAATCACACCATGTGTACGTGGTTGATGCTTGAAATTCGTATTGTCCCTGACTCTGTTTCTGGAAAGGCAGGAGTCCCTAAGGTCTGGGGAAGACCCATATTTATTTTATAGACGTAGAAGATACAGCGACAAGAAAATGTTTTCATTCATGTTCCAGGGGCTGTTTAACTTTGTGGTGGGGACCATGGTCCCCAGGGAACACGGGGAAGGAAGGGGACAAGGCGATTGCTGTCTGCCCAAGTTCCAGAGTTGCGGCTTGCTGCTGCTGAGTTCTCCTGCAGATGGCAATTGTTGTGTGCATGGCTATGGTAGAAACCTCCAGAACCCTTTCTCGTTCCAGCGTCAGTAGAGTTGTTCCTAAGACTCAGCAAACAGCCAGATTTAATGCCAAGTTCGGGAAGGAACTTTCCAGCTCTGGCAACCCAGCCTTCTCAGCAAAGGCATTTCACTGGCACGGGAGCAGAGGAGACGAGACCTGGCTATGAGTTTTACAGGGTGCTCTGTACCACGTGTGACCTCTGCCCCGTGAGAGATCTGTCATTTCAGCCACAGAGGCTGTGTATCCCTTAGGAAAATCAAACCTTTTGAAAATAGACAGGGCTTCTTTTATAAAAAGAGAGCATACCTGGGATAATAAAAGTGTATTGCTCATTTTTACTTCTTGTAATGTTGGAGCTGTAGTTGATATATGGGAAATGAACCTATTGATTTAGGCAAAACCATCAGTTCTGGGAGATGAATGCAGTGCATTTTTTACACCAGGGAATTTTTTTTTTTTTTTTAATGAACAGGAGCATTTGGTTGCCTGGGGGTGTGCGCCAGCTGTTCTAAGTTAAAAAAAAAAAAAGTGGTCAATGCTGACCTAGAACTTTCACTTCACATAACTGCTGTCCCCCGTTCTCAGCCACAAGGTGGATTGGATCTATCATCCAGCTATCGTCTGGCTATCGTCTGCCTCTCACCTGTATCTCTGTCATCTCTCCATCTGTCTATCATGTATCACCTATTTGTTATCAGCTGTCTGTATCATCTCAGGGTGTCGGCTGTCTGTCACCCCCTCGTCTATGAGGTATGAATAGCCACCGTGGACAGATGTTTCCTTAAGTGCAGCACCGGTTTCTAGGACTGATTTGGGGTTAACAGATTTGGGGTTAACTGATTTGGGGTTGTGATTTTTCCAGGGACACAGCTGCTGCAGTCCGAAGGGGCGAGGACAATGGTCATGTTGGCAGAACTGCTGCTGTTCTTTTAAAAGACAAAGTTACTAAAACACGCGTATTTATTAAGCAGGAACTTGGAAAAATAGTTAATTGATTTCAAATAATGCCTTAGCATTTATTTTATCATGCAGCTGGAAAGTCCCTCCTCCCTGGCTGGGGAAGAATTGTTTCAGGGGATTGAAACAAACACAGGCTCGGGTTCTCCTCTGCTCTGGCCACTGACAAATCCAGGAAAGAGATTCATTGTAGCTCCCTGCTTAGGAGAGCGAAGTGTCTGCCTGAAAACCAGCACAGTACTGTGCAGTAGGAATGAAATGTGTGGCCAAATGGGTGATTTGAAATATGCTGTTAGTCACAATGGGGAAGTGAAAAGAAAGAGATGAAATTAATTTAATAATGCTTTCCTTAACCCAGTATATACAAAGTGGCCACGTAAGGATGTAACCAATGCAAAATACCATGAGATGCTGTGATTTTTTTTTTTTTGATGCTGAGTTTCACACCCCCAGGATATCTCACTTCAGATTATGCAGGCTTCAAAAGCTCTATAGTTTATGTGGCTGGTGGCTCCTGAGTTGGCCAGCCAAACTGTAGATTGCTAACTAATTGACAAAGCAGTGTAGGGAACCATTGCCAATCAAACGTGATAAAAAATAAATATGCAGATTGCCGGAGATTGATATAAGGGCTGTGTTCTTCCCTGCTGTTAACTAGCTGTGCAACCTTGAGCCTGTTGATCCTTAATCAGTAAACCAGGAGGACTGAGTTAAGTACTTCCAGAGATGCTCTGAAAATGCCAGCTTGGGTCCAGTGCCCGTGCAGCCTGCAGTTCCGCAGTGGAATCCCAGGCAGCGGGGCGGCCTGCTGGGCCACTCCGTCCTCTTGCACCTGCACTGGCTGAAGAAGTCCCTTCTCAGGGATGGCTTCGGGCCAATCCTTGGTAACTGCAGTGAGCAACTCAGGCCCCAGTCCCCTTAGGGGTCATTCAGTTTTCATATTATAATTCCTTTACCAGGCAAGTAGCGGTAAGCCCCGTGTCGGAAAACAAATGACCACCTAGCAGGCTGTTCCTTAGTGTGTCGTTGGATATTCTTCACACAGCTTTGTGGCATTATCCTCCTACTCCACTAAGTTGGGGTGAAAGGTGCTGCTTTACAGTGGACTCTGGGATACTGAAATCCTGAAGCAGAAATCAAGGATGCTAACGGAACTACGGCAGCGTCTTCCCCAGTCCCTGGGTGACCTCGGCTGTCAGTGAGTGCCAGAGGGGCAGGGCCCGTTTCCAGCACCCATCTGTCTTAGGAGTCATCACAGGCTCCTAAGGAGAGCAGTGTTTTGTATGGAAGGTTGTGGTGGGGTTTGGGGCCGGCACTGTGGCGCAGCAGGTTAAAGCCCTGGTCTGAAGTGCCGGTATCCCACATGGGTACTGGTTCTAGTACCAGCTGCTCCTCTTCCGATCCAACTCTCTGCTGTGGCCTGGGAAGGCAGTAGAAGATGGCCCAAGTCCTTTGGCCCCTGCACCCATGTGGGAGACCTGGAAGAAGCTCCTGGCTCCTGGCTTCGGATCAGCTCGGCTCCGGCATTTGTGGCCACTTGGGGAGTGAACCAGTGGATGGAAGACCTTTCTCTCTGTCTCTACCTCTCTCTGTAATTCTTTCAAATAAATAAAATAAATCTTAAAAAAAAAGAAAGGTTGTGGTGGGGGGCAGTATTTTTCTCAAGCTAGTTAATGTCTGGAAAGGGATTATTTTTTTGGAGGAAATAAAATAGGATATAGGGACTTTCCATAGGACTTCCCACATTAAACACACACACACAAATCCACAGAAATGCACGTATAGTACACACAGACACATGCCACACACAGTGTTCGCGCTCCACCTCCACACACACACACACACACACACACTCACCAACACACACAACCCACGCACAAATACCTTTTCCTCTAACTTCTCCAGAAAGCTCCAGATCCTCATCAGAGTCCTTGGAAGAGAAGCTTTCCTTCTGTCTTCCATGCATCCCGACTGATTTGTAAGGTTTGGTTTTTTTATTTGCAAGAGTGACAGAGACAGAGAGACAGACACAAACACATTTTCCCATCTGATGGTTCCTTCCTCAAATGACTGCAAAAGCCCAGGTCTGGGCCAGGCTGAAGCCAGGAGCCAGGAACTCCACCCAGGTCTCCCACAGAAGTGTCATGCACCCTTGGGCCCTCCTCTGCTGCTCCCCCGGTGTATTAACAGGGAGCTGGGTGCGAAGCGGAGCAGCCAGGAATTGAACCATCACTCCGATATGGGTTGCCGGTGTTGCAGGTGGCTGCTTAACCCACTGTGCCACCACGCAGTCCCACATTCTGATTGTTTTGTTGGAGCATTGTTGTGACTTCTGAGTTTGAGGTTTTGTCTGAAGATGACACTGAACGGAGAGGAAAACATCAGATTCCAGGCCTCTGCATCTGGGGCATAGCCGGGCGAAGTTCCCTCAGCCCTGTATCGCGTTAAAAATCCACCTCATCTGCCTGTCAAAAATAAAATAAAAAATCCACCTCACCTAAAAAAATCCAGCTCAATGCCGTTTTCCTCTTTGCTTGAACTTGGCTTGACTCCCCTCCTTCCCGCTCAGCTGTGCCCCTACCCCGGTGGCTCACGCACATGAAGTCCATGGGTTATATTTTCATTGTCTCCCGGCCTGTGAACTCGTCCCCTGCCACTGCATGAGAACAAACTCCTAACTCTGAAAGCAGGACTGGCCGGGCATCTCACTTCCTTCTCTTTCCCCTGTGCTCCTCTCTGGAGGCCCTGTTGGACTTCACCGGCTTCTTGCAAAGAGGAGCTCGGAGCTGCTGGAGGATGGGGAGGGCTGGGTAACCTCGGTTTTGCCAGCAGCCTGAAGCTCCCAGCATACCTCCATAGCCAAGCATCTGTGCTTTATCTCCCACGAGGTATGCACGGGTGACGCTCTGTGCGTCTCAGCGTTGTTCTTCCACTCTCTCAGGTGTTATTTTAAATCCTGCCATATATAACTGCTTCAAACGCAGAGATAAGGGGGGTTGTTGGAGCAAATAGAGACACAAAGAATGAATGTGTAGATATGGAAGAGTTTCATCTCAGAGTAGAGGAGAATTTTCCTAAGGACAAACCCAAACTGAGATACTAAATGGTAGACTTTATTAAATTGGATACCCAGAAATCTTAAATTTCTGTTCAGAAAATAATAACATCAAAGGATGGATATTTACAATGTATTTTAGGTGAGGTTCAAGATTCTTAATCTTGCAGGGCTGGGGAACCTTTCTTCTGCTGAAGGCCGTTTGGATATTTTATAACATGATTTGTGGGCCATACAAAGTTATCAACTTAAAAATTAGCCTGCTGTAGATTAATTGAATTTCAGGTCCTTCTGTGGTTGCCTTGGCAGGGCCAGACCAAATGATTTCGCAGGTCATACCTGGCCTGGGGGCCAGAGCTTCCCCATTCCTGATTCTCAAATATTGTAAGCCCATCAGAAAGAGCTGACGGGCTTGCTAAGCTGCCATTGCTTGGGGCAAACCCCTGACTCAGCAGGTCTGATTGCAGGAGCACATGACCATTCTTAGAAGGTCCAGGTGTGGGTAAGGGTGCCGGGTTGCTGAGCGCCCCGAGAAGCACGCCTTCATATTTGGTCTGTTCCATCCTTTTTTAAAGATTTATTTATTTATTTGAAAGGCAGAGTTATAGAGAGGAAGAAGCAGAGAGGGAGAGAGAGAAAGGTCTTTCGTCTGCTGGTTCACTCCCCAGTTGGCCGCAACAGCTAGAGCTGTGCCTATTTGAAGCCAGGAGCTTCCTCCAGGTCTCTCACACAGGTGCAGGGGCCCAAGGTCTTGGGCCTCCTTCTGCTGCTTTCCCAGGCCATAGCAGAAAGCTGGATCAGAAATGGAGCAGCCGGGACTTGAATCGGCACCCATATGGGATGCCAGCACTGCAGGCTATGGCTTTACCCTCTACGCCATGGCACCGGTCCCGGTCTGTTCCATCCTTGACAATCAATAGAAAACAAGGACAAGAACACACAGTTTTCAAAGATACAGTTACCAGTTACTTAAACATGAAAAGACGCTCAGTGTCTCCAAGATGACGTAAAGGCACTTCGGTCAGTAAGGACACACACCGTGCTACACTGGAAAGGATCAGAGTTTGAAACTCTGCTCTTCACTCGCTGGGGGTCGGGAGGTGGGGGAGTTGATGGTGACTTTGGAGAGCAGCTGGTGACTTCCAGCAGATTAGACATGCATATACTCTTTGAGCCAGTCCTTCGCTCCTAGAAGTGTTTTCCACAGACTCAAAAACCTAATGAGACGCTTATGTGTAAGACTGTTCATCGAGAAATGACTGAAAGCAGTCATTGGGGAAGAGCTTAAAGAGATATGGACTGTCACTCAAGGGAGTCCAGGTGCTGTTACAAAAAGTGCAGTGTGGGGCCAGCACCACGGCTCACTAGGCTAATCCTCTGCCTGTGGTGCCGGCACCCCGAGTTCTAGTCCCGGTTGGGGTGCTAGTTCTGTCCTGGTTGCTCCTCTTCCAGGCCAGCCCTCTGCTGTAGCCCAGGAGTGCAGTGGAGGATGGCCCAAGTGCTTGGGCCCTGCACCCCATGGGAGACCAGGAGAAGCACCTGGCTCCTAGCTTCAGATCAGCGTGGTGCGCCGGCTGTAGCAGCCATTTGAGGGGGTGAACCAACGGAAGGAAGACCTTTCTCTCTGTCTCTCTCTCTCACTGTCTACTCTGCCTGTCAAAAAAAAAAAAAAAAAAAAAAAAAAAAAGCGCAGTGTGGCCCCATTCACACTAATATGGACCAAAGTGCACTAAACACCACGGACAGCATGTTCTTTTGTCTTCTCATTTCTCTGACCAGATCTCCCTCTCTCTTTGAGTCTGGACAGGTAACAAGTTGTTACCAACCCGGGACAGTGCTGACCGCTTGCCAATGACCATTCAGCTCTATTCACATCTAAACATTTCACTGCCCACCCTCCCTGCTTCGAATCCGCTTTGTGCTCTTAGCGAGATACTATTCCTGGCAATCGAGAGGAAAGCCATGTTGAGTGAGCTGCCATGTGTGTTCATGTGAAATGGAATCAGTTAGCATGGTGGAGAAGGGCTTCACTTTCTTACTTACAACGTTGTTGTTAGAGAGTGAGCGAGTGTACTCCCCCACTTGGTTATTCCTTCAGTGCCTTTATTGGTGGCCAAGGCAGAAGACAGGAGCCAGGAACCCAGTGAGGTCCCCCCTGGAGGTGGCAGGAGCCTGGTTGGTTGAACCACTACTGCTGCCTCCCCGGAGCTGCTTGGACAGGAGGCTGGAGTCAGGTCCTGGAGCTGGGCTTTGAAGCGAGCTCTTCTGCTGTGGATTGTGGGCGTCTTTATCCCTGGGCCACCTGCCCACCCGACTAATGCATTTCCACACAGGAAATGGTTCTGATTTTTTACATTGGTAGTTTGTGCTGCGTTCACTCTTACAGTGACGTCCTGAGAATCTTCTTCCGGGAGATTCTTCCTCCGTATCCCTTAGGACAACTCCGGATTCCAGTTCACTTCCGTCATGGAAATACAAGCCGTGTTTGGGGCAGAGGGATCTTTCTGTGGTACTCAGAGACAGCCAAGGGGACTCGAACCTCTTAATTGTAGGTCTTTTACTAATTGGGAACAGCGAGTCTTGTCTTTTAGCGTCTGAAGATATACTGAACACTGGCATTTCATCTCGTTCCTTCTGGTAAGTCCTGCAGAGGCCAGCAACATCAGGGTTCCAGTCCTTTGTGGACTGAACTTTGGGCAGATTTTTTGAACACTTTGCCACTGGTGTTAGGGCTCTATTAAAATAATGGGACCAGGCCTTTGGCTCAGCGGGTAAGCTGCTAGTTGGGCTGCCTATACCCCTTGTCAGAATGCCCAAGTTTCAGTCCCAGGTCTGCTCCTGATTCTAGCCTCCTGCTAATGCACACCCTAGCAGGCAGCAGGCAACGGCTCCAGGAGTTGGGTTCCTGCCCTGCATGTGGGACATTGGGACTGAGTTTCCCCCACTGCTGGCTTTGTCTTAGCCCAACCCACCCCAGCTCAGTCCCAGCTGTTGCAGGCATTTGGAGAATGGACTAGCTGATAGGAGGTCTGTCTGTCTGTCTCCATCTCTCTGCCTCTCAAAATAAAAACTTAAAAGGTTAAAAACCCCATTCTGTGATGTAAGCATAACCTACATTTTCCGCCAGACACATGTCGGTCTGACCACTGGGGGCAGCTAGGCAGAATTCAGCTTTTGGCATGGAACTTTGATGAGACAGCTGTGTCATTTTTGTCGCGTTAGGAAACATAGGTAGTTACCCGTTTTTGGCTAACATCAGTATTGTGTTTTTCAAACAGATACGGCCCAGGCGTGAAAGCGGCTTGGCTGTGTCATAGGTTAATGTGGACAGTATCCTCCCTTAGCGTTTCAGATTCCAGAACTCCTTGTGCGATTGTTAGGAATTTGGATTGGTCTGAGCGCTGTGCTGGATTTGCTGTTGTCGCTGTGTGCAGGTGTCATAAAGTGCCATTGAAGATTGAGCTGCGGGATCCTGCAGCCTGTGTCATGTTCTCCTGTGGCTTCCTGGTTTCAGTGGAGCCTACCCCCTGTTTCTGGAAGAATTTCTTTTCTTCCTCTGCCTGCGTGTTTGTACTCGGTGGAACTTGAGTTGCCGGGTGGGTCGCCTGGTGGGTCCCACCCCACCCCTTGCTAGCTGCTCCACAATTTGCTGTCACTTGATCTGTTTACAGTCCCAGCTCTCTTGTTTATCACAGGAGGCTACTGATACAAGGTCAGAGGTGCTTTGAAGATAAGCTTGCCTACAACCTCTGATTATTGCAGGGAGAGCGCGCTTTCGGTGGCCGCTGTCTGATCAGCATTTTAGTGGTTCCTCCTCCTCTCTGTCCCAGATTTATTCTCCTTTTCATTCTGGCGCAAAGCCCACGGTTCTTTGAGTTGTGCATCGCTCTGCCTGCAGTTCTGGCCTCTTCTATCCTTTCTCATTTACCTGCTCCTCACACTCTCCACGTAACCTTAAATGATCAATTTCCTTCTTTTCATTTTCTCTTTGGCTGGGCCCACATGCACAGTGCTTTGCGCCTGGTTAAATCCATATTCTTCCTTTGGTGACCTTTCTTTGTTCACGGATACCTGCCTGGGGTCCTTGGAGCAGACAAAGGTCCATGTTCAGTGGCCAGTGGCCTCCAGGACCTGACTGTCTGCCCCCGTCTTCTCTCATTGCATTGGCTTCTCAGCTCCTGGGTTTTCATTTTTGGTTATGCAGGGTGTCGCTGGCCTCTTCCCAGACTTCTATCCTAATCTGTGTTCACTCAGCTTCAGCACTTGGCCCGCATTCTCCTGGGGCCCCATGGCCACACGCACAGTGGGATCTTGTCAGGGCCAGAAACTGCCCCCACCGCTCCTTTGCAGAGGGCCCAGGGCCTCACCCTCTACACGCTGACCTCGGCCTCTTCTCTCTGAGCTGTGCGCGCTCAGCTTCTCTCCACTCCTACTTGGGAGCTTGCATGTCACTTGCTAGTGTACTGAGTGCTTAGCTTCCCATGAGCATGTATACGTGTTTTTTTATTTGGAAAACCTCTTTTGTATGGCTTCAAACCGTGTCCGCAGCACAGCAAGGGTGATGCCAAGCGGCCGTGTCCGTGTCTGCGTTTGACGCCCGCTCCTGCACCCCGTGGTGCTGCCGCAGCTCCTCTTGCTAGATCCACAGCTGCTGCCGGTACTTGCCCACCGACGGGTGCCTGCAGGTCCCGTGCAAACTCACTCCTCAGTGCCACGCTTCTCTTTGAAGGTCCTGGCTTCTAGGACACGCCCTGCCGTGGAGTTGCTTCTACCCCTCTTCTTCGCTCTAGTTCAAGCAAATCGACCTCATTTACCAAGCATCGGCTTTGGGAGTCTTCTGAGACTGGTTCAAGCCCTCCCTCGCTCACAGCAGCTGCATCCACGCACTTGGCTTTGATTGCTACCCCAGGGCAGTGCTCCCAGATGCCACCCCCAGCCCTGGACACGTCATCCCCGTGTCAACCCACTGTGACTTCCTGACTGTCCGAGGGCACTTGGAAATCTGCGAGCAAGGTCCCGCCTGTGGCCTTTCCCCTGCAAGCCAGCCCTTGTCCCACATCCTCTCCCTAAACGGATCTCACACCATCTGTCCAGTTCTGTAGCTGCCACTTGCCGTGTTTTCCTTGATGCTCTTTCTCCTTTCCACCACCCCCACCCCATCAGTCAATGTCACATTAACTGTTTTTTCTCCTCCCTGCTGTCACCTTGGTCTGAGCTGCCTTTGGTTTTGACCTGGTTTGTCCACAGTGTACAGAGACACCAGGGCACCCAGGGACTGCTGGCTGCTCTCCGAGCGCCCGTGTGATGTTTCCTGTGCTTCCTCCCGAGCCTCATCTCCTGCTGGCTCTCCTGAGCTGAACACAGTGGCCCTAGCACCTTCCCTCTAGTCCCTGGGACACTCCATGCTGTTAGCCTGCCTAAGGCCCAGGGTTGTGGTCTCACTTTGTTAATACAGAGAGCCATGGATGAGACATCAGAGCAGCAATGCTGTCCTGCACTTGACACAGGGCAGTGCACTTGTGCTCTCTGGTTGCAACCCAGAAGCCCCCAGCCTGAGATCCTAGGGGGCCCACCAGAGCCGTGTCGCTAGCACAGGTGCATGGACAGCGGCCTGGCACGGAAGAGACGAAGCGGAGCCTGTGCTCACAAGGCTCTGCAGGGCCTGTCAGGTGACCGCGCTTGTCACGTGGGCATCACAGGTCTCCAAAGGGCTCACACCATCACCTCTTTCCCATTTGTCCTCAAATATCAGCTCTTCAGGGAGGGACTCCTTCCCTGGCTACTCATCACCTCCCATGCCCATGACCCGTCCTAGAAATGCAAACAAGAGGTGCTGCATTCGTGTGATTTTATCCAGTGAATCCACACCCACGGAAGTCCTCAATGTTAAAGACCCTGAAGATGCTTAACCATCTGGTTTCCAAGTATGAATTGTGAAGACTGGAGAGCTTTGGCTCTCCAGTTTGCTTGGCTTTGGGCAAAATCGGGTACAGTCATCCTGCTGTCCCTGTGTCCAAATGGAGTTGGTGCCAGGACTGTCCCCAACAGGGCTATCTAATATACTCATTTATATACGAGGGCCTCATATTTCTTATATATATATAAGATTTATATATAAGATTTATATATTTATAAATATTTATAATATATAAGATTTATACATTTATATATGTAAATGTATACTTATTTATATATGAGGGCCTCATATTTCTATGAACCCAAATCATCTGTAGAACAGTTAGAATACCCAACAGAATTTAAGTGCTATGTAAACAGTGGTCCTACTACATCGTTGGGAATAATGGCAAGAAAGAAAGGCTGCATGGGTGCAGGACAAACTCACATTTTTTTCTCCTTAACACTGTCAGTCCACGATGGGTGAACTCCACGCCTGCTGTTCCCACAGTACGGGGGCTGATTGTCATGGCGGAATCCTTTCGTATGTATCCATGCGTGTCTCTTTTCAACATGTTTTCTGCATACACTGATTGATTTCCCAAAGCAGGCACTGTGCCCCTCTAGTTCGACATGTCACCTTTGCATGACGGGGATGGAGGAGCTGCACTTATTTTTGGGTAAGGAGGTGCCGTGTGGCACAGTACTAAACGTCTCTTGTCGTACAGCAAATAGAAAAGAATTTCAAACAGTCGCGTTTTGTATATGAGAAAGATGCACAGCTTAGGAGCTCCCACAGCTCTTTGCTGCAAAGTCACTGCTGAAGAGAAAGAATTAGCCAGTGCAAAGGTCCTAAGAGAAAATACCTCATGGCTGCCCCCTCGTCTCCATACAAAGATGCTACTGTATCTGAACAGCTGTATTTTTACATATGGAATATAAAATATCCGAACGCCAGGTGTTCAATAGCTCCTGCCTGCTTCTGGCTTTGGTTTCTTGGGTGGAACAATGTGCCGGTGAATAATGCAGTCAATGAGTTCCCCTCTGGTCCTGTTCCCATCATATCTTTGTGTCATTTTCGACTTCGCTTGACATTGCTAGCCTCTGATGGTTATTCTTACACAGAGCTTCCGAAAGCACTTTTAATTTTTGCTTTGTTTCTATAAAGCATCCATTGATCTTCCCTGGTACGACCCCGTCCCTTGTTGGTTCACAGAAAATGCGTTTCTAAAGCAAATGATCAGCACGACCCGAGCATGTCCGGTGTTGGGTTGGAGACATTGATTTGCTGGAAAATGAACCAAACAGGCCCTGCCTTCTTGGTGCTGGTGTTCTAGTGGTGGTGGAGGGGGGGAGGAAGGGTGGGAGGGAGGGAGAAGACACAGATGCATGAATAACTGTGGAGAGTATGGGGGCTTTCATTTGGAAGTGCATGGAAATCCACATCACCTTTTAATTGCATTTTCCATGACCTTTTTGAAATCTCCTGTGGCTGTCTCCAAAGCCTGTTACTACTGAGAGCACTGTTCTGGTTGAGGCGTATCTTAAATGTTCCTACTTTCCTCCCCTGTTTATCAAAACCCTCCCTTGTGGAGCTACTTTTGAACACTGGTCGCATTACACCTGCAGAATTTTTTTTTTTTTCTAGGTGTCGTTCTGTAGGACTTGGAGTGAGAATGAATTTTAGATTGTCTCCATATAGTATATATTTTATCACGACAGGAAAACACATGCTCTACCTATGGTTTATGACTTTTTGCCTTTCACTACCCCTAAGGAACCTCAAGAAGATTCTAAGAATTTTTTCAAGCCAACTTCAGTTAAACTTTGTAACATACTGGATTAAGTATTATGTGTTATTAGACTTTGCTAATAAAAAGTAGAGAGGTTTGTTTTCATGTTCTGAGCAGTATATATATAATGTGGTATGTATATATATATATGTGGTATGTGGTGTGTGTATATACATATACACACACACACACACACACCTACAGACATACATACCACATTGTATTTTATCCACTCATCTGTCACTGGCCCCTGGGGTTGCTTCCACCTTTTGGCCATTGTTCATAATGTTGCTAGGGACATGGGTGTGCAACCATGTGTTACAGTTACTGCTTTCCCTGCTTCTGGATACATTGAACAATTCATAGAAAGTAAATTAAAAGGTAAATTTATTTGAGCGCAAATAAAATAGGGACCGTGTGTAGCTTTTTCTTAATACACATCTTCCATGAGCTTTTCAAAGTATTCTTATATATCCAAATGTAGAATTGTTGAATCATGTGGTAATTCTATCTTGAGCCTTTTCTATAGAGGCTGCACCGTTTTAGATTTCCACCAGGAACATGCATGGTTCCAGTTTCTCTACAGCTTTGCCAGAACTTTTTATTTTCTTGCTTTCTAATTTTTTAAAAAGATTTATTTATTTATTTGAAAGAGTTACACAGAGAGAGAAGGAGAGGCAGCTAGAGAGAGAGAGAGAGAGAGAGACAGAGAGAGATTCTTCCATCTGCTGGTTCACTCCCCAATTGGCCACAATGGCAGGAGCCAGGAGCTTCTTCCAGGTCTCCCACAAAGGTGCAGGGGCCCCAGGGCTTGGGCTATCTTCCACTGCAGGCCATAGCAGAGAGCTAGATCAGAAGTAGAGCAGCTGGGTCTCAAACTGGCGCCCATATGGGATGCCAGCACTGCAGATAGGGGCTTTACCTGCTATGCCACAGCATTGACCCCTCTAGTTTTTTTTTTTTTTTTTTAAGAGTTATTTATTTGAAAGACAGAATGACAGAGACTGAAGGAGAGTCAGAGAGACTTTTATCCTCTGATTTACTCCCCAAATGGCCACAATGGCTAGAGCTGGGCCAGACTGAAACCAGGGGTTAGGAACCCCATCTGGGTCTCCTACATGGGAGGTAGGGGCCCTAAGCCCTTGAGCCATCTGTTTCTGCCTTCTCAGCAGCATTGGCAGGGAGCTGGACCAGATGAAGAGCAGCCCGGACTCAAAGGAGCACCAGTGTCAAAATGCCAGTGTCAACAATGGCAGCTAAACCTGCTGTGTCACAACATTGGCTCCTGGTTGGTTTGTTTTTCCCCTTTAATTGTCATTCTAGTGAATGTGACGTAGTGCTTCACTGAGGTTTTGATTTGTACTTTTCTCATGATTAATTACGTCAAACATCTTTTCATGTGCTTGGTGACCATTTGTGCATCCTCTAGGGAAATGTCAATTCAGGATCTTTGTCCATGTTTTGGCTGGCTGGTTTTATGCTGTTCAGTTGCAAGAGTTCTGTACATATTGTGGACACTAGATCTGCTTAGATGCATGATGTATTTTCTCTCATTCTGTATATTCTCTTTTATTTTTTTTTTAAACAGACAAGATCTTTCATTCACTGGTTCACTCCCCAGATGGCTGGAACATCTGCTCTGGGGCAGGCTGAAACCAGGAGCCAGGAGCTTTTTTTTAGTCTCCCATGTGGATGGCAGGGGCCCAGGTGCTTGGGGCATCATTGGCAGCTTTCCCAGGTCATTAGCAGGGAGCTGGATCGGAAGTGGAGCTACCATGAACAGGCCCACATATGGGATGCTGGCATTGCAGGTGGTGGCTTTACCTGCTACACCATGACTCTGGCCCAGTGTAGACTTCCTTTAATATTCTTCATGGTGTGCTTTCCTTGTACAAGTGTTGTCTGAAAAGATTTACTTATTTGAAAGGCAAAGTGAGGCTGAGAAAGATGTTCCATCCATTGATTCACTCTCCAAATGGCTGCAACAGTTAGGGCTGGGCCAGGCCCAAGCCAGGAGCCAGGAGCTCCATCCAAGTCTCCCACATGCCACTGCTTAATAGGCTAATCTTCTGCCTTGTGGTGCTGGTGTACTGAGTTCTAGTCTCGGTCAGGGTGCCGGATTCTGTCCCAGTTGCCCCTCTTCCAGTCCAGCTCTCTGCTGTGGCCGGGAAGGCAGTGGAGGATGGCCCAAGTGCTTGGGCCCTGCACCCCATGGGAGACCAGGAGAAGCACCTGGCTCCTGCCATCGGATCAGCACGGTGCGCTGGCCGCAGTGCACTGGTGCCGGCGGCCATTGGAGGGTGAACCAACGGCAAAAGGAAGACCTTTCTCTCTGTCTCTCTCTCTCTCTCACTGTCCACTCTGCCTGTCAAAAAAAAAAAAAAAAAAAAAAAAAAAAGGAAGAACAAAGTCGGAGGATTCATTTCTTCATTTTTAAACCTACAAAGCAACAGTAAACAAAACAGGGTGATACTGGCTTTTGCGTGGACACGTAGACCAATGAGATAGAATTTAGAATCCAGAAATAAACTGACATGTTTGCAGGTGATTGATTTTGGAGAAGGGTTCTAGACCATTCAATAGGGGGAAGAGTCCTCTTTTTAACCAATGGTGCTGAGCTGTCCACATGCCAAAAATGAAGCTGGGCACCTCCTCACACCAAAAACCAAAATTGATTCCACATGGAGCCCTGACCTAAGTGTAAGAGCTAAAACTCTAGAGGAAACAGAGGTAAATTTTCATGACCTTGGATTTGATAATGGATTTTTAGTTATGACATTAGAAGCATGAACAGCAAAATAATTCATGATTGTTCGAAGGACTCTTTCAACCGCTTGTCCATTTTGTAAACTTCAGTTGGTTAACAATACAGGTGCACCTAACCAAGTTCACGTACATGGTACTGCGTTCCAGTGTGCTGATGCTGAGTGAGGCGCCCTGGGCTGCTCACGCTGGCACGTTCAGCTGTCATAGCTGGCATTGCCCACCTCCTTTTTCATGTGTGCAGAAATCTATGCCCCACTTTCCTTTATCCTTTAGAACTTGTTTCCCTGGAGGAGTTAGCTTTGCTGCCTTGGGCATTAGTAACTGGTTCTTTGACCAGGATGATGCTATTTTTAATATTCATGTGATTTTCATTGTTTTTCATTTTGCACTTCAAAGTGTTTCACATATTTATTACTGAACCAAGCCACTAGTGCAAAGCATGGAAGCAGAGAGGAAATCATATCCCCAATAAAACGTGTCCAGCTGTACATTTTCAGCTGGCTGTGGTAAGATGATAGAGACCTTGATACACCATAAATATTTATGCTGTCTCCACGCAGTTCATTGCCAACCCGGCCTGGTTCTTCTCCAGTGCCTGCACTTGCAGTTGTACCTGATATTTTCTTCTTCTTCTTCTTCTTCTTTTTTTTTTTTTTTTTGACAGGCAGAGTGGACAGTGAGAGAGAGAGAGACAGAGAGAAAGGTCTTCCTTTTGCCGTTGGTTCACCCTCCAATGGCCACTGTGGCCGATGCATCGCGCTGATCCGAAGGCAGGAGCCAGGTGCTTCTCCTGGTCTCCCATGCGGGTGCAGGGCCCAAGCACTTGGGCCATCCTCCACTGCACTCCCTGGCCACAGCAGAGAGCTGGCCTGGAAGAGGGGCAACAGAGACAGAATCCGGTGCCCTAACCGGGACTAGAACCCAGTGTGCTGGCACCGCAAGGCGGAGGATTAGCCTGTTGAGGCACGGCGCCGGCCCTGATATTTTCTTAAACCAGTCTTCATCCAGATCCCTCAGGGAATGGAGCAGTTTTGCCCCCCTGTGTTTTGTCCAGGTGGCACTTGATCCTGGAAGTCTTACGAGAGGACATGGTGATGGGAGGGGTCAGGCGTAGCCCCATGATGGCAGAGAAAAGGGAGAGAGCATGATTTTTCCTTCTCATTTCACTTACCTGGATGGGCTGAAAAAAAAAAAAAAAAGAAAAAGCAGAAAATGACCACAATGTAGCCAGGGACCAAGCAATCCTGGAAGTGTCACTGAGCACACTTCGGGATTAGACTCTTTGGGATTGCTGGCTATTTTAGTTCCCCCAAATGAAATGGTTGCAAACATAACATCAGCAGGTGTTATTCCTGTGCGTACACTGTGGACTTACTTGCCCATTGGAAATGAAACAGAAACCTCATTGATTGTATTCCTTTCCTTCCAAGAAACACCCTGTTTCTCTTGGCTTATTTCATTCTTATGTGTTGTGGGGTCTCGACACAAGCACGTGAGAGCCTCTCAGGTGCACCTGTGTGAACATCGCCCAGGAGAATCTCCAGAACCACACCTGCCCTGCCCCGCCCCGAACAAGACTCCCGGAGAAGGGTTCTGCTTTTCTGCAGGGAGACATAGGTGGTGTTCAACTCTCATTTATGATCACACACTTCCCGGTAACGAATTGTTCATTGTTTCACATTGGGCCCAGGAGGTACGTGAAATGAACCTTTACTTAAATCGAGATTCTAAAAATGCAGTTTTCTTACCTAGAGAATTTGTGCTTTGTTGAAAGTTACTTCTTTTAAGATGTTTGTGTTCAGGAATCAGTAATAATCCTTATTTTTACTTAAATGACCCATTCCACTTAAAGAATTCGTAGTTTTAGTGGGAGCTCAGGTACCAACTTAAATATGCAGCTTATTTAAAGTTAACAGCACTTCAGTGCTGCAGGAGGAGACAGCGTGAGAACAAGGCCATCACGGAGCAGAAACAATCCATATAAACCTCAGGAGATGTGTGAACCTTTGGCTTAGGCTGAGATAGTTGGTTTCTGATAGACTAGTACACTAAACGGGCAACCTCTTCCACACGTTCACTCTTAGAGAACTAAACTCTTCTATAATATTTTTTCCAGTTTCAACTACGATTTTTGGTGTCTGTGGGGGATCAGTTCCAAGGCCCCCAGAAGATGCCCAAATCTGCAGGTGCCCACGTTACTTCTATAAACAGCCATAGTGTTTGTATGGAACTTACACATCCTCCCGTGGACCTTAGATTCTCTATGCATTACAGCATAATGCAAATGGCCTGTGAGTAGTTGCTATACTGTATTGTTTAGGGAATAAAGACCAGGAAGAACATCTGTATACAGGGCAGATGTTTGGCATAGCAGTTAAAATCGCGGCATGGGACACACACGTCCCATGTTGGAGCACCTGGTTCATGCCCTGGTTCCTCAACTTCCAGTCTAGCTTCCTGTGAATACATAGTCTGAACACAGGACGTGAGTCTGTGCCACACATGTGGGAGAGCCAGACTGAGGTCTGGGCTCCTGGCTTCGGTCTAACCCCAGCCCTGGCTGTAGCAGGCATTTGAATGCAACCAGTAGAAGGAGTATTCGTATCTGTCAGTCTCTTTGGCTTTTGAATAAAATGAAAAATAAACTAAAAAACCCTAATTTTTTTTTTAAAAGTCTGTGCACGTTCAGTATAGACACAACATTTTCCCTGGTATTCTCGATCTGCAGTGGCTGGAATCTGTGGATGCAGACTCTAACTATAGGGGCTGGCCCTGCGTTGTTGCGGTAGGACTGGTCCAGGTGTAATAGAGATAAAGGCCATGGGTTGCTCCTTGCATCTCAATCACATGAACTAAGTCTCTGCCAAAGGATACCAGAATGGGAACATCAGAATCCCTTTTCCCCAGAATCCATGCCCTGTCTGCCTACGATGGCCCCTGACGTGGTCTTTCTGTACTTGGAAGGTCTCATTTTTAACTCTTTCTTGGCACACGTTTTTGTATTTTGTGACATTTGTAGATGGATAGATAGATTCATCTGTCTGCACATAGCTTATAGAAGTGGACGGGACAGTCGAGGCAGCTGGGTCCCACCAAGCTGAAGGAAAGGAATGGAAGAGGGGCATGTTTGCTGCCTCCCGGGCTGCCTCCTGGCCTGTGTGTCTTCAGTAGAACTCCAGGCATGTCCCCAGCCAAAGGGGCTGTTCTTTCACAAGGCCAGCTGGAACCCAGACGTTTGGGGAGACCAACTGTGACAGAGGAGGACTGAGATGAAGAAGCAGGGCCAGGCATCTCCGACAAGTGAGGGGACCAGCAGCAGGACCTGGGCAGTGCCTCCTGGACATGCAGCATGGTGCCATGGTTCCCGGGACAGAAGCACTCTTCTGGAAACCGGGGGGCATCAAAGCGTGAGAACACCTGTTGGATATACACAGGAGGGGCTGGCATTGGGGCACAGTGGGTTAAGCCACCCACTGGGATGCTGGCATTCCATATCAGAGTGCCATTCCAGTCCCAGCACATCCACGTCCGATCCAGCTCCCTGGGTATGTACCTGGGAAAACAGCAGATGATGGCCCAAGTACTGGGGCGCCAACCTCCCCTGTGCAAGACCAGGATGGGGTTCTAGGCTCCTGACTTCAGCCTGGCCTAAGCCTGGCTATTGCAGCCATTTGGGGAGTGAGCCAGTGGATGAAAGATACCTCTCTCTCTCTCTCTCTCCCTCTCTCTCTCTCTCTCTCTCTGTCACTCTGCCGTTCAAATAAGTAAATCTTAAAAATGAAGGAGGAGATTCTAGAGAAATCACTAACAGGTGAAATTTATCCATCATCTAATAGAAGCTCCAGAAAGAGAGAGAAAAAAATATGATTGGGGTTAAGATGGTGTAGTTTAAAAAAAATTAGGAAAAAATTTACCTGAGCTCCAGAAAGAATTAAGTTTTTATCTTTCCCTGCCTCTCCCCTGCCCAAAATCAAACAAACAAAAAAAATTAAGAAGCAATTTTAGATACATCCTGGTTAAATGTCAAAAGTCTAAGGCTAAAGAGAGAAAATTAACCCTTTCAAAGATAAGGATAAATCCAAATTTCTTAGAAAGAGAATCATCCTGGTTTTGGATTTCCTACCAACATCCATAGTTAAAGATGAAATAGTTCTGAAAACCTGAAGAAAGAGAATTTGAACTTAGTTTGTATTCAGAATTCTATCAAGCAACTGCACAGACTCAAATTTTAATATCATCTAAAATAATTTATTGGCAGTGTTTATATCAAAACATTAAAGAAGGGGATAATCAAAATGAAAAATTGACAGCTCAGAATTACTAAGAGAAAACAAAAACTAGAAAAAAAACGCAGGGGAGGCCGGCACCATGGTTTAACAGGCTAATCCTCCGCCTTGCGGCTCCGGCACACCGGGTTCTAGTCCCCATCGGGGCGCCGGATTCTATCCCGGTTGCCCCTCTTCCAGGCCAGCTCTCTGCTATGGCCCGGGAAGGCAGTGGAGGATGGCCCAAGTGCTTGGGCCCTGCACCCGCATGGGAGACCAGGAGAAGCACCTGGCTCCTGCTATCGGATCAGCGAGATGCGCCGTCCGCAGTGGCCATTGGAGGGTGAACCAACGGCAAAAAGGAAGACCTTACTCTCTGTCTCTCTCTCTCACTGTCCACTCTGCCTGTCCAAAAAAAAAAAAAAATGCAGGGGCTGGTTCTGTAGCATAGCAGGTAAAACCACCACCTGCAGTGCTGGCATCCCATGTTGTCGCCAGTTCATGTCCTGGCTGCTCCACTTCCAATCCAGCTCTCTGCTGTGGCCTGGGAAAGCAGTAGAAGATAACCCAGGTCCTTGGGTCCTTGCACCTGTGTAGGAAAACTGGAAGAAGCTCCTGGCTCCTGGCTTCGGATTGGCACAGCTCCAGCCGTTGCAGCCAATTGGGGAGTGAACCAGCGGATGGAAGACCTCTCTCTCTCTGCTTCTCCTCTCTCTGTGTAACTCATACTTTCAAGTAAACAAATAAATCTTTCAAAAAAAGAAAAAATGTAGATGTTGATGTCATAGAATTATTCTTTGGTTAGCAAAGTTTGATTAAGGAAGATGATCTTTCCCTCTTAGTGGATTCAATATTGCTATCCACTCTACAGTGAAAAATCTTTACAAAACTCTAGTAATGCCACTTACTTATGCAGTTTTTAAATAACCTATAGACAAACCACAGAACAAATTATAAATATTATATCTGGAAAATTTAAATATGGTTTAAACTTTAAAATATGGTGAAGCTAGCAAAGGATCAGGCAATAGAGTTCTGTGGTTTGGACAATTGATGTATGGGAAATTTCTTCCCCAAAGTCTTTTCTAGTAGTATTGGAAATAAGACTTTTGGGAAGTGACCAAGGTTGGATGAGCTCATAAGAATGGAAACCTTATGGCTTGGGAAAGCAGTAGAAGGTGGCCCAAGTTGGGCCCCTGCACCCACTTGGGAGACCCAGAAGAAGCTCCTGGCTCCTGGCATCAGATCGGCGCAGCTCCGGCTGTTGCGGCCATCTGGGGAGTGAACCAGCGGATGGAAGACCCCTCTCTCTGTCTCTGCCTCTCTCTGTAACTCTGTCTTTTGAATAAATAAAATAATTTTTTTTAAAAAAAAATAAAGAATGGAAGCCTCATGCAGCATGAGTGACTTCATAAGAAGAGGAACGGGATTGAGCTGTCACATAGTTCTGTGCCATGTTGGGATGCCCTGTACTGCCTCAGGGCTCCTGAGAGAGTCCACACCAGCAAGAAGCCGTCACCAGGTACAGCCTCTCGACTTTCTACCTCCAGGTCCATGAGCCGAATAGTCCCTTTTCTTGATAAACCTCCCAGTCTGCGGTATTCCGTTACAGCAGCAGAAAGTGGACTAAGACATGAGAGGGAATGTAATTGTGTTAAATCTCATAGATGTTGTCCAAAGTCGACAAGTCAAGACATTAAGAGCTATTATTCAGCACTGAGTGCATGATTTCAAATTCGAATTATGAGCACCAGAAAATGAAGACGCGTTTTCATTCTTTTTAACAGTGGTTATTTTTGAGAAGAGAGACTGGAGCTGCTAAGGATTGGGCCTGGGTACGGGCAAAAGAGCATTTAATAATCTCCTTAGTTTTTAAACCCAGTGCGTGCGAGACCTTGTTTTTTGTTTGCTTTAGTGTTTACTTTTATAAAGGTTATTAGCAGTTAATCAGCTGGGAGTTCTTGGTGAGCTGAGTGGTTTGGGTGAGGCTAGGCAGCTTCAGTCCTGGCTTCCTAAGTTACCACCACCTGAAGCTGGGTGACTTTACAAAGAAAAGAGGTTGGCTGAGCTCACAGTTCTGGAGGTCCAAGGGCCTGATGCTGGCATTGGCTCAGCTCTGGTGAGGGCCCCTGGCTGTGTCACATGATGGTGTAGGCAATGGCAGGAGAGGGTGTGTGAGAATGGGTTCACTGTGCAAGACTGGAAGCCCAGAGGGACTAGGTAGGGCCAAGTTGTTTTTAAATTGGGTTATTGTTGAATTATTTTATAAATTCTGGAACTAATTCCTTATAAATGATTTATGAAAATTCTTCCCGTTCTGTGGATTGTTTCCTTCTTGGTAGTGTCCTTTGATTTTGGTGAAGTCTGGTTGACCTGCTTTGAACCTCGTTGGTCATACCTTTGGCATCACACCTAAGAAACCATGGACTAATCCAAGGTCATCATGTAGCTTTAGCTCTTACGCTGGGATGTTTGATCCATTTTTGTAGTAGATACCGTTCATGGTGAGGCCATAGCCTCCTGAATATTGGACATGGCCTTGGTCATGCAGACCTTGTGAAGGCACACCTTCCTAAATGGAATGCTGCTACAATAAGCATACGGTTTGGGTTATTATTAGATATGCTTTTAGGAAAACTCTTTATCATACTCCCAGGACATAGAAGGTAAGCCAGGAGCAACTTGAACTTTTGCTTCCCATCAAAAATATATCACGTAATACTTACCTCCTTTGCTTGTGCCTGTTTTTTGTTTTTGTTTTTTTGTTTGACAGGCAGAGTGGACAGTGAGAGAGAGAGACAGAGACAAAGGTCTTCCTTTACTGTAGGTTCACCCTCCAAAGGCCACTGCGGCTGGCGCACTGCACTGATCCAAAGCCGGGAGCCAGGTGCTTATCCTGGTCTCCCACGTGGGTGCAGGGCCCAAGGACTTGGGCCATCCTCCACTGCCTTCCCGGGCCACAGCAGAGAGCTGGCCTGGAAGAGGGGCAACCGGGATAGAGTCCGGTGCCCCAACCGGGACTAGAACCCGGTGTGCCGGCGCCGCAAGGCGGAGGATTAGCCTATTGAGCCACGCGCCGGCATGTGCCTAGTTCTTATTCTTTTACAATGATTAGTCCGGCTGTATATTCCCAATTGTTACATTACTAGTTAACCCCCAACTACATAATAAAAAGTGCCAACTGGAGCTGTCGAACAGCACTCTTCAGATGAAGATCTCCGTGTTTCGGCTTATCATGTAAAACTCCACAATTTTGAGTTCATTTCTTGTGTGGTTGGTTGGATGTCTTGCTTTTGCCTGTGAATGTCCATTTGATCCAGCATCATTTGTTGGAAGACTCTTTTCTCTGGTTAAACTTCTTGGCACCCTTGTCAAAACTAGTAGGCTGTGAGTGTGCTGGTTTATTTCTGGACTCTAAATTCTGCCTGTTCATCTGTTTGTCTATCCAGTGCTACCTGGACACTGCCTTGATTATTGTAACCTTATAAAATGAATTTAAAGTCAGAAAGTGTGAGTCCTCAGGCTTTTTTTTTCTTTATTTCTTTTTCTAAAAAACAGTATTTTGGCTATGTTGGGTCCCTTAAATTTTCATATAAATTTTGGTGTACGCTTGTCAATTTCTGACACGTAGCCAGTGGAATTTTCAGGGATTGCACTCAATCTGTAAGTGACTTGGGGGATGTTGCCATCTTAATCATATTAAGTCTTCTGATCTATGAACATGAGGTACCTTTCCATATACTGAGATCTTTAATTCCTTTCAACGATATTTTATAATTATCATAGGATAAGGTTAATACTTTTTTGGTTAAATTTACTCTTAAGTGTTTTATTCTTTTCAATGCTGTTGTAAATGGAATTGGTTTGCTAATTTCACATTGTACAATGTAAGTGTATAGAAATATAATTGTTATATAAATGTCATTTCTGAAATCTTGCTGAACTAGTTAATTAGTTTAAATTGTTTAGTGGGCTCTTTAGGATTTTTCTATATACAATATAGAATATATATATCTATATTGACAAATAGTTTTCTTCTTACTCTCCAATGTGGGTGACTTTGATTTCACTCAGTTGTCTAATTCTCCCTGCTAATGTTGAATGGAAGATGTCAGAGTGGACACCTTCATCGTTTTCCTGATCTAAGGGAGAACACATTTGGTCTTTCACCGTTGTATGTCATCAAGCTACAGATGTTTTCCTGGGAGTCTTTCATCTACTGAGCAAGTTCCCTATTACTCCTGGGTCATGGGGTTTTACTTTTTTTAAAATCCTGAATGCAATAAGTATTGAAGGTTTTCCTTTCTCTCTTCTTCTTCTTTTTTTTTTTTTTTTTTTTTTTTGTAAATCCTGAAATTGTCATGTTATTTTGTTCTTTATTTTGTTGATCTAGTATATTATGTTAATGTATTTTTAAAGGATAACCATTATTTGTTTGTTTGAAAGGCCAAGACACACACAAAGAAAAAAACAGAGATCTCACGTCTGCTGGTTCGCTCCTCGAATGTCTGCAGTAGTCAGGCTGGGCCAGGTTGAAGCCAAGAACCCAGGATTCAGTCTCGGTCTCCTGTGGGGGTGGCTGGGACCCACATACTGGAGTCATCACTTGCTGCTTCCCAGGGAGGGCATCAACACAAGCTGGACTTACTTATTGATTTTGTATGTTAACCCCATTTTGTATTCCTGGGATAAATCCCAGTTGGTTATGGAGTATGGTTCTTTTTTATATATTGATGCATTCATTTGCAAATATTTTGTTGAAGATATTGGTCTGTAGATAATGTATTGTTTTCTCGTTGCCTTGTTTTGGTATTAGGGCAGTACTAGATTCATAGAAGGAGTGAGAGATGGTTTTTCTTCTTTAATGTCTGCAGGAGTTTGTGAAGAGTTGCTATTAAAATCTTCCTTTAAATGTTTGCTGTGTGGGCAGAGGCAGTGGTTAAGAGGCTGCTTGGGATGCTCGTACCCCGTTATCAGGGATCCAGGTTCAGTCAAGACCTGGCTCCACTTCTGATCCCAGCTGCCTGCTAATGGACAGCCTGGGGCAGCAGACGATGGCTTGTGTGTTTGGGTTCCTGCTACTGACATGGGAAATCTGGTTTGCATCCTGGGTCCCTGGCTTCAGCCTTGCCCAGCCCCAGGTATTACAAGCATTTGGGAAATAAACAAGCACTTGGAAAATCTCTCTCCCTCTCTCTCTGCCTTTCAAATAAACACAAATTGTTTTTTTAATATTTAAATAAAACAATTGTTTTTGGCTGGAATTCACCAGTGAAGCCATCTGGGCCTGGGCGTTTCTTGTGGGTAGTTTTGGATTTGTAGTATAATCTTTTCCTGTTATTGGTCTATTCAGATTTTTTTTTTTTTTTTACTTGAGTCAGCTTGGGTAATCTGTGTCTGTTCCAGCTAAGTTATCTTAACTGTTGCTTATGATAGAGGATGCTTTTATTTCTGTAAGTAGCAGTGATATCTCTCCTCTCATTCCTGATTTTAGTACATTTAGTATTCTTTCTTTTGCTTAATTAGCATAGCTAAAATTTTATAATTTTGTTGATTTTTCCAAAGAACTAACTTGTGAGTTTATAGATTTTTCTCTATTTTTTTTTTAATTTCTACTATAAACTAAGTTTTCCTTGATGTTTCCCTTGGGTCTAGTTTGCTCTTTTTCCTATGGTTGGCTTAAGGTGGGACAGGCAACTAATTGAGGTGTTTACAGCTCTGCTTTCTCTCCAAGTACTGCTTTAGCTGCACCAGCTTCCTCCCCAATATCTTGTGGACATTTTCTGCTCCTCTGAGGTTTTTGCCTTCCTGCCAGTTTCCCCCCTCTCCGGGTTCCTGCTCGAGGATCCCTGCTTGGTCCTAACTGAAAGTAAACAGAGAGCTAAGTGCTGGGAATGGAGCCGAGTGCGCGGCTGTGCTGTCTCACTCCCTCCCCACAGGCCTCCTAGGCTGAAGGTAGAATTGTGTTAGAGCTGAGGCAACTCCAGTGCACAGGGTGTAACCAGCTTGCCAGGCTCTTTTAATAGCACCCATCAAATGTGGTCTTTGGCCTTCTTTCATGCTTTATAATTTCTCCCTGGGGGATTTTAGGATTTATTTTATTTTATTTTTTTAGCGCTACTTGATCATGGCATCCTTTGCCTCACTGTCCGTCACCTTTTCTTAGACCCTCATTCCCTCTTCTGCCTTTAATTTTGATGGATGTTACCAGCACTCACGTGCTTCCTTGGGTTGCCCCCCAGCCCGATGCCAGTTTACACTAGTGTCCCACCATGGTGTGTCCCCTGAGGTCCATCCTTCTGATTGACATCATCGTCACTTCACCCTCTGGCCAATCCCAGTGCTCTGTGAGAAGTTTCCTGGGGGCTTCAGGAAGAACTGGATGCCCCAGTGGTTCTCTTGCCTTTGTTTATAAATTTGTCATAGCCTCTACAAGCTGGGGCATCTTGTATTCTTCCCTAGGCTTGTCTGCCCCTACCGCTGGGAGCTCCAGTTGATAAGCAGTGGGTTTGCATCGTATCTAGAAAGTGTTTTGCAAATGCTTGTGAAGTAAGTAGGTGGTTGCGAGGTGGAAGTTTGCTTCCTGTTGGAGAGATGCGGGTCAGTGTGGATGTTTGCCCAGATCTGTCTCATCAGTGTGTGTTGAACTTGAACCCCTGCACCTGCATGACTGCTGTCCGTCTTTCAAGTTCCTGCTTCCATGCCTCTTCCCTAGGGGAGTTAGGTTGCTTCGTGCATCTCCTTTGCAACACTTGCTGCAGCGCAGTTCATTAAATATTTGTGAAGCCATCTTTGTGCTGTCTGAGATCCACGGGAAGGAGGCCTGCCTGAGGTGTGTCCTCTGCACCCTTGTTCCGTGGCCCCTTCCCAGGGCCTGGCCTTTAGCTAACATACAGTAAGTATTTTGATGAACAAATGAATAATCATAGTAGCCATACCTACCTTGTTAGTGTTTAGTATTTGCTTTCTATATTTTGGCTACCAGTTGAAGTGATAGAGACAGCTTAACAGAGCTGACGACATAGCCAGCAAACATGTAAAGGATGTGAACTCTTCGAGCTGTTGGGGTCCAGAACTGAAGACATGTTCCTTTCCTGCCAGATACTTGCACTGTAGCCTGGAGTTAAATGAGGTCACCGCCTGCCAAGCAAGAAGGGAGCGTCATTCTGAGGATGCAGAGAGAAGCTTCAAATCAGAATCCATATGCCGTTGAATTTACAAAAAAAGATATATCTATAAATGGTGGAATAATTTATCAAAATGCTACACTCTTGAATGGGTCCTAATTATCTCATGAGCATTTAATAGACTTAATCAGACTCCCCAGCAGGCTCTCCTGCAGTCTTTGTTATTAACGAACGTCCTGACATCCGGGTCTTGGTAGGTCTGGGATTACAAAGTACACACAAGAACGTCTGAGAGTATAAATGAGCAGGCTGTAGGCAAGTGCATATGGCGAAATCAGAAGATGCAGTGCAACAGCCCTGAGCCTCTGTCAGCTGCTCTGTCTGCCAGGAGGCGTTGTGCAAGCCCACTTCCTTCCACTGTTAATTGTGTTTAATGATTTTTACTGGACTTGGAAAATGACTTTGTTCAGCAAGGTTTGTCACTGTAGTTCCCCAGTTACTTTAAGGATAGGAGAGCAAGAAGTCCGCACCATGCTTGCCTGTAGGAGAGAATGAGTTCCCCTTTTCCTTTGCTGTATTACTTGTCTACTTCCAAAAATGGATGTTGCTTAATTCTGTACCTCTTCGAGTGTTTGGATATTTCCTTACAAAAGAAAGGGCAGAATGAAGTATATTTGAGAGAGCTGAAGAAGGCACATTTCCAAATCCCTTTGAAGTGTGTGGTCTTTGCGATGAACAAGAACTCCGTTCACTCCATTAATGACTGTTGGCGAGTACGCTACCAACCCGGTGACACTTGATTCTTTAAAACAAAGCACCGAAGAGTGGTTTCCAGGAAGCTCATGGAGAATGCACATCATGGAATAAAACTATGTGGATTTCAAAAACGTTTTGTATGCAAGTAAACTTCTTTTAATTGCATTTTCCATGAACTTTTGGAGGCACTCTTGTATAATTGCTTTAGTGTGGATGAATAAAGACACTGCAAGCTTCTTAGTTATCTGTGAACGCCTCCTGCTTAGTGGAGACACACAACACTGTGGCCTGCTCCCAGCTCTGTCCTCAGGCAGCCTCGGGGTAGATGGCGCCTGTGACGCTGGCTTGTAGCCACGCCTCACCCCTCACTGCTGTGTGGCGCTGGGAGCATTACTTTCCTGACCCTCTCTGTGTCTCTTGCTTCATCATTGCACAACAGAGAGAATGGCATCAACTTACAAGGTGGAGAAGATCCATGAGTTAGCATGAGCACCAAGTAAATACAAAGAGCGTGCTCTTCCCCTCCCAGTATTTGTATAAAAAAGCCCACAGTAATTAGGACCAATCTGTTGGGTATTCGGTACAAGTTTGTTGCTAAAACACAACCCGGGAGGCAGCAAGCAATGGCTCAAAGAGTTAGGTTCCTGCCATCCACCTGAGAAATCTGAAATTCGTTCCTGACTCCAAGCTTCAGCCCTGGCCACTGCAGGCCTTTGGGAAGTGAACCAGCAGATGAGAGATTCATTCTCTCTCTCTCTCTCTCTCTCTCTCTCTCTCTCTCGTGCTCTCTTTCTCTCTTTCTCTCTACTTCTCTGCTCAAATAAATAGTATACACAAATTAATTAAAGGACTTGTTGGAATCTTAAAAGGAGTTGCATTGAAACTATAAAGCAGTTTAGGGTGAATGGCCACCTTCATGACTAGATCTTCCCATTGGTGAACCTAACAGGTCTGTTTATTTATTTAAGTCATCTTGAATTTATCTCAGCAGTGTTTGTGATTTTCAGTAGAGGCATATTGCACCTGTTTGTTTATTCCTGCATAGTTAATATGTATATGCTATGTGTGTTTGCTTTTTTAAATGTACATTTTCCAACTTTTCATTATTATATGTAGGAATCCAAGTGATTTTATTGACCTTGTATTCTGCAACATGGCTGATGTACATTATAGCTCAAACAATCACAAGTAAAATGACTCTGTGCAGGTTTCTGCTGGGGGCTGGTCCTTCTCTCATCTCCCCATTGGCTCTCTGCTCGTCTTGGGCTTCCTTTGCATCTTTCCTGAGCATCAGGTCTGCTGTGGACAAAGATGTTCAGGGTCATGACTCACTAAGGAGAAACAGAAAGGTTCCAGGGAGCTCCATCGTCACCTGGCTGTCCTCTTGGAAACTGAGAATTGACGAGTTTATCGGGTCTGGGATTGTAGATGTGTTGAAACAAACTTCGCATTGTTCTTGTGTTGGGAGAGTGAATGCAAACATCACCACTTCCGTTTCTTCTATCATAGAGAGTGGTCAATCCATCCTTTTTGAGAACGACGTTGTTAATGCTGTCAAACGTCTGATTCCTTTGCCAGGTGTCTGCTGGTTGATCGTCGGCACCCGCACGCACCATGCCTGAGCAGAGCAACGATTATCGCGTGGCCGTGTTCGGGGCAGGTGGTGTTGGCAAGAGCTCGCTGGTGTTGAGGTTTGTGAAAGGAACGTTCCGGGAGAGCTACATCCCCACGGTGGAAGACACCTACCGGCAGGTGATCAGCTGTGACAAGAGCATCTGCACGCTGCAGATCACCGACACCACCGGGAGCCACCAGTTCCCGGCCATGCAGCGGCTGTCCATCTCCAAGGGGCACGCCTTCATCCTGGTCTACTCCATCACCAGCCGGCAGTCCCTGGAGGAGCTCAAGCCCATCTACGAACAGATCTGCGAGATCAAGGGGGACGTGGAGAGCATCCCCATCATGCTGGTGGGCAACAAGTGTGACGAGAGCCCCAGCCGCGAGGTGCAGAGCAGTGAGGCCGAGGCCCTGGCCCGCACGTGGAAGTGTGCCTTCATGGAGACCTCGGCCAAGCTCAACCACAACGTGAAGGAGCTCTTCCAGGAGCTGCTGAACCTGGAGAAGCGCAGGGCCGTGAGCCTGCAGATCGATGGCAAGAAGAGCAAGCAGCAGAAGCGGAAAGAGAAGCTCAAGGGCAAGTGCGTGGTCATGTGAAGGCCCTTCCCCGGCCTCCCTCCCATCCCCCACGTGACACCCACCGTTGTCAGGGTAGCATGTACGACGCCCGCGTGTTAAACATTGCATTGGACCGAGCCAGGCCCTGGCATCCTTAAGAGGGCATGCCACACCGCCAACAAAAAGCCACCCCTCTCTGAGTCCCAGAACCCGCCAGGCAGTTAAAAGCCAGCACCTGCAGCCTCCCAGGGAACTCGGGACAGTGCATTCCCCAGAGGGAGGTGGGAGGTGGGAGGACCTGTCCCCACGATGGCAGCATGTGCGGAGAGGACTGAACACCACCTAGTGCATGGGAGAGTGCGTGAGCCCAGAGCCGCAACCCCGAGCCAGGCATTTATCTCTGCTCAAAAGCCGGTAACATCTTTGGGGGAGGAACATGGGTATGGGCGGAGGCGAGAGCACCAGTCCATCCAGAGCGGACCACACTGGGTCCCTTTCATGCTTTTATTTACCAATTTATTTATTTTAAATTGGGTTCAACATAAAACAACACAGCCTCCCTCAAAGGAGGGTCTCCACTCGCTGCCCCAGACCTGCCGGGGACCTTGTTTCTTCCCCCCCCACCCCCCCACAAAAGATGCATTCCCCTGGTGTAGACCTAGCTAGCATGCATCGCTCTCACCTCTGCCAGTGTTTCTTTTCACATCCAATGGTGAGTTCCCTAACTGCGTGCTGTCCTTTTGGAAATGCTTCGGTTCTGCAGTACAGGGTTGTAAACAGCATTAAAGCGTCACCTACTGCTTGCTCCTGGGGTTTCTCTGTGACGGTTTGAGGAAGGTGAAGCTTCTTCCCTTCGGTCCCCAAGGGTGTGACTTCTTCAGCCTTCAGGTTTTAAATACAAGCAAATAAAGAGGCTGTTTTTAGGCATTTTGTTACCCTCCAAGATGGCTTTATTCTCTTAAATAATTCGATCTGTACCCAGCCAGGCAACAGCCAGCAAAGGCCATCTGATGACCAAAAGCTCATCTGTTTTTCTAAGTGACACGCACACGTGGATGCCACACTTTGCACCTTACCAGAGGACTTTGAAGCAGGAGTTGTTCACGGTATCGTTGATGAGCTGTCTGTATCAGAAGTATATTCCTGGAAAATGCACTTGTGTACCCGTAAATTCTCTTGCATGTTCCGTTATACACGTCTTGTAAGAGCTGTGTGAGACAGCACTCACTCTAGAAACAATTATCTTCCCCTCCTAATGACTGTGTGTGCATCCTTAATCCTCTTTAAACCAAATGACAGCCACTGTGGTTCCTGTGCCAGGCGCGGGAGAGGACAGTGGCTGGAGACCAGCAGGCTGCTCTGCCCCGGGAAGAGTCCAGGCACATCCTCTGCTCTCCCTACGTAGCGTCTGTTTGGTCTCTGTTTCCTAAAGAATTCCCAGACTGGCTGAGTGTGGGCTCATCCTCTCCCCCGTCCTTGTCACCTGCCGGGCGGAGGGAGCTGCCGTAGCACTTGGGCTTGCTTGCACAGGGAGCCTCCTGGCTGCTGGGCAGCAGCGCTGGCCCTGGACAGAGCTCCCAGGTTGGAGATGTTACACATGTCGGCTTGCTGTGTTTTTCCCCCGCCCCGCCCCTGCTGACTTGCTGCCGCAGCCAAAAGGGTACCACCATCCTCCAGAGCACACTGGGTTCTTAGCACCAGCTAGCTCCCTGTAGCCCCTTCTGGGTAAATTCCCTCGTCCTGGTCTCATCCTCTCGGCTCCACCAGAAACTTGCCCTGCTGACATATTTCATGTGAGAGAGAATTAGCACCTTCTTGGGCTCCTAGAGCAAATCCTCCCTGATCCGACCAGACCAGAGGGAGTGTTCACACGGAGCGGGGACAACCCAGGACAGGAGTGGCCTGGGAGCTAGTGGGGAGCTCAGGGCACTGGGACCAGTCCTCAGGTCCCTGATGCAGGCTCCACAACATTTGCAATGAGATCTGGTCGGGGCATTGTCTGGATCCTTGGTTTCTCAACTTGGGTCTATGTTTTTTCCCCCATTTCTGTTCTCAGAGAGAGAGGTTGTCGGTTTGTCATTTGTATATGGGTGAAGTCTAACAGGCAGTGGAATTTCATGGCCAACAAGGGATGGCTAGGTTTTGGCCTGGGTTTTTCTGCTAACAGTACAATGGGATCTTTGCCACTGACCATGATGCTAATAAGGCTTTTCTTCTGAGAGCTTCCTGCAGACGGCTCCATCCCTACAGATCACAAGTCCCCATGCCTTTTAGTGCTTTCCAGACAATGTGCATTTGTAAGTATCTGGGCGCTCATCCACGAGAGCTTTGCAGTGATTAAAAATCTGTTGTCAGTCAGGATTCGTTGTGTTTCTTTGTGTCTTCCCTGTGAGGTTTGGCTCAGATGGCATGGGAGCCTCCGTGTGGATCTTCATTCTGAGATCATTTTCATTGAGCTGAAGATATTGGTGGTTTTCTCAAATTTGTCTTTTAGGAGTTCTACATGGACTCAGGGCTTGGCAAGGCAGTACCACTGCATCAGATTTTATTTTTAATTTATTTTTTATTTGTTAGCATTTGTGTGGTCCCGACCCCACCTATGGAGTGGCGGTTCTTAAGAACCCATCTGACATTGCCTATGGGTGCGGCAGGTTCTGACCCAGCCATAGTAAGTTACAAAACTCAAATGTGAGTTTGAGGCTGGCTCGCTCTCTCTGGGGAGAAGCACGGGGCTCCCAGAGTTCCCTGTGTCCCCGCTGGTCCCCTCCATCCAGTGACAAGCCATGGGCATGCAGACCATGCATCAAGAACAACAAGAGCAATATCGAATTGTTCATTATATCTAGAACTATATTCAGAGTCTATAATTTATCTTCCTGCATTTTTGAAGTATAAAGCAGTACATTGTACATAGCTGGAAGCAAGTATATTTGTTTCACTGTTTGTAATATTTAAGAAATGCTCATTCTTTGTAGAACAAGAAACGTATTCAATATTTTAAAAAAAACTGCTCTGTAATACTTCATTTTTTTCCTTCCAAAATTTGTAATGTGTTGCTCCTACATAAGCTCTCTCTGGAAATATCCATAACTCACTGGACACTTGAATATCTTCGAAGACACGTCCTGGAACTCAGAACCCATAAAGCCAATATGTAGAGAAAGTATTCACAGAGCATGACTTTTATACGTGTGGGATATCAATGTGTATATTTATATTCAAAGTGTATTTATTGTTACAATTCCATTCTCTACTCTGTTTTATTTACTCCACGGTTATAAAATCACCCTTGCGTAAAGTTTCTAGTTGCCAGTGATGTTCTGAAAATGATGGAACATACTCCAATAAAGCTTCGGTTATGACACCCTGGCCGGAAGGCAGTGTTGCGTGTTGGCCTTCAGGGCGGGGCGGGGCTGCGGGCACTGGCGGACAAGGCTGTCAGAGTCTGGGAGGATCTCTGGTGGGCTGCCGCAGCCTGTCCCCTGCCCTTGTCACTGGGTGGACATGAAGCAGGTGCTACAGCATCCTTGGCTCAGAATAGGAGGAGCCAAGACCATGTGTCTCCTCTGCCTTCCCCACCCTGGGCTCTTCAGGGAGGTGGTCCTTGGAAGCCCCTGGAGTGGAGTTGCTGCTTGTCCCTCTTCCTGTTTCTCCAGGCTGCCTTTAGGTGACACAGGACGAGCAGATCTGGAACCGGAAACAGAGGCCTGCTCCCAGCAACTGGCGGGCTGAGTGAGCGCATGGCTGCTCTGTGAGACTTCCGAATGGAAATATTCACATCTGTAGAGTGAGTGTCCCTGAGGATTAATTTAATATTAATTAATTTAATATTAATTAATTAATATTTAATTAATTAAATAATAAATTAATTAAATAATAAATTAATTTAATATTAATTAATAATAAGCACAGGCCCTGGGAGCCGTCTTGTCGCACATCGAGCCTTCGATGGGGACAAACAAAAACCTGCTCACTGTGCAGGACTCTGGAAAGATCCTTGCCTGTGAGCATCAGTCGGTGCACACACAAAGCCATCAGAAACTTTCCATTTCTCAAAGCCTCTAATAGTTTCCCACAGGCCACTCCTGCCGCCTCCTAGCTGCACCCCCGCGTTAGTCATTATTGCTCCATTATTCAGAGTTTCTCATTTATGGACACAATTCCAATCAGCAGGCCCCATTAGGCCCCCATTAAAAGGCATTGTGCTACTTATCAAACTTTAATGTGCAATTGGGGCATTTCAAGATCTTGGGACTTGGTGGCGTCTGAGGCCACAGGGCTGGGTAGTGCTTAGGATTCTGTGTTTCTGGTCCGTGGACCCCACTAGCAGCAGCAGGCCTGTCATCTACTTGTTCTCCGATCGTGCTGCTCGCTGGAGTCTCCCTGGGGGGAGACCCTCCCCCAGCAGGCAGCTGGAGTGTGGCTTTGGCTTCAAGATCTTTTAAAAAGTCCTAGGTTGTTCCGCCAGCACTAGGTGTGAGGGGAGCTCACTGCTCCTGGTCGGAGCCCCCGCAGCCACCTGGAGTGACCTCCCCTTGCCCTGCCTAGCTCCAGCCTGGCACACACTCTGCTCTTGACAGCTTGTCTTGTTCTTCCCAGCCTGTCGGTATTGAAGACACATGGCCCCCCTTCCCTCTTGACCCTGCTGACGTGCAGCGCACCGTGCGCGCAGGGACAGAGGGCTGACCTGCTGCCATCCAGCCCTCCGCGGCTCGGGTCTTCACTGTGCTCACGTGTTTCCAAGACCCAAGGGAAGCATTGGCTCTGCCTGCTCAGAGACCTGCCTGGGATTTGGAGCTGAATCCTCACGCCTTCATTCATCCAGCCCTTCATTCTTCCATCTCCATTGACCTTTTGTCATCTCGGAGGCCTTTGCCCGTGCTGGTCTATCACGAGCCATTGATGGGCCCAGAGTCGGACTCCTGTGGTCCTTTAGTGATCACTGCTGTCACTGGTGGTGTTAGTGGTTTTAGTCTTTTGGCCCCAAGCAACAGAGAAGGGGTTAGCTTAGGTGTAGGAAAATAAAGGAAACCGGCGTATTCCCCTTGAACTCCTCTCAGGAGGGAGACAGGCATTCACAGTGAAAGGAAGACAAAAGGTAGGGCCAACAGAGGGATAGCAGGTGGATGTCACGTGTTCCCTTCACTCTTGCCGGAAGCCAGGATTTAGCTTGCAGTCGGTCTGACAATAACCAACAGTAGCTCTCAAGAAGCGCCTCCCCAGATGCCGGTCACACTCCGCACACACTCAACCACGGTGGTAACACCCCCCCCGCCAAGTTGGGCACCGTGGATAGTCCCAGGACCCCCATGACAGTCGCAGGAGAAGTGTCAGGAAGTCCCAGGGCAGGTGCCTTGGTTAGAAGGCGAGTGGGGAATGAGCAGCTGCGGTTGTGCTGTTGGAAATCCCCTCTGTCCGCCTGTCCACCCGAGCACCTTACAACCTCTCCCTGTATTAAGGCTGCCCTCAAGTGACCTTGGTCACTTAAGTCAAAACCTCTGTCTCCCTCCTCAGAGTTCCCCTTGATCTTGTTTTCCTGACCTTGAAGATGCTCCTGCTGTGTTTCATGACACAGACATTATTGTTCATACACATCCTAATTTGTTTTATGCTCTTTTTTTTTTTTTGACAGGCAGAGTTAGTGAGAGGGAGAGAGACAGACAGAAAGTTCTTCCTTCCGTTGGTTCACCCCAAATATGGCTGCTACGGCCGGTGCTGTGCTGATCCAGAGCCAGGAGCCAGGTGCTTCTCCTGGTCTCCCATGGGGTGCAGGGCCCAAGCACTTGGGCCATCCTCCACTGCCCTCCCGGGCCATAGCAGAGAGCTGGCCTGGAAGAGGGGCAACCGGGACAGAATCCGGCGCCCTGACTGGGACTAGAACCCGGTGTGCTGGCGCCGCAGGCGGAGGATTAGCCAAGTGAGCCATGGCGCCGGCCAGTTTCATGCTCTTTTTAAAAAGTTTATTTGAAAGGCAGAGATACAGAGAGCAGAGAGAGAGAGAGAGAGAGAGAGAGAGAGATATCGTCTACATGCTGGTTTATTCCCCAAGTGGCTGCCATGACTGGAGCTGGGTCAATCCGAAGCCAGAAGCCAGGAGCTTCTTCCGGGTCTCCCACGTGGTTGCAGGGGTCCAAGCACCTGAGTCATTTTCCACTGCTTTTCCAGGCACCCAGCAGGACGCTGGTTCAGAATTGGAGCAGCCAGGACTTGGGATGCCAGCACTGCAGATGGAGGCTTAGCTTCCTACTCAGCACTGGCCCCTGTTTCATGCCCTTTAACTTCAATTCATTGTGGAGCCCGCGCAACAACTGGAACTATGTCCCATAACCAAGTGTTAGATTGACCGGCAAGCCCCTCCTAACTGCTCACCGGGTCCCCCTGTGGATTCTCCATGTAGTCACTGGCTCCCCTCTCCAGCACACAGCAGCACGGCACTTCCTGGCCCCCGTGGTGCTGGGCAGAACCAGCCGACTGGCCAAGGAGTCGTGCGAGGAAGAAGGCCCTTGGTTTCCAGGCAGGTGCATTTCACGGCCAGTGAGAGCCCCCCAGAGCGCTCCTCCTCTTCTCCCACAGGGACAGGCAGTGTTCTCAGAGTGATTGCTCTCGACCAGTGGTTCCTAGTGAGGGCAAGGCTGCGACGGGAGCAGTGGGCTCTGTGCACCTGCAGCTGATACATGGTCTCATGGAGACATAAACCTTTGTTGTGTTGGTATTTGAGATTTGACAGGGGTGGGGCAGGGTATTTCTCGGACATAACTCACTCTAACTTGACTAATACCTTACCTCCTGTTTATATTCTTAAAGTTTAGCAGTTACTTCTTGTCAGCCTTCTCTTTTCTATTTGTATTTTATTTTTAAAGATTTATTTATTTATTTGAAAGAGAGAAAGTTACACAGAGAGAGGAGAGGTTTTCCATCTGCTGGTTCACTCCCCAATTGGCAGCAATGGCCAGAGCTGCACCGATCTGGAGCCAGGAGCCAGGAGCTTCTTCTGGGTCTCACACATGGTTGTAAGGTGCACGGGTGGGCAGGTGGACAGAGGGGATTTCCAACAGCACTGAAACACATGGTTTCAGATGGCTTGGGCCATCTTCCACTGCTTTCCCAGGCCATAGTAGAGAGTTGAAAAGAAGTGGAGCAGCCGGGACTCGAACCGGCACCCACATGGGATGCTGGTACTGCAGGCGGCAGCTTTAAGCACTACACCACAGCGCCACCCCTTTTTTCTATTTTTCAAGCTTTATTTATTTGAAAGAGGAAGAGAGAGAGAGAGAGAGAGAGCAAGCAGTCGAGAGATCATCCGTCTGCTAATTCATTCCCCACATGGCCACAACAACCAGGACTGGGCCAGGCCATAGCCAGGAGCCAGGAGCTTCTTCCAGGTCTCCCACGCGAGTGCAGGGGCCCGAGCACTTGGGCCATCTTCTGCTGCTTTCTCAGGCCACAGCAGAGAGCTGGATTGGAAGTGAAGCAGCCGGAACAGAGACTGGTGCCCATAGAGGATACCAGTACTGCAGGTGGCGACTTTGCCTGCTGTGACAATGCAGGCACCATCTTTTCCTTTTAGAATTTGCATATCGAGGGAATAAATCAAATCTGGGTGTGGGCATTTAGCTGAACACTTATGAGGCCACTTTAGATGCCTGCATCCCACATTGGAGTACCTGGGCTTGATCCTTGGCTCTGGTTCCTGGCTCCAGCTTCCTGCAAATGTGTGCCTTGGGAGGCAGCACTGGTGGATCAAGCAATGGGCTCCTGCCATCCACATGGGAGGCCTGGATTGAGTCTTCAGTTCCCAGAGTGGGGCCCAGCCCAGCCCTGGCCGTTGTAGGCATTTAGGGAGTGAATTGACAGGTGGGAGCACCACAGCTCCCTTTCAAATAAATAAATAAATAAGGTTAAAAAATAAGCAAAAATAAAATCTAAACAAAACAAGTGAATGAAGTACTATAAATGTTGAAGTTCTTAAGAACATGCCAGAAACTTGTGTTTTTTAAATTATCTTTGATGAATTATTTTAAAATGTCATTCTCAAATTTAGGCTGACTAACATTAAACAAAAATGAATGAGACAAGGCCAGCCCTGTGGTATAGTAGGTTAATTTTCCAGCTGCAGCATTGGCATCCCATCTGGGCGCCAGTTCAAGTCCTTGCTGCTCCTCTTCCAATGCAGCTCTCTGCTATGGCCTGGGAAAGCAGTAGAAGATGGCCCAAGTCCTTGGGCCCCTGCACACACACGTGGGAGACCCAGAAGAAGCTCCTGGCTCCTGGCTAGGATCAGCACAGCTCCAGCCATTGCGGCCTTTTGGGGAGTGAACCAGCTGATGGAAGACCTCTCTCTCTGTCTCTCCCTCTCACTGTAACTACCTCTCAAATAAATAAATAAATAAATGAAAGAGGCCATAGAAACTATGCAAGAAAGTTAGTCAGTTGGATGGGAAAATTTTCTGGAATCTCCTTCCTTTATCCCATAAGCAAGGATACTTCAAGATGTCTGTTACCGAGTACCCTGTAGGCTGTGTTGTAGTGTTCAAGGAAAGGCCGTGAAATAGCTTTTTCCTTACACATTTTATAAATGTGAAATATAAAACAAATTGACTTTCCCAGTTGCTGGTAGTTGTGTTCTCAGCAGCGGTTCCCTAGGCAGAGACTTTTGTCACACCACCTGGGCCAAAATTCTATTACCAATGTGCATTTCATCCTGGCCACTGTATTGCTTGTACTTTCTTGAGTTTGTTCAGTTGAACTTCTCCTGTTTATATGTCTAATTCATTGTCCAATGAAGCATAAAGGTAGATAGGGAAATAGCAACTTTATACGGTCACTGTGGATACAGTCCATCCGCAATCTGTGTGTGTGATCATTTTCTTTTTTAGAAGTTTTATTTATCTGGGACTGGTGTTGTGGTATAGCAGGTAAAGCTACTGCCTGCAAGGCCAGCCTCTCACATGAGTGCCAGTTTGTGTCCCAGCTGCTCCACTTCAGATCCAGCTTCCTGTCAATGTCCTGGGAAAAGCAGTGAAGATGGTCCAAGTGCTTGGGCCTCTGCTACCCACATGGGAGACCTGGAAGAAGCTCCTAGTTCCTGGCTTGGCCCAGCTCTGGCCATTGGGGCCATCTGGGGAGTGAACCATCAGATGGAAGATCTCTCTCTCTCTCTCTCTCTCTCTCTCTGTATGTCTCTCTCTTTCTCTCTGTAACTCTGACTTTCAAATAAGTAAATAAATCTTTAAAAACAGTTTTTTGTGTTTGAAAGGCAGAGCAAGAGAAAGAGAGGAAAGAGAGGGAGAGAGAGGAGAGAGAGAAACAGAGTGAGAGAGGGGAGAGAAGAAGAGAGAGGGAGAGAGAGTAAAAAGAGAGAGGAGAGAGAGAAAGTGAGAGAAGAGAAAGAGAGAGGGGAGAGAGAGAGAGAGAGAGAGAGAGAGAGAGATTTTTCCATCTGCTGATTCATTCTCCAAATAACCAAAACAGCCAACTGAAGCCAGGAGCCAGGAACTCCTTCTGTGTTTCCCACGTGGATGGCAGGGACCCAAGTACATGAGGCACCACCTGCTGCCTCCCGGGTGCATTAGCAAGAAGCTTGATGCCAGGCGCTGTTTCTTTCAGGACCTGGGCATCCCCAGCAGCCTCACCTGCTGTGCCGCAGGGCTCAGCTTTGGATACGAGACGTGTCTAAGAATGGCTGTCCCCCCAAAATATGTGAAGGAAATGAGGCAGGAATCTCAGAAGATTTAATATTTTGGGTCTGGATTCCTCACGACAGCACATTGTTCTTTAAAATTAGTTCATCAAATTTCTTTGTTACCGGTAAAACCCAATCAATATCTCATTTCTAGTGAAAGAAATGCAAAACAGTGCTTTCAAGTGTGAAATTAATGAGTTGTTAAAGGGAGGGAAAAAATTGAAAATTATACACATGCTTGTACATACCCGGGCGCAAACATACACACACACATTGCCAGGCAGAATACACAAGTCATACTACCACAGAGAAGCCTATGAAACCAGACCCAACGGTCATTACAAATGCCCACTAAGACGGCACTTGGTTAAAGTTGCTTTGAATATTGTTGACTGGCACGTGGTACTAATATCATGTAAAGTGGAAGGGCACTGAGCAAGGCCTCAGTGTGCTGGCTGATTCTGTGTTGTATTTGCACTGGATCTTAGCCAAGAGGCTGAGAAGCAATCTGTGTCGTGTTTGCAACAATTCACGCTCCACTGGTGGGACCCCAGGAGAGAGCAACACGGAAGCCTTTATCTAGGAGAAGGTGTTGTGTTACTGTCATTTGAGTACACCTCCTGCTATTGATTTATGGTTCAAGGAAGAAGTGACAGGTGTGGCTGTAGGTAAGCCATGGCCACCAGCATCTTGTGAGCGTGTGATGTTCAGTACTGAACAAGTTGCAGGAAAAGACGAGTTGAACTGTTTTCTTTTTTGACACTGATCGTGGCTGTAGCATGATCAAGTGACAGCTTTGGAGCACATTGGAGGCTTTCACAGACTCGAACTCATCACTTCAGCGCAATATATTATGACTTTTTTTTACATTAAGGATTATTCATTATCTATAATTAAGCTTGTCTGAATACCACAGAAGAATCTCAATATAGTTAAAGCAAATAAATTTTCATTCGTTGTAACATGGAAGGAATCCACAGCTTCATGACATCATGAACTATTTGTATTAATTAGGTGATTCAGTTCTCTGATCCTAGATGATTCTAGCATGTGGGTGTAGACCACATCCTAATGGCCCATGATGGCTGCTGGAACTCCAGCCATCACATTCTGTGCAGGCAGAGGTTGTACACAAGGGAAAGCATGCATATGCCAGCACTTCTCGGAGCACTGAAGATGAGGAGCAGATCTTACTCACACGGCCACTGCTGGGAATCAGGGAGACTCACACTTTTTTTTTTTTTTTTTAAATCCGGGAGGAGAAATGTGCCTATGTAGAAGTTGGGGATTTCTGTGAGGAAAAATGGACTTGGAGAGGCACTGGCTTTTTTCAAATGTAGGTTTTATCCAATTGAGGTTTGGGGAAACGGACAGATTAGGAGATGTGCGCCATCCCATGTCCACAGCAGATCAGGAGATGTGCAGGGTGAGCTTGCCAGGAGGAGGGGCACTCAGTGCCCGGCTGGGCCACAGAGGGAAGCCCCAGGGCCAGTCAGGAGGGAGAAGGAGTGGGAGAACGTGGGCAGGAGTGTTCCCTGTGGGCAGGGTGCCGGTTTCCGATCAGCTAAGTGCATGGGTCCAGCAGGCTCTGGGATGTGGGGGCTGGCTCTGGTCGGAACCTGGCCCTGGGTAAGAGGCAAGTGGAGGTTGGTCGGGGTTGTGGGGACACATGGCGGAGGCGCATCGCTGCTCTGCGTATGAAGATGCGCTCATAGGAGGGATGTCCAGTCTCTGTGAATCGGTGAGTCCTGGAAGCGCTGTCCCTCCCATGTCAGCAAAGCCCCAGATGGCAAAGCATCAGAAATGCGGAAAATAAAGTGGCATGCATAATACACTGGCAATCTCTGCGTGAATAGGACATGACGATTTTGTGTGCAGGTAAAATGGTCCCGGGATCAATATCCCCCCAATATTTTCTGATTTTCTAGATGTATTAGACAAATAACGCCATGCCATGGTCTGAGTCATTAAGTCCATATCCTCATATCCGAGGGCAGTGTGTGAGCAGATGTAGAATCCACCTGCTGTCTTCTCTTCATTGACGCTTTCACCTCCAGCCTTTGGGTGCAGGCTGAGGGCTCCTTAGCCAGCATCAGACGAGCCTTGAAGCCAGGAGCCCCTGGGAAGTCCCTGCCCTGTTCAGAGAAAATTCTGCCACTTAGTCTTGCTTGTAATGCATTGGCATCCCTTTGGGTCAGGCTTTTCTAATTCAGCGGGAAAGGCACAAACTATGCCAGGAGGTCTGAGGACTCTGAGATCGGCGGACCTGGTGGTCCCCGCCCCCACATGGGTAATTTCCCTGTGAGGTCTGCTCCACTGCACCATGATTGAGGGGTGCTTTTCTCGGTGCGTCCCCGGTGTTCTGCCTAGGAGCTGTTGGATGCAAGCATAGAGGGTGCTGCTGGCGCGTCCGTGACCGAGGCTGCTCTTCCTCACTTGCCTGTCTGGGAGTCCCCTTGGTCCCT
Organism: Lepus europaeus; assembly: GCF_033115175.1. Taxonomy (NCBI): domain Eukaryota; kingdom Metazoa; phylum Chordata; class Mammalia; order Lagomorpha; family Leporidae; genus Lepus; species Lepus europaeus. Next base: position 98,759,650 of record NC_084838.1, read on the forward strand.
AGCACCAGCGGTGGGCAGAGGCCTAGCTCCTCCTGGGTCCCAAGGGCTGCTGGAGCCTTGCTCTTCCAACTCCGCGTTCAGGAAGTGGAAAGGGACCATGATGGGAACATTTGCACCCCGGGGACACGGCCAATCAAGGGCTCCCTTTCTTTTTGGAGAGCTGACTGCTTGGGGTTCGCTAGCACCTTGCTGTGTCCAGTGGCAGGGAAAGTGTTTCACTCTGTCCTGATCCGGACTCTGTCCCGCTCCGTGGTCCTCCTGTCCTGACTCACTGCTGGCCACCCTCCGTGTCCTCCCCACAGACCGTCCTGTACTATCTCCCAGCTCACCCGTGGGCAGTTTGTTGGCAAGTGCTTCCTTTTTTTTTTTTTTTAAATTTATTTATTTATTTGAGAGAGAGAGAGAGAGAGAGAGAGGTCTTCCATCCACTGGTTCACTCCTCAGATGGCTGCAACTGGCAGAGCTGCGCCAATCTGAAGCCAGGAGCCAGGAGCTTCTTCCAGGTCTCCCATGTGGGTGCAGGGGCCCAAGGACTTGGGCCATCTTCTACTGCTTTCCCAGGCCATAGCAGAGAGCTGGATCGGAAGTGGAGCATCCGGGACTCGAACTGATGCCCCTATGGGATGCCGGCACTTTAGGCCAGGGCGTTAACCCGCTGCACCACACAGCGCCGGCCCCAGGTAAGTACTTCTTAGGAACGGTGCTCTAAGAGCTTTAAAAAGCTCCGACTGTGAGTTATGGCAGTGCTGTGGTGCAAACTCACACAGCATTTTTCAAAACATTAAAAAATATACAGGGGGTGGAAGCTTGGCCTAGCAGCGAAGAAGCCTGCATCTCCTGTCACAGGGCTTGGATTCACGTCTCAGCTCCACTCGTAAATCCAGTGTTTTGCTAATGCAGACCCTGGGAGCAGTGGTGATGGCTCAGGTAATGGGGTTCCTGCCAGTCGCAGAGACCTGGATTCAGTTCCTGGTTCCTGGCTTTGACCTGGCTCAGTCCCGGCTGTTGGAGGCATTGGGAAGTGTAAGCTGATGGGAGTTTCTCTCTCTCTCTCTCTCTCTCTCTCTCTCTCTCTCTCTCCCCCTCAAATAAATAAAAAAAATCTTCAAAATTTATATATAGCGGTGTAAAAGCTAGTGCATCCAACATTATTTTTTCAAAAGATTTATTTATTTATTTGAAAAGTCAGAGTTAGAGAGGAAAGGCAGAGAGAGAAAGAGAGGTTTTCCATCCACTGGTTCACTCCCCAGTTGGCTGCAACAGCCGGAGCTGCACTGATCCAAAGCCAGGAGCCAGGAGCTTCCTCAGGGTCTCCCACGTGGGTGCAGGGACCCAAGGACTTGGGCCATCTTCTACTGCTTTCCCAGGCCATAGCAGAGAACTGGATCAGAAGTAGAGCAGCCAGGTCTTGAACTGGCGCCCATATGGGATGCCGGCACTGCAGGCGGCAGCTTTATCTGCTACGCCACAGCCCTGGCCCCTCAACATTATATTTTAGATGTATTTAAAGCTAATATGTAATCAAAGCAATCTTGGGGCCAGCTTTGTGGTGTAGTGGGTTGAGCTGCTGCCTGCAGTGCCAGCATCCCAAGGGGCACCATTTGAGTCCCAGCTGCTCCACTTCTGATCCAGCTCCCAGTTAATGTGCCTGGGAAAGCAGCAGAACGTGGCCCCAGTGCCTAAGCCTCTCTGTCACCCACGTGGGAGACTCAGATGAAGCTGTTGGCTCCTGGCTTTGGTCTGACCCAGTCCAGGTCATTGTGGCCATTTGGGGAATGAATCAGTGGCTGGAAGATCATTTTCTCTCTCTCTTCCTTTCTCTCTGCCTTTCAAATAAAATAAGTAAATTTTTTCAAAAAGTAATAATCTTTTAAAAAAGACTTATTTATATGTTTGAAAGGCAGAGTTACACACAGAGAGAAGGAGAGGCAGAGAGAGAGAAGGGTCTTCCACCCTCTGGTTCACTCCCCACTGGCTGCAATGGCCAGAGCTGCACCGGTCTGAAGCCGGGAGCCAGGAGCTTCTTCTGGGTCTCCTACATGGATATAGGGACCCAAGGACTTGGGCCATCTTCCGCTGCTTTCCCAGGTTATAGAGAGATGGAAAGTGGAGCAGCCTGGACTCGAACTGGTGCCCGTATGGGATGCCGGCACTGCAGGCAGCAGTTTTACCCGCTATGCCACAGCGCCATCCCCCCCCCCCAAAAGGTAATGAGTTTATACTGAGTCCTTTGTAGCCTTAATTAGTAAATTAGAAGAACCCTGAAAGCCTGCCATAGCATCAAGCTGGCAGTGTGCGCTATTGGATGGGGAGCAGCGGTTTTGCGAAGAGTCATCCTGGGGCATTGTCAGGGATTTCACGATCCACAAACGCTTCGGTTGGGCTCCCAGACTCAGGAAAGTGCGCTTTCTCTATTGTGGAACAATGTGTTTTCCCAGAACAGCGTCCTGCCTCGCGCTCAAGTAAGACAGGAAATGAAATCACCCGGAACACTCAGTTAAGGGAAGACGTCTCTTAGCTGAGATGTTGCAATCACGTTTAAAACAAAAAAGCACCATAGTGTCTTTAGGAGAGGGCTGTTTGCCTCTGCTGTGGGTAGGGTAGCTTTATTAGGCAGCAAGTACCGATGGGAATGCCATGGAGAGCCGGGTTGGGGCAGGTTGACCTCCTGTGTCCCCAGCTGTCCCCGGGGAATTATGGCAGCCTCTTCAGGACTCAGTGCGACCGTCGATAGGTGAAGGCTTGGCACGGGGTTGTTGCACCGGAAGCCAGTTGGTGCACCATCACTTCCTGGTAGGTGTTCTGTTCACTGAGAGGTCGTCCCAGCCAGGACCAGTGAGGAAGAATCTAGCATCTAACGTCTGATTTTTATTTCTCCAATGTCTTTCTTTCTTTTTCCTCATTGTAAGGCCATGCTTTCTATTAATCACCAAGAAGTAGACTAAAATATGTGGCTCGAATGAGATTTTCTTTTTTAGGGACGCATTTTCACTGCTTCTTTCCACACTTTGAAAATCCACTGTTACTTTCGTTCACACTCAACTCAAAATAGCTGCTCTCAGGAAGAGCTAAATATAGGCCACTTGAAAGAGCCATTTTGGTCCTTTCCTCTAAAGATCCTGCTCTGTTTTAGTCTTCCCCTCCATCTTCCCAGCACAGAGCTGGGAGAGCCTCCTGCTCCGGCTGCCAGGCTGGCGAGGACCAGGGACCACCGTGCTGAAGCTCTGGCCTCTCTGTGAAGCAGCAGCAGAGGGCTGTGATGGGCAGAGGCGCTCTGCTGACGACTGCGCTCAGTTGCATAGAACAGAAACCACCAACATCAAGGGCTTGGGTAGGATTTCCTTCTTGGGGCATGAGGAGGTCTGCAGGAAGCACCCCAGGGGTCCATGTGGCTTCTCAGGGCTTTTCCATCCTGCTCCCTGAAGCACTGATAGCCAGGCCATACTCTAAGCAGCAGGAGGAAAGGCAAAGGGGAGAGGTGCACCTGCCAGCCAGGCCAGTGCCCTGTTAAGGGGGCTCTGGAGCCCTACCCCATTACCTGCATCTCTGCTTCCCTGCCCAGCAGGATAGCAGGATCACCTTGTTCCCAGGGAAAGAGGGAGTCACTGCTGGAGCTGGGCACGTCGCCATCCTCAATGAAATTGTCTTGCTGGCAGGCACGGAGCAGGAACACTGCTGCTTGTCCCTCCGCTATCGACATCGTCACCCTAACTGCGTACAGTTGGCCTTCTGTGTCTACGGGCTTTGGACCTTTGGATAGAAAATTTGGGGAACAAATTGTATGTGTTCTGAGCATGTGTGGGCTTCTTTTTCCCTTGTTGTTATTCCCTACACAATACAGTAAAACAACTATTTCCTTTGCATTTACGTGGCGTTACACATTATAAGTAATCTAGAGATGATTTAAAGTTTATGGGAGGATGTGTGTGGATTCCGTGCAGCTACTACACCATTGTATGGAAGGCATTTGAGCATCCGCAGATTTGGTATCCAAGGGAGTCCTAGACCCTGGATCCCTCCTGGATGCCCAGGGACCACTGCATTTTAATGACCTATCAGGCATTATTGAATGATTGTTGCAACTAAGGAAGATGACAGTGTGGAAAACATCCTTGTGTCCTAGACTGGCTTTGTCCTTGTCTTTTCAGAATTCCTCAGTCCAAGAAGTCGCCACCTGTACCCACAGCCTCTGAACTTGGAGATCCTAACCGTGCAGAATGCAATCTTTACTGGCAATTTGCACGTACAAAGGAGGATGCAAAGACCCTATACTGAGAGCAAAAATGAAGCCACATCCCATGAGGGGTGGAAGGGGTCTTTATAGCCCATCACCCCTACGTTTTTGGTCTACATTCACCAATTTACTGGATTTAGACAAGATCCAGAAGTCAAGTATCATTAGGGAGTCCAGCTGAGCAAGGTTTTGGAGGCAGTAATAACTCTAGGAAATTGATAGGGAACAGGCATTTTAATTTCCCATTAATAAAAGTGCCAGCTAAGGTGGCAAAGGTGCTGTGGGTGGTTTTAATGAAGTCCCAGGCAGCAGCCAATGCTGGAGCAGCATCCAAAGGTAGAGTGAATTCTGTAGATTGGAACTCGTTGCCATGGCAGTTAGTTGGCAGAAGGTGGGACCGTCCCCAGGAAGAGGAGTTCGAGGGTATCTGAAGGGAAAGAGAAACGCTTCACTTCTCCGTTGTGTGATTCCACAAGGACCTGTAATTAGATGCCATTTGAAGATATGTTCACAATACCGACTTCATTCTGCAGTATCAAGACAAGAACATGAATGCGGCTAGCAGCTATGAAAACCTTGGCAAAACCTAGCAATATTTGTACTCTGCCTCTTCCTCCCCCAACATCATGAGAGTTGGGAGCTGGTCAGATCTAAAACACAGGGAGATGGAAATGTGCACTGTTCAGATGTCAGCTTTCTATGTAGTCTTTCTCTGCAAACAACCGATCCCCCTGCAAGCACTGACAAGGGAAAGCTTAAAAAGAGGGTTGTCATCTGGGTTTTGTTTCCAGTCATCTCATAAAAAACAAACAAACAAAAAACAAACAAACAGGAAAATGATATGATTGTCTTTCATTTTCCAAGAGGAAGCCCTATCAGATTGGACCTGTTCCTGGGGCCAGTTCCCTGGAGCAATGGTGCCCTGTGTAGACTTGGACCACCTGAAGCAGGACAGCCTAGCTGGGCTCACAAATTAGGAGGAGGGCTTCTGACGGACTGATGAGTTCTCAGCCTCTGTTCTGATTGAGACTCTCAACAATCTCAAAGAAGGAAAGCCGTTCCTCCCTTTGTAGTCTTTCCTGTCTCTCTGCAGCACTAGAGACTTCTTCAGAGGAGTGGGGAGAACACTTGCAGGAGAGACCATGGGCACAGATGGAAACCCCACACTTCACGCACACGGGCCGGCTCATATGCTAAAAGAAGGCATCTTCAAACTCTTGGAGTCTGCATGTTTATACAGACATGTCTTTGTGAGGGTCTGTGCTGCTAGCAATATGCAAAGAACACTTTTCATTTTTTACATATGAAAGAACATGACATGAGTCTACTCCAAAACCCAGCAACTGCACTCTTGGCCATTTGTCCCAGAGCAATGAATTCTTATTTTCATATAGAGCCTTCTCTGTAGATATACAAATAACTTTCTTGGTAATAGCCCCAAGTTGAAAATTATACAGATGTTCTTTAGTGGGTGAATGGCGCAACCAAGTGTGGTAAATTTATACCATGAAATATTACACTTCAATAAAAAGAAATACATGATGGACACACAGAAAAGCTTGGGTGGATCTCAAGGAAATTGTCCTGAGTGGTATAAGACAACCTCAAAGGGTCAGGCACTGGATGACTGCTTCCATATAGCTTCCGACATAACCGTGGGTGGGGAGAACAGACAGTGAGGTGGTTTCCAGATGTTAGAGATGAGGAGGAGGGCAGCTGTGTCTAACAAAGGGTAGCATGAAGAGGTCTTGTGCTGATGGCCTAGCTGAGTCTCTCATGTATTTTCTTAGTGTAATTTCAGTTGTGCATATTTATGGGTACAACGTGATAATCCGTGCATGTATTCAGTGTGGGATGAGAAAACCAGGTTAGCTTAGTTAGTATCTTGAATGTGGTGTTGATGTGAACCTACACGTGACAACATCCCGTAGGGCTGAACATATGCACACGTGTGCCTGAGTAACGTGTGAACCCGAGTAGCCTCCAAGCACAAGCGCCAACCTCCCAGCTTTTTTTTTAAATGAATTCTTTTTTAAATTTTTTTGACAGGCAGAGTGGACAGTGAGAGAGAGACAGAGAGAAAGGTCTTCCTTCCGTTGGTTCACCCCCCAAATGGCCACTACGGCCAGTGCACTGCGCCGATCTGAAGCCAGGAGCCAGGTGCTTCTCCTGGTCTCCCATGGGGTGCAGGGCCCAAGCACTTGGACCATCCTCCACTGCACTCCCGGGTCACAGCAGAGAGCTGGACTGGAAGAGGAGCAGCCGGGGATAGAACCCGGTGCCCATATACAATGCTGACACCGCAGGCGGAGGATTAGCCAAGTGAGCTGCAGCGCCGGCCCCAGCTTTTGATTCTTGTCTAAAGTTGTGAAAGATGTAAGAGGCTGAGTCAAGAATGTTCAGGGTACCTTGGTACATTTCTTTGCAACTTTCTGTGACTCAATAATTATTTTAAAATAAAAAGTTAAAGGAAAAGCCATCTAAAGCTAAATAATTCAAGTGCTGCTGCCTACCTGGTGCTATTTTTTTCCATAATGATGCTTGCAAAGCTTCCAAGTAGTGTCCTTTGAAAGTGTAAAAGGAATACTATTTGGAACACTGTTTGAATGTAGATTTTATCTGTGAATAACATTTAAAACACAATTACAATGGGAAAGTTAACAGGTGTCGAAATATCAATCTGTTGGTGACCCACAGGCCCTTCTCCAACAGGTTCAACATGGAATGAAAATAGCTCCTGAGAGTGCCCAGCGTGCATTCAAATAAGAATGTCTTCCATGCAAATGGTCACCAGCAGTTTTGAACATGGGGTGACATGTTGCAAGCCACCTGGGACGTCTCAAACCCCAGTTCTGCAAGCACGGCAGCCGTGGCGCTCTGGTGGAGTTGGTAGCACACTGGGTCCCACGTGCAGACTGCATGGAGGGAGGGCAGGAGACGTGACCCACAGGCCCTCCCAAGGCTACTGATGGCATCTCCTTCAGTGCTGGAAGAGAGCGCACCTCCACGGACATTCTGGGTGTTCATCTGGCTAAAGACAGAAAATGAATTCAGCACTTTTTAAGAATGTAAATATAGAAGCAAAACTGTCCAAGAACCACCATTTTGCCAGATTCTAAAAAAAAAAAAAAAAAGAAAGAAAGAAAGAAAGAAAGAAAGAAAAAAAAAAAACCTCAAGGAATAGAAAAGAGAGTCAACCAAAGTAGATTACACTTGACTTTGGCAAATGGCAAGTTCATTTTTATATATTCTTGTATATTTGACGTCTTTGGAGATAAGTATGTTTTACTAATTAAAATGATATTATTTCAGCGTGTATTAGGACAAAAGTTCACCAATATGACCTGATTCAGACAGAAGTTAAAATTTGTTGTGTACTCTGGGTCCCGACATATTTAATCTATTTCAGCAGAAAAATCACTACTTCCCAGACTGCAGAATTCATTAAATTAGGAATCATTCCTTTAGACGGCACAACCATTCACTTCTACTCTGCCTCTGGCATGATGTCGGCACTATACAAAGCTGAAACAAAGCAGAACACGAATAAAATCGGTTTTCTCTTGAAGAGGAATTTTCTCCTTTTTGTCTTTGGACCGTGCCTTGAAGTCATGTTCATAAATGTCGGCTGGTGTTGGCACCTTGCTTCCCTCACTGTCATTCTCTTCTCATTATAATTCAGCCTCCTGCCTAGTCGTTATTTTCTTACTACCAGTATATTTTTCCCCAGTATTTTCCATCAGTATTCTCTGCACCTCACTATTAGATATAACTTCCTATTTCATCTGGGGTGAGTTTTGGTAGTTACGACTTTTTAGGAATTAATTTATGTTGGGTTCAATTTATAACTCTGGAGTTGCTGATTATTCAAAAGCTATGTTTGTACAATATGTTGTGTTGTTGCGACAGGTATGTTGTAGCAATAGATAATGTTGTTATTACTTTATCATCTTTTTAATGTCTGTGGGGTCTGTACTTATAGCCACTCTTTCATTCTTTTATTTTTCTAAAGATTTATTTATTTGAAAGGCAGAGTTACACAGAGAGAGGAGAGGCAGAGAGAGAGAGAGAGAGAGAGAGAGAGAGAGAGATGTCTTCCATCCGCTGGTTCACTCTCCAGTTGGCTGCAATGGCTAGAGCTGTGCTAATCTGAAGCCAGGAGCCAAGAGCCTCTTCTGGGTCTCCCACGCAGGTGCAGGGGCCCATGGACTTGGGCCTTCTTCCACTGCTTTCCCAGGCCACAGCTGCACCACAGCAATACCCTTATGTTTTGTTCTTATATTGGTAATTTGTGTCATTTTTCTTTCCATATCATCAACATTTCAAAAAACGTACTAGTTTTGCATTAGCAATAACCAGGTTTTAGTTTAATTAATTTTCCCTCTTTTTGGTTTTCAATTTCATTGATTTCTGCTTTTATTTTTATTGTTACCCCTTCTGCTTCAGTGAGTTTATTTTGCTCTTCTTTTTCATTAAAGTGAAAGCTTATTATTGATTTGATATCTTCTTTTCAAAAATAAGGACTATTTGTGTGAATTTTCCTCTAAGCACTGCTCTTGCCACATCTGAAAATTTTGTTATGTTGTATCTTTAACATTAATTCTATCAAAATGTTTTTTCAATTTTCCATGTATGTAGTTTCACAAGGAGTAGAAAACTCATTTGCCAACTTTGGTAGGCTGAAGAGTGGGCCCTTAATTCCTAGAACCTGTGAATATGTTAATAGAAGGACACTGTAAAAAACGACTGTGGGCTGGCGCCTTGGCTCACTTGGCTAATCTTCCACCTGTGGCGCCGGCACCATGGGTTTTAGTCCCTGTCGGGGCGCCTGGTCCTGTCCCGGTTGCTCCTCTTCCAGTCCAGCTCTCTGCTGTGGCCCGGGAGGGCAGTGGAGGATGGCCCAAGTGCTTGGGCCCTGCACCCGCATGGGAGACCAGGAGGAAGCACCTGGCTCCTGGCTTCGGATTGGCATAGCTCCGGCTGTAGCAGTCATTTGGGGAGTGAACTAACTGAAGGAAGACCTTTCTCTCTGTCTCTCTCACTCTCACTGTCTAACTCTGCCTGTCAAACAACAAACAAAAAAACCCACGACTGTGTGGATGTGATTAAGTTGCAGAAATGAAGAGAAGTGCTCTGGGATCACCCATGGGGGCTCTCAGGGCAATCCCAGAGCCCTTAGCAGAGGGACACAGGAGATTACAAATGGGGAGGCGGGGGGGAGATGTGATGAGGCAGGCACCAGGAGCCAATGAACGTGGGCAGCCTCTGGAAGCAGGAAAAAGCCAGAAATTGGATTCTCCCCTGGAGCCTCCAGGAAGGGCACAGCTCTACCCACACCTTAGTTTGAGCTCAGAAAAACCATTTCAGGCTTGGCCCTCCAGAAGTGTAAGCTAACCAGTGTGTTAGGTCACCACGTTTGCGGTCATTTGCTGTAGTAGTCACAGGAAATTAATCCCCCAGCTTCTGGTTTGAAGGGTGCCAGGTCTCTGCTGAGTTTCAAGATCAGCACCAAGCACAGCCCCATGCCCCTCACCGGGGGGAGGGGGGGTTTGCCACGTCTGAGTCTCACTGTACCTGCATGCCTTCTGCTGAACCACTTGAGATGAGTTACAGGCATTGTCGCACCACTCCTAAATGCTTCAGCACCAACCCAAGGAAAAGATCGTTTTTCTGGTGTTAGCCATAAGTGGATGACACTCCGGTAATGAATACGGATGCCACGTTTGTACCTAACAGATCACGCCCATATTTCTCCCCTGATGCCGATAGTGTCACCTGTTCTTCTTAACCCCCCGAATGCAAAGCCCGATCGGTCGTGGAGTAGTCTTGGTTCTCTGCAGATTGTCCCTTAGATCTGAGCAGTTTCAGAATCCTTGGTCTCCCCCCTCTCACGGTATGGACCATGCCGCAGTTGCTTTATGGAAACTCTGAGTTGAGAGTAAATGGATTGCTTCCTTGGGACAAACGTGTTTTGAAGGCTTAGTCCATAGTCATATGAACTTTTCAGGGCCTCACATCAGAAGAGTTGGATACTTTTCTGGGCCAACTGTGTGATTTAAATTTTAACTCAAATTTTTTTTATTAAAAATGATTTTCATTTTATTTGAAAGGCAGAGAGAAAGAGAAACAGAGAGACAGATGGAGAGAGACCTTCCATCTGCTAGTTCACCCTCAAATGCCCACCACAGCCAAGGCTAAGCCAGCCTGAAGCAAAGAGCCTACAACTCTAATGAGGTCTCCCCCATGGCTGGCAGGGACCCAAGTAGTTGATCCATCACCTGCTGCCTCCCGGGGTTCATATTAGCAGGAAGCTGAACCAGAAACGAAGCCAGGATTCAAACCCAGAGACTCTGATATGGAAGGTGCGTGCCCCAGGTAGCATCTTAACTACTGTGACACATACACATCCCTAAAATCTTATTTTTAAAATGCATCTGGTAGTGACTTATTTTGGGAGTAACAGTTGTCTGAATTCGAACACTCCTGTAATCCCAACAGCCAGGGTACAAACCGGTTCCACCCCCTCCAAACATTCCCAGGCCCCATGCCAGACCTCCTAATTAGAATCTGTACTTTAATAAGATCCCGAGGCAATTCGCTAGCACATCAAATACTGAGCAGCAGGATTCAGAGGATCTAAGGTAATACTTGCAACTTTCTTGACATATAGTTGGCTGTCCATCAACTCTGGCTAATTTGAATTATTCTCTGTAATTATTAGAAGGCTTCCAGGGTCACACATTTGTGTTGTCATATATACGAGAATGATCAACAAACGTATAGTTTCAACCAAGCAAATTGTACACAAGTCAAAGCAAGACTGTGTGGTGGAATCGCCATTGCCGTACCCTTCAATGATAACTGTTCCCTCTCCACTGTAGTAACCTCAGGACATTGTCATGGGTTGAGGTTATTGACACCTGCCTCCTATGCCCTTGGGTTTAGGCATGTAGACCCCCCAAGCCCAGACACACGTGCAAACATTCAGACTTTACCTAACGTTACTATAAATGATAGCATTTTGTTCTTCTTTATTGAAGATGTTGCTATATAAATCAATTCCTCCCCTGGGATTCCCAATAAGGAATATATTCTGCTAAAACCCAGGAGGTTGAGTGGAGAGGTCTGGGCCCCTGATCATCATCATGCTTCCCACAGAAGATACAAGGTGGACAGTGCAAAATGGCCTGTGAGGGCTATGCTGGGCTACAGTGGGCATAATGGTCCATGCTACTTGTATTTGAATACCAATCTGGAGTTCAGTGTGCTTAAAACACTCTTTTTTTCTAAATCTTTCTCAATTGGAGGCTACTACCTCCACATCTTGGTAGGGCCTTGAAAAACCAAGGGGATACACAATCACTACAACATCATGAAATTGGCCCGTTTCAAGACTATTTTAATATGTTAATCTATTAAACAAAGGTGAATACTCACATATTTGTGTGATGTCATATGTTTTCAAAATTTTTTATCTATTCATTCAAAAGACAGAGAAAGAAAGAAAGAATCTCCCATCTGTTTGTTCAGTCCCTAAATGCCTTCAACAGCCAGGGTTGGGCCAGGCTGAAGCCAGGAATTGGCAACTCCATCCAGGTCTCTTGTGGGTGACAGGGACCCAGCTACCTGAGCTGCCACCTGCTGCCACCCCAAGTATGCCTTAATAGGACTCTGGGATGGATAGTGGGATTCATTCACAGACACTCCAGTACAGGATGTAGGTACCCCAACCAGTGGCTTAAAAACTACACCAAATGCCTATACCTGATGTCTTGTTAATGGTAGAGGTCTATCATAGGGTCACAGTCCCCAAATGTCAGTTGTCGTTTTCCCAAAAGAAGATCACTCCTGAAATTGCTGCTGAACAAGGAGAGCTACTTTCATCAGATTTATTGTCATTAGAGAAGACCACTTTGATAATCAGTGTCGCAATGGGGAGAGAATGACGGGGCTTAAGGACTGGGCTGGGTAATTTAAAGGCAAGATCTCACAAGGGGAATTATGAGGCTGCTGGGAGAAAATGTAGCGGAAGCACTCCAAGACATTGGTCGGGGGGATGCCTTAGACAAGACCCCCCAAAGCACAGGCAACAAAAGAACACTAAAAAAATGGGATTATACCAAACTCAGAAGCTTTTGCATAGCGACGGAAATGATTAATAGAGTGAAGAGACATCTAATAGAATGGAGAAAACTATTTCACACCACCTACATACCAAGGATTAGTATCCCAAATATATCACCAACTTAAAACACATGACAATAGCAAACAGCCAATTCAGCTAAGAAATTGCCAAAGGATTTCAATGCATAGTTCTCACAGGAAGAAAATCAAATGGCCAACAAATATACAAAAAAATGTTCAGCATCACTAGCCATCAGGGAAATGTAAATCAAAAACCACAATGAGGTCTTGCCGCACCCCTGTCAGAATGGCTAAAACCCCGAACATGGAGAGTAACAAATACTGGCGAGGCTGTGGGCAGAGGGGAACACTGCACACTGTTGGTGGGAATGTGGACCAGTGCGGCCACTGTGGAAGACACTGTGGGGATTTCTTACAAAAACTAGAAACAGACATGCCACAGGATCCAGCAACCCCACTGCTGCATATATACCCAAAAGACTTGAACACAACCTATCAAAGAGACACCTGCACCACCCCGTTTATAGCAACACTGCACACAGTAACCGGAATCTGGCACCAACCAAGGTGTCCAGCATCAGATGAATGGCTAAAGAAAGTGTGGTGCATATACACAAGGGGATATTATTAAGCTATACAGAAGAATAGATTTCTAACATTGGCAGCAACAGGGACACCACTGGAGGACAAGATGTTGAATGAAATAAGCCGGATCTCTGAAGACAAATACTGCGTGTTTGGGCTTATTATGTGGGAGCTAAAATGTAAAAAGCAAATAGAAAAAGAAGAAAGAAGAAAGAAAAAGGAAAGAAATGTCTGTGTGTATCAGTATTGCTGCAAAGAGTTTTGTAATTTTTTAAAAAATATTTTTGTGAAACCAGTGGTTGGGAATGTTGTATTGCTATAGTTTTAATGATCTGTGATTACTTTACAATTTTTGTATATTGATGAAATGGTATATTTTGTATATTGATGAAATTTTTTCCATTCAATTATTGTTTATAACCATTGTCTATATTTCCACTAAACCAGGGTCTTTTTGCTTTTGTTAGAACTTTTTATTCAGTGTAGTATTAAGCCTTTTTACTGTAATATAAATTTAAATTATGTTATCTCAAAAACTAAAAAAAAAAAAAAAGAAAGAAAGAATGGGAGAAGGAAGGAGGGTGGGAGAGAATGGAGGGAGGAAGGGAATGTCATTATGTTCTTAGAATTGTGTTACAGGCTGGCTCCGCAGCTCACTAGGCTAATCCTCCGCCTGCAGTGCTGTTACTCCAGGTTCTAGTCTGGTTGGGGTGCTGGTTCTGTCTGGTTGCTCCTCTTCCAGTCCAGCTCTCTGCTGTGGCCCGGGAGGGCAGCGGAGGATGGTACAAGTGCTTGGGTCCCTGCACCCACATGGGAGACCAGGAGGAAGCACCTGGCTCCTGGCTTCGGATCGGCGCAGTGCGCCGGCTGTAGTGGCCATTTGCGGGGTGAACCAACAGAAAAGGAAGACTTTTCTCTCTGTCTCTCTCTCTCACTGTCTCACTCTGCCTGTCCAAAAAAAAAAAAAAAAAAAGAATTGTATTACGAACTATATTGAATCTGCTGAACACTAAAAAACTAAAACTAAAAAATAATGAAAAGGAGAAGTGCTTGGAGAGTGCAGGGATTATGACTAACAGAGTGGGTTGATGTGCAGAGTGAAATGGGGGTATTGAAGAGAGTCTTGATGATATAAGGTGTTAGTCTTAACAGCAAGCTCTATGAATAGTTGATTCGCCATTCTCTCTTTCAAGCAAGAATCTCTTGGAGCAAATAGCCATGTTGTTTTTGCCTGATCCCAGTTTCATTATCATAGCACAAAAATGGGGAAACATCTTTTTCCTAGAAGTGTTTAGCACAAGGACAAGAAAGTACATTTGACCTGAAGTTACACAGGGATAAGCAAAGGGAAGCTGTTGGTTTGGGCAGCAGCAAGCAACCCCTTAGATTACAGAGCAGTCCGGGGCAGCCCTGGGCTCCTGTGGGCACGCAGCATCTGAGAGTGACAAGCCGCTGCTGATGCTTGGCCACCCTGCTGAGATTACACATGTACCTCGGCCAGGGATGCGTGTGTGCTGAGCCTCCTCCCTCCCTTCCCATCGATGCATTTGCTTGGTTTCTTTTGTGGGCCTGTTTTAATGGCTTGCAAACATAAAAACATGATGTGGGCAGACTATTACAGTGGAGATTTACTGCTTAGGCCAGGAAAAGAAGAAAAATTATCTGTGTGTGAAAGTTACGAATTGTGAATTGAATTTAGATAGCGTTTTGTGGAACTCACTGATGAGTGATGCTTACAGTTGCAGTTCCCATGTTGACCTCCATGGGGCACTAGACTAATTGTTGAAGAGCAAAGGCTCCTGTGGACCATTGGTCTGGGGGAACTGGGCTGTGTTCCTGGGGAGAGTTTAGTGTGCTCAGAGTCCAGCCCTACAGAGCCGCTAGGGAAGTCTGCTATTCAGCGGTGCTCAAATGTAAGCCCAGGGAAGACTTCGGGCATTTCACAGTTACTTGTACCCCATAGAACCCACTTAGCCAATGCTGGGGCACATGACTGTGGAAGGTACATCAAGTCACCTTTCCATGTGGCCCAGAAGGATAGCAGCACGAAGAGGGCTGGATGTGGTGCCGAGGAAGAATTTCAGGATGGCAGGTGCGGCTTGTGAACCTCTTTGACCCACAGGAATTACATTGCCAGCACCCTGAGAGGCATTTCACTTTATTGGAGCTGATGACGTACAATCTGCAGAAATATATAACCTCGTTCAAACCAGATTCAAGCACAAGAGAGCAGAATAATAGTCTGTGTGAGTGCCCCCTTGGTTCTGTTTGCATTTAGTGTCACGCGTTAAGTTCAGTCCCATGGCATGAAACTGAACAACTTCGTTCTCAGGGAAGGCATGTGGAACTCATAGTTACACAGCTGTAGAGATTAGGTTTGTTTCACTCCTTCATATTGATTGCCTTTTGTTACAAATGCATTTACAAATAATACGTGCTCACTATTTCAAATTATAACATCATCACTGATTTCCTTCAAATCTCTGTTACTTTTGGTATATATATTTTAATGACTTGGTTAGGTTTTTTTTTATTTTTTAAAGATTTTGTTTATTTGAAAGTCAGAGTTACACACAGAGAGAAGGAGAGGTAGAGAGAGAGAGGTCTTCCATCTGCTGGTTCACGCCCCAGTTGGCTGCAAGGGCCGGAGCTGTGTCAATCCGAAGCCAGGAGCCAGGAGCTTCTTCCAGGTCTCCCACATGGGTGCAGGGTCCTGAAGACCTGGGCCATCTTCTACTGCTTTCCCAGGCCACAGCAGAGAGCTGGATTGGAAGTGGAGCAGCCAGGACTCGAACCAGCGCCCATATGGGATGCAGGCACTGCAGGTGGCAACTTTACCCGCTACACCACAGCAATGGCCCCTTTGTATATTATTTTAAACATAAAAATGCATAGATATTTTGCACCCTTGTTTGTTTCAATCTGATAGGAGAAAATATTAAATAATTCATTAAGAGCTTCATTTGCCTTTCATCAATACAGCAGAGCTCAGCTAGTATATTTCATTTTATGATGTAAATTGTATTTGAGAAGTTAAGCATTTTTAATAATGGTGTTTTCTTTGTTTCATTATATAAACTATTTTGTTTGTCTTTATAATTACATTGTTGTCATTGAATGACTTCTTTTGATTTATTTATTTATCTGAAAGATAGAGCTACAGAGAGGCAGAGGCAGAGAGAGAGAGAACCAGAGAGAGAGAGAGAGAGGTCTTCCATCCCGATTCACTCCCCAACAGCTGGAGCTGGGCCAATCTGAATCTAGGAGCCTGGAGCTTCTTCTGGGTCTCCCATGTGGGTACAGAGGCCCAAGGACTTGGACCATCTTCTACTGCTTTCCCAGGACATTGCAGAGAGCTGTATTGGAAGTAGAGCAGCTGGGTTTCGAACTGGTACCCATATGGGGTACCGGCAGTGCAGGCAGTGGCTTTACCCACTATGCCAAAGCACTGGGCCCTGAATGACTTCTTTTAAACTGTATTTGAATATCATCACCTTTTAGAAATAGAAGAGAAAGGGAAGGTAATTTTGGTATATTTGATTGAACATTAAGATAATAGAGGTCTGTCAGAAGTGGTTGCTCAATGCTGTAGTTGAATGCTTATTTCTTCCAAGACTCATATTGAAATTCAATTGCTGGGGGCTGGCAGGTTAAGCCTCCACCTGTGATGCCAGCACACCATATGGTTACTGGTTCGAGTCCCAGTTGCTCCACTTCTAATCCAGATCCCTGCTAATGGCCTAAGAAAGCAGTGAAAGATGGCCCAAGTGCTGGGGTCCCTGCACCCACGTGTAGGATCTGGAGAAAGCTCTTGGCTCCTGGCTTCAGATTGGCTCAACTCCAGCTATTGTGGCTATTTGGGGAGTGAACCAGCAGATGGAAGACCTCTCTCTCTCTCTCTCTCTCTCTGTCTATAACTCTGCCTCTAAATAAATAAATAAATAAATAAATCTTTTAGAGAGAGAGAGAGAGAGAGAGATCTTGTATTTAAGAAAACCAGAAATGTGATTGCTGTTGGAGAGGTATTAAGGGGAGGGTCCCTTGTGAGCTCTCATGGTGGGATCTGTGCCGTTGTGAACAGGGAAGCGTGGCCCTCTCTCCTCCTTCCTCCCTCAGCCCTGGGCTGACGCAGCATGAAGGACTTCCCCAGACACCAGCCCCCTACATCTTGTGCTTTGTTGCCTCCTGAACTGGATGCCTGCACGTTCCTGTTTGTTATAAATGATCATCTCATCTACTCTCTTACAGCAGCAAAACTGGACTAAGACACTCAAGCTCAAGAATTTTATTTTTCCATACTGTACCTGTTTTCCTTTATTCTAAGTTGTAGGTGGGAGCTGCTAGAATGGCTCTCCATCATGCCCACCTTCTGGTACCCACAGCCTGTGGGATATGGCAAAAGCAATATAATGTGGATTGGTCTGTTTAGTGTGACTACATGAAATACCTGCTTTCCTAAGAGAGATTGACTACATGAAATACCTGCTTTCCTAAGAGAGATTGAGATTGGCTCATAGTGTTCTAGAGTTCTTATGTGGTGATGGTCTTTTTGCTGACAGAGTTCTGGGGGGATGCACGCCCTCATATGGCAAGAGACAAGGCAGTGTGTGTCCATCCTTACGAAGCAGCAGGATTTAATCATGGACCCCACCCTAGTAACCTTAAGCCTACTAACCTACTAACCTGAAACAGTCTAATAGAATCACTTTGCAAAGGCCCTGCCTCTTTGGATGAAGTTTCTGCACTCTCAATTCCATCGATAGAATACTTCCAGTATAAACTCATATTCAAACCAGAGCGGGCTGTCACTTTCCAAGAGCAGTTCCCGAAGATCCTGCCCCATCTCTCTCACACGCTCTGGCTGTCCTCACTCACGCCGACCACCCAGCC
Organism: Lepus europaeus; assembly: GCF_033115175.1. Classification (NCBI taxonomy): domain Eukaryota; kingdom Metazoa; phylum Chordata; class Mammalia; order Lagomorpha; family Leporidae; genus Lepus; species Lepus europaeus. Next base: position 98,777,504 of record NC_084838.1, read on the forward strand.
TGCTGGATGAAACTGTCCAATGAGAAACACACACAGCAAGAACTGAGGGACACTTCCTCCCAGCAGCTGCTGAGAAACGGGATCTCTCGACCCATCAGCCTGCCAACAGCCATGCCTGTGAGTTGAGAAACGGAGTTTGAGACAACCGCCGCCCCAGCCAACACCCTGACGGGAGCCCTGTGAGGAGCTCTGAGCCTGAGCTGAGTCATGGTTGGGTTTCTAACCCACAGAGGCTGTGAGCTGACAAATGTACATGAGTTAGAGCCCTGGGTTATGCAGCAATGGAAAACTAAACCCTAGCTTCTTGCTAATCCATCCATCCTACATTCTACAATGTGGTCTGTCTGGAGTTCCTGTGTATATCCTCCAAATAATACAGTTTCCCTCCCTGTCTGAGATCTGTTTGGATCTGACAAATAGTACAAATCCAAAGCATCTCCATGCACCCTGCTGCCTCAGTTGTGAAGTCTACAGTTATTAGCCTTGAAAGGCAGGTACCTGATTTACCTACGTAATTTCCGGAAGGTTGAATGCTGATTGTGCCAAGACCAGGCTAATGCAGTTCCATTCCTCCCGCTCTGTCCACAAGAGTGGCACGGAGTTGCCTTCTGCCCACTGCTTTGGAGTGGAACCCAAGACAAATAGCCCTAGCACAAGGGATTTAACTCCCTCTGAGCTACAATGATGGACAGTGATCAATTTAGGAGTCTGAATGTGGTAGAGGGAAAATCTACAGATACTCCAAATTCTAGAAGAAGAGGTAGTAGGGAAGAGAGGGAGAGCCGAGGAAAGGAATGGGCCCCTAGGAAACTGGCTCCTCCCCAGAAGCTCCCGTGCCCCAGCCTGTGCACTCAGGCGGCTCTGCCCAGCAGCCAGTCTGGACACCACAGCTTGCATTTTGTGCTGGTGTCTTGAACTTAGGCATCCGTGACTAACTTAATCAGCTCAGCACTGCTAAATGAGCCTCTCCCTCGAAACATCCAGTTGCTACCTATAGCAAAAACCCAACTACAAACAGAAGGCTACATACTTTGAGAATACTCAGGAAGGCGTAAATGAGTCACCCTTCATAATAACAGCTTTGTACATTGCACAATAGCATCTGGATCCCATGAGGCCTCTACAGCAAGCATTGTTAGAAAACCTAAGCCTTGTGTGCAATGCCCACACTGGGGTGCTGCCAGCTATCAATTTCATTACAGCTTTATTAGTTAGCATTCAGTTTGGTTCCCACAGAGTGCATGTTCCTTTAGGGAATACAAAAATTATGTTCTAATTAAAGTCTAATTATTTATCAAGGACGGAGGGACAAGGGTCATAGTACCTCTGCAGCCACACCACACCTGAATCTGCATGAAGACACTGCACACTCAGACACGCACCTGTCATCTCGCGGGATGTATGCTATCCCACTTGAAATATGACTTTCACCAAGCTTCACTATTTCATATTAAGGAAAATAAAATCTAAAAAAAAGCAGAGCAATTAAAAATAGAGTAAGACTTATAGTGACTTCTATATTTGTACATCTTTTATTGAGATGCCTGCTCTTTGAGTTTGACATTTTGTTTTGATTGGTACATTTCTTAAGTCAGCATAATGCAGTCATTGGGACCCTGAGTTTATTCCCATTTCCACCCTTTCCTGCCGTGGACTCCTCTCAGGCCTCTACATGCCCATCTTGCTCCATTCTTACTTTTTCCAACCAGTCCTAACATTCGCTGACACATTCTTTTTTTTCCACCTATCATGTTGTGTCTCCAAGGTTTACCTCACTTTTGGTTTCGGTGTGTTCACTGATGTTTGCTGTCTAATAAGCAGGTGGACTGGCACCCACCTATGGAGAGTTTTGACAGCAGGCATGTGAGAGTGAAATGCCATCGCTTATGCTTGCCGCCAGTGTTTGACTGCACTGACAGTGCACTGGTTAGATCTACTGCCTACTTTATAGTTCATTAATTTATTTTTACTTAAGAGATAGAGATAGAGATAGATAGACAATAGAGAGAGGGGCGGGGAGTAAAGGGAAGAGACAGGGAGAGGAGGGGAGAGAGAGAGGGAGGGTGGGAGAGAGAGAATGCCTGTTTGATGAATCACTCCTCCCAAATGCCTGCAATAGTCAGGATTGGCCAAGGGCCAAGCTGGGAGCGAGGAACTTAATCCGGGTCTTCCACGTGGGCAGAAAAATCTAGTTACTCCAGCTCTCATTGCCGCCTCCCGGCTCTGCAGCAGGAGTTGGAACTGAGCCTTGCACCCAGACACGGATGAAGCCATCTTAACAAAGATGTGTGCAGTTTCACGCCTTTCTCACCGTGGTCTCCGTGCCGCAAACAGTCCACATTTCTGCATTTCTGCTCCTCTCTTCTGTTTGGGAGCTTTAGGGCACGGTAGCGCACAGCCACTCCATTTTGTTTGAAAGACAGAGAGAGATTGTCCATCTGCCTGTTCACTCCTGACATGCCTAGTGGGCCAGGCTCAAGTCAGGAGCCCAGAAGTCAATCCAGGTCTCTCAGTGGGTGATAGGGAGTCCTCATCAGCTGCCTCCCAGGGTGTGCATCCACAGGGAGCTGGATTGGAAGTGGAGGAACTGGAGCTCAAACCAGTATGAGAGGAAGGCATTCCAAGAAACGTCTTAGCTGCTGTGTTCTCCTGCCCCATAAGCCTGATTTAAAGAAAGAACCAAGATTAGATCTCTATCTAACAGTCTACTAAACTGTAGGAAAGATGAATGAACTCTTAGGATATTTGTAATGGCTTTTTTCAAGAATAAAGAAAAATATCTATAAGTAAGAAAAATGTTTTCTATAGAGAAACAGCAATAAGGCTTTCCTTGGAATTTTCTTGTACAAAAATACTGTTCAAAATATGAGATGGATCAAGTAGAAATTAGAGAGAATGTGTACAGGAAGACACTTAAATCATGTAAGTTCCACTAAGTATATCACTCAATAATCTTTTTTTAATGAAGATTTATTTATTTATTTGAAAGCCAGAGTTACACAGAGAGAGGAGAGGCAGAGAGAGAGGTCTTCCATCTGCTGGTTCACTCTCCAATTGGCTGTAATGGCTGTAGCTGTGCCGATCCAAAGCCAGGAGCCAGGAGCTTCTTCAGGTCTCCCACGTGGGTGCAGGGGCCCAAGGACTTGGGCCATCTTCCACTGCTTTTTCAGGCCATAGCAGAGATCTGGATCAGAAGTGGAGCAGCCAGGACTCGAACCGGCACCCATATAGGATGCCAGCACTGCAGGCGGCGGCTTTATCCGCTACGCCACAACACCGACCCCATCACTTAATAATTATTCTAGTTAGAGGTCCACAAATAGCAGCAATAGAGAAATCAAGAGTGGTGGAGGTGACACACACAAACTGATGATCAGCAGGAGTGACATTCAATACATACTGACTATCTCATTGTGTAGGTTTCTAATAGAAAACACTACCAAAGTCTTCATATTAGAGTCTTCTAGAAAAAGAGGCTCAGGAATTCCATCATGAGGGTGGGCATTGGCATGAAGGTTAAGCCGCCTCCCATAATGGAGTGCTTGTGTTCATGTGCTGGCTCGGCTTCCAGTTCTCCTTCCTGCTGATAGGCGGCATGGGAGACAAGGATGTCAGGCTGCTTGTTGGGTCCCTGCCACCCATGTGGCCTGGCTCAGCCTGCTCTCTACACCTCCCTCTCTGTCTCTGTATATCTTTTTGACTTTCTAATACATAAATAAAATTTTAAAACCATTATTAATTAAAGTAGCTGCTTATTTATAGGTGTGAACCAGAGTCACCAGGTATTTAAGGAAAGAAGGACTGTGATGATAACAAACCAAAATTCCTAAACAAATGCTGGCATTCCCACCAGCAGCTTAACCGTTAGGCCAAATGCCTGCCTCCAGGAAAGTATTTTGATAAACATTATTACCTACCACCCAGACTTGCAAATTATTAACGTTTAAATATATTGCCTTCGAAACTTTCTGGATCTTTTCACAGAAAATTTAAAGCATGCAAAGCCCTCATGCAGCCCTCTCCCAGCTTCTCCAGTGATCAATTTATGGCCAGTTTTACTGCACTCATGTTCCCACTCCTTCCCCTACACCAAATTAATTATATCGCAATAAATTCCAGATCCCATATCATTTTAACTGCCAATATTTTCGAAGATATCTCTCAAAGCTAACAATTGTTAACAAAATATCACAGTCACAATACACACATCCAGAACAGAAACGTAATTCACCAACATCATGAACATCCAGGTAGTGTCCAAGTTTCCTATTCTGCCACAAATGTCAATAGTATCTACCTGTTTTGATTGTGTTGAACAGGATTCAAAGAAAGTGCACCCATTGTTCTTTCTCTATGTCCCTTAAATATCTTGTAGCCTCCGTCTCCTCCTCTCTCTCTCTTCCAATTTATTTGCTGAGGAAACCTGGCCATTTGTCGCATCTTCCCACGTTTTGGGTTGGACTGATTGGCTTCAAGTGTTGCATTTCCCACATTCCCCGCTGCAGCGAGCCCCTGGCTTCTCCCACGCGGTAGCTGGATGGAGAAATGGGGGCAGGGTAAGGCGGTTGGCTGGGGGGCAGCCGTATGGTTCACGTCCACCTCCACAGGAGGCATGGACTCCTTGTCTGTCTCCTTTTGTGAGTGAATACAGTTCCTTTAACGGAGCTATAAGGATCAGCACCAAAACACAACAACAGCAAAGTAAAAAATCAAATGTGAACAGGGACCTGCGGACTGCGGTGGCCTCTGGGGCAGGGGCTGTGTGTGGTGGGATGGAGGCCGTCCTGATTCTCTCTGGGTCTTTCCTCTATCCGGGTTTGACTACGGGGACACTGGTGTTAATGATAGTGACGGTCAGTTTATCGTGTGAGGGAATGCTGGTGGTGTTTAACTGAAGACACCGCACATGTCTACCTGCCCGGAATCGCATTAGGCAGGCGTGCACTCAGCCCGGTGAGGAAAACCGGCAGCTGGAAGATGACGATAATAATAATAATCGCGAAGTGTTTTCAGCACAAGACGGAATTCAGGTCTTACGCCACCTCCATGGCTTAGTGTTTTTACAACTTTCGCAGAAATTTAATGATTTTCTCAGTATGATCTAGTCTGGCTCATCTTCTTCTTCTTCTTCTTTTTTAAAATTTATTTGACAGAGTTAGACAGTGAGAGAGAGACAGAGAGAAAGGTCTTCCTTCCGTTGGTTCACCCCCCAAATGGCCGCTGCAGCTGGCGCTGTGCCTATCCGTAGCCAGGAGCCAGGTGCTTCTCCTGGTCTCCCATGCGGGTGCAGGGCCCAAGGACTTGGGCCATCCTCCACTGCACTCCCGGGCCACAGCAGAGAGTGGACTGGAAGAGGAGCAACTGACACTAGAACTGGCGCCCATATGGGACAGTGGCACTGCAGGTGGAAGATTAACCAAGTGAGCCATGGCGCTGGCCCCCCGGCTCATCTTCTAATCCTTATGGTCCCGCTGCTTGCATGGAGAGTGGGCCGCAGAGCAGCAGTGCCTGGGAGCCCACTGGATGTGCAGGACCCGGCACTTGCCCTTGGTGCCCTGACTCAGAATCTGACTTGAGACAGGATCCCTAGCCAATCCAGCCCGTCAAGCTTTGACAAGCTTTGCTTTGTATTCTAGGTCTCCATCCACAGGGTGAGGGTTAGGAGGAGCTAGGGTCTTAATTATCTATTTCCATCTTATCTGTCATCTACCTACCATCTATCTGCATCTCTTTTTATTTGAAAAGCAGAGGGGGAGAGAGAGAGAGAGAGAGAGAGAGAGAGAGAATCCCCAAATAATCACAATAGGCAGGTCTGGGCCAGGCTGAAACCAGGAGCCAGGAGATCATTCCATGTCTCTCCATGGATGGCAGGGACCCAAATACTTGAGTCGTCACCTTCTGCCTTCACAGCTGGATAGGAAGCCAAGCACAGACTCAAACCAGTCACTCCAATGTGAGATGCAAGTGTCCCAACCATTGCACCAAATGCTCTGTCATCTATCTATCTATCTACCTATCTATCTAGCATCTGTCATATTCTATCAATATGCTCTATTTATTCAGTATGCAAATTGTCTTGTTTCAAAAATTCAATTATTTTACAGTTTGTTTCTTTGAAATTGAGTCCCAATAATATCCATTGCAATTTCCCCAACACATTTTTTTCTTTTTTTCAAAATAGATTTATTTATTTAAAAGGCAAAGTGACAAAGATAGAAAGAGTCAGAGAAAGATTGATCTTCCACCCACTGGTTCACTCCCCAGTGGCCACAAAAGCCAGAGTTGGGCCAGGCTGAAGCCAGGAGCCAGGAACTCCATCCATGTCCTCCACTTGAGTAACAGGGACACAAGCACTTGGGTCATCTTCTGATGCCTTCCCAGGCACATCAGCAGGGAGCTGGACTGGAAGTAGAGTAGCCAGGTCTTGAACCAGGGGCTCACATTTGAGGTGCAGGTTTCCCAAACAGTGACTTAACTATCTGGCCCAAACACTTGCTTCCCTATTCTCTGCCTTTATCTTTTGAAATTTATGTGTGGAAGAAACAATGATTTGTTGATCGTCCTGGGTGTCATTGTCTATGTCTCTTGTGTTTCCTCTAATGTAATCATGAGTCTAAAGTCTAAATCAGATCCAGGGTTAGATCTTCTTCTTCTTACTTTTTTTCAGATTATTTATTTATTTAAAAGGCAGAGTTATGGGGGAAGGAGAGAGAGAGAGAGAGAGAGATTCCATTGTTGGTTAACTCCCCAAATAGCCTTGATGGCAAGAGCTGGGCCAGTCCAAAACCAGGAGCTTCCTCTGGGACTCCCACATGGGTGCAGGGGCCCATGCACTTGGGCCATCTTCTGCTGCTTTCCCAGGTGCATTAGCAGGGAGCTGGATCAGAAATGGAGCAGCCAGGACTCGAACCGGTGCCCATACTGAATGCCGGCACCACAGGTGGCAGCTTAGCTGGCTGCCCCACAATGCCAGCCCCAGGCTTGGTCTTAGGAAGCCTTTCTCACTGGGAGGTTCTCTGCCCCCCATCCCTCCCTCCCTCTGCTTGCATGTATGTGTCTTACGCAAGCACCTACTGAGAGTTCAGTGATTAAATTCTCAAAACATCACTAATGTGTATCGCAAGAGACATTTCTGAACTGTTTTCCTAAATTGAAATGAGATTTTTAAAAAGCACTGGTTCCATGCAAGTGGATCTAGTATAGAGAGAATGACGTTCAAAGTAGGAATTGAACAACAAAGCGAGCGCGATTGGTGATGAAACACTGAGGAACTTAGACCACCAAGTGTGCCAAGAGCAGCTTCTCCCCCAGGAAAGCTCACTCACTTCCTAGGGGTCCCTGCTCCTGCTACTTACTGGGTCTCCGGGAGCCATATATTCAAATGATGTCTGGCAGGAAATGGATACCAGTTAAACCAACAACAACGAAGTCAACCCAACAGTGGCAAAAGGGGAGAAATGATGCAATGTGATCCTGTGCTCTGTGTCGAAAAGAGGCCAGAGCAGAGTGTAAAACTGGGCTTTTCCAGGGGTCCGTGCTGTGGCACAGTGGGTTAAGCCATGCGGTGAGAGTGCCCTATAATGCATCATGGGTTCGAGTCTCAGCTGCTCCATTTCCCATCCAACTGCTTGCTAATGGCCTGGGAAGGCAATGGGAAATGGCCCAAGTGCTTGGGGTCCTGTTTCCCATGTGGAAGATCTGAGTGGAGTTCCTGCCTCTTGGATTCAAATGGTCCAGCCCTGGTTAGTGTGGCCGTCTGGGAAGTGAACCAGCAGATGGGAGATCTATCTCTGTAGCTCGTTCTCTCTCTCTCTCTCTCTCTCTCTCTCTCTCTCTCTCTTGCTCTGCCCTTCAAGTAAATGAAAAAAAAAAAAAAACAAACAAAACAAAACCCTTTTTAAAACAAATAATCTTTCTAAGTTTTAGCCAGAGGACACTTCTTTTTAGCTATGGAGGAAACTCTCAGACACAAATAGTTACATCTAATATGACCTCAATATTGGCAGGCAGCATTCTACTTAGTGTTGTGCAGGGGGCCTGCCTGCCCTCTGTCGGTATGTATTTGTTTCCTTTGGGTGCTGTAATCAACCATCACACGTAGCAGCTTAAAACAGCTCACGGTCATTCTCCTGCTCTTCTGAACATCAGAAGTCCACGGTCACTCTCCTGGAGCTGAGTTTGGCAGGGGTGATTCCTTCCTTAGGCTCCCAGGGGGAGGACCGACTTCTCTCTTCCAGGTTCCTGGAGGCTACCCGAGTTCCTCGGCTTGGGACCGCCTACTCTCGGAGCTAAAACCTTTCGCTTGTGGCCACGTGTCCTGTCAATCACTCTGATCTCTCCGCATCCTCTCGGAAGCATCCTGGTGATTACACTGGGCCCACCCAGATAATCCAGGATAATCCTCCCATCTTGAGCTCTTTAATTTTTATCACGTCTGCAAGCCTGACCTCTCTGCCTTTGTCCCAGTGTCGGTCCCGACTAACTGCTTCCCTGTGTCCACTGGGAGACAAGCAGGAGCATCTTCACAGGAAGGTTGCTTTATTCCAGGGAAGCACCTGAGACAGCACGGATGCCCATCAGCATCCGGGTCAGCAGCGTGTACCACATCCTCAGGATGGGATGGCATAGATCAGTTTAAAGGAATCAATTCTACAAATGCATAAAACTGTCAGAGTGCTGAAACACCAAGACACATAGAAAAAGTTACAGGGCACTATTATTCGTGTATGATATTTTATGGTAAAACTCATCTGTGTGGACATACATGTACTAACACAACAACAGAATAGGAGTGTGTGTAATAAACTCACATGATGCTAGTTTATGTGAAAGAAGAGAAATGGGTCTGGGAAGAGCTGACAAAGGATGCAATAACCACCATTGTTTATCCTGTTTTATTTTGTTCATTTGCTAGGCAGAGTTACAGAAAGAGAGAAACAAAAAGAGAGACAGAAATCTGTCCACTGATGCTCTCCCCAAATGGCTGCAATAGCTGGGCCTGGTCCAGGCCAAAGTCAAGAGCCAGGAACTGCTTCCAAACCTCTTCTGTGGATGCAGGGGCTCAGGTGCTCGGGTCATCATCTGCTGCCTCCCCAGGTGCTTTCGCAGGGAGCTCGATCGGAATGGAGCAGCTGGGACTCAAATGGGCTCCAGGACAGAGCTGCCGCAGCATGCCAATGTGAATCACACAACTAAATAGGCATTTTGCTCAATGGATTATCCCAACATTAACCCAAACATAACAACCTGACCAATAAATAGCACATTCCCAGGTTCTGGAAGGCTCCCATCACACTCTCTTGTTCGCTTTCTAATGCTGGACATTTGATTAGCCTGATTTTGAAGGGTTTGTAAGTGGAACTAAGATCATAGGCTCTAGATTCTTCTGAATCATGTCTCTGTCACTTAACTTTATGCTTGCGGAATGCATCCATGCTGTCCCTGGTAGCAGTGTTTCATGAACTTCGCCCGCTGAGTAGAATCCCAATGTGCAAATATCGCATGACCTACTGAGCCTTTGTGCTACTGATGGACGCGTGTACTGCTTCCAGATTCTGCTGCTATGGAGATCTTGTCTGTGTGTTTTCTTGCACACTCCTCCAGCCTCCCTTCAATAAACGCTTACTGAGTTATGGGACATGGCTAAGATTACAGGACGCTCATCCGTCTAACGTTAGTGATTTCCAAAGTGGTTGTACCAATGGCTACACTCACTAGTAACGAATGTGCATGTGATTTTGTTGTTGTTCATAAAATGAAACAAGAAAGAGTGAGTGCACCGCAGGTAGAACATTCCTTTGGGAAGTGTGGCTGCCAATGGAAGCAGAGGAATTTTAAGCAGGAAAATAACTGATTGATAGCATTTCTCTGCCGAGCAAAACAAAGCAATGGAGGGGAAAGATGACAAGGCAGGGAGGAGGTCGTCTAACATGAAAAAGAGGCCAAACGGTGATAGATGGACCCAGGACACTGGGGGTGCTGGGGAGGTGGAGGGGTTAGCTCTGGGGGGGCGGACACTTGGTCACTCAGAGAGCGTTCAGACCCGAAGCCTGAGCTCACACCTCATGGAGTCGAGGGGGTGAGATGCTGACTCATCTTGCTCTTTTCTCAATGACTCGTGAAGCAAAGTTGAGGAGAAAGAGGTATTGGCTGGGGGACAATGGGAAAGACCCCTTGAATTAATTACTGTGTAGAGTTCTTTCCTCCAGTGAATACTTGGAGCATCTATAAGGTACCACACACCAGGCTAAGTTCTACTTGATAACGAAAAGCAAAAGCTAGACCCTTTCTTCATACAAGTCTAGTGTGAGAAGCAGAAAGGAATCAAGCAATCTTCCAATTAAATGAAAAACTGCAATTGTATCATGGGTAATAAAGAGAAGGCCATGCCATTTCTGAGAGCTTGAAATGAGAGGAATAAGGGTTTTGGAGCACATGTAAAGTCCCTGTGGTTGGTGACATGGAAAGAAATGCTGGTCTGGGCCAGTGACCTAGAGAGAAAAACAGTTGTACAAGATAAGACTGAGAATTTGAGGTAGGTAGAATTTAATACTCTAGGCTGCGTATCAGCTCACAGGAAGGATTCCGGTTTTATCTGAAGAGTAGTTGAATCTCCCGCACCCTCAGGAGCAGGGACCAACCAGTCAGGTTTGTGTTTCAGAAATGCTGCTGTAGGGGCTGGCACTGTGGCACAGTGGGTTGATGCCCTGGCCTGAGGTGCTGGCATCCCATACTGGCACCAGTTTGAGCCCTGGCTGCTCCACTTCCAATCCAGCTCTCCGCTAGGGCCTGGGAAAGCAGCAGAAGATGGCCCAAGTCCTTGGGCCCCTGTACCCGCGTGGGAGACCTGGAAGAAGCTCCTGCCTTTCCTCTGGAAGATTCAGGGGAGAAACCTTTTTCCAGCTTCTGGAGGGCATCCATGTCCCTTGGCTCATGGTCCTGTGTCCCTGCGATTCTTGCTTGTGTTGGCACAAGTCCTTTTCTAGAGTCCAATGCCGCAGCTTCTGTCTTATAAGGAACTCTGTGATTAAGTTGTAGCTGCCAGACTTTCCCGGACCATCCCCCCATCTCAAGATCCAAATTGCAAAGTCTCTTTTACCATGTACATAGCCTGTTCCCAGATGTTGGGAATGAGGATGCAGCCTTCTTATCTTTCCTACCACAGGGAAGATGCTTGGAATGCAACACTTCGAGTTTGATGCCTGGTTTCACCTCTTAATACACTGTAACCTTGCCTGACTTTTGGCTTCAATTAGTTTCTGATTTCTCACCTGTAAAAGAGAGATGACATTTACACTTGTTATTCCTCTCTCAACGGGGTGAAAGGACCTAATGAAATGTTTGCCAAACCCGTGTAAAACATGCTGCACAGCAATGTAAATAAAAACTCAGAGCCCCGAGTGGAATGTGCAGGAGCTCACCAATGAGCAGCTGCTGCCTGCCATGAATGCCGAATGTGAGAAGTGAACCTGCCATTGACATGAAATGGATCCCACGGAGCCAAGTGGTTCTTGAAGCCAGCAACTGTGTCAAATCAAGGAAGATGGATGTGCTGGGGCCTGAGCCCTGAGACTCTGCTCCTATTGGATGCTTATTTTCTTTCCTCCAAGGCCTGGACTCTGGGGCAGCCAGAATCGAGAGGCGGCTGCTAAAGCAGAGAGCCCTGTGCCCCTTTCTTCTCTTTGCAAACAGGAGATGACGGTGCTGCCCAAGTGCACACTGGCCTTGGCCTCCGTGACAAGAAAGGCAGGGACTGGAGGCCCCTTTGTGAGCCAAGTGCGGCGCTGAGTTGGCAACAGAGGGAGCGGTGGCCCCATGTCCTTGGCAGCTGAGGTCTCGACAAAGACATCCCTCACAGGGGTCATGCTGAACTTCTCTCCTAGGTCTGTTGGACCTTGTAAGGGAGCAGAGGTTTTTAATGTAGCTTCTGTTAGACTCTCACTGAAGCCACAACCTCAGTGATTTGAAGTCCAGGTCACTGAGGAAGTATGGTCTGGAGAGAATGACCCCTAAGGATGTCTACATCCTAGTGTCTGCACTCTGTGACTATGTGACCTTCCACTGATTGTCCAGATGGCACCAAGGTCATCATGGGGTCCCCAGGGAGAGGCTGTGATCAGGAAGAGATATCACTAGGAAAGAATTGTCGGGGAGAGCAGATGTCACCGGCTTTGAAGACAAGGGAGGGGTCTCTAGCCAAGGCCTAGGTGCGGTCTTTAGCCATAGGCAATGATGGGGGCATGGATTCTTCCCAAGAACTGTCAGAACGCACACAAGTGTGTGCTGACACCTAGTGGGGCATCTAACCTGTAGACCTACGAGGTAATAGAAGTGTGGTTCTCAAGGCCACTTAGAAAAATTGTTACACCATCAGCAGAAACATAGGACATCCTGCCCAATGGACATAGGGCCTACTGCCCATAGGACATAGCTGCCCAGTGGACAGCTCTGCCCACCCTTTCTCTGGGAAGGGGCTCTGATCCAGGCTCCTTCCCAACCTCTAGCCATGAAGAAAGTCCAACCTTATCCATAGCTTGTATCAATAGTATTTCTGTTTTTTTAAAAAAAATTATAACTGACCTATAATAATTGCACATGTGTATGGGATGTAGTGTGATGTTTCAGGATATGGGTAGAATGTATAATTGTCACCATCGCCTTTGGGCAGACACAGGTGTCCAGGCCACTCCTGATAGCCACCTGTTCACTTACAGTTCCCTAAGCAGAGCCATCCATCGCCCCCATGCTGACAGTGTCCTGTTGGAGGGCTTGAGACTCCCTGTGCATCCTCACAGCACAGCACACACCCCAGCATAACCACCTGCCACCTGCACCCTCTGCCTCTCCCAGCCATTCCTCCTTTTCTCTTCCCACCCAGGCAAGATGGCCACGCTGCTTCCCCTCGCTGTGATTTCTGGACCCAGAACGTAGCGCAGCATGTTCAAGTCCACAGCACCTCTTCTCCTGTCTCCCGACAACCACCAAAGGGAGTAAATCCTGCAGTTTTATCTTGGCTGCTCTGATCTATCTCTTCTGGTGTTGATTGAGGCTGTGTCTGAATCCAAAATGTGTTGACCAAAGACAGGAGGTTTAGGGGCCAGCGCTGTGGCGTAGCAGGTAAGGCCGCCGCCTGCGGTGCCGGCATCCTGCTGGTTCAAGTCTCGGCTGCTCCACTTCTGATCCAGCTCTCTGCTATGGCCTGAAAAAGCAGTAGAAGATGGCCCAAGTCCTTGGGCCCCTGCACCTACGTGGGAGACCCGGAGGAAGCTCTGGGCTCCTGGCTTCGGATCTGTGCAGCTCCGGCTGTTGCGACCAACTGGGGAGTGAACCAGTGGATGGAAGACCTCTCTCTCTCTCTCTCTCTCTCTCTCTCCCTCTCTCTCTCTCTGCCTCTCCTTCTCTCTCTGTGTAACTCTGACTTTCAAATAAATAAATAAATCTTAAAAAAAAACCACAGGAGGTTTAACCACACTACATAACCTGCAGCTCTGACTGCATCAGGAAGGAAGAAACTAATGTCCTTGTCATTCTGCCACTTCTCCATCAAAATACTGAAATTATTGACTGAGTAAAATGCAAGAAAATCAACAATCTCATAAATATGCTATAACAATAGACTATATTCATGATAATATTATTCATATTATAAAACAACTCATGACTTTAAAAGCAGAATATTTTCTGAATGGTATGACAACACTTGCTAGAGTGAACTGGTTGTTCAGAATCGCTCCAGAGCCTTCAGACTACCCAGGAGACTGAATCGATGTGACAGTTTTTAGAATATGTTTGTATCTCATCTAGTTTGATTGCCAGATGGATGTTTTGAGCACATAGTAGCTTTTATTTATCCATATCTGTATACTTGTAGTCTCATAAAAAATCGGAAGAACACTCACTATGATCGACAAGGATGCGTGATTTCCAACAGACACCTGGTGATTACTGTAGGTATGAATTATTTGTATTGCTTAGAAATTAAAAAAGTAAAAATGAGATCTCTGCAGAAATCATATATTTACAAATTGTGCTGGAATTTGTATTGGGACTTAGTTTTAAATCTCTATCAGAAGAAGGTAAGGTCAATTCACCTTATTAAGTCTGGGATGATCCAACTAGGCAGCTTGGGAAAGTGAATGCCGGGAAATTTGGTTGGAATAATTTTATAGAATTTTAATCCTTTTTTTTTCTCTGAAAATGGGGAGACAGTAGAAGGAGCTGGGAAAATAATGTGACATCATTATGGTAAAGCTTTAGGAAGATTAAATGATCTCTCCTGTGTGGCTTTCTCTGTCCGTGCTTCTTTGGAAAGCATGGTTCAGTCTTGAGCGCAATCCGTCACCGCAGAGGTGTCGGGAGATTCGACATGAAGCTTTCATCCAACTCTGCCTGCAACCGTTTTGGTTCTCACAATGGGCTAAGCAAACGGTCACATCCTCGTTGATGAAGTCTCTCGTGACCTTGCGCAAGTTCATGAACCCCTCTGAAGCTAGAATCAACCGTGGCCCCTAGCAATAAAGGCAGTCCCATTTCTTCCTGCATTCGCAAGAACTTACCGTTCTCTTAGGACGAGCACGCGGCCCTGCTGGCTCGGGTACGGTGGGAAATGCTCTGTGTCTTACATCGGCTTCACAGCACCCGAGGGGAGGTGGTGGGCGTGACTCGCCAGCAGCAGCTTCTGCTCTGCCCTGTGTATCTTTCGGAGGAGAGGAGAGAGAGAGACCGGTCGGTCAGCACGCACCGTGCTCTGTGTCATCTGGGTGTAGCAGCTCATTTCCTCCCTGTGCCATTGACGAGTCCTGGTAGACTTGGACCCCGACGTGCTGTGCATAATTCACGCTGCGGTGCACACACGACTCTTTCATTCTAGCAGCAACATAATGAAAACAACGTGAGGGAGGAAAAGCAGAGGCCCGCAGAGAGCGTGCGCGATTTGACAGGACGGAATCTTTTTTAGTGATTCCTTGTGATTTCACATCTCCTTTTAATGCATGTGCTTCAAAGAATGTTTCTCAATCTGAGTGGGTTTTATGTTAGCAATGTTAAGTATTTTCATGGTGGAAATCTCTCTCTCTCTCTCTCTGTTTCTCTCTCTCTCTCTCTCTCTTTCTCTCTCTCTCTAAGCTAGCAGACAGGGAATGCTTAATTCGGTCAGTATTTTTTGATCGCCCAGAATGTGAGAAGGCTGGTGCCCTGGATCCTGCCTTGTTCGTTCCTGTTGGAGACAGTGGGGAGAGGATGGACAGACACCTGCTCTGACAGTTGAGTGGGGTTTGTGGAGCCAAACACCAGCGTCTGGAAAAACAAAGGGAAGAAGCTGAGTAGGAGGGGTGGAGCTTCCCTTCTGTAGACCAATCACCAGGCTCCATTAAGGGCTCCTGAAATGCTGCTGGGTATGACATGAGACTCAGGACAGGTGTCCCAGACAGAAGGAGCCGCGCAGTTCTTCTCTCAGAGCTGTGAAACGCCCCAATAACTGGTTGTTTTATTTATTTATTTATTTATTTATTTATTTATTTATTTATTTTTTAATTTTATGTATTTGAGAAGGAGAGAGAGAGAGAAAGAGAGAGAGATCTTGCATCCTCTGTTCACTCCCCAGATAGTTGCAACAGTCCGGGTGAGGTCAAGCCAAAGACAAGATTCTGGAACTCCATCCTGGTTTCTAATGTGGATACAGGGACCCACGTCCTTGGACCATCTTTTGCTGTGTTCTCAGGCACATTAGCAGGGAACTGGATCAGAAGTGGAGCAGCTTGGACTCGAACTGTTGCTCTGGTTTCGGGTGCTGGCATTGCAAATGGCTTAACCTGCTGCTCCGCAACACTGGTCTCTCACCCTGATGATTTATGGAACCACAAGTGCTGATTTTTGCAGGTATGTCGGTGGGAGACAATGAGAGTTTGGGACAAGTGTGTTGTCAGAGGCTGCAACAAGAAGGCCTTGGTTGCCACAGTGTGTGCTTCAGCTATTGGTGGGCTTTTAAGCAAGGCTGAGAGGAGACTTTTTTGGTTATTCCTCAAGTGAAGAGGAGAGGGCTATAGGCTGGGCGACAGCAAACACAGATATGGGTGAGGTTCTGGAGTGGCGTAGTACATGAAGAATAGGGAATAGCATCCAGAAGCCTAGGGGAGAGCACTCTGTGGGGTTAGGGCTTGGCTGGGGGGCACACATGGAGCATCAAGGAAGAAGTAGGACGCCCGGGCGTGAGTGGACCATGGTTGTGATGCGCTCACAGAAGGGATGCGAGGGTGCTTCAAGGAGTTCATGGGAAAGGGAATTAAAGGCCAAGCTTATCATGGTGCAAAATTGTATGAAATCCTTGTGTCGTTTTTTCACGGTGTGCATTTTCATGAATTTTGAAGGACCTTTATGCATGGGTTTACATTTTATTACACCATAATAAACTTATCTTTGAAGTCCAATTTTCTATGGAATTTCTGAAATGCATCTTAGCTAACCTTCCTTCAGGTCCAAGTTACAATGCTGTTGGCTCTGAGCGCAATGTGGTGAATCCACACTATGTATGAAACCAGGTACCTTTAAGCAGAAATCCATGCAACAAGGTTATATACTGAGCAGAGGCTCATGGGAAACTAATCTTGAACTTCCCCAAGGAGCAGGCTGTGGAGAAGTATTCAGTTAGTGTCCGGGACAACCTTACAGAACATAAATATCTTGGAGAGTGAAAATTGTTCTATGCCTAGTTACTTATTTATTGTCGCATATGTTTAAATTTCCAGTGTAACCAAACATCTTTTCCCACTTATTCTTGCACAGCCGAGCAAATATTTCTGTAGGGCACATTTCCAGGAGTAGAATTGCCTGGTTAAAGTCTGCACATATCGAACTGTGATGGATGGTTACTAATCATTGTCATTGAGGTTGACAGCCAGGCTAGTAAGAGTGACCTTCCTGGCTGGCGCCGCGGCTCACTAGGCTAATCCTCTGCCTCCAGTGCCGGCACACCGGGTTCTAGTCCCGGTCGGGGAGCCGGATTCTGTCCCGGTTGCCCCTCTTCCAGGCCAGCTCTCTGCTGTGGCCCGGTAGTGCAGTGGAGGATAGCCCAAGTCCTTGGGCCCTGCACCCGCATGGGAGACCAGGAGAAGCACCTGGCTCCTGGCTTCAGATCAGTGCAGTGCGCCAGCCTCAGTGGCCATTGGTGTGAACCAACAGAAAAGGAAGACCTTCCTCTATGTCTCTCTCTCTCACTGTCCACTCTGCCCGTCCAAAAAATTTAAAAAAAAAATTAAAAAAAGAGTGACCTTCCTTCCTCAATATCTTGCCAACCCTGGAAATTACTAAGTTTTCTGATTCTTACTAGCCTGATAGACAGAATATAGTATTTTACATTTTCATTTCTGTGGTTATTAGTGACATAGAGCATTTTCCATTATGTTCATTAGCCACCAACATTGTTCTTTGAATATTTTGTTTATTGTCTTTGGCTATTCCTTCATTCAGCTTTTGCCTCATGATTTGCAGGATTTTTTGTATTCGAAGAATAGTAATATTTGTCCATTCGTATGCTCCAGTTTCTTTGCCTTTGGACTATTCCTGCCTGGAATTATACATCTACATGAATTTCATTTCCTCAAATCTGCTCATCCCATTTTTCTGCCTTCCTGGCTTCATACTTAGGAAGGCTACATTACCCTAAGATGTCAAAAATATAATTTTTATTGATTTATATTTATTTTAAAATCTTTAGATATAATTTCAATCTAATAAAAGGCAGAGACCTATTTTCTTTTAAAGACAATTCTTACCAATTCTCTCAGCCTTTTTTTACTTTTGTGATTTTTTAAACATTTTGTCACATTCTCTTACTACATATACATACTATTTTTTTCTAGAAAACAGACATGACTATTACAGAGTGAAGAATTCATGACAAAGATTCTACTGTGAGAAGACCATACTACTGAGTACATGGTATGAGTCAGTGAGGCATCATTTAAACTAAACACCCAGTGACATGACAGCCACACAATTTCTCTCCTCTCTCCCTGCATTAACCTCCACGAAGAAGAGAAACCATGCTATGTTTGTTTCTCTGGGTTTGGCTTATTTCGTTTGGCGTAGTGATCTCCAGCTCATTTTCCAAAGGCTCTCCAGTTTGATTTAAACCTCTGAAGCAAAGTTTAGCAAAAGAGTCTAAACACGAATCTAAACTACTACTTTCCCTTTTAACCACCTGTCTTTCCACCTCTTTACCTTCTCCTCTACTTTTGTCATTCCACTCCTGGAAGATCACAGCTTTAGAAATTTCTTCTCTTGTGTCGACTGTTGAGGAACAGTTTTTATTTTTAATACTATTTGTTGAAGTCTTAGGATTAATCTTATGTGTATAAAGTTACTTGAAAATTGATCTTAGTAAAAAATAAGAATGGGAATAGGAGAGGGAGGAGGAAGAGGGGTGGGAGTACAGGTGGGAGGGAGGGTAGGGTGGGAGGAATCACTGTGTTCCCAAGTTTGTATATATGAAAAGCGTGGTTTGTATACCTTAAATGAAAGATTTCTGGGTTTAAAAAAAAGTCACTCAAACTCATCCCAGCCAGATTTACGAACAAAAGTGAATTTTTAAAAAATGTGCTTTGCTTAATAAAGAAACACATGATTCTGCATAAGAGACAAGGGTGCTAACATCTTCACAGACATCCCTGCTTGTTTTGACTTCCAGCTGTGACCCGCAAGCTCTCCTAAGGCAGACCCTGCACATCCTCGTGTTCTTGGGCCTCTCCAGCAGTGGGGAGTACAAGGTGCAGGGCAGCTTGGGGGACTGGGATAATGCAGGGCTGTCGCCATCCTCCATTGTAACAACATAGATAGATTCAAGGAGATTCCCAGAGGGCAAGGCTACTGATGGACCCATAAGTTCCCAGGGCGCCCGTGGCCCAGAGTTCTGGCCTTGCTCTTCACTTGGCTATCACCCAACTTGGGAAGTCCCTCTGCAGCCTCCTCCACTTCACAGTGGCTCACTTGTGCTGTAATTCACATTTCACGATGAGTTGACAAATATGATCACAACACTTGCACCTGCATGGCTGGAGAAGAGGAATGACAATGACCCCTGCTGTGCTTATGGTCCTAGACCCAGCACAAGCCAAGCTCTTAATATACTAGTCCTGTTTCTTAACCCTCGGGGGGAAATAAAGCAAAAAATAAGAGGAGTGAGGGTAGGGGATATATATTTTACACAATACTCATACTTTTTAAAAAGATATTTATTTTATTTATTTGAGAGGCAAAGAGACAGATAGACATACGAGTTCCCTTTGGCTGGTTCACCTCCCCGAATGCCATCAAAGGCCAAGTCTGGGCTGGGGCTGAAGCAGGGAACTCAATCCAGGTCTCCCACAAAGGGCAGGGATCTAAGTATTCGAGTTATCACTGCTGCTCCCCGTGTGTGTGTTTGCAGGAAGCTGGAATCAGGAGCAGAGCCGGGACTTGAACCCAGACACTTGGATGATATGGGATATGGGCATGCCAACTGACACTTCAGCAGTCGGCTAAACAACGGGCCCAGTAGTTCATAGTTATGAGACCCTTGTAGACTATGAGCTGACTTATTGAGTAGAGAGGGGGTAACTCTACATTGCCATTGACCAAATACTCCGTAGTTACAGTGAAAATCAGGATCTGGTGAGCCCTGCCCTTTTGCTGTGTTCACACAAGCAGATTCCACTTCAGCCTGGTTTTCCTTTACTGGGGATGTTCTCTTTGTCCTGACCCTGGTGTCTGCCCACTCTGCCTTAGGCCTGATCCCACGCAGAGTCCATTCCACACACCGTCTTCTCTTCCTTGGGGACAGACTGTCTCAGTGCCCGAAGCGTAAACAGCTTGTAGTTCAGTCATTGGGCAAATATTACGAACCTGAAATTGAAGGAAAAATGAAAGTCTTTGTTGATAATCCATTGTGTAGGGTTCAGGCAGGAACAAGATGGACCACTTTGCAGGTTTCCAGGACCCAGGAATTGGATGAGTTTTCAGAAGCAAAGTGTTTGCAGGGCAGTCCCAGCGAGCGAGAAGATGTGGGCGATGTAACCAGCAGTGATGGGAATTTGCATTTCAGGGGTAGAATTTCCATGTTGGAACAGCAAGACCTTAGCCCTGGAGAAAGTGGATAAGTAGGAAGAAGAGGCGGGCAATACACCCACTTGAATCTAACTTTGTCATAAGCCATTGTGCAAAATGATTCTAAACAGCCGGGAAACAGGGCCTTTGATTGCAGCTGAAATTCAGGGTCAGATTTGGGACCAAGGGGATGTACAGTGTTTTTTCCCATCATTTTCTCAAGGGGCGTGGTAGTTCTTCGATCATGGGCTGTGTTCAGCATGGAGGCAGAAGACACAACTTAGAAAACAAGAGGAACGAACGCTAGCAAGTCACGTTGCCTTCATGTCATCCAAATATTGAGAGCGACTTTCAGCCCCACGTCCTACTCAGTTCGCAGGATGTGGTTGACACCATCTGGGAACCACGAATGAAAACCTCAAACCACATCGTCCTCTACAATGAGCCCAAAGCCCACCATGGTGCTGTGTGAAAATGATGTTCTCCCAAGTGCACATCAGCCTTCTCCCGCCCTCGCCGGCAAGTGATTAAGAGGAAGGATTAGGTTTAGGAAAAAAACCTTTCCAGTCTTTAAAATTTGAGAGTTGCATTTCCAAAAGAAAAAACAAAAGAGGGGCGCTCTGTTTTCCCAGTTTGTATACGCACATCCATGTAGTACGCAGCTGCAGTGTATACACATGTGTCTATACATGTAAGCACCGATGTGTGCATGGATGTAGCTGTTCATTGTTGAGGCATCTGGTCGACTCTGTGAAAGAGGAAGTGGAAGGGTCACATCCAGGCAGGAGCCCAGGCTTTCTACACTCTCCCCCACTTGCGAAGCTGAGCAGCAAGGCAGGCTGGAGAATGACCCTTCAAAATCTCCAGCTCCAAATCTCCAGAACCTATGAAGGTTACCTTCGATGTTAGAAGATACACTGCAGGCATGACTGAATTACGGGTTTGGAGAGCATGCCGGGAGGATTAT
Source organism: Lepus europaeus (assembly GCF_033115175.1). Classification (NCBI taxonomy): domain Eukaryota; kingdom Metazoa; phylum Chordata; class Mammalia; order Lagomorpha; family Leporidae; genus Lepus; species Lepus europaeus. Next base: position 98,798,547 of record NC_084838.1, read on the forward strand.
CGTGGTCAGCTCTAATCGTAATCCTAACTGTCTTCGCTTGAGAGAAGCAAAGAGGGCTTAGACGACAGAGCGGAAGACAGAAGCAAGTGGTTGGAATACCGCAAAGAAAGGGCCACAAGCCAAGGGATGCACGTGGCCTCAAGGAAGCTGGAAAAAGCAGAGTGACAGAAAAAGGAGAAAGCCTCCCGAGAGAGCCAGCCCCCGGTGACAGCCTGAAGTTAGCTTGGTTTACAGACCTGCGGGAGGATAGGTCTGGCTGTTTAAATGCAACAGTCAAAGCAAATACACCAAGGGAATAATAGAATATTCTGAACACCAAAAATGCATTGCATTCATTAGCTATGGCACTGAGGACATCCGAGACTACCTAATGACCTATGAAGACCTACTTTTATAGTTAAAACCCTTAACCCCAGGGGATGGAAACTTAACACACAGAGACTGTGTGATAACCCGCTGGCCACTTGGGATGTGACCTGTCCCTCAGGTTTGGTGTTCTTCTTAGCCTTCTCCCAGCTCTTACCTGCATGAGACCAAACCTTGCTGCCACCGGAAACACTGCCCAGCACGGAAACAGAAGCCCAGATGTTGAAACTCATTGACAGCCTGACAAAGGACACAGGGAACCTACTCCAGCCCACAGCCATGCTTGGGACAGTGGCCCTGTGAGACCATAGCAACTGAGACTGTGAGAGTGTCTGATACATCAGCTACGCACTGAGCCAACCGGAGCCTGGACAAGAACATGGCCCAGAAATGCTTAACGGGCACCTGACCCCGCCACTGACTTGCAGCCTTGTCCCTGCCCACCAGCATCGCTTTTTTGGGCATTCGCTTTTCTCAGTCCTGCGACTGATCCTTTTCCCACAAGGACCTGCCGTTCCCAATGTGTGTGTATGGAAAGCTAAATGCCCCTTCTCTTCTGACAGCCACTTGCAGCAACAGTGCTCAGTTAACACAGCTGCAGTGGGTGAGAAGGGGTAGCTCTACAAGAACTTGCCTGCAGATCATTTGAGTTTTATTGTTTGGCTACTGTGCTTGCAACAATGAGTCTCTTTCACAACCCAGAGGAGATCCAACCCCAACCAGGTAGCTCATGAGGGCGCCATGTCTAGTTCCTACCCCTCGGGAGGGACATGGAGCAGTTCCTAAGGACAAATAGAGAACGTGGTGTTACGGCTGCTCACAGCACATAGACACTCAGTGCATCCAGTGATGTGCCCTACTTGTATTTTGTCTACTTTCTTCCTAGTACAATTTATGTTTATTTCAAAAAATAGTACTTATAATTTTGAAATCATATAACTCAGTAAAAAAGTAAAATCTATAAAAAGCATTTTAATAAAGTGAATATCCTTGAACTTCAAGATCAATAGAGAAAATATTAATAAAACACTAGTATACCTTATACTCTTAATCACACTTCCTCCTTTCCACCCACCAAGATAACCCCTGTTCTTTTTGTAACTTCTCATCTAGGTAAGTGATATGGCTTCACTATGATTTGTCCCCCAAGGTAAATGTGCTGGAAGTTTGGTCCCAAGGGTGGCAGTGTTGGGAGTCTGTAGGGCCCAGCAGGAGGACTTAGGCCTCTGGGACGCTGCCCCTGAGAGAGATGAAGGTATTTCTTTCATGGGACCCTGGTTCGTTCTTAGAGAGGACTGTTAGCAAAGCCTGCGCCTGGCCTCACCCAGCCTCTTTCTGGCCTTCCCTGCACGCACGCTCCCATCGTTGCCTTAACACGACACGATTCAGCCAAGGGCACTCTCCCAGAGCTGAGCTGATGCGGGCGCCACGCCGCTGAGCCTCCAGAGCAGTGGGCTGGGTCAACGCGCTTTCTGTCTTTAGTATCCTGCTTCAGCCAGTTCATCACAGCAGCGGAAGTGGACTGACAGTGAGCATCGCTGCACTCTGCGGCTTACTTCTGTTTGTTTTTGCACTGCATGCAAGCGGCATTAAATCATACACACTGGTTATGGTCTAATTTCTTTCACTAAGTCACACATGCGGTTGCATATTAAATGCTGTCAGGATGTCTGTTTTCATGGCTGTATAGTAAGCACGTGCAACAACATATTCGCTCATTCTAATGCTGGCATTTATTTTTAGTTTCCATATATATTTTTAGTTTAGCTTTTGGAGCAGTGGGGAATGATGTAGATGGACATATTATTTTTAAATACAGCAATTGCTTTATTGTCTTTCACTAGTCTCTCTCTTTTTTAAAGATTTTATTTATTTATTTGAGAGGTAGAGTTACAGACAGTGAGAGGGAGAAACAGAGAGAAAGGTCTTCTGTCGGTTGGTTCACTCCCCAGATGGCCGCAATGGCCAGAGCTGTGTCGATCTGAAGCCAGGACCCAGGTGCTTCCTCCAGGTCTCCCATTGGGGGTGCAGGGGCCCAAGGACTTGGTCCATCTTCCACTGCTTTCCCAGGCCACAGCAGAGAGCTGGATCAGAAGAGGAGCAGCCGGGACTAGAACCAGTGCCCATATGGGATGCCGGCGCCACAGGCGGAGGATTAACCTGCTGCGCTACAGTGCCGGCCCCTCACTAGTCTCTTTTAAAAAAATTATTTATCTATTTGTGAGAATGAGAGAGAAAGAAAGAAAATGGGATTACAGCATCACCAGGCACACACACTTCCAATTTTTCTAGAATGCTTCAGACAGTTTTCCAGAGCAATTGGACTAACTGGCGCTCTCACCAGTGAATAGAAGGGGTATGGCTGCTTCTCATCTTTACCAATATCTGGCATTATTCATCGTTCATTTTACCCATTTTCAGTGTATCGAGTGATATCTTATCATGGCTTTAATTTGCACTGCCCTAGTGATAAATGAGTTTGACTATATTTTGAATATCTTCTTTCTTAAAATTTTGCTTTGCTTTTTCAATTCACAGTTAAAATTGATTTTCTTGGTAAGTAGCTCTGTGTGTGCTAATATGTTATCAGTTTGTACAGTCACCACCACAGTCAGGATACAGAACTGTTCCAACATGCCATCTTGTGAATTAATATTAACTTAGTAGTCACAACAGAGAGAGGTAGAGACAGAGAGAGAGACAGAGAGAGAGAGAGAAAGAGAGAGAGAAGTCTTCTATCTGCTGGTTCACTCCTCAAATGGCTTCAATGGCCAGAACTGAGCCGATCTGAAGCCAGGAGCCAGGAGCTTCTTCTGGGTCTCCCACATGGGTGCAGAGGCCCAAGCACTTGGGCCATCTTCCACTGCTTTCCCAGACCATAGCAGAGAGCTGGATCGGAAGTGGAGCTGCTGGGACTCGAACTGGCGCCCATTTGGGATGCTGGCACTGCCTGCAGGTTTGGGCTTTAACTCTCTATACCACAGTGCCACCCCTGTATTCACATCTTGTCTTCACCCCTAACTCCCGGTAATCACTTCTAGTTCATTTAGACCAAGTTCTATTTTTTCTACAATGTTATACATTCATAGATAATGAATCCAGCATTTTGTTGTTGTGTGCTTTGGTTTCTGACAGTTTGCACACAATGCATTTGAAATGTCTCAGATGCAAGTTCTTCAACTTTTCTGAGCTTCTGATTTCTGCGGGTCCATGCCCTCGGGCCAAGTGCTCAGGACTGTCTGTTCTCCTCCTTCGCTTTGTTTTGACCAAACCCGAATAAGATGTCTCTCTTTCCGATGGACCTGTGAGCTTTTCAGACCTGAGCTCACTCAGGAGCAGTCGGACGCGATTCCCAGACCACAGCTCTTCGGAGAGGCTGCTGACCACTGTGAGATGCGCTTCTGTCTGATCCCGCCGGTCGTTTCCCACTGCTTGCCCAACTTCCCACAAAGATTCTGCTTGTCCTTCGCTGCTGCCTCCTTTCCCTAAAACAGAAAAAAAAAAAAAAAAAACAACAAAAAACAAAAAAACAAAAAACAAAACAACCCACCATATTTTTCTGTATGGTTTTGAGATGTCAGAGATTTCTGACGCTGGGATGTTCTCCTTGTTACTATAATGATTCTTTCTGTTGTCAGAGCTTCTCCTTATGTAAGCCTGGCCTGCTTAACTTTTGACAACTTTCAAGGGTTTTTCAGTGAATATTTCTTCAAATAGCCTTTTCCTGCACTGACTTTTTTCTTTGCTTTTGGAGCTCCTGTGGCAGGAGCGCGGAAGCTTTTGCTGTTACATGATAGGTGCTACAAAGGCTCTGCACATTTCTCTTTCAAACCTTTTTCCTCTCTTTTGCACAGACTGGATAATTTCCATCTTCACATTTATTCACTCTTTCTTCTGCCATCTTCATTCTGTTGCCATTGAACTCATCGAGTGAATATTTTATATATATTTTTAAAAAAATCATTTTATTTATTTGAAAGGCAGAGTAACAGAGACAGGCAGAGCCAAAGAGAGAGAGTCAGTCTTCCACCTGATGGTTCACTCCCCAAATGGCTGCAACGACCAGAGCTGATCTGATCGAAGCCAGGAGCCAAGAGCTTCTTCCCGGTCTCCCATGCAGGTGCAGGGGCCCAAGGACTTGGGCCATCTTCCACTGCTTTTCCAGGCCATAGCAGAAAGCTGTATCAGAAGTGGAGCAGCGGGACTCGAACTGGTGCCCGCATGGGATGCTGGCACTGCAGGCCAGGGCTTTAGCTGAGGGCTGGGCCATTGGCTCCAAGGTCAGGAGCCAGGAGCTTCTTCCTGTGGGTGGGTGTAGAGGCCCAAATACCTGGGATACCTTCTGCTGTTTTTCCAGGTCATTAGCAGGGAGTTTGATTGGAAGTGGAGCAGCCAGGACTTGAACTCGCAGCCATATGGGATATTGGCATAACTGGTGGCGGACCCACCTGCTATGCCACAATATCGGTCCCCAGTTTATTGTTCTATCCAGGATTATTTGTTGAATTTAGTGGGAGAGACAGAATGGAGCATGGTTACTCCATCTTTTCAGGAATTTGTCCCAGGTTTTATTCTTTGTGAAGTATCTGCTCAAGTATTTTTCTTATGATTACATTGGCTAATCGTTCACATTAAAAATAACTTTATGATTAAATAGCTCACTTTCGGGGCTGGCGCTGTGGCTCAATGGGTTAGGGCCCTGGCCTGAGGCACCAACATCCCACACGGGTGCAGGTTCTAGTCCTGGCTGCTCCACTTCCGATCCAGCTCTCTGCTATGTCCTGGGAAAGCAGTAGAAGATGGTCCAAGTCCTTGGGCCCCTGCACCCACGTGGGAAACCTGGAGGAGGCTCCTGGCTCCTGGCTTTGGATTGGTGCAGCTCCGGCCATTGTGGCCATCTGGAGAGTGAACCATCAGTTGGAAGACTTCTCTCTCTCTCTCTCTCTCTCTCTCTCTCTCTCTCTGGCTCTACCTCTCTCTGTAACTCTTTCAAAAAATAAAATGATTCTTAAAAAAAGAAAAAAAAAGATGGCTCACTTTCACTATTAATGATTCTTTTAAATGCCATATTATTCAGACAGTGCCAGGTGAATATCAGCAGGGTTTTCCTTTTCCATTTTTACATGAGTTATTTTCAATATACATTCTATTTCTAAAAAAATGAAAAATTTACATCCTTTAGTATTAAAACAGAAAAAAGAGAGGCCCCTTGGAAGGAGACTAGAGAGCATGGTAGCAAGAAATCGGCATGAGCTGGTTAGCACGCGTAAGCCTGACTTACAGGTTTCGGACTGCCTCGAGTGGCGCAGGGAAATGTGGATCTCACCGGACAGAGACGCTTCGACAATGATGTCAACATACGAGGCAAAGAACATTGTCAAGTTCGTGCATCCTTGTCTACTTTTGCAGTCTTATTAAGACACCTGGGTAGAGGAGAGAGCCTTGAGACAATGCATTTAGAATAGGTCTGGCCTGTACTAGGAAGGCAATACAAACGGCAGGGCCCTTTGGTATCATGGATAAGCAAGGTGGATTATTACTCATCTCTGTGTATGTATTTCTGAGTAGGTCAGTTATTCGTAATACAGCTTATGTATATTAACAAATGGACATATTCTTCTCCATTGAATTCAGTAGTATCTTTTCGATGTGATTGTTGCAGTAAAACTATAAAAATTGCTACAGTTCTCTTCTTGTTGAAAGGATATCGGAATCTGAAAATGATCGTTTCTGTGTGTGCACCACCACCACACTCCTCGCACTGGAACTGTGAATGCAGAATCACGTTCATTAACTGCGGGGATACATCAGGGTATCTGCTCCAGGTAGCAATGGATATCCTTTGTAATAGTCGATATTATTACTTCTAAACACGTCAAGCTTTCACAGAACTGCCTAGCGCTAATTATACTTGATTAATGGTTATGCCGTCGATCCTTTGTTACTCCGGAGTATTTTAATTCAGGCCAACATCGTGGACATTTTCTTTCTAATCTGCTTAAAGTGGACACAGCAATTACGATGTACGATAGACTTCTCCGCCTGACAACCATGGTTGCCATGGCGATGGCCATGTGGGCTGCACACTGTGACTCACCGTGTTTCTCTGCCTGACTTCTTCGGCCCGGGGAAGGGTGTGCATCTGGCTGGGGACTGCCTCGCAGGCCTCTCTGTTGTCTTCTGAGGGGGGAAACGGACAGCGTTGGAGTTGTCTTATTCAAGGCGATCGTTCTGCATAAAAGCCTGGGTCGTCTGTTTTGCTAAAACACAAACTGCAACAAAATACCGAAAACTTGATGTTATATCCTGGAGACTAGCGGAGTCTGTGGGGTAGCTACTGATGTGTGACGAGTACCGGGTTCTCCATGAGCAACCAACACAGATGTGAGATATTTACATCCTTTGCTATCTTCTAGCCTCTGCGGCAACTGTGAGATCAATGAGAAAATGTATTATTAACTTCCAGGACGGCTTTGGTCCCCTAGCTGTGAGCTACAGATTTCAAAACTACCAGGATCGACTCAGAAATGTTTGCGGGTAATTTGAAGGTAGAATTTGATGCTTGGATCCTCCACTCCACCCAGTAACTGAGACCTGCAGAACGTGGCTTACTCTCCCTGTGGCTTGGTTCACTCACGTGTGCACAGAGCATCATTATAATGGTGATGTTAGAAGGAGGATTTTATGTACATATGTTTGTATATGGTAGCCCTTATCTAAAGGGCACATGCTGTCAGACCCCCTAGTAGGTTCATAGAGTAGCAGGAAGTACTGAACTTGTATAGGGTATTTTTTATACACACAGACCTATGATAAAATTTAAATTATAAATTAGGCACAATAAGATATTGTTCATTGTAATAATAAAATAGAACAATTGTTATATTGTAATAAAAGCTACTTTAAATTATGAACCGCTTCTTTCTGGAATTTTCCACTTCCTATTTTCAGACTAGACCTGACTGTGGGTGACTGAAGCTGCAGGAGGGGGAACTGGTGTAATTAAAGTAGTTCCTGACAGGAATCGCTCAGTGAGGTCGTGCCGTTAGCACTGCACTCGCCAGCATTCCTGGAGCGGCTGGAGAACTTACGCTCCTCTGGGTTCTGGGAAGACCGATTTCTCCTGCACACGGAGGCTCTCCTGACCCAGGTCTCGGTCCTCATCCTGGAGATGCATTGAGATACAGTGGAGAAGATGTCTATTGTTCCATGTGGCTCCTTGTACGGAGCTCATCGGTCAAGCATTCCAGGTTGGGACGATCCCGTCTAATGCAGTGAGGAAGGGACACGGGAGGGGGTGTCTCTGGAGTTGGCAGCAACTCCCCCTCTGGTGACTGAGCCTGGCTCTATCTTGGAGGGTGTATTGGCAAGCCCTTTGCTCTTGGATTGAGCTGCCCTCCTACCAAGTCCTTGGGCCCCTGCAGCCACGTGGGAGACCTGGAAGAAGCTCCTGGCTCCTGACTTTGGATTGGCACAGCTCTGGCCATGTGGCCATCTGGGGAGCGAGCCAGTGGATGGAAGACTTCTTTCTATCTCTCCCTCTTTATCTGTAACTCAACCTGTCAAATACATCAATAAATAAATCTAAAAAAAGAGTTGATCATTCTTAAGTGAAAATGAACACCCTGTATTTTTCTATCCCTTACGTTATCTTCAATAAGCTCATGATGCGCTTAGAGTTCAATTTGCCGTCCTCCTAAATCAACTGTGTGGTCAGAGTTCTTATGTCCTCTGTCTTAATACTTACTCCCATGTTGCTCTATTGAGCGCTCAGACTAATATGTTTGACAGTTATCCTTGAATTGTATATACCTTATAAAATATGATATCATTTTGGTCATATATGCATTCAATACTTTATATCACTTGATGACATTTTTCATTTTTTTGTTTTAAATCTGTAAAGGAACTCCAAAAAGATTGTGGAAAATGGAAGTAATGATAACTTTATTTGGTGCAAAAAAACCTTTGACATCCATGTATAATCTTTCATAGTACACATTTTCCATGAACTTTTTGAATACTCTGTGTTTGCAAGGATTTCAAAACATTTTGCACCAAAATGAATTCATCTTTTAATTCTATTTTCCCCCAAATTTTTAGGTACCCACACCTAGTCTGTTAATTAATGCATATGCATATCTTATCTCATTCAGGGGGCGTCTCAAACTGTTTGATTTCTAGACTTCTTTTCTCTTAAAAAATACTGAGAACTCTAAAAGGCTTAATTTTATTATTGTGTTATATTTACCAATAGTTCCCACATTAGAAATTAAAATTGGGAACTTTTAAACTTATTTACAATGAAAAATCATAAATTCATTACACGTTACCATATGTAGTATATCAATGACATATTTCTATGAACAATAACTATATTTTCTAAAAACAGTGAGAAGAGGGGAATTGCTTTTCATTTTTTCAAAATATCTTCAATGTTGAGCTTCATAAAAGACAGTTGGATTCTCATACAGGTTTGTGCATCCGGTTTGTTGCCTGTGTGGTTTTATTTGAAGAAGATGGAGAAATTCTGGCCACCAGGGACTACGTCATTGGACAAGGAAAAGGTATTCTACTGACCTTGCCCAGTAATTGTTTATATTCTTTGAGCTCTCTAACAAAACTACGAGTGGTAGTGTCTTCAAGGTGAGTTGCATGATGGGATCTGAAACCATGTCAGTCAACTGTCCTTATTTCTGTTAAAACCCATTGGTCTATCTTGTACTAGGAATGGGTCACTGGTTCATGAGTGACACTCTGAGCTCACACCTTGCTCATTTAAAAAATATTGGCCCGGGGCCAGCGCTGTGGCACAGCAGGTTAACGCCCTGGCCTGAAGTGCCGGCATCCCATATGGGTGCTGGTTCTATCCCCGGCTGCTCCACTTCCAATCCAGCTCTCTGCTATGGCCTAAGAAAGCAGTAGAAGATGGCTCAAGTCCTTGGGCCCTTGCACCCACGTGGGCGATCCAGAGGAAGCTCCTGGCTCCTGGCTTCGGATTGGCACAGCTCTGGCTGTTGCGGCCAATTGGGGAGTGAACCATTGGATGGAAGACATCTCTCTTTCTGCCCCTCCTCTGTATAACTCTGACTTTCAAATAAATAAACAAATCTTTAAAAAAATATTGGCCCATTGACTACTGCAGATATTTGAAATGTTGAAACATTTAATTCCCTAACATTAATAATTACACTCATGGTTGCCCTTTTATATTTGTTTATTTGAAGGGGGAAAGAGAGAGAGAGGTGGAGAAAAAGACAGACAGTGAAAGGTCTTCCATCTACTGGTTCACTATCTAAATGTCTGCAACAACTGGGGCTGGACTAGGCCATAACTGGGAGCCCAGAACTCAAATCTGAGTCTGCCACCTGGGTGGCAGGGGCCCAATCACTTGAACCATCACCTGTCCCTTACCTGGGGGCAGCAGTAGGAGGCATTGCCAGGACTCAAACCCACGCAGTCTAATATGAGACGTGAGTGTCCCAGGTGGTGTTTAATTGCTCCATCAAAAGCCCACCACTAATGGGTATCTTGAATTGGAGCAAAGACCAAATTCTTTTTTCTGATCACGATATAAAACGTATTCAGGGATTGTTAGCATTATGCATTTAATTTTCATATTTAAGGCAAGTGTCAAGAACAATTTTGCACTGCAAGCTGTAATTAACTCATCGACCTTTTTCATGCAGGATGCTGAAGGCAAATGGACTGATGTGGTATTATCGCATTGTCAACATCTTGTCCCCAGAGTGACTCATGGCCATGGGAAGTAGATTTTTTTTTTTTTAATGCCATCTGGTGATGAGCATTTTGGCAGCATCTTCCTGAATATTCAGCAAAGCCACTGTGGAGGAAAAGCAATGTTCCTTGGTCTCCAATGCCATTGCCTATGTAGGTCACCTGGTGCAAGGGTCCCTCAAAAGGCCCACGGAACAATGGAATTAAAGATCAGGTGCATTTCCCATGAATTCCTTGAGACCATTGCATTTAGAAGGCCTGTTCTTCCTGTTGCCTCTTAGCACATAAAGGATGGCTCCTAGAAAGGGAGTTTGCTCCCTGTTGACTTTGTCACTCTAAGGGGAAGGTGAAAGGATATGTTTGCAGGGCAATGCGTTTTGTGGGGACAATTCCTGGTGTTTGATGATTTTGCTCAATCTGGCACTTGTTAAGTTTTTTTTTTTTACCATGATAAAGATCCGACAGTTGAAGCACCTTTATTCTTTAAAGAGAGAGTTATTATTATTTCTTTCTACTCTTTTTCAGGAAATCAGAAGCTATCTTCAGAGGAGCTGGCACAAGCAAAGGGTAATCCCTCTACTCAGGGAAGCGGGTAGAAGGAAAACAGAGAGAAAGAAGGCATTCTTAAGTCTGTTTTCCCTGCATAAAAGAATACATGCAGATTTTCTTTGGATGTTGTAAACAGCAAGAAATAGTTCCCTACTATATGGATAGCCTTTATATGTAACAGATATCTTTAAAGGGGCCAAAGTGCCAGGCCCAGATTGCTTTACTTTGGAAAGACCCTAGACATTCAAAGCCCTTGCAGTCAACACAAGATTCCACAGGATCACACTGCAGAGCGAAAAATAAATTTTCCTGGCTGAGCTGACATTTGCAGATTTTCCTCTTGACTGCAACAGGAATTGACTGAGCCCAGTACCAAAAGCTGGCGCTCGTGCCGTGGGTCCTCTCCGGCTTCCGACTGGAATTCTGCTTTTCCAAAATGCCGTCATGCATTTCTACCAGACTCAGGTGTCCTTCCAAGACAATTTAGAAATTGTAACTGATCACGGCAGTAATGGCTGAGGCTTAGTGAGAGTTGAAGTTATGCATCTGAGGATGAAGCAGCACGATTCCTGTGACGGCCTTAAGCATGGTGCTAGCATATGGTGAATACACATGCGTTTCTACTGTGCTTCTTAGCTCCATAAAGATAAAAATTGAGCCTCCCCTGGTATCTGGGGCGGAAGGAGGTCTTTCTTTCCCCACCACGTTTCATCACCTCTATTTTACCTCTGTAGAAATGGCCTCCACTCCCAGCGGAGCTGACTTTGCTATCTACAATATGGCGTTCCTGTCTCTACTTCCTGCTGCATATGCAGAGACACCTCCACCCTCCACTTCTACTCCCTGAACCCCATTCTTTCTGGAGTTTTCTGAAGCATCAACCTGACCAACGGGCTCCTGTCCATGTTGCTTCATGTCCACCCGTACCCGTACCCTGGCTCTCCGTGGGTGTTAGAGGGCTGGAGCTCCTGGCTCCTGGCTTCCACCTGGCCTAGATGTGGCTGTTGCAACCATTTGGCAAATGAACCTCACGTGCACACCCTACTAGCGCACCACCTCTCAAGGAGCCATGGTTGCTTTTGTCCTTTACTGCAGGCTACAGCCTAGCAAAAAGTCAATTTAGGATCCAGAGCGTTGTGTTTAGGCTTTGAGCCGCTGTCTTTTCTCGTAGTATGTGCTTCCCGGGTATTTTCGGAGCTGTGGTCTCTCCAGTGCCTGTACTTTATTTCACAGAATGCTGTGCGACGGGAAATTCTCTCTGTTGTACTTTCTGCTTTCGGCATCACTCGTGCTGTCCTTGGTTTACCCAGCCAGCCATCCTGAAACTCTCACCGTCTGAATCACAGTGGCCTAGGTGCTCCGTGTGTGCCTGAGAATACGATGAAGCAAGGCAAAGACTCGCTTTGAGCATCCTCACGTAAAGACGCAGACTCGCTCGGCCCCTCGCTCCCTAAGAACCATCTGTTCAGATAAACGGAGGGTCCTGGAGAGACAGCGCACAGCTGGCTTAGTTCTCAACTCCCAGAGGAAGCTCCTCAGAGTCTCTGTAGTTTGATGATTACCTGCTTCATCAGCCAACAGACCAAGCCACTGTGTCACAGGCGAGCCAGGCAAAAGCTGCCAGCACATCTGGAAAGATCCTGCGTGCCATTTGAAGATGTTTGAGCTTTATTTTAACATCGTAAAAGCCTCCAGTGTCCCAGTCAGAGCTCAAGCAAGGCAACTTTTGGGCTGGGTCCTCTCTGCCGAAATTCCTGACTCCTCCTGGGTCACACTTTAGTAAGTTCTGCAGCAAATGTTGAAGCAGTACCAACGATGATCTGCAGGGGGCAGTGTTGTGGCTCAGCGGGTTAAGCCATGGCGTTTGACACCAGTTCCAATCCTGGCTGCTCTGCTTCCAACCCAGCTCCCTGCTCACGTGCCTGGGAAGGCAGAAGCAGATCTCCCAAATACTTGAGCCCCTGCTCCCCACACGGAAGACCTGGATGGAGCACCTGGCCTAGATGTGGCTGTTACAACCCTCTGTGGGAATGAACCAACGGATGGAAGATCTCTCTCTGTTTCTCTTTGTGTCTCCCTCTCTATCACTCTGGCTCTCAAATAAGTAAATGGATAAGTAAATCTTGAAAAAAAGACAATCTACAGGAAAGCATTTTCAAATTTATAATTTTTTTTTTTTTTAACAGGCAGAGTGGACAGTGAGAGAGAGAGAGAGACAGAGAGAAAGGTCTTCCTTTGCCGTTGGTTCACCCTCTAATGGCTGCCGCGGTAGCGCGCTGCGGCCGGCGCATCGCGCTGTTCCGATGGCAGGAGCCAGGTGCTTATCCTGGTCTCCCATGGGGTGCAGAGCCCAAACACTTGGGCCATCCTCCACTGCACTCCCTGGCCACAGCAGAGAGCTGGCCTGGAAGAGGGGCAACCGGGACAGGATCGGTGCCCCAACCGGGACTAGAACCCGGTGTGCCGGCGCCGCAAGGCGGAGGATTAGCCTGTTGAGCCACGGCGCCGGCTCAAATTTATAATTTTTGATCGTAGAATGGTGGCTACCAGAGGTCGGTGAGTTTAATTACGACATGTCGTGGTGAGGATCTCTTTTGGTCATGTTTATTAGGGGTTCTATGAGCTTCCTGTACTAGGATGTCTCTGTCCTTCTCCAAACCTGGGAAATTTTCTGCTAGTATCTCACTAAAAAGGCCTTCTAATCCTTTCTCCCTCTCCATGCCTTCAGGAACTCCTAGAACCCGAATGTTGGGTTTTTTTAATAGTATCCTGTAGATTCCTGACAGTATTTTTTAGATTTCTGATTTCCTCTTCTTTTCTTTGATTTGACTGTTTCCTTTCCTGTTCTCTGTCTTCTAAGTCCAATATTCTCTCTTCTGCTTCACCCATTCTGTTTTTAAGGCTCTCTAATGCGTTTGTCATTCGATCTATTGAGTTCTTCATTTCATTATGGTTTCTTGTCACTATCTCAGTTTCCTGTTCTACTAGCTGTTTCATTTCATTTTGATTCCTCCTTAATGTTTCATTTTCGCGCGACAGATTTTCTATCTTGTCCATTAAGGATTTCTGTAGTTCAAGAATTTGTTTTTGAGAACTTCTTAATGTTCTTATCAATTTTTTGAGATCTGCTTCTTGCATTTCCTCTATCTCTTCATCTTCATAATCTTGAATTGGGGTGTCTTGTTCATTTGGGGGCATCATAGTGTCTTCCTTGTTCTTGTTACCTCGGTTTCTACGTTTGTTGTTTGGCATGTTGGAGATAATTTATGGGTTTTTTTTTGCTGTGGTGTTTTTTTCTCGTTATACTATGCCTCTAAGTGGGCTGTCTGCTTTGATGGATCCTTAGAGGCTGTGATGGGTGTGGCCAGAGAGCTCTGCTTGATTCTTCAGGTTTAAGGCTGTGCAAAAAGTGACTCAAGACCCAGATTGTTCTCTCCCTTGCTCCTTGCTCGATCTCTCTCTCTCTCTCTCTCTCTTTTTTTTTTTTTTTTTTTACTCAGTTGGGAAGTAATTCCACACAGCTGAGTGGAATTGAGGGTAGTTGAAATCTGGCCTCTGTGAGTATTCGTTTGATCTACCTCTGGAACCACACAAAGAGTTTATGTAGCCCTCAATGTGTTCTCAAGTTTCGCCACAGTCCCAAGGTTACTGAGTTTGTGTACTCGGTGAGTTCGCTCGCCACCCCTCGGATTTTCACAGTCGTAGATCGTTAGCTTCATCTGTTTTCACTAGATTCTAACCTCCTGTTATTTCTCCCGACCAGAGTCAAGTTTTTCTGCCTGGCTACTCGTGGTTGCCACTTTATATATGTAAAATGGCTCCTGCTCTTTGTTTTGTTTGGCTGGCTTTGTAAGGTGAGTGGAGAGAGAGGCTAGAGCCAAGATGGCGGATAGTGAGGACGTGCACCGATAGTCTGGGAAAATTTAGTTTAATAAAAGTAGAATTACTATAGCCTCAGGAAAAGACTCAAGAAAAAAACTGCAGAGGAAACGCTTCCGATCTAGTGGATGTGACACAGAGGACCTACAGGAGCCCACCGCGTGGAAGTCCAGCCGCGGGAGTCGAGCCACAGAATCTCACCGGCGCGGGAACAGGAGGTAAGACAAAAACCTCAGACACCTGAGACGTTGGTGGGGAAAGGCAGAGGCCTGAGGCCCCACTGGGCAAAGATCACCAGGCTGACTGGAGGAGAGAAAAAAAACACAAATAAATCAGGGGAGCCAGCAGAATGGTGGCTACCAGAGATTGGGACATGTAGTGGGGGTGAGGATGCGTGAAGGTTGATTGATGGGTGCTAAGAACCAATCAGACAGGAGCAAAAGTCCCCGGGTTCAACAGCACAGTATGGCGGCTAGGATAATGATAAGTCAATGGTATTTTTCTTAAAAAAATAGAAGAAAGGATTTTAGGTGTTTTCACCACAAAAAATGTTAAATGTTTGAGGAAACAGGTAGGTTTACCTTCATTTGATCATCACACAATGCACACATGTATCAAAACATCACACAGTATCCTTTAAATACGTATGATTTTTACATATCAGGTAGCAAAATCAAAAAGGTATAACCTGTGTTCTAGAGAGAGGTTAGATTGTTCTTTTTATTGTCTTTTATAAGGTTCCACACCTTCATGGATAGGCAGGAGATAAAAGTTACGATTTAAAAGAACCTTGAGTACTGCAGTTTTTTAAATTGTCAAATAGAGTGAGTCAGAATGACAAATATTTGTCAAGAGAGTACAGAAGAATACCTTGTAGTTGCTTCTTTCTATTCTCTTTTTACCACTCAGGGCTCAAAATATGCCTTGTATTTTTCTGATTCATCCATATAGAACCAAGAACCTAAAAACCCTGTGGCACACGCAGTCTGCATTCAATCAATGTGTTCTAATCGTTACAACTTACAGTCATCACCACTCAAAGATTATGAATAATTGTCATTATAATGAAAATATAAGCTTGGGAAAAAATCAAATTGACAATAGTTGATGAATCATAACTCTTATTTTAAGAGAGTCAGTATATACATTTTGTGAATTGGTAAAAGCAATTTCAATTCTTCATCCAGCAATTTGAGTTGTTTGGATCAATACGCTTTCTGAGATACACCAGGGAGAGTTGATAGAATACAGCAAAACCCCAAATTCAGCTTTATGTGACTTTGTCTGGGGAGAAAGGACCATGACAGAGGGCTGCCCAGAAGGTGAGTGCAGCACTGTGGGCTTCAGAGAGGAGGTGTCTGTTTCTAACTAGTGGTTGAAGAGGCGAAAGCTGAGCATATCTTTAACAGCTCAGGTTGGCCTGGGGAGGAGGAGGGGCAGAGCCTGAGAGCGTGGTGCTATCCAGCGGGAGGAGCCTAGGGCATCTTCAAACACTGGGTTGAACTCAGTCTGCTTCCTGTACGAAGGGGTAGAGCTGAGAGACAAGGAGACCAGATCTTGGAGGGATGTGGCCTGGCCTTACTGGACGCCAGTTCCTATGTGGATCACTTGAGCCAACCCCATGGCTTACCAGCTCCCAGAGCAAAAATGTGCCATTCCTGGGGAAAATCTCATTGTTCTCAAATGATTTTTAAAATTGTTTTTCGCCAAAGCTAAGCTTGCTTTAAAAAGAAATAGGGGACTACTCAAGAAGAAAAGACTTGATGAAACCCAGAGAAAAAGTAGAAAATGCAAACTCAGAGAGGCTCCATAGGATGGAGTTATCAGATCCAAAGTAACAGCAATCAATACATTCAATGAATCAAAGACAAACTGGAGAACTTCAGCAAAAATAAATTCAAAGAATCAACTCAAAAGTCTAGCACTGTGTCTCCTTCTATAAAAACACACATACACACTCATATACACACAGATCCTAGAGCACTTACACATTTATATGTACATAATACACAGACACATACATACAGGTGTACTTCAAAAAGTTTGTGGGACACAGAACTAAAAGGTAAATTTACTCTGATGCAAGAAAGTGTTGAAACCCATGCATATGTAAAGTCTGCAACAAGTTCGTGAAAAATAACTATTATGAAAACAGCCATGAATTTCAAAATTTTGCAATAAATTTCTTTTGGATCCATTTTCCCACAAACCTCTTGAAGTACTTTCTTATAGACATTCTCACATATAAATAGGTATATAGATGATAGGAAGGTCGAGATAAGCATATGCACCTGTCTGTGTATCTACATACCCCTCTGCCTAATCAGCTGTCCAGCGAGCCATCCACCTCGCTGTCAGATTAAGAAGCAGGCAGACGGCTTTCCAAGCGAGTCAGAGTGCAAGAACCTCCGGACTGAGCGCCATCTGCACACTTCCTTTTCTCCTAAGTCTAAGACTGGAAAAGAGGGGAGAGTACACGAGGCAGGCAGGAGAGAAACCACGTAAAGATCTAACATGGGCGTAACTGGAGTCTCAGAAGGAAAAGGAAAACAGTTGATGACAGCCTCTGACACAGAGGAAGGGCATCCAGGCACAGCATCAGCAGCACAAGAGAAAACAAGCATGGAAAGCAGCCGAGAGCACGTAACTCGCACACAGGCGGTGAGCCCACTGAGAGACCAAGACGGCCAGAAACGGCTTGAGAGAGGCCGGAGGGGGAAAACACCGTTCTCAAAAACACAACAAGGACTGGAGACTGACTCCCTCTGGGAAAAACACTCAGGTAATAGGAAAATGCAGTGTTCTGTCCGACGTTCTGAAAAGAACAAAATAAAATGAAATACCAAACCAGCAACCGAGAGTTCCGTACTCGGAGAAAATATGTCCCAGGAGATTTTTCAAGGAAAAACCTAGGGATTTCTTAGTGTCTAACACCTTCCTAAGGTCTTACTAAGACCTGTACGATAGACAATGAGCCCAGGTGAAGTTCAGGCGTTCCCTGGGTAATACTCAGGGGAGAGAATGTAAGTAAATCTAAATAACTATGGACTCTTTAAAACAATGAGTGCAGCAATGCCTTGTGGGTATTTAAATACATATCAAAATGTCTATCAAGTTAAAATCCCAAAAAGAGTAGCATAAAAACTAGGAGGAATATAAATGGAGTTTCAATGTTCTGAGATGATTGCCTTGGCCCGGCAGCAAAAGCACAATTGAGATGCATTTTATAATGCTGAAGGTGATCTCTAAAGTAAGACAATGCATTGTATAATTGCAAACCAATACAGGGGTGAAAATGAGCTAACAGGCAAGGACTTATTTCAAAAACAGGTAACAAAAGACAGAAAAGAAACATAGGCCAGCTGGAAGCAATAGAAAGAAAATAGTAAAATTGTTAAGGTAAAGCAATTATATGAAATAAATTGGAATACATTCTGCAATTAAAATGCAAACACAGTTTACTCTCTGTGTATCGTGCATTGTATCCCTGGCATCACAGTTACGGATGTCAGCTCAGTAGCAGTTCTTGTGAAGTGCAGAAACTTTACTTTTTGTCATGACCTTTTATCTGCCCCCATGCATAACATAATTGTCATACATAACTCCTTTATGTGTATTTATTTTTTTTTTGAAAGGTAAAGTTAGACAGTGAGAGAGAGACAGACGGAAAGGTCTTCCTTCCATTGGTTCACCCCCCAAATGGCTACTACGGCCGGCATGCTGTGCCGATCCGAAGCCAGGAGCCAGGTACTTCCTCTTGGTCTCCCATGCAGGTGCAGGGCCCAAGCACCTGGGCCATCCTCCACTGCACTCCCGGGCCACAGCAGAGAGCTGGACTGGAAGAGGAACAACCTGGACAGAATTTGGTGCCCCAACTGAGACTAGAACCTGGGGTACTGGCGCCACAGGCAGAGGATTAGCCTAGTGAGCTGTGGCGCTGGCCTCCTTTATGTGTATTTAGAATCACATGTGTGTTAGACTTTTTGCTTTATTCATGTGGAACATGTGGAACCTGGTACCCGACTGCCTGAGCCATCAGCAACCGCCTCCCAGTGTGCATTAGCAGGAAGTTAGAATCAGAAGTAGGGCCAGGAGTTGAAGCCAGGCATGTGGACATGGGATGCAGGCATCCTAAGTGGTGTTTTAACTGCTGCTGTAAATGTTTGTTTCCTAGAAAATTTCTTTCAGTCCTTCCTTAGGGTGGGTCTGTGGATGACAAATTTTCTTTAGTCCATGAGAGACGCATGTGCGATGGTGGTCCCCTAGGATTTTATCAACGAGTACATTCTGGCTATCTCAGTGGGTAAGTGCATTGTCACATCTGGACAGTGATGAGATCACTAAGTGAGTCATCTCTCAGGATGGATCCCTGTTGCTAATGACGCACAACTGCATAAGGCTCCAGCGTTGGGATGTGGTCTTAGCTCAGAAGTAGACAAACAGAACAGGAATTCTAGAAGCAGCAAACCTATGACGTGAATACGTGGTTTTTGACAAAGCAGGCACTTCCGAGTCGTGGGACAAGGATAATCTTTCATGGAGATGCTGAATCTTAACCTTAATCTCGCCAGACACAAAATAGGGAAGCTTAGCTGTAGGTTAAAATATCGGAGGTAGAGATTTGAGCAATTTTTTTTAAAAAAATATTTATTTGACATATAGAGCTAGACAATGAGAGAGAGAGAGAGACAGAGAGAAAGGTCTTCCTTCTGTTGGTTCACCCCTCAAATGGCCACAATGGCCAGAGCTACACCGATCTGAAGCCAGGAGCCAGGTGCTTCTCCTGGTCTCCCATGGGGTGCAGGGTCCAAGCACTTGGGCCATCCTCCACTGCCTTCCCGGGCCACAGCAGAGAGCTGGCCTGGAAGAGGGGCAACCGGGACAGAATCTGGCGTCCATATGGTATGCCGGTGCCGCAGGCAGAGGATTAACCAAGTCAGCCATGGCACCGGCCCCAGAGATCTGAGCTATTTTAAGATAACAGAGTGTAGCACTACATCTTCTCCATGTTAGGTAGAGAAATATTTTTTAAAAGATTTGTTTGGTAGGCAGAGTTACAGAGAAGCAGAGGCAGAGGAAAAGAGAGTTTTTCCATCCACTGGTTTACTCCCCAGATGGCCGCAACAGTCGGAGCTGCACCAATCTGAAGCCAAAAGTATTATCCCACTTCATATGGCACTGCAGGCAGTGGCTTTACCTGTTATGCCACAGTGCAGGCCCCTGAGAAATATTTTTTAAATAATGTACAAAAAGAACTACCCATAATTTTTAAAAATTGGTATGTTGGGCAAACAATTATTTCCACAAGTCATAAAAAGTACTAATCACAAGGGAAGCTTGGTAAGTTGGACTACATTGCATTTGGAAACAGGATTCATCTAAGACTGTTTACTCTGAAGATGCACAGATGAAAGTTGAAGTGGGATAATACTTTTGGTACGATTTAAATATGCCAGTTAATATTTTCCCCCATGTGGGGCTGGCACTGTGGCGTAGCAGGTAAAGCCACTGCCTGCAGTGCCAGCATCCTATATGGGCGCCGGTTCGAGTCCCAGCTGCTCCACTTCCCATCCAGCTCTCTACTGTGGCCTGGGAGAGCAGTGGAAGATGGCTCAAGTCCTTGGGCCCCTGCACTTACATGGGAAGACCCAGAGGAAGCTCCTGGCTCCTGGCTTCAGATTGGCGCAGCTCCAGCAGCTGCAGCCAATTGGGGAGTGAACCAGTGGATGGAAGACCTCTCTGTCTCTCTCTTTCTCTCTGCCTCTCCTTCTCTCTCTGTGTAACTCTTTCAAATGAATAAACAAATCTTTAAAAAAGTATTTTCCCCATTTTATGAAAACAGAAAATCTATTTCTGAAAATGTAGTCGCAGACATAGGTTAAAATTTTATATAAACCAATTATAAGACTCCAGAAATTTTATCAAAAATTTTTCGGGGTTAAAAACCAACCAAGTAAAATGCCAAATTACTTCTCTAAAGTGGCTTAAAAGACCAGATCCATCATAGCCTGCTATTGCTCAGAACAAAAGCATTTGGGATAATGAGTTTGTCACTGCTTCCTGCCACATTCTCTAAGCTGTTTACCGTGTTAAACAGACATCTTCACACCCGTTTCCTAACCATATCGAATGGCAATAGGTTCAGACAATAATCCAATGCAGCTTCCCAAGTCATCTCAAAGCAGAGACGACTACAATGGGAATGCAGCCCAGGGAAATGTGCGTGGCATTGGGGAGCCGTGCATTTTCACAGCGTGTTTGTGTGCCTTAGCAAAAAAGACAGCAGGAGAGATGGGACTTCTGCCTCCGGTCAGGAAGAGAAAACCATATAACCAGCAAAATATGTGATGCAACACTTTTCAACAATCAGATAACACCGCAGAGAAACAAAAGGAGAGACCTGGGCTCATTCCTGCTCACTTCCTGGACCCGCCAAGGGGCTGTGGCTGCTCGGCTGAGGGAGTGAAGACGGAGATGTGGGAGTGAGGATGGAGATGTGGGATTGTCTGAAATTGACAGGGGGGAAAGTGGGAGGAGACTTCGCTCCAGCAGAAAAGGGATTCTTTCCCAAGAATGAGCTTGTGCAGGGTAAGATTCTGTGAGTCTGAGGGTGAGAGTTATTAAATTTAATTAAATTGTTTTAATCAATGAGATAGCCACTAATATTGAGTAATAATATTCAATTAGCCAACAAGAATGCTGGGAAGGAGAAATAATAGTGAAAGGAAAACAAACAGCGAGAGATTGAGTATAATCACAACTACATCAACAGTAATTACTTGAGGCTAATCCCTCAAGTAAAAGGTGAGATAGTAAAAACAGATTACACAAAAGTTGAGAGCCAGTTTCATGTTCTGAACAAGAGATATACTCTCAGTATGAAGACACAAACAGCTGGACAACGAAATGACGGAAGGAAAGATGTTATGTGCAGAAAGTGTAAAACTGCTGCTGTGTCTTACTGATAGCATGGGTGTTAATCTCAAGATAAGGAATATTATCAGCCATGAAAATGTATCAGTTAATCAGGAAATAGAAAAATATACATGTTTAGGAACCTAAAAGTAGAATTTCCAGATACGCAAAGCAAGTATGGATAGAACTAAAGAAAAAATAGGAAATTCATAATCAGAATTAAATATTTCCATATCTTTCTGTTAGTATTAGATGAATCCATTTTTTTACAAGGTAAACAATCTATCATGTGACTCCCACAATCAACAAACCAAGCCTAACCAACATAAACAGCAGCAGACTGTGAGGTGCTTCCAAAATTCAGAAAAAATGGGATTAAAGGATGGGTTTTCATACCATGTATAGTTCCCATCAGCAAACAGGGTATATTTTGGGCCATAAAATAAGTGGCACAACATCTCAAAACTGATATGTTTCAGAACGTGTTCTCTATCACAGTCATACTGAATTAAGACTCAAAGACAATGAGTTACCTAGAATTATCTCAAGTAGTTGAAAATTAAGCAACATATTTATAAAGAACCCATCAATCAAATGAGAAATCAGTGATATTAGAATATATATGGAGTTGAAAAATAAAAACAAAATATATAAAAGCTTATGAAATATACTAAATTAACATAGAAAAATGTATAGTTTTTTGGGGGGGAGGCATGGAGTTGTAAAGCTTTAAAATCCACTATTAGAAAAGAAAGGGCTGGCGCCGTGGCTCACTTGGTTAATCCTCCACTTGAGGCGCCGGCATCCTACATGGGCACCAGGTTCTAGTCCTAGTTCTCCTCTTCCAGGCCAGCTCTCTGCTGTGGCCCGGGAGTGCAGTGGAGGATGGCCCAAGTGCTTGGGCCCTGCACCCACATGGGAGACCAGGAGGAAGCACCTGGCTCCTGGCTTTGGATTGGCATAGCTCCGGCTGTAGCAGTCATTTGGGGAGTGAACTAACGGAAGGAAGACCTTTCTCTCTGTCTCTCTCTCTCACTGTCTAGCTCTATCTGTCAAATAAAATTAAAAAAAGAAAAAAAGAAAAGAAAGAAAGTAAAAAATCAATGACCTAAGTATCCAACTTAAAACAATAAATTATACTAAAGGAGAGAAAAAGGATACATAACTATAAAAACACATAACTATGAATTGCAAAAGTAATACAAATTACAAATAAAGAGTGTGATATTAGTATAAGGATGAAAGCAGATAAATTAAAATATAGTCTAGAAATAGATCCACATTTTTATAGTCAATTTTTTGAGCAAAGGTGCTAAGTATAGTCATTAGGGAATAATATACTTTTTTCAAGAAATGGTCTTGGACAAAACACATAAATTTTTAGAAAAAAATGACTCACAACTCCATGTCACACCATGCACAAAAATTCATGTGAGTTATATAATAGACCTACATCTTAAAGTAAATCTTGTCATTGTGACACAGTGGGTTAAAGCACCGGCTTGAAGCACCGGCTTAAAGCACCTGCATCCCATGTGGGCACCGGTTCAAGTCCTGCTGCTCCACTTCCAATCCAGCTCTCTGCTATGGCCTGGAAAAGCACTAGAAGATGGCCCAAGTCCTTGGGCCCCTGCATACACATGGGAGACCTGGAGGAAGCTCCTGGCTCCTGGCTTCAGGTAGCCCCAGCTCCAGCCATTGTGGCCATCTGGGGAGTGAACCAGCGATGATCTCTCTCTCTCTCTCTCTCTCTCTCTCTCCCTCCCTCTCTCAGTAATTCTGTCTTTCAAATAAGTAAAAATAAATCTACAAAAAAAGTAAGCTATGAACTTGTTAAAAGAAAACAAAAGAATCTATCTTCATGATTTGGTAAAGGCAAAGATTTGATAGGATAGATAGGATACAGAAAGTACTGAATATAACAATGTGTAAATTGATTTTGATCAATACTGGAATCTTCTGTCTTTCAGAGACATCATAGAAAGAAAGTGAAAATGTAGGCATATACTGAAAGACATTGTGCTTTGCACCTGTCTCTGACAAATGGTTTATTTGCAGAATATGATAGCTTATAAATAATCTACCATAATAGTGAAAACATTTGAACTTTATATAAGGGTATATATGGATAAATATTAAACAATAAAAAGTGCTAAGTGCCTGAGAAATGCTAATTAAAACCACAATGACATAGGATTCCATACTTAGCAGAATAACTGAAACAGAAGGAAACTCACAGCACCCAGTCGCAGTGAACACACAGGGCCCATGGGACCACCGGAGCTCTGGATGTAAAATGTTCAACACTTTGGAAAACCTTTCTAAAAATCTGCAACACGCACCTGCCTTCCACTGCGGCAATTCTACCAAGGGAAGGATCTAGCCTACCTGGAAGACATGAAGATGTGTGTTCAAAGTGAATGAGAGTGGTCATCCCAGCTCCAAGCCGGAAACACCACAAATGCCCATCCTCAGGGGGTGGAAGATACTCCAGGAAGGTACTGATAATGCAGTCCTAGCCGGTGATACAGAACAACAAGCTTCTGATATACACAATACATGGGTGAACCTCAACAACCTGATAGTACGTGAAGGAATCCAGACAAAACCTAGCACAGGAGGACAATTCTACTTGTATGATGTTCAAAAGCAAGCACGATCCATCTGTGTTGATAAAACTCCAAGGGGTGGTTTGGGATTGACTGCATACGGGACCTTTGGGGCATGTTGGAAATATTATTTTGTTGGGTGTGGGTGTTGGTTACATTGGTATAAATATTTAAAACAAACTTACTCTGCTGTACATTTAAGTCTTGTACATTTTGCTACGCATGCAATTTTTCCTCAATGACATAATGAAAACCATACGAAGAGCTAACATACAGAAGAGATGGGTATGTTATACCTTAAGGAGGAGAGCCACAGATGGTACCTAGAGAATTCAAGAGTTGTTTGCAGAAGATGTGTGATAGAATTGGGCTCTGGCCGGCGCCGTGGCTTAACAGGCTAATCCTCCGCCTTGCGGTGCCGGCACACCGGGTTCTAGTCCCGGTTGGGGCTCTGGATTCTATCCCGGTTGCCCCTCTTCCAGGCCAGCTCTCTGCTGTGGCCCGGGAAGGCAGTGGAGGATGGCCCAAGTGCTTGGGCCCTGCACCCGCATGGGAGACCAGGAGAAGCACCTGGCTCCTGGCTTCGGATCAGCGCGATGCGCCGGCTGCAGCGGCCATTGGAGGGTGAACCGAAGGCAAAAAGGAAGACCTTTCTCTCTCTCTCTCTCACTATCCACTCTGCCTGTCAAAAAAAAAAAAAAAAAAAGGAATTGGGCTCTGCTCCCCATTCCTTAGCCCATGTCACAGCCCATCACAACCAAACCCAAAGTATGCATTGAGTCCGCCCAAATAACAATCTATTTCTCACTCAGACAATTTCCAAAGTGGTAGCTCTTCCACCAATGGGTCACTCAGTGTGCCCAAGGTGGTATCCCACAGTGTCTCAGGCCACTCAGCTGGAGAGAGGAGCAGCTTGGGAGAATCGCAGCCGGCAAGCTTTAGGGTGGACTGGAAGAAGCACACTCCACTTCAGCTCACTTTCTGCTTGCAGGAACACAAGCCCGTGGGAGCAGAGAGAAGGCAAGGCAGGCGGACAGCTAGCCAGCAGGTCTACACGCCCCGCAGGAGCTCATGGGCTCAGGATGGATTTCTGTTACTTCCTCCCTCGCTTTCTCCTTCTCCTTTTTCCATGAAGGGAAATAGGCAAACTCTCCCTTGGATGAACTCGAACACTGAATGTGTGCTATTTATTCCTAAATGCACTGCAAAACAAATTGCTTGGCACAGACTTGAAACCATCACAGTTGACATTTGTTGGGAACAATGTCAGAGAAATGACTTTCTCCCTGTGGTCCAGAGAGCCCCAGTGATCCCCAGAGAAATAACCAATGTGCTCATGAATCCACAGGAAATCTAAGCATTGTCTGCAGACTGCATAAATAACACGTCTCACACATCAGCTCCTATTTTTTTCAGAAATAGTAGAACATTCTAGTTAATGTCTTAGTGAATTCACGGCAGTTTTTTTTGGTTTTGTTTTTGGTTGCTTTATGTTCTTTTTGATTTCCTTTTTTATTTTAGAATGGGGTCCTTAACTCAGAATGTTTGTGAACCACATCATTCTAGATGGCTAGCAGGTGTTATCATTACTGAAGCCAAAGTAACAGTGCTTCCAGACATGACTGAATTCGTATTTTAAGATTGATTCTCAACACTAAATTCCTTCTGATGTAGGTGAGGGGGTATTGATTTTTTTTCTCCAGGTTCTGGTCATCTACAAAGGTGAGCATGCTGAGGGCTGACACAAAATAAGTGCACAAAGTGATAAAACTTATTTAAAAGGTGAGAAAGTGAACACAGAGACACACGTGAGCATGGGTTACCCGACACAGAGAAATACCCAGAGTGAGTGGGCAGTGGGGCAGAGGATTTGCCTGAAAGGGGAAGGGTGGGGTGGGAGGCAGAGAACACCTGGTAAACACCCTCCAGCTGTGGTATCTAGGGGAAGAGAGAGAGAGAGAGAGAGAGAGCGAGCGCACCTCCTTGTTGTTTAGTTGTTGATCTCTTTCATGAAGTATGTGTGTGTGTGTGCATGTGTGTGTGTGGAGGGGTGTGCCTCTCTAGGTATGCAGCCACCTGGGAATTATGTGGTACCTCCTCTTAGATCCATGTGACACTCAATATCCATATTTTCGTGGCACCCATGCTTAGGTAGGACCCAGATGAAGAGATGCATTCTGGGAAAGGGGGCATTTTGATGGACATGTAGGAGGATAGAATGACACACAGGGACTTGTGACTTCCAGCTCAGCGATACTAAACTAATTTCCTGCCTACTTATCCCAGATCACTTTGAATTCTTAAACTCTCAAAATAATTATCTTTTTCAACAAGATTTTTTTTTCATGCCAAGGAATGAAAGGAGCATCAAAGCAAATTTCATGTCGGGGGGGCATCCACTCATCTAAGGAGGAAATGCCAGGACTGTCGAATCTGCGAGCTCCTCACAGCTTTGCCGTCTGGCCAGGTCTCCTTGGCAAGTGTGTCTCATTCTGTGTATCCCTTGTCACTCTGTAGGACTCGTTTCACTTGAAAGGTAGAGAGACACACACACACACAGGGATCTTCCATCTGCTGGTTCACTCCTCAAACGCCTCTAAGAGACGGAGCTGAACTAGGCTGAAGCCAGGAGCTGGGAACTCCATCCAGGTCTCCTACCTGGGTGGTAGGGACCCAACCGCTGGAGCCATCAGCTGCTGCCTCCTAGGGTGGACGTCAGCAGTAAGGCAGAACTGAACACACAGCTGGGGCTTTGGCCCAGACACTCTGGTATGGGATGTGGGCATCCCCAGTAGCGTCTTAACAACTGTGCACAACACCCACCACTGGCGTTCTTTAGAACATTCAAAATATACTATAAGGCACTTCAAAATGTTCAAAGAAAATGGAATTAAATGACAAGCTTACTTTGGATAAAAATTTTTGAAATCTATGCAGAGTTTCTCACAATACAGATTTTCGAAGACCCCTTGTGCGCATGGATTTCAATTGTTTTTTTGTACCCAAATAAACTTTTTTTAAAAACTCATATAATTTTTGTTTTTTAAAAAGATTTATTTATTTATTTGAAAGGCAGATTTAGAGAGAGGTAGAGACAGAGAGAGAGAGAGGGAGAGAGAGAGAGAGGTCTTCCATCTGCTGGTTCACTCCCCAGATGATGCTGATCCAAAGCCAGGAGCCAGGAGTTTCTTTCAGGTCTCCCATGCAGGTGCAGGGGCCCAAGGACTTGGGCCATCTTCTACTGCTTTCCCAGGCCATAGCAGAGAGCTGCATTGGAAGTAGAGCAGCCAGGACTCGAACCGGCGCCCACACAGGATGCCAGCACTGCAGGCAGCAGCTTTACCCGCTATGCCACAGCGCCAACCCCTCAAATAAACTTACATTTTAATTCCATCTTCCGTGATCTTTTTGAAATACCCGCATATGTTGTAAGCATCACAAAATATCTCCCGATCACTGTACGTGAACTTCCTTACAAGGGTTTCACAAAGAACCTTCGGAATCAGACTGTGTTGGCACCCGGGCTGCCAGGATCATTAGCTTCTGTGCCTGACTCCTTGTGAGTTTCTCTAGCATAACCGTTTTTATTATCTGAGTAGAAACGAGAGAATGCCAAACCATCAGCGACATCTTTTCACGACAGAACGCGAAGATGCTATGTCTCCTGACTCCCACGCTAAACGATCGCTTTCAAGCCATTCCAGACACTCTTTTTTCTCCCAAGTGTTAGGTTCCTTTTTGTGCCTCCAAATAGATTTTGGAGGAAAAAAAAAATGTGCGCTCATCGCTGTCACTGTTAATTAGCGTCTCTGGAGCACTGCTTCCTGTCTGAGGCGCTGGCCAGCCCCTGCCAGCCCTGCGGGGACACACACGGAAGCCTTGTTTATGACCCAGCGCGGCACTTGCGCTCGTATTATTTTATGGCATTTTAGAGAAGAACTCATCAAGTGCTCTCTGTAGGAGCGCAAGTCAATTTTATATGCGGCGAGAACTTCACCTAAACTATTATTGGAATGATGACTCCTCAGCTGGACATAAAATTTTACCAAAAAAAAAAAAAAAAAAAAGGAAAAAAGAAAACCTGTGAAGTGAATTATCAAGCTGTATAAATCAGAAGCAACAAAAATTCATAGAATTTTTCTGCAGTGCCATTTCACACATTCTCGATTGTGGTTTTTTTTCCCCTCCTTAAATACTGGGTGGCTTCCGAGGAGAAAAAAACAAATCACTTTCTGAGGAAATTGACA
Source organism: Lepus europaeus (assembly GCF_033115175.1). Taxonomy (NCBI): domain Eukaryota; kingdom Metazoa; phylum Chordata; class Mammalia; order Lagomorpha; family Leporidae; genus Lepus; species Lepus europaeus. The sequence continues at coordinate 98,826,850 of NC_084838.1, forward strand.
GGGCTGTCTCGCCAGGCTCTGCAAATAACTTTAAATGCACGGTGATCATTGCTGAAGTTCCTTCCTAGGGGGAGTGCACGCCCAGAGGTGCTAATGGGCCAAAGGGACCCTTGTTTGCTCACTAGCTGGCATTTGAAGGTGCTGGTTGGGCGTGGGCTCCATCTGTTCCATTCTTCCCTCTCCTGGTAACAGGATTCGCCCCCCCCCCCCCCCAAGCACAGCTCCGGCTGCAGTGGGGAGAGGAAGCACAGTCCTTTGGCTGCAATCCTCAGGGGGGGGGGGGGACTTGGAGGCCAGGCTGTCCCTGTCCTTCCTGAATGAGCCCACGCGTGGAGAGAAATCAGCCATCTGGCAGGTCCTCAAATGGCTGTAGGGGAGCGGGCTTTGGTGTTTTTATGCCAAGTCCTTGCTGTGCACTAAACAAGAATTCTTGGTGTTGACGTATACAAAGTAAATCTTTTGGGGGTGAGAAAGCACACACATACACACACACATCACACCACACACGCAAGCATAAGTTGCCCCGCATGCAGAGAGGCCCTGCGCGAGTGGGCAGTGGTCCAGACAGAGGATGGTGAGGCGAGGGAGGCAGAGAGAGCGCACCCCAGCGCCTCCTCCACTGGTGCTCTCCGCTGGATCAGGACGCTTGGCCATTTCCATGGGGTCGGAAAGGGCTGTTTCTACAGACATGAAGCTACCTGGGAGTTTAATGATACCTCCTGGAGTCTAATACATGTATTTACCTAGAAAATTCCTCCCCCAGGTCCCGGATGAAGCAGGGACAACCTATAAGTGGGGCGTTTTGATCGACAAGTAGGAGAATAGATGCATGGGGCTTGCGGCTTTGCAGGGACCTCCGGCTCTGCTGCTCTAACTAGCTGCCTGCCTGTGCCATATCAAACCAGGACAGAGCGAGATGCTGGGGCTGTGGTGGCGTAGGGCTGCTTGTCCAGGCAGAAATCACCTTCCTAAAGGATGGTTACATCCGGTAATAACACCTTGTCGCTTTTTATTTTTTTAAAAGATTTATTTATTTATTTGAAAGTCAGAGTTACACACACACAAAGACAGGCAAAGAGAGAGAGAGAGAGAGAGAGAGGGAGAGAGGTCTTCCAACCACTGGTTGACTCCCCAATTGGCTGCAATGGCTAGAGCTGCTCCAGTCTGAAGCCAGGAGCCAGGAGTCTCTTTCAGGTCTCCCATGCGGGTAGATGTCCTTGGGCCATCTTCTACTGCTTTTCTAGGCCATAGCAGAGAGCTGGATCAGAAGAGAAGTGGAGCAGCTGGGACTCGAACTGGTGCCCATATGGGATGTTGGCACTGTAGGTGGCAGCCTTACTTGCTACCCCACAGTGATGACCCCTAATTTTTTTTTTACAAATGTTTGCCCCCACAGAGGGAAGACTTCAAAGCAGAGGCATAAATACAGAGCACAAGGGGGAGCGGGACTTGTTCACCAGTGAGAGAGTGAGCGCACACTCACCTGTGGGCATGGGCCGCCCCACAGGGAGACCTGCCAGGCTCGAGTGGCTCAGAACGGGAGAGGTCAGAGACCGGCCAACAAGAGCCGGAAGCCAAAAGACAGAAAGGGCCACTCCCACACGTAACAGCCGTCCCCTTTAACCCTGGCTGTTGTGGCCATTTGGGGAGTGAACCAGCAGATGGAAGACCTCTCTCTCTCTCTCTGTCCCTCCCTCTCTCTGTCTATAACTCTGCCTTTCAAATAAATTAAAAAAAAAAAAAAGTCTGGCTGGGTACAGTTATTTGGTCACAAAATAGAATTTAAAATCTCTTTCTGTGTTATATCCAGAAAAAATCCGATTTTTTTTTTTTTTTTTGACAGGCAGAGTGGATAGTGAGAGAGAGAGATAGAGAGAAAGGTCTTCCTTTTTCCCGTTGGTTCACCCTCCAATGGCTGCTGCGGCCGGCGCATCTCGCTGATCTGAAGGCAGGAGCCAGGTGCTTCTCCTGGTCTCCCATGGGGTGCAGGGCCCAAGGACTTGGGCCATCCTCCACTGCACTCCCGGGCCACAGTAGAGAGCTGGCCTGGAAGAGGGGCAACCGGGATAGAATCCGGCGCCCCGACCGGGACTAGAACCCGGGGTGCCGGCGCCGCAAGGCGGAGGATTAGCCTGTTAAGCCACGGCGCCGGCCAAAAAAATCCAATTTTTGAGAGGCTGCAGTCTACATATTTTTCTTAGAAAACTATTGAATACTGCTCTTCAGAATGAGAGGGCTTCGTATCCCCTATGCTCAAAATTTCTGGGTGAGGACACAAAGAAGTGATTCCTCAACACCCACAAAACACCGGAAGTGCCCACGGAGGTGTATGACATCACTCCCAGCCACACTGCCTCCCACGTCTGCCTGCGGGGGAGTGAGAAGCCTTGAGAATGACAATCCTTCACGGAAATGACTTGACACTTTCCTTTCGAAGTTCCTGGGAGCTTGCTTGGAGTTTCACAAGTCAGGAATTCGTTTCGCCAATGCTTAGTGGGTATGCTGTGTGGCCCCAGCCAGGTCCATGAACCTTTCTGAGTTTGTACTTCTGCAACCATAAAATGGAGACAACCGGAGTATTCCCACTGAACCCGGAGATGTTGCTGGGAAAATCTGAAGAGAGACTGTAAAAGTAACCCAAGAACTCACCTGCAAAGGCACAAGACACAGTCCAGGAGGGCAGGGCTACAACCTCTTTAAGAAAGAGCAGCTCTCCAGGTCACAGAGCTGTTCCAAGGCACGCAGGGAAAACCCAGTCAGCGCAGCGAAGGTTCCAAAGGATTTGGATCAATCTGCACTGTAAGGAGAAAACAAGCGAAATCTTATTTAAGGATATGGAAAAGATATAAAGACACGCGGGTAATGACGGTGTTTCTGAAGGGTACACTCAGTCTGGCAATTCTCCCCAGACAGGTAAATGGCCACGTGCCGTCTCTTCCTGCTACTGCCGCAGTCTTGACATTTATGTATTGGTCCTGAGTGCGAGCTTCCCTACCCCTAACAGGGGCTGGGATAACTTCTCCGCCAAGGACAGCTCTGCAGAGAAAGTTCTTGTTCTCTCGCTCACTGCCCCCTTGTCTCTCACCAGCCCTTCCCGCCAGGCAAACCTAGCCGGAAGCCGGAGCGGAGGAGCCCGCTCATGAAGCCTGTTCATTCTTAGCAGCAGCTCCCTCGACCCCGCTGGGTGAAGAAAAAATGGTGGAGAGGACTGAGGGGTGATTGGACAAATGTCTGGCACAACCCACTCCCCTTCGTCCCGGGCCTCGCCTTGGGGTCTAACACTAATCCATGCTTATGGGCTTCCCAACACATCCACTTTCCTTAGAAACGGGTAGCTATGTTTGAACACTTAATAGAATGTTCTGCCCACCTGATTTTCCCTATCTTAGCATCAAAACTGTGTGCAAAGTGCTGAGCCTGCCCCTCCCCCCATCTTCCCTGCTGGTTCACTAGTTACAGGAGTATCCCTGTTTTACATTCTGGGGACAAATATCCATTATATCAGATTTTTTAAAGAGATTTTTTTTTTCTCTTTCCAAGATTCTAAAAGGGAGTCTTTTTCCTCTGCCTACTCCACAAAGGTTTCGGGAAGATTAGAATGTCCGAAGTGGAAGCAACAAGAGCCACGAGGAGTAAACCCACCTTTGTGACATAGCCCCTGGGTCAGGCTCACATATGTTTAGCTTGCATCGATGAGAAGTGTAACTGACATTGCCTTTTTGAAGTTTCCACCCAGGGGCAGCGCTGTGGTGTAGTGGGTAAAGCCGCCACCTGCAGTGCCGGCATCCCATATGGGCACCGGTTCTAGTCCCAGCTGCTTCACTTCCGATCCAGCTCTCTGCTATGGCCTGGGAAAACAGTGGAAGGTGGCCCAAGTTCTTGAGCCCCTGCACCCATGTGGAAGACCTGGAAAAAGCTCCTGGCTCCTGGCTTCAGATTGGCACAGCTCCAGCCATTGTGGCCAATTGGGGAGTGAACCAGCAGACAGAACATCTCTCTCACTCTCTCTCTCTCTTTCTCTCTATGTGCAACTCTGACTTTCAAATAAATAAATAAATAAATGTTTAAAAAAAAAAAGCTTTTGCCCTTCTTTCAGAGACCAACAATATACTTGCCTGCAACCTAATATTATGGACTACAGGAACATTGAATGCACAATGAAATTCTCCATAAACTTCCTGCTAACACAAAGTAAATTCATTGCAACTTATTATAAGTCTATTCAGAAACTAGGTCAGTATTAACATGCATACATTAAATATTAATAAGTATGGATCTGGTTTACTTTTAAGAAGATGCTTCTTAAAATGATGAGTTAGCATAATAAGACCAGCAAAGGAAAAAGCAGGAAGAACAGAGCAAATGTACAATTTTAAGATGATAGTGTCACAGAGTCACAGGGACTTTGCTGGGCTGCACCAAGAGCCACTTGGTTCCTGCAACACACCTGTCCACTGAGACAGGCAGTCAGGGGGCTGCAAAACTCAGTGCCTCTGGGCTGAGCCCCAAATGCGTTCTTGGGAGAGATCATTTTCCCAGTATGCCTCCCAGGCTTTGGAAGATACCTATCCTTTGGCATCTGTGTGCTCATACTCACTCACGGTGGACTAAGGTTTTTGGTGTGTATGCAGGGAATTTAATTATATAACAGAATTAAACTATGAAATGTAATAAATTATCAGGCAATAGCTTTAATCTGGCGAAGAATCTTTTTCAAGGAGAAATCCCCTGGCACATTTTTTTCAGATAACAATAGTTGAAGGCTTTCCACTGCCTTTAATCACTCAAAGGTTTGAAATGTTTCCTTCCCACCACCCCACAAACTCAGTACCTTCCAGCCAGGTGTGTGTTCTTTCTGCAGCTTGCTAGCATGCCAAGGAGCTTCATAAATAATTTGTCCTAAGCGCCTGCACACTGCATCTCATTTAAACTTCCTGACAGTCACAAAATACTATTAACTCCATGATGCAGGCAAAGAACCTGAGATAGAAAGAGGTGAAATAACTGGCCACGGATCCCATAACTGGAAACTTGTAGAGCCAGATTTGAACTTGGGCCATGCCAAGGAAGAAAAGGGCTTAGCAGGCACCTGTCGGACAGGCGTGTTGGGATGTGGTGTTCCAAGTGGCTTCCTAGGGGCTGTGACAAACACTGACCCCAATTTTCTTTTTACAAGGGTAAGATGACACTCATACCACCACCTGTGACATGAGCATTCCATATGAGCACTGGTCCATATCCCAGCTGCTCTGCTTCCAGTTCAACTCACTGCTAATGGCTTCGGACAAGCAGCAGAAGATGGCCCAATGGAAAAACTTGGAGGCCGGTGCCGCGGCTCACTAGGCTAATCCTCTGCCTGCGGTGCTGGCACACCGGGTTCTAGTCCCGGTCGGGGCACCGGATTCTGTCCTGGTTGCTCCTCTTCCAGGCCAGCTCTCTGCTATGGCCCGGGAAGGCAGTGGAGGATGGCCCAAGTGCTTGGGCCCTGCACCCCATGGGAGACCAGGAGAAGCACCGGCTCCTGCCTTTAGATCAGTGTGGTGCGCCAGCCGCGGCAGCCATTGGAGGGTGAACCAACGGCAAAAAGGAAGACCTTTCTCTCTGTCTCTCTCTCCCACTGTCCACTCTGCCTGTAAAAAAAAAAAAAAAAAAAAAACAACAAAACTTGGATAAAGCTCCTGACTCCAGCCTGGCCCAGGCCTGGCTGTTGTGGCCATCTAGGGAGTAAACCAGCAGATGGAAGATCTCTCTCAACCTCTCAATCTCTCTCTCTGACTTTTGTTTTTTAGATGTATTTTTTTTTTTTTTTGAAAGGCAGAGTTACAGAGAGTGAGCGAGCCAACTCAACTCCCATTGGCTGGTTCACTCCCTAAATGCCTTCAATGGCTGAGGCTGGGCTGGGGCCAAAGCCAGGAGCGGGGAACTAAATCCACGTCTCCCACGAGGGTGGCAGGGACCCAGCTAGCTGAGCTCTGGCTCTGTCTCCCAGGGCACACATCCACAGGAAGTTCCAATCAGGAGCTGGAGCTGAGTACAGAGACCTTTGACTCTGCTGTGGAAGGTAGGCGTCCTAACTGCAAGGCTAAACACCTGCTCCCAGTGAGCCCGAAGCTGTGGATGCGTCTGATAAAGTCTCAGTTACTCCATTGAGTGTGCAGTCAGATTGCTGCTGCGGCTTGACGATGGGGTCCTCCGGTAGGGTTCGACCTCTCTCCCTCTCTGTTTTCCCCTCTGTCTCCCCTGCTCTGTCTGTACATTTCCTTCTCCCTCTCTCCCTCTCTCTCTATCTGCCTCTGCCTCCAGCCAGGCGACCTGCCCCCTCTGGTGCACACATCACATTCCTGGTTTCTGGGTCCTCTGGTCCCCTTCACCCATCCCCTTCTCTTTCTCATTCAGGCATTGACTCTAACCTCGCCTCCCAGAGGACCTCTCTCAAATACCATTTCCAGCCACACTAGGTCCCAGTAGCACGTGGGTCACATTTCACTTCCTTCCTTGGACCTATCACAGCCTGAAATTACACTGTTCGGATGTCAGCGTACTGGCTTCGTGAGGGTTCAGTTGCAGACAACAACCGACCAATTTTTAGCAGAAGATTTTTTAAACCTTGTATGAGTTGACTTCTAGAATCTGCAGAGGAATCTTAGAAACAAATTTCCAGAAGGAATTTCTCTTGAAGTCTGTTCAACCACAGGTGGACCTGTCAGAGCCGAAGTCCTGCTGCTGCTACAGAAATTCCCAAGACTTGCGGGGTGGGAGCAGAACTCGGCTACAAGGGACCAATGAGCCGAGCTGGGGCCACCCCAGCCTCTGGCTGGAGGATGCCTGTGCAGAGCCTGGGGTGGAGAGGAGGGCTGGCTGTAGGCTTGTGATCTCAGTGCCCCAGAAAAGAGCCACGTGGATGGTTTATGCCACTGAGTTTCCAAGTCTAGAGTCCTACCTGCTAGAGCATCTCTCAAATAATAAAAATAGAAAGGAAAGGAATTCTATCTTTAAAATAAAACAATAATGCATCTTAGAAATCTTGCTTTATCAAGGTAGAGAGATTTATTCTCCTATTTCTAATTAATTAATTAGGTTAATGTATTTGGAGAGGAAGAAAGCAAGAGTGCCAGCCATTGGGACGCCCATCTGCTTGTTCACCCCTTAACCAGGATCGGACCAGGTCAAAAGCAGGAGCTGGGTGTCTCCCACGTGGGTGATGGGGACCCAAGTACTTAAGCCATTGCCTGTGCCTCTCAGTGTCGGTATCAGCAGGAAACTGAACTTAGAAGTGGAGCCAGGCCTTCAACCCAGGCACTCCAGTTGGGGTGTGGTGTCCCAAGTGGCATCCTAGTGGCTGTGCCAAACACTGACCCCAATTTTCTTTTTACAAGGATAAGAGGACACCAATACCAAGACATGAAAAAGCATTAAGACAAGGAAAACACTCCTAGTTTGTAAAATTTAACATTTTTACATTTGTATTCTAGATTTTGATTTCTCCCTTGACCCAACTGCTGTTTACATAACTTTTTTTATGGATTTATTTATTTTAAAGTCAGAGTTACACAGAGAGAGAACCAGAGGCTGAGAGAGAGGGGGGGGGGGTCTTCCATTCACTGGTTTACTCCTCAGTTGGTCGCAATGGCCAGAGCTGTGCCAACCTGAAGCCAGGAGCCAGGAGCTCCCTCGGGGTCTCCCACATGGGTGCACGGGCCCAAGGACTTGGACTATCTTCTACTGCTTTCCCAGGTCATAGCAGAGAGCTGGATTGGAATTGGAGCAGCCAGGACTCGAACTGGCACCCATATGGGATGCCGGCACTGCAGGTGGCAGCTTTACCAGCTACGCCACAGCACTGGCCCCATATTTACATACTTCAAAAAAAAATTTTTTTTCTCAACAGTTTCTGTTCATTCTATTTTGCATTTTCTTTCTTCAGGGAATGTGAGTTGTGTAGTTTCCACGTCCTGCTTAGTACTTGATTGACATTATTCTTGTAGCCCACATGGTGAAGCTTTGTCAATATTTCACAGATGCTTAAAACACACTCGTGATTGTGTCGGGCCCTTTGCCTTCTTGTTTGTGTCGCTCTGACCATGGACTGACCAGGGCAAGGTCCCCTACTGTTGTCCATCTATCTGTTTCCCTAGAATTTCTTGTGCGGCCGGAACCACCATGGCAAGGCCGTCCCATTAGCACAAAGTTACCATCAGGATTTTTGCCTCTTTGTCTCGTTTAACAACCTAAGCCCTTAGTCCAAGCTATCAAATGCTATGGCAAACCTCATTGCTTTTTACTTGTGATTGTCCCAGTATGTCTTTGCGAATGATTTCCTGACAAACTTTTGTCCAGATCAGATCCCTGGTCCCAGGGAGAGAACCCACGTGACAGCTCAGTTTCTCTCTTCCAGATTTCTCCCGGGCACTCATACACTCAGCATCTGTGTATCTGGCCTGTGTCTCCCATGTCTACAACCACATGGATGTCTGTGCTGGGCCCAGAATGGGAGTGTCTAGGGCAGCCCAGTATCCCGGGTACCAATCAATGTCTCCCCATCGCTGAAATCCGTGTCTTGTTGGTTTAATTTATTACATCTTTGGAGGATTTCAGTCCTTTTCAGTCAATTCTTAAAAGTCATGGTGAGCTTTTCAAAATTGGTTCTAGTTGGAAGGTGGTCTAAATGACAGGAAGCTAGAAGCTCCCTCTTGGAATCGCAGCTCATTTTATAGTAATTTTTGTAAGATGGCCACGCGTATGAGTACCAGCCTCTTGGTCCTTTCCACTGGCGCCTCTCTTTGTTGTGTGTCCTGCAGTTGCATTAGACATATTTGGACAAGTCTATGGGCTTTGAAGTGTTCTTGCTAAGTGGACTGTTGTGCCTTTTAGAGATTCTGTTGGCCTGGTGAATGCAATGCACACATACATTTTTCTTTTCCAGCCTCTTATTAGGAAAAAAAAAAAAAACCATGATGTCATAAGATGTTAGTGTGATGTTGTAAGAAACATACATTGGGTTTTTGTCCTCAATTCCTATCAGGATTTCTAAAACCCTAGGAGTGACAGGGTGAGAGGGGCGTCGTCCGTTACTCATCAGAAGTCCCTGCCAGCCACTCCTGAGTTTATGCTGACGAGGTGGCTCCTGGTGGCTCCTGGGCAGCTTCAGGGTGGGACGATCCAACCACAGACAGAAAAGTTGGAACTTTCAGTCGCATCCCAGCCCTCTCCAGGGGGATAGACGGGTTGGAGACTGAATCCTATCTCCATTGCTGGTGATTTTATGAGTCACACAGAAGCACATGGAACTTCCACCAAAGCCTGGAATGATGGTGGGTGGACAAGTCCACCACCAGGAGGGCAGCGCCCCTCTGCTGCACTTACCCAGACTGCTCTGGGTATCACTCTGGGCAGCTCTTCCTCTGTATCCCTCATTGCGTCCTGTAGAATAACCCGGGGACTGTGTTTCCATGGAGAACCGGAGATCTGCTTGGTGCAAAATCCCTCCCATGCGGTGTCAACTGTGGATAGAGACAGGATCACAGGCACTTAGTGGCTTCCACTCACATCCAGCTCATCCACCAAATTTGTAGTTTTTACCTGGACAAAGCTCCCCCTGGGTCTCTGGGTCTTCAACGTGAAGGCCCCTGTGACCTGTAAGGCAGTGATCAGCCAGATGTGCGTTGCGTTTCCCTTGCTAACCTGGTGCAGGGATGTCAGCCATCTCCTGCGTGGTGGGCAGGAGTGGGGTCTCTCTTTCCTCCCCTGCACTAGGCACCCACACATGTTGCAGTCCCACTTACACACTGTCTTCCTAAAGTTCATCCGAAACCTTCTTTCCTTTCCCTTGGCTTCTCTATGGAAATAGGCACACAGAGATGAGCTGTTCTGCTGGGCTGCAAGGGTAACTCTGATTTGCTGTTGTTCTATGGATGCTGGGATTCCTTTGGGGTCTATGTGGGTCTTTTGCATTTTCTCCATAGGGGCGGGCACTAGGTCTGGTGGTGAAGACACACATTTGGATGTCTGCATCCTACGTTGGAATGCCTGGATCTGAGTGCTGGCTCCAATTCCTGACTCCAGGTTTGTCCTAATGCAGACCCTAGTAGTTGGATTCCTGCCACCTGGGATGCATTTCTGGTTCCTGGATCCACTCTTGGCCCAACCCCAACTGTTGTGAGAATTTGGGGAGTGAACCGGTGAAATGGAGCTCTCTCTCCCTCTCTTCCTCTCTGCCTCTCAAATAAGCCAATAAAGATGTCTAAACCAGTGTGATCTGTCACCTAGGGTTGCCTGTAGACTAATTCAGTTAGGAGAGGAATGCTGACCTCATTGCCCCCTCACCCCTTACTCAACGTAAGGTCTCTTGCTTCATTCACATTTTTCACTAACACACTTACTAATTCTTGAAGCTCATGTAGGGGTCGTCTCTCCTGTTCGACATTATGAAATCTTTTCTTTTTTATACAGGAGATTGTACTATTGTAGAAGATTGTGGGAGACACATATTTGATCTTTAAATAGTCTCCAGCTTTAAGCTTTGCCCCCCATCTTTTCCTACGTGGCCTTCTTCCTCACGTTAGTGTTGCTTTCTGTCCGTGTGTACATGTGGGTCTGCGTGCTGCTGATTAGCAAGTCCTATAATCTGCTTTCGGTTTTTATAGTCCTTCTTTTTATACTTCCTTATCTCACCCTCACCCTCTGATTCTGGATTTAGTGCTTTCACAGAGCATCTGTTGATTCTGCAATGACTAAGAGAAAATCACCATCCTCTACTTCCTCCCTCTTCCCCTCCGCCTGCAGACTTTTCTGGGCTGGGTTCTTATTTTTAGCTCTGCTGGTGGTTCCCTCCGCGGCTCTGCGGGTGCTCAGAAGGCTTCCTGGCGTGCCCACTCGCTGCTGCAGTGAGGAGGAAACGCCAGCCTTTCTATTTTCTTCTTCCTTCCTTAATTCTTGCTGCTTCTACAGTGAGCTTTACTTTCTTGAGGTTCATAAAACGTATCTTCTTGCAACAAATTGCCCTGAGAAATACTGCTTTCATTTTATTTTATTTACTTATTCATTGAGAGAGAGAGAGAGAGAGAGAGAGAGAGAGAGAGAGATGTTCCATAACCTAGTTCACTCCTCAAATGCCCACACAAGCTGGGGCTGAGCCAAGCTGAAGCCAGGAGTCTTGAGCTCAATCTAGATCTTCCACAGGGACCCAAGTACTGGAGTCATCATCTGTGCCTTCGAGGGAGTGCCTGGGCAGGAAGCCTGAACCCAACGCAAAGCCAGGACTTGAACCCAGGCAGTCCTATATGGGATGGGGGTGCCCTGAGTGGCATCTTGACCACCAAGCCAAACACCTGACCCTTGTTTCTGCTCTTGCCAGTGATGGGTTCTGTCCTCGCAGAATGTATGAGGAATTGTGGTGTTTTCATCAATATATTGAAATGTATCCAGTCCCTATGTCTCTGTAGATATGTTTGCTATTCTTTCCTAAGATTTGCTTATTTATTTGAAAGGCGGAATGACACACAGAGAGGGGAGAGATAGAGATAGAGATAGAGAGAGAGATAGAGATAGAGAGAGAGATAGAGATAGATAGAGATAGATAGATAGAGAAAATCTTCCATCTGTTGGTTCTTTCACAGCGGCCAGATCTGGACCAGGCTGAAGCCAGGAGGCAGGAGCTCCATCTGGGTCTCCCACATGGGTGGCAGGGGCCCAAGCACTTGGCCTATCATCCACCTCCTTTCCAGGCGCATCAGCAGGAAGCTGGATCAGACCCAGAATAGCCGGGACTTGAACCGGCACTCTGACATCGGATGCCAGGGTGGCAGGCGGTGACTTTCCTCGCTGTGCCACAATGCCAGCCCTTGTGCTGATTTGGGAGGATCCTGCTTCGGCCTCTAGATCTGCCAGTTCTACTATTCCTGAGGTCTAAGAAGGCCCTTTTTGGTCAGATCTCTTGCATGTGGTCCCTGTCCCCGTGCAGGGCACTGATGTGTGAGCAGCAGCGACTTTGGTGCCTGCCCTCCTCGGATGCCCCCTCCTCCACGTTCAGGTCGCCTTTCTCTGTCGGCATCAGTGGGCAATGCCTTGGACCTTTCCTTGACGTCCCAGGGAGTCTGGAGCATTCCTTGTGATTTCCTTTATCCTGTGTGCCCTGGGGATGTTTTGACTCAAAACCTTGACCTCAGGAGCTCCCATCCCCTGGGAAGCCACCTTCATGCGTGCAGTCTCGCTCACACTCCCCCCCTGCTTCCTCCCCTTCTCTCTCTTCTCCTTCCTTGATCACCCCAGTAGTGATGTGTTTATGCTGTACTATGTGTGAATGGCAGATGCCTTTCCCCATCGTGCTTTTGCCGCAAGTGCGGCAGGTGCAGCGTCGCTGGTTCTCCCTGGGTGCCTTGCCTGGTCTCTCTCAGAGTGGGAGCTCTGCCTCACCGGCTTCTTGGGTTTCTCTGGGCCCCCCCAGCGCTGCTCCAGGCCTGGTGCATCAGGCAGGCGGCTGCTGGTGCTGCGGCTGCGCTGTGCCGGCTCTCTGACTTCTTGTTGTGCCTTGCATCCAGCTTCCTGCAGCTTATGGGGGTCAGAAGCACCTGCCGTGCCTCACTGTGGGCCAGGGCACTTTGGCTTCTGTTTTTTTTTTTTTTTTCTTCTTCAGGTCTTTGGGGAGAGAGAGGCTGCCAGGTTCGCGTCCCCATCCGGCTCCTCCCAGCTCTCTGCAGCAGGCACGCACGGAGAAGACTGGTGGGAGCGGGCAGGGTCCCAAGCGAAGCCCACAGTGCCTGGAAGCCTTCCTGGCTTCCTTTCTGGTCCGCTTGTTCCATTTGCTAAACGGACAGATCCCTTCCCTGTGCGTCTTTCCTGCCTCATTGCTTTTTCCCTTTAGCAGAGAATCACCTCTGCTTTTGCAACCATTCTGCTTGCTCTCGGGCTCTGGTGGGAAATGGTATTGGTGGGGGGCGTTTCCCCAGGGTGGACATTTCATAGGTGTGGCCCAAGCCATACCGCTGTGCCCTTCGACCCAAGCAGGATCTTTGCAAGGTTTTCTGCCCAGAATTTTGCTTCCAACCTGTTTTGTGTTCTCAGGGCTAAGGCTCTGCGCTAAGACATTTGGCTAACCTGAGGGTGTTTCTGGAAGTTTCTGTTTTTCTCTGTTCCTTTTTTAAATGGCTGTGGTTGAGATCGGCTTCTGTGTTTTCTTATGTGACATTCTTGGTTTTAGGTTTGTGGGGGTGGGGTGTAGGTTTTGATTTGTCCATGAATTCTGTCACCTTATACCAGATGTCCCTAAATCTGGCTCTCATAGTATCAAAAGAGAACATTCTGGGGCCAGCATTGTAGCATAGCCAGTAAAGCTGCCTGCATTGCAGGCCTCCCACGTGGGCACAGTTCATGCCCCAGCTGCTCCTCTTCTGTTCCAGCTCCCTGCTAATGGCCTGGGAAAGCAATAGAGGGTGGCCCAAGTGTTTGGGCCCTTGCTACTCATGTGGGAGACCTGGAAGAAGCTCCTGGATCCTGGCTTCAGACTGGTTCTGCCCCTGTCATTGCAACCACTTAGGGAGTGAACCAGTGAATGGAAGATTCGTTCATTCATTCTCTCTCTCTATCTGTGACTCTGACTTTCAAATAAATGAATCTGTTTTTTAAAAAGAGAACACTCTGTCCCTCCACACCTCAGACACCTGCCAAAGGTATATGAGACCACTTGACAGACCACTGAATGGATTTCTTACCCGTATCTGTTAGCTTCTCTTATTCTACCCTGTGCTATTGTTATCTTGTTAAAAAAAATTAAAATGCTTAAATATGTAATTTAGGGGGAAGTTACTAAAATTGGAGAATGCTATAAAAGACCACACAAGAAGGTACAAATTCTCTGTACAGTCTTGTCCTGGGTTAGAAGAGGCACACTGACTTTTGTGATACTTTGATTGATAGCTTTGATAACACATCTAGCAATGTTTCTTGTATAACCAGTTAGATGATGTCACATATCCATGCATTTTCGCCACTGATTTCCTAAAAAACTACCTCTTCCCCAGAAATCATTCCCTTCAGCTCATTTGCAATCTGTTCCTGGAAAGAGGCATTGTTTCGCCCCTTGTTTTGATAATACTATGGGGGATGATTCAAGGTATCAAAAATGATTCATGGACAAGCTTCTGACGCCTGCCTCTTCTTGGTGGCTGTGCCTGCTCTTGTGATATTTGTGTGGTCAAAGTGATTCTGTGACCGCAGAGAGTCCCCATGGGCATTCACTAACAGCTCTGTTCAGAGATGTGCAAATAAAATTTAAAAGGTTGTAAAAACAAGCAGGTGTAGAGGAGGAAGAAAGGAGAGAATTTTCTTCAAATTAGTGCTTTAACTATGGAAGCTCTTTTTTTTAATGATTTTCATTCATTTATTAGAGAAGTAGAGTTACAGACAGAGAGAGGGAGAGCCAGAGAGGCATCTTCCATCCGCTGGTTCACTCCCCAAATGGCCACAACGGATGGAGCTGGGTGGATCCAAAGCCAGGAACCGGGAGCTTCCTGGGGTCTCCCGTGTGAGTTCAGGGCCCAGCATCTTCCACTGTTTTTCCCAGGTGCATCGGCAGGGATCTGGAGCAGAGGTGGAGCAGCCAGGACGCAAACAGGCACCCGGGTGGGATGCTGGCCCCGCAGGTGGAGGCTTAGCCTACTGCGCCACAGCCATGTTGGCTTAGTTGAGATTCAGCTGAGGCTGAGGCACGTGGAGTTCATTCTGTCCCTCACTGTGTGCGGGGACAGCACGGGGGACCATTTGCTGATGTCTCCAATAGCCAGCTGGATCTAGCATCACTTGATGCTTGTCTATGTTCTGGGTGGCTGAAGAACAGGAGCAGATAGTCTGCTCCCACAAGCAGTGATCACACCAGAGCGCTTGGATGCTTCTCCTGAGCGCTTCGCAGGCGGGCTCCAGGCCCCAAGCTGGCTGAGGACAGCTCATCACCACAGTAGTCTTGAGGCCGATTAGAGCTGGCCCTCTGCTTCCAAGCAGATCACTAGGTGATTTCTTGAAAGCACTCATAAATGAGTTTTTTACTGTAGTCAACAAAATTGATTTACATCTAACGTCTATTTGCAAAGTGCTTAACCAGACGATGGAGCAGGTTCAATTTCCAGACACACTCTACAAAGCGCATGTGTTGTACTGTCTGCAAAACCCACTTCATGTGCACCATGAGATGGATGGGCTTTACCGCACGCAGAGTCTAGATGTGTGAAGTTAGCCGTCTGGGAGGAGGAGCAGAGCCCACAGCAGTCCCCGCCCACCTGTGGACTGCAGGTGCATGCCTGAAACTGGCGGTCACACCAAAGCCTGCAGATCCTATGTTTTCCTCCATACGTGTGTGCTTCAAACAGGTCACGGGACATGTTTAGCACGATACGCATGGTCTCTACCTTTAGGGCTTTCGCAACAGGGACTCAGTGGTTCTCGAGCTAACGCATTCCACCGTCACCATCTCCCGAGTAGGCCTTTGTCTGTGTGCACCAAAATAAACTTCTCTTGGAATTCCGTTTCCCATGACAATTTTCAAAGCCTCCTCGTTTTAGTTAGATAAATAACCTAAAGATTTCAAATCTGTAAGAGGATATGCATAGGTTCTATGCAAGGGCCACCTCATTTTTTAGAAGCAACTCAAGCAACTGTGGATTTGGTATCTGCAGGCCACCATACCAGTCGTGTCCATGGATACCAGACACAACTATGTTCTGTTTCTGCTGAACATTAATGAATCGATGGCTGTTGAGCATCCATTCTCCCCTTCCCATAACGTCTTCAGTTCAAACACTGTTTGTTAACCTAAGCCCACATGGAGACAGTGTGCTGGATTCTGGAAATGAACAGGGTGGATTTCCCATAGCTTATGGCCGAACAGCAGAGAAACAAAACACTTTCCTCTCCTGCATGAGATGCGCTGAGTCCTCCTGTCGACATCCGGGTAACACTGCTGCTTGTGCCGTGAGCTCCTCCAGCCTGGAGCCTTGGTCACTGCCACCCATCCACAGCCCCCATCCCTTCTTTTGTCTCTATGTCTCCTGCCTACATTCCGCACCAGGACTTGGGTTGGAAGCTTTCTCTCCACAGGACTCTGACAAGGGTCTTCTCATGAGCACACCTTGAATCTACGGGTGTGTGGTTAGGGACTCACCCCAAGAAGTCATTGCCTGGCCACTACACCCAGCGTACCTCCCAGACCCATTGTTTTCCACTGTTTGCTTGCTTTTTCCTCTCCCATGTGGCTTTTTTATGATCTGAAGCAGCAGTAGGTACTTCTTCATCTGCTTGTTATTCCATCTTCACCATAAGATTATCTTCTCGGGGTCAACGGTTTGCCTTATCCTTGGCCCTAGTACTGGAATGATTGCTATAAAAAGGGCACTGGATGTCTGCTTGTAATGTGGACTGAATAAATTGAGGTGTGATTTAGAAATCATTTGGCTGCAAGACACATAGAGCGTATACAAAGAATCTGAAACAAATACAGTTTATTTCTCCACATAATAAAAGCTCAGAGCTGGGGGATGGTATTGTGGGTACAGTGGGTTAAGCCACTCCCTGCAATGTTAGCATCCTATGTTGGAGTCCTGACTGTTCTGCTTCTGATGTGGTTCTCTGCTATGGCCTGGGAAAGCAGCAGAAGATGGCCCAAGTGCTTGGGCCTCTGCCACTCATGTGGGAGACCAGGATGGAGCTCCTTGTTCCTGGTTTCAGCCTGGACCAGCCCCAGTCATTGCAGCCATTTGGGGAATGAACCAGCAGATGGAATCTCTCTCTCTCTCTCTCCCCCTCCTCCTCTCTTTCCCTATCGCTCTGTGACAACCTTTCAAACAAATAAATAGATCTTTTCTAAAAAGTTCAGAGATAGATTTCTGCAGTATGGGGTCCATTCTGTGGCTACACGACGTAATTTACAATGTTTTTACAGGTTTCTCAGCTTTTCTCTCAGGACTTCAATATAAAAATGAGCTTCAAAAATTTGTGAAAAAGTGGAATTAAAAGACAATTTTTATTTTCTTGCAAAACATTTTATATACACACACACAAGGGTATACACAAAGTTCATGGGATATGCATAATATGAAAAAACTGTATATAGATTTTAAAAACTTTTTGCACCAAAATAATTGTTTCCATGGACTTTTTGGAGTAGGTATGTGTTTGTACCTATTATTTGTTTCTGCATGATAAACCGCTCCAAAAGTCAGCAGCTTAAAACTATTAATTTTTACTTTCTTGGTTCTTTGGTTGAAATCAGTGCAGCTGTGTCTGTAGGAATCTCTCATCCAGTGGTAATATTTAGAAGAAGCATATTTGGGCCAGTGCCCCGGCTCACTAGGCTAGTCCTCCACCTGCGGCGCCCGCACTCCAGGTTCTAGCCCCGGTTGGGGCACCGGTTCTGTCCCGGCTGCTCCTCTTCCAGTCCAGCTCTCTGCTGTGGCCTGGGAGTGCAGTGGAGGATGGCCCAGGTGCTTGGGCCCTGCACCCACATGGGAGACCAGGAGGAAGCACCTGGCTCCTGGCTTTGGATCAGCTCAGTGTGCGAGCCGTTCAGCCATTTGGGGAGTGAACCAATGGAAGGAAGACCTTTCTCCCTTCTCTCTTTTTCTCACTGTCTAACTCTGCCTGTCAAAAAAAAAAAAAAAAGAAAGAAAGAAAGAAAAAAGAAGCCTATTTGGATGCAGAAAGATACAACCAAAGCAGTTGAAAGGGTTTGCTTGAGTCTTTTGATATCTTGTAATAGCATAATTTATGGTATATAATTATCAGATATCGTGGCTTTCAAGATTTATTTATTTTTTTTAAAGAATATATATATGTTTATTAAGCAAACTTTATTAAACAAACTTGTAATTAACTCCTATCTATGTATATTTTAAATCTCTCATTGCATATGCATATGTACATAGGGCCAGAGTGAAGAAAATACATGTGGTCAATATACTATCAGCATCATTTACTTAATAATTTACTTAAAATACATGAAAACACAATAAAACATTGCAAACTCTATAAACCACCTATGAAAAGAATAGGGAAACTTAGCCAAACCCTTAGCATCTGAGACCTCTGAAAACAAGCTGTGAAGGGTGACTTTTAATCAGGACCAGCAAAGAAAAGCTTTCTTTCGTGTGCGGGAACATCAGAAATCCTGTTGTCAGGCGCAGCCCACGGATTTCAGGAGCCAGATTCTTCTCCCTTGAAGAAGTCTCTGTGCATGTACATTAGACGTGTACATGTTCTTGAATGCAGCCTATTTGAAGGGCCACAAAGAAGAGATCCGTGAAAAGAATTTTTTTTTTGACTTTTATTTAATGAATATAAATTTCCAGTATACAGCTTATAGATTACAATGGCTTCCCCTTCCCATAAATTCCCTCCTACCCGCAACCCTCCCCTCTCCCGCTTTTTCCCTGCCTTTGATGAGAACTTGAACAGGCCCACAGATGTGTGCTTTCTTGGGTCACTCAAGGCCTTCTGACCCTCTGATCAACAGTTCACGTTGTCAGGGGATGTCACCAAAGCATCGAAATCCTGGTGCTGATGGGACCGTCCCACTCTTCCTTGGAAAGCAGCCGGGCCTTCTCTGTGCTAATTTAGAGCTGTGCTTCTCTTTGGAGATGGGAAACGCAAGGGCATTTTTTTTTTTTTTTTTGACAGGCAGAGTGGATAGTGAGAGAGAGAGACAGAGAGAAAGGTCTTCCTTTTTCCCGTTGGTTCACCCTCCAATGGCCGCTGCGGCCGGCGCATTGTGCTGATCCGAAGCCAGGAGCCAGGCACTTCTCCTGGTCTCCCATGCGGGTGCAGGGCCCAAGGATCTGGGCCATTCTCCACTGCCTTCCCGGGCCATAGCAGAGAGCTGGCCTGGAAGAGGGGCAACCGGGATAGAATCCAGCGCCCCAACCGGGACTAGAACCCGGTGTGCCAGCGCCGCAAGGCGGAAGATTAGCCTGTTAAGCTACGGCGCCGGCACGCAAGGGCATTTTTGCCTGACTGGTGTTGCCATGGTCTGGGCTCAGCTCTCTGGCCCCAGCAGGTGTTCTTCACGAATCTCATCTCTAATGAGAGTTTTAAATCTTCAGAGTGGCTTGTTTGCTGCCTAGCGAAACATCCCAGAGTAAAATGGCTTGGAACAATTGCAATGTGATTGTATCTCGTGATTTTGTGTGCTGGGAACTCGGGCAATTGCGTGTTTGTTGATTCTCCAGCTCTCGAGGTATGGATTGGGGCCAGTCTTCATCTACCACGTCACGGGTGCGCCATCTGCGCACTTTTAGTCTGTTTTCTGTTGTTGTGAGAAAATATTTGAGGAGCAATATTTTATTTATTTATTTAAAAGTGTTAAATTTAAGTTATTTGACAGAGTTACAGAGAGAGAGAGAGATCGATCTTCCATTTGCTGGTTCACTCTGCAGATGGTCCCAATGGCCAGCACTGGGCAAGGCCAAAGTCAGGAGCCAGGAGCTTCATTTGGGTCTCTTATGCAGGTGTCAGGAGCCCAAACACTTTGGTCATTGTTCACTGCTTTCCTGGCTGCTCCACTTCTGCTCCACCTGCCTGCTGATGGCCTGGGAATGCAGAGGCTCAGTGCTGTATAAAGAAGAGAGGCTTGGGCCGGCGCCGTGGCTTAACAGGCTAATCCTCCGCCTTGTGGTGTCGGCACACTGGGTTCCAGTCCCGGTCAGGGTGCCGGATTCTATCCCGGTTGCTCCTCTTCCAGGCCAGCTCTCTGCTGTGGCCCGGGAAGGCAGTGGAGGATGGCCCAAGTGCTTGGGCCCTGCACCCGCATGGGAGACCAGGAGAAGCACCTGGCTCCTGCCATCGGATCAGCGTGGTGCACCGGCCGCAGCAGCCATTGGAGAGTGAACCAACAGCAAAAAGGAAGACCTTTCTCTCTGTCTTTCTCTCACTGTCCACTCTGCCTGTCAAAAAAAAAAAAAAAAAAAAAAAAAAAAAAAGAAGAGAGGCTCATTTTGTCCCATTTTGGAGGCTGAAAGTGCAAAGTTGGGGCCCCATCTGTTTAGCCTGGGCTGAAGGCCTTCTGTCCGTGTGACAATGTGACAAATGTGACAAATGGCATCGTATAGCAGAAGCTTATGAAAGAGAGAACCCATGGCCTGAAAGGAAGCAAGAGGGAGTCAAGGAAGCTGAGGTCAGTGAATAACAGCCCATGTTCAGTCACCAGTTCAGTCCCAAGAAACCTAACTCACTTCTGAGAGATGAGCATGAATCCCCTCCAGGGACCGCCTCACCTCCCACTAGGCCCCCACCTCTGAAAAGGTGTCCTTGTCAACATTACCACACTGGGGACCGAGCTTCCAGCACATGAACCTTTAGGAACCAGAGCCCACAGCCCAGCCACAGCAGGTGGCCTCTCACTAGCAGGTCTTGCTTGAGAGGTACATCATCCTGTAGCTCCTCACTCCTCCCCCAGTCCCTAGGCGTTCTGCAGCATCTCCCTACTGAATCTGACTTTGCTTCCAGATAGACCTCCCGAGCAAGGCCTTTGATGACCTGAGCTGGCTCTGTCTTCCCCCGTCCAGATCATTAGCCCTCAGGAACCAGTGGTGCATCTTGTGTCCTGACTATGCTCCCTCTCTAACTCTAGATTCCCCAGGCTGGAGTCACACATCCACTGCAAGAAATCGTTAGATAAGCAGGAGGGTCAAGCCCCACTAGAGTGGGAAGAGGGAAACCCCAAACCTACTCTGCAATTCCTCTCCCACCCTCTATTCCCCTTTCTCAGTCTCCTTGGCCTCTTCCAGAGTGACAGTTGGAAGAACAAGCTAGAAGCACATGGCTCCTAGCACATCAATTTTTTACCTCTTTCATCTTTGTCTTGCTTCCTTTTTTTATTGCTTTTTAAAATTACTTTTTATTTATTTGAGAAGCAGGGAGACAGAGAGACTGATAGAGAGACCTCCTGACCACTGGTCCACTCCCTGAGTCCTTGCAACAGCCAAGGCTGGGCTGAAGCTGAAACTGGAAGCCAAGAATCCAATCAGGTCTCCCACATGGGAGGCAGGAACCCAATTATTGGAGCCATTGCTGTTGCCTTCTGGGGTCTGCGTTAGCAGGAAGCTGGAGCCGGGAGCCGGAGCTGGGAGATGTGGGTGTATTAACCACCAGGCTGATGCCTGTTCCCTTAGTCCTGCTTTCAAGTGGTGCTTCTAGACTCTTCAGGCCTCAGTCAAAGCAGAGCTAAGAAGATCCTCATTCAGTTTTTGTTAGTATTTTTTTTAATATATGCCTGGTTGCTTCCATAAAATTACAACAAATGAAATTAAAAAGATGGCTTTGTTTTGTAGCCATGGCTCAGTAAACATAAGGATATCTGGGTTTCATAAATACTTAAATTTTATAACATCGCAAGTAGAACTTCACATACACAGTGTGAACATATTCTGTATATAGTCTATAAATAATGTGCTATAAATGTAAGATGCATCTTTTAGACAAATACTGGGATTGGATTATTGTGTTTGACGTTATTAGGTGAATATAGCTTATCCAAAATGCTTGGAACAGAAACGTCTGGATTTTAAAATTATTTTTTAAATTTTGGAATATTTGTGTATATGTAATGAGATATCTTGGGTAAGAGACTCAAGTCCAAACAGGAAATTCATTTTGTTTCACGTGTACCTTCTACACATGGCCCAAAGGTACTTTTGTGCCGTATTTTTAATGTGTCTGTATTTTGCTACAATCTGTCACCCGAGGACGGTGTGGAATTTTCCGCTTGTGGTCTCTGCTTGGTGCTCAGGAAGCCGGGTTGGGGAGCATCTTCGATTTCTGAGCTTTGGATTAGGGATACTCAACCTGTCCTTGAACAGTGATCCCAGAGCCACAAGTTGTTTTAACTCCCAGCCTTACCTTCCTCATATGTAAAATTAGACAAAATAGGATCAAGTGTGTTAGATATGCAAGATATTCTAATATTCAACACTTTGCTCTAAATGAGGCAAAAGTGATCGTTAGTGGCCTTGTGAGACTGACTTTTCACACGTTGTCAATGAGCTGGGGCTTTTAAAATCTTTCTCTGGCCGGTGCTGTGGCTCAACAGGCTAATCCTCTGCCTAGCGGCGCCGGCACACGGGGTGCCGGTCGGGGCGCCAGATTCTGTCCTGGTTGCCCCTCTTCCAGGCCAGCTCTCTGCTATGGCCCGGGAGTGCAGTGGAGGATGGCCCAAGTCCTTGGGCCCTGCACCCCATGGGAGACCAGAAGAAGCATCTGGCTCCTGGCTTCGGATCAGCGTGGTGTGCTGGCCACAGCGGCCATTGGAGGGTGAACCAACGGCAAAGGAAGACCTTTCTCTCTGTCTCTGTCTCTCTCTCTCACTGTCCACTCTGCCTGTCAAAAATAAAAATAAAATAAAATAAAATAAAATCTTTCTCTGAGAATGCTCTTGTTTCAGACACCTTATTTCGCGTGAAGCCCCCTTGTCAGCGTTTTATCACTTTGCAGAATGAATGAGGTGTTTTGACTGGAGTTGCCCAATCTGTCTGTCAACCTCATTGGATTTCTGTGTTCATTGCCTCACTTCTGATAATGAAGTGTGTGCAGAGGGCCTGTCCTGAGGGAAATGGTGCAGTTTTTGAACATCACAAGGTCATAGGAGCTAAATTAGTTCATATTTTTAATTTCCAAATACCGCAGCCACAAATAATCACAATCCTGCAACCTCATCATGACCCGTTCATTCACAAAATACAAGGGAGCAGTAAGGATGCATGCAATTAAAAATGGCAGCAAGGGGCAGCGCTGTGGTGCAGCGGGTTAATGCCCTGGCCTGAAGCGCCGGCATCCCATATGGGTGCTGGTTCTAGTCCCGGCTGCTCCTCTTCCAATCCAGCTCTCTGCTATGGCCTGGGAAAGCAGAGGAAGATGACCCAAGTCCTTGAGCCCCGCACCCACGTGGGAGACCCAGAAGAAGCTCCTGGCTTCAGATCGGTGCAGCTCCGACCATTGCAGCCATTTGGGGAGTGAACCAGCAGATGGAAGACTTCTCTCTCTCTCTGCCTCTCTCTGTAACTCTTTCAAATAAATAAAAATAAATCTTTAAAAAAATAAAAATAGCAGCAGGTTTGCCAGCTGTGCCTTGAAGTCCACTCAAGAGAACTGTTGGCTTTGGCTTTCCAAATGTGAGATCACAATACAGTGTGGGCGTCAGGCCTCAGGCAACGTTGGGGTTGCAAAAGCTCCGGTTAGCTGTCACTCAGCACTACTTTTTCACTCACCTGTTTGTATTCACTCCATCGGGAGACTGGCAGCGCTGGGGTCTGCTGGAAAGAGCTTGGCTCTGAAGCCAGCGGAGCTGTTTCAGCCCCAGCTCGACCCTATATTAACTGGGTAGCCATCACAGGGCACTTTTTCCCATCTTCAGCCTCAACTTCCTTTTCTGTAAACTGGGGTGCTGATTCCTCTGGTGTTGCGCCCTGGATTGTGTGACACAGTGCCTCCCGTTCAGAAGCCTGCCGTCTCATAGGGCAAGCTCAGAAAACAATTCCTGGCTCCATTTCACATGTAACTCTGATTCTTTTTCACAATTGTGACATGCGTAGACATTTCTAGAACGGAATCTACCACTTAAATGAATGGAGATCACGCGCTGATCTATGGGGCATTTTATGAAGAGTTATTGATCGATTTTGAAAAGAATTCTACTGTCAAGAATTTTCTTCCCGGTGTTTGTGTCTTTGCTGGAGCACGCTCTGTTATCTGTGTTGGTAGTGTTGGCCACACTTACATTGATTTCACATATATGTATACACAATTAGCACTCATTTAAAAATATTCCATATAAGGACAAAGTGCCAAATAAGGTTCAGACAGATATTAATATGAGTCTTATTTCAATATTTATTCTGCAACCATAAATTAGGTAAATTAGTGATGTCAAATATATATTGCACTCCCAAGATACAAAGAAATGATTTGGAAAGATCGTAATGTAACACATATATTGAAGCCCTTTTTGGGTCAGAAGGAAAAAGATCTCATTGCTTCTTACATAAAATCAATGTAAAACTTTACAAACCATAAGAGAAAAACTAGAGTTTTGACTAACATAAGGAAATCCAAGAGAAGCAACTTTATTTTTCACCAAGCAATTTTGAGGTGGGGAGAGATTTAAAATATAACTATAATGTACTGCAGGTAAGGAAATTTTCATTTTGAGTGAATAAACATCTCAAGTGATAATGACGCTTTGCTGTTGACATGTGTTAAATTTGTAAGGAATGAAAAGTCACAGAGGAAATGCCATTTTCTAAATGATTGACAATATACATAAAGAAATTTCTATTCCCAAAACTCTTAAAATTTATAAAAATAGCCCATTTCTCAGCATCACGCCTTGGTGGCAGAGGGGTAAGCAGCCGTGTTGGGTCAGATGGAGAGACAACAGGAAGACGTTTGGAAACCTGCACCAGGTGTTCAGCACTTATTTGTCTTAGGTTCCCCAGCATGCAGGTGGCCCGAATAGGCCAGTGAGGCCGTCGGTGCTCATACTGACATGGGGTGTGCCCCCTCTGAAGGATAGCTTCCTGAACTGTGCCCCGACCTGGAGAAGTATTTAAATATCTTGTTCTGTGTGGAGAAGGAAGTAGTCCCCTACTGAGAATTTTTTTTAAATCCTGTTCATTTTTGATGCTGTTGAGTAACTTTAAAATTTTTTAAATGGAAAATGTATATGTTGAAACTGAAATATTGAGAGGGTATAGGGCATATTTTATATACGTGTTAAAAATGTTTAGTGCCTGCTTCCTAAATTGTACAAAAATGAGATAATTCAGAGATTATTAATGAGTGCCTTACACATAACCTTTCTCTCTCAGAATTATTTGATGCACTGGAAGGCTCTAATTTGGAAATATACTGTTCTCAGTTAGGTATTATTTTCAGCGTGTGAAAAAACAATTTAACGATTTCGATCAATACTGTACATGAGAACAGATTTCTCTCCTTTTCAAATGACCAAAGAACGCGTTAGCCATTTGCAGGAGGTTAAGTATATTAAAAATAAAAGTGTCTTTATGACCAAAATATCTTGTAATCGGTATAGTTAGAAAAGATTTTGCATTTAGGATTTTCAGGCCCCCTCATTTGGAAAGAAACTAAATTACTTATTTAGCCCGAGGTCTAACTTTGTATTTTGCCAAATATGGTTTCAGTGCAGTAAGGTGGTTACCAAAAAAAGCAGTGGAACCCGTGGTAAGGTCTAAGAGAAGGAAATCTGAGATGCTTTTTAACAGATGGAGAATCAAATGTTACCAAGCTACTAGCAAAACATGATCCTTGGGAATCTCAGTGGGTTTCGTCCATGCAGCCCCTCTTCAGCTACTTCCCATGATTTGTGTCACATACATGTAATGTGTGTAAAACACACACAGAGCTGTGCAGTCCAACCATAGCAACCGTGTGTTGTGCAGAGTGCATATTGGAGAGACATTGCCTGCCTGTCTTTGGCTGGCTTCCACACTGTCTCTGCAGTCTCTTGGTTATCTACTTCCTTTCCTTTACCCCATATCACCCACTGAGGGATGTCCCCAAAATCTGAACACAAAGCAGGGTCAACTGTAACAGCACACGCAGGCCTAGCTTAGTCAAACTAGAAAACCAAAGACACAGCTCCTCATATCAACAATAAGGTTAAATGGGCAAAACTTCTGAACAGAAAAGAGGATATAGAGATGTAAACAAACATACAAAAACATGTTTAAGGGAGCTGGAAAATTTTAAAAAATGACTAAAATCCAAAAATTGGCATAGCAATTGCTGATGAAGATGCCAGGAGGACAATATTGGCTATGATGGAATGCTAACTGCTACCGGCACATTGGAAGACGTGTTAGCAGTTGTTACAAAGTTCAAAACATTCTACCATGTATCCAGTCACTGTGGTGTTGAGGAGTTCATCAAACTGATCAGAGCACGTACCTACGTGCATACCTAAGCCTGCATACAAATGCTTACAGTATCTCCACCCCTAACTTCCCCAAAGTAGAAGCAACCAAGTTCCTCTTCATTGGGTGAATGCACAAATTAGCTGTGGCATTCCATATCGAGGAATACTGTGTATTGATTAAAAAAAAGAGGCTATCAAGACACATGGAAAATGGAGAAACCTTAAATATATTTTACTAAGTGGAAAAAAAAATCTGAAAAGACTCTGCATGCTATGATTCTAGGAAAGGAAAACTAGAGATGCTAAACAAATAAGGTAAACTTGGATTACAAGCCCAAGTTTATGGCAAGTATTGGTCTGCATGTTGATTAATTAATTCTAAAATTAATGGTTGAATTAACTTGATGGACCAGTGGTTTCAGAAGTTACAGACAAGCAAAAGAAGAAGGGTGCAATGACTCATGGGATCGTAGATTAGAGTTGTGGACAGCAGTGTGATGTTGAGCTTAATGTTCAAACAAATGGGTGCATACACGTGTAGATACAGATCGGTGTACACACACATATTTCCTTGCTCCGGCAGCCGACAAGGACCAGAGGCAGTGGCATCTCAGCTGCAATTATCCCTCCGGCACCAAATCAAAGCGGGACATTATCCCTCGATAAGCTAGCTAGGATTTTTGCAGAAACTGCTGATTCTAGGGCTGAGAGAAGAAATATGTGAGATGACCTGAAAGCATCTCATTGTGCCAGAAAGTAAGGAAATACTCCCAGCTCGCCGGGATGGGCCGGGTCAGGGAGACCAGAGCAAACTGAAAGAGCTCCCAATGGCCAAGGCCGGCACAGAATAAATAACGCTGCACGAGAACCCAAAGTTTCAAAGAGATACCTGTGAGCCTCCATGATAATTAGCTGATTAGATAAATTAATGATTGACGAGACGAATAGAGGGAGGACAGAGACAAATCTCTAGTGCAGAATAAATCCGGGTAATTTCTGTAGATACTCTACTTTCAAGGACGTAGAGCTTAACTTCCTACCGCTTTAGTATGGGTTCCCCAGGGAGGCTTCCTGCCAGCAAGTGCAGTGGGGAAAGGCAGGAGGAAGTCCGCTTCACAGTAGAGGTGGCCGACGACACCACCTCAGGCAGGTGAGCGAGCACAGCATCCTCTTTGATGTGCATGTGGGAGATGATTTAGGTTCTCCAGCTAATCCCCCAAAAAGCCTGTGGGAAAAATTAAGATAGAAGAAGCAGGCATCAGCGCTGTGGCGTAGCAGGTAAAGCCTCCGCCTGCAGTGCCCGCATCCCATATGGGTGCCAGCTCTAGTCCTGGCTGTTCCACTTCCAATCCAGCTCTCTGCTGTGGCCTGGGAAAGCAGTAGAAGATGGCCCAAGTCCTTGAGCCCCTGCACCTAAGAGAGAGACCTGGAAGAAGCTCCTGGCTCCTGGTTTCAGATTGGCACAGCTCTGGCCATTGCAGCCATCTGGGAAGTGAACCAGCAGATGGAAGACCTCTCTCTCTGTCTCTGTCTCTCTCTGCCCCTCTGTAACTCTGCTTTTCAAATAAATAAATCTTTAAAAAATATATAAGAATGAAATACAATTTATGACAGTGTTTGGATTCTTTTTCTTTTAAATTTGTATTGAATTATTTTCACTTTGAAAGAGAGAGAGAGACAAAGTACACACACACACACACACACCATACACCCACGTACACACAGAGCCCTCCCATCCCATGATTCATTCCCCAAATGCTCACAACAGCTGAGGCTGAACCAGACCAAAGCCAGGAGCCTGGACCCCAATCTGGGTGTCGCCTGTGGGTGGTAGATACCTGAGTACTTAGGCCACCACCTGCTGCCCCTAGGATGGGCTTTACCGCTTTACCCAGAAAGCGCGTAGGAAGCAGAAAGCTCCGGTTCAACCCAGGCATTGCAGTATAGAATACAGGTGTCGCAAGTGGCAGCTGAACCAAACACCTGCCCCTAGACTTTAATTTAAACTATGTCACCATGAAAATCTGCTTTGAAGGTAATCAGAAAAAGTTGAGCATAAGCTGTAAATGAATGTGAAGGAATATTTTAATTTTATGAGTGTTATAATGGCATGACGAATATGTAAAAAGGAAACAAGCGTTAACAGTATCTGATGAAGTATTTATAAGTGAAATGTCACAGTGTCTAAGATTTGCACTGAAGCATTCCAAAAAGTCACAAAGCAGAAGTGGGGCTGCGAGCAAAGTGAAATCATCACGCCTTACTAACTGTTGAGGATGAATCACATCACAGAGACCAGGGAGTTCCGATACCATAATATCAACTTCTATTTTAAATTTTCTGCACATAAGTTTAAAATAGTTTCTAAAACTATGTTTAAATTTTGACAACACTATGTTTTCTAGAAAACCAAAAGTGAAAAAAATATCTTTGATATTTATAAAGGAAACTCAATATTGTGACAGGTTATTTATTTTTTATTGATTGATTGATCGACTGATTTAGAGTTATTGATTTGAAGGCAGAGCAACAGAGAAAGGTAGAGAAAGAGAATGAGAAATCTTCCATCCAGAGGTTCACTCCCCAAATGCCACAACACCCAGGGCTGGGTCAGGTCAAATCCAGGAGCCAGGAATTCCATCCCACATGGTTGGCAGGGACCCACCCACTTGGCCATCTTCTGCTGCCTTCCCATCTGTATTAACAGGGAGCTGGGTCAGAAGTGGAGCAGCCAGGACTCGAACCAGAGCCCGTACAGGATGCTGGCGTCTCAGGCAGCACTTTACCCACTATGCCACAATGCCAGCCCCAAATCTCTGCCATCTTTAACAAATGTCAGAATAATTTGTCTTTAACATACTTTACTCATTGATTCTGTGCTACCAATTACATAAAAACAACCTAGTTTCACACTAACATCCTTTCTTGACTGGTTCCAATTTTAGTTATCTGTATTCTCTTATTGATTGAGCTATAAAAGCTGTCTTTCTTTTTAAATTGATTACAACTCACATAAAAATTGCAATTTCTTAAAACACAACACATCTGTTCTGTTATATCCGTAAAAATCAATTCCTATTGAAAATAGTACTGAAAAATCAACTAAGTTAAAAGTTACAGAGTTATTAATGACTTTGAATCAAAATTAATAAAACTGGGGCCAGTACTGTGGTATAGAGGGTTAAGCCATCATCTGCAGTGCTGGCATCCCAAACGGGCACCAGTTCAAGACCCAGCTGCTCCACTTCCAATCCAACTCTCTGCTATGGCCTGGGAAAGCAGTAGAAGACGGCCCAAGCTCTTGGGCCCCTGCACCTGCGTGGGAGACCCAGAAGAAGCTCCTGGCTCCTGGCTTCAGATCGGCGCAGCTCCGGCCATTGTGGCCAACTGGGGAGTGAACCATCAGATGGAAGACCTTTCTCTCTATCTCTCCTCTCTCTGTGTAACTCTGACTTTCAATAAATAAATAAATCTTTTTAAAAAACAGAATTAATAGAGCTATAGAATACACTAGCTGATAATGTCTTGGGAAGAACATTGCTATACTGTGCGTGTACTGCCATAACAGAAGATCTGAGGTCGGATGATTCTCAAGCAGCAGAATTGTAGTCCTGGAAGAAGGTTGTCCAAGGTCAAGGTGCCACAGCCGGGAGCACGTTCTCTGCTTTCAACACAGCACCTTCTGTGCTGCACGCTGTGGAGGGAGGAGTATTGTGTCCTCACCCCGGGGCAGGGGTTGAAGGGACGTGAACCCCCCACTCCCGCAAGCCCTTTTTGTCAGTCATAGAGGATGAAGCATCTCACATGAACTTTGGAGGGGACAAAAACACCCGAACCGTAGCTGTAGGTACGCCTGGATGTGGACATTCATGGCGAGGTCCTGGCTTGCACGGGTCCTGAGGCTGGAAAGTGCCACGGTCTGCCTCGTGCAAGCTGGAGACCAGCAGAGCCTGTGGTATGGTTCAGTCTGAGCTTGCAGGGGGAGTGATGGGATAAATCCCAGGCTGAGGGCCAGAGGAGACCAGCTGAGCTGCCTCACCTCAGGGAGTTAGGCAGGAAAAATGGGGCCAAGGCCTCCTTCCCCCAGCTTCTGTTCTGGCCCTCCGTGGATTGTATGATGCTCGTGTGAAATGGGGAGGGAGACTTGCTTTCTGAGTTTGCTGATTCAAGTGCTCTGGTATTCCGAGAAACACCTCCCAGACACACCCAGGAACAATGCAGAGGCCGGGAGCCCTGTGGCCTACCTGAAAAATGAACCATCACGTGGATCTTAGTGTCTTCTGGTGGTTCCTGCAGTAACTGTAGGAAATACACTTGACTATATTTTCCGTGATTTGTATACGTTAGATGTTACCAAGAGGCTGGCCTTAAGGCACAGTGGGCTAAGCCCCTGCTTGCTTCTGATCCAGCTCCCTGCTAAGGCACCTGGGAAGGCAGAAAAGGATGGCCCAAGTCCTTGGGCTCCATCCCCTGTGTGGAAAAGCCGGATGGAGCTTAGACTCCTGGTTTCTGCCTTACCCAGAGCTGGCTGTTGCAGCCATCTGGGGAGTGAAACAGCAGATGGAAGATCTCTCTCTCTCTCTCTGTCTCTCTCTCTCTGTTTTTCTGCCCATGAAATAAATAAATCTTAAAAAAAATTACCAAGTATTCAAATCCAACTAAGAAAAATAGCACAAGTACAGTTTCTCCCATTTGTTGTGTTTTTATTTCATATGGTTTTTGCAATTGTCAGAAAAAGTTATGAAAAACTAAAATGGACAAAAAGTTTAGTAGCTACTGTCTAGCTCTTCCATCGGGATTAGCTCTGCATGTCATGGTTGTTGGGCTCTTTTACAACTGCACAGGAAGTTGTAGAAAACGGACACGAGTGTAAATTTTCTTATCCATAGAAATGCAAATCGATTGTGGATTGTAACTGATTACATTCCCCGTGGATACGACTGTTTTGCATCTGTTTATAAACTGTTGTATAATTAATAGTTTCTTATTCCCTGCAGAGCTGTGGTTCTTTGAATTCTCTTTTGAAATCGTTGCAACATCGTATAAGTTCTCTCATTAATTTTTTTCAAGTGAATAAAATATTTGACATATGTTCATTTTATATTTGTATTGGAGTCATTAGTTTCCTTTGAAAATGTTTGTTGAGCTCTTTATTTAGTGGAGCCGCTAAGTCCTTGACTCTAATATGAATTAAGAATATGTTATCTCCCAGCTGGTGCTGTGGCACAGCAAGTTAAACTGCTGTCTGTGAGCCCTCCACCCTATATGGGCGCAAGTTCAAGTCCCAGCTGCTCCATTTCCAGTACAGCTCCCTGCTAATGTACTTGGGAAAGCAGGGGAAAATGGTCCAAGCACTTGGGCCCCTGACACCCACCTAGGAGAACTGGATGGAGTTCCAGGCTCCTGACTTGAGCCTGGCCCAGCTCTGGCCATTGCAGCCATTTGGGGGGTGAACTAGGGAAAAGATCTCATTTTCTCTAATTCTCCCTTACTCTCTCTGCCTTTCAAATAAATAAAAATAAATCATAAAAATTTATCTCAAAAAATAATAAAAAATTTTTTTTAAATCCTTTAAGACAATGCTGAGATTTACAGCAGATACCTTTTGAGCTAGGAGCTAAGTTTCCTACAGTTTAGTCATTTTTCTGCATGTAAGAACGTGGAAGGCTTTGAAGCAGAATTTTTCCCAAGCTTCTGACTTGAACACTTGCCTGTTCAAATTCTACCATTGCCTGCATTTTTCAGGAAGTGTCCTGCGAGCCACGAGTCCTGGGCACGCTCATGACAGGGGCTGCTTGTCCACTGTCTTCTCCCTTTGGTGACAACGTGATGAGGAGGAGCTTCTTAGACTTCTGTCACCGGTGGTGGCTGGCTTGCCTTGGTTGCTTTTCACTGACAGAGTAACTACCATTCAGAGAGACAAAAGCAGGGATAATAAAGCAAACGTTTAATGAAATACATTCCAAAGGAATAATGGTCCATGCTCTTCCCTGGCCCTGGGCTTCTACCTGGAAAGGACGAGGGGCTGGACTAGGGAGGTGGCTGTGATGCTCATGATTGGCATTTGTGATTGACACCTGGGAGCTGCCTGCCTTGGCGGGTGGAGCTCCCATTTGATCAGGTATTTTAGGCACCGGGGAAAGGGCAAAGTGGGTGGTCTTAGGCGGGTCCCTGGGGAGAACATGGTCCTTGGGTCCTTGGGCTCACCCCCAGGGGAGTGTCTGGTGGCCCCACTCTCTCCCCTCCACTTGGCACTTCCTTTTCTTCCCCTGGAACCTCCTTTTCGGGCATTAGAGGTTGCTCTGGAGAAATCCAAAGCCCACTGACCTCTCCTTTAAGGTACTTGCGTCGTCAGCTGGGTGTCCGAAAACTTCCCCCTTTTCACTGAAATTGGTCCACACAAATGGCCTCAGGGTGGGTCGTTGTATATCAGTTTTCCTGGGATGGAGTATGCTTTTGTGATTGGTACAGTTCTGCATTTTTTTCCATAAAATTCTAGGTTAGATTTTCTAGGTTAGATTGCCTGTTTGTTCTCCATAATGTTTTATCTTTCCTTTGATTGTTTTATTTATTTTTAAAGATTTACTTATTTATTTGAAAGGCAGAGTTACAGAGAGGCAGAGGCAGAGACAGAGGCAGAGGCTGAGAGAGAGAGAGAGAGAGAGAGGTCCTCCATTTGCTGGTTCACTCCCCAGATGGCTGCAACGGCCGGAGCTGTGCTGATCTGAAGCCAGGAGCCAGGAGCTTCTTCCTTGTCTCGCATGCAGGTGCAGGGGTCCAAGGACTTGGGTCATCTTCTACTGCTTTCCCAGGCCACAGCAGAGAGCTGGGAATAGGAGCAGCCAGGACTTGAACCAGCACCCATATGGGATGCGGGCACTGCAGGCGGAGGCTTTACCCACTACCCCACACCACCGTCCCCTCCATTAATTATTTTAACCAACGTGCTTTGTACTATTCACAGTGGTTATTTAAGATATTTTTCCTTGATGTGTAATTTAGTTTTAAGCTGTTCCTTTGCTATTCCCATTTTCTCTCTTTAGTAGTACATTGATTTTATTTGTAATTTTCTCATCCTCACAATCTCTAACTTGGGCTACTTTTATTTTAATGCTCCATGCTTGAGCTCTTTAAAAATCAAATCACTGTTTATAAATTCTTATGCAGGCAATAAAATGGTAATGAGTTTTTATTTCCTTGGATTGGGGCTATTTTCCTAATAAGACACTTTATCTGCCTTTTGCTCAATCGTCTCCTTTCTTCTACTTGCTTGCTCACTCTAGCCTGTCTCTCCCCTTCTCCCTCCCCGTGGCTGCATCAGTGTCATGGTGAGAGTGGACAGCTCCATCCAGAACCTCTATATGTATTGATGGGATAAGAGTAGATTCCCCGGGCTTCCTTCTAACGATGCGCGCACCTGATTCACTCCTGTGGCAAAGCCAGGTGACAGCCGCATGTTCAGGGCGTGACCTACAGGGATGGAAAGGTATGACGCTCAGAGAGGACCAGAGGCAGACTTGTTGGGAAGCGGGAGACTCTACCTTCACGCTGGTAGCTCTCTAGAAGATCTATCCTATTCCAAGGTGTGCTGGAGTCCATCGGTGAGTATTAAATTAACCTAATTAGAACTTGCACCCTGTCTGGGTTGTGGGCTACTTCCTGGGTAGGAGTGCACCTGCAGCTTCCATCTGGCTGAGTGGGGGTGGTCTCCACTTTCTCCTAGCTGCCTCACCCCACAGCTCTTGCCCCTTCTGGGAAATAGAAGTGCTCAATGAACGGTGACTGGGCCCCTGTGCAGGGACTCCATAGGCTGCCCCTAGAAGCTCTACATGTATGTGCTTTTCACGTGTGTACCTTCTTTTTGCCTGTGCTTCTATTCATGGCTCAAGAATGACTCTTGGTCTCATTCCCCCTTTCCCTCTGGTTTTCTCTCTTGAGGAAGACACCAGCACGGATTCCCAGGGGGCTGCTTCCGGTTTCGTTGCTGTGCCTACAGAATGAGGAAATGGCCTCCATCACTCCTCTGTTTACTCCCCCACCGTGGAGGGCTCATCCAAGTTGCTGCGTGGACCCTCCAAGCTCTCTCTGAAGCACCTCTGTGGAACACAGGGTGGGAAGCTCTGTGCCGAGGCATCATACCAAGGCCTGAGGAGTGCCAGGCACTTCTGTCCTCCTGCACTGGTGCAGGCACCTAGCCATCCACTCACGCCACAAGGCTCGGTGCCAGTGCACTTCTCCCTGCCTCTCCTCCCAGTGTCTCTTTGCTTTCCACTGTAGCTTGTTCTCCATTCCCAGATGGGAAGGTTTCCATCTCCAACTTTACCTGACCAGTTCCACCCTGAAATCACACAGCGCTTTCTGGAATTCCTCCAGAAGTGAAAATGCATACCATACCTCTGTTCCCCAGTATGTGGCCCAATGGCAGTTTTAAAAAACCAACTGTGAGTGTGTTTGTTTCCAGCCATCCCTGCTGAAGTAGCACCGACTCTGAACTGTCACATTGAGCTTCTTAGAATGTACTGAACCAAAGCCAACGCAGTGTCACCCGCATGTCCAGAAGCTGGGGTTGGGCACAGCTGATATTCTGTCAATGACACTTTCTGACAATTGCCATCACATCTTACCTCAACTCAATGGCCAAGAGCAGATTTATGTCCATCACAGGAGGTGCCGAAATGCACGGGGAAGTGCTATGTATTGGGATATTCTTGGTGGCTATACAAGAACGTGGAAGAGTACAGATCACACACCTGGGTAATTCAGAACAGGAGCCTTGTGCTCCAACACAAGGTGGCTTCTCCTTTCTTTCTTTTTTAAAAAAAGATTTTATTTATTTATTTGAGAGGTAGAGGTATAGACACAGAGAGGGAGAGACAAAGAGAAAGATCATCCACCCACCGGCTCACTCCCCGGATGGCCACAGCAGCCGGAGCTGGACTCATCCAAGGCCAGGAGCCAGGAGCTTCTTCTGAGTCTCCCACGTGGGTGCAGGGGCCCAGGGACTTGGGCTGTCTTCTACTGCTTTCCTAGGCCATAGCAGAGAGCTGGATGAGAAGTGGAGCATCAGGGACACGAACCGGCGCGCTGCTTGGGACCCTGGCATCCCAGAGCAGAGCACACTGGATTTGAGTCTTAGCTCTGCCCCCTGTGCCGGCTGTCTGCTAATACGCATTCCAGGAGGCAGCAAATGAGGGCTCAAGGACTTGGATCCCTTCCACCACGTGGAAAACCCAGACTGAATTCCTGACTCTCGATCTCAGCCTGGCCCAGCTCTGACATTTGTAGGATAAGCCAGCCAATAGGACGTCTTTGTCTCTCTCTGTCTCTGGGTGTGTGTTTATCTTTAAGTAAATAATACTAAAATAAATAAAAATTTAAAAAACTCTTTGCCTTTATTTTACAGTAAGTCACCACATTTTATTTTCTACCCCTTCCTTATGTAACACACAAACAGCAATTGTTCCATGTGTTTGACATGCCAGGCAGTATTTGAAATACAGGTGTGTGTCACTTAATGAATGGGGCCTGTTCTGAGAACGGTGTCCTTGGGTGATTTCAACACAACCACTCACTTAGGATGCCTAGATCAGCCACTTAACGTGGTCTCTCGATATGTGTGAGGCTGCTGCCAGCAAAACACAGCATAGTACTGTACAGCCAACTTTCCAATAAATAGAAGGAGTGCACTCTAAAGCAGCAAGAAAAAGTGTACTGTGGCGAATACGTTAACCAGTGGCATGGCCATTAGTGATCATGATCAATATTATGGACCGCATGTAATTGATGTGCTATCCTTTCACATGACTGCAACACAGTAGGTGTGTGTACATCAGCAGCAACACAAACACACAAAGAATGTGTTGCTCTATGACCTTTCACTGGGCAGTAGGAGCTTTTCAGCTCCATGACAATCCTGGGGGACCGGCATCGTATATGCGACCTGTCGTTGGCTGAGACAGTCCACGTGCGTGATGGAGCTTTGCTAACTCAGTCTCCTGGGATTCCCATATCAAGCCTACAGAGAAGGGCCATACATATGGCTGCGAGAAACTGAGGCTCTATGAATAGGCTGCTGACTTAGGTTCACGCAGCTGATGTGGAAGCCTGGATTCAAACCCAGGCAGGCTGGCTTCATAGATAACAGCTCTCTTCCGGCTATAGTCTCAGGCCAGCCCTAGCTCCTTATTGCAGTGCCATGCAGGCGAGTGTAGTAAAAACACACAGAGCACACCAGAATATGAGGGACCTGTGGCAGTCCCAGGACTAAGCACCACCTGCTTCATGGGACCAGGTCCATTGGACTTTCTTTCTTTCTTTCTTTGACAGGCAGAGTGGACAGTGAGAGAGAGAGAGGCAGAGAGAAAGGTCTTCCTTTGCCGTTGGTTCACCCTCCAATGGCCGCTGTGGCTGGTGCGCTGCGGCCAGCGTACCATGCTGATCCGAAGCCAGGAGCCAGGTGCTTCTCCTGGTCTCCCATGTGGGTGCAGGGCCCAAGCACTTGGGCCATCCTCCACTGCCTTCCCTGGCCACAGCAGAGAGCTGGCCTGGAAGAGGGGCAACCAGGACAGGATCGGTGCCCCGACCGGGACTAGAACCCGGTGTGCTGGCGCCGCAGGCGAGGATTAGCCTAGTGAGCTGCAGCACCAGCCACACTGGAGTTTCTTTAGGGCTCCAGAATGGCACGTTGTTAGCAATTTGTAGAGTTGAGCTATGAGTTCCAGAAAGAATCCCTCCAGGGCGTCTGTACCCAGTGCCTCCTACGTGGTTGCTGATGGACTCTTGGTGTGGACTTTACACCACCTACAATTTTTAAACACATAAATCCCAAAGCAACAATTTTGCACGCTTTTTCCAGAAGCTAAACAATTGAACACAAACAATTTCAAAAATACAGCCAGCAGAAAGTATTTATATATTTTACTTGTATACTTTTTCAGACTGGTGCTGAAGGACCAATGGCATTCAAAAAAAGGTCACATGAACGTCTTAAAATTGAGTTAAATTGCATCTGACATCTGCAGCTCTGAGAATTATTTTAGCCACTTGCCGTCCCTTTCTTTGACCAAACTTCTAGCGGGGAAGAGCCTGAGTGAATGAATCATTGGCGGGGACTCATGCGGTTTAGCTCCAGTTGCTCCTTCATCTGTGTTTTTGGGAGAACTTGGCATTGGGCCTCGGTCTGGTGGAGCTGCCCAACAGACAGCCTTCCCTGTAAATGAGAAGAGACAATGCGGATGTCCTGACCACAAAACACAAGGATGAAGAGATCTATAATGGGATGAATTGTGTCACCCAAAAGAACGTTTTGAGTCCTAACTCCGAGTACCGGCGAACGTGACCTTCTTGGGAAAAGGGTCTCTTTGGGTGGTCAGTTTAAGCTGAGGTCATAGAGGTGGCTCTAATCCAATCTGACAATATCATAATAAAGAGGAGGTTTGCACACAGAGACAAACATGCACATGAGGGGAGGTGAAGATGAAGACAGACTGACAAGCAAGGAGTAGCCAAGACAGCCAGCAAAGCTTCAGAAGTGAAGACGGGACGACCCTGCCAACCCCATCACCTCTGTCCCCTGGTGTCCAGAGCCAAGAGAGAAGGCATTGGTGCTGCTGCAGCCGCCCGGTGAGTGGCACTCTGTTGCGTGAGCCCCAGGACACTGGCACAGCCACTGTTCGACAGTGTACGGAGTTTTCCTTCCTGCTCATCTTGCAGCAAAATGCTATACCTTATTCTATTTTTTTAATATTTTTTGACAGGCAGAGTGGACAGTGAGAGAGAGAGAGACAGAGAGAAAGGTCTTCCTTTGCCGTTGGTTCACCCTCCAATGGCCGCCGCGGCCGGCGCACCACGCTGATCCGAAGCCAGGAGCCAGGTGCTTCTCCTGGTCTCCCATGGGGTGCAGGGCCCAAGTACTTGGGCCATCCTCCACTGCCTTCCCGGGCCACAGCAGAGAGCTGGCCTGGAAGAGGGGCAACTGGGATAGAATCCGGTGCCCCAACCGGGACTAGAACCCGGTGTGCCCGGCGCCACAAGGTGGAGGATTAGCCTGTTAAGCCACGGCACCGGCCAACTATACCTTATTCTAAAACGTGGACGACATCAAGACTTTGGGAAAGTTTCACGTGGAGACAGGAAGTTAGCTGAAGGGCATGGGGCAGAACATGTGGACTGAGGAAGCTCTGAGGACAGTAGCACGAGTCTTGTTGAATAATTGAGAAACTCGAGCTGGCTTCTTACCAAGGAGTGGGAGTAAGCGAAGGCAGAGGAGCCATCTCCTAACAGCCATGCCCAGTGATTCTTCCTGAAGTCAATCAGCCCAGAATTCTTCCTGTGCAGGGATCATCAGAGATTACCAGAGAAGGAAGATGCACCGTTGAGGCGCACATTTGGGGGCCAGTGTTGTGGCACAGCAGGTAAAGCTGCCACCTGCAATGCCAGCAGTCCCTATAGCTGCCAGTTCGCTTCCTGGATGCTCCGTTTCTGATCCAGCTCCCTGCCAATGAGCCTGGGGAAGCAGCAGAGGATGGCCCAAGTACTCGGGCCCCTGCACCCATATAGGAGATCTGGAGGAAGCTCCTGCCTCCTGGTTTTGGTCTGGCCTAGCCCTGGTCATCGTGGCCGTTTGGCGACTGAGCCAGAGGATGGAAGATTTCTCTCTCTCTCTCTCTCTCTCTCTCTCTCTTTGTGTGTGTTCATGTGCGTGTGTCTCCCTGTCTCTCTCTCTGTAATTTTGCCTTTCAAATAAATAAAATAAACATTTTTTGGAAAAAGAGCACATTTGAATAAGACAAAGAAATGCATTGGGAAGAACTTGGAGAAAATCATGGAAGGGGAGCAGAAAGGTGATCTTTTCTGATAATTTTGAATTATTCACGGGGCCTGGCATGTACTCTTCATGGAAATTCAAAGTAGCATCTACAGTTCTTCTTCGTGTTGGGACAAAGACCTTGCTCCAAGAAAGGTGGGGAGAGTGGAGAATAGCCTACAGGATCTGCTGAAAGTGGAGATGTTGAATCGTACCAGCAATCCAAGGACACGGACAGAACACAAAAGGCAGCCACAGCAGAGGAAGAAGAGGGAAATCCACCTTTATTGCCGATAGTCAGGCTCAAGGGTAGAAGGATGAAGCGAAGACACAATATCAGTGAGCAGTACAGTAGCAAGAGAGCCTTGGATTACCCTATTTTACACCAAGAAGACTGACAGAGGGCACAGAGCTAGTGAGATTCAAATCAGAAACGGAGCACAGGCAAGTCTACCTTGAAAGCTAGGATCTGTGGGATGGGTGTTTAGCCTAGCCGTTAAGACACCTGCAATCCACATCCCAGCACCTGGATTTGGTTCACAGCTCTGGTTCTTGTCTCCAGCTTCCTGCTTAGGCAGACCCTAGGAAGCAGTGATGATGGCCCAGATGATTGAGCCCCTTCCCCCTAACTAGCTGATCTGCGTTGAGTTCCGAACTCCCAGATCTGGCCTGGCCCTGCCCTGGCAGTTGTGGGTATCTGGGCACTGGGTCAGGTCGGTAGATTGGAGCCCTGTCTCTGGTCTCTCTTCTCTCTCTTACTCTGTCTCTCAAATACATAAATAAAATAAAGCATACTTGTGGACTATGAGGGAATCCTTTGAAAAAATAAATGCGCCTTCCACTCTTGAGTCGATAGTTCACATGGCAGACAGCTCAGTTGTTTCTGCCCAGAGTCTCCTTGTGTCTACAGACTCTGAGATCCGTTTTTATGAGAAAGATGAGATGTCTAAAAATAAAGTTTCAAATACAGGCTGGCTCCAAGCACTCGAGTTCTGAGGTATTTCCTGGAAAAACAAATCCATTGGCAATCTACGTGCTGCACCATCTGCCTCTATGGCTGTTTTCAGCACATCAGATAACCAATGGCTTAACATTGTTGCCCAATCCAGTGACTTTCAAGGGACATTTTGATGAGAAATAGGCTGCCAAGCAGCTGTCGTATATTAAGTTCATGTGATTAGAAGCTGGGCAGGCAAGAGAAAAGCCATAAAAATTCACACAAACAACCTCAAGTAGAACAACATCGATAGGGCTGTGACTTGGAGGCCAGCCAGACATGGGCGTATAAGTTAGGATAGAAGCAATAGAAATAGGAGTTAGTTCGGAACAAGCAGCTACCCAGTATTTGCACACTATCTCTTTGACCTTCTTATCTATACAGACAGGGACTAGCATCATTTATTATTGTGTCCTCTGTGTAGGGAGAAGTTCTCAGCGATCGTTAACTTGCCCAAGGACAATTGCTACCATGACGATGCAATTGAGTTCTCTTTGGGTGGTGACTTTGTGTCTGAGAGCGACCAACAGTGACAGCTCTACAAAGCGGCTTTGCATTCCAAACCGCTGGACTTTCCTCCATCTGATGCTGACTCTTAGTGTGTAGGTGGACACGTTGGTCTTGAATGGGCCAGATGCAGTCGAGGTAGGTATAGGACACATACATGTTTTTATGGAAATCTCAGACACAGAAATTGAGTGCAATGGGCTGTCACGCACACGTCACCCAGTGTCAATAGTTACCACACATGGCTCCTCTCCAAGATGATGTTTTGAATTCAAAGAACAATTTGAATGTTCCCCTGCATATTAGTTTTCCCTAGAGAGCGACCAAAATTTTCACTTGTGGATTTAAGGTGGGGGGACTGCTAATTCCAAAAGGCAGAGGTTTCTAAACTCAGAATTCCACTGAGAATCTTTATAGCAATTATGGTAACATGAAAAACACAGAAAATGGTTAACACCTAAGCACATAGGTCTAGCTGCATTTGGAACTGATTTAACAATTGAACCCGTTTTCAGCAAGGGAGACGCTGTCTCCACTTACCACTCGCTCACCCTTCTCTTGACACCATGGCCATGACTTCTTGAGCGAGTCTGTCATAACCAAGGCTCTCAAGCATGTTGACGAAGGGTAGCTGACAAACCAAACCACGGGTCACAGGTAAGGCAGGAGAGCCGGACACTGCGATGTTTCTAGGATACGAATGCTCATCTGCTGGGCACGCACATTCCCAGTCTAATCTAGCACGCAGGCTGGGCTTGACCTGCCTTGCCTTAATTACCCCATTGCATGCTCACACAGCTGTGCAGGTAGGTATTTCTGTTGCTGTTGCACAAATACTCACATGGATGATCAGCCCCAACACTGACGGCACCATCACCTGTGTGTCCTCTTCCCATCTGCCCTTCCCATAGGCCTGGACACAGTGAGAGGCCGACCCAGGACTGTGCTGAGGGCCCAGCCTCCTGCCTCCTCCCAGAACACCTGCTCCCAGCCGCAGGGACAGTTCAGTCCTTGGTCTTTCCTGTTGTTTGCTCCTGACTTCACTCACCTCCAAGGCACCAATACCAGGGGAGTCTACCTGTCTGTCCTCAGGGCCTAACGTACAGATCAGCAACATCATGTCACTCTCGTCATCTGTTGTTTCATGTTTACACGTGGAGCATCCTTCTCCACATAGCTACACGCCACATCCGGGCTCACAAGGGACACATTGAGAAGTTTCTTCTCTGCCCTCCATACCCTCACTTTAGTTTTCCTTGCGACTTATGAATGACACATTTTTGTTGTTGTTTATTTTTCTCCAATAAAGGGTAAATTCCATGAGAACAGAGCCTGTGTCACTCACAGTCGTACAAGACTTACGAACGCTGGGTACTAAAATAACTATCTACTGGATGCGTGAGTGGGTATAGACTGTTTAAAGACAAGAACCAGATGAAACTTACACTAAGTGGAGAATGTAAAGGTTGGAAAGAGTAGGATCAAAGAGAAGTCTCTAAAGTATCCCAACACTTAGAGACTCGGAACTGGAGGAGGACCCAGTGAGAAAGCCAGGCCTGCAATCTGCACACAGGAAATTTACAAAGAGAAATGGTCTGGAAGTTCAGGGTAAACGGAGAAACTGTCAAGTGCACCTGCAATGTTTGTTAAAAGTGAAAACTGAGAAGCAACCGTTGAAGTCAGCTTTTAAAACATTTGCAAAAACTCCAGGGCTGCTGCTCTCCTTCCCTTGATACTTTGCAATCTACCTGGGGCTCTCACTTCAGCCACGCCTGAAGTTCAAAGTTGCAGTTTTAGGTTCAGCCTGTCATCAGCTGAAGTCCATCTGCCTAGATGTTCCCTCGGCTCTTCTAAGTTATTTTATCTACTCTGTCCCTCACTTTTCTTCCTCTAATTCTTAACACCAGGGTGCCTTGTTCTCTCCCATGATAGAAAAATCCCTGTATCACCCTCACTTCCTCACTTGAAGACTTCTGCAAGCCCAGAGAGTATTTACCAGATCCTCTCCATTGCATCTCATAGAACTTGGCAGTAATACAAGGCTTGAGTTCCGACATTTTCTTCTTGCTCTGGTTTATTCAATACATAGCAATCATCTTGATATTGATTCAATTTGAAA
The DNA here is from genome assembly GCF_033115175.1 of Lepus europaeus. Lineage (NCBI taxonomy): Eukaryota > Metazoa > Chordata > Mammalia > Lagomorpha > Leporidae > Lepus > Lepus europaeus. Next base: position 98,869,184 of record NC_084838.1, read on the forward strand.
CGCTGAAAAACCTGATGGGTTTATAATTGCAGCCACTTAAAAGTGTATTCCCTAACAAATTCATAAATTTTTAATTTTATTTCTTCAAAGTTTTGTTATTTATTTATCTGAAAGGCAATGTTACAGAGAGGCAGAGTCAGAGAGAGAGAGACAGAGAGAGAGAGGTCTTCCACCCACTGGTTCACTCGCCAGATGGCTGAAATGACTGGAGCTGGGCTGATCTGAAGCCAGGAGCCAGGAGATGCTTCTGGGTCTCCCACGTGGGTGCAGAGGCCTAAGGATTTGGGCCACTCTCTGCTGCTTTCCTAGGCCATAGCAGAGAGCTGGATCAGAAGTGGAGCAGCTGGAGCTCGAACCAGCACCCATATGGGATGCCAGCACAACAGGTGGTCGCTTTACCTGCTACACCACAGCTCCAGCCCCTCATAAAAATTTAAAAGATTAAATTACATACAAGAAGATGTTTTGGGGCTGGTGCTGTGGTTCACTTGGTTAATCCTCCACCTGTGACACCAGCAACCCATATGGGTGCCAGGTTCTAGTCCCGGTTGCTCCTCTTCCAGTCCAGCTCTCTGCTGTGGCTCGGGAAGGCAGCAGAGGATGGCCCAAGTGTTTGGGCTCTGGCACCTGCATGGGAGACCAGTAGGAAGCACCTGGCTCCTGGCTTCAGATCGGCACAGCGCTGGCCGTTGCGGCCATTTGGGGAGTGAACCAACAGAAGGAAGACCTTTCTCTCTGTCTCTCCCTCTCACTGTCTGTAACTCTACCTGTCAAAAAATAAAAATAAAAAAAAATAAAAAAGAAGATATTTTAAATCTTTAGCTTTGTCTGCCAGGTACTTCACAATCCTGCCAATCTTACCATCTAACACTATCTCCAGCCTCATCATTGTCTATTTGTTCATATGCATGTGACTTTGTGCCAATTATTCAGACACAGAAGATGATTTTCATTGAACTCATTTGCCTAAAACTTACTCACTTTCTCTCTAATTCCTTTGTAAAGTCTTCCTAGTCCTTGAAGGTTCAGTTGAAATAGTAACTTGAATGAGTTCCCTGGTGCCATCAATTAACTCCCCTGTCCTTGTTGCTATGACAACACTGTATTTGACTATATCCACTTAAGAAATTTCTCTTTTAGACACTGTTCACCTTGCCTTGTCCTCAGAAAATGACTGAAGTTTTGTATTCCCTGTCCTTTTTTTCCCAGTGATGGCACCAAATACTCAATGCATATTTAATCAATGAGTAAAATGCAGATGGATAATTTATCATATTAACTAATGAGTAGTAATTACTGACACTAAAGCCCTAATTCAGCAGACGTCGATAACTCATACATCTCAAAACTACAGGGACTGTCTTTGCACAAGCACTCAGTCCACCACTACCTCAAAAATTCTAACAAAAACAAGACCAGAAATAGCAAAATAACTTACATGCTGCTCTTGTCTTCTTTTTGTTTAACTTTTATTTAGTAAATATACATTTCCAAAGTATAGTTTATGGATTACAATGGCTTTTTCCCTCCCATAACCTCCCTCCCACCTGCAACCATCCCATCTCCCATTCCCTCTCCCATCCCATTCTTCATCAAGATTCATTTTCAAATCTCTTTATATACAGAAGGTCAATTTAGTATATATTAAGTAAAGATTTCATCAGTTTGCACCCACACAGAACATAAAGTATAAAATACTGTTTGAGTACTAGTTATAGCATTAATTCACATTGGACAACACATTAAGGACAGAGTCTTCTTACATATTCCAGATCTTGTCTGGGTTCTTCACATGAGCACTTGTGTGGAGGAAATGATGGAATTCTGGATAGTTGCTTTCTTTTTGAATTATTGTCCACTCTCTTGGGAGATGTCTCAGGAAGATGAAAAACTTGTGTTGAGTTGTTACCAGTCAGCCACTAGACTTTGGTTCTGTAGACTTTAGCCAGTCTTGCGAAAGTCAGGAAGAACTTGATATGGGCCCTGCTCATAGCCTTTATTGGTGCTATGGTTTGGATGTAGTTTGAGTGTATCCCAAGAGCTCATGTCTTGGAAGCCTGGTCGTCACGGTGGTGTTGTGGGAAGTGATCAGGTCGTTGGGGGCATCACCCTTGGAAGAGGTTAATGTGGTTCTCATGGGATCCTAATTAGTTCCCTAAAGAGTAGGCTGTTACAGGAAAGCAGGACCAGCCCTTCCCTCCTCTCTGGCTCCCTGTCTCGCCCTGTGATCTCTTCTATCCACACGCACTCCTGCCATGGTGCCATCCGCCAGCCACAGGGGCCCTCACCAATTGATGGGGAAGCTTGATTTTGGACATTCAGTCTCTGAAATTGTGAGAGAAATCAACCTCTTCTCTTCATAAAGTACTCAGTATCGAGTATTTTGGTATATATTTTGGTATATTATTTATTTGAGAGGCAGAGTTACAGACAGAGAGAAGGAGAGACAGAGACTGAGAGATCTTCCATCTGCTGGTTCGCTTCCCAAATGGCTGCAATGGTTACAGCTGGGCCAATCCGAAGCCAGGAGCCAGGAACTTCTTCCGGGTCTCCCACGTGGGTGCAGGGGCCCAAGCACTTGGGCCATCTTTCGCTGCCTTCCCCAGCCATAACAGAGAGCTGGATCGGAAGTGGAACAGCTGGGACTCAAACCAGTGTTCATATGGGCTTCTTCCGGGTCTCCGTCGAGGGTGCTGGGTCTCAAACCGGCTCCTGTATGGGATGCCAACGCTTCAGGCCAAGGCATTAACCCGCTGTGCCACAGTGCCGTCCCCTGCTCTACTTTCGATCCAGCTCTGCTATGGCCTGAGAAAGCAGTGGAAGATGGCCCAAGTCCTTAGGCCCCTGCACCTACGTTGGAGACCCAGAAGAAGCTCCTGGTTTCTGGCTTCAGATCAGCTCAGCTCTGATTGTTGCAGTCATTTAGGGAGTGAACCAGCAAATGGAAAACCTCCCGCCTTCTCTCTCTGCCTCTGCCTCTTTGTAACTCTGCCTTTCACATAAATAAATAAATAAATCTATTTTTGAAAAGTCACAATAGAAAGAAAATACCAATATAACAGAGGCTATTTCACTACATTATTTATATCTTAATGATCTAATATTGTAACCAGTGCCATTAAAATAGGGGGAAATGCATGCAATGTTGTGGTGATGGTACTGATTGTTTGCATTGCCCATGTCCAAACGAGGACACACATCATTCCAGGAGATCTGCCAAGGAGGAATGGTGATCACGTTCTGGTTCCAGTAGAAGCATTACCTATTAGAAAATAGAGACCACATTAAGAGTGAGAGTAACAGAAATATGTGTAGTAACCCCTCAGATTTCAACGAACTCAAATATATACACGGGTTTCGTATACAGTGCTTTAACATTTCCCAAAATGCATTAACTATTTCAGCCCATCCCTTAAAATGCACTGTAGAAAACTATTAGCTATTCAATTAACATAAAATAGCTTAGTTTTTGAGATATTATTAATTAATTATTTTGTTAATTAATTATTTTGTTAATTATTTTTGTTAATTATTTAATCAGATAGGAATTGTGTATCTAAAGCACACTGGGAATATAGCAAGCTCAGGTTTGTATTGCTCTCACACTTTCAAAATATGATACAGATAGCTAAACACATAAATATATCTCGGAGAGTGGAAATAAAAAATTAACCTGGGTAACGCAGGACAGCAAATTCTAAGCGCTATTTGCACCAAAATAAACAACTTCTTTAGTTATGATAAGCAGATGGAGGGGCCAAGAGACACAGTATGAAGGGAAATTGAGCTGTGTAATCAGGGTCGTATGTGGGGAAGACATGATAGTAAGTGGAGACCTGGAAAATCAATTTAGGAGAGGGAGTAGCATTTAGGCAAAGCCATGCATACCGTAGCAGGAGGAAGTGTGTGGGGAAAGACCGAGGTACAGGCTGAGGCTTTATTAGATGTGAGATCTGACAAGCAGACCAGTTGGCTTCAAGAGGCAAGCATCCAAAGGAAACTTGGGAGGGAGATGGCAATTAAGGCATCAGGCAGGTGAAACTCTTCCCAGGGAGATGGGCTGTGTGAGAAGAGAAGAACTCGACAGTGCTTGACTAATCCCATCACCTGTGCAGCGCCGGGCAGAGGGTTCAGGCAAGAAGGCAGTTAGAAAGCTACAGAGCAGGCCGGCGCCGTGGTTTAACAGGCTAATCCTCTGCCTTGCGGCGCCGGCACCCCAGGTTCTAGTCCCGGTTGCCCCTCTTCCAGGCCAGCTCTCTGCTGTGGCCAGGGAGTGCAGTGGAGGATGGCCCATAGTGCTTGGGCCCTGCACCCCATGGGAGACTAGGAGAAGCACCTGGCTCCTGCCATCGGATCAGCGCGGTGCACCATTGGAGGGTGAACCAACGGCAAAAGGAAGACCTTTCTCTCTGTCTCTCTCTCTCTCATTGTCCACTCTGCCTGTCAAAAAAAAAAAAAAAAAAAGCTACAGAGCAGGGAGAGCTGCACTTGACAAGTGCGCCTCTGGAAAGAGGGTGTGCCTGGCCCTGTCCATTGTTTCTGGGAAAGATCCATGGCAGGTACCCATGGTGACTGCTGGGTTCAGCGCCCCTAAGGTGGAGGCCCCAGAGAGCCTGTTGTCCCTGTCTGCCGTGGGGGACCACAGCAGGAAGATGCCACCCATGACTCAGGAACTGAACCCTCATGACGTTCAACCTGCTGGGGCCCTGATCTTTCACTTCTGGCCTCCCCGAAGGGGAAGAATAAGTTGTGGCATCAGGAAGGCACCCAGTCTGTGGCATTCTGTGACAGCCGTCAAGCAGATAAAGGCAGCGACCGGGGCAGGAGAGTCGTTCCCACTGGGAAGTGGAACGAAGGCCAGTATTGCAATGCAGAGAGTCGTAGCTGGGAGGATGGACCGTGGAGCAGAGGCTGTGCGCTCTGTATCCTTGGCTACGAAACAAGATGAGCAAAGCAGCAAAGGAGGAACGTAGGGCGAGAGACGGGACAGCAAGGACAAACACTGTGCACCGTCCTTCCAGGGTGGGCCACCCTGCAGGGCCTGGCTGACTTCTCTCTCATTACCAGCCTTACACTGAATGAGTTGTGAAAGCTCCCAGACAACTCTCACCAATGCAAATCGGCTTCTCTCTGGCATCAAGCACACACCCCACTCACCGTGTTAGAAGGAAAACCCGCACTCCTGCATTTGGACCGGCCTCTTTTTGCTATTGGTAAAAGGATTGCTTAGGGTCCTTTGAGTCCCGCAAATTTTATGATGAGCTCATTGTTTTTTAAATTGTTTGACAGCACCTCTCCAAAAACCATCCAGTCTTCTCAGAAATACTCTTGCAGAGAATTCGAGAAAGGGCAGGCATGGGAGGGGTGAGTGTGTGTGTGTGTGTGTGTGTGTTTAGGAGACTGGAAGTAGAACAAGTAGAGAAATATCAAATTCATGTATTATGAGAGACTACCCATCAAAACATCATTTAGAACATATAAAATATCAAACTAAGTTAGAGGTAAAATGCTCATTATATATATATATATACATATATATATAATCTTTCTGAAGCTATATCTAAGCATTATGTGAAATATAATCACCAATTCACACAAATTTCTGAAAATAACTCCACGGCTCTTTGCCATGACACTAAGTCATATATAGCAGTTTAGCTTACCCTTGTGATAATTAAAAAAAAAAAGCACAGTATATTAATCAAAAAGATAATAATTTGAGCTGTGATTTCTCATTCAAAATTTGAAATTCTTTCAGCACTCTAAATGCTCAGCTTAGATATGAAATAATGGTTAAAATTGTATCACAAGTGTTTGCAACATGGACAAGAAGCTATTCCTGGCATGCATAATGGCAGGTTACAAACTTTACTTTGTTTACTAGACATGGTTTGACAGCCTCCAGTATTTTTATCAGACTGCTACCTGACAGTGATTTAGAGTCATTACTGTCCTCTTACAATGAGTCGTGATGACAGGCCAGCCCCATTCAAGACCTCACAGGGTCCCAGGAAGCAGGTCCTCTCCCCCGATGCTTCTCACAGCGGAAACAAATTGCCTTAACAGGGAATGTGGACAAACAACAGAGAAGGCGACTGGCAAGCCTTGGTTTCTGAGGTCTGAGGGTGTAACTCAAAATGATAAATGAAAATACTCTGATGAGATGTTGTAACTCGAGGTTTCTTAGCTTTTAGATAGCAATCAGAATCTACGTCTGTGCCTACACGATCCTTGGTAGTGACTTGGTAATATCCTATTCTAATCTTTGGGGGAATGAGACATATCCGGTTGTATTCATCTCCAGTTAATTTTTTTTTTTGGTCTTGTAGAACTTTGCATCTGGAGCTTATGCCTTGCTATTGCTTTTATAAAATATAAAGTGTATGTAGTTAAAGGGCTTTAGGGGTGTTTTCTCCTTTAAGCATAGCATCTCTGCTATTTTGATGTTCTAATTGGCTGTTTTCATCTTTAAGGGAAACATCGACTACATTGTTCTCTGTGGTCCTTCTTCAGATAACCCACGGTAGAAGGGGTGCTTTCTTCGCCAGGATCTTGTGAGAAATAAGAGAACGAAACCAGAGCCTAGCATAGGGAACTAGTCCTCCATAAATGTTAGCAGCTTCTGATGAGCTTAATTTTGTCTAGCTACTTCTTCTTTTGTTTGTGTTTTGGTTCGTCTTTCAAAGATGTACAAGTCGTTTGTGTTCTTTTTGGCAATCCCAAGTTGCAAACAACTTGCATTAGGGTGATATTCCGGCTCACACCCTTTCCCTCTGAATGTGGTTGGTGTTTCTCCATTGTCATGTAACAGTAGATAAACATTAATGAGGAGCCTGCGCTGTGGAGTAGCAGGTAAAGCCGCTGCCTGCAGTGCCGGCATCCCATATGGGCGCCGGTTCAAGTCCCGGCTGCTCCACTTCCAATCCAGCTCTCTGCTATGGCCTGGGAAGGCAGTAGAAGATGGCCCAAGTTCTTGGGCCCCTGCACCTGCGTGGGAGAATGGGAGGAAGTTCCTGGCTCCTGGCTTCGGATCAGCACAGCTCCGGCTGTTGTGGTCATCTGGGGAGTGAACCAGAGGAAGGAAGACTTCTCTCTCTCTCTCTCTACCTCTCTCTGTAATTCTGTCTTTCAAATAAGTAAATAAATAAAATTAAAATAAATAATGAAAAGTGAGAGCATTCTGATATTTTTCTACTTAGACATTCATTCTATGATTAGAAATTTTTGTTTTATTAACCTTGAATTATAATAAATTAACCAGGTTATGTTGCAGTATGAATCATTCTGTTATAGAAAAATTGGTTTTGCAGATTCAATTCTTCAATCTGAGGAAATTTTCCTGCTGTTTATTTTTAAATATGTTTTCTCCTCTGCTGATTCTGTTCCCTGTGAACTCCAATTATCCTGATATTGGATCAATTCTGGTGTTTGGAGGAGGGATGAGGAACGAGATGGAGCTTGTAAGACCCGAACTTGACTCTCTCGTGAAATACCGTTGACCACCAGGGACGAGTATTTTCAGCAACCTCTGCTATGCTTTTCCCAGGACTGGGAAATGGACCCTTGAACATTGCCACAACCTCCCGCGGCAGCCATGCCCACTGCCCTGAGACCGTCATGCAACCACGGGACCTTCTTCCCAGAACTGAGGGACGCATGGGCCATCTCAGGATCTGGTCCACACCCCAGTGTACACCGAGGGACCCAGACCAGGCTCAGGAGTGACATGGAGCCATCTAAGAATCTGCCAGGTCCCTCCCCGCCCCCAACCACCAACCCTTTGCCCAGTACATGGTCACATTAAACAAACTGTTTATCACAGTCTCTTTTCTGGTGTGATAAAAAAAAAATACCCAAGGAAAGTAGTTTATAAAGAAAAGTTTATTGAGCTCACAGTTTTGGAGGCTGAAAGTCCAAGACTGGAAACGCCAGCTGTCGGCTTCCTGTGAGCGTTTCATGATGGAAGGCAGCAGAGTGACAGCAGGTGTGGAGGGGACCATATGGCGAGACAGGGAGCTGGCTTGCTCGCGCTTTCTTTATATTTTTTTTTTAAAAACAAACTCTTGGGGGCTGGATCTGTGGTGTAGTAGGCTAAGCCTCTGCCTGCGGTGCCCACATCCCATATGGGCACAGTTTGTGTCCTGGCTGCTCCTCTTCTGATCCAGCTCTCTGCTATGGCCTGGGAAAGCAGTAGAAGTTGGCCCAAGTCCTTGGGCCCCCTGCACCTATGTGGGAGACCCAGAAGCGGCTCCTGGCTCCTGGCTTCAGGTTGGCCATTGTGGCCATTTGGGGAGTGAACCAGCGAATGGAAGACCTCTCTCTCTGCCTCTCCCTCTCTCTGTCTGTAATTCTGCCTTCCAAACAAATAGGCAGAGAGAGAGAGAGAGAGAGAGAGAGAGAGAGAGAGAGAGAGAGGTCTTCCATCCTCTGGTTTACTCCCCAATTGGCCGCAACTCCGGAGCTGTACTGATCTGAAGCCAGGAGCCAGGAGCTTCCTCTGGGTCTTCCCATGTAGGTGCAGGGGCCCAAGCACTTGGGCCATCTTCTACTGCTTTCCCAAGCCTTACCAGAGAGCTGGATTGGAAGTGGAGCAGCTGGGATTCGAACTGGTGCCCATATGGGATGCCAGCAGTGCAGGCGGTGGCTTTACCCGCTACGCCACAGCGCCAGCCCCAAGTATGTGGTTTTGAATCTGATCTTTTTTCTCCTTGATCAGTGCTCCTTCCTTGGGCACTTTAGTCCCTGAAGGCTGCACGTAGCCAAGACCTTCCCGAGGGATCCACGTGTGTGACTGAGCCTCACATACTTGCTCTTTTCACAATAGCCATTAACTGGGGCCCTATGAGAATTGGGTGCTGACCCCCCATGACCTAAACACTTCCCACCAGTCTCCACCTGCTGAAGGTCTCACCACCACACCGGGAGCAAGCTTCCAGCACATGCACCTTTGGAGGACACACTCGAACCACATCTGGGTCATTTTATTAGGAACTGAGGTGCAACCGCGCCCCAGCTTGGTCTTCAGTAGCAGTGGGCAGGGTCAGGACAACTGCTGACTCCCTCCATCTGCATTTGCATTTCTCTCACCTGTCCTTCCTGCTTTGTCCTCTAGTTACCTATTGCTGCAAAATAAATGCCCCAAACCTGAAGTGTACAAAGTAGCCATTGTCTTGTGTTC